>NW_027362765.1:497218815-500216315 GCF_046119375.1 Phyllobates terribilis | reverse complement strand
GGTACACATTGTACATAAAGTGGCCGACCCTTATAAAATGAATTATAATCAGTAATCCGAAGTGCTACAAATCCGTGACCTCAATCTATAAGGGCCTCCTGTAATAGCTTTCCAATTTATAAAAAGTAGACGGGGCAAGGCATTAAACCCTTCTGTCAATTATTTCTTCATATAGATCTGCATCTATGAGATTGCTCCTTCACATAAAAGTGTATTCTCTTAAACGGCCATTTAATTTGCTCTTCTCGTGCACAGATAGGATACTTAGCATCCCAGTCACATCGAATCCCCCTGATATAGTTATACAACCTAGCCGGTCATTGTGTCCTCATGAATAGAATTGCTAAGAGTTTGTTACTCTGTTACAGACTATATTATATCTTCCCTGAGTTGTAATCATTTACGGTTTATGTTCCTTCTCTCAACATGATCTCATAGCGAACAGCTCCGAAGGCTTTAGGTATCAGTTAAACAATACAACATAATTCACAGCTATAATCTAAGCTTAGGATATAAAAGAGAGGAAAGGGAGTATCTAGCACTCTCATTACACATTGTCAACAACTAGCGATAAGAGCCATTAATAAAACGCCCTACTTAATGCAGGAGGGGAAAAAAAACAAGTACAAAGATAATAGCTTCTACAAAATTAAATACCTGCCTTTCATTTTATTGACCCTTAAATACCATCCTTGTCCTCCAGGCACGCGTCTGCTGCGGTAGCTACATCTTCTGCTGTGCTTAAGGGGTTAAAAATCCAATTAACCTGCCCTTATTACGCCAAATTATCCAGTATTGTCATAGTAATAATTAACCGCAATGAACGCAAGATGTAAAATAGCCTCGATACATCACCGGCTCCGCGTCTATAACTCACGGAGAAGCGATCCAATACCGATAGCATATTTTACGAGGCACAAATGAGAAATATCGGCATCTGCTTTTTTTTCTGAGTTTTCTCAAATTAAGAAATTACTTTTTTTTTTGGCTTCAAATTAAACAAGAAAAAGAAACAATTACATTGATAGCGTGTACCGGTAAATGGCTTTAGTGAAGTAAGATGATCTGCATCATTGAAGACGTACGCCTCAGCCTCCTGTAATAGTAAATCAGTTCATTTTTTTCTTGCCAGAACAATTAAACGCTTTTAGAGAAGGAGAGAAAAAAAAAACCTAATTTGTGAACAAAGTCAGGAGGCAGAAAATTCACAAAAATTGCCGAGCTAGAGAAGCGGGCAAGGCTCGGTGCAGGCGCACACTGATCCTTCTGTTTGACATGAAGCTTTTATGCCCATTAGACATGCCGGCTAAGAAGTTAACCTAGTGTAAATCCTGCAAGATGAGACAAAAAGTTATTGAAATTCATTAAACAGAACAAAGGCTTCATCTGAAAACGCAGTTTAAAGCACAAAATAATGTTCAACCTACCAGATATACATCAAGATGACTGTCCTCCAGAGAAGCGCGCCGTGTCTCACCAAACCAAAGATGCTGTGTGCCGGGTCACCCGATCCTGGAGTCGCGTTGCAGGCTCTTAATTTCACTGAAGGAATTTCCTTGCCATTAGCACAAGCTATACGGTGTAATACGGCCTCTGCTTCCACCGTGTGACCGCGCGAGTACAGCCATCTTGGGGATTCAGGGAGCAAACTAAGCAGAAAAAAGAAGAACAAAACAAATGCATCACCTGTATCATAAAAGTATACAACACAACAAAGTAGGTACATCATACTGTGAGCACAGCACAGAATTAAAGGGGATGTCCACTACGCGGACAACTTCTTCTTAATCACCATGTTCCTTATAAAATAACAGCTATACTCCCCTCCAGGGGCCGTATCAGTGGTGTCGGCACTGGCTCTCCCAGGGCCCTGCAACCAGTCAGCGGCCGCTGCACTTTCCCCTCCTTTGGATAAATCAAACATGAAGAGCAAGTGAGACCATCCACAACTATGACTTCCACCGGATGTCAGTAACGTCCGAAGGAGGAGAGAGTGAAGCAGCCGCTGATTGGCTGCAGGGCCCTCGGAGAGCCAGTGCCGACACCACTGGAAAGGCGCTGTAATTATTATTTTACTAGTGGGGGACTTGGTGATTGAAAAGGAGTTGTCCAAGTAGTGGTCAACCCCTTCAAGCAAAATCAAGGAAAAAAACAAACAAACCAAGGGTTTTCCAAGACCACTGTAGTGAAGCAAATTAAGACCTGAAAGGTATCAGTATCAGATGCATTATCCTTAAGCATCCAATACTGGGATACTGGGATATAATGGCATGCAGGTCTTAGAAGATATGAAATGTGTCAATGGTTTTACATTTCAATCTGTTGCAGTATTACCCAAAAAATTGCAGTTTTCATTCATATTAAAATTAGGCACTAAGTGCTATTGTTGTGAAAGAGCACTTAAGCCCCCTGGTTTCCCCTCGTAGCATTAGCCTCTTTAGCTTGATTGATAGCTTACTGTTTATGAGACATCAAGTGCCAACTAAGGAAATCAGCACTTAAGCATTTTTTATGCATACGAAAATAAGGCATTATTTCTCAGGAATGCAGCAACAGATAGAAAATATAAAGAAGCTTATGGATTTACATTTTCATGATCTACATACCTATAAATGCGGTTTTGGGGGAAGCCTGTTAATCTTACTGAAATATACTCTTTAATGTAGATGTATACATGATTACAGGAACGTTCAGGTACATTTAAAGTGATTGTCATTGGGACAGGGACTGTACAACGATGCAGCTACATTTCCTCTGCCACTTTTTTCCCTTAGTGGATCCTGGCAGATGTCATGGCAGATTATGCAGATGCAGCTTTCAGATGACAGGTATCGTGTCTCCGTGGTAAAAGAGTTCAAACAAACCCTGTATAATCTCATTCCGTACTCACAATCATTCCATCAGTTTCCTATGGCTTGTTCTTTGGGGACAAATTGGATTTTTTATTGGCAACATTTTAGGTTACATGTAAAATATCGAAGAATGATAAATCATTTTTTGGGGGAGGGGTTGGGAAAAAACAGGAAAAATGACATTCTTAAAGGGGTATTGCCCTCTCAAAGATCCTATCCCAATATGTAGTAGGTGTAATAATAATAATAATAATATTAGCAAATATCTCCAATTAGAAACGTAGTATAGTATTTTTGATTTGCTATCTTTCTTACCTCATGTGCAAGCATCGCAGGACCTTGGGTATCCATGGTTACGACTAGCTAACTAACTGTGACTTTATCAGTGGACGTAACCATGGATACCCAAGGTCCTGCGATGCCTGCACATGAGGTAAGAAAGATAGCAAATCAAAAAAAATATACTACATTTCTAATTGAGATATTTGCTAATATTACTATTATTACACCTACTACAGGTATATATTTTTCACTGCTTGTGTGATCTGTCCTGAAAACTGCATTATATCTCCATGCAATGCTCTGCAGCCTATCAATTTCTGGTATATATTTTTCACTGCTTGTGTGATCTGTCCTGAAAACTGCATTATATCTCCATGCAATGCTCTGCAGCCTATCAATTTCTGGTATATATTTTTCACTGCTTGTGTGATCTGTCCTGAAAACTGCATTATATCTCCATGCAATGCTCTGCAGCCTATCAATTTCTGGTATATATTTTTCACTGCTTGTGTGATCTGTCCTGAAAACTGCATTATATCTCCATGCAATGCTCTGCAGCCTATCAATTTCTGGTATATATTTTTTCACTCCTCTAGCTTTTTTATTCCATGATACTTAAAGGTCATCACACTTACTTTAAGAGTTTATGATCCATGCCGAGTTTACTAGTTTTTTTTTTTTTTCCCTGCACTTTATGGTCTCCTGTTGTCTTTTAAGCTAGTGATTGATTGTTAATGAGTTAAATCTGTGCAGATCTAAGCAGATACGTCCCTATATATTGAGACTTAGTTAAGGGGAGGCATTTATGCGGGGGCATTTATGCATATAGCATTTATGCATACTTTATCGAAGTGCCATAATTTAGCAAAGTGCCCTGGCAGTTAGAAAATGGCATTGCTAATATCCATCTTTCTTCTCTTCTTACAGGTATATATTTTTCACTGCTTGTGTGATCTGTCCTGAAAACTGCATTATATCTCCATGCAATGCTCTGCAGCCTATCAATTTCTGGTATATATTTTTTCACTCCTCTAGCTTTTTTATTCCATGATACTTAAAGGTCATCACACTTACTTTAAGAGTTTATGATCCATGCCGAGTTTACTAGTTTTTTTTTTTTTTCCCTGCACTTTATGGTCTCCTGTTGTCTTTTAAGCTAGTGATTGATTGTTAATGAGTTAAATCTGTGCAGATCTAAGCAGATACGTCCCTATATATTGAGACTTAGTTAAGGGGAGGCATTTATGCGGGGGCATTTATGCATATAGCATTTATGCATACTTTATCGAAGTGCCATAATTTAGCAAAGTGCCCTGGCAGTTAGAAAATGGCATTGCTAATATCCATCTTTCTTCTCTTCTTACAGGTATATATTTTTCACTGCTTGTGTGATCTGTCCTGAAAACTGCATTATATCTCCATGCAATGCTCTGCAGCCTATCAATTTCTGGTATATATTTTTTCACTCCTCTAGCTTTTTTATTCCATGATACTTAAAGGTCATCACACTTACTTTAAGAGTTTATGATCCATGCCGAGTTTACTAGTTTTTTTTTTTTTTCCCTGCACTTTATGGTCTCCTGTTGTCTTTTAAGCTAGTGATTGATTGTTAATGAGTTAAATCTGTGCAGATCTAAGCAGATACGTCCCTATATATTGAGACTTAGTTAAGGGGAGGCATTTATGCGGGGGCATTTATGCATATAGCATTTATGCATACTTTATCGAAGTGCCATAATTTAGCAAAGTGCCCTGGCAGTTAGAAAATGGCATTGCTAATATCCATCTTTCTTCTCTTCTTACAGGTATATATTTTTCACTGCTTGTGTGATCTGTCCTGAAAACTGCATTATATCTCCATGCAATGCTCTGCAGCCTATCAATTTCTGGTATATATTTTTTCACTCCTCTAGCTTTTTTATTCCATGATACTTAAAGGTCATCACACTTACTTTAAGAGTTTATGATCCATGCCGAGTTTACTAGTTTTTTTTTTTTTTCCCTGCACTTTATGGTCTCCTGTTGTCTTTTAAGCTAGTGATTGATTGTTAATGAGTTAAATCTGTGCAGATCTAAGCAGATACGTCCCTATATATTGAGACTTAGTTAAGGGGAGGCATTTATGCGGGGGCATTTATGCATATAGCATTTATGCATACTTTATCGAAGTGCCATAATTTAGCAAAGTGCCCTGGCAGTTAGAAAATGGCATTGCTAATATCCATCTTTCTTCTCTTCTTACAGGTATATATTTTTCACTGCTTGTGTGATCTGTCCTGAAAACTGCATTATATCTCCATGCAATGCTCTGCAGCCTATCAATTTCTGGTATATATTTTTTCACTCCTCTAGCTTTTTTATTCCATGATACTTAAAGGTCATCACACTTACTTTAAGAGTTTATGATCCATGCCGAGTTTACTAGTTTTTTTTTTTTTTCCCTGCACTTTATGGTCTCCTGTTGTCTTTTAAGCTAGTGATTGATTGTTAATGAGTTAAATCTGTGCAGATCTAAGCAGATACGTCCCTATATATTGAGACTTAGTTAAGGGGAGGCATTTATGCGGGGGCATTTATGCATATAGCATTTATGCATACTTTATCGAAGTGCCATAATTTAGCAAAGTGCCCTGGCAGTTAGAAAATGGCATTGCTAATATCCATCTTTCTTCTCTTCTTACAGGTATATATTTTTCACTGCTTGTGTGATCTGTCCTGAAAACTGCATTATATCTCCATGCAATGCTCTGCAGCCTATCAATTTCTGGTATATATTTTTTCACTCCTCTAGCTTTTTTATTCCATGATACTTAAAGGTCATCACACTTACTTTAAGAGTTTATGATCCATGCCGAGTTTACTAGTTTTTTTTTTTTTTCCCTGCACTTTATGGTCTCCTGTTGTCTTTTAAGCTAGTGATTGATTGTTAATGAGTTAAATCTGTGCAGATCTAAGCAGATACGTCCCTATATATTGAGACTTAGTTAAGGGGAGGCATTTATGCGGGGGCATTTATGCATATAGCATTTATGCATACTTTATCGAAGTGCCATAATTTAGCAAAGTGCCCTGGCAGTTAGAAAATGGCATTGCTAATATCCATCTTTCTTCTCTTCTTACAGGTATATATTTTTCACTGCTTGTGTGATCTGTCCTGAAAACTGCATTATATCTCCATGCAATGCTCTGCAGCCTATCAATTTCTGGTATATATTTTTTCACTCCTCTAGCTTTTTTATTCCATGATACTTAAAGGTCATCACACTTACTTTAAGAGTTTATGATCCATGCCGAGTTTACTAGTTTTTTTTTTTTTTCCCTGCACTTTATGGTCTCCTGTTGTCTTTTAAGCTAGTGATTGATTGTTAATGAGTTAAATCTGTGCAGATCTAAGCAGATACGTCCCTATATATTGAGACTTAGTTAAGGGGAGGCATTTATGCGGGGGCATTTATGCATATAGCATTTATGCATACTTTATCGAAGTGCCATAATTTAGCAAAGTGCCCTGGCAGTTAGAAAATGGCATTGCTAATATCCATCTTTCTTCTCTTCTTACAGGTATATATTTTTCACTGCTTGTGTGATCTGTCCTGAAAACTGCATTATATCTCCATGCAATGCTCTGCAGCCTATCAATTTCTGGTATATATTTTTTCACTCCTCTAGCTTTTTTATTCCATGATACTTAAAGGTCATCACACTTACTTTAAGAGTTTATGATCCATGCCGAGTTTACTAGTTTTTTTTTTTTTTCCCTGCACTTTATGGTCTCCTGTTGTCTTTTAAGCTAGTGATTGATTGTTAATGAGTTAAATCTGTGCAGATCTAAGCAGATACGTCCCTATATATTGAGACTTAGTTAAGGGGAGGCATTTATGCGGGGGCATTTATGCATATAGCATTTATGCATACTTTATCGAAGTGCCATAATTTAGCAAAGTGCCCTGGCAGTTAGAAAATGGCATTGCTAATATCCATCTTTCTTCTCTTCTTACAGGTATATATTTTTCACTGCTTGTGTGATCTGTCCTGAAAACTGCATTATATCTCCATGCAATGCTCTGCAGCCTATCAATTTCTGGTATATATTTTTTCACTCCTCTAGCTTTTTTATTCCATGATACTTAAAGGTCATCACACTTACTTTAAGAGTTTATGATCCATGCCGAGTTTACTAGTTTTTTTTTTTTTTCCCTGCACTTTATGGTCTCCTGTTGTCTTTTAAGCTAGTGATTGATTGTTAATGAGTTAAATCTGTGCAGATCTAAGCAGATACGTCCCTATATATTGAGACTTAGTTAAGGGGAGGCATTTATGCGGGGGCATTTATGCATATAGCATTTATGCATACTTTATCGAAGTGCCATAATTTAGCAAAGTGCCCTGGCAGTTAGAAAATGGCATTGCTAATATCCATCTTTCTTCTCTTCTTACAGGTATATATTTTTCACTGCTTGTGTGATCTGTCCTGAAAACTGCATTATATCTCCATGCAATGCTCTGCAGCCTATCAATTTCTGGTATATATTTTTTCACTCCTCTAGCTTTTTTATTCCATGATACTTAAAGGTCATCACACTTACTTTAAGAGTTTATGATCCATGCCGAGTTTACTAGTTTTTTTTTTTTTTCCCTGCACTTTATGGTCTCCTGTTGTCTTTTAAGCTAGTGATTGATTGTTAATGAGTTAAATCTGTGCAGATCTAAGCAGATACGTCCCTATATATTGAGACTTAGTTAAGGGGAGGCATTTATGCGGGGGCATTTATGCATATAGCATTTATGCATACTTTATCGAAGTGCCATAATTTAGCAAAGTGCCCTGGCAGTTAGAAAATGGCAGTTGGACAGGGCAGGAGACAGGTAAGACAATTAAACAAACTTGCTTCCAGGTCATCTTTTTGGCAAACAGTATTCACCATTTGTATCTGTGCCATTTATACTCTGGTTGCTACAATCATCCACATTCACCGTTCTCCCACAAATGCGGCACACTTCATCCATATTAATCCCTCACTCCTCTCTTCTCCTATGTACAGTTGTCATGCTCTCTTCACAATGTTATACCACGCAGATCCATTCATTCCCACCATACAACGCAGGAAACGCTCTCACAAATCACTCAATCATCTGCTCACTCTCTGTATCTTCCTTCTATTAGTCGCAGGTGATATTTCTCCCAACCCAGGACCCTCCAGTAATAATAACACTAACTCTTTCCCTGTTACATTCAGAAACCCTGCTAATCTCATTAATATTCCCTGCATATCTTCTGTCTCATTCAACTGTGCCCTTTGGAATGCACGCTCAGCTTGTAATAAACTCTCTTACATCCATGACTTTTTCCTCTCTAATTCCCTCAACCTTCTGGCTCTCACTGAAACCTGGATCCAGCAGTCGGACACCACTGCCGCTGCAGCTCTCTCCTATGGTGGCCTACATTTCTCTCATACCCCGCGACCTGACAACAGATCAGGTGGAGGTGTTGGTCTGCTTCTTTCAACAAAATGTACTTTTCAGGTTATCCCCCCTGTACCCTCCCTTATCTTCCCGTCCTTTGAGGCCCACACAGTCAGACTCTACCGGCCCTTCTCCCTGCGAGTGGCGGTTGTCTATCGCCCCCCAGGTCCCCTCCGTCAATTCCTGGATCACTTTGCTGCCTGGCTTACAAATTTTCTATCCTGCGACATCCCCACGATAATCATGGGAGACTTTAACATCCCAATTGGCGATCCTCTTTCCCCATCTGCCACGCATCTTTTATCATTAACCTCCTCCTTCGGCCTTTCACAGCTTGCTAATTCTCCTACACATGAGGACGGGAACACATTGGACCTGATCTTCTCCCGGCTTTGCTCAGTACATGACTTTACTAACTCTCCCCTTCCACTCTCTGACCATAATCTTCTTTCATTCTCTGTCAAGAACTGTGACTCTACTCAAGACACTCCCACCGTCCACACTTATAGAAATTTACGCGCCATTAACACCCAGAAATTTATAAAAAGGTTGCAATCATCATTGGCCCCAATCTCCTCCCTCTCATGTCCCGAATCTGCATTGAAGCATTATAACAAAATAATGCTATGCGCCCTGGATGAAGCCGCACCTCCTACACAAAGAACAATTCGGCATAGACGGCGACAACCCTGGCACACGCCTGAAACACGTCTTCTCCAGAGGTACTCCAGGTGCGCTGAACGGCTGTGGAGAAAATCAAATCTGCCCGAAGATTTCCTCCACTATAAATTTATGCTGAAAACATATAACTCTGCCCTTCACCTCTCCAAACAAACCTACTTTAACAACCTCATCATCTCACTTTCCAATAATCCTAAACGACTCTTTGACACGTTTCATTCTCTCCTCAATCAAACAGCACAGGCCCCGACCACCGACCTCAGCGCTGACGATCTGGCTAACTATTTCAAAGAAAAAATTGACCATATCCGACAGGAAATTTTCTCCCAATCCCCAAATGTTATGCATGCTCCCCCCCGCCACATTGTATCTTGCTCATTTTCTGACTTCGAACCAGTCACGGAAGATGAAGTGATCAGGCTCCTTGCATCTTCTCGCCCTACCACCTGCACCAGCGACCCTATTCCCTCACATCTCCTTCAGTCCCTTGCTCCAGCTGTCACCTCTCACCTAACTAAAATTTTCAACCTTTCCCTCTCATCTGGTATCTTTCCCTCTTCTTTTAAACACGCCAGCATACAACCATTACTTAAAAAACCATCCCTCGACCAGAACTGCACGGCCAACTACAGACCTGTTTCCAATCTTCCCTTTATCTCTAAACTCCTGGAACGCCTGGTCCACTCCCGTCTAATCCGCTATCTCTCAGACAACTCTCTTCTTGACCCTTTACAATCTGGTTTCCGCTCTTTACATTCTACTGAAACTGCCCTCACTAAAGTCTCTAATGATCTACTAACAGCTAAATCTAATGGTCACTACTCCCTGCTGATTCTCCTGGATCTCTCTGCAGCATTTGACACTGTGGATCACCAGCTCCTCCTCACTATGCTCCGCACTATTGGCCTCAAGGACACGGTTCTCTCCTGGTTCTCCTCTTATCTCTCTGACCGCTCCTTCTCTGTGTCTTTTGCCGGCTCCTCCTCCTCTCTCCTTCCTCTTACTGTCGGGGTTCCTCAAGGATCAGTCCTAGGCCCCCTTCTTTTCTCCTTATACACCGCTCCTATTGGACAAACAATCAGTAGATTCGGTTTTCAGTACCATCTCTATGCTGATGACACCCAATTATACACCTCTGCTCCAGACATCACCCCAGCATTACTACAAAAGACCAGTGATTGTCTTTCTGCTGTGTCTAACATTATGTCCTCACTCTACCTAAAACTGAATCTGTCAAAAACTGAACTCCTCGTCTTTCCTCCCTCCATTAATCTACCTGTGCCCGATATTGCCATCTCCGTTTGTGGCTCAACCATTACTCCCCAGCTACAAGCCCGCTGTCTTGGGGTCATTTTTGATTCAGATCTTTCTTTCACTCCTCACATCAAATCACTCGCTCGTTCATGTCATCTACACCTCAAAAACATCTCAAGAATCAGGACTTTTCTCACCTTTGACTCGGCAAAAACTCTTACTGTCGCTCTTATTCATTCTCGTCTTGACTATTGCAACGCTCTACTAATCGGTCTCCCTCTTACTAAACTCTCCCCTCTCCAATCCGTCCTGAACGCAGCAGCCAGGATCATATTCCTCGCCAACCGCTACTCAGATGCCTCTTCCCTGTGCCAGTCATTGCATTGGTTGCCCATCCAATATAGAGTTCGTTTTAAACTTATCACGCTTACCCACAAAGCGCTCCATGCTTCAGTACCCCCCTACATCTCCTCCCTTGTCTCAGTCTACCACCCTACACGTGCCCTCCGTTCTGCAAATGACTTGAAACTAAAATCCTCCATAATCCGAACTTCCCACTCCCGTCTCCAAGATTTCTCGCGTGCTGCGCCAATTCTCTGGAATGCACTACCCAGGACAGTTCGATTAATTCCCAATACCCACAGTTTCAAGCGAACCCTAAAAACACATTTCTTTAGACTGGCGTATCACCTAAACACACTCTGTCCATCCCAGCTTTCCCCCATATTAAAATCTTCTTCAACTTCGGGTTCAAACCAACCATGCACATAAAAGCCTCTGTCAGGACTGCACACATACTGGCTGGCGACCAGTCCATGTATTATTATTTATCCTATTCAGTATATCAAGGCTGCATTATACAATATATGTACTTTTTACCTTTTGTGTCTCCCCCACTTCCTCATAGACTGTAAGCTCGCGAGCAGGGCCCTCACTCCGTTCGATATGAGATATGCTTATTCTGTATTGTCTGTATAAGTCCCCCCTAAAATTTGTAAAGTGCTGCGGAATATGTTGGCGCTATAAAAAATAAACTATTATTATTATTATTACATATTGGGATAGGATCCTGGAGATGGGAATACCCCTTTAAAGAGGTTGTCCACTACTTTTACTTTGATTGCAGGTGTCGGACCCCGGCTGATCAGACATTGATGACCTATCCTAAGGATAGGTCATCAAAGTAAAAGTAGTGGACAACCTCTTTATCTGTAAATCCTTAAGCTTACGGCAATTCAAAATTTAAAAAAGGATTTTTATCTTTTTTTTTTTCATCACAATAAAAATACTATTTTTTAAAATAATTTTGGTGTCCCCATATTCGGAGAGCCATAGAATGGTTTTGTTTTTTCCTTCGATGCCGCTTTATAAAGGCTTGGTTTTTTATATGGCGGGACAGGGTCCTTACTTGGTACTATTTCGAGTGTATATGAAATTTTGATGACTTTGTCTCAATTTTTAAACATGGAAAGCAAAATGAACAAAAAAAAAAAAAACAGCAATTCTCACATTTAATTTTAATGTTATTGTTTTCCTGATTTTTTGAGATATTACCGTACTCCCTGCTAATAGATATGTGGACATGTTAGCAGTGCCAGCGTTATACAGATCTGTGTCTACCAGATGTATTTTTATTTAACAGCATTCGCTGTGTAGCATAAATGACATGAATATTTTATGGATGGGGTAGAATGCGATTATTTGATCTCTTCTATAAACCCCTTCGGTACTTCTGTATTGAAGTGCATTAGCTTAGACGTTAGTCCATTATATATCGACATGTATCCGATCAAAGCCTACCGGTAATTTCAGATGACTTTCCAGAATAAGCTGTCATGTGTAATCCATTTCTGGCCATTATATAGGACTTGTATCCATATGTTCTCTTGTATTTTCAGCAGTCTCTTAGGAAATAGGTGGAGAATAATTGCTATGATGCCTCCTATACACAACACACAGACATGAGGGATTCCTGCTCTCCTGTCTCTATGTAACACTCCCACAAGCAGCTGCAGCATGGAGGACATTACAGAGGTACGAAGGAGCTTAACTATGAATCCAGCTCTGGGGTAATCGAAAACGCTAGCTGTAAAGCAGCGCCATGATCTTCCTGTGTTTTTCACTCTTCAGCCTCCTCTGTCTACCTCTCCCTTCCCCATACACTTTAATAGGTAGCTGTAATCTGACACTTCAGTGAGCTGTCAATGAGAAAAGGATGAGTTTTGGAGATAGATTCCCTTTATGAGCCCCACCTTTCAACAGGTATTTGTTATAGAATTTGAGAGCAGTATTATGTAGGGAAAGAGGCACTGATTCCAGTGATGTGTCATTTACTAGGCTGTGTTTTCCTGGTTCATTACAACCACTGTATTATCAGCAGGAGCTTAATCACTACTGGACTAAGTGTCTCCTGCCTCCTAGTCCAATCACACCTCCAGCAGTGATTAGCAACTTTCTGTCAATATACATGATACACAGAAAACTGCTAATTAGGAGTGTGGGTGGGGTTATACAGGGCTCAATAGTCCGAGCTCTGCTAAATCTACAGCAGAGAAAACTGATTCTATCACAATCGCTGCACCCAGTAAAGTGATACATCACTGGAATCCAGGTCTCTGTTCCTACAACCTACAGCTGTCAGATTACATGGCAAAAACCTGATGATACATTGCCTTTAAGTGGACAATGAAGCATAGTTCTGTGATTAGATATATTATAACGTTTCTTATATTTGCTTGCAAAGTTTGTTGTAATAACAGTGATTATTTAAGCCACGTCTTAGACAATGCCTAATAGGCTCGTGTCCATGGAAGAACTGGGGCCTTTATCAAGCCCCTCGCAGCTATGGCAAAATGCCATCCACCAAGGCTGCAAATTTAAAATCGATATTACTCAATGTATTGATTCCCTTTCTATCTTGTTAAAGCACTGCCTGGATCCACTGGCGGGGTACCTGGGTATTCTATAAGTTTTAAAAAGAAAATTAGGATTTGACAACCATTTTTTCATGGCAAGTCAAGTAATATAGGTTAAAGGCTTGTTGAAAAAGGTGGGATTGCAGGGTTCACTTGCGTTTATTTTAGAGTATCACTTTAATTGTTATAGTGGGTGATGAAAGCAGCATAGTTGAAAAAAATAATATAAAAAAGGGGTTAAATGAGGTGGTGATGAGCAAAAAAGACTAGTATGGATTTAAAGGGAACCTGTCATGTACGATAATGCCATTAACATGCAAATATAGGGTTAATCTGCAGGTTAGAGTTACATAGCTGTCCAGCCCCCGGGAGAAATTAATTTTATTTCTCCTAGGCGCTGCCAGCCTTCAGTCATGCAGGCGTGCCCGGAGCAAACACTTTGAGCACACCCCGGCACTGACTGACAGCTGGCAAAGCAGTGCATTAGTACAGAGCCGGCTGTCAGTCAGTGATGGAGCGTGCTTACCGCCACTGCCCTCAGTGCTGTGAGCAGTGACTGTAATTGGTCTGGGCACTCTATGACTGAAAGCCGGCGGCTCCAGTGAGAAATAAAGTTAATTTTCTCCAGAGTACCGGACTTTCAGTACAGCAGCCGAGCACCTTGATAATGTTATTAACTTGCAGATTACCCCTATATGTGCAGGTTAAAAGTGTTATTGGACCTTATAGTATGCCTTTAAAGGAAACCTGTTTTGAGTAGCAGGGTTCAACTGTTATACAAACAGAAAATACAAAAAATTGCCAAAATGACTATTCCGGGTGATATTCTTTATGTGGAAAGCAACTAAACTATCCATTTATTCTAACAATCAAAATCATAGCATTGATAGGAAAAGCAGCCATGTTGGAAAGGTTTTCTCTGCAGATGGTTGTAATCATTGAATCATGGCATGTAAATGAAAAATTGCTGATCATTTTCATGCTATCGACTGAAGAGTAGCCAAATAGCTCTTACCCTAGCAAACAATCTGTGTCTGCATGTCTGAGTGTTCAAAGGCAATGAATAAAATAAGAAAAGTTAGAACAGAGACATCTATACTACATTTTATCTATTTTATACTACTATCGCCAGCTCTAAAGGGGAAACAGCTAACCAATTTTGTGTAATTTCCATGAAGGAAAGGCTTATCCTAAACGTAATATTTGCCGACACAAAAAAATGAAATATATTTTTCTAAAATGTTACTACTACATAGATGTGGCCCAAGGAGGCACATTTCTCCTTGTTGAGAGTGCCAAGTCAGTGTTAGGAGACGTGCAGGCCATGTCATACTCCTCAGAGGGTACGAGGACTTGAACTCGAGTGCCATCTATTGGGGGTATACATCTTCAAAGTCAATACTGAACCATTTTCCTCTCTGAAGAAGGGATTTGCACATTTAAATTCCCAGAGGAACAATGCATGGCCTATAGGTCAGCATACGCCAGCTAGGAACTCCCCACTAGGAGAAACATTCCCCCTTAGGCCATGGCCACACTATCAGTTTTTGGTCAGTATTTGGTCAGTATTTTTTCCTCAGGAGTGAGAGACAAAACCAGGTGAGAAACAATCAGAGAAAAGATATAAGAGAAACAAGTCACCAATTCTACATTTATCACCCACTCCTGGTTTTGCCTCCCACTCCTGAGAAAAAGTCGTAGTTACTTACTGGTAACGGGATTTCTCTGAGGCCATGATAGCACCACGGAGAGAGGGGATCTGCCCTTCAAGGACAGGAAACCTACGGATAAAAAGGGCAGTACCTCTCCCCGCATCAGTTATTTACAGAGCACGAGAGGACCTCCAGGGTATTATAACAAAAAAATATCATCATTGTCATGCTTATCAGGAACACCTTGTGACCAAGACAAAAATAACAAATAAGTGTGCTCACCACACATGCAGGGAAGGACTATACGGGTGCTGTCATGGGCTCAGAGAAATCCCGTTACCGGTAAGTAACTACGAATTCCTCCCTCCCCCATGACAGCACCACGAAGAGAATTGAAGAGAATTGTAAAGGGAGAGACCACCACTTCCAGAACCCTTCTCCCAAAGGTGAGATCAGAGGAAGAGGCTAGGTCCAGCCGATAATGTTTGAAAAAAGTAGAGGGGGGTGACCATGTTGCAGCTTTACATACAGTGGGGAAAAAAAGTATTTAGTCAGCCACCAATTGTGCAAGTTCTCCCACTTAAAAAGATGAGAGAGGCCTGTAATTGACATCATAGGTAGACCTCAACTATGAGATACAAAATGAGAAAACAAATCCTGAAAATCACATTGTCTGAATTGGAAAGACATTTTTTTTCAAATTTTGGTGGAAAATAAGTATTTGGTCAATTACAAAAGTTCATCTCAATACTTTGTTATATATCCTTTGTTGGCAATGACAAAAGTCAAACGTTTTCTGTAAGTCTTCACAAGGTTGGCACACACTGTTGCTGGTATGTTGGCCCATTCCTCCATGCAGATCTCCCCTAGAGCAGTGATGTTTTGAGGCTGTCGCTGGGCAACATGGACTTTCAACTCTCTTCAAAGGTTTTCTATAGGGTTTAGATCTGGAGACTGGCTAGGCCACTTCAGGACCTTGAAATGCTTCTTAAGAAGCCACTCCTTCATTGCCCTGGCGGTGTGCTTGGGATCATTGTCATGCTGAAAGACCCAGACACGTTTCATCTTCAATGCCCTTGCTGATGGAAGGATGTTTGCACTCAAAATCTCACGATACATGGCCCCATTCATTCTTTCATGTACACGGATCAGTCGTTCTGGTCCCTTTGCAGATAAACAGCCCCAAAGCATGATGTTGCCAGCCCCATGCTTCACAGTAGGTATGGTGTTCTTTGGATGCAACTCAGCAATCTTTCTACTCCAAACACGACGAGTTGTGTTTCTACCAAACAGTTCTACTTTGGTTTCATTTGACCATACGACATTCTCCCAATATTCCTCAGGATCATCCAAATGCTCTCTAGCAAACTTCAGACGGGCTCGGACATGTAATGGCATAAGCAAGGGGACACGTCTGGCACTGCAGGATCTGAGTCCCTGGGGCGTAGTGTGTTACTGATGGCAGCCTGTTTAACGTTGATCCGAGCTCTCTGCAGGTCATTCACTAGGTCCCCCCGTGTGGTTCTGGGATTTTTGCTCACCGTTCTTGAGATCATTTTGACCCAACGGGGTGAGATCTTGTGTGAAGCACCAGATCGAGGGAGATTATCAGTGGTCTTGTATGTCTTCCATTTTGTAATTATTGCTCCCACAGTTGATTTCTTCACACCAAGCTGCTTGCCTATTACAGATTCAGTCTTCCCAGCCTGGTGCAGGGCTCCAATTTTGTTTCTGGTGTCCTTCGACAGCTCTTTGGTCTTCACCATAGTGGAGTTTGGAGTGTGACTGTTTGAGGTTGCGGACAGGTGTCTTTTGTACTGCTAACAAGTTTAAACAGGTGCCAGTACTACAGGTAATTAGTGGAGGACAGAGACAGAGGAGCCTCTTAAAGAAGTTACAGGTCTGTGAGAATCAGAAATCTTGCTTGTTTGTTATTGACCAAATACTTATTTTCCACCAAAATTTGAAAGAAATTTCTTTCCATATCAAACAATGTGATTTTCAGGATTTGTTTTCTCATTTTGTCTCTTAGTTGAGGTCTACCTATGATGTCAATTACAGGCCTCTGTCATCTTTTTAAGAGGGAGAACTTGCACAATTGGTGGCTGACTAAATACTTTTTCCCCCCAATGTATCTGCTCTATAGAAACACCAGCTTTTTCCACCCAGGAGGTTGCCACTGCCCTGGTCGAGTGAGCCTTCAATCCTTCCGGAGCGGCTTCCCCACTTGCCGAGTATGCCAGAGAAATGGCATCTCTTATCCACCTCGACAACGTGCCTTTTGAGGCTTTTAGCCCCTTAAGAGGTCTCTGTAAACACACAAAAAGAGACCAATCCTCCTACACTCTTGTGTGGCTGCCAGATATTGGATTAGACATCTCCATACGTCTAAGGTATGGAGGTCTTTTTCCCACTTAGATTGGAGCAAAAGGAAGGAAGGGTGACCTCCTGGGATCTATGAAATCGACAAGCCACCTTAGGCAAATAGGCTGTGTCAGGTTTGAGAATGACCATCTTCCAGGATCTGCGTAAAGGGTGGCCCCACAGAAAGGGCCTGGATATCACTAATCCTGCGGGCTGATGTTAATGCCGATAAAAGTGATGCTTTGAGAGATATAATTTTAAGAGACGCGCAGTCTAAGGGTTCAAAGGGGGGTTTAGTTAAAGCTATAAGAACCAAATTTAAAGCCCAAGGTAGGAATCTTGGACTAGCGAGGGGTCTGGATCTGGCCGAAGCTTTAATGAACCTAGATATCCATCGGTTCCTTGCTAAATCACAATTATATAATGCCCCCAATGCTGCAACTTGGACCTTCCCTTCAGGGTGCTAGTAGCTAAACCTTGCTCTAACCCTTTCTGCAGAAATTCTAAGATGGTTGCCACTGTTACCTCTTCCTTCACGCTAGACCCTGAAAAGGAAAGAAACCTTCTTCAAGTTTCCCCATAGAGCTTGGTAGTGACCGGTTTCCAACTCTGGAGTAGGGTGGAAATTAAATTCGGGGAAAACCCGCTATCCCTTAGGTGAGCCCTCTCAAATTCCAAGCCATCATGTGTAAATTTGATACTTGAGGATGACACACCGGCCCCTGGGAGAGAAGGTCCGGGATCTCCAGAAGCACCCAGGGGTCGGAGATGGACATCCTCCTGAGCCAGAAAAAACAAGTCCTCTTTGGCCAAAAGGGGGGAATCAGAATTACATTCGCCTGTCTTCCCTGATTTTTCTTAGAACAGCAGGTATCAAGACAACTGGCGGAAAGGCATAAGCTAGGCTGTGATCCCACGGGATTATGAAGGCATCCAGAGCAAGGGGATTCCCCTCTGGATCTATTGAGCAGAATGTTCCTACCTTTTTGTTCCGATTGTTGGTGAACAAATCTATGATAGGAAGACCCCACATTTTTACAATCTGATTGAAAACAGACTGCTTTAGTTCCCATTTGCGCTTTAACGGGGTTCAGCTCAGCAAGTCTGCCTTGTGATTCTCTATCCCTCTTATGTGTAGAGCTGATAAGGACATAGCCAAAATCAATCTTATCTGAAACATGAGGTCTGTTACTACCATCAAAGGACGGGAACGGGTTCCTCCCTGGTGGTTCAAGTATGCAACTACTACCCGGTTATCTGAGAATACTCTCACATGATGACCCTGGAGAGAATCTAAGAACTCTATCAGGACAAATTTCACTGCTAACAGTTCCTTCATATTTGAGGACACTGACTTTAGCTCCTTTGTCCAGACTCCCTGAGCTACTCTGTCTTTCAGATGTGCCCCCTAACCCCTGGGGCTCGCATCTATGGTCAGCACCTGAGTGATCCTGTCCACCCAGGGAATACCACCGGCTAATTTGTTTCTTTGTTCACCATCCCAAGGAAAGAATGACTTTTGGAGATAAAATTAGCTTCTAAATGCCCTCCTAGAGAAATTTCGGCTGCTAAAATTTCCCATTGTAGGTTCATGGTGTGGATTTGGGCCCACTGAACTGCTGGAATACAGGAGGTCATAGACCCTAGACGGGACATAGCCTTCCGCAGAGTCATAGAAGGGTGATCTATTGTTTGAGACATCTGCCCCATAATCTTTTGTATTTTTTCCTCTGGGAGGTGACACTCCTGTTTTTCTGAGCCCAGAATAAGACCCAAAAATTCCTGCACCTGTTTTGGCTCGGTCCTGGATTTTTTTAGGTTTAAAAGCCAACCCAAGTTTGTCAAGGAACTCATGACCTTCTCCAGCTGATCTTTGCAGTGATGAATGGAGCTGCCTACCACCAAGAAATCATCTAGGTACAGAACAATTAAGAGGTCTTGCTCCCTCAGGTGTGCCATTGCTTCCGCAATTAACTTGGTAAACACCCGAGGGGCAAAAGCGAGACCGAACGGGAGAGCGCTGTATTGATAGTGTTTGATCTTTCCCTCTATTGAGACCGCTACTCTGAGGAATTTCTGGAAGTCTTTGTGAATAGGAACATGATAATATGCATCCTTTAAGTCCAGAACAGTCATGAAGCAACCCGAAAACAGAATTCTCACAGTTGTTTTTATTGTTTGCATTTTGAATGTCTGAATCTTTAGAGATCTGTTCAGTCTCATCAAATTTATGATAGTCCTGAAGGATCCATCTGGTTTCTTCACCAGAAACAATTAGGAATAATATCCTTCTCCTCTTTCTTGAAAGGGGACTTCCTGTAGGACAGCTTTTGTAACTAGGCCTAGAATCCCCTGTTCTGGGACTACTTGCTCTACATTTGAAGACTGCAGGGGAATCACTATATAATTTGGTTATGGGACAGAGAGGAACTGTAACTTTAGACATGCTTTTATCAGGACGTTGGAAATCTTTTCCCAGGCCAGGAGAAACAGGAATAACAGGGGCAGCACAGTGGTTCAGTGGTTAGCACTGCAGACATGAAGCGCTGGGGTCCTGGGTTCAAATCCCACCAAGAACAACATCTGCAAGGAGTTTGTATGTTCTCCCAGTGTTTGCGTGCATTTCCTCCGGGTTCTCCGGTTTCATCTCACTCCAAAGACATACTGATAGGAAATGTAGATTGTGAGCCCCAATGGGGACAGTGGCAATAATGTTGTAAATTCTCTGAATTGTAAAGCGCTGCGGAATATGTTGGCGCTATATAAATAAAAAGATTATAAATATTCCCCCCACATGGGGAAAACCTTCATTGGGAAGGCTTTCTGCTGTCATGGGAAGGGTCACTGAACATGAAACCTCAGTTTCTCTGTTTCTTGTCTTCCCACTTATCCTGGCTTTTAGGGGGCTTCCTCCGAATTAATTTTTTACTCCGAAAATATCTCTTATATGAAGGGATAGCGAGGATGGGGAATTGTTTTTTTATTATCCCCCGCCATATCAAGTATATCATCTAGGGTAGGCCTACACCCACACAAGGAATGGAACTAAATCTAGATTTTGTTTGAAGGTCTCCTGACCAACATTTAAGCCAAAGATGAGCAGCATTGGGAGAAAGCTGCAGACTTGGCCGCCAAACTAACTGAAATCGGCAGATGCATCAGCCAAAAAAGCAGCAGCTCCCCGCATTAAGGGAATGGTATCTAGTATTCTTTCCCTGGATACCCTATCCTGAATTTGAGATTCCAACTGGTCTAACCATACCATTAGCGACCTGGCGGTACAGGTTGCCGCTACCGCGGGTTTTTAGACCCTCACCAGAGGCTTCCCAGGACCCTTTTAAGAAAGTATCAGCTTTTTTATCTAAGGGGTACTTCAATACTCACATGTCCTCGAAGGGAAGGGCAAATTTTTTAGACGCCTTGGCAATAGCTACGTCTAGTTTCGGGGCTTTCTCCCAAAATGAACAAACTGGATCATCAAAGGGATACTTCATTTTTGGAATAGAGACATTCTTCCTTTCAGGTCTTTTCTATTCTCTTTTAATTAGAGACTGAATCCGGTCATTAAGAGGGAAAGACCTATGTTTTTTCTGATCCAGCCCACCAAACATTATGTCCTGAACTGTTTTCTCTGGCCGTGGGTCTAACATCCCCATAGTAGGTCTAACCGCCTTAACCAGGCTATCTGTTTCCTCTATTGGAAAACAACTTCGACCTCCCCCATCTCCTTGAGATGAGGAGGAAGACGAATCTGAGGAATCCGCATCTAAATCGCTCCCCTTCTTCCGAACTGCTAGACCCAGATTCAGGGGATAAATTCCTAGATTTTTTAGCCCCACCCCCCTGTAGGGTCCTAAAGGTATTTTCCACCTCCGTCTTAATTACTGATCGCAGTTCAGAGGCAAATTTAGGGGTTTCCTCACAAACTGTCTGCTGTATGCATGAATTGCAGAGCCTCTTCACCCACGTAACGGACAATTATTCACTGCAGAGCGCACAGCTTCTATGTTTGGTCTTGCTAATACTTTTTCCTGCCTAACAAAAAATAAGGAAAAGAGGAGAGGGCCCTAATTAAAAAATAAACTTTCATAGAGATCACTTACCGATCTGACGCAATCTGGGGTAGCGGTTTAGATGGAGGGACTACATAGGCTGCTGGATTCCCTCTGATGGTTGGAGACTTGACAACACTGGAATCTTTGCTACTCAGTGGATTTCGCAGAACACCCACTTCCACAGCTGCCGTGATCACGATGAAGGGAAACCTCATGTTGCCAAGTGTTCTGCTGCCTCCGCTTCTGCCGTTGCTGCTCCTGCTGAGGATCTGGGCTCTGCACCTCAAACTGACACAGCTGCCCCTGTGACAGCTCTTCCCTGGTCGTTTCCATTTTAAAGCAGAGAGGACTGCCGGAGAACTGCTCAGAGCCTTATTCCTGGCTCTTTTTATAATAAGCAGTCTCCAGCTTCCTCCCAGCTTTCTGTTACTTCCGGTCACATGACCCCCTCACTTGCATCATTAGGAAGCGCCTCCGGCGCGTCCCCACGCATGCGCAGATCGGACGGCCGGAAGCTCAGCACCAGCAACGTGGCGCAGCGGCTGCGCTCCTACCCCAACTCATGATGGCCCTCCGGACCCAAAAGGTGGTGCTTCAGAGCACTGCACCAGCCGAGGCAGGGAACCCCTGCTGCCTGAATCGGACTGGCCAGGCCTGGTATCGTCTTGGTCGTCTTCTTTTCTTCAGGCACCATCCAACTGAAGGTTCCCCGTCAAGGACAGGAAACCAACTGATGTGAGGAGAGGTACCACCCTCTTTTATCAGTAGGTTTCCGGTCCTTGAAGGGCGGCTTCCCTCTCTCTGTGGTGGTGTCATGGGGGAGAAAATACTGACCGAATACTGACCAAATACTGATAGGTTTGTCTAAGGTCACGACCCCACTATCAGAGGCCTCTCACCTAGTCAAATCAGATCTCTTGCTTTGCACTGATGAGGTGTAAACACCCTGAAATGTGACTGCAAATGGGGTGTCTGGTTTCGTTTCTTATCCTAAGTCACGTGACAAGGCTTGTTAAAGAGAACCTGTCAGCACAATTTTGTAGTGTAAAATAAAGACAAGGCAGTAATGACACTAATACTAATTACATGGATACCTTTGGATAAGAAATCCACTTTGTTGTTGTTCTTAAATCACCATTTGAAGCTTTCTGCCGTTTAGATTTCGGTGCACAGAGACCGGACTGTGCGCGGGGTTTTCGCTTCCCTGCCTGTAATTCACCGATCCTTCCGCCTGCCTCCAGTCTTTGAATGACCAGCCTTATCTGTTTGAAATCTCAGCATGGATTTCAAACAGAGATTTGCACACTACATACACTATGGGCACAATTATTAGGCAGTGAGTATTTTGAGCAAATCATCATTTTTATGCAGATTTTCCAATTCCAAGCTGTCTAAGCATGAATGCTTATTGGATGAAGCAGATCAGGTGATGTGCATGTGTGTAATGAGGGGGGGGGGAGGCGGCCTAAAGATATCAACACCCTTTAACGAGGTGTGCAGAATTATTAGGCAGCATGTTTCCCTCAGGCAAAATGGGTCAAAGAAGAGATTTAACTGACTCTGAAAAGTCAAAATTGTTACAAGTTTTACAGAGGGATGAAGCACTCCTGAAATTGCTGAGATATTGGGGTGTGATCACAGAACTATTAAAAGTTTTGTCACAAATAGTCAACAGTCATAAAAAATGTGTAGAGAAAAAAAGACACACATTAACTGATTAAGATTGGAGAAGGATCAAACGTGAAGCGACCAGGAAGCCATTATCCTCCAGTGCGGTCATATTCCAAAGCTACAACCTCCCTGGAGGCCCAGAAGTACAAGTGTTCAGTGCTCAGACATAGCGGAGGTAAGGGAGGCTGAAACCTGACCACAAGTGAACAAGACACAGAAGGTGAAATGTCAAGATCGAGCCAAGCTATATCTGAAGACAGATTTTTCAAAGGTTTTATGGACTGAGAAGATGAAAGAGACTCTTGATGGATCAGATGGATGGGCCCATGGCTGGATCAGTACCAGCAGACACAGATCTTCACTTAGACAACAGTACGGTGGAGGTGGGTACTGCTATGGGCTGGTATTATTAAAGATGAGACAGTTGGATCTTCTCAGGTTGAAGATCAACTTACATGGAGGGCTACTTAAATAAGATAAATGTTGAGAACATGGATCCAATTCATCAGTTTCCTGGCATAAAACAACTTTAAATGTCGCAAGTCCTGGCCAACATCACAAATTAGATTCTATCCAGGGTAGAAAAAGACCGCACATACGCAAGACATATAATAATAAAGCCAAAAAATGTGTACTGGAGGAAAATTCATGTAATGTACAAGGTAGATTATGTCTTGTTGTGTATGCTTGAAGTATATGAAGTAGTATTGAAATGCAAAGATGTGCAGACATGTGCGTGGAGGGGTGCTATCCTAGCGGTTCTAGATATAGGCATACACTCCTGAACTACAGGGACTCCACTTTTGTGGGTCAAAGAGACCCACAAAAAAACAGTCCTGCATCACATGGATGTGAATAAATTTGCAGCAGTGAAAAAAAGAAAAAGCTTTGGATTCGATTTACACATGAAATACTACGTGTGCTCCATGAATAAAGTGTTTGTATTTGTGTTGTGTGAACACACGCATACTTCGTGACTACACATGTATTTTCTCATACTTTTACAGACATTTAGCACATTTTCTACTTAGAACACACAGTGAAATAAAGTTGCAGTCCAATTGCCCCAATTAAGAGCAGAGACGGCACGAAACAGCTGTCGGCACATTTAGTTATTTGGCAGATAATAATGTTTTCTATGAACAATTATAGATACAAATGTTTCATTTTCTACAAGAGTGCTTTTCGAATTCTCTATTTTTTGGATGGTTATGATATTGAAATGAGCGCTGGAAAGGGAGAGCAATGTGAATGAGATGTGAACTGTGTATATCCTCCCAGCATCGATGTCCAATTCAGCCGGAGCCGCTGAGTCCAGGTACATTGCGATACGCCAAGGCCAGCGTTTCGCTGTGCTGCATGACCACCCGGGGTTCTCATAACGACAATCACAATACAATGCAGTAACAATTCATGAGCTGTCTTCACTGACTTCTGCAGATTATGTAGAATAGTGGCGATTTTATCTATTATTTCTGCATGGATCAAACAAGAAATTGCCTCACATTGGAACCAAACACAAGATTTATGACACCCTCTTATCCCTTCACCCTAATACTACAGTTATACTATGTAGATATTATAGAAGACTCGTATATTATTTTTCTGTATTTTTTTGTATTTATGCGTTATTGAAATGTACAATACCATAAATTTGATACGTTATATTTAAAATAAAAAAATAAAAGTTTAAAAGGGATGTCGATGTTACACAAAAAAAACAATAAAAACACAAACGTTATACTAATATACATAATATTTTGCATTTATAATTGGTGGAAACATTACCCTTTATTTCATCACTATGTATATGCACCCAGAATTATTAAAGGGTTGTTTTTCTGGTTTTGGAAAATTCCTGTGTTCAGGTGCAGTTTGTGTGAAAAATTCACCCTACCCCGGTCCAGGTGCTACTGATGTCTGTTATCATCCGCAGCGCTGACATTGCTGCAGCCAATAAATGAACTCAGGGATGCTGCGAGAGAAGAAAACCTGAGCCGCTCAGTGTGGCTGAGCTACCTGACTGGATTGGCTGCAGCGCTGTGAATATGACGTCACACCAGGCAGCGGATGCAGCGGCAGAGATTCAGCACTGGACCCAAGGAGGGTGAATGAGGCACATATTGCTTTTTAAAACAAACTGCACTTGGGTACATTGTTTTTTTTGAAAAGGAAACCCACTTGGACAAAATTTCTATTTTTAGGAATAGACAACCCCTTTAAATGAACCCTACAGTATACTCACCTTACCAATCCTGTGCAGCTCCTCTTCTCCCCGGGCACAGCTGACTGTAGGCGACATGGTGCTGTGCATAGTTTCTAATATTATATCAATTCATCCTGTATAATTCTTGCCTGTCCCTACAACTCTGATCTTTCCACTTTCCAATCCTCCAATTCTGTATGTGCTTCACACATTTCCCCCCCGTTTTGTCTATTATTGATTATATGTACATCTTTGTTACCTACAGCAGCCAATTACAGTACAGCTTTCATTTTACCAAGGCTGTTTGAAAAATGAAAGCTGCGCTCTGATTGGCTACTGTGGGCAACAGAAACAGTTTTCTTATTGGACAGTGTAGATAAAGGCCCAGTTGTAATCGCAGATAGGAGTTGTCCATTATACAAATATGGACAGAAAAATCCTGACGCTTAGGGCTCCTCAGACGTAGTGGATTTCGACTTGATATCGGATCACAATGCACGGACAGGCCGCGGATCTCCCGAGCCGAGCATGGTAGCCTCATAGAAAAGAATGAAGCGGTCAGCCTCACGTCAGGAGAGACACGGCCAATCCATGCATTGGTAGTTTGTGCTCAGACCCATTTTCTGAATAAATCCTTAATTAGGAGAAACAACGGCTTAGCGGCTGATAATCCTGCTCTTGCTTGGTTTTGTCTGTTGCACAGATGTGCAGTGTAGTCAGAGGGGAGGAGAGCTGGTCCTCCTTTGCAGCAGGCGTAGAGTCTATGTCCACCATGTGCAGAGAGGACAGAGCAATCACACGTGGAGTGTCACTGCACAGTAATAAGATTAGCAGGTGTCTACTGAGCATGTGCGACCTGTCATCAAATACCTACAGGACGTACAGTACAGACCAAAAGTTTGGACACACCTTCTCATTTAAACGGTGACTACCTCTTGAAGCTCATCAAGAGAATGCCAAGAGTGTGCAAAGCAGTCATCAAAGCAAAAGGTGGCTACTTTGAAGAACCTAGAATATAAGACATATTTTCAGTTGTTTCACGCTTTTTTGTTAAGTATATAATTCCACATGTGTTAATTCATAATTTTGATGCCTTCAGTGTGAATGTACAATTTTCAAAGTCATGAAAATACAGAAAAACCTTTAAATGAGAAGGTGTGTCCAAACTTTTGGTCTGTACTGTAAATGTATACATAGGCAACGGCCTGTGATGTGTGTATCCAGGGGTGATATTCGGAGCAGCGAGCACTTTAGGAAATTGATTGCATATGACAACTTTACTAATTTCAGGACTGTAAGTTGCTGAGCTGTGATTGATATCATGGGAATAACTCTTTAACAAAAAATGTCATATGATCCTTGTCAGAGGACTCATACACAGGCACAATGGTCAAACAGTGAGAGCATGCAACATGTGAAATTTAAGGGATTGAACAATAACTAAAACTTACAATGAAAGTAGAAAGAACAGAACTCCTGGAGAGTTGGCTACAAATGCAAGTATCCTCCAGTTCCTGATGTAATAGCCCAGCAATGCGTAAAGTGCTATACCAACAGCAAAGGCCACGTTAGTTAAAGAACCTAAAAATGGAGGCAAGAATAAGAGGAAGTCATCACAGAGAATGTAGCAATTGGTGCAAAAACTAGTCGTGTGTAGCAACAAAGCCAATATAATAATACGACCCACATAGGTAGTAAATGACCATGGGGAGAGTCGTCTTTACATCAAGCATTGTCCAGAAATCTGATACTGTCCCGCTACATTGTAAAGGCTCAGCTGGGCTGACGAGGAGCTGACGAGGAGCTGACCGCTTCAGCCAGCAGAATTTTTATCAGAACTTTTTATTCAGGTCCCACTTGGAAACATTAACTTCTATATGAGATTGGCATAATACAATTAAATAGTTTTCAGCAGTGCAGTATTACAGTAAATAATGCCAGTCAGCCTAGCCCGGCTCCCACAGCAACCCATCAGCAGCTCGGGAAGTCAATTGTGCAGACGGTCCAGTGCCGCTGCGGGTTTGACGCTGCAGACTAACGCAGACTCAAACCCTCAGCGGCCAGATGTTACAGCATAGGGGATGGGATTTCTAGAAATCCACTATGCGTCTGTGGCTCACCTACGGAAACCGACATGCGGCGCGTCTTTCCAGACCGCAGCATGTCAATTTCTCCTGTGGGTCCACATACGGGCTTTCCCCATAGACCTAACCTTTAAGGGGAAAGTCCGCAGGTAAAAAAAAAAGCAGCACTCATATGCATATCTGCCTGCGCCACCTCTGCAGCGTCGGGGCTGCAGGCTGGGAGTCATCATCTGCACATACCCTGAGGCTTCAGAGAGCGTTTCCCCTCATTCTAAAACAATGGTCAGGATTGACTACAGTATATAAAGAAGTGGTAACCACACAGTGGTGGCATCTAGCTCCTGCCTCCCTGCACACGGTGGTGACATCCAGCTCCTGCCTCCCTGCACACGGTGGTGGCATCCAGCTCCTGCCTCCCTGCACACGGTGGTGGCATCCAGCTCCTGCCTCCCTGCACACGGTGGTGGCATCCAGCTTCTGCCTCCCTGCACATGGTGGTGGCATCCAGCTCCTGCCTCCCTGCACACGGTGGTGACATCCAGCTCCTGCCTCCCTGCACACGGTGGTGGCATTCAGCTCCTGCCTCCCTGCACACGGTGGTGACATCCAGCTCCTGCCTCCCTGCACACGGTGGTGACATCCAGCTCCTGCCTCCCTGCACACGGCGGTGGCATCCAGCTCCTGCCTCCTTGCACACGGTGGTGGCATCCAGCTCCTGCCTCCCTGCACACGGTGGTGGCATCCAGGTCCTGCCTCCCTGCACACGGTGGTGGCATCCAGGTCCTGCCTCCCTGCACACGGTGGTGACATCCAGCTCCTGCCTCGCTGCACACGGTGGTGACATCCAGCTCCTGCCTCGCTGCACACGGTGGTGACATCCAGGTCCTGCCTCCCTGCACACAGTGGTGACATCCAGGTCCTGCCTCCCTGCACACAGTGGTGACATCCAGGTCCTGCCTCCCTGCACACAGGACATCGAGCCACCATTATTGGTATGACAACAGGCAGAGCTTCTCAACAGACATCATACCAAGGCATTATACTTACATACAAGGGTTCCTACCTCACCTCCATTCAGTATTCTTGCATCAAGGACTCCCACCACACTGTCCATCCAGCTTCAAGAACCTCCTCTACCTGGCTGCATCATCCTATCTTCAGCTAGGCACTTACTTAATTTAATTCTCCTCCCCAAGGCCAGTGTATATTCTATGCAGACTACTCAGCAGTCATCATCTGGACACCCGCTCTTCATAGATCTTTGCTAGACCTGGTGCTAATGTACCAAGCTGGCAGAGACCTACGAGCGGCACATCATGGTCCCACGAGCCATATGTGGCTCCTGAGCTACTGGCTGGGGACCCCTGATGTAGTGTATTAAATGGCCAAGATTGGAGTTATCTCCATTCCTGGTGGTTAGAGCAGGAGACAGACACACTGAAGGGATCCCATGGTGACTGTTCATACACAGCTTTTGTGCCCCCTCGATAATCAGGATGTGCTATTATGTTATTTTGTAGGAATGTATAGTTCAATAGTGTGTCAAGGTGTGAAAGACAAAAACACTGACAGATTACACTAAATACATGTATGTTTATATGACACCAATTAGTTTATGAGCCAACCTACCTGTCAATGCCCAATAGGATTTTCCAACATATTCTTGTGTTAATACAAAAGATACAAGGGCCATACCCCCATTCATTATACCAACAAATAATCGGGAAAAAGCAAACACTTCATAGCTTGGAGCCAGGGCCGTTAGGTACCCGAAAATAACATCAAAACACAGTCCTAAATAAAAGAAAGAAAGCAACATAACCAATCAAAATCAAAACCCGAGTCAATAAACATCGGAATCATTTTAACTATAGGTTGCCCGGCTTGAGATTAGATCGCCCCTTCAGTGGCATATATAAATATATAACTAAGTTATAAAGTTTACTATCAAAATCTCAATAAGAGATGTAAAATGAATTTGGCCATGTTCTCATGTTCTTTGGCTTCCATTGGCAGCTCCACTTAGAGGACAAGAATACAGGAGAGGTCAAAATAGAGCCAATTATAAGTGAAGTTGAGCCATTTTGGAGAGGGGGATAACACTGTTAGGTACCCCAAGCTGTCAGGCAGTCAAACCTATGACAATGTGCATCTGGGGGGGGGGTCTCTGCAGTCCATTTTATCTTCATTTTTAAATGTTTTGGAAAAATGTGGAGCTGCCGACTATGGTTCTATCCATCACATCTCAGATGGTTTGCACCTTGTATGTGGGCATATACATTTAATAAAAGGTTATCCTATCTCCTGCTGTTTTGGTATTCATATATGCTCATGGAACATTTGAGGAGTAAAAAGCAAAATATAGTAACATATACATTTCACCTACCTGTTAAATATACCGGTCTCCTTCCTAGTTTATCCGACAAAGGTCCAAATAAAAGGTTCCCAATGAGGAGCCCGGCAAATAATAATGAAGATGCCAGATTGACCTTGTATGCTTCATGCTGAATTAAGTGCCACTAGAAAAGGAAAATGTAAACATTTTGGACAAATCCCAAGCATGAATTTAATTTACTCTGTGCTAATAAAGGACCTTGTGCCTTACACTATCAAAATCTCAATCTGCACCAGTTCTCTCTGCCATCTCCTTTACTCAAAAATTACAAGGCGAAACACGTCGCCGACTCCCATAAAATAAGCAAACCCAAGCCCAGAAATCCCAGAAATCAGGTAGTGTGTCTAGAAATTTGTTAGACATTGCCAGCTATGTTATACAGTCAGCACATGTTCTTAACAGCAGCAACCTGAGCTAGCTCCTATTACTGCTATGTCACCATTTAAGTGCAAAAGCAATATATGACAGGGGCATTTAAATGGTGCGGTGCCATTGTATGGTGCATCTGTCCAGCCGCTCATCCCCCTGATAAAATTGCGAGCTGCCATGGCAGTCAGAAATTAACATAAAGCCCACGTGTCCACCATATTGGTGTTCCTCAGTACTCCAGGCATCATCAGGCACATAATAGTTGAATATCACAGCCATCATCTGCAGGAAAATATGGCCCTCAAAGTGACAGAGCTGACATATGACTTAACTGTACGACATATGTTGGTCAGGGGTTAATGCAATAGTGGTATTGAGGGTTGTTTTTTCACAATTTCACTCAACGTAGAACTTTCTTTGCGTTTTAAATGGTGAAAATGAATGACGTCGTTCAAAACTACAATTTATCCAGCAGAACACAGGTTGGAGAAATAAAAAAAAAATTCTGACTTTTAGAAAAAAGGAAGAGAAAAAAATAAAATAAACAAAAAAAAAATTTAAAACAAAAATGCCCATCTGGAAAGGGGTTAAAGAATGGGAATAACTTTTTAAGCTATACTAGTCAAAATGTGAAATACAGAATAATGAATACTTGCCTCTGATACTATAGAAGTGAAATTGTCAGTAAAATGGACATGCTTTATTACATCAGTATCAGCAGATGCCTCTTGTATGTCAATATGATATTCAGGTATGGCTCCCACAATGATAATCAGCATGGACTGACAAGCCACGTAAACCTAAAAGTGAGAATAACAATAGTGAGCACAATGCTGACAATTCTCAAGTAAAGGCATACACAGTGTATACAGATTTGTTTTTTTTACAATGTATATTTACACAATCATTTGCTGAACTTTTTTTCATGGCGTTTTTTTAATTAATGCACAGCTCTGCAGCGAGATCAGGAGAGCAGACTGTCAGTCATTACATGTCTCACACTGGTAACGCTCCCTTTCATTTATAATAATCTCTGGAGGCCGATTCTCAGGGAGGTCTATGTCCGGCCCAAAGATGTTACCAGCTCATTTATATATTTAAAATTTTTGGGGATTTCTCTGTAATAAAACATCGGATCGCAGATATCAAGATATCATTTTATTCACCTTTCTATGACCTGCATGTCCATATAGATGAATTCCTTTTAAGCAGGGCTGTGGAGTCAGTAAGGCAAACCTCCGACTCCTCAATTTCCATGACACCAACTCCGACTCCCTCATACACGGCTCATGTTTTAGTGATAAATTTACTGTAGCACAGATTCATCTCAGCTAAAAGTCTAGACCCTGAGATCAGGAATAGGACAGACATTTATAGGACACTTCATAACTTTCCCAAATTCTTATGAAAAAATATTCCCCACAAACTGCATTGAACTAGTGAACTCAATTTATTATATATTTTAGGAGTCAGAGTCAGTCCATTTTATACCGACTCCATGACTCCGACTCCACAGCCCTGTTTTTAAGGTCCACATACACAATAGATAAAAGTTAACCTTAGCCACCCATCTGATGTATTTTAGGGCCTCCATACTCTCCTCTGACAGATGATGGCAGGGAAAGGAGGATCAGACTGTGGGCATTTCAGCAGCTGATCCTCCAGTTTTCTCCTCTCTCACTGGAGAAAACACATGAAGGTTCGGCTAAGCGCTCATGTGTATGGAGGAGTCAGGAAAAACTAATCTCATGTGTATGGCCAACTTTCTAATAGAACTCAACCCCCAATAAAGGCTCCAAAAAAAGGAACCACCATTATAGTTTGTCATACGGTAACATAATTAGGGGACCTAGTGCTCAGATTTCTACTAGTGATGAGCGGACATTCTCGGTTAAGGGGTTAACCGTGCACGCTCGGGTGCTTACCGAGTATCTTCGTCGTGCTCGAAAACTGTGTGTGAGTCGCTGCGGCTGCATGTCTTGCGGCCTGTTTGTTAGGCAATCCCTGCATGTGTCGCGGCTGTCTAACAGCCACAAGACATGCAGCCGCGGCGACTCAAACATAGTTTGAGAACACACCAAAGATACTCGGTAAGCACCCGAGCGTGCTTGGTTAACCCCTTAACCGAGAACATTCACTCATCACTAGTCTCCACACAAAGAGGAATTATTGATACTGATGTAACATGTGAATGGTGTGCCATTATCCCTTCCCTGAACAGTGATCACCACTCACTCATGCATGCTACTATGATGTCTATCGCATGTAGTACAAAGAAATACAAAGTAAGAGACAGTACACAACGTCCATACTGCTTTTAAAGATCTCAAATAACCTGGTTCCCGAAAGAAACCACCAGGCTGTTAACAGCTCTTGTCTGCTATTACCATCATAATCATATCCAAGATGCTTCCGATGCGCTACCAATCGGAAATTGTCATGATAAAGCACTGGATGTTTTTGCAATTTATGCATTTATCATGTCGATAGGAACTGCCATAATTTTCTTGCAGTAGTTTGACAGCGAAGATTCTCATTAATCCAAAGAACTGGGATTCCACATTCACTTCTCTGTTTCTGTGTCTCTAGAAGCTATAAGGGAATGACCAGACATGTACTGCCATCCTAGCACTGCAATAAGATAAGAGACGCTGAACGTAATGTCAAATCATCAGATGGATTTAAGGGTTATCTTAGACCTCCACCATGCAGCAGGCTGACAATCACCACATAGAATTTCACAGCAAGTGGTAAATGTCATAAAAAGCGTAAAAACCAACCAATGTCTTATGAACACGTGGATCATGCCGTGCAGCTCACCTTCCTGCCCCGCTCATTGTGTAATGGATTTATCTGAGCAAGGAAGACACTTGAAGGCATGATCTTGATTCTACAAGTCGAGCTATGAGGCACAATTATTCTGATATCAATTAGGGCATGTTGTTCTTAAGATTAGCTACCAGCTAGAAGCATTGTGCATCATTAACTGAATTATGACGACTTGTGGTTAACCGGCACTAACAAAGTCAATGTGGTTTACAATGTGTAAGAAGAAACAAGAAGTAAGGAACTCAGCGCTCACGATAAAATAAACGCCAACATTGACCAGGCGTACAACTAGTACTTGTCACGTAGAGACAAGGGACTGTGAGCACCTACCTGATCCCTCGAACTAGGGGCACTCTAGTCTTTCCCCGTCCTCGGATTATCCCTAAAAGGTGGAGACACCAGGTTCTCTTACCTATGTCCCTAACCTAGCCCTTATCTGATCCCTCCCCCACCCAGAGAGGTGAGATGCTGAAGTGTATAGGAAAACACTAACCAGACAGAAAGGGTTAACAGACAGGAATAAAAGAAACCTACAATCCTATAAATACATAATCAGACGCCGCGTTCTTCTGGCCCTTGTCTGTCACGGTATCCCCGTGACAGTACTATGCTAGAATTTACATTAAAAAAAACAAATCACATTATTGGCAATCATGACTTAGCAAGGACAGTATAGGAAAAATATTAAAATTCTATTATGCTAGCGTCACAATACTTTCTTGCCTAGGAATGCGACTCGTTGCAGTACAGTTATCAGAGAACTTTTTTTGTACTTGGAAGAAATTTTCAAAATCTCTATGGAATGCTATGAACCGTCCATAGACAATCTGTAGATAAAAAATTTCCTTACACCCTTCTCTGCATAATTGCTGTCTCTATAATGTACCACTAAAATGTTTCCCGGTCGAATGAATTTTATCTATAACTAGGTATGGCAGTCCTGCAAAAAAAAAAAAAATTATATATATATATATATATACACACACAGTACAGACCAATAGTTTGGACACATCTTCTCATTTAAAGATTTTTCTGTATTTTCACGACTATGAAAATTGGCCTGGCCTCCACAGTCATCAGACCTGAACCCAATCGAGATGGTTTGGGGTGAGCTGGACCGCAGAGTGAAGGCAAAAGGGCCAACAAGTGCTAAGCATCTCTGGGAACTCCTTCAAGATTGTTGGAAGACCATTTCCGGTGACTACCTCTTGAAGCTCGTCAAGAGAATGCCAAGAGTGTGCAAAGCAGTCATCAAAGCAAAAGGTGGCTACTTTGAAGAATCTAGAATATAATACATATTTTCAGTTGTTTCACACTCTTTTGTATATAATTCCACATGTGTTTATTCATAGTTTTGATGCCTTCAGTGTGAATGTACACATACACATACACACACACACTTATAGATATACATACATTCAGATGCATCTTCTCACTAAAATAGAATATCATCAAAAAGTTAATTTATTTCAGTTCTTCAATAGAAAAAGTGAAACTCATATTATATAGTCATTACAAACAGAGTGATCTATTTCAAGTGTTTATTTCTGTTAATATTGATAATTATGGCTTACAGCCAATGAAAACACAAAAGGTCATTATCTCAGTAAATTAAAATTATTAACAAAAAACACCTCCAAAGGCTTCCTAAGCGTTTAAAAAGGTCCCTTAGTCTGTTTCAGTAGGCTCCACAATCATGGTGAAGACTGTTGACTTGACAGATGTCCAGAAGGCAGTCATTGACACACTTCACAAGGTCCCAGAGTTCCAATTTTCTTTTGGAAATCAAGGTCCCAGAGTCTGGAGGAAGAGTGGAGAGGCCACAATCCAAGCTGCTTGAGGTCTAGTGTGAAGTTTCCACAATCAGTGATGGTTTGGGGAGCCATGTCATCTGCTGGTGTAGGTCCACTGTGTTTTATCAAGACCAAAGTCAGCGCAGCCGTCTACCAGGAAATTTTAGAGCACTTCATGCTTCCCTCTGCCGACAAGCTTTTTGGAGATGGAAGTTTCATTCTCCAGCAGGACTTGGCACCCGTCCACACTGCCAAAAGTACCAAAACCTGGTTTACACACAACAGTATCACTGTGCTTGATTGGCCAGCAAACTCACCTGACCTTAACCCCATAGAGAATCTATGGGGTATTGTCAAGAGGAAGATGAGAGACACCAGACCCAACAATGCAGACGAGCTGAAGGCTGCTATCAAAGCAACCTGGGCTTCCATAACACCTCAGCAGTGCCACAGGCTAATCGCCTCCATGCCACACCACATTGATGCAGTAATTGATGCAAAAGGAGCCCCGACCAAGTATTGAGGGCATTTACTGGACAGACATTTCAGTAGGCCAACATTTCAGATTTTAAAAACATTTTTCAAGCTGTTGTTATAAAGTATTCTAATTTACTGAGATAATGACTTTTGTGTTTTCATTGGCTGTAAGCCATAATCATCAACATTAACAGAAATAAACACTTGAAATAGATCACTCTGTTTGTAATGACTCTATATAATATGAGTTTCACTTTTTGTATTGAAGAACTGAAATAAATTAACTTTTTGATGATATTCTAATTTAGTGAGATGCACCTGTAGATATGCACCAATACTGTAACATTAAAACCGCTGACCAGGGATATCATGGATTCTTGAAATCAGCCGCACTCATTGGATATTTATGCAAAGTGAAAATTTATTTCAATACATATATTCACCACACTGTTGATCAGTACACAATGAGTATATACAGATACGTCGTAATGCGATATGTCGTGACGTTGCGACCTGTTAAACGGTCTTTTTCAAACATCGCTATTTAGGTCCTTCAGTGGGATCAATCTCATAGATATAGGGCACAATTCTCCCTGTAGTGGCAAAGCCTTGCTGGGCGATGTAGTGGGGATCCGGTCTCTTTGTGCGCGCTGTGGTGTGACCAGGGATATCAAACATACACTTACCCATATAATATTACCATTAAAGGGCTAGGACATACTAGACAGCGAGTGAACAGTCATTTCTTGAAGTTCAGATGCTGGAAGCAGCAATAAGGGCAAGTGTAAACCAGTAAATTTAAGATTAGCTAAATTCTAATGTATGGAAGACTGGTTCAGAGAAGGTGTAAAACAGCAGGTTTTCCAGCATCCAATGATTAGTACCTAAACAAAGTGTTCAGATTTGGCCCCGGGCCGGAGTTTTGCACGATTGCAGCCAGGTATGTTTTTCTATGCACCGCTCTGGTGTTTCAGAGAAAACAAAATGTGAAGAGCCAGCCGAGGTCCATAGGAATAGAATAGTCTGGTGCTGACCCTGGTCGGCCTTTTCCTCGCACCACTCTAGTTGATTGACAGGCCTCTCCCTATGTACACAGATGGGAGACACATGCCAATCACAAGGAGTAGCACAGAGAGAAGCAGCACGGGAGTCGCGCCAGACAGTCTCTTCTCTCCCTATAGTCCCCGACCGGACCTTCAAACTAGGTTCTCTCTGAAACACAGAAGTGTGCACAATAAGCAGGATAAGGCATCCTACCAATTTCAGAAACTGTTTGAAGAATATGAAGAAAAAAGTTCAGGTTGTTGACTTGACCTCCAAACTCTCAGATCTCAAAAGGAGCGGGTTTGCAGGCACAATGGGGACCTACACAAAATTCGGCAGGTATTTTTATTGTAATGTCTGATTCGTACATGAGTCCTCTTATTTGCTCAGTGGGGAAATAACAAGTTGAAAAAACTGAGATACCACCTCCGTAAAAGCTGGATTAAGCACACTTTATATAAACTGGCATTTTCTGTATTTCATACTAGAAATCTGTTACATATAAAATATCCCCCTGGGAATCCGGCGAACGACTGTTTTATAAAAATAATAATTATCCTGCTTCTGTTAGGTATTTCTACGCTGGCAGATGCCTTTCCTAAGGCTTAGGTCACCCAGTTAGTTTATCCGGTCTAATTTTCAATCTCATTCCTTTGCAGAGAGAGAATTAATTTCTCCGATCAGCATCACATAAAAGTTGATTGGCATGCACATTATGGCGCATGCTCCGGGGGTCCCCAGTAAGAGTTCTTAAACGTGTCATCTCTTCCGGCTTTGTCCTATCCAGTAACTCATGTCATATTCACATTATCCTATCAGACCATGCCTCCGCATATGGCATACTAATAGCCGCATTTATAAGCAGTAGGATCACCGAAACGTTCTTGGCCTAGGGACGGCAAAGAGCTATGGTTTACTGCTGATAAAAGGTTTGGTTTCTGGAGCATTTCAGAAAAAGAAGACTAACATTATAAGATATTTTACTATACATCAGTAATTATACAAGATTTAGGCTGGATGAAGCTGTAACGCTGTGTTTTTTTTTCAATAAAAAATACTTTATTTACAGAATACTTTTGTTTTATCTGCATTTATTGGATCCATTTGCCTATTTATCTGGTTTGTTTCACTTCATTCAGCTCTGCTGGACCTCCCCATGGAGGATATTTCCACAGTACACCAGGCTGGCTGCACCCACTGGATCCACTATAATGCAACTGGACAAAACCGAAGATAAAAACAAAACGAGCAAATACCCTGCAGTAAGTAAATAAATAGCAATAATGCATGAAAATAACATAGGGTACTTAGTTAACATTGTTTTGATCAACTTTATATAGCTCCTCATGACTGGGAGTCTAAGGGTGTGTTCACACATTGCGTTTTTGCTGCGTTGTTTTTAATGCAAATTTTCAGCTGCGTTTTACAGTACCAGCTAAGTCTATGAGATTCCAGAAATCTCATGCGCACACCTTGTTTTTTTGTTTGATTAGTATTTTGCGCTTTGCATGTTTTTTTGCAAAATAGAGCATGTCACTTCTTTCAGTGTTTTTTCACCCATTGGAAATAATGGGTGGTGAAAAAAACGCACCAAAAATGCAGGTGTCAGGTTTTCCAGCGCTTTTTGTGCCAAAACCAGAATGAGATTTTTTTTTTTCCATTAAACTTTATGTACATGCACATAAGAAACAAAAGGACAGTGAAAAAAACTCAGCAAAAAAGCACCTAAAAACAAGCAAAAAAGCACCAAAAATCCTGAACAAACCACTTGGCAAGAGATCAGGTTTTGCTGCAGAAAAAAAAAGCAGCAAAAACGCAATGTGTGAACATAGCCTAATAGTCGGGGTCTCGGGACTGTGGGGCCCTTATTCATATTTATGTCATTTGACATATGGTAAGGTTTTAATTATAGAGGTTAGGACAATCCCGAATAGGGTCACCTTGACGTTTTTTGTTTTGGTTTTTAATAAAAACAATGTTAACTAAGTACCCCATGTTAATTACATAAACTATAGTTTTTAGCAGGAAAGTAGTAGGGGAAGCTAGTATACTGAAAGGTCGCATAAAGAAAATCAGTTTTCTCCTATGACTAAGAGGGTAGGTTCACAAAACTGTATAAAAAATAATCAGTTATTTTCATAAAACTTGGATGATTTTTTTCTCATTTACCATCCATGTGTAATCTGCATGCAGTCCGTATGCAGTCCGTTATTTTTACAGCAGCAGATATTAATCATTTACGGGGATATTAACAGTTTCCTATGTTACAGAATTGCAATGTATCTGTAAAATAACATAGGCTATACTGTGGGTCAGTATGGCATCAGATTATTTTTGCACACCCATAGACTTGAATGGGCAAGTCTCATTCGACACATGGAAAAAAACTAGTGCACGTTGTGATTTTTTTCATGGGATCTGTAACACGGCAGTGCACATGAAGCTCTGATTTGTGATATATCTTTTAGAGACGCCCATTGATGGCTACTAGCCCTTACTATTGGAATTCCATCCCAGGATTGATTAGATCCCGAGGTTTCTTGCCACCTCTCAAGAATGGGATTTTGATTTTGGCAGTAGATGAGCATCCAAGACCCCACTAATTCCACTTTTTTTGATGGGTCAATCAGATGATATAAGAGCTAATATATGGAAAACCATACCGAATTCCATGGTGTGTAATAAAGCAGTTGGAAGCGGACACATTGCTTCCCATAAATACTAATCTGCCCATAGACGTGTAACATTACAGTACACACCTCAACCTGCAAGGAGAGAGCTGACCTCCATTAGTAAGGTCATTAATAACCCTTTCAGAACAATTTAATACATGACATTTACGAGAGTTGGGGAATAAACAGCACAAATTAGACTGCCACCTCTGATCCTCAGATAATCAATTAACAATGAAGCTATTTGCATAATGAGCTTCACGAGAAGGATGAATTCCATTATAAGCCAACACTGTACTATACTATGTCAGGGGTCACAGGGGCACAGGCCCAGGCTATATAAAGAGATGGAGAGAGCGACTATGTATACACATGCATAGAGACCATCAGTATAGCCATAGTGGAGCAAGGGGGAATCAGACCACTAGGTGCCAAATATTACATCTGTCACACATGCCCTATAGCTTTTAATATAAGAATGGGCTTCTTATATTAAAAGACATAAGGGCAGATTGATCAATAAATAGCCACGGTGCACTGCGATTAGTCACAGGAAGAAGGGGTGTGGTGGTGTGGAGAGGGCAAAAATGATATATTGCCCAAAATTTAGACATAAAACTAAATTTGTAGGAAACAAAAATGGGTCACAGATATCATAGGACTTACACCCATGTATCAAGGTTCAAGTACTGACAGCGATGCACAGACTGCCCGCAGGGCTTCTGACCCGAACTTGAGACCCTCATAGACATATATGAGGCTGTCACGTTTTGGTCAGGAGACCCACGGGCAGACCATGATACACGGACGTATAAATGAGGCTTCAGTTTTTCTGATTCGATAAGAGAAGGTGAAAAAAAAATACACCCCGTATTTAACTAAATGTTTGATATATCAGTGCAGATAAAAAAGTGGCACTCACCAAACATAAAAAAAACTTTTATTTATTCATCATTAAAGAAGCACTCCTCCTCCTATCAAACCTTTTTATCCTCTTAATATATTGCAATCATATTATATAGCACTGTACACTTACAATTGCTCATTTTGCCCTTCTACCTAGATAATTCTTGTTTTCCATTAGGTCTATGACATCACATGATTAAGCCTGACTAGCTGAATCCTTCTAAGCTCTATGTAGAAACAGAAGGTCAATTATCTACGTATGAGTCATAAGTCACTGCAAAAGTCCCTGGCAGGGGGGAGGGAGCAGTTGGGTCAGAAGTTGAAGAGAGGAATGATAAATGCATGGACAAGAGACTTCCTGTTTCTACAAAGAGCAGAGAAAAGAGAAGAATTTACTGGGTAGAAAGGCAAAATGAGCAACTGTAAGCGCACAGTGCTATATAATGTGATGATTGCTCCTCTCATCACTGTCAGATCCAGCTTGTGACTATTTTAAGGGCTGCCACTTGGGGATCATCCTAGTAAGGGGTTGATAACGATACACCATACCCCATGCCGTTATGGAATAAAGCTGAGATGGGTGCAATAGGAGTAAAACTGTAAGATGTATTCAATTATGGGATGCATTTGATACAGCCGGGCTATTCATCACACCAGGTACAGCATTTAATGGGCTGCAAATTGAACAGCACAGACACCAGCCATAAAGCTTTATCTTAGGCTTTGTTTTCGCAACTCAGAAGTAAAACTTCCCATAAACGCTTCCCCAAACAGCGCCGTATAGTCAGACACAACAGGCGTTTTGATCCTCGCTTCAAGCTAACGATTCCTCTGCAGGATTTTATTCTTTTCCCATTTTATCTAGATTATAGAGCAGACCTTCACATTCGGCTATAGCACTCCCTTGAGGTTTCGACAGTATGTCCCAAAAGATATAAAACTGCCAGTATTCACGACTGGAAATTTCCACTGGGCAGAAAGAAAGAAAAAACGAAACATGTTGTGAGAACTTATCAACTAGCTGTTATCTTCAGATCTTTCTTTTCCATTATTCCATAGTCTGGACTGCATCCTAATGGGAACAACCTATGTAATCCACACAAATATTTCACGTTACACCACGAAACCCACTCGGGATGTCAGACAGCAGGCTAGAAGCATGAGAAGACGGGGACGTGAGAAAGAGAAATGTAATACAATTAGGGGACAGAAAAGGAAGAACATTATATTCACCTTATAGAACAATATTAGAGATGGAAGTCTGTGCTGGTATTGCATAACCAACAGGGGGCGCAATCTAGGGATCATGCTTCTAAAGAGCCTATGTCATCTACTGAAATACACCGAATATACAGTCCTTAGTTATACATGTTACGTGTCTGACACATCTGGACAAACTATGTCGCCAATTAAGTTGGGAATTAGCTACCAATGCTTAAGTTTTGGGGCCATTTTAGTGTTTTTTTCAATATAAAAATGAATAAATAAAACTACCGAATTTCTCCACTGGTCTAGTAACTCACAAAGTCTAGATGATTTTACCCCTCCATGCCTTCACTGTCGGCCAATATAGTACTCCGCATTTTACCACTTTTGATTCCGGAGCGAAAAAGTTTTCTTATTCTATCTGCCTAGCTGTACTAGGAGTAGTATTGTTGAAGTTGTATCTATTTAGCCAAATAAAAAAATAAATAATCAACTAATAAGGGATTTTGCACCATATTCTATGGCTTATTTTAATCAAGACTGGCATTTTGAAAACCAGTCTTGATGAAGAGCACACTAGATTCAAGAAAGGGGTGCGCCTCCTAATGAATTTTGCTGTTGCCCTAAGAAATGTCCTTCAGTCAAGGAATGGTGTAGATTCCTGTTGACTTGATGAATTTGTTAGTCATGCCGAGTCTAGCCCCCTCCTGCTAAGCTTCACCCATATTTTAAAAAAATTGACAATGCACATTCATAGATACACAGCTCTGCTACATATGCACATTTACATACACACACAGTTCTGCTACATATGTACATTTACATACACACACAGCCCTGCTACATATACACATTAAGACCGGGGTCACACGAACATATAACATGGCCGAGTGCTATCCAATGTTTTATCAGATAGCACTCGGCCCAGTCTTATACTATGGGGTAGTGCAGATCAGCGATTATTTTCTCATGCTGATTCGGCACGAGACAACAATTGAAGCATGCCTTTTCTCAGCGAGACTCGGCTCACGCAACATCGGACTGCACTCGGATGTCATCCCAGTGCAGTCCGATATACGCAGAGACAGGCAATGGAGGAGATGGAGAAATTACTTTCTTCGTCTCCTCCACACCTGTGCTGCGATTCTCTCATGCAAGAGCATCGGAGCACAGCAGCATGACACTCGGCTCACACTCGCAGTAGAATTTGAGCTGAGTGTCATTAGCATATTGCATCCGATGCTCTCGCATGGGATGTTATACGCTCGTGTTATTCCAGCCATACAGAAACACACAGCTCCACTACATATGCACATTTATAGACAGACACACTGTATACATTACTACATCTTGCAGTTTCTTTCAGGCATGTGACTGATCAAATGACCTGAAAAGTCCTGGAGTAAGTCGGGTGGAAGGTCCTTCAGCTGTAGGTGATGTGTAGCCTCCATGTAGGTCCTGGCAGCTTCCTCTACTGCTCTGCACCGATCACATAGATCAGTGTGGGGCAGGAAGAGAGCAGCTCTCTCTGTGATCAAGAAGGACGCTGTGTCTCCATCACAGGAAGCTGCCTCCGGACTATAAAACAAACACACTTTTTAGCAAGGTTATTTCTTGCTAAAAAAGCAGTATGGGGCTTCCAAACCCCTGCTTTTCCCCAGTCCATATGCCAGCCTTTAGCGGCATTGATATCAAAACATACGTATTTGAAGCACAGATGATGGCAGTGAAAAGGTCAGAACCTGCCTCTCACTAAGCTGCTGCAAGAGATTGCACAACAACACTCAGAGGAGGAGACAGGGTGCTGATCCTTTCACTGCCATCATCTGTACGCCAAATGAGTATGTGCCGATATCAATACTACATTCATTCATATGATTTTTTTTTCATATTGTAGATAATATAAAATTACATTAGTCATATCAGCAACTCAAAATCACATGTAATCACCTCATCCTCACTTATTCACAGGGAATATAGGAAAGAAGAGAAATAATACAGGATAATGGAAAGATCAGAGCACATTACATCCATTTGTATAGGTATAATATGCTGAAACCTCTCCGCTCATTGACACAGAATGCCATGAAACACACTTGATAACAAAAGTTTAGAGAATTCGAGCCCAGACGCCCTGACGTCTCCATACATTATAGTCAATCTGTGCATTCTTTTAATACATAATAACAATATTCCTTCCTGTCCTTCTGTGAGAACATCCATCGTGGAGTTATTATACGTAGACCATTATGCATTTCATTTTCCCAACAGGAACCAAAAATATGCTTGTAAAATGCCAATTCGTCATTTAACATAATGCAATGCCTCTGAAGCCATAGACGTGTTGTGAATGACATTAAATTACATTTTAGGAAGGATCCTGTGCAGTCACAGCAGCGCCTTTTGTTCCTATCCTGCCTTTCAGCGAGGAGCGTACTTCCAATTTATGGCGGGAGAATCTGGCACAGACCCTGTCTCTCCGATGCAAATTGAAAAAAATAAAATAAAATTAGTCTATTCAATTCCGCAACCATTCATAAAAAAATCATTCTCAAAGTCTACAGGGATTTTTGAGAATTCTTGTGACACAAACCAATAAGAGACAGCAGAGCTTAGAGAAATCCAAATGAAGGGGCTCTCGGAGAATATGTAAGTATCGGTAAAATAGAAGACCGGATCGTCCATCACCTGTATAAGCAGGACTACGTTAAAGTGGTTGCATCGTCGGAGACAACAGCTTTCATACTAAAGTCATTGAGGGCGATCAGCCGATTGTGCCAGGTCGCACTCCAGGCCAACATTACAGGGGGAAGCTGCGGCTAGTGCGGCATTGTACTACTGCGTGGTGGCCAGTCTGATAAATAACCGTCCATGAAATGAAGAGGGATCGTACAAAATAAAGCAGGTTTCCACTCTTACATTCCCCAAAATTTAGACTAAAGAATCCTCCAGCAGGTCTCTGCCCCTTTATCAGCAGTAGTTTTTGACTATCCCATAGTAAAGAGTTTCTCAATATTTCTAAGCCAAGCACACATTACTCAAATCAATTACATTAAAAAGTGCCCAAGTCGATGATCATTCATCATTTTACATATTAACCCCTTCAGGACCTTGGGATTTTCCGTTTTTTTTGCGTCTTCTTTTGCTCCCCTTCTTCCCAGAGCCATAACCTTTTTATTTTTCTGTCAATATGGCCATGTGAGGGCTTGCTTTTTTTTTTTCATGGGACGAGTTGTACTTTTGAACGTCACCATTCATTTTACCATATAGTGTACTGGAAAATGGAAAAAAAAATTCCAAGTGCGGTGAAGTTGAAAAAAAAAGTGAAATTCCGTAATTTTGTTTTTTTTTATTTACCATGTTCACTAAATGCTAAAACTGACCTGCCATTATTATTCTCCAGGTCAGTACTAGTTCGCAGATACCAAACATGTATAGGCTCTTTTTTAAGTGGTGAAAAAAAAAATACGGCGCCATTTTCCGAGACCCGTAGCGTCTCCATCCGTGCTGAGCTGATGTTTTTTATTAATACCATTTTGGAGTACATATGATGTTTTTATTGCAATTTATTGCAATGTTGTGGCGACCAAAAAAAACGCAATTCTGTCGCTTTGATTTTTTTCTCGTTATTCAGTTTACCGATCAGATTAATTATTTTTAGATTTTGATAGATCGGGCGATTTTCAAAGCAGCAATACCAAATATGTGTATTTTTGATTTTTTTTTTATTGTTTTATCTTGAATGGGGAAAAAGTAGGGTGATTTGAACTTTTATATTTTTTTAAGATTTTTAAAAACATTTTTTTCTACTTTTCACTTGCTTCAATAGTCTCATAAGGAGACTTGAAGCTGCGATCCTCAGATCACTGGTGCTACACATAGCAGGGCTTCATCACTGCTATGTCTTGCCAAAAATCATCATCTCCTATGAACGCTGACCATGTGGCGGCATTCATAGGAGATCTGCAATGACAATCATGGGGTCTTCTGCAGACCCTTAGTTGTCATGCCAACCCATTGGCACCCTGCGATCATGTAAAGAGGTGCCGATGGATGGAGTTAGTGATGCGCTTCCTGTAAGTGCGAGTTAAATGCAGCTGTCAGAGATTGACAGTGACGTTTAACATGTTAACAGCCACGGGTGGATAGAGATTCCACCCGTGGCTGTAAGGGGCACATGACAGCTGATCAAATCAGCTGTCATGTGCAGGGGAAGATGCGGGCTCAGCGCCGGACCCCAGGTCAAAGAGGGATACACGACCTATGATGTACCTACACGTCATAGCTCGTGAAGGGGTTAAAAGCAGAGCATAAATTCTGAACTAGTACCTAGAGTCATGGTGTACACAGCCTCAAGGCCCTTTCCAACTAGCAGTCCTAACAAGTCACCCTTTTCTATAAAAAGTCACACTAATGCTGCCTTTCTGCCAGTAACGACAGCAGGACTCCCTCCTTTCACGCTTTAATTTTTATACGGCTGCTCCCTTTCCACCAGAACTTAGAGTAAGCTTTGCCTCTTCCTCTCCATAGTCACAGCAGTGCATGCCATCCATCAAAACAGGAGACCCTCATATGTACTAAAATTTCTTAAAGAGTAACAGTCGTTTTAATTTTTATTTCATAAATCAATAGTGCACATGAAATTAAGTAACTTTGTAATATATCTTATCAGATAAATTTGCTTCTTTCTCTGCCAAAACTGAACAGTCGTTATCAAAATTCTCAATTATGAGGTAAAAGGGGGAGAAGGAGGGAGGAGCTCTGCCTGTAGCTCCTCCCTCCTTCCGTCTACAAAGAAGCTCATCAGTAGCAGCTGCCATCTCCTATCTCAGTAATGGGAGAGTCTGTCTTCACCAAATTCAGATTTTACCTCAGAATTGAGAATTTTGATAATGACTGATCAATTCTGTCAGAGAAAGATCCCTGTTACTTACCAGTAACGGGATTTTACAGAGCCCATGACAGCACCACCTGAGAGAGGGTATCCACCCACCAAGGACAGGAACCTACTGAATAAAAAGGCGGTACCTCTCTTCCGCATCTGTTTTTGTTTCAGAGCATGAGAGGGCCTCTGAAAAATAGGTTAGTACATAACTACCACCTAAACATTTCTTAATAAAACACCCTAAGAAGTGCACACGATAAGTGATAAAGGGGAGGGAATTAATAGGGTGCTGTCATGGGCTCTGTAAAATCTCGTTACCGGTAAGTAACAAGGATCTTTTCCCCTTCTCCCATGACAGCACCACCTGAGAGATTTAGAGAGATCAGACACCAGAGGGAGAGATCACCGCTTGCAACACCTTCCTCCCAAAGGACAGAGCAGTAGAAGAGGAAAGGTCAAGACGGTAATGTTTGTAAAATGTAGCAGGGGATGACCAAGTTGCCGCCTTACATATGATGTCGATGGGCACATCCGCCTTCTCAGCCCAGGAAGCAGCTACAGCTCTGGTGGAGTGGGCCTTCAGGTTCTCTGGAACTGGCAGATTGCTAGAAGAGTACGCTAAGCGATTGCTGTCCCTGACCCACCTAGCTATGGTCCCCCTTGCAACCTTAAGCCCTTTCCTAGCCCCCCTGAAATGAGATGAATAAGGCGTCACTTTTTCTCCAGGCCTTCATCACCTCCAAATACTAGACTAATACCCTCTTGACATCTAAAGTGTGAAGCTTTTGTTCCTCAGAATCTCTAGGGTCAGGATAGAAGGAAGGGAGAGTAATTACTTGTGTCCTATGGAATTTGGAGGCTACTTTTGGAAGATAGGTGTGTATGGATAGAGTAATCTTAAGACCAGACCCGGCCTGAGTGAACGGATGGTTAACTGACAGCGCGTGCAGATCACTAACCCTACGAGCTGACGTTATAGCTACCAGCATGGCTGCTTTTAAGGTGAGAATTTTCTCAGAAACTTCCTCTAAGGGCTCAAAGGGAGGCTTGGTTGGCGCTTCTAGAACCAGATTAAGGTCCCAAGGAGGCATCCTTGGAGTAGGAATGGGTCTAGATCTACTGCAAGCTTTAATGAATCTGATGATCCACCTATTCGCTGCCAAGTCGCAATTATATAGTGCCCCCAGAGCTTAAGCCTTTCTGAAGAAATTTCAGGATGGCCCCAATAGGAACCCTCCCTTTGGCGGACTGACCCGAGGTAGACAGAAATTTAGTCCAGGTTCGGCCATAGATCCTAGTCGTCACCGGCTTCCTACTCGCCAGTAGAGTAGTAACTAGACCTGGAGAAAACCCCTCCTGCATTAGTAGTGACCTTTCAAAATCCAGGCTGTCAAATGCAGGCCCGATCTTTGGGGATGGAAGACTGGGTTCTGCCTGAGGAGATCTGGGGTGTCCGGAAGAACACATGGATCCGCTTGGGACATTCTCTTCATCCAAGTGAACCATGGTCTCTTGGGCCAAAACGGGGTGATCAATATAACCCTAGCCTGTTCTTCTCGGATCTTCCTTAGGATAGTAGGGATCAGCATTAGAGGGGGAAAGGCATAGGCCAGGGTAAAGTCCCAAGAAATTTGCAGCGCGTCCACCGCAAACGCCTTCTCCTTTGGATTCAGGGAGCAAAAGATTTTGGTTTTCCGATTGTGTTTGTTCGCAAACAGATCTATCTGAGGTTGTCCCCATCGGCCGACAATCTGCTGGAATACCACTGGATTCAATTCCCATTCTCCTTGTTTCAAGATGTGTCGACTTAGAAAATCGGCTTTTAAGTTCTCCTACCCTCTTATATGCAGCGCCGAGAGCGTGAATAGATGACTCTCCGCAAAATGAAGGATCTGATCCGCTACTAACATCAGAGGAAGGGATCTTGTACCCCCCTGACGATTGATGTAGGCGACTGTCGTTCGGTTGTCCGACATTATCCGGATGTGTTGACCCTGAAGAAGAGAACTGAACTCTACTAGCACATTTCTGACTGCCAACAGCGTCCTCATGTTGGAGGAGAGACCCGTCTCGCTGTCCGACCAGAGGCCTTGTATTGAATGATCTCTCAGGTGAGCTCCCCAGCCTTCTGCGCTTGCATCTGTCGTAATCGTATCTGACACCTGGAAAGAACAAGGAACCCCCAGAGATAGATTTATCGGATTCATCCACCAGTCCAGCGACTTGATTACTAAACTTGAAAGGGATATTCTTCCATCCAGGCGACGTCTGAGCCGCTTGTCTGCTGTCAGGATCTCCTGCTGAAGACGTCTGGAATGGAACTGGGCCCACTGAACTGCTGGGATACAAGATGTCATCGTACCCAATAGAGACATTGCATTTCTCAAGGTCATGGATGGATTGCTGATTACGCGTGATATGAGGGAACTGATATTCAGCTTCTTGTCCTCTGGCAGAGGACAAGTCAGGTTTTCCGAGTCCAAAATGAGACCCAGGAATGATTGAACCTTTTTTGGTTCTAGTCTCGATTTTTCTAAATTTAACATCCAACCCAGGCCATGACTTCGGCCAGAGCCAGCGCGCAGAGTTGTTTTCATCAGCCCACCACTAAAAAAATCGTCCAGGTAAGGGATGACTAGGATATCTTTCTCCCTTAGATGCGCTGTGACTTCCAGGATAATCTTTGTGAAAACCCTTGGAGCCATGGAGACGCCAAAGGGAAGAGCAGCAAACTGAAAATGCCTTATGTGCTTGCCGAACCGTACAGCTCCCCTCAGAAACTGTTGGTGTGCAGGAAAGATTGGGACGTGGTAGTAAGCGTCCTTCAAATCGAGGACGCACATATAACATTCTGGAAGCAACATTTTTATGGCCGATTTTATTGATTCCATCTTGAATGGCCTGTAAATCAAATGGTCGTTCAGCTTCTTCAAGTTGACAATGGTTCTGAAGGAGCCATGCGACTTCTTTATTAGGAAGAGAGTTGAGTAAAACCCTCTCCCTTGCTCGGGTACTGGTGTTTCTACTAGAACCCCGTTTACAACTAGAGCAAGTACATCCTGCTGCAGGGCCATCTGCTCTCTTAGGCCTCTGAGGCTGAAATCCTGATGGTGTCTCTGGGAATGTTTTTAAACTCCAACTTCAGCCCCCTCCTAATTATCCCTAAAATCCAAGCACTGGATGAGATTTTTTCCCAGGCAGGAAGGAAGTGGGACAACCTTCCTCCTACCTGGGGAGGTCGGTCACTTAGGGGCTTTCTTATTCTCAGAGGATGGACCCCCGAACATGAAGCCTCTGTTATTCAGCTTCCTGTCTCTCCAACCACTTTGGTCTCTGGGAAACTTGCTCCGATTAGATTACCTCTTCCGAAAGAAGCTCTTATATCGGGGAACAGATACAGTAGGAAACCCATGTTTCTTGTCCGCGGCCTTATCCAGGATGTAATCTAAGGCCTTCCCGAAAAGAAAGTCCCCTTCGCAAGGGATTGAGCAGAGTTTAGATTTTGACTGCACATCCCCTGGCCAGCTCTTGAGTCATAATGCCCTACGGGGTGCATTAGAAAGATTTGCTGGCCTGGCAGCCAGCCTAACTGAATCCGCCGATGCATCTGCAAGGAATGCAGCCGCCCCCTGCAAAAGAAGAAGACCCGACAGAATTTTCTCTCTAGAGACATTCCCTTTGATCTGGTCCTCTAACTGCTGAAGCCAGATCATCATAGACCTGGCGGTGCAGGTGGCTGCCAGTGCCGGTTTCAGAGCCCCTGCTGAGGACTCCCAGCCCTGTTTTAGAAAAGACTCCGCCTTTTTATCAAGCGGATCTTTTAGGGTCCCCAAATCCTCAAAGGGCAGTGTGGATCTTTGAGGACTTCGCGATGGCCACATCAATTTTAGGGGTTTTGTCCCACTTAGCTGCATCCTCCTCTTCAAAAGGGTATCTCCGCTTAGAAGAAGAAGGCAGCTGGCTTTTCCTCTCTGTTTTTTTCCACTCCTTGTCTATAAGAGTCTTGATCCTCTCGTTAACAGGGAATGTGCGTCTCTTCTTCTGATCTAAGCCCCCGAACACGACGTCCTGAACTGTTCTGGGAGCTTTGGCATCGGCAATACCCATAGTCACTCTAATAGCCTTGACCAATCTTTCAGTATTGTCCACCGAAAAACATGGCCTACCCCACTCCATCATCATCCGAAGAAGATGAAGATAGGTCAGAGGGGGAAGGATATTCCCTCGTGAAACGGGACTCTACTGAGTCCTCTGAGTCCGAGGAAACCCGTTTCTGCTTCCTCCTCTTACGAGAGGTCAAGTTCTTTAAGGAATCCCTGACCTCCATCTGGATTAAGGTTTTTAAATCCATAGAAAAACTAGGGGACTCCTCTGCTATAGTTTTCTGGATACAATCAGAGCAGAGGTTCTTAGCGTAGGAGCTGGGAAGGCTAACTTTACATAATGCACACTCTTTATTCTTATTCTTGGAACTACTCTTTTTTGGTTCCTAACAACCAGAAAGAAATGAAAGGAGAGAAAAGAGAAAAAACAGAGAAGAGCACATTACTAAGGTGAACTTTCACGAAGATCACTCACCACACTGACGTTCAGACTAGGGTACCGGAGGCGGTGGTTGCTGTTCACATGAACGCTCCCATCTGGCGGAGGTGGATTCACGAGATTTCTTCTGACCGGTTCTGCCGGCACTCGTACGACCCCCACTGCTATGGCTCTGATGATGGGAAGACTCCCGTTGCTCCGGTTGTCTCACATTTTGCTTAGGCTGATTACGCTGCTTAGACACCTGTGGCTGCTGCTGTTCCTCCTGCGGCGGTGACAGCTGCTGCCCAGGTGACTGCGGCTCCTCACTCATGATGACGGGGATGCAGACACCGCCATCTTGACTGCTTCCCATCCTTTTAAAGCATAAGGGGGCTCCACCTCCTTTGGGCCCCTCCCCTTCTGGCAGCAGTGTGCTTTCTCTGTCATTTAATTTTATCTTATACTCCTCTTTTTTTTCCCACTAAAACATACATATTTTTTTTTACATGCCAGCTGGCGCGCTACGCCGCAGGATCCCTCCTGCGTGTGCGCAGACCCAGCGGCTCCCGGCACACTTGCAAACGGGGATGTCCCTGGAAATCGCACCCCGCGCAAGCGCAGACCCGGGCTTCTGGCGCTCTCATGCTAAGGTGCGACATTACAACGCGCATGCGCAGCCCGGACTTCTGGCGCGCTACGTCACTGGGCGCGACGCGACCCTGCACGTGCACAGCCCGGAAGGCCTGCCTGCCGGCGCACTCAGCCACAGCCACCGTGCGTGCGCAGACCCAGCCGCAGGACCCAGCGCACACGGGAGAGGACCCCGGAAGGCGCCCCCCCGCACGCAGACCCAGGTACCAGCAAGATGGGGCTGGGAACAGAGGACCCATCTGCTGCTTCTTCACGGCCTCCAGGCTGCATCGATCCTGGGATCCAACTCCAGATCCCACGAACAGGTAAGCGAGGCACCACCTAGAGAGGCTCCCATCAAGGATAGAAACCAAAAACTGATGTGGAAGAGAGGTACCGCCTTTTTATTCAGTAGGTTCCTGTCCTTGGTGGGCGGATACCCTCTCTCAGATGGTGCTGTCATGGGAGAAGGGGAAAAGAAGCAGATTTCTCTGATAAGCAATTTAGTAATACCTTGTTTTTATGTGTGTTATTGATTTATGAAATAAAAATTAAAACGACGGTTACTCTTTAACTGTACAGTTACCCACTAAGAGCTTCAGAATGTCTACAAGTGTTATGTGGTGGGCAGCAAGAAAAATATGGGGGACGTTTTGATCTTCCCTATTGGACAATTAAAAAGACAAACTTGAAACAGATAACACATGTTCCTCTAGGTTTATTTCATAAGGAATTATTACTGAGAGGTCCACGGGTTATCCCATGAAAAACCATTTATGACCTATCCATAGGGCCATAGGATAGGAGGGCACAATGTCTGATCGCTGGAAGCTTCACCAAAAGAATGAGGGTCCTGAGAAGGCATGAGCGGACCCATGGAAGTTCAGGTTTGACCAAACTTTAGTCCAAAGTCTCTCTCTTTCAGAAGTTCGTGTGTGGAGTTCAGCACTGAACACTAGGTGTCCGGTATGAACCCCGGATGTTACAGTTTGGGTTCGCTTATTTCTCGTCCTGAGCCCTTTGAGTTTGAATGTAGAGGTGGTCATGCACGTACTCTGCCTCGCCATTCAGTGTCAGTGCTCACCTGTTTGTTTCAGACCCATAAAAATGAAAAGGGCAGCAGGACGTAGACGTACGCACCACCACCGCTCCATTCAAACTCCCCTTACTGAATCTGTGCTGTCAAAATGGCATATGGTGGATCAGGACCCCGGTTCTACTGATCAGCGGGGTCCATGGATAGCATATTTGTCCCTGTAATGAGGTGAATGTTTTCTGCCTTTAAAGGCAACATATCCGCTTTTGGTCCATGACGCTATGTTTCCAAGTGCCGGGGCAGCTTCCTCTGGAAACAAGATGGCAGCTGCAGTTGCATGGGGAACATAGTGACGATCGCCCTGCCGCACCTTCACTGTCATAGACAGCGGGGATGAACACAGCACTGGCATCTTTAGCGTCAGTCCATCACGTGGCAGTGAAGATGCGGGGAGGCGTAATCCAGACTAAGCGACTGTGGCTCCCACATCGGGTCAGATAAACTGCCTTTGCACTTGGAAATGGCAGCAACGGGGATCAAGAGCAGGACACCTGTATGGCGTCTATACAGTAGATATTTATGGGGAACTTTTAGGTGGGCTGGAGGGTCACTTTAAGCAGTTGCTTTCCTGGAGGAGGTGTAAAATAACTTACATTATTGGGGGTCTTGGTACAAGAAGTGTACTAAAATAATGGCAGTCACCTGCTGGAAAACCCCAATATACGCTTCACTAAAAGACGGCAGAGCAGAGGGATTGTGTATGCGGTAAAGCTGTGGATTGCATTAGCCGGTCGCTGTGCGCTTATTATTTTGCTGACACTCTACACACTTTTTACATAAATGGTTTTGATCCTTTCATTTCCAGACTGGCAGCGCGGTCCTCTATGCCGCTAGCATTTTAACACCTCCAGATAATTCTCATCTCCACAGAGAACTAGTCTCTCCAGCACTAAAACAGCTGGGATCACTTTTACTTTATCTTCTGTCTTCCCCTAGAGGGAAAACATGAAAGATGTGGTGTGTCCCAAGAGGTTCTGCAGCAGCACCAGTGGTTCACAGCTTGTCACAGAGCCGAGTGCGATAATGAGTTATCAGCTACGTCTATAAATAGAGGAGAGAAGAGTCCATGAATGATTCATGTGCCAGAAACTTTAATTTAGCAGCCTGAATCACTGATGAGTTGGGTCAGGCTTTCACTTAAGTCTTAATGACACCAGAGAAGATGATCGCTCCCCTGTAACATCATGCTTAGTGCACATTAGGGCTTGATTGGGGTTAGATAAACATAGCTGCTTTATTACACCTGTCCACACCCGGCTTCACAGCCCCACTGATGGGAATACGGTAGGTCAGAGCCACAATACCACGTACAAACTGTGGACAGATGTGACACTACAGCCGCAGATAAAGGCCGACCGGTGTCTTCCCCATCACAGATGCCAGAACTCGCCCCATTGTTTTCTAGGAGATGGCTTCTGGTAGCTAGTGCATTCATTTATATGCCAGACTTGTCTGGGAGCGCACAGCTTTGTTAGGTCCAGCGGCATGACCTTGTCATCAGCTGTATCCGGCCAGGTATAATACAACTATCCTGACCCAGCCGACGTACTATATGGACAAAAGTATTGGGACACGCGTCCTAAGTAGAGATGAGCAAACACAAGCTTAACCCCTTTACCCTCGACGGCTGTTTGCACGTTAATGACCAGGCCAATTTTTTCAATTCTGACCACTGTCACTTTATGAGGTAATTACTCTGGAACGCTTCAATGGATCCCCCTGATTCTGAGACTGTTTTTTCGTGACAGAAGAGGAGACTCTCCTCCAGACTTGGGTATCATAGAATCTGTTAAAAAAAAAGAATTTAAAATAAAAAATTAAGATTATACTTACCCTCTGATGTCCTCCGGTCTCCTCAGCGATACGTCCAGTCTGTTGTACCTCTCGCGGTGGTGTGAAAGGACCTTTCATGACATCATTTAGCCATTTGACAGGTCACACGACAGCTAACGTCGGCGGTCGTGTGACCTGTCACATGACTAAATGACGTCATGAAAGGTCCTTTCACACCACCGCGAGAGGTACAACAGACTGGACGTATCGCTGAGGAGACCGGAGGACATCAGAGGGTAAGTATAATCTTAATTTTTTATTTTTTACCATTTTTATTCTTTTATGCATGGATTTATATAGTGTGACCAAGTTGTCAAGCACTTTTCTAAGTGATGCTAAAATCGCTTGGAAAAGTACTTGATAACCCGCATGCAGAAATGCATGCAAAGACGCTTCACAAACGCTTCTACCTGGCAGGAAAAAAGCATGTAAAATCCGTATGCGTTTTTTCTTGCCAGGGAGATGTGGAAAAAATCTGCAGCATTTCTGCATCGTGGGCACTTAGCCTAAGGGTTAAAAGTTGACCAGCGATTTCTCATTTTTCCAACCAACTTTACAAAAACAATTTTTTTAGGGTCCACATCACATTTGAAGTGACTTTGAGGGGCCTTGTTGATAGAAAATACCCCAAAGTGACACCATTCTAAAAACTGCACCCCTCAAGGGGCTCAAAACCACATTCAAGAATCTGGAAGAAAACAATGAACATTTAATTTTTTTTCACAAAAATGTTATTTTAGACCCTTTTTTTTTATTATTTTTGCAAGTGTACCAGGAAAAAATGGACCATAAAATGTTTTGTGCAATTTCTCCTGAGCACGCAGATACCCCATATGTGGGGGAAAACCACTGTTTGGGCGCACGGCAGGGCTCGGAAGGGAAGGAGCGCCATTTGACTTTTTGAATGTAAAATTTGCTTGAATAATTAGCGGACGCCATGTTGCGTTTGGGGAGCCCCTGATGTGCCTAAATAGTGTAAATCCGCCACAAGTGGCAACATTTTGGAAACTAGACCCCTCAGGGAACTTATCTAGATGTGTGGTGAGCACCTTGAACTCCCAGGTGCTTCACAGAAGTTTATAACGTAGAGCTGTGAAAATAAAAAGAAATCTAACTTTTTCCACAAAAATGATCTTTTAGCCCCAAATTTTTTTATTTTCACAACGGTAAGAGGAGAAAATTGACCCAAAAACTATTGTGCAATTTCCCATAAGGACGCCAATACCCCATATGTGTGGAAAATACACTGTTTGGGTGCACGGCAGGGTTCAGAAGGTAAGGAGAACTGTGTGACTTTTTGAACGCAAAATTGTCTGGAATCGAGAGCGGACGCCATGTCGCGTTTGAACGTTGAAGAGCCCCTGGTACACCTAAACAGTGGAAACCACCCACAAGGGACCCCATTTTGAAAAGTAGATCCTTCAAGGATTTTATCAAGGGGTATAATGAACGTTTTGAACCCAGAGGTACGACACAGAATTTGATAACATTAGGTCATCATACTGAATAAGTTGACATTAGTCTTCAGCGCAAGTGCTCGCTACTTGAGTTTGCATCGGTTACTCGGGTGTGCACCAAGTATGCTCGAGTACCCGCCCCGCATGTTTCACGGTTGTCAGACACCTAAAAAAAATAAAATGCGGGGATTGCGTGTTTTTTTGGCTGTATAACAGCCGCGAAACATATGGGGCAGAGACTCGAGTATGTCACTCGATCACCTGCGATACTCGTTGCATACCCAAGCACCTGATGCAAACTCAAGTAGCGAGCACTTGCGCTCAACACTAGTCGCCATATCATCATCATTCTTTTTTTCTATATCTTTGAAAAATTCCCAACCTCAACACAACCCTAACATAACCCTAATGCCAACCCTAACACAACCCCAACCCTAGCGTTTATTTTTTACGCCGTTTTTGCAATAATTTTTCCATATTTCGCCCGACAGAGGCATATAAGGGCTTGTTTTTTGTGGGACAAGTTGACGTTTTTATTGGTACCATTTGCGGGTACGTGACATTTTTTGATCACTTTCTATTCCGATTTTTGCGAGGCAGAACAAACAAAAACCAACAATTCAGGAATTGTTGTTTTTTTTATGCCGTTCCACATGTGGTAAAATTGATAAGGTAGCTTTATTCTTCTGAAAGCTATAATTTTTTTATTTTTTCGGCTGATGGCGCTGAATCGCGGCTTGTTTTTGCGGGATAAGATGACCTTTTCAACAGTACCATTTTTATTTACATTCATATTTTTTATCGCGTTTTATTCCATTTTTTTGGGCAGTATGATGATAAAGCATTGTTTTGCTTTTATTTTTACGGTGTTCACTAAAGGGGTTAACTAGTGGGACAGTTTTATAGGTCAGGTCGTTCCGGACGACCAAATATTTGTACTTTTAGGCTGAGTTCACACAATGCGGCTGTAATGCATTTCCGCGGCTGTTTTTCCGCAGCGTTCCCGCAGTGTACTTCCAGGACCTGCAGTGACGTCACTTATCACCTGATGGTCACATGGGAACAAGAATGTTCCCATGGTCTCCAGCTCACCGGGCTCATTAGCTGATCTTCAACTGGTGAACCCCAGTGACCCCCTGCAGCCTGGATACTGACAGGGGGTGATTTTACACCCTTGCCAGTATACAGTGCTGTATTCTACAGCTGTGACATCAGTGATTTCTGATGTCACAGCTGTAGAAATGATCCGGATCGTCGTGGGACAGTCATGATCGTGGACTACGTCGTTGACGTCAGACAGGTGAGGAATGTTGTTGTTTGTTTTTTTACATTTTTTTTTTTGAGGAGATCGAGGGCTTCGCGGAGGCAGGTAATAAAAAAAATTGTCGACCCGTGTGTGTTTTTTATTTCATTAAAATACTTTTTTTCTGGCCGTGTCTTTTATTGAAATAGTGGCGACCATTTAACCACGCGGATAGTAATGGGGGCGTCTTATAGACGCCCTCCATTACTAACCTGGGCTTCACGTCAGCTGCAAATACAAGGCTGACGTGAACCCCAACCCCATTACCCCCTGCCACCACTACAGGGCAGTGTGGAAGAGCGAGGCTAAGCGCCAGATTTGGCGCATTTTATGGATACGCCATTTCGGGGACTGCTGAGGGGTGAGATTAATAGTCGCGGAGGGGACTAGTATCCATGGCCCCTTCCATGGCTATTAATATCAGCCCGCAGCTGTCTAGTTTAGCCTTTGCTGGCTAGATTTTATAGGGGGACCCCAGGTCAATTTTTTTCTGTAATCTAGCCAGTAGAGGCTAAACAAACAGCTGTGGGCTGATATTAATAGCCAGGGAACATTTTTGGCTAATTGCCCCTTCCCTGGCTACGAATATCAGCCCTCTGAGGTCGGCTTTCCCTCTGCTGGTTATAAACATGACGAGGGAGCCCACGCCATATATATATATATATTTTTTTTTTAACTTTAGGCTTTGTGCCCATAATTCAGACGTAGCAGCGCTTTGGACGATTTTTGTTGCGTCAAAAATGTTGCATTCTATTGAACGCAGGTAAATCCACATGTGTTCACTAAACCATGCGGATTTACCGCATTCAATACATTCTAGTGGTCAAATTTCTATTGTGGAGACTAGCAACTCCACAAGAGAATTTGACATGCTGCGGTCCTTAAAGACGCACCGCATGTCAGTGTCCACGGGTGATTCGCAACCTCTGATGCATGCATAGTGGACATGGGATTTCTAGAGATCCCATCCACTATACTGTAACATCTGGACGCTGCGGGTTTGACGCTGTATATACACGCAGCATCAAACCTGCAGCGGCTCCAGATCGTGGCCACGAACCCAAACTCACTCGCAGCATGTCAATTTCTGTAGCAGACATGCCAGTCTCCACTGCAGATTTTGACAGATTGAAGTGTCATTATATGCAGTGGATTCACATGTACCGACAACAAAAGTGCGGCATTAGAACACCGCGTTTTGGACGCAACATAAATACGTTGTGTCCACAGTGCTGCTGAGTGCTGATCGGGGGGGAGCGTAGCGGCTAACGAACCAGCTGTGAGATGTTATTTAATGGCCAGGGAAATGTTTGCCTAAGGGCACCTTCCAGGCTAAAAAAACCAGCTCACAGCAGTCGCATAAATTACATGAATAGAAATGCTAAAGAAGATTGGGTGAATGGGACTAGCTGACACCCAGCTCTTTTGTTTGGTTATGTTAAGGTGTCAATCAAACCTTTTCATGACCAAGCAAAGTAAAGAAACACACAGACACACTGTAAACACTTTATTTGAAATACAACTGACCCATTCTTTAATCATTTAAATGAACCAATATGCTCACCCCCGTTCTCATGGTAATCCAAGGGCTTAAGCAATGTCCCACCAACTTTATTTAGCTCCAAAAATCATTCACTGATGCGCAAAAACCCTTAAAAAAATGCATGTAGAAAGGCATATAAATCCGCATGTGGTTTTTTTCTGCCAGGGAGAGGAAAAAACGCTTCAATTCCTAAACCTGTGCACATACCCTTATAGTTGTTTTTTTTTCATAATAATATTTATTTATGGATACAGTAGTATATTTTTATTTTTTGGGGATTATTTTTTCATATTTTTTTTATATTTTTACAATTTTTTTTTCTTACACTTTGTCCCACATTGGGACTTTCATTTTTTGCAGGCTGATGGCTTGCATAACATAGGGATGCAGCAGCATCCCTGTGCTATGCAGGCTGTCAGTCCTGCAGACACAAGTTACTTTGATCGTGCACTGCGCATGATCAAAGTAACTTGCTGGTGTCTGGTGACAATTGGGACACTGCGCTGATAGTGCGGGGTCTCTGATGCAAGGTAAAAGGGGCTGTTTTTCCTCTCTTCACTCCCGGAATGCTGTGATCAACTTCGATCGCAGGATTTCGGGGGCTAATGTGCTGGGACCGCTCCTGGCACATAGCTGATACCTGGCGGCGATCGCGCCCGCACAGCCTCTGTGCACCAGTATCCATTCTGAATGTAGTAGCCAGCATCGTATTGCTATCAAGCCACTTCACCGACGCCTCTATCCTGTGCCAGTCATTGCATGGGTTAGGTTAAACAATCACTACAGAAAACAATATAAACTCATCTTTCTCACCCACCAAGCTGTCCACAGTTCAGCACCGCCCTATATCTCTTCCCTCATTTCCGTCTATCACCCCTCCTGTGCCCTCAGTCCTGCAACTGATCTAAGACAGACATCCTTCTTAATCCGAACCGCACACCTCCGTCTCCAATAATTCTCTCGTGCCATGCCAGTTTTCTGGAATGCCCCAAATCCATACAAGGCAAGGGTCACGATAAAGGCAGGGGAACATAAAGGCAGCCATGTGTGCCAGACTGCCAACAGCCAAGACTTCCCTGTTCATGTTCTCCTCCTCATTATCACCCAATCTGCGTTGGGATGAGATGAGGCTGGACTGTGTAGCCTCACCCTCTATAGTTCCTTGTCCATCTCATCGCGCTCCGCCTGCAAGGCCTCTTCTTTTACTTTTTTGCATGCTTCAATAGTCTCCATGGGAGACTTGAAGCTGCAATTATCGGATCGCCTGTACTACACACAGACGATGACCAGATAGCCCATGTGTAGCAGAAATGCTTACATGCTATGAGTGCCGACCGCTGGGCGGCGCTCATAGTAATCTGGCAATAACAACCGCAGGGGTCTCCTGCAGACCACGGGTTTTCATGCCAACCCATCGGCGACTCGCGATCATGTGATGGGTTCACCGATAGGCGGGGCTAATGACACGCATCCGGTTTGCGCAAGTTAAATACCGCTGTCAGAGATTGACAGTGGCAATTAACTAGTTAACAGCCGTGGATGGATCGCAATTTCACCCGGCTGTTAGGGGCACATAACAGCTGTACAGATCAGTTGACATGTGCCTGGAAGGGTGCGGGCTCAGCGCCAGAGTCTGCACCAGAAGGAGGAAGCCGACGTGAGTCATACTATTACGGCATACGTCGGAAAGGGTTTAAAGGGGTTTTCCACTCCTTTTTGAAAACTGACCAAAGGAAAGGCATCCTAAGCGAATAGGGAAATTGGTGTTCCTTATCCGAAAGTAGCTGTCCACAGTGATATAGCATTGTGTTGTCACTTAATATACCTGATTATGGATTACACCACAAGACACCATTCATCACATTTAAGGCCCCCTACACATTAGACTAACATTGGCTAATCCCGTGCTGTAATGTCTGTAGACTCTTTTGCTTTCTCCCCTGCCCAGGAGATGTGGTATGATCAGACCATGTTCCTGCACGGTCAGACACAGCCATTACACAGTACACAGCAGGGGCACATTTATAAGATTATCTCAGCACAGGAACATTTTATTTAAACACATCCAATTGTGGAAATTATTTGTATTCCTAGATTTATTAATTAAAATGTACTTTGTTCGTGGGAAAACCCTTTAAAGGGAACCTGTCACATCCAATCTGCAGCATGGGATAGAGCAGAGGAGAGGGGAAGATTGATGCATAGATTTGTGAGTGAGATTCAGTATTCTCTGCTCTTCCTGGGACTTTTGGTCCGGTGGGCGGTCCCATCAGTGACTGACAGCTTTCTTTGTATAACTGTTCATACAGAGAGAGCTGTCAGTCACTGATCGGACGCCCACTGGACTGAAAATGCCAGAAAGAGCAGAGGATTAAATGGTAAAACACAGGGTATACGGAATTTTTTCACTAAATTACACATAATCTGCTCACCTCCCCCTGCTCTATGACTTGCTGCCGGCAGATTGTATTGCATTTTCATGAAGACTGGTTCCCTATAATGAGATTTGTCATCTTAGGGCATAACATAAAATGTCATAGCTAATATTGCCAATCATTGCTTCCTTTACAAATACATTTCTTGCATGAATTAATACACCAATTACACATTTCAAAAGCAAAAGGATCATTTCTGTAAGAATCGCAATGTTGGGAATGGCCGTCAGCTCTCCCTGACCCGAGTGTGACAGCTGCATAGAGACACATGATGTAACGCTCGGGACAGGAGAGCCGCCGGCCAGTCCGAGCATTGCGATGCGATCCACGTCCGAGTTATACGGCCGTCTGACTCTCCCTTAAGCAGATTAGTATAATTATAGGATACACAGCACGGTTACAATTAAAGGGCAATTCTCATCTCAGCCTTTCAGGGCTTAATCAGGAATAATCCTGTCTAGATGCGGACCACGGGAGAGCTCTCTGTGTTACATGGTTTCTGCAGGTCTCATTCATTTATATGGGAGATGGTGTAGATCAGCTCAGCGGTGTCAGTATCTCCACCTCCTGATCAGAACATGGACTGAGTTTTTCCTGTAAAATAAAAAGGGACTGTCTGTTCCGCAAATCAGCACAACTGTCCATAGGCTGGACTGCGGTTCAGATTTTTTTTCAGTTCAATGAGGATGAACTGCAATGCAAAATTCAACCTGTAGGCAAGAGTGGCACTGTTTCTATAAAAAAAAAAAATGTAATTTTCTAAATCTGAAAAACCACATTTTTATTACATACAGAAATAACTGAGTATTTGATAATCACTGAGATACATCTGCCCTCGTATCAAACTTAGTTGTACTATAAAGGGGTTTTCTACCACTTTGATAATGATGACGGTGTTTTAGGCTAGGGTCACACCACTGGATTTTCTCTCATCTGCAAAAATCTGTCCGATTATGCTAATCACAGTCTGATCAAAGTGTGATCCAATTTTCTCGGATGATGAGAATATGGGGAAAAACAAATTCTCCATCTTCTCCATTCTGTCAGTCCATGGAAATTAGACTGCACTCAGATGTCATCTGAGTACAGTTGATTTTTCCATTGGTTTGAATGGAAGAGTACGATCCAAGTATCGGTTGCAACTCGTGCATGCTGCTATTTTTTCCTCAAATAGACTGTGTCTGAGGAAAAATAAATGGGACATGTGCGCGGCCCCATGGACCAACATTCGCCCAAGTGCGATCCAATGTTTTTGCGGATTGCACTAGGAACCAAAATACAGTCGTCTGCACGAGCCCTTAGGATCAGTCAGCAATATCAGATCAGCACCGATCAGCTGTTACCAGTGCGGAGCAGGACACTGCAGCGCCATCACACTGGTCAGTGGCTGCTTCCGGTAATTCCGATCAGCTCCTATACCTGATCCACACTGAAACTGTGGCCTCTGCTGGCACTGCAAATAGCTGATCGGTGGGGGCGGCAGGTGTCGGACACCCACTGATCTGTTTAGTAAAAGAAGCACGCCTCCTCCCATCAAAGTTTTTATCCTCCTAATATATTGCAGTAATCATTATATAGCACTGTGTACTTACAATTGCTCATTTTGCCTTTCTACCCAGATAACTCTTCTCTATATAGAAACAGGAAGTCTCTTGTCCCTGCAGAAATCATTCCCTTGTTCAACTGCTGACCCAGCTGCTCCCCCGCCCCGCCATTGACATTTGCAGTGACTCATGAGTCATACAGGGAAAATTGACCTCCTGTTTCTACATAGAGCTTAGAAGGATTCGGCTAGTCAGTTTTTAATCACGTGATGTCATAGACCTAATGGAAAAGAAAAGAATTAACTGGGTAAAAGGGCAAAAGGAGCAATTGTAAGTACACAGTGCTATATAATATGAGGATTGCATTATAGTAGGAGGATAAAAACTTTCATGGGAGGAGGAGTGCTTCTTTAATCAATATCATAGCAATGGACAACCTCCTTTAAGATAGCTGCGTCAGTCAATAGCTATTACTTCTGGTCCCTTATACACAGGTGTCCTATGCTTGGCTCAGACAGTGTGTGTTATCAATGGGAAGAGAGGAGTAAGTCACTGTCAGACATCACTAGTGGTGACTTGTCTCCTTTAAAGGATTTTCTACTCCTTTTGAAAAAACCGACCAAAGGAAAGGGATCAAAATAAAATAAGGAAATTGGTGTTCCTCATCCTTTTACACCCCTGGTGCTGCTCTGGCGGTCTTCACTGGGACCTGAAGTGACGGCGGCCACTGACTGGCTGCAATGTCAGGTGACTGATGGACAGGAAGTGATAAGAGTCACCTGATCCTGCAGACAATCAGTGGCCAGGTGATTAAATGTCATCACTTCTGGTCCAGAGAGGCAGGGCAGTATCGGGGAGGGGTCCGTATACAGCGCAGTCGGTCGGTCACGCTGATCCAACATTCATCTACAGTGTATGGCGACCTTTATGGCTGCAGAGGATTAGCCCATGTGCCCTGGGGAGTGGGCGTCCTCTCCGCAGCATATGGTGAAGCCGCACTGGATGTGGCAGAGGTTGGCTGTGGGCATCATAGTAAGATGGCATCAGGTCCTTATACCAGCAGGATCCTGTGCACAGAAGTGTGCAGTGACCACCTGACCATGCGCGGCATATGCTGGGTGACACAATGGCACAGCTCGCCCGCTCACAGCACACAGGCACCTGTAGGTCTGGCTGCCACCATCAGTTCTGATGATGCCTCACCCTGGAGGAGACCCTCAGTGATCTCTGTGAGGGGAAGCAGATGTCGCATGTCAGAGGCCTTATGATGCTATTACTGTAGTGTCGCACACACCCGGACATGACAGGACCGACCTGCAGCAGGACCAGGAACCCTGTCAGCCGCTTCTGGCACCAGCCGAACTCCCCGACTGAGAGAAAAGCCTCATCTACGTCCATCTGCTGTCATCTAACTGACTGACGCCACCGCGACAAGTCACATGACTACAGGTAGCTCAGCCTCTGACGTCACCAGGCTATGGGCTGACGCGCTAATTCGCAGTTGTACGGCATACGGAAGTGCTTCGTGCGGCCCAAGCCTCGCTCTCACTACGTGGAGTACTTTCATGACGCGTGCAGTTGACGTCACAGCTTTCCGCTCGGCAGTAGTATTTGATTGGCTGGTATTTGGGGGGGTGTCACAGCGGTGTCCTTAAAATACCATGCTGCCCTTAGTCACTGACACTAATGACATGAGCGGTGGTCAGCGCGGCTGTGAGAGTGTATGTGGGGAGTGTGCACATACTGCGCCATACATGTGAGACTGCGCTGCTCTGCACCTGCGGCTCTCTCCATGCGGTTTACAGAAGACGCCATCTTCCATAGTGGCCGCAGCTTTCCTAGTTACTAAGAGCCCTTCGCTCCACATCCGGCAGACAGGAGCAGCACTGACTGCGGGGCTGCCCCATATCACACCGCTCACCTGCTCTAATGGCTGCCAAGAGCTCTCATCTGTAGAAATGCCAACCGGGGGTGATACCCGAGCAGCAGGGCGAGTGCCCAGCGAAGAGGGCAAATGGCAGGGCCGCGGTGCCTGCTCGTATGGCTGTGCGCAGTCTGTATGTAGGGGTTACAGAGCTGAGCTCCTCCATACAGCGCCAGTGTCCGCTGCGTCCTACAGCCGGCACCGGAGGCTAGCTCCAGTCTCTGCTCTCACTCCTAACGTGTTACTGTCAATTTTCACAACGGCGTTTAAAGGGACTGTGTCAGCACAGGATGACTGTTCAGACCAAGCACAGGCGCTCAGTGCTTCACGCTGTGGCCAATCATTTATATGCACCTTCCCACCTGCTTGGTTTCCATATAAATATTAGCATAGCTCATTGTAAGCTATGTGCAGGAGTTTGCCCACAGGTGTCAAATCTGACTCACAGGGTGGTTTTATTTTGCCCTCAACACCAGAACCACCACAGAGGACTATGTGGGGCCATTATTCTGTATGGAGGACTATGTGGGGCCCATTATACTGTATGGAGGACTATGTGGGGCCCATTATTCTGTATACTGGTTGGCCCGCGACTTTGTCCAAGTTTTTCATTTTGGCCCTCTGTGTGCTTGAGTTAGAGGGCCCTGAGTTAGCCTATAGATGACTTCTAGGGGAGATCTCATATGGAAGAAAAATAAGACACTTCATATACTACCGCACAGCCTTCTCTTAGACCTGACAAGGCTGATGTACTTACTTTGAAAGTCAAACCAAGACAAAGGCTTTGATTGGTCACTTTGTGTTCTCAAAAGGCAGCAACCCGCCAGGTTCTATGATCAGGTACTGCTCACAAAACTGTGGTGCTTTACTGTAATAGTAGCGACAGTACTTACAAACATCCAAGTTACAGGAGGAGTCACCGCTGGTGCTCACAATTGATAGTAATTTTCTTTATTGCTCTGCGTGTACAAGGAAGCCTGCAAGGCACACACAGGACAACGGCCGATCCAATTTGTTTAACGCATCATCTGGCCCTTGTGTTATGACATACTGTAGGTGCGCTATTCTCACATTGTCATGGTAAATGCAAAAAAAAAGGGGTGACAGGAACCAGTGAAGATACATGTAAGTACAAATCAGGACTGTAAATAAACACCATAAAAACACAGGATGTGATGAAAAAAGAAACTATAAATGAAGCAAGAGATACCAAAAACAAAAAAAACATGCTAGGACTAGTAGTAATCACACACCAAGTATAAGAATTGATAATCTTTATTAAACAAGTAATTAAAAATATAGAAAAAAAGTTGTTAAAAAACATTCCAAACTACAGACACATAGACAAAGTGGTGGGTGAGTGCTATAGGGAGCCCTGATAATTAATATGCATAAATGCAGAGTGACAAGTTTATAACATTATAAAGGTAAGTAATTGTAAATGAGTAAATACAAGTATAACAATTCTATGTCACTCAATGCATATGATCTTAGAAATAGATCATGAATACGTGTATATAAAAATAATACAGCCCACAGCAAAGTATAAAAAGTGTAAGTAAATGTAGTTACATGTTATAATCATGTAACTATTTACTTACACTTTTTATACTTTGCTGTGGGCTGTATTATTTTTATATACACGTATTCATGATCTATTTCTAAGATCATATGCATTGAGTGACATAGAATTGTTATACTTGTATTTACTCATTTACAATTACTTACCTTTATAATGTTATAAACTTGTCACTCTGCATTTATGCATATTAATTATCAGGGCTCCCTATAGCACTCACCCACCACTTTGTCTATGTGTCTGTAGTTTGGAATGTTTAACAACTTTTTTATGTATTTTTAATTGTTTAATAAAGATTATCAATTTTTATACTTGGTGTGTGATTACCACTAGTCCTAGTACGATTTTTTGTTATCTTTATGCATCTTAGTGCAATTTGGGACATTTATACCCTTACTTGGGTTTGCATATTGGTGATATATAAATGAAGCAAGAAACCGTACAATGAAAAGTGCATTATAACAACACAATTCTAAGTAATAAAAATACACTCGTCATTTTTTTTTCACCAAGTCCCAATGAACCCAAAGCATTAGTACAATTAATCCATCTTGCTTCTTGTCTCAGAACATGTGAAATCCCTGCAAACCTCAAAACATTGGTATCACCAAGATCAGAGGTATCTATCCCAAGGCCTGCCACGTCCTTTTATGTGACTCGCGATGTCAGGACACAGAAGGACCGGCTCTCCTTTTACCTGTACGGAGAGCAGGTTGGAGCAGTGTGGAAGTATGTGTCGGAGCTCAAAATCTAAGATGATACCCACCCCCTGTGCTGGCACCACCCCTTCTACTAAGTTCTGGCTGCATTCTATGGCGACACAGCCAGTTCTTAGCAGAGGGGGCAGAGCCAGCACACGGAGCTGGTGCTATCTTGGAACCTGAGCGGACGCAGCCAGCTTTTAATAGAGGGAGGCTGCACCAACTTAAGGGGCAGGTGCCATCTTTGAAACAAAGTGAACGCAGTCAGCCAACACAAAAAGTGAACGCAGTCAGCCAACACAAAAAGTGAACGCAGTCAGCCAACACAAAAAGTGAACGCAGTCAGCCAACACAAAAAGTGAACGCAGTCAGCCAACACAAAAAATGAACGCAGTGAGCTAGCACAAAAAGTGAATGCAGCGGACGCAGTCAGCCAGCACAAAGAGTGAAGACAGCGAACGCAGTCAGCCAGGTGGTCACGGCAAGTGACGGCAGAGCCTCCAGGTAGGCTATCAGGCAGGTAGCAGGTGAGCGCTCCCAGGTGAGCGGGCAAGAGTCTCTGGACAGGCAGGTGGTCACGGCAAGTGACGGCAGAGCCTCCAGGTAGGCTAGCAGGCAGGTAGCAGGTGAGCGGGCAAGAGTCTCTGGACAGGCAGGTGGTCACGTCAAGAGACGGCAGAGCCTCCAGGTAGGCTAGCAGGCAGGTAGCAGGTGAGCACTCCCAGGTGAGCGGGCAAGAGTCTCTGGACAGGCAGGTGGTCACAGCAAGTGACGGCTAAGCCTCCAGGTAGGCTAGCAGGCAGGTAGCAGGTGAACGCTCCCAGGTGAGTGAGTAAGAGTCTCTGGACAGGCAGGTGGTCACGGCAAGTGACGGCAGAGCCTCCAGGTAGGCTAGCAGGCAGGTAGCAGGTGAGCGGGCAAGAGTCTCTGGACAGGCAGGTGGTCACGGCAAGTGACGGCAGAGCCTCCAGGCAGGCTAGCAGGCAGGTAGCAGGTGAGCGCTCCCAGGTGAGCGGGCAAGAGTCTCTGAACAGGCAGGTGGTCACGGCAAGAGACGGCAGAGCCTCCAGGTAGGCTAGCAGGCAGGTAGCAGGTGAGCACTCCCAGGTGAGCGGGCAAGAGTCTCTGGACAGGCAGGTGGTCACAGCAAGTGACGGCTAAGCCTCCAGGTAGGCTAGCAGGCAGGTAGCAGGTGAACGCTCCCAGGTGAGCGAGTAAGAGTCTCTGGACAGGCAGGCAGGTATCAGGCAGGTATCTGGCAGGTACTTCCTGGTCCGCAGGCGGACTGATCCATAGACAGACTGGCAGGTGCTGGTAGGCAGATTGTCGGACCACAGGATAGCAAGCAGGTAAGCAGATATCAGGCAGGTATCAAGCAGGAATCTGGCAGGTGACTGGCAGGTAACTGGTAACGGGACCTGAGGGCTGAAGCAGAGTTGAAAGGCTTTGCAACAACATTGCTCGGGCACCTCCATTTTGGAGGAGGTGCCTTATATATGGTGAGGTCCTCCGGCCATTGGCCGGGGACTCCTTAGGACGGCGCGCGCGGCTCCTTTAAGAGAGGGGAAGCGCGCACGCGCCCTAAGCACAGAGGCCGGGAAGCAGCGCGTGCTGCCAGCAGAGCGGGAGGAAGACGCCGGGCACGGAGCGGAGAGGTGAGGGGAACGGCGTCCCTGCCTAGCAGGAGGCAGGGACGCCGACGCTACAGTACCCCCCCCTTTAGGCCCCCCTTTTTTTAGGCCAGACAGAAATTTATCAAGGATGAGCGGGGCATGGATGTTCTCCCGGGGCTCCCATGTTCTCTCCTCAGGACCAAACCCCTTCCAATCCACTAGAAAAAAGGTCCTTCCTCTTACCCTTTTGGTGGCCAGAATGTTCTCTACCTCAAACTCGTTTTCAGCGGAAACCGGAGCAGGAGGCGTACCTGTAGACTTGGAAAAAGAGTTAAGTATCACGGGTTTGAGTAGAGATACATGGAAGGAGTTAGGAATCCGCAAATTGGCCGGGAGTTTCAATTTATAGGCCACCAGGTTGATTTGTTTGATAACTTCCAGTGGGCCGATGAACCGAGGCCCTAACTTGTAGGAAGGAATCTTGAGCCGGACATATTTGGACGAGAGCCAGACCTTATCTCCAGGACGGAATTGTGGTGGATCCAGACATCTCTTGTCAGCCTGTTTTTTCATCCGCTCGGATGACTGAAGAAGTGCGGATCTGGTACTTTCCCAAATGGAGGAAAATTCGTAAACGAGAGATTCCGCAGCCGGATTGTCCACCGAGGCGGAGACGGGAAACGGGATCCAAGGATGCTGACCGAAGACTACAAAAAACGGGGATTTGGAGGAAGATTCGCTCTCGTGATTATTGTAAGAAAATTCGGCCCACGGTAAAAGATCCACCCAGTCGGAATGGTGAGCATTAACAAAGTGCCGGAGGTAACTGGTTAAAATTTGGTTGATCCATTCTACTTGGCCATTGGACTGTGGATGATAAGCAGAAGAAAAGTCCAAGGTGACCCCCAGCAGTTTACACATGGCTCTCCAAAAACGAGAGGTGAACTGAACCCCTCGGTCGGATACGATGTGGAGAGGAAGACCATGAAGACGGAAGACATGATGGATAAAGTCTTTAGCTAACTCTGATGCAGACGGGAGACCCGGCAGGGGAATAAAGTGAGCCATTTTGGAGAAGCGGTCAGCGACCACCCATATGACCGTACAACCGGCAGAGACAGGGAGGTCCGTAATAAAGTCCATAGCTATATGCTGCCACGGGGCAGCAGGTACAGGAAGAGGAAGGAGACGGCCGGCTGGCAGATGTCTCGGAACCTTGTTGCGGGCGCAGGACACACAGGCTGAAACAAAGTCTATTACTTCCTTGTGCAGGGTAGGCCACCAGTAATGCCGGGTAATAAGCTGGAGGGTCTTTTTCTGACCAGCGTGGCCAGCTAGCTTGGACGAGTGTCCCCAGTGTAGAACCTTCTCACAATCAGGAACAGTTACGATCGTCTTACCGGGTGGAAGACGATTTAGATTCAAGGGGGCCACCTGCATTACTTTGGCAGGGTCGATGATGTGTTTAGGCTCCTCCTCAAGATCAGAGACCAAAAAGGATCGGGATAAGGCATCAGCTTTGATGTTTTTGTCAGCCGGGCGAAAATGAAGAATGAAATTAAAGCGGGCAAAGAACAAGGACCACCGGGCTTGGCGCGGGTTAAGTCTCTGGGCACTCTGGAGGTAAGCCAAGTTCTTGTGGTCCGTGTAAATTATTACCGGGTGAAGAGCCCCCTCGAGCAGGTAACACCACTCCTCCAGTGCCAGCTTAATGGCCAACAATTCTCGGTCTCCTATAGAATAATTGCGCTCCGAAGAGGAGAAGAGTTTGGAGAAGAAGCCGCAAGTTACCATTCTTCCGGAAGACGACTTTTGGGTAAGTACTGCTCCGGCTCCGGAGGAGGAAGCGTCGACTTCTAGAAAGAATTGTTTGTTGCCGTCCGGACGATGCAGCACAGGGGCGGAGGAAAAAGCTCGTTTTAAGGAAAGGAAGGCCTCCTCTGCTTCGGGCGGCCATTCTCTGGGATTAGCGCCCTTACGGGTGAGCGCCGAGATAGGGGCAGTCCGGGAAGAGAAGTGCGGAATGAAGAGGCGGTAGTAGTTGGCGAAGCCCAGGAACCGCTGAATAGCCTTCAACCCCTCTAGTCGGGGCCACTTCTCGATGGCAGACAGTTTCTCAGGGTCCATTTGTAGGCCGGTCTGAGAGATTATGTAGCCCAGAAACGGAAGCGAGGTCTGCTCAAAGAGGCACTTCTCATATTTAGCGTAGAGGTGGTTCTGCCTGAGCCTGAGCAGGACCTGACGAACGTCCCTCCGGTGAGTGAGAAGATCCGGAGAGAAGACCAAGATGTCGTCCAGATACACCACCACGCAGGAGTAGAGAAGGTCACGAAAGATGTCATTGACCAACTCTTGAAAGACGGCAGGAGCGTTACAGAGACCGAAGGGCATTACAAGATATTCATAGTGGCCATCCCGGGTGTTGAATGCCGTCTTCCATTCACCCCCCTGACGGATATGGACCAGATTATACGCCCCACGGAGGTCCAGCTTGGTGAAGATTCTAGCCCCCCTCAGACGGTCAAATAATTCAGGAATGAGCGGAAGGGGGTATTTATTCTTCACTGTGATCTGATTAAGGCCTCTATAGTCTATACAGGGACGGAGTGAGCCGTCCTTCTTTTTGACGAAAAAGAAGCCTGCTCCCGCCGGGGAGGTAGATTTCCGGATAAATCCCCGGGCCAGATTCTCCTCAATATATTCAGACATGGACCGGGTCTCAGCAGCGGACAAAGGGTAAATACGCCCACGGGGAGGAGTAGCGCCGGGCATCAGGTCAACTGGGCAGTCGTATGGTCTATGAGGGGGTAATGTCTCTGCTTCTCTTTTATTAAAGACGTCGGCAAAAGACCAATAGGGAGCCGGTAGGCCGGGTAGATTGGCTGGGGTAGGAGAAGGACGAGCAGGATGAACGGGAACTAAACAAGTCTTATGGCAGTCCTGTCCCCAGTGAAGAACTTCTCCGGTCTGCCAATCAAGCACGGGTGCGTGTCTCTGGAGCCAAGGTAGGCCTAGCAAGAGGGCGTGAGAGAGTCCAGGCAGAACATGGAAGCAGATGCTCTCAGAGTGCTGCATTCCCACCTGCAGAGTTATGGATTCGGTGATGAGTTGGATGGGATGTGGTAAGAGGCCCCCATCCACGGCGGCGACAGATAAGGGTACAGCCAGAGGTTTGGTGGGAATGCGGTATTTCTCTACCAGGGACTGAGAAATGAGATTTCCGGCAGCTCCAGAGTCAAGTTGAGCCAGTTCAAAATAACGGTTCTCCCCGCAGATGATAGAGACCGACAGCATTAGAGATGGAGAGGGTTCATTTCTGTCTAAGGTGACCTCTCTGAGCGATCCTAGACACAGGCGTTTCCCGACCTCTCCGGGCAGGAATGGATCCGGTGCTCCTTACTGCCACAGTAGAAGCAGCTCCCCTCGGCACGGCGTAATTCTTGATGGGTCTTGACCATCTTGGTCTGGTCGACCTGCATAGGCTCGGGTGAGTGCGCCAGAGGAGTAACGAAGGAAGTGACGGATCTCTGGAAGGTAGGGGCAAGGCGTGGAAACCTCCTCTCACGGGTGACCTCTTTGGTGCGCTCCTGGAACCGGATGTCAATCCGGGTGGCAAGTGTAATTAAGTCGTCGACAGTGGTAGGAATGTCCCGACCTGTAAGTTCATCTTTAATACGGCCGGACAGACCCTCCCAGAAGACGGACACCAGGGCGTCGTTATCCCAGGCAAGCTCCGAAGCAAGGGTACGGAACCGTATGGCATATTGGCCCACGGTGAGACTTCCTTGGCGGAGGCGTAGCAGAGATGAGGCGGATGAGGTCCTCCGCCCTGGTTCGTCGAAGACCTTCCGGAAAGCCGAGAGAAAGGCTGGCAGATTGGACACCAGGGGGTCTCCTCTCTCCCATAGAGGATTTAGCCAGGCCAGCGCCTCCCCCGTGAGATGGGACATGATGAAGGCTACTTTTGCTCGGTCGGTGGAAAACTGGTGTGCCAACAGTTTGAAGTGCAGAGTGCACAGGTTAATGAAGCCCCGTGCCTGACCGGGATCTCTGCCAAAACGAGGCGGGGCGGTGAGGCAGGACCGGGAAGAGATGCCATGGAATTGATGGGCAGTTGCGCTGCCGGGGTAGGAGTCGTGCGACTGGAAGCTGGTCCCGAAGATGTAGTCAATGTGTCCAGACGGGAGTTAACACTACGCAGGTGGCTCAGGATGGACTCCTGTTGGGACCTCTGACGGGACAGTTCATGGCATAGGTCCGAGAGCGAGGGAGCTTGGGTGCCACCGGGTTCCATGGCCCGAGCAAACTGTAACGGGTCTGGGAGGTGGAGACTCTGAGCAACTATACAAAGGGGCAGTCCTTGTAAGGAAGCGGGTGGCTCCCAGGGAAGGCGGGCAGGTAGTCACGGCAAGTGACAGGGACAGTCTCTGGGTAGAAGGCCAGGAGGTCACGGCAAGTGACGGGGACAGTCTCTTGACAGGCGGATTGTCACGGCAAGTGACAGCAGGGTAAGAGTCTCTAGACGGGCAGGTGGTCACGGAAAGTGACAGCAGGGAAAGAGTCTCTAGATAGGCTAGCAGGCAGGTAGCAGGTGAGCGCTCCCAGGTGAGCGGGCAAGAGTCTCTGGACAGGCAGGTGGTCACGGCAAGTGACGGCAGAGCCTCCAGGTAGGCTATCAGGCAGGTAGCAGGTGAGCGCTCCCAGGTGAGCGGGCAAGAGTCTCTGGACAGGCAGGTGGTCACAGCAAGTGACGGCAGAGCCTCCAGGTAGACTAGCAGGCAGGTAGCAGGTGAGCGCTCCCAGGTGAGCGGGCAAGAGTCTCTGGACAGGCAGGTGGTCACAGCAAGTGACGGCTAAGCCTCCAGGTAGGCTAGCAGGCAGGTAGCAGGTGAACGCTCCCAGGTGAGCGAGTAAGAGTCTCTGGACAGGCAGGCAGGTATCAGGCAGGTATTTGGCAGGTACTTCCTGGTCCGCAGGCGGACTGATCCATAGACAGACTGGCAGGTGCTGGTAGGCAGACTGTCGGACCACAGGATAGCAAGCAGGTAAGCAGATATCAGGCAGGTATCAAGCAGGAATCTGGCAGGTGACTGGCAGGTTACTGGTAACGGGACCTGAGGGCTGAAGCAGAGTTGAAAGGCTTTGCAACAACATTGCTCGGGCACCTCCATTTTGGAGGAGGTGCCTTATATATGGTGAGGTCCTCCGGCCATTGGCCGGGGACTCCTTAGGACGGCGCGCGCGGCTCCTTTAAGAGAGGGGAAGCGCGCGCCCTAAGCACAGAGGCCGGGAAGCAGCGCGCGCTGCCAGCAGAGTGGGAGGAAGACGCCGGGCACGGAGTGGAGAGGTGAGGGGAACGGCGTCCCTGCCTAGCAGGAGGCAGGGACGCCGACGCTACACCCGCCTTCCTTAGGGCATCAAGTATGGATTGAACTTTGTCCAGATGACTTTCCGAGTCCTGGCTGAATATGACGATGTCATCTAGGTAGGCCGCTGCATACTTTTTTTGGGGTGCTAAGATCCGGTCAATGGCTGCCTGGAAGGTGGCCGGAGCTCCCTGCAACCCAAACGGCATCCTGACGTATTGATAACATCCGTCTGTCTGTCTTCTCCTTGGCCTCTTTGGACAGGGGAATTTGCCAATATCCTTTGGTGAGGTCCAGAGTGGTGATGTACCGAGCGGGTCCTAGCTTTTCGATAAGCTCATCTACCCTAGGCATTGGGTAGGCGTCGAACCTCGAGACCTCTTTCAGCTTCCTATAGTCATTGCAAAACCGCAATTCCCCATCTGGTTTCGGCATTAAGACTATAGGAATGGACCATCCACTTTTGGACTCTTCAATGACTCCCAGGTTAAGCATCCGCCTCACTTCTTTTGAGATCACCTCTCTGCGGGCCTCGGGTATCCGGTATGGTTTTAGATTGACGCGAACATGAGGCTCTGTGAGAACCTCATGCTCTATGACCTGAGTGAGTCCTGGCAACTCTGAAAACAGGTCTTTATTTCACTGTAGAAACTCTTTGCACTGTTGCTTTTGTGCACGTGACAGTGACTCTGCCACCTTGACCTCTTTCACATTGGCCTCAGCCACTAAACAGGGAGCTTCCACGGGCTCTCTATCTTGCCATGTCTTAATCAATTTAACATGGTAAATTTGGTAGGGCTTCCTCTTCCCCGGTTGGTGGATTTTATAGTTGACTTCCCCCACTTTGTCTACCACCTCATAGGGGCCCTGCCACTTGGCCATGAGCTTGCTCTCCACTGTGGGCACTAGCCCAAGCACTCGATCTCCTGGGTTGAACAATCTCACCCTGGCCGACCTATTATACATCCTGGATTGTGCCTCTTGTGCCTTGAGGAGGTGCTCCGTCACAATGGGCATCACATGGGCAATCCTCTCTTGCATCTGGGCAAGGTGCTCCACCACGCTCCTATAGGGAGTGGTCTCAGCTTCCCAGGACTCTTTCGCCACATCCAGGAGTCCTCGAGGGTGTTGTCCATAGAGTAGTTCAAACGGGAAGAAACCTGTGGAAGCTTGGGGAACTTCCCTGATGGCGAACAACAGATAGGGAAGCAGACAGTCCCAGTCTCGGCCATCCTTTTCCACTGTTTTCCTCAACATTGCTTTCAAGGTTTTGTTAAACCTCTCGACCAGTCCGTCCGTCTTGGGATGGTACACGGAGGTTCTCAGTTGTGCAATCTGCAATGTCTTGCACAATTCCCTCATGACCTTTGACATAAATGGAGTTCCTTGGTTTGTTAGGATCTCCTTAGGCAACCCCGTTCTTGAAAACATGTGGACTATCTCCCGGGCTATACACCTGGCGGAGGAGTTTCGTTGTGGTACGGCCTCCGGATAACATGTAGCATAATCTAATACCACCAGGATATACTGATGCCCTCGGTCGGACTTGACCAGAGGCCCCACTAGATCCATTGTTATGCGTTCGAATGGAACCTCTATGACGGGTAGGGGCACTAGGGGACTGCGGAAGTGGGCCACTGGGGAGGTTATTGGCATGTGGGGCAGGAATGACAATAACTCTTTATTTCTCTATAACAACCTGGCCAGTAGAATTTCTGGAGGATCCGTTCCTGAGTCTTGTCTGCACCCAGGTGACCACCCAACACATGAGAATGAGCCATGTCTAACACCCTGCGTCTATACGGCCCTGGCACCAGCAACTGTTCTATTACCTCACCACGTGGCTTGGTTACTCTGTACAGTAAATCCCCATTCACAGCAAAATGAGGGAACCGAGTATCAGCCCCCGGTTCCTGAGGCACCCCATTTAACAAAGTAACATTTTCAAAGGCCCCTTTCAGAGTTAAATCCCTGAGTTGGGCAGTTCCAAAGTTTCCCTCGGACACCTCCAGCTCAGGGATATTGGCCTCAGGGGATGTTGCCTCATCCTCATCACCCACAAACACACACATGGGAAACTCATCTACCATGTTGTGCGGGTAAGTTTCTTTAGGGGCGATCTGGCTGTCGTCCGAGCAACCAGGTGTCCCCGCTTTCCCCCACATTTCCCAGAAAAATGCAAAGTCGCGTCCAATTATTATGGGATGCAATAGGTCCTTAACGACCGCCACTTCATGAGATGTGGTGCCACCGTCCGTGTTTACATCCACCTGGGCCACTGAATAGTTCAAGCGTCCCCATGGATACACCAGACACCCACCACCTTCCCAGGAACCAGTCGATGAGGGAGTGTGGCCCTTATCAGGGTCACCAAACTTCCTGAGTCCAATAGTCCAGATACTTGTGCCCCGTTTACTGACACTGAGCATGCCTGAGAGCCCTCGCCATGTTGAGGAACCGCGATGCAGGCGGGGTAGGTGAAATAAAAGCAACGCCGGCCCATGTTGCAGTCCATTGGCTCAGAGTTTATGGGACACCGGGCTTCAATATGGCCAGGGGTATGATATCTCCAACACACTATATTATGGTGTGGGACCTTGGGCAGCAACTCAGACCCCTCTTGAACGCTAGGACGCCCCCCAGGTGTGGCTCTAGCTCCCTTCTTTTGGGTGTCCGCCGCCTTTTGGGAGCCCCAGTATTGAGAGGCTATGACCCCTTGTTTTCCCAACGGACTCTCAACCGCCTGGTATCTTTCCACCAACCCCACCAAGTCATCAGCATCATGGGGATCTCCCTGGGCAACCCAGGATTTCACCGACTTCGGGAGAGAGTGTATAAACCTGTCTATAACGACCTTCTCCACCATCTGTGCTGGGGAGGAAGATTCAGGTTGCAACCACTTTTGGACCAGGTGTAGGAGGTTGAACATCTGGGACTGGAGAGGTTTGTCACTACAAATGGCCCAGTGGTGCACCCGTTGCTCCCTGACAGTGAGAGTCACTCCCAAGCGTGCCAAAATCTCAGTTTTCAACTTAGCGTACTTTTTCGCGTCTTGCAAGGCCAAATCATAATAGGCCTTCTGCGGCTCGCCTGTCAAATATGGCGCCAGTACCTCCGCCCGCTGCTCTGAAGGCAATTTATCCCGCTCTGCCACCCTCTCAAAGACCTTCAGGAACGCCTCAACGTCATCACCCGGGGTCATCTTTTGTAATGCTCTTCTTATCGTCTTCCTGACGTGTGAGTCATCACCTGGATCTGAGGATGTGGCAGTCGTCCTGTGACGGATCTGCTCTGCCAAGATTTCCATTTGTCTTTGCTGCTGTTAGATCTGCTACATCAGAAGTTTGTTTCCTTGCAGCATGGCCTCAGCCGTTTAAACAAAGTGCTTTTCTCTGCCTCCTGCAGAGTCTAAGGAGCACATGCAAAGTCTGCTCACCTTGCCCAACACACACAGACAGACTGAGACAGGCGCAGCTGTCTTAAATCAGCCTTCCAAGACCTGGACTGGAGATAAGTGAGCAGCTGTCCCCCCCCCCCCAGCTCTTTCAGCTGCTCATAAAACCCGGCCCTGTAATCCGGGCCCATTAAATTCCTCTCAGCACTATGTGTGCTGGAGCCTTCTTCTCCGGGTCCTACATCACCGAAGCTTGGCACTTCGGGGACACATATCTCCCATCCACAACCTGTCCGTCAGCCACCTTACAGATGCCATAATCTAGTGATGAGCGAGCATGCTCGCTACTGCTCGAGATGCTCGGCGCTCGCCGAGTATTTCCAGGTTGCTCGGGCGGGAACTCGGGTCCCCTCCCTGCATGTTTGACGCTCTTTAGAGAGCCAATGAACATGCAGGGATTACCTGCCATGCACTGTAATGCCGTAGCCATGTTGGTTGTGGGCATTACAGTGATTGGTTGGCCGCACAGCGTCATCAGGTCTATATCAGACCTGGCGCCACCATGCTCGTCACAGTCACTCCAAGTCAGACAGTGTAGGGAGAGCTGCTGCTGCTGCGTTAGGGACAGATTTGATTGTGTATTAGGTAGTGTAGGGAGAAAAACCGTACATTACACACATCCATCTTAACAAACAGTCCTTCTGAGGAATAATCCATCTGCAGAGATATCAGGCAGGCAGGGTGTATAGGCAGGCAGTGTATATAGAAGACTGCAGTGCATATAGCAAAAGAGGCTCCATTCCAATTCTGCCTTCTGCTGCTGTTAGATATTTCTATATAAAGGCCCAGGTCTCAGGCGCCAGGAACACTTTTCTTTGGATCTTAATCCTCATTATTTGCTTAAAAAGCAATCCAGAGAACACCATTTTTTCTGCGCCATTTGCTTGTTGGCACTGCAGAATACAGCCAGGTCCTTTCCATATTAGAGTGCTAGAAATCCAGCTATTTAAAACTCTGTTTTCTCCATCACACGGATCACATATAAGTTCGCTCCAAACTCAGTCATTTGTAGTGAGCATGGAAGATACTGTCCTCCATTTAAAATGGGCAAGGCACGTGGCAGGGGACGGGGAACTGGACGTGTTGGTAATGGTGCATGCAGAGGCCGGAGGACAAGGCCGTGGTCAAGCCGAAATTGTGCCACAACAAACACCCACATCTTCTTGCCTGACCTTCTTGTCCCAATTTCTAGGGGACTGTGGCACATCACTATTGAACCCAGAGCAGTGTCAAAAGGTTGTTGGTTGGATAGCGGATAATGCTTCCAGTCCCTTAGCTAAAACCACCACCCTGTCTTCCACACCGTCAAGTCTCAGTAGCCGTGAGTCTGGACCGCATATTCCTCACCCTGATCCTCCTTCCTCCCACAATGCCGAGTACCCAGGGACAACTGATCCCACACTTGGACACTCTGAAGAGCTGTTCACTTTTCCATTTATAGATTCAGGCCTCTCGTCCGGTCCACTTGAAGCGGGGCAAGAGGAGATCGCGTGTAGCGATGCCCAAATATTTGAGCAGCCACGGTCACACGAAGGCGACGGTGGGAAAGTGTCACATGAGGTGGACGATGATGAGACACCATTGCCAGAAAGTCAGGAGGAGGACCAGGGTGCGGAAGTGGAAGATGAGGTGGTGGATGATATAGTAATAGACCCAACTTGGCAGGAGGACATGCAGAGCGAGGACAGCAGCACACAGGGGGAGGGAGGCAGAGCACCCCAACAGGCAGGAAGAAGCAGTGTAGTGGCCGCAGACAGAAGGCAGGCAACCGTTCCCCGTAACACCAACACAAAGGAAGTTGCCAGTACAACTGTTAGGTCTTCCCGAGGTTGTTTTTTAAAGACTCTGCAGATAACCCCAAAAAGGCCAGCATTAGCAGGGGTGGCAAAACGACCAGCCTGACCACCACCAGCATGATCAGGCACATGGCAGCAAAGCACCCGACTTTGTGGGCCGAACCCCAGGGTCCAGGAACAGTGTCTGCGGGTGGCACCATTGCTTCTTCCGCTGTTGTGCTTGCAAGCCAATCCCCTGTCCATGGTGCATGCGAAGACGCCTCCTGCCCTGCACCTGTCGTTGCACACTCTCAAGTAGCAGCATCAGGAAGCACGTCCATGCCCTTGTCCCAGCGCAGCGTTCAGTTGTCTATACCCCAGTCCTTGGAACCCAAGCGCAAATATGCAGCCAACGCCCCACAGGCCACACTACTAAATTCTCACATTTCACGACTGCTTGGGTTCGAAATGTTGCCTTTTAGGCTCGTGGAGACGGAAGCATTCTGCAACCTGATGACGGCGGCTGTCCCTCGGTACTATTTCTCCCCGTGTGCCGTCCCGGCATTACACAAGCACGTGTCCCAAAACATTAGCCGTGCTCTCAACAACGCAGTTACCGGTAAAGTCCACCTAACCACGGACACATAGACAAGTGCTTTTGGGCAGGGACGGTACATCTCGCTGACGGCACACTGGGTTAACATAGTGGAAGCCTGGACCCAGTCGGACTTTGGGACGGAACACGTCCTCCCGACGCCAAGGATTGTGGGCCCTAGGTCAATCAGGGTTGCCCCCACGGTCTACAGCTCCTGCACCTCATCATCCTCAGCCTCCTCCTCCTCTTCAGCCTCCATCTCCGAAATGATCACATCAGTCACAAGCTGGAAGCACTGCAGCACTGCCTCGGCCAAGGGGCAACAGGCTGTGCTGAAGCTAATATGCTTAGGTGAAAAACCGCACAATGCTGAAGAGTTGTGGACAGCTCTGAAAGAGCAGGCAGATCTGTGGCTCACACCGCTGAACCTAAAGCAAGGTATGGTCGTGTGTAACAATGGCCGGAACCTGGTGGTGGCCCTGAGGCGAGGCGAGCTCACACACGTACTATGCCTGGCCCATGTGCTTAACCTCGTGGTTCAGCAGTTTCTCAAATCCTACCCGGAGCTGCCGGATCTGCTTGTTAAAGTACGCCGCCTGTGTGCCCATTTTAGAAAGTCAGCTACCGCTTCAGCAGCCCTTGCAGTGTTTCAGCAGCGTTTGCAGCTTCCGGCTCACAGACTGGTGTGTGATGTCCCCACACGTTGGAACACTACACTGCAGATGTTGGGAAGGATTTGTGAGCAGAAGAGGGCAGTTGTTGATTACCAGCATCAACAAGGCCGTCGGTATTCAGTTCAGATTCCACGCAAGACCTCAGGAGTGGACATGGATGTCAGACATATGTACCATCCTCCAAAACTTTGAGGACTGCACCAAGATGGTGAGCGGCGATGACGCCATAATTAGCGTCACCATCCCGCTTCTCTGTCTTCTGAAACGCTCTCTGCTCACAATCAAAGAGGATCCATTGCAGGCGGAGCACGATGAGATGGAGCAAGCAACCATACAGGGTGATTACACACAGCCAAGCCTCATCTCATCCCAACGTGGATTGGGTGACAATGAGGAAGAGGAGGAGGAGGAAGGACAGGAGCTAGTTTCATGCACTATAGACGGTACTACCTGCACAGCTGTCATACCGTCTGTTCAGCGTGGATGGCAAGAGGACAGAGAGGAGGAGGAGGAGAGCATGGTCAGTCATCCTCTTGGTGAGGACACGGAAGTCTTGCCTGTTAGTAGTCTGGCATTCATGGCTGAGTTTATGTTACGCTGCCTTTCCCATGACCCTCGCGTTCTCAAAATTTTGGGTGACAGTCATTAGTGGTTGGTGACACTTCTAGACCCACGCTACAAGGAGAACTTTATATCTCTTAGCTATCAAACTTATTCTCACAAGGAGTGCAAAGTTTGGGAAGATGCTGAGGGAGCACCTTGCCGACCGTACCAACGTCCTCCGTGATTCCTCTGTGCCTTATAATTATTGCGTATCCAAGCTGGATATGTGGAATGAACTGGCTCTCTATGCCTTGGCGGTCCTGGCGTGCCCTGGCACCAGCGTTTTATCAGAGCGGGTTTTTAGTGCCGCTGGTGGAATTATAACTGATAAGCGCATCCGCCTGTCAACTGAAAATGCTGACAGGCTGACTCTTATAAAAATGAACAAGGGCTGGATTGGGCCAGACTTCTCAACACCACCGAATGATAGCAGCGGAACATAAACTCAAATCCCGTGTCTTTTCTTGGGAGGTGTATTTTCATGCACCTTTTCACACCCACACATGGGTATACGCTTCCTGATTTTGGCTATTTGCTCTTGTCCTCCTCCTTCTCCTCATCCTCCACCACCATATCACCAGGGTGACAGTGGTCCGTGATGCAGCACCCACATAACTTTTTTAAAGGGTGTTTATGATGCCCGTAAAAAAAAAAAATTATACAGTATGTTCATGTATACCCCCCAGGGGTAAATGTTTGTCAGCCCATACACTTAGTGCATGGGCATTACAAGTATAGGAGGCCAGCTCCTTTCTAATGGGAACATTTTTTTATGAGGCCCTCCTCCACGTCTCTTCCAAGGGGCATTGAAGTGCCTCCAAATTTTTGGCAGCCCTTGCATTCACTACATAGGCCAACACTATGGGAGGCTCTCTCCTTTCTAATGGGAATTTGTCGTTACTGTGGCCCTGCTCTATGTGTCTTTAATTTCTTAGTGGGGTTTTTCCTAAATTTGGTCAGCCGTTGGACTCACTGCATACCCTATTACTGTATAGCAGACCCTCTCCTTTCTAATGGGAACATGTCGTACCTTTTTACTGTGGCCCTGCTCTATGTGTCTTTAAATTCTTAGTGTTTTTTTTCCCAAATTTTGGCAGCCCTTGCAGTCACAGCATGGGCATTACCACTATAGGAGACCCGCTCCTTTATAATGGGAACATTTTTTTTACTTCCTCTATGTCTCTTCAAAGGGGTATTGGGTTGCGTCCAAATTTTTGGCAGCCCTTGCAGTCACTGGATACGCAATAACAGTGTAGGAGACCCAATTGTTAATAATGGGAACAACAAAGCATAGCCGGCTGATGGCTCTCTAACAATAGCTAGGGCCGACTGCTGGCCTTTTAAAAATAGTAAGGGCCGTCTGATGTCCCTATAAAAATAGGCTTTATGACTTTCAGAGCCCCTCCATCATAAATAAAACAGGATGTGTCTGATGATGTGTCACACACCACATTGCCAGATAAGGTTGTAAAATGTTAAAATGACATTTCCCGGTGAATGCATTTGTCTTAAAAAATAACGTAAAAAAACCAAAACAATAGGATATTTCTTTAGTATAAAAAACAGCATCACCAATTTAACCTCAATGTAATCACATTGTTCAGCTCATGTACCTCCTCCATCTCCGAAATGACTACATCAGTCACAAGCTGACAGCACTGCAGCACTGCCTTGGCCAAGCGGCAACAGACTGTGATGAAGATAACATGCTTAATTGACAAAACGCCCAGTGCTGCAGAGCTGTTGAAAGCTGTATCACAGCAGCCTGATCTGTGACTCTCACCGCTGAACATACAGATAATGTATGTAAAGCGCTGCGGAATATGTTAACGCTATATAAAAATAAAGATTATTATTATTATTATTATACAGCCAGGTATGGTCGTGTGTGACAATGGGCGGGGTCTGGTGACAGAGAAATGACAGCCGGGGTAGATACAGTTTCCCTCTATGCCAGTCCTTTCACCGAGCTAAAGAATATGGCTGTGGTGAAATACAACTCCCACTGAGAAGCTGTTTCAGATTGAAAAACATTGTGCCCACCAGAGGATTTGATTCTGAGGGATAACCTTTCTCACCCGCTCAAGAGCCCCATAGCAGCTGCAAAGTTAGGGCTATCATGAACTCTTCTGAGGTAGAAGCCAAGGCACACCAGAGGATTCTCAGGTGGGACCGTTCAACCCTGCCGAGAAGCAGTCCTTGCTAAGAAAAGTGTGTGGGAAGGTTCCTGGACACTCTATTTTTACTGAGGAGGAAACACACACAAACACGGAGAGAACATACAAAGTCCTTAAGTCCTTGCAGATGTTGTCCTTGCTGGGATTTGAACCCAGGATCCCAGCGCTGCAAGGCTTCAGTGCTAAACACTGATCCAATGTGCTGCCTTTCACCCTCTAATATCTAACAGGCTGGAGAAACTTGCATCTACTGCCACTCTATCTTCAGCTCCTTTGTGAGAAAATGTATTTGGGCAACCACTCAGTCTACCAAATAAAATTCCTGAGAAGGAAATTGGGGATGGCTTCGCTATTGTTACTGGGGGCAGTGCTAATACCATGGCGTTGTACCATAGTTTGCTGGAAATATTCCAGGCTGGTAGGAGGCAAGCAAATTCCCACAGAAAAGTACCAGCAGTAATGTTCAGGCCACATTTCAAGTGCAAGCAGCTTTAGAGGACTTCCTGTGAGAAATGACACACAACTCTCAGCAAAAAAAGTTATGGATTGGCTCCGTACCGTCTCTGGCCACATTCACCTTTCCACGTGTTTGTGATTAGGCGGTCCTTCCCAGTAAGTGCACTGGGGAGGGCACGGGTAATGTTGTGGGACCCGTGCTTGTGGAAGGTGGAGGCGATACCGGGAAATATAGTGGCAGCTGGGGACCGAGTATGGACACCCGGCCACCGCCGGCATGAGGTTGTGAAAAGCTTCCGCCTCCACGACCCTGAAAGGCCACATTTCAAGTGCAAGCAGCTGTCAAAAATTTGGCAGTATAGTATTTCAGCCTGTGGGTGGGTGGCTGGCTGCCTGCATACTTGCGCTTGCATTCCAAGGAATGGGGTAGGGACAACTGAACGCTGCAGTGGGACAAGAACGTGGACGGTGATTGTTGCAAGTCTGCAACGACAGGTGCATGGCGGGAGGCATCTTCGCATGCGCCAAGGATCACTTATGATGGGCACACTTTTACGCAGTGACCTGGGAGTCAGAGATGCTTCCAGAGGTCTTCCCCATGCTGTTCCCATGTCTTTTCATCACTGTATGCATATGTCTGATGATGTGTCACACACCAGAAGGCCAGATAAGGTTGTAAAATTTCCTGGTGAATGCATTTGTCTTGGTTGAAAGCAATGCAAAAGTGCAAAAACGCATCAAAAACACTATGTGTGAACATAGCCCAAGTTGTGGAGGAGTATTTTTGTTTTTGGTTATTTATTTTGCCTTATATACAAGTCATTACCCTGGAAAGGATGTTCCTTAACATATTTCCCAAGAAAATGCATTTTGGTTTCGTTTTTGTATGTTTTATTGTGAGTCCGTAAAAGTGATGTAATACTTGTAAGGTGCCCCAGCGAGGTAGTCGTGGGCGAGCTGTAGCCCCCTCTCGCTATGGCACCCTACAGACAATACGTGTCCTCCCTCTAAAGTGTGGCTGTGTATGTAGTGCTCTTCACTTACTTCAAGCCATCCGATTGCGGCTGTCTCCTGGCATTTCTCTTCTGGGACCAGGGCAGCAATAAATTCAGAGGACACGAGGTTCTTAACCAGAACTTGGACTTTACTTGGGGAACAGGAATATGTACAATATTTACAGGCAGATATAATGGATAAGACCCGACAGGTTATCATCTCTCTCACAGGCGCTGGTAACTCCTTCAGCCCTGGTTCCCTCTTTAAGGGAAGCATCTCTGTGACTTTAATCTCTGGCCCAAGAGACTCTTCTGTAACACTGACAGTGACCTGGATCCGATCTCTCCCCCACGTCTTAGCCTGGAGTCCTATTTGTCTTCCTCCGCTTCCTGCAGACTAGAAGTGCCCCGGGTTCTCACTACCTTTGATGAGTTTCTCCGGTCGGCTAACAGGACTCGTGCTTTTGCGTAAGGAGACTGTAGCACTAGTGATCCCACTGTCTGAGGGTATGGAGCTCCCGTCTACCCTAGCAGCCACTATACTGTCCAATCTCTTACTGAGTGACTCCTCCTGCTTTCTGGAAACTTAAGCAGGAATCTTCCTAAAGTGCCCACCCTCGGTGAGCTGTCATCACACAGTATTAACTCCTCACTGTCTGTAACCCTGCTAGCAAGGGAAGGCTACTCCCTTCCCCACTATTACATTCCCCGACACTTTAATGTTGGTCGTCCCTGACCACACTAAACAATAAACACAAATCAGCAGCTATGACATTATATCACATTACTAAATTTTACTAAAACATTTTAGTAAACGACTGGTCCTGAGGTCATCTTCTTGGATGGGAGACCGGCCCTTCTCGGTTAAGGGCCCCGGAACAGCAGCTCAGGACAGTCCATTATCAACTTTTCAAAACTTTCTCAGGAGTACCGGTCCTTCTTGGTAAGGACCCTGGAAACACAGTGTCCATGTCCATATTTTTAAGACAGGCCAACACCTCCATAGCCCCCAATCTCCTTCAAGGGCTGCATTCTGAGGCACACAGTCACAGGTAACACCCCGTGAGTCTCTTTCTTCTTGGCCCTAGCGGGGGTCACCGGTTCTTCCCGCTAGGCCGCAAGTCTCTTAGATTTGGAGGATATCCATCCTCAAGTTGTGCCTCAGCATTTTAAATTCCAGCAGAAAAAGGCGCAACAAGCGCAAAAAAGAAAAATGAAAAGTTAAAACAAAAAGAGCAGCTCTCCTGGGCACACAACTTTTGGTGCTGCTTAAGGCACTCCTGGCCTGGGAGGTAGGGGAACAGTCCTCCATTTTTTTATTCAACTCGTTATGGGGCATTCCGCCCCCATTGGGTAACAGTCCCAAAAGGAAAACAGGACCACCGCTGATGGGTCCTAAAAAGGAAAGTAGAAGGTCAACGGACCTTTCAGCTCACCACCTCATTTCTTCCGGGCCTCCTTCCTTTCTTTCATTAAGGCGGCCCATGCTGCAGAAGAAGGTGGCTTCCTCCACCTCCAGGGCTGGTCAGGATATCGGCTATGCCCGGGGTCCTCATCCGAGGATGTAGCGCTGCCACAGCCGACCTAAGTAGGGCCGTAGCTAGTCACTGTGAAGCTGTGGACTTCCTGACTGACAGCAGCCTGAGCCCTTTCGACGGCTCCTCTCTTAACCGCCTCAGCCCCTTCTGGGTGTTTGGTTGTTGAACCTACATCAGGCGCCTCACTGGGAGAGTCGGCTCTGCTGCAACTCGAGAAATCCTCCTCCTCCTTACCGACGACATCTCCCCGCTGCTGGTTTCTAGATTCCTTCTCCTGCGGGACGCCGGCCTTGGGAGGGGGCAAGAATCCTCCAGGGGCTTCCCTAGTCCAACGCTGCCGAGCCTCCCTCTCAGCTCTTCGCCGGAAGACCTGCCTGTCCTTCTCCAGGACGTCCTCCCACTTATATGGACGGGTGACCGCAGCCGCGTACCACCCCCTTGCACATTCGCATTTCACAAAATAGACAATTTCCCCCTCATGCAGGTTATGGAGGCGGTCGGGCAGGTACTCACGCTTGACGGCTTCTCGGCTGACAAACACCTCATGCCCGGTCCATTCTTCCTCTAGTAACCCATACCCCTCGCGGATACGGAACTCCATGACCCGCCCCCGGGTCTGGGAGTCCTCCACTGACTCCCTCCGCACCGCGTTGAACCCCTCCAGCCAGCCTCTCAGGAAGGAGTCGGTCCACCGCCGCTGCTCTCGCGAGGTCAGCGGAGGGTCGCGGGTAGCCCATTTCGGACTTCCGGGCTCGGTGTACCGCTCTGCCGAGGGGGAATGTAAGGCCTCTGTAACATACCTGGCAGCGTCCTTGCATAGTGGTCCATCTCCCACTGTGCAAGAGCGCGCACTTGATCTCCAGTCCAGTCTGCTAGCCTGGCTTCCCTCCATGCTGTCTGCTTGCCTCTGTTTCTGCTTCTTAAGGGGCGGCGCCCGATCACTTCCTGCTTCTTGTAGCTGCTGCAGGCACACCCCTTGTGCGTCCTCAGCCTATTGCTGTCTGTCACCTGGTATTTAACCCAGCTCCTCCCTGGAATCCATGCCTGAGCATTGTGTTCTGTCAGTTGGCTTCCTGTCACTGATGTGCCAGGTCTTGTCTATGCTTCCTGCCTTGCGGTATCAGTTCCCGTGTCTGAACTGTGTCCTGGCTGAACTATCATCTAGCCTGTTGTCTTCTGCCTATCCTGGAGGCTGTATTTCCAGGCCAGTGTGAACACGCTCCTAGCCTGTTCTTTCCGTCTTCTAGGGGCCGCATACCTAGACCCGTTCCTGTATCTTGCCTGTTCCTGTCTGAATACTCTCCTAGCCTGTTACCTGTTTTTCTCTATGTCCGTACCTTCCCTTTTCCTGCAGAATCTGATCCCGTACCTAACTCCTACTCGTTGTCCCTGTACTCCCGTTTGTGAGTTTAGAGTCCACTCGCTACTTCATTGCAAGTATCCTGTGTGTACCTGGTTCTGCCTTTCCCTTCCAGTCTGTTCCGTGTGAGCAGAGCCCTGTCCCCTCTGCTCCGCTTTGCTCGCTGCTCTGGCAGTCTCGCTCTGCTCTGACCCTTTGCTCGCTGCTCCGGCAGTCTCGCGCTGCTCCGGCAGTCTCGCTCTGCTCTGACCCTTTGCTCACTGCTCCGGCAGTCTCGCTCTGCTCTGACCCTTTGCTCGCTGCTCCGGCAGTCTCTCTCTGCTCTGACCCTTTGCTCGCTGCTCCGGCAGTCTCGCTCTTCTCTGACCCTTTGCTCGCTGCTCCGGCAGTCTCGCTCTGCTCTGACCCTTTGCTCGCTGCTTCGGCAGTCTCGTCCTGCTCCTCTCTCGCTCACCGCTCCAGGCGACCTTGTCCTGCTCTTCTCTCGCTCACTGCTCCAGGCGGTCTCGTCTTGTTCTGCTCTTGCTCGCCGCTCTGGGTGGCCTCACTCTGCTGTTTGTCCACCGCATCTGCGGTTCTGTTCCTGAGTCCCAGTCTGTACTGGGTCCTATCCACTCGGTGCTCCAACCTGTCGTACCTGCCAGTACCTCCCTGCCTGCATACCAGTCGTGCTTACCAGCATCCGCCAGTCTGCATACCAGCCGTGTCTGCCTATACCCAGCAGTCTGTGTGCCAGCCTAACCTGCCTGTTCCTGTATTCCCCTGTGTGGGTCAACAGCCGTGTCCAGGGTCTGTCCTGGAGTAGCACCTGGTCCCTCTGCTCGGTTCCTCCTTGGTGCACTGGCATCGTATGCCGTCGTGCGACCCTGGTCGGATCGGGTGGATACTTAGTTACGCCCCTCCAGGCATTCACTCTCCGGCACGGTCCAGTGGAATCACTACATATACACGCACACGCCACTCAGCCCGGGCATGTGCATTACAGCCTCCAAGGCCAACGACCAAAAATTCTCCCGCGGGGCCTTTCTTTTAGGGGGCTTCTCTTCCGCATCGCCCACTGAGGGCCTGGGGGCCTCTGTTGCCGCCGAAGCTGCTGGGGCAGATCCTGCAGGGGTGACCGGCCGCTGGGGCATGGACCGCTCACCTTCTCTAAGCTCCGCTGCAACTATTGCTCCGGCCCCACCGGGATGTTCTCCTCCCTCAGCCGAGGGGGACGACTTCTCTGCCATCCGGCTCCAGCACCACACGCGAAGCTCGTGGACTAGCAGGCCCAGCTCCGGATCAGGCCTAGTGGCCCACTGGACAGCCACTGGAGGTAAGGGCAACGGTTCGCAGGCAGCGCCTGCCGGCGAACAGCTTCCAGCCGCGGCCCCTGGGGTGGTAATCTGCAGGGGTTCCTCCTCTCCGCTTGTCTCACGCACGTTGTCAGGCTCTGGGGCTGCCATCCTCTCAGGACGTCCGCTGCCGTACCTCCTTCTCCTTGCGTGTCGGGCAGAAAATGGCGCTGGTCGCTTACTGGTGACGCGAGTCCTGCGCATCCAGCTCCGCCTCTTCCTAGACCGGCCTTCTGACGCGACCGCCGCGTCACTCGTCACTCTCGGCCGCTCCACCTTCGGCCGTGCCCCTTTTCTGTGCACGCTGATACTCACGGGGCCGGACTTCACTTTACGCCACGCCCTCTTCCTCACTGGACGTCCCATCCTGGGACACATCTTCACTGCTGGGCCCATCCTTCTTCGGGCTGGAACTCGTAGGGGCCGGACATCTTTTCGCGCTCTCCGGCGCCGTCCACTCCCACGATAGGCGGTTCTTCTCCCAGACCTTACTGCCACTGTCACGATCTTGGAATCCATGCTTCGGGCCGCCATCTTGGGCCGCATGCCTTCCAACACTTTCTCCTCAGTGTTCTGCGTCGGCTCTTCCCCGCTTTCTTCATGCGAGGAGCTCGCATCCTGCCGACTACGCCAAATGTAAGGTGCCCCAGCGAGGTAGTCGTGGGCGAGCGGTAGCCCCCTCTCGTTATGGCACCCTACAGACAATACGTGTCCTCCCTCTAAAGTGTGGCTGTGTATGTAGTGCTCTTCACTTACTTCAAGCCATCCGGTCGCGGCTGTCTCCTGGCATTTCTCTTCTGGGACCAGGGCAGCAATAAATTCAGAGGACACGAGGTTCTTAACCAGAACTTGGACTTTACTTGGGGAACAGGAATATGTACAATATTTACAGGCAGATATAATGGATAAGGCCCGACAGTGTTATGTTCTGCTACCAGAGCTAAGGAAAGAGAGGAGATCTGTCCCTACGATAGAACTCAGCTGAATCCCTACGATGTAACAGGGAACCTGATCCTGCGATCAGACCTGCTAAAGTCCTAAGCTAGTCTGTACGAAGACCTATAGATGTGGGGGAGGAATCCCTACAAGTACTAAGGACTGGGAGGAATATGGGACACCTCCTAACAGAAATAGTAGCAGACAGACGAACAAACAAAATATAAAGAACATAGAGGTCAGTAAACCAAGCAAACTAACAGAGCAAGACACAGAGCACAGGCTAGCTAGAAAGTAGATATACAATGAAGTCCAGCAAAGCCAGAAGGGCGGAGCAGGATTAAATAGGCCAACAAGGTCATGTGACCAGCAAAGGAAAAAAAACCTAACAGCAAGGTTCTAACAGTACCCCCCCTTCTAAGAGGATCCTCCGGATCCCCTAGGACCAGGCTTATCAGGAAATCTCCTGTGAAACGCTATGATAAGTCTGGACGCGGAAACATCATCTGACCTCACCCAAGAGTTATCCTCGGGTCCGAAACCTTTCCAGGCCACAAGATACTGCAAACTACCTCTATACCGTCTAGAGTCAAGGATGCGAGAAATTTCATATTCCCCGTCCTCCACCACCGGAGGAACAGAGGCAGAGGCGTCACCATCCGACACAACAGCTTTTTTTAACAGAGAGACATGAAAGACCGGATTAATTCTCCAGGAGGTAGGAACCTCCAACCTAACAGCAGATTGGTTGACAACCTGAAGCACCTTAAAGGGCCCTACAAACTTGGGACCCAATTTCTTAGAAGGAATCCTCAACCGCAGATTCCTAGAGGACAACCAAACCATGTCACCAACAGCGAACAAAACCTCCTGTCGTTTCCTATCAAAGTAGTCTTTAGATTTTCTGTTGGCCTCCTGAAGATTACCACGCACATCCGTCCAAACTCTTTCCAAATCACCGGAAAAATTCTCCTCCTCAGGCACGGCAGATCCCAACTTGGAGAACGACCCAAACGACGGATGTCTCCCAGAACAACAAAAAAAAGGCGAACAACCAGCAGAAGAAGATGTATGATTGTTCAGAGCAAATTCGGCAAGTGGCAGAAACTCAGACCACCCCTCTTGATTGTCTGCCACAAAACAACGCAAGAACTGCTCAACATCCTGGTTTTTCCTTTCTGTCTGGCCATTAGATTCAGGATGATATCCGGACGAAAACGACAAATGAATTCCCAACCTGTCACAAAAGGCACGCCAAAAACGAGCCACGAACTGAGGACCCCTATCAGAAACAATGTCAGTAGGAACGCCATGAAGTCTGACAATTTCCTTGACAAAGGCCTTAGCGAGAGTTTTAGCGCAGGGCAGTTTGATGAAGGGAACCAAGTGACACATCTTACTAAAACGGTCCACGACCACCCAGATGACAGTAAAACCCTCAGAGGGGGGAAGGTCAGTTATAAAGTCCATAGCCAAATGTGTCCAAGGAGCACTGGGGACCTCCAAAGGACAAAGCAACCCCGCAGCAGGAGTATGTGAGGACTTAGATCTAGCACATACAGTACATTGGCGTACCCACTTAATGACTTCCTTCTGCCATCCAGGCCACCAAAAACTGCGACCCACCAGTCTCTTGGTCTCAGAGATTCCGGGATGACCTGCCAACCGAGATTCGTGACACTCAACAAACAAATCTCTCCTAAAGGTCCCAGGCACAAACAACCTCCCATGAGGAGTGTTAGATGGGGCATTCTCCTGAGCTTTAAGAATCTCATCTTCCAAAACGGAGTCTAAAGCAGCTATCACAACACCTTCTTGTAAAATGTTTTCCTCTTTCTCAGCACCGACTATGGGAGAAAAACTGCGAGACAAGGCATCCGCCTTAACATTCTTAGTACCAGGGATGTAAGTAACGGAGAAATTAAACCGCGAGAAAAACAGTGCCCACCTAGCCTGACGGGCATTCAGGCGCTTGGCAGCGTCAAGATATATCAGATTTTTATGATCCGTAAGAACCTGAACGGGAAATTCCGCACCTTCCAAGAAGTGGCGCCAGTGTTCAAATGCGAGTTTAATAGCCAATAATTCCCGATTACCAATATCGTAATTCAATTCAGTCTCCGAAAATTTTTTTGAAAAAAAGGCACAGGGATGTAATCCATCCCCGTTATCCTGAGACAATACTGCGCCAACCCCCACAGAGGAAGCATCAACCTCAACCAAAAACGGCCTAGTAACATCAGGCTGCATAAGGATGGGAGCAGAGGTGAACCTCTCCTTGAGATACACAAAAGCTTCAATGGCCTCAGAAGACCACTGAACCGCATCAGCACCTTTCCTGGTGAGATCAGTCAGAGGTTTGACAATACTAGAAATTTTTTTTATGAATTTTCTATAGTAATTGGCGAAACCCAAAAACCTCTGTATCGATTTCAAACCAATAGGCCTAGGCCATTCCTGCACAGCCTGAACCTTAACCGGATCCATCTCAAAACCTTTGCTGGAGATAATGTAGCCCAAAAAACTAATTCTCTGTACAGCGAACTCACATTTCTCCAGCTTAGCAAAAAGCGAATTGTCCATTAATAACTGTAATACCTCACGCACGCTCCGCCAATGAGACTCCAGATCTGGCGAATAAATCAAAATGTCATCCAAATACACAACCACATTTTTACCGATCAAAGGTCTAAGGATGTCATTAATCAGATTCTGAAAAAATGCAGGAGCATTAGTAAGACCAAAAGGCATAACCAGATTCTCAAAATGACCCACAGGAGTGTTAAAAGCAGTCTTCCATTCATCACCCTCCTTCATGCGCAACAGATTGTATGCCCCCTTAAGGTCAATTTTAGAGAACCACTTGGCCCCCAATAACTGGTTAAACAGATCAGGAATCAATGGCAGTGGGTAAGGATTGCGTACCGTAATTTTGTTAATCTCACGAAAATCCAGACAAGGACGTAAACCGCCGTCCTTTTTTTTTACAAAAAAAAATCCAACCGCCACAGGAGACTTAGAGGGCCTAATGTGACCGGCGGCCAAACTTGTCTGTATGTATTCCTCCAAAGCCTTCCTCTCAGGAATAGTAAGGTTAAATAAACGACTTTTAGGAAGAGTCGCTCCAGGGACAAATTCAATAGAACAATCATAGTCTCTATGGGGAGGCAAAACCTGCGATTCCTTCTCAGAAAAAACTCTCCAAAAATCCTGAATAGGAACAGGCAATTCTCCCCTATCCAAAGCTGCAATACGCCCGTTACAACACTTGTCATAACATTTATGGCTCCAGGATTTAATTTCACTGGTAGACCAATCCAGTACAGGATTGTGACATTTTAACCAGGGCAATCCCAATATTACTGGAGAAGGCAAGTTATTCAACACTACCAAATCCAATTTCTCATGGTGAACACCATTAATAGTGAGAGGAAATTCACAGACCTTGAGAGTAATATTCTTCAAAGGGGAGCCATCCACAGAAACCACAGCAATGGGGGATGATAAAGGTTCAGGTTTTAAATTGAGTTTTTCCACAAATCCCCCATCAATTACATTCAGTGTAGACCCGCAATCAACAAACACCCGAAATTCCATTAATTTTTCCTGAGCAATCGTGGAAGCAGCTAAAAATACACCCTTGGAATTTAAACAGGCAATACGGGCATGACTGACCATTTTTTTTTCTTTCTTCATACGAAGCTCACAGCCTTTAATCAAATGACCAGATTTTCCGCAATAGAAACACAAGCCTTTCGAAAAACGACGGTCTTTTTCTTGAGAGCGAGGTGCCACCGATCCAATCTCCATCGGTTCACCACTGTTAGTACACACATTATCATAACCAGAAACTGACATAGCAGAGGATTTGCTCTCATTAACCCTAGCACGCAGTCTTCTATCCACCCGTATAGCTAATTGCATAGCCTGTTGCAAATCCTTAGGTGTAGGATAAGCAATTAGCAGGTCTTTAACCCTTTCACTGAGCCCAGCAAGAAATAGACTTTTCAGAGCAGAATCGTTCCACCCTGTTTGAGTGGACCAACGACGAAAATGTGTACAATATTTTTCGACATTACCTGATCCTTGTTTTAAACGTCTCAACTCAGTCTCAGCTGATGCGACACGGTCAGGATCATCATATAATAGTCCTAAAGCAGAAAAAAAACTATCCACTGATCTGAAGCATGTATCACTAGGTTGCAAAGAAAAGGCCCACTCCTGAGGCTCTTTGCGCAAAAGTGACATTATGAACCCTACGCGCTGGGATTCATCCCCAGAAGACTTGGGTCTCAAACGAAAATACAATAAGCAAGCATTTTTAAATGAAAAAAATTCTCGATGTTCACCAAAAAATAAATCCGGCAAACATACCTTAGGCTCCAAGAAATGTGCTCCAGAACAGTTACTCACGTGCTGACGGAGCTCGGCCACTTCCAGAGAGAGTCCCTGCAGGCGATGAGCCAAATCCTGAACCGACACCATGATGGAACAGAAAAATCTTTCCTTAGAGAATTTGCAGGCTGGACTTACTGTTATGTTCTGCTACCAGAGCTAAGGAAAGAGAGGAGATCTGTCCCTACGATAGAACTCAGCTGAATCCCTACGATGTAACAGGGAACCTGATCCTGCGATCAGACCTGCTAAAGTCCTAAGCTAGTCTGTACGAAGACCTATAGATGTGGGGGAGGAATCCCTACAAGTACTAAGGACTGGGAGGAATATGGGACACCTCCTAACAGAAATAGTAGCAGACAGACGAACAAACAAAATATAAAGAACATAGAGGTCAGTAAACCAAGCAAACTAACAGAGCAAGACACAGAGCACAGGCTAGCTAGAAAGTAGATATACAATGAAGTCCAGCAAAGCCAGAAGGGCGGAGCAGGATTAAATAGGCCAACAAGGTCATGTGACCAGCAAAGGAAAAAAAACCTAACAGCAAGGTTCTAACAGACAGGTTATCATCTCTCTCACAGGCGCTGGTAACTCCTTCAGCCCTGGTTCCCTCTTTAAGTGAAGCATCTCTGTGACTCTAATCTCTGGCCCAAGAGACTCTTCTGTAACACTGACAGTGACCTGGATCCGATCTCTCCCCCACGTCTTAGCCTGGAGTCCTATTTGTCTTCCTCCGCTTCCTGCAGACTAGAAGTGCCCCGGGTTCTCACTACCTTTGATGAGTTTCTACTTCCGGCTAACAGGACTCGTGCTTTTGCGTAAGGAGACTGTAGCACTAGTGATCCCACTGTCTGAGGGTATGGAGCTCCCGTCTACCCTAGCAGCCACTATAGTCAGGCTGCCTGAACGATTTACTGTCCAATCTCTTACTGAGTGACTCCTCCTGCTTTCTGGAAACTTAAGCAGGAATCTTCCTAAAGTGCCCACCCTCGGTGAGCTGTCATCACACAGTATTAACTCCTCACTGTCTGTAACCCTGCTAGCAGACTCAACCTGACATCTGCACCCAGAACAGTGGCATCTTGTGGCTGTTTACTGGCACTGCAGCCCACAAGGAATTATGCCAGGAACAAGCTCTATGTTACTCAAGGCTTTATCAGGCACTAAGTTCCCCCTCTACTCTACTAACTGGACCACTAAAGCTTACACCCTTAGCTTGGTCTACCACAGTTAGAGAAGTCTGACTTCAGGAACACTTCCTTTAACTATCTCAGTACCAAGGGAAGGCTACGCCCTTCCCCACTATTACATACTCTGACCACGTTGTTGACAGCAGTGATCTGGGAGTCAGAGATGCTTCCAGGGATCTTCCCCACGCTGTTCCCATGTCATTTGAGCACTGTTTCCATCGATTTGGGCAATTTTTAGGCCCTCTGCAGACCGCTGGGGGGAGCCGTCTGAAAAATACTCGAGTTTCCCATAGACTTACATTGGGCTCGTTGCTCGGTTCGAGCACCCGAGTATTCCAATTTGCTTGACCCGAGCAATGAGTACCCGAGCATTTTAGTGCTCGCTCATCACTAATAATCTAAGCTATTTTCTAATATACCAGTACTTGCTTTAAAAAATTCCCTACTGTCCCCTCACTACACTATCAAGCTGTTAGTCTATTTTTTTTTTTTACTTCCTCTCTGATGACGATTCGCTTGAGAGCCCCAGTGCATCCGGCTCTGTCCCTACGCTGAGCAGTGTACACAGTGACTGCGCCCGCTCTCTTGTCAGCTAAGATGTAATGTAATGCACATACGCCGGGAAAGGTCAAAAGAGCGCATGCGCATGCACATTACAGTACTTTGCGCTGCCCTCAGCAGGAGCGAGAGGAGGACACTGGATGATGTAGGACGTGTCATCGACATGAAGCACAGAAGGAGGACAGCATCTCAAAAAGAGAGGAGGCACCGGACCACGACCAGCAACGCCCATCAGAGCGGACATTCCCGTAAGTGAGTATTTTAAAACTTTTTTTTTTTGCCTTGCATGGCGAATTGGAGTCATATGTCCAGCATTATAGAATGCTGTCACATGGGGCTGAAAGGTGGTGACCGTAGGTTATATCGGAAAAAAATGGTGACAGATTCCCTTTAAACTTGATATACTGTATATGACAGAAACCATGCCCATTCACAATAAACTGCTGAGCAAAGTCATAAATTTTAGCTCATATATGGCAGGCATCATCATGAGAAACTTTTCTGCAATCAAAATTCTGCTTTTTCAAAAAAAATAAAAGGTTTCCTTTGTTTTGGCTACTCAAGCTTTAGCTTTCTTCTACCTCTAGCATGTGAATTATAATATAGTCCACTCTGCAGAAGACCTTGGCGGGTTACTTCTATGTTATTACAGGCTGTAAACGAATATACCAAGACAATGTAGATGCATATGTGGCACCCTGAGGATTCGGCTGCTGCAGGGGTATTGCACCTCAACCCAGAGGTGTGATATTCCACTCCCGGGTAAGGAAGGAGTGTGGATCTGAGCTCGGTAGGCTGCATGCACTACACACATCCCATTTCCGAGGAGCAGACCGACGGTACTCCCACTTAGAAATGTGCAGGTACGACCGAGTCTGTTCCTGGCTGGAGTGGGAGGGGGGTGGTACATCCCAAGTAGTGTAGGGGCAGATAGGGGGAGCAGCCTGGGTAAAGATAGGAGCTCATTGGGTGCTGGTCACCTGAGCTCACACATAGAGGGTGTATATAAGGTGGGCACCAACTAAGAACAGGGTCAGTTGCAGAGAGAAAGTCAGGAGCAGAGGAGAAGAAAGACCCAGAGTGAGAGAGGAGAAGAGAGAGAGACCCAGAGGGGGAAACAGCAGAAAAGGACTCCAAGATCCCAACTTAAATCCCCGGGTGAAGAGTCGGCATCAGGGTACCGGAACCCAAGCTGGTGGGGGTAAAAACATTCCCCAGCCAGAGACCGGAGACCGTGGGCAGCAGTTGCCACGGTCACCCACCATATCCACCACGAAGGCATACCACGAGGAGGGTCAGGGAACCCAAGGCCAAGGGTGTCCCAACAGAAGGCCCGAGGGAGCTGGACCTGGGTGGATCAATAGTGGGGACGGCCAGAGAAAGGACTGAAGGAGAGCTCAGGGTCACGCTCCGGACTTATTTGGGAGTTGGCTGGATCCAGGACCTGGTGGACGCAGCACGGCTCGGGAGGTCACTCGAAGCTGGAGTGACCAGAACATCAGCAGTGAGTAAACATCCTAAACTGCATAACCCGACTCTGTCTCTGATTGCCGTCTACACTGCATCACCACAACTCCCATCCTCTGCACCTGATCCCACTGAGGCTATACCCCTCCCGTTGGGGGTTATCCGACCAAAGCTGCACCTACACCACCAGCCTCAGCGGACCCTGCTGCAGCGGCGGCCACAGTGACCGCAACACAACGGGTGGCGTAGTCGACAAATAAAGAACTTATAACATCTGTAGGACTGCCACACACACTGAGTTTGACACCCTGGGCACGGACCGGGTCACAGCCACTCGGAAGACTACAACCCCCATCTGATCCGGCTCCGGATATTTCCACTAACGAATATGGCCCAGGGGGCGCGTCAACTTTGGCGTAGTCGGCAGGATTACGTGCCCGCAACAACCGGGTACTGCGTGCCTGAAGAAAAGTGCAAGTTTACCTCAGAAAGAAGTCTCCTGCCGGTTCCGGAGGGTCCCCGCCATCGGACCCCATCACCAGTCGATTCCAGCCGGTTGTCCGCCATTAACAACTTTTTCCCGCCATCTGCAGAGTTTCCCGCCACTGGGAGACGATTCCCGCCATTTCCAAAGGTTTCCCGCCTTGGAAGAGCGGACGCCATTATGGGCGTGCCAGAGGATGGCAAGAGGCCGCCTCCCATCGTGGGCCAGGACCGAAAATGGCGCCAAAAGTGGAAACCGCCCCCACCAACAGAGACTGTGATGCTAGAGGTGTCTGTCAGCGTGAAAGAACCGCCCCTGGAGCTGACAGTCACCCAGTGGCCCCGGGACCGCCCTCGAAGGGGGAGGAGACGAAAGAAAAGAACGAAGATGGGTGCCGCCTGGAGCAGTGTGGAGCGAGCGCACCCGGAGGCAGGAAGCCTGGAGTGGAGTAGCAGAGAAGCTCACCCGGAGATGTCCAGAGAGCAGAGCAGCACCGGCCCGCTGGCCAGGAGCCTGCTGGAAGAAGAGCAGAGCAGCACCGACCCGTTGGTCAGGAGCCTGCTGGAGACCACGACCCCACTAGGCCTAGTGGAGGTCCTCGCACAGCTCCCCCGAGACCGGGAGTGTGCACAGACTGCCCTGGAGGGCCTCGCAAGGAGGATGGCCCGGGTACAGCGAGAGACATTGGCGGAGTGGAGCCGAGAGATGGCCCAGCAAACCAAGACCCGGAGCACGCCAGCCAAGATGAGGAGACAGACCGCCTCTGAGGATGGCGCGGGAGGACCCAAGGCCGGAGACGGCGCCGAGAAGGGAGCCGAACGCATGGAGGCAGGTAAAGGGGACGTCTACACCCCAAGCCGGGACACCGCCCACCTGCCCCAGCTCCCCGTCGCAGAGCCCGAAAGTCCCCCTGCTGTGCCCGAAAACGCCATGTCACCGACGCAGACTAGGCCCCAACCGGAAGCCGCCGCCGCGACCCCTGTGACGTCACACGCCTCGACCCCGAGCGTGACCAAGCAGGAAGTACCACCAGCCTGGTCGCAAGGCCTAGTACCCCCGGGCGCCGCAATACTAACAGCGCCCCCTACCTCCGCGGAGCCTCCGGCCTGGCCGCAAGGCCAGGTAGCCCAGGGTGCCGCCGTCCTAACGGTGCCCTTCACCTTCCAGGTGCCCCAGGCCTGGCCGCAAGGCCTGGGCAACCCGGGCGCCACCACCACCGCGCCCGCACCCGTAAAACCAAGGGTGCCGCGTCTGGGAGAGGACTTGTTTGCCCAGCACACGTGGCCGGACGGGCAGCCTTTCATCTGGCCCCAGAAATATTATGAACTGGAGCACCAGAGGAGAGTTGGGGCCATGTGTGCACCCCTGATTCCGGCTCCGAAGCCCGTGATAAGGATCTCGCCCCCGCTTGAAGAGACCCAATTTGAGTGGGACCCCACCGGAGAAGACCTAATGGGGTTCACTCAAGAAACCAGGGCAGCTGCAGCGGAGCGTGCTGAGTGCTGCCGACAGCAGCTCGAGGAGTTTGCGAGGGAGCGGAGAGAGAGGCGGGTCCGGGAACAACAGGCCCAAATAAGGAGCGCCGAGCAGAAGAGCCGGACCAGGAGAAACCCCCGTGCAGCGCACAGTCCCCGCACCACCGGGACTGTAATTAAGTTCAATATGCAGCATGGGTGGGGCTTCATCAGAGACCACAACACCCCCGGCGACGTCTTTGTCACGCGCAGAGATGTGGAGTCCCATCTGCCGGAGGGGCACAGAGGTCGTGACCTTTATATCGGGGACGAGGTCACCTTTACCCGGCACAAGTGTGCCAAAGGACCTTACGCCCTCCATGTGCATCGCCTGACAGAGGAGGAGCTGCGATGTGAGGAGGAAGAGCAAGAGGATCCGGACGGGTCTGAAGCTGAGATCCCCAAAGAAAGAGCAGGAGGAAGACGTTGTTGAGTACAGCGGAGTAGGTGCTGTAAATAGTTACCCGATCGGGGTATAAAGAAACTGTTACTGCAAATATAGTCCCCGTTGGGACCAGCTGAATGAACTGTTTACCCGTTTACCCTTAATCCCACAGGCTGAGGACTGTGAGCAGCCATTCCCTTTCCCTCCTTACCTGGCCGAGGACTGAGAGCGGCCATATCCCCTGTAAATAGTTGCGCGTCCTAAAGCGCCCCCTACCGGTTTTATAGGAAAACCATTTTTTCTAAGAGACTGTCGCACTTTTCCCGGACACACGTTGCACAGTGTCCGGAGGAGGAACCAGAAACAAGAGACGACGAGAATGTTATGTGAAAAGTTTTATATATATATAATGTTTTTATATGTTTTATATGTTTATATGAAAATTTTGTATGTTTTGGTGTTGTTTTTGTCTTACAGCCCGAGGACGTGCTGTGATTTACCAGGGGGGAATGTGGCACCCTGAGGATTCGGCTGCTGCAGGGGTATTGCACCTCAACCCAGAGGTGTGATATTCCACTCCCGGGTAAGGAAGGAGTGTGGATCTGAGCTCGGTAGGCTGCATGCACTACACACATCCCATTTCCGAGGAGCAGACCGACGGTACTCCCACTTAGAAATGTGCAGGTACGACCGAGTCTGTTCCTGGCTGGAGTGGGAGGGGGGTGGTACATCCCAAGTAGTGTAGGGGCAGATAGGGGGAGCAGCCTGGGTAAAGATAGGAGCTCATTGGGTGCTGGTCACCTGAGCTCACACATAGAGGGTGTATATAAGGTGGGCACCAACTAAGAACAGGGTCAGTTGCAGAGAGAAAGTCAGGAGCAGAGGAGAAGAAAGACCCAGAGTGAGAGAGGAGAAGAGAGAGAGACCCAGAGGGGGAAACAGCAGAAAAGGACTCCAAGATCCCAACTTAAATCCCCGGGTGAAGAGTCGGCATCAGGGTACCGGAACCCAAGCTGGTGGGGGTAAAAACATTCCCCAGCCAGAGACCGGAGACCGTGGGCAACAGTTGCCACGGTCACCCACCATATCCACCACGAAGGCATACCACGAGGAGGGTCAGGGAACCCAAGGCCAAGGGTGTCCCAACAGAAGGCCCGAGGGAGCTGGACCTGGGTGGATCAATAGTGGGGACGGCCAGAGAAAGGACTGAAGGAGAGCTCAGGGTCACGCTCCGGACTTATTTGGGAGTTGGCTGGATCCAGGACCTGGTGGACGCAGCACGGCTCGGGAGGTCACTCGAAGCTGGAGTGACCAGAACATCAGCAGTGAGTAAACATCCTAAACTGCATAACCCGACTCTGTCTCTGATTGCCGTCTACACTGCATCACCACAACTCCCATCCTCTGCACCTGATCCCACTGAGGCTATACCCCTCCCGTTGGGGGTTATCCGACCAAAGCTGCACCTACACCACCAGCCTCAGCGGACCCTGCTGCAGCGGCGGCCACAGTGACCGCAACACAACGGGTGGCGTAGTCGACAAATAAAGAACTTATAACATCTGTAGGACTGCCACACACACTGAGTTTGACACCCTGGGCACGGACCGGGTCACAGCCACTCGGAAGACTACAACCCCCATCTGATCCGGCTCCGGATATTCCCACTAACGAATATGGCCCAGGGGGCGCGTCACATACAATCCACTGTACACAACAATAACATTTCCAATACTCGCCCTCCACAAATATCATCTGTATTATCACATTTGTGTGGTTTTAACCTTCTGATGTTTATAGGCAGATAAAGCGAGTTATTGGAAATAGTTAAAATACTGTTGATTTTTGGACATTTTATTGATTCCATCAAGTTGATAACAGAAGCCCTGGAAAAGGGAGGTGTAAGGTTATTGCTGTTCTGATTGACGGAAATGCATTGTCGGTTGTCATCATCCCAGACGTCAAGCGCAAGCTGCTGATGAGGTGAATGTGTAACTGCAGTCGCACATGTGCAGCATTGGAGATGAGGATGACATTACTTATGCTTTGTTTCTTTGATGGAAAATTGTATCAACCTATAACAGTATATATTTAGGAAGTTCTCAGCCTTATAAACACCACATTTTACCTTTACAGTTTAAACCTTTCATCAGAAGACTGACAAAGTGAATTATATCTCTCCCATCATTTCCTCTTTTTGACAGCACACCCTGTCATGCTTTGCCCTGCCCTACCATAGAGTCCTAGGAGAAAGTCAAAATCAGTGGCAGACCCCTGTCAATTGCTGCATTGATGGCATCTCTGGCAGCTTCTCATGACGTTCCCCCAAAAATTAAGATTAGTCTTTTCCAATTGACTTTGTTTATTTCCGTTGTCAATTGTTACCAATTGGGAATCAGTGCTATTGAGGTTGTAGAGCAGGGATGGGGAACCTCAGGCCCAATTACCTTTTTTCTGGCCCCCTAGCAGGTTCCCAGGGACCGCAGTGCTTGAGCCAGTTGCTGCGTTTTGACAGCCCTCTAATTTCTTCTTGCTCTGTGAGCACACTCACGCAGCATTCACTACTGAACGCTGTGGCGCATGCACTGAAAGATTACGACCAGACACTTGGCAGTGTCTGCATGTACTTTGTGGGTGGAGTTAGTGCGCGATGCACTCCCGTCACACAACAGAAGACATCAGCAGCCTCAGAATCTCCTGTGATGACCATACCGCAGCCCCAGTGTCTCCTGTGATGATTATACCGCAGCCCCAGTGTCTCCTGTGATGTCTACACCGCAGCCCCAGTGTCTCCTGTGCTGTCTATACCACAGCCCCAGTGTCTCCTGTGATGACTATACCGCAGCCCCATGACTCCTGTGATGACTATACCGCAGCCCCAGTGTCTCCTGTGATGACTATACCGCAGCCCCAGTGTCTCCTGTGATGACTATACTGAAGCCCCAGTGTCTCGTTCACTAGTTCTTGGAAGACTGCTGGGGCATTGCGGAGCCCAAACATGGCATTACGCGATACTCATAATGGCCATTCCGGGTGTTTAAGGCAGTCTTCAATTCGTCTCCCTGGCATATTCCGATCAGGTTATATGACCCTTGCAGATGAAGTTTAGTAAAGATTCTGGAACCTCTGAGACAATCAAACAACTCTGAGATGAGGGGCAGAGGATACTTATTATTGATTGTTATTTGGTTGAGGCCCCTATAGTCAATTCAGGGATGGAGTGAGCCATTCTTCTTCTTAACAAAGAAGAATCCTGCTCTAGCCAGGAAGGATGGCTTCCGGATGGATAAATCCCCTGACTGGGTTTTCCCTAATATATCCGGAAATGGCTCGGGTCTCTGCCTGGGACAGAGGGTAGATACGGTCTCGAGGGGGAGAAGAACCAGGAAGAAGGTCTATAGGGTCTTTCCCCGCCTCCTTATTGTTAGAACTCTCATGTTAGTTTTTTTCTATTTTGGTCACGTGACCTGCTGCCTATTTATTCCAGCTCCGCCCTTCTGGCTTTGCTGGACTTCAGTGTTATTTGACTCTCTATCTAGCCAGGAGCTTTTGTACCTATCTCTCTAGTTCGTTTGGTCCTTTGGACCTCTAAGTACTTTTTGTCTGTTTGTCTTTTTGCTCCGCTACAACATCTGCTAGGAGGTGTCTAATTTAGTCCCAGTCCTTAGTTCTTTTAGGGACCCCTCCCTTTATTCTATAGGTCTGCGTTCAGACTAGCTGAGGACGAAGGCGGGTCTGTTCACAAGGAACAGGTCACCCGCTGCAACGTAGGGAATCAGCTTAGTCTTATTGTAGGGACAGATTACCTTTCTTTTCTTAGTTCTTGTAGCAGATCATAACAGTAAGTCCAGCCAAAACTAAACTTGGAAAGAAATCCTGGGATCAGCATGGTGTCTGTTCAAGAGTTGGCTCAACGCCTGCAGGGATTGTCTCTAGAGGTGGCCGATCTCCAGCAACACATGAGTAGCTGTCCTGGAGCGCATTTTGTGGAACCAAAGGTAGGACTGCCTGATATTTTTGATGGTAAACAACAAGATTTTTTTTCCTTTAAAAATGCTTGTTTATTATATTTTCGTTTGAGACCCAGGTCCTCTGGGAATGAATCACAGCGCATTGTGTTTATCATGTCGCTTTTGCGCAAGGAACCACAGGGGTGGGCCTTTTCTCTCCAACCTAATGATCCGTGTTTTAGATCAGTGGAGGATTTTTTTTCTGCTATGGGGTTATTGTATGACAATCCTGATCGAGTCTCATCTGCTGAGACAGAACTGAGAAGTTTGAAGCAGGGGTCAGGTGATGTTGAAAATTATTGTACACACTTCAGAAGGTGGTCTTCAGAAGTGAAATGGATTGATTCGGTGTTAAAATGTTCGTTTCTTGCTGGTCTAAGTGAAAGGGTTAAAGATCTGCTGATTGCATTTCCTACACCTGTGACATTGCAAGAGGCCATGAAATTAGTTATACATGTGGACAGGAGACTGCGTGCCAGGGCTAATGATGAGAAAATTCCTGCAATGGCAGCTCCTAGTCCTCAGAGGGTCTGCTCGGACGGCGGAGAACCGATGGAGGTTGGGGCGATGTCACTCCGCTCTCAGGAAAGAGACCGCAGGTTTTCCAAGGGATTGTGTTTTTACTGTGGTAAATCTGACCATTTAATTAAGAACTGTGAGCTTCGTTTAAGCAAATAAAAAAAAAGGTCAGTTACGCCCGTATTGCTTGTTTGAATTGTAAGGGAGTATTTCTTTCAGGGAGTACCTTATTGCAGGAAGATTTGATTGAATTTCAGGTATTTGTGGATTGTGGTTCAACACTTAATGTGATTGATAAGGGGTTTTTGGAAAAACTTAAATTGGAATCCAAACCTTTGTCATCACCTATTTCTGTGATTGCTATTGACAACACTCCTTTGAAATGTATTACTCACAAGGTTGCTGAATTTCCCCTCACTACCAATGGTATTCACCAGGAAAATTTGGTTTTGGTGGTACTAAATAATTTACCTTCTCCAGTAGTTTTACGTTTGCCTTGGTTAAAACTGCACAATCCTTTACTGGACTGGTCTACTAATGAGATTAAGTCATGGAGTCCTAAGTGCTATGATAAGTGTTGTAACGGTCGCATTGCGGCTGTGGAAAAAGGGGAATTACCTGTACCTATTCAGGATTTTTGGAAGTTTTTTTCAGAGGACGAGTCGCAAGTTTTACTATATACAGACGAGCTTGGCTGCTGGTCACATTAGACCTTCTAAGTCACCTGTGGCTGTTGGATTTTTTTTTTGTAAAAAAAAAAAAGGACGGCGGTTTACGTCCGTGTCTGGACTTTCGCGAAATTAATAAAATTATCGTACGCAATTCCTACCCATTGCCGTTAATTCCTGACTTGTTTAACCAGTTAGTGGGGGCCAAGTGGTTCTCTAAAATTGATCTCCGAGGGGCATACAATTTGTTACGAATAAAGGAGGGTGATGAATGGAAAACTGCTTTTAACACTCCGGTAGGTCATTTTGAGAATCTGGTGATGCCTTTCGGTCTTACCAATGCACCTGCGTTTTTTCAGAACCTTATTAATGACATCCTGAGACCTTTGATTAGTAAGAATGTGGTGGTGTATTTGGATGACATTTTGATTTATTCTCCAGATCTGGAGTCTCATTGGCAGAGCGTACGTGAGGTATTGCAGTTATTAAGTGACAATTCACTTTTTGCTAAGCTGGAGAAATGTGAGTTCGCTGTGCAGAGAATTCGTTTTTTGGGCTACATTATCTCCAGCGAGGGCTTTGAGATGGACCCGGTGAAGGTTCAGGCTGTGCAGGAATGGCCTAGGCCTATTGGTTTGAAATCGATACAGAGATTTTTGGGTTTCGCCAATTATTACAGAAAATTCATTAAGAATTTTTCTATAATTGTTAAGCCGCTGACCGATCTCACCAGGAAAGGTGTGAATACTGTCCAGTGGACTACTGAGGCCATTGAAGCTTTTGTGTATCTCAAGGAGAGGTTCAGTTCTGCCCCTATCCTTATGCAGCCTGATGAGACCAAGCCTTTTTTGGTCGAGGTTGATGCTTCTTCGGTGGGGTTCGGTGCAGTTTTGTCTCAGGAGAACAAGGATGGAGTACATCCCTGTGCTTTTTTTTCGAAAAAAATTTCAGAAACCGAACTTAATTACGATGTTGGTAATCAGGAATTGCTGGCTATTAAACTCGCGTTTGAACATTGGCGGCATTTCTTAGAAGGTGCTAAATTTCCGGTTCAGGTTTTCACTGATCATACAAATTTGATTTATCTGGATGCTGCCAAGCGCTTAAATGCCCGTCAGGCTATGTGGGCACTTTTTTTTTCTCGGTTTAATTTTTCTGTTACTTACATCCTTGGTACCAAGAATGTTAAAGCCGATGCTTTATCTCGCAGTTTTTCTCCCATGGTTGATACCGAGGAGAAGGAGAGCATTTTTCAGGAAGGAGTTGTGGTAGCAGCATTGGACTCCATTTTGGAAGATGGGATTCTGAAAGCCCAGGAGGATACCCCATCTTACACGACCCATGGGAGGTTGTTTGTGCCTAGAACCTTTAGGAAAGATTTGTTTGTGGAATATCATGAGTCTCGGTTGGCAGATCATCCAGGAATTTCTGAGATTAAGAGACTTATAAGTCTCAGTTTTTGGTGGCCTGGGTGGCAGAAAGAAGTCATCAAGTGGGTGCGTCAATGTACGGTGTGTGCTAGGTCAAAGGCTTCGCATACCCCTGCTGCGGGGTTGCTTTGTCCTCTGGAGGTTCCTAGTGCGCCTTGGACGCATCTGGCAATGGATTTTATTACTGACCTTTCTGTGTCCGAGGGTTTCACTGTCATCTGGGTGGTCGTGGACCGTTTTAGCAAGATGTGTCATTTGGTTCCTTTCATTAAACTACCCTGCGCTAAGACACTCTCTAAGGCGTTTGTTAAGGAAATTGTCAGACTCCATGGTGTTCCCACTGACATTATTTCTGATAGGGGACCTCAGTTTGTGGCTCGCTTTTGGCGTGCTTTTTGTGACAGGTTGGGAGTCCATTTGTCATTTTCATCTGGGTATCATCCTGAGTCTAATGGACAGACAGAAAGAAAGAACCAGGATGTTGAACAGTTTTTGCGTTGTTTTGTGGCAGACAATCAAGAGGGGTGGTCTGAGTTTCTGCCACTCGCTGAATTTGCTCTTAACAACCATACATCCTCTTCTGCTGGGTGTTCTCCTTTTTTTTGTTGTACTGGGAGACATCCGTCGTTTGGTTCGTTCTCCAAATTGGTGTCGGTTGTGCCGGAGGAGGAGAATTTTTCCGGTGATTTGGAGAGAGTTTGGACTGACGTACGTTGTAACCTTCAAGAGGCTAACAAAAAGTCCAAGATGTATTTTAACAGGACACGTAAAGACGTTTTGTTTACTGTGGGTGACATGGTTTGGTTGTCTTCAAAGAATCTGCGGTTGAGGATTCCCTCTAAAAAATTGGGTCCAAAGTTTGTGGGGCCATTTAAGGTGCTTCAGGTGGTTAATCAGTCGCTGTTAGGTTGGATGTCCCCACCTCCTGGAAGATTAATCCTGTGTTTCATGTTTCCTTGTTGAAAAAGGCTGATGTATCGGATAGGGATGCTACTGTCACAGTTCCTCCGGTGGTGGAAGACGGCGAATATGAAATTTCTCGTATCCTGAATTCCAGAAGACATAGAGGGAGATTGCAGTATCTCGTCGCTTGGAAAGGTTTTGGTCCCGAGGATAACTCCTGGGTAGGGGCGGATGATGTCTCTGCCCCTAGACTTGTCAGAGCGTTCCACAGGAGGTTTCCTGATAGGCCTGGAGGATCCGGAGGATCCTCATAGAAGAGGGGGTACTGTTAGAACTCTCCTGTTAGTTTTTTTCTATTTTGGTCACGTGACCTGCTGCCTATTTATTCCAGCTCCGCCCTTCTGGCTTTTGCAGTGTTATTTGACTCTCTATCTAGCCAGGTGCTTTTGTACCTATCTCTCTAGTTCGTTTGGTCCTTTGGACCTCTAAGTACTTTTTGTCTGTTTGTCTTTTTGCTCCGCTACAACATCTGCTAGGAGGTGTCCAATTTAGTCCCAGTCCTTAGTTCTTTTAGGGACCCCTCCCTTTATTCTATAGGTCTGCGTTCAGACTAGCTGAGGACGAAGGCGGGTCTGTTCACAAGGAACAGGTCGCCCGCTGCAACGTAGGGAATCAGCTTAGTCTTATTGTAGGGACAGATTCCCTTTCTTTCCTTAGTTCTTGTAGCACATCATAACACTTATTATCAAAGATATCCGCGTAGGTCCAATAAGCATGAGGCAAGCCAGTTAAATTTGATGGACTAGCCGAAAGTCTAGCAGGACAAATGGGGACAACACATTTCTCGTGACAGGTGTGACCCCAACAAAGTACTTCTCCGGATCTCCAATGCAAGACAGGCTCATGTGCTCGTAGCCAAGGCAGGCCCAGGAGCAGAGGATGGGACAGACCTGGTAGCACATAAAAGAAGATCTTCTCCAAGTGCAACATTCCTACCTGAAATTCTACAGGCTCGGAAACTAAAAGAACGGCTTTGGATAGAGGTCTCCCATCCACTGATAATACCACCGAAGAACTCTGTAGACGTTGGATGGGGATCTGATACCAATCCACTATGGCCTGTTGTATGAAATTTCCTACTGAACCAGAGTCCAGATAGGTCGATTCAATGAAATGGGTGTTGCCACAGGAAACAGACACTGACAAAGTCAGCGAGGGAGAGGAGTAGTTCTCACCCAGGATAGTCTATCCTACTGGCCCTAGGCTTTGGAGTTTCCCGGGTTCTCAGGACAAGAGCGAATTAAATGTTCGGGACTGCAGAAGTAGAAGCACCTCCCCTCGGAATGACAGACCGCCAGACAATGCTTAACCAGATTCACACGGTCAACTTGTATAGATTCGGAGGGTGGTGTCAAAGCTGAGGTCTGCGGCATGATCGACCTCTGGAAAGTAGGAGCCAAGCGCATAGGTTCCTGGAGCACTCCTGAAACCTGAGGTCGATCCGGGTACCCATGGATACCAGTTCATCTAAAGAAGCAGGAACATCTCGACCAGCCAGTTCATCATTAATTCTCCCAGACAGGTCCTCCCAGAAGGCGGCTACCATCGCCTCATTATTCCAAGCGAGCTCGGAGGACAGGGTACGAAAACAGATGGCGTACTGGCCCACAGTGAGATTTCCCTGGTGCAGTCTGAGGAGGGAGGATGCTGCGGAAGATGCACGGCCCGGCTCATTAAAGACCTTGTGGAAGGCCTCTAGGAAAGTCTGGAGGTTGGAGATTAGGGGGTCCCTTCTCTCCCATAAAGGGTTGAGCCATGCAAGAGCCTCACCACCTAGGTGGCACATGAAAAATGCCACTTTGGCCCTGTCAGATGAAAACTGATGTGCCAATAGTTCAAAGTGCAGCGTGCACTGATTGGGGAAACCGCAGCATTATGTAGGATTACCGTCAAATCGTGGAGGAGCAGACAAATGGGGTCTGGAACCAGGAACATAACTATTGGACTAGAGTTTGCAACAAATGCACAACTGAGTCCACTCACCATTCGGAGTGTGGAGCCAAATCGCCTCGCCCGGATCCGGTCAGACAAGCCACAGTAATTCAGTAAGGATAAAGGCTGGATCATCCTTCCTTTTTCCTTGTTGGACTAGAGTGTCACAAGGGTCGCCGCAGCTTGGGCAGGATATGCGGCCGCAGATGTCAGCATGTCCAAGCGGGTGTTCACTGTCTGCAGAAAGGAGAAGATTCTCCTGATTGTCTTTCTGGTGGGAAATCTCCTGGTACAGCTCAGAGAGTGAAGGAGATCGAGAGCCAGTGGGTTCCATGCCTTGAGCAATCTGTAGCGCACATGGTAGTGGAACCACTGTGTCATGGACCGAGGAAAGCCTGTAGGGACGTGACTAGACGGACACCTAACTTTTCTTTAGAGACCCCGATGGTGTCGTTAGACTTGGCTCCAGATGGACCCCAGGTGCTACTGCAGGACAGACCTTGGACACACGGCAGCTGACCCCTAAAGGATTAGGAAGCTGGAACAGCCAGGAATGGGTGGGCATGGCAGGCACGGCTGATATACAGGAAGTTACAGCAGGTGCTGGCGGGCACAGCTGGTATACAGGAAAGCACAGCAGGTGTAGGCAGGTATGGCTGGTATGCAGGAAGGCACGACAGATACTGGCGGGCACGGCTGGTAGTTGCAGGAACTGGCAGGTACAGGTGGGTACTTGCAGGAACAGGCAGGAATAGGAAGGTATAGGCAGGTATACAAGGACAACTAGCAAGCATACAGAAAACTGACAGAACACGTTGCTCAGGCACCTCCCAACAGGTGGAGGTGTTTTAAATAATAAGTGTCTCTCAGCCATTACCTGAGGACACTTTAGGATGCACGCGCACCCTAAGTGCAGCACCTGGGGATTTGCCAGACGTGCGCAGATTCCGGGAGACCGCAGCAGCAGTAGGAAGCGCAGACCAAGGGCCGGAGAGGTGAGTAATTTGGCGACCCTGCCGGGGGAGAGGAGAGTGGGGATCAAACAGGGATGCCGGCGCTACAAATGTCAGACAATTGTTTATATAGGACGAGAGTAGTGACTGAAATGGTTCAATAGCAATCGTTACATCATAACATCGAACATCGTTCACACAGATAGATAATTGAATCTAGCACTTGAATTTCCAGTTCTCCTCTTTGTCGGTCAAATCTTTGAACGAGCAATCTCCACTTACACAATTTTTTGAAAGATGTACGAGAATTTTTTTGCTCACCTAAACCATTTAGGTCACGATAAATGAGCATTTTTGGACACATCTTTCAACCCATGCACATCACTCAACCCAAGCACATTACTCAATTATCACGAACGATCATTAGCATTAGAATCTGACGGATCATCGGCCAGTATATATGGGACTTTAGTACTGGAGATGTACATAATGAATCTTTGCCCTCCTCTAAATGCTGCCAATCAGTACATCACTGTGAGACTGTCAATTGAAAAGCCCACCAATTGAAGCAGTGGGTGGCTGCTCATTTCTCCTGTTTTGACCACTGCATAGTTGCTGTTTACTCAAACTGTTAAAATGCAAAAGATTATGTGCGAAGTTGCTTTATTTTGAATGGAAGACGATTTCAAAGAAAGACAATAACCTTCATTGTATTTGCCAGTTAAATACCACTGTGGTAAGACGCCTCACTCGGCCACTTCCAGAAGTAGACTCAGGAACCCAGGTTTTCTCTGCAGGCTTTATTGTATGGTATAAAGCCTTGCAGCTCCAGCAAAATAAATCCGGCTTTAAAATAAAACAAAAGATAAATGATAGCTGAGTTCATATGTGTGTGTGCGGTTCGCCCACACCGGTTATAGTCCAGCCTTTAGCTCCTTCCTGAGCTATGGCTGTCAAGTCTGGAGACCTTCCCCTCCAAACACCACAACAGAAAAAAAAAATGGTGACTGAGCATTTAAACCTTGCTCAGCCACACCCTGAGGTGGGAGGTATGGGGAATGACTTCCCTCTCATCTCTATGTCATTCCCATAAAACCACACCCTTTAAGTGAGTTAACCCTCCAGCATATAACATGCTGGCAGAACGTTTATTGGTTTCAGTTCACACAGGCAAGCAACCTGTGGGACACATACGTCCCCTCATAAATCATACCAGTGACTCTGTCACTCCACATAAAAATCTACATTACATACAGTAATGGCCGAAAGTATTGACACCCGTGAAATTGTTCCAGAAAATGTAGTATTTCTTCCAGAATATTATTGCAGTTACACATGTTTTGTTATATACATGTTATTTCCTTTTAGTGTATTGGAACAACACATAAAAGAGAGAAAAAAAGGAAAATTGGATATAATTTCACACAAAACTCCAAAAATGGGCCTGACAAAATTGTTGGCACCCTCAACTTAATATTTGGTTGCACACCCTTTGGAATAAATAACTGCAATCAATCGCTTCCTATGACCATCAACGAGCTTTTTACACCTCTCAACTGGAATTTTGGACTACTCTTCTTTTGCAAACTTCTCCAGGTCTCTAATATTTGAAGGGTGCTTTCTCCCAACAGCAATTGGCACCCTCAACTTAATATTTGGTTGCACACCCTTTGGAATAAATAACTGCAATCAATCGCTTCCTATGACCATCAACAACCTTTTTACACCTCTCAACTGGAATTTTGGACCACTCTTCTTCTGCAAACTTCTCCAGGTCTCTCATATTTGAAGGGTGCTTTCTCCCAACAGCAATTTCAAGATCGCTCCACAGGTGTACAATGGGATTTAGATCCAGACTAATTTCCGGCCACTTCAGAACTCTCCAGCGCTTTGTTTCCATCCATTTCTGGGTGCTTCTTGAAGTATGTTTGGGAATGTTATTCTGCTGGGAGACCCATGACCTAGGACGCAATCCCAGCTTTCTGACACTGGGCACTACATTGCGCCCCAAAATCCTTTGGTAATCATCAGGTTTCACAATGCCTTGCACACAGGCAAGGCACCCAGTGCTAGAGGCAGCAAACCAACCCCAAAAGATATTTGAACCTCCACCATATTTGTTCTTTTTCTATAGGCCTCATTTCATTTTCAATAAACAGTAGAATGATGTGCTTCACCAAAAGACTCTATCTTGGTCTCATCCGTCCATAAAAAGCTTTCCCAGAAGGATTTTGGCTTTCTCACGTACATTTTGGAAAACTGCAGTCTAGCTTTTTTATGGCTCTGTGTCAGCAGTGGGGTCCTCTTGGGTCTCCTGCCATAGCGTTTCATTTAATTCAAATGCCAACGCATATTTCGTGCTGACACTGAGCCTGCAGGACAGCTTGAATTTCTTTTGAACTTGATTGGGGCTGCTTATTCACCATCTGGACTATTCTGCATTGCAACCTTTCATCAATTTTTCTGTGTCTTTCACATCCAGGGAGATTAGCTACAGTGCCACGGGTTGTAATCTTCTTATCTTCTTGATTTATGTTGTGCACCGTGGACAAAGGAACATCAAGATTTCTGGAGATGAGCTTGTAACCTTGAGATTGGTGATATTTTTCAACAATTTTGGATCTCACGTCCTCAAACAGTTCTCTGCTCCTCTTTCTGTTCTCCATGCTTAGTGTGGCACACATAGACACACAATGCAAAGATTGAGTCAACTTCTCCCCTTTTTATATGGTTTCCGGTGTGATTTTCATATTATCCACACCTGTTACTTGTCACAGGTGAGTTTGAATGAGCATCATATGCTTGAAACAAAGTTGTTTACCCACATTTTTGGAAAGGTGGCAAAAATTTTGTCTGGTCCATTTTTGGGGTTTTGTGTGAAATTATGTCCAATTTGTCTTTTTTTCTCTGTTTTTTTTTTGTGTTGTTACAATAAACACAAAGGAAATAATCATGTGTATAACAAAACATATGTAATTGCAATAATTTTCTGGGAGAAATACTTTTACATTTTCTGGAACAATTTCAAGGGTGCCAACACTTTCGGCCATGACTATATCTAGAAACAGCATACAAAAAAGGCAAACTGAAAGCCAAGTCCAGTGTGAATGCAGAGTAATTTCACAGCTATTAGTCTTCCCACTAGATAAGAAACCTACATATCTACGACTGCTGTAAAATTACAAGCCCAAACAAGTCACGTTAATCAATACCAAAAGGCACAAAAACTTCAAGAGAAATGAAATTTCGATCTTATAAAAATTCCTATGGATGATCATAAAGCAAAGAATATTTTTTCACCCATTCGTATCCTGTCTGGCAGCCCAAAGGACTACAGATGAGTAAGCATTCTGTGCATGTCATCTTGAATACCTGTCCTGGCAGCAAAGAAGAGTTAAGGAGCCTGACTGAGATTTATGTCTACTAAAACGTGCCAAGAGTGTAAAATCAGTATTGATTAGCAAAGCAACATGATAGTTTCTATTAAAACTAGTTTACAGAGGCAACATTAAACATGATCTACCTCAAAGGAATAGTGCCATAATGTAGCAAATATAATGTGGCCAGCTAACTGGACTCAAATCTGTAAATGTCATCAGTGCAGCAAATATGATTGGTGTTGGAAGCCTGTGTGCTGGGAATCCAGGCATGAAATATAAGAGTGAAGAATAAATATGAATAACTGGCTGGCATGGAAGAAATAGAAATATAAATAATAAGAAAGGAAAATTGACTTAATAGAAATCTAGCTTGCGTTGCAATCAATATAATATTATAACCAGAGAACTTGAAACATTTCTCGGAAAAAAAGTTTCATATATTACTGCAATGGAATTATATAACCAAACCTAGTTGTATGCTTGTGTAAATCTGAAGTATCATTGCTATCAGGAGCCTTAAATTCATACATACAGTTGCAATAAAAATGATTCACAACCTATTACAAATTAGGCCATTTTTTTGCATTTGTTCTAGACCCCCATTTTTGCAATCAAAGTTATTCAACCCCCATTGTAGATTACACTTATTAGCAAAATTTACAAACTTATTGCTGTTTGCAATAAACACATCAAACAAGGACGGTGTAAATCCCTCACCACAAGTAATGTTAACAAGTGGTTCCTCCAAATTCAATACAAAGTGCCATTTTTAATGACTATTGCAGTTACAGAATTATCCAACCCCTTCATGACAAATGTCTTTAGTACTTAGTAGATCCCCTTTTCCTGTTATGACCTGTTGCAAACATGAAGCATAGCCAAACACCAGCTTCTGGTTGCGCTCAAAAGGGATCTTATCCCATTCCTAATGGACAATAGCTTCCAGTTTATTAATATTCTTTGGTTTGCGTCTGATTTCACGTACTACTGCACGGATTAGAAGCACTTCACCGTCGTATTAAATGGTGCAGGTTTTTGTTAGCAGTGCAGAGGTTAATTTGTTTAGCTTGAGTGTTGCTGAAGCCTTCCAGCTTTGATGGTCTCAGCTGTTCAGTATTGGACACTCCCCTCTCCTATATATACTCGCCTCTGGCAATCAGAATTGCCAGTGTTAAGTTATGTGCCCACGATGCAGAAATGCTCCGGATTTTTCCTGAGCGTTTCTGCATCTCCCCTGGCAGAAAAAACGCATGCGGATTGTACATGCGTTTTTCCTGGCAGGGACATGCGGATGTGAAGCGTTCTTCACATGCATTTCCGCATGCGGGTTGACAAGCGCTTTCCAAGCGATTTTAGCATCACTTGGAAAGTGCTTGACAACTTGGTCACACTATATAAATCCATGCAAAAGGCATGGATTTATATAGTGTGACCGTTAAGAATGTTTAAAAATTAAAAAATAAATCTATACTTACCTTCCGATGGCCCCCGGAGTTTGCTTCCCTCCGTTCTCCCTTGCCGGCAGATTGCGGTACACTGAAGGACCTGCCGACGTCAGCATCGCGTGACCCATTACATGACTATGACGTCAGCGCAGGTCCTTCAGTCCATTGCGAGTTGCCGGCAAGTGAAGACAAGGAGAGCAGGGGGCCGTCAGAAGGTAAATATAATATTTATTTTTTATTTTATTCTTTTTTTTACAGGTTCTATGGTACCTGGGTCCGGAGGAGAGTCTCCTCTCCTCCACACCCGGGCACCATCCGCACATTGGAACGCATGGAATGCGCATCTACATATACAGTGATGTGTAATCCATGCGTTTCAATGCAAATCAATGGCGGTGAAAACGCAGCACTTCTGCAAAATAATTGGCAGTGCTGCGTTTTTTTCTGCAATGATAATCCACAGCGGAAATTTCCACAGCATGTGCACAGCACATGCGGATTATCATTGGCGAACATGGCAGGCCTTCTACCATGCGTTTTTTAAGCGTTTCTGCAGCGTTTTTGCCGCTGCGGAAACGCTTAAAAAATGCATTGTGGGCACACAGCCTTAGGTTAATTCTGCCCTGGTTCATGAGTGTGGAGGAGCTTGTTGTTTAAGGAGGCGTTTAGAGTATTGTTCTAAAGACTGTTGGTTGGAGTTTTGTCTGTATGCTTACCATCATCCTCTCCCATTTGTTTTTCTTTTCCCTGTTATGTTCTGCTACCAGAGCTAAGGAAAGAGAGGAGATCTGTCCCTACGATAGAACTCAGCTGAATCCCTACGATGTAACAGGGAACCTGATCCTGCGATCAGACCTGCTAAAGTCCTAAGCTAGTCTGTACAGAGACCTATAGATGTGGGGAAGGAATCCCTACAAGTACTAAGGACTGGGAGGAAAATGGGACACCTCCTAACAGAAATAGTAGCAGACAGACGAACAAACAAAATATATAGAACATAGAGGTCCGTAGACCAAGCAAACTAACAGAGTTAGATACAGAGCACAGGCTAGCTAGAAAGTAGTTATACAATGAAGTCCAGCAAAGCCAGAAGGGCGGAGCAGGATTAAATAGGCCAACAAGGTCAAGTGACCAGCAAAGGAAAAAACCTAAGAGCAAGGTTCTAACATTCCCTTCCTTCAATCCCTGATGTTCCGCTCTGTTGTTTGTGAGTGCATATTTGTGTGATTGGTATTTTCCTTTATCCCTGTATATATTCCCTTGTTTGTCTGGGTTGTGTATTCTTATTCGCTGCCACTCCCTATTTCCCTGGGTAGGGGAGGGGACAGTTTAAGGCTGATCTAGGAGCTCAGCAAGGTATGTGACCACAGCGTCTTTACCATTAGAAGTAATCTGGGGAGCAGGAATAGCTAGTGCGCCCACTAGCTTTAGGGATAAGGAAGGAGTCCCTAGCCCCAGGATATCTGAGCCGTGACAGCAACCACCTTTTTAAAATCCCTACAAAGATTTTTTTATGGGGTTCAGGTCAGGCAACTGTGATGGCCAGGCCAGAATCATACATGACTTCTTCTGAAATGAAACATTGCGAGACTTTGAGGTATGCTTGGGATCGTTGTTTGACCCCTTTGTAACCCCTAGCTTTAATGCGGTCCCGTGACCAAAGTCGCGCTGATCACATTAAATTTCCGGCACCATCTTACCTCAAGGTAGATGGTGCCGTCATCCCGGGGGGTGTTGCCGCCCCCCCCCCCCCCGCATCCACGATCGCTGTGATTGGCTGTTCAATTCTGAACAGCCAGTCACAGCATTTCTCACAGTTTCCGGCAGTCAGATTGCCGGAAACAGTGATGTGCAGCCTAGAGCTCCTAAGCGCACCGATCCTAGGCGGTTGCTAAGAGACCCCAGCCCTCTCCCCAACCCGCTATCATTTGTGCGATCGCCGATCACATTGAATCATAGCGCGACTGCGCGGTGACAGGGCGGTCACGGGGCGGTGTGATGTCAGCAGAGGCCCCAGACAGCTCTGATTGAAGTGATTGATGGTGACATTGATCACTCCAATCAGAGTACCTGAACACAGGTGACAGGGCGATGACCGGCTTGTCACCTGCCTGTGACCCCCTGTGATGCTGCCCAGACCCCAGCCATCTCTGATTGATTGGTGTGATCGATGATGACATCAATCGCACCAGAGTGCCTGACCGGGTGGTGACCGGCCTGTGACCTGGCTGTCACCACCCTATCACCCCCCTGTGACCGCCCTGCAGATATTCACACTTGGTGAGGATTTTTACAGAGTGGTCACGTTTGATCACCTCTGTGCTGGGCCTTGTGGTGCCACAGAAGCACCTATGACACAGCAAGACCTTCTTCTCACCTGCTCCAGTCGCTGCTGCTCCTGCTCCAGCGTCCTACTGCGGTCTCCTGGGTCCTGGGTCTCCTGCTGCTGCGGATCCTGCTCCAGAGAATCCTCCAGAGCCTGCTGCTGATCCTGCTTCTGAAAGAAGAACAGAGAAGACTTTGGTAAGTCCATCTCTGTTCTCCCCTCATCCACCCCAATTCCCCTACCCCCTCCCCTCCCTCCATTGTTTTTTTTGTGCGTCCTGCAGTGGCCGAGCGCTGACCAGTGACTACGTCATTGATTAACGTCCGTGCTCACTGCTCTTCAGGACTTTTTTTTGTCCCCGTCAATTCCCCCCCCCCCTCACTATGTACCACCTCCGTGCGTGCATCCAGCAGCTGCCGAAAGTTGATTGGTGACGCAAATCACTGATCAGCACTCGCGCTCGCTACTTTACCCTTTTTCTTCAACGAACCCTTTTTCTTTTCTAGAGGGCGGTCGCGCTGTCCGATTGTGCGCCGTGCTGGGCCTTGCAGTGCCACAGAAGCCTGTGACACCACAATCGCCGCTCCTGCTCCAGAAGACATCTTACAGAAGACATCTGATAGATGACATCTGAAAGACAACTGTAAGTAGGATTTTTTGATCCCTCCTCATCCACCCCAATCTCCCTCTCCCCCTCTCCACCTTCCTATACCCCTTTCTGCTACCAAGTGCTGATCATTACTTGATCAGTACTTGATCGCTCGACTGTTGTCCGTTTTTTTTTCGCACTTCCTGCAGCGGCCGAGCGCTGATCAGTGACAACAGATCAATGATCCGCACTCGTGCTCGCTGTTTTGCACAGCCTCGTCCTTTGCACCACATCTGCGTGCACACCCAGGAGCTGCTGAGAGTTGATTGGTGATATAGTTCACGAATCCACACTCGTGCTCGCTGTTTGCACCACCTACGGTAGTTCCTTTTTTTCTCTTTTTTTTTTTCAGAAAAAAAAGTTGACACCAAGCACACTGACACACACACACTCTAAATAAAGTACTGACACACACGCACCACATACATAACAAAAAAAATGTCCCACTCATCCCAAACTCGCTATTCAGCGGAGGAGGCATACGCTTTTCTTGCCTCCGACACTGACAGCGAGAGTGAGGATCCCACCTTTCTTTATTTTTTTGATTCCTCGTTGTCCTCCTCTTCTTCCTCCTCTTCCTCTTCCTCCTCAGGTGCTGCTGAACCGCCATGCAGACGCCCCAGGAGAGATGAACCAGCGCCCCCCACTACTAACCCCATATGGACCTCGCCCCCCGAAAATTCTGAGCCACTGATTCCTGATTTCATGAAAAAAAAATGTCCCACTCATCCCAAACTCGCTATTCAGCGGAGGAGGCATACGCTTTTCTTGCCTCCGACACTGACAGCGAGAGTGAGGATCCCACCTTTCTTTATTTTTTTGATTTCTCGTTGTCCTCCTCTTCTTCCTCCTCTTCCTCTTCCTCCTCAGGTGCTGCTGAACCGCCATGCAGACGCCCCAGGAGAGATGAACCAGCGCCCCCCACTACTAACCCCATATGGACCTCGCCCCCCGAAAATTATGAGCCACTGATTCCTGATTTCATGGAGGAATCAGGAATCAAATTTGACACCACCAGCCTCACAGAAATAGACTTTTTCAAAGTCTTTTTCTCTGAGGATTTCGTAAACCTCATTGTGGGCTAAACTAATTTATACGCTCATCAATTTTTGGAACAAAACCACTCTTCATCATTTTCTAACTGGTCTCCTAGACACATTAGAAATAATGAAGGTTTGGGGCCTGGTCCTTCATATGGGGATCCTGAAGAAGCCAGAACTTTGGCAATACTGGAGTGTTGACGTTTTGTATAACACTTCAGTGTTCTGAATGGTCATGACCCGGAAACATTTTCAGGCCATCCACAAGTTCTTGCATTACAACGATAATGCAAGGTGTCCTGCACGCGATGACACGAACTGTGATCGTCTTTTCAAAGTTCGGCCGGTCATCGACCACTTCAACAACAAGTTTGCTGAAGTGTACGTGCCCCAAAGGGACATCTGCGTGGATGAGTCCTTAATCGCTTTTAAGGGGCGGTTTGGATTCTGGCAGTACCAGCTCAGTAAGAGGGCCAGGTATGGAATCAAGCTGTACAAAATTTTTGAGAGTGCCTCAGAGTACACTTACAAGTTTAGAGTTTATGAAGGGAAGGACTCCCGGATTGAACCCCCTGAATGCCCCCTGTTCTGGGAGTGAGTGGGAAAATTGTGTGCACACACTGCTGGATAAGGGTTATCACCTGTACGTGGATAACTTTTATACCAGTGTCTCTCTCTTCAAGTCCCTCTCTGCGTGATGTACCGCAGCCTGCGGTACTGTCTGCAAAAATCAGAGAGGCCTCCCAAAGACGCTAACTGGACAGCTGCTCAGAAGGGGTGAGAACAGAGCCCAATGTAGCGACCACCTTCTGATGGTCAAGTACTAGGACAAGAGGGATGTCCTTTCTTTGACCACCATACATGGTGATGGCAGCACCCTCAGCACTGTACGAGGTTCCACTATACAGGTCGTGAAACCAGACTGTGTGGTGGGGTACAACAAGTACATAGGGGAAGTTGATCTCAGCTGTACAGTTTGAGAAAGGCCAAAGTGTGGTACAAGAAGTTGGCCGTGCACATTGTACAGATGGCAATGCACAACGCTTTCCTTCTGTCACAATGTGCATGCCAGACTTCTACGCCATACCTTCACTTCCAGGAGGTAGTTATCAAGGCCCTGATATTTGGCAGTGGTGACGGAGCATTTCCCGGTGCAGATCCCTCACAGCAGAAAAAAAGGTAAGTCACAAAAGAAGTGCTATAAAAGTGGAATATGCGAGGACACCATTTATCAATGTGACACCTGCCCCAACAAACCTGGCCTGTGCATGAAAGAATGCTTCAAAAGGTACCATACTTCCATTGACTACTAAATTAATTTGTGACGTATGACAACCTGATGAACACTACACAACTGACATAGTGTTCGTCAGGTTGTCCTACATCAGTTGTGTAGTGTTCGTCAGGTTGTCCTACACAACTGACGTAGGACATGACATTATAAGATTCACAAATTGGGTATCAGTTCCAAAAAGGGGGCACTTGTTGGGCATTTCCACAGTTTAGGTACATCAGGGGCTCTGAGAACGTGACATGACACCCGCAGACCATTCCATCAAAGTCTGCATTCCAAAGCGTCACTCCTTCCTTTCCGAGCCCTGACGTGCACCCAAACAGTAGTTTTCTCCAACACATGGGGTATCAGCGTACTCAGGAGGAATTGGACAACAGATTTTGAGGTCCACTTTCTCCTGTTACCCTTGTGAAAATATTTTTTTTTAACATTTTTGAGGAAAAAATGTTTTATTTTTTATTTTCACAAGTCAACGTTATAATTTTATGTGAAGCACCTGGGGGTTCAATGTGCTCACCACACATCTAGATAAATTCATTGGGGTTCTAATCTCAAAAAAGGGGGCACTTATTGGGCATTTCCATTGTTTAGGCACATCAAGGGCTCTGAGAACGTGATATGACGCCCGCAGACCATTCCATCAAAGTCTGCGTTCAAAAGCTTCACTCCTTCCCTTCCGAGCCCTGCCGTGCGCCCAAACAATGGCTTTCCCCCACATATGGGGTCTCAGCGTACTCAGGAGAAATTGCACAACAACTTTTGGGGTCTAATTTCTCCCAGTACCCTTGTAAAAATTAAAAAAATTGGGGACTAAAGTAAAATTTTAGTGAAAAAAAGTTAAATGTCCATTTTTTCCTTTCACATTCAATTAATTGCTGTGAAGCACATGAAGGGTTAATAAACTTCTTGAATGTGGTTTTGAGCACAGTAGAAATTGCACAACAACTTTTGGGGTCCAATTTCTCCTGGTACCCTTGTGGAAATAAAAAAAATATTTTTTTTTTCACAGCTCTACGTCATAAACTTTGTGAAACACTTGGGGGTTCAAAATGCTCACCACACATCTAAATAAGTTCCTTAAGGGGTCTAGTTTCCAAAATGGGGTCACTTGTGGGGGGTTTCCACTGTTTAGGCACATCCGGGGCTCTCCAAACGCGACATGGGGTCCGCTGTCAATTCCAACGAGTTTTGCATTGAAAACGTCAAATGGCGCTCCTTCCCTTTCGAGCCCTGCCATGCGCCCAAACAATGGCTTTCCCCCACATATGGGGTATCAGTGTACTCAGGAGAAATTGGACAACAACTTTTGGGGTCTAATTTCTCCTGGTACCCTTGTAAAAATTGGGGACTAAAGTAAAATTTTAGTGAAAAAAAGTTAAATGTCCATTTTTTCCTTTCACGTTCAATTAATTGCTGTGAAGTACATGAAGGGTTAATAAACTTCTTGAATGTGGTTTTGAGCACCTTGAGGGGTTCAGTTTTTAGAATGGTGTCACTTTTGGGTATTTTATATCATAAAGACCCCTCAAAGTGACTTCAAATGTGATGTGGACCCTAAAAAAAATGGTTTTGTAAATTATGTTGTAAAAATGAGAAATCGCTGGTCAACTTTTAACCCTTATAGCTCCCTAACAAACAAAAAAATTGTTTCCAAAATTGTGCTGATATAAAGTAGCCATGTGGGAAATGTTATTTATTAACTATTTTGTGTGACATATCTCTCTGTTTTAAGGGCATGAAAATTCAGTTTGAAAATTGTGACATTTTCCAAATTTTTGCCAAATTTCAGTTTTTTTTTTTTTTTATCAAAGAAATTTTATCACTATCATGAAGTACAATATGTCACGAAAAAACAATCTCAGAACCCAGGGGATCCATTGAAGCGTTCCACAATTCTTACCTCATAAAGTGACAGTGGTCAGAATTGCAAAAATTGGCCTGGTCATTAACGTGCAAACCACCTTGGGGGGGTAAAGGGGTTAAGGATGCCCAAGCTTCAGCTTCCTCACAGAACCAATGATGTTTTCTCCTAGGATTTCCTGATACTTGAGTGAATCCATCCTGCCTTCCAAATGCTTCAAGTTTCTAGTGACAAAGAAAACAAAGTAGCCCCAGATCATCGATGATTCACCGCCATGCTTCACTGTAGGCAGGGTGTCCTTTTCAACACAGGCTTTATTCTTCTTCCTCCAGACACATTGCTGATCTACAGGTCCGAAAAGTTTCAGTTTCGTCATTGTTCAACAAAACACAATTTTCAAATGTCTGTGGCTTATTTATGTGGTTTTGAGCATTCTGAAGATAATTTTTGCTTTAGGTTCAATAGAGATGACATCTTGGAGTCCAGGCGTAGAGACTTTCAGTGTTTAATATGTGCCTTAATGTGCAAACTGAATCCTCATTGCCTGCTGTCTTTAAATCTTGCTACAGGTCTTTTGCAGTCACTCTAGGGTTTTTCGTCACCTGTCTTATCAGGAATTTGTTGGCAGCTGGAGATAGCTTGTTCTTACTTCCATGTCTATGTAGTGTAGCCAGTGTCCCTCTAACTTTAAACTTGCAAGCTCTAGAACAGATCAACTTTCTTAATTTATTGGAACATTCAATTGCAAACCCCAAAATATTAGTAAATTGGTCGTCATTGCCTGTGAGAAATGGAATAATATTCCTCAGGAACACTGGTGTTTGGCTATGCATCACATTTGCAGCAGGTAATAACAGCCAAAGGTGCTCTACTAAGTACCGAAGACACTTACCATGGAGTGGTTGGAAAATTCTGAGACTGCAGTGATTTAATATGGCATTTGGTGATGAATCTGGAGAAACCACATGTTATATTAGTTGTGTAGTTATTTAAATTTTTCATGTTTTGTTGGTTTATAGCAAACAGAGCATTTGTAAAAAAAATTATAATGGGGAGTGAACAATCTTGTGTGTAACTGTAACTTTAAATCAATATGAATCCCAATATTTCATTAAAATACCATCACTCATCCATGCAAAGAGTCATGCAAGGTTTGTGTGTGCGTGTCAGAGACAGTGTCAAAATAATCCTGCCTCAGGAGGCATATAACCTAGCCAGCCATGTAGACCAGTGTTCCTCAACAAGTCACCTGTGAGCCACATTTTGCTTTCAGTTACCCCCAGACTGTTGACATCTGCAATCAGGTGATCTGATTTATCTGTCATTGCTGAGTGTATTTTTATGTTTGATCTACAGGATAAAGAAAAGCTGTGACATGGACTGTTCATTTACACTTCGTACACTATTTTGTTTAACCTTCTATCTAGAAAAGTGAAAATCACTATAACTGCCCTAGTTCTTGAGGTGGTCTGGCCCCAGTGAAGTGTCCACTTCCAGGTAATCCCAGCCTCTTAAATTGTCAGTATTGTCAAATTAGTCATTTTTCCAAAATAAGTAAATATTGAAGGATCTGCGTCATTTAAGCCGTCCAAACATGACGTTCGGGCTTCGTGTTTATAACTCCATAGTCTGCCATGCTATTGTGGCCTTCTAAAAATGACAGGTACCATGAAAACAAAAACAGAGGCCACACAGAGTACAACGTGATTCTCATTATAATAAAGGCCATTAGCGGGGGCACATCAGAATCCTGTTTTTTGGGGAGTTCAAATAGAACCTCTGAAGGTGTCACAAATATGTGACCTAAACATGATGTTAACAAGGTCTTAAGAGAACTTCTGCACTAGAACAGATTCAACAACCATGACCTACTTTAACCCTTTAGGGACTAAGCTAATTTTAACCTCAATGACCTGGCCAAATTTTTGAAACCAGACCAGTGTCAGATTTTTTGAGGGACGATTTGGAATGGTCTTCATACCAATTTTTTTTGCATATGACTTTTTGATCGCTTTTTATTTCATTTTTATGTAGGAGTATTCGCCATACGGAAAATACCATAAAAAAAAATAAAAAAAAGTCGCTTTTTCATCATATTCCTACATAAAAATTAAATAAAAAGCGATCAAAAAGTCATATGCAAAAAAAATTGGTATGAAGACCATTCCAAATCGTCCCTCAAAAATTCTGACACTGGTCAGGTTTCAAAAATTTGGCCAGGTCATTGAGGTTAATTGAGGGTAATTTAAGCCCCTTTTAACCACTTACTATAGACACCTCTGTCAATAGATATTCAAGGGGTTAATTGGCCCTGATCGTCAACACAGCCGGCTAGGGCCGATACCGCAGGGTGTCAGTTGTCATGTACAGCTGTAACCCTTGAGACTTTTGCCCATGGGGCGGCACTATTTTCTTAATCTTGATCGCCATTTTAAAACAGCGATGAGGGAATAGGGCTCCTTAATGGCCGCCTTTTTAAAGCGTATCGGCGGTCGTTAAGGGGTCAGTTGGGAGCCCCTCTTAGGGGCCTTTTTCCATATACAAAAATTGTACATTTAGTGTTTTAAAGCATTACTTCAATTGTCAAAAATCCCCCCTTATTGAAATATTCTTATTCAGTGCTCCGTGCACCCTTGGCTTGGCAGAGCAATTCAGGATTCAGTGCTTGATTTGGATTTTAATATTTTGCTGAAAGTCTCCATTGAAAAGGAATCTGTCACCAGGATTTTGCTACCTCATCTGCGAGCAGCATGATGGAAGAGCAGAGATCCTGATTTCAGTGATGTGTCACTTACTGGGCTGCTTGCTGTCATTTTGATAAAATCAGTATTCTCAGCTGCAGACCTCCCAGTTCTCTGAAAGCAGAGCCCTGTATAACCCCACACACCACTGATTGGCAGCTTTCCATGTATGCTGCTGAGAACAATGGCAGCCTATTACACTTTATTCAGTGTGCATCTGAAGCACAGCCTAACAGGCTGTTAACAGGCTATTACAGACATCATGCCAGGTTAGCAAATCCAACGCCGCGCCGGGGAACCCAGAAGCATAGGAGATTCACACAGATCCTGTCCACGACCAGAGAGCACTGACCTGGAGACTGTGGACCAGGGTTGTGTGACATGATCCGCTCATCTCTAGAAGTGACATGTTTTGTTGCTAAACTGGCTTCATCAGGAGTACAGTGGCTGAGGGATAATAGGGACTGGTATGTAGAAACCATAATCCACTTTTTATCTGGGCAAAATATGCCACACTTCGGCACTATGTAGTTCCAAGTAAGACTCTAGATTGCTTTATATACACAAATTATGGCAGCTATTGGACACTGTTGGAAACAATATGGCAGCATGTGGGTACTGGACAAAAAATTACCCTGAGCAATAAAGTATGCATAATTTAGCTGACAATGTATGGCGGTAATTAGGCAACTAGGTGCTCTATGGCATTGTTTGAGTACCATATGTCAATGTGTGCATTAATCTGTGCACTGTATGACACTATTTATCCAGTGCCTGTATAGTAGTATGGCAATATTTTGGTATTTGTACAAGTATAAATGTACCGTTATTTATTTATGTCTGTGGATAATTCTGTATATCTGTATAAGTGTTTATATCACTGGCATCAATTGGCTTTGAACCAGTGCGAAATATCACAATCGCTAATCTTTTATCTTTACTCATACGCAGGAATTAATTTTAATATGACTTAAAATATGAAAGCATAAAGGCACACGGAGGTATATTGACATTTGTTATTAATGCTCAAATAAAATATTAAAATTAATAATTTCAGTATTCAGATTGATTTGCATTGTTAGGGAATCAAGAAACCTAAAAAACAATCACTCATTGGCTGTTGTCCAACTACATTGCAATAATGTATAATTCATCTGTCATCCAACTAGAAATACAGATTTTTTTTTTTAACAAAATGTTTCTGTTCAATTAGGCAACGTGATAAACTGGACAGCAGTAGGAAGATGAAAGAAAAGGACGATACTTGAGGGTGATAGTGAGAAGGTATAGGTGACCTTTTATATGGTAAATTATAGCTTGGTTATAACAAGCAAGTGAAAGAATTCTATTCATTCCTAGTCTTGGCCGTGAGCCGTTCATGTGCATAAACTCTTGACTCTAAGTCCAAGATCATTTTACAAGGAAAGGATGAACATTTCAAGTTTCTGAATATCAGACTTCAAGCCGCTGTTATGAAAAGATTTGGGTTTTGGGATTCAAGGGATTTGTACGCTCCTAACACTCCACTTATTCGCATTTTTCAATGTACCACCTAAAATGTTCAAAATATGCAGTGTAGAGTAAAGGCCCCGTCACACTAAGCGATATCGCTAGCGAGATCGCTGCCGTGTCACGGTTTTGGTGACTCACCAGCGACCTCACCAGCGATGTCGCTATGTGTGACACTTTGCAACAATCAGGCCCCTGCTGTGAGGTCGCTGATCGTTGCAAAGTGTCCTGGACCATTTTTTGGTCGTTGGCCTCCCGCTGGCCAGCACACATCGCTGTGTGTGACCAGCGGGACCAACGATCTGGCTGGTAACCATGGTAAATATCGGGTTACTAGGGGCACGCGCGCACTTAGTAACCCGCTGTTTACCATAGATACCACTCTGCTACGGTGAGCGGAGGCTCCAGCGCACCGTAGCAGAGTGGTATCCATGGTAAACAGCGGGTTACTAGGGGCACACGCGCACTTAGTAACCCGATATTTACCATAGTTACCAGCCTGCTCCTGCTTAAGCAGCAGGCTGGGAACGGGAGCAGGACATCGTGGAACGATTCTTTCCACGATATCGCTGCTCCCCTCATCGCTGGTGAGCCTGCCTGTTTGACAGCTCACCAGCGATGTATTAGCGATGCAGCAACGATCCCTGACAGGTCGTATCGTTGTCGGGATCGCTGCTGCATCGCTTAGTGTGACGGGGCCTTAAGTCGTCATCCTTTATCTTATTGTGTGGATAATAGCAAGTCCACCCAGATGTATTTATGCACGGATACACTAAGCTTTCCCATATAAATATGGGATTAGGGATGTTAACAGTCCCAAATTTCACACTATAATTCAGGATTATTTTGCCGTTTGGTAAATGTTTGAATGCAAAAACCTAGGCGAGTAGAGCAGTACAAGACTATGGACCCAGACTGGAGGAACCATTTCTATCTACCGAGACCTTGTGAATTCTACTTGAGGATGGAAATGTTTTTGTTTTAAATCATTGCTAATTCTACTGTATAATTATTTCTTATGTCTTTCTCTGTAGTCACATAATGAATCTCATTATCTTTTTAGAAACGTAAGTACTTTTCACTAGGAGGATCTTATTTTGCTGATAAAGGATTGCAGGGAGAGGACAGAAGCAAATCCGGATGTTTCCTCCTATCATAAATTTACAGTAATATGTCCCACTTACCTCCATATTTATCGTTTTCTCTGTTATGAGTGGATACGGACTGTGATAGTTCTCATATGTACTAATATATAACTGTAGCCTGTAGGACTAGGTTCAGTAAATGAAATGAGAAGAGAAACCTTTATTTCTACACCGCACCTTCCAACATAGCTAATCTGGGCCTCATGGAGGTGTTTGATATTGCCAATCCATCCTCCTGGGATTCATATACTCAAAGACTCATGTTTTTCTTGAAAGCTAATAAAGTATCTTCTAGCATTCGGAGGCGTGCTGTGCTCTCATAGGTTCAGAAGCTTTTGATAACATCCACTCCCCAGTTTCCTCTGGTAAACTAAGCGACCTCTTATTTGAGGAAATCATTACTGTATTAAAATCATTTTACACCTACCCTGTCAGAAACTGCGGGGCACGGTAAATTCAGCAAAGGGAGCCGTCTTCTTGGGATTGTAGTTTACAGGGTCAGAAAACTCCTATTCTGACAGCAATGTAGTCAAAATGTTAACAGAAGAAATATTTCCTGTAGATTGTTACTTGACATTTATCTCATGTACAGATGGCATTAGGCTGGAAAATGAAAAATGATGGAGGGTCAGATCCATCATGTCACAGACACTAGTGGTGTGGGATCCCATTGAGTTCTAAAATGGTCCCTACAATTTTAGTGCCAGAAAAAAAACATAGAGATTGGCATTTTTAGCTCCAGCTTTGCTCATGGCTTCTCTTTTTGTGGCTTGTATGCATCAACTAGTAAGCGGTTTTTCAGCGGAAGCCTCCTGAAGAATGGACCGGTCATTTCATTTAACCACTTCAAGTTTTCACAAACTTGAAGCAGGTAATAGATGATCAAAACACTGGCATACATGCAGTCATTTTTACATTACAGTGCATAAATAGAATGCAGCTCTGTCAGTGGACACCTGGCGGCTCTAAAATGGCTACCACGGACAGGATTAGCGCAACCCACTCTTCTCACCAAATCCCAGGGGTTGCCATGGCCTTCACCCTTTAACCCCTCTACAGCAATCTGGACTTAAACAGAGGTCCCTGGGCTGGGGCCAAAAGTATGCTGCTGTACGGTGGTGCAGGCTGGCAGGAGTGGTCAGATAGCTGGGTCAAAACCAAGAGGGTAGGAAAAGTACAAAATCAAAAGACGTAAAAAGAATAAAAACAACAAGCTGAGGTCAAAAACAGGAAACAAATACACCATACTGGAGCTGAAGTAACTGGACTGAACCAGAGGAGCACAAGGCTATATCTGGCAGCTTCAAGCAGTAACCTGGAAGCTTAAGTAGGGTGGGACGTGGTGTCCTCCAATTGCTTAGAGCAGGGAGCTGAAAACTCCAAATGGATAACATATACCCAAACTTCCAGACTGGATGGCACTGCATGACCCAGCCACCCTAATCTAAGTGGCTGGACAGAGCTTCTGGTTACAACGTCTCTCCTATCACCAGCACTGCCCCTGAAGAATGAATACGGTGGCACCTGTCGACGGAAGCCGACATCGCAGGAACAGGTCTTGATGAAGATGCAACAATATGTTCATTCTTTTTAGCGTTTATTGAGCGTATTACCAACCTGAAAAAGACGTTGTGTGCAGATACCCATCTAGTAGACCATACCTCAGTTCCTTCATGGCTTTAAAAAAAGTTATCTACAAAATAAAGCGGAGCATTGTTGTACACTTCTCACTGTTTCTATTCAACCAGCATTCTGCCCATTGGATTAGATGGAAGGAGAACCCTAACCAATTAGGCATAACATTTATGTCTCAACTTGTGTCCACATCCTTGAGGTCAAAGATCTAAGGTTTAAACATATGCCTGAACTATTACATTAAAGGAGTATTCCCATCTCCAAGATCCTATCCCAATATGTAGTAAGTGTAATAATTATAATATTAACAAATACCCCCAGTTAGAAAAGCATAGTTTTTTTTATTTGCTATGTCTCTTTCCTCTTGTGCAGTCATTGCAGAACCTTAGGTACCCATGGTTGCGACCACTGACATAGTGACAGTTAATTAGCTAGTTGCTAGTGGTCGTAACCATGGATACCTGTAGTGCCGGCGTCCCTGCCCTCTGCTAGGCAGGAACGCTGTTCCCCTCACCGCTCTGCTCCGTGCCCGGCGTCCCTCTCCCGCTCTGCTGGCAGCGCGCGCTCCTTCCCGGCCACTGTGCTTAGGGCGCGCACGCGCCCTCCCTCCCTCTTAAAGGGGCCGCGCGCGCCGTCCTAAGGAGTCCCCGGCCAATGGCCGGAGGACTTTACCATATATAAGGCACCTCCTCCAAAATGGAGGTGCCCGAGCAATGTTGTTGCACCGTTCTACTCTGCTTCAGCCCTCAGGTCCCGTTGCCAGTTACCTGCCAGATTCCTGCCAGCTTGCTGTCCTAATCCTGCCTGATTTCCTGTTACCTGCCTGCCTGCCTGAGGTCCGACGGTCTGCCTTACAACTCCGGTCAGTCTGTCTAAGGACCAACTTGCCCGCTCACCTGGGAGCGCACATCAGCTACCTGCCTGCTTGCCTGAGGTCCGACGGTCTGCCTTACAACTCCGGTCAGTCTGTCTATGGACCAGCTTGCCCGCTCACCTGGGAGCGCTTCTCCGCTACCTGCCTGCTTGCCTGCCCGGAGGCTCCGCTGTCACGTGCTGTGACCACCAGCTATTCCAGACTCTTGCCCGCTCACCTGGGAGCGCTTCTCCGCTACCTGCCTGCTTGCCTGCCCGGAGGCTCCGCTGTCACGTGCTGTGACCACCAGCTATTCCAGACTCTTGCCCGCTCACCTGGGAGCGCTTCTCCGCTACCTGCCTGCTTGCCTGCCCGGGGGTTCCGCTGTCACGTGCTGGGACCACCAGCTATTCCAGAGACTCTTGCCCGCTCACCTGGGAGCGCTTCTCCGCTACCTGCCTGCTAGCCTACCTGGAGGTTCAGCCATCTCAGGTCGTACCTACCCTTTACCTAGAGACTGCCCCGGTCACTTGCCGTGACCTCCAGCCCGTTCTTCCAGAGACTGCCCCAGTCACTTGCCGTGACCTCCAGCCCGTTCTTCCAGAGACTGCCCTGATCACTTGCCGTGACCTCCTGCCCGTACACCCAGAGACTGTCCCGGTCACCTGCTGTGACTGCCTGCCTGGTCGCCACCCGCTCCCTTACAAGGACCGCTCCCTTGTATAGTAGCCCAGAGGTTCCGCCTCCCAGACCCGTTACAGTTTGCTCGGGCCATGGAACCCGGTGGCACCCAAGCTCCCTCGCTCTCGGACCTGTGTCATGAACTGTCCCGTCAAAGGTCCCAACAGGAGTCCATCCTGGGTCACCTGCGGAATGTCAATACTCGCCTGGACACTCTGACTGTTCCACCAACAACCTCCGCCAGTGCCATGTCTCGCAATCCGGCAGCTCCGCTGTCCACTAACACCATGATATCCTACCCCGGACCTCGGCTTTCTGCACCTCCTCGCTTCGGAGGCGACTCAGCCCAGGCTCGGGGCTTCATAAATCAGTGCACCCTGCACTTTGAACTATTGTCCCAGCAGTTTAACTCCGACCGAGCCAAAATTGCATTCATCATGTCCCATCTCACCGGGGAGGCCCTGGCCTGGCTAAATCCTCTATGGGAGAGAGGAGACCCCCTGGTGTCCAACTTGCCTGCTTTTCTCACGGCTTTCCGGAAAGTCTTCGACGAACCCGGACGGAAGACCTCATCCGCATCATCGTTGCTACGCCTCCGTCAGGAAAGTCTCACCGTGGGCCAATATGCCATACGGTTCCGTACCCTTGCCTCGGAGCTGGCCTGGGATAACGACGCTCTGGTTTCCGTCTTCTGGGAGGGTCTGTCCGGCCGTATTAAAGATGAACTTGCCGGTCGGGACATTCCTACCACTCTCGATGACTTAATAACTCTTGCCACCCGGATTGACCTACGGTTCCAGGAGCGTGCCAGAGAGGTCACCCGTGAGAGGAGGTTACCACGTCTAGCTCCTACTTTTCAGAAACCCGTCACTCCTTCTGTCTCTAACCAGGTACACCCTCCTGAGCCTATGCAGGTCGACTAGACCAAGATGGTCAAGACCCGTCAGGACTTACGCCGTGCCGAGGGGACCTGCTTCTACTGTGGCAGTAAGGAGCATCGGATCCGTGCCTGCCCGGAGAGGTCGGGAAACGCCTGTGTCTAGGTTCGCTCAGAGAGGTCCACCTAGACAAGAATAAATCCTCTCCATCCCTGCTGTTGTCAGTTTCAATCGTCTCCGGGGAGAACTGTTATTTCGAACTAGCCCAACTGGACTCTGGAGCAGCCGGGAATCTTATTTCACAGTCCCTGGTAGAGAAATACTGCATCCCCACCAAACCTCTGGCTGTACCCTTGTCTGTTGCTGCCGTGGATGGGGGGCTCTTACCACGCCCCATCCAACTCATCACCGAATCCATTACTCTGCAGGTGGGAATGCTGCATTCTGAAAGTATCTCCTTCCATGTTCTGCCTGGACTCTCTCACGCCCTCTTGCTAGGCCTACCTTGGCTCCAGAAACATGCACCCGTTCTTGACTGGCAGACCGGAGAAGTCCTTCGCTGGGGACAGGGCTGCCATAAGACCTGTCTGGTTCCCGTTCATCCCGTCCATCCTTCTCCTACCCCAGCTAATCTACCTGGACTTCCGATTCCTTATTGGTCTTATGCTGATGTCTTTAATAAAAAGGAGGCAGAGACACTACCCCCTCATAGACCATACGACTGCGCTATCGACCTGTTACCTGGTACTTCTCCTCCCCGTGGGTGTATTTATCCATTATCCGCTGCTGAGACCCGGTCGATGTCCGAATATATTGAGGAGAATCTGGCCAGGGGATTCATCCGGAAATCTACCTCCCCGGCGGGAGCAGGCTTCTTTTTCGTCAAAAAGAAGGACGGCTCTCTCCGTCCCTGTATAGACTATAGAGGCCTTAACCAGATCACGGTGAAGAATAAGTACCCCCTTCCGCTCATTCCGGAGTTATTTGATCGTCTGAGGGGGGCTAGAATCTTCACCAAACTGGACCTCCGTGGGGCGTACAACCTGGTTCGTATCCGTCAGGGGGATGAATGGAAGACGGCATTCAACACCCGGGACGGCCACTATGAATATCTGGTAATGCCCTTTGGCCTCTGTAACGCTCCTGCCGTCTTTCAAGAGTTGGTCAATGACATCTTCCGGGACCTTCTCTACTCCTGCGTAGTGGTGTACCTGGACGACATCTTGGTCTTCTCTCCGGATCTCCAGACTCACCGGAGGGATGTTCGTCAGGTCCTGCTCAGGCTCAGGCAGAACCATCTCTACGCTAAATATGAGAAGTGCCTCTTTGAGCAGACCTCGCTTCCGTTTCTGGGCTACATTATCTCTCAGACCGGCCTACAAATGGATCCTGAGAAACTGTCTGCCATCGAGAAATGGCCCCGACCAGAGGGGTTGAAGGCTATTCAACGGTTCCTGGGCTTCGCCAACTATTACCGCCTCTTCATCCCGCACTTCTCTTCCCGGACTGCCCCAATTTCCGCGCTCACCCGTAAGGGTACTAATCCCAAAGAGTGGCCGCCCGAAGCAGAGGAGGCCTTTCTTTCCCTAAAACAGGCCTTCTCTTCCGCCCCGGTGCTGCATCGCCCGGACGGCAACAAGCAGTTCTTCCTGGAAGTTGACGCCTCCTCCTCTGGAGCCGGAGCGGTACTTACTCAAAAATCATCTTCCGGGAGAATGGTAACTTGTGGCTTCTTCTCCAAACTCTTCTCCTCTTCTGAGCGCAACTATTCCATAGGAGACCGAGAGTTATTGGCCATCAAGCTGGCGTTGGAGGAGTGGCGTTACCTACTCGAGGGGGCTCTTCATCCGGTAATAATTTACACTGACCACAAGAACTTGGCTTACCTCCAGCATGCCCAGAGACTTAACCCGCGCCAAGCCCGGTGGTCCTTGTTTTTTGCTCGTTTGATTTTGTTCTTCATTTTCGCCCGGCTGACAAAAACGTCAAAGCAGACGCCTTGTCCCAATCCTTTCTGGTGTCCGATCTCGAGGAAGAACCTAAACATATCATCGATCCCGCCAGAGTAATGCAGGTGGCTCCCGTGAGTCTAAATCGTCTCCCTCCCGGTAAGACGTTTGTTTCAGTACCTGATCGGGAGAAGATTCTACACTGGGGCCATTCGTCTAAACTAGCTGGCCACGCCGGTCAGAAAAAGACCCTCCAGCTTATTGCCCGGCACTATTGGTGGCCTACCCTGCACAAGGACATAATAGACTTTGTTTCTGCCTGTGTGTCCTGCGCCCGCAACAAAGTCCCGAGACATCTGCCAGCCGGACGCCTCCTTCCGCTTCCTGTACCTGCTGCCCCCTGGCAGCATATAGCAATGGACTTTATAACTGATCTCCCCGTCTCTGCCGGGTGTACGGTCATTTGGGTGGTCGCTGACCGCTTTTCCAAGATGGCTCACTTTATTCCCCTGCCAGGCCTTCCGTCTGCACCCGAGCTGGCTAAAGACTTTATCCGCCACATCTTCCGTCTTCATGGCCTGCCCCTCCACATCGTGTCGGATCGTGGGGTACAGTTCACCTCACGTTTCTGGAGAGCCACTTGTAAACTACTAGACGTCACCCTGGACTTCTCTTCCGCTTACCACCCACAGTCCAATGGTCAAGTGGAGCGGATCAATCAGAACCTGACCAGTTACCTCCGGCACTTCGTTAATGCCCACCATTCTGACTGGGTGGATCTCCTACCATGGGCCGAGTTCTCTTATAATAATCACGAGAGCGAATCCTCCTCCAAATCCCCGTTTTTTGTAGTCTTTGGTCAGCATCCTCGGATTCCTTTTCCTGTCTCCACCTCTGTGGACAACCCGGCTGCGGAATCTCTCGTTAGCAAATTTTCCTCCATATGGGAGAGTACCCGGTCTGCACTCCTTCTGTCATCCGAGCGTATGAAAAGACACGCTGACAAAAAACGCCTGGATCCTCCACAATTTCGTCCAGGAGATAAAGTCTGGCTCTCATCTAAATATGTTCGACTCAAGATACCTTCTTACAAGTTAGGGCCTCGGTTCATCGGTCCTCTGGAGGTCATCAGTCAGATCAACCCGGTGGCCTATAAATTGAAACTCCCGGCCAACTTACGGATCCCTAACTCCTTCCATGTATCTCTCCTCAAACCCGTGGTGCTTAACTCTTTTTCCAAGTCTACAGGTACGCCTCCTGCTCCGGTTTCTGCTGAGGACGAGTTTGAGATAGAGAACATTCTTGCCACCAAAAGGGTAAGAGGAAAGACCTTTTTTCTGGTAGATTGGAAGGGGTTTGGTCCTGAGGAGAGAGCGTGGGAGCCCCGGGAGAACATCCATGCCCCTCTCATCCTAGCTAAATTTCTATCTGGCCTAAAAAAGGGGGGGCCTAAAGGGGGGGGTACTGTAGTGCCGGCGTCCCTGCCCTCTGCTAGGCAGGGACGCTGTTCCCCTCACCGCTCTGCTCCGTGCCCGGCGTCCCTCTCCCGCTCTGCTGGCAGCGCGCGCTCCTTCCCGGCCATTGTGCTTAGGGCGCGCGCGCGCGCCCTCCCTCCCTCTTAAAGGGGCCGCGCGCGCCGTCCTAAGGAGTCCCCGGCCAATGGCCGGAGGACTTTACCATATATAAGGCACCTCCTCCAAAATGGAGGTGCCCGAGCAATGTTGTTGCACCGTTCTACTCTGCTTCAGCCCTCAGGTCCCGTTGCCAGTTACCTGCCAGTTACCTGCCAGATTCCTGCCAGCTTGCTGTCCTAATCCTGCCTGATTTCCTGTTACCTGCCTGCCTGCCTGAGGTCCGACGGTCTGCCTTACAACTCCGGTCAGTCTGTCTAAGGACCAACTTGCCCGCTCACCTGGGAGCGCACATCAGCTACCTGCCTGCTTGCCTGAGGTCCGACGGTCTGCCTTACAACTCCGGTCAGTCTGTCTATGGACCAGCTTGCCCGCTCACCTGGGAGCGCTTCTCCGCTACCTGCCTGCTTGCCTGCCCGGAGGCTCCGCTGTCACGTGCTGTGACCACCAGCTATTCCAGACTCTTGCCCGCTCACCTGGGAGCGCTTCTCCGCTACCTGCCTGCTTGCCTGCCCGGAGGCTCCGCTGTCACGTGCTGTGACCACCAGCTATTCCAGACTCTTGCCCGCTCACCTGGGAGCGCTTCTCCGCTACCTGCCTGCTTGCCTGCCCGGGGGTTCCGCTGTCACGTGCTGGGACCACCAGCTATTCCAGAGACTCTTGCCCGCTCACCTGGGAGCGCTTCTCCGCTACCTGCCTGCTAGCCTACCTGGAGGTTCAGCCATCTCAGGTCGTACCTACCCTTTGCCGTGACCTCCAGCCCGTTCTTCCAGAGACTGCCCCGGTCACTTGCCGTGACCTCCAGCCCGTTCTTCCAGAGACTGCCCTGATCACTTGCTGTGACCTCCTGCCCGTACACCCAGAGACTGTCCCGGTCACCTGCTGTGACTGCCTGCCTGGTCGCCACCCGCTCCCTTACAAGGACCGCTCCCTTGTATAGTAGCCCAGAGGTTCCGCCTCCCAGACCCGTTACAATACCTAAGGTCCTGCAATGCCTGCACATGAAGAAAAAGACATAGCGAATCAGAATAACTATACTACATTTCTAATTGGAGGCATTTGCTAATGTTATTACTACACCTACTATATATTGTGATAGGATCTTGGAGATGGGAATACCCCTTTAAGGTTATCGTGTGGCAATATAGGTCTGCCAGTCAAAAATTTCCCGAACTCAAAGTAAACTCCAACTCCAGTGTATAATTTGATCAATAGCAGTAAGATCACGAGACAAAGCTCGTCTAAGTAGAAGCTGCTGTGCCAGGATACAGCTGTGACCTTGTCTGTGGGCGTTTGCTTTTTTTCACCTCTATGCCTATATTTTGATTGGTCAGTGTCATAGAGGAGAAAAAGAAAACACCCAAAGAGTCCTGTGGTATACCCCTAATTGGTTGATGGGAATATTTGCTTGTTTATTTCCAAGGGGCATAACTTTGGAAGAAAGTGAGAAAAAGAAAAAAACTGTTCCAGTATCAGTGGAGCAGAACCAATGGGATGAGATACTAAGGTTAAATAAAAAGTCCAGTGAAAGTTCCACTTAAAATTATTTATAGGAAAAGAACATATTTTGTTGCAGAGTCTCCATTACTTACTTTTGAGTCACCTTGGGGAAAATATTTGCCAACAGTTGCACTATGCCTTATATGCCTGGTAGAATCATCTGTTTATCTTTGTTTATGGCTCCCTCCAGAGCTCCTCATTACAATTCTGACTAGAGTCACTATGTCTGGCAAATGGTTTTAATCTTTTTTTTTTTAGTTTTGACGAGCACATGGTGCCTTTTTACTCCTTGCCTCTCCAGGCCTGTTTCCATGGTAACCACTAACATGTCTGTTTGGGGGTGATGTTTCATTTTCGCAGTTGCTGTGCTTTTTAATTACCATTCAGTCCGGGATTACAAATGGCTATAGACAGACTAAAATGTGAGCAAAAAGGTGAACTTTTGCTTTTTACATAAAATGGAGCTTCAGTGCTTATGATTTTTCATTCTTTACATATAGTTTTAGGTTGCTTTGTACTAGCACACACCATACTTTTTATAGCCAAAAAAACTAGTACAAGCTGTCATGACTGCATATTATACAAACAAGAGAATACAGCAGCCTCTGTAAGCGCTAAGACATATGCAAACATTGAATATATGAAATTTGAACTGCATTACTGCTATAGAAAATATACTTATAAAAATGAAGGTACTTGGAGCATAAATGATCCAATTCATGTATGCCCTTCAACCATGACAAGGTGACCTTTCTTTGTTGGGACCCTAAACCTAATATTTATCAAACGTGCCTCTCCCGGGCTATAAGCCTACAAATTTAAATTAAAAACAGGCTTAGGTTGATGGGAGGAGTGCACAGTCAAAAAAGGAGGCAGGCAACACCTCCAATAGTATACTACAAAAAAAAACAACTGACCCCCACCCTCAAACAGAATACAAAATAAATCAAGTGTAAACAGGTGCAAGGTGCTATGACTGCATAATATAGGGAGGAAGCAAAAGGCCAAGTGAGGAAGCAAAAGAGTGTACAGACAGGATAGTACAGGATCACAAATGATTCTTTCTTTGAGGTAAAACATTACTTAAAAACAGGCAGTGAAATTGTGATGACACAGCTTTTCTTCTTAATTATGCCAGACATACATTCATTGGCCAGGAGCAATACACCTTTATTTTTATGTTGACTTTCGAACTTGTGTTCTCCTTTGGTAGGTCAAGACAGACTATTGTTCGTATAAACCTGAATGTTGATCACTTGAGTTGATAGTTGTTTGCTAGATAAATTAAGCACCATTGTAGGGTGTTTGCCAGTCAACATTAGGGGATGAGCTGTGAACACTCGAGCATTGTGACCTGTGAATGATGGCTTAAAAGGACAAATGTGAACTATAAAAAGGGAGTCTCTGCATCTGTTCTGAGAGACTCTACAGCAGGGGTCTCAAACACGCGGCCCGCGGGCCGCATGCGTCCCCTCCGGCTGCTTCATGCGGCCCGCAGACACATAGACCCCATAACGATCGCGGCTCTCTCCAGCAGCCGCCGACATCAGCGCTGTAATGCAATGTATTGCCGCGCAGAGACCGGCTCTCTGCACAGCAATACCAGTGTCAGCCGCCGGCCTATCAGAGGCCAGCAGCTGCCATCTGCATCCCAGCGCAGCGGCGTATGACGTCACTGCCATGCGCAGATGTCAGCTGCTGGCCTCTGATAGGCCGGCGGCTGACACTGGTATTGCTGTGCAGAGAGCCGGTCTCTGCGCGGCAATACACTGCATTACAGCGCTGATGTCCGCGGCTGCTGGAGAGAACCGCTATCGTTACGGGGTCTGTGCCTGCGGGCCACAGGTGCAGAAAGGACGCCGAGGGAACGGAGGACAGATGAGAATAATCTTTTTTTTTTTTTTCTGTCATGTCTATGTGAAATACCTGGGGAGGGAACCTGTGCACAGTATACGAGGGGGGGGAGGGAACCTGTGCACAGGATATGTTGAGGGGGTGACCTGTGCACAGTATATGAGGGGGGGAGGGAACCTGTGCACAGTATATGGGGGGGAGGGAACCTGTGCACAGTATATGTTGGGGGGGTGACCTGTGCACAGTATATGGGGGGGAGGGAACCTGTGCACAATATATGGGGGGGGGGAGGGAACCTGTGCACAGTATATGTTGGGAGGTGACCTGTGCACAGTATATGGGGGGGGAGGGAACCTGTGCACAGTATATGGGGGGGGAGGGAACCTGTGCACAGTATATGTTGGGGGGAGGGAACCTGTGCACAGTATATGTTGGGGGGGTGACCTGTGCACAGTATATGGTGGGGTGACCTGTGCACAGTATATGGGGGGGTGACTTGTGCACAGTATATGGTGGGGTGACCTGTGCACAGTATATGGTGGGGTGACCTGTGCACAGTATATGGGGGGGAGGGAACCTGTGCACAGTATATGGGGGGGAGGGAACCTGTGCACAATATATGGTGGGGTGACCTGTGCACAGTATATGGGGGGGTGACCTGTGCACAATATATGGGGGGGGTGACCTGTGCACAGTATATGGGGGGGTGACCTGTGCACAGTATATGGGGGGTGACCTGCGCGCAGTATATGGGGGGGGTGACCTGTGCACAGTATATGGGGGGTGACCTGTGCGCAGTATATGGGGGGGTGACCTGTGCGCAGTATATGGGGGGGTGACCTGTGCACAGTATATGGGGGGGTGACCTGTGCGCAGTATATGGGGGGGTGACCTGTGCGCAGTATATGGGGGGGGTGACCTGTGCACAGTATATGGTGGGGTGACCTGTGCACAGTATATGGGGGGTGACCTGTGCACAGTATATGGTGGGGTGACCTGTGCACAGTATATGGGGGGGAGGGAACCTGTGCACAGTATATGGGAGGGAGGGAACCTGTGCACAATATATGGTGGGGTGACCTGTGCACAGTATATGGGGGGGTGACCTGTGCACAGTATATGGGGGGGTAACCTGTGCACAGTATATGGGGGGGTGACCTGTGCACAGTATATGGGGGGGTGACCTGTGCACAGTATATGGGGGGGTGACCTGTGCGCAGTATATGGGGGGGTGACCTGTGCGCAGTATATGGGGGGGTGACCTGTGCGCAGTATATGGGGGGGTGACCTGTGCGCAGTATATGGGGGGGTGACCTGTGCGCAGTATATGGGGGCGGTGACCTGTGCGCAGTATATGGGGGGGGTGACCCGTCCGCAGTATATGGGGGGGTAACCTGTGCGCAGTATATGGGGGGGTAACCTGTGCGCAGTATGGGGGGGTGGACCTGTATGGGGACCTGTATGGGGGACGTGTCTGCAATATGGCAACCTGGATGGAGGACGTGTCTGCAATATGGGGACCTGGATGGGGGACTGGTCTGCAATATGGGGACCTGGATGGGGGACGTGTCTGCAATATGGGGACCTGTTAAAAAGGTGTATAGAAAAAAAATGGTATCCCTAAAAATGTCACTTTGTCCTGCAAATAATGCGGCCCCCCAAATTAAATGTTTTTCCGTGTGTGGCCCATATACCCAGCTCAGTTTGAGACCCCTGCTCTACAGGATGTCAGCCTAAGGGACCTCAGCCCTGGCTGGAAAAATACAGAACTGCTCCATTGACGATTGCTGAACTCTCAGAGACGATTTGAAGAATCCAGGTTGGGACAATCAGGTCACCTGGCCACATATCTCACTGCCCTAATCCCGGCGGGCCAGTGAAAGGGTGAGACTCTGTAATTTGCTCCATCTTCTGTATTTGCTGGGACTGTTCTATATGTTATTGTTTGCTGGTGGTTAAATAAATTATTGCCACACTGTTTACCATCACCATGTGTTGTCTGAGTAGTGTTCTGCCCACAGTAAAATAGAGCGGGCTTTCAGTGGTATGAGCCCTGATCCATGCGGTCTTTCTAAAGACAGCCGGGCCAGGGAACAAGAGCACCCACTGACCCCCGTGTCTTAACAGAAATGTTTAGCATCACAAAAAGAATCAGCTGCAATCCCCTGCTGTCCTGTCTCTATACTCTTTTGCGTCCTCACCTGCCCAGGAGCTGTGGTATGATCAGACCGTGTTCCTGCACTGTCAGACACAGCCATTACACAGTACACAGCAGGGGCACATTTCTAAGATTATCTCAGCACAGGAACAGTTTTTTAACACATCCGATTGTGGAAGTTGTTATTATTCCAAGATCTATGGATTAAAATGAACTTTGTTAATGTGAAAACCCTTTAATCCAAATTCACAAGGAGAGGCAGTCGCGAGGCACAGAACCGTGCCACCACGCTCTAAGTAGATGCATTTTTTTCTTCAGTTCTTGCTATTACATTTTTACAGTAAAAGTAAAATATAAATTGTAGATATTTACTTGAAATGTTGCCACAAGGAGGTAAAAGAGCATCTCTTTGCTGCACTATTACTGCTCCATATGATCTCAGCAACAAGCTGTTGAAATCGCAAGCATCACTCATGTTATCTTGCTTGTATTGGGCAGCAACCCCCATATAATCATCTGAAAGTTTCTGCTTTCTAAATAACCCGATGAAATACAAATCCATGAAGTCTATAGAACCATGCACACTATATTCAGGAGAATCAGGTATCATATAATCTCTAGTTCACATATATAGAAATGCTTTTTGTCTGGAAAGATGGTGCAGAGCCATGCTACATTCACTGTAATGCAAACCAGTCTAACCAAAAAGTGCGAGGACCATGGGAGCACAAAGATTCCCAATATGAACAAAGAATTCAATCCAACATGTAGCTGAAGATACTGATATATTTATTGTGATGTGTTTTGAAAGTGAACTGCTTTGGGTGCATGATCCTTCGAGCTGCCAAAGGAGGTGTCCAGCCATCGGGCATAGTGAGGAGGAGCCTGCAGCATACTGTATATATGGGATAAATGAGGATTAGCATTGTGATTAGGTAGTAGCTCAACCATCAAAGGTGAGCATACATTAGGTTGGTCACTATATCACGCTTACAGGACCCTCTACCTTAGCGATTGTGCACACCATGACTTCTAGACGTGTGCAAACCCGCTGAGTGTTTCAAGCAGAAGACGATTCAGGAAACGCCTGTGTTTTTTTTTCCTTAAGCGTTTTTGTTTAGTAACTTTTTTGGGCACCATCAGTTTTTTTTCACTTGTACTGTATATACTAATGAGCAGGTAACAAGTGGAAGCCGCCAGAAGAATGGTTAGGTCTCTTCTTTTAACTATGTACTGAGTAAAATCTGCGTGTGCACATCCCCTCACAGGAGTGCTGCAATTTTCTTCTCAAAAAAAGAATTGTGTGTGTCTATTAGGCCACGGCCCCACTATCAGTATTTGGTCAGTATTCGGTCAGTATTTTTTCTCAGGAGTGAGAGCCAAAACCAGGAGTGGGTGATAAATGCAGAATTGGAGCACTTGTTTCTATTATACCTTTTATCTGATTGTTCCTCACCTGGTGTTGTCTCCCACTCCTGACCAAATACTGATAGTGGGGCCGTGGCCTTAAGGGGAGACACTTATGGCCGTAGAACTTGGACAACGATCGCAATGCAGTCCTCGAACTGGCCAGCAGCTCTCCCGATAGGAGCGTGACAGCATGCCTTGCTCGGGTCAGGAGAGCCGCCGGCCAGTCCGAAAATCACCATGCGATCATCATCCGTGTTATTAGGCCAGGTGACTTTCCCCTTAAGCTATGTGCCCACGATGCAGAAATGCTCCGGATTTTTCCTGAGCGTTTCTGCATCTTCCTGGCAGAAAAAACGCATTGGGATTTTACATGCGTTTTTCCTGCCAGGGACAAGCGTAAGTGAAGCGTTTTTGCGTGCTGTTCCGCTGCGGGTTGTCAAGCGCTTTCCAGGCGATTTTAGCATCACTTGGAAAGTGCTTGACAACTTGGTCACATTATATAAATCCATGCAACCGGCATGGATTTATATAGTGTGACCGTAAAAGAATGGTAAAAAATAAATATTATACTTCACATACTTAGTGTCCTTATCTGATCCGTCCGGTGTCCCTGGTGTCTAGCGGTGGTCTAAAAGGACCTGCCATGACATCATTTAGTCATGTGACGGGTCACGTGACCGCCGACTTCAGCTTTCGCGTGACCCGTCACATGACTAAATGACGTCATGGCAGGTCCTTTTAGACCATCGCGAGCTGCCGGCGAACCAGGACGCATCGCTGAGGAGACCAGGGGCAATCAGAAGGTAAGTATAATGTATATTTTTTATTTTATTCTTTTTTTTTTTTTTACATGTACTATGGTACCTGGGTCTGGAGGAAAGTCTCCTCTTCTCCAAACCTGGGTACCATCCGCACATTGAAACGCATGATATCCACATGTGCACATGTAGTGATGCGGATATTATGCGATTCAATGCAAGTCACTGGCGGCGAAAACACAGCGATTCCGCAAAATAATTGGTAGTGCTGCGGATTTTTCCGCAATGATAATCCGCAGCGGAAATTTCCGCAGCATGTGCACAGCGCATGCGGATTATCATTGGGGAACATTGCAGACCTTCTACCAAGCGTTTTTTAAGCGTTTCTTCGGCAGAATTGCTGCTGCGGAAAGGCTTAAAAAACGCATAGTGGGCACACAGCCTTACAATAAGAATTTGTTCTAGAATTTCAGTTACGGATTTCCCAACAGAATTCTACAACAAAGTACAGTACAATGTTAGTGAAAGATTTATAGCAAAGCACCAAAGTCATTTTTTATTGTGGAATTTGGTATGGATTTTTTCAGAACCACAAGGAGATACAAAATGTGGCACTAGAAGTCGGTGGGTGCTTTATGTGGCATCCATAGGACATCTATAATACACCCTGGAGTATAAGGCCTCAAAGGGGTTTTCTCAACACCTGTTTTTAGGAACGCATTACTTCCTAGCCGGGGGGAAGTGTGCTCCTGAGTGATGGAGTTCAGACCAGTGACATTGTCGCACCACTGTCCCAAACTGTCGGCTTTCTAATGCTGCAAGCCAAGGCAGCTTTGCATCTGCAGAATCAGAGGAGAGCTGTGCTACCGAAGATGGCCGGATCTAATGATCCAACTGCTTTAGAGCAGCGTTGACAAACTCTATTAGAAAGAGCTTGTAAGCGACACACTCCTTTCTTCAGAAAATGGCCACTGCAGGTAACCTGCCGCAGTGGCCAGTAACTTAAGCAATGAGCATTAGGCAATAAAAATATAAATTCCTCCTTGCTAAGAACAGAGGGATTATTAACAACAAGTAAATTGTAAAATTGCTTGTTTTTACAAGCATTTTGAAATTTTACCAATTTAATCTAATAAAAATAACTCTTAGATGAAAAAAGCAGACAAACCTTATATACACTGAGCAGGTATGTGCACCCATCTAATGCACATCTACTCTACAGTGTACATTGCATATTGTTCTTTTACACATTTGTATTTTTATCTCCTGGATTTTACAAGTTGGGTCATAGCACAATACCGAGCCCGGTCTGTGTTCTGATGACACCTACAGGCCGACTTTGTTATTACAGTCAACCTAAAACAGTTGTACCTATAAATGGGTAACTGATACATGTTGTTAGGTGTATCCTGAATAATTCTGAGTCTAAAATTTGAACACAAATGCATTAAATTACAAGTGTTACATGTAGATCTCTTCTCTCAATGGAGAATATATGTATATCTATAACAGGATTTAAATCCGACCATTTTCAGTTCTTCAGGACTCCACAATAAATCATTAAGAACATGAAGCCAACACACTGTTTTAAATGCTGCCTACAACACAGGTAATCATTTACATTTTTTTTTACATATTATATGTCTTTAGAAGGACTTAATTATCATAAGATACAAGTGCTGTTAAGCAGAATAATGTAAGGTGAATCCAGGGAACTTTACTATTGTTCATGTGACTGGTAATTATAGGCTTCTAATAACATCCCTATAAATACAGATGGATAGAAAATACGTGTTTTTAATTACAATATACAGTATCTTGACTTGGAGGTATATTTATAATACTCACATACATACAGAATTCTACAGTCTTGAAAGAGGTTGTATGGGGGAAACAAATGATCACCTATCCACCAGATCAGTTATAAAGAGGAAATTTTATCCTCATTAGATTGGGGTGACAGTGCACATGCTCAACCGCTCATCCATTCTTTCACTAGCGCTTCACTTGGCTTTTTCTGGCAGTCCTATAGAGATTAAATGGATCGGTGGTTGATCGAGTGATCCACCGCCCCATTTTGTAATGGGGATAAAAATTCTCCATTGAGGATAAAAATTTACCATTCAGCCAATCAATGTGAGTCCGAGCGGTGGGACACCCACCTATCAGCAAGTTATCACTGGACAACCCCTTTAATTTACACTTTACAATCCCTTTAAGTCCATGTTCACACGTTCAGTATTTGGTTAGTATTTTGTATCAGTATTTGTAAGCCAAAACCAGGAGAGGAACAATCAGAAGAAAAGTTTAATAGAAACACATTCCTGGTTTTGGCTTACAAATACTGATGGAAAATACTGACCAAATACTGAATGTGTGAACGTGGCCTAAGGGTGAGATCTCCCAGCATTCCTAGCAGCTCCTTGGTTAGTTTACAGTAAAGTATTTTTTTGCTGGTGCTATACAGGCATCTAATATAAGAAACAAAAATAACCACCAGATGTATATTATAGGCACAGCTGAAGGTTTTGTGATGGGTATGTTGGAAACTTGTTGACACTTTTTAAAAATAATCAACAGAATTGCAAATGCAGCTGTTGGCTAATAACACTTGGAATGCTATGTAATATAGATGCCCCTGTGGACCAAAACATTGAATATTCTCAAGCAGGATACAAAATTATTGGGCACTGGACGGGGAAATGACAAGAACAGAATGCACATATTAGACCCAATTCATCAAAGTGAATCTGCCAGAATCAGGGGTGGATTAAGAGTAGCAAGGGCCCCGGGCAGTTTAGAAGGTGCGCCCCCCCCCCACCCCACACACACACACACACACACACACACACACACACACACACCTGATGTATCACATGTCACATGATCCCCTGTGATAGATCATGTGATAGTTCACGTGAAATTAATTTGGCACAATATTAATTATAATAATTTTTTTTAGGCTGTGTGCCCACTATGCGTTTTTTAAGCGTTTCCGCAGCGGCAATTCCGCTGCAGAAACGCTTTAAAAACGCTTGGTAGAAGGTCTGCCATGTTCCCCAATGATAATCCGCATGTGCTTTGCACATGCTGCGGAAATTTCCGCTGCGGATTATCATTGCGGAAAAATCCGCAGCACTACCAATTAGTTTGCGGAAGCTCGGCGTTTTCGCCGCCATTGACTTGCATTGGAACGCATGGAATCCGCATCACTGCATCTGTACATGCAGAATCCATGCGTTTCAATGTGCGGATGGTACCCGGGAATGGAGAAGAGGAGACTCTCCTCCGGACCCGGGTACCATAGAACCTGTAAAAAAAAGAATAAAATAAAAAATATACATTATACTTACCTTCTGATTGCCCCCGCTGTCTTTATCCGATGCGTCCTGGCTTGCCGGCAGCTCGCGATGGTCTGAAAAGGACCTGCCGTGACGTCATTTAGTCATGTGATGGGTCACGCGATTGCTGACATCGGCAGGCCATCAGAACATGGGCGTACCCAGGATCAAAACTGGGGGGGGGGGGGGCAAGCCATGGTCACAGATACCGAAGAGAAATATATATATAGTACAATGCAAAGATTTCACTTCTTACATTACATGAGCAATATCTATTGTAAATTCTACAATAGCTCAGAATACGGCGAATCACTCCACACAGTATACTGGCCGCCATAAAATGCCCCATACAGGATACTGGTCCCCATATAACGCTCCATACAGGATACTGGCCCCCATGTAACGCTCCATACAGAATACTGGCCACCATATAACGCTCCATACAGAATACTGGTTCCCATATAATGCTCCATACAGGATACTGGCCCCCATATAACGCTCCATCCAAAATACTGGCCCTCATATAATGCTCCAGGCAGGATACTGGCCCTCATATAACGCTCAATGCAGGATACTGGCCCCCATATAACGCTCCATACAGAATACTGGCCCCCATATAACGCTCCATACAGAATACTGGCTCCCATATAACGCTCCATACAGGATACTGGCCCCCATATAATGCTCCATACAGAATACTGGCCCCCATATAATGCTCCATACAGAATACTAGCCCCCATATAACGCTCCATACAGGATACTGGCCCCCATATAACTCTCCATACAGGATACTGGCCCCCATATAACACTCTATACAGGATACTGGCCCCCATATAACGCTCCATGCAGGATACTGGCCCCCATATAACGCTCCATGCAGGATACTGGCCCCCATATAATGCTCGATACAGAATACTGGACCCCATATAACGCTCCATACAGAATACTGGCCCCCATATAACGCTCCATACAGAATACTGGCCCCCATATAACGCTCCATGCAGGCTGTTCCCCACACATAAAGCCTCATGCAGGCTTTCCCCCCCACATAATGCCCCACGCAGGCTGTTCCCCCCACATAATGCCCCACGCAGGCTGTTACCCCCACATAATGCCCCATGCAGGCTGTTCCCCCCCATATAATGCCCCATATAGGATGTCACCCCACCTTATAATGCCCCATGCAGGATGACACCCCCCCCTTCCTTATAATGCCCCACGCAGGATGTCACCCCCATTATAATGCCCCATGCAGGATGTCACACCCCCCCCCCTTATAATGCCCCATACAGGATGTCACACACACCCACCTCACCCCCCTCCCTTATATTGCCACAGGCCTCCATATAATAAAAAAAAAATCAAATACTCACCTCACATCTGACCTGCTGCCGCTGCTCCGGACTCCAGCGTCACCGGCCTCATCCCGCTCTGCGCTGTGACTGCTCAGGAGAGAGCGCGGTGTAAAAATGTCACCGCGCCCTCTGACCTGAGACGTCACAGTGCAGCAGCCGCGGAGGATGCAGGAGCTGCTGCGGAGGCACGGGGAGGGGTAAGTTTTGTGCCGGGTGCCGGGGCCCTGAGCAAGCACGGGGGAGCGGGTGCTGACTGTTAGGGGCACCCCCCCGCCTGCTCAGGGCCCCGGCATTTGCCCGGGTGATGACGCCGGCCTTGGTGTGCGGCTTGTGTGCCTGCTTCTGGGGGGGGGGGCAGCTGCCCCCCCCCCCCCTGCCCCACGGTGGGTGCGCCCATGCATCAGAAGGTAATTATATTTTTATTTTTTACCATTCTTTTATGGTCACACTATATAAATCCATGCTGGTTGCATGGATTTATATAGTGTGACCAAGTTGTCAAGCACTTTCCAAGTGATGCTAAAATCGCTTGGAAAGCGCTTGACAACCCGCATGCAGAAATGCATGTGAAGAATAGAGATGAGCGATGTTCGACTAGAACTGTTCGCCAATCTCAAATTCGAGCTGTTTTGGGCGGTGTTCGAGCCGTTCGGCGAACACGAACGATTTGAGAAAAATTCGGCTGTTCGAGGTTATGTTCGATAACTGTTTGTGCACCAAAATCATAACTGGATTTTTTCTCAGTAATGATGAAAATTAATGTTAATACGCAGTTTGAGTGTACAGCGGGGCGGGGGGAGGGGCAGCGGATGGATCTCTGCAGGAATAATGAAGATCTCCATTTTTCTTTTCTCTTTCCCGCATTTACAGTGGGGAGGTGCAATCTGTCAGCCTATCAGCAGCGCACACACGGAGCGAACTGCTTTTTTTCACACAAGCAAGGGCATGTGTCATTGGAAGTGTATGTCACATGTCCTTGCCCTATAAGACCCAGCCATTTTCCCCGTCGCCACCATTTTCTCACTGCTGCAGCTGCGTGTTAGACGGCACCGCTGTTGCTGTGTGCACTATACCTTGTTAATTTCAAGCCAATTTTCGCACAAATCTACAGATAGCTTGGGAGTAGGGAATAGTTGTGATTGCAGTCCTTTTAAGGACTAGGTTACAGCATTTCCTACGACTTTTATCAGGCAGGTCTGTGCTCTTAAATACATAGGTTGTGGAAGTAAAGACTAATTGTAATTGCAGTCCTTTTCAGGACTAAGTTACATCAGTTCCTATCACTTTTTGCCAGGCAGGTCTGTGCCAGTGCTGTGCAAGTTTTTTTCACAGCATTTGGCTGAATCTAGCAAAGCTAATCCTTTTTGGCCTATTGCAGAGTGTGTTAGTCAGTGGAGTAGCTTATCTGTGTTGCAAGATACACCACCTGTGTATAGAATACCAATTTTTTTACTGCACCTAGTGAAGTAAAACCTTTTGGGCATAGCATCATTCTATTAGTCCATCTATACTGACCTCCATAAGGTTGCAAATTGAATATAATTTTTTTTCTGCATCTAGCTCTGAAAAAATATTTGTCCTTCTAGCAGTGTGTGGGACTTGTTCTACTAGTCCATCTATACTGACCTCCATCAGGTTGCAAATTCAAAATTATTTTTTGTCTGCATCTAGCTCTGAAAAAATATTTGGGCTTCTAGCAGTGTGTGGGACTTGTTCTATTAGTCCATCTATACTGACCTCCATCAGGTTGCAAATTAAAAATATTTTTTTGTCTGCATCTAGCTCTGAAAAAATATTTGGCCTTCTAGCAGTGTGTGGGACTTGGTCTATTAGTCCATCTATACTGACCTCCATCAGGTTGCAAATGAAAAATATTTTTTTGTCTGCATCTAGCTCTGAAAAAATATTTGGCCTTCTAGCAGTGTGTGGGACTTGTTCTATTAGTCCATCTATACTGACCTCCATCAGGTTGCAAATTAAAAAATTTTTATCTGCATCTAGCTCTGAAAAAATATTTGGGCTTCTAGCAGTGTGTGGGACTTGTTCTATTAGTCCATCTATGCTGACCTCCATCAGGTTGCAAATTGAATATAATTTTTTTCTGCATCTAGCTCTGAAAAAATATTTGTCCTTCTAGCAGTGTGTGGGACTTGTTCTATTAGTCCATCTATACTGACCTCCATCAGGTTGCAAATTCAAAATAATTTTTTTTCTGCATCTAGCTCTGAAAAAATTTTTGTCCTTCTAGCAGTGTGTGGGACTTGTTCTACTAGTCCATCTATACTGACCTCCATCAGGTTGCAAACTGAATATAATTTTTTGTCTGCATCTAGCTCTGAAAAAATATTTGGGCTTCTAGCAGTGTGTGGGACTTGTTCTATTAGTCCATCTATGCTGACCTCCATCAGGTTGCAAATTGGATATAATTTTTTTCTGCATCTAGCTCTGAAAAAATATTTGTCCTTCTAGCAGTGTGTGGGACTTGTTCTATTAGTCCATCTATACTGACCTCCATTAGGTTGCAAATTAAAAATAATTTTTTTTCTGCATCTAGCTCTGAAAAAATATTTGTCCTTCTAGCAGTGTGTGGGACTTGTTCTACTAGTCCATCTATACTGACCTCCATCAGATTGCAAATTCAAAATAATTTTTTGTCTGCACCTAGCTCTGAAAAAATATTTGGCCTTCTAGCAGTGTGTGGGACTTGTTCTATTAGTCCATCTATACTGACCTCCATCAGGTTGCAAACTGAATATAATTTTTTTCTGCTTCTACCTCTGAAAAAATATTTTGGCTTCTAGCTGTGTGTGGGACTTGTTCTATTAGTCCATCTATACTGACCTCCATCAGGTTGCAAATTGAATATAATTTTTTTCTGCATCTAGCTCTGAAAAAATATTTGTCCTTCTAGCAGTGTGTGGGACTTGTTCTATTAGTCCATCTATACTGACCTCCATCAGGTTGCAAATTCAAAATAATTTTTTTTCTGCATCTAGCTCTGAAAAAATTTTTGTCCTTCTAGCAGTGTGTGGGACTTGTTCTACTAGTCCATCTATACTGACCTCCATCAGGTTGCAAACGGAATATAATTTTTTGTCTGCATCTAGCTCTGAAAAAATATTTGGGCTTCTAGCAGTGTGTGGGACTTGTTCTATTAGTCCATCTATGCTGACCTCCATCAGGTTGCAAATTGGATATAATTTTTTTCTGCATCTAGCTCTGAAAAAATATTTGTCCTTCTAGCAGTGTGTGGGACTTGTTCTATTAGTCCATCTATACTGACCTCCATCAGGTTGCAAATTGAATATCATTTTTTCCTGCATCTAGCTCTGAAAAAATATTTGGGCTTCTAGCAGTGTGTGGGACTTGGTCTATTAGTCCATCTATACTGACCACCATCAGGTTGCAAATTGAATATAATTTTTTCCTGCATCTAGCTCTGAAAAAATATTTGGGCTTCTAGCAGTGTGTGGGACTTGGTCTATTAGTCCATCTATACTGACCTCCATCAGGTTGCAAATTGAATATCATTTTTTCCTGCATCTAGCTCTGAAAAAATATTTGGGCTTCTAGCAGTGTGTGGGACTTGGTCTATTAGTCCATCTATACTGACCACCATCAGGTTGCAAATTGAATATAATTTTTTTCTGCATCTAACCCAGCCAATAGTTTTGGCCTAATACCACAGTTTGGCCACTCAGCTCTGCTCGGTTCCCATCCATTTTTTTTTTGTGCAAACAACTACAGAGTTGTGAATTAGTTAACCACCAAAATGAGTGGAAAAAGGCCTGCTTCTGGTGGAAAGGGGAATAGGCGTGTTGGGAAGGGGAAAAAAGGTTGTGTCCGTGGGGTAGGTGTTAAAGCAACAGTAACATCTGCAGAAGAAAGACCATCTTCCAGCCAAACTAAAATGTCTACTTCTTTTAGCGGACAATGTGATAAGATCCCTTTCTTACGGCCACGCCAATCGCTACAAATTCCAGATGAGGCACAAAAACAGCAGGTGCTTGAACGGATATCAAGTGTTCCTTTAAGTGGGCTCTCCTCCACATCAACTTCAACATCACAAATACTCCAGTCCTCAAAGGTGTCACCCCAATCGCACTTGCTTCCTCACAGCTCCCAAATCTCCAGCTGCCCGTCTGAGTATGAGGTAGAACAGATGGTTGAGTCTGCAGAGCTATTTACTCATACTATAGCCTGGGAATCAGAGGTCGGCTCCAGCGCTTCTGTGAATCCAGACGAGGAAATGATCTGCACTGATGCCCAGAATCTTTATGAGTCGGATCCCGGACCAGACGCTGAAGGTTCTGACCATAATGTAGACCCTCATTCCCAAACTGTAACTCCTGTTGGTGGAGACAATGAGGAAGACGATGATGAGACTCAAATACCTGATTGGAGCGACAACTTTAGTTTTTTGTCAGGGCAGGAACAGGTTGGCTCTGAGGACGACGGGTGTGATAACGCACAGGGTGATGATGATGAGGTTGGAGATCCCACTTACTGTCAACCCACAGTCAGCCAAGAGATGAGGTCAGCAGAGGAGGTGGAGGAGAATGCTAGTGACGACGAGGTCAGGTTGCGCCTTCCTGGACAGAGACGTAGTACTGGAAGCACGTCAACAACTGCATCCTCAAACACAACTCTGCCTCTCACCACAAGTCGTGGTGGCTCTTCAGGTCGCATGGGTGCTAAGCCTTGCATAGCCTGGGCATTTTTTCAGATCGATAAAGATGACCCAACTCGTGTTATCTGTAACATTTGTCAGCAAAAGCTAAGTAGAGGCCAAAAAATACATAGTTTGAGTACTTCATGCATGAACCGGCACATGGACATGAAGCATAAGTTGCAGTGGGAAGCTCACTGTGCTACAATGCGGCCTAGCCAGCCGGGCCAACCACCGTCTGCCATATCTTGTGCATCCGCGGCCTCTTCATCCTCTGTGACTGGGGGGACAGCAGTCACACCTGTTTTGGGGCGCAGACCTGCCACCTCTTTACCCGCAACAGCCAGCGTGATTGGCAGGTCATCATTTTCTTTGGAGGTGGTAACAGCAGCTGGTGTTGAGCGCTGTCCGACATCGATAGCACCACCTTGGGATCAAGGCAACCTAACATGTCCGCCTGCATCTTTCTCACAGACCGGCAGTTTGCCGGGGACACCCTTATCAACCCCGTCTAAGCACAATAGCCAGCCCTCGGTCCCTCAGATGTGGACAAGTAAAAGACCATTTCCTCCTAGCCATGAGAAAGCTAAGAGGTTGAATTTCACCATCTGCAAGCTCTTGGCTACAGAAATGCTGCCTTTCCGCCTGGTGGACACAGAGGATTTTCGAGACCTTATGTCCGTCGCAGTGCCCCAGTACCAGATGCCCAGTCGGCACTACTTCTCAAAGAAAGGTGTGCCTGCGCTCCACCAGCATGTCGCACACAACATCACCGCTTCTTTGAGAAACTCTGTGTGTGACGGTGCATTTCACCACAGACACTTGGACGAGTAGGCATGGACAGGGGCGTTACATGTCGCTGACTGGGCACTGGGTAACTATGGTGACAGCAGGACAAGGGGCTGCTGTCCAAGTCTTGCCGTCCCCACGAGTTGTGCGTCAATCCTCTTTATCTCAAAGTTCCTCCACTGCTTCTGCCTCCTCAACCTCCTCTCAGTCCTCCACCTGCACCCAAAGCCTGTCTGGTCATGCCACAAGCTTTCTAACTGCGCAGAAGGGATCCTGCACACCTCCTTACTATGCTGGCAGTAGGGCTCAACGTCATCAGGCGGTTTTTACTTTGAAATGTCTAGGAAATGTGAGTCACACAGCTGAGGAGTTGTGGTCAGCTCTGGAGAACCAGTTTCATGAATGGTTGTCTCCACTGGACCTGAAACCAGGGAAGGCCGTGTGTGACAATGCTGCAAACCTGGGTGCGGCCCTTCGCCGAGGCAATGTGTCACACGTGCCTTGTATGGCTCACGTGTTGAACCTAGTTGTCCAGCAATTTTTAGCCCACTATCCCGGACTAGATGGCCTTCTGCAGAGGGCACGGTCGCTGTGTGCTCACTTCCGCCGTTCGCATCCCGCAGCTCAGTGACTTACATCTCTACAGAAGTCGTTGGGCCTGCCACTTTACCGGCTAAAATGCGATGTGCCTATGACGCGCCCCTGGGCCTGTGTCGCGCTGCGGTGCGCACGCGGGAGCTTACCCGGAGCCGGATCCGTGGAGGGTTGTAGTCTCGTGGCGGTGACCCGGTCCGTGCCCAGGGAGTCAAACTGGACGGCAGTCTACTAGTAGTAAATAGTTGATGACTACGCCACCCGTTGAGTGCAGCCAGGGAGCTGCTGCTGCGGGGCAGACCGCTGAGGCCGATGGTAGGATTATGCAGCGTGATAGTATAACCCCCAACGGGAGGGGTATGGTCTCAGGGCAGCCGACGTGGATGATGGGGGTAGCAGGAACCACTCAGAGACGGTACGGTGTAGTTCAGGGTCTTTACTGGTAACAACGATAGACCCTCCCGGAGTACTTGCTAGCGAACGGGGCCTGGTCAGTCCTTGAGCAGATGGGATCTCCCCTGGCCAGGCGTAGTTGTAGGCCTCCCAAACTGACTGTACTCTTCTGGCTACCTTGCTAGAAGCTGATGTAAGTAGCCCACGTCCCTGAGTGTACCGTGTGGTGCTCACCCGTATGGCCGGTGACTCGGGGCCTTCTAATGGCTTCCGCTCCACGATGGCGGTGCTGGTCCCACGCGTGTGACCGTGCCTTCGGGCTTCTGGGCCAGAGGACCTGAAATCCCCTGCCTGACGGATTCTGCTGCTGGGTAGGAGTTAGTCCCCACAGCCTCGGACTCCGGGTCCGGAAAGAAGTCTTCTTAGTCAGGGCGAGCTCTGCAGCTGCCAGCCCCTGACTCCTTGTAACTCTGCTGTTTCCTATGCTGCTTCTTGTCTCTACTCCACTTGTCTGACTCACCCTGCCTCAGCCCCGGGTTTATACAGGGGAAGTTCTTCCCCTCCCAAGACTGGGCAGGAGGTGTGGCATGCACAGGATCCCTGACCAAAGGACCTCCCACCTGCTCTCAGACATAACATTACATTACTGTGGAAAACCAGACCCCTGGGGTGCCACATTCCCCCCTAGTGAAATTTAGTACTCCGGGACTAAACACATTTAGAAAAACATAACAAGGCAAAAACATTAATAATACAATAAGAAAACATATAAAGATGGTTACGGCGTGTCCGCAACCGGGTGCAGTCTCTGAAGAGAGCAAGGTGTCCATTTCACCAACACAGGGAGACGTAACCAGGTAGGGGTCTGTCCTACCCCGAGTCCTTAACAGTCTCTAGTCCATCCTGGGTTACGCTCCAACTATGTACAAGGATTCCCGGTAAATCCACCAAGGATTCCTAAAAATAACTAGAAACACAAAATTATACACAAGCAACAAGACACAGAAAAACATAAATAAAACAATTTATACACTTTAAATTCTCCAGCGTGCAGGTAACTGGCCTCTAGTGGCCCGAGTGGACCTACGGAGCTGACTGTCTGGCCCTGAACTACAGGGTGTAGGAGCTGTCAAGGGTAAACTGGGCAGCTGTCTACCGGCTCTTTGTCTCACTAGGGGTACGGCAGGCTCACTATAAGCAGAGGGTTGATTCTCCTGTTCTGCTTGTGTGGAGTCTTCTGCCTCCTGGACCGGCTGTTCTTCCAGCTCTACCCGTTGCTCTGTAGGTTCTTGGGATGATGGTTGGAGGAAGGTGAGTACGGGTACCACAACTGCACCATTGACTTGAGTCCAAGACTGAGGGAAGTCCCCGAGCACGGTACTAACCATATCTTCCCTTTCTTCCACGGGTCGATGGTCTTCTTGTTCCTCTTCAGGGTTCCTCAGTTGTTCGGGACACTTCTTCAGGTGGTCCCGGGATACAATGGCTGTGGTTTCCCCTCCGTCTTTACTGATGGTACAGACCTTCGGGTTCTCGTGGCTTGAGGGCAGTACGGTGTACGGGTCCTTCTCCCACTGGTCGTCCAACTTGTGGAGCCGTCTCTTCCTCTTCAAGACCTGCTCTCCGGGTACCAGGGGAACAGCGGGAGCATACTGGTTGTAAGTTTTCTCTTGTCTTTCCCTAGCCTGACAGAGACTTCGCTCCACGCTCTCCTGTACTCTCCGGTACTGCTGCTGCCTCTCTGTGTCCCAGTCTGTTTCTGGTGAAGTGTCCTCGGGGGTCAGGACTCCCATTTCCAGGTCAACAGGTAACTTACCAGGTCTTGCCCTCATTAGGTAAGCCGGGGTACAGTTGGTGGAACCTACCGGGATGTGGTTGTATAGGTCCACCAGATCGGGCAACTTTTCAGGCCACAGACTGCGTTCTTCCAGGGGCAACGTTTTTAGAAGATCCATTACCACCTGGTTCATTTTTTCACAAAGTCCATTAGTCTGCGGATGGTAGGGTGTCGTCCTTATCTTCCGGCAGCCATACAGATTGCAGAATTCCTGAAAGACCTCCGCTTCAAAGGCAGGTCCCTGGTCCGTCAGCACTTGGTCCGGGTACCCGTGTGGACGGCAGAAGTGCTGCTGGAAGGCTCTAGCTGCTGTTTGAGCCGTTAAGTCCTTGACGGGGACGACAACCAAGAACCGGGAGTAATGATCCACGATGGTTAACGCGTAGACGTAGCCACTTCTGCTTGGGGTCAGTTTTACATGATCCAAGGCTACCAGTTCCAACGGTTGCCGGGTGACGATGGACTGCAGGGGAGTCTTCTGGCTGGCTCGGTCCTTCCTTCTCAGGTTGCACGGGCCACAATCTCTGCACCACTTCTCGATGGTTCCCCTCATGCCTACCCAGTGGAACCGCTCGCGCAGCAGGAACTCCAGCTTTTTCCACCCAAAGTGTCCAGCTCCGTCGTGGTATGCCTCCATCACCATGGCTGCGTCTCTTCGTGGCACCACTACTTGCCAGAGTAATTCATGCGTCCGGGAGTTAACCATTCTGCGGCACAACTTCCCTTTGTAAAGGAACAGTCGACTCTTCTCTGCCCATAGTTGTTTGGCTTCCTCCGGAGCGTCTGGTTCAAGCTGAGCCTCCGGCCGAGTCAGCATCTCCTTCACCAGTCGGAACGGCAGGGTCGCTGTCTTGCGTTTCCGCCCAGTTGTAGTGGGGTAAGGGGTTCAACGTAGCAGCCTGCTTACTCCTTACCCGGTGGGAATACTGAATAGTCCCATGACGGTGGAACGCAGGGAGTTCAACTTCTTCCAGTCCCTCCGGATCTTCTCCTCCGTCCGGCAGGTTGGGCATCCTGGACAGGGCGTCCTCGTTGGTATTGGAGCGTCCTGCCCGGTATTTAATTGTGAACTCGTAGTTGGACAGACGGGCCATCCACCTCTGCTCCAGGGCACCGAGTCTTGCCGTGTCCAGGTGTGTCAGCGGGTTGTTATCCGTGTACACGGTGAACCGGGAAGAAGCGAGGTAATGCTTAAAGCGCTCAGTGATTGCCCATACTACGGCCAGGAACTCTAACTTAAATGAGCTGTAATTCTCGGGGTTCCTTTCGGTGGGTCGCAGTTTTCGGCTGGCGTAGGCGATTACTCGTTCCTTCCCCTGCTGGATCTGGGACAGTACGGCTCCTAGCCCGATGTTACTGGCGTCGGTGTAGAGGATAAAGGGCTGGCTATAATCCGGGTACGCCAGGATTTCGTCCCCCGTGAGGGCCATCTTCAGCTGGCGGAAGGACTCTTCTTCCAGCTCTTCCCATTTGAAGGGCGGCTTCTGGTTCTTGGCCTTCCGGGACTGGCCTATCAGGAGGTCCTGCATAGGTGCTGCCTTTTTGGTGAAACCGGGAATAAACCTTCGGTAGTAGCCTACCAACCCGAGGAACTGCCGCACTTCTTTTACGCTGGAGGGGCTTGGCCATTCCTTAATTGCGGTGATTTTATCAGGGTCGGGAGCCACTCCGTCAGCGCTCACTACGTGTCCCAGGTACTGCACCTTTGGTTTCAGGAGGTGACACTTGGAGGGTTTCACCTTTAGGCCGTAACTCGCCAGAGCCTCGAACACTTCCGCCAGGTGTTTCAGGTGGTCCTCATACGTCTTGGAATATACGATGACATCGTCCAGGTACAACAGGACCGTCTCGAAGTTTCTGTGGCCCAGACAACACTCCATTAGGCGTTGGAAGGTTCCTGGTGCGTTGCAGAGTCCGAACGGCATGCAGGTGAACTCGCTAAGTCCCATCGGGGTGGTGAATGCGGTCTTCTCCCGGTCCGCCTCTGCTACAGGAACCTGCCAGTACCCGCTAGTGAGATCCAAGGTAGAGAAGAAGTTAGCAGATCTTAAAGCAGCCAATGACTCCTCTATCCTTGGTAAGGGGTACGCATCCTTGTGTGTGATACGGTTGATTTTCCGGTAATCTACACACATCCTCATGGTGTTGTCTTTCTTTTTGACTAAAACTAATGGGGCTGCCCAGGGGCTACAACTATCCCGGATTACCCCAGCCTCCTTCATGTCTCTAAGCATCCCCTTGGCGTGTTGGTAATGTGCAGGGGGTACGGGTCGATACCTCTCTTTTATGGGAGGATGATCTCCCGTGGGGATGCGATGTTCTACCCCCTTGACTCGCCCGAAGTCTAACGGGTGTTTACTAAACACTCTCTCATACTCTTGAACCACCCGATAGACTCCTTGTTTCTGATGTGAGGGAGTGGAGTCAGTACCCAGATGTAGTTGCTGACACCAGTCCTCCATGTCTTTCTTAGAGCCGTTACCTTCCTCCGGGTGAGATGGAGGCAAGGGTTCCACAGATTGTATAGAATTTTGATTAGTGATATATAATTTGGCTAGCGTGGCATACCGGGGCAGGTACACTTCCCTCTCCCCGATATTTATTATGCGAACGGGCACCCTCCCATGGCGTACATTGACGACCCCCCGTGCTGTCAAAATGGTGGGCCTACTGTCTGAGTAAACTGGTTCTACCATTGCCTGGTAATCTCTACCTCTCAGACCAATAGCTGCCCGGCACCAAATCATCATTTCACTTTTTGGGGGCATGGCAATAGGAAAAGGGTCACACATTCTTACGCTACCAATCTCACCGCCGGAGAGTTCCACTTGTTGCCGTTGCATCAGTGCCCGGATCTCTTTCTGGAGCACCCGCTGCTCGCCGGAGCTGGCATTCTTGGCAACCTGCTGTAAAAGGAAAATCACCTCTGCAAGACAATTTTCAATTACATTAGTTCCTAGAGTTATTTTTGGGTGACTCTCATGTTTATCAATATCTACAATGATCAGTCCCTGTGCGGCCAGTTCGACTCTACCAATTTTGATGGTCACCTCTTTAAATCCGATCTGTGGCACGGGCTGACCATTGCTGGCGATGATACTCAAGTCGTCGTCGGGGTAGCGGGTAATATCCGAGTCATTCCAGTACTGCTTGAAGAGCACGTACGGGATGGTGGTGACCTGTGACCCGGTGTCCAGTAGGGCACTCATGGGAATGCCATCCAGTACCACAGGCAAGACTGGACGTCCTCCCACATATCTGTCGCGCCAGTTCGATGGGCCTGGTGATCTTTTTCCTGGGGGTTGGCCCTCTACCCCAGGTTGTGCCCGTTTAAAGAACAGTACCTTGCCATATGTCCGGGTTGATTGCAGCGGCGGCAGATGGGTCGTCCGTCCTCACTGTATCGGTCACTGGGTCTTCCTCTGGCCGGTGGGGTCCTCCTTGGTCGACGCCACGGGATGTCCTCCGGTCCGGATGCCAGCTGGATCTTCCCTGGGGTGGAAACCTGTAAAGACTGCACAGTTCGGGTTAGCGCAGCAACGCTCTTAGCTAGCTCTTGGACCTGATGGTGTAGGTCTGGAGCCGGGTCATTGTCCAAAGCCTGCGCATCGGCTCCCACAGGCCCTGCTGACAAGGGCGCCGCCTCCTGGTAGTAAGTGGTAGTGGGGCGTCTGTGGGTCACAACGCCACCTGGTGCCGGTTCTCGGAGCACCCGGATGGCTCTGTCCTTGAACTGTGCAAAGTCCAGATGGGGATCCTGTAAGGCCATTGCCCGCAACTGGGTTCGGTGGGCATTGCAATATAAACCCTCTATAAATTGTTCAGTCAACAGCCTGTCCTCGTTTCCCACCCCATCAGGGTCGGTCTGCTTTATGGCCCTCAGGGCCTCTTGTAGGTTTAGTGCATAGTCCCTTATACTCTCATGCGCTCGCTGCTTGCACCCGTAGAATCTAAGCTTAATCTCGGCTGAGGTGCGGGTATCAAAGGTGTCCTTCAGCCGGGTTAGTATCCCTGCGACAGTCTTCCTCCCAGGTGGCCAGGATTTTACTTCCCTTTTGGCTGCCCCTGTTAGTTGGGCCACCAGGATGCTCACTTTTTGCTCTTCTGTGAGGGGGTACACCTGGAAGAGGCTATCCAGCTTTTCTCTAAAGTCATGCAGGGTATGTGACTCCCCTGAGTACTGGGGTAGCCAAGCTGCTCCCGGGATATAGGGCATGGTGAAGGGCATAACTGCAGCAGCGGTAGCGCTGGCGGGGGTTGAGGCAGTGAAGCTCTCCTCCGTATCCGACATCTTCCTCCCCCCTAGTGGACCGTGGCCTACCTTGCGATGATCCTCTTCCGTAGGCCGCGGCTCCGCAGTGGATCGTCAGGGTTGAGGACCTTCCGTCGCGCTCCTGTGACGTCGGCGTCTGCTGGGCTCCTTCCAGGACCTTACGCAACGTCCGGACGTGAGGCGGGGCTTCAGTTCTCGCGCGCTTTCGGAGTCCACGCCCCTCTTCTTCCCGCGCGGCGTCCTCAAGATGGCGTCCAATGGCGGGAAAACTCCACGGATGGCGGGAAGAAGGTCGAAGATGGCGCCGGATGGCGGGAAAACTTCGCGGATGGCGGGAAGAAGGTAGAAGATGGCGCCGGATGGCGGGAAACCTCCACGGATAGCGGGAATCTTCACCACTGGTAAGTTTGAACAGTCTTTGCTTTTCAGGCACGCGGTACCCGGTGGTTGCGGGCACGAAATCCTGCCGACTACGCCAAAGTTGACGCGCCCCTGGGCCTGTGTCGCGCTGCGGTGTGCACGCGGGAGCTTACCCGGAGCCGGATCCGTGGAGGGTTGTAGTCTCGTGGCGGTGACCCGGTCCGTGCCCAGGGAGTCAAACTGGACGGCAGTCTACTAGTAGTAAATAGTTGATGACTACGCCACCCGTTGAGTGCAGCCAGGGAGCTGCTGCTGCGGGGCAGACCGCTGAGGCCGATGGTAGGATTATGCAGCGTGATAGTATAACCCCCAACGGGAGGGGTATGGTCTCAGGGCAGCCGACGTGGATGATGGGGGTAGCAGGAACCACTCAGAGACGGTACGGTGTAGTTCAGGGTCTTTACTGGTAACAACGATAGACCCTCCCGGAGTACTTGCTAGCGAACGGGGCCTGGTCAGTCCTTGAGCAGATGGGATCTCCCCTGGCCAGGCGTAGTTGTAGGCCTCCCAAACTGACTGTACTCTTCTGGCTACCTTGCTAGAAGCTGATGTAAGTAGCCCACGTCCCTGAGTGTACCGTGTGGTGCTCACCCGTATGGCCGGTGACTCGGGGCCTTCTAATGGCTTCCACTCCACGATGGCGGTGCTGGTCCCACGCGTGTGACCGTGCCTTCGGGCTTCTGGGCCAGAGGACCTGAAATCCCCTGCCTGACGGATTCTGCTGCTGGGTAGGAGTTAGTCCCCACAGCCTCGGACTCCGGGTCCGGAAAGAAGTCTTCTTAGTCAGGGCGAGCTCTGCAGCTGCCAGCCCCTGACTCCTTGTAACTCTGCTGTTTCCTATGCTGCTTCTTGTCTCTACTCCACTTGTCTGACTCACCCTGCCTCAGCCCCGGGTTTATACAGGGGAAGTTCTTCCCCTCCCAAGACTGGGCAGGAGGTGTGGCATGCACAGGATCCCTGACCAAAGGACCTCCCACCTGCTCTCAGACATAACATTACATTACTGTGGAAAACCAGACCCCTGGGGTGCCACACCTACCCGGTGGAATTCAACTCTGCACATGTTGCAGCGACTGTGGCAGCACCGACAAGCCCTGGTGCAATACGTTCTGACGTATAGCCTGGGCCAACGAGATCCAGAGGTGGGGCAAATCACGCTGGAGGAGTGGTCTTAGATCAGGGACTTATGCACCCTTCTGCACAGTTTTGAAATGGCGACGAAGATGTTTAGTGCTGACGATGCCATTATCAGCATGACTATTCCGGTGATTTACATGCTGGAGCACATGTTAAACAGAATTCGGAGTCAGGTGGTGGCACAAGAGGAGGTGGAGGAAGTAGAGGAGGAGGAGTTGTATGCGGAAGGGCTAACATCTGCAAGGTCCAGACGGTCGGCAGCACCAAGGCGGCAGGCATGTGAGGGTGGGGGAGATGGTTTTACCAGGGCGCATGGTAGCAGCCAAACTAGTGAGGAAGGTGCAGGAGCCCAGGAAGAAGTGGAGGACGAACTGATGGAAGACTTATCAGATGAGGGAGACCTTGATCACATTTCTGTTGTGCGAGGTTGGGGGGAGAGGACAGAGGAAGGAAGCATGATTGTTACCTCGCCACCAACACAACAGGGACTTGGTGCTCCTGGATGCGCAACACACATGAGTGCCTTCTTGCTGCACTACCTGCAACATGACCCTCGAATTGTGAGAATTAGAAATAATCCTGACTACTGGGTTGCCACACTGTTAGATCCCCGGTACAAAAGTAAATTTGCAGAAATTATTCCTGCCATAGAAAGGGATGCACGCATGCAGGAGTATCAGCAGAGACTGTTGCAGAATCTTACAGTGCTTTTCCACAAAACACCAGTGGTGCACGTAGTGAATCTCACAGTTCCAACTTGCCAACCGTGGGACCGTCGAGTGTTCAGCACTCAAACCGTAACAGAAACACAGTATCTGCTGGTAACATCAATTTTGCGGAATTATTTCACCACTTTTTTAGCCCATCCTTTGCAAGGCCACAGGAGACAAGAAGTCTGACACATAGTCAACGCCTAGAGACTATGGTACAGGAGTATCTCCAAGTAAACATTGAAGCCATGACTGTGTCACTGGACCCTTGCTCTTTTTGGGCTTCCAATCTGGATAAATGGCCGGAGCTAGCCACTTACGCCTTGGAGATCTTGTCATGCCCCGCAGCCAGCGTTCTGTCTGAACGTGTGTTCAGCGCTGCTGGTGGTGTGCTGACAGATAAGCGCACGCGGCTCTCCACTGATAATGTAGACAGACTCACGTTTATAAAGATGAACAAATCATGGATCCGAAACGACTTTTTTACCCCTGTGTCATCCTGGGGAGAGTAAAAGCTTGATGATTGGTTAAAATCACCTCACCAACCATTTTAAGATTTCAAATTACTAATCATGTTTATCTGTATCTTGGCTGGAAAATTATTTGGGCTTTGTAGCAGTGTGCAGTACTGATTCTATTAGGCCATCTATACTAAGCTCCACCAGATTTAAAATTACTAATCATGTTTATCTGTATCTTGGCTGGAAAATAATTTTGGGGCTCCGATATGCGCAAGACACATAAGTGCCTTCTTGCTGCACTACCTGCAACATGACCCTCAGATTGTCAGAATTCGAAGTAATCCTGACTACTGGGTTGCCACACTCTTAGATCCCCCACACTCTTCGATCAACATTTTCATTTTAATAAAGACCAAAAAAATGGTCATTTTTGAAATTATAAGCATTAGCAGGTTATTAGAAACTGAAATCAAACAGTTTTCAACTCAAAACTTTATTCTAGGTGATGTTACATTTGCACATAGGACCCCTTGTTCGAAAGGAGCTTCTGAACTCTCTCGTCCATTGAATTTGTCAGGTTTTGGATGGTTTCTGCTTCAATTGTTTTGCATGAGGACAGAATACCCTCCCAGAGCTGTTGCTTAGATGTGAACTGCCTCCCGCCATCATAAACACTCCTTTTGATGATGCTCCAGAGGTTCTGAATGGGGTAGAGGTCAGGGGAGCATGGGGGTCACACCATAAGTTTGTCCCCTTTTATGCCCATATCAGCCAGAGATGCTGATGTGTTATGTGCAGCATGAGACGGTGCATTATCATGCATAAAAATGATCTTGCTGTGGAATACACGGTTCTTCTTCTTGAACCATGGCAGGAAGTGCTGTTTGAGAAACTCCACATACATTATGGAGTTCATCTTTACCCCTTCAGGGATCCTAAAGGGGCCGACAATCTCTCTCCCCATGATTCCAGCCCAAAACATTACTCCACCTCCTCCTTGTTGGCGCTGTAGCCGTGTTTGCGTGGGGTGTCCATCAACCAGCCATCCTCCACTCCATCCATCTGGACCATCGAGCGTTGCACGGCACTCATCCGTGAACAAAACAGTTTTGAAATCAGTCTTCATGTAATGTTTGGCCCACTGGAGCCGTTTCTGCTTGTGTGAAGTGGATAGAGGAGGTCGACAGGATGGCGTATGCACAGCTGCAAACCTCTGAAGGACCCTGCATCTTGTTGTTCGGGGGACGTTGGAGGCACCAGCAGCTTCAAAAACTTGTCTGCTGCTATGACAAGGATTTTTTGCCGCTGCTCTTTTAACCTGACGTAATTGCCTGTAGGAAAGAGTCCTCAATTTGCCCTTATCAGCACGCACACGTGTGTACTGTGAATCAGCTACATACTTCTTGATTGCCAAGACACTTCATCCTGATCATCGCACAATGTTGATTGTAGTCATGCCTTGACCTAAACACTCCACAATTTGTTGCTTCTCAGCAGCCGATACATCCTTTTTCTTTCCCATTTTGGCAGAAAATGTAGGCTGCTTAATAATGTGGGACAGCCTTCTTAAGTAGTCCAGCCTTTCATTGGACACACCTGCCAAACTAATTAGCACAGGTGTCTGCAATTGCTTACAGTGATATAAAGAGCCCTGACACACATCACCATCAATGAGTTTAACTGACAAACAAATAAATTCTTCCCTTATCACTCCTAAACACTTTTTGCATAAAAATTTGGAACACAGTGTACATGTGCTTTTCCACAAAACACCAGTGGTTCACGTAGTGAATCTTACAGTTCTAACTTGCCAACCGTGGTCTGTATGGAGTTGTTCAATAAAGGGCCCAAAATTAAGATAACATAGATGGGAGAGTGTAACGGGTCTGGGAGGCGGAACCTCTGAGCTACTATACAAGGGGGCGGTCCTTGTAAGGGAGCGGGTGTCGACCAGGGAAGACGGGCAGGAAGTCACAGCAGGTGACCGGGACAGTCTCTGAGTGAACGGGCTGGAGGTCACGGCAAGTGACCGGGGCAGTCTCTGGATGAACGGGCAGATGGTCACGGCAAGTGACCGGGGCAGTCTCTGAATGAACGGGCAGATGGTCACGGCAAGTGACCGGGGCAGTCTCTGGATGAACGGGCAGATGGTCACGGCAAGTGACCGGGGCAGTCTCTAGGTAAAGGGTTGGTACGACCTGTGGCGGCTGGTGATAGATGTGAGCTCCCAGGTGAGCAGGCGAGAGTCTCTGGATGAACGGGTGGTCACAGCATGTGACGGCGGAGCCTCCAGGAAGACCAACAGACAGGCGGCAGATGAGCGCTCCCAGGTGAGCGGGCAGAAGTCTCTGGACAGGCGGGTGGTCACAGCACGTGACGGCAGAGCCTCCAGGTAGGCTAGCAGACAGGCAGCAGATGAGCGCTCCCAGGTGAGCAGGCAAGCTGGTCCATAGACAGACTGACAGGAGTTGGAAGGCAGACCGTCGGACCTCAGGCAAGCAGGCAGGTGGCTGATGTGCGCTCCCAGGAGAGCGGGCAGGCTGGTCCGTAGACAGACTGACAGGAGTAGTAAGGCAGACCGTCGGACATCAGACTAGCAGGCAGGTAGCAGATAATCAGGCAGGAATAAGACAGCAAGCTGGCAGGAATCTGGCAGGTATCTGGCAGGTAACTGGCAACGGGACCTGAGGGCTGAAGCAGAGTAGTGAACAGTGCAACAACATTGCTCGGGCACCTCCATTTTGGAGGAGGTGCCTTATATATGGTGAAGTCCTCCGGCCATTGGCCGGGGACTCCTTAGGACGGCGCGCGCGGCCCCTTTAAGAGGGAGGGAGAGCGCGCGCGCCCTAAGCACAGTGGCCGGGAAGGAGCGCGCGCTGCCAGCAGAGCGGGAGGAGGACGCCGGGCACGGAGCAGAGAGGTGAGGGGAACAGCGTCCCTGCCTAGCAGAGGGCAGGGACGCCGGCGCTACAGTACCCCCCCCTTTAGGCCCCCCCTTTTTTAGGACAGACAGAAATTTAGCTAGGATAAGAGGGGCATGGATATTCTCCCGGGGCTCCCACGTTCTCTCCTCAGGACCAAACCCCTTCCAATCTACTAGAAAAAAGGTCTTTCCTCTTACCCTTTTGGTGGCAAGAATGTTCTCTACCTCAAACTCGTCCTCAGCAGAAACCGGAGCAGGAGGCGTACCTGTAGACTTGGAAAAAGAGTTAAGTACCACAGGTTTGAGGAGAGATACATGGAAGGAGTTAGGGATCCGTAAGTTGGCCGGGAGTTTCAATTTATAGGCCACCGGGTTGATCTGACTGATGACCTCCAGAGGACCGATGAACCGAGGCCCTAACTTGTAAGAAGGTATCTTGAGTCGGACATATTTAGATGAGAGCCAGACTTTATCTCCAGGACGAAATTGTGGAGGATCCAGGCGTTTTTTGTCAGCGTGTCTTTTCATCCGTTCGGACGACTGAAGGAGTGCGGATCGGGTACTCTCCCAAATGGAGGAAAATTTGCTAACGAGAGATTCCGCAGCCGGGTTGTCCACAGAGGTGGAGACAGGAAAAGGAATCCGAGGATGCTGACCGAAGACTACAAAAAACGGGGATTTGGAGGAGGATTCGCTCTCGTGATTGTTATAGGAGAACTCGGCCCAAGGTAGGAGATCCACCCAGTCAGAATGGTGGGCATTAACGAAGTGCCGGAGGTAACTGGTCAGGTTCTGATTGATTCGCTCCACTTGACCATTGGACTGTGGGTGGTAAGCGGAAGAGAAGTCCAGGGTGACGTCTAGCAGTTTACAAGTGGCTCTCCAGAAACGTGAGATGAACTGTACCCCACGATCCGACACGATGTGGAGGGGCAGGCCATGAAGACGGAAGATGTGGCGGATAAAGTCTTTAGCCAGCTCGGGTGCAGACGGGAGGCCTGGCAGGGGAATAAAGTGAGCCATCTTGGAAAAGCGGTCAGCGACCACCCAAATGACCGTACAACCGGCAGAGACGGGGAGATCAGTTATGAAGTCCATAGCAATATGCTGCCAGGGGGCAGCAGGCACAGGAAGCGGAAGAAGGCGACCGGCTGGCAGGTGTCTCGGGACTTTGTTGCGGGCGCAGGACACACAGGCAGAAACAAAGTCTATTACGTCCTTGTGCAGGGTAGGCCACCAGTAGTGCCGGGCAATAAGCTGGAGGGTCTTTTTCTGACCGGCGTGGCCAGCTAGTTTAGACGAGTGACCCCAGTGTAGGATCTTCTCCCGATCAGGTACTGATACGAACGTCTTACCGGGAGGGAGACGATTTAGACTCACGGGAGCCACCTGCATTACTCTGGCGGGATCGATGATATGTTTAGGTTCTTCCTCGAGATCGGACACCAGAAAGGATCGGGACAAGGCATCTGCTTTGACGTTTTTGTCAGCCGGGCGAAAATGAAGAACAAAATCAAAGCGAGCAAAAAACAAGGACCACCGGGCTTGGCGCGGGTTAAGTCTCTGGGCATGCTGGAGGTAAGCCAAGTTCTTGTGGTCAGTGTAAATTATTACCGGGTGAAGAGCCCCCTCGAGTAGGTAACGCCACTCCTCCAATGCCAGCTTGATGGCCAATAACTCTCGGTCTCCTATGGAATAGTTGCGCTCAGAAGAGGAGAAGAGTTTGGAGAAGAAGCCACAAGTTACCATTCTCCCGGAAGATGATTTTTGAGTAAGTACCGCTCCGGCTCCAGAGGAGGAGGCGTCAACTTCCAGGAAGAACTGCTTGTTGCCGTCCGGGCGATGCAGCACCGGGGCGGAAGAGAAGGCCTGTTTCAGGGAAAGAAAGGCCTCCTCTGCTTCGGGCGGCCACTCTTTGGGATTAGTACCCTTACGGGTGAGCGCGGAAATTGGGGCAGTCCGGGAAGAGAAGTGTGGTATGAAGAGGCGGTAGTAGTTGGCGAAGCCCAGGAATCGCTGAATGGCCTTCAACCCCTCCGGTCGAGGCCATTTCTCGATGGCAGACAGTTTCTCTGGATCCATTCGTAGGCCGGTCTGAGAAATAATGTAGCCCAAAAACGGAAGCGAGGTCTGCTCAAAGAGGCACTTCTCGTATTTAGCGAAGAGGTGATTCTGCCTGAGCCTGAGCAGGACCTGACGAACGTCCCTCCAGTGAGTCTGGAGATCCGGAGAGAAGACCAAGATGTCGTCCAGGTACACCACTACGCAGGAGTAGAGAAGGTCCCGGAAGATGTCATTGACCAACTCTTGAAAGACGGCAGGAGCGTTACAGAGACCAAAGGGCATTACCAGATATTCATAGTGGCCGTCCCGGGTGTTGAATGCCGTCTTCCATTCATCCCCCTGACGGATACGAACCAGGTTGTACGCCCCACGGAGGTCCAGTTTGGTGAAGATTCTAGCCCCCCTCAGACGATCAAATAACTCCGGAATGAGCGGAAGGGGGTACTTATTCTTCACCGTGATCTGGTTAAGGCCTCTATAGCCTATACAGGGACGGAGAGAGCCGTCCTTCTTTTTGACGAAAAAGAAGCCTACTCCCACCGGGGAGGTAGATTTCCGGATGCATCCCCTGGCCAGATTCTCCTCAATATATTCGGACATCGACCGGGTCTCAGCAGCGGATAATGGATAAATACGCCCACGGGGAGGAGTAGTACCAGGTAACAGGTCGATAGGGCAGTCGTATGGTCTATGAGGGGGTAGTGTCTCTGCTTCCTTTTTATTAAAGACATCAGCATAAGACCAATAAGGAATCGGAAGTCCAGGTAGATTAGCTGGGGTAGGAGAAGGACGGACGGGATGGACGGGAACCAGACAGGTCTTATGGCAGTCCTGTCCCCAGCGAAGGACTTCTCCGGTCTGCCAGTCAAGCACGGGTGCATGTCTCTGGAGCCAAGGTAGGCCTAGCAAGAGGGCGTGAGAGAGTCCAGGCAGAACATGAAAGGAGATACTCTCAGAATGCAGCATTCCCACCTGCAGAGTAACGGATTCGGTGATGAGTTGGATGGGGCGTGGTAAGAGACCCCCATCCACGGCAGCAACAGACAAGGGTACAGCCAGAGGTTTGGTGGGGATGCGGTATTTCTCTACCAGGGACTGTGAAATAAGATTCCCGGCTGCTCCAGAGTCAAGTTGGGCTAGTTCGAAATAACGGTTTTCCCCGCAGACGATTGAGACTGACAACAGCAGAGATGGAGAGGATTTATTCTTGTCTAGGTCGACCTCTCTGAGCGAACCTAGACACAGGCGTTTCCCGACCTCTCCGGGCAGGCACGGATCCGGTGCTCCTTACTGCCACAGTAGAAGCAGCTCCCCTCGGCACGGCGTAAGTCCTGACAGGTTTTGACCATCTTGGTCTGGTCGACCTGCATAGGCTCAGGAGAGTGTACCTGGGTAGAGACGGAGGGAGTGACGGGTTTCTGAAAAGTAGGAGCTAGATGTGGTAACCTCCTCTCACAGGTGACCTCTTTGGCACGCTCCTGGAACCGTAGGTCAATCCGGGTGGCAAGAGTTATTAGGTCATCGAGAGTGGTAGGGATGTCCCGACCGGCAAGTTCATCTTTAATACGGCCGGACAGACCCTCCCAGAAGACGGATACCAGAGCGTCGTTATCCCAGGCCAGCTCCGAGGCAAGGGTACGGAACCGTATGGCATATTGGCCCACGGTGAGACTTCCCTGACGGAGGCGTAGCAGTGATGATGCGGATGAGGTCTTCCGTCCGGGTTCGTCGAAGACTTTCCGGAAAGCCGTGGGAAAAGCAGTAAAGTTGGACACCAGGGGGTCTCCTCTCTCCCATAGAGGATTTAGCCAGGCCAGGGCCTCCCCGGTGAGATGGGACATGATGAATGCAATTTTGGCCCGGTCGGAGTTAAACTGGTGGGACAAAAGTTCAAAGTGCAGGGTGCACTGATTTATGAAGCCCCGAGCCTGGGCGGAGTCGCCTCCGAAGCGAGGAGGTGCAGAAAGCCGGGGTCCAGGGTAGGATACCATGGTATTAGTGGGCAGCGGAGCTGCCGGATTGCGAGACATGGCACTGGCGGAGGTTGCTGGTGGAGCAGTCAGAGTGTCCAGGCGAGTATTGACATTCCGCAGGTGACCCAGGATGGACTCCTGTTGGGACCTTTGACGGGACAGTTCATGACACAGGTCCGAGAGCGAGGGAGCTTGGGTGCCACCGGGTTCCATGGCCCGAGCAAACTGTAACGGGTCTGGGAGGCGGAACCTCTGAGCTACTATACAAGGGGGCGGTCCTTGTAAGGGAGCGGGTGGCGACCAGGGAAGACGGGCAGGAAGTCACAGCAGGTGACCGGGACAGTCTCTGAGTGAACGGGCTGGAGGTCACAGCAAGTGACCGGGGCAGTCTCTGGATGAACGGGCAGATGGTCACGGCAAGTGACCGGGGCAGTCTCTGAATGAACGGGCAGATGGTCACGGCAAGTGACCGGGGCAGTCTCTGGATGAACGGGCAGATGGTCACGGCAAGTGACCGGGGCAGTCTCTAGGTAAAGGGTTGGTACGACCTGTGGCGGCTGGTGATAGACGTGAGCTCCCAGGTGAGCAGGCGAGAGTCTCTGGATGAACGGGTGGTCACAGCATGTGACGGTGGAGCCTCCAGGAAGACCAACAGACAGGCGGCAGATGAGCGCTCCCAGGTGAGCGGGCAGAAGTCTCTGGACAGGCGGGTGGTCACAGCACGTGACGGCAGAGCCTCCAGGTAGGCTAGCAGACAGGCAGCAGATGAGCGCTCCCAGGTGAGCAGGCAGAGGTCACTGGACAGGCAGGTGGTCACAGCACGTGACGGCGGAGCCTCCAGGTAGGCTAGCAGGCAGGTAGCAGATGTGTGCTCCCAGGTGAGCAGGCAAGCTGGTCCATAGACAGACTGACAGGAGTTGGAAGGCAGACCGTCGGACCTCAGGCAAGCAGGCAGGTGGCTGATGTGCGCTCCCAGGAGAGCGGGCAGGCTGGTCCGTAGACAGACTGACAGGAGTAGTAAGGCAGACCGTCGGACCTCAGACTAGCAGGCAGGTAGCAGATAATCAGGCAGGAATAAGACAGCAAGCTGGCAGGTATCTGGCAGGTATCTGGCAGGTAACTGGCAACGGGACCTGAGGGCTGAAGCAGAGTAGTGAGCAGTGCAACAACATTGCTCGGGCACCTCCATTTTGGAGGAGGTGCCTTATATATGGTGAAGTCCTCCGGCCATTGGCCGGGGACTCCTTAGGACGGCGCGCGCGGCCCCTTTAAGAGGGAGGGAGAGCGCGCGCGCCCTAAGCACAGTGGCTGGGAAGGAGCGCGCGCTGCCAGCAGAGCGGGAGGAGGACGCCGGGCACGGAGCAGAGAGGTGAGGGGAACAGCGTCCCTGCCTAGCAGAGGGCAGGGACGCCGGCGCTACAGAGAGGTCTCTATGAATAGGAATTCCTAAGTATTTGATACCCTGTGAGGGCCAGGCAAAGGGAAAGTTGGACTGGATGGAATCCTGTATGGATTTGGGGAGGGAGACATCGAGGGCCTCAGACTTCGCTGCATTGATTTTAAAATTTGACCATGTAACAAAGTGATCTATTTCAGCCATAACAGCAGGGATGGATATATGTGATTGAGTGATATATACTAGGACATCATCAGCAAATAGAGAGCACTTGTACTCGGTGCCTCCCACCTCAATCCACCTAATATTGGGGTTATGGCGAATTGATGAGAGCAGGTGCTCCGTCACTAGGATGTATAAGAGAGGGGACAGAGGACATCCCTGCCTTGTCCCATTGGTGATTATGAAAGGTGATGAAAATGTTCTGACGCGCCCCCTGGGCCTTGGGACACCCGGAGCCAGACCCTTTTTGGTGGATGCTGGTGGTTGTAGTCTCCGTGGCGGCGACCCGGTTCCGTGGCTCTGGGCGGTCAAACCAGTGGCGGAACTATTTATGTGGTTTTGATGTTTAAATGTTCGACTACGCCACCCGTGGATTGCGGTCAGAGTGAACCGCCGCTGCAGGGCAGACTGCTGAGGCTGGTGTTGTGGGTGCAGCAGAGCGTAGCATAACTCCCCACGGGAGGAGTATAGCCTCAGGGCAGTGTATGCGGAGGATGGGGGTGATGGTGCAGGGCAGCAGCAGTAACGACACGGAGTCAGTGATGCAGTCCAGGGCCTTTACTCACAGTTCTTATTATCCAGACCACGTCTGCAGGTAACGGCTGCCCACGTCGTACTGTGCTCACCAGGTGAGGGGCTCAGACAACTCCCAGATAACTTTGGAGCGCTTCACAGGACCCCCTTTGTGTGTCCTTTGTCTGGCCTTTCTTACCAACCCTTCTGTCCGGCTGCCTCGGGCCTCCTCTTGGTAAACTTGGCGCCAGTTTCCCTGACCCTATGTGGTGCCCTCCTAGCGGGTGTAGCGAGGGGCTGCGCCACATAAAATGTCACAGCCTCCGGTTTCTAGCTGAGGGTCATTTCCCGCCTCCACTAGTTTCGGGGACCGGTCTCCCCCTTTGGCCTGACCCCTCCACGCAGGTGGATTCGGGCGTGCGGTGGCGACTCGCCCGTCCGCACCCCTGGGATCCCTTCGTTCCTCGTTCCTGGAGCCTTCTCCGCTCCTCTTCCTTCCTTCTCCCTCTTCCAGGCCTGGGCCTCTGTTACTAGGCCCGCCTCCGGAGCAGAGCTCATGCAGAGACCCTGCTCCCTGTCACTTCTGCTCAGACTTCTCTGCACTGAACTAAGATGGTGCCCACCTTTTATACTCCCTTCTCAATGCACCCAGGAACTGCTTCCTCCCTGCTCCTGCACTACAGGGTTCCCCTTCCTCAGTGTTCCCTCCCCCCACTCCAGCCAGGGACAGGGACTGTCGTGCCCATCTCAGGGGCATTTTGGTCGCCCTGCCCCACGGCAATGTGGTGTAATGCATGCAGGTGTCGGGTCCTGATCCACACTCCATCCTTACCTGAGAGTGAGATATCACACCTCTGGGTGAGGTGCAATACCTCTGTAGCAACCGAGCCCTCAGGGTGCTACAGTTCCATTTATCTTCAGCCTAGGTGACGCATTGCGATACAGGGCCGTGATTTTGGCTATAAAAGGGCCCCTAGACCCCTACCCCAAACTTTTTAAGAGAATAATATATGGCGTGCCAGGAGACTCTATGGAATGCTTTCTCAGCATCCAACGAGAGTATCTAATTACAAATTTTTAACTGCATCTAGCCCAGGAAATACTTTGTGCCTAGTAGCAGTGTCTGCTAGTCAGCGGATTATCCCGGCTGTTAAGCAAGCTACACCACCTGTAGTTTGGACACTTAATTTTTTCAAAGGAAATGCTTCGGGACCACGGGATACTCAGTGAAGAGCATCAGGAGGCACCCCAAGGCATAGGGGCTGGTACTGGCAGTAGGATGCCTTGCGGTGGACAGCCGAGCTCGATCCTTATAAAAGCTTTTTAACTGCAGCAGCTTTAGTGGACGCTACTGGAGCTGGAATTACGCGGCTGCTGGCATGAGACTTGCCCTCCAATAGATCCTTGTAAATGGATTTAAAGTGTATTCATTCAAATTAGAGAGACAATTTAAATTAAAAAGCTTAGAGCTGCCTCCACCACAGGGGGGCTCGCTCGACCCACCAGCGGACAGGCACCAGTATTGGGAGAGGGGGGCTGGCCGTCAGGGTTCACCACGGCTCTGGCACAAACCCGGCGACACGGAGGTGGCACGGGCAGGAGCGGACTGGCCGTGTCGGCTTCTCACTTTTTGGATTTTAGAAGGGCATGACATGCCTATATCTGTGTCTCCCCCTCCTTTTACTCCTCCACCTCTTTTCTTTTCGCATGACTATATGTACTTGTCACTTTTCCATGTGTTAGTTATGTCTTCTGAGCAGTTTGTCAGCTTTTGGACACCTTTGAAGGTGTTTTCGATGTGTTTCTATGTGTTTTTGTTTGCCTGCCATTTGTTTTAACGGTGTTCGAAGGTGTTCGACGAACAGTTCGACGAACAGTTCGGCGAACACACGGGTGTTCGACGAACCGAACCGAACTCGAACACTACGGGGGTGGCTCAACACTAGTGAAGAACGCTTCATTTCCGCATGTCCCTGGCAGGAAAAACGCATGTAAAATCCGCATGCGTTTTTTCTGCCAGGGAGATGCAGAAACGCTCAAACAAAATCCGGAGCATTTCTGCATCGTGGGCACATAGCCTTACATTAATTGTATGACTCAATATTGAGCACATCTATACACGGCGGGAGGCTGCACGGCGCCATCTATACACAGCGGGAGGCCACACTGCGCCATCTATACACAGCGGGAGGCCACACGGTGCCATCTATACACAGCAGGAGGCCGCACGTAGCCATCTATACACAGCAGGAGGCCGCACATAGCCATCTATACACAGCAGGAGGCCGCACGTAGCCATCTATAGACAGCAGGAGGCCACACGTAGCCATCTATACACAGCGGGAGGCCGCACATAACCATCTATAAACAGCAGGAGGCCGCACGTAGCCATCTATACACAGAGGGAGGCCGCACATAGCCATCTATACACAGCGGGAGGCCGCACATAGCCATCTATACAGAGCAGGAGGCCGCACGTAGCCATCTATACACAGCAGGAGGCTGCACGTAGCCATCTATACACAGCAGGAGGCTGCAGGGCGCCATCTATACACAGCGGGAGGCCGCACGGTGCCATCTATACACAGCAGGAGGCCGCACGTACCAATCTATACACAGCAGGAGGCTGCACGGCGCCATCTATACACAGCGGGAGGCTGCACGGCGCCATCTATACACAGCGGGAGGCCGCACGTAGCCATCTATATACAGCAGGAGGCCGCACGGCGCCTTCTACACACAGCAGGAGGCCGCACGGCGCCATCTACACACAGCAGGAGGCCACATGTAGCCATCTATATACAGCAGGAGGCCACATGTAGCCATCTATATACAGCGGGAGGCAGCACGTAACCATCTATACACAGCGGGAGGCCGCACGTAGCCATCTATACACAGCGGGAGGCCGCGCGTAGCCATCTATACACAGCGGGAGGCCACATGTAGCTATCTATACACAGTGGGAGGCCGCACGGTGCCATCTATACACAGCGGGAGGCTGCACGGCGCCCCCCCAGAGACAGCGGGAGGCCGCACGCAGTCACGCACACACAAACATATACAGACATGTACATACACGCATAAACACATTTGACACACAAAAATACATATAAACAGACATCACACAATGATATCTGCCTGCACACACACACACACACTGCCTCACACACACACTCACACACACTCACACACACACACACACACACACACTCACCATCCCCCGGCTCCAGTACTCCTGCTCCTCTCCGGTGCAGCAGTGCAGGCCGGGTGTGCACTGCATGACGTCACAGCTAGGAGACACGGCCGCGCACAGGGCCGTGTCTCCTAGCTGTGTCACGGCCGGGCCAGCACACAGGGAAGTTAACAGGTGCAGTGCTGACCCGGCCGAAGAAGAAGCAGCGGCCGTGAGCCGCTGCTGGGGGAGCGGTCGGGGGGCCCCCCCGACACTGTCTGCCGGTATGTGCCGTGGCGCTGCACATATAATGAGGGCAATCTGGACATAGACACCCCGGAGCCCCGGGCCCCCTGGAGGCCCGGGGCCCCGGGCGGTAGACCAGATTGCCCTCATTATAATCTGCCTATGACCAGAATTGTGGCATAATACGCATTGAAAAGTTGCAAAATTTTTCCAGAACACATAGTTACACAAAAAGGTAGCAATTTATGGCGCTTCTGCCAAAATGGTCGGAGCTGGATGGGGACGAGGGCGTGACAGAGCCTGGTAACATTTGTTAGGGAAGTCTATGGAAACCATTATCTATTAGCCTGTCAGGTATTGGAAGATTCAAACAACTATAATCTAATGTGTATGTGAACCTTCCCACTCTGCTTAGTGCAAACTACAGCCCTTTCAAGGGAATCTGTCGGTAGGATCAACCCTCCTAAGCCGTCTATATGGTCATGTAGGTCATAGGAAGCTGAAAAAAATGATACCTTGATATCTGTGATCCGATGTCTTATTCCAGAGAAATCCACATTTTTCTTATATGTAAATGAGCTGTATCAGGCTTGTCCCGGACATCTGCATGAGAATCTGCATTCAGAGATTATTGTAAATAAAAGGGGATTGTAACACAGAACAGTGTAACTGAACTATGTCTCCTTACAAACACATTTGCTGCAGCTCTCACAGCTCTGCTGTATTGTAACCCTGTCTGCCTGTGAAGTATAAGCTGAAGCTGAGAGGAACCTGCAGATGTGTCAGTATAATCACACACAGCTCTGCAGTGAGATCAGGAGAGCAGAGAGCAGCCACCTTCATTTAAAATAATCCCAGGAGGCAGATTCTCAAGCAGATCAGTGTCCGGCCCTTAGTCCTGATCAGCTCATTTACATATAAGGAAATCATGGATTTCTCTGGAATAAGACATTGTATCGCATATATCAAGATATCATTTTATTCAGCTTCCTATGACTTATATGCCCATTGATATTTTTTGATACCTACATGCTCATATAGACGGCTTAGGATGATTGATCCTGCTGAGAGATTCCCTTTAATAAGATGCACACAACACCGCAAATTCCCAGAAGCAGGACATTGTATTTCAGCGTAAAATCTAGCAGACAACTCCCTATAATGGGTCCAGAAAATGGTCTCCAGCAATATAGTGTCAGTGATATGGGGCACTATGCCACAACAGTAAGGAGACCACTTCAACATATTAAAAAGAAACAAACAAATCAATATAATATACAGAACATAAACCAGCAACAAGCCAATACATATATAAATCTTTAGCATTCAATGTCACAGCTGACAATGAGGGAAATAGTCTTGGGCACACTTATTAGTATATTTCCATATGTTACCCATATGTTGCATATGTTATAGTGTCAGGCAAGTATTTTGTTTCTGCAGGGAAACAAAGTAAGTGAAAGCAAAGTGTGTTGTCACTGTAAAACTTACTAACATGTTCATTAAGGAGCCAACAAGATGTCTGATGCAGTGATAAAGATGCCTATCCAAAGCACATAAAGAACGTCTGCTGACGCTGACACAATGCCTGAATCCAAAGTCAGACACTTAGAATATAATGTATTCTGTGGGTTTAATCTTCCATTTGCAGAACAAGACAAAGTTCATTAAGTAATAGGAAGGACAAGGGACAATCATTTTAAATGAGCACAGTGTTTTTCTGTATGCATAAAACTTCTTGTGACATCGGATGCTTGTGAACTTTTTGAGGAAAATAATTTTTGTAGTATAATTTAAATTAGGGGTGGGCAGTTAATTTTCCCAAAGGGCCACATAAGAGACCATGACTGTTGTGGAGGGCCTACCCAACAGGCCAAACTTAATTTTTCACAGCTGCCCAGCAGTATGATGTCCCGACAAAGCCACCCTGTGACGCTAGTCACTACTCACGGAAAAGCAGTGAGGTTGGGTTGTCAAACGTTCTGGGGTCAGATACCAACAGCGCACATAGTATACTAAAGGGGAAAGGCAAAGTCAGGTCATGGCCTGAGGTCAGAATACCAGGAAGGTAGCAGATCAGAGCAAAGGGGCTAGGCAAACGGATGGTCAGAATGAGGCCCAAGGTCAGGCAGCAATAGATCAACAAATAGAGCACAGGAATACAAGACAAATCACTGAGCAAATGCCTGGCAGAGATCTGAGACCGACAGCTTAGCCAAATTAGCTGGGTAATCACTTGGAACAGGGAACATCTTAAGGAAACTCAGTATTTCACAGTCTCAGATTGTATGGCTGTGCTGTCTATCAAACTACAGACAGCTCAGCATGCTCCTTCACTAGACTGGATGACTGAGCTGTCAGTCTCTGCGTCCAAGACTCACCGAGCTGAGAAATCGTGACAAACCTCATGCATTTTGATGTCCTCACACAGCATAATATCCTCTCACAGCCCCCCTTACATTATGATTTCCCCACACAACCTTCCCACACACTATGATGTCCCCACACGGCCCGACATAGTATGATGTGTCCACAGTTTTCCATAACTACTGATAATTAAAATAAATAAATAAAGAAAACTACTTACCTAACCCAGTTCCCTTGATGTGCTGCTTCTACTGAAGTTTTGCACAGCTGTTGCTGATGCAGTGACATCATTGCACCTGCTGCTGGCTCAGACAAACAGGCTCACTGGTGGTAAGGGAGCTGACTGCACTAACAGAATGCAGCAGACCCACATAAAGATGGCGGCTACACAGGTGCAAAATACTGATGAGACAATCACTCACAACCTACCATTTCATGGAAGGGGTGGCTGCTTAGTATTTAAGTTGCACAAAAAAGGCTTGTATAGGGTGCTGTTCACACTAGGGTAGTGCACAGTATCCGGCTTACAGCCTATTAGTTACGCCCATACTATTAGACTAGGCGGGCTGCCCGGTACTATCCAAGTGCACCCCCTGGGAACAGACACCCTAGTTTACAATGCACACTTTTATTCCAGGGTGCAGCCAGGCCCATCAGTGCGGGCATTGTAAACTAGGGTGTCTGTTCCCAGGGGGTGCACTTGGATAGTACCGGGCAGCCCGCCTAGTCTAATAGTATGGGCGTAACTAATAAGCTGTAAGCCGGATACTGTGCACTACCCTAGTGTGAACAGCACCCTATACAAGCCTTTTTTTGTGCAATTTAAATACTAAGCAGCCACCCCCTCCATGAAATGGTAGGTTGTGAGTGATTGTCTCATCAGTATTTTGCACCTGTGTAGCCGCCATCTTTATATGGGTCTGCTGCATCCTGGTAGTGCATTTGGCTTTGATGATCTGGGCAGGTAAACACTTCTGCCCTTATTTGCTGTTTCTTCTTGAATTTTGGGGGGAATTTTAATTTTTCTTAGTGTGGCTTTTGCTGTTAGTGTTTAGAGTAGGACTCGTAAGCATGAGGACCCTTGACTCGGGTTACGAGCTTACGTATTTTGGGCAAAATATCAACTAATAACTCATATATTATATATAGATATGTATTTTTGCACACTTTTATTCCAGGGTGCAGCCAGGCCCATCAGTGCGGGCATTGTAAACTAGGTGTCTGTTCCCAGGGGGTGCACTTGGATAGTACCAGGCCGCCTGCCTAGTCTAATAGTATGGGCGTAACTAATAGGCTGTAAGCTGGATACTGTGCACTACCCTAGTGTGAACAGCACCCTATACAAGCCTTTTTTTGTGCAATTTAAATACTAAGCAGTCACCCCCTCCATGAAATGGTAGGTTGTGAGTGATTGTCTCATCAGTATTTTGCACCTGTGTAGCCGCCATCTTTATGTGGGTCTGCTGCATCCTGGTAGTGCATTTGGCTTTGATGATCTGGGCAGGTAAACATTGTTGCCCTTTTTTGCTGTTTTTTCTTGAATTTTTGGGGGAATTTTAATTCTTCTTAGTGTGGTTTTGCTGTTAGTGTTAAGGGAGCTGACTGCTATAAAAAATATTGACGCTGATAACATTATTTTAGTGGATCAGTGGAGTTTGCAGTAACGAGATGTGTATAAAATGTAATGCGCTTTTACTAGAGATGAGCTGATCTATTGACGGGAGAGCGAGTTTCAAGTCAAATTTCCAGAAATTCCCGGTTTCACACGAATTCAAGCATTTTGAGATTCGATTCGTGGTTCCAAGAAAAAAACTTGCCTGGCATAATTTCCTGCACTGCTGAAGCATCTGAAAGCAGGCAAATGTCATCTTGCAATGCCACGCAGGACTCCCTAGTTATGAAATGTTATGGACTATCATACCTTTCACAGTACCTGGGCTATCACAGATCAGCGGTTCCCAGTGAAGCACAGTTTTTAAAGCAGAACAGAGTCATTGTCCATCTTCAGAGTCACTGGATAAGTTTCCCTTCTTTATAGTGTGTAAACTCTTATGGTAAGCAGGGCTCTCTTTCTCTTTCTGTCTCTCTCTTGTGTTTTCCGAGCAATTGCAAACTTTCCAGTATTGAGGTTCAAGCAAATTTATTAACCACAAATCAAAGTTTTTGGAAAAATTTGGCAAAATTTGTGAACTCGAATTTCAAAATATAAACTCATCTCTAGTGTTTACATACCAAAAACCGTCATGCTTAAGAAGGCAGCCAACGGATGCTTTGTAATTTTGGTCACATGCCTATGCTGAGTGCAGTAGTTTAGATTAGTTTGTAATTAGCTGCTGTGCTCTGAATAGGCAGCAAGAAAGATGACAGCTGTCAGTGCTGCACTGTACACTTTCACAGCTCACTGAATCTTTTCTAAACGTATGGCTAGGTTCACGTGAGCATATAAATATTCATCCTTGTTTCATCCAGACTAAAAGGCAATTTTCAGCTCAATTATCATCCTATGGCATCTGTTTTTATACATCAGCAGTTAGTAAAATTTACAAGACCGAATACAGTTTCTTTTGTTAAAGAATTGCAATGTATCTTTAAAAATCGGATGTCCTATGGTTGATCTGATTTTTTTTGCGTACACATAGACTTGACTTGTCTCATCAGATATACAGAAGAAACTACTGAATGCTGCAATTTTTTTCACACGCAGATTTGGTCCATGAAAAAAACACACATCTGAACAGCCCAATTGAATAACATCAAACTGTTAGTTTTTTCACGGACAGTATTCAGACTGAAAATACAGTCATGTGAACTTGGCCTAATTTTGTTAGAATAGAGAAAGAGACCTCCTGGGAGAGCTGTCCCTAAATTAAAGGGGTTGTCCACTACTAGGACAACCCCTTTTTAAACTAAATGTTCGGCCCAATAAAATAAAAATACCTTTACTCACCTCCCATTTCGGCTCCGTTCCAGCAGTGTCGGCCCTCGCAGTCCCTGGGCTGTAATGCGGTGGAATGACAAGTGATGCTCGGCGCCCAATCAGTGCTGGTGTCACTGTCTCCACCTTCGGACAAACTGAATATGAAACGGAAGCTAGGGCTGCAGCTGATCCCGGATTTTTTCTTAATGTCCTAGTAGTGGACAAACCTTTAAAAAAAAGTGTCCTATGTTTGAATAAAAATTCACATTATTATAAATTTGAACTTTTACTTTCTCTTACCTCAAGTATTGTAAAAGTAAGGGATAGTGCTAGAATTCAAGCTATGATTAGGCTTATAAATAGAGCTATGTTTGGGTATAGGGCTACAGTTATGTTTAGAGATAGGATTTTGGCTAGGGTTATGATTAAGGATAGGGCTATGGTTCGGTTTAGAACTAGGGTTAACACAGACACAGTAGAACTGAACTGTGTCTCAAAATAAACACGTTAGTGTCACGATTACTCCGCTAAGTGTGTCTTGAACGTAGTGAGTGACAGTTTTGCTGTCCTATGGAATCAGGGTCATGCTGAGCTGTCAGTTTGGTGAGTGACAACTCAGTCATCCCATCTAGTGCAGGGCACACTGACCTGTCATTATTTTGAAAAACAGCTCAGCTGTCCAATCTGAGACTGTGAGGTGTTGAGCTTCCTTCAGGTGTTACCCAAATCACTGTTGTAGCATTTGCTCGGTGGTGCATGTTTGCCTTGTATTTCAGAGCTCTGTTTGTTGATCTATTGCTGCCTGACCTTGGACCTTGCTCTTACCATCCATTTTCCAAGCCCCTTTGCTTTGATCCACTATCTTCCTGGAACTTTCACCTCGGAACCTGATCTGACTACACCTTTGTCTTTCCATTTTAGTTTATGATGTGCTTTCTTGGTATCTGACCCCGGAACATTTGACTATCCAGCCTCACGGCTTGTCCGTGAGTAGTGACTAGTGTCACACTGCCTCTCTACATAGAGTCCCCCCACCCAACTACCCCTCACTATACTATCCCCCTTTTCTCAATACACCCCCATAATGCCTCCCCCCCATTGCTACACAATGTGCTTTGGCAAAAACCCCAATGCTCCCCTCTGCCCCGTCATCTAAAATGATCACACATTTAATCCTCGGCTCCTCCATAAAGCGCTAACTAAGACCTGACGTCTCCGATTCCTCTGCAGCGCCGGCGGCAGTGTGATGACATCAGCAACTATCTTCCTGGTATTCTGACTTCTGACCATGACCCGACTACTAGTCAGGAGCGTAAGTGCTCATTACTCGAGTTTGCTTAGGGTGCTAGGGTATGCACCGAGAATCGCAGGTGGTCGAGTGACATGTGACGCGCCCCCTGGGCCGTGGGGTACTCGGTGCCGGGCCGGTCGTTGCTAGGGGAGATGTCACAGTGGCGGTGACCCGGTCCGTGACCCAGGGCGGTCAATCAAAATGGGAATATTATTTACAGGGGATTTATAGTTCTTATATACAGTTCGTGACGCCACCTGTGGTATGCGGCTATATGGAGCTGCTGCTGCAGTGCAGAACCTCTGGAGCCGAAGTTAGTGCAGCAGAGTTGATTCAGCTCTCCACAGGCAGAGCTTAGCTCCAGTGCAGTGTAGATGTTAAAGATATTGCTGTGTAGTGCAGGGGGTAATGGCGCAGCAATAACTTCACAGAGACAGTGGGGTGCAGTCCTCAGAGTTTACTCACAGTTGTTAAGTTCCTCAGGTTGCACTGTCTGGATTACAGCCTCCCACGTCGCGCTGCATTCACCAGGCAGGGGTTCAGCAAACTCCCAGGTGTTTCAAGAGTGCCTGACAAGGCCCCGTTCTATATGCCCTTCTCAGCCATCTTCCTGTGCTGGCCCTCACCCTTCTTGCCCTGCGCCTCACCAAACAATGTCCCAATCCTTGTAATTCTCACTGATTAGGGGCCGGTCCCCTCTGCGGCTCGATCCCTCCACCGCCTGGCAGATTCGGGCGTACGGGTGGCCTCCAGCACTGCCCGTACCCCTGGGATCCCTTCTTCACTCCTGGAGCCATCCTCCTGCTCCTCTCCTCCTTAGTCTGTCCTGGGCCTCTCTGGCTAGGCCCTCCTCCTGAGCAGAGCTCATACAGAGCTCCTGCTTCCAACACCTTCTCTCACTGAAAAACCTCTCTAGAATGTTCCACCCTCATTTTATATCACTTCTTCCAATGCTCCCCTGATTTACTTCCTCCACCCACACCCACTACATGGTTCCTCCTACTTTTATTCCCCCCACTCCAGCCAGGGACAGGGCTCAGCAGGGAAACGACGTATCTTGCCCCTTCTGCTGGTCTGGAGTAGTGTAGTGTTGGATGCAGGTATTAGGGTCCCGGGCAGCACTCTATCCTTACCTGAGAGTGAGATGCCACACCTCTGGCTGAGATGCAGTACCTCTGTGGCGACTGAACCCTCAGGGGCGCCACACATGTTCGAGTCCCCGCGGCTACATGTTTTGCGGCTGTTAGAACCTGCAGATGTGTCAGGTATAATCACACACAGCTCTGCCGTGAGATCAGGAGAGCAGAGAGCAGCTATTACATATCACACTGGTCCCTTCCACAGTGTGAGCAGGCAAAGCTGAAGACCTGTCACGTGGGCCAGAAAAGTACTAGAGCTGTATTTGAAACTGAGGAGGACAGCAACTGGTAAGTATTTTAATACACTTGCATTATATCACGTACATAATTAGAACAGTTTAGGAGGAATATTGCACAAAAGCCGCAATATATATATACTGTATAAAGTCATGCCCACTGTTCACAGGCTAAGCAGGATATCAATCAATTGAAGAATGGGCATGATTGGAGAACAGCCATAACTACTCAGAGCTGCACGCTGTCCTGATTACATCATTCTTTTCACAAATGACTACTACCGGTGACAGACACATGCTCTGGATGCTAAATATCACTTTTAACATGTTCTGCTTTCACTTTCGCAGGGAATCCGAATCTGTAAGGTTCCCTTTAAGCATTTACATTTATTTAAAAGTGAAAATGAAAAGTGACATATTGACTATTAGTGGTAGAACACAGTAAAAAAAAATTCATATTAGGCCATTTGCACACGTTCAGTATATGGTGAGCCTTTACCTCAGTATTAGTAAGCCAAAACAGTGGGCGAAAAATGCAGAATTGATGAACGCGTTTCTATTCTACTTTTCCTCTGATTGTTCCACTCCTGATTTTGACTTACAAATACCGAGGTAAAAAACTCTCCAAATACTCAATGTGTGCACGTGGCATAAGGTCCCTAATAGTGTTGAGCGAGTATGTTCTGTCCGAGTATGCTCGGGCGAGCTCCGAGTATTTACAGCTGCTCGGTGATATGGTTGAATCGCTCCCGTGTGCATGATTTGCAACTGTTTGACAGCTTTATTACATGTGAGGAATGTCTATTTCTTACACATTCCTCACATGTAGTAAAACTGTCAAACAGTTGCAAATCATGCACACGGGAGCAATTTAACCATATCACCGAGCAGCTATAAATACTCGGAGCTCGGCCCGAGCATACTTGGCGAAAGGGTTAATAGAACATACTTGCTCAACACTATTCCCTAAACATAACCTAAGGCCTCATTCAGATATCTGTGAATTACGCAAGTGTTCTATCCATGTTTCAATGTCGACATAGAGAACTATCTGGGTATTATAGTGAACCTCTCACCAAAAAATTGCAGTCTCCAATCTGCAGACATCATGTTATAGAGCAGGAGGAGCTGAGTAGATTGATATATAGTTTTGTAAGAAAAGATTCAGTATATCCTGTGTTTCTATCATTTACACCTCTGCTCTTCCTGGGATTTTTGGTCCAGTGGGCGGTCCTATCAGTGACTGAAAGCTTTCTTTGTATAAGTGTTCACATACAAATAGATGTCAGTCACTGATGGGACCGCCCACTGGACCAAAAATCCCAGGAAGAGCAGAGTTGTAAATGATAGAAACACAGGATATACTGAATCTTTTCTCACAAAATAACATAATGCTCTATAACATAATATGCAGATTGTACTGCATTTTCATGGTGACAGATTCCCTTTAAGTAAGCTTTGTGTTCAGTTACCTTGTACTTTGGAGTTTGCCTCTCCAGTTTCTCTCAGCCTGCTATAATCTCAGCAAACTCCTGTTTATACAATCTTTATTTCCTTCTTGACTCAGGTGTCTTCTGTAAGTATAATGAGCTCTTCTGTGGACTTCTTCACATCACAAATACTGCTGCATTAGAATGTATCATCTTTATCTATTTTACTCACTTATATAGAACCAGGAATACCTGTATAGAAATGTGCAAGGCCCAAAATCAATAAAAAATATATACTCTTTATTGCATGAAAATACTGTAGACATACAAAAGTCAGACATATAAATTACTTAAGGTAGGTAGGAGATAATAACAAAACTTGTCTCTTATGTGATTGCTACAAATCAATACAGATTTACTGTATATTGTGTACAATCACAGTATTGAGGACGGATGCTCAAAAGGTACAAGCCAAAATAGTCACTGCTGTATAAGTTAAGCCCTTTTAAGGTACATATAGATAAATAGGGAGAGAGTTATATCACATAAAAGTACACACAATGATAGTCATGCACAGTCGCATGGAGTACACTTTACCTATCAAAGAAAATGCACCTGACACTCGTTTCGCATCAAGCTTCCTCAGTGGGTGTTTGGAGAATGTATCATACAGGTTACATAAATGACTAGACATCAATCATGGCATAGATCACTCATATGTCAGTCATTATAGGCAATAGACTCACTTTGCATACTGATAGACAGGGAATGCATCCAATTAAATGGGTGGATGAAATATCTAATATCCAATGCTCATGCACCATCATCTATGTCTAGGCCGCGAACAGTGCAAATTCAGGTGCCAGTCAGGTGTTTGGTGATGCGGCAGGATGATGCACAGCACTTTACAGACATCATCATCACTGTCCCCATTGGATCTTACAATCTAAATTCCCTATCAGTATATCTTTGGAGTGTGGGAGGAAACCATGCAAACACGGGGAGAACATACAAACTATTTGCGGATGTTGTCCTTGGCGGGATTTGAACTCAGGGCCCCAGCACGGCAAGGCTACAGTGCTAGGCCACCATGCTGAAACAAGTTTGGCTGTTCATCACTGCCACGAGTGGCTATACATTTTATTGCTGATTAAAGGGTTTGTCCAGATGCGACATCTGGCATCCTCAGTGATCAGCTTTTCTGCAGTGGTCAGATGTGATCATTTTCAAAGATGCACAGCACAGCACATCTGCTCTTATTCGAATGAATAGGTGTGTGACTCGCCCAGGGTGATGGGGACGACTCGGTACCCGGGCCTTTTGCCTGACCTTGGGGATGTCGCGGTGGTCGGCTCCCGGGCCCGTACTCTGGGGTCAGCTTTTAAAAAGGGGGATTGATTTGTTTATTAGTTTTATGAAAGTTCATGACGCCACCTGTGGCTTCTGGTGAGAATCACCAGCGCTGTGCAGTCCACTGAGGCTGATGATAAGGCAGCTCGATGGTATAGCTCCCCACAGGTGGAGCTAGGCCTCAGAGCAGCATACGGAAAGGGGGATGCAGGACAGGCGAGACCCAGCCGAGTCAGAGCAAGAACAGGGACGGACATGGTAGTCACTTCAGTACCTTTTACTGGTGGAAATTCAGGCACATCCCGGAGCACTGTAGGGTGAAGGGTGCATATCAGGATCCTCCCCAATGAGCGGGTGTAGGGCCTCCTGTTTCTTGCCTCTGCGTAGTAAGTTTCTGACCTGCCTGAAGCTAGGCCTAACTTTATCTCTGTCCTGCGCTGGCTGACCTTGTGGTAGGGCCTTTTCTTGGAATACACGCTCCTCAGCTTGCGGGGCCTATGTGTCTCCCGGCTCTGTTACGTATCAGCACTTTAGCGATCCTGGGACCTGTAGTTCTCCAGGGATTCCGGTTATACCTTACTGGGTCATAGAGATCCCGGTAAGCTCGGACCCGGTGTCCGGTAAATTCTTCGGGGTGAGCTGGTTAAGCTCCTCTCCCCCCTATGTACTAACTCTCCACTCGCCTTCGGCCTACTCGGGCCCTCACTATGCTATACACACTAACGGCAGTTTGCCGCGCTTCACCGATCTTATGGCGCTGGCACACCTAAAGCTCTAACTGAGCTCCCTGAATCTAGCTAGCAGGAGCCTCGTGCTCCACTGCTGAACTATTAGCTGAGTTCTCTAAACTAGACTGAGCTCCACTGCAGACTAACCTCTCTCAGGCTTCTCTACTGCAGGAACTCTTCAGAGGAACTGAACTGCCTGGCTCCATCTTCCCTATTTATATCCCTAACGGGCTCCCTCTGCTGGTCTGAGGTGGAAGGTGGAGATGTGTGAATGTTTATGGGGACCTCTTGTGGAGGAATCCATCAATGCACTCTTCTAGGATCTGTGATACCAAGCGCAGCTGGGCGTCACATGTGGATCTGCATTACCCCACTGTGGCCATTATAAAGTTGATGTAGCTGTGATATGCAGCGCCGTAACTGATTACATCTTGCCACCATCAGCACCAGGAACAGCTGATCATGGGAGTGCTGGGTGTCACACCCCCACCAATCTGATATTGATGAACTATGCTAAGAATAGGCCATCAATATAAAAGTACTGCCCAACCCCTTTAAACCTTTGTCTGCTGTAAACATGACAAACTATTCTCTGGAGGTGTTCACATTACTAACACTGCTACAATTGCAGAATTGACTACACATTTTAAGTTCCTGTGTTTATAACTCCTAGCTCTGTGTCTCCTGGTTTTCTATGCTCCACCAGTCTGCTGACATCCAGCATACCCTGCTGTCCTAGTCCTAGCTGTCCTATATGCCACTTGGCATGTCCTGCCTGCTGTGCCATTGCCTTCTATCAGTGTTGTTCAACCTGATCTGCGACTTGGAGAATCCACCTTACCAGGTGAGCCCATAACATTTTGAAGTAGAGAATTTTAATAATAAAAATATCTAACAAAGGTAAGTTTGACAAATTAATAGGCAAATTGCGTCACCTAGCCAAATCAGTTCTCATACTTTGCACTGACGAGGGCCAACAGCCCGAAACACCGTGTCTGCAAACTGAGATTCTGATTTGGCTTTTATCCTAAGTCATATTGCACAACTCGTTAAAGGGTTGATTGCGACTTGTAGGACTGCTACTTCCAATAGGTGGCGCTATAGATTACAAGTCCTCTTTTTCTCTGAAGAGGCAATTTGCATATTAAATTTCCCAGAGGAGCATTGCAGAGCAACGGGATAAATAGTAAAATATCAATATTTGCAGATGACACAAAGTTATGTAAAACAATTAATACAAAAGAGGATAGTGAAGACCTACAGAGGGATTTGGATAAGTTGGGTAGGTGGAGCATTAAATGGCAAATGAGGTTTAACGAGGAGAAATGTAAGGTCATACATATGGGAAGGAAAATGGAAGTCACCAGTACTCACTGAATGGGAAATCATTGGGGAATTCAGAGATGGAGAAGGACTTGGGCATCCTGATTGATAGCAAACTAAATTGGAGTGCTCAAAGTCAGGCCGCTGCTGTAAGGGCAAACAGGGTAATGGGATGTATCAGAAGAGGTATAGCTGCAAAGGATGAGAACATTGTTCTTCCACTGTACAAAGCACTGGTCAGACCACACTTGGAATACTGTGCTCAGTTATGGGCCCCAATATACAGAAAGGATATAAACGAGCTTGAAAAGGTACAAAGGAGGGCAACAAAATTAATAAAGGGAATGGAGGGACTGCAATACCCAGAGAGGTTGTCAAAACTAGGACTATTCAGCCTGGAAAAGAGAAGGTTGAGGGGGGACATAATAAATGTGTACAAATATGTTAGGGGACAGTATAGAGACCTTGCCCGGGATTTGTTCAAAAGGAGGGATATTACGGTAACAAGAGGGCATTCACTAAGACTGGAAGAGAAAAGGTTTCAGCACCAGCATAGGGAGGGGTTCTTTACGGTAAGAGCAGTGAGAATATGGAATTCACTGAGTGAGGAGACGGTAATGTCAGATTCACTACACCAGTTCAAGCGGGGACTGGATGCATTTCTAGATACCAGGCAGATTTCAGCATATACTTAAAAATAGAATAAAATAGTAGGTTGATACAGGGATTTATTCTGACTGCTGGTTTCAGAGTCGGGAGGGAATTTTTCCTCAGGTGAAGATTGGCTACATCATTTGGGGTTTTTGCCCTCCTCTGGATCAACTTTAGCAATTACAGAACTAACAGGTCGAACTTGATGGACGCAAGTCTTTATTCGGCTTTACAAACTATGTTACTATGGCGAATAAGCCTCCTTACCTTGACATGCCAGAGCTGGTGTGTCACTCTCCATAAGGAGAAACGTTACCCCTTAGACCTCAGTCCAGAGCCTCTCACCTAGCCAAATCAGTTCTCATACTTTGCACTGACGAGAGCCAACAGCCCGAAACACCGTGTCTGCAAATTGAGATTCTGATTTGGCTTTTATCCTAAGTCATATTGCACGACTCGTTAAAGGGTTGATTGTGACTTGTAGGACTGCTCCTTCCAATAGGTGGCGCTATAGAGTACAAGTCCTCTTTTTCTCTGAAGAGGCAATTTGCATATTAAATTTCCCAGAGGAGCATTGCATGGCGAATAAGCCTCCTTACCTTGACGTGCCAGAGCTGGTGTGTCACTCTCCATAAGGAAAAACGTTACCCCTTAGACCACAAATTAATAGGAAACATACACTGCGTAGCATAAATGAGTACATCCCCTTTGAAAAGTAAGATTTTAATCAATATCTCACTGAACACAAGAACAATTTTCATTTTGACAAGACTGAGTTTTATGGAACATTTTTTAACCTATAACATGAATGTAAGGTTAATAATGCAACTTTTATTACAAAATCTTAAGCTTTACTCTAATTAGTTGATGCAAAAATGAATGCACCCCACTTCAAAAATTACTACATGTAGTATTTTGTATGACTTCTATGAATCTTAAGGATTGCACAAAGTCTTCTAGGCATGAAATAAACAGGTTGACGACATATTGAAACATCTATCTTTTTCCATTCTTCAAGACCAACCTCTTTTAGAGCCTGGATGATGGATGGAGAGCGATGATCAACTTTTCTCTTTGTAATTCCCCATAGGTGTTTCGATAGGGTTCAGATCAGGAGACCTACTTGGCCATTTAAGTATTTTCACTCTGTTCTTCAAAAATGCAACAGTGGCCTAAGATGTGTGAATCATTTTCATATTGGAAAAAGTGCATACCTATCAAAGGCACGAACTGATGGTAGCATCTTCTCTTTCAATATAGACCAGTACATCTGTGAATTCATGATCCTATCAATGAAATGTAGCTCCCAACACCTGGATTGCTCATGGAGCCCCACATAAGGACACTGCCACCATCATGTTTCAATGTAGGCACCATGCATTTTTTTTGCACATCTAACCTTTGTGACGCCATACAATTTTGAAGCCATCAGTTCCAAACATTTTTATCTTGATCTTGTCACTCTAGATTAGAATATAAAGTCCCAGTAGTCTTCATATTTTCCAGCATGGACCCTGACAAAATGTATGCAGGTTTTTTGTGCATGGGCTTTAGGAGAGGCTTCCTTTGTGGATGACACCCAGCATGCCATTCTTCTGCAATATACATCGTATTGTGTCACCGGAAATGCTCACCCTGGTTTGGCTTTCTACTTTTTTTTAGTTAACTGCAATGAATTTGAATGATAATTTTCTCCAACCCTTTTCATCAGAAGATGCTTCTATTTAGGTGTACTCTTCCTTGGTAGACCTGTACTCTGTGAGATGGTTCCACGTCCATCTTTGTTAAATTTTTGTATCACTTTTGCTGCAGTATTCTGACTGATAAGTAAATCTTTGCTGATTTTCTTGTAGCCTTCACCTTTCTCGTGTAAAGAAATTATTTTCTTTCTCAGGTCTTGTGACATTTCTCTTCCATGTGGTGCCAATCTTGTTTGCAATCAATGGCTCGCATTTGTGGGGATATTTTGTAATATGGTATCCAATAGAAAATGTTGATTCTGAAAGGAAACTAAAGGTTTTCTGATAAATTTGTTGGGTTGTACTTATTTATACTAAGCACTGAATATATAACGGCTGAACCAGTGACTACATGTAAACACATCAATTATTATTATTGATATGAGTCAGGAGTGAAATATTGTTGAGCTTTCATTTCTATTGTTCATAAATATATGATTGTGCTTCGTACAACAAACAACACCACAAGCCCTCGCTTGTTATCAGCTCTGGGGATGTAAGGATGTAAACGGACTACTCAACATATACAGGCAAGATCTATTTAATAGAGCTGGCACCAGGTACTACACCTAAAATAAATTTTGAACTAATGCGGCATTAATTAACCAATACACATTTGTACAGAGCTTTGTAATTCATGCAACATCCACAGTTTATATCCTGGTGCCAGATGACAGCTATTTGATTTTTTAGAAAATAAAATTAATTTAATACAATCTTTGCAACAGAGCAGAAAATTATTGAGATTAATAACTTCCTAGACTAAAACATATATGAGGAAGCTTGCCGGGGTCAAATTCTTAAAAGGAAAAAACCTCAAAATGTAAAAAGAATATGGTTCCAAACACATGTGATGCCAGATTTAAAGAATATATTCTGGCTTTATAATTAAGCAGTAATGGCCCCCTGATAAGAAGAAAACTGGTAGTGTGCAAGTAGTTTTCTTAACTAAATTGGCAGAGAACAATGACCGCCTATGCGCACTGAGCAATACATTACAGACCGCTCAGTGCGCTTCATTTACTGCAGTCTGCCTGTGTAAACAGGCATTCAAACGACCGCCAATCAGTAAAAGTTTCCGATCGGAGGTCGTAAGCTGCCGCTGATAAATCCATATAAACTGACCTTAAGATGCTCAAATTGATGTTGGTACAACAACCACCACCAACAATCAAATACTGTACTCTCAGGAGGATGACTAATGTCAACATTAAATGGACCCGTTTTCTTTTGTCTGTTTTGTTGCTAGTTTGTATTGGACCAACAGTAGCGATAAGAGAATTGATTTGATATTAATTGAGTGTGTGTTGAATTTTATGAAATTCACATATCCCGACAAATTCAAATTCAAACAATTTGCAATATCATTTGGACGAATCGCGAAAAAATGCCTACTACTATTTTAAACATTGCAGAAGATTGCATCAGTCACCAAAGGTTCACATGATTCAGGTACAACCACTTGGGCTTCTCCATGATGCCTTGAAGCCATCACATCATATGGTATAGAATAGGCAATCAGGAAGGGACTATCATAGTCTGAATAGAAGCAGAGGCACTAATGTAGTAGCCATTAATATTGATTTAAGATAGTCAGAATATGTGAGAACTCAATGCTGAGCAACAGAGAAAGGAAGAGAAAGCCCTAAGGAAAAATACCCCAGACAATAATGTATTATGTAACTGTAGTACTGAAGAAGATGAATGTGATAGTCTGCAATTAATATGGAGGTTCAATTTAATTGATAGGAAGAGAGAAAGTTGCAGTGACAGCAGTGCCAGACTTAATGTACATGATCTGTGAGTCGGTGTAGCTGGCACCTGTCCTGCTGCACTTGACTTCCAATTACAAATTTATTTTCCTTCATTCTTAATGCACTAGAAAGCAGCAGCAAGCCACAAAAAAAATCTGAAATCAGTGTCAATCAGAGATGCTGCGTTTAATAGTCACAAACGACTGTACTGATTTTGTCATTTCTTGTGCAATGCTTATTGTTAAGAATGGAATGATTGGGTTTTTTTTTAAATACAAAAGAAAATTCCCCAAAATCTAGACATTTAACTGCAACTGTCTATCTCACAAAATGTGTGTGTGTGTGTTGCAAACAATTTTTTTTGCTCATTTGTTTTACTAGTCAAATTTTACAATGAAATGCCCTGTTGCAGGTGGGCGTGTATCAAAGTCACTGGTGAAGTGCTGGAGTGGAGATATGTTTCACTGAGACTATTAGCTACAGTGATCTGAAACTCAGAAGTTTTGCTCTAGCACACTAGGGTGTCTAGGGGTTAATCAGCCATTTTAAGGGCTGGGTTTTTGAGAACAACCATAGAGCGGGTGGGAGGTTGTTCTCCATATCTCCTCCCCAAGGTGTGGTCTAGGAGTTAAACAGATGGCCTGCTGAGGCATTAGTTGTTCAGTAGGACTGGAGAGAGGAACTCCAGTGTTTTGTGTCTTGATAAGGAAAAGCTGAACTATGTGTGATTTGTTATCCCTGTGCGAGCGGATCCCCACAGGCCTCTGAACTGTGCTATCTATTTTTCTTTTGTTTACCCCTTTATGCCAAGAAAGGTCTGTTTGTTTTGATAGACTTGAGTGGTTTATGCCGTGCCTTAATAAACCACTGAGAAATTTAAAGCAACAGTGTTCCTGTGTCTACCTCTGTGGGTAGCTGAGCCCACGGAGTAGCATTTATTTTATCATTTTTGAGAAAAAAGTTGAATTTTGTTAGAAAAATAGAAAAAAAAGATGTAGACAATAGACATTTAATTGTCCATGTCTGTTTTTCTCCCCCTGTTTTACTAATCCTATTTGACAACCATACATGCCAACCCTATACTGTAGCCTGCTGCTGCTACATTTTGTTTTCTGTAAGTATATCGACCTACCTAGCACTTCTTGCCTCAATGTAATAAGCAGAGAGTGTAAACACCTTGCAGAGAGAAATGGTAGTGTAATCTCAAGATATTCCACTACATCAAAATTATAATAACAACTAGGAGAGATAATTATGTCCTTAGCATATAAAATGCGATACTGAGGATGAGTCACACCAACAGGATATCAGCTGTCCTATTGTAAGGGTAATGAAGATGCAACGGTAAGTATCTTAAAATAGAATGTTTCCCAACTAGAATCACAAAACACAGAATAGATTGTGTTGGGAGATGGCTTCCCTGAATGGTTAAAAGAGGCATTTTTTGCTCTTTCACACCTTTTTAAAGTAAAATGTTACACATTCCTTTCAATAAACCTTAAAATGTCGCAGATTTGTATTCAAATAAATTAAACATATATTGTACTCCTTTAGGGTGCTAGAGTACTATTGTGCAAAAAAATTTTGACATTTCCAAAACATCTACTGTAGTTAATGAAAACCATGAACACCTAAAAATGATGGCGACTGAAAAAATAGCATAAAAATGGTGCAAAAACTATAGTACATATTGCGCCGAAATGAAAAAATGCTCAAAATCTAATTTTTTGTCAACAATATAAACGTGCAAAAAGATAGATGAATAGCAGCCATAGTATTCTAGAATTTTGAACTGTTGTTCAACTCCCAATAAATGAGCTGCCTCCAGTATCAGAGAGATGCAAAATAACTATGGAATTAAGGAGCAAATAACCATAGAGCTGGATAATTTAAATACCTGGACATAAAGAGCATGAATGGTAAGATGGATGATTCTAAACAGCAGCTATGAGAGACTGAGCCAGTGAGACTTAAAGACAGCTGCTCACTTAAACCCCCAGGGTTTGAAGCACATTCCTGTCAAAATGCCCCCTGTCCTGAAGGTCTCACAATCTCCATGCATATAAATTTAATATAGTGCGGATCACTACTGTGCATGGTGTTAACATGCCTCCCTAGGGGATATATTTTGCTTTTTCAGTTTCTCCTGTTCAATTCTACATTCCCAATTCAATATCACATTAACAGGTGACTTGGTACGTAAATCACACCCTTCAATCTACCATTAATGAAATCTTAAATTTGGAATGTCTGCATCTTTACAGAACTAACAAAGGTGTCCCTGCAACACTTGCAGACTCAGAAAAGAAAAGGGCCCCCATGCAAGAAAAATATGTGGACCCTTTGCAGCCAATAGCTCATCATAATGCACAATTCCGCCTGTTTTTGAGGTGGTAGTAGCCCCCTTACCTTCTGGGCCCAATGATATGCCCAATCCTTCTAAGATCCATGTAGAAACAGGAAGGCTCTTTTCCGTGCATGAGTCAGCATGAGCACTACAATTCTACATCACTGCAAAGTCCCTGTCAGCTCTTCAACTCCTGACCCAGCTGCTCCTCTCCTCCCCCCTGCCAGGGACTTTGCAAGTGATGTATAGAATTGTAGTTCTAATGATGACTCATGTTCTGAAGAGAGACCTCCTGTTTCTACATAGAGCTTAGAATGATTCAACTAGTCTGTTTTTAATTATGTGATGTCATATACCTAATCTAAAAAAAGAATAATTAACTGGGTAGAAAGGTAAAATGAGCAATTGTAAGTGCACAGTGCTATATAATTTGGTTATTGTAATATATTAAGAGGATAAAAGGTTTGATGGGAGGAGGAGTGCTTCTTCAATTTATTTTAGCCCAGTGGTCTATAAAATGGAAATGTGGGTTTTCCATTTGCTGCACTGCAGGCATTAGTGTAGTCATGAACCTTTACCAAAATGCATTATTTTCTTTTGTTCTTTCATCTCCTCTCTATTATAAGGAAGGAAAGTCTTCTAGTCATCAAAACTTGCATGGTGAAGCACTCAAAAGTACTTTTAGCTGCAGCAGGGTCAATAAACTTGCAACAAATGGGGATGTGCCTCTGGTTGTTTTCATAACCCTGACTTTGAGTTGATGATGAAGTTTGTCATCTTTATGATTTATAATGCAACTGAGACTACCAGTCTCTCCTGCATGCTGTAATAGTAAACTGAAAACAGCAGCTATAAATCTACTGCAAAGAGAGAAACATTAACACAAATTTTCCACTCAAGCAATGAAATCCCCAGACTTTTTTTTGCTGCTGTGGATTTTGCTACAGATTTTTCACATTCAGCAAACCTGTGTGTGCCCATACTTGAAAAGTTAGACAGCATAAACTTTAATTCAGGCAGTCTGAAGATGCATCAAATTTTCTTGAAGTTAAATGTCACGAGTGTGTCAGATGTGACAGTCGCCCTGCAGTTGGTTTGCAGGAGATCTCTTCGTTTGGCATTACAGACACCTTCTTAGATCTGTCTCACTCTAGGACCCAGCAGCTACCTCCCTCAGGCTAATTGACACCCAGTCCTGGGTGTTTAAATACTTCTTGTTTGCTATAGGGAGGTGCCGGTGATATTCACATGACCCCTTGTGAAGGCTTGGAGCTGTTGCAGTATGCTTACTTCCTCTTTGGTGCTAAGAGGCCGTGTGTGTAATCTCTCTGAAGTCGGCTCAAGCTAAGTTAAGGAAAAGACGGCCCTGCCGTCTTTTCCTATCAATATCTATTCTTTGGATGGTTTGTTGGCAAGAAGTGAAGGACGGGCACCTACCAGGACATTGAGGCTGAGGCTGTGAAGTCATCTGCAGTCTGGTGAGCTTTTTTTCTTTTGTTTTTTATTCAAGCTAAGTTACTTCCCCCGTGTCTGTCTCCCCTTGTGTCTTTATTTGTTAGCGGGGACTGACTAGCACTCATGCCCTCCTTCCCTAGCCAGGGCCTATCCCTAGGGAGATACAGGGTTTTAGGTTCCTGATCGGCGATTGGTGAGAAACCAATATAGGGACGATAGGGGAGACAGGGTGATATCAGATCAGCCTAGGAGGTTTCCACCCCCTCATTCCTTAGTGTCGGGGCTCCCTTCCCCTCATCCCTTCGTGTTGCACTTTGTCTTTCCTACACTGTGCGTGACTAACTCCTAGTTATTTTACTTTCATCCATTTACTTACACCTAAAAACTCCACTTTCTCCATGCGTTTGGTAGAGGAAGCACAGAGGCCAGCAGAGTACCTGGGCTGTATTGAAAAAAGAGCAGCACAAGACCAATTATGGTGAGTAAGATTTTTCTTTTTTAAAATAACTACTAAAAGGGATTGTTCAATTCATTTGGTATAAAAAAATAATCTGCAGTGTACTCACCTTCCCCTGGTCCACGGGCGAGTATACGCCACTGTTCCCTATGTCTGGCATTGGCTGCAGTGTTGCGTTACCTTGACAGTGCGGCAGGCAATCAGTGAGCTCGGTCTCTCTATGTTTCCATGTAGATGGAATACTCCATTCAGGACTGTTGATCTCTCTGTATGTCATTATTTTAATCTTTCCTCTTAACGAAGATCGTCCATTACCACTTACTTGTTTTGTGGCTCTCCTTTGTACCTTTTCTAACTCCAGGGCCTCCTTACAATGATCTGGTGTCCATAACTGAACTGCATTTTCCAAATGATTCTTTGTAAAGTGACAGTATTATGTAAGTCCATGCCTCTTTTAATTTGTAACATTGCATGTTGTTAGTTAGTCTGTGATCCGAAAGTACACCCAGATCACTCTACAAGTAATACCTAATTTTTGTCCCTTTCGAACATATGCATAGCTGCCAACCGTCCCGGATCCTATGGGACTGTCCATAGGACCAATTTGAGGGAGCAGTCCTACTGTCCCGGGAGTTCAGGGCTGTTTTTCGACTTCCACTCACTCTAAGCGATGTTTTCTCTCAGTTTCTTTATTGCTCCATAGCTTCTCCTCTTCGGGGGGCAAGGCCGGCATCTCTCTGCCCTGTACACTTGCATTAATTAAATAATTTATTTTCTTGTGATCTGGTATTACCAGTATTCAAATCCAGAACCTGCAACATTGTAGGCAGTTACAAAAGCTGTAAGCCACAGCCTCAACTGACAAGTATGGGAGAATGTTCTATACTTAAATGTGCATTGTAGGCTCTGAACTCACAAGCTTATTGTACTGATACATAGAGATATATCTGTATATCTCAGTGTATTTCTATGTCCCTGTATTCTAGAGGGGAAAAAAAGTAAGATATTTTTCCCCTATAAAATTACTAAAGAAAAATAACTTCAAAAATATAATTTTTAGTGCACTTTTTTAAAATAATAAACATCACAAATCAGCAAATAACATGGACATATTTGCTGTCCTTGTAATTGTAATAACCCGTACAACACAAAAATAACATTACGGTGATCAGTAAAAGCTCTGAAAAACATTTAATAAATTTTCTTTCTCCATTAAACCCATAAACAAATGTAATAAAAATGTAACGCTGAGGCCGTACGTAGCGTAAATGCTGAGTTTTCTTTACTGCTTTTTTTTCGTGCATGTTTTCTGCAGGTCTCCACACCACACGGCACAATAACAATATTATCTGATTATTGCATTTCTTCTGCGTTTTTTTTTATGCGTTTTCCCCTTTATTTGAGCTTTTGGTGCAGATTTGAAGAAGAATTTTCAATGCACTAAAAATGCAACAGCATTTTTTTACATGCTTTTTTTCAGGCTCCTCATAGAAGCCTATAGAGAAAAAATGCACCAAACTGCATAATTCAGCAGTGTCTTTAGATAGACTTTGGGTGGAGCTTTCATGAAATCACATCCTCTTTGCTTGGACAATTGGGCCTTGTTCATAGAGTAATGAAAATGAAAAGTTGTAGAGTAAATTCTGTATTTTTTTCTGCTGCTTTTTTGTGCAGAAATTCTGCTGTGTTTAATTGTCCAAGCAAAATGAACTGAGCTATGCGGTTTTGGTTCTTTTTTTCACTATAGGCTTCTATGTGGAGTCTGAAAAAAACACATGTAAAGAACCGCAGTTACTTTTTTAAGTACAGAATCAAAGCTTTTCTGTACTATAAAAACCATATTAAAACACTTCTTCAAATCTGCACCAAATAAGGGGGATGTAAGGCAGCGGTGTTCACACCGTGCAGTAACTGAGGCAGTGACCCAAGCAAGTCCAATATAAACAGCTTTTATTTCAGCAACTCGCGGGTAAACTGAAAGTCCTCCAGTTCACAGCCGGGTTAACAAAGTCCTCCGGTCCGCAGTCGGGTTAATAGAAAGTTCATACATAATGGTTGCCGTTGGCAACGGCTGCGCCAGGCCGCCCAGAGCCTGACGGGTGCAGAGCCTTCCCAGGTGTGGGTTCAGCTATACACAGTCCTGCCGAGTTTTCCTGCTATCCTCCTAGCAGGTCCCAACACTGAACAACACTAATCCTTAGTGCAGGGTTTTTAAAGGACCTGTGGCTTGAGCCACTGGAAAACCCGGGTTGGAGGGAGGAGGCCGCCCCGCTGCCTTCCTGTAGCTTACCCCAAGAAATGAAGGCCCTGCCGGGTTTTACTTAATCTGCCTTAGCCAGATAGCCTGACCAGGTCAATGCTCACCTTCATTCCTGCATTGCAGCCACAGGTGAGTTTGTGACTGCAATGCACTCCAATGGATTTAATAGGTCCCTGCACACATTCTGGGGGATATATAACATCCCTCGTGTACGATCCCGGTCACTGCCTCACAGGGAACAAGCATAAAAATGCAGCAAAAATGCAATAACCAAGAAGATTGTTATTGCGTACAGTATTTACCAAAGTGTTAACATGGCTTTAAGACACAAAAGCTCAAGATGTCATATAGTGAAGCTTACATAAAAATGAGAAAGTTATGCCTATTACAACTAAGAATGGATGAATGAACAAAAAATAAATCCATAGGTCCCAATTAGAGATGAGCGGATCAATTTGCAGGACTCCAGTCCAGCACCCAGATCAGAGGTACCTGGCGACTAGATGTGAGGCCTGTGAAACTCTTACTTTCCAGCGTTCCCAGTGCGGCACATATGACATTGCATCAGCCCTGGCAAATCAAAAGTTGCGGCCAAGGATGCTGGAAGGTAAGATATTTGCATCCCGTCCATGGACGCTGGACTGAAGTTCTTTGAATCAATTTGCTCATCTCTAGTTCCAACCATCCAGGATACAGTGGGAGGTCACTGATTTAGGTCTATGCCCTGAAGTCTCGGGCATCTGCTAAATGCCCTTCACTGCCACTACCTGTCTTGCAAGGTGCGGGAAAGACTAAGTGCAACACGAAGGGAAGAGGGGAAGGGAGCCGAGACTCTAGGGAAAGGGGGAGTGGAGACCTCCTAGGCTGATCTGATATCACCCTGTCTACCCTATCGTCCCTATATTGGTTCCACACCAATCGCCGCACAGGAACCTAAACCCTGTATTTCCGTAGTGCTTGGCCCTGGATAGGGAAGGGGGGGATGAGAACTAGTCAGTCCCCACTAACAACTAAAGACAACAAAGGAGACAAATACGAGGGAAATTAACTTAGCTTGAGCCGACATCAGAGAGATTATACCAAACATCCTCCTAGCACCAGAGAGGAAGTAAGCAGACTGCAATAGCCTCAAGCATTCACAAGGAAACATGTGAATATCACTGGTACCTCTCTGTAGCAAACAGGAAATATTTAAACACCCAGGCCTGGGTGTCAATTAGAGCAGAAGGGAGGTAGCTGCTGGGTCCTAGAGTGAGACAAATTTAAGAAGGTGTCTGTAATGCCAAACGAAGAGATCTTCTGCAATCAACTGCAGGGCGACTGTCTGTCACATCTGACACACCCGTGACACCACCCCTCTGACATCTCCTCCTGCCAAGGTAGAAAGAAATGGTAAATGAGTGTGACTTGAGATGGCAAGGTTGAAATTTGTCCAGCACAGAACATTGGGGTACACCACTTATAACTAGGGACAATTTATTGTTGTGGATGGCAAATAAAAAGCAACATTTGTTGTATTGCTATATAGAGTCAATAGATGCATTTCTTGCATGGGAAATATTAGAATAAAAAAGAACAGTTGATAAATGATCTGTCTGTCATTTTATAATAGCTGGTTGATAAGAAATGCACATGGTTGCCACCAACTCAAGCTCTTTTTGTTGCGCTTGTAAACACTCCCTTGAAGCTGGGTGGAATCGCTGGAGTGCTAGCCAGCTTCAGTGCAGTGTTTATAATCTAGACAGCAGTGGTGGACGGTTTCCTTGGCACCGAGCTGTAAACAAAAGTATGAATATGACAAAAACTGCCAAAAAATTTAAGAAGCTGTAAATTGCAAAAGTGCTTGTTTTCAAAAACACAATCTGACAATACCCATCGTGAATTAAGAGAAACTTTGATCCATTACCCTGAAGTGCAAACAGTTATCTACTATCGTCTTAAATATTCTTAAATTAATTGAGTCTTGGTTCCACCATCACACCCTGACACTACTGTGGACAGCCACGACTACTGCGACTTACACATGTACTACATGTGCTACATTCCGATAACCTACTGATACCTTGACAGATTCTGTTCCTACTTTAATCCAAATTTTCACCTCCTCTCAAAAAAAGAAAATAATAGAAGAAAAAATGATTTATATTTGTCTGTGAAAACAAATTTCCATCAACTTTAAAGCATAGTGCATTTTAACCAAAAGCTTATGATGGATTTGACAGTACAGTTACTATTAACATGTAAAATACACATAAATATCCTATCAGAATGCAAAATCAGAAATGCTTTATCCCAGTCAGACACCAGATGGCAGCATGGGCAGTGTTAGTGCTTGGTAAATATTCTCAGTTTTATAAAATCAAGGTTTTTAATTTTATTATTCATGAACAGGACAGACAATAATCAGATAATTTTTTTTAAAAAAAAACTTGAACTGGCTTTGACAAAAGGGACATATGCTGTACATCCCTGTACATGGGAGAGACAACAAAGTTTGTAAAAGCGTCAATATTTAGTATAGTCTTATGGTGAGGCTTCCCTGGTAAATACACTATCTTTGTATCCAGACCAGGTTTCTGGTGGCAGAATTCCAGTTCCACTGTATTATATACATAGTGGCCATGTTCTTCCTGCAGACCACCCTTATAGAAAACCACTTTCAATTAAATTTTCGGTGGTAGTCTTTGACCTTTTCGTACCTTTGACTCTGCAAAAACTCTTACTGTTGCTCGTACTCATTCTTGTCTGGACTATTGCGACTCTCTACTAATTGGTCTCTCTCTTACTAAACCTTCCCCTCTCCAATCCGTCCTGAATGCAGCAACATGGTTCATGTTTCTGTCCAGCCACAATACCGATGTCTCTACCCTCAGTCATTGCACGTGTTACTCTTCCACTACAGAGTACAATATAAACTTATTGCTCTTACCCACAATCTCCACAGTTCTGCACCATCCTACATCACCTCCTTCATTTCTATCACCATACCCGTGCCCTCTGTTCCACTAATGACTTAAGACTAACATCCTCTATAATGTGAACCTCCCACTCCCATCTCCAAGACTTCTCTAGCGCTGTGCCAGCTCTCTTGAATTCATTACCCTGGACAATCCAATATCCACAGTTTTGCACGCTAAAAACACATTTATTTAGACTATCACCTCACTAATCTAAGTATTACCTGTACTCCCTTTCTAACTTTTCTTCAAAATCTGGTCCCTCCTATCAGCTGTTTCCACACCCTTTGTGCACTCAATACTTTGCATCTATACTTACACAGATACTGGCTGATGACCGGTTCCTGCAGCATTATCTGAATGCCCTTATTTATTATAATGATGGCTGGACCGTACAATACAAGTACTTCTTATCTTACGTTTCTCCCCTATTTCCTCATAGATTTTAAGCTTGTGAACAGGGCCCTCACTACTCTTGGTAGTTGTTGATTTATGTATTGCTCTGTAATATCTGATATTGTCTGTAGTTGTTCCCTCTGAATTGCAAAGTGCTGCAGAATATTTTGGTGCTATAGAAATAAAATTATTATTATTTCAGTGACTAATAAGAATATTGTTTAAATAATATTAATAATTATATTGGAGTTAATTAAAATAATGGGATGTCTCCTACACAAGTTGTTTATGAGACTTTTGCTCTTGTTTTTATGATTGAATTGTTAGGGCATATGGTCACAGAGTTGGCTCTTCTCCTCTGGAACCTCTTGTTAGAATCTATGTTGTTTTACTTTTCGGCCATCTTTTTGTGGTTTGCTGGCTTCTAGTCTTTTCCTCTGGTGCTGGGTGTCTTCGTCATGTGATCTCCTCACTCTTTATTACTCAGCACCTGTCTCCCATTCCTTGCTGGACATCAGTGTTGTTTCGCTTGTGTTCTGGCTAAGTTGCCTTGTTAGTTCTTTGTGCTAGGACAATTGATATCCTGGGACTTCTTGTTCCACCAGTTTTGTTTCCTTTAATCTTCGTTTCTGCAACTAACTTTTCTTTCAGGAGGTCTCCTGTTTTTGCTCACAGTCCTTAGATTTTTTAGGGACACCCTTTCCCCTTCCTTCAGGTCTTCGTTTGAGTTCAGTGCAGGACCGTCGGTGGGGCTATTCACAAAGAATAGGGCACCCACCCCAGCGTAGGGTTTAAGCAGAGTCTCAGTGCAGGGACAGCTTTTCCCTTCTATTCCTTAGTTCTTAGTTGCAGAACATAAGAGTATGTCCAGCCCCGTTTTCCTGTGGGCGATTGATAATACTCCCCTGGAGCATGGGAGCATTCTTCGAAAGGTCACTGGGTTTCCGCTTACTATGAATATGGAACATCAGGAGCAGATTGACTTATTTGTACTTGCTAAATTGCCTTCCCACTGTCGTCCTGGGGTTGCCCTGGTTAAAAGTGCATAATCCTTTGCTGGACTGGTCGTCTGGTTCCATAAGATCCTGAGGTCAGGGGTGTTATGGTAAGTGTTGTAATGTTCACATTGCGGCTGTTCTGAAGGGGGAGTTACCTGAACCCATTCAGGATTTTTGGAGGGTTTTTTCAGAAGTGGAGTCGAAAGCTTTACCACCTCATAGAGATTACGATTGCGCTATTGAGTTCGTCCCTGATGCTAGGCTCCCAAAGAGTCGGTTGTTTAATCTGACAATTCCCGAGAGGGAGACTTTGAAAGAATACCTTCAGACTAGTTTAGCTGCAGGTCACATAAGACTCTCTAAGTCTCCTGTGGAGGGTTGGGTTCTTTTTTGTCAAAAAGAAGGATGGGGGTCTTAGGTCATGTCTGGATTTTCGGGAGATTAATAAGATCACTGTGCGCAATCCTTACCCTTTACCACTTATTCTGGATTTGTTTAACCAACTGACCGGAGCTAAATGGTTTTCTAAGATTGACCTTCGTGGGGCATATAATTTGCTGCAGGTGAAGGACGGAGATGAATGGAAGGAAGACAGCTTTTAACACCCCGGAAGGTCATTTTGAGTGTGTGGTGATGCCTTTTGGGCTTACTAACGCTCCTGCATTTTTTCAAAATTTCATCAATGACATTCTGAGACCATTGATCGGTAGGAGTGTTATTGTTTATCATGATCTTGAGTCTCATTGGCAGAGAGTCCACGAAGTTCTTCAGATACTGAGAGATAACACACTCTTTGCTAAATTGGACAAGTGTCAATTTGCTGTCCATAAAATTAGTTTTTTGGGTTACTTTATCTCTTGTGATGGTTTTGAGATGGACCCAGTGAAAGTTCAGGCTGTGCTGGAGTGGCCGAGGCCTGAAGGTTTGAAGTCTGTACAGAGGTTTTTGGGGTTTGCCAATTATTACAGAAAAATTCATAAAGAATTTCTCTGTCATCGCTAAACCCATTACTGATCTCACCAAGAAGGGTGCTAATACAGTCCAATGGTCCACTGAGGCTATTGAAGCTTTTGAGTATCTCAAGGGGAGGTTCAGCTCTGCTCCTGTTCTTATCCAGACGGATGAGACCAAGCCATTTTTGGTTGAGGTGGATGCCTCATCTATAGGCGTAGGGGCAGTTCTGTCCCATGAGGGAGAGGAAGGGGTGCATCCCTGTGCTTTCTTTTCAAAAAAAAAATTCTGAGACAGAGCTCAACTATGATGTTGGGAATCGTGAGTTGTTGGCTATTAAACTCGCGTTCGAGCATTGGCGACATTTTTTGGAGGGGGCTCAACATCCTATACAGGTTTTCACTGATCATAAGAATTTGATTTATCTGGATAAACGTTTGAATGCCCATCAGGCTAGGTGGGCACTGTTTTTTGCCCGGTTCAATTTTTCCGTAACCTTAGTCCCGGGGACAAAGAATGTTAAGGCTGACGCTTTGTCTTGTAGTTTCTCTCCAGCGGTGAATGCTGAGAGGCAGGAGTGTATTTTGCAGAGAGGGGTGGTGGTGGCCGCATTGGATTCTGAGTTGGAGAATAGCATCCTAGGAGCTCAGAGTGCGGCACCAACTAACACTCCATGTGGTGAATTGTTTGTGCCTATAGCCTTGAGGAGAGAGTTGTTTGTTGAATGTCATGAGTCTCGGTTGGCGGGTTACCGAGGGATTTCGGAAACTAGGAAGTCTGTCGGTCGGAGTTTCTGGTGGCCAGGGTGGCAAAGAGAAGTAATCAAGTGGGTGCGGCAGTGTTCTGTGTGCGCTAGGTCGAAGGCCTCTCACGCTCTGGCTGCGGGGTAGCTGTGCCCCTTGGAAGTTCCTAGTTCGCCATGGACGCACCTTGCCATGGATTTTATCACCGATCTGCCTGTATCGGAGGGTTTTTCTGTCATCTGGGTTGTTGTGGACCGGTTTAGTAAAATGTGTCCTCTGGTTCCTTTCAACAAGTTACCTTGGGCCAAGACTCTTCCTAAGGCTTTTGTGAAGGAGATTGTCAGGCTCCATGGTGTTCCCACGGACATTGTTTCCGATAGAGGACCACAGTTTGTGACTCGCTTTTGGCGTGCCTTTTGTGACAGATTGAAAATTCATTTGTCATTCTCGTCGGGGTATCATCCAGAGTCCAATGGACAGACTGAAAGGAAGAACCAGGATGTCGAGCAGTTTTTTGAGATGATTTGTGGCAGACAATCAGGAAATGTGGTCGGAATTTCTACTACTTGCGGAGTTTGCCCTTAATAATCATACTTCTTCCTCGACTGGGTGTTCTCCTTTTTTTTGTTGTACTGGCAGTTATCCATCTTTTGGTCCATTTTCCAAAGTTGGGGCTGCTGTACCGGAGGAGGACAATTTTTCTGGTGATTTGGAGAGGGTTTGGACCAGTGTACGCCTGAATCTTAAAGAGGCTAACAGGAGATCAAAAAGGTATTTTGACAAAAAAAGAAAGGAGTCCTTGTTTGCTGTTGGGGACATGGTTTGGTTGTCCTCTAGGAATCTTCGTTTGAAAATTCCTTCTAAAAAACTGGGGCCTAAATTGTGGGTCCTTTCAAAGCGGTTCAGATTGTCAACTCAGTGGTGAGGTTGGGCATTCCCTCATCCTGGAGGATTAATTCTGTGTTTCATGTGTCGCTACTTAAGAAGGTTCGGCCTAGAGGATCCGGGGGATCCTCATAAAAGAGGAGGTACTGTTAGAATCTATGTTGTTTTTCTTTTCGGCCATCTTTTTGTGGTTTGCTGGCTTCTAGTCTTTTCCTCTGGTGCTGGGTGTCTTGGTCACGTGATCTCCTCACTCTTTATTACTCAGCACCTGTCTCCCATTCCTTGCTGGACATCAGTGTTGTTTCACTTGTGCTCTAAGTTGCCTTGTTAGTTCTTTGTGCTTAGGACAATTGATATCCTGGGACTTCTTGTTCCACCAGTTTTGTTTCCTTTAATCTTCGTTTCTGCAACTAACTTTTCTTTCAGGAGGTCTCCTGTTTTTGCTCACAGTCCTTATATCTTTTAGGGACACCCTTTCCCCTTCCTTCAGGTCTTTGTTTGAGTTCAGTGCAGGATCGTCGGTGGGGCTATTCACAAGGAATAGGGCACCCACCCCAGCGTAGGGTTTAAGCAGAGTCTCAGTGCAGGGACAGCTTTTCCCTTCTATTCCTTAGTTCTTAGTTGCAGAACATAACACCTCTCCCCCACATTGAGCCGGAATCACTCACAAAGAGTTGTTTTCTAATCCAATAGACCTGCCTTGTCTTTGCATTACACGCCATCCATAAATGACTGACCAACTATATTGCTGTCACGCAAGGTGAGGGAAGGAACAAGTGTACAACAATCGGAAGAGGGGGAAGGGAGTCCAACAACTAGGAAAACGGGGAGTGGAGACCGCTAGGCAGATCTAATAACACTGTAATTACCCTATCTTCCCTATATAGATTCCGCACCTATTGCCGAGCAGGAAGCCTAATCCCCGAATTTCCCTAGAGCTAGGCCCTAGGTAGGGACGGGAAGGGGTGAACACTAGTCAGGGCCCACTGTAACTAAAGACAACAAGGTAAACAAACAAAGTGGATACACTTAGTGTAACATCCCTGGCATGGCTTACCACCTCCCACCATGCAAGACCGCCATCTTACCTATCAGTCCAGGCTGCTCACTTTGCTCCAGTACCTGCTGTGTGCATGTCTCTTGTCTGATTGCTTAGGGCGGCGACGCGGTTACTGCCTGATTCTTATAGTTACTGTGTGCGCACACCTAATGCGTCCCCAGCCTATTGCTGTGAGTCACTGGATACTTAAACCCCCTCCACCCAATAGGAGGTGCCTGAGCAACACTTTCTTTCAGTGTGTTCTGTGCAACTGAGTTGCCAGGTCCTGTCCTGTATCTAGTCTGTTCCACCACCCTGGGGGCTGTATACCCAGGCCCGTTATCTGTATCTGTGACTTCTAGTCTGTTCTGCCACCCTGGGGGCTGTATACCCAGGCCCGTCATCTGTATCTGTGACTTCTAGTCTGTTTCCGCCACCCTGGGGGCTGAGTTCCCAGGCTCGTTCCTGTATCTTGTTCCGGGTTCAGTTCCTGTCTGAACTGTGTCCTAGCCCGTTACCTGTTTGTCTCTATGTCCGTACCTGCCCTTTTCCTGCAGTGTCTGAACCTGCACCTAACTCCAACTCATTGTCTCTGTACTTCTGTTTGTGAGTTTTGTGTCCACCGCACCTGCGGTTTTGCTCTGCTCTGCTTGTCCACCGCACCTGCGGTTTCGCTCCACTCTGCTTGTCCACCACATCTGCGGTTTCGCTCTGCTTGTCCACCGCACCTGCAATTTCACTCCACTCTGCTTGTCCACCGCACCTGCGGTTTTGCTCCGCTCTGCTTGTCCACCGCACCTGCAGTTTTGCTCTGCTCTGCTTGTACACCGCACCTGCGGTTTTGCTCCGCTCTGCTTGTCCACCGCACCTGTGGTTTCGCTCTGCTCTGCTTGTCCACCGCACCTGTGGTTTCTCTCTGCTCTGCTTGTCCGCATACCAGCCGTGCCTACCAGTACCCGCCTGTCTGAATACCAGCCGTGCCTGCCAGCACCCGCCTGTCTGCATACCAGCCTGCCTGCCAGCACCCGCCTGTATGCATACCAGCCGTGCCTGCCAGTACCCACCTGTCTGCATACCAGCCGTGCCTGCCAGTACCCGCCTGTCTGAATACCAGCCGTGCCTGCCAGCACCCGCCTGTCTGCATACCAGCCTGCCTGCCAGCACCCGCCTGTATGCATACCAGCCGTGCCTGCCAGTACCCACCTGTCTGCATACCAGCCGTGCCTGCCAGTACCCGCCTGTCTGCATACCAGCCGTGCCTGCCCGTTCCTGCATTCCCCGGTGTGGGTCAACAGCTGTGACCGGGGTATGACCTGGAGTAGCACCTGGTCCCTCTGCTCGGTTCCTCCCTGGTTCACGGAGTCAACTGAGTCGCCGTGCGACCTTGGTCGGACCGAGTTGATACTTAGTCACGCCCCTCCAGTCACTCCTGGGTTCATGGTCCAGTGGGATCACTAACCACGCTCACGCCTGTCAGTCCGGGCGTGTGCGTAACACTTAGCTTGAGAAGACACCAGAGAGATCACACCAAATGTCCTGCAAGGGAACTCCAAGAAGAAACTAGCCGACTACTAGTACGCCAAGCCTGGACAGAGGAACATAGAACTATCACGGGCGACTCTTAGGAGACACTGACAGTTTTTAACTACCAAGCAAGGGTGTGTCAATTAGCAGCAGAAGGTGGAGGTCACTGCTGGGTTCTAAAGGGAGAAAGATATCACTACACTACAGAGAAGAGAGGATCAAGAAGGCATCTGCAATGCCAAGCACAGTGACCTTCTACAGCTGGATCCAGAACGACTATCTGTCACACTTGATACACCCGTGACAATTGCCCTGCATCTTCTCCATAAGGTTTTTGAATCTGGATCAATAGGGCTGATGTTATGTTAAATGAATGCAATGTCTTCAATCTTTAAACACTATGGAAATTTACACAAAGGTAACAATGTACTTGTGTAATACGTCATTTATTTAAAGGGGTTGTCCATGATTAGGAACAAAGGGTGGCTTTTTTCAAAGCAAGCACCATTCTTGTCTATGGGCTGTGGTTAGTATAGGAGGTCAACTCTATTCACTTCAATTGGGATGAGTTATATTACTATATACAGCCCTTAGTCAAGAGTGGCCTACATTTCTTTGTAGAACTGTTTTAGTTCAGGCTCCTTGATACATTAATTACCTTCTTCTATATTGTCCTGAATGGAAATTAGTACCTACCAGGCACACTAGGAAGATTAGTAAGCTGGTCGACTTTGACTTATAAGGAGCTTTCATTTTCCGAAACTGAATCAACTAACAGACTATTTGCACCAAAGTTTTTTTCTTATTTTTTGGTTGACTTAATATGATCTTCTAATAAGCCAAGCAGTAATGAGAAATACAGGAGGAGTTTAGGCAATGAAAGGAATGCTATAACTGCTTGGTCAGGAGTGTATGCAGAATGGTGGGGGTTGGGAACACTACCCACTCCAGGGGCTGATAGAAGGCACATTACTCAAAGAACTTATGATTTTATTCTATCTTGTTATGATAGAGTACTGTCTGGATATTTGAAAGTTTAGTAAACTGGGAAATATTATTACATTGCTTTTAGGGCTCATGCACAACAAAGAGCCTATGTTGCAGTTACTGATAATAAGCAAGTGACAATTGGTATCACTTGCTAATTATTGCTATCATATTTATCAGGCTCATCAATGAGAGAGTAAAAATGGCAAATACCATTTGCATGTGTTTGAATGACCAGGTTTTAGTCTTAGTCTTTCCTGAAAGGGATATTACCATTTCATAAACAGATGACACATTGTAATTCACTTAATGATCAGTGAGGATACAAACTCTTGGCCCCCCACAAACCCTTAGATTATGTGCAAACATGGGCTTTTTATGAGGTGGTCAAAAACGTCAATTTTCTTTATCGGAAACTGCTTCAGGAATGTCCTTCTTCTTTGAGGAGTTTTTAGAGGAGTTATTTGTTTCCTGCAGCGGTTTTGAGGAGTTTTTGAAGCATTTTTTTGCAGCCTTTGATTGGACAGCACCTAGTTTTGAGCCACTTCAAGTAAGTAACATGCACCTTCTTTTTTCCCATCAGGCGTTTTTCAAAACCTGAAGCAGAAAAAAACTCAAAAGACAACCTATGAAAAGCAAAGTACAATACTATATTCAAGGACCATTGACAGTGTCTGTGCGTAGGCTGTGTCTGGCATTGCAGCTCAGCTCCATTTAAATAGACAGGGCTAAACTGTAATACCAGATATATGCATATGCAAATATATATTCACCTACCAAATCCACTTTTCTCATACTGCTGCCTGTCCCAATCATCCTTGCTGCTGTTTTTTCCAGTAGGGGACTGTATGTGACCGCTGCAACCAAAGATTAGCTGCAGCAGTCACATGTTTGTGCTGTCAGAATAGAATCAGAAGATAATTGGTAGATGAGTTATATTATTTACTAGTGCACACAGAGAGGCTGTTTTTTTTTTAAACACAAAAGTGGACATCCCCTTTAAGGAATTACGAGTAAATATTAGTGGGCCTCTAATTTAGAATCTATTAGCCAGAGTGACTCCCAAGGTTGTGTATCTTTCTGAAGAATCCGGCATATCTTTGCAATATGTGTATGTGGCACCCCAGGGGTCTGGTTACCACAGTAATAGAAATATTATGTCTGAGAGCAAGTGGGAGGTTTCTCTGGTCAGGAGCCCTAAGCATGCAACACGGCCCACCAAGACCTGGGAGGGGAGGAATCTGCCCTTAAAAACTGGGGCGCGATTAGGACAGACAGAGCCTACAGAACAAGCAGAGCAGTCAGAGCCTGGAGTGAAGTTCCAGACACAGGGAGAGTTACAACAGGAGCTCTGTAGGAGCAGGAGCGAGTGCCAGAGGCTGGAAGCTAGATAGCTCGCTTTGGCTGAAGACACTAATACCGGACACGGAGTCCGAGACTGTGGGGACATTCAGGTCCAGCAGCAGAATCCAACCGGCAGGGGATTCCATGTCCTCTGGCCTTAGAAGCCCGGAGGCACGGTCACAAGCAAGGGACCAGCACCGCCATCGTGAAGCGGAGGCTAACGGAAGGCCCCAAGTCACCGGCCATACGGGTGAGCACCACACGGTATACTCAGGGATGTGGGCTACTGCTACCCGCATAGAGCAAGGTAGCCAGGAAAGAGTGCAGATAGTCGGGGAGGCCTACAACTCCACCTGGCCAGGGGAGTTCCTGCTTGCTCACAGACTGACCAGGCCCCTACTGCTAACCAGTACTCCCGGGAGGGTCTGCTTTATACCATCAGTAAAGACCCTGAACTGCACCACACGTCTCTGTGTTTCATCGCCGCACCAGCACCATTACTACTGGGACGCTCACACCATCACTCCCATCTTCCACACTAGCTGCCCTGAGGCAATACTTCTCCCGTGGGGAGTTATCCCATACTCGGCTGCGCAAATTACATCAGCCTCAGCGGCCTGCAGCGCAGCGGCGGTCCCCACTGACCGCAATCCACGGGTGGCGTAGTCGGACATTGTTATTACCTAAGACTGCCACTGGTTTGACCGCCCTGGGCGCGGACCGGGTCACCGCCACACTGAGACTACAACCCCCAGCGATCCGGCTCCGGGTATCTCCCTGCACAGCACAGGCCCAGGGGGCACGTCATGTACATCACATTCTTTTTAATGTGAACAGTGTAATACTTCTTTACCCTTTGTGGGCACTGCAGGGGAATTAAACACATAATACCAGGTTCTCTTACTTATTACAGCTCATCTGGAGGTCCCAGCAGCAATATACTTGAAGATCAGCTAATAATTAGATGACCCTTCTAAAAAAATAAAAATAAATAAGAATATCGGTTGCCTTTCTGAACTTTTACAAGTAAATTGAACCTGATTTCTTCTTCCCATTGACTTTAGATTTATTTATTAGCTCAAGGATCCTTACCTTTACCCTAAGAGATTAAAGAATCATTACAAACGTGGCACTCTTACTGACTGGGGAAAACTATATTCCATCATGAGGAGGACACAATTTTGAAACGTTTATAGGGGATGAAACATGGCACTAACATTATAAAACTTTGCAAAATAATATAGCTAGAAGCAAATGTGAATATGAGAATGCAAGGGAGGAAACCTCCAGATACCACTTGTTATACATAATGTTATTTGACTGTGCAATAACCTTGGAGCTTTAGGGATATCAGAATGAAACATAGAATGAGAGAACATGGAATCAGTCCGCAGAGAACAAAAAGTACCAGGAAAGACATCAGTAAACAGTTTTGATTTGGAAAGTTAGATACAAACTGAGAATTTCAGCAAAATGATACATATATTAACCTTGAATGAGGCCAGCTTGTATTATCAGAGAAAAGTAATTTATCTCTCCTCTTTTGTTTTCAGCTATTTTGCCTGGAGCACTTTTTGGGCTTTATTAGAAAATGCATTGTATAAAATGCTTTGGAATATTGTCATTTCTGAACTGTCATAGATGCTTATTCCATATAGAGAGATGGTGCCTCTATTCAGGACGACTTCTGAGTTTTACTGTTTTAGAAAGGACATTAAAGTGATTAAACCGTTTCAATAGATTTTTATTTTAACACGGGGCAGAATAGAAAAATAGATAACTTATACAATAGATAAATGATGGATAGAATAGAGCATTGGTTATTTCTGGCTATTATTCCTTTCCTCACGGTAGCCATACATTGCCACCATGTTACACAGGGACTGCAGCCAGCAGTTGGTCATCATGCACATGGTTGCGTTACAGCTCCATTATCTTCAGAGTCTTAAAAATGCTCTTAGAGAAATATGAGGGGTCTTTACATTTCATGCAGAGTCTGTTCAAGTCCACAGGAAAAAAAAAAAAAAAAAAAAGGTTGTCGCCAATAAAATCCACATGCAAGGAGGTATTCCTCCCAAGAGAAAATCCCAATGGAATGAACCTGTATCCAGCACACAGACACAGAGGCTGTGCAGCTTCAAACTTAGGCCACGTTCACACGTTCAGTATTTGGTCAGTATTTTACTTCAGTATTTTTAAGCCAAAACCAGGAGCGGGTGATAAATACAGAAGTGGTGACGTGTTTCTATTATACTTTTCCTCTGACTGTTCCACTCCCGGTTTTGTCTTACAAATACAAGTGTAAAATACTGACCAAATACTGAGCGTGTGAACGTAGCCTTACACTACTAGCTTACAGGTTTCATCCACATGGCATTACTAAATGCATGGGCCATTAAAAAGCAACTTAACTCTCCGTAAGCCATTGACAGCCATGGCACACAACTAGGCTCTGCAGCCCTGCTGACGTGGTCTCTGAGTGGCTCGTGCCGTCCACATTGGCAGAGCTGCTCAGGTCATTTGTCTCCATTACTGTCGATGTGACGTCCACACTGCAAAACAACAGACGCTGGGAGCAGCAGCGGAGACTCAGCACTGGAACCCGGGGAGGGTGAGTAATGGCAGTTTATTTTTTTTACTGCTCATTGAACTTATCAGAAAAACTTTTCTGAAATAGGACAACCCCTTTAAGTGAGAATTTGTCATATATACTAGATGTGACATTGTTATGTAGGAAGTGCAAAGATTCAAAAAATCAGTACCGCCATTTCATTTTTAAAATTCATCCGATCAGCAAGTGATGTACTACTGAAATACATGCGAAATACATGGCCGGTTCTGATCTGCAAAACTGATGAGAATAGGGCTCTCTCTGAGTCTGACATCCCGGAAACACGGATCTGTTTTTTAACTCCTTCACAACCTTGGGATTTTCCGTTTTTGCATTTTCGTTTTTTGCTCCCCTTCTTCCCAGAGCCAAATTTTTTTTTACTTTTCCGTCAATATGGCCATGTGAGGGCTTGTTTTTTGCAGTATGAGTTGTACTTTTGAACGTCACCATTGATTTCACCATATCGTGTAATGGAAAACGAGAAAAAAAATCCAAGCGCAGTTAAATTGCAAAAATAGTGTTATTTACTATGTTCATTAAATGCTAAAACTGACCTGCCACTATGATTTTCCAGGTAATTATGAGTACATAGATGCCAAACATGTATAGGTTCTTTTTATTTAAGTGGTGAAAAAAAATCAAAAGTTTGTATGAAAAAAAATGGTGGCAATTTCCGAGACTTGTAGTGTCAGGATCTGGGGCCGGGTGATTGCTTAATTTTTGAGCGCCCAGCTGACGTTTTTATTGATACCATTTTAGGGTAGATATGATGTTTTGATTGCCCATTATTGCATTTTATTGCAACGTTGCGGCAACCAAAAAAATGTAATTCTAGCGTTTTGATTTTTTTTTTCTCATTACGCCGTTTACAGATCAGATTAATTTAGTTTATATGTGTTCTGAACACAGCAATACCAAATATGTGTATTTAAAAAAGGGAGTGATTTGAACTTTTATATTTTTTTATATTTTTTTTTTAAAGAAAATTTCTCTACTTTTTACTTGCTTCAATAGTCTCCTTAGGAGACTTGAAACTGTGATCACCCGATCGCTTGTGCTATACATAGCAGAGCTTAATTTTAGTAGACATTTCACAAGGTCTTCATAGTGTTCCAATCTAAAATTGCAAAGTCATAAATTTAGCCTTTTTTTGTGTTTACGCAGGACAAAGATTCAAGGTCTTCAATAAACTGTAGCACAATAACTGCATAAAATAAATGCTGCTTGTCATAGCACTAACTAAATAATTCTTTGTATTTCCCGTAGCATTAGCGTCTAATTGTAGTTGGGGGTGCAGGGTAACTGCTTGTGGCAGCCATTTGCTAATGCATGCTTTGTAAGACCAGCAAGTGAGCAAAAAGCTGCAAATATAAAGGTAAACGTGATATGTTAGGTAGATAATAAGATACCTATTTAACACACAGGATGAATTGTTGAGTTGTAGAAAATGGGGCTTTTCAATGAGGATTTTTTTTATCTACCACTTTCTAAATGACCCCAATACACACTAGATGGCTGATGGCCAAATGATACTTTGGTTGATCATTTGGCCGACAGCCATCTAGACATTCTGCCATAAACAGCAGCTGAGTGCCCCTGCGTTCTCTATGAGAAAGCCACTAATAGACATTTTTGCCAATAGATTATCTTAGGGAGAAATCAACAAAATTGGACACACTTAATCAATGTCTTTCCTGACAATCAATTGGCCATAACCCCATACACATAATAGTGTTGGCCGAACCCCTCAATATCGGTGGATGGCGCTGACATTAATCTAATGTGTCTGGTGGGCTTTATTTCTGCTATTACTCTCTATCTACATACAGTAACTATTCTTATGTGTACATTTCTAGTATTGGTCTTGAAAATTCTTGTAGATATGGATTGTAGGGCTATTCCCATCTGACCTCGAGGACCCCCACCGATCCTGAGGACACATGCGGCTTCACCGCATCCTATACATTGCACTCATGTCATTTCTCTTACAGAAATAGACATACTGCGGTCTGTGAAGACGTGCCGCATGTCCATCTCTGCGGGTGTGCCGCAGGAGCACGGGAAAGCATGGTAGGCATGGGATTTGTACAAATCCCATCCACTATGCTGTAACATTTTGTCACTGCGGATTGCACACAGCACAAGTGCGCTGTGTCAAATCCGCAGCGTTTGCTGATCGTCTGCCCATACTCTTAGTATTTGGTCATTTTTTTACCTCAGTTTTTTACCTCAGTTTTTTACCTCAGTTTTTTACCTCAGTATTTTACCTCAGTTTTTTACCTCAGTATGTGTAAGCCAAAACCAGGAGTGGGTGATAAATATAGAAGTGGTGACGTGTTTCTATTATACCTTTCCTCTGATTGTTCCACTCCTGGTTTTGGCTTATAAATAATGAGGTAAAAAACTGACCAAATAATGAACGTGTGAATGTGGCCTTAGGGATTTGTGGTGTCTACTTCATGGGGTAAGCTGCGCTACTCCCTAGAGCTGGGCACAAATCAGAAGAATAAGCAGCACAGCCTTCATTTACTTGCACCAGGAGGCAGCACTGCTTATATTTTGGAGATGCCACTTATCCCTGTCAGAAGTGTTCAGCAGATACGCTTCCAACTTGCACTGTATATGTACGGTGGATGTCGTGAAGGGGTTAAGAGTTGGTTAGGTATGCCCTGCAAATGTATGCCCATTCATTGAGAGAGCGCGCGGTGGATGCCGGGTGTGACGCGATGGGGGATAACCCCGCCCACAACCCGTCACTCATCGTGGAACGCGGAACAGGAGACCCCTGGCTGCAGCCGCAAATAGTCGCGACGTAAGCGGAAGCAAGAGCCGGCTGCAGCCGGGGGTCAAGTGCTGCCTGTGCGCAGTCAGCGATAGCGCCGCGCACAGGCAGTATTGGCAACATGAGGTATTTACGAAATTCATTAGGGGCCCCGGGGGCATACATTGGGGGGTTAATTTAAAGTAACCGCGCCAATATCGCTGATTGGTCGCACCCGGCCGGGCGCACCCAATCAGTGGAGCGTGGTTTAAGTCCTGCACCAATTCGCGGCCGGACTGTGCCTGTCGCTGATTGGTCGAGGGCGGCTGGCGCAACCAATCAGCGACACGGGATTTCCGTTACAGACAAACAGACAGGATTAGACGATTATATATATAGATGCGCAAATAAACACGCGCATATCCCTAATGTTATATACTGTGTATGTATATAAATATGTATATAATGTAATACATATATACACACACACACGCTGTGAGTTTTTATAAATGACCACTCATGTAAGCAGGTTTACAGGTTACCAAAGAGTAAACTGATCTGGGTAATACATGCTGTGCTTTACTCTGTAGCCTCAGGCGCTGCCTAGCAACCAGACTGTTATCTAGGGGTGTGTCTTATTAGAACACAGCACGCTGAGCTGCCAACCTCAAGATGGCCGCTCCCATAAACTGTGATTCTCTCAACATAATTCTTCTATTCCAAGATATTATGCTTTCAAGGGGGATTTATTTATACATACAGTCTCCTTACTATGATATATGCCAATATGTGTAGAGGTGATAGGTCCTCTTTAAGCCTTTGTTTAGAATGTAGATCTGGAGCACATCATGGGACTGCCACTGTCCTTGTAGCTCTTACCAGTTTACTTGCATAATAAAACAAGGTTGATTTTTCTCATTTTTCCATAATCTATCTGCAGGTTTGTTATTTGAGTAAGAGCTGATCTGCGATACCTGGCAGCGACCATTAAACAGTGTGATGGAGCTGTGGTGTTCTGCTCTGTACACCATTTAAATATGGCCTCTGCAGGTGCTAAAACAGCTGATCTGTGGGGGTCAAGGGTGTTGGACCCTACCAACCTTATATTGATGATCTATTCTTAGGAAACTTCTTTAAAGTTTAGTGAAAAAACATCAATTTAAAAGTCATTACTACCTTTTGTTGGAGAGAAAGGAAGACAAATTCTTTAAGCTCAATTATTATTTAAACAAAATATGTGCATGTCGGATACGTGATTATAAAATTGAGATTGCCGTATAATATGTTGGATTACTTGATCTTGAGATGTAGATTGAAGCGTTAATGGAAATCTGTCACCAGGTGTTTGCTATGTAATGTGAGAGTAGTATAGTGTAGGGACAGAGCCCCTGATTCCAGAGATGTGCCACTTGCTGGTCTGCTTGCTGTCATTTTGATACAATCACCATTTTCTCTGCTGCAGATCAAGCAATACTCAGAATACTGAGCTCTGTATAACCCCGCCCACACCATTGATCGACAAATTTCTGTGTACATTGTACACAGAAAGCTGTTAATCAGTGATGGAGTTACACAAAGCAGTTGAATGGGAGGCATGAGACACCTAATTCTATAGTGATAATCTCCTGCTGATAAAACACCAATTTTATTGAAACAGCAACCACAGCCCAGTAAATGACACATCCCTGTAATCAGGCTCTCAGTCCCTGCATTATGCTGCTCTCAGATTACATAATAAAAAACTGCTGACAGATTAAATTTAAATTACACAACTATTTATGACTTTGAGTAGTTTTAGGGTCAGAGTATTTAATTTGCAATTATAATACATCTTTATTTAAAGGGATTATACAGCCTTAGGTGACTACAAGTCTACTGTCCCTCTATGTGAATCCTTACATCATCACATTGCACGCACTGCACGCTCTGAAGATTCTACCGCACTTAGAGTTGGTGGCCAAATGACCGCAAGTATATGATTTGCATACTCTCGGCCACATTACGACTAGATGTGTCCGACCTTGCTCAGTACACTTATGTTGAGCAAGGCCTTGTTCGTCTAGTCGGCATGTGACCGCGTGTATGCAAATCACGTACTCTCACGCCCAGAGCTTTCAGCGTCGACACCGGAGAATCCTCACAGCGCGCACATGGCGTGACTGCAGACTTGTAGCCTATGCAGGACAGCCTTTTTAAGGTGTTAAATATATCTTGCTTTGTTGTAAAATGTTTGGATAACCAAAGTCTCTATCGGGTGCTGTGATACACTGGTGTGAGATGCTTATGGAAAAAGTAATTGTTATTAGATATGTGTTGTCATTTTTGTTTTAAATTATTGTTTTCCACACCTACATTTGATAATGTAGACTACGTAGTTATATTGACATGTGAGATGATGTTCTGTTTGGAATTCTTCCTTGTAGAAATGTATCTAATAAATCCTAATGAAGTTAATAGTTTCTTTTTCAACAGAGACATCATGATTTATAGCTCTTATAACTTCCATTCTGTGTTTACCTTTGGCGTTAAGCAGACGTTCATGAATCACATACATGTTCGATCTGTAATTTTTATGTACAGTACAGACCAAAAGTTTGGACACACCTTCTCATTTAAAGATTTTTCTGTATTTTCTTGACTATGAAAATTGTACATTCACACTGAAGGCATCAAAACTATGAATTAACACATGTGGAATTATATACTTAACAAAAAAGTGTGAAACAACAGAAAATATGTCTTATATTCTAGGTTCTTCAAAGTAGCCACCTTTTGCTTTGATGACTGCTTTGCACACTCTTGGCGTTCTCTTGATGAACTTCAAGAGGTAGTCACCGGAAATGGTTTTCACTTCACAGGTGTGCCCTGTCAGGTTTAATAAGTGGGATTTCTTGCATTGTAAATGGGGTTGGGACCATCAGTTGTGTTGTGCAGAAGTCAGGTGGATACACAGCTGATAGTCCTACTGAATAGACTGTTAGAATTTGTATTATGGCAAGAAAAAAGCAGCTAAGTAAAGAAAAACGAGTGGCCATCATTACTTTAAGAAATGAAGGTCAGTCAGTGCGAAAAATTGAAGTTATGGAGTTTTTAATAAGGTGAGTAGAATATTATAAACAGACGTTTCGGTCCCTCAGGACCTTCATCAGTGTACTACAAAATAAAAATAACAGACAAGAAGAAATTAAATACAGACAGTGGTCCAATTACAGTAGTAAATACACAAGATCAAAAATTATATAAATAAGTGCAGTTCGTCCGAGCTGCAAATCTACCTTCCTGGGAGATGACAAAGGAGGAGGGAGGGATTTGGGAGGAATTTGGTTGGATGTCCCGTGAGAAAGGAAAAAAGGAAGGAAAAAAAAGGAAAGAGTAACATACCAGAGTGGAGGTCATGTAGGTGGACAAATTCCACTACGGTGACTGTAAGGGAGAAGTGGCTAAATTAGTTGTGACCTATGTATATAACTGGTGTGAAGAACAAATGAACTAGAGCAAACCTGAAATAGAAGCTGGAATCAAGAAGCTGTAATATCCAAAAGATATGGAAAATCTTGTAATGGAGACTGAAAGAAGAGAAAGAGGGCTGAAGTGAGAGAGGCACATTCAATAACTCCCTCGTTAAAGGAAATATGTAGTGGGTAGCGTGTACCTGTAGTCTCCTGTCCTGTGGAAAGTCCTCTAGAGACGCGGAGTCCACCGCTTGTCAGTAGGAGATGTAGTGTCCCCGGTGTGTCCACCCAAATTTATATATGATAGGGGGAGTGATGGCTGTAGGACGCCGCAGGAGCGCGCGAATGAGTGAGGACCCGAAACCGGAAGTGACGCGGAGTACGCGTCATAGGGTACATAGTCAGGTGCCGGTCACGTGAGCGGAAGTGCCACTGTTTGCGTTACAGCAGGGTGATATGCGTTCCACTGCGTGTTGTTGGAGAGGAGCAGGCTATTGGAGGAAAGGGAGCCAAAAACGGGAACATCCAAGGGGAGCATTACAAGATTTTCCATATCTTTTGGATATTACAGCTTCTTGATTCCAGCTTCTATTTCAGGTTTGCTCTAGTTCATTTGTTCTTCACCCCAGTTATATACATAGGTCACAACTAATTTAGCCACTTCTCCCTTACAGTCACCGTAGTGGAATTTGTCCACCTACATGACCTCCACTCTGGTATGTTACTCTTTCCTTTTTTTTCCTTCCTTTTTTCCTCTCTCACGGGACATCCAACCAAATTCCTCCCAAATCCCTCCCTCCTCCTTTGTCATCTCCCAGGAAGGTAGATTTGCAGCTCGGACGAACTGCACTTATTTATATAATTTTTGATCTTGTGTATTTACTACTGTAATTGGACCACTGTCTGTATTTAATTTCTTCTTGTCTGTTATTTTTATTTTGTAGTACACTGATGAAGGTCCTGAGGGACCGAAACGTCTGTTTATAATATTGTACTCACCTTATTAAAAACTCCATAACTTCACTTATCTCTTTGAGTGCCGGGTTTTTTGATAGACTTGATTCTGGTTTGGTACCTTACCCGTGCACCAAAAAAACAATCAGGAGGTGCGATAGTTTTGTATATTCTACATGGTTCCTATATATCTGCACCCTGATAGGTCATGACCACTACCAATACCTTTTCGTATAATGCTGAAGAAACCACCCAAATTACTTCACAATCAAACCTTCCTTGCGACTTCCTCCAAGTTCCACCCAAGGAAACAAGAGGAAAGGATTGGGAGAGAGAATTGAGACATCTGACCAACATTGAACTTCACTGCGCCACTCTTTCTGAGTATGTTCGTGTCCAGCGGATTCCACGCGGCCTGAGGGTCCCTCTACGCCCAACTTTATTCAGCGACAAAAAAGAGTACTGCTCTAAATTTGAAAAGATACTCAACAAATGTTCATTTGATTTAATGACTCTCACTATTGAATTCCTACAGAAAGATATCTCAGCAGTCAAGGAACAAACCTCCAGCATCGAGGCACAACTCTCCTCGTTGATCCCGCCAGAGGAGTTTGCAACCCTGAAAAAGAGAACGGATACTATCATTGAACAACATAGACGAGATACTGAGAGCAGAAAACGGATCAAATTCGCCAGAGACTTAGAAGATTATCAGCAAAATAAAGTCTACAGATGGCGCGACAGACAAGCCCCCAGACGCAATTTTTCACGCTTCAGAAACTCCTCATCAGAACCATCCACTTCAGGTTCGGAGACAGACCGACGAGACCCCCCTTCCTCCACCCGTTTTTTAGGCAATCAGAAGAGACTTCCCAGAAGAAAAGGACCAGAAGAGGAGGCACCTGGAAGAAGCAATACGGACTTCATTCGAGTGACACGCTCACAGGTACAACCATGTTAGTTGTTAATATTTCCTCGCGATCTCTCAGTGTCGCTGAGATTTCCACTTTACAAAAAGGACTAAATTTTTGCCCCTCTGGCAAATTCAACACATTTCTGCTCGATATGGAGCTACAAAGATTTTATCGTTCCATTCGCCTTAAAACACACTTTTCACAGGAGCCTCTATCCCCTATGGCTCCAAATACTTCCCCATCAGACCCAGCTCAGATCACTGCGGCGAGTTTAGGTCTCAAATCCAGGAGCACATACCGTCCACCCCGGGATAAACATGCTGTGGAAACCTTCATAGGCTTTATTAATAATTCCTTTGAACAATTGAGGGGAGACATGCAAAAAGGCCTAATTCACTACCACCACAATATGTCAAACATAGACAAACAAGCCCTCAAAACACTGGAAACTGACAAATCCATTATAATCAAACCCGCGGACAAAGGAGGGGCAATTGTAGTCATGGATAAAGATAAATATATCTTAGAAATACAACGCCAACTGAGTGACACTAAGATTTACTCGAAACTAGAAGTTGACCCCACACATAACATCAGTGCTTCTATCCTCAACACAGTCGATCATTATCTAACAAACAATACTATAGATCCTAAAACACGTGATTTTTTGATCAAGAAATTTCCCATCACACCTGTATTTTATGTTCTTCCTAAAATACATAAATGCCTTGAAAACACTCCAGGACGTCCGATCGTCGCCTCCACCGACTCCTTATTGTCCCCCTTGTCCATCTTTCTTGAAAAAGTACTCACCCCACTCACCCAAAAAACCCGTCTTACCTACTGGATACAGGGGCATTTCTGGACACAATTCATTCCATCCACCAGATACCACCTAACTCTTTGCTTGTAACCCTAGATGTGAATAGTTTATACACATCGATTCCACACAACAAAGGTATAGAATGTGTGGACAATCTATTAGAGAGATTTAACATACCCATCGACACACGGAATCTCTGTTTGGACCTACTGACTTTAGTACTTAAAAAAAATTTCTTCTTATTTGGGAACACCTTTTATCTCCAGAAACAAGGAACCGTGATGGGCTCAAATGTAGCACCCCCATACGCGAACTGCTATATGGCGGAATTTGAGCAGAAGGTCATCTATTCTAACGATCTGTACAAAAAACAAGCGACGGTATGGAAAAGATATATAGATGATATATTCTGCTTATGGGGAGGATCCATGGAATCTCTTGACATCTTTTTAAACACCATCAATACGGCTTGGGAGGGTCTCAATTTCACCATTTCACCCAGCCTTGAATCCATTAATTTTCTAGACACTAAGGTCATAAAAGATGGGGAAGGTTTCTTATCCACAGATCTATTCGTCAAGCCGACGGACAGAAATGGCCTACTCCGCTTTGACAGTCTACATCCTAAATCCACTATTTCATCCATACCCAAATCCCAGTTCCATAGGGTTAGACGCATAGTTAGTGATACCACCACCAGGGATACCCGACTCAGGGAAATGCAACACAAGTTTTTGGAACGGGGATACCCCCCTGCCCTTTTACAAAAATCTCTCGATTCTGACACCCAAAACCGTCAAACCATCTCTGATCGTCTACCTTTTGTCCACACTTATCATCCAGCAGTACGTATCCTTCATAAAAAAATTCACCAGCATTGGAAAATCCTACATACAGCGTATCCTTCTGTCCCTGAATTTAAGAACCCTTTCCTCCCATGTTTCAAAAGGGCTCCTAACATCAAGGACCACCTCATTCGAGCTGACCTTCCTACCAACACCCCCAGATTGAGACAAAGACTCCTCTCAAACCCAAAAACTGGTACTTTCCCTTGTCTCCATTGTTTCCAATGCAACAATGTCACCAGAGGTAGTACCTTCTACCATCCACAATCAGGCAAACAATACCACATCAGGGACTACTTCACATGCAATTCTTCTTTTGTAATTTACCTTATCAAATGCCCATGTGGCCTTATCTACATTGGAGAAACCACTCAACCAGTAAAAGATCGCATATCTAAACATAAGTCTACCATCCGCTGTAAAAATTTGTTACTACCATTGCCACAACATTTCTCATCCGCTGGCCACACTGTTTCACAACTAAAGTTCCAGGTCATAGACCATGTATCTATACCACGCAGAGGCGGCGACCGAATTCGGATGCTCAAACGTAGGGAATCATTTTGGATTCACGAATTACAATCTTTAACCCCCAAAGGTCTTAATCGAGATTATGATTTGCTTTCCTTCATATAACAGGTGAACCACGGCTATACAACACAACACATTTGGATGCATAATAGAAATAATTAGGAATTGATACAAGTATTGTCCCCACTATTTATGATTATATCCAGACAGACAAATATGTGGTGTGTACATTGACTACTTTTCTATGTTATTGCATATCTTGCTAATTGTGTTTTCCTTTATTCCCAGCATCCCACCTAGACCTCTGCCTCCTCTCCTGCTCCCCTTGGATGTTCCCGTTTTTGGCTCCCTTTCCTCCAATAGCCTGCTCCTCTCCAACAACACGCAGTGGAACGCATATCCCCCTGCTGTAACGCAAACAGTGGCACTTCCGCTCACGTGACCGGCACCTGACTATGTACCCTATGACGCGTACTCCGCGTCACTTCCGGTTTCGGGTCCTCACTCATTCGCGCGCTCCTGCGGCGTCCTACAGCCATCACTCGCCCTATCATATATAAATTCGGGTGTGCTTTGGTCTGATGAGTCCAAATTTGAGATCTTTGGTTCCAACCACCGTGTCTTTGTGCGGCGCAGAAAAGGTGAACGGATGGACTCTACATGCCTGGTTCCCACCATGAAGTATGAAGGAGGAGGTGTGATGGTGTGGGGGTGCTTTGCTGGTGACACTGTTGGGGATTTATTCAAAATTGAAGGCATACTGAACCAGCATGGCTACCACAGCATCTTGCAGCGGCATGCTATTCCATCCAGTTTGCGTCTAGTTGGACCATCATTTATTTTTGTTCGCGGCTGGCGGCCGTGACCAATCAGCAGAGTGAGGTTTAAATTTTGCGCCAATACTGCTGATTGATCTCGGCCAGCGACCGCGATCAATCAGCAGAGCGTTGTTTAAATTTGGCGCCAATCTCGCTGATTGGATGCGTCTGGCGTCCTCGACCAATGAGCAGAGCGTTGTTTAAATTTGGCGCCAAGCTTGCTGATTGGTCGCGGCTGGCGTCCGCGACCAATTAGCACAGCAGTGTTTAAATGTCGCGGCAAGATCGGTGATTGGTCGCGGACGCTATTTAAATGTGGCGCCCAAATCGGTGATTGGTGGCGGGCAACGGCCGCGGCCAATCAGCAGAGCGGTGTTTATCTTTAGCGCTAAGATCACTGATTGGTCTCGTGCGGAGAGCGCGACTAATCAGCGAATCGTATTGGTGAGGAGCGGGGAGCGGAATCATATTAGTGAGGACTGGGGAGCGCCCGCGACCAATCACCGATTTGAGCGCCAAATTCAAATATCAGCCGCGACCAATCACCGATCTTTGCTCCACATTTAAACACCGCTGTGCTGATTGGTCGCCGACGCTGTGCGCGACCAATCACCGATTTGGGCGTCACATTTAAATAGCGTCCGCGACCAATCAGTACAGCGGTGTTTAAATGTGGAGCCAAGATCGGTGATTGGTCGCGGCCAATATTTAAATTTGGCGCCGAAATCGGTGATTGGTCGTGGGCAGCGCCATCGACCAATCAGCGTTTTTTAGCACAAATGTCCGGACCTTTGTAACACCATGCAGATACTGTGGGGACATCAGCGGCTAGGGTGTGAAGGGAGGACCGGGGAGCAGCGCTGCGGGTCCGGATACTTCTGCTCCGAGCGCCCGCTCACGTCCCGGGAAGTACCCGCACAGGCAGCGCCGCTGACATCCATGCGGCTAGGGCGTGAAGGGAGGACCGGGGAGCGGCGCTGCGGGTCCAATTGGTCGCAGCCGCTATTTAAATGTGCCGCACAAATCGTTGATTGGTCGCGGACTTGGCCCGCGACCAATCACTGATCTTGCGGCCAAAGTTAAACACTACTGTGCTGATTGGTCACGGACGCTGACCGCGACCAATCACCGATTTGGGCGCCAAATTTAAATATCGGCCGTGACCAATCACCGATCTTGGCTCCACATTTAAACACCGCTGTGCTGATTGGTCGCGGCCGATATTTAAATGTGGCGCCCAAATCTGTGATTGGTCGCAGGCAGCGTCGGCGACCAATCAGCACAGCGGTGTTTAAGTTTTGCGCTAAGATCAGTGATTGGTCGGGTCCAAAGGCCGCGACCAATCATCGAATCGTCTTGGTGAGGACCGGGGAGTGGCGCTGCCTGTGCGGGTACTTACGCTGCGAGAACATAGCGGGCGCTCGCAGCAGAAGTATCCCAACCCGCAGCGCCGCTCCCCGGTCCTCCCTTCCGCATGGAGGTCAGCGGCGCCGGCGGTCCTTCCGCTGATACCGGCCGGGAGATGTGCGCCTCGCGCCGCTCATCTCCCGGCTGCATCTCCGTCCCGCAGATGGGTCCGGCGGTCGGGTTCCTTCTGCTGTTGCCGGCCGGGAGATGAGCGCCTCGCGGCGCTCATCTCCCGGCTGCATCGCCGCTCAGCTCCGTCCCGCAGATGAGCCGCTAATGGCCGCCATCTTTTTTCAGAAATCCTGCGGCGCTGATTGGCCGCTGCCGGACCAATGAGCGACGCGGGATTTCCTGGACAGACAGACACACAGACAGACAGACAGACAGACGGGATAAGACGATTATATATATAGATGGTTGATAAGTGCTAAATAACAATATTCAATTTGAGGTAAAGTTTAGTCTTCTAGTTGGAGGCAAGGGTATATCCATGGACAACCCCTTTAAAGATGTGTTCACACTACTGCTAAACTCTTCTGTTGGGGTACCCAGGGGTCAGTATTGGGCCCTCTTCTTTTTAACATATTAATTAATGACTTTGTAGAGGGCATGTAGTGTAGAATTGCAATATTTGCAGATGACACTAAGCTCTGCAAGGTAAAAAAAAAAGTTATGGCTCTCAGGAGATGCTGCAGATAAAAAAAATGTTGTTTACAACTAATTTTCTTGAGTAAAGTAGAGTAATGTAAAAAAGTATGTAAGTTGGATATCCCTGTAATCTTATTGACCCATACTATAAAATTATACAATTATTTATTCTTTATGGTACACGCTGTAAAAAAAAAACTTTACCTGAATTGCTGGATTTTCTCATCTAGCCTCACAAAAAAATTAATTAAAAGTTGATCAAAAATATTGTATGTACCCCAAAATAGCACCAGTGAAAATGACAGCTTGTCCTGCAAGAAATTATGCTCAATTATTGCACAATTCTCTCTATGGAAAAATAAAACAATAAATATTTATTTTTTTATTTTTTGTATGTGATAGTAGTTAAATGTACAAAATCTATGTAAATTGGTTAGTGTCATTATCGTATAGACCTGCAGATTAAAGTGAATGGCATTTAAACTGAATGATGAACAGTTTAAAAAAAAAAAAAAGCATACTAGAATTGTTGATTCTCTTGTACATTCCACCTTCAAAAAAGTGTAATGAGAAGTGATGAAAAAGTCATATGTTCCAGAAAATGGTATCACTGAAAACCACATCTTATCAAGCAAAAAATAAGCCCTCAAACAGCTGTATTGATAGGAAATAAATGTTTGTTTTTTTCAAATAGTGTATATATTGTGCCACAGTATTAAAACATAAATAAAACTATACTATACAAAATTCGTATTACCATAATTGTGGTGACCCTCAGAATAACGGTAGAACCTTATTTGTTCAGAACATGAATAGCAGAAAAGTAAAAACATCAAAAAATGATAGCAGAATTGCAGTTTTTTTATAAGCTATATCCTAAAGGCCTAAAATGGGCAAGTCCTTAAGGTGTTAAAAAGGTCCTTTGATAGTTAACTTTTTCCATATTTAAATTCCCAGAGGAGCATTGCATGGCCTATAAGTCTCCTTACTCTGGTTTGGCTTCTTATCCTAAGTTATGTGGCAAAGCTTGTTAAAGAGTTGATATTAACCTTTAGGCTATGTGCCCATGATGCAGAAATGAAGCAGAAAATTTCTGCAGCATTTCTGCATCTCCCTGGCAGAAAAAAACGCATGCAGATTATACATGCGTTTTTCCTGCAGAATACATGCGGAATACATGCGGATTCACATGTGTACCCACATGCGCTAACGCATGTGTTTCCGCATGCGGACTGACAAGCACTTTCCAAGCGATAGCATCACTTGGAAAGTGCTTGACAACTAGGTCACACTATATAAATCCATGCAAAAGGCATGGATTTATATAGTGTGACCGTAAAAATGAAAAGCTATACTTACCCCCGAACCCCCGCCGCGTGTGTGACTTCTTCCGGGTTGCCGGCATCTCGTGAGACAGCCTGCGGTCACATGACCGCGACGTCATCTCAGGTCCTGGAAGGAGAAGCGCTGCAGGGGCCGCCGGACAGGTGAATATAAACTTTATTTTTTATTTTATTCTTTTTTTCACAGGTACAATGGTACCCAGGTCTGGATGAGAGTCTTCTCTCCTCCAGAACTGGGTACCATCCGCACATAGAAACGCATAAAATCCGCTTGTACAAATGTACAGACACGGATTCTATGCGTCTCAATGCAAGTCAATGGCGGCGCTTCTGCTGTGCTTCCGCAAAATTAATGAACATGCTGCGGATTTATGAGCGCTGCAGAAACGCTGCGGAAAAATCCGCAGCATGTGCATAGAACATGCGGAATGCCATTGGGGACCATGGGGTGCGGATTACCATGCGTTTTTGATGCGTTTCCGCTGCGGAAATTCCGCAGCATAAACGCATGAAAAACGCATCGTGTGCACACAGCCTTAGGATTGTTACATCCAATAAGATACAAGTCAAGTCCTCTTCCTCTCTAAAGAGGCTATTTGCATCATGTCTGTATTGCATGTGACTGCTGCAGCCAATCACTGAGCTCCGTGGCTCATACCAACTAAACTGTCATCTGTGTTGAGTCTCCTGTCTTCTCAGAAAAGAGCAGAATGGGAACACTGTGGCTTCTCATACCTGGAGTGAAGATGCTGGGTCAGACTGACCATCTGTATGGCAATGCAAGTTGCCCAGTGCTATAACAGTGATAAGAGAAGGTGTCAAATGGGGTATAGAGGCAAAGACACAAATCAGAGATTGTCCCTCTCTATCTGGAATGATTAGGACCTATAGATCTTATTTTTTTGTTTATTCATTCAACAGCCATAACTTTTTTTTATTTTTACACAAACTTCACTACATGAGGTTTTGCTTTTTTGGTAGACGAGCTGTAGTATTTTTAAGTGCCCTTTTTGTAAATGTGACATTTTTATTCATTTTTTATTGGTTTTATGTAGAAGAAAAAAATTACACCATTTTTCACACCATTTACCAATAACCATATACTTTTTGTTTCCTGTATTGTATGAGTAGTTACTAGTACAGGGGTGCCAAATACTGTATGTCAATATTATTTACTGATTTATGATGTTTATTTTTAACCAAATGCAGACATATATTCATTAGAATTGCTTTTCAGAATTTTTTTAATATATTTTATAAGAAAAGTAAGTCAGACTTTTATTTCACCTTTAATATAGAGGTATATATAGACGAACAGGTACAGTATATAGTGATATAAGTAAATGCCTTCTTTCCTTGGCAGTGGAGTGTCTGGCTCACAGCTAAAATTGATGCCTGCCATGCTAAAGTTTGTTAGTTTAGATCCCAACAAAGATCACACGTGAAGAATTATGTAATTAAATGAGTTTATGTCAAAAATGTACAGAGCATCTCGACCCCTAACCGAAAGGCCCTGAGTAGGAAAAAGGAATGAACAATCACAGCAGCATCCTCAGTAACACACATGCAGTGAAACTGTATGGCCATGAATCATGAAAACATTGCCAAGCTGCCTGCGAAAAAATATTAAGTCTAATGATAATGTCCTTTTCCTTTCTTTTTATTTGCATCTCTCATATTTAGTGTTCTTTTAACCTCTTCTTGACATGGTAATTTTCCACTTTTGCCCTATTGTTTTTTCCTTCTATCCTTCCAAGAGCCATAACTTTTTTTATTTTTTTATTTTTCCACTGACATAACTTTATGAGGGCTTGTTTTTTGCAGGACAAGTTGCACTTTTGAATGACACCATTCATTTAATTATGTAATATACTGGAAAGCAAGAATAAAAATTCACAATTCCGCATTGTTTTTTTTTTTCATTTACTGTCTTCATTACATAGTAGAAAGTAAAAATTACATACAATTACGGCGATACCAAACATGCATCGTTTTTTTCATTTTATTTCAGTGGATAAAAAAAAATCAGAAATTTGTATCTGAGAACTGTAACATTTTTAATTTTCGAAGGAGATATTTTAGAACATGTTTATATTGATATTAACTGTGGCTAGATACAATGTTTTGATTGCCTCTTATTGCATTTTTTGCTCTGTTGTGGTGGCTGGAAAAACGCAATTCTGGCATTTTAATTTTTTTCTATTTCTTAATTTCTAATGGAGGAAAAGAGGGTGATTTAAAATGTCATTTATTTTTTTTTTTCATATTTTTTAAAACATTTTAAAAGTCCTTAAAAGTCTCCTTAGAGGACTTGTGCTACTTGAGATAAGCAAATGTTTTGATGTTCGGGTTCATCAACTAAACCCGAACATCAAAAAAAGGTTAAACACGAACTTGAATGGGGCCCCGAACATCAGTGATCTCCCGCCCGGGAAACAGGGGCTTTGATCGGCGGTTATGTTACTGCCGGTAACAGCGCTGCGGGATCACGCTGTCAGATGTCAGCGTGATTCCGCATCTGTGACATTGACCCGCGGTAAAACCTTACCGCGGGTCATAGGCGGCGGCTGATGAGACTACCCCATCAGCTGGTGCCTGCTGTTACTGTAAACAGCGAGCACAAGCACCGCTGATGAGAGGAGTAGTCTCTCATCAGCCGGCACCTGTGCTGAGAGTAAAAAAAAAAGTTACATTTAATAAATAATTATTTAAATAAAAATAAAAAAACACATTATAGTCACATACACCATATCGCCGATGCCCTTGTCCCCTGTAAAAAATAAAAAAACACCATATACTCACCTTAAGCCTAATCCCCGATACCCATGTCACCTGTAATAAACAGAAAAACATATCCCTCACCTGTCCGACGTGATGACATAATTCACAGTGTCCCATGAAGATCTGGGTCAGTTCTAGAGCAGTCACATCAGCAATCACTGATGTGACTGTTATAGAGGACAGCCGGTTATACACTGGCAGGAATGTAATCACTGCTGTGTCAATGTATAGCGCTGAGCTTCTGGGGAAGAGGTCACTGGAGTTCAGTTAGCTGATGAGCTCCTGTGACCTCACAGCACCACCACTGCGTCAGTATTTTCTCACGCAGTGATGCAGTAAGTGAGATCAGCTGATGAACTCGTGTGACCCCTCTCATCGCGATACACTGCGGGAGTGATGACGCTGTCAGTATATTGCCAGATGCTGAATAGAGCAGTCACATCTCACGACGTGGCTGTTCTATTAATGAGATCTACATGGGACACTCGGGATTATGCTGCATAGGTGAGGATTATGGTGGTTTATTACTTTTTCTTTATTAAAGATGACATGGGCGTCAGGGATTAGGTGCTAAGGTGAGTAAATGGTGTTTTTTTTATTTTTTACAGGGGGCGAAGGTATCGGTGATTAGGTGTAGGTGAGTATAACGTGTTTTTTATTTTTTATTTAAATAATTATTTATTAATTGTAACTTTTTTTTTTTACTTTCAATGTACAAGCGCCGCCTGATGAGACTACTCCTCTCATCATCGGCTCTTGCGCTCACTGGTTGCAGTGACAGCAGGCGCCGGCTGATGGGAAAAGTAGTCTCATCAGCTGGCACTTATGACCCGTGGTAAGATTTTTACCGCGGGTCACTGTCACAGCTCTGGGATCACGCTGACATCTGACAGCGTGATCCAGCAGTGTGGGAAACCAGCAATGTTCATGTTCTGGCCAACTTTTCAAGAATTTGAAAAAACTGAATGTTTTCCAAACATGTTTGCTTATCTCTAATTGCTACATATAGCAAGTAGTCACAGACTCCTTTGAATGCCAGCCATGGGCTGGCTTTCACAGGAGTACCATCCTGACAAGCATGGGGTTCTTCAGGCATGGGTTGCACGCTTTAAATGCCACTGTTAAATGCCACTGTCAATCTTTAACAAGTTAAAATCCCCAGGCGGAGCTCTGCTCCACATACGGCTGTTAAAGGCAGATGGTGGTTGAGTATCACAGCCATCATTTGTCAATAGAGATGTGGGCTTCAGAACTAAGCCCAGATCGAAGTCAGATATGACCAGTACGTAGTGATGAGTATGTTCGGTTAACTCTTTTGGTGAGTATGCTCGGGCGAGTACCGAGTATCTTCAGCGTACTCAGTGATATGTTTGAATCACTCCCGTGTGCATGATTTGCGACTGTTTGCCAGCTTTAATACATGTGAGGAATGCTTGTTTCTTAAGCATTCCTCACATGTATTAAAGCTGTCAAGCAGTTGCAAATCATGCACATGAGAGTGATTCAAACATATCACCGAGTATGCTGAAGATACTTGGTACTCGCCCGAGTATACTCGCCAAAAGGGTTAACCGAACATACTCGCTCATCACTAGCAGTATGTAATGCACACGCCCGGGCTGAGCGGCGTGTGCGTGTATATGTAGTGATTCCACTGGACCGTGCCGGAGAGTGAATGCCTGGAGGGGCGTAACTAAGTATTCACCCGATGCGACCAGGGTGGCACGACGGCATACGACGCCAGTGCACCAAGGAGGAACCGAGCAGAGGGACCAGGTGCTACTCCAGGACAGACCCCGGACACGGCTGTTGACCCACACCGGGGAACACAGGAACAGACAGGCTAGGCTGGCACACAGACTGGTGGGTATAAGCAGGCACGACTGGTATGCAGGCAGGCGGGTATAGGCAAGCACGGCTAGAGTGCAGACAGGGAGGCACTAGCAGGTTGGAACACAGGCGGGATAGGACCCAGTACACACTAGGACTCAGGAATAGAACCACAGATGTGACGGACAAACACAGCAGAGTGAGGCCGCCCAGAGTGGTGAGCGAGAGCAGGGCAAGACGAGACCGCCTAGAGCGGTGAGCGAGAGAAGAGCAGGACGAGGCCGCCTGGAGCGGTGAGCGAGAGTAGAGCAGGACGAGGCCGCTTGGAGCGGTGAGCGAAGGTAGAGCAGGACGAGGCCGCCTGGAGCGGTGAGCAACAGTAGAGCAGGACGAGGCCGCCTGGAGCGGTGAGCAAGAGTAGAGCAGGACGAGGCCGCCGGAGCGGCGAGCAAAGGGTCAGAGCAGAGCGAGGCCGCCGGAGCAGCGAGCAAAGGGTCAGAGCAGAGCGAGGCCGCCGGAGCAGCGAGCAAAGGGTCAGAGCAGAGCGAGACTGCCGGAGCAGCGAGCAAAGGGTCAGAGCAGAGCGAGACTGCCGGAGCAGCGAGCAAAGGGTCAGAGCAGAGCGAGACTGCCGGAGCAGCGAGCAAAGGGTCAGAGCAGAGCGAGACTGCCGGAGCAGCGTGCAAAGGGTCAGAGCAGAGCGAGACTGCCGGAGCAGCGAGCAAAGGGTCAGAGCAGAGCGAGACTGCCGGAGCAGCGAGCAAAGGGTCAGAGCAGAGCGAGACTGCCGGAGCAGCGAGCAAAGGGTCAGAGCAGGACTGCCGGAGCAGCGAGCAAAGGGTCAGAGCAGAGCGAGACTGCCGGAGCAGTGAGCAAAGGGTCAGAGAGGGGCAAGAACCGCAGGAGCGGACAGCGAGGCAGGGCAGAGGGGACAGGGCTCTGTTCACACGGAACAGACAGGAAGGGAAAGGCAGAGCCAGATACCCACAGGGTACTTGCAGTGAAGTAGCGAGTGGACCACAAACTCACAAACGGAAGTACAGTGACAACGAACAGGAGTTAGATACGAGTTCAGACTCTGCAGCAAAAGGAAAGGTACGGACATAGAGAAAAACAGGAAACAGGCTAGAAGAGTATACAGACAAGAACAGACACAGTAGCAAGATACAGGAGCGGGTCTAGGTATGCAGCCCCTAGAAGGAGGAAGGAACAGGCTAGGAGCGTGTTCAGACAGGACAGACGAGATACAGGAGCGGGTCTAGGTATGCAGCCCCTAGAAGGCGAAAGGAACAGGCTAGGAGCGAGTTCAGACAGGCCTGGAAATACAGCCTCCAGGAAAGGCAGGCAAGCAAACACAGAAAGGGACCTGGCACATTCAGAGTGAGAGAGCACACTGAATGAAACACAATGCTCAGGCAGGGTTTCTTGGGAGGAGCTGGGTTAAATACCAGGTGACAGACAGCAATAGGCTGAGGACGCACAAGGGGTGTGTCTGCAGCAGGTACAAGAAACAGGAAGTGATCGGGCGCCGCCCTTAAGCAGCAGAAACAGAGGCAAGCAGACAGCATGGAGGGAAGCCAGGCTAGCAGACTGGACTGGAGATCAAGTGCGCGCTCTTGCACAGTGGGAGATAGACCACTATGCAAGGACGCCGCCAGGTATGTTACAGTACCCCCCCCTTACACCCCCTCTTCTTCAGGCCTGCCAGAATGTTCCGCAGGGAATTCGAGGGCCAATCTTTCACTTCAAGGAGATCACTTCCACTGTCCACAGGAAAAACTGGTCTCATCTGGGTAGCTAGGATACTACCTCCTATCCAGCCATCCTCAGCAACAGACGAAACGAGTGGAGTACCAGGAACAGCACACAAGGAAGTCTCTCTCCACTTATTATCAGGTAGCACCCCAGAGGGTTCAGGAGACAACTGGAAGTCCTCCGCCGGGTTGGAGGGGTGCAGAGACTCGGGGGTAACCTCTGCTTCGGGGTACATCTTGTCAAGCTCACAGGATGAAATGGGCGAGGTATCAGGTACAAGGTGTAGAAAAGTCACTGTCTCTTTGTTATCTGGTGGTACCCCGGAGGATTCAGGAAACAACTGGGGGTCCTCCGCTGGGTCGGAAGAGTGCAGAGACTCGGGGGTAACCTCTGCTTCGGAGTACACTAGGTCGGACTCGCTGGAAGAAGCGGGAGAGGTATCAGGTACCGAGAATAGGAGAGTGTCAAATATATACTTTATACTTATGGCGATCGATAGCATGGGTCGGAGTGAAGACAAACACGATATATTGTAGTAACAGGATATATTGAAGCAGGCAAGCATATATTACAGCAGGCGGGTATAGGCAATAAGCGATAAGTAAACAGTTTCTGGAAACGGTTGTGATGTCAGTACAAACCGATAGATGTCCCAGGTCCAGAAACGCACAGTCCACAGGGTCCCGAGCCCAGACCAGGCTCCTTGCAGAGAGCAGGCTGAACTGCAGGTGGATGCAGAGCCTTTGCACACAGGTGAGAGTCCAGGTAAACGGCAGGCAGGTAACAGTTGGGGAATCCCAGTGTAGAGAAGCAACAGGCAAGATGCAAGTCCTTCAAGCTTGGCAGCAGGTAAGATACAAGATACACAAGCAAAGTATAGTTGGCCAGAGTCTCTTTATATATATATAGCAAACAGGAAACAGGAGATATCAGACAGGAAACAAGATGGCCCCCGAGGCTGTCAACTCCATTTTGGATAAGGGCAGAACCAACAGAACAGGTACATGCAACTCCATCTTGGATAAGGGCAATACAAATACATGCGGCTCCATCTTGGATAAGGGCACAAACCGGACAGAACAGATACATGATTCAGCTCTTTACATTACTCCCCCCTTAAAGGGTGTCCTCCGGACAACCTTGGAGCCGGTTTGTTGGGGTATCTGCTGTGGAACCGTTCAATCAAACGAGTAGCGTGGATGTTTTCCAGAGGTTCCCAAGAATTCTCCTCCGATGGATAGCCTTGCCATTTCACCAGGTACTGGAGCCGTCCTCTATGAATCCGAGAATCGATGATGCCCTCCACAATGAATTCCTCTTGCCCGTCAATAAGAACTGGATCGGGTGGAACAGGTATGCGTCCGGGAAAAAGATTTGGTACTACCGGTTTGAGCAGAGAGACATGAAAAACAGGGTGTACTTTCAAGGATTTTGGCAACTTGAGTTGGCAGGCTACAGGACTTACTAATTTGCCGATTTTGTATGGCCCAACATACTTCTGCCCCAATTTAGACGTTGGAGTTCTTAGTTTTAAGTTCTTTGTTGAAAGCCAAACCATGTCTCCTACCTTGTATGTTGGTGCTGGCTTGCGGAACCTATCTGCCGCCTTCTTATATCTTTCTTGAGCTGTGCCCAGCGTTTCTTTTAAGACCTCTAGATTCTGTTGAAGAAGCGTAATCCGATCGGCTACTGCGGGTACGGATGTATCTATTGGAAATCGTGAAAGAATGCTGGGATGATACCCCTTGTTAGCAAAGAACGGAGACTGTTTGGTGGATGCACTCTGTGAATTATTATACGTGAATTCGGCCAACGGAAGTAAGTTTACCCAAGCATCCTGCAAATGACACACGTAGCAACGCAGATACTGCTCCAAAGTCTGGTTTGTCCTTTCCGTTTGGCCATTAGACTGCGGATGAAAAGCAGATGACAGGTTTACCTTAATGTCCAGAGCAGCACAAAAGCTTCGCCAAAATCTTGAAGTAAATTGGACCCCTCGATCTGATATCACTTCATCAGGAACCCCATGTAGGCGAAAAACCTCTTGTACAATAAGATCCGCTGTCTGTTTCGCTGTTGGTAAGCCGGTACAGGGAATGAAATGAGCAGCCTTGGTTAAGCGGTCAACTACTACTAGGATAGTGTTCTTTCCTTTTGACATAGGCAACTCCACAATAAAATCCATTGAAATAGACCCCCAGGGACGGGATGGAATAGGAAGGGGTTGCAACAGTCCGGTAGGTGAGGAGCGAGGAACCTTTGATCTTGCACATACCTCACAAGATGAGACGTAATGCTGAACGTCTTTCCGATAAGTTGGCCACCAGAAGAAGCGAGACAAGAATTCCTGAGTCTTCTGAACTCCTCTATGACCTGCTATCCTAGAGTCATGCATTAATTTTAGCACCCTTAATGTAACCGTTTCCGGAATATACAGACGTTGTCCCTGGAACCAAAGTCTATTTTTCAAGGTTAGATTTACCTGGCTGGACGGTTGAATCAGGAACGGGTCTGCAGCGTACGCTTCCCTGATAGCTGTTAATAGATCTTGATTGTGTAACAGACCTATAAAGTTGTTTTCCGAGAGTATGGTTCTTGGAGGTGCAGCCGGGTTTATATCAACCGAATGAATTCTGGATAGTGCATCTGCTTTCCCATTACGAGAACCCGGCCTAAAGGAGATAACAAAATCAAACTGATTAAGATAAAGATTCCACCGAGCCTGTCTGGGTTTTAGACACCTTGCCGACCTCATGAATTCAAGATTACGATGGTCTGTAAGTACGACAATTTGTTGGGATGCCCCCTGTAGCAAACGTCTCCATTCTTTGAATGCCGTTATAATGGCCAACAATTCTTTGTTTCCAACGTCGTAGTTCCTTTCTGCAGGTGATAACTTCTGTGAAAGAAAAGCACAGGGATGCAAAAGATCTTTCTCACCTGTTCTCTGCGAAAGTATAGCCCCTAACGCACAGTCCGAGGCATCCACTTCCACTATGAAGGCCCGATCCGGGTCCGGATGTATGAGAATGGGAGCTGACGTGAATTTAGACTTCAACCTGTCAAATGCTGTCTGCGCTTGTGGCGACCAGACCAACGGCGTCTTTTTCCGTGTCAGTTGGGTAATGGGTGAGACAATCTCAGAGAAATTTTTAATGAACCGTCTGTAGAAATTGGCGAACCCAATAAATCGTTGCACCTCCTTTAGTGTGTTGGGAATTGGCCACTCCTGAATGGCTTGAGTCTTGCTTGTATCCATGCTGAGACCCTGGGGAGAAATAACATAGCCCAAAAATTGAATTTCCGATTTGTGAAACTCGCATTTCTCCAACTTGATGTACAACTGATTTTGCCGAGGACGATCCAACACCATTCTCACATGCCGCTGATGATCCTCGAAGTTGCTGGAAAAAATTAAAATGTCATCCAAATAAACCACAACAAAAATATTGAGTATGTCTCTAAATATATCATTTGCCAAGTGTTGAAAGGTAGCCGGTGCGTTACGAAGTCCGAAAGGCATAACAAGGTACTCAAAATGTCCGTACCGTGACCGGAAAGCTGTTTTCCATTCGTCACCAGGGCGAATCCGTACTAAATTGTAAGCTCCACGAAGGTCTAATTTTGTGAAGATTTTGGCATGTTGTATCCTCTCAAGTAATTCAGGAATTAGTGGAAGTGGATAAGAATTTCTGACAGTAATTTTGTTGAGCTCACGATAATCAATACATGGTCGGAGTGAACCGTCCTTCTTTTTCACGAAGAAGATTGGGGCACCGGCTGGAGAGGAAGATGGTCGCATAAACCCCTTAAATTCTCATCGATATACTCTTTGAGAGCTTTTAGTTCAGGTCCGGCCAGAGGATAAATGCTACCGAACGGAATTGCGGCGCCAGGTAAGAGTTCTATGGGGCAATCATACTGCCGGTGTGGTGGCAGCTTGTCCGCGTTCTTTTTATCACATACATCTGCAAAATCTTGATATTCCATTGGTAGTTTAAGATCACTTACACATGCTGACCCGATTAAAGCTGATTCCCTGGAAGACATCTGCCGTTCTGGAAACTGCAATTCCTTTGTTGCCCAGTTGATAGTAGGGTTTTGTAATTGTAGCCAAGGTAAGCCTAAGATTACAGGAAAGTGGGGAGAAGAGATCAGCAAAAACGACAGTCTTTCTGCATGGTCCACCCCCATACGAACCTTCAATGCTGCTGTTTCAAGGTCAACAGGCCCGGATGCTAACGGGGACCCATCCACGGTCTCCATTAATACCGGTGCGATTCTCCTCTGTGGACGTATACAGTGTTTTTAAGCGAATGTGATGTCCATGAAATTACCACTGGCTCCAGAGTCAACCATAGCAGAGCTAGTAACCCAGCCGGACTGAATCTTTATCTTGAGAGGAATGTAGCAGTGTGAATTTTTCTTTGAGCTCTCCAAGGCCGAAGTTGTGGAGCCTACTGAAAGAACGGCTGCATTCACGGGTGAAGATGTTTCAGAAGCACAGTCGGAGAAATCGTAATCGTGGTCGGTTTCTTTATCCCGAGGAGGACTTTGATGAGAAATTACTGAGGCTTCATCTGAGACGTCGTATTCGATCACTGCAGCCGTAGTCCTGCGAATTTTACTGGGACAATTTGAAATATAGTGACCCGGTTTTCCGCAATAGAAGCATAAATTTTCTCTGAAACGATGTTCCTTGCGTGCGTCAGGACGAGTTCTTTGAATTGCATCCACCTGCATAGGTTCCGACTCCACCTGAAGAGAGGATTTACTTTGAGTTTCTCTGGAGGGAGGAGAAAAAGATAGCAAGTTGTTACGATTAGTATCTGCCCATTTCTCTTGCCGACGTTCTGTGAGGCGAACATCTATCCGAACACAATGGTTGATAAAGTCTCCCAGGGCAACAGGTGACTCCCCTCGCTCCAGCTCATCCTTAATTGCAGCGGATAAACTCCTCCTAAACACTGCATGTCTTGCCGAATCGCACCACGTAGTGTCCAGCACCCACCTCCGAAACTCCATTGCATATTCTACGACAAAGCGCTTTCCCTGTTGGAGTGTCAATAGTGCGGCTTCTGCTGTGGCACTCCGATTGGGGTCACCAAACATTTGACCCATTGCAGCAATAAAGTCTTTCAGCGAATTTAAACACAAATCATCAGTTTCAATCAGAGGATTTGCCCAGGCAAGAGCTTTGTTAGTTAACAGCATTATCATGGTTAATACTTTCGCTCGTTCAGTTGGGAAGTGAGCTGCCTGTGTAGAAAAATACAGTTGGCACTGATTTAAAAACCCACGGAATTTTTCTCTTTCTCCACCAAACCTGAATGGCGGGAGTTTAGGAAAAGCCGGAGCCAGAGTTGCCATTGATACTGGAACCGGAGCTGCAGCTGCAGCTGCAGTCTCTTGAGTTGACAGGCGATTTGCTAATGCGTGAATGGACGAGTCGGCCACATTAGCATTATGATGAATTTGAGTCTCTAATGCCGCTAGTTTTGTTTTAGTAGCCTGCAGGTCCCCATGAAGTCCTGTGATATATGTGCATACTTTCTTTAGACGCACCTCCACAGTATCAGACCCAGCGAACTCCATTCTTTTGAGGCTTGTGTATTCTGTCAAATATATACTTTATACTTATGGAGATCGATAGCGTGGGTCGGAGTGAAGACAAACACGATATATCGTAGTAACAGGATATATTGAAGCAGGCAAGCATATATTATAGCAGGCGGGTATAGGCAATAAGCGATACGTAAACAGTCTCTGGAAACGGTTGTGATGTCAGTACAAACCGATAGATGTCCCAGGTCCAGAAACGCACAGTCCACAGGGTCCCGAGCCCAGACCAGGCTCCTTGCAGAGAGCAGGCTGAACTGCAGGTGGATGCAGAGCAGGTCTTTGCATACAGGTGAGAGTCCAGGTAAACGGCAGGCAGGTAACAGGTGGGGAATCCCAGTGTAGAGAAGCAACAGGCAAGATGCAAGTCCTTCAAGCTTGGCAGCAGGTAAGATACAAGATACACTAGCAAAGTATAGTTGGCCAGAGTCTTTACAGAGAGTCCCTGTCCATTCGTTATCAGGTAGCACCCCGAAGGGTTCAGGAGACAACTGGAGATCCTCCGCCTGGTTGGAGGGGTGTAGAGACTCGGGGATAACCTCTGCTTCGGAGTACACTAGGTTGGACTCACTGGACGAAGCGGGCGAGGTATCAGGTACAGAGTATAGGGAAGACTCTGTCCATTCGCTACCAGGTAGCACCCCGAAGGGTTCTGGAGACAACTGGAGGTCCTCCGCCTGGTCAGAGGGGTGTAGAGACTCGGGGTTAACTACCGCTTTGAGGTACCCATTGTCAGGCTCACAGGATGGAGCGGACGAAGTATCAGGTACCGGGTGTAGGGAAGTCTCTCTCCATTTGTTATCAGGTGGTATCCTGGAGGATTCAGGAGGCAAAAGGGGGTCCTCCGCCAGGTAGTAGAGATGCACAGACTCGGAGGTAATCACTGCTTCAGAGTACCCTTGGACAGGCTCACCGGTTAAAGTGGGTGAAGCATCAGATACCGGGTGCAGGAAGTCCTCCTGTGTGGATTCTAGGTGGGCAGAAGTCTCTTCGGGCAGGAGTACTGGTGCGCTACCCACGCACATTACCCGTCGGGGCTGCTCCGGGATACAGGGAAATGAAGCTTCAGCAGGAACCTCAAGGTTGGGATCAGGAGGTCTTTGGGAAGACAGACCCCGGCGTGACGGCTTGCCTCTACGCCTAGCACGTCTGGACTGCCTCTTGAGGTTGGGAGAAGTATTCCGGAGAACGTAGTCATCCTGTGTGGATACTGGGTGGGCAGTAGTCTCCTCAGGCAGGAGGACTAGTGCGCTACCCACACACATTACCCATCGGGGCTGCTCCGGGATATTGGGAAGTGAAGCTTCAGCAGGAGCCTCCAGGTTAGGGTCATCGAAGACCATTAGAAAGGCCACCAGGAAGGCCTGTAGGTCCAGGACAATAGGATCCTGTGCTTCCCATAGGGGGGGTGATCCATTTCAAGGCATCACCCGCCAGGTAGGACATAATAAAACCCACTTGAATCCGGTCGGTAGGAAAATCAGGAGCATAGAACCGGAAGTGCAGCAGGCATTGCCATACAAACGCACGGCTTTGTTTTGGATCCCCATAGTACCGTGGCGGATCCGCGGGAACGGGTGCAGAAAGCTCCATCTGGACGGATGCGTAACTCAGCTTGTAGCACAAAAAAAAAAAAAAATTCTTCTAGATGCACGTATTCGCTGGAAAACGTCTCAGAGAGCGAAGGCCGTGGGGCTCAACGGGAACCATGGCCTGAGCATGCTGTAATGCACATGCCCGGGCTGAGCGGCGTGTGCGTGTATATGTAGTGATTCCACTGGACCGTGCCGGAGAGTGAATGTCTGGAGGGGCGTAACTAAGTATTCACCCGATCCGACCAGGGTCGCACGACGGCATACGACGCCAGTGCACCAAGGAGGAACCGAGCAGAGGGACCAAGTGCTACTCCAGGACAGACACCGGACACGGCTGTTGACCTACACCGGGGAACACAGGAACAGACAGGCTAGGCTGGCACACAGACTGGTGGGTATAGGCAAGCACGACTGGTATGCAGGCAGGCGGGTATGCAGGCAGGGGGGTACAGGCAAGCACGGCTAGAGTGCAGACAGGGAGGCACTAGCAGGTTGGAACACAGGCGGGATTGGACCCAGTACACACTGGGACTCAGGAACAGAACCACAGATGTGGCGGACAAATACAGCAGAGTGAGGCCGCCCAGAGTGGTGAGCGAGAGCAGGGCAAGATGAGAACGCCTAGAGCGGTGAGCGAGAGAAGAGCAGGACGAGGCCGCCTGGAGCGGTGAGCGAGAGTAGAGCAGGACGAGGCCTCCTGGAGTGGTGAGCGAGAGCAGGGCAAGATGAGAACGCCTAGAGCGGTGAGCGAGAGAAGAGCAGGATGAGGCCGCCTGGAGCGGTGAGCGAGCGTAGAGCAGGACGAGGCCGTCTGGAGCGGTGAGCAAGAGTAGAGCAGGACGAGGCCGCCGGAGTGGCGAGCAAAGGGTCAGAGCAGAGCGGGGCCGCCGGAGCAGCGAGCAAAGGGTCAGAGCAGAGCGAGACTGCCGGAGCAGCGAGCAAAGGGTCAGAGCAGAGCGAGACTGCCGGAGCAATGAGCAAAGGGTCAGAGGAGAGCGAGACTGCCGGAGCAGCGAGCAAAGGGTCAGAGCAGAGCGAGACTGCCGGAGCAGCGAGCAAAGGGTCAGAGCAGAACGAGACTGCCGGAGCAGCGAGCAAAGGGTCAGAGCAGAGCGAGACTGCCGGAGTAGCGAGCAAAGGGTCAGAGCAGAGCGAGACTGCCGGAGCAGCAAGCAAAGGGTCAGAGCAGAGCGAGACTGCCGGAGCAGCGAGCAAAGGGTCAGAGCAGAGCGAGACTGCCGGAGCAGCGAGCAAAGGGTCAGAGCAGAGCGAGACTGCCGGAGCAGCGAGCAAAGGGTCAAAGCAGAGCGAGACTGCCGGAGCAGCGAGCAAAGGGTCAGAGCAGAGCGAGACTGCCAGAGCAGCGAGCAAAGGGTCAGAGCAGAGCCAGACTGCCGGAGCAGCGAGCAAAGGGTCAGAGCAGAGCGAGACTACAGGAGCAGCGAGCAAAGGGTCAGAGAGGGGCAAGAACCGCAGGAGCGGAGAGCGAGGCAGGGCAGAGGGGACAGGGCTCTGTTCACACGGAACAGACAGGAAGGGAAAGGCAGAACCAGATACCCACAGGGTACTTGCAGTGAAGTAGCGAGTGGACCACAAACTCACAAACGGAAGTACAGTGACAACGAACAGGAGTTAGGTACGAGTTCAGACTCTGCAGCAAAAGGAAAGGTACGGACATAGAGAAAAACAGGAAACAGGCTAGAAGAGTATACAGACAAGAACAGACACAGTAGCAAGATACAGGAGCGGGTCTAGGTATGCAGCCCCTAGAAGGCGGAAGGAACAGGCTAGGAGCGTGTTCAGACAGGACAGACGAGATACAGGAGCGGGTCTAGGTATGCAGCCCCTAGAAGGCGGAAGGAACAGGCTAGGAGCGAGTTCAGACAGGCCTGGAAATACAGCCTCCAGTAAAGGCAGGCAAGCAAACACAGAAAGGGACCTGGCACATTCAGAGTGAGAGAGCACACTGAATGAAACACAATGCTCAGGCAGGGTTTCTTCGGAGGAGCTGGGTTAAATACCAGGAGACAGACAGCAATAGGCTGAGGACGCACAAGGGGTGTGTCTGCAGCAGGTACAAGAAACAGGAAGTGATCGGGCGCCGCCGGTAAGCAGCAGAAACAGAGGCAAGCAGACAGCATGGAGGGAAGCCAGGCTAGCAGACTGGACTGGAGATCAAGTGCGCGCTCTTGCACAGTGGGAGATAGACCACTATGCAAGGACACCGCCAGGTATGTTACACAGTACATTATATGTCGGTAAGGGGATAAGTAAGAAAAATTTTTGCAAGAAGTCATAAAATTACATATGTAGGCATCTGACTCCAGAATATTTTTTTTTATTTGACAAATCTTGTTATAAAAACTTAGTTATTATAAAAATATTATGATTTCTTAAATGGAATAATAAAGGGAATCTGTCACCAGGTTTTTGCTACCTCATCTGAGAGCAGAATAATGTGATACAATCAGAGTTTTTAGATGTAGCATGTAGCAGAGCTCAGAAAGTTAACCCCATCCACACCACAGCTCTCTATGTACATTGGCTATTGACAGTGAGCTGCTTATCACAGGAGGGGGCGGAGTCAGATGACTTGGCATGAACCAGCTAGTCACACCAGTGATAATATCCTAGTAATAAAACCTTCATTGTAAGTAAACAGCACACAACTTATTAAGTGATACTTATGGGTTTTAGCCTGTTACGCTCTTAGGTGGCGCACGTGGTTCGTGGACCCACTGTGCCACACACCAAACTTACCCTGGAGGGGCGTGATTAAACAGCTACTTTGGTGTTCGTTGGAGCCTCTAGTGGTGAGGTCAGGCTTGTGTGGCAGTTAGCTGCCAGGTGCCACTCCAGGGAGGCGTCCAGCAGTAGCTGCTGACCCCAGAGGGCAGAGATGCTACTTCTGATTCTCAGCAGGGCAGGACGGCCACTTGGGACAAGTTCAGACTGTTGCAAACAGGATGGCCACTGGGACAGGTTCAGACTGTGTAGACAGTACGACCACTGGGACAGGTTCAGACTGTGCAGCAGGACGACCACTGGGACAAGTTCAGAGTTCAGTCCTTGGTATTAAGCCCCCAGTGTGGCAGACAGGTACTGCCGATGCGGTTTCAAGATACGGACACCGCCAAAGCTGTTACAGGAACACAGGCAAACTAGACTGGACTAAGGAACTCAGGATACGGGATACAGGATAACTTTAACAGACTGGGAAGGGGGACCTGGCACCATACAGTTGCACACACTAACCACCTAACATAACCATAGGGGTTGCTCGGGCACCTCCTTATTGGGGAGGGTGCCTTATATACAAGATACCACCAAGCTATTGGTTAAGAGACAACTAGCAGGTGAGGATTTTAACTAAATGCCTCCCAGCTGTTAGCTGGGAGTATTTAGCAAATGCGCGCGCTGCCCCTTGAAGAGCAGGGTAGAGCCCAAACACTAGGCGCACCGCCGGAACAGAGTGTGGCGTGGACACCAGGTAGCAGGAGGCATTAGCCGGGGACTGTACCAAGAGCCGGGTGGGGAGTAAGCCTGCGTCCCTGCATGGAGGAAGAAGGGTACACCATGCAGAGGCGCTTGCCATTGCACTACATAACACCTACCTCATGCTGTCCTCAGATTAGATAGTAAAAACATGCTGACAGATTCCTTTTAATTGTTTTTTCAAGTGTCAGTTATTACCATAATTAAGACCTTGGTGCTTTAAAGCTCATGATATTTGGATTTTATTAAGATTCTCTTATTTTATCGGTAACTTTTTTTCTACTGATGCGTTGTCCAGCTTGAAAAATAAGTATTTTTGTAATGTGTGAAGTAAAAACAGATAAGACTTACTAATATAAGCTGCTCCAATCTCTAGATATCAGTGCCTCTCCTAAGTTCCAGCACCTTCACTTCTAGTTTGTCAGCACAGGAGAGTTTTCAGTGTTAGCACATACACCAGAACATGTTCAAAGGAGCCCAGTTGACTGTCTTATTTCAGTAGCCAATGCTTGTGATGGTGACTTGCCCCCTGGGCCGTGGGGCACTCGGATCCGGGCAATAGGGGAACGATGGGGGTAGTAGTGGCAACCCGGTTCCGTGGCTCAGGGTGGTCAGACCAGTGGCAGTCTTTTAGATGTTTTAGATAATGATGTCCGACTACGCCACCCGTGGATTGCGGTTATTAGGAACCGCCGCTGCAGGGCAGACCGCTGGGGCCGATGATGTATGCAGCTGGGATGGTATGACTCCCCACGGGAAGAGTGTGGCCCCAGGGCAGTGTAGTGGATGGTGGGGGTGATGGTGCTGGGAGTCCCAGCACTGGTAGTGCTGAAGGAGTGAAAGAGCACACAGACAACGTACTGCAGTCCAATGTCTTTTACTCACAGTTCAGGTGCTCCGGGTCACTTCTGCGCAAGCAGTGACCACCCAAGCCGTGCAGTGTCCACCAGATGAGGGGCTCGGTCAACCCCCAGGCAGTTCAGGAGCATGGCACAGGACCCCCTTCAATCCTTTCTCTGGCCTGCCTCACCAGTGACCCACTTTTGTCCAGCTGCAACGGACTTGTGCGGGTAAACGTGGGCCCCGTTCTCCGCTGTCCTATATGGTGCCTTCCTAGCAGGTTTGATGAGGTGCTGCACCAATAAATGGTCACAGCCTCCGGTCTTTGGCTGAGGGTTGTTTCTCCTCCACCAACTTGGGATCCGGTACCCTTAATTTGCCTGACCCTGCACCCTGGATTCTCGTGGTTTCTTAGGGTCCCTTCCACCTTCTTGTTCCTGAGCCCTTGTGTTCTCTGTCTCTTCTTCTCCTTTTCTGTTCTGTCTTCTCCTCCTTCCCTTGGCCTCTTCTCCAGGCCCACTTCTCCTTCTCCTCTCAGGCTCCGGCCTTTTCTCTAGGCCTGCCTCTGAGCAGAGCTCCTACAGAGCCTCTGCTCCCTGTCTTCTCCTCTCTCTGCACAGACTGAACTTCCCTTCTCTTAGAGCTAAGATGGTGCCCACCTTTTATACCTCCCTCTGACCATGAGCCCAGGTGACCAGCAACCAATGGGCTCCTTCCTACGCTCAGGAACCAAGCCCTATCTGCCCCTACAGCACTGGGTGTTCCACCCCCCTCCCCACTCCAGCCAGGGACATAGTCGGTCGTGCCTGCACTTCTTTCTAGTGGGAGCACCTTTGAGCTGTCCCTCGGAAATGGGATGTGTGTGCTGTATGCAGCTAACTGAGCCCTGGTCAATACTCCATCCTTACCCGGGAGTGGAATATCACACCTCTGGCAGAGGTGCAATACCCCTGTAGCGGCCGAACCCTCGGGGCGCTACATTGGGATGCTTAGTTACTGAAAAGAGCCAGTCAACAAGCCTCCTTCACACATTTCACTTGTCAGGCCGGGCACGTTCATAATACTATTAACCTGCAGATTAACACTATGTCTGTCACTGGTGTGTCAGAAGTGACAAATAGTCACCCTGCAGTTGATTGCAGGAGATCTCTTCATCTGGCATTACAGACAACTTCTTAGAAGCTGTCTCTCTAGGACCCAGCGGCTACCTTCCTCTGGCAAATTAACACCCTGACCTGGGTGTATAAATACCTGCTGTGTGCCAGAGGGAGGAGCTGGCGATACTCACATTTACCCCTTGTGAAGGCTCAGAGCAAGGTCATTACTTCTTCCTCTCTGGAGCTGTGAGAACAGGTTTCATCTCTCTGAAGTCGACTAAAAGCTAAGCTATCTTCCCTTGTCTGTTCCGCTATTGTTGTCCTTAGCTGTCAGTGGGAATCGATTAGCGCTCATCCTCTTCCTTCCCTAGCCAGGGCTTAACGCCAGGGAAACACAGGGTGAGGTTCGTGTGCGGCGATTGGTGAAGAACCAATATAGGGACGTTAGTGGAGACAGGGTGAAATAAGATTAACCTAGAAGGTCTCAACTTCCCCCTTTCACTAGTGTCTGGGCTCCCTTTCCCTCTTCCCTTTGTATTGCACTAAGTCTTTCTCACACCTTGCGTGACAATGTCACAAGTTGATGTGAATGGATTATAAAACACAAGTAAATCCTTACCTTTATTAAACAAAAACACTGATCTTCTGCAGACAAAGTCCACTTTAGTAGTGATATGCCAATTAGTCTGCAAGTGCTCTGGATGGGAAAGAGCACTTTCACTGTCTTAGTGCCCAGCTCGATTCTCCGCTTAATCGACTAAGTGATTGACAGTACTGCTAACCACATGTAATTATTACATCTGCGTTACATGAGTGCTTTGTGTTATATTCAGTTGTTAAATATGGAAGTTTATTATTTAATTTTGATACTTGTATTGTAAACTAGTAATAATAACATGTAAAATGTACTGCAAATATACATGTTTAGATAGCTTTGTTGTGGAATGGAGGGGGGGGGGCTCAGACACATTCCTTGAACAGGGGCTGTCAGCAATCTATCTGTGCCCTTGTCCCACAGTGACCCTAACATATTAAGTTGGCCCCACATCCCCCCACAGATGACCCAACAGCACAGTATGATGCCCCCACAGTTCCCCATACACATTATAATGCTCCTCTTACCTCTGTAGAATAGTTCACTGTGTGCAGCTCCACATTGCAGGCACGATTTAGTAACAGGTGCTGATATCTCAAGATCAGGTCACATTCCTCAGTTCAGGTATATTAGTAAGTTGTATTTTTTCGTTTTACTCCCAACTTTAATACAACTTTTTAAAGCTGGGCAACCCCATGTAAGACACCTTTTGTTTGAGTGGAAATCGCAGATACTTAGCATATAACCTCATGCCGCTGAGACTGTCATCCTAGAGCACTAGGGACAATTATTTACCAGAATTACAAATGTTAGGAAATGCAGCCATAAAGCGCGGCCACATTGATACATTACAAACTACAATGAACTTCTTTCAATATGTTATGAATTCTGATTTCCACTGCATATTTTGCACAAAAATGTCTTGCCATTTAATTAACTGGCTAGAGATCTGGAAAACTTAGAATCCAACTGCTAGGCAACACGTTCCCATATTCAAAAGCACCTAATCAGCTATTCAGGGCACAGTAAAAACAATATGACTTGGAAGCCGGCCTGCAGGTATTAGCCCAGTAGCTTCTGGGAGGCTTTCAAAACTATGTACAGTAAATGAGATAATGCGTTTCACAGAGGAGACGGGTCTTGAATCACATAACAACCTTTCCAATAACTGACTTCACAGCAAAGAAATGTATGCGGCTTATAGCAACTCCAGCAAAAAGGTCAGAACACTTTCACTAAAGACATGAAAATTTGTTAATGCCCTCGTCAGTGGCCTGCATTTTTTTCTTCCAATAGGGAATACAATATGGCAATAGATAAGATAAAGGTTTATAGAAAGTTGATTTTTTTGTGAAATTCAACTGTTGAATGGTAAACCTACTGCATCAGAAACCCATGTAACTTAATTGTCTCATAGTGACAACCCTCTTTGCTACTGAATTTGACCCAGACATTACTCCAGATCTATACATTTGCCCCAAGCCCACAGCAATATAAAAATCTAGTAATTTATGGCAGCAATTATAATGAATGATTGTTCATAAAATACATGGACTGGTTGGATGTGTCAGAGGAAAGATTGTCTTCAGTTATTCTCAGTTCTGACGAATAGAAGGGAGTCATGAGCTGAAGGCCACTTTATGACAGTCATAAGCCCTTGATGAGACAACTTTCCATTAAGTGAAAGTTCTGTTATAGAGCCATTTTGGCACTTACTACCTTTTTTACAAAACCTACATGAATGAGTTTCATTGGTGAAGATTTACCTGGAGTGCAAAACGCATTGGTTAAAGTTTTTCACCCACAGCCACTCGTCACTTTTCAGGCTACGTTCTCCACACACCTCCTCCACACTCCCTTTGTGCTTTTTCTGAGCCTCATCATGAAAGAAGTATTCTGGGATCTCTGTTTACCATGAGGTTTTGGGAGTATTGGGGGTGTGCCAGGGAGTTTAACAAGTCTTCTGAGAGTCCAAAAGTGTTGGCATGTTCACACTTGGTCAAAATTGTTGTTACCCTTCGTTTAATGAAAGAAAAACCCAAAATGGTCACAGAAATACTTGAATCTGACAAAAGTAATAATAAATTAAAAATCTATGAAAATGGACAAATGAAAGTCAGACATTGCTTTTCAACCCTGCTTCCACAGAATTAAAAAAAAAAATTAACTCATGAAATAGGCCTGGATAGAAATGATGGTACTCTTAACTTAATATTTTTTTAAACAATTTTTTGAGGCAATCACTGCAATCAAACAATTCCTGTAACTGTCAATGATACTTCTGCACCTCTCGACAGGTATTTTGGCCCACTCCTCATGAGCAAACTGCTCCAGTTGTCTCGTGTTTGAAGGTTGCCTTTTCCAGACGGCATGTTTCAGCTCTTTCCAAAGATGCTCAATAGGATTTAGGTCAGAGCTCATAGAAGGCCACTTCAGAATAGCCCAATGTTTTCCTCTTAGCCATTCTTGGGTGTTTTTAGCTGTGTGTTTTGGGTCATTATCCTGTTGCAAGACCCATGAGCTGCGATTGAGACCAAGCTTTCTGACACAGGACAGCACATTTCTCTCTAGAATCCCTTGATAGTCTTGAGATTTCATTGTACCCTGAACAGATTCAAGACACCCTGTGCTAGATGCACCAAAGCAGCCCCAGAACATAACAGAGCCTCCTCCATGTTTCACAGTAGGGACAGTGTTCTTTTCTTGATATGCTTCATTTTTCCATCTGTGAACATAGAGCTGACGTGCCTTGCCAAAAACTTCCATTTTTGTCTCATCTGTCCATAGGACATTCTCCCAGAAGCTTTGTGGCTTGTCAACATGTAGCTTGAAAAATTCCAGTCTGGCTTTTTTATGATTTTTTTTTTCAACAATGGTGTTCTCCTTGGTCGTCTCCCAATAAGTCCTCTTTGGATCAAACGAAAACGGATGGTGCGACCTGACACTAATGTTCCTTGAGCTTGAAGTTCACCTTTAATCTCTTTAGAAGTTATCCTGGGTTCTTTTGTTACCATTCGTATTATCTGTCTCTTTGATTTGTCATCAATTTTCCTCCTGCAGCCAAGTCAAGGGAGGTTGGCTACAGTCCCATGGATCTTAAATTTCTGAATAATATGTGCAACTGTAGTCACAGGAACATCAAGCTGCTTGGAGATGGTCTTATTGTTATGATCTGCAACAAGTACTAAGGAAAGATAGGGGAAAGCGGTCCCTACAGTAAGACTAAGCTGAATACCTACGATGTAGCGGGCATCCTGTTCCTAGTGAACAGACCCTTCTTAGTCTGAACGAAGACCTATAGAATTAAGGGAGGGGTCCCTAAAAGAACTAAGGACTGGAACAAAAATGGGACACCTCCTAAACAGAAGTTGTTGCAGAACACAAAAAGATAAACTGACAAAAAGTACTAGAGATCCAGAGGACCAAGCGAACTTGACAGAGAAAGGCACAGAAGCACCAGGCTAGAGAGACAGTAAAACACTGAAGTCCAGCATAGCCAGAAGGGCGGAGCTGGAATATAAAGGCAGATGGTCACATGACCACAAACCACAAGATAGAAAAAACAAACAGGAGGGTTCTAACAGTACCCCCTCTTTTATGAGGATCCTCTGGATCCTCCAGGCCCAGGCCTATCCGGAAACCTCCTGTGGAAAGCTTTAACAAGCCTAGGAGCAGAGACATCATCTGTCCTTACCCAGGAGTTGTCTTCGGGACCGAAACCCTTCCAGGAGACAAGATACTGTAATCTCCCTCTGACGCGCCCCCTGGGCCATGGGGTACCCGGAGCCGGGCCTGTAGATGCTTGGGGTTGTAGTCACCGTGGCGGTGACCCGGTCCGTGACCCAGGTGGTCAATCCAAGGGTAGTAGATGTATGTATATAGGTTATATAATGTCCGACTACGCCACCTGTGGACTGCGGTTAATAGAGACCGCCGCTGCGGAACAGTCCTCTGAAGCCAGTGGTATAGCAGCAAAGGTGGTATAACTCCCCACAGGAAGAGTTAGCTTCAGGGCAGTGTGTGTGGATGATGGTGGTTGTGCAGGGTGCCACGGTGCAGAAATAACCACAGAGTCCGTGCAGTGCAGTCCCAGGGTCTTTACTGATGACACTTTAAACAGGCCTGGACTGGAGTACTGGCTAGTGATAAGAGTCCGGTCAGTCTGGGAGCAAGCATAGAGTCCTCCTGGGCAGGTGGAGTTGTAGGCCTGCCGTTCTTACTAGACTCTTTTGGCTATTCTGCTTGTAGCTGTGTTGTAGCCCACGTCCCTGAGTGTAACGCGCTGTGCTCACCCGTATGGCTGGCAGCTCGGGCCTTGTGGATGCCTAGCTCCTCCTTGGCGGTACTGGTCCCTCCGTGCTGCTGAGCCTCCGGGCGTCTGATGGGGGCCAGGAGACCTGCAATCTCCTGCCCTGTGGTATCTGCTGCTGGGCCTGAAGGGTCCCACAGCCTCGGACTCCGGTGTCCGGTTCTTTTTGTAGTCCATCTAGGACGAGCCATCTCCCGCTCCAGTCCCTAGCTCCTCTCTCCTCCATGTCCTAATCTCAACTCCTTGCACTGAACTAAACTAACCCCGCCTCCAGATCCAGTTGCCAAGGGGAGGGTCCTCCTCTTGCTGGTCTAGAGCCAGGAAGTGTTGCGTGTGTTATGTTCCTGACCAGGAAACCCCTGCTTGCCTCCAGACATGGCATTACTTCTTTTGAGGGAAGCAATACCACTGTGGCAACCAGACCCTTGGGGTGCCACATTCCCCCCTAGTTAATTTCAGTACTCCGGGACTGAACATATTTTTCAAGAGTATCAACAACATTAACAATAGCAGGCACATTAGAATATTTACAAACATTACAGTCCTTGATAGGGTACAGTATAATCTGCAACCAGGTGTCCATTCCACTGAAGAAGATGTAGTTTGAGGGACCCGTCCAAAACCCTCAACGGAGGCCCTGGGGTGGCTGCAGGGCATAGATGATCCAGGTGTAGGACCACGTCTTCGGCCACCTCCAACGAGTTTTTGTTCAGTGGTCTTTCAATAAAGGGGCACTTTAACAAGTGCAGCTATTTACAAGGGGAAGTTCTTTGGTTATTCACTGTCCATAACCTAAAAGTCTCTGTAACCTTTCGGGTAACTGGATAAACACACATTAAACATTTCAAATTTGCAATCTCTCTGGCATACCCTTACGGGTAACTATATACAGCATACTTTTTAATACTCATACTTTAAAAGCTACATCTTAAATTCTCCAACGCCAGGGGGCTGACCTCTTGTACTTCTGGTGGATCTACGGAGTACACTATCTGTCACAGCTCTCTCCTGGTCCCTTGTGTCTACCCCTGGTGTGGTGGGTTCAGTGTGAACTGCACTACAGGTAGTATGAGGTAGTACTGGTAGGTTGGGCAACTTCCTACGGATTCTTTGGCTCACTGTGGGTACGACAGGTTCACTATTAGCAGAGGGTAGATTCTCCTGGTTTGCTGTTGATGAAACTTCTGCCTCTGGGGCCAACTGTTCTTCCAACTCTTCTGGGACTTCTACAGCTTCCTGAGGGGCTGGTTGGAGAAAGGTAAGGACTGGCACAACAATTGCATTGTTCACTTGTGTCCACGACCGGGGAAATTCTCCGAGTACTGTTTTGACCATTTCTTCCACTTCCTCTGTGGGTTGAGGGCTATCCTGGTCTTCTTTAGTGTGTTGTAATTGCTCGGGACATTTCTTCAAGTGGTCTCTTGAAACTGTTGCTTATGTTTCTCCTCCATCCTTACTAATGAGGCACACCTTGGTGTTATCATGACTCGAGGGTAGGATGGTGTACGGCTCTACCTCCCACTGGTCATCCAATTTGTGGAGTCGCCTCTTTCTCTTAAGGACCTGTTCTCCAGGTGACAATGGAACAGCAGGTGCGTGTTGATTGTAAGTCTTCTCTTGTCTTTGCCTTGCTTGGAACAGACTTCCTTCAACACTCTCTTGCACTTTGCGGTATTGTTGTTGCCGCTCAGTGTCCCAATCTGCATCTGGTGAGGCCGTCTCTGGTGTTAGGACTCCCATGTCCAGGTCGATGGGCAGCTTACCAGGTCTTGCTCTCATCAGGTAAGCAGGTGTGCAGTTGGTAGAGTTTACTGGGATATGGTTATAGAGGTCCACCAGATCTGGTAGCTTTTCTGGCCATAGGTTGCGTTCCTCAAGGGGCAACGTCTTCAACAGGTCTATTACCACCTGGTTCATCTTCTCGCACAACCCATTGGTTTGGGGGTGATACGGCGTTGTCCTGATTTTCTTGCAGCCGTACAGGTTGCAGAATTCTTGGAACACCTCCGCTTCGAAGGCTGGACCTTGGTCAGTAAGCACACGTTCTGGGTGCTGTCTGAGCCGTCTGGTCCTTTACTGGCACTACTACCAGGAACAAGGAGCAGTGGTCTACGATGGTGAGAGCGTAGACATAGCCTGACCTGCTTGGGGCTAGCTTCACATGATCCAAGGCTACCAATTCAAGTGGCTGTTTTGTGATGATGGGCTGCAGGGGAGCCCTCTGGCTGTCACGGTCTTTTCGCCTCAGGTTGCAAGGTCCGCATTCTCGACACCACCTCTTGATTGCTTTCCTCATGTCAGCCCAGTAGAACCGTTCACATAGCAAGACTTCCAACTTCTTCCAGCCAAAGTGTCCCGCTCCATCATGGTACACTTCCAAGACCATTGACGCATCCCGCCTCGGGACTACCACCTGCCAGACCAATTCATGTGTCCGGGAGTTGATGGCTCTTCGACACAGCTTCCCTTCATAGATGAATAGCTTGCCCTTCTCCTTCCACAGCTGCTTGGTCTCCTCTGGAGCATCTGGATCAGGGTACGAGTCAGCTGGTGTCAGCAATTCCTTGACTAGGCGGACAGCCGGGTCACTATCTTGTGTCTCTGCCCATCCATGGTGGGGCAATGGATTGAACGTGGCCTCTCTGTTGGCGCAGCACCTGTTCTTCACACAATGGGAGCACTGGGTTACCCCATGACGGTGGAAAGCGGGGATCTCTATTTCCTCCAGCTCTTTCGGGTCTTCTCCCCCATCTGGCAAGTTAGGCATCCTGGACAGCGCATCGGCATTTGCATTCTTGCGCCCAGCCCGGTACTTGATGGTGAATTCATAATTAGACAGTCGGGCCATCCATCTTTGTTCCAGGGCACCAAGTTTCTCAGTGTCCAGGTGCATCAGCGGGTTATTATCCGTGAAGACGGTGAATTTGGAGGAGGCGAGATAATGCTTGAAGCGCTCTGTCACAGCCCAGACTACGGCGAGGAACTCCAACTTGAAGGAACTGTAATTTTCTGGATTCCTTTCTGTGGGCCGGAGCTTCCTGCTTGCATAGGCAATCACTCTTTCTCTGCCTTGCTGTATCTGGGACAGCACCACTCCTAGCCCTACGTTACTTGCGTCTGTATGGAGTATGAAGAGTTGGCCATAGTCAGGGTAGGCCAGGATCTCGTCTCCTGTGAGAGCCATCTTCAGCCTCCTGAAGGATTCGTCTTCCGGCTTATCCCATTTGAATGGAGGCTTCGGGTTTTTGGCCTTCCTGGACTGGCCTACTAGGAGGTCCTGCATGGGTGCCGCCATCTTGGTGAAGCCTTGGATAAATCTTCGGTAGTAGCCCACCAACCCGAGGAACTGCCACACTTCCTTGATAGTGGAGGGTCTTGGTCAGTCCTTGATTACTGTGACCTTGTCAGGGTCTGGTGCTACACCTTCGGCGCTTACCACATGACCTAGGTACTGTACCTTGGGCTTAAGCAGGTGGCATTTTGACGGCTTCACCTTCAGGCCAAAACCAGCTAGGGCTTCAAACGCCTCTGCCGGGTGCTTCAGGTGATCTTCATAGGACTTGGAGTATACTATGACGTCATCCAGGTACAGCAGGACTGTCTCGAAGTTCTTGTGTCCTAGACAGCACTCCATTAACCGCTAGAAGGTTCCAGGGGCATTGCAGAGCCCGAATGGCATGCAGTTGAACTCACTGAGGCCCATCGGCGTTGTGAATGCGGTCTTTTCTTTATCCGCCTCTGCTACAGGAACCTGCCAATACCCACTAGTGAGATCCAAAGTAGAGAAATAATTAGCAGATCTCAATGCAGCTAGTGACTCCTCAATCCTGGGTAACGGGTATGCATCTTTATGTGTAATGCGGTTAATTTACCTGTAGTCTACACACATTCTCATTGTGCCATCTTTTTTCCTTACGAGAAATAATGGAACTGCCCAGGGGCTACAACTATCTCTTATCACCCCAGCCTCCTTCATCTCTCGTAACATCCCTTTGGCATTTTGGTAGTGTGCAGGGGGTACAGGCCGGTATCGCTCTTTAATGGGTCGATGGTCTCCCGTGGGGATATGGTGTTGAACCCCTTTCACCTGCCCAAAGTCGAGCGGGTGTTTTCTGAAGACCCTTTCATACTCCTGGACCACCCGGTATACTCCATGTTTTTTGTGCTGAGGGGTGGAGTCAGTGCCCACGTGTAGCTTTTGACACCAGTCCTCCATCTGTCCCTTGGAGCCATTATCCTCCGCCGGTTTGGATGGAGGTAAGGGTTCCACTGTTTTTATAGAATTGTGGCTGACGGTGAATAATTTGGCAAGGGTGGCATACCGGGGCAAACGGACTTCTTTCTCCCCAATATTTAGGAAGCGGACTGGCACTCTCCTATGGCGGACATCAACCACCCCCCTGGCTGTCAAGATGGTGGGCCTACTGTCAGAGTATACGGGCTCTACCAGGGCCTGGTAATCTCTACCCCTGAGACCGATTGCTGCCCGGCACCATATCAACATTTCACTTCTTGGGGGCATGGCAATGGGGAACGGGTCACTCATCCTGACACTGCCAATTTCACCACCAGACAGTTCTACCTGTTGTCTTCTCATCAGGGCTCTGATTTCTCTCTGCAGAACCCGCTGCTGACTGGAACTGGCAGTCTCGGCAACCTGCTGTAACAAGACAATAATTTCTGAAAGACAATTTTCAATAACATTAGTGCCTAAGGTTATCATGGGGTGACTTTCTCGCCGATCAATGTCAACAATTATCATTCCTTGCGCCAGGAATTCCACTTTGCCAACCTTTATGGTCACTTCTTTATACCCCACTTGAGGTACAGGCTGACCATTGTTGGCATAAATGCTTAAATGTTCATCTGGACGGCGGGTAATGTCTGAATCAGTCCAGTAGCGTTGGTAGAGAATGTAGGGGATAGTGGTCACCTGGGATCCAGTGTCCAGCAACGCGCTTATCGGGATGCCGTCAAGCATGACAGGTAGGACCGGTCGTCCCCCCACATACTTGTCTCGCCAGTTGTGTGGGCCTGGTGGTCTTACGCCTGGGGGTTGGCCCTCTGCCCCAGGTTTTGCTTGTTTAAATTACTGTACCTTGCATAATGTCCTGGCTTGTGACAGCGGCGGCAGATGGGTTGTCCGTCCAGGTCATAGCGATCACTGTTCCTCCCTCTGGTTGGTGGAATCCTTCTCTGTTGTCGCCACGGGACATCCTCCGGACTGGAAGCCAGCTGGATCTTCCCTTTGGGGGACACCTTCAAGGACTGCACAGTTTTGGCTAGTGTAGCTACACTTTTAGTCAGCTCTTGGACCTGAAAGTGCAGGTCTGTAGACGGGGCATTGTCCAGAATTTGTGCATCAGCCCCTACAAGCTCTGGGGAAAAGGGAGCCACCACCTGGTGGTAGGTGATAGCTGGGCACCGGTGGGATGTGACGCCACCTGGTGTTGGTTCTCGTAGCACCCGGATGGCTCTGTCTTTAAATTATGCAAAGTCCAGATCAGGGTTTTACAGAGGGATTACGCGCAGCTGTGTCCGGTGAGGGCTGGACAGTAGACCCTCAATAAACTGCTCAGTTAACAGTCTGTTCTCATCATGCACACTGTCGGGGTCTACCTGTTTGATGGCCTTCAGCGCCTCCTGCAGGTTTAAAGCATAGTCCCGTACACTGTCCTGCGCCCATTGTTTGCACCCATAAAACTTCATTTTTATCTCCGCTGTAGTACGGGTGTCAAAGGTGTCCTTTAGGCAGGCCAGTATCTCTTTCACAGTCCCTTTGTCTCTGGCTGACCAGGACTTCACTTCTCTCTGGGCTGCTCAAATTAACTGGCCTATGAGGATGCTCACTTTCTGCTCCTCGGACAGGGGGTACACTTTAAACAAGCTGCTCAGTCTTTCTTTAAAGTCACTCAGGGTGTGTGACTCTCCTGAGTACTGTGGCAACCACGCCGCCCCCGGTATATATGGCATGGAGAATGGCATTACCGTGGCCGCGGCCATGCCTGCGGCTGAATTTCCCTCCATCTTGGGCGTCTTCCTCCCCCCTAGTGAACCGTGGCCTACCTTCTTTCACTTTGCTTACCGTAGGCCGCAGTTCCGCAGGCGATGGTCTCCTTTTAGGACCTGGCGTCGCACGCTTCTGACGTCAGCGCTCGCTGGGGCTCCTTCCAGGACCTGGCGCTGCATCAGTGTGTGAGGTGGGGCTTGGGCTTCGCGCGCTTCCAACAGTTACGCTCCTCTTCTTCCCGCGCGGCGACCCGGAAATGGTGGATAATGGCAGGAAACAGCGGCAATTGGTGCGAAACTTCACCACGATATGCGACACAGTTCTTTAAGGAGCACAGTACCCGGTGGCAACGGGCACGAAATCCTGCCGACTACGCCAAAGTTGACGCGCCCCCTGGGCAGTGGGGTACCCGAAGCCGGGCCTGTAGATGCTGGGGGTTGTAGTCACCGTGGCGGTGACCCGGTCCGTGACCCAGGTGGTCAATCCAAGGGTAGTAGATGTATATAGGTTATATAATGTCCGACTACGCCACCTGTGGAGTGTGGTTAATAGAGACCACCACTGCGGAACAGTCCTCTGAAGCCGGTGGTATAGCAGCAAAGGTGGCATAACTCCCCACAGGAAGAGTTAGCTTCAGGGCAGTGTGTGTGGATGATGGTGGTTGTGCAGGGTGTCGCGGTGCAGAAATAACCACAGAGTCCGTGCAGTGCAGTCCCAGGGTCTTTACTGATGACACTTTAAACAGGCCTGGACTGGAGTACTGGCTAGTGATAAGAGTCCGGTCAGTCTGGGAGCAAGCATAGAGTCCTCCTGGGCAGGTGGAGTTGTAGGCCTGCCGTTCTTACTAGACTCTTTTGGCTATTCTGCTTGTAGCTGTGTTGTAGCCCACGTCCCTGAGTGTAATGCGCTGTGATCACCCGTATGGCTGGCAGCTCGGGCCTTGTGGATGCCTAGCTCCTCCTTGGCGGTACTGGTCCCTCGGTGCTGCTGAGCCTCCGGGCGTCTGATGGGGGCCAGGAGACCTGCAAACTCCTGCCCTGTAGTATCTGCTGCTGGGCCTGAAGGGTCCCACAGCCTCGGACTCCGGTGTCCGGTTCTTTTTGTAGTCCAGCTAGGGTGAGCTATCTCCCGCTCCAGTCCCTAGCTCCTCTCTCCTCCATGTCCTAATCTCAACTCCTTGCACTGAACTAAACTAACCCCGCCTCCAGATCCAGCTGCCAAGGGGAGGGTCCTCCCCTTGCTGGTCTAGAGCCAGGAAGTGTTGCATGTGTTATGTTCCTGACCAGGAAACCCCTGCTTGCCTCCAGACATGGCATTACTTCTTTTGAGGGAAGCAATACCACTGTGGCAACCAGACCCTTGGGGTGCCACACCTCTATGCCATCTAGAATTCAAGATACAAGAAATTTCATATTCGCCGTCTTCCACCACAGGAGGAACTGTGACAGTGGCGTCCCTATCAGATACGTTAGAGGGAATCCTCAACCGCAGGTTCTTCGAGGACAACCAAACCATGTCACCCACAGTAAACAAAACCTCTTTACGTTTCCTGTCAAAATACTTCTTGGACTTCTTGTTAGCCTCTTGAAGGTTACAATGTACATTATTCCAAACTCTCTCCAAATCACCGGAAAAATTCTCCTCCTCCGGCACCGCCGACCCCAATTTGGAGAACGAACCAAAAGTCGGATGTCTCCCAGTACAACAAAAAAAAGGAGAACACCCAGCAGAGGAGGATGTATGATTGTTAAGAGCAAATTCTGCGAGAGGCAGAAACTCAGACCACACCTCTTGATTGTCCACCACAAAACAACGCAAAAACTGTTCAACATCCTGGTTCTTTCTTTCAGTCTGTCCATTTGACTCAGGATGATAATCAGATGAAAATCACAAATGGACTCCCAACCTGTCACAAAAAGCACGCCAAAAGCGAGCCACAAACTGAGGTCCTCTATCAGAAACAATATCCGTGGGAACGCCATGGAGCTTGACAATCTCCTTAACAAACGCCTTAGCGAGTGTCTTGGCGCAGGGCAACTTAATGAATGGAACCAAATGACACATCTTACTAAAACGGTCCACGACCACCCAGATGACAGTAAAACCCTCAGACACAGGAAGATCAGTAATAAAATCCATAGTGAGATGCGTCCAATGCGCACTAGGAACCTCCAGAGGGCAAAGCAACCCCGCAGCAGGAGTATGTGAAGCATTTGACCTAGCACACACAGTACACTGATGCACCCACTTGATAACTTCCTCTCTTAGTCTCCGAAACTCCTGGATGACCTGCCAACCGAGACTCATGACACTCCACAAACAAATCTCTCCTAAAGGCTCTAGGCACGAACAATCTCCCATGGGGAGTGTTAGATGGAGCATCATCTTGAGCATTCAGAATCCCATTCTCCAAAACGGAGTCCAAAGCCGCCACCACAACTCCTTTCTGTAAAATGCTCTCCTCCTCCTCGGCACCGACCGTAGGAGAAAGCTGCGAGATAAAGCATCGGCTTTAACATTCTTAGTACCAGGGATATAGGTAACAGAAAAATGGAACCGAGAAAAAAAAAGTGCCCACCTAGCTTGACGGGCATTCAAGCACTTGGCAGCATCTAGATAGATCAAATTCTTATGATCTGTGAAAACCTGAATAGGAAATCTGGCGCCTTCCAAAACATGACGCCAATATTAAAACGCAAGTTTAATAGTCAGCAACTCCCGATTTCCAACATCATAATTCAGTTCGGTTTCCGAAATTTTTTTAGAAAAGAAGGCACAAGGATGTACTCCACCCTTGTTCTCCTGAGACAAAACTGCTCCGACCCCCACCGATGAAGCATCGACCTTGACCAAAAAAGGTTTGGTCTCATCAGGCTGCAAAAGGATAGGGGCAGAACTGAACCTCTCTTTGAGATACTCAAACGCTTCAATGGCCTCAGTAGTACACTGGGCCGTATTCGCACCTTTCCTGGTGAGATCGGTTAGAGGTTTAACAATTACAGAAAAATTCTTAATGAATTTCCTGTAATAATTGGCAAAACCCAAAAATCTCTGTATAGATTTCAAACCAATAGGCCTAGGCCAATCCTGCACAGCCTGAACCTTCACAGGGTCCATCTCAAAGCCCTAGCTAGAGACAATGTAGCCCAAAAAAAAAAATTTCTGCACAGCAAACTCACATTTCTCCAGCTTAGCAAAGAGTGAATTATCACTCAATAACTGCAAAACTTCACGTACACTCTGCCAATGGGACTCTAGATCTGGTGAATTAATCAAAATGTCATCCAAATACACAACCACATTCTTACCAATCAAAGGTCTCAGGATGTCATTAATAAGGTTCTGAAAAAATGCAGGTGCATTGGTAAGACCAAAAGGCATCACCAGATTCTCGAAATGACCTACCGGAGTGTTAAAAGCAGTTTTCCATTCATCACCCTCCTTCACACGTAACAAACTGTATGCCCCCCCCGGAGATCAATTTTGGAGAACCACTTGGCTCCCACTAACTGGTTAAACAAGTCAGGAATTAACGGTAATGGGTAGGAATTGCGTACATGGACGTAAACCGCCGTCCTTTTTTTTAACAAAGAAGAATCCAACTGCCACAGGCGACTTAGAAGGTCTAATGTGACCAGCAGCCAGGCTAGTCTGTATGTACTCCTCCAAGGCCTTTCTTTCAGGGATAGTTAGATTAAACAAGCGACTTTTGGGAAGAGTAGCACCCGGAACAAACTCAATGGCGCAATCATAATCCCTATGAGGAGGTAAAACTTGCGACTCCTCCTCCGAGAAAACCCTCCAAAAATCTTGAATAGGTACCGGTAATTCTCCTTTTTCCACAGCCGCAATGTGACCATTACAACATTTATCATAGCACTTCGGACTCCAAGACTTAATCACATTAGTAGACCAGTCCAATAAAGGATTGTGCAGCCTTAACCAAGGCAATCCTAGAACAACTGGAGAGGGCAAATTATCCAAAACAACCAAGTCCAAAATTTCTTGGTGAACTCCATTGATAGTGAAAGGAAATGCAGCAGTCTTGTGAGTAATACATTGCAAAGGAGTGTTATCAATTGCAACCACAGAAATAGGTAATGACAAAGGTTTGGATTTCAATTTAAGGTTTTCCAAAAACCCTTTATCAATCACATTAAGTGTTGAACCACAATCCACAAATACCTGAAATTCAATCAAATCTCCCTGCAGAGTAGTACTCCCAGAAAGAAATACTCCTGCAGAGCATAAACAAGCTATATGGGCGTAACTGATCTTTTTTTTTTCTTTACTTAAATGACGCTCACAATACTTAATCAAATGGTCAGCTTTACCACAATAAAGACACAATCCCTCAGCGAAACTCCGGTCTTTTTCCTGAGAGCGGAGTGACATCGCCCCAACCTCCATCGGTTCCCCGCCGTCAGAGCAGATTTTCTGGGGACTGGGACCTGACATTACAGGAGTCTTTACCTCATTGAGCCTGCACCTCAGTCTCCTGTCTATACGAACAGCTAACCGCATAGCTTGCCTGCAGAGTCTCAGGTGCAGGGAATGCAATTAGCAAATCCTTAACCCTTTCACTCAGACCAGCAAGAAATAAACATCTCAGCGCCGAATCATTCCACTTAACTTCTGAAGCCCATCTCCTGAAGTGTGTGCAATAATTTTCAACATCATCTGACCCCTGATTCAAACGTCTAAGTTCTGATTCAGCAGATGAGACTCGATCAGGATCGTCATATAATAGCCCCATAGCAGAAAAAAAATCTTCAACAGACCTTAAACACGGATCATTAGGCTGGAGAGAAAAGGCCCACCCCTGTGGTTCATTGCGCAAAAGTGACATAATAAAACCAATGCGCTGTGATTCATTCCCAGGGACCTTGGTCTCAAACGAAAATATAACAAACAAGCATTTTTAAAGGAAAACAAATCTTGCTGTTTACCATAAAAACATCAGGCAGTCCTACCTTGGGTTCGACAAAATGCGCTCCAGGACAGCTACTCATGTGTTGCTGAAGCTCGGCCACCTCCAGAGACAATCCCTGCAGGCGTTGAGCCAAATCCTGGACGGAAACCATACTGATCCCCAAATTTCTTTCCTTTTAGTTTTTTGGGCTGGACTTACTGTTATGATCTGCAACAAGTACTAAGGAAAGATAGGGGAAAGCTGTCCCTACAGTAAGACTAAGCTGAATCCCTACGATGTAGCGGGCTGTCTGTTCCTAGTGAACAGACCCGCCTTAGTCCTCGGCTAGCCTGAACAAAGACCTATAGAATTAAGGGAGGGGTCCCTAAAAGAACTAAGGACTGGAACAAAAATGGGACACCTCCTAAACAGAAGTTGTTGCAGAACACAAAAAGACAAACTGACAAAAAGTACTAGAGGTCCCAGAGGACCAAGCGAACTTGACAGAGAAAGGCACAGAAGCACCAGGCTAGAGAGACAGTAGAACACTGAAGTCCAGCACAGCCAGAAGGGCGGAGCTGGAATATAAAGGCACATGGTCACATGACCGCAAACCACAAGATAGAAAAAACAAACAGGGACGGGCTGCACCTCAATGGGGAGGGTGCAGCGGTGCTGGGGAAGAAGATGGCTAATAGGTTGGAGGAGTTTTTAAACTAGAGACGGGGGGGGGAAACCAAGGAAATAGGTGGGATGTGAGGCAAGCAAGGGGGAAGGGGAGAAGTGAATATAATGAGGGTGGAGAGGGGGGTGGGGATAGTACAGTTAGATCGTTAGAGAAGAATAGGATGCTAAATAACCCCAAAGTTTTATCTTGCATGCTGACCAACGCAAGAAGCCTGACCAATAAGGCGGATGAGCTGCGGGCGCTTATATCGGAGGAGAGGTATGACATCATAGGTATAACAGAGACTTGGCTAGACGATAGCTACGACTGGGCGGTAAATTTAACAGATTATAGTTTATTTAGAAGGGACCGGAAACAGGGGAAGGGCGGAGGAGTCTGCTTATATGTAAAGTCACGTCTAAAGCCCAGACTAAGGGAAGATATAGGAGAGGGAGAAGAGGGGGTCGAGTTCATGTGGGTAGAGATAGAGGGGGCAAAAAATAATAATAAAATATTACTGGGGGTCTGCTATAAGCCACCCAATATAACAGAGGAGAATGAGAAACTGCTATTAGGACAAATAGACAAAGTAGCAAAACATAATGAGGTGATTGTAATGGGGGACTTCAACTGGGAAACAGAAACCTGTAGATCGCAGAAAGGAAAAAGGTTCTTGACAAATATCAAGGATAATTATCTCTCCCAACTAGTGCAGGAACCAACGAGAGGGAAGGCCGTGTTGGACTTAATATTGACTAATAGGCCTGATAGAATAACTGAGGTACAGATAGGGGGGCACCTAGGTAATAGCGATCATAATATTATCAATTTCAAAATGCCCTTCAGTAGGGTTATCAATAAGGGAACAACTAAAACATTAAACTTTAGGAGGGCGAAGTTTGATCAGCTGAAAGAAAACCTTCAACTTATAGACTGGGACAAAGTTCTTAATCAAGGAAATACGAATAGTAAATGGGAAACCTTCAAAAGAATTCTGAATACTCAGTGCGAGAGGTATATACCGTATGGGAATAAAAGGGCCAGAAATAAGAGGAAACCAATATGGTTGAATAAGAACGTAAAAGGGGCGTTAAATAGCAAAAAAGAGGCATTCAAGAGATTAAAACAGGAAAACAGCAAGGAGGCACTAATGTGTTACAAGGAAAAAACGAGAACCTGCAAAAAACAAATAAAAATAGCAAAGGAGGAAACAGAGAGACGTATTGCTAGGGAAAGTAGATCAAATCCCAAACTGTTCTTTACGTATATAAATAGTAAAAGGATTAAATCGAATAATATTGGACCGATAAAAAGTGATGAAGGCAAAATCATAGAGAAAGATGAGGATAAAGCTAATCTATTAAATAAATTTTTTTCGTCAACTTTCACAAAGGAAATAGAACTAACAGGAGAAATGAGAAGTGACAAGCTTAATCCTCCACTAAGTATGACAAATCTAACCCAAGCTGGGGTACAGAAACGCCTCAGTAACATTAAAATAAACAAATCACCAGGACCTGATGGCATACACCCACGGGTACTAAGGGAACTAAGTAATGTGATAGACAGACCGTTATATCTTATATTTAAGGACTCTGTTGAGACTGGGTCTGTACCACTTGATTGGCGACAGGCGAATGTAGTGCCAATATTCAAAAAGGGAGCGAAAAGTGACGCCGGAAACTATCGGCCGGTGAGTCTGACGTCCGTTGTGGGCAAAATTTTTGAAGGCTTTATTAATGAGGCAATCTTGGAGCATCTTGCTGCTAATAATCTATTAACCCCGAACCAACATGGATTCATGAGGAATCGCTCCTGCCAAACTAACCTGATTGACTTCTACGAGGAGGTTAGCTCTCGAGTAGATCAGGGGGAACCAGTGGATGTCGTGTATCTCGACTTCTCAAAAGCGTTCGATAGCGTGCCACATAATAGGTTGGTATACAAAATGAGAATGATGGGGCTGGGGGAAAATGTTTGCAAGTGGGTAGCTAACTGGCTAAAGGATAGAAGGCAGAGGGTGGTTATAAATGGAATATACTCAGATTGGGTAAGCGTCACTAGTGGGGTACCACAGGGGTCTGTACTAGGCCCAATGTTATTTAATATCTTTATTAACGACATAGTCAACGGGATAAATAGTAAAATATCAATATTTGCAGATGACACAAAGTTATGTAAAACAATTAATACAAAAGAGGATAGTGAAGACCTACAGAGGGATTTGGATAAGCTGGGTAGGTGGAGCATTAAATGGCAAATGAGGTTTAACGAGGAGAAATGTAAGGTCATACATATGGGAAGGAAAAATGGAAGTCACCAGTACTCACTGAATGGGAAATCATTGGGGAATTCAGAGATGGAGAAGGACTTGGGCATCTTGATTGATAGCAAACTAAATTGGAGTGCCCAAAGTCAGGCCGCTGCTGTAAGGGCAAACAGGGTAATGGGATGTATCAGAAGAGGTATAGCTGCAAAGGATGAGAACATTGTTCTTCCACTGTACAAAGCTCTGGTCAGACCACACTTGGAATACTGTGCTCAGTTATGGGCCCCAATATATAGAAAGGATATAAATGAGCTTGAAAAGGTACAAAGGAGGGCAACAAAATTAATAAGGGGAATGGAGGGACTGCAATACCCAGAGAGGTTGGCAAAACTAGGACTATTCAGCCTGGAAAAGAGAAGGTTGAGGGGGGACATAATAAATGTGTACAAATATGTTAGGGGACAGTATAGAGACTTTGCCCGGGATTTGTTCAAAAGGAGGGATATTACGGTAACAAGAGGGCATTCACTAAGACTGGAAGAGAAAAGGTTTCTGCACCAGCATAGGAAGGGGTTCTTTACGGTAAGAGCAGTGAGAATATGGAATTCACTGAGTGAGGAGACGGTAATGTCGGATTCACTAAACCAGTTCAAGCGGGGACTGGATGCTTTTCTAGATACCAGGCAGATTTCAGCATATACTTAAAAATAAAATAAAATAGTAGGTTGATACAGGGAGTTATTCTGACTGCTGGTTTCAGAGTCGGGAGGGAATTTTTCCTCAGGTGAAGATTGGCTAAATCATTTGGGGTTTTTGCCCTCCTCTGGATCAACTGTAGCAATTACAGAACTAACAGGTCGAACTTGATGGACGCAAGTCTTTATTCGGCTTTACTAACTATGTAACAGGAGGGTTCTAACACTTATAACTTTTACCTTTAACATGCTTGTCTATAATTTTCTTTCTAATCTCCTGAGACAACTCTTTCCTTTGCTTCCTCTGGTCCATGTTGAGTGTGGTACACACCATGTCACCAAACAGCACAGTGAGTATCTGTAGCCCTATATACAGGTCCACTGACTGATTACAAGATTGTAGACACCTGTGATGCTAATTAGTGGCACAACTTGATTTAATATGTCCCTTTTGTCACATTATTTTCAGGAGTACCATCATTTCTGTCCCGACCTATTTCATGAGTTTAATTTTTTTTTTAATTCTGTGGAAGCAGGGTTGAAAAGCAATGCATGACTTTCATTTGTCCATTTTCATAGATTTTTAATTTATTATTACTTTTGTCAGATTCAAGTTATTTATGTGACCATTGTGGGTTTTTCTTTCATTAAACGAGGGGTACCAACAATTTTGACCACGTGTGCATATGCATTTTTGGCCAAAAGCTTTGCTACTGAGCAAAATTTAGGCTTTTACAAAGTTTGCTGCTTCAGTGTTTTTAGATTTTTTAGTCAGATGTTCCTCTTGTTTCTGAAGTACAATTATAAGCATTTCATAAGTATTTACATTTTTACTGACAAATACATGAAGTTTATGCAAAGACACAATGTTTAAAGTGTTGACCCTTATTTTTCAGGATTTCTGAAATTCGCCCTGCTGTGCGGAATATCAGCTTCTGGGCCAAATCGTGATTGATGACAACCCATTCTTGTCTAATCAGTGCTTGGAGTATCTAACAATTTCTGTGTTTTTTTGTCCAGCTGCTTCTTGAGGATTGACCACAGGTTCTCAATGAGTTTGAGATCTGGGGAGTTTCCTGGTCATAGATGTAAAACTAAAGTATTTTGTTCAACCAGCCATTTAGTTATCACTTTTGCCTTGTGACATGGTGCTCCATCATGTTGGAAAAAACATTGTTCAACACCAAATTACACCTGGATGTTGGGAGAAGTTGCTCTTGGAGGAGGTTAAGATCCCAATCTTTATTCATAGCAGTGTTCTCAGGCAAAATTGTGAGAGAGCCCACTCCCTTGGATGAAAAGCCAACCCAAACATGAATGGTCTCAGGATGATTTACTGTTGGTATCACACAGGACTCATGGTAGCACTCACCTTTTCTTCTCCAATCATTCTTCCAGATGTTCCAGACATCACAGAAAATATCTTTTTACCCTAGTTTTCAGCAGTCAAATCCCTGTAGTTGCTGCAGAATATCAGTCTGCCTTTTTGTTTGTGAGTAGTGGTTTCTTTGCTGCTCTTCTTGACACCAAAATATGTGTCAGTCTCAAAACTTTTGACCACAGCTGAACTATCATACGTGCTGTTTAGTTGCAGTTTTGAAGCCAACGTTAGGAATGGATCTTAAATGAACCTTAAATGTATATAAGACAGATTCTACTTTTCCTCTTTATGAACCTACTACTAGGATTCAAGTTTTCGCAAACTGGCACTAATATAGCATATGTAAAGCATCCATAAGGTTACAAGGGGTAAAATTTCTCCTTATAAAGAGCAGCAAAATTGTGTAGGGAGACTTATAGGCCATATAATGCTTCCATGTACATAAATAGCCTATTCACAAAGAAGTGTCCCTGGTGCTACTTACAGGAGGTAGCAGTCCTAGAAGTCATTATTAATCCAATAAAGTGCCTTGCCAGATGACTTAGGATATAAAGCCAAACCATAATCATCTCAAAAAAGTAAAAAAGCCCTCTGATTACAGCAGTTGCTTTGATTTATATGCCTGCCTATTCCAGTTTGGCATTCCACTTAAGGATAAAGTTGACCCTTTGGACACACCCTCAAAGGCCTTTCATCCAGCCAACCAGTCAACTACATTGCACTAACAAGAGGAAAGAGCCCCGAAACAGCATTCTACAATTGGAGGGTTTTTCCTTGTGGAGAAAACTCTGGTTTGGCTTTTTATTCTAAGTCATGTGACAAGGCTCTTTAAAATGGCGATATTGATTTCTTGGATTGCCACCTCATCTAGATGGCACTATGGACCCTGTTATCTTCCTCTGTGATGAGGCTATTAGCACTCTAAAGTACACATCATAAATGAAAACACCAGACTCTAATTTCTCCTTCAAATTATCTGCTAATCATAAAGGGTCACATACTTTTTCCACTCACATATAATATTGGATAATTTTTCTCAGTATAAAAAATGAGAAAATGTAATATTTTTGACGCATTTGTTTGATGTGATTCTCATTATCTACATTTAGGACTTGTGTGAAAATATGGTGCAATATTAATTCAAATTTATGCAAAATTGTGACGGGTTCAAAAACTTTCAAGCAGCACTGTATGTAAAGTTTGCAGTTGCAAAGTTGTAGAACTTGTCGTTTAGGCATCATGAAGATGTCTGAGGACACATATGTAAAACAATCTGTGTTTTTCAATCAAAAATTAACGGAGACATGTCTGTCTGTTTTTGATCAAACTCAACCATTCTAGTTTATGGGTCAGTGAAAAACTCAGAAAGCTCAAGTAAACTCCATTATTTTTTTACATATGAGAAAAACCTAGGGATCACTGATAGTAAAAACTGACTCTGACCAAACCCTGATGAATATCTGTTCCAAAATATCTCTAAAAAGTTAATCCATTTTTTATGTGCAAACAAAATGGACGCTTAAATAAGGTGAGATTAAAAGGCTTTTCCATTTCATCTTCAAACATGACTAAATGGAAGGGAATGTTATAAAATAAAGAAAAAAAAGCATTACTTACCAGTCTGAAACCCACCAGCGGAAGTGTAGATGTCCTATCCATGAGGTCACTTGACCCTTGGGTCATTGATTGGTTGTAGGATCAAGACAATTATGAAGAGGACGTCATCCCATTTGTAGCGCCGGCGTCCCTGCCCTCTGCTAGGCAGGGACGCTGTTCCCCTCACCTCTCTGCTCCGTGCCCGGCGTCCTCCTCCCGCTCTGCTGGCAGCGCGCGCTCCTTCCCGGCCACCGTGCTTAGGGCGCGCGCGCGCGCTCTCCCTCCCTCTTAAAGGGGCCGCGCGCGCCGTCCTAAGGAGTCCCCGGCCAATGGCCGGAGGACTTCACCATATATAAGGCACCTCCTCCAAAATGGAGGTGCCCGAGCAATGTTGTTGCACTGTTCACTACTCTGCTTCAGCCCTCAGGTCCCGTTGCCAGTTACCTGCCAGATACCTGCCAGATTCCTGCCAGCTTGCTGTCTTATTCCTGCCTGATATTCTGCTACCTGCCTGCTAGCCTGAGGTCCGACGGTCTGCCTTACTACTCCTGTCAGTCTGTCTAAGGACCAGCTTGCCCGCTCACCTGGGAGCGCACATCAACTACCTGCCTGCTTGCCTGAGGTCCGACGGTCTGCCTTCCAACTCTTGTCAGTCTGTCTATGGACCAGCTTGCCCGCTCACCTGGGAGCGCACATCTGCTACCTGCCTGCTAGCCTACCTGGAGGCTCTGCCGTCACGTGCTGTGACCACCTGCCTGTCCAGTGACTCCTGCCCGCTCACCTGGGAGCGCTCATCTGCTGCCTGTCTGCTAGCCTACCTGGAGGCTCTGCCGTCACGTGCTGTGACCACCCGCCTGTCCAGAGACTTCTGCCCACTCACCTGGGAGCGCTCATCTGCCGCCTGTCTGTTGGTCTTCCTGGGGGCTCCGCCGTCACATGCTGTGACCACCCGTTTATCCAGAGACTCTCGCCTGCTCACCTGGGAGCTCACGTCTACCATCAGCCGCCACAGGTCGTACCAACCCTTTACCCAGAGACTGCCCCGGTCACTTGCCGTGACCATCTGCCCGTTCACCCAGAGACTGCAAGTGACCGCCTGCCTGGTCGCCACCCGCTCCCTTACAAGGACCGCCCCCTTGTATAGTAGCTCAGAGGTTCCGCCTCCCAGACCCGTTACAGTTTGCTCGGGCCATGGAACCCGGTGGCACCCAAGCTCCCTCGCTCTCGGACCTGTGTCATGAACTGTCCCGTCAGAGGTCCCAACAGGAGTCCATCCTGGGTCACCTGCGGAATGTCAATTCTCGCCTGGACACTCTGACTGCTCCGCCAGCAACCTCCGCCAGTGCCATGACTCGCAATCCGGCAGCTCCGCTGTCCACTAATACCATGGTATCCTACCCCGGACCCCGGCTTTCTGCACCTCCTCGCTTCGGAGGCGACTCCGCCCAGGCTCGGGGCTTCATAAATCAGTGCACCCTGCACTTTGAACTCCTGTCCCACCAGTTTAACTCCGACCGGGCCAAAATTGCCTTCATCATGTCCCATCTCACCGGGGAGGCCCTGGCCTGGCTAAATCCTCTATGGGAGAGAGGAGACCCCCTGGTGTCCGACTTGCCTGCCTTTCTCATGGCTTTCCGGAAAGTCTTCGACGAACCCGGACGGAAGACCTCATCCGCATCATCACTGCTACGCCTCCGTCAGGGAAGTCTCACCGTGGGCCAATATGCCATACGGTTCCGTACCCTTGCCTCAGAGCTGGCCTGGGATAACGACGCTCTGGTATCCGTCTTCTGGGAGGGTCTGTCCGGCCATATTAAAGATGAACTTGCCGGTCGGGACATTCCTACCACTCTCGATGACCTAATAACTCTTGCCACCCGGATTGACCTACGGTTCCAGGAGCGTGCCAAAGAGGTCACCCGTGAGAGGAGGTTTCCACGTCTAGCTCCTACTTTTCAGAAATCCGTCTCTCCCCAGGTACACTCTCCTGAGCCTATGCAGGTCGACCAGACCAAGATGGTCAAAACCCGTCAGGACTTACGCCGTGCCGAGGGGAGCTGCTTCTACTGTGGCAGTAAGGAGCACCGGATCCGTGCCTGCCCGGAGAGGTCGGGAAACGCCTGTGTCTAGGTTCGCTCAGAGAGGTCGACCTAGACAAGAATAAATCCTCTCCATCTCTGCTGCTGTCAGTCTCAATTGTCTGCGGGGAGAACCGTTATTTCGAACTAGCCCAACTTGACTCTGGAGCAGCCGGGAATCTTATTTCACAGTCCCTGGTAGAGAAATACCGCATCCCCACCAAACCTCTGGCTGTACCCTTGTCTGTTGCTGCCGTGGATGGGGGTCTCTTACCACGCCCCATCCAACTCATCACCGAATCCATTACTCTGCAGGTGGGAATGCTGCATTCTGAGAGTATGTCCTTTCATGTTCTGCCTGGACTCTCTCACGCCCTCTTGCTAGGTCTACCTTGGCTCCAGAGACATGCACCCGTGCTTGACTGGCAGACCGGAGAAGTCCTTCGCTGGGGACAGGACTGCCATAAGACCTGTCTGGTTCCCGTCCATCCCGTCCGTCCTTCTCCTACCCCAGCTAATCTACCTGGACTTCCGATTCCTTATTGGTCTTATGCTGATGTCTTTAATAAAAAGGAGGCAGAGACACTACCCCCTCATAGACCATACGACTGCCCTATCGACCTGTTACCTGGTACTACTCCTCCCCGTGGGCGTATTTATCCATTATCCGCTGCTGAGACCCGGTCGATGTCCGAATATATTGAGGAGAATCTGGCCAGGGGATTCATCCGGAAATCTACCTCCTCGGCGGGAGCAGGCTTCTTTTTCGTCAAAAAGAAGGACGGCTCTCTCCGTCCCTGTATAGACTATAGAGGCCTTAACCAGATCACGGTGAAGAATAAGTACCCCCTTCCGCTCATTCCGGAGTTATTTGATCGTCTGAGGGGGGCTAGAATCTTCACCAAACTGGACCTCCGTGGGGCGTACAACCTGGTTCGTATCCGTCAGGGGGATGAATGGAAGACGGCATTCAACACCCGGGACGGCCACTATGAATATCTGGTAATGCCCTTTGGTCTCTGTAACGCTCCTGCCGTCTTTCAAGAGTTGGTCAATGACATCTTCCGGGACCTTCTCTACTCCTGCGTAGTGGTGTACCTGGACGACATCTTGGTCTTCTCTCCGGATCTCCAGACTCACCGGAGGGACGTTCGTCAGGTCCTGCTCAGGCTCAGGCAGAATCACCTCTTCGCTAAATACGAGAAGTGCCTTTTTGAGCAGACCTCGCTTCCGTTTTTGGGCTACAATATTTCTCAGACCGGCCTACGAATGGATCCAGAGAAACTGTCTGCCATCGAGAAATGGCCTCGACCGGAGGGGTTGAAGGCCATTCAGCGGTTCCTGGGCTTCGCCAACTACTACCGCCTCTTCATACCGCACTTCTCTTCCCGGACTGCCCCAATTTCCGCGCTCACCCGTAAGGGTACTAATCCCAAAGAGTGGCCGCCCGAAGCAGAGGAGGCCTTTCTTTCCTTAAAACAGGCCTTCTCTTCCGCCCCGGTGCTGCATCGCCCGGACGGCAACAAGCAGTTCTTCCTGGAAGTTGACGCCTCCTCCTCTGGAGCCGGAGCGGTACTTACTCAAAAATCATCTTCCGGGAGGATGGTAACTTGCGGCTTCTTCTCTAAACTCTTCTCCTCCTCAGAGCGCAATTATTCCATAGGAGACCGAGAGTTATTGGCCATCAAACTGGCATTGGAGGAGTGGCGTTACCTGCTCGAGGGGGCTCTTCACCCGGTAATAATTTACACTGACCACAAGAACTTGGCTTACCTCCAGCATGCCCAGAGACTTAACCCGCGCCAAGCCCGGTGGTCCTTGTTTTTTGCTCGCTTTGATTTTGTTCTTCATTTTCGCCCGGCTGACAAAAACGTCAAGGCGGACGCCTTGTCTCGATCCTTTCTGGTGTCTGATCTCGAGGAAGATCCGAAACACATCATCGATCCCGCCAGAGTAATGCAGGTGGCTCCCGTGAGTCTAAATCGTCTCCCTCCCGGAAAGACGTTCGTATCAGTACCTGATCGGGAGAAGATCCTTCACTGGGGTCACTCGTCTAAACTGGCTGGCCACGCCGGTCAGAAAAAGACCCTCCAGCTTATTACCCGGCACTACTGGTGGCCTACCCTGCACAAGGACGTAATAGACTTTGTTTCTGCCTGTGTGTCCTGCGCCCGCAACAAGGTTCCGAGACATCTGCCAGCCGGTCGCCTCCTTCCGCTTTCTGTACCTGCTGCCCCCTGGCAGCATATATCAATGGACTTTATAACTGACCTCCCAGTCTCTGCCGGTTGTACGGTCATTTGGGTGGTCGCTGACCGCTTCTCCAAGATGGCTCATTTCGTTCCCCTGCCAGGCCTCCCGTCTGCACCCGAGCTAGCGAAAGACTTTATTCGTCACATCTTTCGTCTTCATGGCCTGCCCCTCCACATCGTGTCGGATCGTGGGGTACAGTTCACCTCACGCTTCTGGAGAGCCACTTGTAAACTGCTAGACGTCACCCTGGACTTCTCTTCCGCTTACCACCCACAGTCCAATGGTCAAGTGGAGCGGATCAATCAGAACCTGACCAGTTACCTCCGGCACTTCGTTAATGCCCATCATTCAGACTGGGTGGATCTCCTACCATGGGCCGAGTTCTCTTATAACAATCACGAGAGCGAATCCTCCTCCAAATCCCCGTTTTTTGTAGTCTTCGGTCAGCATCCTCGGATTCCTTTTCCTGTCTCCACCTCTGTGGACAACCCGGCTGCGGAATCTCTCATTAGCAAATTTTCCTCCATTTGGGAGAGTACCCGATCCGCACTCCTTCAGTCGTCCGAACAGATGAAAAGACACGCTGACAAAAAACGCCTGGATCCTCCACAATTTCGTCCTGGAGATAAAGTCTGGCTCTCATCTAAATATGTCCGACTCAAGATACCTTCTTACAAGTTAGGGCCTCGGTTCATCGGTCCTCTGGAGGTCATCAGTCAGATCAACCCGGTGGCCTATAAATTGAAACTCCCGGCCAACTTACGGATCCCTAACTCCTTCCATGTATCTCTCCTCAAACCTGTGGTACTTAACTCTTTTTCCAAGTCTACAGGTACGCCTCCTGCTCCGGTTTCTGCTGAGGACGAGTTTGAGGTAGAGAACATTCTTGCCACCAAAAGGGTAAGAGGAAAGACCTTTTTTCTAGTAGATTGGAAGGGGTTTGGTCCTGAGGAGAGAACATGGGAGCCCCGGGAGAACATCCATGCCCCGCTCATCCTTGCTAAATTTCTGTCTGGCCTAAAAAAGGGGGGCCTAAAGGGGGGGGTACTGTAGCGCCGGCGTCCCTGCCCTCTGCTAGGCAGGGACGCTGTTCCCCTCACCTCTCTGCTCCGTGCCCGGCATCCTCCTCCCGCTCTGCTGGCAGCGCGCGCTCCTTCCCGGCCACTGTGCTTAGGGCGCGCGCGCGCGCTCTCCCTCCCTCTTAAAGGGGCCGCGCGCGCCATCCTAAGGAGTCCCCGGCCAATGGCCGGAGGACTTCACCATATATAAGGCACCTCCTCCAAAATGGAGGTGCCCGAGCAATGTTGTTGCACTGTTCACTACTCTGCTTCAGCCCTCAGGTCCCGTTGCCAGTTACCTGCCAGATACCTGCCAGATTCCTGCCAGCTTGCTGTCTTATTCCTGCCTGATATTCTGCTACCTGCCTGCTAGCCTGAGGTCCGATGGTCTGCCTTACTACTCCTGTCAGTCTGTCTATGGACCAGCTTGCCCGCTCACCTGGGAGCGCACATCAACTACCTGCCTGCTTGCCTGAGGTCCGACGGTCTGCCTTCCAACTCTTGTCAGTCTGTCTATGGACCAGCTTGCCCGCTCACCTGGGAGCGCACATCTGCTACCTGCCTGCTAGCCTACCTGGAGGCTCTGCCGTCACGTGCTGTGACCACCTGCCTGTCCAGTGACTCCTGCCCGCTCACCTGGGAGCGCTCATCTGCTGCCTCTCTGCTAGCCTACCTGGAGGCTCTGCCGTCACGTGCTGTGACCACCCGCCTGTCCAGAGACTTCTGCCCGCTCACCTGGGAGCGCTCATCTGCCGCCTGTCTGTTGGTCTTCCTGGAGGCTCCGCCGTCACATGCTGTGACCACCCGTTTATCCAGAGACTCTCGCCTGCTCACCTGGGAGCTCACGTCTACCATCAGCCGCCACAGGTCGTACCAACCCTTTACCCAGAGACTGCCCCGGTCACTTGCCGTGACCATCTGCCCGTTCACCCAGAGACTGCCCCGGTCACTTGCTGTGACTGCCTGCCTGGTCGCCACCCGCTCCCTTACAAGGACCGCCCCCTTGTATTGTAGCTCAGAGGTTCCGCCTCCCAGACCCGTTACACCATTGGAAGTGATGATGTCCTGTTAGTTAGACTCCTAAGTTAGGAGTCAAACTAACAGGACATCATCACTTCCAATCAATTATGATGGGACTCCAGTAGTCAGGTGGTTGGATGAATGGTATGTTATCACTTCCGATCCTGGAGGTGCTGAAGTCATGGGGGTTTGAATTGGCATTAAATGAATTTGAAATGGTTCCTTCTTTCTAGCCAATTTTGAAAAATAGGTGAAAACCCTTTAAGCCTCATTAACCTAATACTGAAAAAGTGTTAGTTGAAATTTAATACAACATATATTCTAAAGTAATCTGTTTTTACAATGACTTTTTATAGTTATTCTACAAGAAGTTAGTTTAATTGCACAAAGTAGGTGGTAGGTCTATGAGAAATACAAAATATTTATGAATGTTAAGAACAGGAAAACCAAGAAACTAAGTAGCCAGCCAATAAAGAAAAGCTATAAAAAGGTGTGAAATCTCACACCAGCCGGATGTTCCTCCTAATCAATGCTCTAAAGAAACCCTAGGCCATGTGTGATTTTCAAATGCATGTGTTAATTGCATGAACTTCTTTACCTAAAGTTTCCTAGAAGTGTTTATTAAGTGCAGAAAGAGAAAAAGACATGACAGCATGCTATATTTTAAACCGGGACATTCCAAAATTTAAAATAAAGTATGCTCACAAGAAACAGTCCTGAGAAAGAATGGTCATTGATGGACTAAGACCACATTCACACATCTATTTCTGTCTTTCCATCCATCAAAAATGGACCGCTTGACTCTCATGAGTCCCCAGTTTTTCAGAGGCGAACAGTGCAGTGTGACCCTATTTTCCCAAAGACATTTAGAAACAGATCAGTTAAAAAGAAATGAAAAATAGATGTAAAAAAGATGGAAAATGCACGAGTTTGGTTTGTCATTTGTTTTAGATGGATCCCAATAGACTTCATCTAAAAAAATTGAGAATTAAAAACACACTGAGTTTAAATAAATGGATACACTGATCCATTACCAAAATGGATGCATTAATGGGTCCATTAAACTCTATGACCCCTATTTATTAAGACTGGTGTTTGGTACGTCGGTCTTAATGAGGGGCGTGCTGAAATAAGATGGGCCAAGTTTATTAAGAGGTGTACACCACTTCGGTGGATCTTCTCAGTGGAGTACGCCTCACAAGTAATGTAACTCCTGTCAAACACTAGAGTAATATTTCTGCCATAAGACATGTTGATGAATTTAACGGGCAGATGTGACCATGGCCTGTTCCGCCAGGATCCTCCACAGTTCCACCCATGTGGCAGAGCTGCCTGAAACTGGTGTGTAAATGCCAAAAGTCGTAAAATTGATCAACTTCTTAAAGTAATCTATGCCAGTTTTTTGGTGTAAACACTTTGATAAACCAGGACCTATGAGTCAAAGTGCTGTCCATTTTAAAAATGGACAGTACATGGATAAAAAAAACAGATGAAGAAACAAAAGGGATTTTTAATGTCCATCAAGTAAAGATAATTTATTGGGTAATGAAAAATTATACAATTTTCAATAATTCCTCATGTTTTTTTTTTCAATACGCCTGCTTGTTGTCCTGGAAGACACATGCTACTTGCCTGGTAGATATACTGTAACTGTAATTTCTTCATGTGTATGTCATTCACATGGCCATAAGAGGTACAGTGGGGGAAATAAGTATTTGATCCCTTGCTGTTTTTGTAAGTTTGCCCACTGACAAAGACATGAACAGTCTATAATTTGAATGGTAGGTTAATTTTAACATTGAGAGATAGAATATCCAAAAAAAATCATGAAAATCACATTGTATAAATTAAATTTTTTTTTTTGCATTTTTCAGTGAGAAATAAGTATTTGATCTCCTACAAGCCATTATGAGTTCTGGCTCCTACAGACCAGTTAGACGGTCCTAATCAACTCGTTACCTGCATTTAAGACAGCTGTCTTACATAGTCACCTGTATACATAGACTCAATTAATCAGTCAGACTCTAACCTCTAAAACATGGGCAAGACCAAAGAGCTCAAGAAGGCCCCTTTGCTCAAGAAGGCACGTGTGCAGACCCATCTGAAGTTTGCCAATGAACACCTGGATGATTCTGTGAGTTATTGGGAGAAGGTGCTGTGGTCAGATGAGACAAAATTTGAGCTCTTTGCCATTAACTCAACTCGCCGTGTTTGGAAGAAGAAAGATGAGTACAACCCTAAGAACATCGTCCCAACCGTGAAGCATGGTGGTGGAAACATTATACTTTGGGGGTGCTTTTCTGCAAAGGGGATATGATGACTGCACCGTACTGAAGGGAGGATGGATGGGGTCATGTATCGCAAGATTTTGGCCAACAACCTCCTTCCCTTAGTAAGAGCATTGAAGATGGGTGTGGCTGGGTCTTCCAGCAAGACAATGACCCAAAACATACAGTCTAGGCAACAAAGGAGTTGCTCAAAAAGAAGCACAGTAAGGTCATGGAGTGGCCTAGCCAGTCTCCAGACCTAATCCCATAGAAAACTTATGGAGGGAGTTGAATCTCCGAGTTGCCAAAAGACAGCCTCAAAATCCTAATGATTTAGAGATGATCTGCAAAGAGGAGTGGACCAAAATTCCTCCTGACATGTGCACAAACCTCATCATCAACTACAAAAAACGTCTGACTGCTGTGCTTGCCAACAAGCGTTTTGCCACCAAGTATTAAGTGTTGTTTGCCAGAGGGATCAAATACTTATTTCTCACTGCAAAATGCAATAAAAATTATCTAATTTATACAATGTGATATTCTTGATTTTTTTTGGGGGGGTATTCTATGTCTCAATGATAAAATTAACCTACCCTTAAAATTATAGACTGTTCATGTCTTTGTCAGTGGGCAAACTTACAAAAACAGCAAGGGATCAAATACTTATTTTCCCCACTGTATATATTCACTGGAAATAAATAGTACATGTTCCTATTGTATGACTCTAAACATAGATATTCAAAAATATGAAGAATTCATAGAAAGAATAATTTTTGAAAATTGTATAACTTTTCATTACTCAATAAATAAGAACATTTTTGGAATAGGTTATTATAACTTTGAATTATACTTCCAATAACATTTATCTCTTTCAAGTATCTGATTAGGAAATAGGAAATGATACAGATAATTGTTCCTGCCTTTAGTAAGTAATATATATTTCTACCAATAAATCATCCCAGAGGTTTCCCTACAACCTATGCTCTCCTTGTGCACTGGACAATTGTTAAGGGATTCAATTTTATCAAGATCTGCTCTTAGAGAAAACATAGAATGGGGATGGTGGACACTTCCCATGACATAATCAGCACCAGAATTGCCTGGCAGGTGCTTGTCCATTTTTGCAAATGGCAGCCATCATATAGATTCAGGGGACAATTTTAGATTGAATATTGTCAAGCTCTTCTGAGATTTCGAACCATCTACCTGCAGTTTCTTGCACAGTCTACCATAAGATGGCCATACACACATTGTTAGCCAGACCCTCCAATTTTTCAGTGTGACTAGCTTACTATGGATACTTCACAATTCTTCCCCAGCAGATGGCTCCAGATGTTGAATTTTAATGTCTGGTCACTTTGTTTTCAGGGAAGATGATCTGCCCCAGAGGAATATGACAGCATCCTACTCCCTTTCACTTATTTAGAACATATGGGAAAAAAACATTGGAAGAACCAATGGTGCATGTATCTGGGGATGTTGGGAGAGTGACCTTGTTCGACCCACAGTTCTTTAGTTAGCCCTATGCTTCTTCTGTTTTTTCTTTTTAACCCCCTCCCAACATGTAGAATCATAGAATCATAGAATGGTAGAGTTGGAGGGGACCTCCTGGGTCATCTGGTCCAACCCCCTGCTCAAAGCAGGATTCACTAAATCATCTCAGACAGATATCTGTCCAGCCTCTGTTTGAAGACTTCCATTGAAGGGGAACTCACCACCTCTCGTGGCAGCCTGTTCCACTCATTGATCACCCTCACTGTCAAAAAGTTTTTTCTAATATCTAATCTGTGTCTCCTCCCATTCAGTTTCATCCCATTGCTTCTAGTCTTTCCTTGTGCAAATGAGAATAAAGTTGATCCTTCTACAATGTGACAGCCCTTGAGATATTTGTAGACAGCTATTAAGTCTCCTCTCAGTCTTCTTTTTTGCAAGCTAAACATTCCCAAATCCTGTAACTGTTCCTCATAGGACATGGTTTGCAGACAGGTCACCATTCTGGTCGCTCTTCTCTGAACTTGCTCCAGTTTGTCGATGTCTTTTTTATAATGTGGTGCCCAAAACTGGACGCAGTATTCCAGATGAGGTCTGACCAAAGAGGAGTAAAGACCGATAATGACTTCACATGATCTACACTGTATGCTTCTGTTAATACATCCCAGAATTGTATTTGCCTTTTTGCTGCTGCATCACACTGTTGACTCATGTTCAGTCTATGATCTATTAGTATACCTAAGTCTTTTTCACATGTACTGTTGCTTAGCTCTATTCCTCCCATTTTGTATATGCTTTTTTCATTTTTATTGCCCAGATGTAGTACTTTGCATTTTTCCCTGTTAAAAACCATTCTGTTAGTTACTGCCCACTGCTCCAGTTTATTTAGGTCTTTTTGAATCCCCTCTCTCTCTTCTCTAGTGTTATCTATCCCTCCTAGCTTTGTGTCATCAGCAAATGTAATCAGTTTACCCTCAATTCCTTCATCTAAATCATTGATAAAGATGTTGAACAATACAGGTCCCAGGACAGAGCCATGTGGTACCCCACTTGAGACATTTATCCAACTGGATGTGAAGCCATTTACAACCACTCTTTGAGTCCGATCACTAAGCCAGTTATGAATCCACCTAACAGTTGCCTTGTCCATTCCATACTTGGTAATTTTTTCAATAAGGATGGTGTGAGATACTTTGTCAAATGCTTTGCTTAAGTCAAGATATACTATATCTACAGCATTTCCCTCATCTACTCAGTCAGTGATTCTGTCATAGAAGGAAATTAAGTTAGTCAGACATGACTTCTTAGTTACAAACCCATGCTGACTCTGGTTAATCACTTCATTCTTATCCAGGTACTTACATACATGTTGTTTAATAATTTGTTCAAATATATTTCCTGGTATAGAAGTCAGACTCACCGGACTATAGTTCCCTGGGTCCACCTTCTTCCCCTTTTTGAAGATAGGAACAACATTTGCTCTTCTCCAGTCTTCTGGGACTTCTCCTGTTCTCCCAGAATTTTCAAAGATTATGGAGAGTGGTTCTAAAATTTCTCCTACTATCTCCTTCAGTACTCTGGGGTGCAATTCATCTGGACCTGGATACTTGAACTCATTTATGTTAGCTAAATATTCCCTCACAATCTCTCTGTTTACAGATAACTTGGATTCTTCTATTCCTTTAATAGGACAGTGAAGATCAGTTGATGTTACATTTTCTTTCTGAGAGAAAACAGATGCAAAATAGGAATTAAAAAGTTCGGCCTTCTCAACATCCTTTCTTACCATTTCACCATTTTCATCCTGTAAAAATCCTATAGCATCTTTGACTTTTCTTTTACTTTTGACATACCCCCAAAATCCTTTTTTTATTGCTTTTGACATCTCTTGCAAGCCTTAATTCATTGTCAGCTTTAGCTAACCTGATACATGCCCTACAGGATCTGCAGACTGCATTATAATCTTCTTTAGATATGCCTCCCTCTTTCCATTTGATAAACATTTCTTTCTTTCTTTTTAGCATGTGTTTAAGTTCTGTGTTCATCCATCCTGGTAACATCCTGTAACATCCTGTAACATGATAGTACATTACAAATCATGTACCGATGTATGGAGTGGGCTCAGGAGCTACGCTATGCTACACAGTCGAAACTTGCTGTAACACCAGGGACCGGAGCTTTCTCAAAACTCCAGTATTGATGTTTGATGGTGGTTACACTTTCCCTCAAAAAAGCAATGTAAAAGGAATTGTACGTACCCCAAAATAATGTAACTAAAAACTACAGTTCAATGCACAAGTTTTACATTTATGGTGACACCCATTCAACAAAAAACAAGCCTTCATGTGGCTATGTCAACAGAAAAGTAAATAGATTCTTGTTCTTGGAAAAAAGGGAGGAAAAACTGAAAGCCCAAAACTGATAGAGAGCCTGGTCCTGAAGGGGTTAAAGGGAAACTGTCAGCAGGTATTACTATGTAATCTAGGAGCTTAGTTGTGTCACTTAAAGAGAACCTGTCAGCACTACTTTGTAATGTAAAGTAAAGATATGGCTGTAATGACGCTGTAATACTGATTACATTGATATATTAGGTGAAGAAATCCACTTTGTTCTGTAATCTCAATTTGAAGTTTTCTGCTAATTAGATTTCGGTGCACAGGGGCTGAACAGTACATGGGGTCTTCTCCTCCCTGTCTATGATTCCCCAGCCCCTCCGCTGCCTCCTCCGTTTGGAGAGGAGATTTGAAACAGAGAAGGCGGCTTACTGAAAAAGCAGTGATCTGTCATTCAAAGACCAGAAGCATTGCGGAGGGGCCAAGGAATCACAGACAGGGGGGGGAGAAAACCCTGTGCACAATCCGGCCCCTGTGCACCGAAATCTGATTAGCAGAAAACTTCAAATGATGATTAAAGAAGAACAACAAAGCGGATTTCTTCTCTAAAGGTATATATTTAACCAATCTTACAGACATGTCTTTACTTTCCATTACAAAATCGTACTGATAGGTTCTCTTTACTGGGCTGCTTGCTGTTATTTCAATAAAATCAGTGTTTTATCAGCAGAAGATTATGACTACAGGACTAGTTGTCTTGTGCTTCCTAGTCAACTGCTCTGCATAACTCCGCCCCCACCACTGATTAGCAGCTGTTAGAACCTTGCTCTTAGGTTTTTTCCTTTGCTGGTCACATGACCTTGTTGGCCTATTTAATCCTGCTCCGCCCTTCTGGCTTTGCTGGACTTCATTGTATAACTACTTTCTAGCTAGCCTGTGCTCTGTATCTAACTCTGTTAGTTTGCTTGGTCTACGGACCTCTATGTTCTATATATTTTGTTTGTTCGTCTGTCTGGTACTATTTCTGTTAGGAGGTGTCCCATTTTCCTCCCAGTCCTTAGTACTTGTAGGGATTCCTTCCCCACATCTATAGGTCTCCGTACAGACTAGCTTAGGACTTTAGCAGGTCTGATCGCAGAATCAGGTTCCCTGTTACATCGTAGGGATTCAGCTGAGTTCTATCGTAGGGACAGATCTCCTCTCTTTCCTTAGCTCTGGTAGCAGAACATAACAGTAAGTCCAGCCTGCAAATTCTCTAAGGAAAGATTTTTCTGTTCCATCATGGTGTCGGTTCAGGATTTGGCTCATCGCCTGCAGGGACTCTCTCTGGAGGTGGCCGAGCTCCGTCAGCACGTGAGTAACTGTCCTGGAGCACATTTCTTGGAGCCTAAGGTATGTTTGCCGGATTTATTTTTTGGTGAACACCGAGAATTTTTTTCATTTAAAAATGCTTGCTTATTGTATTTTCGTTTGAGACCCAAGTCCTCTGGGGATGAATCCCAGCGCATAGGGTTCATAATGTCACTTTTGCGCAAAGAGCCTCAGGAGTGGGCCTTTTCTTTGCAACCTAGTGATACATGCTTTAGATCAGTGGATAGTTTTTTTTTCTGCTTTGGGACTATTATATGATGATCCTGACCGTGTCGCATCAGCTGAGACTGAGTTGAGACGTTTGAAACAGGGATCAGGTAATGTGGAAAAATATTGTACTCATTTCCGTCGTTGGTCTACTCAAACAGGGTGGAACGATTCTGCTCTGAAAAGTCTATTTCTTGCTGGGCTCAATGAAAGGGTTAAAGACCTGCTAATTGCTTAACCTACACCTGAAGATTTGCAACAGGCTATGCAATTAGCTATACGGGTGGATAGGAGACTGCGTGCAAGGGTTAATGAGAGCAAATCCTCTGCTATGTCAGTTTCTGGTTATGAGAATGTGTGTACTAACAGTGGTGAACCGATGGAGATTGGATCGGTGGCACCTCGCTCTCAAGAAAAAGACCGTAGATTTTCTGAAGGCTTGTGTTTCTATTGCGGAAAATCTGGTCATTTGATTAAAGGCTGTGAGCTTCGTATGAAGAAAGAAAAAAAAATGGTCAGTCATGCCCGTATTGCCTGTTTAAATTCCAAGGGTGTATTTTTAGCTGCTTCCACGATTGCTCAGGAAAAATTAATGGAATTTCGGGTGTTTGTTGATTGTGGGTCTACTCTGAATGTAATTGATGGGGGATTCTTGGAAAGACTCAATTTAAAACCCGAACCTTTATCATCCCCCATTGCTGTGGTTTCTGTGGATGGTTCCCCTTTGAAGAATATTACTCTCAAGGTCTGTGAATTTCCTCTCACTATTAATGGTGTTCACCATGAGAAATTGGATTTGGTAGTTTTGAATAACTTGCCTTCTCCAGTAATATTGGGATTGCCCTGGTTAAAATTTCACAATCCTGTACTGGATTGGTCTACCAGTGAAATTAAATCCTGGAGCCATAAATGTTATGACAAGTGTTGTAACGGGCGTATTGCAGCTTTGGATAGGGGAGAATTGCCTGTTCCTATTCAGGATTTTTGGAGAGTTTTTTCTGAGAAGGAATCGCAGGTTTTGCCTCCCCATAGAGACTATGATTGTTCTATTGAATTTGTCCCTGGAGCGACTCTTCCTAAAAGTCGTTTATTTAACCTTACTATTCCTGAGAGGAAGGCTTTGGAGGAATACATACAGACAAGTTTGGCCGCCGGTCACATTAGGCCCTCTAAGTCTCCTGTGGCGGTTGGATTTTTTTTTGTAAAAAAAAAGGACGGCGGTTTACGTCCTTGTCTGGATTTTCGTGAGATTAACAAAATTACTGTACGCAATCCTTACCCACTGCCATTGATTCCTGATCTGTTTAACCAGTTAATGGGGGCCAAGTGGTTCTCTAAAATTGACCTTAAGGGGGCATACAATCTGTTGCGCATGAAGGAGGGTGACGAATGGAAGACTGCTTTTAACACTCCTGTGGGTCATTTTGAGAATCTGGTTATGCCTTTTGGTCTTACTAATGCTCCTGCATTTTTTCAGAATCTTATTAATGACATCCTTAGACCTTTGATCGGCAAAAATGTGGTTGTGTATTTGGATGACATTTTGATTTATTCGCCGGATCTGGAGTCTCATTGGCGGAGCGTACGTGAGGTATTACAGTTATTAATGGACAATTCGCTTTTTGCTAAGCTGGAGAAATGTGAGTTCGCTGTACAGAGAATTAGTTTTTTGGGTTACATTATCTCCAGCGAAGGTTTTGAGATGGACCCGGTTAAAGTTCAAGCTGTACAGGAATGGCCTAGGCCTATTGGTTTGAAATCGATACAGAGGTTTTTAGGTTTCGGCAATTATTACAGAAAATTCATAAAAAATTTTTCTAGTATTGTCAAACCTCTGACCGATCTCACCAGGAAAGGTGCTGATGCGGTTCAGTGGTCTTCTGAGGCCATTGAAGCTTTTGTGTATCTCAAGGAGAGGTTCACCTCTGCTCCCATCCTTATGCAGCCTGATGTGACTAAGCCGTTTTTGGTTGAGGTTGATGCTTCCTCTGTGGGGGTTGGCGCAGTATTGTCTCAGGATAACGGGGATGGATTACATCCCTGTGCCTTTTTATCAAAAAAATTTTCGGAGACTGAACTGAATTACGATATTGGTAATCGGGAATTATTGGCTATTAAACTCGCATTTGAACACTGGCGACACTTCTTGGAAGGTGCGGAATTTCCCGTTCAGGTTCTTACGGATCATAAAAATCTGATATATCTTGATGCTGCCAAGCGCCTAAATGCCCGTCAGGCTAGGTGGGCACTGTTTTTCTCGCGGTTTAATTTCTCCGTTACTTACATCCCTGGTACTAAGAATGTTAAGGCGGATGCCTTGTCTCGCAGTTTTTCTCCCATAGTCGGTGCTGAGAAAGAGGAGAACATTTTACAAGAAGGTGTTGTGATAGCTGCTTTGGACTCCGTTTTGGAAGATGAGATTTTTAAAGCACAGGAGAATGCCCCATCTAACACTCCTCATGGGAGGTTGTTTGTGCCTGGGACCTTTAGGAGAGATTTGTTTGTTGAGTGTCACGAATCTCGGTTGGCAGGTCATCCTGGAATCTCTGAGACCAAGAGACTGGTGGGTCGCAGTTTTTGGTGGCCTGGATGGCAGAAGGAAGTCATTAAGTGGGTGCGTCAATGTACTATATGTGCTAGATCTAAGTCCTCACATACTCCTGCTGCGGGGTTGCTTTGTCCTTTGGAGGTTCCCAGTGCTCCTTGGACACATTTGGCTATGGACTTTATAACTGACCTTCCCCCCTCTGAGGGTTTTACTGTCATCTGGGTGGTCGTGGACCGTTTTAGCAAGATGTGTCACTTGGTTCCCTTCGTCAAACTGCCCTGCGCTAAAACTCTCGCTAACGCCTTTGTCAAGGAAATTGTCAGACTTCATGGCGTTCCTACTGACATTGTTTCTGATAGGGGTCCTCAGTTCGTGGCTCGTTTTTGGCGTGCCTTTTGTGACAGGTTTGGAGTTCATTTGTCGTTCTCGTCCGGATATCATCCTGAATCTAATGGCCAGACAGAAAGGAAAAACCAGGATGTTGAGCAGTTCTTGCGTTGTTTTGTGGCAGACAATCAAGAGGGGTGGTCTGAGTTTCTGCCACTTGCTGAATTTGCTCTAAACAATCATACATCTTCTTCTGCTGGTTGTTCGCCTTTTTTTTGTTGTTCTGGGAGACATCCGTCGTTTGGGTCGTTCTCCAAGTTGGGATCTGCCGTGCCTGAGGAGGAGAATTTTTCCGGTGATTTGGAGAGAGTTTGGACGGATGTGCGTGGTAATCTTCAGGAGGCCAACAGAAAATCTAAAGACTACTTTGATAGGAAACGACAGGAGGTTTTGTTCGCTGTTGGTGACATGGTTTGGTTGTCCTCTAGGAATCTGCGGTTGAGGATTCCTTCTAAGAAATTGGGTCCCAAGTTTGTAGGGCCCTTTAAGGTGCTTCAGGTTGTCAACCAATCTGCTGTTAGGTTGGAGGTTCCTACCTCCTGGAGAATTAATCCGGTATTTCATGTCTCTCTGTTAAAAAAAGCTGTTGTGTCGGATGGTGACGCCTCTGCCTCTGTTCCTCCGGTGGTGGAGGACGGGGAATATGAAATTTCTCGCATCCTTAACTCTAGACGGTATAGAGGTAGTTTGCAGTATCTTGTGGCCTGGAAAGGTTTCGGACCCGAGGATAACTCTTGGGTGAGGTCTGATGATGTTTCCGCGTCCAGACTTATCAGAGCGTTTCACAGGAGATTTCCTGATAAGCCTGGTCCTAGGGGATCCGGAGGATCCTCTTAGAAGGGGGGGTACTGTTAGAACCTTGCTCTTAGGTTTTTTCCTTTGCTGGTCACATGACCTTGTTGGCCTATTTAATCCTGCTCCGCCTTTCTGGCTTTGCTGGACTTCATTGTATAACTACTTTCTAGCTAGCCTGTGCTCTGTATCTAACTCTGTTAGTTTGCTTGGTCTACGGACCTCTATGTTCTATATATTTTGTTTGTTCATCTGTCTGCTACTATTTCTGTTAGGAGGTGTCCCATTTTCCTCCCAGTCCTTAGTACTTGTAGGGATTCCTTCCCCACATCTATAGGTCTCCGTACAGACTAGCTTAGGACTTTAGCAGGTCTGATCGCAGGATCAGGTTCCCTGTTACATCGCAGGGATTCAGCTGAGTTCTATCGTAGGGACAGATCTCCTCTCTTTCCTTAGCTCTGGTAGCAGAACATAACAGCAGCTCTCTGTCAATATATAGTGTACACAGAAGCTGCCAATCAGTGCTGTGGGTGGGGTTATACACAGCTCAGCATTCTGAGCCCTGCTACTTCTCCAGCAGTGAAAGCTGTGATTTTATCACAACTGCTGCACCCAGTAAACTAAGTGACACATCCCTGGAATCAGTGTCTCTCCCCCTATATCTTTCTACTCTCAATTGAGGTAGTGAAAACCTGTTGACAGGTTCCCTTTAAGCTCATTCATAGCACTGTCATCTTTAGCTAAAATACGGCAATTCCTTAAAATATAGGTGTGTGTATACATTTTATAATATTTTTCAATGTCATTTTAATTTTGTACAAATATTAGTATCCATGTATTTAGAGGACTAATTTCTATGGCGTTAGATTGAAATTACCACCCACAACCTGGCTTCTTCTACTTTTTCCTCATCGTAAAAGAAACAAACTGTACGTATAATATATATATATATGACGCGCCCCTGGGCCTGCTGTGTCGTGCGGCATCGCGCGCACGGGGGCTTACCCGGAGCCGGATCCGATAGGGGTAGTAGTCTCGTGGTGGTGACCCGGTCCGTGCCCAGGGAGTCAATCTGAGTGGCAGTATTTAGCAGTAGATGTTAGAATGTTCGACTACGCCACCCGTTGAATGCAGCTATGGAGCTGCCGCTGCAGGGCAGACCGCTGAGGCCGGTGGTAGGATTGCGCAGCGTGGATGGTATAACCCCCAACGGGAGGGGTATGGCCTCAGGGCAGCTATTGTGAGTTGGATGAGGGGAGTGATGGTGCGGGTGTCCCAGTACTGAAGGTGCAGGTGTGACCACGAAACACGGAGGCTTGAAGTGCAGTTTCAAAAGCTTTACTCACTGTTCTTTATCCGGTCGCTTGTGCACAGTAAGGACCACCCGAGTCATGCTGCGTCCACCAGGTCAGGGACTCGGCCAACTCCCAGGTAGTTCCAGAGCGTGGTCCAGAGCTCCCCTCTCTTCCTTCCTACTGGCCGTTCTCACCAGGGATCCACCTATGTCCGGCTCCCTCGGGCCTCTTGGTGGTGAAACCTTTCCTGGCTTCCCTGGCCCTATGCGTGGTATGCCTTCCTGGTGGATGTGGTGAGGGTCGTGCCAAAGCTTGACCACGACCTCCGGTTCCTGGCTGAGGATGATTAACCTCCACCAGTTTGGGATCCGGTACCCTTCTCTGCCAACCCTTCACCCGTTTTAGTTCTCCTGTGGGATCTCAGGGTTCCCTCTCTCCTTGCGTCTCTGGGCCTTTCTGCCTCCTTTTCTCTGCTTCAGGCCTGGCCCTGGAGCTGGGCCCAGCCGGAGCCACAGCTCCCTGTCAGCCCTCTCTGGCTGAACTCTCTCTCTGAACAGACCCTGTCTTAAGATGGTGCCCACCTTATATACTCCCTCTATGTGTGAGCCCAGGTGACTAGCACCCAATGGGCTCCTAGCTATACCCAGAGTACCTCCCCTATCTGCTCCTACACTACAGGGATATTCCTCCCCCCTCCCCACTCCAGCCGGGGACAGACGCTGTCGTACCTGCACATCTTCCTAGTGGGAGTACCGTTGTTCTGTCCCCCGGAAATGGGGTGAGTGTAGTGCATGCAGTTTACTGAGCTCTGTTCCACACTCCATCCTTACCCGGGAGTGGAATACCACACCTCTGGTTCGAGGTGCAATACCCCTGTAGCAGCCGAGTCCTCGGGGTGCTACATATATATATAACATAAAATAAACCATCTAAGCGCACTGTGATTTTCAAAGCACTGATGATATCTGTGTCAAGTCGTCTCTCATACTTTGGAGATTTGCTAAATATTTGTTTTAATATATGTGCTGGAAATTGTATTTTATTCATCTGGTTTCCTAATCTTCCCTGACTTTCTTTTTTAACAAGCAGGGCTGTAGAGTTGAACCTTCAGTAGAGTATTTTTCCATGGAAAAGCTGGAAAGTGTGCAGCCTTTCACTGCACGGATTGTGTCGTGCGCTGCCTTTCTTCCCATAGATAATGGCTGGCAGTGGTACACAGAGGCGAGGTTGTGCGCCGTACTTATGAATTGAGTCATTGTTTGTCAGAATTGCTTGCACTTTTTCCTGGAGAGCATGAATCAGGGTGTAAAACAGGCACCTTGTATGTTCTCCTACTTCAGCTTCAAGTAAGAAGAGAAAGAATAACACGCTAATAAAATAAGAGCACTCAACTGAGACCTATCAGCAGCAGAGTCGCCTGGAGTCTGTGCAACTTTATAGACTTACCTCATCCTAATTACACTTCAATAATATTTTTTTAAATGTTTTCATTATTTAATTCAGTAGGATACGTCATGCAAGTGTAAAATGAGTATGTTTTGGCGCATGTATGGCTTATGCAGTTACATTTAGGGTCAGAGAGGAATATTTGTGACATTTTATGTCATTCAGGATGTGTTCAGGCAATTAGCATTCCATACAGCTCCAATAAATATAAAGCAGAACTGACAGTAATTAAGTGGCTGGATAGGCAAAAAATTACCCAATTCCCTGGTGTACAGACTGGCACAAATCCCTCTTGTCTTTAAGCACATGCAACAGCAGAACTTTGCTTTGCATTATAGCAAAACTAGATGAGTGTTTCAGTTGTACACACTGCAATAACGTGCCTCATTTCATACGCTATTCTCTAGTCATTAACTCCTATATAATAAATGTGTACAGAGCTGCACATCAAATGATAGATACTATTTTCCAACTATTTTTTATTGTTGTAGTCTGCAATGTAGTTTAAAACAAAACATTAAGTAAATTTGCAGATTCATTGTTGCTTTTGCTCTTTTTTCTGGAATAAAAATAGTTCTTAGTCTATGTGCACTCGTCCGCCTGGAATCCGTCTAAAAAAAACTCCCCATAAAATGAATATAGTGCACAGCAATGTCAAAACAACACTGCTGTGCAAATGTTCCATCTTAGGTCACTTACCACTTCAGGGTTTGGAAATCGGAAAGAAGTTAAAGGGAGTCTGTAAGCTATGTAATCTGAGAGCACCATGATCTAGTGGAAGAGAACCTGATTCCAGGAATGTGTCACGTACTGGGATGAGTTTTACTGTTTCAATACAATCAGTGTTTATCAGCAGGAGACTATCACTACAGCTCAACTGGCCCCGTGCGTTGTCAGAAGAACAGCCGGGAGATCAAGCAAATCCCACCGCTGCCACCAATTTGAAAAGAGAACACAGTCCGCCGATTACAATCGACAGGACGAGTACGCAATTCACAGACGAGTGAACATATAGTATATACACATCCGATTCCAACGCATGGACTATATGTACATATATATATTCCCCGATACGGTCATTTCCAATCTCCACAATATCAAAAGGAACTAGCTGCAAGCACCAATCACTTATACAGGCCGATTGGATACCCATTATAATGCAATTGTGCAATTTACAGAGCAAGAGGAACAGAGCTATTACATTTTATATATTTAATCCAAAAAGTAGGCAGTGTTTATAAAAATATACAAAAATGTTACAAAATAGAAAAAACAATACAGTATATACAGTCACATAAAAAGGATAAACAAAAGAAATGTACTAAACATGTGTCACGGAAATGGCATGGATCGTAGTGGAAGGAAGCACTCTTTTTTTAGGGAAATGGTACTGAACCACAGCGCACTGTGTCTTCCAGGACTGACAGTGGCAAAAACTCAAAATCTGTTTTTATTGCATTAAAATCACGTCCAAATACCTCTCTTTGGTGAGATCATATGGGGGCTGGTCATGGGATGTGGCTAGGGTCTCAAAAATGAAGAGATCTCCAACTTTGAGGACATCTTTGGTGGAGGTCCCAGGTGGTAGATATTAATGGCATATTTCCTGTTATGATTTTAGCTTTCCATAGATAGAAAATGTGGCATATCTATTGTCATCCATCTGTCAGCTTTTAATTTGAGACTGATGCAGTGATAGCCCAGGGATGTAAGTCAATGCATTACGTTCACCAGTTCGTCACAACACCGATAATATATCTCTCATATCTGTCATATCTATGCCGTTCATAAAACCCCCAATATTGAACTCAAGCTGTTTGCTTTCAGCCTTCTGGACACAGGGAGTCCAAGGGTCATAGGTCATCTCCACAGGCCATAAATCTGTTGCCTTCCACATTCTTCTGTAAGCTGTGTCTGGATTTTGTGTCTGCGATCCATCAGAAAAACAAGTTTAATTAGCTGTTTGCAGCAGGGGGGGTCCCCACTGAATAAGGGTCATGTGGAGGTTAGAGTGCTAGATTTTGTCTCATTTAATTCATGATGAATCCATGCTTCAACATTCCCTATGAGATTGCTTTATAGATTTTACAATTACATCTATTACATGCATCCTAGTCCACCCACACCCCAGCATTGATTAGCAGCTTTCTCTCACTATACAATACACACAGAAAGCTGCTAATCAGTGGTGTGTGTGAGGATATGGCCAGCTTAACAACTGAGCTCTGCTAGATCTGCAGCAGAGAAAACTGTGACTCTATCACAACTGCTGCACCCAGTAAACTAAGTGATACATTGCTAGAATTGGGGCCTATGTCCCTACTTCATGCTGAAGTCAGATTACATAGAAAAAACCTGCAGACAGATTCCATTTAAAAGAAGTGACATACTCATTCTTAACAATGCAGAGAAAGAGACATCGGTGGCAAAACCTCCGCAAGAACGCCGGCAAAGCTGCCAGCGAAATCGCTTCAGGAAAACGATTAGTGGTGTTATCCTGAAGCAGCCTCACCTGAGAAAACTCAGCAGGTGTCTAAATGACATTATATGCACATCACCTTATAGTGACTTGTTCTTACTTTATGTCCTAGGCCTCAGACATTCATTAGTCATCTCACATGTTAAAAACACAAATCATTTTTCATAATGTTTTGTCAGTGTTCTAGTTTTTACCATAAGTCTAACATCAGAGATTTTTCTGTTCTAAAAAAAAAGCACAGCTTCTCCTATACATTACAATGATAGTCACAAACAGCACATGGACTGCATACTGATGCCATCCGTGTGCTGTCCGTGATTTTCACAGACCCATAGACTTGTTGTCACTCAGGCGGGTGCATGTGGTTTGTGGACCCACTGTGCCACAAGGCCGGGCTTGCCTAGGAGGGGTGTAGCTAAGCGGCTACCTGGTTTTCACTGAAGCCCCTGATGGTGGAGTCAGGCTGGGCTGCAGGTAGCCGCCAGGTATCACTCCTAGGCAGTTCCCAATACCGGAGCTGACGACCCCAAGAGTCGGGTTCGCTGACACGGACTGGGCCCGGAGACACAGAGAAGGCTGGATTCAGAGTTCAGATACCGCTGAAGTGACTTCAGGTTCAGGGTCTGCCGAAGCAGCTACATAGTTCAGGTACCGCCGGAGTGGCTTCAGGGTTTCGTACAAACTATACAGGAATACGGGAACAGAATCAGGAACGAACTATTTTCAATGGATTAGGACAGGGGACTTGGCAACATACAGTTGCACACACAAGAGTTGTAAGAAAACTACAAGGTTTGCTCAAGCATCTCCCAACTGGGGAAGGTGCCTTTTATACAAGATGCTTCGCAGCTATTGGCTGGGGGCATATTGATTGCATGCATTGCCCTTTTAAGAACAGGGGAGCACACATGCACTAGGCGGGAAACCTGTGTGGCATGCACAGGAAACAGGAGACGCGCCGAGAGATGCGGAGACAGATCCAAAAGATCTGCCTGTATGCAATGTGTGCTATATCTGCCTGAATATGATGTGTATATCTGTATCTGCATTTATTTGGTGTGTATGTGCAGTATGTATATATCTTTCTGTATATGATGTGTGTATATCTGCCTGCATGTGATGTGTAGGGATATATCTCCACGTGTATTTACATTATGAATCTGACTGCATGTCATATGTGTATAGACCTACCAAGATATAATGTTCATATGTGTGTGTTTGTATATATGTTAGCAAAGCCAGGTAGGCTAGAGTCAAATCCTGGCTCTACAGGTCCTGATTAGGTGCACCTGTCTAGCTCTGCATATAGCCAGGCTAGGTGTTCACCTTGTAACGGGTCTGGGAGGCGGAACCTCTGAGCTACTATACAAGGGGGCGGTCCTTGTAAGGTAGCGGGTGGCGACCAGGGTAGACGGGCAGGCAGTCACAGCAGGTGACTGGGACAGTCTCTGAATGAACGGACAGGAGGTCACGGCAAGTGACCGGGGCAGTCTCTGGATGAACGGGCAGGAGGTCACGGCAAGTGACCGGGGCAGTCTCTGGATGAACGGGCAGGAGGTCACGGCAAGTGACCGGGGCAGTCTCTGGGTAAAGGATTGGTACGACCTGTGGTGGCAGATGATAGACGTGAGCTCCCAGGTGAGCAGGCGAGAGTCTCTGGATAAACGGGTGGTCACAGCATGTGACGGCGGAGCCTCCAGGAAGACCAACAGACAGGTAGCAGATGAGCGCTCCCAGGTGAGCGGGCAGGAGTCTCTGGACAGGCGGGTGGTCACAGCACGTGACGGCAGAGCCTCCTGGTAGGCTAGCAGACAGGCAGCAGATGAGCGCTCCCAGGTGAGCGGGCAAGCTGGTCCTTAGACAGACTGACAGGAGTTGGAAGGCAGACCGTCGGACCTCAGGCAAGCAGGCAGGTAGAAGATGTGCGCTCCCAGGTGAGCGGGCAAGCTGGTCCTTAGACAGACTGACAGAAGTTGGAGGGCAGACCGTCGGACCTCAGGCTAGCAGGCAGGTAGCAGGATATCAGGCAGGAATTAGACAGCAGACTGGCAGGAATCTGGCAGGTATCTGGCAGGTAACTGGCAACGGGACCTGAGGGCTGAAGCAGAGTAGTGAACAGTGCTACAACATTGCTCGGGCACCTCCATTTTGGAGGAGGTGCCTTTTATATGGGAGGTCCTCCGGCAATTGGCCGGGGACTCCTTAGGACGGCGCACGCGGTCCCTTTAAGAGAGGGGGAGCGCGCGCGCGCGCGCCCTAAGCACACTGCCGGGGAAGGAGCGCGTGCCGGAAGCAGCGGGGAGAGAAGCGCTGGAGGACGCCGCGCCAGGAGCGGGGAGGTGAGAGGGACGGCGTCTCTGCCTAGAACGGGGCAGAGACGCCGATGCTACAGTACCCCCCCCCCTTTAGGCCCCCTCTTTTTTTGGCCAGAAAGAAATTTCTCAAGGAGAAGCGGGGCGTTGATGTTCTCCCTGGGTTCCCAAGTTCTCTCCTCAGGACCAAACCCCTTCCAATCTACCAGAAAAAAGGTTTTTCCTCTTACCCTCTTGGAGGCCAGAATACTCTCTACCTCAAAGATGTCATCAGCGGAAACCGGAGCAGGAGGGGCACCTGGATTTTTGGAAAAAAAGTTAAAGACAACGGGTTTGAGGAGAGATACGTGGAAGGAGTTGGGGATCCGTAGGGTGGCCGGGAGTTTTAATTTGTAGGCCACAGGGTTAATTTGCCTGAGGACTTCGAAGGGGTCAATGAATCGAGGACCCAACTTGTAAGAGGGTACTTTGAGCCGCACATGTTTGGATGAGAGCCAAACCTTGTCTCCCGGACGGAATTGGGGCGGATCCAGACGTCTCTTATCAGCATATCTCTTCATCCGCTCAGAGGAGAGAAGAAGAGCGGACCTGGTGCTCTCCCAAATAGTAGAAAATTCGCTGACAAGAAACTCCGCAGCAGGGTTGTCCACAGAAACGGAGACAGGAAGTGGAATCCGGGGATGTTGGCCACCGACTATAAAGAACGGGGATTTGGAAGAGGACTCGCTCTCATGGTTGTTATAAGAGAACTCGGCCCATGGTAAGAGATCCACCCAGTCCGAGTGGTGAGCATCAACGAAGTGCCGGAGGTAGCTGGACAAGATCTGATTGATCCGCTCCACTTGACCATTGGACTGAGGGTGGTAAGCGGAGGAGAAATCCAGGGTAATGTCCAGCAGCTTACATGTGGCTCTCCAGAAGTGAGAGGTGAACTGAACCCCACGATCCGACACGATTTGGAGGGGCAGACCATGGAGACGGAAGATGTGGCGGATAAAGTCTTTAGCCAGCTCGGGTGCAGACGGAAGACCAGGCAGGGGAATGAAGTGGGCCATCTTAGAAAAACGGTCAGCGACAACCCAAATGACAGTACAACCGGCAGAAACTGGAAGGTCGGTGATAAAGTCCATAGCGATGTGTTGCCAAGGAGCAGCAGGTACGGGAAGGGGCAGGAGATGGCCGGCAGGTAGATGTCGGGGAACTTTGTTACGGGCACAGGATGAACAGGCCGCGACGAAGTCTACCACGTCCTTACGCAGAGTAGGCCACCAGTAATGTCGGGTAATAAGTTGGAAGGTCTTCTTTTGGCCAGCATGGCCAGCTAGTTTAGAAGAATGTCCCCAGCGAAGAACCCTCTCCCGATCTGGCACAGCTACGAACGTCTTACCGGGTGGAAGACGAGTCAGATCCAAGGGGGCCACATTCATCACCTTGGAGGAGTCGATGATGTGCGTAGGTTCCTCCTCTTGATCGGAGGACAGGAAGGACCGGGACAAGGCATCAGCTTTGACGTTCTTGTCCGCCGGACGGAAATGAAGAATGAAGTCGAAGCGGGCAAAAAACAACGACCACCGGGCCTGGCGAGGATTGAGTCTCTGGGCATTTTGGAGATATGCCAGGTTTTTGTGATCCGTGTAGATAATTACCGGGTAGAGAGCCCCTTCAAGCAGATAGCGCCACTCTCCCAGTGCCAATTTGATGGCTAGCAATTCCCGGTCTCCAATGGAGTAGTTGCGCTCCGACGAGGAGACGATTTTGGAGAAGAAGCCGCACGTTACCATTCTCCCGGTAGAAGACTTCTGGGTGAGCACCGCTCCGGCTCCGGAGGAGGAGGCATCAACCTCCAGGTAGAATTGTTTATTACAGTCCGGACGGTGCAGGACGGGAGCACAGGCGAAGGCTTTCTTTAGGGAAAGGAAGGCCTCCTCGGCTTCAGGCGACCATGTCCTGGGGTTAGCCCCCTTACGGGTAAGTGCAGATATGGGAGCAGTCCGAGACGAGAAGTGTGGGATGAAAAGACGATAATAATTAGCGAAGCCCAGGAATCGCTGTATCGCCTTCAAACCTTCAGGACGAGGCCATTTTAGAACGGAAGAGAGCTTCTCGGGATCCTTTTGCAGACCTGTTTGGGAGATGACATAGCCCAAGAACGGAAGGGAGGTCTGATCGAAGAGGCACTTCTCGTATTTGGCGTAAAGGTGGTTCTGACGAAGCCTAAGCAGGACCAGACGAACATCCCTCCGGTGTGTGGGGAGATCCGGAGAGAAGAACAAGATATCGTCCAGGTATACCACTACGCAGGAGTACAGGAGGTCACGGAAGATGTCGTTGACTAGTTCCTGAAAGACCGCGGGAGCATTACAGAGACCGAAGGGCATCACAAGGTACTCGTAGTGACCGTCCCGGGTATTGAATGCCGTCTTCCACTCGTCTCCTTGACTGATACGGACCAGATTATATGCTCCTCGTAGATCCAGCTTGGAGAAGATCCTGGCGCCCTTGAGACGGTCAAACAATTCGGAGATGAGTGGCAGGGGATATTTGTTTTTTACCGTGATGAGATTGAGTCCTCTGTAGTCAATACAGGGACGTAGCGAGCCGTCTTTCTTTTTGACAAAGAAGAATCCGGCTCCAGCCGGGGAGGTAGATTTTCGGATAAATCCCCTAGCCAGATTCTCTTCAATGTACTCAGACATGGCTCGGGTCTCGGCTGCAGACAATGGGTAGATACGCCCACGGGGAGGAGTGGTGCCAGGTACCAGGTCGATCGGGCAATCGTATGGCCTATGGGGTGGCAACGTCTCAGCTTCCTTCTTACCGAAGACGTCCGCATAGGGCCAGTAGGGAGCCGGAAGACCAGGTAAGTTAGCTGGAGTAGGCTGAGGGCGAAGTGGACGGACCGGGACCAGGCAGGTCCTATGGCAGTCAGGACCCCATCGGAGTACTTCACCGGACCGCCAGTTCAATACGGGTTCATGTGTCTGGAGCCAAGGTAGACCTAGCAACAGGGAGTGAGAAAGTCCGGACAGCACATGGAATGAGATCTCCTCAGAGTGCAGCATTCCCACCTGCAGGGTTATGGGTTCGGTGACGAGCAGGATGGTCTCCGAGAGAAGTCTTCCATCCACGGAGGCGACTGACAATGGTTCAGCCAAGGACTTGGTGGGAATATGGTATCTACCAGAGACTGGGAGATGAGGTTTCCAGCAGCTCCAGAATCCAGATGGGCGAGTTCAAAGAGACGGTTCTCTCCCCAAGCAATAGAGACCGGTAAGGTCAGAGACGGAGAGGGCTTACTTTTGTCTAGGACGACCTCTCCGAGTGGTCCTAGACACTGGCGTTTCCCGGTTTTTCCGGGCAGGAACGGATGAAGTGCTTCATACTGCCACAATAGAAACAGCTTCCCTCGGCTCGGCGAGATTCTTGGCGAGAACCGACCATCTTGGTCTGGTCGACCTGCATAGGCTCAGGAGAGTGTAGCTGAGGAGAGACGGAGGGAGTGACGGGTTTCTGGAAAGTAGGAGCTAGACATGGAACCCTCCTCTCACGGGTGACCTCTTTGGCACGCTCCTGGAACCGCAGGTCAATCCGGGTGGCAAGAGTTATAAGGTCATCGAGAGTGGTAGGAATGTCCCGACCGGCAAGTTCATCTTTAATACGGCCGGACAGACCCTCCCAGAAGACGGAAACCAGAGCGTCATTATCCCAGGCCAGCTCCGAGGCAAGGGTACGGAACCGTATGGCATATTGGCCCACGGTGAGACTTCCCTGACGGAGGCGTAGCAGAGATGATGCGGATGAGGTCTTCCGTCCGGGTTCGTCGAAGACTTTCCGGAAAGCCGTGAGAAAGGCAGGCAAGTCGGACACCAGGGGGTCTCCTCTCTCCCATAGAGGATTTAGCCAGGCCAGGGCCTCCCCGGTGAGATGGGACATGATGAAGGCAATTTTGGCCCGGTCGGAGTTAAACTGGTGAGACAGGAGTTCAAAGTGCAGGGTGCACTGATTTATTAAGCCCCGAGCCTGGGCGGAGTCGCCTCCGAAACGAGGAGGTGCAGAAAGCCGGGGTCCCGGGTAGGATACCATGTTATTAGTGGGCAGTGGAGCTGCCGGATTGCGAGTCATGGCACTGGCGGTGGTTGCAGGCATAGCAGTCAGAGTGTCCAGGCGAGAATTGACATTCCGCAGGTGACCCAGGATGGACTCCTGTTGGGACCTCTGACGGGACAGTTCATGACACAGGTCCGAGAGCGAGGGAGCTTGGGTGCCACCGGGTTCCATGGCCCGAGCAAACTGTAACGGGTCTGGGAGGCGGAACCTCTGAGCTACTATACAAGGGGGCGGTCCTTGTAAGGGAGCGGGTGGCGACCAGGGTAGACGGGCAGGCAGTCACAGCAGGTGACTGGGACAGTCTCTGAATGAACGGACAGGAGGTCACGGCAAGTGACCGGGGCAGTCTCTGGATGAACGGGCAGGAGGTCACGGCAAGTGACCGGGGCAGTCTCTGGATGAACGGGCAGGAGGTCACGGCAAGTGACCGGGGCAGTCTCTGGGTAAAGGATTGGTACGACCTGTGGCGGCAGATGATAGACGTGAGCTCCCAGGTGAGCAGGCGAGAGTCTCTGGATAAACGGGTGGTCACAGCATGTGACGGCGGAGCCTCCAGGAAGACCAACAGACAGGTAGCAGATGAGCGCTCCCAGGTGAGCGGGCAGGAGTCTCTGGACAGGCGGGTGGTCACAGCACGTGACGGCAGAGCCTCCTGGTAGGCTAGCAGACAGGCAGCAGATGAGCGCTCCCAGGTGAGCGGGCAAGCTGGTCCTTAGACAGACTGACAGGAGTTGGAAGGCAGACCGTCGGACCTCAGGCAAGCAGGCAGGTAGAAGATGTGCGCTCCCAGGTGAGCGGGCAAGCTGGTCCTTAGACAGACTGACAGAAGTTGGAGGGCAGACCGTCGGACCTCAGGCTAGCAGGCAGGTAGCAGGATATCAGGCAGGAATTAGACAGCAGACTGGCAGGAATCTGGCAGGTATCTGGCAGGTAACTGGCAACGGGACCTGAGGGCTGAAGCAGAGTAGTGAACAGTGCTACAACATTGCTCGGGCACCTCCATTTTGGAGGAGGTGCCTTTTATATGGGAGGTCCTCCGGCAATTGGCCGGGGACTCCTTAGGACGGCGCGCGCGGTCCCTTTAAGAGAGGGGGAGCGCGCGCGCCCTAAGCACACTGCCGGGGAAGGAGCGCGTGCCGGAAGCAGCGGGGAGAGAAGCGCTGGAGGACGCCGCGCCAGGAGCGGGGAGGTGAGAGGGACGGCGTCTCTGCCTAGAACGGGGCAGAGACGCCGATGCTACACACCTCAGTTAGTCAGCTGAGATATGCTAACCGGAGTGGATTGCATTTGAGCTGGAGAGCAAGACAAGCCAGAATCTCTCTCTCTCTGAGAACAGACAGCACAGGCCGTGTGCACCAAGCTGCAAGTATCACTAGTTGCTATGGACAATAGCCATTTTGTTTGCTAGAACTGCAACTAGCTCTGCTGTGTGTGAGTAGCCAATGTCTATTTTGTTTAGCCTTGACAAAGCTAGGGATTTTGTGTTTATGGTTTTGTTTTTCAGTGCTGTGCATCCTGTACAAATAAACATCACATTGTTTTGACACAAGAATCCAGTGCCTGTGTGAATACTGCCTACTACTAAGCGTGAATCCCTACTATATATTGTAGGAATTCACGCTCAACAGTAGGCACTCACTTAGCACAGGCACAGGTCTTGGTGCAAAGCAAGGTAAGGTTTATTTTCTCCGCACTCCAAATGAAAATGCTTTCTCCAGCATAAGAAAATCAAAACATAACAGCTTTTCTTCAGCCTCAAACATATAATAAACCACACAGTCCTTCCATCTGGGGAGGCATAGTACATTAACATAGTTTTACTGACACAACATGACAGGCATTAGTTGTCGCAGGCAGTGTCTGTAAATCAACACTGGCTTCTTTTCAGCTCCACTACCACAGAGCAGTGTTCACCTCCCAGACAGCTCCTATTTGCAGATTGGTGCATACGGCCTGTGCAGTCTCTTTTCAGAGAGATTCTGGCTTGTCTCTCAAGCTCCAACACAACCTAATCTGCTCATCTTTCCCCAGCTGACTGACTAACAATGGATACAGGGTCTGGCTCTAGGCATAGCTAGCCAGGTGCACGTAATCAGGACCTCCAGTAGTAGGTTTTATCCCTGTCCTACCTGGCTTTTCTACAATATATGTGATAAGTATGTACAGTGGTGTGAAAGTGTTTGCCCCCTTCCTGATTTCTTACTCTTTTGCATGTTTGTCACACTTAAATGATTCAGATCACAAAACAAATTTAAATATTAGACAAAGATAACACAAGTAAACAAAAAATGAAGTTTTTAAATGAAGGCTTTTATTAAGGAAAAAAGAAATCCAAACCTACAGGGCCCTGTGTGTGGTTTATCACATTTTTGGATAGCTGAGTTCACTTTCTCTAGCCACACACAGGCCTGATTACTGCAACAACTGTTCTCAATCCATAAATCACTTAAATAGAACATGCCTGACAAAGTGAAGTAGACCAAAAGATCCTCAAAAGCTAGATATCATGCTACGATCCAAAGAAATTCAGGAACAAATGAGAAACAAAGTAATTGAGATCTATTAGTCTGGAAAAGGTTTTAATGCCATTTCTAAAGCTTTGGGACTCCAGCGAACCACAGTGAGAGCCATTATCCACAAATGGCAAAAATATGGAATAGTGGTGAACCTTCCCAGAAGTGGCCAGCTGACCAAAATTACCCAAAGAGCGCAGCTACGACTCATCCAAGAGGTCACTAAATACCCCACAACAACATCCAAACAACAGCATGCCTCACTTGCCTCAGTTAAGGTCAGTGTTCATGACTCTACCATAAGAAAGAGACTGGGCAAAAATGGCATGCATAGCAGAGTTCCAAGACGAAAGCCACGGCTGAGCAAAAAGAACATAAAGGCTTGTCTCAGTTTTGCCAGAAAACATCTTGATGATTGCCATGACTTTTTGGGAGAATACTCTGTTGACTGACGAGACAAAAGTTGAACGTTTTGGAAGGTGTATGTCGCATTACATCTGGCGTACAAGTAACCCAGCATTTCAGAAAAGAAACATCATACCAACAGTAAAATATGGTGGTGGCAGTATGATGGTCTGGGACTGTTTTGCTGCTTCAGGACCTGGGAGACTTGCTGTGGTAAATGGAACCATAAACCTGCTGTCTACCAAAAAATTCTGAAGGAGAATGTCCGGTCACATGTTCATGACCTCAAGCTGAAGTGCACTTGTGTTATGCAGCAGGAAAATGGTCCAAAACACACCAGCAAGTCCACCGCTGAATGGCTTAAGAAAAACAAAATTAAGATTTTGGAGTGACGTAGTCAAAGTCCTGAGCTTAATCCGATTGAGATGCTGTGGCATGACAATAAAAAGACGGTTCATGCTCGGAAACCCTCCAATGTGGCTGAATTACAACAATTTTGCAAAGATGAGTGGCCAGTTATTGCAAATGCTTGATCGCAGTTGTTGCTGCAGAGGGTGGCCCAACCAGTTATTAGGTTTAGGGGGCAATCACTTTTTCACACAGGGCCCTGTAGGTTTGGATTTCTTTTTCCCTTAATAATAAAGACTTTCATTTAAAAACTGCATTTTGTGTTTACTTGTGTTATCTTTGTCTAATATTTAAATTTGTTTTGTGATTTGAAACATTTAAGTGTGACAAACAAGTAAAAGAATAAGAAATCAGGAAGGGGGCGAACACTTTTTTCACACCACATGGATATCTGCCTACATATGATGCGTGTGTGCGTTTTTTTTTATTGCACCGCTGTAGTAGTGCTTTAAATGTAAGACCTCTGCCCTCTGTTACATACTCACATTCCACCACCTTCATTGGTTTTCCCCGCTGCTCCGGTCCATCTCCTGTGAAAAGTGACCTTCCAGCACGCTCCAGTGTATGCTGGAGCGCATCAGAGGTCACTTTTCACTACAAGTCTATGAGAGCCTTGTTCTGGCCTCGTTCTGGCTCTCATAGACTTGCATTGAGGGCTTGTGAGCAGAGCTACTGACTTGCGGCTGTCAGAAGCTGCGCTCACAAGATGGAGCTGCAGGACGAGAGCGGTGCTGCAAAGGGAAGACGTCTGAGGGTGAGTATATCACCAGGGGCTGAGGGCTTACATTTAAAGCACCACTCCAGCACTGAAAGAAAAAATGCTGGAGTGCTGCTTTCACTGAAGGAATGACAGTAAATATTGTTCTTTATTATAAAAGAGAAGTTGCAAATTATTTTTTCTATATTCCAGCCTAACACATATCCAAACAAACTTCTGAACTAATTTATGTACATGTGCCTATAATTTTCCTGCATAACATAGAAAACGACTACAGCAATGCAATTTTCTTGGCCAATATTTTGCAAGGGATCGATCCACTTTTAATTTTGCCCAGGGCCATAATTTGTCTAAAACTGTACAACTGGCCCTGATCTAGCCTAACACATGACATGAGTATTAGAGTATGTTTCCATGCAGCTGATTTTCCCCATTTAAAATCCTCTGGTTATGACAGTAGCAGCATTGTGGATGAGATTACACGGAATCTCACGCCCGCAGCGCAGCAGCATTTCTAGTGCTGCGAATTTCAAAAACAAAGAATGTCAATTTACGATGCAGATGTCATTGAGGATGGCAAAGGGTGGAATGTGCTGAGAATCTGCAGCATTTCTGCAAACTAAAGCCAAAGTTCTAAACATAATGCAGGTTGATTTACCACAAAAACAAAAAAATTTTTTTCTCTTATTCCCTTTTGTTTCCAATGGTACAATGGAGGAAATTCTAAAATATAAATTTCCTTTATGCCACGGCATTGATTGTGGTTGCTGCTAATAAAAGCCAGATGATGAAGAAAGGATGGATTCCTACCAAAGGATTATAATAGGAAACTAATATAAAGATGGAATATTTTATTAACCTGGAATAGTCTAGTCCACTGAGTACTTGAAAGAAGCAAGCTTTCCTTTATGATATTACAAGTGGCTTTCAGACATGTAGGGATTAGGGTTACCTAGTTACAGGCAACACTAGATCAGTTATTGAGTGAGAAGAATATCAAGATTTGGTGGGACAAAAATTGGCCTGTGGAAGACATGAACTTTTCTTTCTCCTTGACTGGGCTGTTTTGGGTTAATCAGAAAGGATGGAAAATATAAAAATCGTGTTCTTTTCACTCTGTGAATGAGGTTAATTTTCATTTATTATTTTGCTGTATTCTATCTGATCATTAAAAGGAATTTCACCCTCGAGCCTTTATATGCTCATGCAGCTCTTTCAAAGACAAGTCCAGCAATACCTTTACATGGCCATTTTGTTCCTCTGTGACTGAGAAAGCAACATTTTAAATTGATATGCAAATTAGGTTGAAGAGCTATTTGTAGATCTGAAGCCTCTGTCACTCCAGCTCTATTCCTCGCTCAGTCCCACCTTCTCCTTCTTGAATGACAGCTTCCATGCTGTGTGACTTCAGGCAATGGAGCCTTCAGTCAAGCAGGGGGAGGTGGTCATGGGCTGGAATAGAGGTGGAGTGACAGAGACTTCAGATCTACACGTAACTCTTCAGTCTCATTTGAATATACATTTTAATATTGATTTTTCAGTAACAGAGGAACAGACTGTGTAGGTAAAGGTATTTCTGGACAAAATTCAAATTATTTGGGGGTGAAATTCTGCTGATAGATTCCCTTTAATATTTTTTATTTAGGAACAAAGTTAATTTCAGTGGTAAATTGTTCTTGAATTGTTTGTTGTCCTACTTTTTTGCTGTCCAAGCAAAAACAACAAAAGTAAAGAAAAAAAAACTGGGCACTAGTGTTTCTTTAGATAAACAGCATAAAAACAAATTAACCCTTAACGCCAGTTGACTTATATATCCGTCATAAGCATATATAATTTTTTCGCTCCATGCCAGATATGTATGTCATGGTAATCGCATAGTACAGCTTTTGTAACTGCAGGAGCCTGACTGATACACACATACCTTTGGCAATTTCTAGGATCACTATTCTCGCTTGTCCTAGTAGTTTAAGCCCTCCCTCTCTCAGCCCAGTGGAATCCTTCAGCACGATAGCGGGGTGCCAATGGGTTTATATGACAAAGAGAGGTCTGACAAATGCCTCCGGGTATGCCATATACTACATCCAATGAGATCCCACTGGTGGTGTGGTATGATAGGTTACCTGTCACTCAAACACTGTGACTTGATAGATGAACAACTTGATGGGAAGATCAATATTGTACAAGCCTAGATAGGTCCACCAGTGTCTTCTCTGCCATTATCTTGATTGTAGCAAGCCATCAGGCTTCTGATCTTCTTTTTCGACTTGTTCCTTCTATTCTTCCAACCATGATGTCCTTCTCCAGTGATTGCTTTCTTCATATGATGTGTCCAAAGTAGGCAAGTCGTATCTTGGTGATCCTTGCTTTGAATGACATATCTGGCTTGATTTGTTCCAAAATTGATTTGTTTGTTCTTCTGATAGAATAGTGTAATACATTGCAGTAGAGATCTGTATTACTTTTGCAAACATAGGATCACATGTTAAATTTGCTGAGTTCATAATGATACATACTATCCCAGATATTGAATGCCGCAAAAAACTAGAGAAAGCAATGCAAAAAGTGCAGTCTTCATCACACCTCACGAGAAATAAAATAAAAAGTGATCAAAATGGTGCACATATCCAAAAATAGCACCAAGCTACAGTTTGTTATGCAAAAATCAAACCCCTAGAGCTATGTAAGTGATAAAAACATTATGGTTCTCAGGACATGATGCAAAAAAATATTTTTTTTTCTTTAAAAACCTATTTTCTTGTGCAAAATTAGCAAAACTTAGAAAAAATTATATAAATTGGGTATCACCATAATTCTGTCAACCCATACTATAAAATTCTTCACTTATTTATTATCAATGGTGAACACCGTAAGAAAAAAATACTGAAAACGTATCAGAATTGCTGTTTTGCTCATTTAGCTTTAAAAAAAAATGAACTATAAGTGATCAGAAAGTCTTATTAACCCAAAAATTGTACCATTGAAAAATACAGCTAGCCCTTTAAAAATATGCCCTCTTAGGACTCTGACTATGGAATAAAAAAAAAATTATAGGTCTCAAAATACAGTGAACCCCCAAAATGATTTTTTTTTTTACTTTTTGTGTGTTGGCACCACTGAAACAAATCTTGTCTTGGAGAAAAATATCCCCTGACACAGCTTCTATGATGGAAAATTGTAAAACATATGGCTCTCAGAATATGGTGACACAAAAACTTTTTTTTCAGTGTATAAAGTTCTAAAACAGAAACTACACTACTGAAATATTACCAAAATCAAGGTGACCCATAGTATATACAGTAGTTAACACTTTATTTGTGCAGCACTTGAGTAGTGTAAAGCAGGTCTGCTCAACACATGGCCTGCGGGCCGCATGTGACACCCCAAAAGGTTTGCTGCGGCCCACGGAGCTGGCCAAGAGACCCAGACTCCTTTCTTTTTATATTCAAATGTGTTGCCGTCTTTACGATGCAAATACATGTGAATATTGGAAAACCGCAACTGGGGAAGAGAAGTGCCCATCAGCCCCAGCACCGACGTGCAGCGGCATGATGAGGTCAGTTCTGCTGACGTCATCCCACTGCTCCCAGCGCTGCAGAGGCATCGGAGACGTCAGGCCTTGGTTAGCGCTCCATGGAGGAGCCGAGGATTAAGTGTGTGATCATTTTCGATGACGGGGCAGAGGGGAGCATTGGGGTTACTGCCAAAGCACATTGTGGGGCAATGTGGGGGCATTATGGTAGAGATATTGAGAAAAATGGCATAGTATAGCGAGGGGACTCTATGTAGAGGGGCAGTGTGACACTAGTCACTACTCACGGACAAGCCATGAGGCAGGGTAGTCAAACGTTCTGGGGTCAGATACCAAGAGAGCACATCATAAACTAAAGTGGCAAGACAAAGGCGTAGTAAGGTCACAGTCCGAGGTCAGAATACCAGAAAGATAGTGGATCAAAGCATAGGGGCTAGGCAAACAGATGGCCAGAGCAAGATCCAAGGTCAGGCAGCAATAGATTAGCAAACAGAGCACAGAAATACAAGGCAAACATTAACCACCGAGCAAATGCTTCAATTGGCAGAGATCTGTGAGTGACAGCTTAGACAAGTAGCTGGGTAATCACTTACCTGAAGGAAGCTCAGTATCTCCCAATCTCAAATTGCACGGCTATGCGGTCTATCAAAATACTGACAGCTCAGCACGCCCCTACACTAGATTGGACAACTGAGCTGTCATTTACCAAACTGACAGCTCAGCACCACCCTTATTAAATAGGGCAGCTATCACTGTCACTCAAAGCGTCCAAGACACACTGAGCAGAGAAATCGTGACACAGTGAGAGGGGAATATTATGGAAAGGGTCAGTTTGGGGGGGATATTTTGGAGATGGGCAGTGTGTATGTGTAGGGGTTATGGAAAAGCTCAGAATTTGAGCATTATGGAGAGGATCTGTATGAGGGCATTATGGAGAGGAGAAGTGTGTGGGGTATACTATGGAGAGGGGCACTGTAGGGGAGATATTATGGAGAGGGGCAGTGTGGGGGGGAGGATATTATGGAAAGACTCAGTGTGGGGGGTATATTATGGAGAGGGGCATTGTGGGATAATATTATGAAGAAGGGCACTGTGGGAGGGGGAATATTATGGAAAGGCTAAGTGTGGGGGACATTATGGGAGGGGCACTGTAGGGGGATATTTTGGAGAGGCTCAGTGTAGGGGGTATATTATGAAGAGGAGCACTGTGAGAGATATATTATTGAGAAGGTCTGTGTGGGGGACATTACGAAGAGGGTTATATTATGGAGAGGGGCAGTGGGGAAGATATTTTGTGCAGGAAGCACAGTGAGGATATTATTCACAGGCATAGCATAGGAGATATTTATATTTATGGGGCAGTATAATGATAAGTTTATTTTTACGAGCACCATGTCGGGAAGTGCGGCTGAAGATGGAGAAGAAGGTCTGCAGAGACAAGCTCTGAGCATGAAATCTCATCATGGCTTCTGTACTACATGGAGACAAAAAGGATGGGAAATACTCCAATCAGAGAAGATGTCACCAGTGAGGACTATATCTCATCAGTGATTTGGTTCCTGTAGTCTGATGGCTGGTAACAACTCCCAGTATCTTCTTACCATTGTTAAGGACATACTGGGAATTGTAGGTTGAATCAATACATTTATATAGGGCTGACCTGACATTAGATTTGATCACTGCACTATGCTTGGTGCTCTATACATGTACTGACGGTGCTTCTGGTGCTGCATTTACAGGTGCATCTCACTAAATTAGAATATCATCAAAAAGTTAATTTATTTCAGTTCTTCAATACAAAAAGTGAAACTCATATATTCTATAGAGTCATTACAAACAGAGTGATTTATTTCAAGTGTTTATTTCTGTAAATGGTGATGATTATGGCTTACAGCCAATGAAAACACAAAAGTCATTATCTCAGTAAATTAGAATACTTTATAACAACAGCTTGAAAATGTTTTTAAAATCTGAAATGTTGGCCTACTGAAATGTATGTTCAGTAAATGCACTCAATACTTGGTCGGGGCTCCTTTTGCATCAATTACTGCATCAATGCGGCGTGGCATGGAGGCGATCAGCCTGTGGCACTGCTGAGGTGTTATTTAAGCCCAGGTTTCCTTGATAGCAGCCTTCAGCTCGTCTGCATTGTTGTGTCAGGTGTCTCTCATCTTCCTCTTGACAATACCCCATAGATTCTCTATAATAGATTCTCTATGGGGTTAAGGTCAGGCGAGTTAGCTGGCTCATGAAGCACAGTGATTGCAGTGACACACTGTTGTTTTTAAGCCAGGTATGGATACTTTTGGCAGTGTGGACAAGTGCCAAGTTCTGCTGGAGAATGAAATTTCCATCTCCAAAAAGCTTGTCGGCAGAGGGAAGCATGAAGTGCTCTAAAATTTCTTGGTAGACGGCTGCGCTGACTTTGGTCTTGATAAAACACAGTGGACCTACACCAGCAGATGACATGGCTCCCCAAACCATCACTGATTGTGGAAACTTCACACTAGACCTCCAGCAGCTTGGATTGTGGCCTCTCCACTCTTCATCCAGACTCTGGGACCTTGATTTCCAAATGAAATGCTAAATTTACATTGCATTTACTTAGTGTCAATGACTGCCTTCTGGACATCTGTCAAGTCAGCAGTCTTTCCCATGATTGTGGAGCCTACTGAAACAGACAAAGGGACCTTTTTAAACTCGTAGGAAGCCTTTGCAGGTGTTTTTTGTTAATTATTCTAATTTACTGAGATAATGAGTTTTGTGTTTTCATTGGCTGTAATCCATAATCATCAACATTAACAGAAATAAACACTTGAAATAGATCACTCTGTTTGTAATGATTTGTTTGTTTGTAATGTAATGAAATATATGAGTTTCACTTTTTGTATTGAAGAACTGAAATAAATTAACTTTTTGATGATATTCTAATTTAGTGAGATGCACCTGTATATACTGACAATAGTTCTGGTGCTGCATTTATGTACTGACTGTTTTTCTGGTGCTGCATTCCGGTACAGTGGTCCTGGCACTGTATTTGTGCACTGATGTTGCTTTTGGCGCTGCATTCATGTATTGAGATTGGTTCTGGTGCTGCATTCATGTACTGACATTGGTTCTGCTCTGCATTCATGTGCTGATGGTGTATTACGATACTGGTAAAACAACTGTAATCCAATTGCCAGAGGAGCACGAGCAGGGTACAGCAATCGATGGTAGTAGTTCTTGGACATAGCAATGGGAGTTGTAGACACAATCGGGAGATGAATGAGAACAGTATGGGTAAGACAGTTCAGAAGTTGCAGACTGGAACTAGACTACTGCTAGACACAATGCTCAAGCATAGAGTGAATGTTCTATGTCACTTTAAGTAGGCCCAAACAAGAAACAAGATGGCTTTCCTAGGTTCAATATCAGCCGTATCGGAAAAAGGCAAAACACAATAACAGCTTCCAGTGGTAAGGAGTGAAATTGCAGCACAATTTAGCAAAGTGAAAAATAGCAGCCACTAGTGGTCAATCTGCAGAAGGACAACAGAATCTTGACATGGTGGTTCTGGTGCTGCATTCATGTACTGATGGTGGTTATGGGGTTGCATTCATGTATTGTCGGTGGTTTTGACGCTGCATTCATGTACTGACGGTGGTTCTGGTGCTACATTCATGTACTGATGCTGGTCTTGATGTTGCATGCATTCATGTACTGACGATGGTTCTGCATTCCTGTACTGATGATGCTTCTGGCACTGCACTTATGTACTGACTGTGGTTCTGATCTTCTACTCATGTAGCAAGTTTCTGGCAGAATACTGGAGGGGAGATATGTTTCACGGAGGCTGTTAGCTTCAGTGATGTGAAATGTGGAAGTCTTTTCCTGCATAGTAGGTGGAGAGAGGGTTAATTGACCATTTAAAAGGGCATGTTTTATAGGTGAATGAGTGGGCGGGAGGTCATTTGCCATATCTCCACCCCAGTGTGTGGTCTGGGCTTTAAATGCCAGCCTTTTCACTCAGGTGTTGTTCAATGTGTGGAAGCAAGCTCCTGAGAGAGAGAGGAGCTTGTGTTTGTATGCTAAGCTTTTTCCTTTTTGTTTCCTGTTATGCCAGAAAGGCCATGTTTATGTTATGCACTTGACCGTGGTTTATGCTGTTTCTTATAATAAACCATTAAGTCATTTAAAGAGACAGTTTCCTGTATCCACCTCCGAGTGCAGCAGAGCGAGCAACTCTACCACACAATCTATAATGTGCTTCATAGTTATGTTAAAACTTAATCTTAATTCTCTAAGTTTTGAGTATTTTTATGAGGAGGATTTGGTGAGTTTCGACTCCAAATACTCAGCTTAAGTTAGCTTGTGTTCACACTGATTTTCCTTTTGAAGCAGAAATTCTCCAAATCCTCCTCAAATACTTAAAACTTAGTTGTGGTGATGTATTAATGTACTGATGGTGGTTCTGGTGATGTATTGATGTAAGTACCCCTTTAATTTTTTTTTGCGGACCTTGGGATTGGTTTAGTAGGGCAGTGTGACTCTTGGACCAAAAAATATTGTGCACCCCTGGTGTAAAGTTTGAAATGCCAAACAGAAGCAGAATTGTCTTTTTTTTTCTATTTCTCCCTATAGAAAATTAATTAAAGTTTGGTAATAAGTTATATGTACCTCAAAATGGCACCACTGACAAAGAAAAATCATCCTGCAAACAAACCATCATAGAACTATGTTAATAAAAATGTTATGGAAAAAAAAGAAAGGAAAAAACGTTGTCCTAAAGGCTCAAGATTGGTTAAATATTCTTAAAAATGTGTTTTGAGTGAAAAACACCCTTCCTTGGATAAAAAGACAAGGCATAGAATTAATACAGGTTTACAAGATTTACAATAGAGTTATAAAATGGCAGCAAACAATGAGGTGGACGTAGTGGATGTAGTTGCTTGCAGGTAAGTACAGTATATACACAATACAAATAATATTCATGCTAAAACAAAACAATACCTTTGTGAATATCAATACAGCACCACAGCAGTATAAACATTATGTGGGAACTCACTGTTAGGGTTCTTGCACACGACCAAGGGCGATCTGACAAAATATAAGATCGCACTCGGACCAATGTTATTCTATGGGACAGTTCATATGTCCCATCATAGTTTTTATCCTCTTAATATATCATAGTCATCACATTATATAGCACTATGTACTTACAATTGCTCATTTTGCCTTTCTACCCACTAAATTCTTGTCTTTTCCATTAGGTCAATGGCATCACGTGATTAAAAACTGACTAGCTGAATCCTTCTAAGCTCTATTTAGAAACAGAAGTCAATTTTCCCTTTATGACTCATGAGTCACTGCAAAAGTCCCTGGTAGGGGGGAGGAGGGAGCAGCTGGCTCAGGAGTAGAAGATGGGAATGATAAAGGCAGGAACCAAGAGGCTTCCTGTTTCTACATAGAGCAGAGAGAAGAGAAGAATTTACTGGGTAGAAAAGAAAATGAGCAATTGTAAGTACACAGTGCTATATAATATGATGACTGCAATACATTAAGAGGATAAAAACTTTGATGGGAGGAGGAGTGCTTCTTTAAATACAACCGATATTATGCAAGCAAATATGTTGTGGGAAATACGCTGCATTTTTGCTATGTGATAATGTACCCTCAAACCGCTTAAAAACAGTCAAAAGTCTTCTTAATTCTCTCCATTTTGTGAATTTGTAAAATAAGGGCGTTTTATAACAAATAGATGCTGCTTTAGTGTGGAGGGGTGCTTTTGTTTTGTTTGTTTTTTGTGCTGTTTTTTTTTTTCATTCCATCAAGCATCTACGGTTTGTACAGAATGCTAATGGTAATAAGTCCCTTCAGCAAGACTTTCTGGACCACCACAGGGCTCTTTCAGACGTCCATGATCATTGGTCCGATCTCAGATCACAATGCATGGACTGGCCACTCGTCTCCCGAAACATAGTGACAGCTTCATATATTTTTATGAGGCTGTCACACTCTGGGTCGGGCGATCCGTGGCCAGTCCGTGCATTGTGATCTGAGATCAGACCAATGATCATGGACGTCTGAAAGATCCCTTAGGCCAAGTTCACACGTTCAGTATTTTACCTCAGTATTTGTAAGCAAAACGAGGTGAGGAACAATCAGAGGAAAAGTATAATAGAAACACGTCACCACTTCTGTATTTATCACCCACTCCTGGTTTTGACTTACAAATACTGAGTTAAAAAGTCGCCAAATACTTAAAGTGGCCTAAGAATTTCTGTACCACAGTAAGATAATGACTGACAGTATTTATGTCAACACTACTATTAGGCTATGTTCACATGTTGCATTTTTGATGCTTTTTTATGCAAATTTTTACCTGCATTTTACGGTACCAGCGAAGTCTATGAGATTTCAGAAATCTCATGCACACAGCTTGTTTTTTTTGTCCTCAGTATTTTGTGCAAAACCTTGGTTTTTGCAAAATGCCACATGTCACTTATTTCAGCGTTTTTTCAGCGTTTTTCGGTAGTGCAAAAAGGCTTCAAAACGCAGGTATCAGGTTTTGCGGCGTTTTTGGTGCCAAAACCTGAGGAAGTTGAATAAGGTTTTATTTTTATGCACTAAACTTAATCAGCATGCACAAGAGACAAAAGAACCAGGACAAAAACTCAGCAAAACCTTTTTTTTTAAAAAGTAGCTTCTTTACTGCCAAGAGAGCAGGCTTTGCAACCGGGAAAAAAAAAAAACGCAGCAAAAAACGCAACGTGTGAACATAGCCTAGGGTGCCTTTATTCTATTTTTAAACTCTTAAAAAATGCCACAGATCTCATGCATTTTTCATTGTTTGTTGTTTTTTTTTACAAATGTTATTGTTCGCATTTTTTATGTTATGCAATTTTTTACATGTGTTTTCAAGCTCTAGAGTGAAATTTATATGTGTACATGCCCTCCCCAAAAATGCCATACCCCTGAAAAATCACAAAAGAAATTCGGTCCGTTTTTCTTGTACGTGAAAAAAACTGATGTCTGAATGAACCCTTAGAGGGTTCGCAATCACCTCTGTATGGGTAATGAATACCTCTTTAAAATCATTCATTTCCCTTCCCATACAGATGACTTGTGGAGTGGTGATAATTGCCTCCCCCCACCCGGCTCATTTTCCGTGTTGGATTCTGTAGTGTTCGCCATCTCCCATAAGATGCAATTATCTGCCCCACTGTCCGCATGGCTTGGCAGGCTGCTGACTACTAGTGAGCTCTCTGGTAGGGCAGTGTTAGCTCAGACATTCCAATGCTGTGAGGCAGCAGTGTGAGGGCTGGTCACCCAGCCCAGCAATTACTGAGCCAGTAACACACCAAGGCTCAACTCATTCACAACACAAGGGATACTATGGCTTGTGACCAGCAGCCAGCAGTGCAGAAATGTGAGGCCGCCTTCACCCCAAGATCACACTTGTCTGCAGAGCATGCACTCAGTGCAGCCCCAGGGTAAGAGCCTGCACATCCATTCACCGTCTACATGTCAGTGCCGGAACTCTGAATACTCATGCACAATTTTGTTGATGAAACTACATTATAACTTTCCGGCTACAAAATCTACAGCTCTGATTTATTGCATTCCGCTTATTGTCATCGTTATTATTATGGCGCTGTGCTGATTTAGCTTTTGTGTGTGATACGCTGCTGCGCTTGTTTTAATGCTTTTATATTTAGTTGAATTTGAGGATGTGTTTTTTTTTTTTTTTTTTGTTCTAATTTCTGGAAACGTGTAAAAGATCTTGTGAGACTCCAGCAAAGTACATACTCAATGGCTATCAAATGATTCAGCTTACTCTGTGAAGGTCCTGTGCCAAAATTAGAAGGAAGCTTATGATATTTGTAATGCAAAACAGGTGTCTAAGCTCACGAAATAACAGGACTGGGGGGATTTATCATGCAGAGTCATGAACGCAGCGAGCAGTGGTCTGCCACCTTTTTCGTAGTCCCTTTACTTGTGATGTATAAATATTTGTATAGGTGCATGAGCTGTTGATTGTTTTTGCCACAATTGTCAATTGTTTTTCTTGCACTTATAAAAATGCAAATAAAAGGAGGCAAATTGGGGAAAATAATTCATGGTAAAGTGACAGGCCCCTGCAGATCAGCATATGAGAAAATGTCCAAGTTTCATAAAGAAAACTCGGTGAATATTTATTTATTTTTACTCATTTTCATCCGTGTGAGTCCACCTTCTATGATCCGTTTTCATATATCTTCACTAAAAAATGTACTTGTTCAAAAACTGTTTCCTATATTAATAATAAATATGTATCCATATAAATCGCATGCCGCTTGTATATTCCGTGTGGGATCCATTATTTTTTTATGTTTTTTTACGCACCCATAGACATAGACAGTAGTACATGCTGTGTTTTTTTTTATTTTTATTTTGTTTTTTACTTACCGCTAGCTGGGTCGAGGGAAAAAAAATTGTTCACCTGAACAGCCCTATTGAATAAAATGGGTCCGTGTACTAGCCGATCAAAAATCAGAAAGCACTCATCCGATTTATACACTCGTCTCCATGAACCCTAAGGGCATGTGCGCACAATCAGTATTTGCTTGCAGAAATTTCTGCAGCTGTTCTGCACCTCTTGGCAACAAAAACACTGCGAAATTCCACGCGTTTTTTATGCTTTTTTTTGTGCGTTTCTGCCTGCGGATTTGGCATGTGTTTTCTCCGATGCACTGTATTGGAAAAAAAGGCAAATCCGCACAAAAAACGAACATGCTGCTTCTTTTTCCGCACATGAAATCCTGTCAGGAAAAATCCTGATCATCTGCACAGATCTTCCAAAATCGCATAGAAAATGCTGGGATAAGGTTTGCCGTGTGCACATACTGTGAGGGCTTGTTCAGAAGTCCGTTTTTCTTATGTATAAGAAAAAAAAAAGTTTCTCCACCTTCTCCTATGTGACAGTCCATGAAAATTTGACCGTACTTTGATGGCATCCGAGTGCACTCCCAATTTTTTTTAATGGACCCATTGACTTGCATTGTCGATGATTTTGATCCGACCCTTGGATCTAAATCGGACACGTCTCCGATATTTTTCGTGGACTGTCACAGGTACGAGTGCCATCCCTGAAAACTACGGATAGTACTCGTACGTGAAAATTGGACGTCTGAATTAGCCCTGAGGCTGATTTCTCATTTGCTTTAATATCTCTGGTTTTCTGATTCATGATAAGAGAAGAAAAACTAAAATGACAGAATACTGGATCTGTAAAATGACAAACACCAGCAGCTCCTTACAGACAATTTTGACTTCACCGTGGATTTCATTGTGGTGCCCGTAATTTGCTCTAGATGAGCAGGGCTGCATACTGTGCTACTCATTGAATATAAATATTATGGATTCTACACTAGAGGCACCTATAACGCAGATGTGAACAGACCCTAAACATGCAACTTAAAAATATAATGAAAATCAAAGAGATGCATCATTCAGACATCCATGTTTCACATACGTGTACGTGTTCTATCCATATTTTTCATTGATAGAACATGTATGCATTATAATCTATGCAGCTAGTCACGTGTCTGTGTTTTTCCTGGACCATGTCTGTGCAAATATCTCAGAGATATGTCCGTTTATTTATTTTTACCAGCAGTGCGGATGAAAAGTGCCAATACATGACTGTGAAAAACGGGGACAGCACATGCATGCCATCCGTGTGCCTATTGTGTGCTGTCCATGTTTAACATTGCAAAGGATAGGAGAAGCTTTGTAATGAATTAATTTATTTAACCATATGCGAAAAACACTGACACCGGTACCACTTTTGGCTTGTGTGAAAAATACTGACATCTGAATGAGTCCTAATACCTTGGATTAGTAACAATAAGGCCACGTTCTTCATTCAGCAGAACTCATCGTTAGGCCACGTTCACACATTCAGTATTTGGTCAGTATTTTACATCAGTATTTTTAAGCCAAAACCAGGAGTGGGTGATAAATACAGACGTGGTGACTTGTTTCTATTATACCTTCACCTATGATTGTTCCACTCCTGATTTTGGCTTACAAATACTGATTTAAAATACTGAACGTGTGAACGTGGCCTAAGGCTATGTTCATACATCTTGTTTTTTTATGCAAATTTCCAGCTGCGTTTTACAGTACCAGCAAAGTCTATGAGAATCCAGAAATCTTATGCACACAGCTTGTTTTTTTTTTTTTTGTTCAGGATTTTGTGCTTTGCATGATTTTTTTGCAAAATAGAGGATGTTATTTTCTTTCAGAGTTTTTTCACCCATTGGAAATAATGGATGGTGAAAAAACGCATCAATAACGCAGGTGCCAGGTTTTTCAGCGTTTTTTGTGTCAAAGCAGAATGACTTTTTTTTTTTTTCACAAAAGGGCAGTGAAAAAATGCACCAACAAACAAGCAAAAAAGCAAGAAAAATCCTGAACAACCTTCTGGCAAGAGATCAGGTTTTGCTGCATAAAAAAGCGCAGCAAAAACGCAATGTGTGAACATAGCCTAAGGCTCCCATTCTGTTCCAGAGGCCTTTATCCTTACCTCTGCACGAATCCAACAAAAAAAAATTGAAATTTGCAGGTCATGTGAATTTAGGCTGCAGATGATCACAATAAAATCTCATCCACAATGCCTCTATTGTAATACACAATGGATTCTGTGTATACGATCCAGCAGCAGCACATACACCTAGACTGTGTTATACATCGGGGTCAATGTGCAGCAGGTCTTTAGTTAGTAGGATCTTACATATTTGGTCAAACTTTGTGTCAATGTTTCTCTTTTTGCAGTGGAAAAGTTCTATCTGTCCCTAGTCTGCGCCTCTCAGTTCAGTAGGAGAAAGTGCAGAATAGACTCGTTCTGTTTCATAATAAATGATAAAGAAGACAAACATTCATCTACTCAGCAGAAGGTCAGGGTTAGGAAAACAGCAGAAGCTCATCCCCAAATGCTGGGAGTTTATTGACCCTGCTGCTGCTGCTACAGCACTTTGAGCACCGTGTGATGCCATCAATACAAAATTCACTCATGTAGGCCACGTTCACACATTCAGTATTTAGTCAGTTTTTACCTCAGTATTTGTAAACCAAAATCAGGAGAGGAACAGTCAGAGGAAAAGTATAATAGAAACACGTCACCACTTCTGTATTTCTCACCCACTCCTGGTTTTGGCTTACAAATACTGATGTAAAATACTGATAGTGTGAACGTGGCCTATATGGTGATGACCAGTATGGCTGCCGCTGAAGCTCCCTCTGATATAATCAAGCTAGTAATTTAAGAAGTTTTGACTGCTGGGAGGCAGAGCCACCCCCATGACATTCTGTACAACCTTCTGCCATACCCAAATAATATAAACCCACAGGATGAGAATTATGATTCTGGTTTATTAAAGGGGTTGACTTCTATTTTCCATGTCCCTCTCATGTGCCCAACGCCCACAGATAAGCATTTCACTATATACTCTGCTGTGACCTGAGCTGCTCCTCTGGTCACATGACCTCTGGGTGAGAATCTGCTGCTTCCTGTGATGTAAGGCGGTGTGGGCGGGGATTAGTGGGTGGGCGGAGCTGCATGCAGCAGAACTCATCTTTAGGCCATGTTCACATGTTTAGTATTTGGTCAGTATTTTACATCAGTATTTGTAAGCCAAATCCAGAAGTGAGTGAAAAATGTAGACGTGGTAACGTGTTTCAATTATACTTTTCCTCTGATTTGTTCCTCTCCTGGTTTTGGTTTTCAAATGCTGGTGTAAAATATTGACCAAATACTGAACGTGCTGTCTATTTGCATGGTAAATTACATAGCAAAAGTAAATTGGGAGTTTGCAGCTAGTACTTGGGTGGATGGAAATAAAAATTTACAATAAAGACATTTTATCATTAGACCCCTTAATTATGCAAATATAAAGTCACTTGGAAATAGATATGTAGTAAATTATTGCCTCCCAATTTACTTTGGCTATGTAATTTACCATGCAAATAGACAGCATGTCGGAAACTCTTAACACATCAGGATGACAATCAGAGGGTCAGATATTAAAAGTAAAACACCCCTGTAGTTTGTGTGCTAAATAGGCATAATTATAAAAAAAAAAAAAATTATTCCTATCAGGATTTAAACTCTTAACACTGTAGCTTCAGAGGCTGATGCCTTACCATTAAGCTATCCAATCAGATGATACTAACTAATAACTTTTCTTGTCTTATGAGATCAATCATGAAAATACTCAGGGTGACTAAAAGTCATTGTGATTCTGATGTTTGAAGAAAGTCACGCATCAGACTCACACATCAAAATCAAACATCATTTGAATTTGGCTTGCTTGCAGTCTGTGCATACGTCCCAATGAGTTTTAGACTAGTTTGTACTGAAAATCATATAACCAAATAGAACTCCTAATTTTTTTGACAGATGAGTTTATAGTTCAGTGGTTAGTGCACTGGCTTTGAGATACAGAATTTTGGGTTCATGTCCCATCAGCAAATAGTTTCTTTTTTTTTTATTATTACACTTGTCTGAGTCACTTGTCAGAATCATTTGTCAGAATCAGTTCTCAGGGTATTTAGCCTCAAACTGACATCATTCTGATGTTTGATTTTGATATCTGATCATGTCCTAAAATGGACACTGTTACAAGGTACTTTTTACATTTTCAGTTATTGGTAGCAGTTTAATCAGGTTGCTGCTTTAAATCAGTTGTCTTTGGTGTATGGCATTGCCTGTAAGAAGTTCTTTTTGGTGCATGGCATAAAACAAGTAAGCAGTTGTCTTTAGTGTATGACATTGCCTGTTAAGCAGTTGTCTTCATTATACTAATAGTGCAGAGATTCTTTACATTCAGATCTCTCCCCATCCATCCATCCATCTATTGATCCATCCCATCATCCATATCAGTGAGGGGGAGCAGGGGATCATCTGTATTATCAGGGCTGGTGTAATGGTGCTTTGTGCATTACTTCTATTCCCTGCAGTGTCCTGTACTGGAGATCATGCTGATGTGTGTGATGCTGGGGGAGGAGTTGGTGGGTGTAGGCGGAGTTACAGGGGGTGTTGTCACTGCTGGCTTGCAGCCCAGCACAAGGGATGATGGGAGATGTAGTCAGAAGGGAGCAGAGGGTCCTGAAGAGGAAGCGGGCGCTATGACAACAGAGCTGGGTAGCGAAGCAAAAAGACATCTAACAACATGAAACTGACAGAAAAGGTATATGGGCATTATCGTTAAGCATTTCTGACAAAATTAGTAATTCAAGGTAGTAGACAACCTCTTTAATTTGCAGATTGAGGAGGAGGGGTCTGTTTTAAAGCCTCGTTTCCAATTTGTCAGTATAATAACTTGAGAATTTCACAAAAGAATTCGGAAAATTGTTGGAGATATTCAGGTGTTTATGGGCATGGAGATTGTGAGACTATTGGGAAGAGGAGAGAATTTAGTCAGATTCATGCTTTACAAGGAAAAGCATTGTCAACCATAAGATGATAAGCAGCTTTCTATGAGCTCCTTCAGGTCAGTCTGTAATCCTCCATACAGAATAATGGGCCCCACATAGTCCTCCCGTACAGAATAATGGGCCCCACATAGTCCTCCATACAGAATAATGGGCCCCACATAGTCCTCCATACAGAATAATGGGCCCCACATAGTCCTCCGTACAGAATAATGGGCCCCACATAGTCCTCCATACAGAATAATGGGCCCCACATAGTCCTCCATACGGAATAATGAGCCCCACATAGTCCTCCATACAGTATAATGGGCCCCACATAGTCCTCCATACAGAATAATGGGCCCCACATAGTCCTCCATACAGAATAATGGGCCCCACATAGTCCTCCATACAGAATAATGGGCCCCACATAGTCCTCCATACAGAATAATGAGCCCCACATAGTCCTCCATACAGAATAATGGGCCCCACATAGTCCGCCATACAGAATAATGGGCCCCACATAGTCCTCCATACAGAATAATGGGCCCCACATAGTCCTCCATACAGAATAATGGGCCCCACATAGTCCTCCATACAGAATAATGGGCCCCACATAGTCCTCCATACAGAATAATGGGCCCCACATAGTCCTCCATACAGAATAATGGGCCCCACATAGTCCTCCATACAGAATAATGGGCCCCACATAGTCCTCCATACAGAATAATGGGCCCCACATAGTCCTCCATACAGAATAATGGGCCCCACATAGTCCTCCATACAGAATAATGGGCCCCACATAGTCCTCCATACAGAATAATGGGCCCCACATAGTCCTCCGTACAGAATAATGGGCCCCACATAGTCCTCCGTACAGAATAATGGGCCCCACATAGTCCTCCGTACAGAATAATGGGCCCCACATAGTCCTCCGTACAGAATAATGGGCCCCACATAGTCCTCCGTACAGAATAATGGGCCCCACATAGTCCTCCGTACAGAATAATGGGCCCCACATAGCCCTCCGTACAGAATAATGGGCCCCACATAGCCCTCCGTACAGAATAATGGGCCCCACATAGCCCTCCGTACAGAATAATGGGCCCCACATAGTCCTCCGTACAGAATAATGGGCCCCACATAGCCCTCCGTACAGAATAATGGGCCCCACATAGCCCTCCGTACAGAATAATGGGCCCCACATAGTCCTCCGTACAGAATAATGGGCCCCACATAGTCCTCCGTACAGTATAATGGGCCCCACATAGTCCTCCGTACAGTATAATGGGCCCCACATAGTCCTCCGTACAGAATAATGGGCCCCACATAGTCCTCCGTACAGAATAATGGGCCCCACATAGTCCTCCGTACAGAATAATGGGCCCCACAATATGCGTAAAGATGCCTGATGATTAGTTATAAAATACTGAAAGGGATTTGTCCGGCCTTGTAGTACAAGTCTGCAGCTACTCTCTATGACTGCAGACTTGTGAATCCTCACATTGCACACACTGAACATTGTGAAGATTCTCCGGTGACTGTGCCAGGAGAGGTGGGCACGTGACAGCAAGTATATGATTTGCACACATGCGGACACGTGACAACTAGACGAGTGAGCCCTCGCTCAATACAGGTTTATCTAGCAAAGCCGGACATGTCTAGTCAGAAAGTGGCTGGAAGTAAAAAAAAAAAAAAAAAAAAAAATGTTGTTGTAAAAATGAGAAATCGCTGGTCAACTTTTAACCCTTATAGCTCGCTAACAAAAAAATATTTGTTTCCAAAATTGTGCTGATGTAAAGTAGACATGTGGGAAATGTTACTTATTAACTATTTTGTGTGACATATCTCTCTGATTTAAGGGCATGAAAATTCAAAGTTTGAAAATTGTGAAATTTTCACAATTTTCGCCAAATTTCCATTTTTTTCACAAATAAACGCAAGTGATAGTGGTAAATTTTTTTCGATACCATGAAGTACAAAATGTCATGATAAAACAGTCTCAGAATCAGGGGGATCCGTTGAAGCCTTCCAGAGTTCTTACCTCATAAAGTGACACTGGTCAGAATTGTAAAAATTGACCCGGTCATTAACATGTAAACCACCCTGGGGGGTAAAGGGGTTAAAGGACATGGAAGCTGGACTCTAATCCAGCAGGGCTAAACAGCACTATTGTATGGACTTGTTATTGTATGTTTTACCTTCTGGCGGACAAAGGTTATATTTACGTTTTCTGGTGACGTGGTTTATTAGGATTGCAATAAACCAGCCGCACTTTAAATACACTGTGTGCAGAATTATTAGGCAAATGAGTATTTTGCTCACATGATACTTTTTATACATGTTGTCCTACTCCAAGCTGCATAGGCTTGAGAGCCAACTACCAGTTAAGTAAATCTGGTGATGTGCATCTCTGTAATGAGGAGGGGTGTTGACTAATGACATCAACACTCTATATACGGTGTGCTTAATTATTAGGCAAATTCCTTTCCTTTGGCAAAATGGGTCAGAAGAGAGATTTGACGGGCTCTGAAAAGTCCAAAATTGTGAGATGTCTTGCAGAGGGATGCAGCAGTCTTGAAATTTCCAAACTTTTGAAGCGTGATCACCGAACAATCAAGCGTTTCATGGCAAATAGCCAACAGGGTCGCAAGAAGCGTGTTGGCCAAAAAAGGCGCAAAATAACTGCCCATTAATTGAGGAAAATCAAGCGTGAAGCTGCCAAGATGCCATTCGCCACCAGTTTTGCCTTATTTCAGAGCTGCAACGTTACTGGAGTATCAAAAAGCACAAGGTGTGCGATACTCAGGGACATGGCCAAGGTAAGGAAGGCTGAAAAACGACCACCTTTGAACAAGAAATATAAGATAAAATGTCAAGAATGGGCCAAGAAATATCTTAAGACTGATTTTTCAAAGGTTTTATGGACTGATGAAATGAGAGTGACTCTTGATGGGCGAGATGGATGGACCAGAGGCTGGATCAGTAAAGGGCAGAGCTCTACTCTGACTCAGATGCCAGCAAGGTGGAGGTGGGGTACTGGTATAGGCTGGTATCAAAGATGAACTTGTGGAACCTTTTCGGGTTGAGGATGGAGTGAAGCTCAACTCCCAGACCTACTGCCAGTTTCTGGAAGACAACTTCTTCAAGCAGTGGTACAGGAAGAAGTCGGTATTGTTCAAGAAAAACATGATTTTCATGCAGGACAATGCTCCATCACATGCATCCAACTACTCCACAGCATGGCTGGCTAGTAAAGGTCTAAAAGAAGAAAAAATAATGACATGGCCCCCTTGTTCACCTGATCTGAACCCCATAGAGAACCTGTGGTCTATCATAAAATGTGAGATCTACAGGGAGGGAAAACAGTACACCTCTCGGAACAGTGTCTGGGAGGGTGTGGTGGCTGCTGCACGCAATGTTGATCGAAAACAGATCAAGCAACTGACAGAATCTATGGATGGAAGGCTGTTGAGTGTCATCATAAAGAAAGGTGGCTATATTGATCACTAATTTTTGGGGGTTTTGTTTTTGAATGTCAGAAAGCTTTATTTCTAAATTTTGTGCACTGATATTGGTTTACCTGGTGAAAATAAATAAGTGAGATGGGATTATATTTGGTTTTTATTAAGTTGCCTAATAATTCGGCACAGTAATAGTTACCTGCACAAACAGATATCCTCCTAAGATAGCCAAATCTAAAAAAAAAAAACACTCCAACTTCCAAAAATATTAAGCTTGGATATTTGAGTCTTTTGGGTTGATTGAGAACATAGTTGTTGATCAATAATAAAAATAATCCTCTAAAATACAACTTGCCTAATAATTCTGCACATAGTGTAGAAACGGTTCCTTTGTCTTCCTCACTAAGAAGTCGAGTGAGTCGATCTACCACAACACTTGGTTCTTGCACAGGGAGCAATGGTAGGCAACAGTTCTTGACCATACACTGTTTCTTTGAATCTTCATCGTAACTTCTCACCATATTATCCACTGAGCATTGGTAATTTTTTTGTCCTTTTTCTCACTGTGGACATTACCATAGGTCTAATCTTCACTACGGACATGCCCCTCCATACATTGTACACATAATGTTTTTGCTTGAGTCTTCACCTTTTGATTAGGTTTTTTGTTATCACTCTTTATTATTGTGTTTGTAACGTTATATAGTTGGTTGTTGCATGACTCCATGTTTGTATAGGACATATACTATTTGTTGGTAGGATTTTCCTAGCTACCAGAAGTGGTAACAAGTCCACCACTAATTCACGAAGTGGCCACGCTCACTATGTAAACAATACATATGCAGCTTAACCCCTTCATGACCGGGCTGTTCCCGTTTTTTTTTTTTTCGTTTTCATTTTTTCTTCCCCTTCTTCCAAGAGCCAAAACATTTTTTTCCATCCACATAGCCATATAAGGACTTGTTTTTTTGTGGGACGACTTGTACTTTTGAATGCCACCAATCATTTTATCAAGTGATGCACTGGAAAGTGGGGGAAAAATTCCCAGCGTGTTGAAATTGCAAAAAAAAGTGCAACTCCACAACCGTTTTTTGGGGTTGTTATTTAGCAGGTTCACAATACTGTAGAACTGACCTGGCAATATGATTATCCAGGTCAGTACGAGTACACAGATACCAAACATGTATTTTGTAAACATGTTTATTGTTTTAAGTAATGGTAAAAAAAAATCAGAAATTGGAAGAAAAAAAAAATAAATACATTTTCACCATTTTCTGAGACCCGTAACAGTTTTATTTTTTGTGATCTGGGGCTGTGTCATGGCTTTTTGTTTTTTTTTGCACCTTGAGTTGACGTTTTTACTGACACCATTTTGGTGTAGGTACAATGTTTTGATCGCCTCTTATTGCATTTTATTGCAATGTTGTGGAGGCCAAATAAACGTAATTCTGGTGCCCCAGATTTTTTTCTTATTTTGCTGTTTACTGATCGGATTATTTTTTTATATTTTGAAGGATCAGACTTTTCTGGATATGGCGATACCGAAAATGTATATATGTGTATATTTTTTTTTTATTTTTAATGGGGCAAAAGAGGGATGAGAATCGTGATGAAAAGCATAGGCGTCTTTAGCAGAATCTGGCTGTTATGGCAACCCATCAGCACCCCGCGATCATGTTACGGGAGCGCCAAAGGACTCGTGAAATGACGCGCCCCCTTGCCAGCGCGTGATAAATGCTGCTGTCAGAGACAATTTCCAGGACCCTCGGAGATCTACTAACTCTGCACTTTTTGGTCACATCAGACTTGTGCCACGGGTCTGTAAACTTTAAAATACAAAGTCTGACATCCATATGGGGCTGTCAGTAATTCCTTTCTCTAACTTCTATCAAAATCAAAACACTAGTGATGCACTTGAGAAATAGTTGCTGAGATAGTATGAAGTGCAGGTGCATCTCTTACAGAGCACACTATGTGGCCTGGAAATCACACCCTAAACTTCCTAAATTATTTGGCACGGGATAGAGCAGACCTCTAAAATAACATAATAGAGATGAATGATAACCATTGGTAAATGGTGACTACCTGCTCCCAGTGTCCTCTGATTTACAGATAATTCCTCCTACATAGGTCAAGGTTTCCACAATATCGTTATCTGATTCTATTCACCTCTTTTACACAGCATGATTCTACAACCACTGGCAAACCTGTAATCGCTACACTAAGGTTACGTTCACATTTGCGTTTTGATATTCTGTTTCTATGTTCCATTTTTAGGAAAAAACAAATGGAATTAATGTAAAAAAAACAGAGTGCAGCATGCAGAGTGTTTTCTTCTGTTCTAAAAGTGGACACATAATAATTTGTGTTGAGCGAGCACTAAAATGCTCGTGTGCTCGAAGCTCAGGCCGAGCTCGCCGTGATACTCGGGTGCTCGACCCGAGCAACGAGCCCAATGTTAGTCTATGGGAGACCCGAGCATTTTTGCGGTGGCACCCCCGGCAGTCTTTTAAAAGCCTAACAAGTGCCCAAAACGATAGTGACAGTGTTCAAATGACATGGGGACAGCATGGGGATCGCCTCAGGAAGCATTTCTGACCCCCAGGTCACTGCTGTCAACAACGTGGTCAGAGGTATTAGCCACTTTTAAGAGCTCACAATAAAACGTTCAAAAACGAAACTGAAACTGCTTTCCTGTGAAATATGTTAAGGAAGTTCCTTTCCAGGGTAAAGACTTGTGTATAAGGTAAAATAAATAACAAAAAAAAAATACTCCTCCACACCTTGGGCTATGTTCACAAGTAGCATTTTTTATGCGTTTTTGCACTTTTGTATTGCTTTAAACCGTGACAAATGCATTCACCGGGAAATGTCATTTTAACATTTTACAACCTTATCTGGCCATGTGCTGTGTGACACATGCATACAGTGCTGAAAAGACATGGGAACAGCATGGGGAAGACCCCTGGAAGCATCTCTGACACCCAGGTCACTGCTTAAAAGTGTGCCCATCAGAAGTTATCCTTGCCGCATCAGAAGATACAGACTTGCAACTATCCCTGTGCAAGTTCTTGTCCCAGGGCAGTGTTCAATTGTACCTCCCCCATTCCTTGCAATGCAAGCGCAAATATGCAGCCAACCACCCACCCACCCCCAGGCTGCAATACCATACTGCTTGCTTGCACTTGAAATTGGGCCTTTTAGGCATGTGGAGGCGAAATCTGGCTACCACGTCATGGCTGCGTTGGCGGCCTGGAATCCATACTCAGTCCCCAGCCGCCTGGCGGCCGGGTGTCCACACTCAGTCCCCAGCCGCCCGGCGGCCGGGTGTCCACACTCAGTCCCCAGCCGCCAGGGGGTGGCCGGGTGTCCATACTCGGTCCCCAGCCGCCTGGGGGCAGCCGGGTGTCCATAAACGGTCCCCAGCCGCCTCTATTTCTCCTTGGAACATCCCCCCACACACTTTTCTTAGCCCGGCCTGCTTTAGGGCAGCATTGGACGAGCCCACCAGAGAACCAGACTCCTCCGGTGGGCCATGGCTTCTCCATCAGGGGAGTTGAGAGTGCCAAGGTGAGGAGCATGATGATGATGATGATAAAACTTAGCATCTGTTTTGTTTTCTTGGAATGCAAGCGTAAGTGTGCAGCCTGCCACCCACCCACCCCCAGGCTGTAATACCATACTGCTTGCTGTTCGGGAACACAGTTATAGGGCATACAGTGAGTGCAATGCCTACCAAAAGTTTTGAGGCACTCCAATGCCCCTTGGAAATGACATGGAGGTCAGAGGGCCTTAACTAAACCGTTTTTTCCATTTATAGCAACTGGGTCTCATGTACACTGTTGGCCTAAGCAGTGAATGGAAGGCTTTCCAAAAATTATGAGGAACTGCAATGCCCCTTGAAACAGACGTGGATTACAGCGTACTAAAAACCTTCTACCCATTATTGGGGAGTGGGTCTCCCTTAGTTTTTGCCTTTGCATTGAAAAGCAAAAGCTGACTAAAATTAGGAGGAAATGCAATACCCGTTGGAAGAGTCGTGGAGATTAGAGGTAATTAAAAACAACATTTCAATGCCCCTTGGATGAGCTGTGGAGTTCAGAGTGGCTTAAGAAGACGCTTTTAATGCCCCTTTGAAGAGACGTGGAGGTCACAGTAGCTTAACAAGACGTTTTTAATGCCCCTCGGAAAAGTGGTGAAGGTCGCAGTAGCTTAACAAAACGCTTTTAATACCCCTTCCAAGAGCCATACAGTACAGCATATTACAAACATTATTCCCATTATTGGGGAGTGTGTCTCCCATAGTCTTTGCTTATGCCTTCCAAGCAAAAGCTGCCAAAAATTAGGAGGAACTTGCAATGCCCCTTACAAGAGCCATGCAGTACAGCATATTCCAAACATTATTCCCATTATTGGGGAGTGTGTCTCCCATAGTCTTTGCTTATGCCTTCCAAGCAAAAGCTGCCAAAAATTAGGACGGAGGAACTTGCAATGCCCCTTACAAGAGCCATGCAGTACAGCATATTACAAGCATTATTCCCATTATTGGGGAGTGTGTCTCCCATAGTCTTTGCTTATGCCTTCCAAGCAAAAGCTGCCAAAAATTAGGACGGAGGAACTTGCAATGCCCCTTACAAGAGCCATGCAGTACAGCATATTACAAGCATTATTCCCATTATTGGGGAGTGTGTCTCCCATAGTCTTTGCTTATGCCTTCCAAGCAAAAGCTGCCAAAAATTAGGAGGAAATGCAATGCCCGTTCGAAGAGTCGTGGAGGTTAGAGTTAATTAAAAACAACATTTCAATGCCGCTTGGAAGAGCTGTGGAGTTCAGAGTGGTTTAACAAGACACTTTTAATGCCCCTTGGAAAAGTGGTGGAGGTCGCAGTAGCTTAACAAGATGGTTTGAATGCCCCTCGTAAAAGTGGTGGAGGTCGCAGTAGCTTAACAAGACGGTTTGAATGCCCCTCGGAAAAGTGGTGGAGGTCACAGTAGCTTAACAAGACGCTTTTAATGCCCCTTACAAGAGCCATACAGTACAGCATCTTAAAAATATTATTCCCATTATTGGGGAGTGGGTCTCCCACAGTCTTTGCTTATGCCTTCCAAGCAAAAGCTGACAAAAATAAGGACGGAGGAACTTTCAATAATGGCAACACGGACCACGGTCACCCTGGTGGTATAGTGGTGGTGGAGGCTGAGGATAAGGAGAAGAACAAAAAACAGCCGAAATGAGGAAGCATATACCCATGTGTGGGTGTGAGGCAGTGGATGTGAATACACCTCCCGAAATAACACAGTGGATTTGACTTTATATTACTCTGCTGTCATTTGGTGGTGATGAGAAGTCTGGCTTAATCCAGCCCTTGTTCATTTTGATAAGGGTCAGCTTGTCAGCATTGTCAGTTGACAGGCGAGTGCGCTTATCAGTTATAATTCCCCCAGCGGCACTAAAAACACGCTCCGATAACACTCTAGCTGCAGGGCAGGCCAGGACCTCCAAGGCGTACAGAGCGAGTTCATTCCAAGTGTCCAGCTTGGATACCCAATAATTAAAAGGCACAGAGGAATCACCATCTTTTGAAACTTTCCACTCCTTGTGAGAGTACCCCGCGCCTCAGGGCCTGTAAGCTGGGCGGGTCTCAGAAAACTTTCCCAGAATGTTGACAGTGTTCCCCTGCCTCTGCTGGATTGGAGTTGCCTCTCTCTCGCTTGTACTCCTTGGTTGGTCAACGAACTGTGACCTCTGCCTCTAGCGTATTCAGATGGGAATTTTTTTAACAGTTCTGCAGCAAGGGCCTTCTGGTACTGCCCCATTTTTGTAGACCTCTCCACCTCAGGAATAAGAGAGTGAAAGTTCTCCTTGTAGCGGGGGTCTACAAGTGTCACCAACCAGTAATGACTGTCACCCAACATTTTGGCAATGCGAGGGTCATGGTTAAGACATTGTAACATAAAGTCAGCCATGCGTGTCAGACTGGTAACGGGCAAGACTTCCGTGTCCTCACCAAGATGACGAATGACCATGCTGTCCTCCTCCTCCTCCTCTTCCTCCCCCCTGTCCTCAGGCCACCCACGCTGAACCGACGGTATGACAGTTGTACAGGTACTACCGTCTACAGCACATGATACAAGCTCCTCCTCCTCCTCCTCCTCCTCCTCTCCCTCATTGTCCACCAATGCACGTTGGGATGAGATGAGGCTGGGCTGTGTGTAATCGACCGCTACGGCTTCTTGATCCATCTCATCATACTCTGGCTGCAATGCGTCCTCTTTAATTCTCTGTAGAGAGCGTTGCAAAAGACAGACCAGTGGAATGCTGACGCTAATGATGGCGTCATCGCCACTCACCATCTTGGTGGACTCCTCAAAGTTTGTCAGGATGGTACATATGTCAGAAATCCAGGTCCACTCCTGAGGTCTTATGTGTGGAGTCTGACCTGAATATCGACGGCCTTGTTGCAGCTGGTACTCCACAACTGCTCTCTTCTGCTCAGAAATCCTTTGCAACATGTGGAGGGTAGAGTTCCAACTTGTGGGGACATCACACACCAGTCACACATGAGCTAAGCATGGTACGTGTGTGATCTCGCCTCGCCTCAGATCCGCCACCAGGCTACGGCGATTGTCACACACGACCATGCCTGTATGTAGGTTCAGCGGTCTCAGCCACAGATCTGCCTGCTCTTTCACAGTTGTCCACAACTGTGAGGTTTATCACCTAAGCTTATGAGTTTCAGCACAGCCTGTTGCCGCTTGGCGGAGGCAGTACTGCAGTGCTTCCAGCTTGTAACTGATGTGGTGATATCTGAGATGGAGGCTGAACATGAGGAGGAGGAGGAGGAGGATGATGCGCAGGAGCTGTACACTGTGGGGGCAACTCTGACTGACATAGGGCCCGCAATCCTCGGTGTGGGGAGGATGTGTTCCGTCCCAAGGTCTGACTGGGTCCTGGCTTCCACTATGTTTACCCAGTGTGCCGTCAGGGAGATGTACCGTCCCTGGCCACAAGCACTTGTCCACGTGTCCGTTGTCAGGTGGACTCTCCCAGTAACTGCATTGTTGAGGGCACGGCAGATGTTTTGGAACACGTGCTTGTGTAGTGAGGGGATGGCACACCGGGCAAAATAGTGTCGGCTGGGGACCGAGTACCGAGGGACGGCCACCGCCATAAGGTTGCGGAAGTATTCCGTCTCCACCAGCCTAAAAGGCAGCATTTCCAACGCGAGCAGTCGTGAAATGTGTGAATTTAGGACTGTGGCCTGTGGGGCGTTAGCTGCGAATTTCCGCTTTCGTTCAAAGGTCTGGGATATGGACAATTGAACGCTGCGGTGGGACGTGGATGTGGACATTGATGCTGCCATAACAAGTGAAGACTGAGAGGAGGGGGCATCTTTGCATGCAGTATGGACAGGGGATTGCCTTGCACACACAACAGGGGGTTCTATTGCACATACAACAGCGGAAGAAGCAGTGGTGACACCCGCTGACACTGGTCGTGGACCTTGGGGTTCGCCCCTCAAAGTCGGGTGCTTTGCTGCCATGTGCCTGATCATGCTGGTGGTGGTCAGGCTGGTAGTTTTGTCACCCCTGCTGATGCTGGCATGGCAGGTGGTACATATGGCCTTTTTAGGGTTATCAGCAGGGTCTTTAAAAAAAATTCCAGACTCTGGGAGACCTACAGGTTGTACTGGCAACGTCCCTCGTGTTGGTGTTATGGGGAACTGTTGCCCGCCTCTGTCTGTGGCCACCACACTGCTTCTTCCTGCCTGTTGGGGTACTCTGCCTCCCTCACCCTGTGTGCTGCTGGCCTCGCTGTGCATGTCCTCCTGCCACGTTGGGTCAGTTACTAGATCATCCACAACCTCCTCCTCTTCCACTTGCGCACCACGATCCTCCTCCTCACTTCCTGGCAATTGTGTCTCGTCATCGTCCACCTCTTGTGACAAATTGCCAGCGTCGACTTCCTGTGGCCGTGGCTGTTCAAATATTTGGGCATCGCTACATGGGATCTCCTCTTCCACTACTTCAAGTGGAGCAGGCGAGGGGCACAAATCTGGAAATGGACCAGTGAACAGCTCTTCAGAGTGTCCAAGTGTGGGATCAGTTGCTGTCTGACGACACTCGGCATGGTGGAAGGAAGGAGCATCAGGGTGAGGAGGAGTATGATGTCGAGACTCACCGCTACTAAGAGTTGACCGTGTGGAAGACAGACCGGAGGTGGTGGTGCCCAGGTAACTGGAAGTATTACCTGCTATCCAATTAATAACCTGTTCACACTGATCAGTTCGCAATACTGGTGTTGTTCTGTGCTTCCCTAGTAATTCGGTCAAGAAGTGGGAGCGAGAAGATGTGGCTGTTGGTTGTGGCACATTTTCACCTTGGCAACGGCCCCGTCCTCTGAACGCACCATCACCTAAGCGTCCACTTCCACGTCCCTTGCCACGCGCCTTGCCCATTGTAAAGGAAGTAAAATAGCTTACACTCGCACTATCAATGGAAAAAGGGTAACAAAAAGTAGATTAGAACCGTGGAAGAGGAAAACCACAGTTCTATTTCTCTTGCCTACACCCGACTCTTTTAAACAATCTGAACAATCAGGGAGATACTATTACTGTTTTTCTTTACGGAAAAAATACCAAAAGCTGAATAATAGAGATTTTTTTTTACTGTGGAATGGCAAAACCACAGTTCTAATTTACTGGTGTATACTAGACTTTTTTAAATATATATATTTGCGGCTGAACAGTGAGTGACACACTCAAACTGTTTTTTTTAGATACAAATGGCCGAAAACTGGATAATACAGAGGTTTGAACCGTGGAACTGCAAAACCACACTTCTATTTCTCTAGCCTACACCAGACTATTTTCAACAGATATATTTGTGGGGGGGGGGACGAGTATTTGTACAGTGTGAAGGAGGAAAAAAAAAAGAGGATTTAGATGAAAAAAAAAGTTTTTTTCCTTGCCCCCGAGACCTGGCGCTAAGTCCAGCAATTTCAGCAACAGGAGCATACAGGACTGTAATGCAGCGTTTGCTGGTATAACCACTGCGTCTCCTATACAGCCTGCCTGCCTGATATCTGGGATGGATATTAGTCCTGAGAAGGACTGTTTGTTTGATCTGGCAGCCTTTACAGACTCTACACTAACTATTTTGCAGGATATATCTTTCCCTAAATCAGCAGCGCTGTCCCTACACTGTCTGATCCGGAGCGACTGTGTCCAAGATGGCGGCGCCAGGTTTTAAATACTCGAGGTGACGCTGTGCGGCCAGCCAATCACTGTAATGCCCACAAACAACATGGCTGCGGCATTACAGTGACTGGCTGGCAATCCCTGCATGTTCATTGGCTCTGTAAAGAGCGCCAAACGTGCAGGGCGGAGATCCGAGCTCCCGCCCGAGTAACCCGGAAATGCTCGGTGCTCGCCGAACATCCCGAGTAGCGTGATGCTCGGGCGAGTACCAACACTAATAATAATCAATAGGGTCCCTCTGCTTCCATTTGTACCTGTTATGAGATAGATCCATTTACGACATTAAGGGTGCAGTAATGTGGCCATATATATCGGACGGAGATCGGAACGCAGTGCACGGACCGGCTGGCAGCTCTCTCAACCTGAGCATGACAGCTTCATATATATCTATGCAACTGTCACGCTCTGGTCAGGAAAACCACCGTCATGTCCGTGCACTGCGTTCCGATCTCGGTCTGATTTATACGGCCTAAAGGAATAATATAAGAGCAATACCTGGCCACTATTGACCTGGTGATGGGTCCACTTTAAGTAGCATTGTCCACACTATATCAGGATTTTACTTCTACTACACTTGGTTCAGCTCCAGCCAAGTGTCTAAGCACAAACTAAGTAAATTCAAAGGAGGTGCTTAGTGTAATTAAGTTATAGGTACAATTTGCCCAAAGGCAACTAAACAAAATTTACTACACTACATTATGTGCTGAATATCGTATTACCTGTCTTCATAATAAAACTACCCTTGTATTAATTGTAACTGCATCAAAGGTGGATCACAAGGTTCAGACAGGTTTGTCCCTTATATAATGTGTGTATGATTTCACAATTGTGCTGTTGTACTTTTAAATACATTATCTGTATGTATGTAGCTTAGTTAGTCTCTGTCATTGGAGTTTTCTGCAGTACAGCTCAATTAAATTATCGAACCATCCACTATCTGTTCATTAAAAAGCAAAATAATAGTGCCCCACAATCACATCCTTTGCTACTTCTGACTTCCATGCTACAACTAGTGTTATTTCAAAGTTCAATTGAACGTAATAGGTTTGTCCATACCTATCGCTCTGCAAGCAAGTAATCAACTTCTCATAACTGCCCTTGATGCTGTCAATACCTGGCCTCTGCAATCAAGGTAATTCATCTCTTCAAATGAGTCTCCAGTATGCCTACACTTCATTGCTTTCCTATGGTTAACCATTTCCTTCTTACAAGTCCCAGTTTACATACATTTCTGGTATTGACCATTGCTCTGCTCAAAAATGCAAGACTTTATTCTTGTGATTAACTGCATCTTTGCAGGAAGACACCAGTTTCATGTGCAGTTACTGTCCCAGTGTGTTTCCATACTCTGTTCTGCTTCATCAGCACCATTTGTTTGTCTACCATCCTGCATATCCTGCTGTCTTTGCTTGTCTATGTGTTTTCAATCAAAACCCTCTCTGCTGCACCATCACCTGTATCTCCTGATGCTCAACCAGGCAATCTCACAGAAAATCCACCTCAGGTCCTTAGGTCCTCAATGCTGTTGGGTATGGAGGACTTGTACAGTCTTCTTATGCAGTTTGCTGTGAGCCAACGGTAAGTCTTCCAGGCTGTGTGTGACCTCTCCGCTCATATGGATGCTTTGCCTCAAACTCCTTTTGTTACACCAACAGCTTTTCATTACCTGCCACGGTCCCTTGATTATCCAGGACATTTTCTTGGGAACATCTCCACATCTGCCAAGTCCTGCCTGATTTGATGGAGATCCTAAGGCATGTCAGGGCTTTATGAGCAAATTCAATGTACATTGTGAACTTTGTCCCCAACTGTTTCCTTTCTGTCTAGTTGAAAGCAACATATTTTTCTTTGTTATCTGGAGATGCCTTAGATTGGGCCACACCATTATGGGAAAGAGACGATCCTATGATGCATTCTCTACCCTCTTTCCTAATCGCCTTCCATAGAGTGTTTGAAGAGCCAGGTCATGTCCCTTCTGCTGCTGACACTCTACTATGGCTTAGACAAGGAACTAACACTGTGGGACGCTATGCCCTCCAATTCCATATCTTGTTGTCCGAATTGGCCTGGAATGATGTCACTCTCCTGCCATTTTTCTATGCCAGTCTCTCTAGCCAGTTAATAGATGAAATTGCAAGCAAGGCCATGGATAAAAGACACTATAGTTCTATATTCTAGAGTTTCTTCAAAATCTCCTCCCAGAAAGACCTTACAGGAGCCCATGCAAATTTTCAGGAAAATATTATCGCTTGCCGAAAGATTCTGTTTTCTTACAGGTCTCTACTGTAGTAAAAAGGTTACCTTGACATGGAATGTTGTAAAATACTGACTAAATAGGGAAAATTCAGACCCTAGGTGAAAAAGATTGGGGTTAATTCAATCTTCAAAAAGAACAAGCATGTTGTGCTTATTGATTTTATGGGACAAGCCTTTATCGGTTCCAAAGATGCAGAGAGCTCTCTATAGCCTGAAGGCTGAAAGTTCTTTTTGTTTCATTGCGAACAACTCAAACTAATCTCCATGAATGGCGCTGCTGATGGTTTTATCCAATTCCAGATTGAGAAGGTGACATTTCAAATTGGAGCACATTATGTTGAAGACATTTCTCTTTTATTTTTGCCACTTTCTGACTTAAAAGGGTTTTCCCACGAACAAAAGTTAATTTTATTCACTAGATCTTAGAATAAAAATATAATTCACAATTGGATGTGATTAAAAAAAATGTTCCTGTGCTGAGATAATCTTATAAATGTGCCCCTGCTGTGTACAGTGTAATGGCTGTGTCTGACCGTGCAGGAACATGGTCTGATCATACCACAGCTCCTGGACAGGGGAGGAAGCAAAAGAGTATACAGATATTACAGCACGGGATCACAGATGATTCTTTCTGTGAGGCAAAACATTTCCCTGCCTGTTTTTAAGCAATGTTTTACTTCACAGAAAGAATCAGCTGTGATCCCGTACTGTAATATCTGTATATTCTTTTGCTTCCTTCCCTGCCTAGGAGATGTGGTATGATCAGACAACTTTCCTGTACAGTGAAACACAGCCATTACACAGCAGGGGCACATTTATAAGATTATCTCAGCTAATTGTGGATCTTATTTTTATTCCAAGATCTATTGATTAAAATGACCTTTTGTTTGTGGGACAACCCTTTTAAGCACACTACCATAATATGGCTCTGTGCAACCTTTAACCCCTTTACCCCCGAGGGTGGTTTGCACGTTAATGACCAGGCCAATTTTTTCAATTCTGACTACTGTCACTTTATGAGGTAATTACTCTGGAACGCTTCAACGGATCCCCCTGATTCTGAGATTGTTTTTTTCGTGACATATTGTAATTCATGATTTTGGTAAAATTTCTTCGATATCACTTGCGTTTATTTGTGAAAAAAGCAAAAATTTGGCAAAAATTTAGAAAATTTTGCAATTTTCAAACTTTTAATTTTTATGCCCTTAAATCAGAGAGATATGTCACACAAAATACTTAATAAATAACATTTCCCACATGTTTTCTTTACATCAGCAAAATTTTGGAACCAAAATTTTTTTTTGTTAGGGACCTATAAGGATTAAAAGTTGACCAGCGATTTCTCATTTTTCCAACAAAATTTACAAAACCATTTTTTTAGGGACCACATCACATTTGAAGTCACTTTGAGAGGTCTTTATGACAGAAAATACCCAAAAGTGACACCATTTTAAAAACTGCACCCCTCAAGGTGCTCAAAACCACATTCAAGAACTTTATTAACCCTTCAGGTGCTTCACAGGAATTTTTGGAATGTGGAAGAAAAAAATGAACATTTACATTTTTTCACAAAAATGTTACTTTAGACCCAATTTTTTTATTTTCGCAGGGGTAACAAGAAAAAATGGACCCCAAAATTTGTTGTGCAATTTCCCCTGGGCACGCATATACCCCATATGTTGGGAAAAAACACTGTTTGGGCGCACGGCAGTGCTCGGAAGGGAAGGAGCGCCATTTGACTTTTTGATTGTAAAATTTGCTTGAATAATTAGCGGACGCCATGTTGCGTTTGGAGAGCCCCTGATGTGCCTAAACAGTGGAAACCCCCCACAAGTGACCCCCATTTTGGAAACTAGACCCCCCAAGGCACCTATCTAGATGCATAGTGAGCACTTGGAACCCCCAGGTGCTTCACAAATTGATTCGTAAAAATGAAAAAGTGGGAAAAAAAAACACTTTTTCATTTATATGAATCAATTAGATAGGTGCCTTGGGGGGTCTAGTTTCCAAAATGGGGTCACTTGTGTGGGAGCTCCAATGTTTAGGCACACAGGGGCTCTCCAAACGCGACATGGTGTCCGCTAACAATTTGAGCCGATTTTCCATTCAATTTGTCACGTTTGGAGAGCCCCTGATGTACCTAAACAGTGGAGCTCCCCCACAAGTGACCCCATTTTGGAAACTATGCCCCTCAAGGATTTTATTAAGGGGTATAGTGAACATTTTGAACCCAGAGGTACGACACAGAATTTGATAACATTAGGTCATCATATTGAATAAGTTGTCATTAGTCTTGTGCGCAAGTGCTCGCTACTTGAGTTTGCATCGGGTACTCAGGTATGCACCATGTACTGCGTGTGCTCGAGTGACATGCTCGAGTCCCTGTCCCGCATGTTTCACGGTTATTAGACACCCCAAAAAAAAACATGCGGGGATTGCTCGTGCATGGCAGGCAATCCCTGCAAAGTTTTATTGGCCGTGAAGCATATGGGGCGGAGACTCGAGCATGTCACTCAAATACCCACGATACTCAATGCATACCAGGGCACCCGATGCAAACTCAAGTAGCGAGCACTTGCGCTCAACACTAGTCGCCATATCGTCATCTTTTTTTCTTACTTTTGAAAAAAATCCCAACCCCAGCCCAACCCTAACCCTAGCACAAACCTAACCCGAGAGTTTATTTTTTACGCCGTTCCTCGTGCGGTATAAGTGATTAGACGACCTTATTCTTCAGGTCGGTGCGACTACAGCGATACCAGAATCAAATGGGGTTTTTATGATTGACAGCTGTCACACACTAAAAGATGCATTTTTTGTAAAATCTAGTTTTTGCATCGCCATATTTTGAGAGCTATAATTTTTCCAGATTTTGGCAGACAGTCATGTGATGGCTTGTTTTTTGCGGGATGAGTTGACGTTTTTATTGGTGCCATTTTCAGGCATGTGACAATTTTTGATCGCTTTCTATTCCGATTTTTGGGAGGCAGAATAAACAAAAAACAACAATTCAGGAATTTTTTTTTTTTTTTTTTTTTTAATTCTGTTCCGCGTGTGGTAAAATTGATAAGGCAGCTTTATTCTTTAGGTCAATACGTTTACAGCGGTACCACATTTATATCGTTTTTCTATGTTTTGCACTTTTACATAATAAAAGCAATTTTATAGAAAAAAATATTTTTTAGCATCGCTTTATTCTGAGAGCTATAACTTTTTTATTTTTCGGCTGATGGAGCTGTATGGTGGCTTGTTTTTTGCGGGACAAGATGACGTTTTCAGCGGTACCATTTTTATTTATATTCGTCTTTTTGATCGCGTGTTATTCCATTTTTTGTTTGGCGGTATGGTGATAAAGCATTGTTTTTTGCTTCGTTTTTTATTTTTATTTTTTACCATGTTCACTGAAGGGGTTAACTAGTGGGAAAGTTTTATAGGTCAGGTCGTTCCGGACGCAGCGATACCAAATATGTGTATGTGATCGACTTCGATCGCTGCATTGTGGGGGTTAATGTGCCGGGAGCGGTGCGGGACCGCTCCCTGCACATAGCACCAGGTGTCAGCTGTGACAATCAGCTGACACCCGGCGGCGATCGCGCCCGCATAGCCTGTGTGCGGACGAAATCACCAGGGCGTACTATTATGTATCTGGTCCATAAAGCCCAGGGCACAGATACGTACTAATACGCCCTATGTCGTAAAGGGGTTAAGGTTAACTTCACACATCCAGTAATCCTCTGTTTGAAATGAATCGATTAGCAATAAGTTGTCTTAGCAGGACTAAAAATTTGTACAGACACAACTTTTTTGTCTGGTTAAAAAAACTGATTGTAACTGGATCCATTTTTTTAATATTGAAGTCTATGGAAAATGGACTTGGTAAATAGTCATCTGTTTTTCCTCCATTGGAAATCAGACCAATTTTTTTTTTTTCACTGGATCAGTTTCAAATGGATGATTACTTGACAATTCACAGGTCCAGTAGTCATCTGATTGAAATTGATATGTGGACTGTCAAGTAATCATCTTTTTTTGTCCTGCTAAGATAACTGATGGATCCGTTTCAAAATGTGAACTTAGCCTAAGTTGTTTAAAGCCATACTACAACTTCCATGGGGCCCTACTGACCCATTTTATGTCCAAATTAAAATGGTGGTTAAAGGGGTATTCCCATCTCCAAGATCCTATCCCAATACGTAGTAGGTTTAATAATAGTAATATTAGCAAATATCTCTAATTAGAAATGTAGTATAGTTTTTCTGATTCGCTATGTCTCTTTCCTCATGTGTAGGCATCGCTGATAAAGTCACAGTTAGTTAGCTAGTTGCTAGTGGTCGTAACCATGGATACCTAAGGTCCTGTATTGCCTGCACATGAGGAAAGAGACCTAGCGAATCAAAAATACTATACTACATTTCTAATTGGAGATATTTGCTAATATTGCTATTATTACATCTACTACATATTGGGATAGGATCTTGGAGATGGGAATACCCCTTTTAATAGTGTTCTTGAGCTTTCTATGACTAAGGCTACATACTCTAGTTTTTGATTTGTCATCCGACCAGATCACCCGGTGGGGATCATCGTGTTTTCTAAATACTGTAGTCTCGAAGCTTTACCTCAACCACCTTCTGTGAAACGTTGCTATGCCTCCATATCCTTCAGGTTGTCTCCTACATACTAGGATTGTGCAGCTGTTTTTCCTAGGCAGAAGGCCGAGTCACTACCTCCAAATTATCAATTTGACTACACCATACGCCTTCTTCCAAGTACTGAACCACCTAGTGGAAGATATTATCCTCTATCTCTCCCTGCGACTAAGGCTATGTCTGCTTATATTAAAGAAAATTTGAAAAGAGGGTTCATCCGAAAATCTATTTTTGGCCAGTGCAGTTGTCTTCTTTGTAAAGACCATGCAAAAACTATCAGGGTCTGAATAAAATTCACCTGAAAGACCACTATCCATTACTCCTTATCTCTAAGCTATTGATGAAGATGATTTCACCATTACTCCAAACAAACTAGCCCTGCATAAAGTTAATAACCTATTCCACATTAAAGAGGATATTGAATGAAAGACTGTGTTCAACATCCGTGATGGTCAGTTATGCTTTTTGCAATGCATTAGCTGTGTTCCATAATATCATTGATGAAATCTGTTGTGATGTCGTAGACTAAGACATACTGGTACAACTGGATGACAGCATTTAATACACCTGAGGGACACAAGGATTAATTATCTTATGATGCATTTCAGACTAAGTAATGGCCAGCTGTTTTTGAAAATTTTGTAAATGACATATTCAGAGATATGTGTTCAATATGAGGTTGTCTATTTAGATCTTGGTTTATGCAGCTGATTAAGTCATAATCCTACATGTATGCACTGCACTTGAAAGACTCGGAGACAATTTTGTTATTTGCTAAACTTGAACAATGATAGGCTATGTGCCCATGATGCTGAAATGCTCAGGATTTTTTCCTGAGTGTTTCTGCATCTTCCTGGCAGAAAAAAATGCATGCGGATTGTACATGCGGATTATACATGCGTTTTTCCTACCAGGGACATGCGGAAGTGAAGCGTTCTAAACTTGCATTTCCGCATGCGGGTTGACAAGCGATTTTAGCATCACTTGGAAAGTGCTTGTCAACTTGGTCACACTATATAAATCCATGTCAACGGCATGGATTTATATAGTGTGACCCGAGAGAATGTCCAAAAATAAAAAAATAAATATATACTTACCCTCTGATGGCCCCCGGAGTCTTGATTCCCTCCGTTCTCCCTTGCCGGCAGCGGTACACTGAAGGACCTGCCGACGTCAGCGTCGCGTGACCCGTCACATGACTATGTCGTCAGCGCAGGTCCTTCAGTCCATCGCGAACTGCCGGCAAGCACAGACAAGGAGACCTGGGGCCGTCAGAAGGTAAGTATATATTTATTCTTTATTTTATTCTTTTTTTTTACAGTTTTCTATGGTGCCCGGGTCCGGAGGAGAGTCTCCTCTCCTCTAGACCTGAGTACCATCCGCACATTAGAACGCGTGGAATGCGCATCTACATATACAGTGATGCGTAATCCATGGGATGTAATGCAAATCAATGGCGGCGAAAACGCAGCACTTCCGCAAAATAATTGGTAGTGCTGCGTTTTTTTCCGCAATGATAATCCGCAGCGGAAATTTCCGCAGCATATGCACAGCACATGCGGATTATCATTGGGGAACATGGCAGGCCTTCTACCAAGCATTTTTTAAGCGTTTCTGCAGCGTTTTTGCCGCTTTGGAAACGCTTAAAAAACGCATCATGGGCACACAGCCTTAGGGTTTAAATTCTATAGATCTTTCTGAAGAAATCAGTAGACCACAAAATTTAGCTCCTTTTAACTCGCATGCAAAAATTTTGTTCCTCCTCAGTTTCGTCTATAAGTCCTTTAGGAGTTCCATGATTCCATACTCGCAGGTCATCCTGGAGTAAATAACACTTTTTGACTTGTAGCCAGATACATTTTAGTGGCTGAACATGGCTACAGACTGTAAGAAATATGTGCTCACCTGTGGAAACTGTGTTCAAACCAAAACGCCCCAAACCTATTTGTCTCTCTCGCATTTTGCTAAGTGATGGGTGTATTCATATGTCGTCATTTTTAAGTTATTTCTCCTGGAATCCTCAAGAAATAGCGCCACAATAGCCTCTAAAAAGTATACATATTGCACATCAATGTGAAAGCAACATTGCTGTGCACATGTTCTATCTAATGTCACTTCTTTTAATCACTTCAGGGTTTGGCAACCTTGAATTGTTTAAAAGAGGTAACATATTCATTATTCATGTAGCTTTGTTTGGCAGATGCCTGCTCTATATACTTGAAAGTATAGAGCAAAGACACTGGCTGTGGAGCCACCACAAAAAGACTGCAAAAACGCCAGCAAAGTCGCTTCAGGAAAAATATTGCTGTCTTGTTCCTGAAGCAGCTTTGTCTTGGAAAACTCAATCATAGAGAAGCAATGTGCACATACCCTGCTACCCAACTAAGGGTTTTGCTATTGACTTTGCTGTGCTTAACCCTATAAAGGTACTGGAAATATGAAAACATGCAGAACCTTGAATTGCATGGCACACACAGATTTTGATAGGCCTTAAGGCACAATGTTTTTTTTGTAGGTATGCTCTGCCGGATGCTAGGAGAGAATATTATCACAGTATATTGCGGTGTGATGAAATTGGCCTTGAATTGAAGTAGATTAACTCATTAAGGACCGCCAATACACCTCTTTTTGATAGTCATTAAGGGTCCCTATTCCTCAACACTACATTTTGTACCCCCTAGATGCTACAGTCAATATTGACAGTGGTATCTAGATGGTTAACAGAGGGAAGGGGCTCCCTCTTTCATCCCATTTGCATCTCCACATTGCCATGTTACAATCGAAGGGTGCCAATGATTGCTTTCTCAATCCAAGACCAATTAATGGCCTTTTGCTATTGTGGCCTGTTAGACCCTTAAGTAGGGTCTCAACAGGCCAAGTGTCAGTGTAAATTTGACAGGTCTGATACACTGCAGTACAGAAGTATTGCATAGTATCAGACTGGCTATTTAAAGTGTAACATTTTCAAATCCCAAAGTTAAAGGGAATCTGTCAGCAGGTTTTTCTCTACGTCATGTGAGAGCCGCTTGCTGTAGGCAAAGAGACCCTGAATCCAACGATGCATCACTTAGTTTACTGGAAGCAACAGTTGTAATAAATTTTCATTTTCACAGCCCAATGATATCAAATCCGGTCAAGCACCTGTGGGTTCAAAATGCTCACCACATCCCTAAATGAATCTCTTGAGGGGCGCAGTTTCCAAAATTTGGTCAGTAGTGGTAGGATTCTTCTGTTTCCGCAAATGTGACTTGGCTTCTTCAATCTATTTCAGACAAATTTGCATTTCAAAAATTAAATACTGCCCCTTCCCTCCTGAGTCCTGTCATGTGCTCAAACAATAGTTTCTAGCAACATATGGGGTATTGCCTTATTCAAGAAAAAGTGTACAATAAATTGTGAGGTCCATTTTATTTCCTGTTACCCCTTTTGAAAGAATTTTTCCATTACAATTTGTGAAATGCCTAAAGAGGTAACAAACTTCCTGACAGCAGTTTTCTATACTTTTGAGGGTGCAGTTTTTAAAATAGAATCTTTTTTTTTTTAAATAAACAAACATATATATTTATATATACATACAGTACAGACCAAAAGTTTGGACACACCTTTTCATTTACAGATTTTTCTGTATTTTCATGACTTTGAAAATTGTACATTCTCACTGAAGGCATCAAAACTATGAATTAACACATGTGGAATTATATACTTACCAAAAAAGGATGAAACAACTGAAAATATGTTTTATATTCTAGGTTCTTCAAAGTAGCCACCTTTTGCTTTGATGACTGCTTTGCAAACTCTTGGATGTGTTATTTGAGTGTTCCCTTTTTTTTTTTGAGCAGTGTATATATGTATGTATTGTATACCTCTCATATTCATTTAAAAACTGAAGAAATATCTAATATAAACAGGATTTATTCATTTTCTTAATTTTTTAAAATAAATGAAAAAACAAATAAAAAGACATTTCAAAAATGATGCTGACAGAATAGACATATATGGTTTTGTGTCAAGACAGTTTGACGGGTAATATAGTAACATAGTTTTTAAGGTTGAAGGAAGACTAAGTCCATCTAGTTCAACCCATAGCCTAACATGTTGATCCAGAGGAAGGCAAAGAAAAAAACCATGTGGCAAACACTAAGCTCCACATTGGGGAAAAAAATTCCTTCCCGACTCCATACGACAATCAGACTAGTTCCCTGGATCAACGCCTTATCAAGGAATCTAGTATATATAACCTGTAATATTATACTTTTCAAGAAAGGCATCCATGCCCTTCTTAAATTTTAGTAGTGAATCACTCATTACAACATCATGCGGCAGAGAGTTCCATAGTCTCACTGCTCTTACAGTAAAGAATCCGCGTCTGTGATTATGATTAAACCTTCTTTCCTCCAGATGTAGAAGATGCCCCCTTGTCCCCGTCTCAGGCCTCAGAGTAAAAAGATCAGTAGAAAGGTCTTTGTACTGTCCCCTCATATACTTGTACATAGTAATAAGATCACCCCTAAGCCTTCGTTTTTCCAAACTAAATAACCCCAAGTATAATAACCTTTCTTGGTATTGCAGACCCCCCAGTCTAATAACCTTGGTCGCTCTTCTCTACACCCGCTCCAGTTCAGCTATGTCTTTCTTATACACCGGAGACCAGAACTGTACACAGTATTCTAAGTGTGGTCGCACTAGTGACTTGTATAGAGGTAAAATTATGTTCTCCTCATGAGCATCTATGCCTCTTTTAATGCATCCCATTATTTTATTTGCCTTTGCAGCAGCTGCCTGACACTGGCCACTAAACGTGAGCTTGTCATCCGCCAATACACCCAGGTCTTTTTCAGTGACAGTTTTGCCCAGTGTTTTACAATTAAGCATATAATTATACATTTTATTTCCTCTGCCCAAGTGCATTACCTTACATTTATTCCCATTAAAGCTCATTTGCCAATTATCAGCCCAAGCTTCTAGTTTACATAAATCCTCCTGTAATATAAAATTGTCCTCCTCTGTATTGATTACCCTGCAGAGTTTAGTGTCATCTGCAAATATTGAAATACTACTGTGTATGCCCCCTACAAGGTCATTAATAAATATGTTAAAAAGAAGTGGGCCCAATACTGACCCCTGTGGTACCCCACTGTTAACTGTGACCCATTAATAACCACCCTTTGTTTCCTAACACTGAGCCAGTTCTTAACCCACATGCATATATTTTCCCCTATCCCCATTGTTCTCATTTTATGTATCAACCTTTTGTGTGGAACCGTATCAAAAGCTTTTGAAAAGTCCATATACACAACATCCACTGCATTTCCTTGGTCCAGTCCAGAACTTGCCTCCTCATAAAAGCTGATCAGATTAGTTTGACAGGAACGGTCCCTCGTAAAACCATGTTGATATTGGGTCATGAGGTTATTCCTCTTCAGATACTCTAGTATAGCATCTCTTAGGAAACCCTCCAGGATTTTACCCACAGTAGAGGTTAAGCTTACTGGCCTATAATTTCCAAGTTCGGTTTTTGTCCCCTTTTTGAATATTGGCACCATATTTGCTATACGCCAGTCCTGTGGTACAGACCCTGTTATTATGGAATCTTTAAAGATTAAAAATAATGGTCTATCTATGGCGTTACTTAATTCCTGCAGTACTCGCGGGTGTATCCCATCCGGTTCCGGGGATTTGTCAGCTTAGAGGACTGGGGGGTCTGCAATACCAAGAAAGGTTATTACACTTGGGGTTATTTAGTTTGGAAATTGAAGGCTTAGGGGTGATCTTATTACTATGTACAAGTATATGAGGGGACAGTACAAAGACCTTTCTACTGATCTTTTTACTCTGAGGCCTGAGACGGGGACAAGGGGGCATCTTCTACGTCTGGAGGAAAGAAGGTTTAATCATAATCACAGACGCAGATTCTTTACTGTAAGAGCAGTGAGACTATGGAACTCTCTGCCGCATGATATTGTAATGAGTGATTCACTACTAAAATTCAAGAAGGGCTTGGATGCCTTTCTTGAAAAGTATAATATTACAGGTTATATTTACTAGATTCCTTGATAGGGAGTTGATCCAGGGAACTAGTCGGATTGCCATATGGAGTCAGGAAGAATTTTTTTTTCCCCAATGTGGGGAAAACGCAAACACAAAACGTGCTCACATCTCACACAGCAGTATGCACCCACGACCGGCTGTTCAAGGATTGCATACATGTGGCAAGATGTACACTGGATAGCATTGTCAATAATGGAGCTCATTTCCTAATGGGGATTGCACTAGACAGAAATGTTAAGTAAAAAGAAATGTAAAGAATTAATAAAATACAGACAGCAATTCAGTCCAAATTCCTCCCTTCCAAATTCCATCAATCCAAAGTCACTGAATCACACGTCACACACTTACTTCCGTTCACACATACGCTCCGGTCACACTCATCTCCTTCACACTCGCTAAGAAAGAAGATTTGAAGAGTTTTTTTTTTCCCTTTAGCAGCAATCCAACCTACAGCTCAATGCACTACGAAAGGAAATTTAAAAAGTTTAGATATTACAAAGTTTTCAGATGTTTGGTCAAATGTCAAATATTTTCTAGGTGAGCCCAAAACATATCGACCCACATTTACCATTAACCTAAAGAACTATCTATCACAAAGAAAGTCTCAGAACAGAATCACTGAGATAAATAGATGCATTCCAGATTACTATTTAAAGTGACACATATCAAAATCGAAAAATGGGGCTTTATCCCAAATGCCAAAATTGGCTTGGTCACTTAGGGGTCATTTGATTTTATTATGTATCTTGATTATCTTTTTTAGAGATTTTCCTTCTAATGTTGATATAATGTTTCAAATTCTTATATATAGGAATATTTTCTGCACCAGAGCTTTGAGAACATGTAGTAATCTATTTTGAGATAAAAGAAAAAAAGTAAACAGGAGGTTCCTCAGGACCGGCTCACCGTGCAGCATTTATCCCATTTATCATCAGGGCGTTTTTTATATAGTCATGGATTTTCATGTGAGTGCCAAACTATCAGGATATAATATCCAGCTGCAATCACGGCTGTAGGGAGTGAGATAGTTGTACTGTATGATAAAACTTTGTTGTGATGGTATAGTCATTGCTTTGGTGATGGAAATTAACTTTTTCTAGTCCAAAACGGAAATAACTGCCTCAATGATCTTACTACAGAATGAGACAGATCCACTCTCTCATGTGTTGATTTTGGCACTCGGAGTGGGGGTCAGAAAAGCCTCTTCCTTTTTCCTTTGCAGGATGTTCAGTGTCTGGGTCTGAACTCATTACAGCTGCCTGGATGTTTTCTTCTTTTTCTATTCTGTCACTCACATTATATCCTGAATCATATTATATGTGGCTGTTGTAATGGGTAACATGCAGTACTTTGTGCTGTTTTTGTAACTGAATATTCTCTTTTTGTCGCATGCATTTTGCTAGGAATTGTGTTTTATATTGTATTTACCCCTTTATTATGTATACTCTTGAACTGACCTTTAATAGAGATGATTTACTGTAATATATAGTAGGTTCCTAAATGATTAAACTAGTTAGAAGACTTTACAGTTTTGCCCTTTTGTGGTTCCTCTCCCTTTCTTTCCACTTTTGCACATCGCATTTTACCATACACAGGTCTGAATTGAAAGGAAAATGAATGACTTGTGCATGAGTCAATAGATGCATTGCTTTGACAAAGCATTATGTCTTTGGCAGTGGGCTTCTACGTTCACTTTGGTGTGACAGATGCTGGTTCAAGATTCCAAAAAGTGGAATTTTTTTCTTTCGTTTGTGTTACGATTACCACGCTTGTTTCATTGAGTTCATTTTTGTGTCTTCATTTACATTTGAATGATCATTTCCTTCTTTAAGCTGGCCATACACAATAGAGGAGTCAGCCATAGTAGGAGAATTGGACCATTTTGGTCAATTATTGTGTTAAAATGAATGCAGTAACTAATGATTAGTTAAAATTTTTTGTCTAACTCTTGGTTGAAAATGTGTGTATGTAATGTGCATCTGATCTGATTTTTTTTTCTTATCCACATCTCTGGAAATGTATTATTTCATTTTAAAGATCCTATTTTCAACTTGTAATGCCCACCGGATACTAGAAGTGTTGTAGTGCCTGAGGGTATGCTAATATGTTCTGACATAGCAAGTTGTATGTTCAAGCATAAGGGCAGCTTCAGACGAGCATATTTTTGGTCACACACGGACGAATGTTATGCTATGGCGCCGTGTACATGTTCGATTTTTTTTTTTTTTGCTTCATAGCCAAGTTTGATCTGATATTCAGATCGCACTCCACCAAGGAAGTCAATGAGTGCGTGGGAAACAACGGACTGCACTCAGATGACCTATGAATTCAGTCCAATTTTCGCTTGACTGTGTCCGTGTGCACCTGTGTTGCACACGTGTGACAACTGTGTGCCGCATCAGGAGCACACGTCCCGGCGCCTGGGATTCAGTATACAGTTAGCGCTGTTCCCAAGCGCCAGGTGCTGAACGCTGCCCTCATCATTGTCCCCTGTTTGCACTGCGATCAGCACCAGCAGGGGATAATGATGAGAGTAGTAGTCTGCTCCCGCTATCTCCAACTGTAAAAATAAGAATAAAAGAAAAAATCCTTATATTCACCTGTCCTAAATGCCCCCCCCCCCCCCCCTGCAACCGACGCGACCGCACATGCAGAGTTGCTGGGGAGAATGACTGACTCCTGCAGTGATTGGGCCCCGGAGCTGAGCTCAGTGAGTGACAGGACACTGCTGATCGCAGCGCCGGCAGGGAACATTGATGAGGGCAGCGCTCAGCACCCGGCACTTGGAAACAGCGCTAACTGTACACTGATTCCCAGGCGCCGGTACGTGTCCTTCTGATACGGCACAAGGTTGTCACACGGACACAGATATCTCCGGTAGGGGTTTTTCCAGTACCAGAAATATCTAGATGTGTGAAACTCGCCTAACACAGTGGCAACTTTCTCTCTCCATCTCTCACCCTTTGTTGTGAAATCGTCTAGACCACCTAAGGCCCCCATAGATCTTAGAGCAATGTTGGCCCAACCCGCCAATATCATCAGATTCGGCTGACTGTCTAATGTGTATGGGGGCACCGATTAACTGATGGTCAGGGGAGATGACGATCTTGCATGACTGACTTCGGACTGACGATCACATTGTTTCCTTGGAGGGAAGCCGCAGCTTTCTCATACAGAACATGAGCTCTCAGCCGAACAATCACTCTTGTGTGTGGGAGAGTAGGCTAAGATGCCTGTCATCCAATCGATCGGTCGAAGCATCGTTCGGTAGACAGTCTATGTTTTGCCAGCTTAACTTTTACAAGATGCCAACCTTCACTTGCCGCACACTACACTTTCCTTATCAGTTCAAAATTACACCTGAATTCGACATTTTAGCTCGATTATGTAGCATATAGTACTTTACCACAAGGCAGGCTTTCCCTAGTCACCTCCATTGTGGTATTCTTTGCCCACTTTCTTAAGTGCTATATTATCACTTCTTATGTGGTCATACACCTATGTTTGCTGGTACTACCCATCACATTACCCTCTGCATCAGCTACTCACAAATCCACATGCATAAGCGTTACTGCTCTCCTCTCCCGTGTCTTCTCCCTTCTTGTACATATCAGGCGGTCTCACACTCCCCTTTAATGGCAGTGTCAGGATTCTGTTGTCCTTCTGTGGATTGACCACTTATGGCTGATATTATTCACTTTGACAAATTATGATAATTTTCGATCCCTACCACTGGAGGCTCCTATTGTGTTCCTGCAGTAGCCGTTTAATAAGATGGCCAATGTTGAATATGTGGAAGCAATTCTGTTTCCTGTTTGGGTCTACTTAAAGCCACAAGTAATTCTCACTCAATGCTTGAGTATTGTGTCTAGCCTTTAGTCTAGTTCCAATCTCCAGCTCCTGAGAATTGTCTGACTCAGACTATTCCCACTCCTCTCCAGATTTCTCCTACTATGTCTAGTGCTACTTCCAAGAACTTGAACGAGCACTTGCTGTGCTCGTTCGTGCTTTACCAGTATTGTAACAGGCAGACTAGGCATCTTCCATCCAAAACAACAAGCAGAAATGTTTCCAGGCTTTCTGCTTCTCAGCTTATTAATACCCATATCCATATATGCTCCTGGGCTGTGGCACCAATTGGAAAGAGCTGCTCAGTCATCCTCACTCTACCTATGGTGTGGGCTCCTTTCAAGCTGCATAATAGCTCCTGCCTGATTTCCCATCCTTCACATGAAGCTTTTTAAGGCCAAATTCAGCAATATATTTACATGGCCAGTCCATTCTTCTATTACTAAGAAATCCACATTTGAATTGATATGCACATGAGGCTGAAGAGCTATGGTAGATCTGAAGCCTCAATCACTCCAGCTCTATTCCCCACCCAGCACCACGTCCTCTTGCTTGACTGATGGCTCCTTTGCCTAAAGTCATACAGGATAGAGGATGTCTGTCAAGCAGGAGGAGGTGGTGTTGGGCAACAAATAGAGTTGTAGTGACAGAGTCTTCAGATCTACAAATAGCTCTTCCGTTTCATTCGCATATCAATTCAAACTCTGATTTCTCAATAATGGTGGATCAGACTGGCCTTGTAAAGGTATTGTTGGACTTGCCTTTGAAAGAGCTACATGCGCATATAAGTAGTTTGGGGATAAAATCCTGTTGACATATTCCCTTTCAAGACATAAAATTAGACCAATAGTACATGACCACTAAACCAAAGGTGCATTGTTTCTAATTTTTGTTAAGATTGCCAATACATTGTATATTTTGGCATCAGTACAGAAGATAACATGCTATTATTTGTTTTTTTACTCCATATTGCGGATTGTTGCAAAAGTAATTACAAGGAACACATTTTTCATGTACTGCTTGATGAGCAAATGGGACACTCATTTTTTTTATATATATTTTTTTTCTTATGTAGAGCATGATCACATTTGATAGCTAACATTATACACTAGGCATTACAACCTATGCTTTCCCTTCCTATAGAGTGTAATGTAACTGTGAGATGCAAATTTAATATTCCATTACCATTTCTCCTGCAGCTTATTCTACTGAGAAATTAATTATTTGCCTTTGCCTTTACCACTGATTGGCACCTACAGTTATAGAAAGTTCTTGTTCAACCTTTCTCAACTAGAGGATGTTGTGTCCATATTTGATTTAAACATCTACGAATAAAAGAGAGAAAATGTTACACAGTGTATGTGTAGGAATAACAGACTGATCTACCCTTTTTCTGATGAGCAAAGCTTTTAGGCACTGGTGTAAACCCTACTCTGATTTATATATTTATCATCATTCTATTTACCCACTGTAAGATTCTATTGCAATTGTGATTACAACACTCAAGAGTAAGAGGATTTAGAAATTGTCTATTTCCAGTGGTGGATGTAGAGGAAACCGATGCCTGTATTTCTTGGTTAGATGATGTATGAATTGCAATGACAGATGAAACTTTCATTATTTCTTTAATTTGTGTTTCGCAGACTTCAAAAAACATCACTTATTGTTAGGACTTCTCAAGCCATTTCTGTTTAAAGTGAACTTGTCCGCGTCTCCAGACCTCCCTAAACGCCAACAAGTCTTTTATTGAACAGTTTGTATACTCCCTAACAAGGTCCTTCTCATGGATTATAGATTTTTATCATCTTCATAAAGTCGGTCACAATATGCAAGTTAGTGGGTGACTAGTCTTGGGTGCATTGTTTTCCCTGAACCCATCTTCCCATTAATCATGTTATCCGTGATGTGATTTGCAAAAGCGGCATCGGCACTGGCTACTTGCAAAACTCACGCATGCACGCTACATTCTTCCTCCCTGGTAATGTGCAGTGAAGCCGCATGTACGCTACCTGGTTTCAACAGCGCATTTGTAAGCAGGTGAACTATATGCAACAGCGGAGACACCAGGCGGAACAACAATCTACTTTTGTTTGCTTAACAGAATAATATGAATAGAAGATTATTAGAGGCAAATTATACAGAAACAGTGATCATAGAATCAATGGCAAAACAATTATATAAACAGGAATATATTGGTTAATGTACAATGGGGAATATTAGGATAAACTCGGGGCCTACAGTCCACCCTAATTCTAGTTGGGAGGGGGGGGTAGATGCTGTACTTGGCGTGAACAGTCTCTAAGAACTTCCGCGACTTTCTGGACCAGACAATGGCTGCTGCTCTATCTCACTAGTCGCACATTTTCCTAACAAAGTATATCAGTTCTCTCTGGGCCGCTCTAGCATCAACCGGACCCCATCTAGCCCGCAGTCCTTCCTCTGTCCACGCCCAGTTTCGTAAGTCTTTGCTTAAAGTGACTGTCCCACACCTCTCCTCCTATCACCGGCCCAGGCTCGGGTCTCTCTGGCCAGGTATCCTCAGGGCTTCTTCGGTACTTGACCTCCGACGAGTGTCTCTTTGGTCCATATAGATGGAGGCTGGTCCTCGGCTGTTGACCGGTGTCATCTGTGTCGGGAGCCTTGACTGGCGTCGTTCGGGTCTTCGATGCTTGAACGTTGACTGCTTAAGTCTGGACCTTGACCGGCGTAGCTCTGGTCTTCGGTGCTTGACAGTCGTTGTCTGTGTCTGAGCCTTGCTGGTACACACGGCTGCGGCAAACTGTCCCGGCTGCAGGAGCTGCGGCAAGACCAACTGTCACTTCCCTTGGCACCAAATCCTCTTCTGTTTTTGCACGCTGGCCTTTTGTATCCAAGGATGGCTTCGTCGCTGTCACCTGACCCGTAGCACTGGCTAATTCCGTCCCTCCTGCAACTTCTCTCCTCCGGATCAGTTCCGCAGGGTTTTGTTCAGGATTGGAAGCCGCATGGCATTGCAGCGTTTTATCCCCGTGCTCCGTTCTCCTGCACATTGCGCATTCCCAGGTGGGCTGCAGTAAAAAGGTCTAAGCCAGCTCTTTGCAAATCTCACGGCTGAGCAGTCCTGTGTGACAGCTGCCTCCCTGGGCATGCGCAGTATGCCAATGAAGCCTGGTAGTGTACAATCTGTTTCACTGTGCAATGCTGGAAAGGCAGAAATTAATGCGCATTGTTTTACAAAGAGCCATCGGTGACACCACTCTTTGCAAATCATGTCACTCATAGCCATAGGGGCTTGATAACATGATTAGTGGGAAGATTAGTCTGGGGAAAGCAATGACCCCATGTGACTAGTCACCCTCTAAATAGCATATTGCGACAACAATTCTAAAATTGATTTTATGTTGATTGAACAGTTTATGTACTCCTGGTTTATATATGTTTAATCAAAACATGGTGGCAATTTGGGGGGCCTTGAGAATCTGAGAGGTTCTCTTTAAGGCCTTGCAGCCAGAACATTGTGAAACCTGAGCTTATGTCAGAATGAAAAATGATCAGTTATTGCTACAGCCAGTGGAAGGTCTGTGCTCCAGAACCTATAAATACATGATCACCAGAAATAATCACCCCCAAACAACTCATTTTCACTCTAAAAGCACCCACCTAAAAGTTGAAAGAGCTTTTTAAGGAAGTTAAAAAAAGAGAAAAAAGATTACAAGCTTGCTGTAAAATCTTGTGTCCTGTCAAAATTAAAGTTTGAATACTTTTGGTCAGTTTTGTTATTTTCCCTGAATCTAATATTCTTGGTGGATGCCACTAGTTCTCCTTCTGTACTTTTTTGTTTGGTGCATGTTGATAGTTCAACAATCCCATACTACATTTGTAACAGTGTACTGTTCTCTGCTTCCCTCTCCTAGAACCCACCCCTTGTGTGCTCAATGCCAAACAGCGATAGAGCCAGTCCATGCGTGTGAGAACAGGAGTAGATTGGAGAAATACTGCATACTCTTTTGGTAATATAGTTTTTTAAAGAAAATCCGTCAACAGGTTTTTCTATGTAATCTGACAGTAGCATACTGTAGGGGCAGAAACCATGTCTCTTACTGGGCTCCTGATTGCCATTTCAATAAAATCAGTGTTTTATCAGCAGGATATTATCACTAGAGGAGTAGGTGTATTGTGCCATGTAGTCCTCCTGCTGTGTAACTCCACCTCCACTACTGTTCAGCACTTTCTGCCTATTCACAGTGTACACAGAAAACTGCCAATCAGTGGTGTGGGCGGGGTTATACACAGCTCAGCATTCAGGGAACTGCTAGATCTGCAGCAGAGAAAACAGGGATTTGATCAAAATGGTAGCAAGCAGCCCAGTAAGTGATATGTTGCTGGAAATGGGGTCTCTGCCCCTACATCATGCTGCTATCCAATTACATAGAAAAAAATATGGTGATAGGTTCTCTTTAATGCAACATATTCCAGCTATAGTTTTTAATGAGTATTTGCACATTGAGGCAAAACTTTACCATAACAGTAAATTAATGTGCAAATAAATTTTAATGTTTTTAAAAAATAATTTATTTGGCCATATCCTTTTGTATAAAATTAATCAAAATGGATGATTTAAACTAAAACGAGCGTTGAATAACATTTTAACAAAAGCAGCTATTTGAGCAGATCGTTGACACATCGTCATGGTCTGGAAACTAGTCAGCCATGTTTGCAATCTCATTAAAATTTTGAGTAGCTTTTTTAACTAGTTTTATTTTTTACTTTGCCCCAGGCTTTATTTACAGCCTTTTAAAGGGGTGAATTAATTTGTAGCATATTTGTTCCAGAAATTTCTGCCACTGTCCCATACATCTGAAAGTAAAGTAAAAAAGCCCATTCTGCAGAAGCAGCCCCATTCAAATGTATGCAACTGATTTATAGTCACAGTATTTCAGCATCCATCTGCCATAATTCTACTAGTACTATTGGAAACGGATGACAAGATTGTCTACAGACACAACCGTAAAAACTTAACGGAGCTGCTATAATGCAATTCCCTTTTAATGTTGCGGCACCTTGCCTGGTAAACATGAATGCAGAATTGTGTGTAGATTTAGAGCCTGCAGGTAATGCTCAGAGATTAATGATCACTATATGAGTTTAATATCTTTGGCTATTAGCCAGAGAGGAGAGCCGCTAAGAGATCATCCATCTAATACATGATCAGCCATTAATTCGGGGATACAGGAAATCTGCGTCTGCCCAGTCCCATTTACGGAAGTCAAACGGGCTGATCTTCTGACCCCGGGGCTAGCTTCATTTGTAGAAGGACTTGTCAATAGAATCATTATAATATTTATACTGAATTTTATATTTTTACTGGGTATTTTGATCACTATGATGAAGTTCTGAGACACCTGATCTGATTGTGTATATACTGTAGACATGTTAATTTTACAATTTTATAAATTTCAATAAACGTGGAGTTATTGGTTATTGATAGTAGAGGATGTTGTGGCATTCTAAAAATTAAGCTGAACGCCTGAGCTGGCTCCTCTTTGAAGCTTGAGGATTAAAATTTATATTAGTAAATCCTTTAGTAATGGCAGCCAAAATAATTAAAAGATGTCATATATATGACCCAACTGTGTTGATCAGAGTATTTACAGACACACACAGGCGTAAGGCAAAATTATTAGAGTAGGATTTTATTAGCAAGTAGCCAGCTTTAAATTCCTCCAAGATGGAGAAAATAATAAGTAGGGGGTTTACAGAGAAATCATAGGCACCCACCCTCCAATGAGAGCTGTTTTATAACAGATCTTTATATTGAAGTTCATGCCAGTATCTTTTGAGCAGAATGGACAAATTTCATTAACAGCGTACATGTGGTTTAGGCTAGAACCGATAGATGCAGTTTATAATAAATATGTTTTTATCCCTGGTTTGCTTCTCCATACTAGAGTATAGCTTCTTGCAACATCTATGTGTGCATTCATGAGTTGAGAGATGCCAATAGTAGCGGGTGCTCTTGAGGCCAAAAATTGCCTGTCGCTGCCAAAATTAGTTAAGGTATCTCTAGGTTAGGTCTTCTGGGGTCCTGTACAGATTTTCTGGCTGGTAACGTGTGTGATGTCACCTGCTAAAGAGTATGGCGATTCATAGGAGCAAAAAAAAAAAACAATGCATATTGGAAAAACACTATTTTCCTTTTAGATGATGTGACTCTATGATTATTTTTTATGTAATCATGCTCCAAGATATGGAATTTAATAAAGTTCATCACCCTTTAGAAGTTCCTTTCCTTGTATTACATCAGCATTCGTACATTGTAGGTCGGGTTTAGATGGCTGTATTTCATGGTTTGTAAACGGAGCAAAAAAAGGGCAGCAGTGTTTACCTGCCCAGATCTTCAAAACCAAATGCACTACCAGCATTGCACTATACAAGCCTTTTTTTGTGCAATTCAAGTACTAAGCAGTGACCCCCTCCATGAAATGGTAGGTTGTGAGTGATTGTCTCATCAGTATTTTGCACCTGTGTAGCCGCCATCTTTATGTGGGTTTGCTGCACTCTGATAGTGCATTTAGTTTTGAAGATCTGGGCAGGTTAACACTGCAGCCCTTTTTTTTTGCTGTTTTTTTTTTTCTTGAATTTTTGGGGGAATTTTAATTCTTCTTAGTGTGGCTTTGCTGTTTCTGTAAACTGAGCACATTGCAAGGACTGACTGTGAATCTCCAGACCTCTACTTGGTACGATTTTACATATTCCTATGAGGTTGTACGTTTTGGACAGAAGACATGAGGGCAGTCCTGAAATTGCAATTCATGCTCAGACCATGAAATACATCTGGCTGAACCCAGCCTCAGCCATAGTCAGAGTACTGGAATTCCCCTGTCTGAGTACAGGGTAGAGAGCAGAGGCTTAGACAGGGAAAGTCCAGTACTCTTACTGTTAGAATATAAGGCATGGATCTTGCTGAGCAGCAATTGAAATAATCTTCTAAAGGAGCATGGACTGGGCAATAAAGTATGTGGAAGAGAAGGAAGCAAAATAAGTTAATGAGCTATATGACAAAAAATTATAAATGTGCAATGCTTTGAGAATAATAACATGGTAAAGAGAAAGTTTTGATACTCTTTAATGGAAGCTGTGAAAAATCTTTTTTCAGGGTATATTCCCCTAGTGGTGACTGCAGGAAGATACTATGATTCAGTTCATCAGTGGGACTCTCCGCTCAACATGGGCCCCATAGGAGTGACATGGTCTGCCTATATGATATTCTGATACAATTAGAAACAATGGTTATTTTTTGTTATTTGTTTTTGTTTGGTTAAAGCTTACAATCTGACAATGAAATATTGAAAGTGGTATTCTAGGATAAGCCAATTATTCCTTGACCTCTTGATAAGTTAGTACTTTTAAATCCACATGGGTTCCACCGCTAGGTTTTCCACGATCGCCACTTGTGTCCCCCATTTTCACCTGGCCAGGGAAGAATTGCATGCTCCTTGCTGTTCTAGTCAAAGTCTATGGTGCTGAAGATGCCAAATGCTGAGCTCGACATTTTTTGGTAGTGGCATAGATTTGAGTGAAGGGCCCTGCTGTTCCATTAAACTCCTTCTTCACCCCGTTTTATTCTGTTTGATGATCAGTGGATGTACCAGCATTGAATCCCATGATAATTTAAGAGTTATATCCTATTCAGTGAAATGTCCCTTTATGGTACTCTTTTAACTTTAAAAAATGTTTGTGTCTAAAGTCTTCTGAATCCACATTATCAGTACTTATTAATCTTGTTTTTCTCTTCTTGTTTTGTAGAAATGATATTGTATGGACTATTTTGTTCAACTAGAATCAATCTGGAAACGACCCAACTGTTACCAGAAATACCGCCTGATCATTCCTACTTTCTCTGGAGTAAACAGCTGGATGAAACTAACCTTAAAAATGCATGACTGGTGACAATATAGTATCAGATTCAAACTTTGCGGGATACAAAAACAAACAATGAAACATCTGCTACAGAAGTAAATGTTTTCCTTGATGATATGTATTTCTCTCCAAAATACAAACCTGATGTATGTATAGGACATTTTATAGACGTATAAAAAGCAAAAGAAATCCTGCTGGTCAAGATGACCTCGGAGGATGTAGATGCTTCTGTTATTTTACCGTTAGTGCATGGAAAAGTGATATCTTCTCCGTCAACTGGAGATGAAAATTCTACGAATACTTTGGATAGTAGTGTTATAAAAAGATCCAGAACAGTCTATGAAGGAGAGATTGCGGAGACAGCGGCATCCATAACTAGGTCGAAAGGGCATCATGTTGAGAATTCTGTAGCAAAGTCTTTTACGATAGCAAGCAAAGAAGAAATCGGAGAAGGCGTAGAAGATCTACATGGGAAACCTTGCATATCAAATGCTGTTGACTGCTTCAGTATAAACAGTAAAGCGTTAGAAAAGGCTTGCAAAGCCAACCTAGGCTTCCATCCATTTTACAAATCGTACAACCCTTTAAAAGGTAAAAATGTATCCTCGGAGCTCCAGATTCCTGCAGTACTCACAGAAATTAATTTTAAAGTGGATCGATCACCGGTGGACAAGAGGGCATTAGAGGGTCAGCTGGTAAATGATCAATGCACAGGTGCAGCTAGCTGCATTCCTACATTACATCTAACTTCTTCCCCTCCCAAGAGCTCTTTATGTGCCACAAATAACCCGTGTTTTTTTGGCAGCCATTTACAGACAATGAAAAGAGATTGCTACGGCAGTTTTGTCTCCGGATCCTGTCATTTAAACAGCCATTGTGAAAGCTGTGACAGTAACGATGGACGAGTAGGTTTCTGTGGTGAAGGAGGTCATCATGTGAATAATCAATCAAGGTTGTGCTCAGAAAAAGCGCCAGTATTTCCCAGTGACAGCGCTCATGGACAGGATTTACTTTGTGTTATGTCCTCAAATCCATTACAAAGTCAAGAGACCTGTGAAAGCTTCATGGATGAAACGGATAATGATTTATCGAGAAGCAAAAAAGACCGCTCCACTCTGCTGGTCAGGAGGTTTTGTAAAAATTATAAAGAGGTGAAAAAGTCTGTTTATACGGGAACCAGCGCAATTGTCAAATCGCTGCCATCTGGTCACATTGGGACTAGAGCGTGCTGTTTTGTTGAGAGGAAACTAGAAAGGACAAATGAACTCAAGTGTCACTGGGTAACTGCTCGATGGCGGACATCTGTGCAGGGTTCATCCAGGAGAGGGGACTTACTCTGCTACTTGGTGAGAATGACAGTATGTGAGGTAAGAATAAGTAATATGTATTTTTATTCTACTTTATCATGTTGTATGTATGACATGGAAAGGGTCGCACAAAATATTTTTCATCCTTCTTAGAGGGTTTTTACCAAGTTCTTAGATGGATACAGTTGTAAAGTACCTGTAAAAACAAGCAACTTTGCAATATACTCATTGTTAAAACTTTTCTCTATTATCAAGATAACAGTAATTTTTTATTTGATTCTGCTCTTTGTCTATGTTACTGGCCATCACTATGATCAAGCAGTGATGGCCGAATATGTACCGGGCTTATGAGATCTTTCTCATAGAGCTTGCAAGCACTGCTCTGAAGCTGGCCAGGATGGCTGGACTACACTGTTAGCGCTCAATCCCTGCCAGCTTCACTGCTATTGTTCTACTGATGCTGCCGAGGCAAAGCTGCCTTATGTAGCAGCATCGGAAGCACAGTTTGAGCCTGCTGTGGAATGATGCTGCCGGTTCAAACTGTCAATCAAGTTAGAGAGCACACCCCACAGGAAGTCTGGAGGCTGGGAAGCAGAGTGCTACTGAACTGATAACAACCCCTTTTTCATTAATTCTTTGTATATGTGCATGTAATGTAGCATGAGTGTATTAATATACTCACCTATCGCCTCCTCATAAATTAAGTTATGTGTAATAATGAGAAATGACACAGGGAAAAAGTGTTCAAAATGCTTACTGAAATGTAATTAATACTTCATACAAAAGCCTTCGTTGGTGATGACAACTTCGAGACGCCTCCTGTTTGGAGAAACGAGTTGCATGCATTGCTCAGGTGTGGTTTTGGCCATTCTTCCATTCAAACATTCTTCAAATCCTGGAGGTTCAGTGGGCTCCTTCTATGCTTTCCTTCCATACATTTTTTATTGGATTCAGATCAGGCGTTTGGCTCGGTCATTCTGGCAGCTTTATTTTCTTTCTCTGAAACCAATTGAGAGTTTCCTTGGCTGTGTGCTTGGGATCATTGACTTGCTGAAATGTCTGCCCTCGTTTCATCTTCATCATCCTTGTAAATGGCAGCAGATTTTTACTGAGAATGTCTTGGTACATTTGTCTAGTCATCCTTCCTTCAATCATATGAAGTTTGTCAGTGCCATATGCTGAAAAACGGTCCCACACCATGATGTTCCCACCTCCAAACTTCACTGTGGGTATGGTGTTTTTGGGGTGATCTGCAGTACCTTTTGGCCTCCAAATATGGTGGGTATTATGGCATCCAAAGAGTTACATTTTGGTCTCATCTGACCAGAGTATATTCTCGCAGTATTTCTCAGGCTTGTCTAAATATTGTTGAGCAAACTTTAAACGCGATTGAACATGCTTTTTGTTCAGCAATGGAGTCTTGTGTATGGAGTGTGCATACAGACCATGTAGGGTAGAGTGCATTACTTATAGTTACCTTTGAAACAATTGTACCTGCTGATTCCAGGCCTTTCTGTAGCTCTCCATAGGTGGTCTTGGCTCTTAAACAACTCTTCTGATAATTATTTTTACTCCTCTGTCTGAAATCTTGCAGGGAACACCTGGTTATGGCTGGTTTATGGTGAAATTACGTTCTTTACGCTTCCGGATTATGGCCCCAACAGTTGTAACTGGAACTTTCAATAGTTTAGAAATTTTTCTGTAACCAATGCCATCACACGCACACACACCTTCTTTTTTTGGAAATATTAGGTAAGCCTTGTGTCATTACTCTGCAGATCCTATGTGTAGCTCACTCCCCTATCTTAGGAAAACCGTGGAGGAGGTCAGCCACTTGGATAAGACAGCAGCTGTCTAGGCATTTGAGAAACTGGTGTTGAGGAGGAACACAGCACAGCCAGGGCTGATAACAGCTTCCGGGTCCAGCCCTACTGTCCTGTCCTGTGAGCCCTCCACCCTCACACTATACTTTTTGACCTGATGATGTCAAGGTTCCCAGAGTAAAAAAAGGGACAGTGGAGGAAGCGCAGCACACCTTGTAAATCAGCTGTGCATCCTCCACTGTGCTATGCCTTGTGTGTTGTGCGGTGGGTTTCTTAAATGTAAACACTCACCCCTGGGGCTCACCATGCAGAAGAGCAGAGACTCCAGCCAGTGAGTGAAGGCATTCATTGGCCAGTGTTACTCACTTCCTGTACAACGCCCCCTTCTGCAAATTTAATGTAGTTTTATCGTACAGTTCTAGCTTATTAAGAAAATTAGTGCCCCCTCCACGACTGCCATCTCCTCCTGCCTACCCCACATCCTGACCCTGTTCCTAATAAACGCATACGTGTTTCAAGTCATATTGTCTGAATCGTAATATTATATTTCCTTTTGATCATCAATATATATACCATGTGATTTTTAACTTGTTCTTTCTTTCTTTTGTTCTTTTTCTCTTTTTTTAACTAGAGGTTGGAAAGATGACAAAAAAGAACTAAAATGTCTCAAGTCAATATTTTCAGAAGGCGGTCATGTTTAGTAACACTAAATTATTAAGCTGCCTTTTGTATTGAGCAATTCTCCCTCTGATTAGCAGCAGAGAACATGAATAATTTACCGTGAAAATTGTAATAGGATTATACCTGACCTTAATCCTTCACAGCCAAAAGCTTTTCAACAGAGTTTTCAATAGTGATTTCTGTATGTACTTTGTAACTATACCAGATAAGTCTCCTAGGCTGAAAGCCAGGCTGCTTCTAAGTGACATGTAATATAATTTTAGATTTAAGACTGAATTCAGACATCCATGAAACATTGTCCGTGTACAGACTGTGATGTACGGACTGGCCATGGATCTCCTTACCAGAACTTAAAAGCCTCATATATGCCTATGGAGGGTATGAAGTTCGGGTCAGGAGATCTACGGCCACTCTGTGCTCTGTGGTTCGTATTCGGACCGTGTTTTACAGATGTTTGAATTCAGTTTAAAGCACTTAGAGGACCAGTCATGACTAGTGTTGAGCGATACCTTCCGATATCGGGAAATATCGGATCGGATTGGATCGGACCGATACCGAAAAAGTATCGGATATCGCCGATTCCGATACCGGAAACCAATGCAAGTCAATGGGACATAAATATCGGAATTAAAATAAACCCTTTCTTTCCTTGTAGGTTATTTCTACATGAAGGAAAACAACTAAGAATAATGTAGAATGTATTGGGGGAGGTGGGGGAGACAATAAAGGCATAGAGGTTTAGCCCAGTCAAATGGAATAGCAGGAATTAATATTTTTTTATTATGTTCTGAGTTACGGAAATATTAACTATGTTAAGTATTTTTATATTTTGTCAGATATTTATGTTTCACTACTTCCATGCTCTTCACCTTCTTTTTTACTTCTCCCACACTTTCTCCTTCATCATCCTCAGCATCTTTTTCATCCACTTCTTCTTCACCTTCTTCTTCTTCACCTTCTTCGTATTATTCTTTTTTTTACATTCTTCATATTCTACTTCTTCATCTTCTTCATATTCTTCTTCTTCATCATATTCTTATTTGTGACAGGCATTCCTGTAGTTGTTATCTATAAAAGGTTGGACATTACACCTTTCGTTCTGCCCGTCACAAAAGATTTACAACAGGATTTGTCCGCGTTCAGTTTGGCCTGCAGCAGCAGGTCTTTTCCAGGGGCACCACGAGGAGGAACGGACTCACCCCCATACACTGCTTAGTCATCTTCTGCTTATAATTTAGATATTATCTTTTGCTCTGATTTTTAGTCTTATGCTTAATGTTCTTCCGCTTTTTGTTCTGCAGCTTCTTGTATTTCTGCTTCTTGGTTTTCTGTCTCTTGTTTTTCTGTATCTTGGTGCTTGTCTTCTCTTCTTTGTCTTCTTGGTCAACTTCTTCAGGGTCATCTTCTTGGTCTTCTTCGGGGTGGTCTTCAGGGTCGTCGTCTTCGGGGGTCCTCGTCTTCGGGGTCCTCGTCTTCTTCGGGTTGGTCTTCTGGGTCCTCGTCTTCGGGGTCCTCGTCTTCTTCGGGGTGGTCTTCAGGGTCCTCGTCTTCTTCGGGGTGGTCTTCAGGGTCCTCGTCTTCTTCGGGGTGGTCTTCAGGGTCCTCGTCTTCAGGGTCATTGTCTTCGGGGTCCTCGTCTTCTTAGGGTTGGTCTTCAGGGTCCTCGTCTTCAGGGTCCTCGTCAGGGAGATCCAGAGTGATTACCAAGAACCATTTCAAAAAGCTTGAACTTGGAAATGTAGCAGAAGGTACAAGAAAGCTGAGGAACTACCGAGGACCAGCTGACGGTACTGGAACCCGGATGGATAGCAGAAGGTACAAGAGCCAATGGAACTACCGAGGACCAGCTGATGTTACTGGAACTCGGTTACTAAGCAGGAGGTACCTGTGCCAGAAAGCACTACCAAGGACCAGCAGACGTTGGTGGAACTTGGATACCGAGAAGGAGGCACCTAATCCAAAGGCACTGCCGAGAACCAGCTGACGGTACTGGAACCCGGATGGGTAGCAGAAGGTACAAGAGCCAATGGAACTACCGAGGACCAGCTGATGTTACTGGAACTCGGTTACTAAGCAGGAGGTACCTGTGCCAGAAAGCACTACCAAGGACCAGCAGACGTTGGTGGAACTTGGATACCGAGAAGGAGGCACCTAATCCAAAGGCACTGCCGAGAACCAGCTGACGGTACTGGAACCCGGATGGGTAGCAGAAGGTACCCATGTAAAAAAAAAGTTCAAGGCCGCGAGCCGGCCGCAGTTACCAAAACCCACAGTCCTACAGAGGGTGCTTGTCCTATTGGCACTATGGAACCAGCCTTCATTGCCAGATCCCGCAGCCCACATAGGAGTCACCTAAACTGCAGGCACCATAGAGTCGGCTAACCCGACCGCAACACGACAGGACAACGCATTGGAGGCAAAGTGACGTTGACACTACCCGGAAACAGCTGGCGTGCTGGAACCAGGCTGGGCAGGAGGGAGTACCCGTGCCAAAGACACTGCCGAGAACCAGCTGACGGTACTGGAACCCGGATGGGTAGCAGAAGGTACAAGAGCCAATGGAACTGCCGAGAACCAGCTGGCGGTGCTGGAGCCCAGGGTAAATACTAAAAACAGAAGAGCCAGAGGTGTATTTGGAGGAGGTTTTAAATCCGTACTACAGTGGATGTGGACAAAGCAGGAGAATTTGCCGGACACACAGCTGGGGATCAGCTGACGTTACTGAATCCCAATAACACTGGAGCAAGCGTTGACTGTGCAGACGGCACTTCTGAGCAGCAACTAGCGGTATTGGAGCCCAGGGTAAATACTAAAAACGGAGGAGCCAGAGGTGTAATTGGAGCAAGTTTTAAATAAGTAGCACAGTGAATATGGACAGAGCAGGAGAAATTGCCGTGAACACAGCAGGGGAACAGCTGACGTTACCGAACCCCAATAACACCGCAGCAAGTGTTGACTGTGCAGACGGCACTTCCGAGCGCCAACTGGCGGTGCTGGAGCCCAGGGATAAGAATGAAAACAAAGAAGCCAGAGGTGTAATTCGAGCAACTTTAAAATCTGTAGTAGTGAGAATGTGGACAGAGCAGGAGAAATTGCCGTCCGCACAGCAGGGGAACAGCTGACGTTACTGAACCCCAATAACACGGCAGCAAGTGTTGACTGTGCAGACAGCACTTCCGAGCGCCAACTGGCGGTGTTGGAGCCCAGGGTAAATACTAAAAACGGAGGAGCCAGAGGTGTAATTGGAGCAAGTTTTAAATAAGTAGCACAGTGAATATGGACAGAGCAGGAGAAATTGCCGTGAACACAGCAGGGGAACAGCTGACGTTACTGAACCCCAATAACATGGTAGCAAGTGTTGACTGTGCAGACGGCACTTCCGAGCGCCAACTGGCGGTGCTGGAGCCCAGGGATAAGAATGAAAACAGAGGAGCCAGAGGTGTAATTCGAGCAACTTTAAAATGTGTAGTACAGTGGATGTGGACAAAGCAGGAGAAATTGCCGTCCGCACAGCAGGAGAACAGCTGACGTTACTGAACCCCAATAACACGGCAGCAAGTGTTGACTGTGCAGACGGCACTTCCGAGCGCCAACTGGCGGTGCTGGAGCCCAGGGATAAGAATGAAAACAGAGGAGCCAGAGGTGTAATTCGAGCAACTTTAAAATGTGTAGTACAGTGGATTTGGACAAAGCAGGAGAAATTGCCGTCCGCACAGCAGGAGAACAGCTGACGTTACTGAACCCCAATAACACGGCAGCAAGTGTTGACTGTGCAGACGGCACTTCCGTGCGCCAACTGGCGGTGTTGGAGCTCAGGGATAATACTGAAAACAGAGGAGCCAGAGGTGTAATTGGAGCAACTTTAAAATCTGTAGTAGTGAGAATGTGGACAGAGCAGGAGAAATTGCCGTCCGCACAGCAGGGGAACAGCTGACGTTACTGAACCCCAATAACATGGTAGCAAGTGTTGACTGTGCAGACAGCACTTCCGAGCGCCAACTGGCGGTGCTGGAGCCCAGGGATAAGAATGAAAACAGAGGAGCCAGAGGAGTAATTGGAGCAACTTTAAAATGTGTAGTACAGTGGATTTGGACAAAGCAGGAGAAATTGCCGTCCGCACAGCAGGAGAACAGCTGACGTTACTGAACCCCAATAACACGGCAGCAAGTGTTGACTGTGCAGACGGCACTTCCGTGCGCCAACTGGCGGTGTTGGAGCTCAGGGATAATACTGAAAACAGAGGAGCCAGAGGTGTAATTGGAGCAACTTTAAAATCTGTAGTAGTGAGAATGTGGACAGAGCAGGAGAAATTGCCGTCCGCACAGCAGGGGAACAGCTGACGTTACTGAACCCCAATAACATGGTAGCAAGTGTTGACTGTGCAGACAGCACTTCCGAGCGCCAACTGGCGGTGCTGGAGCCCAGGGATAAGAATGAAAACAGAGGAGCCAGAGGAGTAATTGGAGCAACTTTAAAATGTGTAGTACAGTGGATGTGGACAAATCAGGAGAAATTGCCGTCCGCACAGCAGGAGAACAGCTGACGTTACTGAACCCCAATAACACGGCAGCAAGTGTTGACTGTGCAGACGGCACTTCCGAGCGCCAACTGGCGGTGTTGGAGCTCAGGGATTACAGTTCAGGTGGTAGAAACATGAACAGAACAGGAGACCTGGATACTGTTGCCAACCAATTATTTATTCTGGAAGAGGACTGGCAAATTCATGAGAGATCCAGGCCTTGTTCATTTTGAGAAAAGTAAGCCGGTCAACGTTATCGGAGGATAGTCGCATGCGACGGTCTGTTAGTACACCACCTGCGGCACTAAAGACGCGTTCCGATAATACACTAGCAGCAGGGCAAGCTAGCACCTCCAGTGCATACTGACTAAGCTCTGGCCATGTATCCAGCTTACAGACCCAAAACTTGAAGGGAGAAGAGCCGTCTGGGAGTACACTAAGAGGGCAAGACATGTAGTCTGTCACCATCTGACGGAAACGTTGCCTCCTGCTGACTGGAGCTGTCTGTGATGGTGTAGACATTTGTGGCGGCGGGGACACAAAACTTTGCCACATTTCGGCCATACTGGTCTTGCCTTGTGCTGAGGCGCTGCTTCTGCTCCCTCTTTGTGCAGAGCTTCCTCCACTGCCTCGACGCACTGAGCTGCTTTGTAAAGCACTAGCAGCACTGCTCTCGGTTGGAATGGAGAACATGATGGAATGCACCAGTGCGTCTTGGTACTCCCGCATTTTACGCTCCCGGTTCAATGGTGTTATGAGGCTTTGTAAGTTGTCCCGGTAGCGAGGATCTAGGAGGGTGGACACCCAATAATCAGCCGTGTTGAGAATGTGGGCGATGCGGCGGTCGTTTCTGAGGCACTGCAGCATGAAATCAACCATGTGCTGCAGACTGCCAACTGGCCAAGAAACGCTGTCCCCTGCTTGAGGCGTGATCTCTGCCTGCTCTGCATCACCCCACCCTCGCTCTAGATACTGACTACTAGAGCATTGTGTACCTCCCTCCTCTGGACAGATGTCTTCCTCATCCATTGACTCCTCCTCATCCTCCTCACAAAGTGTCCCCTGCCTAGGCCTTTGTGAGGAACCACGTTGCGCAGACTGTAGAGAAGCAGATGGCATTTGTGACTCCTCATCCTCCACCTCTTCCAAAACCTCGTCCCTTAGTGCTTGCAGTGTTTTTTCAAGCAGGCAGATAAGGGGGATAGTCATGCTGACTAGTGCATCATCTGCACTCGCCATCCGCGTGGAATAATCGAAGGCACGCAAAACGTGGCAAATGTCCTTCATAGAGGCCCACTCAGTGGTGGTGAAGTGTGAACGGCGCGCACTGCGACTTGTTTGCGCCTGCTGCAGCTGGTACTCCATTACTGCTGCCTGCTGCTCACACAACCTCTCCAACATATGTAACGTTGAATTCCACCTGGTGGGTAGGTCACATATGATGCGATGTTCCGGAAGACATAATCGGCGCTGCAGAGCTGCAATGCGTGATCTTGCATTGCTGGAACGCCGCAAGTGAGCGCACTCTATGCGGACCTTGTGAAGCAGTGCATCAAGATCCGGATAGTCCCTCAAAAAACTCTGCACGACCAAGTTGAGCACATGTGCCAGACATGGGATGTGAGTGAGGTTGCCTAGGCCCAGAGCTGCCACCAGATTTCGGCCATTGTCACACACTACCATGCCTGGCTGGAGATTCGCTGGCACAAACCACACGTCACTCTGCTGCTTGATGGCATTCCAGAGCTCCTGCGCTGTGTGGCTTCGATTCCCCAAAGAAATTAATTTTAATACGGCCTGTTGACGTTTGGCCACGGCTGTGCTCATATCGGTCATCATAACAGGTAACCGTTCACGGGTCGATGTGGAGGTAGACCGTGACGGCTCCTGCAGCGCTGATTCAGAGGAACTGGAGTATGAGGAGGAGTCAATGTGTACAGACTGGATTCCTGCAATCCTTGGAGTTGGCAGAACACGTACAGCGCCACTCTCAAGATCTGTACCCGGCTCCACAACATTTACCCAATGGGCAGTGAGGGAAAGGTATCGTCCCTGTCCATGCTTACTGGTCCACGCATCAGTGGTCAGGTGGACCTTGCTACTGACGGCGTTTTGTAGCGCATGTTTAATTTTTCCCTCCACATGATGTTGCAGGGCAGGGACGGCTTGCCTGCTGAAATAAAAGCGGCTGGGCACGTTGTATTGTGGGACTGCCAATGCCATAAAGTTACGGAATGTGTCAGTCTCCACCAGCCTGAATGATAGCATTTCAAGGGCCAGTAGTTTAGCAATGCCAGCATTCAGAGCCTGTGCTCGGGGGTGGTTTGCCGAGTATGGGCGCCTTTTCTCCCATGCCTGTGCTAACGATGGCTGTAGACTGGCCTGGGAGTGTGAGGATGACTGGGAAAGTGGTGCTGTGGGTGGAATTACACTGTGTCTCTGTACAACAGTGCCAGAGATTCTTCCATGGCGATCCTGTGAGGAAGCCGAACCAGCTGTGTGTGAGCTGGAGGAAGAGGCTACAACACGAGCTGAAGAGGTGGTAGGTGGCGCTGTAGGTTGGCCTAGGTCTTCAGTGTGTTTGTGTAACTCCACCACGTGCTTGGTCCGCACATGTTTCCACATATTTGTGGTATTGAGGTTGCTGACACTTTTCCCTCTTTTCACCTTCTGATTACACAGCTTGCATTTGACAAAGCAAATGTCATCTGCAACTGTGTCAAAAAAGGACCAGGCACTGCAAGTCTTGGGAGCGCCCGCTTTGGATTTTGGAAGAGCCATGCTCCTAATGGGTGCCGAAGTGGAGGCTACAGGCAACCAAGTCTGCCCCCTCCCTCTCCCTCCTTTTTGGGCCGTTCGGGGAATCTCTTCCTCAGAGCTGCTCCCACCACCTTCCTGTCCCTCACGCCATGATGGGTCAAGGACCTCATCATCTACACCACCCTCTTCAAACAACTGCTTCTCCTGGGTAGTCTCGACAGCACAGTACGCACCAGAAAGTGGCACCTGAGTCTCATCATCAGATGCGTACTGAGGTGTGCTGCTGACCATAGGCACTGGCCCACCCGCCTCTTCAGATTCAGAGAGACAAAACGGTTGCGCATCACTGCATACTACCTCTTCTTCAAATTCTCGAATTCTGCTTGGCTGGCCCCCTCTTTCCAAGCCAAGAGATTCAGAGAACAGAAGTAGAGATGGCTCCTGTCCAGGGCTCTCTGACTGCCTGGGCAATTTGGCAGGTGGTGAAGAGACAGATGGGTGCTCTTCAGTGCTCAGGACCTGAGAGGATCTGGAACTAATTGAAGTCGATGCGTTAGCTGCCATCCATCCGACAACGGCTTCAATTTGGTCCTCGCGCAGCAGTGGGGTACGGCTAGCTCCTACAAAGCTGCGCATAAAGGACTGTTCCCTGGTAAAACTGGGGGATGCTGAGTCACTGGTGCCCGCAGCAGGCACAGAATCCCCACGTCCTCTCCCTGCAGGCACAGAATCCTCACGTCCTCTCCCTGCAGAAACTCCACGCCCACGCCCACGACCACGACCACATGCCTTACTCCCTGCCTTCTTCATCTTGGTAGACTGATAAAGATAGGCAGAAAAGTACTAAGGGCTTAGTGTGCTTATTCCTGAACAGCTGCTAACAGGTATAAGAAACACTAATTTTATAAAGTGTGGACTAGACTTTAATATGAGCTAATGTGGCCTACACAACTGTAAAGTGGAGTGTTTGGTGAACTTTATTTAGGTTTTTTTTGTCACAAAAAGACACTGGATGTGCCTAAAGATGTAATAACGATAGTATCACAAACTTTTTGTAGCTATTACAATGTAGGAAGGTAACCTACAATGCAATAGATGAGGCTGCAAAAAATAGGCTAATACTAATCTGGCTGGGGCTGCAGGGCCCAATGCTGCAGAAAGGCTCCTCTATCTACTCCTATATAGTGTGTTTGGAATCAATTTAGCTGAATATGGATGGAACCACCACACTAATAGGAGATATCAGGAAAAATTATGAATTGGCAATAAAGGACAATGTATGAGGCAGTGACACACACTGAGTGCACTACAACCAGACGGGGTTGAAGCACACACTACAGGGTGAGCTGCACTCACACACCAGACCTTGCAGACAGCGGTGAACAGTACAGATGCAGAGCACTGTGCACTAGTGCTGCAAGACGGAAAAAAAATTCTCTATCTACTCCTATATAGTGTGTTTGGAACCAATTTAGCTGAATACAGATGGAACCACCACACTAATAGGAGATATCAGGAAAAATTATGAATTGGCAATAAAGGACAATGTATGAGGCAGTGACACACACTGAGTGCACTACAACCAGACGGGGTTGAAGCACACACTACAGGGTGAGCTGCACTCACACACCAGACCTTGCAGACAGCGGTGAACAGTACAGATGCAGAGCACTGTGCACTAGTGCTGCAAGACGGAAAAAAATTTCTCTATCTACTCCTATATAGTGTGTTTGGAACCAATTTAGCTGAATACAGATGGAACCACCACACTAATAGGAGATATCAGGAAAAATTATGAATTGGCAATAAAGGACAATGTATGAGGCAGTGACACACACTGAGTGCACTACAACCAGACGGGGTTGAAGCACACACTACAGGGTGAGCTGCACTCACACACCAGACCTTGCAGACAGCGGTGAACAGTACAGATGCAGAGCACTGTGCACTAGTGCTGCAAGACGGAAAAAAATTTCTCTATCTACTCCTATATAGTGTGTTTGGAACCAATTTAGCTGAATACAGATGGAACCACCACACTAATAGGAGATATCAGGAAAAATTATGAATTGGCAAAAAAGGACAATGTATGAGGCAGTGACACACACTGAGTGCACTACAACCAGACTTGGCTGAAGCACACACTACAGGGTGAGCTGCACTCACACACACAGACCTTGCAGATAGCGGTGAACAGCACAGGGAACTGTGCACTAGCACTGCAAGGCACAGTGATTTAGAAAGTAGCTTGGGTAAAGCAGTATAGAGCAAATAGGTAGCTAAAACTGTCCCTCAGAACAACAGCGTCCTATCCCTAACTGAATTCACAGCAGAGTGAGCTCAAAATGGCGGCGGTGGCTTTTATAGTGCATCATGACATCATTTCAGCAGCCAATCACAGCCATGCCATTAGTTAAGATGCCTACATGCCTAACAGGATGTGCCCACACTTCTTAGGATCCTCATTGGCTGAATAAAATGAAAATGTCTCATTGCATTATGGGAACTTCCGATTCCGGTATACGATATTGCAATAGTATCGGAATTAAGTATCGGAATTCCGATACCGCGAATATCGGCCGATACCCGATATTTCAGTATCGGAATGCTCAACACTAGTCATGACATTCAAAAATACCCTGTTTTAATCGTATTATATTTCTGTTGTTTTCCAAAATAATCTACTTTTCATATTTTTTTAGCATCTGCCACACCGTTCCGGAGATTTAGGTCTTTTTATTTTGTAAGCCCATTGTGCTAATATTTAATGTCAGTAGTAAGGAGGCGTGGCTCTGAATAATTATGCAGAGCAGACTAAAGACACGCCCCCAAAATCTGAGAGCCACGCCTCTTTGTAAAGACGATAAAAATTATCACTAAAAAAAGCCCCATATCTCTGAAACCATGTGGCCGATTTAAAAAAAGAAAAAAGTTGAATAATCAGGGGAGCAATGGGAATAAAATAAGCTAAAAAGAAAAAAAAATGGCCACCTTATAATGCTCCATACAGAATACTGGCCCCCATACAATGCTCCATGCAAGCTGGGCCCCATATAATGCCCCATATAATGCCTCATGCCTCCATACATAAAAAAAAAAAAAATCAAATACTCACCTCACCTGCTGCTGCTCTCATCACTGCCACTGCTCTGCTCCGGACTCCTCAGCATCGCCGTCTTCCCGCTCTCTGCTGCACTGTGACTGCTCAGCAGAGGGCGTTGTGGAAAGACGTCATCGTGCCCTCTGACCTGAGATGTCACAGTGCAGCAGAGAGCGGGAAGACATCGGAGCTGCGGAGGCACGGGGAGAGGTAAGTATTGTGCCGGCCGGGGCCCTGAGCAAGCAGGGGATGGCCTACTCTGGCATCGGACTCCTCCGCTCACAGGCCCCATAGCGCGCCGGGGTTCCTGATGGCGAGTGGGCACCCCCGCCGGCACTTGCCCAGGTGCACCGGGTGCTGACGCCGGGCCTGCTATGAGCTGTTGGTGAGTTTTTGATGTTGCAGAATTTCAAAACTATTTCTGCATCTGTTATGAAAATTAGGTTACTTGCATTTTTTCATTGCGTTTTTGTCTTTTTGGTATGTCATGCTTCAGAACAAGCTGCTTTGTTTTTGATGCTTCCTGATATTTGCCTTTGACAAGACTTTGATACAGTCATGTGTGGATTACATGCATTTTTAATGCATTTCCAAAGCAGAAACACACTTAAAACATACGTGCGTTTTTTACCTGTGGATTTTCTGCATCTAGTACAAGCTTATAGGGAAAAATCTGCACACAAAACTCAGCGTACCTGCAAGAGAAATTGATATGTTGCTGATTTGAAACAAGCACCGCAGACCAGTTTACACTGAGGAATAAGAAAAGCACAGACGGCATGATATTTCTATAAATCCCATTCACTTTCCTGGAACTGTAAGATGCTGCATTTTCAACGTAGTGAAAATATGCAGCGTTACAAACTCGCCAAAAACTCATTGTGGCCTCACAGCCTAAAGGGGTTATCTGGCCTCAGGCTACTAGTCTGCAGTTACTGTATGTGAGGATTCTCCGGTGTCGGCACTGGTAACAGCAGGCACGTGACCACAAGTTTGTGATTTGCATACATGCGGTCACATGCCAACTAGATGCAGATCTATTGTGCGATGCCGGGTACAGTCTTGTGGGAATGTGGCCAGCAGTATGCATATCACATACTTGAGGTCACATGACCTCCGGCTCCCTGCATCCGCACCGAATCTCACAACCCACAGCGCACAGCACGTGATGTGAGGATTCACAAGTCTACAGTCATATAGAGTGAGTGCAGACTTGTAGCCTGAGGCCGGACAACACCTTTAATGTAGAATTAGCGCTATATAACAGCAAGGGGATCCTCTAGAAATGTTATTTAAGGGGGAATATAATTATTTGCTAAAATAGACATGGATAAGTGGTGGCCACAGGTTCTATGTAAAAGGGAATGTGGTGGCGGTTTTGTTGACATTTCTTTTAAAGATTACCGTATATTCCGGCGTATAAGACGACTTTTGAAGACTGAAAAATCTTCTGTCTAGTCTGGGGTCGTCTTATACGCCGGTAATGCTTTTGAACTTTCAGAAATTGACATGCGGGGATACTCTGGGGGTGTTAATAAGCTGCCGTGGCCGTATCCCTGCCATGTCGGAGTTAATATAAGGTGGAGGGAGTTAAAATACGGCGGCGGTAGGTCCAGACAGTCAGCGCTTCTGTGCTGAAACTGACACATCGCTGCGTATTCCCAGCTCCGGACACAGCGCAGGACTTCTGTGCCGACAGCTTTCACTTGTCACAGAAGCGCTGCGCTGTGTCCGGAGCAGGGAAGTTCGCATCGCTTCTGTGACAATATATGAAAAGCCGGCAATTCAGCAGCGGCATAAGCCGGCACCCGACAATTTAGAATAGAAAGAATAGAGCATCACACATAGATTAGATAGATAGAAACATGTCAGTCACATATATATGAAGTACAGTGACAGTATTGCTTACTGTACTTGTCATTTAGTGTAAAGGATTTATTAAAACAAATATTAGTGTTTTCATGCACCGTCTCTTTAAAAAAGCCGGCCGGCAATTCAGCAGCGGTACCCGACAATTTAGAATGGAAGGAATAGAGCATCACACATAGATTAGATAGATAGAAACATGTCAGTCACATATATATGAAGTACAGTGACAGTGCTGGTTACTGTACTTGTCATCTAGTGTTAAAATAACGGATTTATTTAAAAAAAAATTGGCGTGGGGTTCCCCTTAATTTTAGTCTCTAGCGGAGGTTAAGCAGACGGCTGGGGCAGATGTTTGAAGCCTGGGAAGGGGGTAATACCCACGGAGCTTCCCAGACTACTAATATCAGCCCCCAGCTGAATACCTAGCCTTTACTAGCTATTAAAATGGGGGATCCCAAAAAAATGACGTGGGGTCCCCCCTATTTTAATAGCTAGCAAAGGCTAGGCAGACAGATGGGGGCTGATATTAATAGCCCAGGAAGGGTGCCATGAATATTGGCCCCCTCCCAGGCTAGAAACACCAGACGTCAGCCGCCCCAGAAATGGCGCATCCATAGGATGCGCCAATTCTGGCACTTAGCCTCGCTCTTCCCACTGCCCTGTAGCGGTGGCAGTGGGGTAATAGGGTTGGGGTTGATGTCAGCTTATAATGCCAGCTGACATCAAGCCCAGGTTAGTAATGGAGAGGCGTCTATAAGACACCCCCATTACTAACCCCATAGTAAAAGTTAAAAAAAACACAAACACCCAGAATAAAGTCCTTTAATTGAAATAAACACACAATTCTTTATTGTTCTAAATTAAACCATACTTACCATCACGCCCATTCCAGCTGAAGCCAACGATCTCCTGCAATAAAAGTAAAATAATAAAGCAACCTCATCCTTACCTTTCCATGGTTCCCAGGACAGCTTCAGCTCTGCTACATCGAGATGACAGGCTGGACCGCAGCAGAACGCTGCCATCCAGCCTGTCATCCCGCAGACACTGAGAAGTGCAGGCATGCTTGCGCTCCTCAGTGTCTCGCTGTGACGGCATCCAGATGAGCCGACAATGAACTCAGCTCACCTCCTGGACGTCCGTCACTGACAGCGTGGGAAACTTCTACTGCGCATGCGGGGAGCAGGAGAATTTTCCCACGCTGTCAGTGACGTGCATGAGGTGAGCTGAGTTCATTGGACATGATCTCGGCTCATCTGGATGCCGTCACAGTCAGACACTGAGGAGCACAAGCATGCCTGCGCTTCTCAGTGTCTGCCGCATGGCAAGCTGAACGGCAGCGTTCTGCTGCGGTGCAGCCTGTCATGTGAATGTAGCAGAGCTGGACCGGTCCTGGGAACCATGGAGAGGTAAGGATGAGGTTGCTTTATTATTTTACTTTTATTGCAGGAGATCGTTGGCTTCAGCTGGAATGGGCGTGACGGTAAGTATGGTTTAATTTAGAACATTAAAAAATTGTGTCTTTATTTCAATTAAAGGACTTTATTCTGGGTGTTTGTGTTTTTTTTAATTACTTTACTAGAAATTCATGGCGGTCATGTCTAATATTGGCGTGACCCCATGAATTTCGGGCTTAGGGCCAGCTGATAATGCCAAGCTGGCCCTAACCCCTTTATTACCCAGTGAGCCACCGCACCAGGGCCCTGGATGAGTTGGGTACAGCGCCAGAAGATGGCGCTTCTATGAACGCGCCATTTTCCGGGGTGGCTGCGGACTGCAATTTGCAGCGGGGGGGGGGCCAGAAAGCTTGGGCCTCCCTGCGCTGCAGATTCCAGCCCCCAGCTGCCTAGTTGTACCTGGCTGGACACAAAAATAGGGCGAAGCCCCGCGTCTTTTTTTTTAAAATTATTTCATGAAATAATTTAAAAAAAAAGGGCTTCCCTATATTGTTGTGTCCGGCCAGGTACAAATAGGCAGCTGGTGGTTGGGGGCAGCCCGTTCCTGCCTGCTGTACCTGGCTGGACACAAAAATATGGCGAAGCCCACGTCAACATTTTTGGGAAAAATTAATTACAAAATTAATAATAATTTAGGGACTGCATCTTTATTAACCCCTCAATTGTCATTTAGTGTTAAAATAAAGGATTTTTTAAAAAGAAAATTGGCGTGGGATCCACCATCATTATAGTCTCTAGCGGAGGTTAAGCAGATGGCTGGGGCAGATGTTTGAAGTCTGGGAAGGGGGTAATACCCACGGAGCTTCCCAGGCTACTAATATCAGCCCCCAGCTGAATACCTAGCCTTTACTAGCTATTAGAATGGGGGACCCCCCCAAAAAATGACGTGGGGTCCCCCCTATTTTAATATGTTTATGAGTGACAGTTTTCCTGCTATATACCTGCATGTCATAAGAATTTAAATTAAAAAAGGACCATGTTAAATTCAAATCTGTTTTTTTTTAATTTTTACCGGTGTTTGGTATGCGTTGGAAAAGGGGTAGTCTTATACGGTGAATATATCCTAAACTCTATATTTTAACAGGAAAGTAGGGGGGTCGTCTTATACACCAGGTCGTCTTATACGCCGGAATATACGGTAATTTTGTTTTACCTTGCTCTTGAGTAATACTTTGGATTACTGGAGACACCTAGTGGTTTTACACAAAACATTTTCCTGTCTTTTTTTTTTTTTTCTGCTTCAAAGTTCACACAGCTCATGTATGACTTTTAGTTCAATAGATTGTTACTTTGTACATATTCCGAAAGAATTCTTGTGCATATTTTTATGCAATCTCCCCATATACAGCGGCGACCAAAAGTTTTGCATTTTTTTTAAAAGTGTGATTACTAGTGATGAGCGAGCATGCTCGCTACTGCTCGAGATGCTCAGTGCTCGCCGAGTGTTTCCGGGTTGCTCGGGCGGGAACTCAGGTCCCCTCCTTGCATGTTTGGCACTCTTTAGAGAGCCAATGAACATGCAGGGATTGCATGCCATGCACTGTAATGCCGTAGCCATGTTGGTTGTGGGCATTAGTGATTGGCTGGCCGCACAGCGTCATCAGGTCTATATCAGACATGGCGCCGCTGTACTCATCACAGTCACTCTGGATCAGACAGTGTAGGGAGAGGTGCTGCTGCTGTGTCAGGGAGAGATTTGCTTGTGTATTAGGTAGTGTAGGGAGAAAAACCGTACATTACACATATCCATTTTAACAAACAGTCCTTCTGAGGACTAATCCATCTGCAGAGATATCAGGCAGGGTGTATAGGCAGGCAGTGTATATAGCAGACTGCAGGGCATATAGGACAAGAGGCTCCATTCCAATTCTGCCTTCTGCTGCTGTTAGATATTTCTATACAAAGGCCCAGGTCTCAGGGGCCAGGAATACTTTCCTTTGGATCTTAATCCTCATTATTTGCTTAAAAAGCAATCCAGAGAACACCGTTTTTCTGCGCCTTTTGCTTGTTGGCACTACAGAATACAGCCAGGTCCTTTCCATATTAGATCCCAAGAAATCCAACTATGTAAAACTGTGTTTTCTCCGTCACACGGATCACATATACGTTGTCAGAAAATACTGCCATTTCTGGACTTCATTAAAAATTTCTTTCAGTGTGTCATTGAAGCAATTCATCGCAGTTTGCTGTTCAAACTACTTAGCTACAGGCCAGGTATTTAAAACTCTGTTTTCTCCATCACACGGATCACATATAAGTTCGCTCCAAACTCAGTCATTTGTAGTGAGTGTGGAAGATACTGTCCTCAATTTAAAATGGGGAAGGCACGTGGCAAGGGACGGGGAACTGGACATGATGGTAATGGTGCATGCAGAGGCCGAGGACAAGGCCGTGGGCAAGCCGAAATTGTGCCACAACAAACACCCACATCTTCTCGCCTGACCATCCTGTCCCAATTCCTAGGGGACCGCAGCACACCACTTTTGAACCCAGAGCAGTGTCAAAAGGTTGTTGGTTGGATAGCGGATAATGCTTCCAGTCACTTAGCCACCACCAACACCACCCTGTCTTCCACACGGTCAAGTCTCAGTAGCCGTGAGTTTGGACCGCATATTCCTCACCCTGATCCTCCTTCCTCCCACTATGCCGAGTACCCAGAGACAACTGATCCCACACTTGGACACTCTGAAGAGCTGTTCACTTTTCCATTTATAGATTCGGGCCTCTCGCCCGGTCCACTTGAAGCGGGGCAAGAGGAGATCGCGTGTAGCAATGCCCAAATATTTGAGCAGCCACAGTCACATGAAGGCGACGGTGGGAAATTGTCACAAGAGGTGGACGATGATGAGACACAATTGCCAGAAAGTCAGGAGCAGGACCAGGGTGCGGAAGTGGAAGACGAGGTGGTAGATATAGTAACTGACCCAACCTGGCAGGAGGACATGCAGAGCGAAGACAGCAGCACACAGGGGGAGGGAGGCCAAGCACCCCAACAGGCAGAAAGAAGCAGTGTGGTGACCGCAGACAGAAGGAAGGCAACCGTTCCCCGTAACACCAACATGAAGGAAGTTGCCAGTACAACTGTTAGGTCTTGCCGAGTTTGGTTGTTGTTTAAAGACTGTGCCGATAACCCCAAAAAGGCCATTTGCACCACCTGCCAGGCCAGCATCAGCAGGGGTGGCAAAATGACCAGCCTGACCACCACCAGCATCATCAGGCACATGGCAGCAAAGCACCCAATTTTGTGGGCCAAACCCCAGGGTCCAGGAACAGTGCCTGCGGGTGGCACCATTGCTTCTTCCGCTGTTGTGCATGCAAGCCAATCCCCTGTCCATGGTGCATGTGAAGACGCCTCCTGTCCTGCACCTGTCGTTTCACACTCTCAAGTAGTAGCATCAGGAGGCACGTCCATGCCCTTGTCCCAGCGCAGCGTTCAGTTGTCCATACCCCAGTCCTTGGAATGCAAGCGCAAATATGCAGCCAACGCCCCACAGGCCACACTACTAAATTCTCACATTTCACGACTGCTTGCGCTCGAAATGTTGCCTTTTAGGCTCGTGGAGATGGAAGCATTCCGCAACCTGATGGCGGCGGCCGTCCCTCGGTACTCGGTCCCCAGCCGCCACTATTTCTCCCGGTGTGCCGGCCCCGCATTACACAAGCACGTGTCCCAAAACATTAGCCGTGCTCTCAACAACGCAGTTACCGTTAAAGTCCACCTAACCACGGACACGTGGACAAGTGCTTGTGGGCAGGGACGGTACATCTTGCTGACTGCACACTGGGTTAGCATAGTGGAAGCCGGGACCCAGTTGGACCTTGGGACGGAACACGTCCTCCCGACGCCAAGAATTGCTGGCCCTAAGTCAATCAGGGTTGCCCCCACGGTCTACAGCTCCTGCACCTCATCCTCCTCAGCCTCCCCCTCCTCTTCAGCCTCCATCTCTGAAATGACCACATCAGTCACAAGCTGGAAGCACTGCAGCAGTGCCTCGGCCAAGCGGCAACAGGCTGTGCTGTAGCTAATATGCTGAGGTGAAAAACCGCACAATGCTGAAGAGTTGTGGACAGCTCTAAAAGAGCAGGCAGATCTGTGGCTCACACCGCTGAACCTACAGCCAGGCATGGTCGTGTGTGACAATGGCCGGAACCTGGCAGCGGCTCTGAGGCGAGGCGAGCTCACACACGTACCATGCCTGGCCCATATGCTTAACCTCGTGGTTCAGCAGTTTCTCAAATCCTACCCGGAGCTGCCGGATCTGCCGGAATGGGGTAGGGACAACTGAACGCTGCAGTGGGACAAGGATGTGGACAGTGATTGTTGCAAGTCTGCAACGACAGGTGCATGGTGGGAGGCATCTTCGCATGCGCCAAGGATCACTTATAATGGGCACACTTTTAGGCAGTGACCTGGGAGTCAGAGATGCTTCCAGAGGTCTTCCCCATGTTGTTCCCATGTCTTTTCAGCACTGTATGCATGTGTCTGATGATGTGTCACACACCACATGGCCAGATAAGGTTGTAAAATGTTAAAATGACATTTCTTGGTGAATACATTTATCTTGGTTGAAAGCAATGCAAAAGTGCAAAACCGCATCAAAAACGCTACGTGTGAACATAGCCCAAGTTGTGGAGGAGTATTTTTGTTTTTGGTTATTTATTTTGCCTTCTATACAAATCATTACCCTGGAAAGGATGTTCCTTAACATATTTCCCAGTAAAATCCATTTTGGTTTTGTTTTTGTATGTTTTATTGTGAGTCCGTAAAAGTGGCTTAATACTCTGACCACGTTGTTGACAGCAGTGATCTGGGAGTCAGAGATGCTTCCAGGGGTCTTCCCCATGCTGTCCCCATGTCATTTGAGCACTATTCCCATCAATTTGGGCAATTTTTAAGCCCTCTGCAGACCGCCGGGGGGAGCCTCCTGAAAAATGCTCGAGTTTCCCATAGACTTACATTGGGCTCGTTGCTCGGGTCTAGCACCCGAGTATTCTAATTTGCTCGACCTGAGCAACAAGTACCCAAGGATTTTAGTGCTCGCTCATCACTAGTGATTAATTCTGTCCGGTTGTTGTGATGCCATTTCCCTGGTGATGAATTGAAAGTGCATGAAGTTGTCATCATGCAAGACCTTAATTTTAACCAAAATGGTAATTTAATTAAAGAAAACGGACTGACGAAAGTTTTGCATATACTATTTATTTATCACAACATAATTCATTGTTTACAATGCCATAACTTAGTATTTTGTAGCATAACCTCTTGCTGTAATTACTGCACCACACCAACAGGGCATTGAAGCCACTAGGGAATGCAAGACATCTGAGGGATCTTGCTCCATTCCATTTGCAAATCTGCAAACAATTCATCTTTATTCCTATGGGTACGGGCCCCAACTCGTTGCTCTAACTCATCCCAAAGGTGCTCTATAGGGTTTAAATCAAGTGATTGGCTTGGCCATTGCAGCAGGCGAACATTTTTCTTTGTTAATCAGTTTTTTGACAAAATTGGATCATTGTCTTGCTGGAATTTCCATTCCCTACCTACTTTGGTTTTACCATGTGGAAGCATTACATTCTCCAGTATATCCTTGTACATGGTAGCATTCATATTTCCATCAATTCTATGCAGAGGGCCAATGGCAGATGCAGAATATCAGCCACAAACCATGACATTGCTACCACCATGTTTCACTGTAGGTGTTTGACACCTTACATCATTATGTTTTCCAATTGGGCGGTATATATAGTGCTTGCCATCATTACCAAACAGATTGAACTTGGATTCATCCGACCACAACACCTTAGACCAATCTGTCTCTTTCCATTGCTGTGTTCTTTGGCAAACTCAAGTCAGACCTTCCGGTTCTTTGCAGAGATGAAAGACTTCTTGACGGGAATTCGTGCATTCAACACTACTGCTCTTAGCCGTCGGACTACAGTTTAGCGACTCACTTTGACCCCATATTCTTCGTTCATTTTCTGTGAAATCTGTACAGCACTTTTATGGACATCACATACTGACTTTTTCTTAATAATGTGATCAACTCTGGAGGACGTTTTCCGTGGTCGTCCACGTCTAGGTTTGTCAGCTGTTCCATAACCTTCTTTTTCTTTCTTTAATATAGGTGACAACTGAGAACAGTTGAATTCCATCGCTACCTCTTTTTCGCTTTTGCCTGACTTCACTCTGAATAATAAGCTTCCTGACATCTGGTGATAAATTTGATTTGGTCATCACCATGTTTTAACCTAAAAACACAACAAAAAATACGTTAGGCAAAATTTCACTACCCATGACAAAATATGCAAAACATTTGGCCCAGCAAAAGTTGAAAAGTAACACATAAAACAATGTCACACACTATTTTCTATATTATAGCTGACAATCATTTGCTTCCAGGAACATGGCATCACAACAACCAGACAGAAGCAATCACACTTTAAAAAAAAATGCAAAAATTTTGGTCGCCACTGTATATATGTATTTTACACTTAAATCTACATATACGACTCAAGTAATTTATGGTATGACTTTAATTAAATACATGAGAATTTTTCTTTTATATAATTGTAGTTTTAATAAAAGTGAATAGCAATTAATATTTTGTTAAAATGGCACCTGTTGAGAGAGAGAGAATATATTTGGTAGTTGATGTGTTTGAGACAGGAAAAATGGCCAAATGTAAGGATCAGAGCAACTTTGACAAGAGCGAAACTATTATTGCTAGACAATTGGATCAGAGGGTCTACAAAAAAGTAGGTATTGTGGATTGTTCTTCGTCTGCAGTGGTTGAAATCTACCAAAAGTGTTCCAAAGAGAGACAACCGGTGAGTTGGCGTCAGTCATGGAGCACAGCTTCTTCCCCTACAGACCAGATGATAAAAAAAAATTAATATAGTAAATATGTTTGACAGTACCCTGATGATACACTCCAGTAAAAAAAGGTTTCTGGGAGTTAGAGGTTGTCCACTATTCAGACATTGATGCCTGTCCTTTAGACCATCTGGAGCGAATTGGTGGGGGTGCCCGGTACCCGAACACACGGATCAGCTGTTTGCATCTCCAACAGCAGCCACATGTAATCAGTGTAGGACTTGGACCGGCATGGCTTTGTACCCTGTGTAATGGCTGTTCTCAGATATGGTAGCTCAATTCTTGTTGACTTCATTAAGAGCTGCACAGCCGCCTCTGGGCACCTTGCACGTCTCTGGTGTGACTATCTTCTTTACGCTCTGGTATCAGCGTTCAGAGCTCTCTGGTGTGGCAATCTCAGGAATAAGGCTTTATTTTCCCCTCTGATGTGGCGACTTCTCATTCTTTTCTCATCTAATCTTTATCCTGCTAGCGAATGCACTCTTCATTCACAGAAATATTCCTTTATTCTCCCCTCTGTCTTCACAATACTCACCTCTCAATAAGGCCGGTGTTAGACGAGCGTATGAAAAATCTTCCAATTTTCATCCATTTTGTCATCCATGTGTACGTATTTTATGTTCTTGTGGCACCTGTATGTATACATAATCATAGTAACATAGTTTGTAAAGCCGAATAAAGACTTGCGTCCATCAAGTTCGACCTGTTAGTTCTGTAATTGCTAAAGTTGATCCAGAGGAGGGCAAAAACCCCAAATGATTTAGCCAATCTTCACCTGAGGAAAAATTCCCTCCCGACTCTGAAACCAGCAGTCAGAATAAATCCCTGTATCAACCTACTATTTAATTTTATTTTTAAGTATATGCTGAAATCTGCCTGGTATCTAGAAATGCATCCAGTCCCCGCTTGAACTGGTGTAGTGAATCTGACATTACCGTCTCCTCACTCAGTGAATTCCATATTCTCACTGCTCTTACCGTAAAGAACCCCTTCCTATGCTGGTGCTGAAACCTTTTCTCTTCCAGTCTTAGTGAATGCCCTCTTGTTACCGTAATATCCCTCCTTTTGAACAAATCCCGGGCAAGGTCTCTATACTGTCCCCTAACATATTTGTACACATTTATTATGTCCCCCCTCAACCTTCTCTTTTCCAGGCTGAATAGTCCTAGTTTTGCCAACCTCTCTGGGTATTGCAGTCCCTCCATTCCCTTTATTAATTTTGTTGCCCTCCTTTGTACCTTTTCAAGCTCATTTATATCCTTTCTATATATTGGGGCCCATAACTGAGCACAGTATTCCAAGTGTGGTCTGACCAGTGCTTTGTACAGTGGAAGAACAATGTTCTCATCCTTTGCAGCTATACCTCTTCTGATACATCCCATTACCCTGTTTGCCCTTACAGCAGCGGCCTGACTTTGGGCACTCCAATTTAGTTTGCTATCAATCAAGATGCCCAAGTCCTTCTCCATCTCTGAATTCCCCAATGATTTCCCATTCAGTGAGTACTGGTGACTTCCATTTTTCCTTCCCATATGTATGACCTTACATTTCTCCTCGTTAAACCTCATTTGCCATTTAATGCTCCACCTACCCAGCTTATCCAAATCCCTCTGTAGGTCTGCACTGTCCTCTTTTGTATTAATTGTTTTACATAACTTTGTGTCATCTGCAAATATTGATATTTTACTATTTATCCCGTTGACTATGTCGTTAATAAAGATATTAAATAACATTGGGCCTAGTACAGACCCCTGTGGTACCCCACTAGTGACGCTTACCCAATCTGAGAATATTCCATTTATAACCACCCTCTGCCTTCTATCCTTTAGCCAGTTAGCTACCCACTTGCAGACATTTTCCCCCAGCCCCATCATTCTCATTTTGTATACCAACCTATTATGTGGCACGCTATCGACCGCTTTTGAGAAGTCGAGATACACGACATCCACTGGTTCCCCCTGATCTACTCGAGAGCTAACCTCCTCGTAGAAGTCGATCAGGTTTGTTTGGCAGGAGCGATTCCTCATGAATCCATGTTGGTTCGGGATTAAAAGATTATTAGCATCAAGATGCTCCGTAATTGCCTCTTTAATGAAGCTTTCAAAAATTTTGCCCACAACGGACGTCAGACTCACTGGCCGATAGTTTCCGGCGTCACTTTTCGCTCCCTTTTTGAATATTGGCACTACATTCGCCTGTCGCCAATCAAGTGGTACAGACCCAGTCTCAACAGAGTCCTTAAATATAAGATATAACGGTCTGTCTATCACATTACTTAGTTCCCTTAGTACCCGTGGGTGTATGCCATCAGGTCCTGGTGATTTGTTTATTTTAATGTTACTGAGGCGTTTCTGTACCTCAACTTGGGTTAGATTTGTCATACTTAGTGGAGGATTAAGCTTGTCACTTCTCATTTCTCCTGTTAGTTCTATTTCCTTTGTGAAAGTTGTCGAAAAAAAATTATTTAATAGATTAGCTTTATCCTCATCTTTCTCTATGATTTTGCCTTCCTCACTTTTTATCGGTCCAATATTATCCGATTTAATCCTTTTACTATTTATATATGTAAAGAACAGTTTGGGATTTGATCTACTTTCCCTAGCAATACGTTTCTCTGTTTCCTCCTTCGCTATTTTTATTTGTTTTTTACAGGTTCTCGTTTTTTCCTTGTAACACATTAGTGCCTCCTTACTGTTTTCCTGTTTTAATCTCTTGAATGCCTCTTTTTTGCTATTTAACGCCCCTTTTACGTTCTTGTTCAATCATATTGGTTTCTTCTTATTTCTGGCCCTTTTATTCCCATACGGTATATACCTCTCGCACTGAGTATTCAGAATTCTTTTGAAGGTTTCCCATTTACTATTCGTATTCCATTGATTAAGAACTTTGTCCCAGTCAATAAGTTGAAGTCTTTCTTTCAGCTGATCAAACTTCGCCCTCCTAAAGTTTAATGTTTTTGTTGTTCCCTTATTGATAACCCTACTGAAGGGCATTTTGAAGTCGATAATATTATGATCGCTATTACCTAGGTGCCCCCCTATCTGTACCTCAGTTATTCTATCAGGCCTATTAGTCAATATTAAGTCCAACACGGCCTTCCCTCTCGTTGGTTCCTGCACTAGTTGGGAGAGATAATTATCCTTAATATTTGTCAAGAACCTTTTTACTTTCTGAGATCTACAGGTTTCTGTTTCCCAGTCAATATCCGGGTAGTTGAAATCCCCCATTACAATCACTTCATTATGTTTTGCTACTTTGTCTATTTGTCCTAATAGCAGATTCTCATTCTCCTCTGTTATATTTGGTGGCTTATAGCAGACCCCCAGTAATATGTACGTTTTAAAATGTTAAAATACTGTTTCCTATGTTAAAGGAGTTGTTCACTGCTTAATAGATTTCCCCCATGTAAAATGACAACTACAACTATACTCATTTCCAGTTCCAGAGATGTTGGCACCTGGTCACCTAGGGCTCACGTGACGTTTTGTTAGGTGAGCCCTGTAGCCAATCAGCAGATGCCTCAATTTCACTTTCTTCAAACAAAACTGACACCTGGAAAAAGTGAGAACTGCTACTGCTTTTGGACTTCCTCTGGATGCCAGTTTTGTCTGAAGGAGGTGAGATTGAATTGACCAGTGAATGACTGCAAGGTTCTTGTGACATAACAATGTCACCTGAGCACCAAGAGACCAGGCGCCATCATAGCTGGAACAGCACCAGCACCGGAAGTGAGCAAAGCAGTTATTATTTCACATGGGAGAAATTTAGTGATTGAGAAGGGGGTGTTCAAGTAGTGGATAACCGTATTAATAATGACATTGTATCCGTAAAAGTCAGAAGAAATGCAGATGATCTGTATGGGATCCAATTTCTTTTTTGCGCACACATAGATTTGAATGGGCTGCATGGGGGCTCAGTGGTTAGTTACTGTTGCTTTGCAGCCCTGGGGTCCTGACTTCATATCCCATCAAGAACAATACCTACAAGGAGTTTGTATCTTCTCCCCATGTTTGCGTGGGTTTCCCCCAGTTTCCTCCTACACTCCAAAGAAATACTGATAGGGAATCTAGATCGTGAGCCTCAATGGGGACAGTGATAATGATGATGTCTGTAAAGCATTATGCTGAACTAATCGCACTATATAAGAGAGTAAAATAAATAAAATAATTAAATTCATCCAAGATACAGGAGATAGTAGTGCATGCTGCATTTTTTTTTTTTAAAATAGACACTTGGTGTGAAAAAACTCACCTAAACAGTGTTAGAACCTTGCTGTTAGGTTTTTTTTCCTTTGCTGGTCACATGACCTTGTTGGCCTATTTAATCCTGCTCCGCCCTTCTGGCTTTGCTGGACTTCATTGTATATCTACTTTCTAGCTAGCCTGTGCTCTGTATCTAACTCTGTTAGTTTGCTTGGTCTACGGACCTCTAGGTTCTATCTATTTTGTTTGTTCGTCTTTCTGCTGCTATTTCTGTTAGGAGGTGTCCCATATTCCTCCCAGTCCTTAGTACTTGTAGGGATTCCCTCCCCAAATCTATAGGTCTCCGTACAGACTAGATTAGGACTTTAGCAGGTCTGATCGCAGGATCAGGTTCCCTGTTACATCGTAGGGATTCAGCTGAGTCTTATAGTAGGGACAGATCTCCTCTCTTTCCTTAGCTTTGGTAGCAGAACATAACAGTAAGTCCAGCCTGTAAATTCTCTAAGGAAAGATTTTTTTTTGTTCCATCATGGTGTCGGTTCAGGATTTGGCTAAACACCTGCAGGGACTCTCTCTGGAAGTGGCCTGGAAAGGTTTCGGACCCGAGGATAACTCTTGGGTGAGGTCAGATGATGTTTCCGCGTCCAGACTTATCAGAGCGTTTCACAGGAGATTTCCTGATAAGCCTGGTCCTAGGGGATCCGGAGGATCCTCTTAGAAGGGGGGGTACTGTTAGAACCTTGCTGTTAGGTTTTTTTTCCTTTGCTGGTCACATGACCTTGTTGGCCTATTTAATCCTGCTCCGCCCTTCTGGCTTTGCTGGACTTCATTGTATATCTACTTTCTAGCTAGCCTGTGCTCTGTATCTAACTCTGTTAGTTTGCTTGGTCTACGGACCTCTAGGTTCTATCTATTTTGTTTGTTCGTCTTTCTGCTGCTATTTCTGTTAGGAGGTGTCCCATATTCCTCCCAGTCCTTAGTACTTGTAGGGATTCCCTCCCCAAATCTATAGGTCTCCGTACAGACTAGATTAGGACTTTAGCAGGTCTGATCGCAGGATCAGGTTCCCTGTTACATCGTAGGGATTCAGCTGAGTCTTATAGTAGGGACAGATCTCCTCTCTTTCCTTAGCTTTGGTAGCAGAACATAACAAACAGCCCTATTGAATTACAGTAGTTAGCATACTGTTCAACATCTTTTACTCGGCACACGTCTTTATAGTACACGATGCTCTCATCCAGGTGGACTGATCTCTTTCACCTGGAACAAATTACATAGGGAGCTAGCTCAGGAGTGGGGTCTTTAAGTCCAGGGGTAAGTGCACCTTAATAATGAGTGCTACTCTCCCCCACATGCTAGCTATCTCAGATACAGCTTTTTCCTGTTGACTCTGTCTGCATTGTTCTGTCCTCTCCTGGTTGAGAACAGAAAACTTTGTTCTCTGTACACTAGAAATGTGGGGCATGAATGCCAATGCTAACTCCTTGCTAACCCATGACTCAACGGCCAGAACTGCTCAGTTGAGCGTCACAGCACAGCTCTGTCAGCGGAATAGTGGTCGCAGCCGGGTGCTGCACATCCACCCTTTATTGATTTGAATAGGGAGTGGATAAGCAGTACTGTAAGCTGCGGCCACAATACAGTTGACAGAGCTATGCAGCTCCTTAGCTAAATTATGAAAAACACAACAGCCCACATATTGAGATTCACGGAAAGGCGGTGTGGAGGAGACACGACTCACACCCCATATCCGTGTTGCCAACTCGAACAAAGCATATATAAACAGGAGAAGAAATGAGTATATTGGCATGAATAAACTTTATTAATAATTCTTATAAAATTTCATATAGAAATGACAAAATACTTAATGTAAAGTGCAGACATGCTGATCAAAAACCCCACTTTATCTTTAGCCCATAGAAAAAGATAATATAAATGTATTTAAAAAATACATAAATAACATGAAACCTCCTAAAATGGAAGGAACACAATAAATACTAAGTATGGATAGAAAAAGCAATGAGGGCAAAAAGGAAAGACCAGGGCAGGAAAATGTGGTATACAGTCATGGCCAAAAGTATTGAGAATGAGACAAATAGTAATTTTTCCAAAGTTTACTGCTTCATTTTTTGTAATGGCAATTTGCATATACTCCTGAATGTCAAAGAGTGATCAGCTTAACAGCAATTACTGTACTTGCAAAGTCAATATTTGCCCAGAAAATGAACTTTAACCCCCAAAACACATTTCAACATCCTTGCAGTCCTGCCTTAAAAGGAGCAGCTAACATCGTTTTAGTGATTGATCCATTAACACAGGTGTGAGTGTTGATGAGGACAGGGCTGGCGATCAATCAGTCATGATTAAGTAAGAATGACATCACTGGACACTTTAAAAGGAGGCTGGTTCTTGGTATCATTGTTTCTCTTCAGTTAACCATGGTTATCTCTAAAGAAACACGTGCAGCCATCATTGCACTGCACAAAAATGGCCTAACAGGGAAGAGTATCGCAGCTACAAAGATTGCACCTCAGTCAACAATCTATCGCATCATCAAGAACTTCAAGGAGAGAGCTTCCATTGTTGTCCAAAAGGCTCCAGGGCGCCCAAGAAAGACCAGCAAGCGCCAGGACCGTATCTTAAAACTGTTTCAGCTGCGGGATCGGACTACCAGCAGTGCCGAGCTTGCTCGGGAATGGCAGCAGGCTGGTGTGAGTGCTTCTGCATGCACTGTGAGGCGGAGACTCTTTGAGCAAGGGCTGGTTTCAAGGAGGGCAGCAAAGAAGCCACTTCTCTCCAGAAAAAACATCAGGGACCGACTGATATTCTGCAAAAGGTACAGGGAGTGGACTGCTGAGGACTGGGGCAAAGTCATTTTCTCTGATGAATCCCCTTTTCGATTGTTTGGGACATCTGGAAAACAGCTTATTCGGAGAAGAAGAGGTGAGCGCTACCACCAGTCTTGTCTCATGCCAACTGTAAAGTATCCTGAAACCATTCATGTGTGGGGTTGCTTCTCAGCCAAGGGAATCGGCTCACTCACAGTCTTGCCTAAAAACACAGCCATGAATAAAGAATGGTACCAGAATGTCCTCCAAGAGCAACTTCTCCCAACCGTCCAAGAGCAGTTTGGCGCCCAACAATGCCTTTCCCAGCATGATGGAGCACATTGCCATAAAGCAAAGGTGATAACTAAATGGCTCATGGAACAAAACATAGAGATTTTGGGTCCATGGCCTGGAAACTCCCCAGATCTTAATCCCATTGAGAACTTGTGGTCAATCATCAAGAGACGGGTGGACAAACAAAAACCAACAATTTCTGGCAAAATGCAAGCATTGATTATGCAAGAATGGACTGCTATCAGTCAGGATTTGGTCCAAAAGTTGATTGAGAGCATGGCAGGGAGAATTACAGAGGTCTTGAAGAAGGGGCAACACTGCAAATATTGACTTGCTGCATTAACTCATTCTAACTGTCAATATAACCTATTGGTACTCATAATATGATTGCAATTATATTTCTGTATGTGATATAAACATCAGACCAACACTAATAAAAACCAGAGGCCAGCAGATCATATGAAAATATAATTTTGGTGTCATTCTCAAAACTTTTGGCCATGACTGTACATGGACATATCAGTATAACACAGAATATATTGGGATCACACCTATCACAGTCCTGTTGTATTAATCAACTGCCATAGTGCATCTCATTAACAGGACAGTGGTGACTCACCCTAAGATAATATCACTTGTAGAGAAGGGACCACAGGAGGGCAGGTGTCTGTCGTAGAGGACAGCCTCGACGTGCGTTTCGCGGGTGCTTTTTCAAGAGCTCCTTAGCTAAGCAGTTCTTGCCGCGGCCGTCACCGGGAACAACTGATTGGTGTGGGGTGCTGGGTGTCACACCCCCACCAATCAGACATTGATGACCTATCCTCAGGATATCCCATCAATTTTAAAGTCTCGGACAACAAATGCAAACTTTGCCGATAATGAACATCATTTTATACCGCCCCACCTTTACTAAGGGGCACCCTGCTTGGGCATTATTAGAGCTGGGTCGTTTCTCCCGTATTATGTATTGACATCTTCTATCATACATTCAGCGTTTCACAACAATTTGACGCACATTTGTCTCTGCATTCGCCTACCAATATAAGATAGACAGAGATATGTGTACCACTGTAAGTAGGGATATAAACTGAAATGTGTATAATGCTACATAGGCCTAGCAATTACACATTGCACGTAGCACATATAGCATACCTCAATACATTGCATAACTTATAATAACACATTCTGACATATGAGTGGCAGTAAGACAAGTTGAGTAAGCAGGTGATGTCTCCGGCCCCACAGGCCAATTGAACCAATAACAACCAGTAACGGATTTACCATTCCCGACAGTCCATGACATAACAGTGGTTTTTAGGTGGGATAAGTCGATAATTGTTATTATAGTGTGGCAGACTTATTTTCAACACTTTTACAGTTGAATAGTGTATTTTAATCTAATGAAGGTCCTGATGCAGGAAGAAAGGCGTTATTGCAATATGAATTGAGAATAAAACATTAACCATGATCACTGATTGATGCATTATTGGGGACAGCACTGCTCGGCGATCCCTCCTGTTGAAGTTACTCTACCTGCAGTGTGAAAACCTGGAATATTTCACATTTTTTATGGATAGTCAAAAAAGCCAACAGGTAAAATTTATTCTTAAAACCTGATTATAAGAATCTATAATATAACCGGGGATGCGTGTCTCTGTCTGACGCCTTTATAGACTGCGCAAGCGCGACACGCCTGCGCAGTCTGGCTCCAGACAGAAGCAGGCATGGAGCCGCTACAGGTAAGAGGAGTGTGTATGGCGCCGGAGATCGCGGTATGCGTAGGCACTGAATGCATACCGCGATCTCCGGCGCCATACTTGACCGAGAGGAGTGTTGCCGCGGCGCCTCTCTTCACCGGAGACCGGGGCAGGAGTGAAGGTGTCGGAATTGGTGCATGCACATAGCGCTATCCGGCGCCATTTTACTGAAGACACATTTGCAGTGTGTCTTCAGCAAAATGGCGCCGGACAGTGCGATATGGGCACGTGCGTACTCTGGCACTTCACTCCTCCCCCGGCAGAACAGGACACAGCAGCGCTGGAGCACAGGGAAGAAAGGTGAGTATGTGTTTATTTTTTTGTATGTGTGCAGCGTGAAAGGGATGAGGGGTGCCATACATACCAGGAATGGGAGATGAGGGATGCCATGCATACCAGGAATGGGAGATGAGGGATGCTATTCATACCAGGAATGGGGGGTGAGGGGTACCATACATACTAGGATTGGGGGGGTGAGGGGTACCAAGCATACCAGGATTGGGGGGATGAGGGGTACCATGCATACCAGGATTGTGGCGTGAGGGGACCATGCATACCAGGATGAGGAATGGGGTGCCATGCATACCAGGATGAGGGGTACCACACATACCAGGATTGGGGGGTGAGGGGACCATGCATGCCAGGATGAGGGGTACCACACATACCAGGATTGGGGGGTGAGGGGACCATGCATACCAGGATGAGGGGTACCACACATACCAGGATTGGGGGTAAGAATACCATGCATACCAGGATTGGGGGGTGAGGGGACCATGCATACCAGGATGAGGGGTACCACACATACCAGGATTGGGGGATGAGGGGACCATGCATACCAGGATGAGGGGTACCACTCATACCAAGGTTGGGGATGATGGGTCCAATGCTTACCAGGATTGGGGATGAGTGGACCATGCATACCAGGATTGGGGGGTGAGGCGTGCCATGCATACCAGGATTGGGGGTGAGGGGTGCCATGCATACCAGGATTGGGGGTGAGGGGTGCCATGCATACTAGGATTAGGGGTGAGGGGTACCATACATGCCAGGATTGGGGGCATGAGGGGTACCAAGCATACCAGGATTGGGGGGATGAGGGGTACCATGCATACCAGGATTAGGGGTGAGGGGTGTCATGCATACCAGGATAGGGATGAGGGGTGCCATGCATACCAGGATAGGATGGTGGGGACAGGAGGGGGGCAGCACATACCAGCATGGGAGACAATATACCAATAAAAATGCTCGCCACCCGGGCGTAGAACGGGTTCAATAGCTAATTTGATTATAAGTGCTGATGTGCCTGAGTAACCAATGAAGTGTGGACATCGTTACATTATGTAGTTCATGGGGCACAATGCACGGCGCACACTACTATTCATTTTACACATTCTGACTGTTAACTACCTTGGCATCACCACTGAGCCCAGTGATTGGCTGCAGTGGTCAAATTCACTGTACTTGTAATATCACCGCTGCAATCTGTCAATAAAGACCGGGGCAGTTGCAGAAAACCAGCGCTGAAGCAGGGGAACATGAACAAATATATACGTATGTACATTCTTAAACAGTTGAAGCTTTTGAGGTCAAAAATTTCTTCCTTGGAAAACCCCTTTAATAATAAACAATCTACTAACTATGTGACTCTATAGTTGACATAGGTATTCATATCAGGGGGCCAGGGGCTATTGTTCATAACAGGGGGTATAGTGGCTAATATTCATTTCAGAGGGTATAGCAATATTATTCATATCAGGGGGTACATTGGCTAGTATTCATTTCAAGGGGTACAGTGGCTATTATTCATTTTAGGGGGTACAGTGGCTATTATGCATTTTAGGGGGCTCAGTGGATATTAATCATTTCTGGGAGCATGGTGTGTGGGACCATTTTGATGGTGCATAGTATAGCTATTTTCTAGTGACATTATGTGGCGCTATCCTTTTCAGATGTACAGCTTGTATATCATATTTAGGGGCACAGTGTGCGGAGCTATTTTATTTTCAGGCGGCACAGCTTTCGGCATTATATTCAGAGGCACAGTGTATGAGTTTAGTGTTTTCTGGGGGAGCAGTGTGTGGCAATATTCATAGCAAGCATAGGGGCTTTAGTTCTGCTGCAAAAGTGAGGAGCCAACGATGTCTGAGAAGCGAAATCTGCAGAGATGAGACGTTGCTTGAAAAAGTTGTCATGGCAGTCTGGACCAAATGGTGAAGAAAATGAGAGAAAATGACTCAAATCAGTGAGTCAGCGAGTGCCCATGTTTCTTCTTCCGCTACGTTTGATCAGTCCTGTGGTCACTTAAGATGAGATGATGTTTAGCTCCATTAAAGTTTTTGAAACAACTCCTATCATTTCCTCACCATTACTCAGCTCCTATTTTCACCACGTAGTATAAAGCTCTACTTTATCATTGGCAATTGGTTTATTTGATTAATAAAATAAAAATAATTTTCTGCTGCACAGTAGGGAACGGACTGTTTGAGCCTTTTTTACTGAAGAACAACTTTTTTTTTGCCATTTTTACTTTATCTATGAGTCAAGAAGTGGAGACCGGGGTGTGGCCTGCAAGACAAGGTGGCAGCAGCTTAACTGCATAACTCCAGCCAGCCAGGATTAAAACCAGCACAAAGCAGCACACAGCATCGTCCTACAGCCTATTACCTAACACCCGGTGGCGGCAGAACACCCAGGGCCCATGATGACCAGGGGAAGGTCCCAAAAAAGAGGATCTCGGCGAGATTGGAGGCTTTCTTCCAGAGGGGACAAACAACAAGAACAGTGAGTAAGATGGCACCTGCTTCCCCTGCAACTTCTTCACACTCCTCCAGAGGCTCAGGGGGAGGGGAAGCAGAGAATGTGAAACACAGCAGCAGAGATAATGAGCCCACAGCACCAATGACAAGGGCAGATATGCAAGAATTTCTGGCTGCAATTTGCTCCTCCGTGAGGGAGGATATGCAGGCAATGTTGCACTAGATAAAAGGGGAGATTACTTCCATTGGGGATCGCACTTCCCACATTGAAAACAAGATGGAAGAATATGCCAGAACGATCAATGTCTTGGTAGATGAAAATGAGGCACTCAGGGAAGAGATGTCTCGGGTCACTGATAAAGTTTATGACTTAGAAGATAGATCCAGACGTAACAATGTGAGGCTTAGGGGAATCCCTGAAGAAGTGCCAGATAAGGATCTCTCTGAGTTCATGCGACGCTTCTTGGTGGCTGTATTACCTGAGGTTGCCCCTAATGAATTACTGGTGGACAGGATTCATAGAACACCGAAGCCCAGATACGTAGACCCTACCCTGCCTAGAGATACCTTGGCATGTATTCATTTCTTCACTACGAAGGACATGTTCCTATACCAACTAAGGAAAACCCCCAGGCTGCCTGAGGAATTTCAAAATCTGCAGGTCTTCCGAGACCTTTCTGCGGCTACCCTGGCAAAGAAAAGAGAATTTGCCCATGTGTGCAGGGCATTGAGAGAGGCCGGCATACGGTATAGATGGGGATTCAACCCAGTAAAACTACTAATACTCTGTGATACTGGCGTGGTAGCGTGTTTTACCCCTAAACAAGCGGAAGAGAAATTTGCATCCTGGAAGATTGCCTATGCTCCTAGACAACCTGCTAAAGGCAAGAAAATTGCGCAGGAATGGGTATCGACCTGAAAGAGAGGCGAGGACGCTATCCTGGCTGAGATGGAGCTGTTAGAGGATTGCTGACCTTTTTTTTCCCTTTGTTCTTTTCTGAACTCTGAGTGCCTTTTGGTTAATTGACTGACGGCTCTCTGTTGTTCGGCGGAAGCCGTCTGGTTGGTGATCCTCTGGACTGTGAGAAATCTTGCTGAGTGACAGCGAGATTTGAAAATCTCACGGGACCCCGTGGTCAAATTTATGTCTGAAGAATTTACTTTTTTGACTGAAGTTTTCTCTATGGTTTTTTCTGCAGACTTTTTTCCGCTGTGTTTTTCTTTCTTTTTACTGTTTTTTATCTGTTTGTTTTTTTCCAATTTAACTTGAGGTATATTTCCTCTATTGACGTAACTGCTGATCGTTCTAAGGACATATGTGCTTTTTTCAGTGAATGGCTCATGAGGGGTGGTGTGGGGGGCGGGGGGAGAGAAAAATTGGATTTTTGTATGCGTCTCATAACAATTTCCTCCTTTATGTGTAATTATGAGTATACAATTTCTCTCGTTGAATGTGAAAGGGTTAAATTCACCTGCCAAACGCTCTATGTTGTGGAGGGAGGTGAGGAAATCGAAGGCAGACATTGTGTGTCTGCAGGAGACGCATTTATTGGCAGCTGATAATCATAGATTGCATCAGGCACAATTCCCCCATATATTTTTTGCAAATGCCCAGACTAAGACAGCAGGAATCTGTATTATGATAAAAAATTCGGTGGCCTTCCAGATCATTCAGATGTGTACAGACCCCATGGGTAGATACTTGGTGTTGGTGTGTACATTGAATGGGACCCCTCATACGATTTCAGCACTATACGCCCCAAATTCTGCCCAGCTCCCGTTTGTGCGAAAAGTCCTCTCTACCATTTCAACACTTAAACAAGGGGAGGTTATTGTATGCGGGGATTTTAAAATGCCGATGGATGGTACTTTAGACTGCTCATCTAGATCGGGTCTCCCTCGGAGAGAATTGGGCAAGTTGGTCCATGAATTTGGTCTGCACGATTTTTGGAGATACTCTCACGCCAGTGAAAGGGACTATACTTTTCTTTCTCTCCGACATGGGTCATATAGTAGGATTGACTTACTCCTAGTAGACAATAGAGCTCTCAATAGATGTATATCTGCGGAGGTTGGAACGATTACGTGGTCTGACCACGCACCGATCTACCTACGTGTACATCTTGCGCACCAATTCAACCCAACACCACACTGGCAACTAAACACCTCTCTATTACTGAATGATTCTATAATGACAAAAGCAACTGCAGAATTGACATCTTATTTTGAATTAAACGACAATGGCACAGTTTCCGACGAGACTTTATGGACAGCGCACAAAGCGGTGATACGGGGAGTCTTCTTACAACAAGCGTCACAATTGAAAAGAAAGAGGGAGCAACACAGGACTGACCTCCTGACTGAGTTGAAAAGCTAGAAATATTACATAAAACCTCCCCCTCCCCGGCTACCACTGAGGCCATATATCAGCTCAGATTTAAACTGCGCTCTGATCTGCTGGCAGTGTATGAATATAACCTCCGCAAGTTCCAACTTAGTCACTACGCCATGGGAGATAGGCCGGGAGCCATTTTGGCCAGGCGGGTCAAGAAAAGGGCTGCTAAATCCAGAATAGATCATCTACGGGACTCGAAAGGGTTGATAGCCAGGAGTCCGAATGACATAGATGCAGTCTTTGCTGCATACTATAAATCTTTATATAACTTAAAAGATGATGTTGATACCCCACAGCCACAACAGTCAGATATTGATCAATATTTGAGTGATTTGAAGCTCCCGAAGGTTTCCCGGGAACAGTTACAATTATTGAATGCCCCCTTCACAGAAGTAGAACTGAAAGATGTTATTGATTCATCCAAATGTCATAAGACCCCTGGCCCAGACGGCATAGCTAATGAGTACTATCGTGGTTTCCAAAAAATTCTTAACCCATACCTTATCAGGTTATACAATACCTGGAGAGACTCGGGAAAGGTAGCAGTACCTAATTTGGAGGCTACGATCGTCACATTGCCTAAGCCTGGAAAGACCCCTGATTCTCCAGGTAATTTTAGACCAATAGCACTTTTGAATAGTGATGTAAAGATCTTTACCAAGCTCTTGGCTGTTAGACTAAAGTGTGTCGTTCCTTCCCTAATATCCTCGGATCAAGTTGGTTTTGTAGCTGGTAGGGAAGCTAAAGATGGTACGAGGAGGATGTTGGATCTGATTAAAGTGGCAGAGTTGAGCGGCCTCCCCAGTACACTCCTGTCGCTTGATGCTGAGAAAGCGTTTGATAGGGTGCACTGGGGATACCTTAAAAGTGTTTTGCTTAAATTTGGACTAAAAGGACCTATTCTGTCTGCGATTAACGCATTGTACTCCACTCCTTCCGCTAAGGTTTTGAAGTCTGGTTTCCTCTCTGAATCCTTCCCCATAACAAACGGGACACGGCAGGGCTGCCCCTTATCTCCAGTCATATTTGCTTTATGTATGGAGCCCTTGGCTGAAAAGATTAGAAATAACTCAGAGATTTCAGGCATCTCGGTGGGGGGGGTCCTCCCACAAAATCGGTCTATATGCAGACGATGTGGTTATCCCATGCACTGATCTGGACAGGTCCTTCTCTGCCATTATGTCCAATCTCAAAACGTTTACAAACATCTCGCATTATAAACTGAATGCAGCTAAGACGGTTGTCCTGCCGATTCTTGTTCCGTTGTTACTTAGGCAAAGACTGGAAGGAGCATACCCTTTTAAGTGGGCGCAGGAAGGAATGACGTATTTGGGTATCACCTTAACCCTTTCAAAACAATTGGTGGAAGTAAATTTTACTAGACTGATAAATACGGTGCAGGAGGAGCTGGCGGTATTACAAAACGTTGTTGCATCGTGGATAGCCAGGATAAATATTTTTAAAATGAAGGTCCTTCCAAAAATGTTATACTATTTTAGGTGTATCCCAATTAAAATCCCTTCTAAAATCATAAATACCCTTCAAAGACTGGCTAATAATTATGTTTGGGACAATATGAGACCGAGGGTGTCTAGTAGACTTCTGTATTATCCATATGACATGGGAGGGATGGGCATGCCCAATCTCATAGCCTACTATAGAGCGGCGGTCTTGACGGGAATCAGGGACTGGTGGAACATGGACAGCGGCAACAAATGGTTGCAAATAGAGTCCTTATTTGCCCGAAACCATTCTACCAGATTGATATTGGAGACAGAAGTAGTGAAGCGAAGCACTATGGTCGCCGTGTTACCAACATCGGAGGCTACTATGCATTGTTGGAGGAATTTGGCATCCAAACTGCTGTTACTTCCCAGGACTGAGATCTCTTTACGAGCTCTAGAATATCATATTCCATATATTAACCTTCAACGTTGGGTGACAGCTGGAGTTCAATCGCTAGCAGACCTGTTGGAGGACAATGTAATAATTCCTTTTGATAAACTAGTTATGAGATTCCCGGACCTATGGCCCTTATTTTACCAGTATTTGCAAATAAGGCATTTACTCCACTCTACACAGACATCCCCCTTTTTTGTTCTACCTAATGATAAAAGAGCTATGGGTTACTTTCTCCACTCTAAGACCGGTTCTAAGGGGGTTTCTATACTTTATAGGGCTCTAAACGACCCAGATCTGGACGATAAATTGACGTATATGACTCGTTGGGAACGGGATCTAAGAATTTCGACGGACCCTCAGGACTGGCGGGATGGTTTGGATGAGGTCCAGCGAGTTTTGTCGTGTTTAAACCACCTAGAGCAGCTTAAAAAGACGCACATGAGATGGTACTACTACCCGGCACAGATGGTACACTTCGGGTCTGAATCATCATCTTTATGTTAGAGAGGATGCAATGGGGAAGGCTCGTTGGGCCACATGTGGTGGTTTTGTCCAAAACTTCAATCACTATGGGGGGCATTGGATAGTTTGATATGGGATGTACTGGGGACTCACCTAGAGATAACACCTAGTATGGGAATACTTCATATAGGATTAATGGATGTCCCCTGGGAAATTAGAGGAATTTTGTCACATATTCTGATCGCAGTTAGATCAGCTATCGCGGCTAAATGGAAAGGAGTGGGCATCCCTACGGTGGGGAAGATAGTGACCAGACTGAACACGAACTGTCAATATGAAAGTGCTCTGGCACACACACTCAAGGCAAAGAATAAAACTGATAAAATATGGGAACCTTGGTTAAACAGCCCATTGTCTATACATGGGGAACGTTGAGGAAGCGGGATATTTTGTGTGCCGTTCTGAGTTTGGGTGACGCGCTGGACGATTCTGGTCCCCTCTCCCTACCTTGCACCTCCAATCTTGCAATAGTGTAAATATGAGCCATGCGACATTCAAAGCACTTACGGATATAAATTATTTCTCACAACCATCTAATATATGGGGAAGTTAATGTAATTAATCCATTCTTTTTTATTTTGTTTTCTTTTATGTATATGTATTTTCCTTTTATTTTATTTTTATATTGTTCATTTTGTAAGCTCAGAGGTTGGGGCACAGTTTTGGGCATCTGTTGGCCCTATGGATTGTATGTTCTGATTTTTGTGCAAAATTCAATAAACACATTATTTAAAAAAAAAAAAAAGAAGTGGAGACCTATACTCCTTTAATTCTACACTTGCTATTTCGGTTATATCATTCCTTTTTAATTTTTCACACAGCTAAATGTATTATCTCTTACTCACTAAAGCATGGATTAGGACTCTAGTATTTTTACAGACAGGAAGCCAATGCATTTATAGACATGTTTCTTATTTCAGAGCTGGTACAATATATATTCTTATTGTTGGCAACTAAAGAATTGTAAGGTGCCTCCTGGAGTATCTCATTCTTAAAGGGGTTATCCAGGAATATTACATTTTTACACTTTGGGCCGAAGAATGGACAGGCAAGTAGTTGCTGCCTGCCTGTTGTGCCCGGCGCCAATCTCTGTCTCCACAGAGCGGTCACAGACTGGTCCAGTCGGCGGTTCAGCAGCTTCCGCTGACATCATGTAACAGAGCAGCGGCTTCTCTTCTGCTCTGTTGACGGGGCATGACTGTAATGTCATGGTGATTGATAGCCGACTCCCTGCTGCTTAACTGCGGGGAGCTGGCTGCCAATTAGCATGATGTCCGCACTCGCACCTTGTCGATAGAATAGCCCGAAAGAAGAAGAGCTGCTCTGTTGACGTGAAGCAGCTGAGTCCGCCGGCAGGAGCAGTCAATGTCCGCTCTGAGCCAGCGCCTGGTAGAACAGGCAGGTATTTGCCTCTGTTAGCAACTACCTGTCTGTTAATTTTTAGGTCCATAGTAAAAAAAAAAAAAATGGTTCTGGAAAACCCCTGTTTATTCATACAGTATTGTTTCCATCTTTGCCATATCCGATACTTTTATTTTTACCTTAATCCACCTCAATTATTTTATGTCTTCATTTATTCTGTTTCCAAAAATTTGTGCAGTACAGTCTTGGATAGATGTGTTTTTTTATTATTATTATTATTATTATTATTTTATTATATATTTTATACAAACATTTCAAAGCAGCAACATATACACAAACAGAAAACTAGCACTATTAACCATATTCTGCCCTCCCAGCCAAAACAAGCAAAAAATGCAGTGAAGGTAAAAAAAACCTATTCAACAATTTTTGGCCCAGGTACTCAGTATGTTTTTTTTGTAATTGTTACAACCCAAATTAGCCCTTATTAAATACCTAAAAATCCCTACAACTAGTGTTAAGTATTGACTTCAACCAATGGAAAAGACTGTCCTCCCATAATCCAGTTTTTAACATTACTTTCTCTTGCAAATTGTAAGAGAATGTGAACATGACCTCTTTTTCTGGTGGTTTCCGCCTGTAACAAGCTTGAAAAGATGCTAAAAAATGTCAAAAGATTGAACATATGCATAGCATGGTAAAAATGCCTTACTGTGCTTAAGTTCAGTCTACTTGCACTTCTTCAATCCTATTCAGACTTCCAAAACCACAAAGCGGTTAAAAGAAACTTTCTGACCATTCTGCTTCCACTTGGAAATTGTTCACTACTGCTACACAGAAGCAAAAAATAATATTGGTGGTAAAGCTGCTGCAAAATCCTTTGGGAGTGCTGTCAAGAAAGACTCTTCAAGGAAAAATACTGTTGACTTTTTCCTTAAAGGGGTTTTCTCCCGAACAAAAGTTAATTTTAATCAATAGATCTTGGAATAATACTAATTTCCACAATTGGATGTGTTTAAATAAAATGTTCCTGTGCTGAGATAATCTTATAAATGTGCCCCTGCTATAAAAAAAATCTACAAATAAGATGGAGACTAAAGAGAAAAGGGACTTTAAATTTCCTTCCCACAAATGCAAGCATCTCCTTCCAAAGGTTTTCAAGAATAGGACAATAAAGCCAATATATTGCTGTATCTGCAGATAACTTGTAGAGTTGATCTGGCAAAGTACACATGAGATGAACAGTAGAGGGAGACACAGCATCAGGGTTCTTGAATGTTAATAAAATATCCTAGAAATGAGCCTGGACTGAATCTAAGCCACAGTGTGGGATAATATGGATCTTTTAATACATGGAAATCTTTGAAGGTGTTACTTTGTGAAGCTCATCTCTACGAGATAACTGGATAGGAAATAAATGCAGCAATTATAGATTTTTCAGCCTTGTGTTTTTCTAGCTAATCTCTGGATATATTCTCATTTTTCTCCTAACAAGCAGGAATGATCCGGCACCATTTATAGCATTTTATGATCACTTTCACCATAGCTAATTGTAATGATGTGACTGCATTGATAATACTTGCAAGTCCCTTTTTTTACCTCTTGTCAGCATCGCTCTCCCTTTTGTAAACATCTGTATAAGTCTCAGAGAATATTGAACCATTTAATGACGTGTGACATCAATCTAATTACCAGTCCTGTAGGCTTAACGTACAGCATTGCTCCCTGAAAATGACAAATGACAGATAACGAAGTTTTGCTTCCCTCCCCATCATGCTGCTTTTTCTTTGGCTTGCTGAAGGAAAGAAGTTTCACATAAACTTCAGAGGTGAAGGAGCATGATGTGAAATTCAGCAGAGAGATTCAGACTTGGCTGGAAATATTCTTTTTCTATCTCTATTACATGTTTTTTTTTCATTGGGGAGTGTTTTTTTCCATCTATTCCTTTTACATCGGATGGATTTGTGGACTGATCAGAAGTTCAGAATAATGACTTGCTGTATAATGTAAGTTTAAGGTTAGTAATCTGACTGGGGATTTTGCTGGTGTGTGTGAAGTTTACACAGTCCAAACTTGGTTACAAGAACCTTTCTTTGTGTTTTGTTGGTAAAGACCAGTGGTCTGAAACCTATAGTTTTCCAGTCGAGAGTCTAGACGTTTTTACACTTTTTATTTAGTGGTAATTGTGGTTAGCGTACTTTCCATGTAAAAATGCATCAGTGCCTTATAGGAATATTTATATGTCTTTGTCTCACCTTTTTATGGGCTATTGTTCTCAATAGAATGTGTTTAGTTATGAGGAGTATAGACCTCGCTGTGTTTCATATATTTGTGGAGGAAAGTAGAACGTACAATGTATATATTTTGGAATAGAACTGCACTAAAAGGCTTATGAGATTAGAAAATATGAAAGCTTTCTACCAGAAGCCACCACTATTGCCAATAGGCCCTGTCTGGTATTGCAGATTGGCGATTTAGTTGGGCTGCAATCTGAAAGCTGCCCATAAACAAAAAATGGTGAACCATTCCTTTAATTTAGTGTGTAGAATTATGTTGGTAACACTTTTTGATGTTTATTTTCGATGGCTGAACAGCAAATAATTCTGTGTATTTGATAAGAGAAGGCTTAAAGCAGTTGTCCCTTCTTATTAAATGGTAAAAACAAGCAATTTTGCAATTTACTGCCTCTTAAAAGAAACCTGTCATGTGAAAAAATGCTATTAACCTGTAGATGTGGGGTTAATCTGTAGGTTCTGAAACCGTGACGCCGCTACACTGAAAGCCCGGCTACTGGGAAGAAATGAGCTTGATTCTTCCTGGCAGCCTCAGTCATAGAGGTGCCGTCGACGCGGCTTCAGTCTCTACTCAGTATATAGTAAGCGGCGACTGTAACCGCACCCCCGGCACTGACTGACCGCAAGCTATGTACTGATGCACTGTAGAGCCTGCTGTCAGTGTTGGGGTGCGGTTACAGCCGCTGCTCACTATGTACTGAGCAATGACTGAAGACCTGCCAGACGCACCTCTGTAACTGAAAGCCCGAGGCTGCCTGGAGGAATAAAGTCAATTTCTTCCCAGCAGCTGGACTAAAAGTACAATAGCCGCACGAATGCTATTAACTTGCAGATTAACTACATACAGTGAAGAGAATAAGTATTTGATACACTGCCGATTTTGCAAGTTTTCCCACCTACAAAGAATGGAGAGGTCTGTAATTTTTATCATAGGTACACTTCACCTGTGAGAGACAGAATCTAAAAAAAAGTCCAGAAAATTACATTGTATGATTTTTACATAATTAATTTGCACATTATTGCATGAAATAAGTATTTGATACCATAGAAAAACAGAACTTAATATTTGGTACAGAAACCTTTGTTTGCAACTTCAGAGGTCAGATGTTTCCAGTAGTTCTTGACCAAGTTTGCACACACTATGTAACGGGTCTGGGAGGCGGAACCTCTGAGCTACTATACAAGGGGGCGGTCCTTGTAAGGGAGCGGGTGGCGACCAGGGAAGACGGGCAGGCAGTCACAGCAGGTGACCGGGACAGTCTCTGGGTGAACGGGCTGGAGGTCACGGCAAGTGACCAGGGTAGTCTCTGGATGAACGGGCAGGAGGTCACGGCAAGTGACCGGGGCAGTCTCTGGATGAACGGGCAGGAGGTCACGGCAAGTGACCGGGGCAGTCTCTGGGTAAAGGGTAGGTACGACCTGTGATGGCTGAGCCTCCAGGTAGGCTAGCAGGCAGATGGTAGATGTGTGCTCCCAGGTGAGCAAGCGAGAGTCTCTGGATAAACGGGTGGTCACAGCATGTGACGGCGGAGCCTCCAGGTAGGCCAACAGACAGGCAGCAGATGAGCGCTCCCAGGTGAGCGGGCAGGAGTCTCTGGAATGGCAGGTGGTCACAGCACGTGACGGCGGAGCCTCCAGGTAGGCCAACAGACAGGCAGCAGATGAGCGCTCCCAGGTGAGCGGACAGGAGTCTCTGGAATGGCAGGTGGTCACAGCACGTGACGGCGGAGCCTCCAGGTAGGCTAGCAGGCAGGTAGCAGTTGTGCGCTCCCAGGTGAGCAGGCAGGAGTCTCTGGAATGGCAGGTGGTCACAGCACGTGACGGCGGAGCCTCCAGGTAGGCTAGCAGGCAGGTAGCAGATGTGCGCTCCCAGGTGAGCGGGCAAGCTGGTCCATAGAAAGACTGACAGGAGTAGGAAGGCAGACCGTCGGACCTCAGGCTAGCAAGCAGGTAGGAGGAATGTCAGGCAGGAAACAGACAGCAAACTGGCAGGTTTCTGGCAGGTAACTGGCAACGGGACCTGAGGGCTGAAGCAGAGTAGTGAACAGTGCAACAACATTGCTCGGACACCTCCATTTTGGAGGAGGTGCCTTATATATGGTGAAGTCCTCCGGCCATTGGCCGGGGACTCCTTAGGACGGCGCGCACGGCCCCTTTAAGAGGGAGGGAGCGCGCGCGCGCCCTAAGCACAGTGGCCGGGAAGGAGCGCGCGCTGCCAGCAGAGCGGGAGGAGGACGCCGGGCTCGGAGCAGAGGGGTGAGGGGAACAGCGTCCCTGCCTAGCAGAGGGCAGGGACGCCGGCGCTACACACTACAGCAGGGATTTTGGCCCACTCCTCCATACAGATCTTCTCCAGATCTTTCAGATTTCGGGCTGTCGCTGGGCAACATTGAGTTTCAGCTCCCTACAAAGATTTTCTATTGGGTTCAGGTCTGGAGACTGGCTAGGCCATTCCAGGACCTTAAAAATGCTTCTTATGGAGCCACTCCTTAGTTGCCATGGCTGTGTGGTTCGGGTCATTGTCATGCTGGAAGACCCAGCCACGACCCATCTTCAATACTCTAACTGAGGGAAGGAGGTTGTTTGCTAAAATCTCACGATATATGACCTCATTAGTGATGAGCGAGCATGCTCGCTACTGCTCGGTGCTCGCCCAAGCATCTCACTGCTCAAGATGCTTGGTACTCGCCGATTATTTCCGGGGTTGCTCTGCGGGAGCTCGGGTCCCCTCCCTGCATGTTTGGCGCTCTTTAGAGAGCCAATCAACATGCAGGGATTGTCTGCCACACACTGTAATGCCGCAGCCATGTTGGCTGTGGCATTACAGTAATTGGCTGGCCGCACAGCGTCATCAGGTCTATATCAAACCTGGCGCCGCCGTGCTTGTCTCAGTCACTCAGGAATCAGACAGTGTAGGGAGAGCTGCTGCTGAGCTAGGGAGAGATTTGGTTGTTTCTAGTTAGTGTAGGTATACCAGACTATATTAGAGACACATATCAATCTCAATTAACAGTCCTTCTGAGGACTAATCTAGCTGCAGAGATATCAGTGCTAGGCAGACAGGCAGGGTATATAGCAGACTGCAGTGCACATAGCAAGAGGGTCCATTCCAGTTCTGTCTGCTGGTGTTTTACTGCTTTTTGTAGAAATAACCCCAGTTATCAAGGGCTGGGAATTTTTTTTTTATCTTAATCCTGATTATTTGCTTAAAAAGCAATCCAGAGAACACCGTTGTTCTGCGCCATTTGCTTGTTGGCACTGCAGAATACAGCCAGGTCCTTTCCATATTACAGCGCTAAAAATCCAGCTATTTAAAACTGTGGTTTGTCTGTCACACGGATCACATATAATTGCGCTGAAAATATTGCCATTTCTGGCCTCCATGGAAATTTTGTTGCAGTGTCAGTGAACTTATTGACACGAGGTCGATGATGTTAAAAATAGTTAACTACAGGCCAGCTATTTAAAACTGTGGTTTGTCCGTCACACGGATCACATACAAGTTCGCTCCAAATTCAGCCATTTGTAGTGAGCGTGGAAGATATTGTCCTCCATTTAAAATGGGCAAGGCACGTGGCAAGGTATGGGGAACTGGACGTGACGGTGATGGTGCATGCAGAGGCCGAGGCCGTGGGCAAGCTGAAATTGTGCCACACAAACACCCACATCTTCTCGCTCGACTTTCCTGTCCCAATTAATAGGGGACTGCAGAACACCACTATTGAACACAGAGCAGTGTAAAAAGGTTATTGGTTGGATATCAGATAATGCTTCCAGTCACTTAGCCACCACCACCACCCCTGTCTTCCACACAGTCAAGTCTCAGTTGTAACATCCCTGGCGGCGTGCTGGCATGGCTTACCATCTCCCACCATGCAAGCCCGCCAACTTACCCATCAGTCCAGGCTGCACACTTTGCTCCATTACTTGCTGTGTGCATGTCTCTTGTCTGATTGCTTAGGGCGGCTGCCCTGTTACTTCCTGATTCTTAAAGTTACAGTGTGCCCAGTCCTAATGCATCCCCAGCCTATTGCTGTGAGTCACTGGATACTTAAACCCCCTCCACCCAGTAGGAGGTGCCTGAGCAACACTTTCTTTCAGTGTGTTCTGTGCAACTGAGTTGCCAGGTCCTGTCTAGTATATTGTCTGTTTCCGCCACCCTGGGGGCTGAGTACCCAGGCCCGTTACCTGTATCTATGACTTCTAGTCTGTTTCTGCCACCCTGAGGGCTGAGTACCCAGGCTCGTTCCTGTATCTTGTTCCTGGTTCAGTTCCTGTCTGAACAGTGTCCTAGCCCGTTACCTGTTTGTCTCTATGTCCGATCCTTTCCTTTTCCTGCAGTGTCTGAACCTGCACCTAACTCCAACTCGTTGTCTCTGTACTTCTGTTTGTGAGTTTTGTGTCCACTTGTTACTTCATTGCAATTACCTTTTGTGTATCTGGTTCTGCTTGTCCCATCTCCCTGCCTCCGTTTCTACCTCCTGTGTTCTAGCTATCTTCCTGTTTCCCAGTCTGTTCCATGTGAACAGAGCCCTGTCCTGTCTGCCTGCACCTTCTGCTCTGCGGTTTCGCTCTGCTCTGCTTGCCCTCCGCACCTGTGGTTTCGCTCTGCTCTGCTTGCCCTTCGCACCTGCGGTTTCGCTCTGCTTGCCCTCCGCACCTGCGGTTTCGTTCTGCTCTGCTTGCCTCCGCACCTGCGGTTTCACTCTGCTCTGCTTGCCCTCCGCACCTGTGGTTTGGCTCTGCTCTGCTTGTCCTCCGCACCTGCGGTTTCGCTCTGCTCTGCTTGTCCTCCGCACCTGTGGTTTCGCTCTGCTCTGTTTGTCCTCCGCACCTGCGGTTTCGCTCTGCTCTACTTGCCCTCTGCACCTGCGGTTTCACTCTGCTCTGCTTGCCCTCCGCACCTGCGGCTCTGTTCCTGTATCCCAGTCTGTACTGGTCCCTATCCAGCCTGCGTTCCTACCTGCCAGTATCTGCCTGTCTGCATACCGGCCGTGCCTGCCAGTACCCGCCTGTCTGCATACCAGCCATGCCTGCCAGTACCCGCCTGTCTGCATACCAGCCTGTCTGCATACCAGCTGTGCCTGCCAGTACCCGCCTGTCTGCATACCAGCCGTGCCTGCCAATACCCGCCTGTCTGCATACCAGCCGTGCCTGCCCGTTCCTGCATTTCCCAGTGTGGGTCAACAGCTGTGACCGGGGTCTGATCTGGAGTAGCACCTGGGCCACCTCCCATGTCCCTCCTCAGACCACAGAGTCGATTAAGCCACCGTGTGTTCGTGGTCGGATCTGGCGAGGCCCCTAGTCACGCCCCTCCAGGCACTCCTCGGTTCGTGGCCCAGTGGGACCGCTAACCACGCTCACGTCAGTTAGTCTGGGCGCGAGAAGGAGAGTAATGGGGTGCTACGCCTGATGACCTGGCCTCCACAGTCACCAGACCTGAACCCAATCGAGATGGTTTGGGGTGAGCTGGACCGCAAAGTGAAGGCAAAAGGGCCAACAAGTGCTAAGCATCTTTGGGAACTCCTATAAGATTGTTGGAAGACCATTTCCGGTGACTACCTCTTGAAGCTCATCAAAAGAATGCCAAGAGTGTGCAAAGCAGTCATCAAAGCAAAAGGTGGCTACTTTGAAGAACCTAGAATATAAGACATATTTTCAGTTGTTTCACACTTTTTGTTAACTATATAATTCCACATGTGTTAATTCATAGATTTGATGCCTTCAGTGTGAATGTACAATTTTCATAGTCATGAAAATACAGAAAAATCTTTAAATGAGAAGGTGTGTCCAAACTTTTGGTGTGTGTGTGTGTGTGTGTGTGTGTGTGTGTGTGTGTGTGTGTGTGTGTGTATATATATAGATAGATAGATAGAGATATATATATATATATATATATATAGATATAGAATTTTCTTAATGACCGCTGTGTCTTGTTTGGATTTATACTTCCTGTCCACTCAAAGAATGTTTAGCAATGCTTATTATTCAGAGGCAGGATTACAATGACAGGTAACACCTTTATACACAGTCAATAACACAGGATCCACAAATCACTATAGGTGATGTCACAGCTGACCTGCTCCTCCTCCCTTCACAACGACCTTTACACACTCTCATTAGATGCGTCAATACAAAAGATAGGGTCAGGATTTGACAATTGTAGCCAATGTTCATGTATTGTTTTCTGAATCAATATGAATTTAAAAAAAAAAAGTCCCAGTGGCCAATGTGAAAATTGAAAGTTTCATATTTTTAATATTTAAAGGGAATCTGTCACCACATGTGACCTATCTAAACTATTAATATGGGCATACAGGTTATAGACTGCTGAGGAGAGTGATATCTGTATGTCTCATATCAGACAATCTTGTTGGTGAGAAATCCATCTTTTATCACTTTATATAAATGACCTCTTCCAGTCTATGGGGAGGACAATTCCTGGAAGATAACTTTGCCTCCAGAGCTCATTATACATGAAGGGGAAGTTACCAGTGTGATGTGTAATGTCCGCTCTCTGCTCTCCTAATCTCACTGCAGAGCTGTGTGTGATTATAACTGACACATCTGCAGCTTCCTCTCAGCTTCAGCTTATACTTCACAGGCAGACAGGGCTGCAGTACTGCTGCAATAAAGCAGAGCTGATAAAGAAGCAAAACGTGTTTGCAAGAAGACAAATTTCAGTTCTTCTATTCTGTGTTAGTTACTTGTCTCACTCTGGTAACTCCCCCTTCATATAGAACAAGCTCTGGAGGCAGAGTTATCTTCCAGGCAATATCCTCCCCATAGCCTGGACAATGTCATTTGTATATAAGAAAAACATGGATTTTTCTGGAATAAGACATTGCCTCGCAGATATCAAGGTATCATTTTATTCAGCTTCCTATGACCTAGATATCCGTATAGATGGCTTAGGAGGGTTGATTCTACAGACAGATTCCCTTCAATTTAGATTGTGATATAAAAAAAAATTACTAAAAATAAAAAATAATAATTTAACATAGAAACCTGTTTTAAACAATAGGTCACTTTGTGGTGATAACTTTTATACTTTTTACAGAGGTTTAAGACACTGATGACCTATCCAAAGGGTTGGCGATTAATGGGGGTCTGAACAGCTGTTACTAGGTCCCATGGACTGATACCATTGTTACACTGAGCTCCATTTCTTTATAATTTACATAGGATGATTGATTTTTAATACATGGTGCAATATTAAGTTTTAGTCTATATAATTCCCAGATAAACAATACAGAATGGTATTTTTGTTCCGGTTGCCCTCGTGGATCCTGAAATTGTTAATAAAGCAGCCAATATAAGTAAACAGCAAAGCTCTGTATACTGTGTAGGGTCTGTTATCGTGTAGTGCCCCTCAGCTCCCATTTTCTTTAGTAAGAGCTGAGCTGCAGTACCCATGAATGGCTACTACAAGGTGTGGAGAGCTGTGATGTTTTGCTTTGTACGCTGTATATTTCCTGCAGGCGCTTGACGTGGTAACAGGTAATCAGTGGGGATGCTGAGTGTCCAACCCCAACTCCTCTGATTTTTGTGACCTATGCTACAGTTAGATCGTCAATATCTTAGTGCTAGACAACCTTTTTCAATTTCACAGAAAACCGCATATCTACCTAATTTTCTGATATATATGTGTTCATTCTCTGAAAGTGAATTACAATGTTAATTTTTTTTTAATTGATAGCAAACGTTCATATCTCATGGAAATATTTTCGTTATTAAAAAAAAATTCTGTTCGGCAATCGATCTGGTGATCAGCTTTTACGAAACCAGAAGGAATCTGTAGTTGTCCATTCCAGGAGAAATGTAATATTACAAATCAGCTATTTAAATAGATGTCCTAAGTCCGCCAGAGCCAGAGCCTGACTTCCCCCTTGCGTCTTGACTTCTCATGGATGGAAGTGTATAACAAGACAACCACTTTAACGTCTGCTTTCTTCTAGTTACAGGTTGCTTTCTTTACGCATATTGCTTCCTATCATAAAATATTTGGAAGATATAGCCTAGTATTAGGTCTGCACATATGACATTATTACCATCAACCATTCTTCCCTGTAAGATTTATGTGACTATAGTCCAGGCCTGTGTTCAATCATTTTAACATCAGAAAATGCATGAAAGACCTTCTAAATTTGACAACTTATATTCATTTCGAATGACTCTTTTTAAATTGTTTTCCGCTATATGTAATCAGAATATCTAGCGTATACGATGAGTATAATGTAAGAAAACTCTCAGGGATAAAAAAGATCTCATGGAAGAATGACTTTTTATTTTTCCCTAGAGGCTAAAAAAAAGTTCATTTTGAGTTTTTTGTTCTACTGGTCCTATGCCAAATGGTCTAAATTAGAAAGAAACAAATAAACTGTGTCCTTGTGTAGTGGGAAAAGATAAGAACTGCTTATACTATGCTGATCTTCAAATGCATTTCTTAAAAATAAGATGTTATTTATTTATGAGTGAATAATTTATTGTCCAAGTCACATGGCTGTGTGTCTAGCGCCTTATGGCGATCTTATTAATATTTATTAGATCAATTGATCTAGCTGATGATGGTGAGTAGCCGAAGATTGGAACATATCGGATTAGATTTGTTCTGTGACATAGAAAGTCATATCCAGCACTGTATCCACAAATCTGCAAATTTTATCTTAACTTCAGTGTGAAAGTCCAGATGACAGTTACACTGATAACAATATAGAAAAATCAGAAAACAGTAACTATTTGCCAAATGTGTAAATTTATACAGATATTAGTAAGGGATATAAAATCTGTTTCCTAGATAAATGAAGATGGCCATTACACCTCTTCTAAATCTCTCAGGTATATCACCAAGTTTATTTATAATACCATTTTAGATTATATAACCTTCATTTTGCCACTTATTTCTGGTTATTTATGTGCTACAATTTTCCCTGATTCAACAGAAGTCCTTGTTAGATAATTACTAATAACTCCTGATTTAATAACATGATGCCGCTGTCTTCACAAATATTGCCTAATTTCAGGATCGACTTTTTTAAACTTTTTTTCATTAAGATTCACAATGGATTAGAAACCTATAGAATCAAACACGTTTTCAATCCTGAATAGTGATCTTTACAGGTTACGTTCTGCTCAGATGAGCGGATTGATCCACACAAAATTGACTTCAAGTAAAACTTCCTAAAATTTACATGTCCCCATGAATTTGAAGAATTTGTTATTTCATTCACGAGGATCACAAAAAATGCACCATTTAACACACCGCTGAAGATTGCAGCAGCCAGAAAGCAAGTTAATGATGTCAGGCGCTGCCACTTGGGCTTCCTTGCAGCTATCGTTTCACATAGTCTGGTGCTGCCAAACAGGGGGGGACTATAACAGCCAGTATAAAACATGAGGGATGGGCACGCAGCTGTAATTTAAGTATTTTACATGGTAAGGATAGGATGTCAGAGCGCACAGCTCATTACAATAGGGATTGAAACAGCCCTAAATCTGACAGGGACGTACTAATGTAGTGCTGAAACACATTGAAAATGCGAGTGGAAGTCTCAGCCTGTGAAAAGTAATCTAAAGATTCAAGTGATATAGGAAGGTGATGTACCTGCATAGTCAGTGTGATGGTGAATTGGTTGATCTTTGATATAATGCGGTAACGGCACCTTAAAGGGAACCCGTCACCTGATTTATGTTGCCCAAACTGTGAGTAACATAAATCGGTGCCTGGCTGTATGCTGCAGGTGAGAGACCTGTTTATCACATTTAGCAGCGCTGCGAGAAGCCGGCCAGAGTCGGAGCCGGACTAGTCTCATCTCTGGATATGGTCCTCGGCTGGATGTTTGAAGTATATCTTCTCTGAAACACTGGAGCATTTCAGAAAAGAATATACCTCGCTGCAATCATGCAGCCAGGCTCTGATTCATGATGCCCGTGGTTTGGGCATCATGAATTGGATGACAAGTACCCTTTGAATAAAGCCGTTTTTTTATTCTTTACACACTGATAACAAGGTGGGCAGTTTAATACCAATTTACCTTATTTTGTAACTTAAGACAAATTCTAAAACTAAGATTTGTGTTCTTTTTGGCCTGTGAGACAAAATATATATATTTTTTAAAGGCAAAAGAAAAAAATCCACATTCCAGAGATTAAAAAACATCTGTCTACCCCACACCGTGTACATACTGTAAAAAATAAAGTTTTTCGCACTTGCATATTGTAAAATTCCAATATTACACCCGTACACGTCACCTGAACCTTCCTAGCACCACCCCTTGTGAAAAAGCTACAACTTTTTCTGTTTGCACTGCCTGTGTATAAACACCATCAATTGAAGCTCTGCCACCAAAAAGGGATAATTTTTGGACCATTTTTACAATTTAAGAAGCCTAAAAAGTCTGATACTGCAGTGTGTTTTTGCATAGACTATTGGCTACCGCCATTACCATCCGTTTTCCCCTATCCAGAGAAGTTGAGATATTGGACCATTAATAAGTCTGTGTTTGTGTTAAAGAGCTCATTAGTGGTTCATTACAGTTCTCGGCGACCTCAGAGTGTAATACGCATATTTTCCAGGAAATTAGAGGCTTTGAAGTATTGAGATTCATAGCAAATATAATTGCCGCAAATCAAATTTTTGATGAAAATTTGGCAAAGCCAGCAAATTTGAATTGCAAAAGATCCGCTCATCTTTATTCTGGTGCACAATTTTGTTCAGCGTATCAGATGATCAGTTTTAAAGGTTTTAATTTATATTTTAACTTTTTCATATTTTTTGTTAATGTCGCCACATTTTATTTCTAGATTCTATTGTAATTATGTTTTTCAGTTGTTACACACACGTAGGGTGGTCTATTAATGCTTTGGACGGTTGCCTCAAATCACCTGCCAAGTTGAAGTGCCAGCTTTATTCATTGTGAACAAGGGCTGTAGATTTTACAGAGCATCATCATTCTAGACCTCCCAAATAGCCAACATAGATAGAATTGTTTTCAATTAAAATGGTTTGACCATAGTTGATTTCTGGATTAGGGTGAATTAGATTTTGCTTATATGAGTGGTGGAAGTGCTGTAGAGCATTGGAAGTCTTCTTGAAGCTGAAGTTCCATAGTGTTCTGCCTTGTAGATTTGTTTCCCTCTCTATTAATTTTTTTTTCCATTTACTTCAATCCTCCTCATCCTATCACTCACATGAACATATGTTTTCCTATAAATATTCTGTCTGTTTTGTGTACGATACGTTTGTTGTGAAGACACGTTTTGCTTCAATGTTTATTTTCTACACATAACTGTTTTGAGTAATCTTGGAAGGAAGATGTGTGTAGGTTGAGGGAAGTTTCCGACTTAAAGCCTTGATGTATATTGAAAGTTGTTTCTTTTTATTTGCATATTTCAGCAGTCTATATGCAACATTGTAGATGAGGCTAATTACCCACTTTATATGCACATTATCCATATAGACCAAACTTGAGAAAATGGACACAGTCCACCTTCAGTCCTCAATCAAATCCATCCTCAGAGACCAGTTATTTGTATAAAGGAGCAGATGTATCACTGTGTTGTAGAAGATCCTAAAAAGCCCCTTTTTTCGCTTATAGTATGGGGTTTATGGCAACAGATCTTAACAGTATGCCTTTGTCCTATAACATGGGGATCTCTCAAGGGATCGTGCACATAACCGTATTTTCAGTGTCTGAGTGTTGTCAGCAAAAAAAAACGGATCGCGCTCAGACCAGTGTTATTCAATGGGGCTGGGCAATCTATTATTCTTAGTTTTGTTTAATGTAAGTGATATCTGTATTTGGTATGTAACCCCTTCTTATGTACAGCGCCATGGAATCAATCGTGCTATATAAATAAATAAATAATAATAATAAAAGGCATCCCACCAGCGTCAAGGTGTACCCAAATCGGGATGGTCCTAACCGCTAGTATTAAAACTTTACCATGTGTCAAAGTGATGGCAATGTAAATAAGGGCCACATGCAAAATATTCCTCCAAAAATTGGATGGGACTCACCCATGCAAGTCTGTGCGTGTGAGAAAAAATGAAATGCCATATGGAGCCACAGTATAACATCCATTTTTACTGCTACATTGAATTTCTGTAACATACTAAACTGAAAATGGTCCTGTAAACCATTAATAGCTAAAGGCGAAAATAACAGATTGCACATGGATGACCAGTGAGAAAAAAATCGTTCCCCTTTTCTGGATGAAAATCAGACCGATTTTTTTTATTTATTTATTTTTTTAAATACTGTCCTGTGACCCTAGCCTAACAGATCCTAATTGGATCCCTTTTTCCTTAGGATCTGTTATTGAGAGCCCCATGCCATAACAGGACACCTTAGCATTTATTGTAGGGGCTTCCAGAATTTTTTGATGGCAAGAATATCCGTGTAAATTGTGCTGTTTTTGCATTCAAAAATATTGTAGCCCCAATGATAGTAATGGAAACAGAGATAGCTGCAAAATCTATAAGAACAATTCATTGTATTTTAACCATGTGCTAGCACACGGATCTCATTTGTTACAAGTGTATCTAAGGAGTCTTAGGAGTTACTTAAACACCTGAAAATCAATGATTGAGATGAGCGGCTCCATTCTCAGGTCATATTGTAGACACGCTGTGAATTTGTTTAGCAAGATGCAAGTACCAAGGTGTGTATTTGAAATATGGGAAGTGCAATTAAAAGTGTGAGAGGGCAGATTGATGTCTAGAAAGGCTGATGTTAGAAAACCGATTTATTGATAACAAAGGGCTTGGAAACTTGCTGAGAATGGAACAGATAATTTGCTTTACCTTATTATTAGGCTTTGTAGTGAACGACTACTACCTGCTGAGTGCAGTTCAATCTTGTATACTCACATAGATGTGAAAACTCCAAGATAGCCTGTTTTGTAATTGCAATTACAGAACCATTTGTGCCTTGTCTTATATACACCTCCTGTAAGCCTGTATGTATAATTGATGTATGGTGTGCATAAAAGGACATTACTGAGCCTAATTTATATTATTTGATTGGTTGGAGTTGGTTGAAAAGTGCTTAAAGGTTTTGCTACTTAATCTGAGAGAAACATAATGTAAGGGCAGAGAACTTGATTTTAGCAATGTCTCAATTACTGGGCTGCTTGCTGTAGATTTTATAAAATTACTATTTTATCAGCAGGTGATTATTCCAAGAAGACTAGTAAACCTGCAGCCATGTATTCCTCCATATTCATGAGCTCTGTGTAACCTCACACTCACTAATGATTGGCAGCTTTCTGCCTATGCACAGTGTCTACTGAAAGCTGCCAATCAGTGGTGTGTGGGGTTACACAGAGCTCCGCATTCAGAGAACTGCTAGATCTGCAGCAGAGAAAACCATTTAATCAAAACAGTCTGCAGCCCAGTAAGTGATACATCACTGGAATCAGTGCCTCTGCTCCTACATCATGGGGTGGCAATAACCTGGTGACAGATTTCCTTTTATCCCCTTTAAAGCCCAGGGCATACTAATATGTACCTGTGCCCTGGGCTTTAAGAGCCAGTACATATTAATACGCCCTGTCGATTGCGCCTGCATTACAGGCGCTGTGGGCGCGATCGCCGCCGGGTGTCAGCTGATTGTCACAGCTGACACCCAGTACTATGTGCTGGGGACGGTCCCGCACCGCTCCCAGCACATTAACCCTTGAAGTGCTGCGATCGAAGTCGATCGCAGCATTCCGGAGGTAAGCTCCGGTACTCACCTCTTTCCCAGCGTCCCGCGCTGTCTGAGGCCGGATCTCGTGGTTGTCATGGTGACCTGGATGTCGTCATGACAACATCCGGGTCACCAGACAGCTGGAACATACTTTGACCATGCGCAGTGCACGATCAAAGTATCTTCTGTCTCTGCAGCGCTGACATCCTGTATAGCACAGGGATGGTGCTCCATCCCTATGCTATACAGGTGATCAGAGTAAAAAAAGTGAAAGTCCCATAGTGGGACAAAATATAAAAGTAAAAAAAAGTGTTACAAAATGAAAAAAAAATAAAAAAAATAAATAGTAAAAATATTAAAAAAATCCCCCCAAAATAAAATTATAATGTACCTGTAGCGCCCCGAGGGTTTGGTTGCTACAGGGGTATTGCACCTCAACCAGAGGTGTGATATTCCACTCCCAGGTAAGGATGGAGTGTGGACCAGAGCTCAGTTAGCTGCATACACACACTCACCCCATTTCCGGGGGACAGCTCGACTGTGCTCCCATTTTATGCAGGCACAACTGACCATGTCCCTGGCTGGAGTGGGGAGGGGGGAGAGAACCCAGTGATGTAGGAGCAGAAGGGGACGGTTTCTGGAGCACAGGAAGGAGCTCATTGGGTGCAGGTCACCTGAGCTCAGACACAGAGAAGCAGATAAAAGGTGGGAGCCATCTTTAGAGTTGAGTTCAGTCCGTCAGAGCAGGAGGGAGAGAGAGCTGACAGGGAGCCGAGGCTCAGCCTGAGCTCAGTTCCAAGAGGCAGGCCTAGAGAGAAGGCCGGGGCCAGAGAGGAGAAGAGAAGAAGGAGAAGGAAGGAAGGAGAAAAGACAGAGGAGTAGAAAGGCTCCAGAAACAAGAAGGCAGAAGGGACCCTAAGAGAGCAGAACGGATAGCAACCGTTGCAACCCGCGTTATATCGGGTGAAGGGTCAGGCTGTGGAAGGGTACCGGATTCCCAAGTTGGTGGAGGTAAATCATCCCTCAGCCAAGAACTGGAGGTCGTGATCATTTATTGGTGCGACCCCCCCGCCAAACCTGCTAGGAAGGCGCCATATAGGATAGCGGGAAGCGGAGGCCAACGCTTACCCGACACGGTCCGCGGTAGCTGGACAGAAGTTTGGTCACTGGTGGGGCACGAGAGGCCAGAGAAAGGACAGAAGGGGGTCCTGTGCCATACTCCTGAATTGCCTGGGGGTTGACCGAGCTCCTCACCTGGTGGACGCTGCACGGCTTGGGCAGTTATTGCTGACAGAAGTGACATGGATAACAACTGTGAGCAAAAACCCTGGACTGCACCATTGGACTCAGTGTGATCTTTTCTGCGCCTGCAACATCACCCCCAGCGTCCACCGACACTGCCCTGAGGCTACACTCTTCCCATGGGGAGTTATCCTATCCCTGTGCTGCACACCAACACCAGCCTCAGCGGTCTGCCTCGCAGCGGCGGTTATCTCTGACCGCAATCCACGGGTGGCATAGTCGGACATACAAAACACTGATAAATAGACTGCCACAACTTTGGTCTGACCACCCTGAGCCACGGGATCGGGTTGCCACTACTACCCCCAGCATCGTACAGAAGCCCGGTTCCGGGTACCCCACAGCCCAGGGGGCGAATCATACCCATCAATAAATATTATTATGAAAAAAAAAAAAACAATAAAACTACACATATTTGGTATTGCCGCGTCCAGAACGACCTGACCTATAAAACTGTCCTACTAGTTAACCCCTTTAGTGAACACGGTAAAAAAAAACAACCAAACAATGCTTTATCATCATACCGCCAAACAAAAAATGGAATAAAGCGTGATCAAAAAGACGAATATAAATAAAAATAGTACCACTGAAAACGTCATCTTGTCCCGCAAAAAACAAATTGCCATACAGCTCCATCAGCCGAAAAAATAAAAAAGTTACAGCTCTCAGAATAAAGCGATGCAAAAAATATTCTTTTTTCTATAAAATAGCTTTTATTTTGTAAAAGCGCCAAAAACATAGAAAAATTATATAAATATGGTACCTGTGTAAACGTACTGACCCGAAGAATAAAGCTACCTTATCAATTTTACCCCACGCTGAACGGCATAAAATTAAAAAAAAAAAAAACAATTGCTGAATTGTTGGTTTTTGTTTATTCTGCCTCCCAAAAATCGGAATAGAAAGCGATCAAAAAATGTCATGTGCCTGAAAATGGTGCTAATAAAAACGTCAACTTGTCTCGCAAAAAAACAAGCCATCACATGACTCTGTAGGCCGAAATATGGAAAAATTATAGCTCTCAAAATATGGCGATGCAAAAACTAGTCTTTTTAAAAAAAAAACGTCTTTTAGTGTGTGACAGCTGTCAATAATAAAAACCCGCTATAAATCTGGTATCGCTGTAATCGCACCGACCCGAAGAATAAAGTTGTCTAATCACTTATACCGCACGAAGAACGGCATAAAAAATAAACTCTAGGGTTAGGGTTGTGCTAGGGTTGGAGTTGTGCTAGGGTTGGGTTGCTCAAGACTAACGACAACTTATTCAACATGATGACCTAATTTTCTGATCTTACCGTTGTGAATATAAAAAAATTAGGGCTAAAACATTGTTTTTATGGAAATAGTTAGATTTTTTTATTTTCACGGCTCCATGTTATAAACTTCTGTGAAGCACCTGAGGGTTCAGGGTGCTCACCACACATCTAGATAAGTTCCCTGAGGGGGTCTAGTTTCTAAAACGGTGTCACTTGTGGGGGGTTTCCATTGTTTAGGCACATCAGTGGATCTCCAAACGCCACATGGCGTCCACTAATTATTCAAGCAAATTTTACATTCAAAAAGACAAATGGTGCTCCTTCCCTTCCGAACCCTGCCGTGCACCCAAACAGTGGTTTTCCCCCACATATGGGGTATCTGCTTACTCAGGATAAATTGCACAACAAATGGTTTGGTGCAATTTCTTCTGTTACCCTTGTCATGAAAACAACACCCACTCTTGGGTCAGACCTTGCAGCTCTCTGGCGCCCCCTTATCCTGCTGGTCAAACACGGTATTGACAGAGGATAAGCACGGGTGCAGCTGCTCTAATTTATGTCGACTATTGCGGCACGTGATGTGACAGGACATATATATACCACCAGTTCCTTCCAGGAACGTATATATACCTCCGACCAGCCACCCTCAAACCACAATATCACATAAATACTGGTATACTGCCACCACCGATCGCTTAACAGGTGGATCGGGTACCTGGTAGGTAACGTGAATTAGCGAGTGAGGAACGTGTTTGCTCGACATAGGACAAGAAGAAAGAAACTGGTAAATAATTAATGATTTACTCCCAAAAGGTGGGCAGTGTTTACAAAATATATACAAGATATTATAAAGGAGACAATTTACATGTATGCATAAACAGTTATTAAAATAAAAGGGATAAGTAATAGCAAAACCTGCTTCACAAGGTGATGGTCTCAGATTCTGTGGGGGGGACGGCTCCCCGGAAATTAGACTTGATTCCTTCACGCAGCGTGTAGTGCATGCATCTGCGTCCCTGGTTGGAATGGCTTGAAAAATGGCCGATCTGGTTTTTAGCAAGCAGCCAAAACTCTGGGGAACACCCCTTATTTACCTTACAAGGGGGCTCGGCTTTGCGAGCCCACCCAGCTGCAGAAGACCTAAAAAATCCTTCAGATTCCATATCTTGGTGTGGGGGGGTCCCACATCCAAGAGGGAGACATCATCTTGACCGTCACCAATATTCATGAAGATAGATATTAAATATGAAACCTCTATGACGCTCAGAATCTCAGAATCCATTATCTCAGTTCCCGGTCATTCCTCAGTTATGCAAGTTATACTATTGTAATGGGAAAAAGGTGAGCATTCAAAAAACGTGGTTCCGATGTTTCTGTCACACCTGTGCGTGATTAAAATTGGCATAAAACGTTTGTACAATTAAACAATGGGATTTTTTTGGAGGGATTTTCCGGTTTGTACCAGCGCTTGCCCTGGACTGAGGTTTTATGGCGGGTCATAAAAATTCCTGGTTTGGGGAAAAGCAAAAGTGAGTTCTATGTCTTCACTTACAAACAGATAGGGGGTGGTTTTTTTTTTCCTTTTTTAAAACATCTCTCATTTTTAAAAACTTGGGCAAAAATACCTTTTGCCTGACACCTCCCCCTTTTTGACTGCGCTATGGAGGTAGGACCTTCTGGTACTCCTCCAAGCGTATGTCTGGAGGCTCCCCTCGCCGGGACAACCCATCGGCATTGCCATGCTCGCTGCCCTTGCGGTGTTGAACGGTAAAGTCGTACTGCTGGAGGGTGAGGCTCCAGCGTAACAACCTTCCGTTGGCACCTGACATGGTGTGCAGCCAACTCAGGGGGTTGTGGTCAGTTACGACAGTGAAGGGGCGCCCGTACAAGTAAGGCTGTAAGCGGTTGAGGGCCCATACAATGGCCAGGCACTCCTTCTCTATGGTGGAATAGGCCACTTCCCTCGGCAGCAGTTTCCGGCTTAGGTACAACACGGGGTGTTCTTGGTTCCCCGAGTCGACCTGGCTGAGTACAGCACCGAGGCCAAACTCACTGGCGTCGGTCTGTACTAAGAGTGGCCGTGTGCCGTCGACTGCCTTTAGTACAGGAGAGCTGCTCAGGGCAGTCTTCAAAGCCCTAAAGGCCACCTCGCATTCATCCGTCCATTTGACGGAATGGGGTAGGCTCTTCCTGGTGAGGTCTGTCAAGGGCTTCGCAAGGCTACTATAGTCCTGCACAAAGCGTCTATAGTACCCTGCGGTGCCCAAGAAGGACTGCACCTGCTTCTTGGTCCTGGGGGTGGGCCAGGACACGATAGCGTCCACCTTCCCAGGCTCTGGCTTCAGAGTACCCCCACCTACCCGGTGCCCCAGGTAGTGGACCTCGTTCATGCCCATCTGGCACTTTCCCGGCTTGATGGTCAAGCCCGCCTGGTGAATGCGCCCGAGCACCTGCTGCAGATGCTCGAGGTGATCCTCCCAGGTGGGACTGAAGATGGCAATGTCATCCAGGTACGCTACTGCGTACCTCTCCAGTCCGTGGAGCAGGTGGTTGACCATTCGCTGGAACGTGGCAGGGGCATTTTTCATGCCGAAGGGCATGACCGTGGATTCATACAATCCAAAGGGGGTGATAAAGGCGGACTTCTCCTGGGCCCCGGGGCTCAAGGGAATCTGCCAATATCCCCGACTCAAATCCATAATGGAGAGATAGCTCGCGCTGGCTAACCGCTCCAGCAGCTCCTCAATGCGTGGCATTGGTTGTGCGTCAGAGGCGGTGATAGCGTTGAGCCCCCTGTAGTCCACACAGAACCGGGTGGTCCGGTCCTTCTTAGGCACCAGGACTACAGGTGAGGCCCACGCGCTCTTGGACCGCTTAATCACCCCCAACTGCAGCATCTCCTCGACCTCCTGGCGCATGACATGCTGCACCTCGTCGGAGATTCGATAGGCTGTCCGCCGGAGTGGGGCATGATTCCCGGTGTCCACTTCATGGACCGCCACTTCAGTCCTGCCAGGCAGGTTGGTGAACACTGCTTGGAAGGGTTTCAGCACTGCTTGCATCTGAGACCTCTGGTCTGCGGATAGCAAGTCGCTTAGCTCTACATCTTCTAGGGACCCGCTGGCCTTCGCTTGGGCGAGCATGTCCAAGAGGGGGTCATCCTCCCCATCCTCGGGCAGGTTGCAGACCGGTAGGACGCAGGTTCCACGTTCTTGATGAGCCTTCATCATATTAACGTGAAACGCCTTCCGCCTACCCCGCTCGTGGTCAAGTGTGATCACGTAGGTGACCGGGTTGAGCTGTTGGTGAATGACGTACGGGCCTTCCCAGGCCGCCTGAAGCTTGTCCTTTGGTACGGGGACCAGCACCCACACCTTCTGACCCACCTGGTAGGTCCGTTCTCGGGCGTTCTGGTCGTACCAATGCTTCTGGTCAGCCTGGGCTTGCGCCATGTTGTCATGCACCAACTGCGTCAAGGTCTGCATCTTGTCACGGAAGCGCATGACATACTCCACGATGGACACTCCTGGGGAGCTCGGCTCTTCTTCCCAGAATTCCCTTATCAACCCAAGGGGTCCTCGGACACGCCTGCCATACAGGAGCTCAAAGGGGGAAAACCCCGTCGAGGCCTGTGGAACCTCTCTGTAAGCAAATAGCAGGTGTGGGTGGTAACGCTCCCAGTCGCGACCCTGGGTCTCAACCAGCATTTTTAACATCTGTTTGAGGGTACCGTTGAATCGCTCACACAAACCATTGGTCTGTGGGTGATACGCACTCGATACCAAATGCTGCACCTGCATTTTCTTACATAGGGCCTCCATTAAGCGTGACATGAACGGAGTCCCCTGGTCGGTAAGCATCTCCCTGGGAAATCCTACTCGCGAAAAGATGGCCAAGAGGGCGTCCGCCACCTTATCCGCCCTAATTGAGGACAGGGCTACTGCCTCCGGATACCGGGTAGCATAGTCTACCACGGTAAGGATGAATCGTTTTCCAGAGCTGCTGGGTATGGCCAGTGGTCCCACAATGTCCACAGCAATCCTCTGGAAAGGCTCCTCTATCACTGGCAAAGAGATCAGGGGGGCTTTGGGGGCCGGCCCTGACTTTCCCACTCTTTGACACGTGGTACAGGATCGACAGTAGTTCACCACATCTGTCCTCATTTTGGGCCAATAAAAGTGATGAGACAGCCGGGCCTTGGTTTTGCTGACCCCCAAGTGTCCAGCGAGTGGAATTTCATGGGCGATCCGCAACAACTCATCCCTGAATGGGTAGGGGACGACCAGCTGTCTTTGCCTCAGCCACTCCTGTTGGGGTGTACAGGGAACTGTCTCCCGGTACAACCTCCCTTGGTCCCAGAATACCCTCTCCTTATCCGACTCGGAGGTGGGTTTCTCAGCGAGGCTCCTTAACGTCTCTAGGCTAGCATCTGAGTGCAGAGCTGCCTGAAACTCCTGGCTGGAGGAAGCCAGAAGTGAGGTTAAGGCCACGTCCTCACTGGGACCCTCTGGGACCGGCTCTGGGTCCATACCTGATTCAGTTATTCCTCTGTTCGAGGAGGGTCCAGAAGGCAGGGCGTTACTTGCGTTCTGGGCACTCTGACTGCGGGTAACAGCGGCTATATAGGCCGTCTCCCCGGGGAATAACCCCGTCTCATTAGCCGGCGAGGCCATGAGAACTACTTCTCCATCATCCTCCATTACCTCAGGCACAGTGCTACGTATGGGGCAGCGACTATCAGCCAGGTCACCATCTGTTGTGACACTGGTCACTGGCACAGCCCCACCTGCGCCATGGTCCTCGTGCCTCTCCCCATTACCCTTGGCACTGACCTTTGCTCCTGCTAGGGGATCCTCAGCAACATCACCCCGCAGAGTGACATGGCTGAGTTCTCCTGCACCTTCCAATACAACAACAACATCATCCATCATCATCCATCATCATCCATCATCATCCATCATCATCCATCATCATCCATCATCATCCATCATCATCCATCCTCCATCATCCTCCATCATCCATCCTCCATCATCCATCCTCCATCATCCATCATCATCATGTAAAGCATTGACATTTACATTATCAGCATTAACCTTACCAACCGTATCAGATCGGGGAGGGGTGTCAGGGACATAATAAGCAAACATCCTCCCCAAATCAGTTCCCAACAAAACATTTGCAGGTAGGTTTTTGGATACTCCCACTTCCTTCACCCCACTCCCCGCACCCCAATCAATAAAAACCCGGGCCATGGGCAAGGGGCATCGGACGCCCCCAATCCCGGTGACAGTCAGGGTCTTTCCTGGAATAAGCGCTTCAGGGGACACCAGTTCGGGTCGGATGAGGGTTCGTTCGGCCCCAGTGTCCTTGAGGCCTACAGTGAGAGTGTTCCCCACCCTGACAGACTGAAAGTTTTCACAGGCCCTTCCAACCGGCCCACCCACCAAAAGAACTGAGGCATTAGGCCCTGGGGCCTTGGATGGGGGGTTCTTCCTCTGCTTCTCTGGGCAAGTGGCGCTGAGATGACCAGTCTGGTTGCAGGAATAACACCTGCGGGCATCGGATGCAGGCAGGGCCTTGGCAACGGGAAAAAGGCCTCCGGAAGGTCGGCTGGCAGGGGCAGGGATGGTGGTTGATGGCTTACCCCCTTTCCAGCTGGCGACGACCGGCTTCCGCACCTCTGGTCTCCGGTTGGCCTCGTAGGTGTCTGCGATCTGCGCTGCTTTATTGGCATCAGGTGGCTCCCGATCCATCACGAACTGCCGTACCTCAGTCGGACACAGATGCAGGAACTGGTCTTTCACCATCAGGTCCTTTAGCTGCTCAAAGGTGGTCGCTGACAGTCCTTGGATCCACTGCTCAAAGTTGGTTCTGAGCCCGTCTACCACATCACGGTAGGTGTCATGTGGTCCACGTTGGAGGGTTCTGAATTTTTTCCGGTAAACCTCCGGAGTCAGCTGGTACTTTTTTATCAGGGCCTGCCTGACGGCCTCATAGTCTCCATCCTGCTCTCGAGGGAGGGAAGCAAACACCTCCAAAGCTTTTCCTCGGAGCCCTGGAGTCAAATATCTTGCCCATTGGTCGATGGGCAGCTGATACTGCCTGCAGGCCTTTTCAAAGCCTCGCAGAAATGTGTCCAAGTCCCCATCCTTTTCCATCACAGGGAAGTGCTCAGGACGAGGTTTAAAGCAGCTGGCACTGTTGGACTCACGGGTCTGCGTAGAGGGCGACTCCTTCTGAATCCGGGCTAGCTCCAGCTGGTGTTGTCGGTCAGCTTGGGCTTGTCGCTCAGCAGCCTCTCGGTCAGCTTGGGCTTGTCGCTCAGCCCGCTCCTGGAATTTCAGGATCAGCTCCAGTCGTCCATCATGATTGTCTGTGGCGAGCTCCTCCAAGGCCATCTGCAGGTGGGGGTCCACACTACCCTGGTTGCGGGTATGGCTGGCAATCACTGGTTGGACCCCGGCAGCAGCGCCATCCGGGCCTTGGCTGGCCGCCCCCTCATCAGGGCTCTGCTGTCGGACGGGCTCTGCAGCATCTTGTAACAGTTCAGAAATCATTTGTTCTTTGCTTTTGCCGTGGGGGTCAATGCCTTTGATTATACATATTCCAGTAAGAGTGTCCTTTTTCTGCTGGTGATACCAGGACTTCCCAACTACGACCATGATCACCAAAATAAAAATAGAAAAGAAAAATCGAAGAAGGGTAGGGGTAACTGCTACACATACAGTATTGTCTCAGATCTAATAAACACTGAGTTCGATCTTCAAAACTTTTGTGCAAGTTTTTAGTGAGAGGAATGATTGCTCAAACCAGATCACTAATGTCCTATGATCCCACCCAGCTGCACCAATTTGTCATGAAAACAACACCCACTCTTGGGTCAGACCTTGCAGCTCTCTGGCTCCCCCTTATCCTGCTGGTCAAACACGGTATTGACAGAGGATAAGCACGGGTGCAGCTGCTCTAATTTATGTCGACTATTGCGGCACGTGATGTGACAGGACATATATATACCACCAGTTCCTTCCAGGAACGTATATATACCTCCGACCAGCCACCCTCAAACCACAATGTCACATAAATACTGGTATACTGCCACCACCGATCGCTTAACAGGTGGATCGGGTACCTGGTAGGTAACGTGAATTAGCGAGTGAGGAACGTGTTTGCTCGACATAGGACAAGAAGAAAGAAACTGGTAAATAATTAATGATTTACTCCCAAAAGGTGGGCAGTGTTTACAAAATATATACAAGATATTATAAAGGAGACAATTTACATGTATGCATAAACAGTTATTAAAATAAAAGGGATAAGTAGTAGCAAAACCTGCTTCACAAGGTGATGGTCTCAGATTCTGTGGGGGGGGACGGCTCCCCGGAAATTAGACTTGATTCCTTCACGCAGCGTGTAGTGCATGCGTCTGCGTCCCTGGTTGGAGTGGCTTGAAAAATGGCCGATCTGGTTTTTAGCAAGCAGCCAAAACTCTGGGGAACACCCCTTATTTACCTTACAAGGGGGCTCGGCTTTGCGAGCCCACCCAGCTGCAGAAGACCTAAAAAATCCTTCAGATTCCATATCTTGGTGTGGGGGGGTCCCACATCCAAGAGGGAGACATCATCTTGACCGTCACCAATATTCATGAAGATAGATATTAAATATGAAACCTCTATGACGCTCAGAATCTCAGAATCCATTATCTCAGTTCCCGGTCATTCCTCAGTTATGCAAGTTATACTATTGTAATGGGAAAAAGGTGAGCATTCAAAAAACGTGGTTCCGATGTTTCTGTCAGACCTGTGCGTGATTAAAATTGGCATAAAACGTTTGTACAATTAAACAATGGGATTTTTTTGGAGGGATTTTCCGGTTTGTACCAGCGCTTGCCCTGGACTGAGGTTTTATGGCGGGTCATAAAAATTCCTGGTTTGGGGAAAAGCAAAAGTGAGTTCTATGTCTTCACTTACAAACAGATAGGGGGTGGGGTTTTTTTTCCTTTTTTAAAACATCTCTCATTTTTAAAAACTTGGGCAAAAATACCTTTTGCCTGACAACCCTTATGAATATGCAAAATTGGGGGCAGAAAAAAACATTTTTGTGGGAAAAATTTGAAAATTTTATTTTTACGGCTCAATGTTTATAAACTTATGTGAAGCACCTGGGGGTTTAGGGTGCTCACCACACATCTAGATATGTTCCCTGAGGGGTCTAATTTCCAAAATGGGGACACTTGTGGGGGGTTTCCACTGTTTAGGCACATCAGGGGCTCTCCAACCGCAACATGGCGTCCGCTAATTATTCAAGCAAATTTTACATTCAAAAAGTCAAATGGTACTCCTTCCCTTCCGAACCCTGCTGTGCGCCCAAACAGTGGCTTTCCCCCCACATATGGGGTATCAGTGTGCTCAGGAGCAATTGCACAACAAATTTTGGGGTCCATTTTTTCCTGTTACCCTTGCAAAAATAAAAAAATTGTGGTCTAAAGCAAAATTTTTGTGAAAAAATGTAAATGTTAATTTTTTTCTTCCACATTCCAAAAATTCCTGTGAAGCACCTGAAGGGTTAATAAACTTCTTGAATGTGGTTTTGAGCACCTTGAGGGGTGCAGTTTTTAGAATGGTGTCACTTTTGGGTATTTTCTGTCATAAAGGCCCCTCAAAGTCGCTTCAAATGTGATGTGGTCCCTAAAAAAATGGTTTTGTAAATTTTGTTGGAAAAATGAGAAATCGCTGGTCAACTTTTAACCCTTATAGCTCCCTAACAAACAAAAAAATGTGGTTCCAAAATTATATATATAAAGTAGACATGTGGGAAATGTTATTTATTAACTATTTTGTGTGACATAACTCTCTGATTTAAGGGCATGGAAATGCAAAGTTTGAAAATTGCAAAATTTTCCAAATTTTCACCAAATTTCCATTTTTTTCACAAATAAACGCAAGTGATATTGAAGACATTTTACCACTATCATGAAGTACAATATGTCACGAAAAAACAGTCTCAAAATCAGGGGGATCCGTTGAAGCGTTCCAGAGTAATTACCTCATAAAGTGACAATGGTCAAAATTGTAAAAATTGGCCTGGTCATTAACGTGCAAACCACCCTCGGGGGTAAAGGGGTTAAAGGAACACCAAAGTTACACTGTATTGACAAAAGTACTAGGACACATGTCTTAATGACTGAATTCACAGGTGTATAAAATCCAGCCAATAGCCATGCATTCTGCTTTTACCAACATTTGAGAAAGAATGGCTCATTTTAAAGAGATAACTGCATCAGAGTGTGGTCCTGTAATAGGCTGGCACTATAGTAACAAGTCAGTTTGTGGAATTTCTTCCCTCCTATTTCACAATCAACTGTGTGTGGTATTATTGAAAAATGGAAGCATTTAGAAACCACAGCAACTCAGTCATTAACTTTAGCACAAAAATTGTATACTGGTAGTTTCATGGCATGGGTTTCCATGGCTGAGCAGCAGCATGCACACTATAGATGACTAAGCACCAAGTCAAGCATAAGATGGAGAGCTTAAAGCATGGCCACCATTGGCAGTGGCGTAACTTTAAACTTGTGGACCCCAATACAAAACCTCGGACGGGACCAACCACTATCACTGGTCTCTATTAGTATTGCTCTTCTCATATGAGACTCATTAGGCTCCAGGTTCTGGGTGCAACTGCAACCCCTGCACCAATTATAATTACGCCCCTGACCTTTGGACTCTAAGGCAGTTGAAATGTGTTCTTCATAGTAAGAAATCATGCTTCTCTTTCTCTCTTTCTTCTGTACTAATAAAGTATGATATACATGTGTATGTGTATATATATGTGTGTGTATATAATATAATACATATATCATACTTTTATTAGTACACCTACACCGCCATCTTAAATCTGTCCCCTCCATGTATCTCTGAACTAATTTCCTGATATCTTCCCACATTCCCACACATATTCTCCTGTCCTCCCAAGACCTTCTCTGCTGCATACTTGTTCTTTCCTCCCCCAATTGCCTCCAAGACTTCTCCAAAGTATTCCTCATCCTCTGGAATTCTGTGCCTCAACACCAACAGGTCCGATTAACCACCACATTAGGAACCTTCAGATGGAACTTGAAAACCTATCTCTTCAAGAAAGCTTGCAGCCTGCAATTATTATGTATGTATGTATGTATGTACCTGTGTGTGTATGTATGTTTGTGTGTGTGTATATATATACACAGCTCAAAAAAATAAGGGGAACACTCAAATAACACATCCTAGATCTGAATGAATGAAATATTCTCATTGAATACTTTGTTTTGTACAAAGTTGAATGTGCTGACAACAAAATCACCCAAAAAGCATCAATGGAAACCTAATTTATTAACCAATGGAGGCCTGGATTTGAAGTCACCCCCAAAATTAAAGTGGAAAAACACACTACAGGCTGATCCAACTTTGATGTAATGTCCTTATAACAAGTCAAATGACCTCCCTACAATGCCTGGGCATGCTCCTGATGAGGTTGCGGATGGTCTCCTGTGGGATCTCCTCCCAGACCTGGACTAAAGCATCCGCTAACTCCTGGACAGTCTGTGGTGCAACGTGACGTTGGTGGATGGAGCAAGACATGATGTCCCAGATGTGCTCAATCGTATTCAATGTCTTCATCTTGCAGGAACTGCTGACACACTCCATCCACATGAGGTCTGACATTGTGCTGCATTAGGAGGAACCCACCAACCGCACCAGAATATGGTCTCACAAGGGGTCTGAGGATCTCATCTCAGTACCTAATGGCAGTCAGGCTACCTCTGGCGAGTGCATGGAGGGCTGTGCGGCCATCCAAAGAAATGCCACCCCACACCATTACTGACCCACTGCCAAACCGGTCATGCTGAAGGATGTTGCAGGCAGCAGATCGCTCTCCACGGCATCTCCAGACTCTGTCACGTTTGGCACATGTGCTCAGTGTGAACCTGCTTTCATCTGTGAAGAGCACAGGGCGCCAGTGGCGACTTTGCCAATCCTGGTGTTCTGTGGCAAATGCCAAGCGTCCTGCACGGTGTTGGGAGTGAGCACAACCCCCATCTGTGGACACCGGGCCCTCATACCACCCTCATGGAGTTGGTTTCTAACCGTTTGTGCAGACACATGCACATTTGTGGCCTGCTGGAGGTCATTTTGCAGGGCTCTGGCAGTGCTTCTCCCGTTTCTTGTTGCACAAAGGCAGAGGTAGTGGTCCTGCTGCTGGGTCGTTGCCCTCCTACAGCCCCCTCCATGTCTCCTGGTGTACTGGCCTGTCTCCTGGTAGCACCTCCAGCCTCTGGACACTGCGCTGACAGACACAGCAAACCTTCTTGCCACAGCTCGCATTGATGTGCCATCCTGGATGAGCTGCACTACCTGAGCAACTTCTGTGGGTTGTAGAGGCCGTCTCATGCTACCGCGAGTGTGAAAGCACAACCAACATTCAAAAGTGATCAAAACATCAGCCAGAAAGCATTGGTACTGAGATGTGGTCTGTGGTCCCCACCTGCAGAACCACTCCTTTATTGAGGGTGTCTTGATAATTGCCAATAATTTCCATATATTGTCTATTCAATTTGCACAACAGCATGTGAAATTGATTGTCAATCAGTGTTGCTTCCTAAGTGGACAGTTTGATTTCACAGAAGTTTGATTTCTTGGAGTTATGTTCTGTTGTTTAATTGTTCCCTTTATTTTTGGAGCAGTGTGTATATATATATATATATATATATATATATATATATATATATATATATATATATATATAATCTAATATATATAATAGTCTTATCCCGTCTGTCTGTTTGTCTGTCCAGGAAATCCTGCGTCGCTGATTGGTCCGGCCGCGGCCAATCAGCGACGCGGGATTTCAGAGCAAGATGGCGGCCGTTAGCGGCTCATCTGCCGCACGGAGGTCAGCGGCGATGCAGCCGGGAGATGACCGACGCAGCATAAGTACCCTGAACGGCGGCGCCGCTGACCTCCATGCGGCTACCGTCGGGAGATCAGCGGCTAGGGCCGCTGATCTCCCAACGGCAAGTGTGAAGGGAGGACCGGGGAGCGGCGCCACCGGTCGGGATACTTCTGCTGCTCGCAGCGGAAGTACCCGCACAGGCAGCGCCGCTCCCTGGTCCTCACTAATACGGCTCGCTGATTGGTCGCGGCCGCCGGCCGCGACCAATCAGCAATTTTGGAGCCAAATTTAAACACCTCTCTGCACGGATGTCGGCACTGATCATCTCCCGGCTGCTCGCAGCAGAAGTACCCCGACCGGTGGCACCGCTGACCTCCATGCGGCTACCGTCGGGAGATCAGTGGCTAGGGCCGCTGATCTCCCGATGGCAAGTGTGAAGGGAAGACCGGGGAGCGGCGCCGCCGGTCGGGGTACTTCTGCTGCGAGATGACCCGCACAGGCAGCGCCGCTCCCCGGTCCTTACTAACACGGTTCGCTGATTGGTCGCCAAATTTAAACACCGCTCTGCTGATTGCGCCCGGTCGGCCGCATACAAATTCTAGCATACCCGATGCGTTAGAATCGGGCCACCATCTAGTGTATGTATGTGTGTATATATATATATATATATATATATATATATATATATATATATATATATATATATATATATATATATATATATATATATATATATATATATATATATATATAAATATATGTACAGTACAATACAGAGCACACTCTTGGCATTCTCTTGATGAGCTTCAAGAGGTAGTCATCGGAAATGGTCTTCCAACAATCTTGAAGGAGTTCCCAGAGATGCTTAGCACTTGTTGGCCCTTTTGCCTTCACTCTGCGGTCCAGCTCACCCCAAACCATCTCGATTGGGTTCAGGTCTGGTGACTGTGGAGGCCAGGTCATCTGGCGTAGCACCCCATCACTCTCCTTCTTGGTCAAATAGCCCTTACACAGTCTGGAGGGGTGTTTGGGGTCATTGTCCTGTTGAAAAATAAATGATGGTCCAACTAAACGCAAACTGGATGGAATAGCATGCCGCTGCAAGATGCTGTGGTAGCCATTCTGGTTCAGTATGCCTTCAATTTTGAATAAATCCCCAACAGTGTCACCAGCAAAGCACCCCCACACCATCACACCTCCTCCATGCTTCACGGTGGGAACCAGGCATGTAGAGTCCATCCTTTCACCTTTTCTGCGTCGCACAAAGACACGGTGGTTGGAACCAAAGATCTCAAATTTGGACTCATCAGACCAAAGCACAGATTTCCACTGGTCTAATGTCCATTCCTTGTGTTCTTTAGCCCAGACAAGTCTCTTCTGCTCGTTGCCTGTTCTTAGCAGTGGTTTCCTAGCAGCTATTTTACCACGAAGGCCTGCTGCACAAAGTCTCCTCTTAACAGTTGTTGTAGAGATGTGTCTGCTGCTAGAACTCTGTGTGGCATTGACCTGGTCTCTAATCTGAGCTGCTGTTAACCTGCGATTTCTGAGGCTGGTGACTCGGATAAACTTATCCTCAGAAGCAGAGGTGACTCTTGGTCTTCCTTTCCTGGGGCGGTCCTCATGTGAGCCAGTTTCTTTGTAGCGCTTGATGGTTTTTGCAACTGCACTTGGGGACACTTTCAAAGTTTGCCCAATTTCTCGGACTGACTGACCTTCATTTCTTAAAATAATAATGGCCACTCGTTTTTCTTAACTTAGCTGCTTTTTTCTTGCCATAATACAAATTCTAACAGTCTATTCAGTAGGACTATCAGTTGTGTATCCACCAGACTTCTGCACAACACAACTGATGGTGCCAACCCCATTTATAAGGCAAGAAATCCCACTTATTAAACCTGACAGGGCACAGCTGTGAAGTGAAAACCATTTCCGGTGACTACCTCTTGAAGCTCATCAAGAGAATGCCAAGAGTGTGCAAAGCAGTAATCAAAGCAAAAGGTGGCTACTTTGAAGAACCTAGAATATAAGACATATTTTCAGTTGTTTCACACTTTTTTGTTAAGTATATAATTCCACATGTGTTAATTCATAGTTTTGATGCCTTCAGTGTGAATGTACAATTTTCAAAGTCATGAAAATACAGACTTTTGGTCTGTACTGTATATAGCAAAAAAGGAAAAAAGGGAGAGAAGGAGTGCAATTCAAGATATTTTAATCAAGTGATAATATATAATTTTCACAGCTTGTTTGTGCAACACAGGTTGTGGTAGTAAACACAGTAATATAATATCAATCCATATCATGACCATATTTGTCTACAAACCACAAAGATTGTAAAACATGAAAACACAAAGAGACAGATGGTAATAACACATCACATAAGGCATAATGGTGTACATACAAAATGTAGTTTGAAGGTACCCTGCATAACTTGAGTAAAGTGCAGCGTCATGCATGGACCCCACAGTGGAAGAATCCCCTGCTTACAAACCCCAATGTACGTTTCCTCTTTGAGTTATAGCTTCATCGGGGGAATATGATGAGCCCCAAACCACAGCCTCTTTATGTGATGCCCAGCTGCGCTTGGTATCACAGATCCTAGAAGAGTGCATTGATGGATTCCTCCACAAGAGGCCCCCATAAACATTCACACATCTCCACCTTACACCTCAGACCAGCAGAGGGAGCCCGTTAGGGATATAAATAGGAAAGGTGGAGCCAGGCAGTTCAGTCTAGTCTAGTCTAGTTCAGAGTACAGAGTGATTCAGCAGTTTCTCTGAAGAGTTACCTCAGAGGACAGAGCCTGTTCCAGCTCCTGCAGTTGCTAGCCTGCAGTGGAGCTCATCCAGACTAAGACTCAGTTGTAGCTCAGAATAGTGAGCTTAAGGTGTGCCGGCGCCATAAGATCGGTGAAGAGCGGCAAGCTGCCGTTAGTGTGAGTAGGCTAGTGAGGGCCCAAGCGTGGCCGAAGGCGAGTGGAAAGGGAGTAGCAGTGGGGGCAGAGGAGCTTACCCAGCTCACCCCGAAGCATATACCGGACACCGGGTCCGAGCTTACCGGGATCTCTATGACCCAGTAAGGCATAACCGGAATCCCTGGAGAACTACAGGTCCCAGGTTCACCAGAGAGCTGATGCGTAACAGAGCCAGGAGACACATAGGCCCCTTAAGCTGGGAGCATGCACTCCAAGAGAAGGCCCTACCACAACGTCAGCCGGTGCAGGACAGAGATAAAGTTAGGCTTAGCTCCAGGCAGGTCAGAAACTTACTACGCAGAGGCAAGAAACAGGAGGCCCTACACCCGCTCATTGGGGAGGATCCTGACATGCACACTTCACCCTACAGTGCTCCGGGATGTGCCTGAATTTCCATCAGTAAAAGGTACTGAAGTGACTACCTTGTCCTTCCCCGTTCTTACTCTGACCCGGCTGGGTCTCGCCTGTCCTGCATCCCTCTCTCAGTACGCTGCCCTGAGGCCTAGCTCCACCTGTGGGGAGCTATACCATCGAGCTGCCTTATCACCGGCCTCAGTGGACTGCCGCAACGCTTGTGATTCTCACCAGAAACCACAGGTGGTGTCACGAACTTTCTTAAAATTAACGAATAATCCCCTTTTAAAAGCTGATCCCAGGGTACGGGCCCGGGAGCCGACCACCGCGACATCCCCAAGGCCAGGCAAAGGCCCGGGTACTGAGTCATCCCCATCCCCTGGGCTAGTCATTTATATACCTTGTGGCATTGAAAAACGCCCTATGCCAGACACTCTGTAGCACAACACCGCTTCCTGTCTCTCACCTCCAAACTGGAAGTAAAACTGCGTCACCGCATCAGGAAATGCATGTGAGCAGGTAAACATCAATAAACAGGTGGTCGATGGACTGACAGTGAGGTTTCCTAAGGTCCCGACCTTTTATTTGTTACCAAAAGTCCACAAAGACGCTATGGTCCCGACGGGGCGCCCGATCGTGTCCGGCATTGGGGGGTTATGTGAACCAATTTGTCAATTCATTGACTTTTATTTAAAACCAAATGTAGAGACTCTTGCCTCTTATGTGCGTGACACGACGGACGTCCTGACGAGGATCGATGGCATCTTTATGGAACATGATGTGCTAATTGTCACTGCTGACATAGTCCCTGTACACGTGCATCCGCCATGCTGATGGCCTGGAGGCCGTGAGATTTTCTCTGGCGTCCACCGGTCGGGATGGCGCGATGAACAACCTTATACTTGAGCTTCTTCGCTTTGCCCTGACTCACAATTTCTTTGTAATTAAAGATGTTTTTTATTTACAGGGATGCGGTTCTGCCATGGGCACGGCCTGTACACCCTCGTACACCAACCTCTTCCTGGGTTACTGGGAACGATGGCTCTTTGGTGACGGGGGTGTGATGGGCTGCGAACATGTGCAGTGCTGGTTCCGTTATATTGATGACTTCCTTTTTTTGTGGCAGGGCACGGCGGAGGAGCTCATTATATTCATGGGCAGATTGGGCATTAACCCATATAATAAATTAGCGTATAAATTTGACAGTAAGAAAGTGGAATTTTGGGATATTTTGATAGAGGTGGGACCAGATTGTTTGATTACAACTGATGTATATCGTAAACCCACTTCTGTTAATGCCCTTTTACATGCATCATCTGCCCATGACAGGTCTACGATTCGCGCCATCCCCACCGGACAGTTTTTACGTATGAGACGCATCTGCTCCTCGAACTCACAATTCGAGGAGCAGGCGGCTGATTTGGCATCGCGCTTCAGAGAGAGAGGCTACAGTAATCGGAGTATCAAGAGGGGGTAACTTAGGGCGAAGCATACTTCTCGCACTGAATTACTTCGTACTAAGGTGACCAGTGGTATGACCACTAATCAGTCTAAGGTCAGATTTATTACCACCTACAACCATGAGTGGGAGAGCATGAAGTCCGTTTTAAAGCATCATTGGCCTGTCCTCCAGACCGACCCCCATTTAAGGGACGCTTTGGCGGACTATCCACTAATGACAGCTCGCAGATCTAGGAACCTGCGCGACATACTTGTTCGGAGACACTATGTGCCCCATACACCATCTCTGTTCGGATCCACCCGATCTTTGAGGGTATGTTTCCAGTGTGGACATTGTCTGGCGTGCAGCAATGTCCTTCACATTGCTTCCTTCTCCTCGGCTGATGGAACCAAAACATATGATATTAAGGAATATGTGAATTGTGGCACCTGCAATGTGGTGTATTCTGCCACTTGCGGGTGCCAACTCATATATGTTGGTTTGACATCAAGAGAGTTACGCAGACGTGTAAGGGAGCATGTGAGGGACATTGCTGCTGCCCGGACGGTGGAGGACCCTTCTTTATTGAAAACACTGCCCCGCCATTTTAGGACCCACCATGATTGCGACCCTGCTTCCCTTAAGGTTAGGGGGATTGAGGTCGTCCATGGTGGGATCCGCGGAGGCAATATTAGAAGGACCCTTGCTCAACGTGAAACGCGCTGGATTGTAACCCTGGGGACGATGACCCCCGGGTGTTTGAATGAATCCCTTAGTTTTGCCCCTTTTTTGCGAATGTCATTCCCCGTGTCTTCTGTGTTATGTACCTACATTACATCTTAAGTATATGTTTTTTTAGAAAAAGAATATTAATTTTTTAAAATAAGTAAATTCTATTTTTCTTATATATTTTTCAAACAGTTTTATTTGTTCTTTTGATGTTGCCCCCTCCCCTGTCTTTGGCACGATTTGAAGTGAATGGACACCATCCTTCGGACGAAACTGGCATGGGCTGAGAGGAGGAAAAAAATGTGACCTTTACTATAGTCAGGATTATTGTAATTGTGGCCGGACTTTCATATATATATATATTTATCTAATTATTTTTGTAAAAGGTGCTCTGGGCTGATATATGTGGTATTATTGAGCCTTGCAATGTTAATGTTTTTCCTTTTATGCTCATGTGTCCACTCTGGCCCATTTAGGGGTTAACACCTACCTTTGTTCTAATGATCTGCCGTCACTTGCGCTCCCTCTATTCCCCCTCCCTCCTCCGTGAGACACGGCGTCTAGGACCGCGAGTGCGCATCCCCGGGAGTCATGGTGACATATCCCTGCTCCTGGACGTGCGCGCACTTCCTGCCGCGGTGACACAGTTGTACTTCCGGTTCAGAGGTGAGAGACAGGAAGCTGTGTATCACTACAGAGTGTCTGGCATAGGGCGTTTTTCAATGCCACAAGGTATATAAAGAGGCTGTGGTTTGGGGCTCATCATATTCCCCCCTGATGAAGCTATAACTCAAAGAGGAAACGTAAATTTGGGTTTGTAAGCGAGGGATTCTTCCACTGTAGGATCCATGCATGGCGCTGCACTTTACTCAAGTTAGGCAGGGTACCTTCAAACTACATTTTGTATGTACACCATTATGCTTTATGTGATGTGTAATTACCATCTGTCTCTTTGTGGTTTCATGTTTTACAATCTTTGTGGTTTGTAGACAAATATGGTCATGATATGGATTGATATTATATTACTGTGTTTACTACCACAACCTCTGAATTAATGATTGTATACCATTAAGTGCATGATTGTATGTAACATGCATTGTCCTTTTGTTGTATCTACTTTTCTGGTTCCAGAAAAAAGCTGTGAAAATTATATATTATCACGTGATTGAAATATCTTGAATTGCACTCCTTCTCTCCCTGTTTTCCTTTTTCTTTTTTGTTATCCATTTTCGGAGTTTATGTGCCTGGTGACTACCTGTCCCCTAGACACATTTTATGGATTGTATGGAAATTTTATATCTTATATATATAATGTATATGCATGTACGCTGTTGTTCTGACCAACAGATCAAAATTATCCATACAAGTCTATGGGTCCATGAAAATTATGGACAGCACATGAATGTTTAACATTGTAATGGTTCAGAGAAGCCTTGTAATTTATTTTTTTTTGCATACATGAAAATCGCTGATGAAACACTGACCAAATACTGCTGAAAATCAGATCAAGAATGCGGATGAAACTAATCATTTTTACATACGCGAAAAAACATTGACATCTGAATGAGGCCTTATAGTCAGTGGGCTCTGCATACCTTGCTTTTGGTGTATTGCTATTGCTTGTATGCTTTTTACGTTTTCAAGTATGGGAGCATTAATAGGAGTTTTGCAATTGGTGTTTACTAAAAAGGAGAGACGATAACCTGCTGCCTGTATAATAGTTGTACAGCATTTGTTCCACACAATGAGGTATATACCAATTTTGTTAGGGACCATTATATTTATTGAAAAAAAAATCTAAAGCATATCAATGTGTGATTATGTATGTGACACTTAATGAGAATTCATTATTTTATGCCTATTAACAGCAACAATATATATGCAGTACATTTTTAGAGGTTTTACCTTTCAACACTCTTTACGTAGTCTTATAGCTAGGATCCAAGTATTTTAAGTCACCGCTTGAGCCTTTCGAGCACATGTCACTTTTTACTGATCCCATGTTGCAGTTTACTGGTCTCAACAGCTGATTATTTTGTGGTTGGATGTGTTCACCATATCTGTTTTCAAAACCTTTCCAGAGAGACAAGTCTGAAGCTTCCACTTCTAAAGTACAACTATAAACACCTTCCTTAATCTTAACAGAATACTCCATTTAAAAATAATCATTCATCTTGGTCATGCTAAGCATCCCAAGTATTCTCACCGTCATGAGCTCATCAATGCTGGAATCTTTGTTCAGGACATGGTGAACTAACACATGTATGTAAAATAGTGCTGAGCGGTAACTGGGAAAACAATGCAACGCGGTTCATATTTTAGATGGTTAATATTTATACACAGTACAGACCAAAAGTTTGGACACACCTTCTCATTTAACGATTTTTCTGTATTTTCATGACTATGAAAATTGTACATTCACACTGAAGACATCAAAACTATGAATTAACACATGTGGAATTATATACTTAACAAAAAAGTGTGAAACAACTGAAAATATGTCTTATATTCTAGGTTCTTCAAAGTAGCCACCTTTTGCTTTGATGACTGCTTTGCACACTCTTGGCATTCTCTTGATGAGCTTCAAGAGGTAGTCACCGGGAATGGTCTTCCAACAATCTTGAAGGAGTTCCCAGACATGCTTAGCACTTGTTGGCCCTTTTGCCTTCACTCTGCGGTCCAGCTCACCCCAAACCATCTCGATTGTGTTCAGGTCTGGTGACTGTGGAGGCCAGGTCATCTGGGGTAGCACCCCATCACTCTCCTTCTTGGTCAAATAGCCCTTAAACAGCCTGGAGGTGTGTTTGGGGTCATTGTCCTGTTGAAAAAGAAATGATGGTCCAAATAAATGCAAACCGGATGGAATAGCATGCCACTGCAAGATGCTGTGGTAGCCATGCTTGTTCAGTATGCCTTCAATTTTGAATAAATCCCCAACAGTGTCACCAGCAAAGCACCCCCACACCGTCACACCTCCTCCTCCATGCTTCATGGTGGGAACCAGGCATGTAGAGTCCATTGGAAACCAAGATCTCAAATTTGGACTCATCAGACCAAAGCACATATTTCCACTGGTCTAATGTCCATTCCTTGTGTTTTTAGCCCAAACAAGTCTCTTCTGCTTGTTGCCTGTCCTTAGCAGTGGTTTCCTAGCAGCTATTTTACCATGAAGGCCTGCTGCACAAAGTCTCCTCTTAACAGTTGTTGAAGAGATGTGTCTGCTGCTAGAACTCTGTGTGGCATTGACCTGGTCTCTAATCTGAGCTGCTGTTAACCTGCGATTTCTGAGGCTGGTGACTCGGATAAACTTATCCTCAGAAGCAGAGGTAACTCTTGGTCTTCATTTCCTGGGGCGGTCCTCATGTGAGCCAGTTTCTTTGTAGCGCTTGATGGTTTTTGCAACTGCACTTGTGGACACTTTCAAAGTTTGCCCAATTTTTCAGACTGACTGACCTTCATTTCTTAAAGTAATGAGGGCCACTCGTTTTTCTTTACTTAGCTGCTTCTTTCTTGCTATAATACAAATTCTAACAGTCTATTCAGTAGGACTATCAGCTGTGTATCCACCTGACTTCTGCACAACACAACTGATGGTCCCAACCCCATTTATAAGGCAAGAAATCCCACTTATTAAACCAGACAAGGCACACCTGTGAAGTGAAAACCATTTCCGGTGACTACCTCTTCAAGCTCATCAAGAGAATGCCAAGAGTGTGCAAAGCAGTCATCAAAGCAAGAGGTGGCTACTTTGAAGAACCTAGAATATAAGACATATTTTCAGTTGTTTCACACTTTTTTGTTAAGTATATAATTCCACATGTGTTAATTCATAGTTTTGATGTCTTCAGTGTGAATGTACAATTTTCATAGTCATGAAAATACAGAAAAATCTTTAAATGAGAAGGTGTGTCCAAACTTTTGGTCTGTACTGTATATATATTAGCCACAAAAAGTTAGGGATATTTGGCTTTCGGTCAAAATATATGGACAACTTAAAAAGTTCACTCTGTAATGATATTTTATCATGAAGGTAGGGCATACTGTAATGGTAGCCTACAATGGTGATTGTAGCATCGGCGTCTCTGCCTCCTGCCGGGCAGAGACGCCGTTCCCCTCACCGCTGCGGTCCAGGTCCGGCGTCTTCCCGCTCCCCTGCTGCTGTGGTACGCACCGCGCGCAGCTTCCCGGGCACTGTGCTTAGGGCGTGCTCCCTCCCTCTTAAAGGGGCCGCGTGGGCCGTCCTATAGAGTCCCCGGCCAAAGGCCGGAGGACTTCCCCTAGATAAGGCACCTCCTCCAAAATGGAGGTGCCTGTGCAAGGTTGTTGTTCCGTGTGCTTAACACTTGCTCCAACCTTCAGGTCCCGCTGCCTGTCAGTCCTGCCTCCCAGTCTGTCTCAGTCCAGCCCGCCAGCTTCTCTAACAGTTCAGTTCTCCAGTCTGTCTACAGTTGTGCCGCCAGCCTGCTTACCTGGAGCACCTGTTTGTAACCTGCCATGCCCACCAGTCTGCCTACCTGGAGCATCTGCCTGTTACCTGTCGTGCCCGCCAGCCAGTCTACCCGGAGCACCTGCCAGTTACCTGCCGTGCCCGCCTGCTCGCCTACCCGGAGCACCCATCTGGCTATCTGCCGAACCAGCCTGCTTATTTACCCGGTCCACCCGTCAGCCTTCCTGCCGTGTTCATCCGCTGTACCGGTCAGTTCCAGCCATCTGACCCGTGGGAGTCACCTGCTCTCACACAAAGTCGGTCACAGAGTGGCACCTGGTCCACCTGCCAGGTTCCTCCTTGGTTCACGGAGTCGACTAAGCCGCCGTGTGACCTTGGTTGGGCCAAGTAGGCAATTAGTCACGCCCCTCTGGTCTCTCCTTGCACCAAAGCACAGAGGTTCCACCACCCGGACTCGTAACAGTTTGCACAGGCCATGGCCATGGAACCCGGTGGCCCCCAGGCTCCTTTGCTCTCTGATCTGTATCAGGAGGTCTCACGTCAGAGATCTCAACAGGAAACTATCCTGTCCTATCTGCGAACTGTCAACTCCCGCCTGGACACGCTGTCCACCCCGTCTGTGTCCATCTCTAGCCGAGCGGCACCTCATCCCGGCTCTCTGTGCCTCCACGTTTTGGTGGTGACCCCGTCTTATGTCGGGGCTTCTTGAATCAGTGCACGCTGCACTTTGAACTCCTGTCACATCAGTTCCCCTCCGACCGGGCCAAGGTGGCGTTCATCATGTCTCACCTCACCGGGGAGGCATTTGCATGGCTAAACCCTCTGTGGGAAAGAGGGGATCCCCTGGTGTCTGATCATCTGGCTTTCCTCGCTGCCTTCCGGAAGGTCTTCGATGAGCCCGGACGAAAATCTTCTACTGCCTCTTCACTTCTCCGTCTCCGCCAAGGGAGTTTCTCCGTGGGCCAGTATGCCATACATTTCCAAGCCCTCGCATCTGAGCTTGCCTGCAACAACAAGGCCCTGGTGTCCACCTTCTGGGAGGGTCTTTCCGGACGGATCAAGGATGAGCTAGCCGGTCGTGACATCCCTTCCACCCTGGACGACCTGGTGTCATTAGCTACCCAGATTGACATCTGTTTTCTGGAACGTGCTAAGGATACTGCCCGGGAGAGAAGATTTCCGCGTCTCGCTCCTGTATTCCAAAAGCCAGCCTCGCAACCAACAATTCCCCGGGCATGTTCGCCTGAGCCCATGCAAATTGACCAAACAAGATGGTCAAGTCTCGCCAGTAGACGCGCCAAGCCGAGGGGAGTTGCTTCTACTGTGGCAGTATAGAGCATCTGATCCGTTCCTGCCCGGTGAGTCTGGGTAACTCCAGTGTCTAGGACCACTCAGAGAGGTTATCCTAGGCAAGAGTAAATCCTCTCCATCCTTGACTGTCTGTTTCTATTTCCAGTGGTGAGACCCGCTTCTTCGAAATTGCCCATCTGGATTCTGGAGCCACTGGGAATCTCATTCAACAGACTGTTGTGGAGCGGTATCAGATTCCTTCTGTAGGTCTGGCTGAACCGTTGGCGGTTGCCTCCATGGATGAGAGGCTTCTTCCAGAGACCATCTTGCTCGTCACGGAGCCTGTAACCCTTCAGGTGGGAATGCTGCACTCAGACAAGATCTCCTTTCATGTGCTGTCCGGTCTCTCTCACCCCCTCTTGCTTGGTCTACCCTGGTTACAAAGACATGAGCCCGTCCTGAATTGGAGATCTGGTGAAGTGCTCTGTTGGGGTCAGGAATGCCATGAGTCCTGTCTGGTTCCGGTCCGTCCTGCTCGACCCCCGTCTACTCCGGCTAATCTACCTGGTCTGCCGGCACCCTACTGGTCCTATGCGGAGGTCTTTGACAAAAAGGAAGCAGAGACACTACCACCTCATAGGCCGTATGATTGCCCCATCGACCTGGTACCTGGTGCTTCTCCTCCCCGCGGGCGTATCTACCCCTTGTCGCTGACTGAGACCCGGGCCATATCTGAGTACATAGAGGTGAATCTTGCTAGGGGATTTATCCAGAAATCCAGCTCTCTGGCTGAAGCAGGATTCTTCTTCGTCAAGAGGAAAGACAGTTCTCTACGTCCCTGTATCGATTACAGGGGTCTTAACCAGATTACCATAAAAAATAAGTACCCCCTGCCTCTCATCTCGGAGCTGTTCGACTGCCTTAAAGGCGCGAAGATCTTCACCAAGCTCGATCTTCGTGGGGCGTACAATTTGGTCCGGATCCGCCAGGGAGACAAGTGGAAGACGGCATTCAACACCCGGGACGGTCACTATGAATACCGCATAATGCCCTTTGGTCTCTGTAATGCTCCAGCCGTCTTCCAGGAGCTGGTTAACGACATTTTCCGTGATCTTCTGTATTCTTGCATGGTGGTGTACCTGGACGATATCTTGGTCTTCTCTCCGGATCTGCCCTCTCACCGGAGGGATGTTCATCAGGTTCTGCTAAGGCTCTGGCAGAATCGCCTATACGCTAAATTCGAGAAATGCCTCTTTGAGCAGACCTCTCTACCATTCCTGGGCTATATTATCTCCGAGACTGGTCTGCGGGTGGATCCCGAGAAGGTGTCTGCCGTCTTAAAGTGGCCCCGACTGGAGGGGTTGAAGGCGATTCAGCGATTCCTGGGCTTCCCAAATTATTAACGCCTCTTCAATCCTCATTTCTCCTCCCAGACTGCTCCCATCTCCGCGCTCACCCATAAAGGAGCAAATCCCACGGAATGGACTTCCGAAGCGGAGGAGGCCTTCGTCTCCCTAAAACAAGCCTTCTCCTCCACTCCTGTGCTACACCGTCCTGACAAGCTGTTCTTCCTGGAGGTTGATGCATCCTCCTCCAGAGCCGGAGCGGTGCTCACACAGAAATCCTCATCCGGGAGAATGGTAACCTGCGGCTTCTTCTCCTCGTCCGAGCTCAACTACTCCATAGGAGATCGTGAGCTGCTGGCCATCAAATTAGCACTGGAGGAGTGGCATTACTTGCTGGAGGGGGCTCTGCACCCGATGGTCATCTACACTGACCACAAAAACCTCGCTTATTTGCAGAATGCCCAAAGATTAAATCCGCGTCAGGCCAGGTGGTCTCTATTCTTTGCTCGATTCTGCTTCACTCTGCATTACCGCCCGGCGGACAAGAACATTAAAGCTGATGCTCTATCCCGCTCATTCCTGTCTTCCGACCAAGAGGAGGAGCCTCTACATATCATTGACCCCTCCAAAGTAATGACTGTGGCTCCGTTTGACCTGTCTCATCTTACACCCGGTAAGACCCTTGTAGCGGTTCCGGATCGAAAGAAGGTTCTACTCTGGGGCCATTCATCCAAACTAGCTGGTCATGCCGGCCAGAGGAAGACCTGCTCATCGCCCGACATTACTGGTGGCCTTCCCTGTGCAAGGATGTTGCGGACTTCGTCGCGGCTTGTTCCTCCTGTGCCCGTAACAAGGTTCCCAGACACCTTCCATCCGGCCGTCTCCTTCCTCTCCCCGTGCCTTCCGCTCCGTGGCAACACATTGCAATGGACTTCATTACTGATCTCCCTGTTTCTGCCAATTGTCATTTGGGTGGTCGCTGACCGCTTTTCTAAAATGGCCCACTTCATCCCTCTGCCTGGTCTTCCATCTGCATCTGTGCTGGCTAAGGACTTCATCCATCACATCTTTAGTCTTCACGGCCTACCCCTCCACATTGTGTCTGATTGCGGGGTTCAGTTCACTTCGCGCTTCTGGAGAGCTACGTGTAAGCTGCTGGATGTCTCCTTGGATTTCTCCTCTGCTTATCATCCCCATTCCAATGGTCAAGTGGAACGTATCAACCAGGTCCTTACCAGCTTTCTTCGGCACTTTGTCACCGCTCACCATACCGAGTGGGTTGAGCTCCTGCCCTGCGCCGAGTTCTCCTATAACAACCATGAGAGCGAGTCTTCTTCTAAATCCCCGTTCTTTGTGGTCTACGGTCAACACCCCCGGATTCCGTTTCCCATCTCCTTTTCAGTGGACAAGCTTGACGCGGAGTCTCTGGTCAGCGAATTTTCCGCTATTTGGGAAGACACTAGATCTGCGCTTCTGCAGTCCTCCGAGCGGATGAAGAAGAATGCTGATAAGAGACGTCTGGATCCGCCTCAATTCCGTCTGGGAGACGAGGTCTGGCTTTCCTCCAAATATGTTCGTCTCAAGATACCTTCCTATAAGTTGGGTCCATGGTTCATCGGTCCGTTCGAGGTTCTGACCCAAATCAATCCCGTGGCTTACAAGCTGAAACTCCTGGTCACCTTACGGATTGCCAACTCCTTTCATGTATCCCTCCTCAAACCTGTTGTCCTTAATTCTTTCTCTGACGATCCAGGTACCGCTCCAGCTCCAGTCTCTGCTGAGGACGTCTTTGAGGTAGAAAACATTTTGGCTACCAAGAGGGTAAGAGGAAAGACTTTGTTTCTTGTGGATTGGAAGGGGTTTGTCCCTCAGGAGAGGTCTTGGGAACCCAGGGAGAACATTCATGCCCCTCATCTTCTTAAAAAATTTCTTGCGGGCCTTAAGAAGAGGGGGCGTTAAGGGGGGTGTACGGTAGCATCGGCGTCTCCCCTCACCGCCGCAGTCCAGGTCCGGCGTCTGCCTGCTCCCCTGCTGCTGTGGCGCGCGCAGCTTCCCGGGCACTGTGCTTAGGGCGCGTGCTCCCTCCCTCTTAAAGGGGCCGCGCGCGCCATCCTATAGAGTCCCAGGCCAATGGCCGGAGGACTTCCACTATATAAGGCACCTCCTCCAAAATGGAGGTGCCTGTGCAAGGTTGTTGTTCCGTGTGCTTAACACTTGCTCCAGCCCTCAGGTCCCGCTGCCTAACAGTTCTGTTCTCCAGTCTGTCTACAGTTGTGCCCCCCTGGAGCACCTGTCTGTAACCGGCCGTGACCACCAGTCTGCCTACCTGGAGCACCTGCCTGTTGCCTGCCGTGCCTGCCTGCTTGCCTACCCGGAGCACCCGTCTGGCTATCTGCTAAACCAGCCTGCTTATCTACCCGGTCCACCCGTCAGCCTTCCTGCCGTGCTCATCCGCTGAACTGGTCCGTTCCTGCCATCTGACCCATTGGAGTCACCTGCTCTCACACAAGGTCGGTCCCAGAGTGGCACCTGGTCCACCTGCCTGGTTCCTCCCTGGTTCACGGAGTCGACTAAGCCGCCGTGTGACCTTGGTCGGGCCGAGTAGGCACTTATTCACGCCCCTCTGGTCCCTCCTTGCACCGAAGCACAGAGGTTCCACCACCCGGAATCGTAACAGTGATTTCCTCATCTCAAACAATTTATTGAAACTAAAGGCAACAACAGTGGTGGGTATACCCCCCAAAAAATGTCAATGTCTCAATAACTTGTCATGTGACCTTGAGCATAAATTACAGCTTGCCAACGATGTCTCATGCTGTTCACAAGTTTAATTATTGTCTGCTGAGTTATGGCATCCCACTCATCTTGAAGGGTGGCCCTCAGGTCATTAAGGTTCTCCGGTACGAAGTTACTAGCCTCTCTCTACACGGCAACTCAGCTGATCCATAGATTTTCTATGGAGTTCAGGTCTGGAGAAAGTGAAGTCCACTCCATTTGAGGTACCCCAGTCTCCAGCAGGCAGAGCTGGAGCATTGTTGTCCATGAAGATGAAATAAATTAGACCTGTGTTGTTGGTTCAGAGCCACAGTGACTGGATTAATGATGTTATTCAAGTAGTAGGGGCATGTCACAAAGTGTAGGGCAGTTCTGTAATGACTAAACACACTTGCCCACACACTAACACGACCACCACTGTTGAAAACGGTGGCTGATGCATTGCGCTCTCTTTGACGTCTCTAGCATCGTTAGCGGCCATCATTTCTGCTCAGCGTGAATCCACTTTCATCAGTGAACAGCACTGAGGCCCTCTGGTCCCTCGTCCACCGTAAATCCTTCCTGGCCCTTGCTAGACAATGGCGCTTGTGCCTGGTGGTGTGATCAGGTACCCTTAAGGTCGTCTAGCATGCAGACCAAGCTGATGTATATGGTTTCGAATGGTCTGACGTGACACTTGGGTGCTTTTCACCTCCCTTAAATGTGCCTGGAGTTATGTGGCATTCATCATCTGTTTCCGAAGTGCATTGTTCAGAATGAAGTGGTCATCAGTGTGGGAAGTGGTCAAAGGACGTCCACTTCTCTGCCTTTCTGTGACTCTTCCAATCTCGCTGTATCTCTGTTGCAACCTGCTGATGACTCTGTGACCCTCTAAGTGGCCTCTTCCATCTGAGAACTTCCCACTTTAAACCTCGCAATAACCTGTTGTGAATTTGCAATTCAGCTCCTTGTTAGAGAACAGTAAGTTGTGCAAAAAGTACTGAAACATTGAATAGTTGGACTTGTATATTCAATAGTTTAGAGTAGGTTACATTAAGCTCACCTGAAAAGGTTAGAGTGCACTTTAGTTTCATCCTGAAATGTAGCCCGAAAGCCAAATATCCCTAATTTTTTGTGTGTGTGTGTGTATATATTGTAAGTATAATACAATATTTTTAGTAATGTTGTTATTTATTTATTCTAGTGCAATTTGGGGGCCAGCAAGCTCTTGTAATCATTTTGTGGGTGAGATGGTTGGCACAAACAGTTTTTTTTTTTACCCCAATCAAGTAAAGTAGGTTTAAAACTAACCACATTTTTCTGTCTTTTTTTTGTACATGATAAGTAAGTCTCTTCAGAAAAACAAAATGAACTCTTTGAACATTTGGCTATTGTCTAAACATCAGCAGGTTTCCTCACCTACACAGAAGTCTGTTAGTAGAAGAGCAGTTGATGGCTCACACTTTTTCCACAATTTCAAGCATATGCAGCTTCCATGTCTGTGATCCAGTCCGCACTAATTGCAGACTCTATAAAAATCCTTTGAGGACATTGCTCAAACCCCATACTGAAGAGAGAGGGAGTGACAGGGCTCCCTACTAACCTACCTGCTACTCCATAGAAATCCAAACCCAGAAATTCCACTTTACATAAGATGAGCACTTGTTTAAACATTTGTTTTGGGTTTCATTAGTGCAAAAATGAAAAATGTGATTTGGACCAAATTGATTTGTTGCTAATCAAAAGTGCCCACAAAATGCTATTTCTTATACTCTATCTTTTCAGATCTTAAAACATAAAATATAAATGGAAGGCTTACAAAACACTAATGGATGATACGCACCTGTCCAAGGTTTTCATCCCACTTGTCCTGCCACTGTAGCTCCCCATGTGGTCTTCCAGTCTTTTGAGCTTCTGTTTTCTGGGTTTCAGATCTTCCAGCTCTGACTAAGTCTCGCACTGTCAAATGGGTAGCGCATTACATCAGTGATGCTCCCTACGTGGCCGCATCAGGTCTAGTCACTGATAAGGCCTCACGTCACTGACTAGGCCTCACTTGGGGTTGGGGAGGTGAGGGGAGTGCATGTCGTTGGCGTCGTGCACCATGATTCATTATGATTCTCTGCTGATAAAACAGTGATGTTATAAAAACTGCACTAAGCAGCCCAGTAAGTGATATCACTGGAGTCAGGGTCCCTGTCTCTACGTTATGCTACTCTTAGATTAGGTGGCAAGAAGCTGGTGACCGATTCCCTTTAACCCCTTCCTGCTCCGTGATGCACGATTATGTCATCAAGTGAGTGCATGTATATGGAGCAGGCTCAGGAGCTGAGCCCGCTTCATAAAGGCAGGTGCCAAATGTGTTTATACAGCCAACACCTGCCTTTAACAGCAACAATCAGAGCCAGCTCACATCGCTGCTGTTTAATCCATTAATGATGCTGCCAATTTTTTACAATGACATTTAAGTGGCGCTATCTCTGTGGGGCTACCATTGAGGTCCCCCACCCCCCTCTCCCCATGAGGCAATCGCGGAATATCGATAGCTTGCAAAAGGCAATTATGAGTTTGCCACCATCTTGGTGTTTGAGTGTAATCCAGCCAAAAGCCTGGGCTTCATAGCGTTGATTTTGACTTTGTATTAAAATACTGAAGTATTTAATACAAATATATAGCACAAGCGATCCAACGATTACAGGTTTATGTCCCCAGGTAGGTTTTAAAATAGTGAAGTGCATTAAAAAAAGAAATAAAAAACTCCGAAAATTTGAATTCTTCTCCTTTTTCCCCATCTGAAAAAAAGAAATACATTTTTTTTTATAATAAATATAAACATATCGGTATAGCGGTGTCTGGGAACTTCCAATCTATCAAAATATAAAATTAATTTAGCCATAAGATAATCGCAGCAAAAAGAACCACCAGTATTGCAGTGTTTCTGTTAGTTGTTATAGTGATGAATCCTGTTGCCTTGTCATTTTTTTTACTGCAAAATTAAAACGTAAAAGGAAACGCAAAAAAAACCCGAAGAATTGCTATATTTTCACCATTTGACTTCACTAGAGGTTTTTTTCTTCCATTTTTCAGTACATTATATGGTAAAATTTATGTTATCATTCAAAATTACAGCTTGTCTCATATAACACAAAACTTCATCAGATATTTCAATATAAAATTAAAGTTATCAAACTTGGAAGAAAAAGAGGAGAAAACTAAATAGTAACAATGAATATTGGCTTTGTCCTTAAAGGGGTTAATATTTATGACCAGCTGTTTTGTTAACATAGATATACACTGAAATCATCCTGAATATTAAGGAAATCACAGTCACAAAGAGCAGAATATATTTACCCTATGACTCAGTAACGGTTGTTAGAAGGAGCATTTGGGTGACACTTAGTATCTAATGACAGGTCATAAAAACTGACGTTTAGGGTAACCACTGTAATTTCAATGACTATGTTCAACCCTGAAATAATCTACAGTATAAAGTAAATCTAATGTAGCGATTACTTGAATTGCTATATTTATAACAAATAAGTATTCAGTAAAAGGTAAATATATGTGGGGGCGTATAAAGAATGAAAGCGATGCTTCCAGACTGTACATTGCTGGCAGTAACTTATTCCCTATGGAAACAAATGATCAGACATATTGAAATTCATTATGCTCAATTCTGCTTTCCCGCAACATTTTGCATTATAGAAGAGCCTGTGATCCCTGAATACAATAATTTTGGCTTGAGCTACATGGCGGCTTTGTCCATAATATTGGTTGCATGGCCAAAAATTGCTCTCTGCTGCTGCTGCATCGTAATGCAGGTGAATAGGGTCAGATAGTAACTTGTAGGGTACAGCTTCTACAACAAGCAAGTTGAAATCAAACCAACTGGTTTTAACTTTAACAGCTCGCTGCTGTTAACCTGTTAAATCCCGGTGCTCTGATAGCAGCATTCAACATGGGCCAACAGGGGCACGCGTCGTTCCATGCTCCCATCGGCGCTCCCCTGACTTGTTCGCTGGGCATTGATGGGTTGTCATGACAGCTGGGGGTCTACTGAAGACTACCGTGCCTCTTATTTCGAACCTCCCAAGGGGATTATTGAATCCAGCAAAAAGCGGGAAAAAAAAGTTTTTAAAAATAAGAAAAAAATTAAAAACCCATAAAAGTTCAATTCACCCCCATTTTGCCCTATTAAAAATTAGTTAAAAAATACACGTTTGGTATTGCTGCGTTTGTAAAAGTTGACTCTTATCAAAATATAAAATTATTAAATTCATTAATCCAATCGGTAAACGACGTGACAAAAAAAAAATCAAAACGCCAGAATGGAGTTTTTTTGGCCGCCACAACATTGAAATAAAATGCAATAAGAGGTGATCAAAACATCGTATCTACCACAATAGTATCCTTAACAACGTCCGCTCAGGGCGCAAAAAAATAAGCCCTCACACAGCCCCAAATCCCGAAAAATGGAAACGTGATGGATCTCTGAAAAATGGCGATAAAAGCAAGATTTATTTTTTTCTTGAAAATTTCGGAATTTTTTTTCCCTCACTTTACATGTTTGGTATCTACGTAATCTTACTGACCTGGAGAATCATACTGGCAGGTTACTTTTACCATATAGAAAACATGGTAAATTAAAAAAATTAATTGCACTTTTTTTTTTAAATGTCAACGCACTTGGATTTTTTTTCCCGCTTTCCAGTACACTATATGGTAGAATGAATGGTGTCGTTGAAAAGTACAACTCCCACAAAATACAAGCCCTCATACAGCTACTTTGACACAAAAATAAAAACAAGGGTCTTGAAACAAGGGGAAGAAAAAACTAAAATTAAATAACAGAGAATGGCCATGGTTTGAAGGAGTTAATGTGTATGTCTGGCATTAAAGAATATTAGCCATTGTGTAGTAAGATCATCGCTACCCTTGGTCTACCTCTAGCTGTTACATTGGATAAAAAGCTGAACATTTTATAATTGTTTTTTTTCTTTTACATATTGGCCCACATTTATTACTTACTTTAGGGCTGGGTAAGTCATCAAATTATTTTAATTCAGCATTTTGATGAAGCACAATTCTGAGTCGTAATCAGTTTAGCCCCCACAGAGCAGCCATTATAATCCAGATGTAAGAGAGATACTGGAAGAATCTGCTAGAGCACAAGGAGAGCCTTTCCGAACATATACATCCCCTGTACCCCTGACCTGTCATCGTATTACTGCTCCTCTGCAGCACCTTGATCATGGTGTCCTCTGATGCACCCCAATTACTATACATTCCTATCATTTTGTGTTTGCTCATTCTGAGATCTGCTTTTACTGTGTTTCTTCTTTATTATGCTCTGACTAGGGATGAGCGAACCTGAACTGTAAAGTTCAGGGCTCGTACCAGACACCTAGTGTCCAGTACCGAACCCGGAACATTGAGTTCGTATTGTACGTCCGTGTTACTGTTAGGGTTTGGCAGCCTAATAAAGCTTTTTGAAAGGCTGCAGCTCAGACAATCAACAAGATTTTAAGGCTGTGAGCACTTCCGGCCCCATCACAGTCATGCCAAGTAATGGCATGGCTGTGATTGGTCGGCGCACCATGTGACCCGCCCTGACAGTGTAAAATAAATAAATAATTTAAAAAACTGACATACGCTCCTCCCTATTTTTATAAGCAGTCAAAGGAAAGCAGACAGCTGTAAGCTGGTCTTAATATGCTGGGAAGGGGCCAATATCTATGGACCTTCTCAGCCTATTCATATCAGCCCACAGCTGTCTGCTTTGCCTTTGCTAGTTATTAAAAATGGGGAGACCCTAAAAAAAATTACCCAGCGTCCCCCCTGTTTTTAATAACCAGCAGGGGGAGAGGGAATCAGTTAGGTCAGGAGTTGAAAAGGAGATGTAGCTGAGCTGCCAGGGAATTTGAAGTGATGTAGAATTGTAGTTCTAATGATGACTCATGAATTGTAGTTCTAATGATGCAGGGAAAATAGACTTCCTGTTTCTACATAGGATTCAGCTAGTCCGTTTTTAATCACATGCATAGACCTAATGAAAAAAAGAGAAGAATCTGTTTAGAAGGGCAAAATGAGCAATTGTAAGTACACAGTTCTGTATAATATGATGACTGCAATATATTAAGAGGATAAAAACTTTGATGGGAGGAGGAGTGCTTCTTTAAGATCCCCAAGCATTGCTCATACTTCTCTTATCTGCCAACACAGTAATGCACATTTTCCTAGCCTGCTATTTTCAACCACAATATTAATAAAACCACTGTTTTGTCACCACTGTCGTACAGATACCACTCTCATGGCTTTCCTCCCTAAACAATTTGGCAAAGATGTTTCACAAAAATGTTCTTCTATTCCAATGACTGTAACTAAATAAATAATTATTTAAAAAAAAAAAATAAAAAATAAAAAACAAAACCTGAGTAATATAATTCAGCTTCGATTGTTTGTTGGAAGGGTAAATACTTTGCTATGAAATAAATATTTTGCTGTGAATATCTAAATCCTTAGTTTATGTTTATTGAGATAATGGTGCGATCCAAAGCCGGTTGTAAATTACAAAAAGTAAATAATCTAATACAAGACGGCAGCGTTCTATGAAAAGGAACAGAAAATGTGGAAAATGGTCTACAATGAACAGATTTTCTGGCGACGGTCTTGGAGACTTCTTTACACATCTTGGATTAACACCATTATTTCATACATAATCCTTCCGAGGAAACACTGTCTCCTTTTTTTGTCAACAGAGCATTTTTTCCTGTGGCTGCCAGAAGAAACTGTAATTTACTGAGGCGTTATGGCTTCTTTTATACTGCGCATCTCACATTTTTTGAATGCTTTTTCTGCAAAGTTGCTTCCAAATTTATGGTCATAGGTTCTTTTAAATACACTCGTGGGCGGATATATACAGATAGTATATTTTGTTCTCTCTACATCAGTAATGATTTTGACCTCTTTAATGTATATTTTTATACATTAAAGAGGTCAAAATCAAGAGGGATGGCATATGTAGAACATGTCTCTAGCAGGCTTCGTGGCTATTTGGAAATTGTTATATGGTGTGAATAATTAACATAAAACCTATAAAGCAATGTTAGAGATATGTCATGTTACTAATAACATTAGTTTATTTTTTTCTGCTCTATACCCTTGGATAGCAGTATATGCAAGGATATTTCATATAGTAACAGTTTGTTTGTGATGCGCCCCCAGGGCCGTGGGGTACTCTGCAGCCGGGCCTCTGTGGATGCCGGTGGGGAATATCACGGTGGCCGACCCAGTCCGTGGCCCAGGGCGGTCAACAAAAAAGGGGGGTATTTTATAGGGGATTTGGGAAAGTGTTTGTGACGCCACCTGTGGATTGCGGCTAGAGGGAGCCGCCGCTGCGGAGCAGTCCTCTGGAGCTGGTGTTACGGCAGCAGGGATGGTGTAGCTCTCCACAGGTAGAGCAAGCTCCAGGGCAGTGTAGGTGGATGGTGGCTGCGCTGGGCGGTGTGGTGCAGGGGGAAAGATGGCGCAAACGAAATAATGGACAGAGGCGGTGCGGTGCAGTCATCCGAGTCTTTACTCACTGTTCTTTAGTTCCTCATGGTGCACTGTCAGCTTACAGCCTCCCATGTCGCACTGCGTTCACCAGGCAGGGGTTCAGCTCTTCCTCAGGCCGATTAGGAGTACCTGGCAGACCGTCTTCACACTGGGTCTTTCTCCCTCCTGCCCTGCGCTGCCCACTCTCAATCCTGCTCGGGTGCTCTGAAGTCCCTCCTCTACGTCGGAGTTCACAGACCTGCTTGACCCTCATGGGGATTAGAATGCGGCTTACGATCCCTCTGTCTTCTGTCAGATTCGGGGCGTACGGGTGCCTTCCTGCACTCGCCGTACCCCCTAGGATCCCTTCTTAGAACTGAGCCTACGCCCTGCTCCCCTCCTGGGCCTCTGTCACTAGGCCCCTGGTTGTGGAGCAGAGCTCCTAGTGAGACTCTGCTCCCGGACTGTTCTTCTGAACTGTCCCGAGCTGTTCTTCTGAACTTCTCTACTGTTCTGACCTGCCACCCTAAGATGGCCTCCCTATTTATACTCCTACTACTATAGTGCTCCCTTAAACTACTTCCTCCACCCACACCTACTACTGGTTCCCCCTACCTCTGGGTTCCCCCCACTCCAGCCAGGGACAGGGCTCAGCAGAAAAACATATTGCATCTTGCCCTTCTTGCCGGCCTGGAGCAGTGTAGTGTTGGATGCAGGTGTTGGGGTTCCGAGCAGCACTCCCTCCTTACCTGAGAGAAGGGGGCACCACACCTCTGGGTAAGGTGCAGTGCCTCTGTGGCGACTGAACCCTCAGGGGCGCCACATTTGCAGAACTACCTATTAATACATGAAAAGGGTAAGGAAATCAAAATAGAGGCAAATATAAGAAACGTTGCGAACTGTTTTTATACTAAAAATGTGCTTCTTTCTCCACTTATAAGCCACATTTCACTGAACAGCAAAAATCCCTTTTGGCCAAAACAAGATAGACTGCTAGCATACCGAAGTGTCGGATCACAGCTGCCTATTTAAGAGGAAGCGGAGGAGGTGTCAAAAGTTGAGTTAAAAGGTTAAACCCAAAAAAAACAAGTTAGTCAATATCCATTGAATAGGAGATAATGTGCAGATTGCTGGGGGTCCATCCGTTGAGCCCCCGGAATTGGGCTCAGCAACCCTGTATTGAATGGAGCAGAGGTGCGCAGGCTTGACCTCTACTCACTTCTTATCCATGGGACTGTCAGGAAAAGCTGAGTGCTGTACTCTGCTTTCTATAGCAGTTCTATTGACAATGATGAGCGGAGCTGAAGTTGAGCATACGCACCTCAGGACAAGGCTGTATTATAGGCTGTAGACCCTATAATAGGTTATCATTTAGTTTTTTTGTGGAATAACTCTTTAAAGAGAAAAGCAATGAGTAATGCTACAGAAGTGCTACCGCTTTATAGTAAATGTTTTAGGTTACCCCAGAGCTGGATTCACTTTTACACTGCTCAGTACGGCCATATAATCACCGCTTGCTGCTGTTGCTTCTGAACATGTGCTTCTTAGAGACAGGAAAGTCAAAATCCCTAATGTCCATATGTGTTGTATAAGGGAAGTAGTAGTTTTCAAATACTGTGTGCTACACTGAGCCCAAAAGACTTTCACGGTTTAAAGGGAATCTCTCAGCAGGGTTTTGATATATAATCTGAAGACAGCAGGAGATAGAGGCTGAAACACATAATTCAGGGATGTGTCACTTGTCAGTGTGTGCTGCTGTTTACTAAGTGTGAAGGATTTATCACTAAGAGATTAACATTGCCAGATTACACTAGTCCAGCAATACACCCTCCTGTGATAAGCATCTCACTATCTATGGACTTTGTACAAGGAGAACCTGGTGGGAGTGGAGTTAGCTTCTTCAGCTCTGCTTCATTATAAATCTAAAAGCTCTGATTGTGTGAGAACGGCTGCACCCAGTAATCAAAGTGATACATTGTTGCATTCAGCTTCTCTTTGCCTACATTACTCTGTCAGATGAGGTAGCAAAATAGCAAAAACATGCTGACTGATTCCCTTTAAGTGCTTTAAGAACACAGTAGTCAGGATGCCCCATGGACTCTTACTTTTTATGGTACGTCCTTACATATAATGATGAATTGTTAACATTTTTAAATAAGTAAATTAATTTAAGATTAAGCAAGTGTGTGTATAATATCAAAACGGATGAATGCATGCTTAGCGGGAGCAATAATATCTCAAAGCTTAATTTTATTGCTGAACATTTTCACTGGTCCATTGAGCTCTTAATTCCTTTATGTCCCAAAGTTTTAGTCAAGGCTCAGATATGTTAATATATGAAGATAGCTAAGGCTCAAAAGCCCATAGCCCTTTCCTGCTTGTTCACATTTTAAGTATTAAAGATTACCAAAATATGTTAATTTTAATCATTTTGGGTTATCATGTTTTAGGTAAGCCAGATTTGCAAAGGGATGTTCAGTGCAGCTAAAAGGTTTATACAAGATTAAAGTGACATGGCTGTTTTCTTGCAGAAACAGCACCACTCCTGTCCACGGGTTGTGTCTAGTACTGCAGCTCAGCTCCATTAAAGGGAATTTTTCACTAGGTGTTTGCTACATCAACTGAGAGAAGCATGATGTAGGGGAAGAGATCCTGATTCCAGCGATATATCATTTACTGGGCTACTTGCAAATTTCTGTGTATACTATGTATAGGCAGAAAGTTGCCAATCACTATTGGGGGTATGGTTTGGCTACCTGGCAGCAGGCCATGTAGTCCTCTATTGATAATATTCTACTGATAAAACAGTGATTTATAAAAACCTACACTAAGCAGCCCAGTCAGTGATAAATCGCTAGAATCTGGGTCTCTGCCTCTATATTATGCTGCTCTCAGATTAGGTAGCAAAAACCTGGTGACAGATTACCTTTAAGGCTGTGTGCACACGATGCGTTTTTAATGCGTTTCCGCAGCGTTTTTGCAGCTGCGGAAACGCATTAAAAACGCATGGTAGAAGGGCAGCAATGTTCCCCAATGATAATCAGCATGCGCTGTGCACATGCTGCGGAAATTTCCGCTGCGGATTATCATTGCGGAAAAAAACGCGGCACTACCAATTATTTTGCGGAAGTGCTGCGTCTTCGCCGCCATTGACTTGCATTAGACCGCATGGATTACGCATCACTGTATATGTAGATGCGTAATCCAAGCGTTCTAATGTGTGGATGGTACCCGGGTGTAGAGGAGAGGAGAGTCTCCTCTACACCCAGGTAACATTAAAAAATCTGTAAAAAAAGAATAAAATAAAAAATAAATGTATACTTACCCTCTGGTCGGCCCGTGCACTGCTCCTGCTTGGTTCCCGGCACTTTGCAGTGAGTTGAAGGACCTGCGCTGACGTCAGAGTCATGTGACGGGTCACGCGACGCTGACGTCGGCAGGTCTTTTCAATTCACTGTTGCCAGCAAGGGAGAACGGAGTGAGCGGGACACCGGGGGCCATCGGAGGGTAAGTATATATTTATTTTTTTATTTTTACCACTCTCTCGGGTCACACTATATAAATGCATACCGTTTGCATGGATTTATATAGTGTGACCTAGTTGTCACAAGCACTTTCCAAGTGATGCTAATCGCTTGGAAAGCGCTTGTCAATCCGCATGCGGAAATGTCAGTGGGTAACCGCTCCATTTCCGCATGTCCCTGGCAGGAAAACGCATGTAGAATCCACATGTACAATCCACATGTACAATCCGAGATGCAGAAACGCTCAGGAAAAAATCCTGAGCATTTCTGCATCGTGGGCACATAGCCTAAGGGTGAGCTGTAATATAACACATCCTGTGCACAGGTGTGTCACTGTTTGGGGAAGAAAGCAATTATGCTTTTCTTATCCTAAACTACCCCATTAAGAAACTCAGAAAAGTCTATGATTTTGTGCTACAGAAATAAAATAGTGATGTCCTTCCACTATGTGGATAAGCATCCATAGTATATGGGTTGCACATACTGGTTGGTGCTTTATGCTATACTCTATGGACTAAAACGTAAATTTGAATGCTCAATTTGAGCTAACTTTTGGCGACTTATTTCTATGTTTTTACACTGGTCAGACTGACCCAACTTCAGGGTTCCTTTGAGGAATTTACAAAGAAGTAATAAATGTTTTCTACATTGTAAAACAGTAAGACAGTAAGATTTGTGCTTAAAATGAAATAAAGTCTAAAATAAAATAGAAAAAATGAAAGCAGGACAAGTACCAACACTGTCTGAACTTACCCAAGGACCTTGTCACCCATATAGGTCATAAGTTTACATACACATTAGCCACTTTAACTACAACATTAGTTTTTTTTTAAATTCACTACATAAAATCCTAGTACACATTCCCTGTCTTAGATCAGTTTGGATCACTACTATATTTCAAGAATGTGAAATGTCCGACTATTACTAGAAACAGTGATTTCTATTCTCATTCTAAGTTCTTTCATCACATTCAAAGTGACTGAGAAGTTACATATTGGTTAGTATTTGGTAACATTGCTTGTAAATTGCCTAACTTGGATGAAGTGTTTTGGGTAGCTAGAGTTGTGCCCCTTTCCTTCTGACTTGAGATCAACTTGCTTATTCGAGTGAAATTGATTTCTTGTATTTTACAACAATTTGTATTCTCCAGAATACATATTATTTGCAATTTGCTCCTTGTGAATTCAGCAAATTGGTGGCCAGCTGCGCTCATCATTATGAACCATAGAGTGCCAAGCAAGCCAGTAAATAAAAAAATATCTCACTGCTCACTTATCCCACCGCTTCTGCAGCCGCCATCCAGTCCTCCGCACCCCTTCTTTTTCCCTACCCTTATCGCTTGCATTATTTCAGCTGCTTCACACAATGCTGTGGCTTACATCACCGACTACGCCTCTGACATGGACGCCACTGTGCGACGTGCGCTGCCCGAAACATGAAGTGAAGCAGCCGTAAAGGATGCGCATGACAGGATATGGGGAAAACCTGGTTTGGTGGAGGTGGCAAGACAGGTAGGCAGTGAGTATTTATTTATTTTTTTTACATCCTATATATACTATATTCTGAGGTCTGGAGAATGCCTAGAGAATAATAAGGAACATTTAATTTGCATCAACTAACCTCGCTTCAAATCGAATTTCCCGAAACGGCATGATTTGCTGAATTTGAATCTTTTGCAGATTTGATCAATTTTTACTGCAGACAGAATTGCTGGAACGAAGTCAGGTTTGTAGGCCTCTTTGCCCACACATGCTTTTTCAATTCTGCTCATAAGTTTTCCATAGTATTGATGTCAGGGCTTTGTGATGGCATCTTCATTATACTCATTTTGTTGTCCTTAAACTGGTTGTCAGGTTTAAAACCAGATTCACTTGTTTCTGAGCCAGTAATGGTGGTTATGTTTTCGATCTGCATACTCACGGCCAGTGTCTGTCTAGTGGGCGTGTCCTCGCACCATACACTTGTATAGAGCGAGGCCATGCCCACTGGGTGGCCATGTCATTAGATGTGGTGCGGCCTCACTCCATACAAATGTTTGGAGCAAGGCTGCCCCCTCTAGACGGGTTCTGCCCGGGATTGCATACATTACCGCCGTTCCCGGCACAGAAACCGGTAAATCCTTGCAGTGCACGGTACTTGAGCTGGGGGATTCATAAGTCACACAGATTGACCTCAGACTTCACTTTAGACCACACAACACCTTCTCAATCCATATGTTTCCCCCTTGTAAAATAATAATGTGCTGCCCCGGCCGGCTGCTGCAGTCACTGTACTAGTGCACGGCGGTCCGAATGCTGGTCAGGCCCGACCGGGGGCGCGCGACAGTCTTTGTCAATTGTGGGGGTTAATAATAAAATAATAAGGTTTGTGACGCCAGTTGGCATGTTCGACCTGATATGGCCAGGCACTGATGAAGGCCCCTGGAAGTTAGGTGGTGATGAGCAGTGCAAAATGATTGATCCTTCCCAACCAGGGCTGGCTCCCAGGGGTGTTGGAACAGGAATGGCACAGCAAAGAATAATCAGCTTTAGACAGGGTAATAACCAGTTTGTACCATTTTACTGGAGGTCTGCAAACAGTTCCAGAAGCTTCCATACAATTCACATACAGGGTTTTGGTCAGACCTGCACAGTGAAGGTTCAGTTTCTCTGCTGTGATGTAATGTAGCCTTCCTGCTTCTAATCATATCTCTGGTAATAGACTCCTTGCACCCTAGACGTCCAAGATAGTTAGGTACTTGATCTGTGATCCCTTCCAGCAAGCAGGCAGCTCGAATCCTGTGGAAAACACTTACTTTCTCTTTCAGCAGTGTTTCTGATTCTATGCACTGCTGAGCTTCTGGGCAAAAGCACTCTTCTGCTCATTGAATGAAGACCGAGCAGTCTTTCAGTTTAGCACGGACCCTGGAAGTTTCTGTGCTCTAGGGAGTGAGACCCTGCCTCATGCAGCTTGTCCTTGCAGAGAGAGCATGCTTCTCTCCCTTGCACCGAGAACTCCATGATGCTATCTCTTCCTACATCTTCACTGCTCCACAGAAGCACACTTCAGTTCAGAAGCACCTCATCCTCTCTGAGGGATTGTGCACAACTTCCTGTTTTAGACAAAAGTGCACAGTCCTTCAGAAAGGGATCGGGTAACAATGTGTGGATGCAATTATAACAGCCGAGAAACCAGCTCTCACCATAGCTGGCAATACAGATAAATTATATTACATGTGCAGGCATTTTGTGGCACTATAGATACGGGCACCACAATAACACTTCTAATGACGGTTCCGTTCCAGCACTGTCGGCACTGGCTCTCCCAGGGATATCTGTGGCCAATCAGCGCTGGCTTCACTCTCACCGCGTTTGGACAAATCACATACATCCAGAGGAAGTGAGAGAGCAGCAGCTCTTACTCCGGATGTATGCGATTTGTTCGAAGGAGGGGAGAGTGAAACGAGCACTGATTGGCCTTAGGGATTGCGTGACATAAAAATATCACACGGTCCCTAAGAGAACCAGTGCCAACACCGCTGCAATGGCGCCAACACCAAAAGTGAGTATAGGTGTTATTATTTTAAAAGGGGAAACATAGGAATTGAGAAGGGGTTTTCTGAGTAGTGCACAACCTTTTAAGCCACTTTGCCACAATTTTGGAAGTATGCTTGGGGTCAGTGTGCATTTGTAAGACCCTATAAATTCTTGGCTGGTGTTCCTTTCTCATAATGCCAACTGTTTTGTGAAATTAACTAGTCCTCCTGCAACAGAGCACCAATACAACATGATGCTGCCTCCCACCCAATGTTTGCTTCATACATGGAGATGGCCATTATGGCTGAACAGTTTCATTTTTGTTTCATTGGACCAGAGGACATTTCTCCAGACAGGAATATGTTTGTCCCTTTGTGCAATGGCAAAGTGTAGCCTATCTTTTTCTGGTGGTTATGGAGCATTTGCTTTTTCCCTGCTGAGCGTTAGGGTCATGTCCTTATAGTACACCTTGTACTATTGATATTGACACTTTTGTACATATTTCCACCAGCATCTTCACAAGATCATTTCTTGTGGTTCTTAGATTGGTACTTTTTCACCCCAAAGAATGTACATCTCTAGGTGGCAGGATATGTCTCCTATCGGTAAGATGGCTACGTTTGCCCATGGTGCTTAAATTTGCATGTCATCACTTGAACAGATGAGTGTTATGGCCAACTTGATGTATGTAAAACTTCTGACCTCACTGAAATTTTGATATGGTGAATTAAAAAATCTGGTGGAAATGTGTGTTGAAAAATTGTTTGTGTCATGTACTACATAGTTATCTAAAACTACTTGCTAAAATTAGACCTATAATCTGTGGGAGGGAGAAATATGAGTTCTAAATAATTTAACCTAACTGTATGTCAATGTATCCCTTCAACTTTATACCACAAAACCACTATTCTCATGAACCAAAACGTTGTCATATGGGCTAAATAAAGTCAGTATTTGTTGCCTCTTACAACACTTGGTGACCCGACCTGTTTGACTAATAAAGTGCAACGCAGTATTATCACACCCCCTGACAAAGCACTATACGTGAAGCGCGCATTGGATGTGACGGGCATCTAAATACCTTGCTGTTATCTTGACCACTTGGAAACACTCTCTTACTGTTTCTGTCCACTGGCTGACATTTTTCTACATTCTTAATTCCTGATTTTTTTATTTAACTTAATTTACTACTGTTTGATCAGACCTCTATATATACTTATAAAAGCCAGATTGAGGTATTTATAAGTATAATTGTACATTGCTTTCATATTCTGTGCTCTTTTAGGAGGTGCTGCATTTTGACATTACAATATAAATCATTACTTTATGTCCAGTGATCTATGATGCCTCACCAAGCGTTGTTGTGTGAATTCATTTTTGAATTGCTTTGTTTGTGATTTGTAATTTTTAAATACGTTTTTTATCCTTGTTGTCTAAATAAAGTTCAAATCTATATTTCACCATACGTTTTTGGTTGGGTACAAACTTCTTTGATAGGTGTCCTGCTTAACTAATAGCCAAATTAGTGACCAAATAGTTTATTTATTTATCTTTTTTATCCTTCAAATTATCTTTATTGTTTTTTTAATGGAGGAAATACAATACACACGATGGGATTAAAAACATGCAAGTAACAAGGTCAGTAGGAAGGGAAGGCAAGGGTATATGGTTGGGGAAGGATTGGAGGGACAGAGGAAATAAATATGAATTTACACTAGGTCAACCGAACCATTTGCAGTCTACTTAAAATCTGAACATAAATCAAAGAACCCTTTATTTTAAGGAAAAAGTAAAAAAAAAGAAAAGAAAGAGGTGTCTAGTATTAGTATTACCTTGGGAAAAGTCTTAGATCTTACCGGGACTCTTAGAGGAAAAATGAGTGTTCCATAAGGATAAATGAGTATCATATTATTCATTGTGTTATTTCTAGTGTTGAGCGAGTATGTTCTATTAACCCTTTCACCGAGTATGCTCAGGCAAGCTTCGAGTATTTATAGCTGCTCGGTGATAGTTTTACTACATGTGAGGAATGTCCATTTCTTACACATTCCTCACATGTAATAAAACTGTCAAACTGTCGCAAATCATGCACACGGGAGCGATTCAACCATATCACCGAGCAGCTATGAATACTCAGAGCTCGGCCCGAGCATACTCGGACAGAACATACTCACTCAACACTAGTTATTTCTCATGGCGGCCGCTAGTTCAAAAGCATTAGTTGTGGTTACTCTGTCAATAACGTCTGATATCAAAGGCCCATTCGTTTGTTTCCAATTAGTTGTTATAAGTAATTTTGTAACCAAAAAACGATGGATAGCAATTGGCCTAACTTTGTGAGATAAGTCTTCTGCTTCCAATGAAAGAAGTGCTAAATGAGGAGAATAAGGGATATCTACATTACATGCTTTGCTCAGTAATTCAAATACCTCTTTCCATAAATTTACTAATAATGGACATTCCCATAGTATATGATAAAGGCTACCTTTGAGTCAACAGTCTCTCAAGCAAGATTCAGATTGATTCTGGAATGCTTTGTGCATCCTTACCGGTGTGTAATTCCACCTAGTCAAGGTTTTAGAATATGTTTCTTGCAAGCTAGCATTAATTGAGTTTGTGTATGTTGTTTTAATTGCGTTCCTCAGTTTTTCTGTGGAGAATTGCGTACCTATATCTCTTTCCCAGTTATTCATATACGTTTGTTTTGTAAATAAATTATATTTATTGAAATTTGCATAAATGTTTTTTGTGCTCCACAAAGTGTTTTTTTCTGGGTTTTTCAAAAGACAAAATGTTTCTCTAGAACTAACCAAAGGGAATTTGTATTTTTTTCTGATATATTTCCTTATCTCAAGATATGTATACAATTCTATATCAGGAAGCCTATATTTCTCTTTCAGTTGCTGAAAAGTGTAAAAGGAATCTGCTTTATTTTCCTTCAGTATTCCAGAGCAATCTTTGATCTCTTTTTTTTCTCCCATAATATATGGTCAAAATTTTAAATGGCAATTTTGAGAGTGGAAATAGGGATATTTTCTAGACTGGCTGGTAAGATGTTAGAATTTGTTGCATTAAACAGCAATTTCCATGCTAATATTGATGATTTGATGGCCGTTTTATTTTTTTATCCTCCCATTCAAAAAGTAATAAACTTTGTTTTCATTTTCTATTGATAAAACTGTGTGAAGGCTTCGAATATAATATAAATACTGGCGCTTCTCAAGGAGGATGCAACTGCAGGTAGAGAAAAAAATGGACTTGTGCGCTGACCGTTACAATTATCTAGTTATTTATTTCTATATCACTACCGCGCTTGCAAATGACCCTATGTCCAATAGTACATATACAGAAAGAAACCCATTGACTGATAGAACATTTTTGAAAAGAAATGTCTTAATCACTGTGATCCCAGTATACAATATAAAGTAAGGTGGAATTTGCTCTCTGCTATTAAAATGATTTTCTGCACTAGATTATTCATAAGTGATATGTAATAGGTGAATTTAAAATGTACACAATAAATAGTGTTTACAGAGCAGGTTATTTGTGAAACATTAGATTCAAGGTTAGGTGCATTGGTAAAATAATCAAGTCCATATGAAATATTAGAATGACGGCTGGGTATAGCAGAATGTCTATCCACAGGTCCTGGTAAGAGAGGGCCAACAAATCATTTTAGTAGCATAGAGCAAATTGCATCTTACTTCATACTGTATACTGTGATCACATAGTGATTAAGAGATTTCTTTTCAAAAAATTATTAGCAATCATTGGGTATCTTTCTGTATGAAGACTTGTTTTTCGTGGGACGAGTTGCAATTTTTTTTTATTACTATTATTAGGCACGTGTACTTTATTGATTAGCTTATTTATATTTATTATATTGTTCTTCTATTTTTTTATGCCATGATTTGCATCATTCTAGGGTTCTGTATGAATACAGTGATACTTCACATGAATAGGTTTGTTTTATTTTTGTTTACTTTTGCAACACAACAACTCTAGGCTGCATGAAGACACCTACACAAGTCAACGTCACATCAGTTCTACTCTTGGCACTATGGTATGGGGTAATATCATGTACGGTAGCCAGATCCTTCTAGTCTTCATTCCAGGTATACTAACAGCTCAATGTTTATATTGATTTGGTCATGGAACCGGTGCTACGGCCATTTCTCTAAAGTGTCCCAGGAGGTGTCTTTCACCACTGCAACGCCAGGCTGCACGTTGCTCGTGCCACTGTGAGTCAAGAAGCAATTCGTAAGGCTGACATATAATTCATCAGTAGTCAGAATAGAAGTGGACAAGTAAAATCAGGAGACCTAATACAGTGTTTGCTTGTGACGCGCCCCCTGGGCTGTGTGAGTGTGGGGGTACCCGGAACCGGACCCGTTGTGGATGCTGGGGGTTGTATTCCTTCCGTGGCGGGGACCCGGTCCCGTGGCTCAGGGTAGTCAACTCAAATGGCAGTCTGTTTGTTGTATTTTAAATGTCCGACTATGCCACCCGTCGATTGCGGTCAGGATGAACCGCCGCTGCAGGGCAGACCGCTGAGGCTGGTGTTGTGGGTGCAGCAGAGTGTAGTACAACTCCCCACGGGAGGAGTGTAGCTCCAGGGCAGTTTATGCGGAGGATGGGGGTGATGGTGCGCGGGAGCAGCAGTAACCACACAGAGTCTGTCATGCAAGTCAGGGTCTTTACTGTTGGTGGTATTAAAGGACCCGTCCGGAATACAGGTTAACAGTGGAGGCCTGGTCAGTCTGAGAGCAACTGGGAAATCCTGCTGGTCAGGGGGAGTTTGTAGGCCTACCGTGCTGACTTCACTCTTTCTTGGCTATCCCGCTGTAGTGTAGTGGTAGCCCACGTCCCTGAGTGTACCGTGTTGTTCTCACCTGTATGACTGGCGACTCGGGCCTTCCGTGCTTCTCACCCCTCCAGGGCAGTAGTGGTCCCTCTCGTGTGGCTGAGCCTCCGGGCTTCCTTGGGCCAGAGGACTTGAAGTCCCCTGCGTGGTGGTTTTCTGCTGCTGGGCTTATAACCCTCACAGCCTCGGACTCCAGTGTCCGGCTTTACAAGTCTCTGGCCAGGACGAACTCTGCTAGTTCCCCTCCTGGCCTCGTGTTCCTCCTCTGCCTACAGGGACTCCCCAGCCTGCTGCTGACCTGTCCCTGTCTCTGGAACTAGACTCTGGCTGGTCTCTCACTGGACTGACTAACCCCGCCCCAGATCCAGTTTATAAAGGGCAGGTTTCTCCCCTCCCTGGACTGAGACAGGAGGTGCTGCATGCTAATTGTCCCCAACCAGGGAACCTCCCACCTGCTCTCAGACATGACATTGCTGCCACTGTGGCAACCAGACCTCGGGGTGCCACACTTGCATAATGCAAGTACAAGCCAAGAACATGATAACCCAAGAAATTAAACCTTCTCTGTGGATTCCCTCCCAATATACATATAAGAATATGGACTCTGTGGTCTATAACTATATGTTTTAAGTCACAATCTATAGTCTGGAATTTTTCCATATTGAGTCACAAATTAAACCATCTAGAGATATAGACATAAAACTATATAAAAGCTACTACACTAGACTACAATTATATACAATTGTCCTCTCCGGTTATAGGAAGTTTCGCCCCAAGCAGTTTGCCCCCATCAGTTCACCCCCAGGAAGATTCCCCCCCGCACATTTCACCCCCGCACGTTTTACCCCCGAACTGGGGGCGATATGTGCGGGGGCAAAACATCCTGGGGACGAAATGTGCAGGGGCAAAATGTACCCAGGGGGCGAACTGCTGGGGGGGCGAAACATCCAATTCCCGTCCTCTCCTGCATCTGTGTCAGTCCTTTCAACCATCAGAAGTATTTGTCTTCCAGTTCAACTCTTCAGAACTTCATTTCAACTTTTTCTATGCACTAAAATATCCATTAGGAAGAATTGCATGACCAAATAGTGATAACGTCACACAGTTGATCAAAAGTTATAAATGTATTTTCTGGCTAAAAGGTGGTAGTGATTTACTGTTCTCTTTAATTCCAGGTTTGCAGTGAAGGTCATGGGGAAGAAGACATTGTGGATTTGTCTGTATGCCTGCTTGAAAAACCATTAACCCCTTTAAGTAACAATATTATTGATCGGTATGAAAAACATGCTGGATTTCACGCAACGTTGCAAAGGACTACCATTTCTCAGTACATAAGTGGTGCCTTGCTGGAGGCTACAACATTATTGGGGGCCAGAAGTGGACCTTTGTTTGGTGGGTCTACAGGGAGAACAATGCTGAAAGGTAAGTTTGCTGTAGCTGGTAAAACCTTTAAAGAAGCACTCCTCCTCCCATCAAAGTTTTTATCCTTTTATTATATTGCAGTCATCATATTATATCATATTATATAGTAACATAGTTTTTAAGGTTGAAGGAAGACTAAGTCCATCTAGTTCAACCCATAGCCTAACATGTTGATCCAGAGGAAGGCAAAAAAAAACCCTGTGGCAAACACTAAGCTCCACATTGGGGGAAAAAATTCCTTCCCGACTCCATACGACAATGAGACTAGTTCCCTGGATCAACGCCCTATCAAGGAATCTAGTATATATAACCTGTAATATTATACTTTTCAAGAAAGTCATCCAGGCCCTTCTTAAATTTTAGTAGTGAATCACTCATTACCACATCATGCGGCAGAGAGTTCCATAGTCTCACTGCTCTTACAGTAAAGAATCCACGTCTGTGATTATGATTAAACCTTCTTTCCTTCAGACGTAGAAGATGCCCCCTTGTCCCCGTCTCTGGCCTCAGAGTAAAAAGATCAGTAGAAAGGTCTTTGTAGTGTCCCCTCATATACTTGTACATAGTAATAAGATCACCCCTAAGCCTTCGTTTTTCCAAACTAAATAACCCCAAGTGTAATAACCTGTCTTGGTATTGCAGACCCCCCAGTCCTCTAATAACCTTGGTCGCTCTTCTCTGCACCCGCTCTAGTTCAGCTATGTCTTTCTTATACACCGGAGACCGGAACTGTACACAGTATTCTAAGTGTGGTCGCACTAATGACTTGTATAGAGGTAAAATTAGGTTCTCCTCATGAGCATCCATGCCTCTTTTAATGCATCCCATTATTTTAGTTGCCTTTGCAGCAACTGCCTGACACTGGCCACTAAACGTGAGCTTGTCGTCTACCAATACACCCAGGTCTTTTTCAGTGACCGTTTTGCCCAGTGTTTTACAATTAAGCATATAATTATACATTTTATTTCCTCTGACCAAGTGCATTACCTTACATTTATCCCTATTAAAGCTCATTTGCCATTTATCAGCCCAAGCTTCTAGTTTACATAGATCCTCCTGTAATATAAAATTGTCCTCCTCTGTATTGATTACCCTGCAGAGTTTAGTGTCATCTGTAAATATTGAAATACTACTCTGTATGCCCCCTACAAGGTCATTAATAAATGTTAAAAAGAAGTGGGCCCAATACTGACCTCTGTGGTACCTCACTGTGACCCATTAATAACCACCCTTTGTTTCCTATCACTGAGCCAGTTCTTAACCCACATACATATATTTTCCCCTATCCCCATTGTTCTCATTTTATGTATCAACCTTTTGTGTGGAACCGTATCAAAAGCTTTTGAAAAGTCCATATACACAACATCCACTGCATTTCCTTGGTCCAGTCTGGAACTTGCCTCCTCATAAAAGCTGATCAGATTAGTCTGACAGGAACGGTCCCTCGTAAACCCATGTTGATATTGGGTCATGAGGTTATTCCTCTTCAGATACTCTAGTATAGCATGGAAACCCTCCAGGATTTTACCCACAGTAGAGGTTAAGCTTACTGGTCTATAATTTCCAAGTTCGGTTTTTGTCCCCTTTTTGAATATTGGCACCACATTTGCTATACGCCAGTCCTGTGGTATAGACCCTGTTATTATGGAATCTTTAAAGATTAAAAATAGGTCTATCTATGACGTTACTTAATTCCTGCAGTACTCCCGGGTGTATCCCATCCGGGCCCCGGGATTTGTCAACTTTAGTGATTTTTAGCCGCCGCCGTACTTCCTGCTGGGTTAAGCAAGTGACATTTAATGGAGAATTTTTCTTATCACAAATCATGTTTTCTGTCATGCGATTTTCTTGTGTAAATACTGTTGAAAAAAAATTATTTAGCATATTGGCTTTTTGCTCATCTTCATCCACCATTTCACCCAGACTATTTTTAAGGGGGCCAACACTATCATTTTTTAGTTTTTTACTATTTATGTACAGTACAGACCAAAAGTTTGGACACACCTTCTCATTTAAAGATTTTTCTGTCTTTTCATGACTATGAAAATTGTACATTTACACTGAAGGCATCAAAACTATGAATTAACACATGTGGAGTTATATACTTAACAAAAAAGTGTGAAACAACTGAAAATGTCTTATATTCTAGGTTCTTCAAAGTAGCCACCTTTTGCTTTGATGACTGCTTTGCACACTCTTGGCATGCTCTTGATGAGCTTCAAGAGGTAGTCACCGGAAATGGTCTTCCAACAATCTTGAAGGAGTTCCCAGAGATGCTTAGCACTTGTTGGCCCTTTTGCCTTCACTCTGAGGTCCAGCTCACCCCAAACCATCTCGATATGGTTCAGGTCTGGTGACTGTGGAGGTCAGGTCATCTGGCGTAGCACCCCATCACTCTCCCTCTTGGTCAAATAGCCCTTACACAGCCTGGAGGTGTGTTTGAGGTCATTGTCCTGTTGAAAAATAAATCATGGTCCAACTAAACGCAAACCAGATGGAATAGCATGCCGCTGCAAGATGCTATGGTAGCCACCCCTGTACTGACACCGCCTTCATCTTCCAACTTTGCAAACTTATTGGGGTGTGCCAGATCAGGACTAGACTCCCTGGCACTCTTCCCTCTACCCCTCCTTCTAACTGTCACCCAGCTAGTTACCTCTCCATCCTGCAGCTCCATACTACCACCCTCCCCCACATCTACCCCAGTGAGCAGCTGCTCAGTGAGCAGCAGACTCCTTTCCATATTGTCAATGGATCTGAGTGTTGCCAGCTGCTCATTTAGATCCAGTACCTGGGCTTCCAAACGCACAACGTGCTCACATCTAGCACAGCAGTATGCACCCACGACCGGCTGTTCAAGAATTGCATACATGTGGCAAGATGTACACTGGATAGCATGGTCAATAATGGAGCTCATTTCCTAATGGGGATTTCACTAGACAGAAATGTTAAGTAAAAAGAAATGAAAAGAATTAATAAAATACAGACAGCAATTCAGTCCAAATTCCTCCCTTTCAAACTCCATGAATCCAAAGTCACTGAATCACAAGTCACACACTTACTTCTGTTAGCACATACCCTCTGGTCACACTCAGCTCGCTCACACTCGCTAAGGAATAACATTTAGGCTATGTGCCCACGATGCAGAAATGCTCTGGATTTTTCCTGAGCGTTTCTGCATCTCCCTGGCAGAAAAAACGCATGCGGATTGTACATGCGGTTTTCCTGCCAGGGACATGCGGATGTGAAGCGTTCTTCACATGCATTTCCGCATGTGTGTTGACAAGCGCTTTCCAAGCGATTTTAGCATCACTTGGAAAGTGCTTGTCAACTTGGTCACACTGTATAAATCCATGCAAACAGCATGGTTTTATATAGTGTGACCGTAAAAGAATGGTTAAAAATAAAATAATAAATCTATACTTACCTTCTGATGGCCCCCGGAGTCTTGCTTCGCTCCGTTCTCTCTTGCTGGCAGATCGCGGTACACTGAAGGACCTGCCGTCACATGACTATGACGTCAGCGCAGGTCCTTCAGTCCACCGCGATCTGCCGACATGGGAGGACGAGCGCAGCGGGAGCCATCAGAAGGTAAATATAATATTTATTTTTTATTTTATTCTTTTTTTTTACAGGCTCTATGGTACCCGGGTCCGGAGGAGAGTCTTCTGTCCTCCACACCCGGGTACCATCCGCACATTGAAACGCGTGGAATGCGCATCTACATATGCAGTGATGCGTAATCCATGCGTTCCAATGCAAGTCAATGGCGGTGAAAACACAGCACTTCCGCAAAATAATTGGCAGTGCTGCGTTTTTTTCCGCAATGATAATCCGCAGCGGAAATTTCCGCAGCATGTGCACAGCACATGCAGATTATCATTGGGGACCATGGCAGGCCTTCTAACATGCGTTTTTTAAGCGTTTCTGCAGCGTTTTTGCCACTGCGGAAATGCTTAAAAAACGCATCGTGGGCGCACAGCCTTAAAGAGTTTTTTTTTTGTTTGTTTGTTTTGTCCCCTTTAGCAGCAATCCAACCTACTGCTCAATGCCCTTCCAAAGGACTAGATGCCCCAACCAGCTGCCCCTTATAAACCCTTAATTATGACCCCTCTCCTTAATTAACCCCTTGTGAGTATAGCTACACTTCAGGATTTAAGTGCAATGTAGTTAACCCTTAAACACACAGGTAGTAAAATAAGAGACTGTAAAACTGTAAAAAAGAAAATAGGTCTTAAAAAGCCCAATAAAACTAAACAGGTAGAAAAACACTCAGCAGTTCACAATTCAGCAACTCACAGCAATTCACACAGGTATTTTCTGCAGGATTCCCAATTACCTATTCAGTGAAAAACAAGTCACACACTTGCTTCCATTTGCACTTACGCTCCGTTCACACTCGCTAAGGAAGAAGATTTAAAGAGGTTTTTTTTCTCCCCTTTAGCATCAATCCAACCTACAGCTCAATGCACTTCCAAAGCACTATGTACTTACAATTGCTCATTTTGCTTTTCTGCCCAGATAATTCTTCTCTTTTCTCTGCTCTAAGTAGGAATAGGAAATCTCTCTTCCCTGCAGAAATCATTCCCCTCTTCAACTCCTGACCCAGCTGCTCCCTCTTCCAGGGATTTTTGCAGTGATTCATGAGTTATGCAGGGAAAATATACTTCCTATTTCTACATAGAGCTTAGAGGGATTCAGTTTTTAATCATGTGATGTCATAGACCTAATGGGAAAAGGAAAAATTAGCTGGGTAGAAAGGCAAAATGAGCAACTGTAACTACACAGCGCTATATAATATGATGATTACACTATGTTAAGAGAATAAAAACTTTGATGGGAGGAGGAGTGCTTCTTTAATGATATATTTGTCAATAAACTGTGGTCACAAATTTGTTTGTGGGACTTATTCAGATTTAAGGACTCATTTTTAATTAAAATGCATATAAGGCAAGTCGCAACAAAAAGTCTGGATATTTTCTTTTTGGACATATGTCGGTGGTGGCAGCGGCAAACTTAGCACATACACTCATATTTTTGTGATTCTTTCATTTCTATCTGTCTGCTATGCAGTAAAGATGCCTCTCCACGTTAGACCGACTAGTTTAAGTTTCCTTCTGTAACGGTCTCAGAAGATGACACTATATATCGGTATGAAAAATGAGTCAGGCTGCAGAGCAATGTGCAGGAACAAGTTGTGCAATCTAAGAATGGACAGGGAGACTTGGCGAAAGATTGTGGAACATATTTAGGTTTCATTCTCATTTTTTCTCTTGCTTCTCCGGAAGACGCAGAAAACTTTTCGTGAAATATTTGTTATGTAATTACATAACCAAGAGCATTTTCCAGGGACTATCCAATACATATTCGTAGAATCTAAAATATACAGTAGGTTATTTTTTTTTCTTTTTCTGCCTACTTTTTTATTAACTTGTATATATTTCACAGTGTGATGCAATTCTACATTACTACTAAATTTTTATTTGCATTGTATAATTTAAAATGCAAATTTCCTGTATTCATGTGAAATTTTATGATGTCACATTTCATCCTCCTAAGTAATGAGAGAGAAATGTTAACAAAACCATTAAAAGGGAAATTCAATTAAATATTTCAGATGGGAAAGAGCCTCACGATCATTGCTGCAGTCAGTGTTTGTTTACAGCGAGGTCTTTCCAACCGTCCAAATAACTTCCTGGCATCCCATTCATAAAAGAATGCACTTGAGTCCTTCCTGCTCCATAATTCCTTGTATGTATCTACAAAGCTTAGGATTTAATAAGTAATTTAGTCATTTACTTTTTAACCACTTATTATGGCATTATGGAAAATTAATACCTTATCTACAACCGTAATGCACATTTACAATTTTAAGTGAACACACAACTTTATCTGTGTGCTATACTTTTTATTTTATGCATTCATTTTAGTGTTCCAAACATTTTTTTCTGTGAATACAACCAAGTAATTGATAACAAAAATGTGGATATGCTTCACTATTGCAACTATCTAAATGGATACAGTCAATTAAATATAAAGACAATATGGATAATATATTTAAATAGTTGAGATGAGCAAATTGAACTCATTAAAAATTTCCCCAAAATGTGGATTTGCTAAAATGAAAATTTTTCAACACTCTATTCATATGAATTTAGCAAAATGGTATCCCACCAGGTGTCATTTGCTGGATTCTTTTGAGTGCCCAGGAAGAGGTTAAAATAAAGAAGCAACTTTATACTAACCTTTCCTTACCTGTTCTTGCACCACCTCCATCTCACATCTCATTTTTTCGTGTTGGTCCTCTGTACCCCAAGTCATCCATTCCAGCTTTGAGGCCTCTGATTTGCCTAAACAGTCAAGTTGGGGGTCTTTCATGGCTATTGGGGCGGTTGCCAGCAAAATTCCAAGAAAATCTGAATTGAATTTCATTATATTTGCTCATCTTTTATTATATAAAGAGTTATCCAAATCCTTTAAAAACAAATGCTCAGTTCTTCACTCGCCCACTAATCCAGTATAGATACTATGGTGTTAATGATGATCTGATTTACAAACTGTCATCACAGCAATGCTGCAGCCAATTGGTGGCTCATAGTATTATCACCTATCAACGGAGGACCGAGTAGTAGTGCCAGTAAGTTGGGTACATGACGGCTAAGGTCACAGACTTCAGCAGTCACAAGATGGTAACCTGTAATCCACTGGTGGACACAGACGGAAGAGGACCCCTGTACAAGAACACTATATGGGCCCTTTGCAGTCCAATATCTCATCATAATGCACAATTTCACCTGCTTTGGAGGTGGCAATGGGCCCCCTGATTGCTTGGCCCCCTGTGTGGCTGCACAGGTTACACCAATCATATGTCCACTCCTGCTGTAATCAGAGACAGACAGGGACTGCCAGAACATCTGTGCTGGATCAGCAAAGGATTGAAGAAATGACTACTGGTTAGGAACTAGCAACAGGATACAGCCTTGCCCCATTAGTTGCTGAGGGTGGGGGTTAGTAGTGTTACCTAACAAACATTTTAAGTAGCTATGGATTAGACTATTAGGCTGTGTGCCCACGATGCGTTTTTTTAAGCGTTTCTGCAGCAGCAATTCCGCTTGGTAGAAGGCCTGCCATGTTCCCCAATGATAATCCGCATGTGCTGTGCACATGCTGCAGAAATTTCCGCTGTGGATTATCATTGCGGAAAAAAAACGCAGCACTACCAATTATTTTGCGGAAGCGCTGCATTTTCGCCGCCATTGACTTGCATTGGAACGCATGGATTCCGCATGTACAGATGCAGTGATGCGGATTCAATGTGCGGATGGTACCCGGGTCTGGAGAAGAGGAGACTCCCCTCCGGACCCGAGTACCATAGTACCTGTAAAAAAAAAAAGAATAAAATAAAAAATAAATATTATACTTACCTTCTGATGGCCCCCGCTGTCTTTGTCCTGGCTTGCCTGCAGCTCACGGTAGACTAACGGACCTGCGCTGACGTAATTTAGTCATGTAACGGGTCACGCGACCGCTGACGTCGGCAGGTCCTTAAATCTATTGCAAGCTGCTGTCAAGCTGAGACAAGGACTCCAGGGACCATCAGAAGGCAAGTATATATTTATTTTTTATTTTTTACCATTCCTAAAGTCACACTATTAGAATCCATGCCCGTTGCATGGATTTATATAGTGCGACCAAGTTGTCAAGCACTTTCCAAGTGATGCTAAAATCGCTTGGAAAGCGCTTGACAACCCGCATGAGGAAATGCATGTGAAGAACGCTTCACTTCCACTTGTCCCTGTCAGGAAAAACGCATGTACAATCCGCATGCATTTTTTCTGCCAGGGAGATGCGGAAACGCTCAGGAAAAAATCCGGAGCATTTCCACATCATGGGCACATAGCCTTAGACTATTCAAAAAGCCAATTTTTTTTTTTTTAGCTGTCTAACATTAAGAGCTTTCATAGACATTACTGGAAAATAAACCTTACATTTTAGGAACCAACTGCAAATGACTAGGAACGTTTACTACCTGGCGTCTGCAATTTGTGGAGCTTGTTAAATTGTATATTTTCTGTTCTAGCCCCAGCATCCTGCCTTCAGCTTTTATTTTGTCAGCCATATTGGTTGCATATCATGACAATAAACATATAGAACAGTCCCAGCAAATACCCTAGATGGTGCAAAATTGCACAGGCTCACCCTTCCGCTTGCCCGCCTGGGAATAGAACAGCTGCGACTTTGGGACTTTCAGGGCCAAATACCTCAACCAGTGGCCCTGGTTTCCCCAAATGTATCCATGGGTTCTCTGATGGTCAATGGAGCAGATCTGTATCCTTCCAGCCAGGGCAGTGTACCCTTAAGCTGGAATCCTGTAGAATCCAAATCTGTGTTTCTCTGGATGGAGCCATGCTACCAAACTACTGTCCTGAAGAGTCTCTCTGATTCTCTGATTCTCCTTGCAGCAGGATAGAAAACCCTTTTTATATTTACATATGTGGCTAAGATCATCATTCACAAGTCAGGAGGAAAGGTGCAGGACTCAGATCTCACTGAGCATCTAATGAATTTGCGTAGTTTGTCCTCCTGTTTTGTGAGTCAACAAGCCACAGGGTCCACACAATGGTTAATCAACATATTTAGCAAACATACATTGTTCACAGACCAAGAGAATTCAACATTCAGACTTATACAAATACTAGTCTGTCCTTCTTGACCCACCAAAAGAAAAACACATAAGTTCAAAAGTCAACATAAACATAATAGTGTATTTCTTCTGACCTAACAAATCTAGACGTCTGGGTAATTAAGAATAGAAGCTTTGTCATCACACATCCTTTGGCCATGCCCCCTGGCAGCCAAGCAGGCTTTGCTCACCTTTTGAAAAATTGTTTGGAACTGGTGTAAAAGTGCCAAAAGTTGCAAATTTTTGTTCAAGTTGCCCAAAGTTTTGCAATATTTTAAGCAGTTTTACACAGAAACTAGCACAATCTGCTTGATGAATCGATTCCGTTGTCTCTTTGTCAATGCCTGCAAAATTTGCCTGCCCCTCCAATCCCTCTCAATGGGAAATCTAGCTGGTTATATTCCAGCTACAGAGCTCAGAGCAGTTTTCTGTTTAATGAGACCTATACAGCTCAAATTCTCAGAGAATCACGATGGAGATGTCAGTCTCATTCGCTCGTTGTGTGCCAATGTTGTATACTAGACATAGTATTTAGTGATGAGCGAGCACGCTCTGATGTTATCCGAGTATCTTGGGTGTGCTGTGATATGTGTGAGTCCCTTCGGCTTTGTGGCGGTAGGCAATTCCCGCATGTGTTGCGTCTGTCTACCACCACAAAACATGCAGCCACAGGGAGGCAAACATATTAGATGAGCATGCCCAAGATGCTTCGATAACAATCGAGCACGTTCGCTCATCACTAATAGTAATATCTATGCCTTGCTACGTTTGGATACTTTGCATCCTGTAGCTTTCCAGCTGTAACAAAATTACAAATACCAGTTCGTCATAACAGGTGTATGCTGTCACAGCTTTCCGGTACACCACCGATCTAAACCAACGTGGTTTATGTGGCATAGGCCGGGATTCCCACAAATGCCCTTTATCACATATCTACAGAACAGGTTATAAATGTCTGATTGCAGGGGAAAGGGAGCACTTCTAGGACTCCCACCAAGCCCCTATTAGTTTTTTCTGTGCTGTTGGAGATTGAATATATAATCATAGTCCCACGTGTCTATGGGACTGAGCGAGACAAATGAGTACAGCATTCGGCTATCTCTGTTACATAACTGAGTTGATCTGCAGGGCCCGAGCACAACCATGCTGCTCTATTCAATCTACTGCTATAATTAGTAGAAACACAGTGGTCAGAGACTGAATGGCGGCATGGTTGCGCAACCCCTGCTTACCTTTTCAATATATCTATGGGATTTTCAGAAACAGCTTAGAACTGTACATGGGTCAATGATAACACATGCATGCTGTTGCTTCTTGCAGCTCCATTCAATCTTTGACCAAAGTCATGGGGAAGAGCTGCTACTTATTCTTCTTGTATCCAGCACTCCATCTCCACCGCTGCTTTAGTGATTGCTGACCGGCTGCAGCGCTGTTGACCACTTGAGACTCTCACTGGACTCAATGGCCCTGCTGATGTGGACAATTGAAGTCACTGAGATGAAAGATTGGCTGCAGTACTGTTGATGTGACATCACCACTGATGCCTATAAACAGAGGAGCGGCAGAGACGCAGTAATGGTCTTGGGGAGGGTTCAGGCGTCTTCTAGTATTTCTACCATAGACATGCCCTAGGCATGCAAAATGATAAAAGCACAAGTTGATCACTTGGGGTATGTGCTTACGAGCAGAAGACGCTTCAGGAAATTCTGGAGGTTTTTTCCTTAATGCGTCTTTTGTGTAATTTTTTTCAGTTATTTCCTGAGTGTTTTTCCTACGGTTTTGTCCTCCTGCATTTTTTTGGAGGGTTTTCTCATGATTTTTGTGAAGACATCTTTTTGTACTTTCGTTTTCCAGTTTTTTTTTGCTACATTGAATAATTAAGAAACCGCTAGAGGTTTTTAAAGCAAACATGATAGCAAAATGCTTAAAATTACATGATGTGTCTTCGGGGCATCTTTTGAGCTTTCCCACTGACTTGTATTCTAAAGTACAGAGCATCTTCCAAGCCGAAAATGGCAGAAGAATGGTCAGCCCGCTTCTTTTCACCGTTTGGCGTTTAGCAACATCAAATAGTTGAAGGACTGAATATATGCACAGCAAGTCATTTTATGTAGATTCTTTTGAGATTTTTACTGATGCAAATTGTCTCTTCAAAGGAGGACTAGAGCTCCAGCTCACCTATTGGAAGCAGCAATCCTAAAAGTCAATATTGACTTTTTAACGAGCCTTGCAATATGACTTGGGTACCTTAAGTCATATTGCAATGCTCGTTAAAGAGTCAATGTTGACTTTTTGGATTGCTGCTTCCAGTAGGTGAGCGGGAGCTCAAGTCCTCTTCTCTGAAGAGATGTGCATATTTAATTTCCCAGCCAGTGGAGCATGCATGGCTTTTAAGTCTTCTCACTCTGACATGCCAGGCCTGACTTGTCACTCTCCACAAAGAACAACATAACCCCTTAGACCCGAGCTTTTTACTGATAAGTTTTTCAGGGTGTTTCCATACAGAATCTGCCTGGAAAAGATGTTGCGAGCACATACCTAATTGCAGCAGCTATCTATGCCAGCCAGTAGATCTGTGAAGTATGCTAGCATTGAGCACAAGTATAGTAGTTTGACGGTTGGAAGTTATAGGCACATCATGTCTTACTATACACTGCTGGGATCTGTAGGGAGACATTTATTTATTTAGACCAGTTCACAAAGATGTTTTGTACAGTGTAATTTTTAGGTTTTATCTTTAGCAATTTACAAGGATGCTTTGTTATGTGTTCCAAATATTGTATTAGCATACTTTCCAAGATAATCTTTGGTAATCCCTCTCTTTAGGTCACATTTTAGGGATTTGTGTAAAGGTTTTTCAAAGTTGTATAAGTACTTACCAGAGTAAGCCACACATGGTGATTATGTCTGAGCCGAAATCTACAGCAGGATAAGTGGTGTCCTTGGCCTTTCTTTTGTAGTCTGCAGACGAATGAGCCTCAAGTATTGCAGCTATATATATATATATACAGGGTGTGTTCCTTTTTTACTTGGACCCTAATTATTTTTTTTAAAGTAATGAATAGAAAATGTCATAGTTTTTCTTTGTTTGGTAAACTCATCATCCAATCAGAATCGATAAATACATTTTTTGACAAATTCCCAATCAACACTTTTCCATTTATGGCCCGAAAGGCTTTTGGTCGTTAGTGCTTTAGGGGCTGTCAGGTGATGCCCCTCAACCAATTGTGTGAGAACAATGCACAAATTAGTACATACAGGGACTGTACAGAATTGTTACACCTATGTTATTGCTGTACTAAGTAGATTACTAGATTCTGCTAGTGTTTGAAAAGGCTCAGTCCATTACACCTCTTTAAACATAATTTTGTAACGCTTATGCAAAATGTTGAAAAATTTGCTTTTACAGTGGTCAGCCATGATACCATGTTAATTAGATCTATGCTCACAGTGTGCTGCATGTTAGGGCCTTCGGCTGCCACAAATCACTGGTATAAACACTTGACGACAGTACTGACATGTTCAGGAGATGAATGGTCTCCGCACGGGCACAGAATATAATGGAGCTATGAAAGTGGTCAGAAGATTACCCACATGACTGTCACCATCTTGGTTTGACCTGAACTTGGCAGGGCCAGTGTTAACATTACTAACATTACCGATTCGTGCCTGCGCAGGGGACAGCAGTTTGGGTGCTTATGACTTGTTAGTTCAATATAGAATAGTTTAAGTCCATTTTTTTTTATACTTGGGAACAAAGTGAACCCAGGCTCGTTGAAAAATGTCAATTTGAATAAATGAAGATTCAGTCATAAGCAGATAATTAATGCAGATAAAAGTCAGGTGCAGCCCAATTTGCCCAGGGTTCTTTCTTTAAGCTTCCAGCCGCCATCCAAATCCATTGGTGGGTGTCAGAGGAAGTCTCCTTCTATCTAATCCCTCAGCAGTGTGTTTCTGTAAATGTTGCCGTTGGGTTAAAGAGGCATAGCCACAGTATATTCCATAAATGATTGTTATATTCGCCACTCCAGCAAGAAGAAAAGAAAAATGGATTCATATTAAAGTTGTTCTCTCCATAAAGTTTATTGGAATTGTGAAATGCTCATCTGTTTCCTTTACTCCCATAAACTACAGTGAAAATAGCCTTGTGAATATGACGACACTTGCTTTCTTTACTTTGTATTGTGGTGCACGGAGCTCCATTTTCCTGATATGTAGGGCTTTCTCTTATGGAACTCCCACCTAATGTATCAACCAGTTATTGCTTATAGTATAAGGAGGACATAGAATCATAGAATCATAGAATGGTAGAGTTGGAGGGGACCTCCTGGGTCATCTGGTCCAACCCCCTGCTCAAAGCAGGATTCACTAAATCATCTCAGACAGATGTCTGTCCAGCCTCTCATTGAAGACGTCTATTGAAGGGGAACTCACCACCTCTCATGGCAGGCTGTTCCACTCATTGATCATCCTAACAGTCAAAAAGTTTTTTCTAATATCTAATCTGTGTCTCCTCCCATTCAGTTTCATCCCATTGTTCTAGTCTTTCCTTGTGCAAATGAGAATAAAGATGATCCTTCTACAATGTGACAGCCCTTGAGATATTTGTAGACAGCTATTAAGTCTCCTCTCAGTCTTCTTTTTTGCAAGCTAAACATTCCCAAATCCTGTAACCGTTCCTCATAGGACATGGTTTGCAGACCGGTCACCATTCTGGTCGCTCTTCTCTGAACTTGCTCCAGTTTGTCAATGTCTTTTTTAAAATGTGGTGCCCAAAACTGGACGCAGTATTCCAGATGAGGGCTGACCAAAGAGGAGTAAAGTCCGATAATGACTTCACGTGATCTAGACTGTATGCTTCTGTTAATACATCCCAGAATTGTATTTGCCTTTTTTGCTGCTGCATCACACTGTTGACTCATGTTCAGTCTATGATCTATTAGTATACCTAAGTCTTTTTCACATGTACTGTTGATTAGCTCTATTCCTCCCATTTTGTATATGCTTTTTTCATTTTTATTTCCCAGATGTAGTACTTTGCATTTTTCCCTGTTAAAAACCATTCTGTTAGTAACTGCCCACTGCTCCAGTTTATTTAGGTCTTTTTGAATCCTCTCTCTCTCTTCTCTAGTGTTAGCTATCCCTCCTAGCTTTGTGTCATCAGCAAATTTAATCAGTTTACCCTCAATTCCTTCATCGAAATCATTGATAAAGATGTTGAGCAATACAGGTCCCAGGACAGAGCCCTGTGGTACCCCACTTGAGACATTCATCCAGCTGGATGTGAAGCCATTTACGACCACTCTTTGAGTCCGATCACTAAGCCAGTTATGAATCCACCTAACACTTGCCTTGTCCATTCCATACTTGGTAATTTTTTCAATAAGGATGGTGTGAGATACTTTGTCAAATGCTTTGCTGAAGTCAAGATATACTATATCTACAGCATTTCCCCGATCCACCCAGTCAGTGATTCTGTCATAGAAGGAAATTAAGTTAGTCTGACATGACTTGTTAGTTACAAACCCATGCTTATCCAGGTACTTACATACATGTTGTTTAATAATTTGTTCAAAGACTTGAAAATGTATCAGATGGGAATGCCCTTGAGGCCACGTTCTCATGTTCAGTATTTGATCAGTATTTCACATTAGTATTTGTAAACCAAAACCAGGAGTGGGTGAAACCTACAGAAGTGGTGACGTGCTTCTATTATACTTTTCCTCTGATTGTTCCACTCCTGCTTTTGGCTTAGAAATACAGATGTAAAATACTGACCAAATACTGAATTTGTGAACGTGGCCTTAAAGAGAGTATTGAATGCAATAGAAAGAATTTTTTGAATTATTGTATAGTCATAGATACCTACAGAATTTTTTAGCATCAGTCCTCAGCCTTATTTTTTCCACCTGTTGTTCCTATTCCTTAACTGATTCTTTTATTATTATCAATAAAGTGTTATTTTAATGGAGTATACTGTGGTTGTGTAGGTTTCCTTAAAGAGAGTATGTCAATTGAGGTCAGCCGCAAAATGACTGTTCAAACCAAGTACAGGCACTTGGTGCACCCTTGGCATGGCCATACATTTAAGTGCACCTTCCCACCTACTTGTTCTCCTTCTATCGATACTCTCTCCCTGTCTTTGATTGACAGCTTTGGCTTTATAGAGCCAGAGAAGGGCGGAAATTGATGGAAAACATGCAGGTTGGAAGGTGCTCCTAAATGTTTTGGTACATCATGGGTGCGCCTGGACTTGGTTTGAACAGTCATTCTGTGCTGACAAACTTCCTTTGAATTTTATTGTGCTCCAAGGTAGTAATACAACCAGTCAGTGTGGCATTGTATGCCATCAAAGATAGTTCTTTCAAACATGATGCACATTGTCATAACCTACACAAGGTGCTTAAATACTATTGCCAGTTATTCTGGTGCTCAAATAATATTACCATACATGGCAAAATAACATTGCCATACAGTTGTATAAATAACTTTTTACAATGGCAATAATAATATTCAATGCTTAAATTATTAGTAATAACTTTACCGTAACTGTGATGCACTCAGGGGCATAACTACAATAGGTGCTGGGGTTGCAATCGAACGTGGGTCTTTGAGTTTAGGAGGCCCCCAGAAGTCTCCTCTGCCTGTATAAAACAACAACTGGTTGTTACTAGAGATGAGCAAATCAATTCTATACGAATCCGATTTTTAGATTTTTATTAGAATTTACCCAGTTCAGCAAATTCTTAAACTGCGATTCATTTTGCATGATACGCCTAAAATTGTCACTGCCAATTTACACATTATACAAGATTGCCTCCGCCAGAGAAGGCTCACATGACGTGACCTTGGGCAGGATTTTCTAGTAATGCCTTCAGATGTCATATGACATGGTATAGCGCAGTCAATTACAAGGGACTATTCTGATGTATGAAATCAGAAGCAGGGAATGCAGCAGCCATTTTTTTGTGAATTAGAATGTTTAGATAGTGAAGATGTCACATCTTCACCATTGAGATAAGTAGATAATGCCATAAAACACTGAATAAAATGTTTAGATAGTGTGTGGCAGCACAGAAGAAGATTAGGGTGTTATTAAACAGGCTGTTGGTTACCATCATTTACCATCCGTTTACCCATCATCATATATGCTGTGTTCACTTTGACATTACTAAGGCTATTTGTGTTAAAAGACTTCAAAAGGGGTTTAATAGAGTCCTAGTTGAACCCAGAGAATCATACACGTCTTATCAGGGCAATTGGAGGCTTTGCATTACTTTCAATTGACTGAAAATACATTTTTTAGTGGGGTAAATTCTACAGTGCTGGTGAATTTGAATTTCATAAGATTTGCTCATCTCTTGAAATTCGACTATTCAAATGGCTAAGTTTCTACACGCTGACAATGTCCAATCATCGCTGGCAGTATCAGACTGTGGAGGGACACATAGTACAAATAAGGGGAATGGTAACAGCCAGTTATCTATTGTATAACAACCCTCTAGAACAGAGCCATAAATCCAAACCCTAGAGCCCTAAATAAATTGAAACTCGAACCCAAACTTCTAAATAACTGTAGACCCTAGACCAAATGGAGTAAAATCAGACAGGAGAATAAATGTGGACAGCAGGTCCTACACCCTGTACCCCACCCAAAACTATTAGAATTGCCAGACCAGAGCCCCTGAAACAAATACCAACACCAGAACAGACACCCTAAATAAATACAGACCCCCTAAACTAATACTCCTTAGACCAGAAGTCATAAACTCGAAAATACAGACCCCAGACCATGTCCTTATTCACTTCTACAACCACTCACGCTCCCCTTCCCTATAGAACTTCTTGCTCCTTGCCTCTTTGGCTCCAGGGCCTGCACAGATTAAGGTCATGAGACCTCAAAAGGACCTGCTTAGATGCTAAGGCTTATTGTACAAAGTGGTTTTGTCACATTTTGGCAGCAAATAATGAAACAAAACCACAATGTGCATTAAAGAGGTTGTCTGGTCCAAACCGATAAGTCTGCAGTCACTCTGTGTGACTGCAGACATCTGAATCCCCCAGCGCATGCACTGTGACCTGCGGGAATTTTCCGGTTCCAGACCTGGGAACAAAGAGTATGTATCAGTTATACTTACCCCCGGCCAGTGGGTGCACCCTTGCTCTGCATACACTTGTATTGAGCAAGCCCGCGCCTTCTAGTCGGTCACGCCAGGTAGACGGCCGCGTCACTAGACGGGTCGTGGCCTCGGCTCAATACAAGTGTATGGAGAGCAAGGATGCACCCACTGGTTGGGGTATGTATACCATCCGTTCCTGAGTCTGTAACGCCATAGCACACAGTGCGTGCAGTGCGGGAGGGGGGATTCATAAGTCTGCAGACTAATCGGTTTGGACCGGACAACCCCTTTAAGCCTCAGAACGCATCTAGGCCACATAACCAAATTGTCTCCCCTAGCTGCACCTCTATAAAGGTAAGGGTGATTAAAGGGGTTCTCGGAGATTAGAAAATAAACTAAGATTTTATACATAATGACGACATTTTCTTTACTTTTAATTAGAAAGTCACAACTGTTTTGTCTAGGTAAGTAATTGCTATACAATAAAAATGGCCGCCACATGGTTGTACTGACTGAAATCTGTCCTGGAATGTTGGTACAAGAACTTGAGAGCTTGTTCAGTAGAAAGCTTCACACGCTCCCTTCATGTGTTGTGTTGTATGGCCGATCCTGTAGCTGCCCTATACTAATTGTTGAAACTGTGGCTGATAATGTGGGACTGTGCGGCCATGAATTTCAGCACTGTCCTTTTTATTTATTTTTTACTCTTTCAGACCTTTTTAAAGGTAAATGAATTTTCAAGTGGCAATCTCTAAGCTTTAGTTCTATTAAGAATTACTTAATGCAAACTATCCCTATAATCTACTTGGAAGCAAACCCTTTTAAAGTTTTCTGAAACACATGTTTTATCTTATGATAAGGTATAAATTCACATCAGACCCATGAAATATGAATCTCTTGAAAAGTTCCTCGCAAGATATTTAGCATTTTAAGCTTATCTCAAGAGGGTTACATCTTCTTGTTAAAGGTTGTTTTTTTAACTGTCACCCAGGGGGAATACAGGGGACTCGGTACCCGGGCCTTTTACCTTGTTTAGGAGGTCACGGCAGTCGACTCCCGGCCCGTACTCTGGGTCTCTCTTTAAAAAGGGGTTTTAGTATACAGTTTGTCTCGTGACACCACCTGTGGTTTCCGGTAATGGTTACCGGCGCTGCTGCAGACCTCCGGGGGTGATGGGATGGCAGCTGGGATGTTCTTGCTCCCCTCAGGTAGAGCGGGCCCCCGGGGCAGTGTAGGTGCAAATGGTGGTGATGCTGGGGCTTGCAGTGCAGGAGAGATGGCGCAGCAGGAGTAACTGACAGAGACAGGGGATTCACTTCAGTACCTTTACTGGTGCGGATGTCTGGTACGGTCCAGGGTACTCGGTAGGAAGGGTGCACTTCAGGACTTCTCCCCAGGTATAAGGCCTCCTGGTCTGTGTCTCCCTCTCTCTAAGCTCCTGGCCAGCCTGCAACTGGGCCTAGCTTCTGTGTCGTGCTGTTCCTTCACCTGTCGCTTGGTAGTAGGACCTTTTTCTGGCAACCACTATCCTTGGACGCCGGGGCCTTTGTGGTTCCTAGTTCTGTCAAGGGTTTAGCTTCAGGTCGACCCGGGACTTGTAGTTCTCCTGGTATGCCGGTGATCCCTACTGGGTATAAAGGACCCTGTAGGCGCAGACCCAGTGTCCGGTTCGTGTCTTGGGGTGAGCCTATGATGCTCCTCTGCCCCCTCAACCCCTCTCTCCTCTCCTCTTTGCCTCCGGCCACACTCGGGGCCCTCAGAACACAGCAGCAGATGTGCTGCGTCTTCACTGCTCTCAGTGGCAGCACACTCTCTGACTCTCTGACTGAACTGCCTGGCTCCACCCTCCATATATATATATATATCCCTATCAGGGCTCCCTTTGGTGGTATGAGGTGGAAGGGTGGAGGTGGTTTTTTTTTTAGTGAGGGCCTCTTGTGGAGAAGTCCATCCATGCACCCTTTTGGGTCCTGTGAACAGCAGGGTGCCACATAACAACCATAGATTTATTGATTGTTGGACAAAGGTAAATTGGAAAAAAAAAGACAACTCAGAACTAAATTTCAGATTCACTCCACTGATACTGTTAAAGCAATAAATAGGGCATATCCGTAAAGGCAGGGAACCATAAAATGTGCCACTGTAATTTTTTGTTTTGTAATGAAAGGAAACACGTCAATTGATTATTCTTCTCAGGTTGTGATCCTGTGAAATTCCACATGATGGAACTAAAAGTGTTCCAGATTATAGTTTCGCCACAATTCGTAGTATGCATAGAAGATTCACAAGTTAAAAAATAAAAAGTGGACCAAGTGAGTGTCCACATGAATCCATAAATGATTTAGATGTCTTGTGAACTACAACTCCTGTTATGGAGGCGTAACATGGTTCTTTGAAAGAATTCAATTTCACGCATTGTCTGTTTATGGAAGGAGAAATGCAGTTCTTTGGTTGCTTCATAAACACAGGTCCCAAGTCCTCTATGAAGTCACAAGCGGACATAGTGCAAGCTGACCACTAATTAAAAGCTCAGGTACATTTATTGCTCATACTCACAAAGATGAGATAACAAAAATGCTCATATAACATTTTCAAACATAAACGCATGTAGCTTGCTGTCTGACAGAAGTTTCTCCCTACTCTGGCTTTGTCTGGGTCTTGGTTAACGTGCAGTTCCAGTTGATTTACACATTCAGCTTCCTACTCACATGTAAATAATCAGTTCTTACAGCAATATAACATTTCTAAAAAACATCCCTTCTTGGTATTATTTGTTAAATACTTCTGTCTAATTTCATTATAATCCATTAATAATAATATAAAATGTTGAGCTCCCACTCTCCTTTAATCGGCGCCAGATCATTGCCGTGGTGACTAGAGATGAGCGAACCTTTTAAGGTTCGATTTGGTTCCAATCGACAAATTTTTCAATGTTCGCAAAACAGTTTGACGAACAGTTCTTCGAACATATTCGAATCCCATTGGATTCAATGGGAGGCAAAACCAAACACATACACATCACCTTCAAAGGGGCCCAAAAGTTGCCAAAACAGTTCAAATTAAGGGCAGACACCAGGAAAAGTGGCATCAATTGACCCACAGTACAAATAGTATATTTATTATTATTATTTATTATAGCACCATTTATTCCATGGCGCCTTACATGTGAAAAGGAGTATACATAGCAAACAACAAGTACAATAATCTTGAACAAAAAAGCCACCGACTGGTACAGGAGGAGAGAGGACCCTGTCCACGAGGCCTCACAATCTATAAAGAATGGGTGAGGGTAGAGCTAGTCTTGCAGCGGTATGGTGGAGCGAGGGTTACTGCAGGTTGTAGGCTTGTCGGAAGAGGTGGGTCTTCAGGTTCCATTTGAAAGTTTCCACAGTAGGCAAGAGTCTGATATGTTGGGGTAGAGAGTTCCAAAGTAGGGGAGATGCACGGAACAAAACCTGTATGCAGTTGTGGGAAAAGGAGATAAGAGGGGAGTAGAGAAGGATATCTTGTGAGGATCGAAGGTGGCGTGCAGGTAAGTATGGGAGACTAGGTCACAGATGTATGGAGGAGACAGCTTTTGGATGGCTTTGTATGCTGGGTGACAGGTGGATTAGTCGGCCAGCAGAGTTTAGGATGGATTGGAGAGGTGCAAGAGCGTAAGAAGGGAGGCCACAGAGCAGGAGGTTGCAGTAGTCATGACGGGAGATGATGACGGCGTGCACTAGTGTTTTGGCTGATTCATGGTTGAGGAACGGGAGATATTTTGGAGTTGGAGTCGGCAGGAAGTGGAAAGGGCTTGGAGGAGAGATCAGAGTCAAGCTTGCAGGATTGGGGAGAGTGGGCAGCCATTGACTTTGATGGAGTGGTCAGTTGGGAGTTTGAATGAGATGGTGGAAAGAGGATTTCCGTTTTATCCATCTTAACTGTAAGAAATCTAGCAGAGAATAAAGATGAAATAGCGGCCACACATTGTGGGATTCTGGTTAGTAAGGAGGTGATATCAGGTCCAGATAGGTAGATCTGTGTGTCATCATCATAGAGGTGATACTGATGAGACTCGGATGCCTGAGGCGCACATGGACTGTACTGTACTGTCAGGGCAGGAAGAGGAGGAGGGTGACTCTCAGGGCGAGAGGTGGGAGAACCGATAAGATGACAATGAGGTTGAAGATCCCACTTGGTGTGAATCCAGAGGCACGCAGCTGAGTAGCTCAGCAGAGGAGGAGGTGGAGGTGGAGGAGAAGGAAGACGAGGAGGTTACGTTGTGGCTTCCCGCACAGACACTGAGTGATGCAACCAAGACAAGCACTTCATTTACAGCCACAACTGTGGCTATGGCCAGGAGTGGTCATGGGTCTGCAGTTCACCGGTGCAGCAAAACTTGCCTGGGCTGGGTTTTTGGAGACTGCATAGGATGACACCGCTCACGTGATCTGCCAACTTTGTTAGAAATGAGTAGAGGCAAAAATTGCAATAATTTGACTACTACATGCATGAACTGGCACACGCACAGTCAACATGTTAGACTGGGAACCTCATTGCACTAAAATGCAGAAGAGTAGGTCTCGCCAATCAACTGCAACTGCCACATCTTCATCCTCCGTCATCTTGACAAGTGTTCTCACACAGGTCTCCAGCCGCAGAACCTCCACTTGTTTACCCACTCCAGTAGGGGTGAGTGAGAGCCCGTCAGCTGTTATGGAAGTGGACATACCTGCTGTTTTTAACTGAGCTCAGACACCGAGCACCCCACATCTCAATCAATCCACCATAACATCTCCGCCTGCCCCTCTCTCACAGTCCAGCAGTTTGTCGTGTTCACCCTACCTCACCCTCTCTCAGCACATCGGCTAGACCTTGGTCCCGTAGTTGTGGACATGTAAAAGATTGTTTTGTCCTACACATGCCAAAGCCAAGAGCTTGAACTTCACCATCTCCAATCTGTTGGCCACGGAAATGCTGCCTTTCCACCTAGTGGATACAGACATTTTTCGAAAGATGATGGCCATCGCAGTCCCCCAGTACCAGTTGCCATTACTTCTCTAAGAAAGATGTGCCTGCGCTACACCAGCATGTTGCAGACAACATTACCTGTTCATTGAAAAAATCTGTCTGACATGGTGCATTTTACTACTGACACCTGGACAAGCAAGCATGGCCAGGGGTGTTGCATCTCGCTGACTGGGCACTGGGTGACTCTGGTGCCTGTGGGGGCAGGCGGGGAAGGGGCTGCTGCACAAGTCTTGGAATCACCAAGGCTTGAAGGGTGCTTCAGGATGGAGAACGAAACAAATACATACCAGAAGATGGAGAACTAAACTAATAGACCACGGGGGTTTTAAAACGGCCTGGATGCGCTGCTGCAGAAACCACGATCGCTGTGTGCTCAATTCAGCCATTTGCAACCCGTGGGTCATTGACTTGCATTGCTATAGAGATCTTTTGGCCTACTGGTTAACCGGTTGATATAGGATGTGCCAACATAGTGAAATTCTACTCTACATATGTTGCAGCGATGGTGGCAGCAGCAACAAGCCCTGGTGCAGTATGTCATTTTGTATAGCCTGGGCCAACACAGTACGGACTTAGTGCAAATCACACTTGTGGAGTGGACACAGAAGAAGGACCTCTGCACCCTTCTGCACATTTTTAAATGGCTACTAAGATGGTTAGCGCTGATGATGCTGACATCAGCATCACTATTCCGGTCATCTACGTGCTGGAGCACACTTTAAATAGTCTGCGGGAGGAGGTGGTGGTCCCAGGGGAAGAGGAAGAAGCACATGAGGATGCGGAAGGATAACAATATTTCTAGGTTCCGGACTGTCATCGCACAGGCAGGTGCCATGGGAGATGGACTAAAATGATCAAGGGGTCTCATGGTACCAGATAAACTATTAGTGAAGATGCAGGAGCCGAGGAACAAATGGAGGAGGAAGAAGTGGTGGGCGCGCAATAGTCAGGAGATGAAGAGGATTATGATCTGCTCTCTGTTCTCCATGGTTGGCAGGAGGGGACAGAGGAAGCCAGCTTCAGTGTTACCCTGCAACCAACACACCATGGACTTGGATCTCATGGAAGAGCTCGACACATGAGCGCCTTCTTACTGCACTATCTGCAACATGATTGCCCATATTGTTGCCCATATTGTTAGGATTAGAAATAGTGCTGACTATTGGGTTGCCACTCTGTTAGATCCACGGTACAAGAGTAAATTTTGCCAGACGCTTCCCCCCCCTGGAAAGGGATGCATGCTGGAGTATGGAAACATGCTTGAAGACAATCTTAAGAGGGGTTTTCCCCAAGACAGCAGTGAGGCACACAGTTTGCATCTCAGTTCTAGACTTCCAACCCTGGGAACATTGAGTCGTCAAAGCCAACACATTAGCAGCCTCGCAGTGCTGGGTTCCAACCCCACCAAGGAAAACATCTGTAAGGAGTTTGTATAGTCTCCCCGTGTTTGCGAGGGTTTTCTCAGGGTACTCAGAATTCTCTCCACACTCCAAAGACATACTGATAGGAAATTTAGATTGTATGCCCCAATGTGGACAGTACCAATAATGTCTGTAAAGTTCTGTGGCATAAATCTGTAAAATAAATAAAAAATAAAAAAAATCTGAGTCGTTTCACTCATTTTTTAGAATTACAAGCTGAGATGTGGCCTGCTTTATGTAGCATGGTAGGAACAGAAAAAATTAGTTTAAAAGGTTCCTGCATGGAGCACAATATTAGCACAACAGAGTTCTATGCTGAAATGTGTCCTGGTTTCTCTGTCTGGACCACACTAATATCAAAAACGATTGATCTGCTGGAAGGTCAATTTCCCAGCCACACGGGATCCTATTGTGGCGCCCCTGAGGGTTCGACCGCCACAGGGATGCTGCACTTCTCTAATGGAGTGTAGTGTTCCTCCTCTGAGGTAAGAACAGTGTGATAGTCGTGACCCAAACCTTGCATCCAACACCACATTTCTCCACCAGAGGGGGCTAGTATGCACTAGGTTCTGCACTCCTGGTTACAGGGAGACTGGGGAACCAAGAGTTAGGGGAACCAGTTAGTGGGTGAGGGTGGAGGACTTACAATTTAGTTACACTTTAAATTTCATATTTAATAAAAAGCCATCTTGGGTCTTAATCATACATTGACTGTCTTTATGCTGTCAATTGCTGAGTGGTACTGTGATCTCCCACCCTAACGCGGATCCTGTGTGGGCCTGCATCGGATGGAGACACAGCCCTCGTACCCCGGCCTTGGGACGAGGGGCAGGTTGTAGACAAGGAATGTCTCGACCCGGTCAAGGACCAGGACCAAGAAGGCCCGGAGCTTAAGAGTGTGGCTCCATAGCAAATGGATCCCGGGGAGGATGCAGACGGAGCGGCGTACGCCACCTGTCCTCACCACCTGATATATTCAGAGGGAGTCCGGCTGCAAAAGGGGTACCGGCCCCCGACACCCGACCTTGTTACTCCATGTCCTGGTCGGGAAAGCCCGGTAGGCCCTGAGGATCCCACCGGGTATCGGAAGGAGCGGAGCTGCCACCCGTACCCTTGTTCTGAGAAGAGCTCAGAGGGAGACCCGGCCTATTCGCACACACACGGACAGGAAAGGATTCGGTCTGTAGTTCAGGAACACTCTGGTGTAGGGTCCCGATGGAATGCTGGACTTACTCGGAGGTAGTCGGACCCCCGTCCCTGGTGACCGCAGGACTCCACGGGGAGCAGGGAGTCGCCTTCCTTTTGCCAACTCTAAAGTGAGTAAAGCCTTGGAAGTTCACCCCTATGGCCTCCGGACTGTTCATTCTGCGCCACACCGCGCGACGCGGCATTCGTTCTCCTCTACTACTACCCCCCCCTCCATCCTGTCTCTCTGCCCTGAGGCTCTGCTCCTCCTTTGGGGAGTAGTAATAACTATGGCCGCCATACCACCATGCCTCAGCGGACTGCAGCGGCCCCCTCCCAGGCTGGAAACTCCAGACGTCAGCCGCCCGAGAAATGGCACATCCATAGGGTGTGCCAATTCTGGCACTTAGCCTCGCTCTTCCCACTGCCCTGTAGCGGTGGCAGTGGGGTAATAGGGCTGGGGTTGATGTCAGCTTATAATGCCAGCTGACATCAAGCCCAGGTTAGTAATGGAGAGGCGTCTATAAGACACCCCCATTACTAACCCCATAGTCAAAGTTAAAAAAAAAAAAACACAAACACCCAGAATAAAGTCCTTTAATTGAAATAAACACACAGTTCTTTATTGTTCTAAATTAAACCATACTTAGCATCACGCCCATTCTAGCTGAAGCCAACGATCTCCTGCAATAAAAGTAAAATAATAAACCAACCTCATCTTTACCTTTCCATGGTTCCCAGGACGGCTTCAGCTCTGCTACATTCACATGACAGGCTGTATCGCAGCCGAAAGCTGCCATCCAACTTGCCATGCCGCAGACACTGAGAAGCGCAGGCATGCTTGTGTAGCACCCTGAGGATTCGGCTGCTACAGGGGTATTGCACCTCAACCCAGAGGTGTGATATTCCACTCCCGGGTAAGGATGGAGTGTGGAACTGAGCTCAGATAGACTGCATGCACTACATACATCCCATTTCAGAGGAGCAGGCCGACGGTACTCCCACTTAGAAATGTGCAGGTACAACCGAGCCTGTTCCTGGCTGGAGTGGGAGGGGGGTGGTACATCCCATGTAGTGTAGGGGCAGATAGGGGGAGCAGTCTGGGTAGTGATAGGAGCTCATTGGGTGCTGGTCACCTGAGCTCACACATAGAGGGATATATAAGGTGGGCACCAACTAGAATCAGGGTCAGACGCAGAGAGTCAGTCAGCTGCAGAGGACAAGTTCAGACGCAGAAAGTGAGTTGGAGAGGAGAGAGAAGGAAACAGCAGCCCTGGAGAGAGAGAGAGTGGAGCAGAGAAAGACCCAGAGGGGGAAGACTGAAAGGACCCAAGAACCCAAATTAAAGCACAGGGTGAGGAGTCAGCATCAGGGTACCGGAACCCAAGCTGGTGGGGGCAAAAAAACAATCCCCAGCCAGAGACCGGAGATCGTGGGCAGCGTTTGCCACGGTCACCCACCATATTCACCCCGAAGGCACACCACATGAAGGGTCAGGGAACCCAGGGCCAAGGGTGTCCCAACAGAAGGCCCGAGGGAGCTGGACCTAGGTGAATCACTGGTGGGGACGGCTGAAGAAAGGACAGAGGGAGAGCTCAGGGCCACGCTCCGGACTTGTTTGGGGGTTGGCTGGATCCAGGACCTGGTGGACGCAGCACGGCTCGGGTGGTCACTAGCAGCTGGAGTGACCAGTACAACATCTGCAGTAAGTAAACACCCTTAACTGCATAACCCGAGTCTGTCTTCATTGCCGGCTGCACCGCACCACCACAACCCCCATCCTCTGCGCCTGTCCCCTCTGAGGCTATACCCCTCCCGTTGGGGGTTATCCCACCAAGCTGCGCATCCACCATCAGCCTCAGCGGACCCTGCTGCAGCGGCGGCCACAGTGACCGCATCACAACGGGTGGCGTAGTCGACACAAAAGAACTTTAGTAACATCTGTAAAGCTGCCACATAACACTGAGCTTGACGCCCTGGGCACGGGGCTGGGTCACAGCCGCTCGGAGACTACAACCCCCCATCTGATCCGGTGCCGGGTATTCCCCTCAAAAAGGAATATGTCCCAGGGGGCGCGTCAACTTTGGCGTAGTCGGCAGGATTACGTGCCCGCAACACCCGGGTACTGCGTGCCTGAAGAAAAGTGCAAGTTTACCTCAGAAAGAAGTCTCCCGCCGGTTCCGGAGGGTCCACGCCATCGGACTCCATCACCAGTCGTTTCCCGCCGATTGTCCGCCATTTCCAGCTTGTTCCCGCCATCTGCCGAGTTTCCCGCCACTGGGAAGCGATTCCCGCCAAAACCGCAGATTTCCCGCCTTGGAAGAGCAGCGGACGCCATTATGGGCGTGCCAAAGGAGGGCAGGAGGCCACCTCCCATCGTGGGCCAGGACAGAAAATGGCGCCAAAAGTGGAAACCGCCCCCACCAACAGAGACTGTGATGCTGGAGGTGTCTGTCAGCGTGAAAGAACTCCCCCTGGAGCTGACAGTCACCGAGTTGCCCCGGGACCGCCCTCGAAGTGGGAGGAGACGAAAGAGAAGAGAAAAGATGGGTGTCGCTTGGAGCAGTTTGGAGCGAGCGCACCCGGAGGCAAGAGGTCTAATGAGGAGTAGCGAAGGAGCTCACCCGGAGATGGAGAGAAAGCAGAACAGCACCGGCCCGCTGGCCAGGAGTCTGCTAGAGACCGAGGAAGGAGGGCAGAGCAGCACCGGCCCGCTGGCCAGGAGCCTGCCGGAAGCAGAGCAGAGCAGCACCGACCCGATGGTCAGGAGCCTGCTAGAGTCCACAACCCCGCTAGGACTAGCGGAGATCCTAGCGCAGCTCCCCCGAGACCGGGAGTGTGCACAAACTGCCCTGGAGGGCCTCGCAAGGAGGATGGCCCGGGTACAGCGTGAGATACTGGCGGAGTGGAGCCGGGAGATAGCCCAGCAAGCAGAGACCAGTCAACGGAGCACGCTACCCTGGAAGAGGAAGCAGACCGCCTCTGAGGATGGCGCGGGAGGACCCAAGGCCGGAGACGGCGCCGAGGAGGGAGCCGAACGCATGGAGGCAGGTAAAGGGGACGCCTATACCCCAAGCCGTGACACCGCTTACCTGCCCCAGCTCCCCGTCGCAGAGCCCGAAAGTCCCCCTGCTGTGCCCGTAGCCGCCATGTCACCGCCATGGACTAGGCCCCGACCGGAAGCCGCCGCAGCGACCCCTGTGACGTCACGCGCCTCGACCCGGAGCGTGACAAAGCAGGAATTACCACCAGCCTGGTCGCAAGGCCTAGTACCCCCGGGCGCCGCACCACCAACAGCGCCCCCTACCTCCGCGGAGCCTCCGGCCTGGCCGCAAGGCCAGGTAGCCCAGGGCGCCGCCGTCCTAACGGTGCCCTTCACCTTCCAGGTGCCCCAGGCCTGGCCGCAAGGCCTGGGCAACTCGGGCGCCACCACCACCGCGCCCGCGCCCGCAATACCAAGGGTGCCACACCTGGGGGAGGACCTCTTCAGCCAGCTCACATGGCCGGACGGGCGACCCTTCATCTGGCCCGAAGGATACCATGAGCTGGAGCGGCAACAAAGACTAGGGCCCTTGTGTGAGCCCCTGATCCCGGCTCCGAAGCCCGTGACTCGGGTCTCGCCTCCTTTAGAAGAAGCCCAATTCGTGTGGGACCCCACGGGAGAAGATTTGATGGGGTTCACCGGAGAAACTCGGGCAGTCGCCGCTGAGCGTACTGAGTGTTGTCGTCAGCAGCTAGCAGAGTTTAAGAGAGAACGGGAGGAGAGGCGGGTCAGAGAACAACAGGCCCAAATCCGGAGCGCGGAGCAGAAGAGCCGGACTAGGAGGAACCCCCGTGCAGCGCATTGTCCCCGCACCATCGGGACAGTGATAAAGTTCAACCCGCAGCATGGGTGGGGCTTTATTCGGGACCGTAACAACCGCGGTGACGTTTTTGTGACCCGCAGAGACGTCGAGTCCCACCTGCCGGAAGGTCACAAAGGCCGTGACCTCTACGTCGGAGACGAAGTCACTTTCACCCGGCACAAGTGTGCCAAAGGACCTTACGCCCTCCACGTACACCGCTTGACGGAGGAGGAGTTGCGGTACGGAGAGGAGGAGCCAGAGGACCCGGACGGGTCTGAAGAAACATCATATCAAGAAAGAGCAGGAGGGAGCCGTCGTTGAGGACGGGAGTAGAGACTGTATATAGTTGCCCGTCGGGGCACAGTGAACCGTTACTGCTAAAATAGTCCCCGTTGGGACCAGTGAACTGTTTACCCGTTAACCCCTTCATCCTACAGGCTGAGGACTGTGAGCAGCCATTCCCTTCCCTCTACCTGGCCGAGGACTGAGAGCGGCCAACTTCCAACTTCCCCCTGTATATAGTTGCGCGTCCTAAAGCGCCCCCTACCGGTTTTATAGGAAAACCAGTTTTCTAAGAGACTGTCGCACTTTTCCCGGACATACGTTGCACAGTGTCCGGAGGAGGAACCAGAGACAAGAGAAGTCTACGAGAATGTTTATATAAAAAAAGTTTTATATATATAATGTTTTATATGTTTTATATGTTTATATGAAAAAAAATTGTATGTTTTGGTGTTTTATGTCTTTACAGCCCGAGGACGTGCTGTGATTTACCAGGGGGGAATGTAGCACCCTGAGGATTCGGCTGCTACAGGGGTATTGCACCTCAACCCAGAGGTGTGATATTCCACTCCCGGGTAAGGATGGAGTGTGGAACTGAGCTCAGATAGACTGCATGCACTACATACATCCCATTTCAGAGGAGCAGGCCGACGGTACTCCCACTTAGAAATGTGCAGGTACAACCGAGCCTGTTCCTGGCTGGAGTGGGAGGGGGGTGGTACATCCCATGTAGTGTAGGGGCAGATAGGGGGAGCAGTCTGGGTAGTGATAGGAGCTCATTGGGTGCTGGTCACCTGAGCTCACACATAGAGGGATATATAAGGTGGGCACCAACTAGAATCAGGGTCAGACGCAGAGAGTCAGTCAGCTGCAGAGGACAAGTTCAGACGCAGAAAGTGAGTTGGAGAGGAGAGAGAAGGAAACAGCAGCCCTGGAGAGAGAGAGAGTGGAGCAGAGAAAGACCCAGAGGGGGAAGACTGAAAGGACCCAAGAACCCAAATTAAAGCACAGGGTGAGGAGTCAGCATCAGGGTACCGGAACCCAAGCTGGTGGGGGCAAAAAAACAATCCCCAGCCAGAGACCGGAGATCGTGGGCAGCGTTTGCCACGGTCACCCACCATATTCACCCCGAAGGCACACCACATGAAGGGTCAGGGAACCCAGGGCCAAGGGTGTCCCAACAGAAGGCCCGAGGGAGCTGGACCTAGGTGAATCACTGGTGGGGACGGCTGAAGAAAGGACAGAGGGAGAGCTCAGGGCCACGCTCCGGACTTGTTTGGGGGTTGGCTGGATCCAGGACCTGGTGGACGCAGCACGGCTCGGGTGGTCACTAGCAGCTGGAGTGACCAGTACAACATCTGCAGTAAGTAAACACCCTTAACTGCATAACCCGAGTCTGTCTTCATTGCCGGCTGCACCGCACCACCACAACCCCCATCCTCTGCGCCTGTCCCCTCTGAGGCTATACCCCTCCCGTTGGGGGTTATCCCACCAAGCTGCGCATCCACCATCAGCCTCAGCGGACCCTGCTGCAGCGGCGGCCACAGTGACCGCATCACAACGGGTGGCGTAGTCGACACAAAAGAACTTTAGTAACATCTGTAAAGCTGCCACATAACACTGAGCTTGACGCCCTGGGCACGGGGCTGGGTCACAGCCGCTCGGAGACTACAACCCCCCATCTGATCCGGTGCCGGGTATTCCCCTCAAAAAGGAATATGTCCCAGGGGGCGCGTCACTTGCGCTCCTCAGTGTCTGGCTGTGATGGCATCCAGATGAGCCGAGTTCATGTCCAATTCTCCTGCGCATGCAGTGAGCGTGAGAGAATTCTCCTGCGCATGCGGTGAGCGTGAGAGAATTCTCCTGCGCTTACCGTGAGCGTGAGAGAATTCTCCTGCGCTCACGGCAAGCGCAGGAGAATTCTCACACGCTGTCAGTGACATGCATGAGGTGAGCTGAGTTCATTGGACATGAACTCTGCTCATCTGGATGCCGTCACAGCCAGACACTAAGGAGCGCAAGGATGCCTGCGCTTCTCAGTGTCTGCGGCATGGCAAGCTGCATTACAACTGAGGCACCCTTAAACCATTCCAGCAAAATCTGAACTCAAATATGACGCTTTTTTCCTTCTGAGCTTTGCATTTTGCCTCAAAAGCAGCTTTTCATTTTCACAGATCAACGTTGTAAAATTATCTGACGCAACTGTGGGTTCAAGGTGCTCTCTGCACTATCTAGATACATTCCTTGAGAGGTCTGGTTTCCAAAATGGGGTCACTTGTGGTGGGCTTCCACTGTTTAGGCACATCAGGGTTCCTTTCTGAGCCCTGCCATGTGCCCAAGCAGTAGTTTTCCCCCACATATGGGGTATCTGTGTACTCAGGAGAAATTGCACAACAAATCTTGGTGGTCCATTTTCACTTGTTACCCTTGTGGAAATAAAAAAATTGGTGCTAAATGAACATTTTTGTGGTAAAAATGTGATGTTTTTATTTTTACGGTTCTAAGTTATAAACTTCTGTGAAGCACCTGAGTGTTCAAGGTGCTCACCACACATCTAAATACATTCCTTGAGGGGTCTAATTTCCAAAATGGGGTCACTTGGGAATTTCCACTGTTTACTCACATTAGGGTATCTCCAAACACAACATTGCGTCTGCTCTCGATTCCAGACAATTTTGCGTTCAAAAAGTCAAACTGTGCTTCTTCCCTTCCGCACGCCCAGGCAGTAGTTTTCCCCCACATATATGGGGTATTGGTGTACTAGGGAGAAATTGCACTACAAATGTTGTGGTCCATTTTCTCCTGTTACTCTTGTGAAAATAAAAAAAATGGGTCCAAAGTAAAACTTTTGTGAAAAAAGTTAAATGTTTTTCCTTCCACATTGTTTCAGTTCCTGTGAAGCATCTGAAGAGTTACTAAACTTCTTGTTTTAGTTTTGAGCACCTTGAGGCGTGCAGTTTTTAGACTGGGGTCACTTTGGGGTATTTTGTGTCATATAGGCCCCTCAAAGTCACTGCAAATGTGATGTGGTCCCTAAAAAAAAATGGTTTTGTAAATTTTGTTGAAAAAATTAGAAATCACTGGTCAACTTTTAACCCTAACTACCTAACAACAAAAAAAATGATGTTTCAAAAATTGTGCTGATGTAAAGCAGACATGTGGAAAATGTTATTTATTAACTATTTTGTGTGACATAACTTTTTGGTTTAAGGGCATGAAAATTAAAAGTTTGAAAATTGAGAAACAACAACATTCAACATTTTCGCCAAATTTACATTTTTTTTTCACAAAGAATTACAAGTCATATCGAACAAATTTTACCAACATCATGAAGTACAATATGTCACGAACAAACATTCTCCAAATTAGTGGGATCCATTGAAGTGTTCCAGAGTTATTACCATATAAATTGACACTGGTCAGAATTGTAAAATTAGGTTTTGTCGTCATAACGGTGAAAACAGACTTGGGGGGGTAAAAAGGTTAATAATGAACATTGCTGGACAGAGGAGAACAGGAGAGAGGAGGCAAACAGTAGCATGTAAAAGTTTGGGCACCGCTGAACAAAATTACTGTTGTTGTGAACTGTTAAGCAAGTTGAAGATGAAATGATCTCTGAAAGACCTACAGTTAAAGATGACACATTTCCTTTGTATTTTAGGCAAAAAAAAAAATATAGTCATTTTTTACATTTTAAAAATTACAAATAGGAAAATGGTTAGAAGCAATCGTTTGGGCACCCTGCATGGTTAGCACCTAGTAGCATCCCCTTTTGCAAGTATAACAGCTTGTAAATGCTTTTTGTAGCCAGACGAGAGTCTTTCAATTTTTGTTTGAGGAGTTTTCATCTATTCTTCCTTGGAAAATTCTTCCAGTTCTGTGAGATTCCTCGGTCATCTTGCATGCACTGCTATTGTGAGGTCTAGCTACAGATTTTCAATGATGTTCAGATCAGGGGACTGTGAGGGCCATTGTAAAACCTTCAGCTTGTGCCTTTTGAAGTCTATTGTGGATTTTGACATGTGTTTAGAATCATTAGCCATTTGTAGAAGCCATCCTCTTTTCAACTTCAGCTTTTTTACAGATGGTGTTATGTTTGCTGCAAGAATTTATTGAAATTTCAGTGAATCCATTCTTCCCTCTACCCATATCTTTGGCTGAAATACAACTCCAAAGCATGATTGATCCACCCCGATGCTTAATGGTTGACGAGATGTTCTTTTCCTGAAATTCTGTGTCCTTTTTTTCTCCACACATACCTTTTGATCTTTGTGGCCAAATAGTTCTACATTGCACAAAAAATAAAGGGAACACTTAAACAACAAAATATAACTCCAAGTAAATCAAACTTCTGTGAAATCAAACTGTCCACTTAGGAAGCAACACTGATTGACAATAAATTTCACATGCTGTTGTGCAATGGAATAGACAGTAGATGGAAATTATTGGCAATTATCCAGACGCCCTCAATAAAGGAGTGGTTCTGCAGGTGGGGACCACAGACCACATCTCAATACCAATGCTTTCTGGCTGATGTTTTGGTCACTTTTGAATGTTGGTTGTGCTTTCACACTCGTGGTAGCATGAGACGGACTCTACAACCCACATAAGTTGCTCAGGTAGTGCAGCTCATCCAGGATGGCACATCAATGCGAGCTGTGGCAAGAAGGTTTGCTGTGTCTGTCAGTGTAGTGTCCAGAGGCTGGAGGCGCTACCAGGAGACAGGCCAGTACACCAGGAGACGTGGATGTGGCTGTAGGAGGGCAACAACCCAGCAGCAGGACAACTACCTCCGCCTTTGTGCAAGGAGGAACAGGAGGAGCACTGCCTGAGCCCTGCAAAATGACCTCCAGCAGGCCACAAATGTGCATGTGTCTGCACAAACGGTTAGAAACTGACTCCATGAGGGTGGTATGAGCGCCCGACGTCCACAGATGGGGCTTGCGCTCACAGCCCAACACCGTGCAGGACGCTTGGCATTTGCCACAGATCACCAGGATTGGCAAAATCGCCACTGGCGCCCTGTGCTCTTCACAGATGAAAGCAGGTTCACACTGATCACATGTGACAGACGTGACAGAGTCACCGTGTAGAGCGATCTGCTGCCTGCAACATCCTTCTGCATGACCGGTTTGGCAGTGGGTCAGTAATGGTGTGGGGTGGCATTTCTTTGGAGGGCCACGCAGCCCTCCATGTGCTCGCCAGAGGTAGCCTGACTGCCATTAGGTACCGAGATGAGATCCTCAGACCCCTTGTGAGACCATATGCTGGTGCGGTTGGCCCTGGGTTCCTCCTAATGCAGGAAAATGCCAGACCTCATGTGGCTGGAGTGTGTCAGCAGTTCCTGCAAGATAAAGGCATTGAAGCTATGGACTGGCCCGCCCGTTCCCCAGACCTGAATCCGATTGAGCACATCTGGGACATCATGTCTCGCTCCATCTACCAACGTCACGTTGCACCACAGACTGTCCAGGAGTTGGCGGATGCTTTAGTCCAGGTCTGGGAGGAGATCCCACAGGAGACCATCCGCAACCTCATCAGGAGCATGCCCAGGCGTTGTAGGGAGGTCATACAGGCACATAGAGGCCACACACAATACTGAGCCTCATTTTGACTGGTTTTAAGGACATTACATCAAAGTTGGATCAGCCTGTAGTGTGTTTTTCCACTTTAATTTTGGGGATGACTCCAAATCCAGGCCTCCATTGATTAATAAATTTGATTTCCATTGATGATTTTTGTGTGATTTTGTTGTTGCAAGATTTTTCCATGGTATTTAATTGCTCCATCCGTTTTTGTGTTTTTTTTTTTTTTTTCTTCCACTGTTCCTATTTTAGTGTTCAAAGCTTTCTATTTCACTGTTTTATGACCTCTTTGTTTAACATTGGGTGTTTATTACCCTGCATAGCATTGCCAGCTCTTGACTTTTGCTAATTGACTAATTACTCAGTAAGACCAACTGGTGCTGGACTTTAGTAGACATTTCATTTCATATATATTCAGCTCTGGCTCGGGATAGCACGCATGCTGGGTCACGCGTGCAATAGATTTGAAGTGCAATAGTTAAAAGTGCAGTTATACATGGCAGTTGGACAGGGCAGGAGACAGGTAAGGTGCATAAGAGATTCATACAAACATGCTTCTCGGTCAGTCATACTGCATTATGCATTAGTCTTATCAATCTGCTTTTTATTTGTTTTCACTTCTGCTTTCTCACAACTCGCCCGCCCTTTAACACATTCTGTGCACTCACTCTATATCAGCCCCTCCCTTCTCCCCTCTCCCATGTATAACTCTGAGGCTCTACTGACATTCCTCACCCACTGCAAACCATCCTCTACCTCCATACAGCACTCAAAACGTTCATACAAATCATTGCACCACCTGCTCTTTCTCTTCTTTCTCCTTTTACGAGTCGCAGGCGACATCTCCTCCAACCCTGGGCCCCCCTCCACTAGCATACATTACTCTCCTCCAGCTGTATATAGAAACCCTGCTAATCTTATTAACGTTCAGTGCATGCCCTCTCCTATCGATTTCTCTGGAACGCACGGTCTGTGTGTAACAAACTAACTTACATCCATGATTTTTTCCTCTCTAATTCCCTTAACCTTCTGGCTATCACTGAAACCTGGATTCAGCAGCCAGACACCACCGCTGCTGCTGCTGCTCTCTCGTTTGGTGGGCTGAAATTTTCACATACTGCCAGACCTGGCAACAGACAGGGTGGAGGTGTTGGTCTGCTCCTTTCCTCACAATGTGCTTTCCAGGTCATCCCCCCGGTTCCCTCACTTATGTTTCCTTCCTTTGAAGTCCACACCATCAGACTCTTTAAACCCTTCTCCTTGCAAGTGGCAGTTGTGTATCGCCCTCCAGGCTCCTCCCACCAGTTCTTGGATCACTTTGCCACCTGGCTTCCTCACTTTCTATCCTGTGACATCCCCACCCTCATCATGGGCGACTTTAACATCCCCATCGATGATCCCCTCTCCCAATCTGCCTCTCATCTACTTTCTCTAACCTCTTCATTCCGTCTCTCACAGTTTACTAATTCTCCTACCCATGAAGACGGGAATACTCTGGACCGTTTTTTTTTCTAGTCTCTGCTTGCTGGATGACTTTACCAACTCCCCTCTCCCGCTCTCAGACCACAACCTTCTTTCCTTCTCTGTTAAGAATTGTCTCCTCACCCGGGACACCCCCACTTACCACACTTATAGGAATACACGTACCATTAATACCCAGCAGCTTATGGACAATCTCCACACATCTTTAGCCCCCATCTCCTCCTTTTCCTGTCCAGACTTAGCATTGTCACACTACAATAATACACTGAAGAGTGCCCTAGATGAACCAGCTCCTTCTACTCACAGAAAGACCCGACACAGACAACGGCAGCCCTGGCACACGATGCAAACACATTTTCTTCAACGTTGCTCAAGGTGTGCTGAGCGTCAGTGGAGAAAATCTTTTTTAGCAGAGGACTTCATCCACTATAAATTCATGCTCAAAACCTATAACTCTGCCCTTCATCTGGCCGAACAATCCTACTTCACCACCCTCATCACTTCAATGTCCAACAATCCAAAACGACTTTTTGAAACCTTAAACTCCCTCCTGAAACCTAAAGCACAGGCCCCCACCACCTACCTCAGCGGGGAGGATCAGGCCACTTATTTCTTTGAAAAAATCAACCACATCCATCAGGACATCTCAGCCCAATCTCCTCAGTGCCTGGATCCCCTTCCCTGCCGCACTTCAAGCTCACTTGCCATCTTTGAGCCTGTTACAGAAGAAGAAGTTACCCAGCTCCTCTCTTCTTCTCGGCCTACAACTTGCAACAGTGACCCCATTCCTTCACATCTCCTGCAGTCCCTCTCACCGGTGGTCACCACTCACCTGACTAAAATATTTAACCTCTCTCTTTCTTCAGGTATCTTTCCCTCCTCATTTAAACATGCCATCATAACCCCTTTACTTAAAAAGCCATCCCTGGACCAGAACTGCACTGCTAACTACAGACCTGTCTCTAATCTTCCTTTCATCTCTAAACTCCTGGAACGCTTGGTCCACTTCCGTCTAATCCTCTATCTCTCAGATAACTCTCTCCTCGACCCTCTACAATCTGGTTTCCGCTCCTTACACTCCACTGAAACTGCCCTCACTAAAGTCTGTAATGATCTACTAACAGCTAAATCCAAAGGTCACTGCTCGTTGCTGATTCTTCCTGATCTCTCTGCAGCATTTGACACTGTGGATCACCAGCTCCTCCTCACTATGCTCCGCTCTATAGGCCTCAAGGAAACCGTTCTCTCCTGGTTCTTCTCCTAGCTCTCTGACCGCTCCTTCACTGTATCTTTTGCCGGCTCCTCTTCCCCTCCTCATCCCCTTACTATCGGGGTTCCGCAGTGCTCAGTCCTAGGCCCCCTCCTCTTCTCTCTATGCACTGCCCCTATTGGACAAACAATCAGCAGATTTGGGTTCCAGTATCATCTCTATGCTGACGACACCCAATTATACACTTCTTCCCCTGACATCACCCCTACCCTAATACAAAATACCAAGGATTGTTTGTCTGCTGTGTCTAACATCATGTCCTCCCTCTATCTTAAACTGAATCTCTCCAAAACTGAACTTCTTGTGTTTCCCCCCTCTACCAACCTAACTCTACCTAACATCGAAATTACCTTGGAGGGTTCAACCATAACTCCCAAGCAGCACGCCCGCTGCCTTGGGGTCATATTCGACACTAACCTTTCCTTTACTCCCTATATCCGATCACTCACTCGCTCTTGTCACCTGCATCTTAAAAACATCTCCAGAATCCGATCTTTTCTCACTTTTGAAACTGCTAAAACTCTTACTGTCGCTCTTATTCACTCTCGTCTGGACTACCGCAACTCTCTTCTGATCTGTCTCCCTCTTACCAAAATTTCCCCTCTCCAATCTGTCCTGAATGCGGCAGCCAGGGTCGTATTTCTGTCCAGCCGCTTCACCGATGCCTCCACCTTGTGCCAGTCATTACACTGGTTACCCATTCGCTACAGGGTCCAATATAAACTCATTGCTCTCACCCACAAAGCTCTCCACAGTTCTGCACCACCTTATATCTCCTCTCTCATCTCAGTCTATCGTCTTACACGTGCCCTCCGTTCCACAAATGACCTAAGACTAACATCCCCCATAATCCGAACCTCGCACCTCCGTCTCCAAGACTTCTCTTGTGCTGCGCCAGTTCTCTGGAATGCTCTACCCCAGACGATCCGATTGATGCCTAGCCCCGATGTCTTCAAGCGCGCTTTAAAACCCATCTCTTTAAACAAGCCTACCACCTCAAATACCCAGTAAACTAACTTTCCCCTGTTCCCTCCTAAATACTATTCAGAATCTGCTCCCTACTGTTCATCTGTCTCTACACCCTCCATGCACACGATAACTGCACTCGGTAATTGAGTATTGCACTTGAACATACAGGCTGATGACCGGATCATACAGCTTTATATGATAATCCCGACTTATTATAATTGCCAGACCTGAAATAACAAGCACTTTCCACCTATTGTGTCCCCCCATTTCCTTGTAGAATGTAAGCTTGCGAGCAGGAACCTCACTTCTGATGTAACTGTTAAACTGTCTCACCTTGTATTGAATTTATTGTTTGTACATGTCCCTGCTTAACTGTAAAGTGCTGCGGAATATGTTGGCGCTATATAAATAAAAATTATTATTATTCAACTTTGTACAGAACAAAGTATTCAATGAGAATATTTCATTCATTCAGATCTAGGATGTGTTATTTGAGGGTTCCCTTTATTTTTTTGAGCGGTGTATTTTAACCTCATTGGTCCACAGGACTTGTTTCCAAAATGCACCAGGCTTGTTTAGATGTTCTTGTGCATACTTCTGATGCAGATTTTTACGGTGAGGACGCAGGAGAGGTTTTCTTCTGATGACTTTTTCATGAAGGTCATACTTGTGCAGGTGTTGTAACTGGATCACTACCGGCACTGACACATGGTATAGGACAACATTTATAAGAGATGATCCCACTTCCTACAGTCCTTCTCAGCTTCTCTGTTACTACAAGCTGATTTAACCTAACAGCCTGTGGACAGCAAATTAAGAAGAAGTGCGACCTTTAATGGCCAGAACTAGAGTTTATTTAAGCTATAAAACATCCAAATGTTTAGTAAAAGTGATTTGAAAAATTACTTTTTAGGACATTGTGTATTAAATGAAAATATGATGTTCGACAGTCTATCAGTGCACAGTCGATGGATGGTTTATTTGCTTCAGTAGCTACGTTTTATATTGTGATATTTGTATATTCTATTCTATTTTGGACGTATGACGCAGGGGGATCAGTTTACATGACTGGCAATATACTAAAGATGCCTACCTCTCTGACGGTGAAACTTTTTGCAGACATACCAAGCATATGTAGGTGGTTGGTCAGTGAGATATGTCTGTAGTGTATACTGGAAATGAAGCTGGAATTTTTTTTACTTCCTGAAACCTTGCACTTAAGTAAAACTAATGGTTGTAAAACCAATGGTTGTGTTAAGTAACCAGGAGCAGCGTGCCATTCATTTGAATTACTGTGACAGTTAATTTTAGTGGAATTTTTGCTCTTCTCTCTAATGGGATGGTTTTCCCTCTTAGCACAACTTTAAAGAATATGTCTACATTTTACACATACTCATGTAATAGAGCTAGATTTGCTGTTGAATTGTTTAATATACAGTAGCATGGATAAGTTTGGGCAACCCTGGTCAAAATAACTGTTTTTGTGAACAGTTAAGCAAGTTGAAGAAGAAATGATCTCTAAAAGGGCAAAAGTTAAAGATGACACATTTCCTTTGTATTTTAGGCAAAACATATATATATTTTTTCTTTTTACATTTTAAAAGTTACAAAAAGGAAAATGTGCAGATGCAAAAGTGTGGGCACCCTGCATGGTTAGTACCAAGCAGCACCCTCTTTTGCAAGTATTAAATCTTGTAAACATTTTTTGTAGTCAGCCAAGAGTCTTTAAATTCTTGTTTGGCTGATTTTCATCCAATCTTCCTTGGAAAATTCTTCCAGTTCTGTGAGATTCCTGGGTCGTCTTGCATGCATTGCAATTTTGAGGTCTAGCTACAGATTTCAATGATGTTCAGATCAGGGGACTGTGGGGGCCATTGTAAAACCTTCAGCTTGTTCCTTTTGAGGTAGTCTATCGTGGATTTTGACGTGTGCTTAGCATCATTATCCATTTGTAGAAGCCATTCTCTTTTCAACTTCAGTTTTTTTTTACAGATGGTGTTATGTTTGCATCAAGAATTTGTTGAAATTTCATTGAATCCATTTTTCCCTCTACTGGTGAAATGTTCCCCGTGCCAATGGCTGTAACAGAACCCCCCAAAGCATGATTGATCCACCCTCATGCTTAATGGGTGGCGAGATGTTCTTTTCCTGAAATTGTGTGCCCTTTTTTCTCCACATATACCTTTGATCAATGTGGCCAAAGAGTTCTATTTTAACCTCATTGGTCCACAGGACTTGTTTCCAAAATGCATCAGGCTTGTTTAGATGTTCTTTTGCATACTTCTGACACTAAATTTTATGGTGAGCGCGCAGGAGAGGTTTTCTTCTGATGACTCTTCCATGAAGGCCATATTTGTGCAGGTGTTGTAACTGGATCACTACCGGCACTGAGACATGGTATAGGACAACGTTTATAAGAGAAGATGCCACTTCCTACAGTCCTTCTTGGCTTCTCTGTTACTACAAGCTGATTTAATCTAACAGCCTGTGGACAGCAAATTAAGAAGAAGTACGACCTTTAATGGCCAGAACTTTAGAGTTTTTTAAGCTATAAAACATCAAAATATTTAGTTAGTGATTTGAAAAATTACTTTTAGGACAATGTTGAAAGGGATTGTACTCACTCAGGTGCGATGTGAGGCAAACAGGAGGCATGTTCCTTTAAATGTCCAGTACTGTTTATTGGCTTCATAAACCGGCCAGAAAGTAAAATGCAAGCATACACAGTCTTCAGTGCAGGCAAAAAGCAAAATAACCATTCCTTTTAGCAAAAGTCTCTGGATAGCCAGCGCTGTGGTCACACAGGCTGGTGTATCATCCAGTACACGGCCCAGTCTGGAGACAACCACAACAGGAGGCCTTCTCCCTCCAGATACACACAGACCATGTGCCAAACAGCCTCCATCATTTAGGCTTGTAACCACACCCAGAGGTGAGGTCTGTGGGTTGCTGGACCTGCCCATTCTCTCCTAGCAACCCGTACCCCGGCTCCCAGGTGCACCAATTAGATCTCTTAGTGCATGTGCGCACTAGAGAAATACTCTGGGTTACATCACAGAGACCAGCCATCTTTGTGATACATACTCCCCATCGACTACACGACCATTACCTTATATTGTGTATTAAATAAAATATAATGTTTGATAGTCTATCAGTGCACAGTCGATGGATGGTGTATTTGCTTCAGCAGCTACATTTTATATTGTGATATTCATATATTCTATTCTATTTTGGACGTATGACGCAGGGGGATCAGTTTACCATGACTGGCAATATACTAAAGATGCCATTGCCTACCTCTCTGATGGTGAAACTTTTTGCAGACATACCAAGCATATGTAGGTGGTTGGTCAGTGAGATATGTCTGTAGTGTATACTGGAAATGAAGCTGGATTTTTTTTTACTTCCTGAAACCTTGCACTTAAGTAAAACTAATGGTGGTAAAATCAAAGGTTTTGTTAAGTAACCAGGAGCAGCGTGCCATTCATTTGAATTACTGTAACATTTAATTTTAGTGGAACTTTTGCTCTTCTCTCTAATGGAATGGTTTTCCCTCTTAGCACAACTTTAAAGAATATGTCTACATTTTACACATACTCATGTAGTAGAGCTAGATTTGCTGTTGAATTGTTTCATACGCAGTGACATGTAAAAGTTTGGGCACCCCTGGTCAAAATTACTGTTATTGTGAACTGTTAAGTAAGTTGCAGATGAAATGATCTCTAAAAGATCTTAAGTTAAATATGACACGTTTACTTTGTAATTTAGAAAAAAATATATATATATCTATATATATATATATATAAATATATATCTATATATATATATCTAATATATATAATTGTCTTATCCCGTCTGTCTGTCTGTCTGTCTGTCTGTCTGTCTGTCCAGGAAATCCCACGTCTCTGATTGGTCAGGCCGCGGCCAATCAGCAACGCGGGATTTCAGAACAAGATGGTGGCCGTTAGCGGCTCACCCTCACACGCTCACCCTCACACCCTCAGACGCTCACGCTTAGACACTCACGCTTAGACGCTCACGCTTAGACGCTCACGCTCAGACGCTCATGCTCACGCTCAGACGCTCATGCTCACGCTCATGCTCATGCTCACGCTCTGACGCTCACGCTCTGACGCTCACGCTCAGACGCTCATGCTCACGCTCTGACGCTCACGCTCAGACGCTCACGCTCTGACGCTCACGCTCTGACGCTCACGCTCTGACGCTCACGCTCGGACGCTCACGCTCGGACGCTCACGCTCGGACGCTCACGCTCGGACGCTCACGCTCATGCTCTGACGCTCACGCTCAGACGCTCACGCTCACGCTCTGACGCTCACGCTCTGACGCTCACCCTCTGGCGCTCATGCTCTGACGCTCATGCTCTGACGCTCACGCTCAGGCTCTGACGCTCAGGCTCTGACGCTCAGGCTCGGACGCTCACTCTCTGACGCTCACTCTCTGACGCTCACTCTCTGACGCTCACTCTCTGACGCTCACGCTCTGACGCTCACGGTCACGCTCTGACACTCACGCTCACACTCTGACGCTCACACTCTGACGCTCACTCTCTGACGCTCACTCTCTGACGCTCACGGTCACGCTCTGACACTCACGCTCTGACGCTCTTGCTCAGACGCTCACGCTCAGACGCTCTGACGCTCACGCTCTGATGCTCACTCTCTGACGCTCACTCTCTGACGCTCACTCTCTGACGCTCACGCTCTGACGCTCACGCTCTGACGCTCAGGGTCACGCTCTGACACTCACGCTCAGACGCTCTGACGCTCAGGCTCTGACGCTCAGGCTCTGACGCTCAGGCTCTGACGCTCACACTCTGACGCTCACTCTCTGACGCTCACTCTCTGACGCTCACTCTCTGACGCTCACTCTCTGACGCTCACTCTCTGACGCTCACTCTCTGACGCTCACTCTCTGACGCTCACTCTCTGACGCTCACTCTCTGACGCTCACGGTCACGCTCTGACACTCACGCTCTGACGCTCACGCTCAGACGCTCACGCTCAGACGCTCTGACGCTCGCGCTCTGATGCTCACTCTCTGACGCTCACTCTCTGACGCTCACTCTCTGACGCTCACTCTCTGACGCTCAGGGTCACGCTCTGACACACGCTCAGACGCTCTGACGCTCAGGCTCTGACGCTTGCGCTCTGACGCTTGCGCTCTGACGCTCACCCTCAGACGCTCACCCTCAGACGCTCACCCTCAGACGCTCACATTTTCACGCTCCCATGCTCACCCTCAGACGCTCACATTCTCACGCTCCCACGCTCACCCTCACACGCTCCCACGCTCACACTCACACGCTCCCACACTCACACGCTCCCACGCTCAGCCTCACACGCTCCCACGCTCACCCGCTCCCACGCTCACCCTCACACCCTCACATTCTCACCCTCCCACGCTCACCCGCTCCCACGCTCACCCTCACACGCTCACCCGCTCCCACGCTCACCCTCACATGCTCACCCTGTGCTAGCCGGTCATCTCCCTCACACGCTCACCCTGTGCTAGCCGGTCATCTCCGGGCTGCTCGCAGCAGAAGTACCCCGACCGGCGGCCTCGCTCCCCGGTCCTCCAAAATTCATTAGGGGCCCCGGGGGGATACATTTGGCAGTTAATTTAAAGTAGTGCACAACCCATTTAAACACTGCTTCGCTGATTAGTCGCGCCCGGTCGGACTCATACATATTCTAGAATACCCGATGCGTTAGAATCGGGCCACCATCTAGTATATATATATACATCTTTTACATTTTAAAAATTACAAAAAGAAAACTGAGCCGATGCAAAAGTTTGGGCACTCCGCGTGGTTAGTACCTAGTAGCACTGCCTTTTGCAAGTATCAAAGCTTGTAAATGTTTTTGTAGCCAGTCAAGAGTCTTACAATTTTTGTTTGAGGGATTTTCATCCATTCTTCCTTGAAAAATTCTTCCAGTTCTATGAGATTCCTGGGTCGAGTAGTTTCGGCGTGCTAGGCATCTATATTTGAGCCGCCATGGCTGCATTTGTCGCGGCTGTTAGGCAGTCCCTGCATGTGTCACAGCTGTCTAACAAACAGGCGATCCCTTTATGTGTAACAGCTGCGAGACATGCAGCCACAGCAGCTCAAACCTAGATTCTGAGCACGCCGAAACTACTCGGCGAGCACCCGAGCATGCTCGTTTAAATGGTTAAACGAGCACGCTCGCTCAACGCTACTGAGGACACAGCACCATTTTTTCACAGCTCTGGGATCCTAACTCACCAGGACTCAGCAAAGTTTATCCATTACGTAGACGCCAATTTTTGCGTTACCCTTTCAAACACCAAAAGTAAGGAGATGTCTTCGAGAACAACTGAAAACTTTTTGTCAGAACAGTTCTTCACACCAGGGCAAGTTGTTTTTACCATCGTTGGGAAGTGTTGTAGGGAGCCCATTTTATGTCTTCAGTAAACATTTGATGTGTACAAAGCAAAAATATTTTGTATATGTAACTTGCCAGTAACTTTTACCAATGTCACCTTCCAAGATTTGGCATTTCATTCAAATTGTACATATAGTTTCTGTTCTGATTTTTCATGCAAGAAAGCTTTGCCAGTAAATGCAATTATTGTTAGGTGATTTTTTATTTTGTTTCATTTTTATTTAAGGCTAACTATGAGTTAGTGAATACAACAGAATCAACATGTATTTTCAACTTTTCACTTGCGACCATTTTTTTGCTCTTCTTGCTGTTCTTATTTAGATACTGCAGTTAGTGTAACCTCGTGGAGAGACAAGGTAGCAACCTGAGTCACAAACTAATCAGAAGTTGGATATCAGACTACTTCTGACCTCCTGGATGTAGTGATGCTAAGCTGATGTCCCTGATCATTGCTGTTCCCTAATAGAGCAGATCTTAATGGCAACCAAACAGCCTAACTAGAATATGACAATTAGCAGTGTCTATGCATAATGACTTGCATATTAATTTTAAGATTACAACTGGACATCTGCTTAATATGTGGATTTTATTGAGGGTATGGATTTTTTATGATCTGCTAAGACAGTTGTTTGGTATCTCTAGATTTATTTAGAATTAGGCTGATCATTGTTTATAATGCATATGGCCCATACCCTTATTTGTTGCAAGGAACATTTATTTTAATAGTTTGGAAACTACTGTGATTTCAATTTTTGACTACTGCATACATATGCCATGTCTGTAACTAGAGAGATTTTTTAGAACAGTGATGGCAAATCTTTTAGAGACTGAGTGCCCAAATTGCAATCCAAAGCCCACTTATATATTGCAAAGTGCCAACATAGCAATTTAACCTGACTACTGAGGTTTATGTCCCCATTCTGGTATAACATCTCCCATCCTGGTGTAATGGACCCATCCTGGTGTAATGGACCCATCTTGGTATAATTTCCTCATTCTGCTATAACATCCTCCATCCTGGTATAATGTCCCCTATCTTGGTATAGCGTCTCCCATCCTGATATAAAATCCCCCATTCTGGTATAATACCGACATTCTGGTATAATGTCCTCCATCATGGTATAATGTTCCCTATTCTGGTATAATGCTCACATTCTTGTATAATGTCCTCCATCCTGGACCCCTTCAGTTCTTCTCCAGCTTCCACGCCTCACAGCATCCTCTTCTGTAGCCAGCGCAGGAGCTTGCAGATGACTTCAGCGTGCCACTACCGGCAGCGCATGACGTCACTGCCATGAGCCACGCGTCACTGGCAAGCCAACATCTGCTGTTGGCCTCTGATTGGTCAGCGGCGTGTATTGCAGTGCAGGGACTCGGCCGGTCTCTGTGCCACAATATATTTCACCTGAATGTGAGTCCTCGGATGCACATCCAGGTGAAATTGGTGTTGACGGGCCCTCATCCCGCATGGGCACCGTCTACGACCGCGATCAGTACGCTCCTATGCTGGAGTGCTGGGGCGACGGTGCATCCTCTGGTTTTTCGTGCCATAGGTTCACCACCACTGTTCTAGAATCATGAGATGGAATGGTTACCATACTGCTGTTATTTTACTACTAAAGTAATACTAATGTTGGATACAGCATGAAGGTACTGGTATATAGAATGTCCACTGAGAACTGCTTTTAGATTTTTTTTATTTTTTTATTTTTAGTTAATTTCATAATGGCAACTCTAAGTGATCAATTAGTGCTCTCAGTATACTGAGAGCTGTGTGATATCACAGTGTGACCTCACTTACAACATACATACCTATGCCCACATGTGCACCAGCCAGCTGGAGGATAATACTGTATATTTGGTAGTTAAAGAACCTACCAGTATGTTTCTAAATTATGATTTCCATTTCATAGTCGAATTGTTCCCTTTCACAATAGTAGTGCTTTGATATTCACATAGTGAGTGGCTGATTTAAGTTGTCTGCTATTGAGAATCAATCAGGAGAGTGTCATTTCTGTTTCCACCAATTTAGGATGCTCTGTGGCCCAGTAAAGGAAGCAGATGCTTACCATTAAAAATACTTTGCCTGTAATCGTCTCTATAGGGATCTCCTTACATACAGATTATTACAGCCAACATTCAACTACATTAAATGGACTGTCCATAATTCACATTTATCGCTTATCACTATCACCCATGGAGGGCATGGACCCCGTGATGTGAACAGATGAGTGCTATACTCTGTGATCTCCATAAGTCTCATAGACCTAGAATAAAGCAGCAGTCTACATGTGTTAACAAGATATTGTCGCTCACTCAATCTCCAGGCCCACTGAGGTAGATACGGTGTTCATAACCCCCATTCTAGTGATCATGGAGGCTCTAACACTTAGACCTAAGTGAATAGACAATTATTACCTGTTAAACATGTATAAATCTATGTGCTGAGTGCCCCTATTCCTTCCAAGACACAAACTCCTGCACTGTACTCTATTTCTTGCAGTACCATGGACAAAGAATGTTGGTGTTCATGGTCATCTGCTGCACAACTCAGACCGGAATCTCGTTCTCCGATGTAGTTGGCATCCCTTCATTGCAACTCCCATGGTTAGCAAGTTTGAGCTATAGTATTGTGGAGAGTTGATAACTTTGTACAAACCCCTTTTCAGCTTGTAGTTTGAAACAACCCATAATTTTGCTTAAAGGGAATCTGACAGCAAGTTTTTGCAATGTAATCTGAGGGCAGTATAAGGTAGGGGTTGAGACAGTGATTTTCAGCATTGTGTCAGCGATTGGCGTAACTGGAGTCCGATGGGCCCCAGTGCAAAATTTGGACCTGCTCCCCTCCCACATGTTGGTCAGATGTATGGGCCCTTGTAGCACTCTAAATCCTATAAATACATGTGTGGCCCCCCTCCCACATTATGTACTAATGTCCCCCATCATGTACTAATGTCCCCTATACTGGGCCCCTTCCAGGTATCTATGTCCCTCATCCTGAGCCCCTTCCTGATATATATGTCCTCCATTCTGGGCTCAACTTGGTATAGATGTCCTCCTTCCTGGAATATAAGTCTCCAATCATGGTATATATGTCCCCCATCCTGGTATATATGTCCCCCATCCTGGGCCCATCCTAGTATATACTGGTATATAGAGGTGCATCTCACTAAATTAGAATATCATAAAAAATGTATTTCAGTTCTTCAATACAAAAAGTGAAGCTTATATATTATATAGAGTCATTACAAACAGAGTGATCTATTTAAAGTGTTTATTTCTGTTAATGTTGATGATTATGGCTTACAGCCAATGAAAACACAAAAGTTATTATCTCAGTAAATTTGAATACTTTATAACACCATCTTGAAAAATTATTTTAAAATCCGAAATGTTGTCCTACTGAAATGTATGTTCAGTAAATGCACTCAATACTTGGTCTGGGCTCCTTTTGCATCAATTACTGCATCAATGCGACGTGGCATGGAGGCGAACAACCTGTGGCACTGCTGAGGTGTTATGGACGCCCAGGTTGCTTTGATAGCAGCCTTCAGCTCATCTGCATTGTTGGGTCTGATGTCGCATGGAGTCGGGAAGGAATTTTTTTCCCCAGTGTGGAGCTTAGTGTTTGCCACATGTTTTTTTTTTTGCCTTCCTCTGGATCAACATGTTAGGCTATGGGTTGAACTAGATGGACTTAGTTTTTGCGGTTGAAGGAAGACTATGTTCCTATGTCTCTCATCTTCCTCTTGACAGTACCTCATAGATTCTCTATGGGGTTAAGGTCAGGCGAGTTTGCTGGCTCATGAAGCACAGTGATACTGTTGTTTGTAAACCAGGTATTAGTACTTTTGGCAGTGTGGACAGGTGCCAAGTCCTGCTGGAGAATGAAATTTCCATCTCCAAAAAGCTTGTCGGCAGAGGGAAGCATGAAGTGCTCTAAAATTTCCTGGTAGATGGCTGCGCTGACTTTGGTCTCGATAAAATACAGTGGACCTACACCAGCAGATGACATGGCTCCCCAAACCATCACTGATTGTGGAAACTTCACACTAGACCTCAAGCAGCTTGAATTGTGTGCCTCTCCACTCTTCCTCCAGACTCTGGGACCTTGATTTCCAAATGAAATGCAAAATTTACTTTGCATTTACTTCGTGTCAATGACTACCTTCTGGACATTTGTCAAGCCAGCAGTATTCCCCATGATTGTGGAGCCTACTGAAACAGACTAAGGAACCTTTTTAAAGGCTTAGGAAGCCAGGTGTTTTTTGTTAATTATTGTAATTTACTGAGATAATGACTTTTGCGTTTTCATTGGCTGTAAGCCATAATCATCAACATTAACAGAAATAAACACTTGAAATAGATCACTCTGTTTTAATGACTATATATATAATATGGGTTTCACTTTTTGTATTGAAGAACTGAAATAAATGAACTTTTTGATGATATTCTAATTTAGTGAGATGCACCTGTATGTAACACATCCTGCTGTATTTTTCACTTATCCTGGGCCCTATCCTGGTATATATGTCCTCCATCCTGGCATATATATGTCCCCTATCCTGGTATATGTGTCCCCCATCCTGGCATATAGGTCCCCCAGAAGTCCTTGGGTTGATATGCACATGTCAGACCAAAGCACATTCACCTCTGGGACACAGAACCCGTCTCCTTCCTGAGCGGTATGATGGCTGGACATTCCCATCTTGTTTGTACTTGTGTATAATTGTTTGTGCAGATGAACGAGGCACCTTCAGGTATCTTGAAATTGTACCCAAGGATGAGCCAGACTTGTGCAAATCCACAATTCTCTTCCTGATATCTTGGCTGATTTCTTTAGACTTTTCCATGATGCTACACAAATAAGCTGTGTGTTTCAGGTGTGCATTAAAATACATCCACAGGTGTGTCTCTAATTAACTCAGATGTTGCCAAAAAACCTATTATACATAAGTACAAATAAGATGGGAATGTCCAGCCATCATACAGGAAGAAGCCATTACTCCAAAAGAAACGTAAAAAAGCCAGATTAATGTTTGCAAATGCACACAGGAACAAAGACCTTAATTTTTGGAGACATGTCCTGTGGTCTGATGAAACTAAAATTTTAATTTTTGGGCATAATGACAACTGGGAAACACGGGGGTGGCAGCATCATGTTGTGGGGTTGTTTTGCTGCAGGACGGACTGGTGCACTTCACAAAAAGATGGCATCATGAGAAAAGAAGATTATGTGGCAATACTGAAGCAACATCTCAAGACATCAGCCAGGAAGTTAAAGCTTGGGCGGAAATGAGTCTTCCAAATGGACAATGACCTGAAGCATACTGCCAAAATGGTAAGAAAAGTGGTTTAAGGATAACAAAGTCAATGTTTTGAAGTGGCCATCGCAAAGCCCTGATCTCAATCCTATTGAAAATTTATGGGCAAAGCTGAAAAGGCAGGTCCGAGCAAGGTGACCTACAAACCTGGATCAGTTACACCAGTTTTGTCAGGAGGAATTGGCCCAAATTCCAACCAACTATTGTGAGGAGCTTGTGGAAGGATATCCCAAATGTTTGACCCAAGTCATTCAGTTTAAGGGCAATGGTACCAAATACTAATGAAATGTATGTAAACTTTTGACTTTGCAGTAATAAAAATGCCTTAAAACACACTCTCTCTCTCTCATTATTCTGGCATTTGGCAAATATTATAAATTATGGTAATTCTAATTAAATGGGAAAAGTTCATTCTGATTTCATGTCAGATATTTAGAAAATCATGCAAATGGGTCTTTTTATATAGTTTATGTAAACATTTGGTTTCAACTGTATGTTGCCCATCCTGGTATATGTGGTCCACATCCCAGTATATATATGTCTCCCACTCTGGGACCCATCCTGGTATATATGTCCCCATTCTGGCGCTGCTTTTTAACGCATAAAATAAATTATTGCACTCACCTTCTCCTGCTCCTCTTCTGGCAGCTGACTTCATCATGCAAGCAATAGGCATTGACTTGCAGTCCGTCAGCTGCAGGCCTCTGATTGGCTGGCAGGTTGTATTGCGGTGCAGGGACATGGCTGTCTCTGCGCCAAAATGCATTTAAGCTAAATGTGCGTCCTTGGATGAACATCCTGCTGAAATATGCGCTGGTATCGGCGGTCCCCTTCACGCGCGGGCCCAGTCGTGCATGCACCCTCTCCGATCGCAAATCATTACAATACAATGTTTTAATACAATGGTTGTTTATCAGCAGGAGTTTATCACTGCCCAGACTGGTGCCATTGGTCCCACTCCGCCCCAGCACTGCTTAGCAGCTTAGTGTCAACATACAATGTACACAGCTGCTAATCAGGGATGTGGTCGGGGTCAACTTTCTGAGCTTTTCTTCATGCTACATCTGTGGAGACATGGGGTCTCCACTGGGTGTAATACTACTCAGAAAACACAGGCTGATGGTAAAACAGTGTAGCAATACTTTGTCTGTTTGGTGGTTCAATAAACATATAGAACAGTCCCAGCAAATACACAAGATGGTACAAGTTAGAGTCTCACCTTTCCACTGGCCCGCCGGGAATAGAGCAATGAGATATATGGCCAGGTGACCTGATTGTCCCAACCTTGATTTCCTTATAACTAGTGCTGAGCGAATTTGTTCGGCATTTCAAACATCCCTGATTTGTCACGCAGATAACAGCTGACAGCGTGGCTGATATCTGCATGGCAAATCAGGGATGTTCATGGGCGGAGACGATTTTTTTGCGCAAACAAACTAGAACCCGAACACAAACCCAAATTTGAAATGCCGAACAAATTCGCTCAATACTACTTATAACGTTTCTGAGAGTTCAGTGATATACAGTGGAACAGATCTATATTTATTTTGATGAAGCCTTGTGTTCTGGTTGCTGTCCTGAAGAGTCTCTCTTGTCTTTCTCTTTGTAAAGCCTCCCTGCTACAGAGGCCTATGTCCATTAAAATAGCTCACAATTGTCCTTTCAAGCACACATCCACAGGTCAAGGATTTAGGGATGATATTATTCCATAGGGCTCGAGTATCCACAGCTCATCATCCAAGATTTGACTGGAACACCCAACAATGGTATTTAACATATCTAGCAAACATCCATTGTTCAGAGTCCATGTATTGCAAAACTGGCGGACAATACGTTGTAGGAGCTGATATAAGATGTGAATAGTAGTCATTCATCAATTACCAAATATCAACTCAAGTGATCAACATTCTGGTTTATATGAACAATAGTCTGGGTTGAGCAACCAAAGAAGAACACAAGTTCAAAAATCAACATAACAATAAAGGTGTATGGTTCCTGGCCTATGGATTGTATGTCTGGCAAAATTAAGAAGAAAAGCTGGGTTGTCACAACATCTAAAACATAGATCGTTGGAATCAGGGTCTCTTTTCCTTCATTATGCTACTCTCAGCTGAGGTAGCAAAAACCTGGTGACAGATTCCCTTTAAGACTATAACCAGTAAGCTTGTTTCTCTTCGGTGTAAGTTTTATTGCTCTGCCCCCCTTTATGTCAGTGTTTTTATGTTCTTCCTTTGCTTGGTTTAGCCTACACTCCTATTGCTTTATCATTCCTACTTGGTTTTCATATCTAGACCATCAGGAGATACCATCACTAACCTTGGGGGGTAGGCATTGTAATATGGTTCCTGCATGTCTTTGTCGTTCCTCACTTAAAAGCTAAAATCTGATTTGTCCATTTGCACCCATACTAGCCACACAATCCTAGCTGATTGCAACACATGATAACATAATTGTTTTTGTGTTCTATGAGATTTTGATTTTGCTTGTTCTCAACTACTATTTAAAGTTGTCAGTATGTGCTGGGTTTACGGTTTACATCTAAGGGGGAATGTTTTTCCTTGTAGGGAGTTCCAGCCAATGCTCGTCTAGTAATTTAAATATGCAAATAATCTCTTTACAGAGAAAAGGGACTGAAACTCAGACACCACCTATTTGTGAAAACACAGAATTTGAGCTTGGCTTAAGTTAGTATACATGCAGCACATAAATGCATGTTTCACAATGGCCATGAATAAAAAAAACCTACAAGAAGCAAAATGAACATAAACCCTGCTGTAAATAAATAAAAAGCAAGTACATTTAAGCAAAATAAGGTTCTTAGTAACACTGTTTTTGATCAAAAATAGTATATGTCATCCGACCATCGACAAGATGAACCCGCTCGGGACGGTCCTACACTGTCTAATATTTAAAAACCTTACCATGTGTCAAAGTTGTCCTCAATGTGTGAATAAGGGCAGACAAAGGATGGAGTCCCAAACTGTGAACACCAGCCTAGGGAAGCTTTAAATGTATTATTCAGCTCTAGGAAGGGAGGCCACACCCAGGTTTGCTTCTTGTAGGTTTTTTTACCACCTATTTGATGTAGCTAACTTGAGAGTCAATATTGATCCTTTAATGAGCCTTGACACATGACTCATGGTAAGAAGCCAAACCAGAAACTCTATTTTCAGACACGTGTTTTTGTGTGTTTGCCCCTCATCAGTGCAAAGCATGAGATCAGATTTAGCTGGGTGAGAGGTCTCTGACAGTGGTCTAATCAGCAACGTTTCTCCATGTCGAGAGTGCCAAGCTGGCATAAGGAGACTTATAGATCATGCAGTGCTCCAATAAAAATATGCAAATAACCTCCTCAGAGAGGAAGATGACTTGAAATATAGTGCCACCTATTGGATGTAGCAGGGATAAACACCCCGAAACACATCTAGAAATAGTGCCTGGTTTGGCTTTTTGTCCTAAGTCATGTGGCAAGGCTTTTGACTTTTATGATTGCTACATTCAATAGGTGGCATAACTCAACATAGTCAAGGATAATCTAAGCCTGAAAGGGTGGGCCACTACTCCACATTGGGCAGTGAAACCCCCCAGAAACCAGCTGTCAAAGAAATGATTATTAAATAGGAGGACATGACAGGAAAAATAATGAACATCTGTAAACACATTTTATTAAGAGATATCTTCAAAAGTATACAAGAACAACACATGAGGAAAGCGACCTGAGGTACGTATACATATATAAAACGAGTCAAAATTTGTAATGAATGCCAAGTGTCTAGGTATTGACTCAGAACAAAATGAATCAAAGATGGAAGTCCAGCCCTCCAGAAAGTGGGTCTCTTTACCACTAAACGCGCGTCGGGCGTTGTGCATTTCCCACCCCCTCTTCTCCATTCCTGGAAACGTCCTGGCATGTATGGGTTTATATTCTGGGTCTGAGCATTCTTTAGCCCATTGGTTCCCCATGCCGCCACCCACACCTTGCATGAGGTTATAGACATTTACCTACAGTATTTGCCCTGTTCCCTGGGCCGTGCCCTTATTTGTAAGGAGCAAGCCACTGTACTTAATAGTGATAAGTAATATACTCTTTGGGGTCACTCACGGACAGGTTTCTTTGACCACATGACATAGTGCAATTTTTATACAGGTTAAGTGGGTATATTGCAATTGTGATCTTGGATTCATTTTGTTCTGAGTCAATACCTAGACACTTGGTATTCATTACAAATTTTGACGCGGTTTTATTTATGTATACATACCTCGGGTCGCTTTCCTCATGTGGTGTTCTTGTATACTTTTGATGATATCTCTTAAAATGTGTTTACATACAGTATGTTCACTATTTTTGCCGTTGTGTCCTCCTATTTAATATTCAATAGGTGGCGCTAGAGTTCAAGTCCTCTTATTCTCTGAAGAGGTTATTTTAATATTTAAATTTCCAGATGAGGATTGCGTAGCCTATAATTCTTCCTACACTTGCTTCACATTCCCCAAAGAAAGAAACATTCCCCCTTTGAACCACTGTCAGAGGCCTCTCACCCAGCCAAATCAGACCTCCTGCTTTACATTGATGAGAAGCAAACACCCCGAAACTTGTGTCTGCAAATGGAGTGACTGGTTTGGCTCCTTATCCTAAGTCAAGTGGTAAAGCTTTTGACTTTTAGGATTGCTACATTGAAAGGTGTCGCTACAGTTCAACTCCTCCTCCTCGTCGCTGAAGAGGCAATTTGCATGTTTAATCTGTGTTGTAGCCTGATTTAGCAGGCTACATCGCAAATTCAGTCATTTTCACTGTAACAAAGAGGGAGCATGCTGCTGTTTTTTTTTCTGGTACAACTATGAACACTCTCTTGGAAACCTGATGGACCCTATTTGTAAGTCAATGAAGACAACTTTTAAGGCTGACACCAGTGGGGTCCGTCATATGTCATGCATTTGGCATTCTATTCCTAATATAGGTCGCACTAAGGGAACTCAGAATTCTGGTGTAAATCCAATCTAACAGAAATAAGTAGTGCATTGCAAAAAGAAAAAAAGTAATTCTTTCAAAAATGTTATCCCTTTATTTTGCCTATGATGTGTCTTAATTTTTTTCACTACTGTTATTAGCCAGATAAAGTCTATTGTATGCTTATGTATTCACATTTTACTGGCAGCCATTGTACTTGAAAATGATTTTTACAAAAGAAAAAAAAATTGAACAGTAGAAGTGTCCTAAAAGTAAACCTTGCTTTTCTACACAAGAGAATAAAAAAGAAATACAAATTGGTAAAAAAAAAATAATTACAAGTATAATAATAATTAAAAAAAAGGTAATTCCCTTTCCATTCACTTTTACTGGGCTAATTGTGTCAATTGCGTCTTCCATTTGTCACCTTATTGCTGTCAGTTCCAATGTGAAAGCTGAAAAATGATGTTCAATAGAGGGTGTTAAAAGTAAATGTCATATATAAAGTTACAACACCACCAAAAAGTTGCTTTAACCTGGCAATTTTTAGGATTGATTGACGGGATTTTTTGTTTTTCTATACATTTTGTAACAAAGATTCTCATGTTGACAATAGTGTTATCTAAAAAAGCTCTTTGTCTTTCCTTTTGCTATATGTTAATGGCTTTTCTTATGAAAGCGATTACTTGATTTATGTTTGTATGTTACGTATAAGTTCACGTATCTTATATTGTTTAATGTGTATATACAGGCACACATATCTTAAGTCGCTTGTCATCATCTAAAACTGTTTATGGAATAATATGTTACATAGATGCTCTGCTTCTTGAGGGTTTTGTGTCTTGATGCTGCACTTCCTCTTCTGAGTCATAGACCAGACTTTTATTGGGGGGAGGTGGGTAATTCGACCTTGTTACTAGCGAGCCAAATGCATTTCTTCTTCTGGCTTACACAAAGCATGCTAGTTATGCATTTGGCCATAGTTTGCAGCCTTAATCTGAGCAGCTGCTCCCTGACAGTTCCTATGGACAAGTGCAGCATGCTGTCATTCAGGAGGGCTCACACTCCAGGACCTGCTCATCCTGGACTGTAGAAGAGATGACTCTTCAGTGGAAGGTGCATTGACAGGTAGGAAATAATCTACTTTTATTGGGTGAAAGGGAAATGTCACAGCAAAGAACTAATGAAGGATTTCCTTACAGTCTAGATTCCTCTCCTTTTGCTTGATTAGATACAACTTGTGATGCTTTATTAAAATCCCAGCCCTCTAATATATTTTCCTTTGTAGTTTACATATTTTATTTCTACTGTTATTTATGTTTTCTTTATGTTGAGACATCAGACTATGGTAGTCAATGATATATACGCCAGTTTCTACATAGTTATACTCTGTGGCATACGTTCTGCCTTTCATTTGTTGGAATTAGAAAAGTCCATGTTTGTAGAGGAAGCTTTCTCCAAACCCAGCAGGGACTGGCATGTTACTGAAGTTAATGCCAAGGAAAGCATAGTTTTAGCCAAGTTTCTCTTTTTTTGGTATAAAAGTAATAACGCAAGTACCCCTCAGATGTCGTGCCTTCATAACGTTGTTTTATTAGGATTTACTGTTTATTATAAAAAAAAAAGTGGCTCGTATAGAAGAGAAAAAGTGAAAAAGCCGACAATATATTCTGGCTTTTTATTTTTTTGTTGTTCTTTTCACATTAAATGTTTAGCGCCGATTTTGAGAACACTTGAAAATGTGGCATATTATATGTGCTTAACTGGATTCTCTTCTGACTTATTCTTCTTAATGCATGCTGGAATGGATAAGAGTTTATCAGAAACAATAGGTCTAACGGCTTAATAAGCAGAACATGTGTTACATTTCTGTTCACTTCTTTTTAACACATAGCTGAGATACAAATGGATACTGTATGTCACTTTAATGACAGCTTAGCATGTATACAACATCTTTTTAGAAACACAAATAGAGATGGGGTTAGAAAATAGAATAGAAAAAGAATCTATTGAGCAAATGATCACATAATGAGAGTTTGTGACATTTATGAAACTTTCATGTAATGACCGTTTTAGTAAATGATGGTTTTCCTCCCTCAGCTGCTATTATTGTGCATGATTCAATGTGGTACTGTACATGTTAAGTGCCTCTCTGTATCATTCAGCTTTCGGCACAGCCTGTCTGCACACTGTCTTTAGAGACAATGCTTGTTATTACGATTATTGTTTATGAAGTGCCAACATTTTCCAAGCGTTCCATCAGTGTTGGCCGCTTGCAGGCTTTTGTAATATATTTGGAATACAGAAAAGATATTCTTGAATTACTTGAACAATGTATTGCACATTTACTTATTAACTTAATCCAGGTGTCCCCACGGAGTAAGGCGAAATGTAATTTGCTCTGGAGATACTCTCGCTGTTTAGTAGACTAATATGGTTATTATATAGACTAATATCTGCGACCAGATTTGTGATCACCCATAGATCATGTAAATGTCAGTGACAATATTATTAGAATTATTTGTTTTTACTGTTATTTATGTATTAAGGGGCAGTACGGTGGCTCAGTAGTTAGCACTGTAGCCTTGCAGCACTGGGGTTCTGGGTTCAAATCCCACCAAGGACAACATCTGCAAGGAGTCTGTATGTTCTCCCAGTGTTTGCGTGGGTTTCCTCTGGGTTCCTCCCACACTCCAAAGACATACTGATAGGGTGATGTAGATTGTGAGCCCCAATGGGGACAGCCATGATAATGTACAGTACAGACCAAAAGTTTGGACACACCTTCTCATTTAAAGATTTTTCTGTATTTTCATGACTGTAAAAATTGTACATTCACACTGAAGGCATCAAAACTATGAATTAACACATGTGGAATTATATACTTAACAAAAAAGTGTGAAACAACTGAAAATATGTCTTATATTCTAGGTTCTTCAAAGTAGCCACCTTTTGCTTTGATGACTGCTTTGCACACTCTTGGCATTCTCTTGATGAGCTTCAAGAGGTAGTCACCGGAAATGGTCTTCCAACAATCTTGAAGGAGTTCCCAGAGATGCTTAGCACTTGTTGGCCCTTCTGCCTTCACTCTGCAGTCCAGCTCACCCCAAACCATCTCGATTGGGTTCAGGTCTGGTGACTGTGGAGGCCAGGTCATCTGGCGTAGCACCCCATCACTCTCCCTCTTGGTCAAATACCCCTTACACAGCCTGGAGGTGTGTTTGGGGTCATTGTCCTGTTGAAAAATAAATGATGGTCCAACTAAGCGCAAACCAGATGGAATAGCATGCCGCTGCAAGATGCTGTGGTAGCCATGCTGGTTCAGTATGCCTTCAATTTTGAATAAATCCCCAACAGTGTCACCAGCAAAGCACCCCCACACCATCACACCTACTCCTCCATGCTTCACGGTGGGAACCAGGCATGTAGAGTCCATCCGTTCACCTTTTCTGCGTCGCACAAAGACACGGTGGTTGGAACCAAAGATCTCAAATTTGGATTCATCAGGTCAAAGCACAGATTTCCACTGGTCTAATGTCCATTCCTTGTGTTCTTTAGCCCAAACAAGTCTCTTCTGCTTGTTGCCTGTCCTTAGCAGTGGTTTCCTAGCATCTATTTTACCATGAAGGCCTGCTGCACAAAGTCTCCTCTTAACAGTTGTTGAAGAGATGTGTCTGCTGCTAGAACTCTGTGTGGCATTGACCTGGTCTCTAATTTGAGCTGCTGCTAACCTGTGATTTCTGAGGCTGGTGACTCGGATAAACTTATCCTCAGAAGCAGAGGTGACTCTTGGTCTTCCTTTCCTGGGGCGGTCCTCATGTGAGACAGTTTCTTTGTAGCGCTTGATGGTTTTTGCAACTGCACTTGGGGACACTTTCAAAGTTTTCTCAATTTTTCGCACTGACTGACCTTCATTTCTTAAAGTAATGATGGCCACTCGTTTTTCTTTACTTAGCTGCTTTTTTCTTGCCATAATACAAATTCTAACAATCTATTCAGTAGGACTATCAGCTGTGTATCCACCAGACTTCTGCACAACACAACTGGTCCCAACCCCATTTATAAGGCAAGAAATCCCACTTATTAAACCTGACAGGGCACACCTGTGAAGTGAAACCCATTTCCGGTGACTACCTCTTGAAGCTCATCAAGAGAATGCCAAGAGTGTGCAAAGCAGTCATCAAAGCAAAAGGTGGCTACTTTGAAGAACCTAGAATATAAGACATATTTTCAGTTGTTTCACACTTTTTTGTTAAGTATATAATTCCACATGTGTTAATTCATAGTTTTGATGTCTTCAGTATGAATGTACAATGTTCATAGTCATGAAAATACAGAAAAATCATTAAATGAGAAGGTGTGTCCAAACTTTTGGTCTATACTGTATGTAAAGCGCTGCGGAATATGTTGGTGCTATATAAAGATTAGTAGTAGTAGTAGTAGTAGTAGTAGCAGTAGCAGCAGCAGCAGCAGCAGTATGTTTCAACATATAACAGGAAGTCTAAAATGATAGTGTTGGCCCCTACAGAAAATAATCCAGTTGTAAGGGCCGAGGAGGATCGTAGAAAGATCAATCAATTAAATTGGCTTCTCTACTGTATCTAATGAAGTCACATGATTGCAGAAAGTTTCCGTCAAAGCAGATCTTTCATCAGATTTCATAATACAAACTGCATGCATTATTAATAATAATAATCTTTTTATTTATATAGCGCCAACACATTCCGCAGCACTTTACAATTCGGACAGTTTACAGACCTCATCATCACTGTCCCCATTGGGGCTCACAATCTACATTCCCTATCAGTATGTCTTTGGATTGTGGGAGGAAACCGGAGAACCCAGAGGAAACCCACACAAACACGGGGAGAACATACAGACTCCTTGCAGATGTTGTCCTTGGTGGGATTTGAACCCAGGACCTCAGCTTGCAAGGCTGCAGTGCTAACCACTGAGCCACCATGCCACAACAGATCTGATGAGACTGATGTACTTACTTTGAAAATCCATGTCATAATGGCTGTATAATACTCACAACGAGTAGTTTATGAGGCCAGATGGTGGATATGCAGCCATTCTGGCATGGATTTTCTAAATAAATACATCAATCACATCAGGTATAAGATCTGTTTAAAGGGAACCTGTCATGTCCTATCTACTATGTAAACTACCCCCATTGCGTTGTTATTGATGCAATGTGCATCACTAACACGCTTTTTTCATTAAAATTGGCTCTAATATCATGAGTATAAACCACTTTATATGTTTATATCATACCAGCTCGTTTAGTCACAGGGGTGTTATTCCTCGCATTTAATCAGGGTTGGCGCTGTCCACGCCATTGGAATTCTGCTCCCGGCTACTGCTGACGTAAGTATGCGGCACTTGCGTAGTATGTCATCACCAGCTGCGCTTGTATCTCTGGGAGCCGCGCATGCGCTGTGAAGAGCGGCTCCCTGCACATGCGCTGTGAAGCTGTGTAGTTCCCAGCTTCACTGTGTGCGGCCGAAGCCTTTCGTCATACCATATGCGCGGCTCCCAGAGCATGAAAAAAAATAATGAAAAAAAGCGTGTTAGTGATGCACATTGCATCACTAACAACGCAATGGGGGTAGTTGACATACTACACAAGACATGACCGGTTCCCTTTAATAATATGCGCAGTTTGTATTTTGAAACCTCGTGATCGATTCACTTTACATGTCACCTGCCTCAGCCTGTTATATACACCAATTGGCTGCTATCAGGTTATTAATGGTTGTCTGAGGAATGTTCTGCGACGCTGAATGTACGTGGCCATGCAGATCATCAGCATCCGCTGCTGGCAGCTTCCTTTGTAATTGCAGACCAATGATGTCACAGATGCGCTTGATGGAACAGAAGTCCAGAGATTACGCAGGGCATGGTAGCAGGTTTAGGCCACACAAGCTACTCGCAGTAGCACAAGTAAACGTGGCCTGGTGTTGTGGTGACAAAGGGCTCCTGGGACACTTTCACGTTCCCTTGTGAAGGCACCTTCATGGCATTGCCCACGTGGACTCTGGGCCAATCCCTGGCAATCATTACATCCAAAACAAGTAGGAAGAGGATAGACCTCCGGTCCAGCCTCCATTATCTTCTTGTTCTGCCCCATGATAACCTTTGATAGCGGTGGCGTGAGTTCAATGAAATGAATGTAAATTTCAGAGTCCCGACACTCATATAATGTTGAATTAGTTATTTTATTCAGTCAACAAGGAAATCTAATAGGATGTGTTTCAGCCCATCCTAGGTTTTTATCAACAATGTTCGATTTCCTTGCTGATTTGCATAAAATAACTAATTCAACATTACGAGAGTGCCAGGGCTCTTTGAAATTTTTCAATTATGTTTTTCCACGAGCACCACCTTGACATACGGAGTGCCGATCCATTTTTGAATTTTATATTAATGAAATGAAATGTGGCTGGAAATCAGGCTTGTAGACTAATGTTGTGCAGCTGCCTTCTGATGGGCTGTATAGACACTGTTTGACATCTCAGGCTTGTAACATCTAATTTCACTTCCAGTACAGAATGGATTACTACACGCTTTTCTTCCATTCTGACGAGATCTTATGGGTTATACCATAAATAGGCCTTCACGTGGAACTGGATCTACTCCCAGGATTATGGTGTGGGATGGCATAATGTATGGTAGCTGGACCCATCTAGTCTTCATTCCAAGTATACTAACAGCTCGGCGTTACATTGGATTGGTGGTGGAACTAATGGTAGGCCCATTCCTCCAAAAGTATTCCGGGAGCTATTTTTCAATACAACTGCACTAGGCCATATGTTGCTCGTGCTACTGTGAGCAGCCTGCGTGGCCTAAACACGCTACAATGGCTCGTAATATCTCCAGACTTGTCTCCGTCAAGCACATCTGTGATTTAATTGATAGGCAATTGTGAAGGTAGCTGCCACCAGCGTATTTTGATAATTTGAGTGCCCAGGTGCATTTAGCATGGCAGATCATATATCAAGCAACCATTAATAACCATACTGATAGCATGTCAAGGTGTGCATTTCTGCGCGTGGTGCTCATACTTGATACCGAATAAATTGAGATGTTTTGAAACTTTTGCTTATATTTTTTATCATTTGCATATCATTAAAAAGTCTATCGATCGTGTGGTTTCCATAATTCCACCACTTTTACTTCTTCATGTTGTAATTTCAATGTTGTGGAGTGTATTTATAACACTATATTAGCCAGCTCATCAGGTTCAAATGCGATACGCCCTCAAGTTCTTCAGGAATTAAGCACTGTGTTAAACAGACCATTATTTCTAATATTGAAGAATTTCAAAGCAAATGTGGTGCCAAAATTTAGAAAGGGATCAAAAGGTGAGCCCATAAACTCTGGACCTGTAAGTTTAGCCTCCTATTGCAGATAAAATATTTGAATGTTTTGAAAGAGTTGCTATCCTGGTGTATCTCAATGAAGATAACCTTCTACCTCAGCATTAGCATGGATTTATAAGGGGTTGATCTAGTCAAACTAATGTAATCAGCTTTGAGGAGGTAGGTTCCTGAGTGGACCAAGGTTAGGCAATGGATGTTGAGTTCCTAGACTTTTTCAAAGCTACTGTTTCACATAAATGATACATTAAATTAAAACAGGACAAGGGGAAAATATGTGCAACTTGTTTAATAGCTGTCTCAGGGATAGTAAACAGAGCGTGGTTATTGATGGAATAGTCTCCGTTTGTGTCCCAGTTAATAGTGGTTACTACAGGGGTCAGTATTGGTCCTTCATCTTTTTAATATGTTTAGTAATAAAATTCACGAGCTTACAGCCTAACCAGCACCCTGCGAACCCGGGCACATGCTCGGGCTCACTGTTTCTGATGGCCCACTCAGCTTAGATTTTGATTAGTGTCATCTATCTGCCATATAGGGCACGTGTGCACTGCATGTATGAAGCAAGCTCAGGAGCTACTCCCCTCCATACAATGTGGTTGTTGCAATTTGTAACCTCTTAAATGCCACTGTCAACTGTGACATCAAAGAGGTTGGAAATTGTATGACCATCGCCCCTGCATCTTGATTGACCTAGTCATGTCAGTCAGGGGCCTTCTTATCTCCAGGGAGAAAAGGATCAGCCATTGAAGTCAACATTTTGGATTCTAATTTCCCCTGATATTATCGGGCATGAAAAATTCAGGAGGCCCCCATAAACAACAGACTTTTGGTCATTTCTGCCAATAAAGAGCCATAATCTAATATGTATTTGGGCCTATAGATTAATTCAGAAATTAACATACCCCGTTAGGCTAAGTGCACATAGTTTTTGTGCCCGCTTTGAGATGTACACTGTATATGCTCCTAAGTTATAGCTCACGACATCCATCCACCAAGAGGACACATTTCCTTTTCTACGGATAGGTTGTCCCATGCAAGTCCAACCACTTGATCCCCACCAATGCCAAGTACGGGGGGTCCAAAGTCCCATGTGCACATTGAGTTATAGTATGCATGTGTTACCGCCGCTCCATTAATGTCTTTGGAACTGACAGAGATAGCCATTCGTTAAGTTCAATAAAAGTGATTGGAGCAGTGGTCACAAATACATACTACAGCTCTATGCACCAGGAGACTTCATGACCTTTATAAGATCAGTGGGGGTCCCAGCTTTCCAATCTGGATTGATCACATATTTATCACCTACACTATATTAGGTATAGGTGAATTCGATGAGAAGTACATATTCTATTTTCCTTTTGTTTTTTTTACTGCATTGCAAAATCAACTTACATATATTTTATAGTATGTAAACTATTTGCACTGGCTTGACAAGCACACAGAGAAAGCGATAAGGCAAAACATTAAATGTGAATCTATTTCTGTGGTGTTCAGCAAGGATGACTATATTTAACTTTCATTTCAAGAAACTGAATGAAAACGTGTTTGTGTTGCTTTGTCCAGTGAGCAGAATGGAATTCTAGTAATCGTGGTGGAATTGGCTGTAATTCAGACTGTTGTGTGTGAGGCCACGGTCGATGCCTTTTTTGGAATTTAGTCTGGAGGAAGTACTGTTCATGGTCAACATCTCTTATGACGAGTTGTCAGCCATTAATCCCTTCTTGTGTTGCTAATTATCGGGGTCAATCTTCTACCCTCTCTACTTTATCTTCAGTATTTTATTTTAAATGGAAATAACAATAGTAAAAAGTTGTGTAATGTGACCTTCAATGCAAATCTTTTTTTCCCTTTCACAATTTCCTATTAAGAGTACGTTTTGAAGCGAGTGTAAAATGTAAACCTTCTCTGCATTTCTCACCACCCAGCTGCTTTTGTTCCACCAGACATAGTGAACTAAAGGCATCATTTGTTTAATTTAACGAATAAAGGAAACTTTATATTGGCACGCCTAGGTCTACAATACACAGGAGAAAAATGTAGTCCTATGTTAATTTGGAACACACCAATAATTTCAAATTTGTGTTAAAAAAAAAAAAAAAAAAAAACCTCATGCAAAAACTATACAAATCACAAGGATGGCCAATAATTTAAAATGCCAAAATTGTGAAATGCCAATAAATATGCCTCTAAAACCACAGGACAAATCAGCAAGACATGCCTTTATCACAGATTTTCCTTTTAATAAATTGGGTGAAATCCACAGATATACTCCATGATTCACAGATGTAAAGGATTATTTCCAAAATAGTAATTTATACTCTCTCCATAACCTAGGTGATAAATTATTGATCGCTGGGGGTCCAACCTTTGGAACACCTAATGATCTAAAGAACAGGTTTTAGAACCTGGCTGTGCAGATCCTCATCTTGAATGGAGCAGAGTTGTGCATTTCGATCTCCATTTCTTCCATTGTCTATGGGATGGCCAGAAACATTCCCGCACACCAATCTTTGGATCGCGGGTGGTCTGACCTCTGGGACTCTGAGAGATCATTAAAGAGAACCTGTCACCATGAAAATGCAGTCCAATCTGCAGGCAGCATGTTATACAGCAGGGGGAGCTCAACAGATTCACGTATAGATTTATGAGGAAACAATCAGTACAATGCACAGCATAAATGAGTACACCCCCCCCCCCTTTGAAAAGTAAGATTGTAATCAGTATCTCACTGAACACAAGAACAATTTCTACAATTTTGACAAGACTGTTTCATGGAATATTTTTTAACCCATTACATGAACGTAAGTTTAGTAATATAACTATCATTATATAATTTTCAGTTTTACTCAAATTATATGATACAAAAATGAATACACCCCGCATAAAAAAAACTTACATCAACGATAACATCAAGTCTTCTAGGCATGGAATGAACAAATTGGCAACAATCTTCTTAGTACTCCTCTTTTTTGTGACACCATACAATGTTGATGCCATCAGTTCCAAAAACATTTATCTTAGTTTCATTACTCCAGAGTATAGAGTCCCAGTAGTCTTCATATTTTTCAGCAAGGTCCCTGACAAATTGTAGGTGGGTTTGGACTTTGAGAGAGGCACCCTTCATAGACAACTTATATGTTGATTTTCTTCAACCTTTCTCATCAGAAGACTCTGCTGTTTAGGTTTTAACTTCAGTGGTCGGCCTGGATGTTTCTGTGAGATGGTTGCAGTTCAATCTTTGATAAAATTCTGAATCACTTTTGCTACAGTATTCTGACTGATAAGTGAAGCTTTGCTGATCTACTTGTAGCCTTCACTTTTCTTGTGTAAAGAAATTATTTTCTTTCTCAGGTCTTGTCGCATTTCTCTTCCATGTGGTGCCATTGCTGACAGCACAAAATGGGAAGGCGTTTTCTTTCAGTAACTCCTTTTTTAGTCAACTATTTGTGAATAATTAGACTTTCCTGTGGTTGAATTCTTGTTAAGTAGAGTTTAGCTTTGCTCCTAAGACTTTCACTGTGGTGTACTAATTTTTGCAATATAGTCTTGAATTAATTTGTTAGGAAAATTACTTTTTTGGGGAGTGCAAAATAACAAATCTTTTTTTCAATCAATAACCCACATTTGTGGGAGGTTTTTGTAGTAAAGGTTTTCTGACATATATTTTGGGGTGTTCTCATTTATGCTAAGCACTGTAAAATCTGTGTTTTCATCATTTAAACCTCTGCTCTTTCTGGGATTTTCGGCCATGTGAGCGGTCCTATCAGTGATTGACAGTTTTCTATGTATAATAGTGTATACAGAGATGGCGGTCAGTCACTGATAGGACCACCCTCTGGACCGAAAATCCCTAAAAGAGCAGAGGATTCAATTATGAACACATGGATTATACTGAATCTTTTGTTAAACTATATATCAATCTACTCTGCTCCCCTTGCTCTTTACATGTTTCCTGGAGACTGGACTGCATTTTCAATGTGACTGGTTCTTTTTACTTTATTCACTATTTTATATGAGAAGGGGATAACTTACTATTTTGGAAATAGCTCTTTAAGGAGCTATTTTGAGCTGCAGATAATGACATCAGAAATCCTTTATCTTCAAGGCCTCCATACATGATGTGGCCTAGCTTTAGGAAATACAACTGGAGGCCAATAAAAACCTTGTACTTCAACTGTACTTGCTGCAAGACCATTCAAGTGGACTAGTTTTTGATGCACTTTTGTGTAAGAAATTATTGCAGCTTAGCCTCGTCATGCACAGGTACCCTCTCGAAAATTTGGAATATGGGCATTAGTGATATAGCTGACCCTTTAGTCCAATATAACAATCATATCACTGTCACTTGCTTTACAATTGCACACTATCATTAAGGCCGGTTTCACGCATCCGTATATTTACAGTACCGCAAAAACCGGTACCAGAGATATCCGCGTCCCCTGTGTCTGTGTGTCACATGTCTGGCAACCCTGTGCTGCATCAGGATCACACATACTGGTGCCTGGGAATCAGTGTACAGTTAGCGCTGTTCTCAAGTGCCGTGTGCTGAACACTGCCTTCATCATGGTTCCTGCCGGCGCTGCGATCAGCACCAGCAGCGACATTGATGAGGGTAGTAGTGTCTGCTCCCGCAGTGTCCCTGTGTAAAAATAAGAATAAAATAATAAATTCCTTATACTCACCTAAGTGTCCCCCGCGGTAATCCATGCGACTGATCAGCAGAGGAGCCGGGGAGAATGAAGCGCTCCGGAGCTGAGCTCAGCAGCGGTGGCTTGTCACTCACTGAGCTCAGATCCGGAGCCGCTCGCTGGAGCACTTCATTTTCCCCGACTCCTCTGCTGATCGGTCACATGGATTACATGTTATTCTCCCCTGTTGTAATTCATTCATATTAAAGGGAATCTGTCAGCAGGTTTTTGCTATTTAATCTGTGAGCAGTATAGTATATAGCAAGGGGGAGTCTGATTCCAGAGATGTGTCACTTATTAGGCTGTGAGCTGTAGTTTCAATACAATCAGTGTTTTATCAGCAGGAGATTATCACTAGAGCACTAGGTCTCACATGCAAGCCAGCCAGACTAATCTGTGTTACCCCAGCTCCACCTCTGATTGGCAGCTTCTTGTGTACACTGTGTGTTATCAGGAGGCTGCCAATCAGTGGTGGGGGTGAGGTTATACACAGCTCAGCATTGTAAGCACTGCTTTATCTACAGCAGAGAAAACAGGGATTTTATCAAAACTGCACCAAGCTGCCCAGTAAGTGATACATCACTGGAATAAGGTTCTCTGTTCCTACATTATGCTGCTCTGAGATTACACAGCAAAAACCTGCTGACACTTTTAAGGTTTTGTGCATGTAGCACATCTGCAATTATGTAGTTAGAACTTCAGTGCATGGAAGCCATACAACCAGCCAGTATGGACCAGCACTATCTCTTTATTTTTTGTGTCCTGTTCCAAAATAATGCGATTTCATGTGACCCCATTTGAGTAACATAGAGGATAGCACCGTAATCTACTGAAATTGCAAAGTAAAAATACCGCCACGAGTAAAATTGCCACAAAGCCCTGACCATAAGGGAAATCCATCACTGGGGCAGGTTTCTTATTATAAGAACCAATGTAAAATGGCTAATGATGGGAAATATAATAATTTTTGGGGATGTATTTTGCTATGCACTACAGAATTTGGATTTTTTTTTTACTTATTTTACACTTTTTTCCCCAAGCTTTGTAAAACAATCAAGAAGGTTGAATTAACATAACACTTATAAAAATAAAGCTATTCAACATTTGTGAGATAATAGAACAGAATACTTCTGAAGTTTATTTTTCTTTTCATTAAAACCATAATTCAGAGGTTACAGGAAATTAATTTAAGCTTATTGGTCGGGTTGTTATGGGATTTGTTGATTTCATACCATAGCGACACAAAAGCTGCTTTGCTGGTAAGCTTTGGCTTATATGGATTTCAATGTATTATTTAAAAGATCTCCTGTTTTGTTTAATTAACATCTGCAGTCTTGTTAATGAGCAGCTTTTGTTAGAGCCTTAACCCTTGGAGTAATTCTTTGGATGATCGTGGTTGTGCTTTCTCGAATGTGTTCACTTTTCTTGTACATGCATTATTAATAATATTGAAGATCGTAATAAAATAGGGGTCTTTCAAGTCAAAAATTAAAGATTTTTGGGTGTAGTTTGGCATTCTGCATTGTATTTCTCTTACCTCTTCCCTCTGTTTAATTGGGACAACAGTATAATTGATTTTTACTATATGTTCAGTGTGTGGTGATAAAATGCACAACTGGAGCCAGTTAGCCAACGTGCCGAGAAGGCTAGCCAGTGAGCTTCTGGTGTGTGTGATGAATCAAATTGGCATCTGCAATTATATTACTGCCTCCTATGGTGTACAGTACCTTTGTCCATCATTCATCTAGAGGTTTATCCCTTTCGTACATTTACAGCAGCTTATTACTATGTCCAGGGACACAGAATAAATAGATTGTTAGTTAGCAAAATTTCTCTATGGACAGGATATCTATTATGAACCCATTAAGATTATACCTTAGTGGTGGCATAATCCACTAAAATCCTTCTATGAATGGGTTTTGCAGATTCTAGCAGTGTTACACTTCCTGGGCTTCTTGTAGTAAAAACATAATTTTATCAGCTGCAGCTCTGCTAGTCCTCTCGATGATGAGCTCTATCTAACTCTGCACACACTACTGATTTACAGATTTTTGTCTACATTGTGTATTGTCAGGAAACTGTAAACCCATGAACTCTGAGTATCCTGGTCCTGCCTTTATTAATATTAAAGTAGTTGTCCACTATTTATACAACTCCTTCTGAACCCCTATGTTCCCCCCACAGTAAAATAATAACACCTATTCTCCCCTCCAGTGCCAGTACTGTTCCAGCGGTGTTGGCACTGGCTCTCCTGGGGTTCGCGTGACATTATGTCACACTATCCCTGTGGCCAGTCAGCACTGGCTTCACTCCCCTCTCTTCTCCTACAGACATAATTGACATCCGGAGGAAGTGAGAGCTGTGGCTGCTCTCATTTTCTCCAAATGTCGATTTGTCTGAAGGAGAGGAGAGTGAAGTAAGTGTTGATTATGTCATGATACCCCTGTGGCCAATGTCACATCAGAAGAGCCAGTGTCAGCACTGCTGGAATAGCGCCAGTGTTATAGGTGTTATTATTTTATATAGGTGTTATTATTTTAGTTGAGGAAAAAATAAGGATTCAGATTACTTGGCCATTACTTGGACAACCCCTTTAAGGACTAGACGGTAAGCACTTTCAGCTGAGAGGACTAGAAAAGGTGAAGAAAATAAAAATGATTTGTCAGAACTACAGCAAGAAGCCCAGTAGATGACACCGTGTTAGAGTTGGGGTCTCTACCACTAATTTATGCTGATCTTAGTTGGGGCAGCAAAAACCTGGTGATAGATACTGTTTAATTAGAACTACAAAATTTACTTTTATACAGCAAGTAGAGATTTAAGACTAATTCACTAAATAAGACTTACCATCTTTTTTATATATCATACTGATTTGTTTATAGAAAAAAAGGCAGAGCACCACATATAGTGTTATTGTACACACAGATTGGAAATAAACTGTGTAAAGTAATGGTGATCAACTTTGTAAAGTTGTGACCAGCCACAACTACTGTATGTGCTTTAAAGGGACTCTGTCAGCACAGAATGACTGTTCAAACCAGGTACAGGCGCTCAGTGCTTCATGGCTGGACCAAACATTTCTATTCACCTTCCCACCTGCTTGGTTTCTATCTATCTCCACCTTTCTCTGGCTCTATGAAGCCAGAGTTGTCAATCAAAGAAAATGGGGTGGAAATAGAGGAAAAACAAGCAGGTGGGAAGGTGTATATAAACTATTGGCCCCACAATGGTGCACCGAGCGCCTGTACTTTGTTTAAACAATCATTTTGTGCTAACAGAGTCTTTTTAAGCAAGAAACTGGTGCTCCAGTGGCAGATGCATCATGAAACCCCTCATCCTCGGGAGGTTGAATGCATCTGTGCCAAGCACATAATCAAAGGGTAATGATGAAGTTATTTGTATAAAAGCAATTTAAACAAATAACTAAAATATAAAGTGCTGGAGCCTGGATTGTTAGGTTGTTTTTCTTAATCATCATCACCATTTGTATTCCGCTTGCTAAATTAATATAAGGGACAGAGAGTTAGCATTGTAAACTGCAATTTTTTGATGGATGTTGAAAAAATAAGAACAGAATTTTAACCCCTTTAAAGTAATAGTACGCACCAGGCTATCACCCCCGGTTCAGTGAGGGCTCCAGCGCTGAGCCCACACTGAACCGGGCACATGTCAGCTGATTTATACAGCTGACATGTGCCCGCAACAGCCGCGGGTGGAATCACGATCCACCCGCGGCTGTTAACCAGTTAAATGCCGCTGTCAATCTCTGACAACGGCATTTAACAGCACCGTGCCAGAAGCGCGTCACTTACCCCGCCCATTGGTGACCCCATCACGTGATCGTGGGTCACTGATGGCTGGGCATGACAACCCTGGGTTGCAGCAGACCCCAGTGGTTGTCATGTACTGATCGCTATGAGCGCCACCTAGTGGTCGGCGCTCATAGCACCGGAGCATTTCTGCTACATAGAGGTGATCTCCTCATCACCACTATGTAGCAGAGGCTATCGGACAGTTGCTGCTTCTAGTCTCCTATGGAGACTATAGAAGCAAGCCAAAAGTGTAAAAAAAATGTTTTTAAAAATTAGTAAAAAAATTAAAAAAATATAAAAGTTTAAATCACCCCCTTTCGACCCATTCAAAATAAAATAATAATAAAAAAAACCCACATACACATATTTGGTATCGCCGCGTTCAGAATCGCCCGATCTATCAATATAAAAAAAAAAATAATCCGAACGGTAAACAGTGTAACGATAAAAAAATTGTAAACGCCAGAATTATATTTTTTGGTCGCCGCAACATTGCAATAAAATGCAATAACGGGCGATCAAAACATCGGATCTACCGCAAAATGGTATCAATGAAAACTTCAGCTCGGCGCGCAAAAAATAAGCCCTCACCCAACCCAACATCCCAAAAAATGGAGATGCTACGTGTCTAGGAAAATGGCGCCTTTTTTTTTTTTTTTTAGCAAACTTTGGAATTTTTTTTTCACCTTTTTTTCACCACTTAAATAAAAAAGAACTTATACATGTTTGGTATCCATGAACTCGTAATGACCTGGAGAATAAGAATGGCAGGTCAGTTTTAGCATTCAGTGAACGTGGTAAAAAAAAAAAAAAAAAAAAAAAACATCTGTGGTATTGAACTTTTTTTGCAATTTCACCGCACTTGGAATTATTTTCCCGTTTTCCCGTACACGATTTGGTAAAACCAGTAATGTCGTTCAAAAGAACAACTCGTCCCGCAAAAAATAAGCCCTCACACGGCCATATTAACCAAAAAATAAAAACGCTATGGCTCTGGGAACAAGGGGAGCAAAAAACGAAAATGCGAAAACGGAAAATAGGCACTTTTAAAGGGTGAAAAATTCTGCATATATCCACTGTGAATTTCATTCCGGAAATACTGCAGGTTTGCCAAAATTTTCAGTTTTTATATTCCAAATGGTAAAATTTGTGAATTTTAAGTCTGCAGCATCTCGGTCAATTTGTGCTGTGGAATTTCTCAACAAATTCTGATGAAATTTTTTGAAATCACCTTTACAATGCTGATATTTTAATGCTGTCAAATTTGCTGTGTATACATTCCATGGGAACATACACTAGAAGCATATACTTGATAAATTTCCCAAATTTACAATTTCTTAGGTAATTCACAATGCTGATATTGTAATGCTATGAAATTTATTGCATATACGCTTTGTGGGAAGACAGCCTAGATGCACATACCTGACAAATTTGTAAAATTCCTAATTTTTGTACAGATGTAAAAAATGTTAACATTTTCTATATATATTTATATTGCATGACATAGACTCTTTAACCTTAAACTTTGTTGCTTTCCTCTAGAACGCCACCAGTGTTCCATAATGGCAGCATCGAATTCCCAGACAGCAAGTGCAGTTGGACTGAGTAAAGAGTTGGTGGATCTTCAACATCTCATTCAGTTCCCAGAGGAGATTGCGAGTATTCTCACTGATCAAGAACAGGATATCTATCGGAAAGCGCTGCCCATCGACTATCTCTGCTTCTTGACCAAAGATCTTGGAAGTAATGAATGTGTGACCAACTTTCCAGACATTAAAACATCTCTGTTGGAGCTGAAGAATGGACAACATAACACTGTAGAAGGGCTTGTGGCAAGGTTTAATGAGGTTAGTCTATATCTGATTTTTCATGACTTCAACATTGTGTCTGACAAACCTCACTGCTCCTTGGGATTTTCAGTCTCTGACAGTAAGAGGGATGAACGACTTCAGCACGCACCCTCATCAAGACTGGCGTGAATAATGCCAGTCTTGATGAATCGGGGCCACAGTGCTTTGACAGATCTGCCATCTGAAAGACCCAATTGACTTTAATGGAGTATCTTACCACCCTGGCATTTTTGACAGTTACAGACTGAACTTATAGTAAAGATAATACTTTCTTGCACCCCCAATGGAGGTTAACGAATCATTGTCCACATTAGGTACTGTTTGTGTTTCATGGTACCCTAAATAAAGAAAATGCAAGCTTTTTTTATATTGTATGACAACGTTTTCCACACTGATATGAACAAAACAAAAACTTGCAAAAACTATGTAAGAAAACTTCAGAGAGTGTTTAGGCCACATTACATAAAAATGTCAATAAATGCAAAATTCTGTTCGCTACTCAGTAACATAATTGTAAAAATGCTGCATGTGAATTTACTATTCGGCATAGTGTCACTATTAGTACACAGGAGCACATGAAATATGATATATCTGCAAAGCTACTCAACATTGCATATAGGTTATAGTGGGAAGTAAGTAGTTAAATAGTGTTCCGAAGGAAAACTATCTGGAGATATGTTAGGTACTGCTATTTTCATATGATGTCTTGGTCTATTGAGGATCCTTCTTTTGCTCCTGATGTTACATCATGCACTGAGTGTTTTCTGCACTGTAGGAGATCTCTTTGTTGGAGGCAATGCTCTTACGTGCGCAGGCGGCAGCAGCAGGTGATAGTTGCCAGCTTTCAGGGGCAGACTTGCTGTTTGTTCCTGTGTGTGGTCTTTATCCAACGCCCTCCAGTCTTAACTGTGCATAATTAGACTGGCAACATTTTAGTTATTGTGAATGTAAGTAGAACCCAGACGTTTGCCACCTGTGAATATGGGCAAGTAAGCCTAAACTGATGACTTCATGCTATACTATAACACATCTGCCCTTTTGAGTTTAAAATGCATTCCATGGTGTGTGGGAAGTATTTTGGCAAAATAAAAAAATGATTACATTATCCATCTTCATTCACAAATACACATATATGGCTTTCCATAGTTTATTTTATTCGGCCATGTCCTTTATTTTGCTACTTCTCTTGTAATTAGGAGCAGACACCGATACCATTAGGCTCCTGCGCAAAATGAGGTTAAAGTCTCTTGATCTCCAGCAAATTATTTACAATAAGCAAGCGCCATAAATAGGATCATAAAGTAAGCTACACATTGGTCTTCTATTAAACTTAAAGGGGTTGTTCTGGGATTAGGTAATTGATGATCTGTCCATAGAATGGGCTATCAGTATGAGATTAGTGGGGGTCGGACCCCAGGAACCCCCACCAGTAGGCTGAAATCTGTTCCACAAGTAAAGGCCCCGTCACACTAAGCGACGCTACAGCAATCCCGACAACGATACGACCTGTCAGAGATGGTTGCTGCGTCGCTATGTGGTCGCTGGTGAGATGTCAAACAGTCAGATCTTCCCAACGATGCAGCGACCCGTAACGATCTGTATAACGATGCACGCCTATGTGTCTCTGTGTCTGAGTCGTCAACAAGGTCGTTGGTAAGGTGTCAAACACAGCGATGCATGCTACCCAGCGGGACCTCAACGATCAAAGAAATGTCCAGACCATTCCGACATGACCAGCGATCTCACAGCACGGGCCTGGTCGCTGCTAAGTGTCAAACGTAGCGAGATCGCTACTGAGGTCGCTGTTGCGTCACAAAACTTGTGACTCAGCAGCGATCTCGCTAGCGATCTCGCTTAGTGTGACGGGGGCTTTCCTGGACATAAGCAATGTACAGGGCTCAACACAACAGCCTCATACATTGTTAATTGGCCATTTCCGGATACTGCACCTTATCTCCTTTCCACCTGAATAGGAGATAAGTGCAGCATAGAATTTTTATTAAAGGCGTTGTCCATTGTTAAGCTACTAGTTTGCAGTCACTCTATGTGACTGCAGACTTGTGAATCCTCACATCGAGCGCACTGCGTTCTGTGAGGGTTTTTCGGTGCCAGGTGCGGGCAGTCATGTGACTGCTAGTATGCAATATGCATACTCCTGGCCATATTCCGACTAGACTGTTTCCGGCCTCGCTCAGTGAACTTGCATTGAGCGAGGCTGCGCCCATTTAGTCAGTAAGTGGCCGGCAGTATGCATATTGCATATTTGCGGTCACATGACCTCCAGGAGCCAGAAAATCCTCACAGCGCGCAGTGCGCTCGATGTGAGGATTCACAAGTCTGTAGGAACATAGCTTAAAGAAGTTGTCCACTACTTTTAAATTGATGCCCTATCCATAGGATAGGGCATCAATGTCTGATCGGTCGGGGTCCCGCACCCGGCACCCCCGCTGATCAGCTGTTATCGGGGACGGCAGCCGCCGGCCGGAGTGCTTACTTGCGGAGCTTGGCCATCAAGTTGTAGTGGCCGCCGCAGTGTACTTCACATCCGCCTCCTATTCAATTCAATGGGAAGAGGATGTGCAGTACCCCGCGACAGCCACTAGAACTAGACGGCTAAGCTCTGCAGCGGCAGGCGGCCGCCGACACTGATATAAGCTGATCGGTTGCGGAACCCCGGCCAATCAGGCATTGATGCCCTATCCTACGCATGGGGCATCAATATAAAAGTAGTGGACAGCTTCTTTAAGAACAGACAACCCCTTTAAAGATTAAAGTATCGTAAATGTTTTTCTGTATACCTTGTTGTCTGCTATGTTCATTAGTTCTTCTTCTTTGGACTGGTCCACAGGGGTACAGGTGAATCCAGGAGTTCGCCCCCCATACCCTTATATGAACATGCACTTGATTCACTATATTATTCCTGTAACAAACTGCTCACTGTACTATTATATAGAAACATATATAAACTTGTGAATGAGGGAAATGTAATATTTGCATATAACTGAACAGTTGGGCCCAAGAGACAAAGTTACTAGTGGGCCCTTGGCAACCTAGTCCAGCACTGTCCTCTGATATGATTCCCTTAAAGGGGATATCCGGGACTTTAAAAAAATGTGCCTAAGCATTAACAGGCAGGTAGTTGTTATCTATCTGTCAGTTGTGCCCGGTGCTGTTTTCCGCCAGCACAGAGTGGGCATAGACATCCGCTGACGTAACGTCAACAGAGCGGCAGTTTCTCTTCCTGGTGACAGGGTGTGACTACTAGTGTCATGCTGATTGACAACCACCTCCTCACTGCTTAATTGGAGGAAGCCAGCTGTCAATCAACATGACTCCAGTAGTCCTGCCATGTCACCAGGAAGAGAAACTGTTGCTCTGACAGGGAGCTGCTGAATCTCCAGCGGGATCAGTGCTGGATACAACAGGCAGGTAGTTGCCTCTGTTTGCAACGACATGCCTGTTAGTGCTTAGGCACTTTTTTTTTTTAAATCCCGAATATCCCCTTTAATGTAAACTGCATTTTCCATGATGCTTCTGGCTTTGCAGAGGGGACAGGGCGTTATCGGAGTGCACAGTGCAATGAAGCCTTTTTAAAGGCACCAAGTAATAGATCAGTGACACAGAATTGCTGTCTTTTCACTCTGAATAGTCTCAGTGTAAAGTATGTGGAGCAGACTGTTTCTCCTGCCTCCTGCTTGTGATAATTTTCCCTCACTCAGACCTTACAAGCAGAGGACAGGGAAGACAGGCTGGAGTGGCTTCTCATAGAAATACACTTGAGATTCTGCCCACATAAGATTTCTAATTAATAATTTTAGCTGTACCGGGAACGTACAGAAAAAAATAAGGAATCAGGAGCTTAATGAGGAGAGAAGGTCATTCTATAGTTCACGGGGAGGGGGGGTAAGAGACTGACTTCCTGCCTACATGTTGAAAAGAAACAAATCACACCGTCAGAATATTGATAGTGCTTTAGCATTATATGTGCAAAATAAATTGCTGGAGAGCTACTTTAATACAGGAAGACAGTGGCTCCCATCTCCAAGATCCTATCACAATATGTAGTAGGTGTAATAATAGTAATAATAATAGCAAATATCTCCAATTAGAAATGTAATATAGTTCTTCTGATTCGCCTCGTCTCTTTCCTCATGTGCAGGCATTGCAGGACCTTGGGTATCCATGGTTATGACCACTTGCTGTCACCATATCAGTTGTCATAACCATGGATACCTACGGTCCTGCAATGCCTGCACATGAGGAAAGAGACCTAGCGAATCAGAAAAACTATACTACATTTCTAATTGGAGGCATTTGCTAATATTATTATTACACCTACTACATATTGGGGTATGATTTTGGAGATGGGAATATCCCTTTAAATGAGACCCTCTCTACATAATCTGTTGTGGCTATTATTGTTATTCCCTTGAAGTTGAACATGTCTGCATTGTACTCTACAATCCGTTAAAAAAAAATGCATTCTCAAGTATTCTAGCAGCCATATGTTATGAGGCTGGCAGATCCTACTGAGATAAATGACACATTCAAAAATAGGTCATTTTGTGGCTGAAAAATCAATGTTGAAAAAGTGCTTGAAAATTATTGTTTAAAGCAGCTCATCGAAAAGGACATAAAATTCACAAGACATCACAGAAAAAAGGCCGCTGTATTAACCAGCACCAGTTCACAATACTAATGCACTACAGGATGTTAATTCAGAGGTAGCACAGGTTCAAAATGCTGTAAAAATATTGACATTTTCATGGGTTTTTATGCATTTTTTTTTTTGTGCCTGGAGCATTTTTTTTCTGTTTAAAGCACCACTCCAGCGTTTTGTTAATTGCACCACTGGCGTGGTGCTTTAAATGTAATTCCTCTGCCACCTGTCTCGTACTCACTCACCTTCATAGTTTTCCAGCGTCGCTTCTGTCGGTCTCCGGCGAAAAGTGACCTGTCGGCAACATCAGTGTAGCTGCGCGGAGGTCACTTTTCAATACAAGTCTATGAGAGCCTTGTTCTGGCCTCGTTATGGCTCTCATAGACTTGTATTGAGCTCTTGTGACATAGCTTCTGACTTCCAGCTAGTCAGAAGCTGCACTCCCAAGATGGCCTTGTGGGACCAAAAAATGGTGAAGACACCAGCGAGTGAGTATATGACAGGGGGCAGGGGACTTACAAATAAAGCGCCACTCCAGCTCTGCAAAAAAACACGCTGGAGTGGTCCTTTAAGTGCATTCAATAGTCAAATGTAGAATGTTATTTTCAAGCAGAAAAGCATCAAGAATTGACACATTTGCTTATTTTTTGACTTGGAAAGTTAAAGCACCTTGTGCACTACAGGTATTTTTTCCACTGAAATTAATATGAAGCTTATTCAGAGAGTATTTGGAGATTTTTTTCAGGTGGATTTTGAAGCACAATCTGCTTCAAAATCCACATTAAAATATTCCATGTGAACACAATCTAGTATTACAGTACTACATCTCCCCTATAGAGGACGCTTTTAATATATGGCAGCCAGCTTTCTGGGGACTTAAAACAACTGTACTGCATTACTCCATAATGCAATCAGTCTTTTGTCAGGGTGCTATCTGAGAGTAGTTTTTGCACTATGCAAGGTATTTCCTCAGATCACGATATTTACTTTTTATTTTCCTTCTCCATATGCAAATCATTAAGGTAAAGCCTGCAATGTGCATTTTTCTTATATCTAAAGAATTAAGCGCATATCAGTGTGTACTTCCTCCTAAAATCAGTGGTGTTCCTAAATGTCCTTGTCTATAAACTTGCTTGAAAATTCTTAAACATAGCGTCATGCTTTTGTTGGCCTCCACTAGTGAGTGCTTGATGATTTTCTGGCTATTCTAAGAAAAAAAAGTCTGAACTGTATTTACATTTACAAGGAGCCAGGGCGAATTTTGGGATGACAGAACTCAGAATAGAGGTAGAGATACGTGACATGGTTCATTTTCTGTTTCTAACTAATAAGAACAAAGCAAGAGAAAGCTCGATCAAATTACATGTACTTGTGTTGTCAACGTTAAAATCTGACAGTAGAGGGACTATGTCATTCAATGGGGCGGTTCAGATGAGTTTTTTCAAATGGACCTGGTCTCTTCTGTTTATTTTTTTTTTGCTTGCTTATATCTGTTTGTGCAAAAAAAACAAAACCTGATCCCATACGTATAATCCGTATCATGTCTATTTTTACAGATACATTGCGCATTAACAGAGGAGACTATTTATTTGATTTTTTTACATTTTTTTTAACTGTTGAAACTTTTGAAATTCAAATTTGCCTGGTTCGACAAATTTTTCAAAAACAATTTTCAGGAAATCTATTTGCTGTGAATCTTAATACTTCAAAGCCTCTAATTGCCAAGTAAAGACATGTAACGCTCTAAGGTCTACTAAGACTGTATCCAGCCTGTTTCAAGCTCTTTAACACAAAAAGCCTTAGTAATGTAAAAGTGACCTCACCAAATGTTACCATCCAGTGGTAACCAACAGCTCCATGTAGAAACAGGAGGTCAATTTTCCCTCTATGACTCATCACTCACTGCAAAAGTCTCTGGCAGCAGGGGGAAGGAGGGTGCAGCTGGCTCAGGAGGTTAAGAGGGGGATGATAAATTCATGGACAAGAGACTTCCTGTTTCTGCATAGAGCACAGAAGAGCTAAGAATTAACTGGGTAGAAAGGCAAAATTAGCAATTGTAAGTGCACAGTTCTTTATAATATGATGACTGCAATATATTAAAAGGATAAACATTTTGATGGGAGTGCTTCTTTAAATGTCTACCTTTGTGAAAAAAATTATTTCACTCTATTTAATGACATAATAAGAAATGCTAGGTAGGTACTTGTCCAAAAAAACTGCACCTGTAACTGTTGTTTTAGTGTGGCATTTATGGATGTAAAATTGACTAGTAAAACATATATTTTCTTTTGTATTTTTAAAAATACAAATACCGTATTTTTCGGACCATAAGACCGGTATAAGACTAGGTTTTAGAGGAAGAAAATAAAAAAAAATGTAAGCAAAAAATGTGTTCATTTGCACTTTCAAGGGGGAGGGGGTCTTCTGCTGACACTGGTATAGAGGTAATGTCCCACAATTCTGACAATATCCCCCATCCTGGTATATATGCCCCCCCTTCCTTTTATACGTGGTCCCCATCCCCATCCTGGTATGCCTGGCATCCCTCCATCCTGGTATGCATGGAACTCCTCCATCCTGATATGCATGGCACCCCTCATCCTTATCCTGGTATGCATGGCACCCCTCATCCCTATCCTGTAATGCATGGCACCCCTCATCCCCGTCCTGGTATGCATGGCACCCCTCATCCCCATCCTGGTATGCATGGCACCCCTCATCCCCATCCTAGTATGCATGGCACCCCTCATCCCCATCCTAGTATGCATGGCACCCCTCATCCCCATCCTGGTATGCATGGCACAGCAATCCCCATCCTCGTATTCATGGCACAGCAATCCCCATCCTGGTATGCATGGCACCCCTCATCTCTGTCCTGGTATGCATGGCCCCCTCATCCCTGTCCTGGTATGCATGGCACCCCTAATCCCTATCCTAGTATGTATGGCCCCTCATCCTTATCCTGGTATGTATAGCCCCTCATCCTTACCCTGGTATGTATGGCCCCCTCATCCTTACCCTGGTATGTATGGCCACCTCACCCTTACCCTGGTATGTATGGAACCCTCATCCTTACCCTGGTATGTATGGCCCCCTCATTTTTACCCTGGTATGTATGGCCCCCTCATCCTTATCTTAGTATGCATGGTCCCCCTAATCCCCATCATGCTGCACATAAAAAAAAATAAAAATAAACACTCCTACTCACCTTTCTTCTCTCCTCCAGTGCTGCTTCCTGTCTGCCCGCACTGATCTCTCCATGTGAGCCACGAATGGCGTCACTACCATGCGCGGCTCACAAGGAGAGATCAGCTGCCGGAAGTCACTGCTCCCCACGCCGGGACTGTGTGCGCGGGGAGCAGTGACTTTATGCTGCTTAATAGCTGGCACACAGCGTAGCCGCCGCGCGGCTCCTGCTGCTGCCGGGCTACCTCGTGTGCCCGCTATTAAATGGCATGAATATTCACCCCTCTCCACTCACATGGGCGTGGAGAGAGGTTGAATATTCATGCCCTTTAACAGCAGGTACACGCGAGCACCCGGCAGCTGCAGGAGCCGTGCTGCTGATATACTGTGTGCCGCTATTAAGGAGCATGAATATTCAGTGCTCCCCATGCCCCCCAGTGAATATTCATTTTCTTTAGCAGCGGGGACAGTGTAGGCTGCAGCGGGCAGCTGCTGCCTCCTGTGCACGCTCCTCCGCCGCTACCGCCTGTGGAGGCCAGGTCATCTGGCATAGCACCCCATCACTCTCATTCTTGGTCAAATAGCCCTTACACAGCCTGGAGGTGTGTTTGGGGTCATTGTCCTGTTGAAAAATAAATGATGGTCCAACTAAACACAAACCGGATGGAATAGCATGCTGCTGCTAGATGCTGTGGTAGCCATGCTGGTTCAGTATGCCTTCAATTTTGAATAAATCCCCAACAGTGTCACCAGCAAAGCACCCCCACACCATCACACCTCCTCCTCCATGCTTCACGGTGGGAACCAGGCATGTAGAGTCCATCTGTTCACCTTTTCTGCGTCGCACAAAGACACGGTGGTTGGATCCAAAGATCTCAAATTTGGATTCATCAGACCAAAGCACAGATTTCCACTGGTCTAATGTCCATTCCTTATGTTCTTTAGACCAAACAAGTCTCTTCTGCTTGTTGCCTGTCCTTTGCAGTGGTTTCCTAGCAGCTATTTTACCATGAAGGCCTGCTGCACAAAGTCTCCTCTTAACAGTTGTTGAAGAGATGTGTCTGCTGCTAGAACTCTGTGTGGCATTGACCTGGTCTCTAATCTGAGCTGCTGTTAACCTGCGATTTCTGAGGCTGGTGACTCAGATAAACTTATCCTCAGAAGCAGAGGTGACTCTTGGTCTTCCTTTCCTGGGGCGGTCCTCATGTGAGCCAGTTTCTTTGTAGCGCTTGATGGTTATTTCAACTGCACTTGGGGACACTTTCAAAGTTTTCCCAATTTTTCGGACTGACTGACCTTCATTTCTTAAAGTAATGATGGCCACTTGTTTTTCTTTACTTAGTTGCTTTTTTCTTGCCATAATACAAATTCAAACAGTCTATTCAGTAGAACTATCAGCTGTGTATACACCAGACTTTTACACAACACAACTGATGGTCCCAACCCCATTTATAAGGCAAGAAATCCCACTTATTAAACCTGACAGGGCACACCTGTGAAGTGAAAACCATTTCCGGTGACTACCACTTGAAGCTCATCAAGAGAATGCCAAGAGTGTGCAAAGCAGTCATCAAAGCAAAAGGTGGCTACTTTGAAGAACCTAGAATATAAGACATATTTTCAGTTGTTTCACACTTTTTTTGTTAAGTATATAATTCCACATGTGTTATTTCATAGTATTGATGCCTTCAGTGTGAATGTACAATTTTCATAGTCATGAAAATACAGAAAAATCTTTAAATGAGAGGGTGTGTCCAAACTTTTGGTCTGTACTGTATATATTATAATATTCTGGCTTGCTGCTTTCTAGTGCATTAAGAATCAAATGAATTGGATTACAATTGCTGGAAGACAGCTAAATGCCAGCTAAATCATATAACTGAGCAAACATAGAGGGTGTCGAGCTGCTGCTGACATCTGTCTCTTACTGTCTCTCGCACACCACACACATCATATTCAGTGCTGTGTTTGTACAACACATTACTTTCTAGAGTATTTGTCCAATGTTTTAGGACTTTCTTTTCCTATCACTAATGTTTATCTTTGAGCTCTGACATACTCTCGCTATCTGAAATCACCCTAAAATGCCTGCTACCTTCTCTGCCTCGGCTTTTATATAGACTATAATAGTCCTTTCTGATTGGCTGTAGTATACATTGAGATGTGATTGTTGCAAGGGATTATGGGGCAGCCTGCATAGTTATGCATGTGAGCCTTCTCTGGGTGATGTATGAGTTCTGGTATAATTTAATAGCTTGGGCAGCAATACCAAAGTTCTTTTTCTAACATTCATTTTTACATAAAACAGCATTTTTAGTGGCAAAATATTTTTCTGTTATTTTTTCTTACTTTATTTTGAACAGTTTACTTTTTTTTTCCTTTTTACTTTAACTTGCCTGATAGTTTATCTAATATGCAATATTGCTGTACTGCAGGATTCCAAACCTGTCAGTTTTAGGCTATGGCCCCACTATCAGTATTCGGTCAGTATTTTTTCTCAGGATTAGGAGCCAAAACCAGAAGTGGGTGATAAATGCAGAATTGGTGACTTGTTTCTGTGGCACCCCAGGGGTCTGGTTTCCACAGTAATGCAATGTTATGTCTGAGAGCAGGTGGGAGGTCTCTTGGTCAGGAATCCTATGCATGCCACACCTCCTGCCCAGTCCTGGGAGGGGAAGAACTTCCCCTATATAAACCTGGGGCTGAGGCAGGGTTAGAGAGTTCAGAGGGAGAGTTCAGCCAGGAGGGCTGACAGGGAGCTGTGGCTCCGGCTGGGCCCAGCTCCTGGGCCATGCCAGAAGTAGAGACAGAGAAGAGACGCAGCTATGGGAAGAAACAACAGGAGCTCTGTGGGAGCAGTGTTACAAGGAGTCAGGGGCTGGCAGCTGCAGAGCTCGCCCTGACTGAGAAGATTTCTTACCGGACCTGGAGTCCGAGGCTGTGGGGACTAACTCCTACCCAGCAGCAGAATCCGTCAGGCAGGGGATTTCAGGTCCTCTGGCCAAGAAACCCGAAGGCACGGTCACACGCATGGGACCAGCACCGCCGTCGTGGAGCGGAAGCTACTAGAAGGCCCCGAGTCACCGGCCATACGGGTGAGCACCACACGGTACACTCAGGGACGTGGGCTACTTATACCCGCCTCTAGCAAGGTAGCCAGAAGAGTACAGTCAGTTTGGGAGGCCTACAACTCCGCCTGGCCAGGGGAGATCCCATCTGCTCAAGGACTGACCAGGCCCTGATCGCTAGCCAGTACTCCGGGAGGGTCAATCTTTGTCACCAGTAAAGACCCTGAACTGCACCGTACCGTCTCTGAGTGATTCCTGCTACCCCCATCATCCACGTCGGCTGCCCTGAGGCCATACCCCTCCCGTTGGGGGTTATACTATCACGCTGCACAATCCTACCACCGGCCTCAGCGGTCTGCCCTGCAGCAGCAGCTCCTTAGCTGTACTCAACGGGTGGCGTAGTCGTCCAACATCTACCGCTGATACAGCGCCACTTAGTCTGACTCCCTGGGCACGGACCGGATCACCGCCACGAGACTACAACCCTCAAGAGATCCCACTCCGGGTAAGCTCCCGCGTGCGCAACGCAGCGCGACACAGGCCCAGGGGCGCGTCAACTTTTGGCGTAGTCGGCAGGATCTCGTGCCCGCAACCACCGGGTACTGCGTGCCTGAAAAAGACTGTTCAAACTTACCTGTGGTGAAGATTCCCGCCATCCGGCGCCATCTTCCGCTTCCTTCCCGCCATCGGTGGAGTTTTCCCGCCATCCGGCGCCATCTTCAGCCTTCTTCCCGCCACACGTGGAGTTTTCCCGCCATTGGACGCCATCTTGAGGACGCCGCGCGGGAAGAAGAGGGGCGTGGACTCCGAAAGCGCGCGAGAACTGAAGCCCCGCCTCACGTCCGGACGTTGCGTAAGGTCCTGGAAGGAGCCCAGCAGACGCCGACGTCACAGGAGTGCGACGGAAGGTCCTCAACCCTGACGATCCACTGCGGAGCCGCGGCCTACGGAAGAGGATCATCGCAAGGTAGGCCACGGTCCACTAGGGGGGAGAAGGATGTCGGATACGGAGGAGAGCTTCACTGCTTCAACCCCCGCCAGCGCCACCGCTGTTGCGGTCATGCCTTTCACCATGCCCTATATCCCGTGGGGCAGCCTGGCTACCCCAGTACTCAGGGGAGTCACATACCCTGCATGACTTTAGAGAAAAGCTGGATAGCCTCTTCCAGGTGTACCCCCTCACAGAGGAGCAAAAAGTGAGCATCCTGGTGGCCCAATTAACCGGGGCAGCCCAAAGGGAGGTAAAGTCCTGGCCACCTGGGGGGAGGACTGTCGCAGAGATACTAACCCAGCTAACCGAGGAGGAGCTGCAGTACTACCAATACGAGGAAAGCCAAGAGGACCCGGACGGGTCTGAGGACTACCCTCAGGAGGGAGCACAAAGAGGACATAGCTACTGAAGGGAAGTAGCGTGAATAAAGAGCTGTACATAGTTACCCGTTAGGGTACAAGGACTGCTGCTAATTAAAATATGGTCCCCGTTGGGATTAGTGAATTGTTCCCCGTGTGTCCCTATCCCTTACCAGGCTGAGGACTGTGAGCAGCCATCCCCTATCCCTTACCAGGCTGAGGACTGTGAGCAGCCAATCCTTATCCCCACTGGCCGAGGACTGAGAGCGGCCATATCCTGTAAATAATTATGTGTTTCTAGTAATTTATAGGAGTCCTTGGTGGATTTACCGGGAATCCTTTGTACAGTTAGTGGAGCGTAACCCAGGATGGACTAAAAGACTGTTAAGGACTCGGGGCAGGACAGACCCCTACCTGGTTACGTCTCCCTGTTTTGGTGAAATGGACACCTTTGTTTCCTTCAAAGACTGCACCCGGTTGCGGACATGCCGTGACCACCTTTATGTGTTTTTCTTATTGTATTATTATTGTTATACCCTGTTATGTCTTTCTAAAAAAATATGTTTAGTCCCGGAGTACTAAATTTCACTAGGGGGGAATGTGGCACCCCAGGGGTCTGGTTTCCACAGTAATGCAATGTTATGTCTGAGAGCAGGTGGGAGATCTCTTGGTCAGGAATCCTATGCATGCCACACCTCCTGCCCAGTCCTGGGAGGGGAAGAACTTCCCCTATATAAACCTGGGGCTGAGGCAGGGTTAGAGAGTTCAGAGGGAGAGTTCAGCCAGGAGGGCTGACAGGGAGCTGTGGCTCTGGCTGGGCCCAGCTCCTGGGCCATGCCAGAAGTAGAGACAGAGAAGAGACGCAGCTATGGGAAGAAACAACAGGAGCTCTGTGGGAGCAGTGTTACAAGGAGTCAGGGGCTGGCAGCTGCAGAGCTCGCCCTGACTGAGAAGATTTCTTACCGGACCCGGAGTCCGAGGCTGTGGGGACTAACTCCTACCCAGCAGCAGAATCCGTCAGGCAGGGGATTTCAGGTCCTCTGGCCAAGAAACCCGAAGGCACGGTCACACGCATGGGACCAGCACCGCCGTCGTGGAGCGGAAGCTACTAGAAGGCCCCGAGTCACCGGCCATACGGGTGAGCACCACACGGTACACTCAGGGACGTGGGCTACTTATACCCGCCTCTAGCAAGGTAGCCAGAAGAGTACAGTCAGTTTGGGAGGCCTACAACTCCGCCTGGCCAGGGGAGATCCCATCTGCTCAAGGACTGACCAGGCCCCGATCGCTAGCCAGTACTCCGGGAGGGTCTATCTTTGTCACCAGTAAAGACCCTGAACTGCACCGTACCGTCTCTGAGTGATTCCTGCTACCCCCATCATCCACGTCGGCTGCCCTGAGGCCGTACCCCTCCCGTTGGGGGTTATACTATCACGCTGCACAATCCTACCACCGGCCTCAGCGGTCTGCCCTGCAGCAGCAGCTCCTTAGCTGTACTCAACGGGTGGCGTAGTCGTCCAACATCTACCGCTGATACAGCGCCACTTAGTCTGACTCCCTGGGCACGGACCGGATCACCGCCACGAGACTACAACCCTCAAGAGATCCGGCTCCGGGTAAGCTCCCGCGTGCGCAACGCAGCGCGACACAGGCCCAGGGGCGCGTCATTTCCATTATACCTTTTGTCTGATTGTTCCTCACCTGGTTTTGGCTCCCACTCATGAGAAAAAATACTGACCGAATTCTGACCAAATACTGATTGTGGGGCCGTAGCCTTACACCGATACTTTGTCTTACAGGCCACCGTGGCTGCCCTACCCGAAGGCCCGATTGTGGAGTGCTGATAGGCTTAAAGAGGGATACCACTTCCTCAAATAACCCTCTAAATACCGCTGTTACTACTGTCTGTGGTATCTAAGGTATTAAACTGCCTTGAGTGTCAACCGTGATATAGAGCTGACCACTGGTGAAGATGGTGCTGGCTCTGCTTGTGAGCCGGTAACATTATCACACTATAAGTGTACTGTGGTTTACAGGAAGTCACCTTCCGCTGCACTGTACATGAACAGCAGATGTAGGGAACAGGTTAAAAAAATTCTTCTCTCCATATTCAGCTACCATTAGTGATCCAGCAGCCTAGTAAATAGACACCTTTGCATCGACACACTGCGCTCTGACACACTGCGCTCTGACACACTGCGCTCTGACACGCTCAATGCGATGTGATTAAGGGGTGCTGGTACACTCCTCCTTCGGCCTGCCCTCTGCTGTCCTGAGTATGTCTCGGAAGTCAGTGCCCTGTGGGTCACAGATAACCGCCTCAGTGACAACATGCAACCTCCTAGGCCTTGTACTTGAGATCCTTAGTTGTCATGGGTGTGTCAGAGGTGACAGACAGTCGCCCTGCAGTGGTTTACAGGAGGTTTCCATGTTTGGCAATGCAGACAGCTGCCAAGATAGGAGGCTGTGTTTAGGACCCAGCGACTACCTCCCTTTAGTCTGGGTGTATATATACCTGGTGTGTCTAGGTGGGCGTCGCCGGTTATACTCATTCCTACTTTGAACTTGGTTGAAGTAGCATCACGGCCTCTTTGGAGTCTTGAGGCCGTGTGCCCTGTTGGAGATTCTTCTAAAGCTAAGTTGTTTTTCCCCTGTGTTGTCTTCCCCTTTTGTCTTTAGAGTGCTAGCGGAGGTTGACTAGTGCTCATCTCCTTCCACCCCCAGCTATAGCCTTATGCCAGGGATAGTAGGGCGAGGCACATGATCGGCGACAGCTGCAGAGGCTGTATAGGGACGCTAGGGGGAGACAGGGTGACGCTAGTCCAGATTAGGAGGTCACCTCTTCCCCCCTTTCCCTAGTGTCTGGGCTCCCTTTCCCTTTCTCCTCTGTGTTTCACTCACACCTGGCGTTACATTAGTGTAATTTGTCTGAGTATAACAAGATGCCCTAATGTGGTTCATTCTCTATGATGCATTTAGCACATCTTCTGTCTGAATGGTCCGCTTATCCTAACTTTAAATGGGACAAACACTTTCTCTTATTAGTGCGGCTTTCCTCACACACGGAGTTGCTCTTCTGCCCATACAATGGCCGCTGGTGGAGGAGCAATGACCAGACCTGTCCTCAGCCTCCTCACATAGGAAAGCTGCTTGTCTGTTGGAGGAGGCTGGTACGATAGGTTGATCTGGTCACATGATCCTCCATCAGCAGCCATATTTGCAGTTTGTGATGAATGCTGCACCAACAAGATAATTGGTAAATTGGCCAGTCCCTTTATAATAGTATAAATACATCTCCTCCATTGTGTTTTCAGTAGTTTTGAAGTGAATGTCCGTCTTTGTATCTAATTTTGTGCTGCTTTGGAACAGAAATAGTCCAAGAAACTGTTTGATGCTTATTTTTTTTTCCAAAACAAAGCTCCAAATCACCTGATAAAACTCTGACTTCCTGGAGGCCCATAGGGTTTTCTGTACATGGTTTTATTATTGAATTCAATATATAAATTGTATGCAGTAAACGCCAAAGTGCCTTTTATTTTTATGGTTATTCAGGGTATTCAGTGTTTTGTATCTATAATTCCACCTCTGGGCATTTAACTTGAGAACAAATATTTTTGCCATTTCTGAGATAGGAAAATTCCTTTTAAGACATCAAAATAGTGGTCAAATGTAGACATTGGCTTTTAGGGTATGTTCACACGGAGCTTTATGCTGCAGATTTTTCTGCCTCAAAAATCAGAGTGTTGGCAGGAAAAACGCTGCATACATCGTGTGTATTTTTTAAGTGTTTTTGTAGCATTTTTACTTTAATTTTTTTTTACCATTTATTTGAATGGGTGAAAAACTCTGCAAAAACACTTGAAATGCTGCAGATTTGCTAAAATGCTTTAAGACCATGTACACATGTTCAGTATTTAATCAGTATTTTACATCAGTATTTGTAAGCCAAAACCAGGAGTGGGTGATAAATACAGAAGTGGTGACGTGTTTCTATTATACTTTTCCTCTGTTCCAGCCTTGGTTTTGGCTTACAAATACTGATGTAAAATACTGAACGTGTGAACGTGGCCTAAAGGTTCAAATCTGCAAGGAAAAAATAAGCAGCTTGTGCCTGAGGTTTTCAGAAATCTCATTTACTTTGCTGGTACTGTAAAACGCTGCATTTTTTTTCTGGAGCAAAAAAAGGGGAAAAAACTAGGCAAAAATGCTAAGTTTGAACAGACCCTAACAGTCATCTATTTCTGCTTCATTTTCACAAATAGCAACTCTCCTACCTCTATGAACAGGAACCTTAAAACAATTCGTCCTGATCACAGCATGAAAATTGTAGGTAACCTAAAGATTTAATTTAAAATCCCCCTGCAACATAAAAGTATATTTTGTTTCTAAATAATTCACCAAAACCCTTATTACATAAGTGCACATTTTTTTAAAATCTGTATGAGTTCAGTTTTTGGTTGTGTTCATTATTTCTGTATCAGGAAAGAATAGTTTTTCGTTATAATTGGAGTTTCTGTGACTGTCTGCAACAGCTCAGTACAAGCTGTACCCAAAGGATCCAGCTGAACGTTCACTGCTCTAATTATATAATGTAATTGAAGGTAATTATTTTTGGTGGGCAGACAACAAAATACTAAAATGTCAGGTATTGATATAAAAAAATATGTTAAGGCTGTACTGATGAGTACAAAGGCGGGATTGTTTACCTGAGAACAATAGGTATGCCAAGTGGTCTGCTGCATAGGGCACCATTCAAGGGAAAGGCAGAATTCAAAGAAAAAGGGGAAAAACCCTAGAGATTGGTGTGAAAGGTTGGACAAGGATCAAAAAAATGAGTGTATTCATCAGACAGCTGTCCTGTTGAATTTTAGGGAATGATGGGGGATACGATCTAAAACCTCTTGAACACTCAGAGAACTTTTAGCCACATTCACACACAGATTGTGCTATTTAGGCTATGTGCCCACTATCAGGCTATAGCAGCGATTTGGACACAGGGTATTTTCACTGCGTCCAAAGGTCTGAGTCCGATCACGCAGGTAAATCGTCATATGTTCATTGAATACATCCAATACTTTCTATTGGGGAAATTGACATTCTGCGGCTCGTAAAGCCGCTTCTTCAAATAGAAGCACAGTGGGCATGGGATTTCTATAAATCCTTCCACTGTGCTACTAATGTATAACGCAGCATTTTGGATGCAGCGCAGGTGAGCTGCGTTCAAAACACTGCCATTATTGATGGTGGGCATGCAGCCTTATGCTACCTAATATCATCCTATTGCAGAGATAATTGTGGTAAGAATAAGGGCATATGCAGACGTCCGTGTATCTCAATATAATCTCGGACCGCAATGCCTAGACTAGCCACAGGGCTCCTACTGGAGCATGACTGCTTCATATATTTCTATGAGGCTGTCACGCTTGTGTAGCACCCTGAGGATTCGGCTGCTACAGGGGTATTGCACCTCAACCCAGAGGTGTGATATTCCACTCCCGGGTAAGGATGGAGTGTGGGACTGAGCTCGGTAGGCTGCATGCACTACATACATCCCATTTCCGAGGAACAGACCAACGGTACTCCCACTTAGAAATGTGCAGGTACGACCGAGTCTGTTCCTGGCTGGAGTGGGAGGGGGGTGGTACATCCCATGTAGTGTAGGGGCAGATAGGGGGAGCAGCCTGGGTAAAGTTAGGAGCTCATTGGGTGCTGGTCACCTGAGCTCACACATAGAGGGATATATAAGGTGGGCACCAACTAGAATCAGGGTCAGTTGTAGAGAACAAGTCAGTTGGAGAGGAGCCTGTCTGATGCAGAGAACAAATCGGCAGAGAGAAGGAAACAGCAGCCCTGGAGAGAGAGAGAGTGGAGCAGAGAAAGACCCAGAGGGGGAAGACTGAAGGGACCCAAGAACCCAAATTAGAGCACCGGGTGAGGAGTCAGCAAAAGGGTACCGGAACCCAAACTGGTGGGGGTAAAAACAATCCCCAGCCAGAGACCGGAGGCCGTGGGCAGCATCTGCCACGGCCACCCACCACATTCACCCCGAAGGCACACCACATGAAGGGTCAGGGAACCCAAGGCCAAGGGTGTCCCAACAGCAGGCCCGAGGGAGCTGGACTTAGGTGGATCACTGGTGGGGACGGCTGAAGAAAGGACAGAGGGAGAGCTCAGGGCCACGCTCCGGACTTGTTTGGGGGTTGGCTGGATCCAGGACCTGGTGGACGCAGCACGGCTCGGGTGGTCACTAGCAGCTGGAGTGACCAGTACAACATCTGCAGTAAGTAAACACCCTTAACTGCACAACCCGACTCTGTCTTCACTGCCGTCTGCACTACACCACCACAACCCCCATCCTCTGCGCCTGTCCCCTCTGAGGCTATACCCCTCCCGTTGGGGGTTATCTCACCAAGCTGCGCACCCACCATCAGCCTCAGCGGATCCTGCTGCAGCGGCGGCCACAGTGACCGCATCACAACGGGTGGCGTAGTCGACACAAAAGAACTTTAGTAACATCTGTAGAACTGCCACATCACACTGAGCTTGACGCCCTGGGCACGGGACCGGGTCACAGCCGCTCGGAGACTACAAACCCCCCCCATCTGATCCGGTGCCGGGTATTCCCCTCAAAAAGGAATATGTCCCAGGGGGCGCGTCAACTTTGGCGTAGTCGGCAGGATTACGTGCCCGCAACACCCGGGTACTGCGTGCCTGAAGAAAAGTGCAAGTTTACCTCAGAAAGAAGTCTCCTGCCGGTTCCGGAGGGTCCCCGCCATCGGACTCCATCACCAGTCGTTTCCCGCCGATTGTCCGCCATTTCCAACTTGTTCCCGCCATCTGCAGAGTTTCCCGCCACTGGGCGACGCTTCCCGCCAAAACCGCAGATTTCCCGCCTTGGAAGAGCAGCGGACGCCATTATGGGCGTGCCAAAGGAGGGCAAGAGGCCACCTCCCATCGTGGGCCAGGACAGAAAATGGCGCCAAAAGTGGAAACCGCCCCCACCAACAGAGACTGTGATGCTGGAGGTGTCTGTCAGCGTGAAAGAACTACCCCTGGAGCTGACAGTCACCGAGTTGCCCCGGGACCGCCCTCGAGGTGGGAGGAGACGAGAGAGAAGAGAAAAGATGGGTGCCGCTTGGAGCAGTCTGGAGCGAGCGGACCCGGAGGCAAGAGGTCTAACGAGGAGTAGCGGAGGAGCTCACCCGGAGATGGAGAGAAAGCAGAACAGCACCGGCCCGCTGGCCAGGAGTCTGCTAGAGACCGAGGAAGGAGGGCAGAGCAGCACCGGCCCGCTGGCCAGGAGCCTGCCGGAAGAAGAGCAGAGCAGCACCGACCCGATGGTCAGGAGCCTGCTAGAGTCCACAACCCCGCTAGGTCTAGCGGAGATCTTAGCGCAGCTCCCCCGAGACCGGGAGTGTGCACAAACTGCCTTGGAGGGCCTCGCAAGGAGGATGGCCCGGGTACAGCGAGAGATACTGGCGGAGTGGAGCCGGGAGATGACCCAGCAAGCTGAGACCAGTCAACGGAGCACGCTACCCTGGAAGAGGAAGCAGACCGCCTCTGAGGATGGCGCGGGAGGACCCAAGGCCGGAGACGGCGCCGAGAAGGGAGCCGAACGTATGAAGGCAGGTAAAGGGGACGCTTATACCCCATACCGAGAGACCGCCCACCTGCCCCGGTTCCCCGTCGCAGAGCCCGAAAGTCCCCCGTCCGTGCCCGTAACCGCCATGTCACCACTAATGACTAGGCCCCGACCGGAAGCCGCCGCAGCGACCCCTGTGACGTCACGCGCCTCGACCCGGAGCGTGACAAAGCAGGAAATACCACCAGCCTGGTCGCAAGGCCTAGTACCCCCGGGCGCCGAATCACCAACAGCGCCCCCTACCTCCGCGGAGCCTCCGGCCTGGTCGCAAGGCCAGGTAGCCCAGGGCGCCGCCGTATTAACGGTGCCCTTCACCTTCCAGGTGCCCCAGGCCTGGCCGCAAGGCCTGGGCAATCCGGGCGCCACCACCACCGCGCCCGCGCCCGTAAAACCAAGGGTGCCACACCTGGGGGAGGACTTGTTCAGCCAGCTCACATGGCCGGACGGGTCTGAAGTAACCACCAGCTACAAGCAAAGAGCAGGAGGAAGACGCCGTTGAGTGCGGCAGAGAAGTGATGTAAATAGTTACCCGACCGGGTACCAAAGAAACTGTTGATACATATATATAGTCCCCGTTGGGACCAGCTAAGTGAACTGTTTACCCGTTAACCCCTTAATCCATACCAGGCTGAGGACTGTGAGCAGCCATTCCCTTCCCTTTACCTGGCCGAGGACTGAGAGCGGCCATATCCCTGTATATAGTTGCGCGTCCTAAAGCGCCCCCTACCGGTTTTATAGGAAAACCAGTTTTTCTAAGAGACTGTCGCACTTTTCCCGGACACACGTTGCACAGTGTCCGGAGGAAGAACCTGAAACAAGAAACGACGACGAGAATGTTATATGAAAAGTTTTATATATATAATGTTTTATACGTTTTATTATGTTTATATGAAAAATTTTGTATGTTTTGGTGTTTTTGTCTTTACAGCCCGAGGACGTGCTGTGATTTACCAGGGGGGAATGTAGCACCCTGAGGATTCGGCTGCTACAGGGGTATTGCACCTCAACCCAGAGGTGTGATATTCCACTCCCGGGTAAGGATGGAGTGTGGGACTGAGCTCGGTAGGCTGCATGCACTACATACATCCCATTTCCGAGGAACAGACCAACGGTACTCCCACTTAGAAATGTGCAGGTACGACCGAGTCTGTTCCTGGCTGGAGTGGGAGGGGGGTGGTACATCCCATGTAGTGTAGGGGCAGATAGGGGGAGCAGCCTGGGTAAAGTTAGGAGCTCATTGGGTGCTGGTCACCTGAGCTCACACATAGAGGGATATATAAGGTGGGCACCAACTAGAATCAGGGTCAGTTGTAGAGAACAAGTCAGTTGGAGAGGAGCCTGTCTGATGCAGAGAACAAATCGGCAGAGAGAAGGAAACAGCAGCCCTGGAGAGAGAGAAAGTGGAGCAGAGAAAGACCCAGAGGGGGAAGACTGAAGGGACCCAAGAACCCAAATTAGAGCACCGGGTGAGGAGTCAGCAAAAGGGTACCGGAACCCAAACTGGTGGGGGTAAAAACAATCCCCAGCCAGAGACCGGAGGCCGTGGGCAGCATCTGCCACGGCCACCCACCACATTCACCCCGAAGGCACACCACATGAAGGGTCAGGGAACCCAAGGCCAAGGGTGTCCCAACAGCAGGCCCGAGGGAGCTGGACTTAGGTGGATCACTGGTGGGGACGGCTGAAGAAAGGACAGAGGGAGAGCTCAGGGCCACGCTCCGGACTTGTTTGGGGGTTGGCTGGATCCAGGACCTGGTGGACGCAGCACGGCTCGGGTGGTCACTAGCAGCTGGAGTGACCAGTACAACATCTGCAGTAAGTAAACACCCTTAACTGCACAACCCGACTCTGTCTTCACTGCCGTCTGCACTACACCACCACAACCCCCATCCTCTGCGCCTGTCCTCTCTGAGGCTATACCCCTCCCGTTGAGGGTTATCTCACCAAGCTGCGCACCCACCATCAGCCTCAGCGGATCCTGCTGCAGCGGCGGCCACAGTGACCGCATCACAACGGGTGGCGTAGTCGACACAAAAGAACTTTAGTAACATCTGTAGAACTGCCACATCACACTGAGCTTGACGCCCTGGGCACGGGACCGGGTCACAGCCGCTCGGAGACTACAAACCCCCCCCATCTGATCCGGTGCCGGGTATTCCCCTCAAAAAGGAATATGTCCCAGGGGGCGCGTCACTTGGGTCTGGAGACCCGCAGTAAGTCTGTGTATTGCGGTCCGAGATCGGACTGAGATCCACAGACACGACTACATGAGCCTCAAGAATTTCCTATTGGAACTCTCTACCCCCAACACATCAGACTCTCGCCTACCGTGGATTCCTTCAAAAGGAACCTGAAGACCCACCTCTTCCGACAAGCTTACAACCTGCAGTAACCAGCGCTCCACCACATCGCTGCACAACCAGCTCTACTTTCATCTACTGTATCCTCACCCATTCCTTGTAGACTGTGAGCCCTCGCGGGCAGGGTCTTCTCTCCTCCTGTACAAGTCTCTTACTTGTATTGTTCAAAATTATTGTAATTATTTGTGCTATGTATACCCCTTTCATATGTAAAGCACCATGGAATAAATGGCGCTATAATAATAATAATAATAATAAAATTGGCCTCCACGATCCTTCATCTGGTTACCTATTTGGTGGAAAAATGGGTCAATATCTGTTCCACTTCCACCTTATAGAAATCTAGGAATTCCTATACTGGAAGAAGACTTGACCTGGTTAGGGTCTACTTATTTCAGCATTTTACCAAATATAATCCACAGCTGATTTTTCAGTTTAAAACCATGGGAGGTGGTTTGAAGGTGCTTGTCACTCCGATTTCAGGTCACCATATGTGCTGAAATCTGCCTGAAAAAAATCAGTGTGAATGCTCTTTTAATAAAATTTGTATATATATATATATTGTAGCAAAGCCATGTAGGTTAGGGTTAAATCCTAGCTCTACTGGTTCTGATTATCTGTACCTGGCTGGCTCTGCATATAACCAGGCTAGGTGTTCACCTTAGTCAGTCAGCTGGGGAACACCCAATATATAAATCCGACAAAGAGGTCAAGTATATTCAATTAAAAGACCTTTATTGTAACAAATCAGGTACATGGTGGCAGAGAAAAAGAGCACACAGACATAATGATACCATATTACAATAAAAAAAATAAAATTATATATATATATAATATTTAAGTGCAGAAAGAACACCAGAGCTAGATAACAGCAACTCAACTGTAATTATAGATTGAATGTAAATGCCAATAGTATATCCAAGCCAATACAATGGCAGAATATCACTCCCAAATTACAAAAAATTGTTTTTGCTGTGAAGATATACGAGATGTGCAGCATCTGAAACAACGGATACTGGAAGCCTGTGCTAGCATTTTTTCTGTGGTGTTGCTATCAGTGTGTCAAGAGTGGGAGAAGAGGGTTGCATTGACAATCCAACACAATGGGTAGCACTTTGAACACATTTTATAAGTGGTCATAAACTTGTAAATAACTCATAAAAGAATAAAGTTACGATAACACCAAGCACAGCATTGTTTTTCTTATGAAATTCTCAATAAGTTTGATGTGCCACATGACCCTCTTCCCATTGAAAAAAATAAAGTTGGATCCAAAATGGCCAACTTCAAAATGGCCGCCATGGTCACCACCCATCTGGAAAAGTTTTCCCCCTCCCATATACTAATGTGCCACAAACAGGAAGTTGATATCACCAACCATTCCCATTTTATTTAGGTGTATCCATATAAATGGCCCACCCTGTATATTGGTGTAGGTATGACGCTCAGCAACTCCAACAAACAGCTGTCACCAGCTTCGGCAGTGGCTGGATGTACACAATGTGGGAAGCCGAACACGACCACTCCACATTTTAGTGGCCACTAATAGCATCTGCAGACAAGCTTCTATTGATTTGAATAGGAGCTGTTCTTCAGTCCTGGAGTGGCCATTAAACAGTGTGATGTAGTGGTTGTGTTCTGCTCCCCACACTGTTTACTTCTGGCCGCTTCCGGAAATGGTAACAGATGATCGGTGAGGGTGCCAGCTGTTGATTTCCCATTGATCTGATATACAGGTGCATCACACTAAATTAGAATATCATCAAAAAGTTAATTCATTTCAGTTCTTCAATACAAAAAGTGAAACTCATATATTATAAAGAGTAATCACAAACAGAGTGATCTATTTCAAGTGTTTATTTCTGTTAATGTTGATGATTATGGCTTACAGCCAATGAAAACACAAAAGTCATTATCTTCAGTAAATTAAAATAATTAACAAAAAACACCTGCAAAGGCTTCCTAAGTGTTTAAAAGGTCCCTTAGTCTGTTTCAGTAGGCTCCACAATCATGGTGAAGACTGTTGACTTGACAGATGTCCAGAAGGCAGTCATTGACACACTCCACAAGGTCCCAGAGTTCCAATTTTCTTTTGGAAATCAAGGACCCAGAGTCTGGAGGAAGAGTGGAGAGGCCACAATCCAAGCTGCTTGAGGTCTAGTGTGAAGTTTCCACAATCAGTGATGGTTTGGGGAGCCATGTCATCTGCTGGTGTAGGTCCACTGTGTTGTTTCAAGACCAAAGTCGGCGCAGTCGTCTACCAGGAAATTTTAGAGCACTTCATGCTTCCCTCTGCCGACAAGCTTTTTGGAGATGGAAATTTCATTCTTCAGCAGGACTTGGCACCTGTCCACACTGCCGAAAGTACCAGTACCTGGTTTACAAACAACAATATCACTGTGCTTGATTGGCCAGCAAACTCACCTGACCTTAACCCCATAGAGAATCTATGTGGTATTGTCAAGAGGAAGATGAGAGACACCAGACCCAACAATGGAGACGAGGTAAAGGCTGCTATCAAAGCAACCTGGGCTTCCATAACACCTCAGCAGTGCCACAGGCTGACCGCCTCCATGCCACGCCGCATTGATGCAGTAATTGATGCAAAAGGAGCCCCGACCAAGTATTGAGTGCATTTACTGAACATACATTTCGGATTTTAAAAACATTTTTCAAGATGTTGTTATAAAAGTATTCTAATTTACTGAGATAATGATTTTTGTGTTTTCATTGGCTGTAAGCCATAATCATCAACATTAACAGAAATAAACACTTGAAATTGATCACTCTGTTTGTAATGACTCTATATAATATGAGTTTCACTTTTTGCATTGAAGAACTGAAATAAATTAACTTTTTGATGATATTGTAATTTAGTGAGAAGCACCTGTAGATCAGTACTTGAAGAGGCTGCAAAAAATGCTTAAAATGTACATAAACATCTATATTTCAGCCTACTACAGGCTTTCACCAGTGGAAACTGAATGTGTCTTCAATACTGTTATGTTCTACTACTTGATATATCTATTTATTAGACCAGGTTTAGACCGCCGTTATTAAAATTGGGCCAGTGACTGGATCCATGGACAGCTGCATGTGTTTATCTGCATTATGGAAGAGTGCAGAAACTGCCTATTTCATACATTACTCTGGCCGTTAAAACTGTCCACAATTATGCATGCTGTGCTTAGGTTAAAGGGGTTGTCCGCACGTATACGATATGCATACTCCCAGCCACATTGCGACTACACTGTTTCCAGCCTCGCTCAATACACTTGCATCTAACGAAGCCATGCCCATCTAGTCGGAATTTGGGCATGAGTATGCTATCGTATACTTGCTATCACATGACCGTCCGCTCCTAACACCGGCATCCTTATAACCGGCACCAGAGAATTCTCACTTGGCTAATATTGGTCAACTGAGTGTACTGTCTGTTAGACAACGCATTGACCAAAAATACTGCCTTCTGAACAAAGCATTACTGTTCTAGTAGTGGGTATGAAAAATATTTAAGAAAAGTTTTTTTTTAAATAACTATTTTTGTACACTGTCTCCATTTTTCTTTTTGAAAAAAAAAACATGATTAAGTTTATGGTTAATATACGAGTAGTGAGAAACATGACTATTTAACTTAATAAGGAAACAGTGTAGGTTCTTGCTTACGTTTAGCCCAGTGCAGCATATGTATAGCCTCTGCCAGCGCGTAGAATGGTAAACACGGACAGGTTTTTTATTTCTTTTTTTATTTTCTTATACTGTAACGCAGAGAAAGCTTTCCAGAGACTGTCTGTTACTGTTAATGTGCCGTGTGATGCCACTTCTCTGAGGGATTCCATTGCAAGCTTCTTGAAATATGCAAAGACAAATCAATAGACACTTTCAGATTGGTCGTCTGCTGCCTGACAAGGACATTCTCAGTTACACGGTACATGTAAACAGTCCTGGCTGTTAGATGGCAAGCAAACCTTCAACTTGGAATTGAGATCTATTTTATTACTCACGCTTACAGATACAATGTTTAAACTGACCATTCTGGGTAAAATATTATATATATATTTTCCTACTGTTCTGCGTTTAGGATCTAATATATTTGTTTGATCAGCCCATATGGAAGTCACCAGACCATATAAATCTTTGAGGACTCTTCCTCCGCAAAGTGGTTAAGAAGTTTGTATTCTGTTGGGTGACATTGCTGCTACCATTCATACTCGGGCCCCTAAATGGCAAATAAATGGAGTGAAAGTAATGTAGATCATGTGTAAATAAAGACTTTTAAATTCATAGAACAGCTTGTCTTGCTAAGAAAATCCATTGTTAGGTGTTCTAATAAACAATTAAGGTGTTGTCCACTTTTGGACAATCTTTTCTGAATGGACTCGAGGTGCTGCGTGAAATGAAAACAAAAAATGCATAATTACCTTACGGACTAGTGTCACTCTTCTACTCTGAACCCTGTGCTACCAATGCCAGTCACGTGAAATATACAATATCATGTAACTGCTGCAGCTCATCAGCAGTCACTGATAAGATGTGGTCTTCACAATACTTATCTCCAGGACCTGCACCATTACTGCCATGTTGGCTCTGTATCTCCCAGATGTTGTTACCATCTGTCTGTGTCCCCAACTAGGTCTCAGCATGGAGAAACTGTGCTGGTCCTGAAGGTAAGTATATTTTTTTTTTAATTTTAAGTTGCACTTTGAGATATGATAGGTCAACAATATGAAAATGGTTGTGACACGGGTGTGTCAGAAGTGACAGACAGTCATCCTGCAGTTGATTGCAGGAGATCTCTATGTTTGACATTACAGACATCTTCTTAGAGGCTATCTCTAGGACCCAGCGGCTACCTCCTTCTGGCCAATTAACACCCTGGCCTGAGCCTGGGTGTATAAATACTTGCTGTGTTTCAGAGGGAGGTGCCAGCGATATTCATTACTACTGGTGAAGGCTTTAGCAAGAGCAGTACTTCGTCCTCTCTGGAGCTTGAGGACGTGTGCGCATTTGTCTGGAGTCATCTAAAGCTAAGCTAAGCAATTTTCCCCTGTTTGTTCACCCTTGTCTATAGTGTTTAGTGGAGATCGACTAGTGCTCATCTCCTCCCTTCCCTAGCCTTAGCCATACGCCAGGGAAAGACAGGGCGAGGCATGCGTGTGGCGATTGGTGAAGAGCCAATACAGGGACGTTAGGGGAGACAGGGTGACGCTTGATCAACCTAATAGATCTCCACTTTCCCCCCTTTCCCTAGAGTCTGGGCTCCCTTTCCCTCTTTCCTTTGTGTTGCACTAAGTGTTTCCCACTCCTTGCGTGACAGGTTGGGTCCAACAGCTAGCTCACCCACCAATCAGTTTTTAGCTCCAGCAGCTGGAAGAAAACACTTGTAAATGAACTACAAAGCACAGCTCCATTCACTGTGTAGCGGCCAATGCCAGATACTGCAAAAAAGCTCCTATCAAAGTAACAGATATGTTCTGCAATATCCGGCAGCTGACGCTACACATTGAATGGAGCTTCACTTCGCAGTTCCTTAGTAACTGTTTACATCTGGTGGCCGCCAGAGCAAACAACAGGTCATCGATGGGGATGCCCTGTGGTTGATCCCCACTGATCTCATATTGATGACCTATGCAAGTGTATAGGTCATCATTATGCTGTAAGTAGACAACCCCTTTAAAGAAAAGTTGTCATGAGGTTTTTTATAGAACGGAGGCGGTTGATCCAGCACTTCCAATAAAACGTGTATTTTTATTCAGAAAATTTCATCCATAAAAAATATATAATTCCATAAGAAATCCACAAAGGCATAAGGACAGGTGTGTCATCTGAGGAAATAGTCCCAAGGGATCCGTGCACACCTGCATTTGTGAATAGGTGAGCTGATTACTATTTTTCTTTGTTATGAGGTTTTTTATCCCTACACCCAACTACCAACACTCCCTTATTAGTAATTTTTCTGAAGTCATCAAAAGTGTCATTGATAGCCCCTGTCCATGTGTCAATTTGCTAAAAATAAAGTTTAATGCACACATGCTCTTTAGGTCTATCCTGTTCCAAGAGGTTGAGACACTGCAGAGTCAAATCAAGCTGTCTAAGTCTCATTCCTCTCCTTTATGGCTTGTAATAACGTCTCCTAAGGACTAGGAACATCGTCACAAGCCCTGTTCTCAGGGAATTCAAACAATCCATATCTGTAATAAAATGTGGACAGTTTCATTTGACTCTGCAGCGTCTCCCCTTCAGTGACCAGGTAGATCTATTAAGGTCATTAAAGGAGTTGACCACTACCCATTCGTAATATGTCAGCAGCACAGGACAAAATAAAAAACTTAGTACCTCCTTTACCAGCATCATCCCTGCAGCTATTCCATCAGAGCAATTGACAATGAAACACTTGATGCCAACTACACAGTTTCCAGCTGAGCAATGGGGATCCTAGCAGCTATATAGTTGGTGATCAGCCTAATAAGTTATCGTTGAAGCAAAAATGGATCATCCAAATGGACAACTCATTTAAGGATGAAAAATTTACTGCAGTGACCATTACCATTGTTTTACTTGTAGTCTACCTGACATGCCTAGCTGTTTTTCATGGAGTCCAATAAATTCCATGATCATTCTAAGTTCTATTCCCTTCTTTCCATTTCCCAAACCACTTTCCACCTGTACATCCTTTTCCCATGTTTCTTTGGACAAGCTTTCCCTTTAGGTTTTAAAATAGCTTGGTTCTGTATGGGTCTTGCATTCCCCCTTCACCCGGAAACATCTGGTCCATACAGTTACTTCTATTTTTCTATAAGCACCTGCTTAATAATATTTTCCCATTCCTTTTTCATGGGAATGACTTGCTGCCTAAATATAATTTCCCGTAATTGCTGCCTTTGCAAATGTTATAAATGTTGTTGTTCCAATGTTGCTTATCTACAATGTCATGTTGGGTTTATTAAAATATTCAATATATAAATAACTCTTCCAATATTTCATTTAAGAGCAAACCATCAAAATATATAAGATTGTCTGACTTCTATAAATTATCTATACAGATCTCTGTGTAGTAACATTTGCACAATTGCTTCAATTCCAGAAATGAAATTACGTAATACATTAAATAAGAGAAATTTGATTTTCCCTTTTGCAGAGAAGATCCTGGAGGTAAATGAGATTACTATAGTGTTTACGCATATTTACACTGTCATGTCATTAATCTTTTATTCTTTCTACATAAATTGTCCATCTGGTTTCTAATTGGGATTAAAGGCCTAAATGAATGTGACACAGATTACAGTATCTGAGTATTATGAGATGAATTGAATTTGTAGTTAAACATTGGCTGTATTAGGTTGATGGGGATTACTGTGGTTTCCTCAAGCGCTGGAAGCTTTTCATCTTGGCTTTGTTCAAGAGCATAGGGTGATCCATGTCATGCCTTCTCTGAGCGAAATTATGGAAAAAACTTGTTGCCTAGTAATGCAGACCACAGACATAAATTTTGTCATAAATACTATGGATCTCCCAGATCATGCACACAACTCTACTTTCTTATACACAAGACCCTTCCTGTGATCAGTCATTCCAAATAGGAGCTTAAATGAAATAACAATGTGTCTTCTTGTAAGCTACTAGGGTACATTGAGTGTTAAGAAAATGCAAACTGTACATGATCATTTGGTTTTGGTCGTCTGTTCTGAACTTTTTCCGATTGTGAAATACCAGCAGAGCAGCGCATACTTGCAGCCCTCATCCACACTTCATTCATATTATTGCCAACCATCCACAAATTTTTGGATAGTCTATAAAAATATGGCACTTTTTCTCATGTCCATAAAAAAAATTTGATGTGTCCGTGATTTTCTTTTAATTGCATGTAGTTAAAGACTGTAGACATAGACCACTTATAATCTTAAGATTTACTATGGTATTCTAATCAGTCTGTAAAAAATGTTGGTTGTCCAAGATCAGCATAAAAAAAAAAATCAAGTCTACGTACATTTTTTAAGTCATTAAAACTCATATATATCTCCTCCACAGATTCCATGTAAAGAAACTATAATTATTTCCGAATCCCCCATATTCTTAAAATGACTGGGTAGTCCACACTTTACTCTGCACTGATGTTCTAAAATATCAATGCAGAATAAGCTGCTTGCACATAATCATGCAGGAGCAGGGAGCCAGCTGTTACACACAGCCAATTCCCCATAGAGAATGTAAAGATGGTTTATTACCATCTATGCCTTCCTAATCGCTGTATACACAGTCCTTAGAGACCCAGTCAGCTTTTTTATGCAGGTAATGGGCCAAATTTCTCCTGTAACTGGGGCTAATATGCAAGACCCAATTACAGGAAATCAGCAATAAACAGAATGTATTAATATGTTAAAGTGCCCCCCCCAAAAAAAAAGATCTTTTAGGATCTTATGGGGGGTACAATATATGAAATAAATGTAAATTTAAATAAAAAACCCACTGCAAAACTGCAAGTTCAAAGCTGTGTTTTTAACTCCGCTTCTGTTGAAAAAAAATGATGTCCAATATATAAAAATCATTTTTATGGAAAAAGGAATGCAATTTAAGTTTTTTTGTTAGTGGTCAATTGTGGTGGGAAAAAAATTAAGAAGAAAAAAACGTAAAAATATACACCTTTTTTCCTATTTTTCTTTACATTTTCCCTGATATCAGCAAATAAAAATGGAATACAAAAATTACTTAAAAATGAATCACTATGTATCATGGAAAAAAAGTGGTGAAAATTATTTAAATGTAAGGAAGAGAAAAAAACTTTAAAACCATTAAAAGTGCATGTGCGATAAAGCCCAAAAATGTGCCTGGTCAAGGAATGGGGTAAAATATCTCCATTAGGCAATCTACTTTATATATGATATGACATGTAATTTTTCTAATAAATATTTATAAACTGATCACTTCTTTTCGAATTCACTACATCCAAATTCCAGTGGGTCGGAAGTGTACATACATCAAGTTGACATTGCCTTTAACTACCTTAGAAAATTTCTAAAAACATCAAGGCTTTAGAAGCTTCTTATGGGCTAATTGACTTCATTTGAGTTAATTGGATGTGTTCATGTGGCTGTATTTTAAGGCCTACGTTCAAGATCTATTTGCTCTCCAGAATGTACCAGACTTATCGAGGGCCCCAAAAAGCAATTTTCAAATGCCTGAAGGTATCCTGTTCATTTGCTCAAATGATAGTATGCAACATTGAACATAGGATCATGCAGTTGCTACATCGTTCATGAAGGAGATGCAAAAATATGAATCAATCCAAGAACAGCAAACTACATTGTGAAAATAATGGAGGAATGGGTACAAAAGTATTTCTACCAAGAGTAACTCATGTCCTATATCGACCTCAACTCAAATTCCACTCAGAAATCAAGAAGCCACTGCTTCAAAGTTACTGTAGAAAAAAGCCAGTTTATATTCTGCAGTTGCATATAGGGACATGGAAATATCCTCTGCTCTGATGAAGCCAAAATGGGTTTGTTTGGCCATAATGACCACTGTTATGTTTGAAGGAAAAGGGGGAGGCTTGCAAGCCAAAAACACCATCCCAACCATTAAGCATGGGGCACTATTATATTAAGGTGAATCTCTGCTGCTGTAAAGACTAGTGCACTTCATAAAATAGATGGAATAATGTTGAAAGAAAATCATGTGGAGATATTGAGGCAGCATCTCACGATATCATCCTAAAAGTTAAAACTTTGCTACAAATAGGTTTTCCAAATGGACAATAACCCAAAACAAACTTCCAAAGTTGTGTCAAAATAGCTTCAGAAAAACTAAGTAAAAGTAATAGAGTGGCCATCATAAAGTCTTTACAATGTTAGTCACATAGAAAAATTATGGGCAGAGCTAAAAAATGGCATGTGAACAGAGAGGCCTACAAACCTGACTTCATTTCTGTTAGAAGGAATGGGCCAAAATGTCAGCATCTTATTGTGAGAAGCCTGTGGAAAGCTACCCAAAAGTTTTGACCCAAGCTATACAATTTAAAGGCAAGTTTGCCAAATACTAGCCACATGTATGTAAAGATCTGAGCCACTGGGAGTGTGATAATAAAATCATTGGGGGCCAATTCATCAAGAATGGAGTAGCATTCTTGGTGTGCAAAACGCTGGCACATTTGATTAATTTGATAGGGGTGTGTGGCCTTGCCCCCGTTGCGACTCTCCCCAGCTCCGCCCATATGGGCAGAGCTGATTCATATTGGTGTGAAAACTCTAAAAATTTAAATTTTTTGTACAACTCCCCATTGTGCAAAAATGTTCTGACTTTTCAAAGCTTTTGCAACACTTTTCTGGCGTTAACATTTGATGAAACTGCCCCATTGTCTTTAGTGTTATGCTGACAGTTCACCTTTAAATAAAATAAAAATTAGCCATGATCCTAACCAACCTAAGAGAGGGAATGTGTGCTAAGATTTAATGTTAGGAATTGTGAAAAACTGAGTTTTAAATGGGTTGTCCACTACTATGATATTGCTAACCTATTTTTAGAATAGGTCATCAAAATTAGATCGGTGGGGGTCCGAGACAAATTGCATGAGCTCTGGCAGCAGCTGGCTGTAAACCGTATGTGGCGCACAAAAACACCAATCTAATATTTATTTCCTTATTTCTCTGCAAATGAATTAATTTGTTATTGAATGTGCCATCAGTTATGATCTAAGAAAGTTTGGCCACCAAGATTAACTCAGTCTACAGAATAAATGAAGGAAATGTGTGTTATTTATTAGTGCATGAAAATGATTTACGGTGTTTCGGTGCATTGGTGGTAACACTGGCTCACTTCAGTGTGAAAAAGCACAGACTATAATAAATCTTCAGAAGGGTACACAGGTGTAATATAAAAGTTGTGGGTGCTTGTATTGTTGGAAAGGGAACAAAGGAATAGATATGATCAGGAGGTACTCCTTTGGTGAATACAAAAAATCATCTATTTTATAATGAACACCATTATATATTTTTTTATTTCCTTCTCAAAATCGTAAAGAAGGCTATGACTGTGTTATTCCTGCCTTAGAAAGTGAACAAAGAGATTGGCTTTCCTTAAAAGGGTAAATAGATTTTTCAGGAAAAGAAAGTATGAAACGCTCAAATGATGTTTTGAAACTTCCCTCATCTGAAAAAAATGAAAAAAAAAAAAGTGAATTGGGATTTTCCTTTGTTTTAGATTATCCCAGTGAAACTTGAGTTGTTTTGGTAGTTATTAACATATTCCTCTTTTTATTTCTTTGTGTTTTTTTTTTTTTTTTTCAAATAATGATCAAACAGAGCAAGGCAATTGAAGGATTTTGTACTCTCAAGCCATGGTGCAACAGTCATATATGGATGTGTAGATTAGCACATATTGTTCTGTGAGGTCTCCTGTGATACCAGATTGCAGCACAAGATTGGGGATGAGGAACCATATACACTAAATAAACAAAAGTATTGGAACACACTTCTTAATTATTGAATCCAGGTTTTTCATTCAGCCCCATAACCACAGGGGTACAATATCCAGCCCATCACTGTGCCATTTGCCTTTACTAATATTAGTGATAGAACAGCTCCTTCTAAAGAACTCACTCTGATGGCAGCGCGGTCCTCTAATAGGACGTCACCGGTGTAACATGTCAGTTTATTACATTTCTTCTTACATTATACGATCTGCTTTGAGTGATATTGTTGAAAAGTGTAAGGGACCACCCTAACTCAGCCATGAAGTGTAGACCACGTAAAAAAGTTAGATGGGGTCACCGAGTACTGAGGTGCATAATGCATAAAAGTCACTAACGCTCTGTGGACTCAAATGCAGAGCTGTAAACCTTCCCTGCCATTAATATCAGCACACAAACTGCACCAGGAAGTTCTTGGGATTGATAATACAGTTGCATTCAAGCCTTACATCACCAAGCACTATTCCAAGCATTAGAGGGCGTGGTGTAAACATCACCAATCACAATGCCAAGCATTAGATAGGGTAGTGTAAAGTTATCACCACTGGAGTCTGGAGCAGTGGAAATTATGGATCACACTTTTCTATCTGGTGTCTAATGAACAAGTCTGGGTTTGTTGAATGCCAGGAGAACATTTGCTGCCTGGCTGCATGGTACCAACTGTAAAGTTTGGTAGAGGAGGGAGAATGCTATGGGGTATTTTGCCAGAATTGATGTGGAAAAACTTAAAGGGGTACTCTGGGGAGATAAAAAAAGATGTTGTACTATCCATGCCCTCATAAATTATAAAAATGAGATGCCCAGGGCAGTTACTTGATCTTTAAAACATTTGAAATTCAGTGTGACAGGAGCTGCTCCGTTACGTTACGTCACACAGAAATGTGAAGCTCCCTGCTGTGAGTAACAGCCAGTCCGAGAAGAGAGGGTATGGCCACCCCCCTGTTCTCCCCAGAGAAACAGCTATTATCAGGAGACTGGCTGTTAGTAATAGCATGGAGCTGTACACTGCTGTAATGTCCCAGAGGGAGGGGTGAGCAGTGAAGAGCAGCTGCTATCACACCAGCCCCCTGATAATGTCTCCCTGTCTGCAGGACAAGATAAGGTGGCATGGCCTGTCCCTGGCTTTTAGTAGCCACCAGTCTCCTGATAATGTCTCCTTCACTGGCAGGGAGCAGGCCACATCCCCTCACTTTGGACTGCAGAAATGGAAACTATCGGGGAGCTGGCTGCTACTAGAAGCTGGGGGGCAGGTCACGCCCTCTCACCTCAGACTGCAGACAGGGAGACATTATCAGGGGACTGGCATGACAGGAGCATTACATCAGTGTGCAGCCCCATTGTGTTATCAGCCAGTCTCCAGATAATAGCTGTTTCTCTGTAAAAAACAGAGGAGTGGCCACGCTCCCTCTTTTCAGGCTGGCTCTTACTCACAAGGGGGAGCTTTACACTGCTGTGTGAAGTAATGTTCCAGATGAGAGGAGGGGAGCAGTGATGAGCAGCTTCTGTCACACTGAATTACAAGTGTTATGAAGATAACAGAACTGCACTGGGAATCTCATCTTTAGAGTTTGAGGGCAGGGACAGTACAAACGCTTTTTATCTCTCCGGAGTACCCTTTTAACTAGCTGCACATAGCTCTGACACCAAACTCAACAATCAACTTTGGGATACATGGAGATTGCAAGCCAGGTCTTCTGGTTCTACATTAGTGTCTGACCTCACAAATGTTCTTCTGAATAATTGGGAAAAATGTGAGTGATTTGTCAGCTTTTACCATATAAATTTCTATATAAGGCAATTTGTCAATCAGTATTGTTCATGCCTGGGAAGCAGATTTTAAAGGGTTTGTAAAAAAATATCAAGGATATTATATATAGGACATAATTTCTTGATCACCAATCCCAAAAATCTGGCTCTAAAGTTCCCCATCGGAATCGAGCATGGCCAAAAATGCCACCACTGCTCCATACATTGTCTATGGGATTACTGAAGATAACTGAGCGCAGTGCTTTACTATTTCCAGTTATCCCATAGATGATGAATGGAGCAGTGTTGCACATGTGCAGCCATTGTTCTGTTGAAATGGGACACTACAGAGCCCAGTCCTTCAAATCAGTGAGCTCTTAGCAGTGGGACCATTAGCAACTGTGGATAGGTGATAATTTACTAAGCTGGGACAACTTCTAAAAACCTATATGGAAGATTATATACCTTAAGGCTCATCTGCGACCTCCAGCTTTTGCTGCTTTCATATAAGTTAGCATAGTAGATTTGCATAAACTGTGCTAAATTTCTATATGGAGAAATTGGTAAAAGTGTGTTTAATGTTTACTTATTTTTAGTCTTTTTGTGCTTTTGTAAATCAATTTTTTTTATGAATTTACTGTTTTTTATTCTTTTATATTTTCAGGTTAGTTCATGGGTGACCTGGATAATCCTTGCCGCTGGGTCCATGGAGGAGAAAAGGGAAGTGTTCTCCCATTTGGTGCATATCGCAAAGTGTTGTTGGAATATGGGCAATTACAATGCGGTGATGGAATTCCTGGCAGGACTCAGGTACTACTTAATTGAAGAGAGGTGAAAGCAGCTGCTATAAACATCAATTGGCACAATGTCAGATAGGGTTTTAAATAGCGCTACAATTACAGATCTTTGCGGACTGTTTGGAACCAACGTGAAGAGGTCATAATGTTTACATGCTTAAAGCAGTCGTGTTTAATCTGTTAAAATATTAAGTATAGTTAAAGTAAATTCTAATGTCAGCGAAGAAGCTAAAAGAATGGAAAACAATGAAGATGGCGTTTAGGGTTTGCAGGTTTATTCAACACACTTCTGCACGGCATATCATTTCTCATAGCTTTATTTATTGGCATAAAACATACTCCACAAAATGTTAAAGGAGTGGGCCGACATTGGAAACTGTTTTTCATTAGTTTCTAAATTTAAATTAATCTTACTAGTATACCATATTTTTTTCGACTAGCTATGGGACACACCTTTCCATAAGATATAGGCCAGATTTAGACAGCAGAAAATAGGAAAAACAAATTTCCTATTAAATAAAGCTTCCCTTGCTGTGTAAAGAAGTATATGGGGTCAGTATGCGGGTAATTAATTTTAATACACTAGAGTAAAGTAGGAAGGTGGTAATATTCTTTTTACTCTTTCTCTGCAGCATCTGCATTATACACATATAGCTTTACAGCACGTGCATTATGTACACACTTTATAGTGCACACTTATACACAACACTGCTGCATGCACAGTACACTCACACACAGCTCTGCTGTATACACACAGCAATGCTACATACACACTCAGTTCTGCTACATGCACAATCAGTTCTGCTACATTCATACAGTTCATCTACATGCACACAGCTCTGCTATATACATGCACAGATCTGCTACACATACACGCACAACTCTGCTACATACACCTAAACACGGCTTTCCTTCATACACACACAACTCTGTTACGTCAACACATTCACCTCTGCTACAACATACATTACCACATTTTGAAGTTTCTTTCAGGTATAACTGATCACATGGCCTAAAAGGTCTTTTAGCTAGCCAGGACCCGCAGCATCTGTAGCTTTCTCTACTGCCCTGCATGGTGATCACTACAGGAAAGATAACTTTGCCGCTGCAGTGTTCTCTCAGTGACCAGGAAGGACATTATATCAGTGTTCTCTTTGATCATAGGAGGTTGCCTTCAGACTATAAGGTGCACACTTTTTTATCACGATTTAATTCTTGCTAAAAGTGCATCTTATATTTCAAAAAATCAGTACTTTCCCTGTGAATTTCTTTATAGATTGCCGAATTTCAGTGGCAGTTCTGGATACTTTCTCTCCTCTCCGTGTTTTTGTCCTGCTTGAACATGGCTTAGTTTATTAGCTTTGCGGGCTCCTTTTTCCATTGCGACTGATGCTGAGACAGAGAAATGAGCTGGCTTAACTAATAAACTGACCCCAGATAGAAAGCCCCCATGATTATACTATCATCGACACACAGAGATTGGGAGGATCCGCTCTGTGTCAGAACCAAAACAGTAGTGGAGATTCTGGGAATAGGGGACTGGGACTAAAATTGGAATATTTATAAAGATTTCACAATTTAAAGTATTTTCGTAAGTTTAATTTTACATTTGGAAAGCAAGGTCAAGCTTTTTTTTTTTTTTAGAGCTTTTTTTTTTTTATAACAAAAGTCTTGTTACTTTCAACCAAAGTTATTTTTTTGCAGAGAACTAACCCCATGACTTTATAGCATTAGAGAGCATACTCTAGTGAGAAATGGTCGAGGTCTTGACATACACTACTTACTTGGTAATGTCATATTATAAAATCTAGTTTATTGGCTTTTTTTTTTGTTTCGTCTTAGGTCAAGAAAAGTGTTGAAAATGTGGCAATTCATGGATCAAAGTGACATAGAAACGATGAGAAGCTTGAAAGATGCTATGGCTCAGCACGAGTTCTCCTCGGAGTACAGAAAAGTAGTGAATAGAGCCTTGAATATTCCAGGTTGCAAGGTAGTTCCTTTCTGTGGCGTCTTTTTGAAGGAGCTTTGTGAAGTCCTTGATGGAACCTCAAGTCTTTTAAAACTGTGTCCTCGATTCAATTCTCAGAATGAAACACTGGAGGTAACTATAGCAGCCCTTTCTTGTTTTAACTGTGTATATACTGGATTTTTTGGTGGGGGAGGGGTTAATGAAAATGTTCATGATCTCTCTTATTGTTTTAATACAATGTTGGATCATTGAGTAATGTAACAATATTCCGTCTCTGTTACAATGTCTGTTTCTAAGTCTAGCTTTCTGCCCTCTGCTTGTTAAAGAAGGTTTTCCATGTATATATTTTTTATTAAATATGTGTATATATGTTATAATGTAGTGTGAGTGTATTAATATAATATAGGCCACCTACTGCTGCTTTTTCCGGCGTCCAGCACCGTTCTGCTTTGCTACTCAGTGACTTCACCTTATTTGCAAGTAGCCGGCTCACTTTATATTCTATGTGTGAGTCGGAAGTCTCTTTTACAATATACCGTATATACTCGAGCATAAGCCGACCCGAATATAAGCCGAGGCACCTAATTTTACCACAAAAAAACAGGGAAAATTTATTGACTCGAGTATAACCCTAGGGTGGGAAATGCAGCAGCTATGGTAAATTTCCCCATCCTGGTAAGTATTGCCCACTCCTCACCAATCCTGGTATGCATGGCCCCCTCATCCCCAATACTGGTATGCATGGCCCCCTCATCCCCAATCCTGGTATGCATGGCCCCATCATCCCCAATCCTGGTATGCATGGCTCTCCTCAACCCAGTCCTGGTATGCATGACCTCATCATCCCCAATCCTGGTATGCATGGTACCCTTCATCCCCAATCCTGGTATGCATGGCTCCATCATCCCCAATCCTGGTATGCATGGCACCCCTCATCCCCAATCCTGGTATGCATGGCACCACTCATCCCCAATTCTGGTATGCATGGTCCCCTCATTCCCCATCCTGGTATGCATGGCTCCCCTCATCCCCAATCCTGGTATGCATGGCCCCCTCATTCCCAATCCTGGTATGCATGGCCCCATCATCCCCAATCCTGGTATGCATGGCCCCATCATCCCAATCCTGATATGTATGGCCCCCCTATCCTGGTTTGCATCACTTCCCATCACTGCACACATTAAAAAAATAAACACTCATACTCACCTTTCTTCCCTCTGCTCCAGCGCTGCTCCTGTTCTGCCAGCAGCCGCTCGCCTCCGCATCTGAGCAGTGCATGACGTCACTGCCATGCGCTCTGATGCCGAGGTGAGCTGCGGGATTATTCACTCCTCTCCACGCCGGGACTATGTGCGTGGAGAAGAGCGAACATCCCTGTTCTTTAATGGCGTGCGCACAGTGTCAGCAGCGTCACATCTCCCGCTGCGGCTCTGCTGTCTTGTGTGCCCGCTACTAAAGTGAATGCATATTCACTCTTCTCCATGCCCATGCTGACACACTGTGCACGCTATTAAAGAAATTAATATTTACCCCTCTCAACTCCCATGAGCTTGGAGAAGGGTGAATATTCATTTCCCTTTAGTAGCGGGCACACATGGTAGCTGCAGCAGCCAGCTATTGCGTGTGCCCCGCTCCTCCTCCACCGCAACCCCACCCCACACTATCCACCACTGGACTCTGTATATACTCAAGTATATACCTGAGTATAAGCCAAGGGGGGCTTTTTCAGCCTAAAAAATGGGCTGAAAAAGTCGGCTTATACTCGAGTATATACGGTAAGTCTATGGAGACTCGTTCTGATTCTCCATAGGCTTACATTGTAAGAGCCCTTCTTGGTCATGTGGAGCAGAGCATGACCCTGCCAGTCTGCAGAGAAGTGACATTACTGAGTAGAGGAGAAGAACCGCGATGGACACCGGAGAGAGCGGTGGTAGGTGAGTATATTAGTACACTCACACTACATTACATGCACATATATACACATTTAATAAAAAAAATATAGGTAGGAGTGCCTTTTTAAATAAACAATATAGATTAGATTAATCACATAAAAGGAGGTATTACCATAAATACAATATTATACATTGCATAAAAAAAAATTCAAATGAATGGGAGACCTATAGTACATTGCCAGACTTAATGCACCAAAGCTCTGTTCACAATAAGCTTATAGAAGTAGATCAAACAGGACAACAAAAAATCAACATCTTTATTACCAGTGGGACCTCCTTGACGTTATGCCCTATAATGTGGAATCAAAACGTTTTAAATTTCTAGATGTAAAAGTAATTAATGTAAATGGAATTCTATCAGGACATTAGATGCAATATTGCAAAAAAATTAATAACACTTCAAGGACTTGTTTGGCTTGGACTGTTCAACCTTGGGTTGGAAGTCAATCTGTGACCAGCTCAATGGGTGAGCAACCTGCAATCTACTGTGGTATCACTGTCCAAGGAAGTAGTCTTTAACTCTGCCTTCCAGAGATGAGGGCAGTACTGAATACCATTTTTATATCAGATACGGTAATTTAGTGGCCTTTTTAGAAAGGCCGGTCACAATTCTGTGCTTACAGAACAATAGTTAACATAATCATTCCGTGTGCATAGAATATCATAACTATTGGCAGCACATTGGCACCCGTTTAAACAGGACAATGTGCTGTGGATAACAATTATTTTAATTCCAGCATGAACTATCCAATCACTCAATGAACACTCGTTAATCCAGCGATTGCCAGCGTGTTTACAAAAGCCGATTATTGCTGAACAAGCATTCCAACAAACGCTTGTCCCCATCAGCTTGTCCAAATAGGCCTTTAGGTTTAGTTATGGGCAGGTCTGGACTGGCCATCTGGCAATCCTGGCAAATGCCAGATGGGCTGGTCAGGCTGTGGGCCTCATTGTCTGGTAAGCTGTTAAAAGTATCGGCATCTTTAGGACACCAATACTGTTAACAGGTGCTATGGAGCACAGAACCAAGAGGTGCCAGAGACACCGGATGCACTGTGACATTGGATAGGAAACGAGATGGAGGCTGTGGAGGACAAGGAGTCTGGATTAGGTGAGTAAGGATTTTTATTTTGGGGTTCTGTGGGGGACCATCATACTATATAGGCAGTTGTGGGCTGGACTATACATAATGTTAGATTGCAATATTATTATTATTGCGGTATTATTATTCTTCAATCTCATATAGCTGTATTATTGGTCTTATTAGAAATATTGGTCTTGCAGTAAATCTTGAGTTCCCCCAAGCAGGGTAATATTAGTAATATATATCCCCATCTGGGGCTCGGGGACAGGGACAGCATGGGCCTGTGTGCATTCAAATGGCAGGGCTGAATTTCAGTCCGTGTCCATCCCTGGTTATGCGGCAGTTTTCCCAAACTTCAGTCCTCAAGAGCCACCAACAGGCCATGTTTTCAGGATTTCCTTTGTATTGCACAGGTGATGGAATTATTTTATCACCTGTACAATACTAAGGAAATCCTGAAATCATAATCTGTTGGTGGCTCTTGAGGACTGAAGTTGGGGAACATTGAGGATCCCCCATGATAACTCAGCATTACTAAGAGTTTTATAAACCCCTTGAACATAAAAATGACCTTTCTTACTTTACAATGAGCCATAAGTAAGAGAAATCGTTGGTTTTTCTTGCAGTTTGTATCTGACTACAATGGACAAGACAGGTTTATTCAGCGAATAGGGAAAGATGGGATAAACAACACCGAAAAAGAATCAACAGTCAACAACATCATGCAGACCATTCGTAGCTGCAACCGCAGCCTGGAATCTGAGGAGAGCGAAGACAACGGTAGTGAAAACAGCACCATGAGAAAAAACTCTGTCGTGGATAGGAGCAGATTTCAGTGAGTGTTACACCTACATTTTTATACTTGGTGTTATGAAATTGTACATGTATTCTCATGACTGATTCATTCCAGGCAACCCACTGCTAAACCAGTAAAACTATCCAGTCAGATCCAGGAACGTCAAGAATCCTGGTGAAATTTCTAAAAATTTATATCTGAACAATGAAAAAATAGTTGCGTTAATACAATGCACATGGGTCTTTGCTGAAGAACGCTTGGAAGTTATTTCTGATGGGTTTCATTATTTATGTTTTTAACTTTGGATTCTATCAGTGAAGTTGTGCAAAAATATGAATATTCAGCTTTGAGAGTTTTTTTTTTTAAATATATACGATTAACCCCTTTACCCCCGAGGGTGGATTGCACGTTAATGACCGGGCCAATTTTTACAATTCTGACCACTGTCCCTTTATGGCGTAATTACTCTGGAACGCTTCAACGGATCCCACTGATTCTGAGGTAGTTTTTTCGTGACATATTGTACTTCATGATTGTGGTAAAATATCTACAATATCACTTGCGTTTATTTGTGAAAAAAACAGAAATTTGGCGAAAATTGTGAAAATTTCGCACTTTTTAAACTTTGAATTTCCATACCCTTAAATCAGAGAGATATGTCACACAAAATAGTTAATAAATAACATTTCCCACATGTCTACTTTACATCAGCACAATTTTGGAACCAGATTTTTTTTTTGGAAGTTATAAGGGTTAACAGTTGACCAGCGATTTCTCATTTCTCCAACAAAATTTACATAACCTTTTTTTTAGGGACCACATCACATTTGAAGCGACTTTGAGGGGCCTTTATGACAAAAAATACCTAAAAGTGCCACCATTAAAAACTGCACCCCTCAAGTTGCTCAAAACCACATTCAAAAAGTTTATTAACCCTTCAGGTGCTTCACAGGAATTTTTGGAATGTGGAAGAAAAATATAAAAATGTAAATTTCTTCACAAAAGTTTTACTTTAGACCCCAATTTTTTTTATTTTCGCAAGGGTATCAGGAAAAAATGGACCACAAAATTTGTTGTGCAATTCCTCCTGAGCACACCAATACCCCATATGTGGGGGAAAACCACTGTTTGGCGCACAGCAGAGTTCGGAAGGGAAGGAGCGCAATTTGACTTTTTGAATGTATAATTTGCTTGAATAATTAGTGGACGCCATGTTGCATTTGGAAAGCCTCTGATGTGCCTAACCAGTGGAAACCCTCCACAAGTGACACCATTTTGGAAACTAGACCCCTCAGGGAACTTATCTAGATATGTGGTGAGCACCCTGAACCCCCAGGTGCTTTACAGAAGTTTATAACATGGAGCTGTGAAAATAAAAAAATCTAACTATTTCCATAAAAACAATGTTTTAGCCCCAATTTTTTTATATTCACAACGGTAAGATCAGAAAATGGACCCCAAAAACTTTTGTGCAATTTCTTCTGAGTACGTCGATACCCCATATGTAGGGCAAATACACTGCTGGGCGCAAGGCAGGGTTCAGAAGGGAAGGAGCACTGTGTGACTTTTTGAACGCAAAACTGGTTGGAATTGAGAGTAGACGCCATGTTGCATTTGGAGAGCCCCCTGATGTGCCTAAATAGGGGAAACCCACCACAAGTGATCCCATTTTGGAAACTAGACCCTTCAAGGATTTTATCAAGGGGTATAGTGAACATTTTGAACCCAGAGGTACCACACAGAATTTGATAACATTAGGTCATCATATTGAATAAGTTGTCATTAGTCTTGAGCGCAAGTGCTCACTACATGAGTTTGCATCGGGTACGCGGGTATGCACCATGTATCGCGGGTACTTAAGTGACATGTTCGAGTCCCCGCCCCGCATGTTTCACGGTTGTTAGACACCCAACACTCGTGCATGGCAGGCAATCCCCGCAAGGTTTTTTTGGCCGCAAAGCATATGGGGAGGAAACTCGAGCATGTCACTCCAGCACCTTCGATACTCAGTGCATACCCGAACACCCAATGCAAACTCAAGTAGCGAACACTTGCGCTCAACACTAGTCCCCATATCGTTGTCATTTTTTTTTTTTTACTTTTGAAAAAATCTCAACCCCAACACAACCCTAGCACAACCCTAACCCTAGCACAACCCTAACCCTAAAGTTTATTTTTTACTCTTTTCCTTGTGTGGTATAAGTGATTAGATGACTTTATTCTTTGAGCCGGTGTGATTACAGCGATGCCAGATTTACATCGGGTTTTTTTGATTGACAGCTGTCACACACTAAAAGACGCTTTTTTTGCAAAGACTAGTTTTTGCATCGCCTTATTTTTAGAGCTATAATTTTTCAATATTTCGGTCGACAGTCATGTGACGGCTTGTTTTTTGCGGGATGAGTTGACGTTTTTATTGGTACCATTTTTGGGCACGTGACATTTTTTGATCGCTTTCTATTCTGATTTTTGGGAGGCAGAATAAACAAAAACCAACAATTCATGAATAGTTTTTTTCTTTTATATATATATATATGTCGTTCCGTGGTGAAATTGATAAGGTAGCTTTATTCTTCAGGTCAGTACATTTACAGCTGTAGCACATTTATATTGTTTTTTATATTTTGGCGCTTTTACACAATAAAAACTATTTTATAGAAAAAAATAATTATTTTTGCATCGCTTTATTTTGAGAGCTATAACTTTTTTATTTTTCGGCTGATGGAACTGTTTGGTGGCTTGTTTTTTGCGGGACAAGATGACGTTTTCAGCTGTACCATTTTTATTTATATTCGTCTTTTTGATCGAGTTTTATTCCATTTTTTGTTTGGCGGTATGATGATAAAGCACCGTTTTTTGCTTTGTTTTTTATTTTTATTTTTTACCGTGTTCACTAAAGGGGTTAACTAGTGGGATACTTTTATAGGTCATGTCCAAATGTGTACTTTTTTTTATAATAATATTTCTTGATTGGTACATTATATTTTTATTTTTGGGGGTATTTTTTTTTAGAATTTTTTTCTTCACTTTTTGACAGTTTTCTTACTTTTACACTTTGTCCCACTATGGGACTTTCACTTTTTACAGTCTGATCAGCTGTATAGCATAGGAATGCAGCAGCATTCCTATGCTATATGCAGCCTGTCAGCGCTGCAAGCAGAAGATACTGTGATCGTGCACTGCGCATGATCAAAGTATCTTCCTGCTGTCTGGTGTCCCAGATGTTATCTGGGTCACCATGACGACTACGGGACCCGGCCTCAGACAGCGTGGGACGCCGGGAAAGAGGTGAGTACCAGCGCTTACCTCTGGAATGCTGCGATTGACTTCGATCGCAGCATTTTGGGGGTTAATGTGCAGGGAGCGGTGTGGGACCACTCCTTGCACTTAATACCTGGTGTCAGCTGTGTGCTGGCGAAATCGCCATGACGTACTAATACGTATCTGTTTCTTAAGTCCCAGTGCGCAGATACGTATTAGTACGTCATGGGCTAGAAAGGGGTTAAAGGGAATCTGTCAGCAGGTTTTTGCCACCTCATCTGAGAGCAGCATAATTTAGGCAAAGCGACCCTGAATCCAAGGATGTATCACTTAGATTACTGGGTGCAGCTGTTCTGACACAATCAGAGTCTTTAGCTTTAGCAATGCAGCAGAGCTGAGAGAGCTAACCCCACCCCACCACAGCTAACCCTGCCCACACCTTACTATGTACATGGATATAGACATTGAGCTGCTTATCACAGGAGGGGGCGGTATTGGACAAGAGCACACGTTGCTCTAGTCCAAACGATGGTAATCACCAGGTGATAAAACCTTCAGTATAAGTAAATGGCACACAGCCTGACATGTGACACATTGTTGAAATCTGTGTTTTAACCCCTATATCATGCTGTCCTGAGATTACATAGCAAAAAATTGCTGACAGATTCCCTTTAACATGTAGTATTTTTTTCAGCACAGATAAAATTTCTTGTGGAATAACCCCTTAATAATAGAACTTATGAAACGCCTGGTTTTAAACATATTTTGTATTAAAACCCTATAATACTGCCCCATTGTGTCTCTTTCATCCTTATGGTGTATTCATAATTATTTCATATGGACAAAACTTCTCCAGTCTGCTTATTCCCCCTCATCCTCGATTTTGAGGAAGGATTAAAAGGAACCTGTCGGCAGGTTTTATTTTTTTACAGTATATAATCTGAGAGTAGCATGACATAGGAAAACTATCCTGATTCCAGATATTCGGCTGCATGCTGTTATTTTGATAAAATCCCTGTTTTCTCTGCTGCAGATTTAGCAGTTCTCTGAATGCTGAGCTCTGTATAATTCCGTCCATACCACGTATTGGCAGCTTTCTCTGTTCATTGTGCATAGACTAAAAGCTGCCTATCAGTGGTGGGGGCGGGGTTATACAGCGTAGGAGGACTATATGGCACAAGAGAACTAGTCCTCTAGTGATAATCTCTTGGTGATAAAATATAGATTTTATTGAAACTGCAGCAAGTAGCCTAGTAAGTGACACATCACTGAAATCTGGCTTTCTGCCCCTACATTCTGCTGTTCTCAGATTAAATAGCAAAAAACTCTGCTGACAGATTCCCCTTAATGCTTTTAGTAGAGATGAGTGGCTTGATTTGCAGACAATCGAGTTCAAGCTGAATTTAAAAAAAAACAAAACAAGTCTTGCTCGGCACCATTTGCCTTCACTGCTGAAGCATCAGAGAGCAGGCAAACGTCATTTTGTGTTGCCACACGGGCCTCCCCTTAATGCCCTGCAGCTGTGACATCTTACGGTCTATCATACCTTGTACAGTGGTGGTCAGTACCTGGGACTTCACAGATCAGTTTGTACAGCAGAGTCACTTTCCATCTCCAGGGTCACTGGGTAAATCTTTTCAGTATTGAAATTCGCAAAAATGTATTCACCGCAAATCAATTTTTTTGGAAAAATTTGGCAAAGTGAATTTGAATTTCAAAACATCCGCTCAGCTTTACTCTTGAGCAAGCTATCCATATAGGAAGGTGTTGGTATGTGCAGAGGCAAATGTGTCTTCTCTAACAAGCAGAGATGGGACCGACATGGGACAGGGACATATAACATGTCAGGCAGAGACACTTTTTAGACAGTTTAGGGAGGACTAATTAGTGAATAGTTTTGAAGAGAGGCATGAAAATGCGAAGATTCTTCCTCTGGGCATGGGGACCATAAAGCAGTGAATGTGAAAAGAATGCTACCAGTCACAAGGGACCTTGTGGAAACAATGGGGAGTCAAAATATGGGAAAAAAATATTTTATCACTATATAGTATTTAACGAATTCACTGTGGATGCCGGTAGTTTCAGATGAGTGAAAAAGATTTGTGGGATAACCTAGTAGACAACAGTAGTGTAGACTTCACTATTATCCTAACTATGACAGTTATCTGACACTTAGCGGTACTCTATGGAGTTAACAACAAGAATTAACCCCTTAAGGACCGGAGCATTTTCCGTTTTTTCGTTTTCGTTTTTTGCTCCCCTTGTTCCCAGAGCCATAGCGTTTTTATTTTTTGGTCAATATGACCATGTGAGGGCTTATTTTTTGCAGGACGAGTTTTACTTTTCAACGCCATTACTAGTTTTACCATATCCTGTACAGGAAAACGGGAAAAAAATTCCAAGCGCCGTGAAATTGCGAAAAAAAGTGCAATACCACAGATGTTTTTTTTTTTGCCACGTTCGCTGAATGCTAAAACTGACCTGCCATTATTATTCTCCAGGTCATTATGAGTTTGTAGACACCAAACATGTATAGGTTTTTTTTTATTTAAGTGGTGAAAATAAATTCCAAAGTTTGGTAAAAAAAAAAAAAAAAATGGTGCCAGTTTCCGAGACCTGTAGTGTCTCCATTTTTTGGGATCTTGGGCTGGGTGAGGGCTTATTTTTTGCGCACCGAGCTGAAGTTTTTATTGATGCTATTTTGGGGTAGATCTGATGTTTTGATCGCCCGTTATTGCATTTTATTGCAATTTTGTGGCGACCAAAAAACGTAATTCTGGCGTTTAGAATCTTTTTCTCGTTACGCTGTTTACCGATCGGATTAATTATTTTTTTATATTGATAGATCGGGTGATTCTGAATGCGGTGATACCAAATATATGTATGTGGTTTTTTTTTTTAATTATTTTATTTTGAATGGGGCGAAAGGGGGGTGATTTAAACTTTTATATTTTTTTTATTTTTTTTTATATTTTTTAAAACATTTTTTTTCACTTTTTGCTTGCTTCTTTAGTCTCCATAGGAGACTAGAAGCAGCACTCATTTGATCGGCTCTGCTGTATACAGGGGACGAGCAGATCCCCTGCATGCAGCAGAAATGGTCCAGTGCTATGAGTGCCGACCACTAGGTGGCGCTCATAGCAACCAGATCATGACAACCACTGGTGTCTGCTGCAGACCCAGGGTTGTCATGACCACCCATGGGCGATCCGCGGTCATGTGACGGGGTCGCTGATGGGCGGGGTAAGTGACGCGCTTCCCGGAAGCGCGAATTAAATGCCGCTGTCGGAGATTGACAGCGGCATTTAACATGTTAACAGCCGCGGGTGGATCGCGAGTCCACCCGCGGCTGTTGCGGGCACATGTCAGCTGTAATAATCAGCTGACATGTGCTCGGTTCAGTACGGGCTCAGCGCCGGAGCCCTCACTGAACCAGGGGTGATGACACAGGGTGTACTAGTACGCCCTATGTCGTAAAGGGGTTAAAGGGGTTTTCCCATGAACGAGAGTTGATTTTAATAGATCTTGGAATAATAATAAATTCCACAATTGGATGTGTTTAAATAAAATGTTCCTGTGCTGAGATAATCTTATAAATGTGCCGCTGCTGTGTACTGTGTAATGGCTGTGTCTTACAGTGCAGGAACATGGTCTGATCATACCACAGCTCCTGGGCAGGGGAGGAAGCAAAAAACAATACAGACAGGACAGCACGGGATCACAACTGATTCTTTTTGTGAGGTAAAACTTTTCACTGTCTGTTTTTGGACATGTTTTACTTCAAAGAAAGAATCAGCTGCAATCCCCTGTTGAAATATATGTATACTCTTTTGCTTCCTCCCCTGCCCATTAGCTGTGGTATGAACAGACCATGTCCCTGCACGGTCAGACACGGCCATTACACAGTACACAGCAGGGGCACATTTATAAGATTATCTCAGCACAGGAACTTTTTATTTAAACACTTTCAATTGTGGAAGTTATTATTATTCCAAGATCTATTGATTAAAATTAACTTTTGTTCATGGGAAAACCCCTTTAAGGATGAAGTCTAAAAACAATTAGGTAACAAATAGTAATAATTTGAGACCTACGTTGATCTTCACATTGTAAACCCCTGGCCTTAAACTGTTCTAAAACTGGAGGATTTCAGCCATAATGTACATCTGTTGGATAAAATACAAAGAAATGGCACATTATGTATATTCCTTCTATGGAGACCTTCATTATGTGTGGTGGAAAGGCTATTCAGCCATCTTTATAGGAAAGGGTTCTTTACAGTTAGAGCAGTGAGTGTGTGCAATGCCCTACCACAGGAGGTAGTAACAGCAGACACTATATTACCATTTTTTTTTAAAAAAGGGGTTTAATGCTTTACTCATACCAGATGATATTGAGGATTATAAATAATCTATAATTAGAGATGAGGGTTGTTCTACTCGAACTGTTCGCCAATCTCAAATTCGAGCTGTTTTGGGCGGTGTTCGAGCCGTTCGGCGAACACGAACAATTTGAGAAAAATTCGGCTGTTCGAGGTTATGTTCGATAACTGTTCGTGCACCAAAATCATAACTGGATTTTTTCTCAGTAATGATGAAAATTAATGTTAATACGCAGTTTGAGTGTACAGCGGGGCAGGGGATGGATCTCTGCAGGAACAATGAAGATCTCCATTTTTTTTTCTCTTTCCCGCATTTACAGTGGGGAGGTGCAATCTGTCAGCCTATCAGCAGCGCACACACGGAGCGAAGTGCTTTTTTTCACACAAGCAAGGGCATGTGTCATTGGCAGTGTATGTCACATGTTCTTGCCCTATAAGACCAAGCCATTTTCCCCGTCGCCACCATTTTCTCACTGCTGCAGCTGCGTGTTAGACGGCACCGCTGTTGCTGTGTGCGCTATACCTTGTTAATTTCAAGCCAATTTTCGCACAAATCTACAGATAGCTTGGGAGTAGGGAATAGTTGTGATTGCAGTCCTTTTAAGGACTAGGTTACAGCATTTCCTACGACTTTTATCAGGCAGGTCTGTGCTCTTAAATAGATAGATTGTGGGAGTAAAGACTAATTGTAATTGGAGTCCTTTTCAGGACTAGGTTACATCAGTTCCTATCAGTTTTTGCCAGGCAGGTCTGTGCCAGTGCTGTGCAAGTTTTTTTCACAGCATTTGGCTGAATCTAGCAAAGCTAATCCTTTTTGGCCTATTGCAGAGTGTGTTAGTCAGTGGAGTAGCCTATCTGTGTTGCAAGATATACCACCTGTGTATAGAATACCAATTTTTTTACTGCACCTAGTGAAGTAAAATCTTTTGGGCATAGCATCATTCTATTAGTCCATCTATACTGACCTCCATCAGGTTGCAAACTGAATCTAATTTTTTTCTGCATCTAGCTCTGAAAAAATATTTGGCCTTCTAGCAGTGTGTGGGACTTGTTCTATTAGTCCACCTATACTGACCTCCATCAGGTTGCAAACTGAATATATTTTTTTCTGCATCTACCTCTGAAAAAATATTGGGCTTCTAGCTGTGTGTGGGACTTGTTCTATTAGTCCATCTATACTGACCTCCATCAGGTTGCAAACTGAATCTATTTTTTTCTGCATCTACCTCTGAAAAAATATTGGGCTTCTAGCTGTGTGTGGGTCTTGTTCTATTAATCCATCTATACAGACCTCCATCAGGTTGCAAACTGAATATAATTTTTTTCTGCATCTAGCTCTGAAAAAATATTTGGCCTTCTAGTAGTGTGTGGGACTTTCTCTGTTAGTCCATCTATACTGACCTCCATCAGGTTGCAAACTGAATATAATTTTTTTCTGCATCTAGCTCTGAAAAAATATTTGGCCTTCTAGTAGTGTGTCGGACTTTCTCTATTAGTCCATCTATACTGACCTCCATCAGGTTGCAAATTAAAAATAATTTTTATCTGCATCTACAGTACCTCTGAAAAAATATTTGGGCTTCTAGCTGTGTGTGGGACTTGTTGTATTAGTCCATCTATACTGACCTCCATCAGGTTGCAAACTGAATATATTTTTTTCTGCATCTACCTCTGAAAAAATATTGGGCTTCTAGCTGTGTGTGGGATTTGTTGTATTAGTCCATCTATACTGACCCCCATCAGGTTGCAAACTGAATATATTTTTTTCTGCATCTACCTCTGAAAAAATATTGGGCTTCTAGCTGTGTGTGGGACTTGTTGTATTAGTCCATCTATACTGACCTCCATCAGGTTGCAAATTGAATATAATTTTTTTCTGCATCTAACCCAGCCAATAGTTTTGGCCTAATACCACAGTTTGGCCACTCAGCTCTGCTCGGTTACCATCCATTGTTTTTTTGTGCAAACAACTCCAGAGTTGTGAATTAGTTAACCACCAAAATGAGTGGAAAAAGGCCTGCTGCTGGTGGAAAGGGGAATAGGCGTGTTGGGAAGGGGAAAAAAGGTTGTGTCCATGGGGTAGGTGTTAAAGCAACAGTAACATCTGCAGAAGAAAGACCATCTTCCAGCCAAGCTAAAATGTCTACTTCTTTTAGCGGACAATGTGATAAGATCCCTTTCTTACGGCCACGCCAATCGCTACAAATTCCAGATGAGGCACAAAAACAGCAGGTGCTTCAACGGATATCAAGTGCTCCTTTAAGTGGGCTCTCCTCCACATCAACTTCAACATAACAAATACTCCAGTCCTCAAAGGTGTCACCCAAATCGCACTTGCTTCCTCACAGCTCCCAAATCTCCAGCTGCCCGTCTGAGTATGAGGTAGAACAGATGGTTGAGTCTGCAGAGCTGTTTACTCATACTATAGCCTGGGAATCAGAGGTCGACTCCAGCGCTTCTGTGAATCCAGACGAGGAAATGATCTGCACTGATGCCCAGAATCTTTATGAGTCGGATCCAGGACCAGATGCAGAAGGTTCTGACCATAATGTAGACCCTCATTCCCAAACTGTAACTCCTGTTGGTGGAGACAATGAGGAAGACGATGATAAGACTCAAATACCTGATTGGAGCGACAACTTTAGTTTTTTGTAAGGGCAGGAACAGGTTGGCTCTGAGGACGACGGGTGTGATAACACACAGGGTGATGATGAGGTTGGAGATCCCACTTACTGTCAACCCACAGTCAGCCAAGAGATGAGGTCAGCAGAGGAGGTGGAGGAAGATGCTAGCGACGACGAGGTCAGGTTGCGCCTTCCTGGACAGAGACGTAGTACTGGAAGCACGTCAACAACTGCATCCTCAAACACAACTCTGCCTCTCACCACAAGTCGTGGTGGCTCTTCAGGTCGCATGGGTGCTAAGCCTTGCATAGCCTGGGCATTTTTTCAGATCGATAAAGATGACCCAACTCGTGTTATCTGTAACATTTGTCAGCAAAAGCTAAGTAGAGGCCAAAAAATACATAGTTTGAGTACTTCATGCATGAACCGGCACATGGACATGAAGCATAAGTTGCAGTGGGAAGCTCAGTGTGCTACAATGCGGCCTAGCCGGCCGGGCCAACCACCGTCTGCCATATCTTGTGCATCCGCGGCCTCTTCATCCTCTGTGACTGGGGGGACAGCAGTCACACCTGTTTTGGGGCGCAGACCTGCCACCTCTTTACCCGCAACAGCCAGCGTGATTGGCAGGTCATCATTTTCTTTGGAGGTGGTAACACCAGCTGGTGTTGAGCGCTGTCCGACATCGATAGCACCACCTTTGGATCAAGGCAACCTAACATGTCCGCCTGCATCTTCCTCACAGACCGGCAGTTTGCCGGGGACACCCTTATCAACCCCGTCTAAGCACAATAGCCAGCCCTCGGTCCCTCAGATGTGGACAAGTAAAAGACCATTTCCTCCTAGCCATGAGAAAGCTAAGAGGTTGAATTTCACCATCTGCAAGCTCTTGGCTACAGAAATGCTGCCTTTCCGCCTGGTGGACACAGAGGATTTTCGAGACCTTATGTCCGTCGCAGTGCCCCAGTACCAGATGCCCAGTCGGCACTACTTCTCAAAGAAAGGTGTGCCTGCGCTCCACCAGCATGTCGCACACAACATCACCGCTTCTTTGAGAAACTGTGTGTGTGACAGGGTGCATTTCACCACAGACACTTGGACGAGTAGGCATGGACAGGGGCGTTACATGTCGCTGACTGGGCACTGGGTAACTATGGTGACAGCAGGACAAGGGGCTGCTGTCCAAGTCTTGCCGTCCCCACGAGTTGTGCGTCAATCCTCTTTATGTCAAAGTTCCTCCACTGCTTCTGCCTCCTCAACCTCCTCTCGGTCTTCCACCTGCACCCAAAGCCTGTCTGGTCATGCCACAAGCTTTCTAACTGCGCAGAAGGGATCCTGCACACCTCCTTACTATGCTGGCAGTAGGGCTCAACGTCATCAGGCGGTTTTTACTATGAAATGTCTGGGAAATGTGAGTCACACAGCTGAGGAGTTGTGGTCAGCTCTGGAGAACCAATTTCATGAATGGCTGTCTCCACTGGACCTGAAACCAGGGAAGGCCGTGTGCGACAATGCTGCAAACCTGGGTGCGGCCCTTCGCCGGGGCAATGTCACACACGTGCCTTGTATGGCTCACGTGTTGAACCTGGTTGTCCAGCAATTTTTAGCCCACTATCCCAGACTAGATGGCCTTCTGCAGAGGGCACGGTCGCTGTGTGCTCACTTCCGCCGTTCGCATCCCGCAGCTCAGCGACTTACATCTCTACAGAAGTCGTTGGGCCTGCCACTTCACCGGCTAAAATGCGATGTGCCTACCCGGTGGAATTCAACTCTGCACATGTTGCAGCGACTGTGGCAGCACCGACAAGCCCTGGTGCAATACGTTCTGACGTATAGCCTGGGCCAACGAGATCCAGAGGTGGGGCAAATCACACTGGAGGAGTGGTCTCAGATCAGGGACCTATGCACCCTTCTGCACAGTTTTGAAATGGCGACGAAGATGTTTAGTGCTGATGATGCCATTATCAGCATGACTATTCCGGTGATTTACATGCTGGAGCACATGTTAAACAGAATTCGGAGTCAGGTGGTGGCACAAGAGGAGGTGGAGGAAGTAGAGGGGGAGGAGTTGTATGCGGAAGGGCTAACATCTGCAAGGTCCAGACGGTCGGCAGCACCAAGGCGGCAGGCATGTGAGGGTGGGGGAGATGGTTTTACCAGGGCGCATGGTAGCAGCCAAACTAGTGAGGAAGGTGCAGGAGCCCAGGAAGAAGTGGAGGACGAACTGATGGAAGACTCATCAGATGAGGGAGACCTTGATCACATTTCTGTTGTGCGAGGTTGGGGGGAGAGGACAGAGGAAGGAAGCATGATTGTTACCTCGCCACCAACACAACAGGGACTTGGTGCTCCTGGATGCGCAACACACATGAGTGCCTTCTTGCTGCACTACCTGCAACATGACCCTCGAATTGTGAGAATTAGAAATAATCCTGACTACTGGGTTGCCACACTGTTAGATCCCCGGTACAAAAGTAAATTTGCCGAAATTATTCCTGCCATAGAAAGGGATGCACGCATGCAGGAGTATCAGCAGAGACTGTTGCAGAATCTTACATGTGTTTTTCCACAAAACACCAGTGGTGCACGTAGTGAATCTCACAGTTCCAACTTGCCAACCGTGGGACCGTCAAGTGTTCAGCACTCAAACCGTAACAGAACCACAGTATCTGCTGGTAACATCAATTTTGCGGAATCATTTCACCACTTTTTTAGCCCATCCTTTGCAAGGCCACAGGAGACAAGAAGTCTGACACATAGTCAACGCCTAGAGACGATGGTACAGGAGTATCTCCAAGTAAACATTGAAGCCACGACTGTGTCACTGGACCCTTGCTCTTTTTGGGCTTCCAATCTGGATAAATGGCCGGAGCTAGCCACTTACGCCTTGGAGATCTTGTCATGCCCCGCAGCCAGCGTTCTGTCTGAACGTGTGTTCAGCGCTGCTGGTGGTGTGCTGACAGATAAGCGCACGCGGCTCTCCACTGATAATGTAGACAGACTCACGTTCATAAAGATGAACAAATCATGGATCCGAAACGACTTTTCTACCCCTGTGTCATCCTGGGGAGAGTAAAAGCTTGATGATTGGTTAAAATCACCCTACCAACCGTTTTAAGCTTTCAAATTACTAATCATGTTTATCTGTATCTTGACTGGAAAATAATTTGGGCTTTGTAGCAGTGTGCAGCACTGATCCTATTAGGCCATCTATAATAAGCTCCACCAGATTTAAAATTAAAAATAATTTTTAGCTGCATCTAGCCCGGAAAATAATTTTGGGGCTCCGAGATGCGCAAGACACATAAGTGCCTTCTTGCTGCACTACCTGCAGCATGACCCTCATATTGTCAGAATTCGAAGTAATCATGACTACTGGGTTGCCACACTCTTAGATCCCCCAAACTTTTCGATCAACCTTTTCATTTTAATAAAGACCAAAAAAATGGTAATTTTTGAAATTATAAGCATTAGCAGGTTGTTAGAAACTGAAATCAAACAGTTTTCAACTCAAAACTTTATTCTAGGTGATGTTACATTTTCACATAGGACCCCTTGTTCGAAAGGAGCTTCTGAACTCTCTCGTCCATTGAATTTGTCAGGTTTTGGATGGTTTCTGCTTCAATTGTTTTGCATGAGGACAGAATACCCTCCCAGAGCTGTTGCTTAGATGTGAACTGCCTCCCGCCATCATAGACACTCCTTTTAATGATGCTCCAAAGGTTCTGAATGGGGTAGAGGTCAGGGGAGCATGGGGGTCACACCATAAGTTTGTCCCCTTTTATGCCCATATCAGCCAGAGATGCAGATGTTTTATGTGCAGCATGAGATGGTGCATTATCATGCAGAAAAATGATCTTGCTGTGAAATACACGGTTCTTCTTCTTGAACCATGGCAGGAAGTGCTGTTTGAGAAAATCCACATACATTATGGAGTTCATCTTTAGCGCCTTCAGGGATCCTAAAGGGGCCGACAATCTCTCTCCCCATGATTCCAGCCCAAAACATTACTCCACCTCCTCCTTGTTGGCGCTGTAGCCGTGTTTGCGTGGGGTGTCCATCAACCAGCCATCCTCCACTCCATCCATCTGGACCATCGAGCGCTGCACGGCACTCATCCGTGAACAAAACAGTTTTGAAATCAGTCTTCATGTAATGTTTGGCCCACTGGAGCCGTTTCTGCTTGTGTGAAGTGGATAGAGGAGGTCGACAGGATGGCGTATGCACAGCTGCAAACCTCTGAAGGACCCTGCATCTTGTTGTTCGGGGGACGTTGGAGGTACAAGCAGCTTCAAAAACTTGTCTGCTGCTATGACAAGGCTTTTTTGCCGCTGCTCTTTCAACCTGACGTAATTGCCTGTAGGAAAGAGTCCTCAATTTGCCCTTATCAGCACGCACACGTGTGTACTGTGAATCAGCTACATACTTCTTGATTGCCAAGACACTTCATCCTGATCATCGCACAATGTTGATTGTAGTCATGCCTTGACCTAAACACTCCACAATTTGTTGCTTCTCAGCAGCCGACACATCCTTTTTCTTTCCCATTTTGGCAGAAAATGTAGGCTGCTTAATAATGTGAGAGAGCCTTCTTAAGTAGTCTTGCCTTTCATTGGACACACCTGCCAAACTAATTAGCACAGGTGTCTGCAATTGCTTACAGTGATATAAAGAGCCCTGACACACATCACCATCAATGAGTTTAACTGACAAACAAACAAATTCTTCCCTTATCACTCCTAAACACTTTTTGCATAATAATTTGGAACGCAGTGTACATGTGCTTTTCCACAAAACACCAGTGGTTCACGTAGTGAATCTTACAGTTCTAACTTGCCAACCGTGGTCTGTATGGAATTGTTCAATAAAGGGCCCAAAATTAAGATAACATAGATGGGAGAGGTCTCTATGAATAGGAATTCCTAAGTATTTGATACCCTGTGAGGGCCAGGCAAAGGGAAAGTTGGACTGGATGGAATCCTATATGGATTTGGGGAGGGAGACATCGAGGGCCTCAGACTTCGCTGCATTGATTTTAAAATTTTACCATGTAACAAAGTGATCTATTTCAGCCATAACAGCAGGGATGGATATATGTGATTGAGTGATATATACTAGGACATCATCAGCAAATAGAGAGCACTTGTACTCGGTGCCTCCCACCTCAATCCACCTAATATTGGGGTTATGGCGAATTGATGAGAGCAGGTGCTCCGTCACTAGGATGTATAAGAGAGGGGACAGAGGACATCCCTGCCTTGTCCCATTGGTGATTGTGAAAGGTGATGAAAATGTTCTGATGCACCCCCTGGGCCTTGGGACACCCGGAGCCGGACCCTTTTTGGTGGATGCTGGTGGTTGTAGTCTTCGTGGCGGCGACCCGGTTCCGTGGCTCAGGGCGGTCAAACCAGTGGCGGAACTATTTATGTGGTTTTGATGTTTAAATGTCCGACTACGCCACCCGTGGATTGCGGTCAGAGTGAACCGCCGCTACAGGGCAGACCGCTGAGGCTGGTGTTGTGGGTGCAGCAGAGCGTAGCATAACTCCCCACGGGAGGAGTATAGCCTCAGGGCAGTGTATGCGGAGGATGGGGGTGATGGTGCAGGGCAGCAGCAGTAACGACACTGAGTCAGTGATGCAGTCCAGGGCCTTTACTCACAGTTCTTATTATCCAGACCACGTCTGCAGGTAACGGCTGCCCACGTCGTACTGTGCTCACCAGGTGAGGGGCTCAGACAACTCCCAGATAACTTTGGAGCACTTCACAGGACCCCCTTTGTGTGTCCTTTGTCTGGCCTTTCTTACCAACACTTCTGTCCGGCTGCCTCGGGCCTCCTCTTGGTAAACTTGGCGCCAGTTTCCCTGACCCTATGTGGTGCCTTCCTAGCGGGTGTAGCGAGGGGCTGCGCCACATAAAATGTCAGAGCCTCCGGTTTCTAGCTGAGGGTCGTTTCCTGCCTCCACTAGTTCGGGGACCAGTCTCCCCCTTTGGCCTGACCCCTCCACGCAGGTGGATTCGGGCGTGCAGTGGTGACTCGCCCGTCCGCACCCCTGGGATCCCTTCATTCCTCGTTCCTGGAGCCTTCTCCGCTCCTCTTCCTTCCTTCTCCCTCTTCCAGGCCTGGGCCTCTGTTACTAGGCCCGCCTCCGGAGCAGAGCTCATGCAGAGCCCCTGCTCCCTGCCACTTCTGCTCAGACTTCTCTGCACTGAACTAAGATGGTGCCCACCTTTTATACTCCCTTCTCAATGCACCCAGGAACTGCTTCCTCCCTGCTCCTGCACTACAGGGTTCCCCTTCCTCAGTGTTCCCTCCCCCCACTCCAGCCAGGGACAGGGACTGTCGTGCCCATCTCAGGGGCATATTGGTCGCCCTGCCCCACGGCAATGTGGTGTAATGCATGCAGGTGTCGGGTCCTGATCCACACTCCATCCTTACCTGAGAGTGAGATATCACACCTCTGGGTGAGGTGCAATACGTCTGTAGCAACCGAGCCCTCAGGGTGCTACAGTTCCATTTATCTTCAGCCTAGGTGACGTATTGCAATACAGGGCCGTGATTTTGGCTATAAAAGGGTCCCCTAGACCCCTACCCCAAGCTTTTTAAGAGAATCATATATGGCGTGCCAGGAGACTCTATGGAATGCTTTCTCAGCATCCAACGAGAGTATCTAATTACAAATTTTTAACTGCATCTAGCCCAGGAAATACTTTGTGCCTAGTAGTAGTGTCTGCTAGTCAGCGGATTATCCCGGCTGTTAAGCAAGCTACACCACCTGTAGTTTAGACACTTAATTTTTTCAAAGGAAATGCTTCGGGACCATGGGATACTTAGTGAAGAGCATCAGGAGGCACCCCAAGGCATAGGGGCTGGGACTGGCAGTAGGATGCCTTGCGGTGGACAGCCGAGCTCGATCCTTATAAAAGCTTTTTAACTGCAGCAGCTTTAGTGGACGCTACTGGAGCTGGAATTACCGCGGCTGCTGGCATGAGACTTGCCCTCCAATAGATCCTTGTAAATGGATTTAAAGTGTATTCATTCAAATTAGAGAGACAATTTAAATTAAAAAGCTTAGAGCTGCCTCCACCACAGGGGGGCTCGCTCGACCCACCAGCGGACAGGCACCAGTATTGGGAGAGGGGGGCTGGCCGTCAGGGTTCACCGCGGCTCTGGCACAAACCCGGCGACACGGAGGTGGCACGGGCAGGAGCGGACTGGCCGTGTCGGCTTCTCACTTTTTGGATTTTAGAAGGGCATGACATGCCTATATCTGTGTCTCCCCCTCCTTTTACTCCTCCACCTCTTTTCTTTTCGCATGACTATATGTACTTGTCACTTTTCCATGTGTTAGTTATGTCTTCTGAGCAGTTTGTCAGCTTTTGGACACCTTTGAAGGTGTTTTCTATGTGTTTCTATGTGTTTTTGTTTGCCTGCCATTGGTTTTAACGGTGTTCGACGAACAGTTCGGCGAACACACGGGTGTTCGACGAACCGAACCGAACTCGAACACTACGGGGGTGGCTCAACACTATCTATAATAAGTAATATGTAACTGATGAAGGTTGCACTTGATGAACCTTTGATTTTTTTTTTCAATCTACATATAAACTTGGCAATGAATGGTATCGTTTTAGTCGACCGATGACCCACTGTTATCATCTGGAACAAAGTCCCAGTTCTCAGATAATATTCTCTCGAATTGTAAGGACACACTTTATTGACAAAATCAATGTTAGTACCCAGCTTCTAAATGGATGAATACATGACACTATCTTATGGGAAATAAAAGTATTTAGTGAGAATATCGCCATGGACGTTGTAGTGCTCCATTAATTCAGTGTGCTCCCCTTGTTTTTAAAGGGGTTTTCCAATTTGGGATAATCTCTCTCGCTTGTCTGCAGTTTGTTTAAAGAAAACAAATAAACAACTGAGCTTTACTCACCATCCCCAGGTCCTGCACTGAGTCTCCTCCTCTGCGCACTGTGTCTGTCACTAATATCATGTTGACAGTACTGCAGCCAATGAGTTCATTGATTGGCTGCAGTCAACAATAGACATCAGAAGCAGTGGTGGAGACTCCACTCTGGACCCAGGGAGGGTGAATAAAGCGCTTATTATTTATTTATTTAATTTAAGTAATTTATTGAAACAAACAGCAAGGGGACATGTTTTTTTTTCAAAACTCTGGAACAAGAGCCTTGCAAAAAAAAACAATTTGCTGTAGAAAATAGAGAGGGGAGGTGGGGATCAACTGAGGTTCATCTGAGAATTTAATTCTATGACTGTTGCTCATTCTGAACTAATGGGGGTTATCTAACAAGATACATAGAGTTCCCTTCATTAATGGCATATTTCTTGTAAACTGTATCCGAGTATTGCCACCATATTCTGGAGGCATATCACGAGTGATGAACCTGCAGCTCAGCAGCAGCCGACACGGTTTATCTTGGCTTTAAAATATGCAGAATTCATTTCAGTTAGGCCGGTTAATAATGTTTTCTAGAATCATTCAGTGCAATTACTGAATTACCATCTATCTGTGCTTCGTATGGAGAAAATAGTTTGGCTTGGCCAATTCATTTCGTATTTCATTCTAATGAATAATGGCATTTTTAAGGACAACGAAAGACCTCTGTTACTGAGAATATTGGGAAGTAATTTATTTTCATTTCTGAAATAATCCCCCAGTTTCCTGTACAAGTCTGCTTATTTCATTTACCTTCAGTGGTAAATTTCATTTTAGTAGAATAATTTGTTTTGCTGAATAATTTTCTTAATGTTATTAAAAGCGTCTGGATGAGGTGTTGTGAAATGGTGCCAATGCCAGCCGTCGGGTCCAATTTTGTGCCATGCTTTGATGTTGCAAGGCATATCTGTTTGCCTTTCTGTATGTGCGTGTACTCTGTTATATGCAGAGCAACCCGTCAGATGAGCCCATTCTCCTCCCAAAAGTGTCCTGAAAACTGTTTTTTTTGGGTGTTGTCTAAAGGAAGATGATCAATGTGCATAATATATGTTGGACCTAAAATCTCTCAGAGGAAATCTGTTCTGTAGTTTATTCATTGAAATCCCTGGTGTTTGTATCCATGTGAGGCCAGTAGGTGGTGCTACTAGTGATTGACAGCTATCTCTGCATGCACAGTTGAAGTGGGGGGCAGGGATTGGTGCTGTGGGGTCGTAACCGAGTTCTCTCCATCCTGAAACCCCTCGTCTAACCAGGAATCTGACATATGTGTTATATACTGTGGAATCCTTCTCTACTCGTTGTCGTATGGGAGTCCCTGTTAGCTCCCCGGATACAGCTGCACGCATAACAGGAGACTTTAGGTCCAGTTCAGCTTTAATGTATAATTTGGATACATACAGTTGTGGCACACAGAATGAGACGGTCCCTTCCGGTTGATGCTCCGTTTGTCCACTGCTCTATCAGTTCTTGCCTCCATTGTGCCCGACCTGCCCCCACCTCAACAGCGTCTGTTAGCACCAATGACTTTCTATCAGACATTACAGGTTTCCTGAGGCCCACTATCTTTCCTTATCGCTGTGACCTGGTAGGATTCTTCCACCTAGGGAAGAAAGAGTCATGGAATCCTATGCTTCTTCTGGGTCCTATTCCCTGGACCACTCCAGGATCTGCGCAAAAACTTCGCATGTATCCTCATACTGTACTGGAGACTTTAATAAAGACAAAAAGGGGAAGCGCCACTAGTGCAAATTATACAAGATGGATAGAACACTTTAAGGTGGTAATTCTCACCCTGTGAGGTTGTCCGGTCCAAATGGATAAGTCTTCAGTCTCTCTGTGTGACTGCAGACTTAGGAGTTTCCCCAGCACATGCACTGTGCGCTGCGGGGATTCGCCGGTTTCTGACCCGGGACTGGAGGGTATGTATGCGTTATACAGGCTCCCGGCTAGTGGGTGCGGCTTCTCTTCCATACACTTCTATGGAGCAAGGCCGTGCCCTCTAGTTGGCCACACTCACTGGCTGGCCACATTGCTAGACGAGGTGTGGCCTCCCTCAATTTGGACCGGAAAACCCCTTTAAAGAGCGGACAGTCTTTGAATCCACTAAACTGGAAGTTACACCTGTATCTTTTTTGAAATTATTATCTTTTTTTCAATTTTCTTTAAAACGTTTTTCCTTGCTCTATTTTTGTGCACTGGCTATGTAACTGTTGCTATGTTTTAATATTGTATCCTCAGTTTCCATCACAGCTACTTTTCCATTTATATTATTTGTTATAGTTAATTTGGCCTCAGGCTTGATGTTCAATAACCGCACTCACTTAGGGTACTTTTTTTGACAGCTAGTGTTTCATTAATATAAATATATATAACCTATTTTTTTTAGACTCTAAACTTGTATTTTCTTATTTAGTGCAGTATGACCTCTAACAAGTGTGTCCTCATTTGGTTTTTATTCATAGCTCCAAGAAAAGTCATGAGTCAAATAGAGCTCTGTAAGTTGACCTTTTGCGTTTGCCTAAATTGGCTAATTGTTTTTGTTTGATCCCAAAGCTCTACTAGAAAATTTCCTAGAAATCCTGAGTGACTGCATGAATATATATGTGCGTGTTTGAAAAATGTACCTGGCGTGTTTGTTCAGTTTTTGATAATTAGCTAGTTGCTCGTGAAGTGTGTATTTACTAAACGTTGTGTCCTATGTTATACTCACATAGAAGATGTAGTGTTGTAAAGTACTTTAATAGAGCATGGTAACATAGTTTGTATTGTAGATACTGATTTGCTTGTGATGTTACAGTTGTGCTCTCAATCCAAGGTATACCAACAAATTCTCGAATTATTTCAGAATTAAAGGAACACTAAATGTTTAAAATATCCTCCCAAAAAATCCTTTCAACTCCTCTCTTAATATCATCACTTCTTTTGATTTATTTGTATGCAATGTTGCAATCAAAACTGGAAAATATAAAAATAATTGTTTAATTCCAAGGAGATCAGCCATTCTCTTCTTTCCTTCCTCGGAATATGTTCTCTCTGTCTGTAAGGCAATCGGTTACAGCAGGTGCGCTTCCCTAATGTTCTTCAGCCACCATTTAGGAAAAAAATTAAAGAGATCTGAAAAAAATGAACACGTTTATTGTCTGCAAGATTTCTATACTTTCAGTCACCGGCAAAAAGTCTCGCAGACTGAAAAACACCAAGCCATTTTGCTTCTTTTTACGTTTATTACAGTATAATATGGTTTGGTGTTTCGTTAAAAGTTTCTATACTTGTGATTAATAAATTAAGAGTCTGAGTACCCGCTGTGCGCTTACCTTGAAATATCTGAAATTATAATGTAAAAAATATATTTACAGGCACCTGACATAGGGGTAAGGGAATGTGAGGGTAGCAATAGAAGAGAGGTATTTACTGGGCTTTTCTCATGACTATGTACCAAAGGCTTGCAGAAAAAAAATCCTATTGTCCTTGTGATTCAGGATACAATATTTCTTAAAAAGCTGAGGAACCAGTTTGATTTTAAATATATACTATTTTTACCTTGTTTTCTGATGCTTAAAGACAGCATGAAAACAAGCAAGATAAAAAAGCAAGTCAATTTCAATCTGTTTTCATTCACCTGCTGCGAAAGCTTTTATCTTACATCATGTACAGCTTGCTTTCAAGGAGACCAACCACCAGAGCCTGGCCAAGTGTGCACTGTAGTTATATTTCAGGAGAATAGTTAGCTCCTAAGATCCCTGCCACCTCTCTTTAGCATATTGATTTTTATACAACAGTTAGCTACTCACCTAATTCCCCCTCCCTCTCAGCTTCTGAGCGAGCTACTATTACGAATCCTGAATAATCACATAATCACAATCCCCCAGCACCTCACTTTCCGGAGCTGTGTACTTGTTTAAATACACTGTTCTCTCTATATGTAAATTTAGTGACTAATACTTATGTTTTATGTAAAAAATGGGATTGGTTTTCATCAGAAGAAAGTAAGAATACTTCTCTCAATTATTAGAGAACCTTCAGGAAGGAATTTCACACCAAGCTATTACCACAAAATATTCGATTATATGCTTGATTTTTAATTAGAGGAATTTTCCAACTAGTTATCACTGCAGTCTTCTTCTTCAGTTCTAGTGAAATTACAGGGTACAATTAGTTTCTATGTTAAAATCAAGAACCGGGTCATCAGTCTTTCGAAGTTGTTGGAAACTAAATTAAAGAATTTTTACTGTATACTGCAGATTTACTTGATGGTCTGTTAAAGTCTTCAAGATTCTTCTGTTTGATCGGTAATATTGTAAATATTAGATGGGTTGGGATCCAGCCTCTGGGACCATCACCAGTCTCTAGAACATGTAACCTTGTTCTGCTGGGTGTTTCTGTAACATCCGATTAGACTTGACTTGAGCGGTAGCGGGCACGCTCTACCGCTGGTCCTGTGGTTGGGGCAAATATTAGCCGCTACCTAACTGCCATGTTTAAAATTGTTAAAAACATTGTAAAGCCATGTTAACTTGGCAGTATTTTGGTCAGTAAATCAGTATTTGTAAGCCATAACTATGTGTGAGACAAAAATGCAGAAGTGGTGCACAATGGATCTATTGTACAGTATCTTTTTTCTGATTGTTCCACTCCTGATTTCGTCTTACAAATACTGATGTATCAGCTCGACCTAAGGCAGACTTGTAGTCATAGCCTTATAGATGAGCAATGGACTGATTGCCTAAATATATACATATGTATGTTTATAATTTGTATCTTCCAAGATTGTAAAATTAAAGTTACAGGTATCTAAAATACTGATTTCACTTAAACAAAGTTTCTATGAAGAGCAAAGTTAATGGTCAGTATTATTACTTTGTGTCAAATGAATTACTGATTTTTTTTTTCTCCGCAGATTTTTAATGGGAGACTTATCAGATTCTGAAAGTGATATTTTTGATCAGTCGAAGGAATACGATTTTCGTTGTTCTGAGGAGCAGCAGAAAGCATTCAGCCATGGTACAGAACTTATTCCCTGGTATGTGTTATCGATTAGAGCCGATGTCTACCAGTTTCTTCTCCAAGGAGTAACCGTCATCCGCTATGACCAGGAGACGCACATTTCTGTTCGCTGTTTTCTCCAGCTTCAGCCAGACAATAGTACTCTGACTTGGACAAAGCCTTCCACCACTTGTCTTGCAAGTAACAAAAATAAATTGGGCGCCCCGAGTAGCGCTGCCGAGATGAAATTTCAGTTTCTAAGTAACGCTGGAATGAACGGACTAACAGAAGGCTTCTTGGACTTGTTCGCAGTGAAGGCTGTTTACATGGGGCATCCGGGCATTGATATGCACACTGTGTGTGTTCAAAACAAACTATGTAACATGAACCTGGAGGAAAATGGTGTCACGCTGCTTTATGGACTTCACACTACTGAGAACAAGTTGCTGCATTTTGTAGCGCCCAAATACACAGCTAAGACCATACATGATGGATTGCTGGAGCTAACCAAAGCTGTAAGGAAGATGAAACACTTTCCTGATCAAAGGCTGCAGTGGCTGAGGAAGCAATATGTTAGTCTTTACCAGGTAAACCCTGTCTCCTCCAATCATTTTAAACAAAATATTAGTTTATTACATAAAAGGTAGCTGCTGGTCTTATTATACCATATATATCCATATGTAACCAATAACTGAATTTGTGATTTTAGCGTAAGGTTTTTTAGCTTATGTGTGTAATGGTTAATTCTATCTATGTGTGCTCTGCAAAAGATGGGGCCACTTTATTGGACTCTCCTGACTTTACTGTCTCCGCTTCTAGGCCGTTTAAAGCCTGGGCAAAGTGTTGTGTGTTGGGGCTCACCATTGGAATTAATTCTGGGGGCCCAATCTAAAGTTATATGAAATTATTAGGCTCAATTCCTTGCAACATGCTACAATGATGTACACCCTAACAGACAACAAAAGGACCTGATTATAGCAATAGGGTCTGTCCATCTTTGTGTCTGTCACGTGACTGGTTCATTTCCTTCATGAATTAGATTTTGTTGTCCCTATGGTATAGGCGTTATAGGTGATGACCGTCCTCTTTTCCATTATTACGCTTTCAGAATGGAGGTTTTATTCTTTTCTAAGTAGCCAAGAAACATCTTTGTTTATTTTGAATTTTTCAATGGTATCAATTGGGGGTGCATATCAGTTAACTATTTACTTTCATTACTTTTGAGGGGTGGGGTGTGACTGACAGGCTCTATGTTGTGTGACATCAAACAAAGGGGCTGTCAGACAAGCAGCAGTAGGCCAGAATCCAGACGGATTCACCAAGGCTTGGGAAGAGCTTCCACATGCCAAAAGCACTTTTGCCTGATTTGTCTATCCATTGAAATACTGACTTATCAGTACAGTGAACAATCCCTTTAACATTGGTAGATACATCCTTCTAAGAAGAGCTGTTTCCACTTCTCACTGGTCAGCTTTAGTAAATAATTTATTCCTCATAAAGTGACAATTCTGGAACATCTTTTCTTAAAATACTATGTTGTGTTGTTCCTCTGTTATTCCTTCTAGAAATGTATGAAGAAATTGGGAGGTTTCAGTTTGAGGAGTGTCCATATACTCCCTTGACAAAGAGAAGGGTAAGACTCAGTTGTCCTCAAAAATAATCACAAGGAACATCGCAATGCAAAGAGACGAATAAGATGCTCCAAAATTACTATTTCTTGGGGAATTTACTAAACCAGACCTGTGAGGAGAGCCAGCATGTTCACCAGATCCTATATCTAACACATGTACAGATGTATGTAGCGGTTATAATTGTTACAGTTTATAGTACTGTAGATGCATCTTACTGTTTAGAAATGTTTTACTAGCAATTTTGTAGTTATTTTTCTCGATTTAGACTGCAGATATTCACGACTCCATAAAGATAACTTGGCAAAATTCCTAAATAGACAAAAAAAAGGTTGTTTTATAGCAATGGGACAAAGTTTGGAGTTTTCTACTCATATTTTACACAAAGATTTAAACACGAAACTAAACATGTAAAAACATCCAGTGGTGAAAAGTAGATTGTTCGCGATTCTACCATTGGCTGTTCCTGTATATAGCAACCCTGGTTTTTAGTGACCACATTTTGAGTTGGCTATTTTGCAATGTGGTTGGGACATCTAGAGCGTGTTTAATGGCCATAAATTTGCTGTATTCGTACTAATCAAATTACAAAAATGTGAATTTTTGCTGATGAGTTTTTCTTGAAATTTGTAACAAATTTTATAGATTAGGAATCAATATACTCATCTCTAGTCAGAGCATATAATGAAAAGTCTTCTGCCCCGATTCATGAAGACTGGTGATTTTCACATCGGTCTTGATGTGGGGGGTGTGGTGAAGTCAGACTTTCCTGATTCATTGAAGGCACATGCATGAATGAGGAGCATTTAGCAAGCGGCATGCGCTTCGAAATTGGCGGGAAAATGCCAAGTTGCAAAATTTTTGCCCAACTCCAAAATGAGCAAAAAAATTTTGTGACTTTTCAACGCATTTCATGCCAGTTTTCTGTGTATACAAGTAGTCCCCGAGTTGCAAACAAGATAGGTTTTATAGGTCTATTCTTAAAGGGAACCTGTCACATGAAAAAAACTATTAACCTGCAGATATGGGGTTAATCTGCAGGTTAATAGCGTTCTGAACCTGCCTGGTACCAGCACTTAGACCCCTGCTGCTGGGAGGAAATTAACTTTTTTTCTCCCAATAGCGTTCAGGTTTCAGTCATGGCTGCCGCGTTCTATACATAGAGCATGGCCTGAACCCGAGCCGGCGCCGCTCCAGTGACAGAATTTTTTCTTCATGGACAGAGCGAAAAAGTGCTCTATTTTTATGGACTGTCCTGGAATTTCTTAAAGTTTGGCAAGTTTCGATCTTGATGAAGAGATGGGCTGGAGTCACACACTCCTGATTCATGAATCAGGAACACTGGATGAGTGGGGTGCACCTGTGTGCACCTTGCCACAAATCCTAATCCAGTCCCTGCTGGAGTAAGATTTGTGGCATAGCGAATGCCGCTGCTCCTCATGAATTTGATGAGCGGCGGATATCATGCCCAGTCCCACCACGGCTCAAAGCTTTTTACTCCAGAATACTGGCATAAAACCATTGATTCATCAGGCCCATTATGTGCACATACCCCTACAGTAATAAAATCCATAACAGGTAAAATGGCGCATTTGTTGTTAGTTAGTGAACGGGTGGAATGATGGGAAGCTGGCGGAGTAGTCACAGGGGTTATAATATTTCTACTGTTCCCCTTCTGTGTTGTCATGATGATTTCTTAGAAAATGGATAGTACGAATTCCCTATTATTTCATGTAAATGACCACACAGCAGGAAGAGCACTTAGCGTGCCCTATGGTAATGGAGGCCACCACAATTTTCACTACATCCTTATCAACATCAAGAATTGTTTGTAAATTGCTCATTGCATCAGGAAGAAATAATGGCTGTGATAATATAACAAAGTATAGCAATTTCAGCCATGAAACACAATATGCTAAGAATTAAAACGTTGCTGCTTTTCTCATATACTGATGACACTGGAATGTTGCAGATAAAAAGCGGTTATCTTAGATAAAGACGTTCTTTCCTAATACATTGTGCACATTCTTCTTCCAATGATGTAAATGTAGGAGGATAACAGATTTGAAGGTCCAACGTTGGCACAAGCTATTGAGCTGTTCGGAGGAAGACGCTGGAGCGCAAAGAATACAAGCACGGGAACACTAACTAAGAGCTCTGAGAAACCCAACGTGCAGCGCAACAATACGCTGGGGATCACTGCAGCCAAGAAAAAGAAGAAAGTACTTATGAGGGTAGAATATTATGCTGTTTCATCCTGTTCTGCTGTGCTTCATTTTTATTTTAATATTACTTTTCTGTTTTCAATATAGCTGCAAAATTTTAATTTTTCGTAGGCTTAAAGGGGTATCCCCATCTCTGAGATCCTATCCCAATAGGTAGTAGGTGTAATAATGTGACGCCTCTTGCTCGTAAGCCCCTTTTTACCCTGGGAGGTGGGGACTCGGAGTCGGGTCCTAAGTTGGAGAGATGGGGTGCAGCTGTGGCCCGGACCTGCTCCGTGCCCAGGGCCGTCACAATTAAAAGGATGGTACGGGCTTATCCGGGTTGAGTGGCTGACTACGACTACGCCACCTGTGGCACCTGGTGAAGGCCACCAGCGCCGCTGCAGTCCGCTGAGGCATGGTGGTATGGCGGCCATCGTTGTTACTACTCCCCACAGGCGGAGCAAGGCCTCAGGGCAGAGGGACAGGAGAACGGGGGTAGTAGTCCAGAAAGTCTACATAGTGCGGTGTGACGCAGAATAAAGAGTCCGGAGGCCATAGGGGTGAACTTCCAAGGCTTTACTCACATAAGAGATGGCAGAAGGAAGGCGACTCCCTGCTCCCCGCAGAGTTCTGCGGTCACCAGGAACGAGGGTCCGACAACCTCCGAGTAAGTCCAGCGTTCGATCAGGACCCCGCACCAGAGTGTTCCTGAACTACTGGCCGAATCCTTTCCTGTCCGTGTGTGTAGATAGGCCCGGTCTCCCTCTGAACTCCTCTCAGAAAAAGGGCACGGATGGCAGCTCCGCTCCTTCCGATACCCGGTGGGATCCTCAGGGCCTACCGGGCTTTCCCGACCAGGACATAGAGTAGCAAGGTCGGGTGTAGGGGGCCGGTACCCCTCTCGCAGCCGGACTCCCTCTGAATATATCAGGTGGCGAGGACAGGTGGCGTACGCCGCTCCGTCTGCATCCTCCCTGGGATCCATTTGCGGTGGAGCTACACTCTTAAACTCTGGGCCTTCTTGGTCGTGGTCCTTGACCGGGTTGAGACATTCCTTGTCTGCAACCTGCCCTTCGTCCCAAGGCCGGGGTACGAGGGCTGTGCCTACATCCGCTGCAGGTCCACACAGGATGGGAGATCGCAGTAGATGACAGCCAATAAACTTGACTAACAAGGACCAAGAACCAAGATGGCTTTGAATTAAATATGAAATTTACAGTGTCACTAAAATGTGAGTCCTCCACCCTCACCCACTAAATGGTTCCCCTAACTCTTGGTTCCCCAGTCTCCCTGTAACCAGGAGGGCAGCGCCTAGTGCATTCTAGCCCCCTCTGGTGGAGAAATGTGGTGTTGGATGTGGAGGTTGTGTCCTGACCATCACACTGTTCTTACCTCAGAGGAGGAGCACCACACTCCATTAAAGAAGTGCAACATCCCTGTGGTGGTCGAACCCTCAGGGGCGCCACAATAATATTAACAAATACCTCCAATTAGAAATGTAGTATAGCTCTTCTGATACGCTAGGTTGCTTGCCACATGTGCAGGACATTGAAGTAGCTTAGGTATCCATGGTTACAACCACTAAGCCCTAACTGTCACTATATGAGTGGTTGTAACCAGGAATACCTAAGCTACTGCAATGCCCTGCACATGGGGTAAGCGACATAGCGAATCAGGAGAATTATACTACATTTCTAATTGAAGTTATTTGATAATATTATCATTATTACACATACTACATATTGGGATAGGATCTTTGAGATGGACATACCCCTTTTAACTTTTAGTTTCATGCTCCTACACTAAACATATTCAATGGTTAAGTTTCTAATTTATACAAATTTTTCTTACAATGGCTATAGTGATTATTTCTATATGGCTTTATAGAGAGTCTATTAGGCCAATATGACAGTATAAACTAGGCACATAGTCTTGTGGGGGATATGACCCATTTAAAATCAGAGTTTGAATGTCTTGTGAAAATTAACATTGGCAAACCCACCGATATTGAAGATATCAGTCTAATGTGTATGGAAGCCCCTGATTCTTCCCCCAGCAGATGATGTTAGAGGAGATAAGGTTCCAGCATGTCTGATTTTGGACTTGCGATCCTTTTGTTCCCTAAAAGATTAGCCGCTACTAGAGTAGATTGGCCGCGGCTTTCTCTTAGAGAACACATAAGCAAGCTATGTATACGGTACTCAGGGGACATATCTGCTGGCTAAGTAATCGGCCAAACAAGTAGGTGGAAGGTGCACTGAACGGTTTGGCCATGCCCAGGGAGCACTGTTCTCCTGTGCTTTGTTTGAACAGTCATTCTGTTCTGACATGCTTCCTTTCATGCTTCTTTGGAGAATGTCCAAGTAGCTCCTTCAGTGGATGAGACTTCTTGTAAACTTCCTACTCCACTTATGTTGCTCTCTAAGGTTTCCTATGGAGATCTTGAATTACAGTGTAGCTGTGTGAATCTATTTGCAATTTCTGTTCAGTTAGGCTGTATCCATGTCAGCTCCGCGAGCCGATAACCAGATCCTTGTGTATGCTGATGAAGATGAATATGATAGCTACCCCTGCCCTGCTCCCTCTGACGTACAGTAAGGCACAGGGCACTTTTCTTCCGTTTGTCACAGGACTATTTTCATCACAGTCACAACATACACTTTTCAGTCACTACAGCCAAAGTTTACAGAGTATAATGTTTCATATACTGGATTTATTGAGATGATAAATACCCAGTTACTAGATTTATTATCTCCTGAGAGTAGGAAAATAATATCTGAGACTACATTTATATTAGCGCCACCAATGCTGCCCTAATACATTCATTGTCAGGGTTATTTTCTAGCAGCCACTTTCAGGGTGACATCACTGTGCTTGATCCATAGACTTTTCCCTCAAAGGGAACTTGTCACGTTGAACATGGGATCTGATCATATGATAGCGCAGAATAAGCTGAGCAAACTGATATATATGATGTATATTTGTATTTTATTCATTGCAATGCCTTATTTTGGATTTAGAAGTCAAAGAGTTGGTCTCAGACAGTGATTTATTGATCCTTATGCACACCTACGCAAGAAAAGTTGTCAGACACTGACTAGGACGGACCCCTTGACTGCTAATTCCTAGAATGAGCAGGGATTTTAAAAAATATTATACGAGTTAGACTTCATCTTTTCCAGCAAACCTATATTCAATGTGCCTTTTAAAAAACTAAGATCGATAGATAGCTTTGCATAGTATTTTCAAGTAGTTTCCTTTAAAATCTCCAGACATTTAGACCACACTGTCCACACATTTCCCTGAACATGTTAATTGTGTACATGTAGAAACATTGCTGAATTTAGTTGAACCTAGATCCTGAAAGAATCCTCAGTGTGTGAATGTGGCCTTTACATTTCCACCATGGGAGTATGATTTTTAATGTGTAGTTGGCTTGGCCGGGTGTAGTACCCATCATGGTGAGTGCAGGGCAAACATTCAGGCTGTTAATGATCTAACAGTTTTAGATCTCAGATACTTTGTGGACTGATTTAAGAGAAATTGTTTCTGAAATTCTCCACCAGGGTGAAAGTGGGGATGCTGCTGATGATGAGATGGCAACGAGGAAAAGTAAAAGCCTCAAAGAACCTCGTAGCAGGAGTGGTTCAGATCCTCCGGAAATTGATGAACAGGAGGAGCAAGGTCTGAAATGGTTTTGTTTTGTTTTTTCTCTAGCTGGAGTGTGTAGAGCACAGTTTATAATTAAGAGCATTATAAAAATGGACAAGACCATATGAAAATGGTCTTCTCATAAAAAAAGCTGTCATAGTACAACATTAATCTACGCTAATAACGTTGCATAGACATGTGCATGCCAGGACATGTGCACCCTATAGTAATAGGACAGGTGCCTGCTGGGATATGTGCACCCTACAGTAATAGGACAGGTGCCTGCTGGGACGTGTGCACCCTACAGTAATAGGACAGGTGCCTGCCGGAACGTGTGCACCCTATAGTAATAGGACAGGTGCCTGCCGGAACGTGTGCACCCTATAGTGATAGGACAGGTGCCTGCCGGAACGTGTGCACCCTATAGTGATAGGACAGGTGCCTGCTGGAACGTGTGCACCCTATAGTAATAGGACAGGTGCCTGCTGGGACGTGTGCACCCTATATGTTAGAACCCTCCTGTTTGTTTTTTCCATCTTGTGCTTTGCGGTCACGTGACCATCTGCCTTTATATTCCAGCTCCGCCCTTTTGGCTGTGCTGGACTTCAGTGTTGTTTGACTGTTTTGCTAGCCAGGTGCTTCTGTGTCTATCTCTGTCAGTTCGCTTGGTCCTTGTGGGACCTCTAGTACCTTTTTGTCAGTTTATCTTATTGTGTTCTGCAAAAACTTTCTCTGTTCAGGAGGTGTCCCATTTTTGTTCCAGTCCTTAGTTCTTTTAGGGACCCCTTCCCTTTATGCTATAGGTCTCCGTTCAGACTAGCCGAGGACTAAGCCGGGTTTGTTCGCAAGGAACAGGCAGCCCGCTACATCGTAGGGATTCAGCTTAGTCTTACTGTAGGGATAGCTTTCCCCTTTCTTTCCTTAGTACTTGTTGCAGATCATAACACTATAGTAATAGGACAGGTGCCTGCCGGAACGTGTGCACCCTATAGTAATAGGACAGGTGCCTGCCGGGACGTGTGCACCCTATAGTAATAGGACAGGTGCCTGCTGGGACGTGTGCACCCTATATGTTAGAACCCTCCTGTTTGTTTTTTCCATCTTGTGCTTTGCGGTCACGTGACCATCTGCCTTTATATTCCAGCTCCGCCCTTTTGGCTGTGCTGGACTTCAGTGTTGTTTGACTGTTTTGCTAGCCAGGTGCTTCTGTGTCTATCTCTGTCAGTTCGCTTGGTCCTTGTGGGACCTCTAGTACCTTTTTGTCAGTTTATCTTATTGTGTTCTGCAAAAACTTTCTCTGTTCAGGAGGTGTCCCATTTTTGTTCCAGTCCTTAGTTCTTTTAGGGACCCCTTCCCTTTATGCTATAGGTCTCCGTTCAGACTAGCCGAGGACTAAGCCGGGTTTGTTCGCAAGGAACAGGCAGCCCGCTACATCGTAGGGATTCAGCTTAGTCTTACTGTAGGGATAGCTTTCCCCTTTCTTTCCTTAGTACTTGTTGCAGATCATAACACTATAGTAATAGGACAGGTGCCTGCCGGAACGTGTGCACCCTATAGTAATAGGACAGGTGCCTGCCGGGACGTGTGCACCCTATAGTAATAGGACAGGTGCCTGCTGGGACGTGTGCACCCTATAGTAATAGGACAGGTGCCTGCTGGGACGTGTGCACCCTATAGTAATAAGACAGGTGCCTGCCGGGACGTGTGCACCCTATAGTAATAAGACAGGTGCCTGCCGGGACGTGTGCACCCTATAGTAATAGGACAGGTGCCTGCTGGGACGTGTGCACCCTATAGTAATAGGACAGGTGCCTGCCGGGACGTGTGCACCCTATAGTAATAGGACAGGTGCCTGCCGGGACGTGTGCACCCTATCGTAATAGGACAGGTGCCTGCCGGGACATGTGCACCCTATAGCAATAGGACAGGAAATATGCGTGATACCTGCCTGGAGTAACAGAGTTGTGGCGTCTAGAGATGTTTTCACATTGCGCTTTGTCCTATGTTCTTTGGTCCCTTCAGAGCTTACATCCGAACCAAACCGGGATTCGGGCATATGCGCCGACGGGGCCATTGACTATAATGGTGCCAACTGAGTCCACATGCGCTCTGTCATGCATCATTTTTGGGAGTATACGCCTGCTGGAGACTCTCAGACATAGTAGACTGCGTCTGAGTGTCCACCTCCAGTAGGTGTATACACCAGAAAACAATGCATGACCGTGCATACGTTGACTCCATTGGCACTATTATAGTCAATGGCCCATACGGCGCATACGCCCCAAATCTTGTTTTGTGAGGGGTTCAGGCGTAAGCCTCGATGGGACCATTGACCGTGACGAAGAACACAGTGTGAAAAAAATAAACAAAAAGCTAGAACGCTAATGTGAACAGAGCATTTCGAATTAATATTTTTTCATTTTGAGAAGTTGATGTATACATGTACTCACATTTACAGTGCCCTAACTATGACATGGACTATTGTATTAAGGGGATTGGCAAAGAATTGTAAAGCAAGTGGATTAAAAAATGTGATGGATGTTGTCGCTGGCACTTTACCCTTTTGAATGGAAATAAGTTGATTCTAAATGAAATATTTAAATGTGGATTTTTTTTCGATTTTGTCGATCATTTGTGTAATTAGGTGTTTTATGTTTTTCATTTTGATTTTTCGGTGTCTTTTTTGGTGACTGACAGATCAGAATACTGTATTTGCTCATACCATTCCTTCAAGAAGAGCTCATTCGGTGTCTGCTTCCGGATCCCCAAATCTAGCCCCTGGGCCAACAACGCCCATCAGACCTGCATCCTCGCCTATATTGCCCAGCTCCAACAAACCCCCATCTGCGTAAGTTTTATCACCTTATTTCACCTTTTGGGTGGAAAATAACTGAATTATGTTTTATGCAATGTTCATCTTTACAGTGCAAAATGGACTTCCCCAGCTCATTGGTTGTAAATCACTTACATTTCTGAAATAGCTGTAAAATCATCAGAGGATTTTTGTTTAAGCCCCTTCTTGGCAGTAAATTGTTTTACCTTGCGACTGCTTAATTGTTCTGCCAAAATTCCCATTCAGTTGTATACTTTAAATCATAAATCAAGGAATTAAACTTCATTAAAGTGTCTTAATTTACTGGAAAATTGTTTAAATGCACAAACTGGCGGCAATTTCTCTGCAATAAAATGAACATAATTCTTTTCCATTTCTTTGCAGCACATGGAGCAGTTCAAGTTGGCACGGACGAGTTAAGGGTGGGATGAAAGGCTTTCAATCATTTATGCTTTCTGACAGCAACATGAACTTTGTTGAGTTTGTAGAACTTTTTAAATCTTTCAGGTGAGATTATATATGTATATTATATACATCAGGTCGCCTTATAAATGTCGTGCCAGGGGCGAGGAGCTTACATTTTCTACCATCTGTTTTCAGTGTACGAAGCCGCAAAGACCTCAAAGACATTTTTGATGTCTATGCCGTTGCTTGCAGTCGTTCGGGTTCTGAGCCCATTCCTCTTTACACTAATTTGACAATTGATGAGAACGTCTGCGGTGTTCAGCCTGATTTAGGTTTGTATGTTAGAGTAATGTGAAAGTCTATATTTACTGGGTATTTGGGGATTTCAGTTGAAATAATTTCTGATAAAAGAAAAAAATGTTCTCGAGATCACTTGGATCCTTAATTTGAAGGGGTATTCCCATCTCCATGACAGCATTTTGCTAGGAGATGGCATGACATAATACAACATACATACTTGCCTTAATTTCTGTTGAGAAAATATAGAGATTTAAGTCTAGCTCACTAACCTCACCCAGGAATGCTCTGACCTTTTTGGTAACGTCACTGGTCCAAATATAAAAGCAGAAACAACTTCACAGAAAAAATGGTCCCAGGACCCGATTCGCTAATCAATCAGTAATTTTGCAGCAAAAAAGCGAAGTTAAAACCTAACACTTACTACATTGCTTAAAGTAGAATATACCAAACAAATATTAACACACAAGATATAAAGATAAGAAAATATGCCCTTGTCCCTGTACAGGACATGTGGTGACAATAGTCAGCCGGTTCAATGCTGGGCAGAATGCAGGGTTCAACACCTTTCTTTCAGGATTCAAAGAGGGCAGCCTGCTTTGCATCCTGATGGAAGGGTGTTGAACCCTGCATTTTTGAACCTTCTGTGCCATTCCCCTGATGAATCACCTAATGGGGAGGAAACGCGTTGGGAGGGTCAGTCCAGGGCTGACTAGAAATTTAGGGTCAGCTGTGGACTGTCCTTGTAAGGGCAGGAGTCTTGGGGTCCTAGGGTCAGTGAGCTTGACAGGGACTGACCGGGTCAAGATACAAATCCTCTCTCAAGGGACATGAGGAACCACAGATAGGACGACCCATGCTACAGGAGGGTTGAGACTGTTCCAATTTTTTTCTCTGTATAAAGAATGGTCGATATTGTACTACACTTTATTCATTGACCTGAAAAGGCTGCATGTTAGCTTTGTTGTGAAATTATTGTGTAGTATTTAGATCATTATTGAATTTTTCCCAGCATTGAACTGGCTGACTATTGTCACCGCGTGTCCTGTACAGGGACAATGGCATATTTTCTTATCTATTTATCTTGTGTGTCTTGTGTGTTAATATTTGTTTGCTATATTCTATTTTAACCCTATAACGCATACCTGGGGCCTCGCAGGCCCGCCCTGTTAATTGTTTTCTATTTTCTGCAAGATTTCTTTAGTTAGAATTTTGAAACTCTAGGTATTCTTCAGGTATATAGTTGTTTGTTATTTCCAGTTGGTCATTTATTTATTATTTGCACACGGGCCTAAAAGGCCCCAGGTATGTGAAAGTGTAGATTTTTATGGTCATGCGTTCTGGGGTTAACCAATGTAGTAACGATTATGTTTTAACTTTGCTTTTTTTGCTGCATAATTAACGTCAGTGGTCCACCCTAGAAGGTCAGTTTAAGGCTGTGTGCCCACTATACGTTTTTTAAGCGTTTCCACAGCGGCAGTTCCGCTGCAGAAATGCTTAAAAAACGCTTGTTAGAAGGCCTGCCATGTTCCTCAATGATAATCTGCATGTGCTGTACACATGCTGCGGAAATTTCCGCTGTGGTTTATCATTGCGGAAAAATCCACAGCACTACCAATTATTTTGCGTAATCGTGGCGTTTTCACCGCCATTGACTTGCTTAATATCCACATGACTACATGTGCACATGCGGATATTAAGCGATTCAATGTGCGGATGGCACCCGGGTCTGGAGAAGAGGAGACTACCATAGAATTAAAATAAAAAATATACATTATACTCGCCTTCTGATGGCCCCCGGTCTCCATAGCGATGCGTCCTGGCTTCCCGGCGGCTCGCGATGGTCTAAAAGGACCTTCCATGACGTCATTTAGTCATGTGACAGGTCACGCGACCGCTGACGTCGGCGGTCGCGTGACCTGTCACATGACTAAATGACGTCATGGAAGGTCCTTTTAGACCACCGCGAGCCGCCCAACACACCGGACGCACCGAAGGAGACCAGGGGCCATCGGAAGGTGAGTATAATGTTTATTTTTTACCATTCTTTTACTATAACTTGGTCACACTATATAAATCCATGCCAGTTGCATGGATTTATATAGTGTGACCAAGTTGTCAAGCACTTTCCAAGTGATGTTAAAATTGCTTGGAAAAGCGCTTGACAACCTGCATGTGAAATTGCATGTGCAAAACGCTTCACTTCCGCTTGTCCCTGGCAGGAAAAACGCATGTAAAATCCGCATGTACAATCCGGATGCGTTTTTTTCTGCCAGGGTGATGCAGAAACGCTCAGGAAAAATCCGGAGCATTTCTGTATCGTGGGCACATAGCCTTAGTCCCTTTTGGTCTAAGATGCCCACTCCAAATTTGTCAGGATTGTGTCTGAAATTGTGTGACAGTCTCAGCATATTTAGGACAGTTGGCAGGCATACATAAAGATATCTGGGTGTCTGATCTCTTGGACACCTACTGAACCTGAGAACCATTGGACCACAGCATTACTTAAATTTGTTCCTGGTCAGCAGAAAACTTTGCCACCAAGCTGAGCAGGGGACTGCAGTTCACTCCATCCTGGCGAATAGTTTCATGGTACAGTGGGTAAGATTAAAGCACCCCTGTGCATAAGAAAAACTGTGAAGAGGATAGAGTGCTGAAGCAGTGCTGCGGCCCCTTCATTCTCACAGTGGTGGGGGTTCCAAGGGTTAGACCCAAACGATTGACTGAATAGCTCTAGAATATGCCATTACATGATACTCGGTAGTATAAAAATACCCCTTTAAATTTTAGGCTGTGTTCATACCATAATACAAAATATTTATCATTTAAATAAAATACAGAGGCTTCAATAGTGGAGATGAAAATGGACCACCAGATCTTGTTACCCAGTGATTTTTGTGTCTCCTTTAAGCTTTTTAATGACCTTTGGGACAATTTTCAATTCCCTTTTTTTAAAAAATTCGGTTCCTCTGGATAAGAGAAGACTAGGACCTTTGATAAATGGGACTGGTTGAACTGGGCAGTATTATCCTATTAAAGGGCCCCATAATATCTGGTGTGGAGACCTTTGACGTGAGCTTGTATACAGATCACAAAGTGTGACAGTAATATATCTGATGGTAATTCCTGAATATGCGATTTCACAATTAATTTCCTCAAAAGAATGGGGCATTGAGCCATAATAAGGGTGTATGCAGTGTCAGACTGAAGAACATTGGGCCCACCAGAGGATTTGAATCTGAGGGCCCACCTTTCTCCCCCACTCAAGAGCCCCAAAGCAGCTGCAAGGTTTGCACTATGAACTCTCCTGAAGGAGAAGCCAGGGCCCACCGGAGGGTTCTCTGGTTCTCTGGTGGTCCAGACCAACCCTGGGTGTATGAGGTGTATGTGCCACCTGCCCACTCTCCAAATTAATACACTGCTATCATAATGAGATGGATCCATGTACATATCTGGCATACATATTGCTTTCTGTCCTTACAGCTTATTTGTGTGCATATCAGTCTTAAGAGATGGTTATTTTGTCTGCTTTTTTCTCCATATTCTAGATTTACTGACCAGGAATGTGTCAGACTTGGGTTTGTTCATTCGGAGTAGACAACAGTTGTCTGAAAATCAGCGGCAAATTTCTGATGCTATTGCTGCTGCCAGCATTGTGACCAACGGCACTGGAGTGGAAAGCACGTCCCTTGGAATATTTGGGCTGGGAATTCTGCAGTTTAATGACTACTTGGTCAATTGCCAAGGCGAGCACTATAGTTATGATGAAGTCCTCAGCATTATTCAGGTTAGACCTTTTTTGCAGTACATATTGGTATATTACATTTTTGGAAGAGATGACAAGAATTGAATATTTATGTATGTAAAGTTTAATTGCTAATTCATTTTATTGTTTCTGTTTTTTTCTTAAGAAATTTGAGCCAAGTATTAGCATGCGGCAGCAAGGACTAATGTCATTTGAAGGGTTTGCAAGGTATGCATTATGGTGTTTTCTTTTTTTCAGGCTTGTTTTTACCTAATTTTACTAGATTTTGTAGCTTTTAGCTGTTATGGCTGTCTACTTTGCTATTCCATACAGCGGCTTTACATTTTTTTTGTGGTTTTGTTGATATTTTTGAAAATAGAAACAAAATGTTAACAACACATTAAGGCTAAATTCCCACGATGAGTTTTTGATGTTGCAGATTTTCTGCATTCTGTCACTTGCGTTTTTTTTTTTTTCATTGCATTTGTGAGTGCATTTTTTACTTACATTTTTGACAATACGGTTTTTGACTCTTTTTGGTATGTTTTCAATAAAGCTGCTTTGTTTTTGTCAAAACTGTATTGGTACAGGCATGTGTGGATTACATGCGTTTTTAGCGCGTTTCTTCAGCAATGCACTTACAGTTCTCCATAGAACTTTATAAGCCCCATCAGAGATTTCCTATCTCAGTAATGGGATAATCTATTTATGAAAATAAATTAAAATGACAGATACGCCTGATTGTAATCTGATCTATCTGCGTATTTTAGATATCTGATGGATAAAGACAACTTTGCATCCAGGAACGATGAGTCCCAGATCGACGTGGATGACCTGCACTTTCCTCTGTCATATTACTTCATTGAATCTTCTCACAATACATACCTGACAGGTCATCAGCTGAAAGGTGAATCCTCTGTGGAGCTTTATAGTCAGGTATGGGAGATATTCCTATCTATTCTGTATCTGGCTCTAGTAAATATAATATTCTTTGCTCAGATGTGTAGATGTAGGTGCACATGTGTTTACAGTGATGCTTTCTGTTATTGACTAGATAATAAGCTATCAATTTCTTATTGCGTGTTACTTGGTTCTTGAAGTAGTTATTTCTGCATATTAGGTCTTAGACCGGTGTACTATGAAATCCATATTAAATACTCAGCAAAATCTGAATATGGATTTCATGTGGATTTTTTCTAGTCTTCGCAGGGTCGCAACTGAACGTTTAGAGTCATTACCAAATATCTCCATTTTCTTTATGTAATCTCCCTGGTTCATCTCCGTACATTAACCTATAGTTTTTAAGTATCACATTGACCAAATTGTCCAAATATTTAGTGTTAAAGTCCCCCTACATTTTATATGAAAGTCATCAAAACCTGTCGATTTTGGCAAGAGTGGCCAAACATCTGTTGGGTAAGGGGGCTTCCAGAAAGGTGATCTTGGGTGAGAGAAGGATCAATCCATTGGAATTTCAATTGCTGATCCTAATGTGTTTAGGGGAGCCATGCGGCTGCCAGAGGAGTCTGGTTGCAGCTGTCTCCTCTCTCCCTGTTGAAAACACTTGCCCGAGCCGAGCGCTCATTTGTGTGAGGGAGTCCGGAGAGATGGACAAAAGTTCAACTGTTCAAAAGTTCAAATCTCATTTGTATGACTAGCGTTAGTCCCTGTTGTAACATGGAATCCATTAAAAAGCTGATGTTGAAGGCCTCCTGTTAATACCTTGAGTGCTAAATGGCGTCTTTCTTAATATGTGATAATGCGGAAAAAAAAAAGATATTGTTTTTGATGTCTTGATGTCCTGAAGAAGTGGGTTACACTTTGAAATGCGTAGAAAATAAAAGAAAAATAAAAGAAACCATTATTTTATAATACTTCTGGCATCCAACGTTTCTTCACAACCTGGCAGGGTGAATATGGACCGCAAACGTTCCATGTTTTATTTGGATGTGATAATCAGTTTAGATCTTTTTCTATGATATCTCTCTGTTCAGGTGATATGTAATTTATTCATTTAAGCCATAAAAATCCAAATGATGCCATTAAAAAAAAAAAAAGCTTCCACTGTAGAAAGGAGAGAAATGTTTTTATATGCAGCAAAATGATCATTTGCACTGGAGATATAGGCCAAGAGAAACCCCTGAAAAGTGAATATAAATTACAATGTACTATATCACCAAGTTTTATTGAACTTTCCCTTTAAATATTAATCTCACCCTTTTCATGCCCAAGCATAGTACCATTCTGGCGACGTTCACATCACACTTCTCTACTACTGTACATTTTTTGTGTGCTATTTCCGGGTCAATATGGTTGGCCTTGAGTATATACCTTTTTGGAACTGTAAGTAGAGGCATTCTGCAAACATTTCTTGCATTGTAGAACTGTTTTATTTTTAACAAGGGAGACTATGTGCGACAATTGCTAATACCTCCTATTAGCGGTATACCTTGGGAAATCCTCTAACAGATATCTCCAATTTTAACCTTCCAGTTTTGTGCAAGGCAGAAAATGGCTCCTTTTGTTTTATGACCTAATAATATAAATTGAAAGCTTTCAATGGGAAACACAGCTCTTACATGCCCATGAATGTGTTACTTTTAAAAGGCTCTGAATTGGTACATATGTATAATGAGACATGTTCTGGTACTAAGAAATGTGTTTGACAACGTTAAAATGACTATTTAAGGTGCTTTTACAAGGATGCAGAAGTGTGGAATTAGATTGCTGGGACGGAGATGACGGCATGCCAATCATTTATCACGGTCACACGCTTACAACTAAAATCCCCTTTAAGGTAAGATCATGTGACAATAAGTAATACAGTTTATTTCAGCTAATTAATTGTAAAGTGCCAATGTATATGTTGACGCTATATAAATAAAATTATTGTTATAGGTAGAGATTGTTATTTTCTCTATTTTTTGGCAGCCTGAAATTTGTCTCTTCAGAGAGGAAGAGGACTAGAACTCTAGTGCCACCTATAGGAAGTAGCAATCCTAAAAGTCAATATCGACTCTCTAACGAGCCTTGTCACATGACTTAGGAAAAGTCCAGAATCTCAATCTCAATTTGCAGACACTGTGTTTCGGGGTACTGCCCCTCATCAGTGCAAAGTGTGAGATCTGGTTTGGCTGGGTGAGTCGTGTGACTGGGATTCAAAGGGTAACGTTTCTCCTTTGCGGAGGCTTACATGTCAAGCCTGACATGCCGAGGTGAGGAGACTTTTAAGCTTTGCAATGCTCCTCCCAGGAAATATGCAAATTGTCTCTTCAGAGATGGAGAGGAATAGAACTCTAGTGCCACCTACAGGAAGTAGCAATCCTAACAGTCAATATCGACTCTCTAACGAGCCTTGTCACATGACTTAGGATTAAAGCCAAAACTAGAAATGTATTTTTCAAAATCTTCACATAGGTCCAGAAGTTTGACTATTTCTCTTTGCTGAGATCCCTCTGTCATAAAGAATCTTAGAGGTGCAGGAGTGTTATCGAGCCGAGCAGCACTTCTCCTGGTAAAACAAAAGGATCTGATGTTGAAATTTAACATGCCAGATCCTTCTCTCCCATGACATGATCAGTCAGGATAGAGTTAATAGGGGAGGCCCCCCATAAACATTAGATGTTTGGTCATCTTCCCCAAATTCGACAAGTTTGACCAACTTTTATTCAATGTGTATGGAGGCCTTAAGACTCTGTTCTCATCGGGGCCATGATTACAGGTTATTCGGAAACCGTGGCCATAATAAAACCAATACTGTTGTTTTGGCTCCATTTTGGAGTGGATATGGACAAATTCTTTTAGATCCCACTAACCCACAATGGAAATTATCAGGTTTCCATTGGGATTCCAATATCTTTGATTGCGAAAATAGCTGTGCAAACTATACTATTCTACTAGTTAAAGATACCGAAAACTCAGATTGACTGGTAATATCACAAGTATGAACAGAGTCGAAGGCAGGAATAATGATAATTTTTATTTATATAGTGCCAACATATTCCGCAGCACTTTACAATTAAGCGGTATTAAGTAATCACGGTGTATGAAGACATTCTGATACTCCAGCATGTTCAAAGTCTTGGTTTTGTGCCAAATTATTAAAGGAAATCTGTCACTAGGTTTTCCTATGCAATCTGAGAGCAGCATCATATAGGGGCTGAGATCCTGATTCCAGCGATGTATCACTTACTGGACTGCTTGCTGTCGTTTTAATACAATCCCTGTTTTCTCGGCTGCAGACGTAGCAGGGCTCTGAATGCTGAGCCCTGTAGAACCCCGCACACACCACTGATTGTCTGCTTCCTGTACACACTGTACGATATCAGCAAGCTGCTAATCAGTGGTGGAGGAACGTGACACTTAGTTCTGTAGTGATAATCTCCTGCTGATGAAACACAGATTTTATTGGAAAAAGCAACACACAGCCAAGTAAGTGACACTTCGCTGGAATCAGGCTCTCAGCCCCTACATCGTGCTGTTATCGGATTACATAGCGACAACCTTGCTGACGGATTCCCTTTAGGTACTTGAATCAACTTTTTTCCTTACATAAATCCAAAGATTTTTGTGATCTACAACTCCTGTGGACAAACCTTCACTTCCACATTTATGTTCTTGTACTTCTCTTTACCAGGATGTCATAGAGGCTATTGATCGCAATGCCTTCATCAACTCTGAAATGCCAATCGTGCTGTCCATAGAGAATCATTGTTCTTTACCGCAGCAACGCAAGATGGCTGACATATTCAAGGTGATCATACATTCAATCAGTGCATTTACTTTTGTTCATGTTCTCTATGGGGCCTGATTGTCACTAAGTACAAATCATCTATTTTAGACTGTGTTTGGAGAAAAGCTGGTGACAAAGTTTCTGTTTGAGAGTGACTTTTCGGATGATCCAATGCTCCCCTCTCCATGGCAATTAAGGAATAAAGTGCTATTGAAAAACAAGAAACTTAAAGCACATCAAACACCGGTGGATATTTTAAAACAGAAGGTAAATATCTGCTTTGTGGCAAGCTGCAAAACAGGGACTTGGGCTACTACTGGAAATTTTAACTTTTTTTTTTCACCCTGGTTTAGGTTAACTATAAATAAAGTAAAAAAAAATAGAGTTGCCAATAACTTTAAGAATATGTATATTTTGAAAAAAGAGGAGCGTATAGACATGATTGTGGTGGTCATTGTCAACATTTTATAGACCAACATATAGAGCATGTAGAGGGTTGTCTAGAAGGGATACAACCTTTTTTTAAAAAAAAGTTGGAAAATGTGGGAGCCAGAAAATAAGGAGTGGGATGGGCTGGAAGGTTATGAAGGGAAAAGTTTTGGAGAAACTTTTTGTTTTGTTGAAAGTTTCTCCAATCTGTTTTATTTTTTATCTGTCTCACATTAACACTCCTATATTAATTTATTATCTATTTTATTTTTATTTTTTGGGTATTTTTTTACAGTTGAAACATTGCTCCAAATCTCTACTATTAATTAAGTTTCCCTAATGAATATTCTTTTTTTTTTATCTAGACTGTGTTCTAAGCAGTAGCCTTTGATTAATTCACACAATATGGATACCAATGCCAGATTTCCATTCACTTGCGAAGATCCAGCCTTACTTAGAAGAAGGGGATGATATTCACAAATTAATATTTGTTTTAACTCTTAACCCTTTACTGCACACATTCACACATACCCTATTGCAAGTATCGTTTTTTTTAAATCGTTTGACTCTATAGTCAGTAAGAAGGTCGATTTAGTTATATATTTGTTGCTCTGCATTTACACTTTTCATGTATTTTCCCCAGATGTCGGCATATAAAAATTAGTGTTACTTACAGTTTACACTGTGCATTAACTATAAAGCTGGTTTGTTGCCAGGAGTGTGCAATAAAGGGTAAAATACAATATCTCACTTTGCCAGATATTAAAAAATGCTAAGGTACACTGTGCATTAAATGAAGCCACATATACAGTCTATCTATATGGCATATTTAAATTATAATGCCAGATATTCTAAATATTTCCAGCACTATTTACATAGCTTACAGTACGAGGACAGCATTATAGATGCCATTTACATTTATGAACAGTCTGATATATAAATATTTAGAGGACGTGTATTATTTTTTTTCCGACGCCTGAGACACATCCTGGAGGCTAAGAGATTAGTAATTTACAGACAGGTGTAAAAATGTTATTAGGTTTGGCATATTTTCACCGCAGACTCTTCTTTCAGGCACATCAGCTTGCCAACATGCAGGCACAAGCCAGCAATGGTAACCAAATGAATACCAGTGCCAACAACGAAGAGGAAGACGATGACGAAGATGATTACGATTATGACTATGAATCACTTTCGGATGGTAGGCGTGCATATTTACCATAAGCTTTACTGTACTTCTAGGTATTTAGATTCCTAATTTTTAAGGACACCATTGCCATATTCTCATTTCATTCATTTTCTGCCCTGATCTGGTAAAATATTTCGAATCACATGCCATCATCAATGGATTTATGTCCTTACCAAGCTAAATGTCACGAATGTAGACATATTGGCCCCAATTCATCCAGACTGCCGTTTTGTACACTGGTCTTGATGAGGGGGTGTTTTGGAGTCAGATGCCCCTAATTCATTAAAACGCCCTCTTAATGAATCAAGAGCATCTGACTAGTGGCGTGCACCTCCACCTGGGCCTCGCCACAAATCCTCTTCCCGTCACTAATTTGTGGAGTAAGGCACGCCGCCACTCATTATGAATTTGATGAGTGTGGATTACTGCGCACCCATCCCGCCCCAGCTTTGCCCACTTTGTCAGAGCTGGGTGAAAATAGTGTGAGAAGGCCTAAAGTCGCAAAATTTGAATGCAGCCTTGTGTTGTGCCAAGTTTTGCAACTTTTCAAAGATTTTTACACCAGAATTCTAGCTTAAAAGCTTTGATGAATGGGTCCCATAGTGCATGTGTTACATGTAAGCTATATGTTCAGCCTGGTAACTTATAGGCTGCTGCTAACATAATGGCACATGCAATTATTCTAAGGATTCTATAAAAATGATTCTAAATCATACGTATCAAACTCTGGCCCGGGGGCCAAATCTGGCCCTCAGGGTGAAATTTGGCCCGCGACGCCATATGGAAGACTCTATGGGGCCATTATTCTGAATAAAGCACTATATGGGGCCCACTATACTGTGTGGAGGGCTTTGTGGGGATCACAGTTTGGGCATCATACTGTGTTGGGGTCACTATACTTTGCCAGGGAAGTTGAGGGGAAGTATAGTAGGGTCATCATGCCGTGCGTGTGGCATGTACTGTGTAGGAATTCACTCTGGGGGTATCATATTGTGTTTGGGGGGCACTTTTGTTGGCATCATACTTTATTGGGGTAATTAAAGGGAATTCTAGGGGCTTCAATAGGAGGAAAATTACTCTATAAGGGCTGTAAAGTTATGGGATATGCTCTTCTGTGCCCCACCGAATATTAAGTTTGTTTTTTTTGGAGGTGAGCGAGGCCCAATTAGAACTTCTGCTATGGGACGCTATGATTCCTATGTACGCCCCTGCCCGCGAGGAAATAACCAGTGCAGTCATGTAGTCTGTCTCTTAAGATTTATTAATTAAAATATACTTTGTTTGTGAGTCAACCCCTTTAAGTTTGTTTCCATATTAGATGATAAGGAAAAACTTCCTCAATTGTACACATTTTTTTTAGTAAATATCAAAGTTTGGCCCACAATTTTGACCCTGTGTGTATTTGAGTTTAACATCCCTGTTCTAAATTCACGGGGCTTTGAATAGTAAGTCATATTAATGCTGCTTATATCAAAGCTGTTTTACCAGAAGTTTATTTCTGTACTAGGCTGTCTAATGCTTAACTTTAGAAGAAATCACTTTCTTTATTATGAACCCTGAAGTGGTAGTCCTTTATGTCCGCAATCCTGTTGTAGAAATGTTCTCACCATGTTACATAGAAGTAAAGAGGAAAAGTTACACAACTCGAATCATATTAAAAACACATCACACAGTTTGAGTTATGCAATGGTCCTTGCACTGGAGAGCACACAGCCAAAGCGGGCGTCTAGTACTGGCCTCATACCTGACAAGCAATATAAATCTTGAATATACATTTGTGTGTGTGCTACTGAATATTAAACGTCATTCTTGAGTCTTAGATGATTTTTCAAGTGCACTGAACGATCCTTTTCATTACTAATACACTACTGGGCCTGCATGGATCACCTCCTCTTCTAGCGTTTACTTCCATTTTTCATATTTAGCCGGTAACCTCTTTTTGTCTCATGTTTTTTTCTGTAAATTGTTGAATGTTAATGACTGGTATTGCCTGATAATTCATCATTTCCTTTTCTGATTGCCTGTTTGACTCTCTTCCTGTAGCTGATGGCCTTAATGCTTCCCCTGCGCCTAACAGCCAGGAAGGTAAAAGCCATGTGAATGGACGTTCTAACTGCATGGATTTATACAACTCCTCTCGTGTTAATTAACCAAGTGCTCGGTTACAGAAGGCTTTTTACATGTGTGTTCAGTGTTGGTGATCGGCATTCGTTTTATACATATTGCATTTTGTGGTGTATGATTTGCACGGTTTGGCTACTATATCTACTGGATGTGGTTCACTGTTTGGGTTGCCTACTGCATGCTATACCTAGGTATAATCTATAATAAAATGTATACTATGTACCCTTGTGCAATGGATGTATTATATTCTATATATTCTATTTTTGTTATTTTTTTTTTATTTCTTTTTTTCTGTTATGCATGTATCTTCATTATGTCATTCAAACTTATTGCACCTAATTTGTGGACAATTTCACAGAGATTTTGCTCAGATTGTGTCCATGTTTCCATGTAAGCTTTATAAAATCATTGAACTGCAGTTTTTTTTTAAATGAACAACAATCAGAATTGTTAGTTTACTTTCAGCAAAAAATAAAAGCATTATATTATTTTGTATCAAATAGTCCATCCTGATGATGGATACTAGTTTAACAAGCCTGTTTGGTCACATTACACTTACTATTGCTTCCCTGCCTGTTAGTACACTCATACACCCTGCCTGAATCAGTGTAGAGGCTGCTGTAATCACATGACTACAGTATATTAACTAGCAATCTTGATCTACAAACACAATAACAGCTTCTAATTCTATGTCTTCAAGTTGTTTGATTTCTCCCTGTCACCATCTACTACAACATATCTATTTGCTTCTGCAGCTGATATCAGCAGGGAGGAAGTAAAATCCTGCAGTGGTTAAAAGCGCCTGCTCATTCAGTAGAGTAGTTTGCAGCCTGGAAAAGAGGGCTCGCTCACACTGGCGTATATTCTCTCATGTGAAAGAATCAGGCTGATTATGCTAATGACACTCTGCTCAAACTCTGTCAGAGTTTGATCTGAGTGTCATCTTAGTGTGATGCGATTCTGTCGCCTGAGAGAATCGGAGCACAGGTATGGAGAAGATGGAGAACTTAATTTTTCCATCTTCTCCATTGTCATCGGATAGCACTCGGCCGTGTTATACGGTGGTGTGAGCGAGCCCTAAATGAAACGAATAAACTATGCATATTATTTCTAATTCTAGGTTATAAACTTGAATTCAACAATGAGATACATGTTCTGAATCTTTTGAAGAACTATTTACTATAAGTATAAGAATATAATCTAAGAACTATTTATATAGTTGGTCTTTTATTACTTAGTAAGCTTAAGAAATAGTAATTGCTAATCTAACCAGTTCAACACTCTTGGGGATAAGTTGGCGTGCCCACTCTGTTTGCACAGAGGAGCTGCTAATATACTTTGCATTAAAATGGCCGTACTCCGCAAATATTGCAAGGCTCACTGCATTAATAGTGTACTGCGCCAGCGTTTTGCTTGTTGATTGCTCTATCTCTACTGCTTGCTTTGTGAAAACATCAAACGTCTTTTTTTTTGTAATAAAGTAATATAAGGGAGGTCTTAAACATTTTTGGTAATGCTTGATTCTTATGCATGCTCATTGGTATAAATCCTGTATAGCTGAGCACACAAGCCAGGCAGCTTGTAATAACAGCAGTGTACTCATGGCTAGATAACATTGGTGTTACCCTTCTCAATGACATATTGATTACTTTGCAGATAATATACTCGATGATCGTCCTGAGACAAAGGCTTGCAGGGATAACATGCAGTTTGAATACATTGAGGAAGCTCCTAAGAGAATCAAGAAGACGGATGGCAGCATTGTTGGCAACAAAGGAAAGGTAGATGTTTCTTCCTAAATACGTAATGGTAAAATGGGTCCAAGGGGTAAATCGCAAACATTACAGCTCGGTTTATTTTATCAGTATATTCTCATATCTGTATAGTCTATGTGTAGCTATGGTTAAGCTCTAGTGGACTCCTCTGGTGGAAGCCAATAATCATTTTCATCTTGACATGAAGCTTAGGTGTATTTATTGTTTTGTAAAGGTCTATGACATGGAACTGGATGAAGAATTTTATCTCCCTCAAAACAAGAAAGAAAGTAGACAAATCGCCCCAGAACTATCAGACCTTATCATCTATTGCCAAGCTGTGAAATTTCCTGGTACGTTTAATAATCCGTCTTGTCAATCCTTGGCAGTATTGTCAATGCTGAATGCAGAGTGTAGTTTGCCTAGCTTTAGGCCAATTTAATAAATACCTGTTCGGAACATCTTCTTTTTGAAGTGTTTTTAAGCCTGGACAATTAGTTTAGATTAGATTCACGTTTTGGTATGAGAATGCTTTATTGCCACTTTTAGGTAAATAAACTTAATAAAATATCCTAGCAAAGAAGAATAAGGTTAATATCCATGCAATCTGACACTGTCAATCAGCATGACGACAGCAGTCACACCCTGTCAACAGAGCAGCCTGGCAGATGAGCTGCTCTGTTAATCTGAAGCAGCTGAATCCCCAGCAGGAGCATCCAGTGACCGATCTGAGTTGGCACCTGGTAGACCAGACCGGTAGTTGCCTCTGTCCGTAATTACTTCATTACCTACCGGTTCGTTTTTAAGACCCATAGTAAAAAAAAAAAGTTCTGGACAGCCCCTTAAAATAAATAGCTTTATATTGAGATGTGGACATGAATCTTTTCTTTTGGTTTTTGATTAGAGTATAACATTGTGTTCAATATTTCTAACTAAACGATTATATGAGGAATGATGAAAAATGTAAAATCTGTAGTATAATTTAATAAAAGAGGATAATAAAAACTAAAATTATAAATCAAATCAAAGTTCTTTTTTATCTATACATATTGTATATAATGTTTCAGTGTGATGTATACACATTTCACCATTTTGAGACAATTCTCTTTGTTTTACTATGATTCATAGTGATTATTTTTTACACATACCCATATGTGTTTATTAATCTGGACTTCCATGTTTGAAAGTCATCTTGACATGACCCTTCTACTCACAGTAGTCTGATGAAAAGTATCTATTTGTCTTGGACTGCTGAAGATGTAAACTGCACTTAGAAGATATGGATGGGAGATTAGTGATGTAGTGTAGAGCAGGACAAGCTGGTTCAGTTCCATAAAACGTACTCTACAAAGGCCACGGAAAATGTCGTGCCCTCTTGGTCTGCTTGTTTGGTTCATTAGTATTCATTTTATGGGAACAGGCCTTTCAACATTAAACCCATGTGGATCTGGCAGAGGAAAGGACAGAAGAGGCAGGAAGTCAATTTTTGGCAACAATCCTGGTAGAACAAGCCCCGGGGAACCAACGACACAGGCCAAAACATCTGGAAAAGGTAATGTATTTATTCTGGCTTATTAATTGGACTTTTGCAGTATCCTATGATTTTAAATATGGACTTTGACCATCTTGCTCAATGATATACGTTTTTGCCGACATGTTATTGTATTGTATTTGTATGGATAAGATGAGTATATGATTTAACCACAGCTATTATCTGCAGGCACCACTGAGACGCGGCAGAGCTGGGAGGAACCATGTTCGCCTCCTTTCAACCCAACCACTTCGTTGAGTGCCATAATTCGAACCCCCAGGTGCTATCACATCTCGTCACTGAATGAAAATGCTGCCAAGCGTCTGTGCAGACGGTATTCCCAGAAGCTGATCCAGCACACGACCTACCAGTTACTGAGAACGTATCCAGCTGCTACACGCATCGACTCCTCCAACCCTCATCCACTCATTTTCTGGCTTCATGGAATACAATTGGTTGCCCTTAACTATCAAACTGATGGTAAGTAAGCTGTCACTTTATGCATACAAGTATATGTACCAAGTACATGTACATTATTGCTGGGGATGCAGCTATATAGGTAGTCGTAGGTGGTAGTACATGGGTGCTCCTTTTTTGGGGGGGGGCAGGTAAGTAGAGTTGACTTTAATATTAACTTTAGTTATATGATATCATACAGTGCATATACAATTGTCCATGTGGACAGAAAAATGTTACCTTTCTTCCACAATATCCATTGGCATTATTAAAGCATCACTTTTACTAGGTATTATGCAAAATTAATGATGTGATCTACCCAACACTAACTTATTAAAATAAAACTGGTGAACGGAGTCCTTCATTTGTGAAATTTCCAATATTGCTGTCTAATTGGGAGCACTATTCCCAAACTCTCTTATTGCTGCAATAGTTGCATTGATGATGTGTCTGCAGTACACTTCACTTTTCTTGTGCCATATTCAGCCACCTATCACATAACTCCACAATGGCAATATGTTTCCCCTTTAATCTGGCTTCATCAGGGGCACAGGGTCTTATAGTGTGGGTACCATCTCAGTGGACATGGCCAAAATAATGACCTGAAGACCAAATACTCAATAGTTATATCCCTCTTTTGTCACAGTGAAATGCATAAAGAAGAAACTGTGTATACTGACTGTGTGCACGTATTAGCATTTCTGTACTCTACTTCATTACTCTCCTGTATTTTATGCTTTTTGCTTTACTAGTATATAACACTGGCTGCTCTATATAAGAGCCTTGCTAGTAGATCTGCACACTGCTCAGTATTAGATCATCTTTACCTTCGTCTAGAGATATTGGCTCGCTTTTTGGCATTAGATATAAGAATTTAGCTGGGAAACATCCAGGAATTACAGATCTTTTCGAACGTCGTCAAACATTGTTCTCACCATTCTCTATTTCTACAAATGACTTCCAGTAAAATGCTGCATTGTTATATCCATCTACAGCTCTCATACGTTATGTGATATACTATGTACATAGCAGTTTCTGTAACCTACCAGACTTTTCACTTTTAATCTCTTTTATAGGAATTTTAGTGACTAATTGTGATGTGACATTAGGTAAGGTGTACTTTACAAGGTGCATTTATATTAAATAGCCCCGTTAAACCTTATAAATGAGAAGTTCTCATGTTTGTTTTTTGTGGCAGGCTTCCAAGTGGCTTAGTGATGTCAGATTCTCAATCTGAGGTAGAATTACTCTTTTTCCCATGCTTTTTTTTTTCACATTATTTATGCATTCATGGCGCGTGATCTGTGCCTCTAGTATAGGGCTAACCTCTGTACATGTTCACATCTGGACCGTCATCTGTGTGAATAGTGCAGTTGAGCTTTGATCCTCATTCTTGGAATTCTCTGTGAACGAGAACTGTTCTCACTGCTTGTTTTAATAGTCAGATATGGTTTCACAGCGCTTTTCTTTCTAACGTAAATTTTGCTCTTCTTGAACCCAACAAGTGTCTGTCTCATTGTCCTTGTTATTATAATCCTAATGCCTGATCTATACACATTCATTTAAATTAACTTCTGATATTTTTCAGGAAATTAAATGTATGTCACATTTGGAAGGTGTGTGGTTGTATTATTTATAGAGAACAATGCATATTGCCAGCGAAGTATGCTTAAAGGGATTGTCCAGGACTTTTACATTGATGGCCTATCTTTAAGATAGGTCATCAATATCTGATTGGTGGGGATACAACACCTGGACACACCCGCTGATCAGCTGTGGTGGTGGCGGGGTCATTGTGTGTTGTATCCACATAATATGACATATAGTGGTGGTGGGGTCTCTGTATGATGTATCCATGTACATAGGGCATGTAGTGATGGTGGGGTTATAGTATGATATATACATGTACATAAGGCATGTAGTGGCGACGGGGTCTCTGTATGATATATACATGTACATAGGGCATGTAGTGGTGGTGAGGTCTCTGTATGATGTACAGGTGCATCTCACTAAATTAGAATATCATGAAAAAGTTAATTTATTTCCGTTCTTCAATACAAAAAGTGAAACTCTTGTATTATATAGAGTGATCTATTTCAAGTGTTTATTTCTGATTCTCTATTGATGAATATGGCTTACAGCCAATGAAAACACAAAAGTCATTATCTCAGTAAATTAGAATACTTTATAACAACAGCTTGAAAAATGTTTTTAAAATCCGAAATGTTGTCCTAGTGAAATGTATGTTCAGCAAATGCACTCAATACTTGGTCGGGGCACCTTTTGCATCAATTACTGCATCAATGCGGCGTGGCATGGAGGCGATCAGCCTGTGGCACTGCTGAGGTGTTATGGAAGCCCAGGTTGCTTTGATAGCAGCCTTCAGCACGTCTGCATTGTTGGGTCTGGTGTCTCTCATCTTCCTCTTGACAATACCCCATAGATTCTCTATGGGGTTAAGGTCAGGCGAGTTTGCTGGCCAATCAAGCACAGTGATACTGTTGTTTGTAAACCAGGTATTGGTACTTTTGGCAGTGTGGACAGGTGCCAAGTCCTGCTGGAGAATGAAATTTCCATCTCCAAAAAGCTTCTCGGCAGGGGGAAGCATGAAGTGCTCTAAAATTTCCTGGTAGACGGCTGCGCTGACATTGGTCTTGATAAAACACAGTGGACCTACACCAGCAGATGACATGGCTCCCCAAACCATCACTGATTGTGGAAACTTCACACTGGACCTCCAGCAGATTGGATTGTGGCCTCTCCACTCTTCCTCCAGACTCTGGGACTTTGATTTCCAAACGAAATGCAAAATTTACTTTAATCTGAAAACAACACCTTGGACCACTGAGCATCAATCCAGGTCTTTTTCTCCTTGGCCCAGGTAAGAGGCTTCTGGCGTTGTCTATTGGTCATGAATGGCTTGACACAAGGAATGCAACACTTGTAGCCCATGTCCTGGATACGTTTGTGTGGTGGCTCTTGAAGCAATGACTCCAGGAGCAGTCCACTCCTTGTGAATCTCCCCCAAATTTTTGAATGGGTTTTTCTTAAGAATACATTCAAGGCTGCGGGTATCCCGGTTGCTTGTGCACCTTTTTCTACCACACTTTTCCTCCACTCAACTTTCTATTAATATGCTTGTATACAGCACTCTGTGAACAGCCTGCTTCTTTAGCAATGACTAGTGATGGGCGAGCACTAAAATGCTCGGGTGCTTGTTGCTCGGGTTGAGCACATTGGAATACTCTGGTTCTCAACCCAAGCAACAAGCCCAATGTAAGTCTATGGGAAACTCAAGCATTTTTCAGGCGGCTCCCCACGGCGGTCTGCAGAGGGCCTAAAAATTGCCCAAGTCGATGCGAACAGTGCTCAAATGGCATGGGAACAGCATGGGTAAGACCCCTGGAAGCATTTCTGACTCCCAGGTCACTGCTGTCAACAATGTTGTCAGTGGTATTACGCCACTTTTACGGACTCACAATAAAACATACAAAAACGAAACCAAAATGGATTTTCCTGGGAAATATGTTAAGGAACATCCTTTCCAGGGTAATGACTTGTATATAAGGCAAAATAACCAAAAACAAAAATACTCCTCCATACCATAGGCTATGTTCACATGTAGCATTTTTGATGCGTTTTTGCACTTTTGTATTGCTTTCAACGGTGACAAATGCATTCCCCGGGAAATGTCATTTTAACATTTTACAACCTTATCTGGCCATGTGGTGTGTGAGACATGATCAGACACATCCTGTTTCATTTATGAAGGAGAGACTCTGAAAGTCACAAAGCCTATTTTTATAGGGCCATCAGACGGCCTTTACTATTCTTAAAGGGCCAACAGTTGGCCCTCACTATTCTTAGAGAGCCATCAGCCGCCTATGCTTTGTTGTTCCCATTACTAAAGAGTGGGTCTCCTATACTGTTATTGCGTAGGCAGTGAGTAGCAGAGCTGCCCAAAATTTGGACACACCCCAATACCCCTTTGAAAATTTGGACGCACCCCAATACACCTTTGAAGAGACTTAGAGGAGGGCCTCCTGAAAACAATGTTCCCATTATTAGGAAGTGGGTCTCCCATTGTGTTTGCCTATGCAGTGAATGCAAGGGTTGCCAAAAATTTGGAGGCACTCCAATGCCCCTTGGAAGAGACGTAGAGGAGGGCCTTCTGAAAGCAATGTTCCCATTATTAGGAAGTGGGTCTCCCATAGTGTTGGCCTATGCAGTGAATGCAAGGTCTGCCAAAAATTGGGAGGCACTCCAATGCCCCTTGGAAGAGACGTGGAGGAGGGCCTCATAAAAAAATGTTCCCATTAGAAAAGAGCGGGTCTCCTATACTTGTAATGCCCATGCACTAAGTGTATGAGCTGACAAACATTTACCCCTCGGGGGTATACATGAACATACTGTATAAAAAATTTTATTTTACGGGCATCATAAACGCCCTTGAAAAATATTATGTGGGTGTTGCATCACGGACCACGGCACCCTGGTGATATGGTGGTGGAGGATGAGGATAAGGAGGAGGACAAGAGCAAATAGCCAAAATCAGGAAGCGCATACCCATGTAGGTGTGAAAAGGTGCATGGGAATACACCTCCCAAAAAAAGACACTGGATTTGAGTTTGTTGTGCTGCTATCGCTAGCGGCAGGGCAGGCCAGGATCTCCAAGGCGTAGAGAGCCAGTTCATTCCACATATCCAGCTTGGATACCCAATAATTATAAGGCACAGAGGAATCACGGAGGACATTGGTACGGTCAGCAATGTACTCCCTCAGCATCTTCCCAAACTTTGCACTCCTTGTGAGAGTACCCTGTACCTCAGGGCCTGTGCGATGGGAGGGGTTGAGAAAATTCTCCCAGAAATTTGACAGCGTTCCCCTGCCTCTGCTGGATTGGAGTTGTCTCTTTCCTGTAGTCCTTGGTTGTCCAACGAAGTGTGCCCTTTGCCGCCAGCTTTTTCAGATGGGAATTTTTTTAATCGTTCCGCAACTAGGGCCTTCTGGTACTGCCCCATTTTTGTAGACCTGTCCGCCACAGGAATAAGAGATATAAAGTTCTCCTTGTAGAGTGGGTCTAGAAGTGTTACCAACCAATAATGACTGTCACCCAAAATTTTGAGAACACGAGGGTCATGGGAAAGGCAGCGTAACATAAACTCAGCCATGCGTGCCAGACTGCTAACAGGCAAGACTTCCGTGTCCTCACCAAGAGGACGACTGACCATGCTCTCCTCCTCCTCCTCCTCTCTGTCCTCAGGCCATCCACGCTGAACAGACGGTATGACAGTTCTGCAGATAGTACTGTCTATAGCGCATGAAACTAGCTCCTGTTCTTCCTCCTCCTCTTCCTCATTGTCACCCAATCCACATTGGGATGAGATGAGGCTGTAATCACCCTGTATGGTTCCTTGCTCCATCTCATCGTGCTCCGCCTTCAATGCATCCTCTTTGATTGTGAGCTGAGAGCATTTTGTGGCGCCCCTGAGGGTTCGGTCGCCACAGGGGTACTGCATCTCTTTAATGAGGTGTGGTATCTCTCCTTCGAGGTAAAGATGGTGCAGCTGTCAGGACCTCACCTCTGCATTCAACACTACATCTCTCCCACCTTAGAGGGGCTATTATGCACCAGGGTGCTGCCCCAGCCGGGATAAGAGGAGATGGGGGAACCAAAGATAGGGGGAACCTAGTAGTGGGTGAGGGTGGCGGACGTGACGCGCCCCCTGGGCCTGTGCTGTGCAGGGGATACCTGGAGCCGGATCGCTGGGGGTTGTAGTCCTCCGTGGCGCGGACCCGGTCAATGCCCAGGGTGGTCAATTCAGTGGCAGTCTGAGTGTGATAACAAATGTCCGACTACGCCACTCGTGGATTGCGGTTAGTGGGGACCGCCGCTGCGCTGCAGACCGCTGAGGCTGATGTTGTTTGAACAGCCGAGTATGGCCTCAGGGCAGCTTAGTGTGGATGATGGGAGTGATGGTGTGAGCGTCCCAGTACTGATGGTGCTGGTGCGGCGATGAAACACAGAGACGTGTGGTTGCAGTTTCCAATGCTTTACTCACAGTTGTTATTCGTTTCAATCCTGCAGGCGATGACTGCCCAAGCCGTGCTGCGTCCACCAGGCAAGGGGCTCGACCAACTCCCAGGCAATTCCAGAGCGTGGCACAGGGCTCCCTTCTCTTCCCTTCTCTGGCCGTCCTCACCAGTGACCCACCTTTGTCCAGCTCCCTCGGGCCTTCTCTTGGCGAAACCTATCTCCGGTTTCCCTGACCCTATGTGGTATGCTTTCCTGGTGGATGTAGTGAGGGGTCGCACCAAGATGTGGTCACAACCTCCGGTCTTTGGCTGAGGAATCTGTTCCCTCCACCAATTTGGGTTCCGGTACCCTGCTCTGCCAACCCTTCACCCGCAATCTCCTGGGCCTATGGGGTTCCTCCTTCTCTCGTGTCTCTGGGCCTTTCTTAATGTTCTGTTCCTTGTTTCCTTTCTCTTCTGTTCCTGTTCTCTCTGCTGCTTCTTGCCTCTACTCCAGGCTCGCCTCATGGAGCTGGGCCCAGACTGAGCCACAGCTCCCTGTCAGCCCTCTCTGGCTGAACTCCTCTCTGAACTGAACTAACTGACTCTAAGATGGTGCCCACCTTATATACCTCCTTCTAACACCCGAGCCCAGGTGACTAGCAACCAATGGGCTCCTACCTATGCCCAGAGACCCACCCCTATCTGCTCCTACACCACTGGGTTTTCCTCCCCCTCCCCACTCCAGCCAGGGACAGAAGCTGTCGTGCCTGCACTTCTGTGGGAGCACCGTTGAGCTGTCCCTCGGAAATGGGGTGTGTGTGGTGCATGCAGCTAAACGAGTCCTGGTCCACACTCCATCCTTACCCGGGAGTGGAATATCACACCTCTGGTTTGAGGTGCAATACCCCTGTAGCAGCCGAGCCCTCGGGGTGCTACAGACGCACATTTAGGTTACACTTAAGAATTCATATTTAATAAACAGCCATTTTGGGCTTATGGTCTTTTGATTGTGATCTTCATCACTGAACGTGGCTTTCTGTGTGAACCTGCAGTTGATGGGGACACGGTCCTCGTGCTCTGGCCTTGAGGCGAGGAGCAGGCTAGAGTTAACGGCTGTCTCTACCCGGTCAAGGTCCCTACCTAAGAAGGCCTGGAGGGGAGCACAGGAGACAAGCTCCACAGGCAAAAGGATCCCAGGGGGATGCAGACGGAGCAGTATACGCCACCTGTCCTCACTATTCTGGCCTAGTCAGAGGGATTCCTGCTGCAAAAGGGGTACCGGCCCCCGATATCTGGCTCTGTCACTTTAAGTCTTAGTCGGCGAAGCCCGGAGGCTCAGTGGATCCCATCGGGTAACGGACTGAACGAAGACGCCACCCCTACCCTTGTTCTGTGCATAGTCCAGAGGGAGACCCGGCCTTAGTACACGCATCACATATGGACAGGAGAGGACCTAGTGGGAAAGTCTAGGAACACTCTGGTGCGGGGTCCTGACCAAAGCACCTGAACTACTCGGAGGTAGTCAGACCCCCGGTTCTGGTGGCCGCGGCGCGCCGTGAGGAGCAGGGAGAAGCCTTGCAGCTGTGCATTCTACTGTGAGTAAAGCTTGGAAGACTACCCCTATGGCCTCCGGTTTCTTATTGCAACGTGGCACCGCACCACACTGCACCACATCTCCCACTACAGCTCCCATCCTCCTGCTTCCTCTGCCCTGAGGCCCTGCTCCGCCTGTGGGGAGTAGTATCATCTCCGGCTGCCACTACATCCCGCCTCAAAGGACTGAACGCAGCGCTGGTGGGGAATCACCAGAAACCACAGGTGGCGTAGTCATTGAATCCACTTGATTACCACCGTCCCTCCTAGCCCTTAGTTTTTAATGTGACGACCCTGGGCACGGAACGGGTCCAGGCCACGACTGCAACCCCCAACATCTGACCCGGCTCCGAGTACCCTCATCTCTCAGGGTAGGGCTAGCGAGCGGGAGAGCGAGGCGTCACAATTTCAGAAGCCAGAGAAGAGGGATGGTTACTTTAATTATGGCGTCATCGCCACTCACCATCTTGGTGGAGTCCTGAAAGTTTTGGAGGATGGTACATATGTCTGACATCCATGTCCACTCCTGAGGTCTTATGTGTGGAGTCTGAACTGAATATCGACGGCCTTGTTGATGCTGGTACTCAACAACTGCCCTCTTCTGCTCACAAATCCTTCCCAACATCTGCAGTGTAGAGTTCCAATGCGTGGGGACATCACACACCAGTCTGTGAGCCAGAAGCTGCAAACGCTGCTGAAGCACAGCCAGGGAGGCGGAAGCTGTAGGTGACTTTCTAACATGGGCACACAGGCGGTGTACTTTAACAAGCAGATCCGGCAGCTCCGGGTAGGATTTGATAAACCGCTGAACCACAAGGTTAAGTACATGGGCCAGGCATGGTACATTTGTGAGCTCGCCTCGCTTCAGAGCCGCCACCAGGTTCCGGCCATTGTCACACATGACCATGCTTGCCTGTAGGTTCAGCGGTGTGAGCCAGAGATCTGCCTGCTCTTTCAGAGCTGTCCACAACTCTTCAGCAGTGTGCAGTTTGTCACCTAAGCATATTAGCTTCAGCACAGCCTGTTAGCGCTTGGCCAAGGCAGTGCTGCAGTGCTTTCAGCTTGTGATTGATGTGGTCATTTCGGAGATGGAGCCTGAAGAGGAGGAGGAGGCTGAAGAGGATGAGGTGCAGGAGCTGTAGACTGTGTGGGCAACCCTGATTGACCTAGGGCCCACAATCCTTGGCGTCAGGAGGACGTGTTCCATCCGAAGGTCCGACTGGGTCCCGGTTTCCACTATGTTAACCCAATGTGCCGTCAGCGAGATGTACCATCCTTGCTCACAAGCACTTGTCCATGTGTCCGTGGTTAAGTGGACTTTCTTGGTAACTGCGTTGTTGAGGACACGGCTAATGTTTTGGGACACGTGCTTGTGTAATGCGGGGACGGCACTGGGAGAAATAGTGGCGGCTGGTGACCGAGTACCGAGGGACGGCCGCCGCCATCAGGTTGCGGAATGCTTCCGTCTCCACGAGCCTAAAAGGCAACATTTCGAGCACAAGCAGTCGCGAAATGTGGGAATTTAGTAGTGTGGCCTGTGGGGCGTTGGCTGTGTAATTGCGCTTGCGTTCCAAGGACTGGGGTATGGACAACTGAACGCTGCGCTGGTACAAGGACGTGGACGTGCTTCCTGATGCTGCTACTTGAGTGTGCAACGACAGGTGCAGGGCAGGAGGCATCTTCGCATGCACCATGGACAGGGGATTGGCTTTCATGCACAACAGCGGAAGAAGCAGTGGTGCCACCCGCAGACACTGTTCCTGGACCCTGGGGTTCGGCCCACAAAATCGGGTATTTTGCTGCCATGTGCCTCATCATGCTGGTGGTGGTCAGGCTGGTAGTTTTGCCACCCCTGCTGATGCTGGCCTGGCAGGTGGTGCAAATGGCCTTTTTGGAGTTATAGGCAGAGTCTTTAAAAAACAATCAGACTCGGAAAGAACTAACAGTTGTACTGGCAACTTTCTTCATGTTGGTGTTACGGGTTTACGGGTGCCTGCCTTCTATCTGTGGACACCATACTGCTGCTTCCTGCCTGTTGGGGTGCTCTGCCTCCTTCCCCCTGTGTGCTGCTGTCCTTGCTCTGCATGTCCTCCTGCCAGGTTGGGTCAGTTACTATATCATCCACCACCTCGTCTTCCACTTCCGCACCCTGGTCCTCCTCCTGACTTTCTGGCAATTGTGTCTCCTCATCGTCCACCTCTTGTGACACTTTCCCACCGTCGCCTTCATGTGACTGTGGCTGCTCAAATATTTGGGCATCGCTAAATACGATCTCCTCTTGCCCCGCTTCAAGTGGACCAGGCGAGAGGCCCGAATCTATAAATGGAAAAGTGAACAGCTCTTCAGAGTGTCCAAGTGTGGGATCAGTTGTCTCCGGGCACTCGGCATGGTGGGAGGAAGGAGGATCAGGGTAAGGAATATGCAGTCCAGACTCACGGCTACTGAGACTTGACCGTGTGGAAGACAAGGGTGGTGATGGTGGTGGCAAAGTGACTGGAAGCATTATCCGCTATCCAACCAACAACCTTTTGACACTGCTTTGGGTTCAATAGTGGTGTGCTGCGGTCCCTAGGAATTGGGACAGGAAGGTCGGGCGAGAAGATGTGGGTATTTGTTGTGGCCCAATTTCAGCTTGCCCACGGCCTCGGCCTCTGCATGCACCATCACCATCACGTCCAGTTCCCCGTCCCTTGCCACGCGCCTTGCCCATTTTAAATGGCAGACAATATCTTCGAAGCTTACTACAAATGGCTGAATTTGGAGCGAACTTATATGTGATCTGTGTGACGGAGAAACCACAGTTTTAAATACCTGGCCTGTAGATAACTATTTTGAACAGCAAACCGGTGTCAAAAACTTCGCTGACACACTGAAACAAATTTTTAATGAAGGCCAGAAATGGCAGTATTTTCTGAAAACATATATGTGATCCGTGTGGCGGACAAACCACAGTTTTAAATAGCTGGATTTTTAGTGCTGTAATATGGAAAGGACCTGGCTGTATTCTGCACTGCCAACAAGCAAATGGCGCAGAAAAACGCTGTTCTCTGGATTGCTTCTTAAGCAAATAATGAGGATTAAGATCCAAAAAAAAAATATTCCTGGTCCCTGAGACCTGGGCCTATGTCTAGAAATGTCGAACAGCAGCAGCAGACAGAACTGGAATGGAGCCTCTTGTGCTATGTGCACTGCAGTCTGCTATATACACTGCCTGCCTGCCTATATACACTGCCTGCCTGATATCTCTGCAGATGGATTAGTCCTCAAAATGACTGTTTGTTGAGATGGATATGTGTAATATGCTTTTGTACTACCTACACTACCTAATAAACAAGTGAATCTCCCCCTAGCTCAGCAGCACCTCTCCCTACACTGTCTGATTGGAGAGTAGACTGACGAGCACAGCAGCGCCAGGTCTGATATAGACCTGATGTCGCTGTGCGGCCAGCCAATCACTGAAATGCCACAACCCACATGGCTGCGGCATTACAGTGAGTGGCAGGCAATCCCTGCATGTTCATTGGCTCTGTGGCTCTGTAAAGAGCGCCAAACATGTAGGGAGGGGACCCGAGCATCCCCCGAGCATCTCTCAAGTACTCGGCAAGCTCCAAGCATCTCGAGTACTGAAATGCTTGGGCGAGTACCGAGTACATGCAAGTATGCTCGCTCATCACTAGCAATGACCTTTTGTGGCTTACCCACCTTGTGGAGTGTGTCAATGACTGCCTTCTGGACATCTGTCAAGTCAGGAGTCTTCCCTATGATTGTGGAGCCTACTAAAACAGACTAAGGGACCTTTTTAAACGCTTAGGAAGCCTTTGCAGGTTTTTTTTGTTAATTAATCTAATTTACTGAGATAATGGCTTTTGTGTTTCATTGGCTGTAAGCCATAATCATCAACATTAACAGAAATAAACACTTGAAATAGATCACTCTGTTTGTAATGACTCTTTATAATATATGAGTTTCACTTTTTGTATAAATTAACTTTTTGATGATATTCTAATTTAGTGAGATGCACCTGTATACATGTACATAGGGCATGGAACAATGCTGAACAAAAAGGAGTAGTGACCCAAAAAGCAGTCAAAGCAACAATAATGTATATAAAACGTAATAGCATTTATTAAATCCATTAAAAAACAGAGTTAGTTATACACTTAATAGTGAAAGGTGAAAGATAAAAAGACAAACGTGTGACGGATTTGGCAATACTATATCATGTAATATTGTACATGGGGTATCTGTACATCTGGAAAGGCTAATAGGCAAAGGGAACAAATTCCATATAAGGAAAGTATCTATGGTCAATTATGAAGTCCCTATACGACAATTTAGTACAAATGTAATTCCATTGTTGGCCAGAAAGGCCTCCTGTCCAGAAGGACAAAATAAAGTGTGCAACAAGTGAACTCACCCATAAAGTGCTGCAGTGCCAAAATAAGTCAAGCAAACAGGAGCCCCTACGCGCGTTTCGCGTGGGCCTCGTCAGGGGGCGAAGCCCACGCGAAACACGCGTAGGGGCTCCTGTTTGCTTGACTTATTTTGGCACTGCAGCACTTTATGGGTGAGTTCACTTGTTGCACACTTTATTTTGTCCTTCTGGACAGGAGGCCTTTCTGGCCAACAATGGAATTACATTTGTACTAAATTGTCGTATAGGGACTTCATAATTGACCATAGATACTTTCCTTATATGGAATTTGTTCCCTTTGCCTATTAGCCTTTCCAGATGTCCAGATACCCCATGTGCAATATTACATGATATAGTATTGCCAAATCCGTCACACGTTTGTCTTTTTATCTTTCACCTTTCACTATTAAGTGTATAACTAACTCTGTTTTTTAATGGATTTAATAAATGCTATTACGTTTTATATACATTATTGTTGCTTTGACTGCATTTTGGGTCACTACTCCTTTTTGTTCAGCATTGTTCCATACATTTAGTCTGGGAGGACCCTCTTTGTGATACTATGGTCCTTACCTATTTCAATGGTTCCATCTCATCTTGTATGTAGATAGGGCATGTAGTGGTGAGGTGTCTGTAGGATGTATCCATGTACATAGGGCATGTAGTGGTGGTGAGGTCTTTGTATGATGATACATGTACACTTGGCTATACCATGTTTTGGTGCAGATATTTGCTGGTAGATGGGCCTGTGTCCGTCCTGAACTGCAGTTTTATATAAATGATCAGCATAATCTTGTGAGATCCTATTTTAGAGATTGATTTTGAATCGCCCAGAGGTCTTTTAACACAAGAAAAGGTGTTAATTGATTGAAAAAAGCCGTTACATAACCGTACAATTGTTAACAAAACATAAGCGCTGGATATCTGCAATATGACACCTTCATCCAAGAGCTTTGCAAACTGGGCATGACCTACATTTGGCCTCATCTCGTACAACTAAACTAGACAGATCCCGCACTGAGATTATAAAACTTGTTCTTATAGGAACTAAATATTATGGTTATCCTGTGACTACATACACTTGGCAGATTGCAGTCATTATTGAATTGTTCAGTCATGCTTATACCAGCGGTAGTAAATGGCATACGTGCAGAAAATGGCCCAATTTAGCTTTAAACCAGCAGATATTAGAATAGGTCTGTGCGCTGCGGAGCCGTTTAACTCTTCAGTAGTCGCGATTTGTGTGTCTGATTTTGACTTTTGAGTGGATAGTTCCCTACTTGTAGCTATAAATGAAATAACCTGCTTGTTTTAGAAATAATTATATTTGGCATGAAATAACAATTCTGTGCTGCTCTGTTCTGTTACTCCTCATGGGAATTGATAAAGAAAATGGTAACACCCAGTTGTTTGTTTGTCACAGGGGTGTGTCCTACACAGTCTGATTAGACGGTGTCTGAGTATGTAGGGACACCTCCATATGGTAGCATCCAATTTACACATTTCTAGTAGGAATAACAGAGAACCAAGAAGAGAAGCTCCAGAATTGTGATATCATAGGAAATAGATTTACTGCAATAGACATGTCTAGCAATAGAAGACCAGCGACAAGTTGACAGGTCCTCTTTGTGTCTTCCACACATATTTTTCTATGTATAAAATTGAGCCGATGTTCATATGAGACCATTCACATGGATGTATAAAATATGCATGCGTTTTACAATATGTAGCATGCGCCACTTGAAGTTTTGCAGCTGAAAAATGCACAATTAAGTCTATGAAGAATGTTAAAAATATAAAGAGCCGCCGTATGTTACCAATATGTCATCCAAATTTCCAGAGGGCTGCATTTATTTATTTCAATTTATCCATAGCAGATAGTTCATCAGTTTTACCAATCTGTAATAATTTGGACTAATTTTGGGTCTATATTGCACTTGTTTACAAAAACGATAGTAAAACGCTGTTCTAACAGTAAATGGAAGACAGTGGGGTATGGGATCAGATCATGCAGCTTCCAAAACCCTTGAGGATGTGGAGACTGATCCTGCACTATCTTCAGGCTTCTACAGAGACAAAGGCCCCGATTCATCAAGATCGGCAGTTTTCACGGCGGTCTTGATGAAGGGGACGTGCAGGCGTCAGATGCTCCTGATTCAGAGGCACACATCTCTGAATGAATCTGGCATGTCTGAAAAGTGATGTGCGCCTCCGTGGACTCAGGGACTGAAGTAAGTTTTGTGGTGTAGCACAGTGGTGCCGCTCATCATGAATTTTGACAAGCGGGAGTTGCCACGCTTGTCACGTTGGACCAAAATTTTGCTTTTCTGCAAAGATTTTTACGCCAGAATTTTGTCGTAAAAACTTTGATGAATTGGGCCCAAAATTTAGGCATGATGGGGATAAGAACATTCAAGAGGATTACTCAAAGAAGTGGAAATGGAAAAGTGAGCAAACGCATGATAATCCTCCTCTATGTAACATCTCCAGCACATTCACATTTGGGAAGTCATACTGTTATATGAAGAGTAAGAAACAAGATGGCTATAACTGCAGGGTCAGTTGAGTTTCATTACCAGGCATGGGAATAATTGTTATAATTGATGCTTTCATGAAAACCCATGGTTTGGACACTATTTTCTCTTTCAGATCTCCCTTTACAATTAAATGCTGCCATGTTTGAAGCCAATGGTGGATGTGGTTATGTTTTGAAGCCACCAGTATTATGGGATAAGAGCTGCCCGATGTACCAGTCTTTCTCGCCACTTGATCGTGAGTTAGAGAGCATGGAGCCAGCAATATACTCCTTATCCGTAAGAACTTTCCTCCTCATTATCGATTTGGATGTGTGTTGTATATAGATGTTATTTCGGACGTGCTCTATATATTGTTGCTTTTTTAAAGCCGTTTTCATAAACTGTCACATACGAAACTCGCCGACACGATCCTGTAACAAAACACATCTGTGACTCAACTATCTCTGCTCTAAACACTTCACACACAGCTTAGTCTACCTAAATAGCTGCCATAAATTTATAGATTTTAATCTATACATTGTGCTCGGAGGAAATGATGTTTTTAATACAATAGTTTCTCTGTAATTATTTTGCTCGCTTAAGTATTTTCTTCTAGTAACTTTCACTGACTGTTGATATTAGTGTCAAGGAGAGATTTAGCACACACCCCAAGCCCCTGTACTGACAGCAATGTGCGAAATACCTAACACAAACAAGAAATGCACATTTACTTCATTAATAAAACCAAGGCAAATATTCACTTGTGTAACACATTTGTAAAATATATATATATATATATATATATATATATATACTAGCTATTGAGCCTGTTCTACGCCCAAGTGGCGAGCATTTTTATTGGTATATTGTCTCCCATGCTGGTATGTGCTGCCCCCATCCTGGTATTTGTGCTTCCCCCATCATGTTATGTGCTGCCCTCATCCCTATCCTGGTATGCATGGCACCCCTCACCCTCAATCCTGGTACGCATGGCACCCCTCACCCCCAATCCTGGTACGCACAGCACCCCTCATCCCTATCCTGGTATACATTGTACCCCTCATCCCTATCCTGGTATGCATGGCCCCTCATCCGAATCCTGGTATGCATGGCACCCCTCATCCCAAATTTGATATACATGGCATCACTCATCCCAATTCTGGTATGTATGACACCCCTCATCCCCCAATCCTGGTATGCATGGCTTTCTCATCCCCAATCCTGGTATGTATGGCCCCCTCATCCCTATCCTGGTATGCATGGCACTCCTTATCCCCCAATCCTGGTATGCATGGTACCCCTCATCCCCCAATCCTGGTATGCGTGGTAGCCCTCATCCCCCAATCCTGGTATGCGTGGTACCCCTCATCCCCCAATCTTGGTATGCGTGGTACCCCTCATCCCCCAATCCTGGTATGCGTGGTCCCCTCACCCCGAATCCTGGTATGCATGGTTCCCTCATTCCCAATCCTGGTATGCATGGCACCCATCATCCCCCAATCCTGGTATGTATGGTATCCCTCATCCCCCAATCCTGGTATGTATGGTACCCCTCATCCCCCAATCTTGGTATGTATGGTACCCCTCATCCCCCAATCCTGGTATGTATGGTATCCCTCATCCCCCAATCTTGGTATGTATGGTACCCCTCATCCCCCAATCCTGGTATGTATGGTATCCCTCATCCCCCAATCCTGGTATGTATGGTACCCCTCATCCCCCAATCTTGGTATGTATGGTACCTCATCCCCCAATCCTGGTATGCATGGTCCCCTCACCCCCAATCCAGGTAGGCATGGTCCTCTCACCCCCCAATCCAGGTAGGCATGGTCCTCTCACCCCCCAATCCTGGTAGGCATGGTCCTCTCACCCCCCAATCCTGGTACGTATGGTACCCCTCATCCCCCAATCCTGGTACGCATGGCACCCCTCACCCCCAATCCTAGTACGCATGGCACTCCTCACCCCCAATCCTGGTACGCATGGCTCTCCTCACCCTCAATCCTGGTATGCATGGTACCCCTCATCCCTATCCTGGTATACATTGTACCCTGCATCCCTATCCTGGTATGCATGGCCCGTCATCCGAATCCTGATATGCATGGCCCTCCCTAGATCCCTATCCTGATATGCATGGTACCCCTCATCCCCCAATCCTGGTATGCATGGTACACCTCATCCTCCAATCCTGGTATGCATGGTACCCCTCATCCCCCAATCCTGGTATGCATGGTACCCCTCATCCCCCAATCCTGGTATGCATGGTCCCCTCACCCTCAATCCTGGTATGCATGGTCCCCTCATCCCCCCAATCCTGGTATGGGTGGTCCCCTCATCCCCCCAATCCTGGTATGCGTGGCCCCCTCATCCCCCCAATCCTGGTATGTGTGGCCCCCTCATCCCCCCAATCCTGGTATGTGTGGCCCCCTCATCCTTCATTCCTGGTATGTATGGTACCCCTCATCCCCCAATCATGGTATGTGTGGCCCCTCTCATCCCCAAATCCTGGTATGTATGGCACCCCTCTTCCCTTTCACGCTGCACATACAAAAAAAATAAACACTTATACTCACCTTTCTTCCCTGTGCTCCAGCGCTGCGGTGTCCTGTTCTGCCGGAGGCCGGGGGAGGAGTGCGGCGCCAGAGCACCGCGCTGTCCGGCGCCATTTTGCTGAGGACACACTGCAAATGTGTCTTCAGTAAAATGGCGCTGGATAGCGCTATGCGCATGCGCCGATTCCGACGCCTTCACTCCGCCCCCGGTCTCTGGCCAGAAGAGAGGCGCCGCGGCAACACTCCTCCTGGTCAAGTAAGTATGTAAGTATGGCACCGGAGATCGTGGTATGCGTTCAGTGTCTACGAATACCGCGATCTCCGGCGCCATACACTCCTCTTACCTGTAACGGCGTCCATGCGCAGTCTATAGAGGCTTCGGACAGAGGGACGCTTAGCCGATTATATTATATAAAGTTGTGCCGACACTAAAATAGCTGATTGCTGCTGGATCTGATTCAAACAGATGATTATTGTGTGTACTTGGGCTACGAACGTTTTCCAAAATAGAAGTGTTAATAGTTTATATTTATCAGTGAACAAAAAATGCAAAGTTAATAAAGAAAAGAGAAATATGGCTCAAATCAAGATTAGGTGTGATGACCGCCCTCAAAACCACATCAATTCTTCTAGGCACACTTGTACAAAGTGAGAGATTTGGTAGGATTATACTCAGGTGTATAAGTAACCAAGTATACCAAACCGTGGATAATGATAATTTTCATATGTAGGTTACAACACAACAATTAATGAAACAGAAACAGCTGTGTAGGAGGCTTAAAGTGAGTCGGCACAGAATGACTGTTCAAACCAAGTACAGGCGCTCGGTGCACCCTTGGCATGACCAAAAAGTTCACTGCACCTTCCCATCTACTTGTTTTCTCTCGATCTTCATGCCTCCTCTTCTTTATGGTCTTATAGAGCAAGAGAAGGGCGGAGGTAAATGGAAAACAAGTAGTTGGGAAAGTGCACAGAACTGTTTGGCCACACCAAGCGTGCACCATGCGCCTGTACTTGGGTTGAAAAATCATTCTATGTTGACAGGTTCCCTTTAAAACTGGGTAAGAAACAGACAAACTCTGCTACAAAGGTGAGGTTGTGAGAGACCATTTCATATCACTGGTCATACACCATGGCAAGCCTGACCACAGCAAGAAGACACAAGGTTGATATATTGGATCGGCAAAGTCTCTCCCAGGCAAAGATTTCAAACCACACTGGGGTTTCAAGATGTGCTGTTCAAGCTCTTTTGAAGAAGCACCAAAAAATGGGCAACGTTGAGGGCTGTGGATGCCATAGACTCATGAGTCAAAATGTGAAATATTTGGCCCTAACAGTTTGTTCGCTACAGGGCTGGAGAACAGTAAGTGTCTGCAGACATCAGTGAAGCTGGTGGAGGTACCATGCAAGTTTGGGGCTGCATTTCAGTAAATACTACCTACAGAGTTGGTACAAAGCCAATGAGCCAGTGAAATAGCAAAAAAATAGTGGTCACGAACAGCATATGGATACAAAATCTCTAAGTATGACCACATATATGTTAAAATAATAACTTTTATTATATCAAAACATAAAACATACATAATAAAATGTGGTGATAACATCACAGAGAATTTGCAAAGGAAGAATGACAGTGCGCCTTATACACAGATGACAATCAGAAAAGAGTGCAGTTAATACATAACCACAAAAATAATTACTGTTTGCACTGTAAAGTCAAGTGACCACAGAAAATGACTAAGGGAACAACATCTCAAAATATATAGAATGTAATCAGATCTCAAAGGCATACCTATATATAGGCAAAATGTCCCAAGTGAATAAAGTGTGCCTAGTGCTAATTAGTAAGGACAGACCTTAATATGCCTATAAAATCTAAGAACTGAGTTAGGAATACCCTATTCACATCTACATACATTTGTCATAAATCTACCACATTCATGGTGCATAAGGTGTATTACCTTGTGATGCCTGAAGCGCGTTTCGCTTGGCTTCTTCCAGGGGCAATTATGTTTGTCGTTATGTATTGACTGCACTCTTTTCTGATTGTCATCTGTGTATAAGGTGCCTTATCATACTTCCTTTCCAAATTCTCTGTGAGGTTATCACCCCTTTTTATCTATTATGTATGTTTTATGTTCTGATACAATAAAAGTTATTATGGTAATATATGTGTGGTCATACTTATAGGTTTTGCTGCATTTCAGTAAATGCAGTTGGGGATTTTGTCAGGATTAATGGTGTCCTCAATTCCGAGAAATACAGGCATCTGTTTGGCTCCAAATTTATTCTTCAGCAGGACAAAGACCCCAAACATATAGTCAATGTCATTAAGAACCATCTTAACACAAGAACAAGGAGTCCTGGAAGTGATGATACGGCCCACAGAGCCCTGATCTCAACATGATTGAGTCAATGCATGATTACAAGAAGAGACAGAAGGATTTGCGTAATCTTACATCCACAGAAGATCTGGTTAGTTCTCCAAACATCGGCAAGATGATAAAATTAAAGGTGATGAGATGAGAGGAAATCCACTTTTTCCAGTCCTATAATATGCTTTGCCATAAACTTGGACCAAAAGTAATTAACACATTGGTGAATACAGATATGAGTGCAATATATATTACATTGGATTTATGATTCTTCTTTCTATAAACCAGTTAATGAGGACTTTTATGAGACGCTCTTTACAGGACAACGTCTCTGCGCTTTATCTATATTAGGTAGTCTACACCTTCAACAAACTGTAAATCTGAAACTGTGCTTGTCTTACAGATTGTCTCCGGACAGAATGTCTGTCCAAGTAACAGTACAGGAAGTCCTTGCATTGAAATTGATGTGCTTGGGATGTCAGTGGACAGCTGTCACTTCAGAACTAAACCCATCCACCGCAATACTTTAAACCCAATGTGGAATGAACAGTTTATGTTTCGCGTCTACTTTGAAGATCTTGTATTTCTTCGTTTTGCCGTCGTTGAAAACAACAGTTCTGCTGTAACTGCCCAAAGAATTATTCCTCTTAAAGTTCTGAAGAGAGGTAATCTTTCATTGTCGGATAATCCTTCACTGTGATATGCACCATTACCTTGCTTAATCTCACTCGTGTTTATGTAGCCAGAAGTTTCCTCAAGTGATCAGCACTGTAGGTTGAGCAAAAAAAGGCCACTAAGAATATGATTTATTGTAGTACATGGCAGTATAGGAAAAAGTATCATGTGGTATATGTCTCGAATTCATAAACCAAAATATTAGGACAGGATTAATTATTGAGTGGAACAAGAAGAGGCACTATCCTCCTTAAAGGGGTTGTTTGTTTTCAAACATAATTGGGACTAAGGCAAAACGGAAAGTATACGAACAACTCATCGACCAATGCAAGTCAATGAGGTAGTTCACATGAACGTTTTTCCACTTGGACTGATGGTCCACGTGTAAAATATTGCAGCGAACTGTGATCAATTTTTCAGCTCAAATGCAACCTGCTCAATGGATTCACTAAAAAACTGATGCCATACAGACACCATCCATATGGCATCTGTTTTTATGCATCCATTGCAATTATTAACATAATGAAAGGTTAAATAGAGTTTTTTATTTAACAAATTGTTGATATAAAAACCTGATGTCATACGGATATAAAAAAAAAATTGCACGTGGATGACAATATGGATGAAATTTTTTTTCTGGAGGAAAAAACTGATGATTTTTGCATACACATCTTTCATTTATCCATTGAAGCCCCTGCTGCTCCAGTGTCTCCTCTCCAGTGCTTCCTTGGTTCACAGGACTGAAGTGGTGATGCCCTGTCTGCAACATGTGAGAGCTGCAGCCAATCACTGTCTTATGCTGTCTGCTTTGGAATCACTGCTGAGGTCAGTGATTGGCTGCAATCAGGGGTGGATTAAGAGTAGCAAGGGCCCCGGGCAGTTTAGAAGGCACGGGCCCCCCACCCCACACACACACACACACCTGATGTATCACGTGACATGTCACATGATCCCCTGTGATAGATCATGTGATAGTTCACGTGAAATTAATTTGGCACAATATTAATTATAATAATTTTTTTTAGGCTGTGTGCCCACTACGCGTTTTTTAAGCGTTTCCGCAGCGGCAATTCCGCTGCAGAAACGCTTAAAAAACGCTTGGTAGAAGGTCTGCCATGTTCCCCAATGATAATCCGCATGTGCTGTGCACATGCTGCGGAAATTTCCGCTGCAGATTACCATTGGGGAAAAATCCGCAGCACTACCAATTATTTTGCGGAAGCGCGGCACTTTCGCTGCCATTGACTTGCATTGGAACGCATGTAATCCGCATCACTGCATCTGTACATGCAGAATCCATGCGTTTCAATGTGCGGATGGTACCCGGGTTTGGAGAAGAGGAGACTCTCCTCCGGAGCCGGGTACCATAGAACCTGTAAAAAAAAGAATAAATTAAATATTATACTTACCTTCTGATGGCCCCCGGTGTCTTTATCCGATGCGTCCTGGCTTGCCGGCAGCTCGCGATGGTCTGAAAAGGACCTGCCATGACGTCATTTAGTCATGTGACGGGTCACGCGACCGCTGACGTCGGCAGGCCATCAGAAGGTGGTTGCATGGATTTATATAGTGTGACTAAGTTGTCAAGCACTTTCCAAGTGATGCTAAAATCGCTTGGAAAGCGCTTGTCAACCCGCATGCGGAAATGCATGTGAAGAACGCTTCACATCCGCATGTCCCTGGCAGGAAAAACGCATGTAAAATCCGCATGTACAATCCGCATGTGTTTTTTCTGCCAGGGAGATGCAGAAACTCTCAAAAAAAATCCGGAAAAAATCTCAGAAAAAAATTTCTGCATCGTGGGCACATAGCCTTACATTAATTGTATGACTCAATATTGAGCACACGTAGCCATCTATACACAGCAGGAGGCCGCACGGAGCCATCTAGACACAGCGGGAGGCCGCACGGAGCCATCTAGACACAGCGGGAGGCCGCACGGCCCCCCCTGGAGAGACAGCAGGAGGCCGCACGGCGCCATCTATACTCAGCAGGAGGCCGCACGCAGTCACGCACACAAACATATACATACACGCATAAACACATTTGAAACACAAAAATACATATAAACAGACATCACACAATGATATCTGCCTATACATACACATACACACACTCTCTCTCTCACACACACACACACACTCACTCACCATCCCCCGGCTCCAGTCCTCCTGGCTCCTGCTTCTCTCCGGTGGTAAGTAGCAGTGCAGGCCGGGCGCGCACGGCGTGACGTCACAGCTAGGAGACACGGCCGCGCACAGGGAAGTTAACTGCTGCAGTACTGGCCCGGCCGAAGAAGAAGTAGCGGCGGCCGCTGCTGGGGGAGTGGTCCGGGGCCCCCCCTCCCGCCACTGCTACCGGTATGTGCCGCGCGGCCACACATATAATGAGGGCAATCCGGCCATAGCCCCCCTGGAGCTCCGGGCGGTAGCCCGGATTGCCCTCATTATAATCTGCCTATGGCTGCAATGGTCACATGTTGTAGACAGGATGTCATTGTTGCAGCCCTGTAAACGAAGACCATCAAGAAGCAGCGTAGAGGCAATGCTGCAGCGACAGGGGTGTCAACAGGTAACTTTGTTAAAGTATTTCAGCCTCAGACCCAATTTTATTTAAAACACAATAGCTTAAACTAATAGGAATTCAAAGTTCCTTAATGTAAATTTTGGTCTGTTCTATATCAATAGCTATAGGAAAGATTTGGGGCCCGATTCATCATTTTAAACTTATGAAGTAGTTTTTATTTATTATAGTAAATAGAAGGAAGGAACCGCAAACGTAACGTTTCATGTAAATAACCTCCATTACACATGTAAAAGCTCTCAAAATAAGAGAGGCCCAGCGCATGGGGTGAGCTTCCCCCAAGCAAAGAGACAAAGTCGCTGAAATGCACCAGTTGAAAACTCCTCCAGAAATCTTACTTCAGGCTGAGACTGGAGTGAGATGCAAGAAAAAATTCAACATTTGGTAAAAATCACATTTTGTGACTCTTTCTAGAACATCCAGATAAGCAAAATGGTCAAAGGAAAATAAAAAAAGACCTAGAAAAAACAACTTAAAAAGTGGCACAAAACTTATAGAAAATAAGGTGCAAATATTGAAGTCACTCAAAAGCAATTGCTTTAGAAAAGTTGATAAACATCAATTATTAATCAGGACCATAGACTTCCTTTCTTACACTATTTCTTTCCTTGGTATATTGTAAGGTATGTGGTACAAGAGTAAAACATGAAAAAAGAAAAGTATGATTTGTGATACTCTGGAGTTTTTTTTCTTGGTACATGTGTTTAAATGTGTCCACCCATCTCTTACATTTGAAAAAAAAAAAGATCTGGTTTCCCGCTTCCCTTTTTCTAGAATTTCCTGGTGAGTCGGAGTACTCTTGACAGGTTACTGACTCCTCTTCCGGCATTCCTGTGTCTTTTAGCTGTGACCATGCAGGCTATATCGTGGCTGCTGTAATTGCATACCAAAAATCTAAAGTTCTGGTGCAGTAGCGCAAACTGAAATAGTCCCCACACCGGCTCCTATCTTGCTAAGTGATTAGGAGAATAAATTGCTGCAAAGTATTTAAGGGTACATCTATTTGCTAGAAAAACGCTGCAGGTTTTCTTGCAGGTTTTGGTGCAGAAAATAAATCCACAATGGATTACAGTACAAGCTACGTGGATGAAATCCCAAGCAATCTCTTCCACGCACTTACTCAAATCTCATTCATACGTTGCCGAATTTCTACACACTAAAATTAAGTAAAAAAAATCCTCAGTGAATTTTCACAGGGAAATTTTTAAATCCTCTGTTAATAATTTTCTGTTGTGGAAAGAACAAGTATTTATTACAGATTTTCCCCATTGATTTCAAAAGGGAAAACTAAATTTGCAACAAATTCCTATTGTTGCAGATTTACTAGAATTTCTTCCACTCTCGTGCTCACTCTTGTTAGGTCTCCTGCCAGTTTCTGTATTTTGGCCTCCAGCGAAGACATAGCCAGACGGCCCATGAACACGGCAGTTCAACATTGCTGGAGCTGAAGAGTAGACACCATCCAGGATCAGGAAAGTGTGAGCATAGGAGCCGCATTGATTGAGAGTATACTTTTTTTTTTTTCTAATTTATACCCATCCACAGAGGCAAGTCCACAGATAAATCTGCACCAAAGTCTGCAAAATTTGGGGCTGATTTGAAGCTGTACATTTCCCTGAGGCTTTTTGTAAAACCTTGCACCAGTCAAATTCTACACTGCCGCTCCCTGATAGCAGTCCTAGGAAAGGTTTTCACTGAATGCGGCCTCATTCCTAGGAATTCATAGTAATGGCCGCTGCAAATCATATACTGTGACAGTAAACCATTGTACATGCTTGTGTATAAGAGTGCAGGCTTCGCACTCCTCACAGTGTCAGAACATCTTCATTTATTCAGCTTTTTAAATGTTTTCTTGAGAATTTCTAATGAAGCTTGTTTCAGACATATCTTAATTAGTATTTGGTAATTGATGAAAAAAACAATAATGGCTATAGTAGGCACTTTCGTGCTCATTTTTAGGGCAGCAACACATAAAAAGCTAGTTTGCAAATAGTTCTTATGTAAAGAAAAAAAATCCTCATTTTTTGTGTAAACTGCACCTATGCGGAGCTCCATGGCTGCCAACTTTGTATATTACAGATGATGGATGTGTGGGTTGATTTTAGTGACCCTGTGACCTCTTTAAGATCTGGTAGTATTGCCTGTATATAGACCTATATTCGTTTTGGTGTCTTCTCAACAAAAGCGTTTTATGGTTTAGTTCTTTTTAGCTTTTGTCTTTCCAAGTAACGATAATGTTTTTATTCTTGTGGTGACATTTTATATTACTTTTACATTTATCTGCAGGCTACAGGCATTTACAGCTTCACAACTTACATAATGAGTCTTTGGAGATATCCACTCTGTTCATTAATAGCAGAAGGATGGAGGAGATCCCGAGCGGCAGTCTGCCCGCATCTTTGGTGGGTAACTATTAAGTGCTGTCAGCTTCTAGTGACCATATGGGCAGTGTTTATTCTGTATACTGTTTGAGTCTATAGATTTCTCAGTCAAAAATGTTATAGTGAACAGAATAGAAACAAACTAACCCTTTCTGTAAGTGTCCTACATCATCAGATAGTATTGTACTTTCTGTATGTGTGAAGGAATCTATGGCATTCCAGGCTGCGCTAAAATCCTTCGAGTTATTTATTTATGTACAGACAGTACAACAGCAGATGGTCAGCAGTTGCCTACGGCCGTTTCGCTCACACTGCGCTTTCTCAAGTCATCTTGGGAAAGTTGAATGTGCTTGACAAAGACCGTAGGGAATCTGCAGACCATTAGCAGTTGTACGGTCCCCCCATCGTTTTATACACAAATTAAATAAATAGCTTTATGGATTTTATCGCAACCTGGTGAGTTGCTACATATTCCTTGGTACACATTGCTGGACTGTTTTTGACTGTTGAGCGCTGTCAATTCCCATTCTGATGAATATATATATGTGGTAGTGCCGACCATAGGTTTCTTTATATGATATGGCATAACATTACATAACTGAAATTTATGTTACACAGTGTCAGAGTCTATGAGAAACAAATTATTTCTTATGTAAATACAGTAAAACTTTTGAGACAAAATTGCATTGAAAGGTGGTCTCTTCTAGGGAGGTGGTCTTCCCAAAGAAGATGGCCAGCTTGCATAGCATGTGGTGATACTGCAAATCTGATCTGGATTAGGGGGCGATCTTTTCACCTCAGTGGTCTTTTGTAAAGGTTTCACCATTCATGGTAAACTGTCTTAACCGGTTATTCTAACATCATCACTTCAGAAACCTCCAGTGATCTAATAATCACTTATGTAATACATAGAGCGTCTCTTTGTGAGCACCTAATTGCTCAGGGGGCGTCAAGCAGGGGACCTCCTTTTTGAAGTCTAAATGACCCCACTAAGGCATATGGAAAGGTTTTGTCTTTATCCTACAACACCATTATTCACAATTAAAGAAGCACTCCCATCAAAGTTTTTATCCTAATATATTACAGACATCATATTATATAGCACTGTGCACTTACAGTTGCTCATTTTGCCCTTCTACCCTGATAATTCTTCTCTTTTGTCTGCTCTGTGTAGAAACAGGAAGTCTCTTGTCCCTGCATTTATCATTCCTCTCTCCAACTCCAGTGACTCATGACTTGTACAGAGAAAATTGACCTCCTGTTTCTACATAGAGCTTAGAAGGATTCAGCTAGTCAGTTTTTAATCACCTGATGTCATAGACCTAATGGAAAACATCAGAATTAACTGGGTAGAAGGGCAAAATGAGCAATTGTAAATACACAGTGCTATATAATATGATGACTGCAATATATTAAGAGGATAAAAACTTTGATGGGAGGAGGAGTGCTTCTTTGACGTGGTCTTTGTCCACATTCTGTCTGCTATCAGTAAGTTAAATGTCTTTTCAGTGTAAAACCTGGTTTGTTATAGTGTACCTTTTCTTGTAAAGGTTTTCAGCTCAGAAGAAAGGAGAGCAGAATCAACATTTAAAGTCACAGTACATGGAATTCCTGGTCCAGAACCATTTTCCATTTTTAGTATAAATAGTGGGACAACGGCAAAACAACTGCTGGATAATGTAAGTTTCCATTTTTTAACAGTCTTTTTTTCTTCAATAACTATTTCTTGTTTTATAGGTGTAGCTTCCCTCTCCTGGTCTCTTCCAGACCTCTATCTGTATTAATGTGTTGGTCTATAGCAGATTGACAGATTAAAAAAGGACGCCGTTAGTAGTAGAAAGGGTCAGAGAAAAATGACAGCAATTAAGTTACGTGGCACATTCTGATACATAGGGCACATATTCGTTTGTCTTTAATGGGAGCTTACCAGAATGATGATTTGTGGTTGTATGGATCCTAATACAACAATAAAAATTAAATTTATTCTATAGTAATCAAATATACCAGCATTGAGAATTAAAGGGGTTGTCTACTACTAGGACAAACCCTTCTTAAATGCCCAAGTTCCCTGAGTAAAATAAGAAGACCTTATTCTCACTTTCTGCACTGGCGCCATTCCAGTAATGTTGGTCCTGGGTCACCCGGTGCTTGTGTAATATTATATCACGTGCGCACTGCAGCCAATCAGTGGCCATTAACTGTTTGAAGCCTTTACTATTTTGGCAGAGTGGACGTCTGCTGTAACAAAAGAGTAAAGACTGCAACCATTCAGCGAGCGCCCTTTGGCTGCAGCCATCACGTGACAAAACAGTGTCATGTCACCTACCGGGACATCGCCAACATCACTGGAATGGGGATGCTGTGGGAAATGATTCTATCCAGTTTTTATTTGTTATGGGACGCTAAATTGAATAAGCAGGGGTTTTCCAGTAGTGATCAAATTAGCAAGGAAGTGCCTTGGGGGCGGCTAATGCTCTCTGTGTATGAACACCGCCCCAGAGCATTTCTCCACTAATTAGCATGTGGCTTCAATCCGTGATTCTGAGCGCTGTCACGTTGGATTAATACCAAACTGGTCTCGTTGTCTTGTTGTGCAGCAATGCCACCTGTCTCTGTAGTAAAAAAATCGTCCTGACTGGTTCTGTTCCAGCGGAACGCTTGCAAAATGTCATTTAAAAGAATAAGGTATTATTATCATTATTATTAATAGGGTGAGATCGTCAGTACCAGCCACTATTTTGTTGGCTTTGTTGTCAAGGTACATTGACATGAGTGCCCGGTGTGACGTATGACGTGAGTGTCGGGTGTGAGGTGTGACATGATTGTCGGGTGTGAGGTGTGACATGATTGTCTGGTGTGAGGTGTGACATGATTGTCGGGTGTGAGGTGTGACATGATTGTCTGGTGTGAGGTGTGACATGATTGTCTGGTGTGAGGTGTGACATGATTGTCTGGTGTGAGGTGTGACATGATTGTCTGGTGTGAGGTGTGACATGATTGTCTGGTGAAAGTAGAAACACTGGAAAGACTATTGAGCGCAAAATAGGGCTTTAACTGGTTAAAATAAATGCAAAATAAAAGCGATTTTATGCTCATCTTGATAAATTGCAACCTGCAACTATATTAAAGCATGTACCAGCTGCTGCACAACCGCGGATCAATAGACCAAAACTAGATGCAATAAGGAGTTCTAACGGTTTTTCACTGCACTGCTGGTCATCCACATGGAAAAGACGTCTCAAATCAAAAGATTCCAATAAGGATTTTTTATTTTTGCTTGTTAGAAATTAAAAATCTACGCGTTTCGAAATCTCTCCAACATCCTGATGAAGAAGCTGGAGAGATTTCGAAACGCGTAGATTTTTAATTTGTAACAAGCAAAAATAAAAAATCCTTATTGGAATCTTTTGATTTGAGACGTCTTTTCCATGTGGATGACCAGCAGTGCAGTGAAAAACCGTTAGAACTCCTTATTGCTCCATGATTGTCTGGAGTGAGGTCTGATATGAGTGCCCGGTGTGAGATGATTGTCTAGTGTGAGGTGTGACATGAGTGCACGGTGTGACGAGTGCCCCATGTGACATGATTGCCTGGTGTGAGCTGTGGCATGATTGCCTGGTGTGAGCTGTGGCATGATTGCCTGGTGTGAGCTGTGGCCTGATTGCCTGGTGTGAGCTGTGGCCTGATTGCCTGGTGTGAGCTGTGGCATGATTGCCTGGTGTGAGCTGTGGCCTGATTGCCTGGTGTGAGCTGTGGCATGATTGCCTGGTGTGAGCTGTGGCCTGATTGCCTGGTGTGAGCTGTGGCATGATTGCCTGGTGTGAGATGTGACATGAGTGCCCGGTGTGAAATGCCTGCTGCTGGAAGGATGGGAACACTGCAGGGTGAACAGTCAGATATGCAGAGGCGTCTCCTCTAACTATAACGAAAAGCAATTTTTTTTTCCCCAAAATTTTTTAAGTATATTTGATCCAATCTCTGCTATGTGAAATCAGGAGTTTTCATTTATATCTGGATAAAAGGATGTCCAGTAAAGCCTCCAGCATTCTTGATGGTCCTGCCAAGGACTTCATGTTTTGGCAGTCATCCTGGCAACGGTAACACGGAGTTTAAGCAATGAGAAGGTGTAAACCCGTCACACAACTGCTGGATTCACCCTTCACTTGTAGCTGTTTAGTATTAATCACTTTGATTCCATATATTTTAATTCCTACAGACTAAATGATGTCGCGTCTGAGCGGCTTCACTTCATATGAGACACCGCAGCAGTTAGACGGTGTCCATGCCTTGCAGCGCAGTGACATCTCTTGTGAGGCTCATTCTGCGCTGCCATCAGCCGCTTGATTTGTCCTATTGTTTCTAGGTCTCTTTTTCCCTTATATAGTCAGGCACCGCATTGTGTGCAGTATGTGAACTCCTGTCCTACGCTTTATCATGTTACACTGTAGTGAGGAGCAAGATGATGATATATATCCAGTGTCACTAGTAATGTCTGCTGGAATACTAAAGCATGAGAATACAGAAATGATCGATCAGTGTCATGAAGTCAGCAGGAATGTCCTGCGGCTGGTCACTAACATCTACTCCATCCAGGATCTGATACTTCATCACTTATATCCTACTCCTGAATAATTCAGGATATCTAGAACCAAAGTTTTCAGCCGCTTTGATCCTTTTTCATCATTGTAATTGCTTTTATGTTAATTACAGGTTTGCAATATCTAAAATGTGTTTTTTTTTCCAGACTCAATATAAATGGCCCACATTAAAGGAACCTGCCACCTTAAAAAATGTGTTTTACTTGCAAATATTCGGTTAATCTGTAGGTAAACAGTGTTACAATGCTGCCCGGCTGCCTTACTTAAGGTGTGGCTATCAAGGGAAAATGAAGTTATTTCCTCCCGGGAGCATGCACGGCGCTGCTACGGTCATCGCTTACAGCCCCACTCACTACTGTGAGCAGCGGGTATAAGTAAGTCTCTGCACTTTCATTGACAATACGCTGTGCACAGATTTGCTACAGAGCTGGCTGTCAATCAAAGAACCGGGGCGTGCTTACATCCGCTGCTCACAGTAGTGAGTGGTGCTGTAAGCGGTGCTCTGTGCACGCCCCCATGACTGAAAGCAGGTGGCTCCCAGGAGGAAATAACTTAATTTTTCCCCGGTAGCCACAGTTTAAGTAAGGTGGCCGGGCAGCATTGTAATGCTACTTACCTGAAGATTAACCAAGTACCTGAAGGTAAATAGCGTTTTCCAAAGTGACTGCAAAAGAAGTCTGTCAGCCCAAACTGACAGTATATACTTAGAGCATAGCTTGGTAGGGCAATCTAGCCCCTATAAAATCACTTTTGTTGGTCTAATCGCTTCCTCCATTCTGAAACAGAATTTTAACTAAATATACTACTGATGCTCGATACACTCTTATACTGTATGGAGGGCTATGTGGGGCCATTATTCTGTATGGAAAGCTATGTGGGGTCCATTATACTGTATGGAGGACTATGTGGGGCCATTATTCTGTATGGAAAGCTATGTGGGGTCCATTATACTGTATGGAGGGCTATGTGGGGTCCATTATACTGTATGGAGGGCTATGTAGGGTCCATTATACTGTATGGAGGGCTATGTGGGGTCCATTATACTGTATGGAGGGCTATGTAGGGTCCATTATACTGTATGGAGGGCTATGTGGGGCCATTATTCTGTATGGAAAGCTATGTGGGGTCCATTATACTGTATGGAGGGCTATGTGGGGTCCATTATACTGTATGGAGGGCTATGTAGGGTCCATTATACTGTATGGAGGGCTATGTGCGGTCCATTATACTGTATGGAGGGCTATGTGGGGTCCATTATACTGTTTGGAGGACTATGTGGGGCCCATTATACTGTATGGAGCACTATGTGGGGCCCATTATACTGTATGGAGGACTATATGGTGTCCATTATACTGTATGGATGACTATGTGGGGCCCATTATACTGTATGGAGGGCTATGTGGGGTCCATTATACTGTATGGAGGGCTATGTGGGGTCCATTATACTGTTTGGAGGACTATGTGGGGTCCATTATACTGTATGGAGGACTATGTGGGGTCCATTATACTGTATGGAGGACTATGTGGGGCCCATTATACTGTATGGAGGACTATGTGGGGCCCATTGTACTGTATGGAGGACTATGTGGGGCCCATTATACTGTATGGAGGACTATGTGAGGTCCATTATACTGTATGGAGGGCTATGTGGGGTCCATTATACTGTATGGAGGGCTATGTGGGGTTCATTATACTGTATGGAGGACTCTTTGTGGCCATTATACTGTATGGAGGGCTGTGTAGAGATTACAGTTTGAGAATCATACTGTGATGGGGTCACCATTCTTTGTTGGGGAGATTGAGGGAGGGGGTGCAGTAGGGTCATCATACCGTGCGTGTAGCGGAATTCATTGTGGGGGTATCATACTGTGTTTGGGGCACTTTTATTTGCACCATACTTTATTATCTGTATTATTCAAGGTTTTTTTTATCCTTTTTTATTACATATTTAAATTATGCCATTGAGCCATATGCTTTTTACTGCTCTTACATAACATATTATAAGATCTAGTAATTAAAACTTACTTTGTTTGTGGGACAACCCCTTTAAGTTTGTTTCATATAATTGATGATAAGGAAAAACTTCCTCAATTGTAGACATTTTTTAATAAATATCAAGGTTGGTGCGCGACTTTGTCTGAGCTTTTAATTTTGGCCTCTGTGTATTTACGTTTGACATCCCTGCCTTACAGGGAGACTTTCAGCACAACATGAGAAGTCAAGCACAAGCACTCTGTGAATCCTTGATGTGGCAGAGTAGTTCAGTACATCTTCACACCTTTTCCATCTATCCTTGCTCTCATTCAGCTCATGTAGAGCCAGAGCTGTCAATCAAGGAAGGCGGGGGCAGAGATCGATGGGAAACCGGGAGAGAAGATGTACTGAACTGCTTGCCATGGGCAAAGATGCACTGAGCTTGGTTTGATCTGTTATTTTGTGACTCCCTTTAATTAGTAGATGATTAATGGAAGAGAGTATGGGCACACCAGTCAGCTCCTATTTGATATCTTCAGGGAAATGGCTTTGTTTTTAACCATTTCATGACCAGCGATGTTTTGGCTCTTCATGCCCACACCAAAATCTCACCTTTTTATTTGCATATAGTTTTTTTTCTCATTTTTTCTCAGTCTACCCTCAAACTCCCATGCCCATAATAATGTGAAATATGTGTACTATATAGCACAAACTCTATATTAGTTCCAATTGTATTTTATATTCAACATCCTCATCTTAGACATTTCTGGCATATCCATAGGGTCATCACTAGAGATGAACGAACCCGAACTTAAGAGTTTGGAATTCGTACCGGACAGTTAGTGTCCAGTGATAAATGATGAACACTGACTTCTCCCAGAAGTCCGTTACAATGTTCGGAGTTCCCGGGGAAGTCCAATGCAGACAGAGAGAAATGTTTTCGGGTCCCATACATTTCAATGGGGTTCAGGTTCTGGTTCAAGTTCAGATAAAGTTCTGGCACCCAAACCGAACTTTGGACTAAAGTTCTGGTCAGGTACCAGAACCCGAACTTCCATGGGTCCGCTAATCCCTAGGACTCATCACCCCAGATCTGCATCTCTTTCCTCTTTTTTTTTTACCTTGGTTGTTTTTGGAACGTGCATAGATGTCAATGGACAGACGCGTGCATGTACGGCCACTTTCCACTGACAGCAGATGTGAAAAGCATGTGAGAAACCCTATTTTCAACATAGGTGTGGGTCTCATCTATCACACTTATGGCATATTTGGTGGATACAGCATAAATGTCTAAAGTGAGGGATGTCTATGATGGCACAGTAAATCCATGTCTTATGATACATAATATACGTATATCTGACATTACTATGCATGGAAAAATTAAAGGATTAATCATTTGAGTTATAGATTACTTTTTGAAGAAACTACCTTAGACCAAAACATGGTGAGGTTCACTTGGACCTGTGCCTATCTCAAATACAAGGTTCTCTAACTTGGCTGTATCCACATCTCCCAAACAGGTGAATGGAGATGGCCACAGATCCGGGGTGGTACCTGCATCTATCGGACATTCATGGCATATCCTGGGGATATGCCATAAATGTCTAAGATAAGAACTCCTTATGACTTTAGACCCAGCCCTTTGTACATAGCAAGTCCTCAAAGTGCAGACATTTTATGATTACAGATGGCACCCCTAAAATGGAGGTTAAAAAAAAGCCATAAATAAGTGGGTCCCAGACAAAATATTGTGAATTAACAATACATTGTTTTCTGGTTTGTGCACAGATTCTGGCTACTAAAAACAGACCGGAAACAAGCAAGGATTATTTCTTAATGGAAGAAAAATGTTTTATATCAAAAGACAAGAATGAATGCAAGAAATTGCCATTTCAAAGGGTGCTGGGCCCAGAAGAAGACATCCTGCAGATTCTGAATAGCTGGTTTCCAGAAGAAGGATATGTGGGAAGAATTATTCTCAAAACTCAAGAAGAAGTATGTTTTCTTTGAAAATGAATTAGCTGCTGATGTACTTTGTGTAGTAAAATCATAAAATGTGCTTAAAATAGCATGTGGTCATATGAGAGATAAGAGTCTGGCTCCGAGAAGTGTGGAAAGAATAAAGGGGAAATCGAGGGTGGAATAGGGACAGTCAGTGAGAAGAAAATCATGGTGAGAAGGAATTACAGGAACACTCCAGGCCAAACCGAGGCCCTGTATGATCCCTAGTGTGGGGGATTTTCTTTTGGGGGATTTTTGATTCCTGCGCCATGCATCACTGGCTCAGACACTGCACATAGTGCAATGTAACTCACTATGGCACAATGTATTTGTTTTGCCTAAGTGTTTTTTTTGGAAATTATTACATTAATATAGATATGGATTTAGTTATTGGATGTCTTATATTCTTATGTGACCATGTCAACTAATTATTTGTGTAATTATGCTATTTGGGGGATTTCTGCAGCTTTTCTGCATCTCTTGACATCAAAAACGCTGCGGAAATTCCGTGTGTTTTTCATGCGTTTTCATACATTCTTTGCACTGCATTGTATAGGAAAAACGCAGGCAAATCCGCACAAAGAATGGACACGCTGCTTATTTAAACGCACATGAAATCCTGTCAGGAAAATTCCTGATCATGTGCACAGATCTTCCAAAATCCAATAGAAAATGCTGGGATAAGGTTTGCAATGCGATTTTGGGGCCAATTCCACACGGATTTACTGCATCAAAAACGCATAAAAAACGCACTGGGTGCACATACCCTAAAGCAGAGGTCCCCAACCGCCGGTCCGCGGACCAAGACCGGGCCGTTGGGGTTTTTCAGCCGGTCCGCGGCGCCGCTGACAGTTGTAGAGGATCAGCAGGGAGAAAGCCAGCATGTGATCAGTAGCCTATAAGAAAAGAGGAGGAGCGACTGGCAGTGAATAGATAATTAGCCATGCGGCCCTACTCGCAGAATGTGCTCAGGCAGGAGCAGGGACAAGCAGGTCATGTGTGTCCAGCGCTCCTTCCCCTCCTGCTAGCTGCGAGTTGGAGGGGGAGGGGCTCTGGATGCTAATGGGCAGCTAGATATGACGTCAGGTGTCCCACCCTTATGACTCCTGTAGCTGTGTTCTGGTGTCGTGCGGCCCAGCAGCAGATTTTCTGGTTAAAGTGAAAAAAGCAAATAACAGTGAAAATTCATAGCAGCAGTGGCCTTAGGGTATGCGACTCCCCTGAGTACTGGGGCAGCCAGGCCGCTCCGGGGATATAGGGTAGTGGTCATCATCATCAGATGGGACCTAGATGGGACCGTCTTGTTGCAGGAAAACAAGCCCAGTGCTCCCTCTGATCCAGGGAAACAAGCCTGGTGCTCCCACTCATTCTGAACCTATGGTAAGTTGAATCACATTCTCATTATAAATGTCATAATTATATGATAAGTATGCACTAAGCTCCACCCCTCCATAACCCCACCCACATATGACCAAAGCCCCGCCCCCACCCCCACCGGGCCATTGAAAACTGGTCTTGCTTAAAGCCGGTCCCTGGTGCAAAAAAGTTTGCCGACCACTGCCCTAAAGGATAAAATAGTCTTTTTTTTAAGGTCTGTCTGTGGGAAAGGTTTTTTTTTATACTGTTCTCATTATCCTTAGATATATTTGAAAAAATGGTGATCTCCTTAGTTGTTGAATGGGCACTTTATTGTTATGAAGTTTTGCATGGTGTCCATTGCATCAATGGTTAACCCTCAAAATACTTTCTCTGATCATCTTCCATTCTGGAGGATTCAGCCTGAGCGAGAGAAGAGGCCTCCACACTAATTCATGGTGACCATAAATGTTCAGCAGGCGTCGTTTACCCAACAGCTTTTCCTCCTGACCTACGTATACACATGTATACATCTGTTTGGCTGAGTGTGCCTGTGTTCTGGATGAGGAAATGTGAGATAGATGCTTCCATACTCCTCTGGCGGTGGCAGCCTACCTCACTTAACAGCAAAAATGTCCCATCCTTTTTTTTCCCCTATTGGCCAAAAGAATGTATTCTGTATACGACACAAATACCAGCTGGTGCCACCGAAATCATCATGTTCAGACCACAATAGTCTAATCTGCAAGGCCAAGTTTAGGGTGCCCTGATTAAGGGAATTTATACTGATCATATGACAAAATAGGTAATATGGATAGGGGTTGCTGTGTTTGAAAACCCCTTTTAACGAAGTTCTTCATATGCAAATTGTCTCTTCATAGAGGAAGAGAACTAGAACTCTAGCGCCACCTACAGGAAGTAGCAATCCTAAATGTCAATATCGACCCTTTAACGAGCTTTGTCACATGACTTAGGATAAAAGCCCAAACTAAAATCTCAATTTGCAGACACTGTTTTTTGGGGTACTGCCCAATGTTAGTGCAAAGTGTGAGATCTGATTTGGCTGGGTGAGAGGCGTCTGACCGGTATCCAAGGGGTAACATTTCTCCTTGCGGAGAGTGACTATGTCAAGCCTGACATGCCAAGGTGAGGAGACTTTTTTAAGCTGTAATGCTCCTCTGGGAAATTAGTTCTTCAAAATTACAAAAATCTTTGCTTTTTTTTTTTTTGAAAAACAGCAACATGGACTTAGATACCGCAGCATGTGAACAGAGCTGAACTACATTGCCAGTCACAGCCCATGGACAGTAATGGCACTCTTTCTGGAAAAAAATCAAACCCTTTTTCTAATATTGGACCACCTCTTTAATGTCAAAAATAAACCTGCATAATAAAAATGAAGCAAAGGCAGTGTATAATATAATTGATTAGTAGCCATTATACGTTTTCTCTGCTGTTTTCTTTGATTGTTGATGGATGTTTGCAGCCCAATTGCTACTTTCATGTTTCCTTAGAATCTAAATGACAAAAATGTACTTGTGGAGGAAAAGGAAGAAAAGGAGCTGCCCGTCACTCCAGATGATGACAGCTTCTTTGTCCAGGTGCATGATGTTTCTCCAGAACAGCCCCGTACGGTCATACGAGCTTTACGATTCAGTACAGCGCAAGACGTTATCCAACAGGTAACTGAAGAGTCTCACCGCTGCCAACATTCAGGGAGATCCCACACGGCTACTCAATCCTCTGTATCTAGAACGCTACACAAACCACAACTTGTGTGTGCTAATGGGATTGGTAACATTCATTTTTATTCTTATCGCAGGCCCTCACCAAAGCCAAATATTCATACACCATCCTAAACCATCCCAACCCGAGCGACTATGTGCTCCTGGAGGAGGTGGCAAAAGACTCGTCAAACAAGAAGTCGTCAACCACAAAAATATCTCAGAGGGTCCTCTCTGACCATGAATGTGTTTTCCAGGCACAAAGCAAATGGAAGGGAGCAGGGAAGTTCATCCTCAAATTAAAGGAGCAGGTCCAGGTACAGTAACCTTCAGGATGTGTGTGGATGTTCTTTAAGCTGAAGTATTTGGAAATTGTAACACCTTCTTAGATTTCAGAGAGGATGTCTATGTCGTTTCCGGTCAGTCGCAGTTACAGGATTAAATGTCTGCTCTGCAGACTGGTACATTTTGTGCACGAGCTGCCAGGCACCTGCTCTGCCTTATCACTCTCATGTCTTTGCTTTGAAGATAGTATTACTGTCAAATATAACTTTGTTGAAGGTTGAAAAGTGAATCAGCTTCACTAAGTAACGAAAATAACTTGTTAACAGTGAACACTCATATGGTCTCACTGCGTATAACCATAAATGAATAAAACATACAAAGTGAGACCGGAGCGCTGATCCTTCTAAATGTGGCAGAGATCCAAAACAGTGCAAATAAATATTGTTGTGTAGATAAAATAATTTCCCATAGTAGTTAAGAGGTTTATAGTAACTTCCCTGGGGTCTGAGACAGATCTGGTCTTTGGTGATTAGCTGTAGCGGTGTCAAAACGTCGATAAGCTGCAGCCAATCACTGAACTCCGCAACACTGACGATGTAGGCGCTTGAGCCACTGACTTCAATGATTGTCTGTAGTGCTGCTGAGATGAACTCACCACTACAAAATAGACTGCCACAACAGCGAGACACAGTGCTGCACCCAGGGAAAGTAAATGAAGGTTGGTAGTCTATGGACTAGAGTTGTCTGAAACTGGAAAAACCCCTGTAATAATACATGTCTGATAGACCTACCGCTCTCACAACAAATAGCTCCCTTTGGCCTCACTCTTCTTACACATACTGCTATACATACCCTATCTTATGATTGACTCCCACTATCTCAGGGACTGCTCCCCATACTTCTCCTCTGCTATACAGACTGCTCCTAATTATCCCTCTCATGTACTGATCCATCTTCTTTCTCGCACAGGCTGCTCAACATGGCCCCCTCTCTGACACCTACTTCTCCCTGTGCTCACTCTCCTTTCACATAGACTGCTATCCTTCCTTCTATATCATGGACTGTTTTCTATGGCTCCTCCTCTGAGACTGCTCCCCATGCCCCTCCTCTGTTAAATTGACTGTTCCCCATCTCTCTCATATCCTGCACCCCATGCCATTGTTAACACAAAATACTTCCCATGGTCCCCCTTCTAACAGACTGCTCCCATGGCTCCATACATAGGCGAATTATAATGAGGGCAATCCGGGCTACCGGCCGGGGCCTCGAGTCTCCAGGGGGACTATGGCCGGATTGCCCTCATTATATGTGTGGCCCCGCGGCACATACCGGCAGACAGTGGCGGGGGGGGGGGGGGCCGGACCACTCCCCCAGCAGCGGTGCACGGCCGCTGCTTCTTCTTCAGTTAACTTCCCTGTGTGCTGGACCGGCCGCGTCACTGCTAGGAGACACGGCCCTGTGCGCGGCCGTGTCTCCTAGCTGTGACGTCACGCAGTGCGCGCCCGGCCTGTACTGCTACTTACCACCGGAGAGGAGCAGGAGCCAGGAGGACTGGAGCCGAGCCGGGGGATGGTGAGTGAGTGTGTGTGTGTGTGTGTGAGAGAGTGAGTGTGTGTATGTGTGTGTGTGTGTGTGCAGGCAGATATCATTGTGTGATGTCTGTTTATATGTATTTTTGTGTTTCAAATGTGTTTATGCGTGTATGTACATGTCTGTATATGTTTGTGTGCGTGACTGCGTGCGGCCTCCTGCGAGTATAGATGGCACCGTGCGGCCTCCTGCTGTCTCTGGAGGGGGGGCCGTGCGGCCTCCCGCTGTGTATAGATGGCACCGTGCGGCTCCCTGCTGTGTATAGATGGCACAGTGCGGCCTCCCGCTGTGTATAGATGGCGCCGTGCAGCCTCCTGCTGTGTATAGATGGCGCTGTGCGGCCTCCCAGTGTGTCTAGATGGCTCTGTGTGGGCTCCCTGCTGTGTATAGATGGCACAGTGCGGCCTCCCGCTGTGTATAGATGACTACCTGCGGCCTCCCGCTGTGTATAGATGGCTACCTGCGGCCTCCCGCTGTGTATAGATGGCTACGTGCTGCCTCCTGCTGTGTATAGATGGCACCGTGCGGCTCCCTGCTGTGTATAGATGGTTACGTGCGGCCTCCTGCTGTGTATAGATGGCTACGTGTGTTCAATATTGCGTCATACAATTAATGTAAGGCTATGTGCCCACGATGCAGAAATGCTCCGGATTTTTTTTGAGCGTTTCTGCATCTCCCTGGCAGAAAAAACGCATGCGGATTGTACATGCGTTTTTCCTGCCAGGGACATGCGGATGTGAAGCGTTCTTCACATGCATTTCCGCATGCGGGTTGACAAGCGCTTTCCAAGCGATTTTAGCATCACTTGGAAAGTGCTTGACAACTTGGTCACACTATATAAATCCATGCAACCGGCATGGATTTATATAGTGTGACCTTAAAGAATGGTAAAAAATAAATATATACTTACTTCTGATGGCCTGCCAGTGCCAACGTCAGCGGTCGCGTGACCCGTCACATGACTAAATGACGTCACGGCAGGTCTTTTTCAGACCATCGCGAGCTGCCGGCAAGCCAGGACGCATCGGATAAAGACACCGGGGGCCATCAGAAGGTAAGTATAATATTTATTTTTTATTTTATTCTTTTTTTTACAGGTTCTATGGTACCCGGGTCCGGAGGAGAGTCTCCTCTTCTCCAGACCCGGGTACCATCTGCACATTGAAACGCATGGATTCTGCATGTACAGATCCAGTGATGCAGATTACATGCGTTCCAATGCAAGTCAATGGCGGTGAAAGCGCCGCGCTTCCGCAAAATAATTGTTAGTGCTGCGGATTTTTCAGCAATGATAATCCGCAGCGGAAATTTCCGCAGCATCTGCAAAGCACATGCAGATTATCATTGAGGAACATGGCAGACCTTCTACCAAGCGTTTTTTAAGCGTTTCCGCAGCGGAATTGCCGCTGCGGAAACGCTTAAAAAACGCGTAGTGGGCACACAGCCTAAAAAAAATTATTATAATTAATATTGTGCCAAATTAATTTCACGTGAACTATCACATGATCTATCACAGGGGATCATGTGACATGTCACGTGATACATCAGGTGTGTGTGTGTGGGGTGGGGGGCCCGCGCCTTCTAAACTGCCCGGGGCCCTTGCTACTCTTAATCCACCCCTGGCTCCATACATCTTTCAAAGACTGATCTTTATGGCCTTTCCTCCCACACGGACTTCTTTCTATAGTCATCTATCCCCTATTACACAGGCTGCTCTTAATGGGCCCTCATTTCTCTCACAGACTGCGCCCCCTTTACACAGATTCCATTACACTAACATCCAGTGACTCCCCCATATGTTCAACTTTTAGCTTTCTCTCTGAATCAATCATAAAGAGGAGTGCCAAGAAAGAGAGGACTGTGCAGCTTCTGTACTGCCGAACAGTTCTCTCTCTGACTGGCAAAAGCAATTTCCTCAGCACTCTGCCCCATTATTAAAAGGAAACTGTCAGCAGAATTTCACCCCAATACTATTCATTTATGCATTTAGCTCTTTTAAAGACAAGTCCAGCATTATCTTTGCATGGCCAGTCTATTCCTCCCTTTACTGATAAATCAGTGTGTGAATTGATATACAAATGAGGCTGAAGAGCTATTTGTAGATTTGAAGCCTCTGTCACTCCAGCTCTATTCTCTGCCCAGTGCTGCCTCCTCCTGCTTGACTGTCAGCCTCTATGCTGTGTGACTTCAGGCAAAGGATCTGTCGGTCAAGCAGGAGCAGGCAGTGCTGGGTGGAAAATAGAGCTGGAGTGAGAGAGGCTTCAGATCTACAAATAGCTCTCCAGTGTCATTTGCATATCAGATTAAACAGTGACTTCTCAGAAATGGAAGAATGGACTGGCCATACAAAGGTACTGGGTATTGCTGGACTTCTCTTTGAAAGAGCTTCATGCATAATATATAAATAATTTGTCGTGTGAAATCTTGCTGGCAGATTTCCTTTAAGCAGATCACTCAGGGAGTCTGCACAGTAATGGACTTTCCTTGAGTGGGGGCAGTTTTTTATCTGCGGCGTTTGATGAGAACAGTGCCTGTAAGCTTTCATAAGTGGAAATCAGTGTAATCAGATAACTCCTGGAATGGCGGGTGGTTTGGTAAATTGTCTGGGAGAAGTATAATTGCTAAAGATACAAAATGTAGCAATCATAAATCCAGCGTCACCTACAATGTTTCGCTTGAACTTCTGCACCTCAAGGAATATAAAATACAGCGGAGTACAGAATACAGATATACACATCCCAAACCGAGAAGGAACGGGGAGCTTGATAAGGTGAATGTATGTCTTATACACAGATGTTTCTCTGCAGGCAGCACGAGAAGATAAGAGAAAAGGCATTTCTATTGCAAGTGAACTGAAGAAACTAGCAAAATCAAGCAGGCAGTCTCGGAACTTCACACTGTCCCCTCAGATCATGTCACCAGAAGGTACCCAGACTAGAGATGAGAAACCTGCATGCAGTTTGTCCTTCAATGGCATCAGTGAATAGCAGCTATATTTGTGTGCGTCCTATTCCGTGCAGGTATGGGTGATTTACCTGTTCCTCTTTTACTCCTGACAGTTACTGAATTAATCCAAAAAATGAACTAACCATTTCAAGAGAATGTATATTTGTGGTTTATGAAAAACAAACAAACCCTAAACCATGGCTTGTTCTGCTTTGTGTCATAGATCTTTGGTTGTTACTAACTCCTACTAACATATTTCCCAGCTGCATCATAGTGTAGCATGCAGTGAGACATAACTCATACACACAGCACACTAATGAGGATACAACTAGCACTGACCTTTCTGGAGGGATGATCAGCATGACTGCAGCACTTTACATACGATTACACTGCTAACGATGCATAAAGTAAATGCAGCCATAAATGTACATTGCAAGCAGGGTGTAGAGAGCGGGAGTGATCCAGGAGGAAAGCAGGGCAGCCCAGAGAAGTTCAAATATTCCTCCATACTCCTATCAAAAGGTCCAAGGCTTGTAAATGTTTTTTTCCCTGCATGATATGCTTTTATTTCTGGGTATTAATGATGTTTTTTTCTTCTTTCTGTAAGATCTTATCAGGCTGTCACTCCTATAAACTCACAAGACACAAACGAACATACAGACCTTTATTGTATGCCAATTAAATGCAACATTGTCAGAAAAAAATATTAAAAAATGCTGCATTATATAACCGCTATATGATCTCACTGATTCCTGGAAACTTTTTTTTTTTTTTTTTACAATTTTATTTAGCCCCTGAGGAAAATTACTGCAGTGGTGAAAATTCACCCCCAAAAATTCTAGCCATTCTGAATCTCCCTCCTCCTAATACTAAATAGTATTTGTATTCAAAACCATATTTGCATTTGTGTTTTATTATAAGTTTTGCATCATTTGGCTTTTATAGACATTTTTGTTTTTCTGCACTTTGCTGGCTGTGGAATAAATTTAAGGGAACCTGTCACATCCAAAAATCGTATTAACTTGCTATAGAGTTAATAGCATTCCAAAGCAGCCCTTACAGCCGCCTCTTACTAAGTACTGAGCGGTGAGTGAAGCTCCGCCTCCATGACTGAAAGCCGGAGACTGCCGGGAAGAATAAAGTTAATTTCCTCCTGGTAGCTTGGACTTCACTGCAGCCCGGGAGGAAATTAACTTTTTTTTCTTCCCGGCAGTCTCCGGCTTTCAGTCATAGAGGCGGAGCTTCACTCACCGCTCAGTACTTAGTGATCGGCATCTGTAACTGCGCCTCCAGCACTGACTGAGTAGCCAGCTCATCTTTGCATCAGTACAGAGCCGGCTGTCAGTCAGTGCTGGGGCGTAGTTACAGCCGCCCACTATGTACTGACTGGTGACTAAAGCTGCACCACTGACTGAAAGCCGGAGGCTGAAGGAGAAATAAAGATAATTTTCTCCCGGCAGCCGGGCTTTCAGTGCAGCTGCCGCACAGCTTTAGAACACTATTAACCTGCAGATTAACCCCGTATCTGCAGGTTACTCGCATTTTGCAATGAGACCGGTTCCCTTTAACTGAGACTCTGTCAGTGAGCAACTGACAGGGTTTGTAATTTTTTATGTCTTTTTTGTATTCTGCTGAGCAGATTTATGTCCAGCTCAACTTTAATATGGTCTGTGGTCATAAATAAGCTGAGGAGCCAACAGCCAAGACTAGAACGCCCCATCAGACTGATCTCACTGACTGATTTTTCAAGAACTCATCCTTCAGTCAGCAATAGACAGCACAACACAGCAGCTATAGAAAGCAAACTACAAAACAAAATAATGAAACCCAATAGCATAAAGGATTTTTTGGGAAAAATACAAGCATTTAAGTAAAAGAAGGTGTCCATATCCTTTTTTAAGTTTTATTTTTAGAAACAAATCACATATGTAGTGACATTTGCGTGCATGTGGAACAGGAAAGTCCTACATGCTCCAGGTCTCCCATTTATTTAGAATTTACATACATCAGAACATGCTGGAAGTTTGCTTTGCAAATGCAGGAGAACCACAGGGTAGAGACCACCGCTTTTTAGGGTCTGGTCACGCTGTGTCTTTTCCCAATGTTGTTTTTTTTTGTGAAAAAATGCAGCAACAAAAAAAACTCCAAAAGAATAAAAATTCATTAATTCATTTATAAATACAACGTGCTTATCATATGTTCAGGTTTTTGAGATGCTTTTAACCTCTCAGGCTTCCAAGAGACTCCGAGCATTTAAAAGAAGTAAAATGTACATTCCTCAGTTGTTTACCACTAGGTAACCACTCAATACTTACAGTACAAGTCAATGGGAAGGCTAAAAAGACTCCTGAAAGATGCCTGGGTGTTTTATTTTAGGCTTTTTTTTTTATCTTTCCTCCACAACAAATAGTGTTTTCTTGCAGTTCAAAAAATGTCTGAAAATGTATAAAAAAACAAAAAAACAAACAAAAAAAAGCGGATAAAAAAGATGCTTCAGGTTTATTGTCTCAAGTGCAGAAGTCTGCTGTGTTACACTCCCATCATATCTCCACCTTTGTGTTACAGGCTGCTGTGTATATTCTAATCTAGTGGGAAGAAAAAGAGGAGACATGGCTTCAGTCGGACACAGACATGCCAGCGGACATCTATCCTGCTGTAGGAGACTAACTGCACCTTGGTACTTTCAGTTACTTAAAAATTGGAAACTGCCAAAATGACCCAAGTGATACAAGTGTAGTGGATTTCCTATGAATACATTGCCTTTATTGGTTATCACAGCGGATTTCCGGTGGCACTCGTTGCAGAGCAGCGTAAAGGATGGAGAATAGCGTTTCAGGGTCTTGGTCGTTTTAAGTGAAGCATGGTCGAAGGAAAGGACACGCAGGAACTTAAACTTTTATAAGACCAGGTGAAGTCTATTGACGAGTCACTTTGGGTACTGCTAAAGAATATTTTGGGGCATGTATATAATTGTACATCTTCACCCCAGTGAAATGAGAGCAAAGATGTGACCCTCACTACTAGTCTTAAATGGAAGTAAAGTAGGAGAGTCACCGCAGAGGAGGTGTGGTACAGGAAAGCACAGCAGTCCTGTTCTGGTGAGTCGTATAGTGCGCTGTAATGTCAGACGCTCTTTACTGTATCGTTATATATCCAGGGTTCACGCGGTGTTATGTTTTTATTTAATACTTGTGTTTATACATATTTTCTTCTTTTTTCTATGAACATGTAGCACCTTATGATTTTAGTACTTGGTGGTGTCAGACACTCATTTTTATTTGATGTATGTTTTATTTGTTTACAAGCAATTTGATTATTTTTCGGTCGTACTCACTACATGGCAAATCTGATGTACAGCAGCCAAGCGTACCCACCATGGGCTACCAATATGGTGCTGAACTCGTGTATTGGTCCAGCTGGTACCACAGATACCTTATATAATGCCGCTAAGTAACAGATTTTCAATGACGCTGAAACGCTACTACACACCGGACAGTGCAGATTATTCATCTTCCCATTCTGCTGTATACTTTTTTTTTTAAGCCATATTAGTAGTCGAGCCCAAAGTTTGTGTCTTCGTATATATATTTTTTTAATTATTTGAGAGTGGTTGATAAAGGGAAATTACGCTAATATTGCCATCACACAGGATTTAGCTTACTTTTTGGATTGCTATACAAGGAAGGTAGATACACTTTATTGTCCACCCAGACTGATAGAAGTCTAATTTTGGGTAAGGATAAGTTTAACTTATTCCGGTTTATAAGCCAGAGACTCTTTCTGGGTAGAGGCTTATTTTAGTTTAGTGATGGTTGTTACTTTAATGTCTAGAAGCTTCGTAAATAGAAACTTATTCAGATATCAGCAAACTTTATTACTATTTATTTTATTTTGATCCCACAGAGGAGACCTGTAGTGAGTAGTAGGTAGTTACTTTGATATGATGTGTGGGCAGTGCCACATATCTAAGTTGGATACATTTAATTTATCCAAAACTTGTATTTCTACACAACATGGAACACTACTGGCACATTGCCTTCCATTGTACAGTATCTAATGACATGAGCCAGGAAATTGAAAGAAATTGGGCAGAGTAGTCCCATTAATTGGTAACCTGGGTTTCATCATAGACAATCAGATCACGTCTGTGAATGTAAATTGTTTGTGCTCTTGTTACGCTCTGCCTAATGGCCATGTCATGAATGAAAGTGTAATTATCTTATTATGGCTATTCAGACTTGTGAGCTGAAACATTGGCTTGTAGATTGCAGAGGTTCTTGTACTTACACTAGGACGGGTGTAGGGTTTTATGCCAATGCCATCTTTGTTGGCAGACTTTTCTCAGATCTAGTACTATTGTACCAGGTGGTTGCTGTAGACTGCGTGTTGTCTTAGAGCGCACCAGAAACCTTCTCATACATTTCAGAAAACTTTCTGTAGTATTTATTTTCTTTAGTCATAGGCCTACGTTTGGTTACATGTGACTAGAAGCCAGACAAGTTCATGGGGCCTGGGAAGGCAGAGCAGAATGCTGGCATATTTGTGGTTTTGTGCTGTCACTTGCTTGTAAACGTGCACATCGTGCTCCATGGAGCGTTTCGCACTTTGTTAAATCCTGAACAGCAGTTTGTATAGGGTTAAGACATGAAACGTTTTCTGTAAAAGGCAGAATAAGTACAGTTGATATCCAGACAAAATTTAACACTATAGAGCGCTAGTCAACATTTCGGACTCTGGTTGATCACAGGTTTCCCAAAGCCTCATCAATTAGCTATATTAACCTAATCTGTGACAATCAGATGGTAAGGCCTAATACAAGCCTATTGGAATTGATATGCTATTTTATTTATTGAACAGCAAATTAAACTTCTTGGACCACTTTTGCAGATTGTTAGTTGTACTCAGAGGTCACCGCAAACAGAACTGCAGTATTTGCTGGGCAACATGAAATAAGAGAAATCCACATGGATTCTCCATAGGTGTGTAACACTAATACTATGTACAGTGGCTTGCGAAAGTATTCATTCCCTTGACATTTTCTGTGTTTTGCTAGCTCACAACCTGGAATTAAAAAAATAAATTAAACGTTTACATCAGTTCATGTCTACAACTGTGAGCATTTGGTTTTATTGTGAGGCAAACAACAAATAGGGCAAAATAACTGAAAACTTCAGTGTGCATAGCTATTCACCCCCCCCTAAAGTCAGTACTTTGTAGAGCCTCCTTTTGCGGCAACTTCAGCTGCAAGCTGCTTTGGATAAGTCTTTATGATCTTTCCACATCTTGCCACTGGGATTTTTGCCCATTCCTCAAGGCAAAACTGCTCCAGCTCCATCAAGTTAGATGTTTTCCTCTGGTGAACAGCAATCTTCCAGTCAGACCACAGTTTCTCAATTTGATTAAGGTCTCGGCTTTGACTAGGCCACTCCAAAACATTTACACATTTCCCCTTAAACCACTCAAGCGTTGCTTTAGGTCACTGTCTTGTTGAAAGGTGAACCTCCGTCCCAGTCTCGGATCACTGACAGACTGAAACAGGTTTTGCTCAAGAATATCCCTGTATTTTGCACCATCCATCTACCCCTCAACTCGGACCTTCCCTATCCCTCCTGCTGAAAAACATTCCCACAGTATAATGCTGCCACCACCTTGCTTCACTGTGGGGATGAGCGGTGTTGATTTGGTGCCAGACATAGCGTTTACCTTGTGGTCAAAAATTTTGGTCTCACATTACCCTAGCACCTTCCTCCATACATTTGGGGAGTCTCCCACATATCTTTTGGCAAACTCAAAACGAGCCTTACAATTTTTGTGGGAAAGTAAAGGCTTTTTTGCTGCCAAGTGTTCCATAAAAGCCACCTCTATGGAGTGTATGGCTTATTGTGGTTGTATGGACAGATACTCCAGTCTCTGCTTGGGATCTCTGCAGCTCCTTCATGGTTACCTTTGGTCTCTGTGCTGCCTCTCTGACTAATGCCCCCCTTGCCCAGGCTGAGAGTTTTGGTGTGGCCCTGTCTTGGCAGGTTTGTTGTGGTACCATGTTCTTTCCATTTGATGGTGCTCCATGGGATCATCAGAGATTGGATTTTTTATTTTTTTTTATAACCCAACCCTGACTTGGACTTCAACAACTTTTGACCCTGACTTGTTTGGAGATCTCCTTGGTCTTTCTGGAGTTTGGTCAGTGGTGCCTCTTACTTAATAGTGCTGCAGCCTCTGTAGCCTTTCAGAAAAGGTAAAGTGTATATACTGACAAACCATGTGACACTTAGGAAGTCCACTTGTGTGCAATCTTTCACTAAGCATATGACTTATGAAGGCAATTACTTGCACCAGAAACTTTGAGGGGCTTCATGTCAAAAGGGGTGAATACATAAGCACATGACAATTTTTAGTCATTTGATGCCATGAATTTAATTTATGCCTATATTTTTGTCACTTCACCAACTTAGACTGTTTAGTATTGATGCATCACACACAAATCAGATTACAAAAATATGTAAACACAGGTTCTAATGTAGTAAAATAGGTAAAATCCAAGGGGGTGAATACTTTTGCAAACCAGTGTATATGTACTTATTGCACTGGCGATGGACTCTAAGGCCCCGATACATCATTTGCATTATTTTTAAAGTCATTTTGTCTTAATCTTTATTTTTTCACTGGTGGATTTTGAGCCAAATTCATCAATATGGACACACAATGTTTCATGAATTGGCAGAAATTCAGAGATTCTTATTCTTTTGTGTCTATTAGAGTAAAAAGTTACATTGTGCAACACATTAGTCTTTAACTATGCCAAGCAAAACTAAGATTTTATTGCTCAGTGCTCAAGTAGAATGTGGAAAAACTTCCAACGTTTGACTTTTCGAATTATTGCATTAGGATAACCTAAGCCACCGCCATGGTGGTGAAAGAAAGGGGCAAAACAAATGATAAGTCAACCCCAAGTACCCTTTTGTAAAATATTTTTATACATTCTAGGCATAGTGTTGCTGATCGGTGACAGTCAGGGTCTCGAAACCCCCACAGATTGATCAAAATACCACTCTGAAGTGCGCAGCTCCCGCATGAGCTGTGCGCACAGAACAGTGTATGGATTTAATAGCAAGTTTCCTGTACGGACCCATAGACGCACTATTGAACCTGTACACCGCACTGTGTGCTCAGTTCATGCAGGGGCTGGGCACTTCAGAGTGGGGTCTTGACTAGTCAGGGGGTCTCACCCACCCAGTCCCCCAGCGATCAAAAACACTATGTCCACAAGTATAAAACCTAGTGTCATGAAATGAGTTACATTTTTCCAAATCAGACAAAGGCTGACCATCTAATGGGTATGGGGGGCCTCCGTTTTGGGAGAGGCAAGGATGGTGCAGTTTTCAGTGAAGAAAAGATGCTACCAGAATTTTCTAGCATCATGTCTCCTCTCATTAAGAACACATGAACGCTTGGCCGACAGCTATCTAAGGTGTATGAGCACCCTAAATTATTAGACATTGTAGAACATTGAGGACTATTACCCATGACAAAGACATTTAGGCTACGTTCCCACAATGAGCATTTGGTGTTGCAGATCTTTAGGCATTTTGATACAATCATGTGAGGATCATATGCAGATTTTCTGCATCAAATTCAGTTCGTTGGGGAAAATCAGCAAATAAAACTCTGCGCACCCACAAGAGTAATTGACATGTTGTGGATTCCATTCATGCATCACAGGTCAGTTTACACAAAAAAACCAAAACACCCCACAGTGGTTTAGACTTCTATAAATACCATTCCAACTTCTGGAACTGTAAGGCGCTGCGGAGTTCTTGCACAGCGCAAATCTGCAACATTAAAGCTCATTGTAGGAAGATAACCTTAATGTGATATTGCAGACACTGCTGAACCAGGCACGGAGCAGTGTACCTGCCCAGCAGGGTCATTCTTACTGTGTAAAGGGCAATGAAGTATTTCGATGTGTGTAATAAATGTGTGTTCTGCTATTTTGTCTTCATTGTGCCTGATTTATGCATGTTATGAAATGTGTGACGGTATCGTGACTTTTTGTGCCAGTTTTGAAGTGTTGGTTTTGTAAAAATGATTTTTCCATTCGACTACTTAATATATACAGACTTGAAACACTGTTGTATTTGTATATGTTGAGAATAAAGATGGTTTGCTTCATGACTTGTCAGTAAGGTTTCTGATCATTATGGCTATCTTATAAGAAAAAGTTGATTTAAAAAAAAAAAACACCTTTTATTTAACACAGTGTGTTTCTGTCTCAAACATATATACAAAGTCTGAGGAAAATACAGTCCTGAATAAATATCTGCAAGTCCTTAAAATATTCCCTATGAATTCTCATCTGTCTGACCACGATCATGGGGCCACAGCTTTCACTTGTGATGCAAAGTCCAGCTTGGCTGATGGCACCTTGCGAAGCTGCTCCTCAACCATCCTCCGCACATCTTCACTCAGCTCATGGGTTCTACCTTTGCTCTGCAATCACAAACCGCAAACCATTAGATATTTCATTTTCTCACCCCATAACTGGAAAAGTTAAATTCATGCAGTGCGGTCATGTTGCTTTTGTTTTTGTCACATTCACGGCAAAAAAATATGTAGCCTAAGGGTGCAATCAATCAGCCATATAAATTGGACCAAAGTCAGAAAACCATGCACAGGTCAGGAGAGCAGCCCCTTGACCATACCTAGCGTGACCGTTGCACAGAAATACATGAAGCCATCACGCTCGGGTCGGGTGACCCGCTGGCCAGTCCGTGCACTGCGTTCCAATATATACGGCCATCTGAAGTCAACTACTATCCTACATGGGGTAGATTTAACTTCTTGCTCTGGGTTACCGATAGAGATCCCCTGTGGCAGGGGTCCAGACTCCAGCTGTTGTGAAAGGACAACTTCTAGTATGCCCAAAAGAGCATCTGTCAATATCTGCTGGTAGTTGTAGTCTCACAATAGTTGACATGCCACAGGTTACTGACCCCCTGCTATATGGTAAAGGGAGTCTTTCAGCATAAAATTACTTTTCAAACCAAGCACACGTGTTAGGTGCACACTTGGTGTGGCCAAATCGTTTAGTGCACTTTTTACCTACCTACATTCATTTCAGGCTCCTGTAAATCCAAAGCTATCAGTGGAAATTGATGCAAAACAAGTGGTGGGAAGGAGCACTGGACTGTTTGGGCGTGCCAAGAGTGCTCCGATGTTTGATTTGACCAATCATTTTGTGCTGACACTTTTTGAGTGGGGTTAATATACTAGCCCAATTAAAAAATAAAAATCTAAATGTCTTATGACCTTATGAGTGTTAAATGAATGAACACCCAACAAAGCATGAGGGGGAAAACCAACCCCACTCCCAGTCTGAATCGCTGCTACTTGTTATGGACAGGAAAAACAAATTTAAAATGTATTTTTGGATCCTAAAAAAATGTGTATAGTCACACATTCCCTTTAGAGAGAAAGAAAATAAAAAATATTACACCTCACGTATCACAGGGGAAAACAAAAAAAAATAAGTGTGCCTGGTCACAAATGGGGGGGGGGGGGTGTAAAGGGTCCGGTCCTGAACTGGTTAAGTACATCTGTGACGGAGAGGAGGGCTGATCTATAAACACACTTTAGATGCTACTGAGAAGAAGCAGTGAAGACGTGTATACATTTCTCACTATACACAGTGTTCCCTTACATGTAGAAATGAATCGGAGGAATGAAGGATGACTCTTCAGCCTTATTCATCTCCCTTATTTGGGATCCATTTTAGCACAATGTGAATGAACCTTATCATATACCATTTTCCTCTTCTAGCACTATATCGATACAAATTTGACACCATTGTCTCCAATTGCTGAGCGTGTGTTACTTTGGGGTCAGTATTTTAGGCTCTTGTGCACAAAATCTAGCTGGATAATTACCTGCAGCATTCATACTCATGTAAAAAAAAAAACAATGAAAATAAGAAGAACTGGAGGTGAGAGCCACAACAACCAAATGCCAACACCAAAGAAATATCTAAACTGGTTCTTATACTCAACACTTTCTCCTCAATGAATGTCCTGCAAGCCGGCCCCAAACTCTGCAGTCTCAGACACATGGAATGTATGAGTACAAACAGCAACACACAGGTGTATAAAAATGGCCTTACAAGTGGTTGTCAGGCCACGGCATATTGATGACCTATCCATAGGGTGAGATCGGTGGGGGGCTGACACTCGCAGCCCCCAGCTGTAAGTAGCTTCGGATGGATGTAGACACTTTGATTGGAGCCACTAAGCACAGCTCGATACAAAGTGTAGTGGCCACTGACAGGTATCGCAGAACAACTATGAAAAGAACAGAGCTGTCCTGCAGTGGCCGGCGCTGCACAATGAAAGGAACTGGGCTTTACTGCTCCATTCAAAGGCTTTACAGAAACAGGTGATCAGTGGGACCTCCCCCTCTCCCCCATGGTTCTCATATTAACAACCTATTCCAACAACCAAAATGCTGTGACTGAACAATCCCTTTAAGCACACAAACATTTCAGTAAATACCTTAATCTTGGGAACAGTTTCCGGAATGGGTGGATTGAAGTTCATTTCATTCATAGAGTAATCACTAAATAATTCCACAGGAGATCTGCAAATAATGAATACACAAAGTAAGAGTGATACACCAAGAAAAACTAGGCAGACTTAGAAGTTTGGCTAGCACCACCACATCTATACCGCTTTCCTCATTCTCTCCAAACATGAGTTTGTTACCCAAGTTTCCTATGAAATATACACAAGTTATTAGGATTTGCCACATCCATGATCCAAGTAAATTATAATGGTCTCAGGTGCCAATTTCATTGTAGACCGTCAACTTGAAAGCATCAAAAAGGAAAATGGGACATAACATACTTTATATTAAAATTATAATATTTTTATTCAAGTTTCTATAAAATAGCGATAATATGTAGTCCACATACAGTAGTAAAAATGACTGATACGTTCCTGGCGAAAGTAGTGGGGCCGTAGCCTAAAGCCCCCGTCTCACATAGCGAGATCGCTAGTGAGATCGCTGCTGAGTCAAGGTTTTGGTGACGCAACAGCGACCTCACCAGCGATCTCGCTGTGTGACACTTTGCAGCGATCAGGCCTCTGCTGTGAGGTCGCTGATCGCTGCAGAATGTCCTGGACCATTTTTTGGTCGTTGCTCTCCCGCTGGTCAGCACACATCGCTGTGTGTGACCAGCGGGAGCAGCGATCAGGCTGGTAACCATGATAAACAGCGCGTTACTAGGGGCGCACATGCACTTAGTAACCCGCTGTTTATCATGGTTACCACTCTGCTATGGTGAGTGGTAACCATGATAAACAGCGGGTTACTAGGTGCGTGTGTGCCCCTAGTAACCTGCTGTTTATCATGGTTACCAGCCTGCTCCTGCTTCAGCAGACTGGTAACCAGGACATCGTGGAAAGATTCTTTCCACGATGTCGCTGCTCCCCTGATCGTTGGTGAGCCTGCCTGTTTGACAGTTCACCAGCGACCACATAGTGACGCAGCAATGGTCGCTGACAGGTCGTATCGTTGTCGGGATCGCTGCAGCGTCGCTAAGTGTGACGGGGCCTTAAGGGCGCTATCAGTATTTGGTCAGTATTTTTTCTCAGGAGTGGAAGCCAAAACCAGATGAGGAACAATCAGAGAAAAGGTATAATGGAAACAAGTCACCAATTCTGCATTTATCACCCACTCCTGGTTTCAGCTCCCACTCCTGAGAAAAAATACTGACCATATACGGATAGCAGGGCCGTGGCCTAAGAGCATTACTCTCACCAGGAATGCGTCAGTCGTTTATACTATGTGGACTACATATGGTTAGTTTTATGGAAGCCTAAAGAGAGAATGTTGTCATTTTAATTTAAAGGTATCAGATCTGCAGTTTTCCTCCTTGATGATAAATGACCTATGGCATTGCCCATGAAACAGGGGAATTAGTCCTTCCCGTAGCTGGGTCAATGCGAGTAGACCTCTTCATGTCCTATGCAATATGTTCCCAACAGGAACGGTCTTTTTCTTATTATCCGTTTTTAAACTGTACTTATTACAATCCTCTATATCTAGCTGAACCTTTCGTCCCCTCACAACTCATGAGGCTACAACTTCCAGTTCTTCACCGATTATTCTTCCAAATGGAGACTTGTATTCAATTATAAATCAAGAATATTTCCAAAAATACATCCAAAAATCCAACTCATTAACTGAAGGCCTACAGCATGGAGGGTCCCATGAGAAAGAAGTCCATTTCCTTTTCATTTTTTAAGTTTATTCCCATCAGGAGTCTCCAAGGAAGTGACCTTAAGTTATAGACTTTGGGGTTAAGGACCCCATATCAGACTAGTTTCTTATGTCATAAGAGACAGAAAACAGACAAGAGTCTAAAAGAATACATACTTCTAGTGGGTAACACAAAACAATAAATGGAGTGCAGAAGCACAAAAAAGACAAATCAATGAGTGAGCCTGAAAAATACACAATGTGTATGTAGTAACAAAGGCAACAGTGATTAACAAGGAAAAATGTCCTATCAATATGGAAGCACTATATGAAGTAACTCACAAGACCCCAAGTCATGGAGTAGTCGTCCAGTTTCCCAGCTATACACTCAGACATAACCCTCCTCAGGATGTAGTGTTAGGTGTGGTTTTTAAAGTCCATGATATAACTTTTATTTTAATATTTGCTGGCTTGCATTTTTCCTTGTTTAGGTCAATGTATTTTAGTACATTATTGTTGCAGTACCTTGACAAAATTTCGGTATTTTTATATATTCTTTCACATCATTGGCACTTCTTTCTAAAATAGGTTGTGACTAGACTTTATTTTTTTAATTATCCTTCAGACAGTGTAACACGAAAGTGTTGTTTTTTTTTGTAATACATTTAATTACCTTTTTCATTAGCCCCAGAGGAGGGGCGTAGAGAGGCTCAGACAATGAAAGTCCCGTAAGCAGACTGATTACAATGTACAGATATTACTGAGCAGTAGCTGAAAGCACCTTCTAAAGGAGCTTGAACTCAGCACTGAAGCAACACCAAATGGTTTGAGAGAGATGGAAGTGAAATAAGGTAATGAAGTATGTTACAAAAATTCATAACTCAGCAATGCCTGGAGGATAATTAAATTAAAGTTTAGGTAATTTAAGTCTTTTGCTAAAATTTATTTTTTCTTAAATAAAATGTATTGAAATAAAAGTTATCAGTTTAATGGTCTTACCTTCGGCTTAATGAAGCAACAAGTGCTGATGAACCTTCAGAGGGTGCTCCAGCCCGAAGGTGGGCAGCGAAATCCCGGACTACAGGGTGATAATGTCTCTGCAGATATAATAAAAAAGAGAGCTTATATAGAAGTGCATGTACAGAATATCTACCGCACATTTAGTAATATTAGTACAGCACAAAGTAACATGGAGGCAGAGAGGCAAGTCTGTTCAAGAACACTACTTTTAGATGTACATATTGGAGTGGTGATCACCCACAGCCTGTCAGAGGTTTTGTACCTCCAGCCCTCCATCCCCACTCCAGAGCTGTCTCAAAGGCACCTGAGCTAAACAGAATCCTGCTCAGTAATGATTGGGGTATAAAAAAAACTAAAAAAAATCCCCCACAACAGTTTGGGCAGCACATTGGCAACCAAGGACAAACTCTTTACAGAGGTGACATATACAGAATTCTATGATCTTCTTACAGGAGGTGTCTGAATACCACAGTAGAGAAGGTCAGGTTACCAAGTCACACAAGAAAGCATTCATTTTCCTTTATGAAATCCTTATGAAAGAGCGCCATGTCTAGGAGGCACAGCACACATGAGCACTAAGTACACATGGCCGACTGTCTTGGCATTGAGAATGTCCCAAGGATCTGGATAAACGACATCTCATTCTCACGGTGTGAAGTCTCTTATCTGCTAGTCTTATCTAGATTTATTAGCAGTTCTATATAAAACTGGAGGACGAGAGATAAAAATGTCTTCTTGCTGATGATTTTGGATATCTTCACACTAATTTCTTACAGGGTCACGGCTTTCACACATCACTGCCAGCTCCACATACTATTCTCATCTAACAAGTCTTAATAAATCAGGTTATTCTAGAGACTCCCAGCAGAGACATCCATATAGAAGGCTTCTGTTTATGAAGAGACGCGATCACTGCTCAATTATACAGTGATGGAAAACCAGGACTATCAGTACATAGTACCCTCTGCTGTGCAGGCCGCACATGGCACTGTCCTACAGCAGCTTTGTAAGTAAGAGTGGTGCAAAGCATTAATAAATTAATGCCACTTGTTTTCTTTATATGGTAAATACTGTATGGCCGGCCCCTAACGATATCTCTGGAATATAAAATCTCCATTTCCTAACAGATTCCAGTCCCTCTGGGATGGAGGTTACAGACAAGTTACCTGCAGGATGTGCAGCTCCCACAGGGCGGTGTTCTGGGCATTACAGTACTCCGGCTCATCCAGCTCTGGGAGATACAGCCCGCTGCCTTGAGATTCATTGTCAAGAAGAATGTCAGTCTTCGGAAATGTCTGAAATAATATAAAGATTTTAATAGCGGGGCAGAAATGTATATATTCTTATATTTAGATGCAATATGTTACGCAGCACATCACCATACCAAAACCTAATCTCTGCACCCTCCGGCACGGACCGTCCCTACTTTGCATGTTGCTGGGGATCAGTTGTGGAGGCATTGATGCGGTTTCTGTTCTGCCATTGGGCATGGTTACAGGTCACTATTAGAAATCTGTACTTATTTCTTTATTGTACTCATTTTTTACTCACTTATATAGCGCCATTAATTCCACAGCGCTTTACAGACATTATCACCCCATAGATTAAAGTTGTCTATCACATAGCTTATCTAGTCTTAGAAAAAACATTAAAGGGGTTGTCCGGTACTTTTTTTTTTAAGTTGCCCAATGTATTCAGCATGTGGGCATCAGTATCCGCTGATGTCACTACAAGTCCAGGCTGCAGCCGGGGGTCCCTCTTCCACGATCCACGGTGGCTGCTGGGTTGTGGGCAGGGTTATTCCCCTGCGTCACACCCGGCATCCACCGCGCTCTGCCTCTCCCCATTCATTGGGAAGGCACGTGGTGGATGCTGGGTGTGACGTGGGGAATAACCCCGCCCACAACCCAGCAGCCACCGTGGGGACCCCAGCACTGGGTCACGCCTCACTTGTCGTGACGTCAGCGCGGGGTCATGTGCTGCCTGTGAGCGGCCACCGATAGCGCCACTCACAGGCATTATCAGCAACACAAGGTATTTACTAATATACTTATGCCCACATGCAGAATACATTGGGCAACTTAAAAAAAAGTACCAGACAACTTCTTTAATTCTAAATGAGAGCCTCCTCATACACGAGACGAACCTCGGCCAAACCCACTGATATAGACGGGTATAGAGCCCAGAGCAATTGATTGTCGGGAAGGGAATTAAGGATCCAGCAAGTCTGATTTTGACCTGACCTGATCACACAGTGGTGGTGACTCTCTTATATAAAGCACAAGAGTGCTGGGCAAAACAAGCACTCCTGGGTATGGGAGAGACGGTTGAGACTGCGGCCACCTGACACCATGTAATGTGGATGGCGGGCTTAAGGGTTTATACATTGCACAACCTGCGGCTTTAAACAGCTACTTTTTGCTGATTAGTGGTGGCTTAATGGCGTGTTCAGAAAGGGAGACCGTGCTAACCATGTGCACAGAACGATCAGTAACAGATCCCATTGTGCGCACAGACAGTCATGGTGCTACACAGCACACGCCCTGTTGACATGCTTAAAAATAGTTTCACCCGATCTAAGAGCGATCCGTTTGGTCTTTGTAGGAACCCTTATTCCTGATAATCGTAAATGCTTCCTTACATATTGGAGAACCATCGGTAGCGGCAGGATGTAAGCAGTCACATCTCCGTACAATGTTTAGTGCCGCAGTTGATCGCCCATTTACTACATGTATCCGTTTTCTCTGCCATCCAGAAGCCTTTTTCTGCAGCAGTCCTGCATGTACAGTACAGACCAAAAGTTTGGACACACCTCATTTAAAGATTTTTCTGTATTTTCATGACTTTGAAAATTGTACATTCACACTGAAGGCATCAAAACTATGAATTAACACATGTGGAATTATATACTTAACAAAAAAGTGTGAAACTACTGAAAATATGTCTTATATTCTAGGTTCTTCAAAGTAGCCACCTTTTGCTTTGATGACTGCTTTGCACACTCTTGGCATTCTCTTGATGAGCTTCAAGAGGTAGTCTTGGGCAAACTTTGAAAGTGTCCCCAAGTGCAATTGTAAAAACCATCAAGCGCTACAAAGAAACTGTCTCACATGAGGACCGCCCCAGGAAAGGAAGACGAAGAGTCACCTCTGCCTCTGAGGATAAGTTTATCCGAGTCACGAGCCTCAGAAATCGCAGGTTAACAGCAGCTCAGATTAGAGACCAGGTCAATGCCACACAGAGTTCTAGCAGCAGACACATCTCTACACCAACTGTTAAGAGGAGACTTTGTGCAGCAGGCCTTCATGGTAAAATAGCTGCTAGGAAACCACTGCGAAGGACAGGTAACAAGCAGAAGAGACTTGTTTGGGCTAAAGAACACAAGGAATGGACATTAGACCAGTGGAAATCTGTGCTTTGGTCTGATGAGTCCAAATTTGAGATCTTTGGTTCCAACCACCGTGTCTTTGTGCGACGCAGAAAAGGTGAACAGATGGACTCTACATGCTTGGTTCCCACCGTGAAGCATGGAGGAGGAGGTGTGATGGTGTGGGGGTGCTTTGCTGGTGACACTGTTGGGGATTTATTCAAAATTGAAGGCATACTGAACCAGCATGGCTACCACAGCATCTTGCAGCGGCATGCTATTCCATCCGGTTTGCGTTTAGTTGGACCATCATTTATTTTTCAACAGGACAATGACCCCAAACACACCTCCAGGATGTGTAAGGGCTATTTGACCAAGAAGGAGAGTGATGGGGTGCTACGCCAGATGACCTGGCCTCCACAGTCACCAGACCTGAACCCAATCGAGATGGTTTGGGGTGAGCTGGACCGTAGAGTGAAGGCAAAAGGGCCAACAAGTGCTAAGCATCTCTGGGAACTCCTTCAAGATTGTTGGAAGACCATTTCCGGTGACTACCTCTCGAAGCTCATCAAGAGAATGCCAAGAGTGTGCAAAGCAGTCATCAAAGCAAAAGGTGGCTACTTTGAAGAACCTAGAATATAAGACATATTTTCAGTTGTTTCACACTTTTTTGTTAAGTATATAATTCCACATGTGTTAATTCATAGTTCTGATGCCTTCAGTGTGAATGTACAATTTTCATAGTCATGAAAATATAGAAAATCTTTAAATGAGAAGGTGTGTCCAAACTTTTGGTCTGTACTGTACCTGTCCGGACCAGCAATGTTTATGTCCATACATAAATCTGAACTACCCTGTCCACAGCAATCAATGTGCGACTTCATTTTTTCCAGAGCGGTTTAAGACGTAAAAGCAGATCCGTGAATGGTGGCTATGGAGCAGTAATCATGATGCAGTTTGGATAAATCTCCCCTGTGTATTATGGTCACCGTTTTCCCAACAGGAGGTCAGTCAGATGATGACATAGGGCCAGGTCATGCAGCTTATGATGGGACGTAATGGAGTCTTGTGGGACATTGCACTTGTGTGTTACATTTTCATCTCTTTCTGTGAATTAAAATGGAAACTGTTTACAATAACCCATGAGGGACGGCAGCGGTCACATCCCCAGGGATTATGGGAAACATATCTGAATCTGCATTTGTGCTACAAATCCATTTGCATAATGCATTAGAAAGGAACACTTGTCTGGTATCCCCCCAACTGATGGGAATATTTGTGTCTGTTATGGCTTCAGAGACAATGCGCACATTAAAGTGAATTTAACATGTTTCATCCCTTATTTAGCATCTTCCCTAGAGACAAATGCCTTTTTTTTATTGCTTACAAACGGAGCTCATTTTCAGTGCCGCACATTGTGCCCTACATATGGAATTTCCTCGAAATCTGTAAAAATCAAGATTTTTTGGACTATTGTAAATTAGAATTTTATCCTCGTATCCAACAGTCCTAATTCCCTGCAGAACCAATTCTCCATTTAAAGGTACAGTTGAAATCAGAAGTTTACATACACTGTATAAAAAGACACACATGCAAGTTTTTCTTAATATCTGACATGAAATCAGAATAAACCTTTCCTGTTTTAGGTCAATTAGGATTACCATAATTTTTAATATTTGCCAAATGCCAGAATAATGAGAGGGAAAGAATGTTTTAAGGCATTTTTATTACTTACTGCAAAGTCAAAAGTTTACATACATTTCATTAGTATTTGGTACCATTGCCCTTAAACTGAATGACGTTTGGGATATTCTTCCACAAGCTTCTCACAATAGTTGGGAATTTGGGCTCATTCCTTCTGACAAAACTGGTGCAACTGATCCAGGTTTGTAGGTCGCCTTGCTCGCACCTGCCTTTTCAGCTTTGCCCATAAATTTTCAATAGGATTGAGATCAGGGCTTTGTGATGACCACTCCAAAACATTGACTCTGTTATCCTTAAGACACACTGTTACCATTATGGCAGTATGCTTCGGGTCATGGTCCATTTGGAAGACCCATTTCCGCCCAAGCTTTAACTTCCTGGCTGATGTCTTGAGATGTTACTTCAGTATTGCCACATAATCTTCTTTTCTCGTGGTACCATCTATTTTGTGAAGTGCACCAGTCCCTCCTGCAGCAAAACAAACCCACAACATGATGCTGCCACCACCGTGTTTCACAGTTCGGATGGTGTTCTTAGGTTTCCCAGCTTCTCCCTTTTTTCACCTCCTCATCATGCCCAAAAAGTTCAATTTTAGTTTCATCAGACCACAGGACATGTCTCCAAAAGTTAAGGTCTTTGTTCCTGTGTGCATTTGCAAACATTAATCTGGCTTTTTTATGTTTCTTTTGGAGTAATGACTTCTTCTTCCTGGCAGAGTGGCCTTTCAGCCCATGTTGATACAGTACTCGTTTCACTGTGGATATTGACACAATCTTACCAGCTTCAGCCATCATCTTCACAAGGTCTTTTGCTTTTATCCTTGGGTTGATATGCACATATCGGACCAAAGCACGTTCATCTCTGGGACACAGAACCAGTCTTCTTCCTGAGCGGTATGATGACAGGACATTCCCATCTTGGTTGTACTTGCGCATAATTGTTTGTACAGTTGAAGGAGGGACCTTCAGGTATCTTGAAATTGTACCCAAGCATGAGCCAGACTTGTGCAAGTCCACAATTCTCTTCCTGATACAGTTGTGCTCAAAAGTTTACATACCCCGGCAGAATTTTTCCTTTCTCGGCCTTGTTTCAGAGAATATGAATGATAACAAAAAAACTTTTTCTCCACTCATGGTTATTGGTTGGGTGAAGCCATTTATTGTCAAACTACTATGTTTTCTCTTGTTAAATCTTAATGACAACCAAAAACATCCAAATGACCCTGATCAAAAGTTCACATACTCCAGTTCTTAATACCGTGTATTGCCCCCTCTAAAAACAATGACAGCTTGAAGTCTTTTGTGGTAGTTGAGAATGAGTATTTTTTATTTTCTCAGATGGTAAGGCAGCCCATTCTTCTTGGCAAAAAGCCTCCAGTTCCTGTAAATTCCTGGGCTGTCTAGCATGAACTGCGAGCTTGAGATCTCCCCAGAGTGGCTCAATGATATTGAGGTCAGGAGACTGAGATGGCCACTCCAGAACCTTCACTTTGTTCTGCTGTAGCCAATGACAGGTCGACTTGGCCTTGTGTTTTGGATCGTTGTCATGTTGGAACGTTCAAGTACGTACGTCCCATGCGCAGCTTCAGGGCTGATGAGTGCAAATTTGCCTCCTGTATTTGCTGATAAAATGCTGCATTCATCTTTCGTTCAACTTCTACCAAGTTTCCTGTGCCTTTGTAGCTCACACATCCCCAAAACATCAGCGAACCACCTCCATGCTTTACTGTAGGAAAGGTGTTCCTTTCATCATAGGCCTTGTTGACTGCTCTCCAAATGTAACGTTTATGGTTGTGGCCAAAAAGTTCAATTTTGGTCTCATCACTCCAAATTACCTTGTTCCAGAAGTTTTGAGGTTCGTTTCTGTGCTGTTTGACGTATTGTAGGAGAGATACTTTGTTGCATTTGCCCAGTAATGGCTTGCTTCTGGTGACTTAACCATGCAGCCCATTTTTCTTCAAGTGCCTCATTATTGTGCATCTTGAAACAGCCACACCGCTAGTTTTCAGAGAGTCCTGAATTTCAGCTGATGTTATTTGTGGGCTTTTCTTTGCATCCCGAACAATTTTCCTGGCAGTCGTGGCCGAAATTTTTGTTGGTCTACCTGCCCGTGGTTTGTTTTTTACAGAGCCGCTGATTTTCCATTTGTTAGTCACAGTTTGAACGCTGCTGACTGGCATTATTAATTCCTTGGATATTTTTTTGTATCCCTTTCCTGTGTTATACAGTTCAGCTACCTTTTCCTGTAGATCCGTTGACATTTCTTTTGCTTTACCCATCACTCACAATCCAGAAACGTCAGTGGCTGGATGAAAGATGCAAGAGTCTGTCTGGATCCCAGAAACTCACTTCGCTTTTATGCACACACACTGATTACAAGCAAACAGGTCACAGGTGAGGATGTTACCTTTAGTAGCCATTCAAACCCATTTGTGTCAAATTCTTTGCATGTTATCACTTTCAGTACTTTATAATACCCCCCCCCCCTCCAATGTATCCCCCCGGGGCCCCTAAGACTTTTTGTAATTACCTTACGTTGCTGATAATGTCTGTGAGCGGCCCTATAGGTGGCCCCGCGCTGACGTCACGACAAGTGAGGTGTGATTCAGCTCTGGGGTCCCCGCGGTGGCTGCTGGGTTGTGGGAGGGGTTACCCCTGCGTCACACCCAGCATCCACCGCGCGCTTTCCCAATGGGTGTGGTGAATATTCATGGCCTTTAATAGCGGGCACACTGACCGCAGAGCGCAGCAGAAACCGCGCTGCGGCTACAGTGTGCACGCTATTAGGAAGAATGAATGGTCACTGCTCCCCACGCACGCAGTCCCAGGATGGGGAGCAGTAACTATTCTGGCACAGAGCCATGCGCGGCTCTCACAGTGAGAACCCCGAGGAGGCAGAGCAGGACACAGCAATAGAGGAGAGAGGAGGTGAGTATATTTGTGTATTTTTTTTTCTGTGCAGTATGACGGGGAACGGGGGGTGCCAAGCATACCAGGAAGAGGGGGCCATACATACAGGTATGAAGGGTGCCATACATACCAGGAAGAGGGGGGCCATACATATCGGGATGAGGGGGGCCAGTCATACAAGGATGAGGGGGCCATACATACAGGGATGAAGGGTGACATACATACCAGGAAGAGGAGGGCCATACATATCAGGAAGAGGAATGAAGGTGCCATACATACCAGGATGAAGGGTGCCATACATACCAGGAAGAGGGATGAGGGGGTCATGCATACCAAGATGGGGGATTGGGATGCCATGCATACCAGGATGGTGGATTGGGGTGCCATGCATATCAGGATGGGGATGAGGGCCACGTATAACAGGAGAGAGGGGGCCCATATATACCAGAATAGGGGATATTAACAGAATTGGGAGACATTACCCCTATAACAGTGTCAGCAGCAGACTCCCTCCCCTTAACAGGGCATCATGACCACATTTTTTTTCTATTTTCCTCCTCTAAAACCTAGGTGCGTCTTATGATTCGGTGCGTCTTCTAGTCCAAAAAATACGGTACTTTGGGTTTCACCCATGGCTTTGAGTGAATAGGGTGAAATCCATGCTGTGGTGCCGAGGGCAATGCACAAGTAAAGTTTCCAAAGTCTGATGTACTCTTTGTCAAATACCAATTCACATGGAAATTGCAGCAAATATTCTACGTCTGCATTTACCCTAAACTGAAGAAAGAGGCATAAAAAAACCCTATTGAGGTACATTTCATTTTACAGAGCAGCCGGCCGTCGTGTACTGTGTCCCTCAGTGTGGTGCACACCAGTGAGATGTGCAAGGCAGAATCTGCACTATTCGTGGCTACTATTGCTATTTGTGTCTGCAGAAGCATAAGGTGCGGGAACCTTTATCATAAGTTTGTGAGCCATATATTCTATCGTGGCGCCTTTATGCATTGCTGGATCCTCCAGGTTCATCAATCAAAAAGTCCAAAAATCTATTTTCTGACTCCCAAGTGGCAGAGTGGGTGAGATGGAGGCATTACTCATCAGGATGCAATTTTTTTTTAAGTTTCCAAAAACGTTTGTCTCCCTGTAATAAAGTGAAGCAGATACCGACAGGCAGTTGCCACAGAAGTCACATGGAGATCTGAACCTGTTGAAACCCAATGACTCATGTAGTGCGTGCCCAACCTAGAAGCTTCCAAATACAACCCCTACAATGAGGTCTCCATGTTCAGATTTCCTTACCTGCAGGAGTCCTCTGTTGGTGGACAGGAGGCCAATGCATGAATTCGGTAAGACATTCAGTGCCAAAATAGAAAGTCTCTTTATAAAGGACAGCGCTCTCTGCGGGGACACCTGCTTTCTGCGCTTGGTGAGCATCAGCTCCAGGCACTGCAGGGCGATCACTGTATCATCATTTGTAGACCCTGGAAGCAGAGAGACTAGTAATTCATGCACTAATAGACATTGTACATTTCACTAAATTACAGACCATCCCAGTGCCCATCGCCCCATGTACCCTTAACCCCTTCAGGACCCAGCCTATTTTGACCCTAAAGACCTTGGCATTTTTGTCAATTCTGACCAGTGTCCCTTTACAAAGTAAAAACTCTGGAACACTTCAACGGATCCTAGCGATTCTGAGATTGTTTTTTCGTGACATATTGGGCTTCATGTTAGTATTAAATTTAGGTCGATAATATTTGCGTTTATTTGTGAAAAAATCAAAAATATGGGAAAAATTTTGAAAATTTAGCAATTTTCAAATTTTGAATTTTTATTCTGCTAAACTAGAGAGTGATGTGACACAAAATAGTTAATAAATAACATTTCCCACATGTCTTCTTTACATCAGCACAATTTTGGAAAAAAAAAAAAATTTTGGTAGGAAGTTAGAAGGGTTCAAAGTTCATCAGCAAATTTTCTTTTTTCCAGCAAAATTTGCAAAGCCATTTTTTTTAGTGACCACATCACATTTGAAGTCCCTTTGAGGGGTGTACATGACAGAAAACACCCAAAAGTGACACCATTCCAAAAACTGCACCCCTCAAGCTACTCAAAACTACATTCATGAAGATTATTAACCCTTCAGGTGCATCACAGGAACTAAAGCAACATGGAAGAAAAAAATGAACATTTTAATTTTTCTAACAAAATTTTTTTTCTAGCCTAAATTTTTTAATTTTCACATGGGTAACAGGGTAAATTGCATCCTAAAATTTGTTGGGCATTTTCTCCTGAGTAAGCCAATACCTCATATGTGGTCATAAACCACTGTTTGGGCACACGACAGGGCTCAGAAGGGAAGGAGCGCCATTTCACTTTTTGATTGGAAAATTAGCTCCAAAAGTCAAATTGCGCTCCTTCCCTTCTGAGCCCTGCCATGCGCCCAAACAGTGGTTTATGACCACATATGAGGTATCGGTGTACTCAGGAGAAATTGCCCAACAAATTTTAGGATGCATTTTATCCTGTTACCTATGTGAAAATTAAAAAAAATAGGCTAAAAGAAATTTTTTGTAAAAAAAAAAAGTATTTTTAATTTTTACGGATTAATTTGTGAAGCACCTGGGGGTTCCAAGTGCTCACTATGCATCTAGATAGGTGCCTTGGGGGGTCTAGTTTCCAAAATGGGGTCACTTGTGGGGGAGCTCCAATGTTTAGGCACACAGGGCCTCTCCAAACGCAACATGGTGTCCGCTAACAATTTCGGCTCAAATTGTTAGCGGACACCATGTTGCGTTTAAAGAGCTCCTGTGTGCCTAAACATTGGAGCTCCCCCATAAGTGACCCTATTTTGGAAACTAGACCCCCCAAGGCACCTATCTAGATGCATAGTGAGCACTTGGAACCCCCAGGTGCTTCACAAATTGATTCGTAAAAATGAAAAAGTGGAAAAAAAAATACTTTTTCATTTTTACGGATTAATTTGTGAAGCACCTGGGGGTTCCAAGTGCTCACTATGCATCTAGATAGGTGCCTTGGGGGGTCTAGTTTCCAAAATGGGATGACTTGTGGGGGAGCTCCAATGTTTCGGCACACAGGGGCTGTCCAAACACGACATGGTGTCCGCTAACAAATTGGAACCATGTTGCGTTTGGAGAGCCCCTGTGTGTGTAAACATTGGAGCTCCCCCATAAGTGACCCCATTTTTGAAACTAGACCCCCCAAGGCACCTATCTAGATGCATAGTGAGCACTTGGAACCCCCAGGTGCTTCACAAATTGATTTGTAAAAATGAAAAAGTGGAAAAAAAATACTTTTTCATTTTTACGAATCAATTTGTGAAGCAATTGGGGGTTCCAAGTGCTCACTATGCATCTAGATAGGTGCCTTGGGGGGTCTAGTTTCCAAAATGGGGTGACTTGTGGGGGAGCTCCCATGTTTCGGCACACAGGGGCTGTCTAAACACGACATGGTGTCCGCTAACAAATTGGAACCATGTTGCGTTTGGAGAGCCCCTGTGTGTAAACATTGAAGCTCCCCCACAAGTGACCCTATTTTGGAAACTAGACCCCCCAGGGAACTTATTTAGATGTAGTGTATGTGAGTTTGGTGTGTGGTGTGGTGTATACACCACACACACACACACAAACAACCTCACATAGACTACAACACACACACCAACCTGACATAGGTTGGTGTGTGTTGTAGTGTACGTGAGGTTGTTGTGTGTGTGCGTGATGTTTTGTATGTCATGCTAGTGTGGGTGAGTTCTGTAGGGAAGGTCAGGATGTGTTTAGTCCGGGGACATGTGATGAATTTTGAAACATTCATTCAAACACAGTCCCGGTTTATCAGGACACGTTTCACATTGGAAACGGGTGACTTTTCTTATCCCCCTTTTATGGCAGACCCGGCACCTTTTTCTTACCGTGACCTCACCAGGAAAATGTTGCCCTGGTACCACACGGGAGACTCGAGTTCCAGGGGTGCTGGGGCCCGCTTCTTCTTCGCTTCTAAAAATCAGGGCCTTTATCACCGCCTCCTGGAAGTTGAGGAAGGTGTTGGTGGTCTGGCCTGCACATCGTGACAGCATGTATGCGTTATACAGTGCCATTTGAACGATGTGCACGGCCAGTTTTTTATACCAGACTTTCGCCTTCCTCATCGCACTGTAGGGCTGGAGGACTTGATCAGAAAGATCAACTCCCCCCATGTGCTTGTTGTACCCCAGGGCACAGTCCGGTTTGCGGACCGGTGCTGGGGTACCTCTAACGTTGGTGGCCGTGGTGCCGGGACCATGGATTGTGGTCAAGAAAAAGACGTCCCTTTTGTCTTTGTACTTCACCACAACCATGTTGCCGCTACATTGAGCTCGGCTCTCACCCTTTGGGAAAACCTGCTCAATTAGCGTCAAAGGGAGATCCCTCTGGGTTCTGCGCACAGTACCGCAAGCAGCGGTAGCTCTGGCAGAGAGGGACTGAAATAGGGGAATGCTTGTATAAAAGTTATCAACGTATAGATGGTAACCTTTATCAAGCAGTGGGCGGATCAAATCCCACACTATTTTCCCACTTACCTTCAGAGCAGGTGGACATTCTGGGGGCTGAATCCTCGAATCCTTTCCTTCGTAAACTCTAAAGCTGTGAGTGTACCCTGAGGCACTCTCGCACAGCTTGTAGAGCTTTATTCCGTACCTGGCCCTCTTACTGGGCAGGTATTGTCGGAATTGAAGCCTCCCTTTGAAGTGGATGAGGGATTCATCCACAGAAATTTCCCTTTGGGGAACGTACACTTCAGCAAACTTCTTGCTGAAGTGTTCTATGACCGGACGAATTTTGAACAGTCTGTCAAAATTCGGGTCATCGCGGGGAAGGCTGTCCGTGTTATCCCTGAAATGTAAAAATTTGTGAATGACCTCAAATCTTTTGCGGGTCATCACCATTCCGAACACTGGAGTTTGATATAAAATATCGGTACTCCAGTATTGACGGATTTCTGGTTTCTTCACAATCCCCATGTGAAGTACCAGTCCCCAATATTTTAACATTTCTACGGAGTCAACGGGACTCCAAGTAGAAAACATTGAATTTGGGTTTGCAGACAAAAATTGTTGGGCGTAAATGTTAGTCTGCTCCACCATGAGACTGACAATGGCCTCAGAGAAATAGACTTTGAAAAAGTCTATTTCCCTGAGGTTTGCGGTCTCAAACTGGATTCCTGATTGGGGAAGGAAATCAGGAATCCGCGTAATTTTCAGGGACGGGGGTCCACACCGGGGCACTGGTGCTAGGTTGGGCGTGACTAGCACCAGGTTGAGGGTTACTTACAGATGGCTGTGGGTCTTCTTCCACGGCCTCCGGACGATGCCTTGACCTCTGACGTCGTCTTGGTGCCGGCTCGGTGTCACTGGAGGAGGAAGAATGAGAGGAATAGAGGAACGTGGGGTCCTCTCCCTCACTATCAGCTTCGGAGGCAATAAATGAATATGCCTCCTCAGCTGAGTACGCCCTAGGGCGGGACGGGCGGGACATTTTGTGTGCTGTGGGGAAAAAAAAAATCTAAACTTTATTATTAGTATGAGTGTACGTGTGTATGTGTGAGTGCTTGGTGTAAATCACGTGTGGGGGCGGTCAGGCGCACGGGGTGCAGGAGGGGGCGCAGTCAGGCGCATGGGGCGCAGGAGGGGGCGCAGTCAGGCGCACGGGGCGCAGTCAGGCGCAAGGGGCGCAGTCAGGCGCACGGGGCGCAGGAGGGGGCGCAGTCAGGCGCACGGGGCGCAGGAGGGGGCGCGATCAGGCGTACGGGGCGCAGGAGGGGGCGCGCTCAGGCATACGGGGCGCAGGAGGGGGTTGAGGAGATGGAAGAGCCAGCAGTGATCACTGGGCAGAAAGGGGGGTAGGAGCCGGCAGGCAGCAGGGGGGGTGATCACTCGGATGGCGGGGGGGGTGGTGATCACTGGGGGGGGGGGGGGGGGGTGAGATCACTGGGGGGGTGAGATCACTGGGGGGGGTGAGATCACTGGGGGGGGTGAGATCACTGGGGGGGGGGTGAGATCACTGGGGGGGGTGAGATCACTGGGGGGGGGTGAGATCACTGGGGGGGGGGTGAGATCACTGGGGGGGGTGAGATCCCTGGGGGGGGGGTGAGATCCCTGGGGGGGGGGGTGAGATCCCTGGGGTGGATGAGATCCCTGGGACTGGGGGATGGTGTTATGATCACAGGCGCAGGAGACCACCGGCTGTCAGAAGGAGAGCAGCAGCCGGTGGATGAAGACGTGGGAGAGAGCGGAGGGAGCGGTAGGAAATTGGGCTGGGGTGGAGGGGTGGGGGGTGGTAGGGGATGGAGGGGGGGGGGTCGGGGGCTAAGTGGGGGCTGGAGTGAGACAAGGGGAGAAACAATTACCGGCGGCAGCAATGTGGGGCGGCAGGGGATCGCGGGCGGCAGCGGATCGCAGGAAGCGGGGGTCGCTGGCGGCGAGGGTCGCTGGCGGGTCTCTGGCGGGGGTTGCTGGCGGGTTTCTGGCGGGTCGCTGGCGGGTCTGGGGTCGACGTCGGCGGCGGCTAACCAATCTCCTCAGCATCCACGGACAGGATAGAAGCTGAGGAATTTGGTTAGCCATTTAAATTTCCTCCTCCACATCTGATTGGAGGGCTAGCGTCACATGGACACTAGCCCCAATCAGATTGGGGGGGGGGGGGGGGGACAGAGGTGACACTCCCCCCAGACAATGGCTGATGCTGTAAGCATCAGGCTATGCCCAGATTGAAATATTTCACCAATTTTCATTGGTGAAATGTTTCATTCATTCCGATTGGCAGTTTCACTAAAAGTGAAAATGAAACTACCAATCGGAGGGGTCCCAGGCACGGGGGGGTTAATCCACCCCCCCTGGGGTCAACTTCAGGTTGTCTAGTTGCATCAGCAACTGTGACACCTGAGTGACCCCGCTCGCAGGCGCTGCAGGGGCTCTTTCCCTCCATGTCACAGACGCTGTGACATGGGTCGGGAACGAACTGTTTTCCATGTCACAAACGGTGTGACACGGGTCGGGAAGGGGTTAAACTCACGTGATGTGTATTACCGAGGACGCAGACACTACAGGGGGATTATCTGCCATTCTATACTACCAATATATAACAAATCCCCAAAGCAAATAAACTAGATTCAGATTCTGGATTAAAGGAATTTCAGTTTAAGGCTTCAGCGATTGTTTCCAGCAAAGTTCAGCAGATCACCAACCATGAATAATCAGTTACTTTTACATCACCGATGTGTGTCCTAAAGTAAAATAAAATCATAACATTTCCCCGTTACTGTCCCAAAAACAGGATGAAGTTCTGATTATCTGACACGGTTAACACAACCTGGTTGTACCTCTTGGCCACTGTTTGCAGGAAGGCTCACAGATGTAGCCATGTAATTCATGATCGCTTCCATAGTGGTGCATAAGGTTGGTAGTGACAGCCCAGGTCCACACATTCATCATTAGGGAAAGCATAGAGGGCAGCCCTTTTGTAATTTATTGCTTATTAAAAGTTTCAGCCGTTCTTGAGACATTAACACTTTTCTTCTCAGCTCGTTGCCTAGGAAACAGACCACCGCAGCTGTCTAGTACGTAAGCTCTCTGTGACGCTGGCCGGGATTAGGCGGTAACAGCACGCTCCAGCGAACCTGGCCAAGGTCAAAGCAATGCTTATACGCTGAACAGAAAAGAGCTAAAAAGCACTGGGCATGTTCTGCTTCTGTCTCACAGAGGTGGTCGGTCTCCAAGGAGACAAAAGAAAATAGACGTGCTAATATCTTAAGAATGGCTACAAATTTTAATGAGCAATTGACTGCAAAATTGCTCGTTTTTACCCGACAATACCCATTTATGAAGATGGGAATAACCCTCTACTCTTGTGTTGTCATTCCAGGATGGTTATTACCAAAATAATTCCCTAATCCAAGAAAATAAATCAGGATTTTAGTTTGAAGATTAACAAACCACATAACCCTGCAATATAATTTATATAACAAGCCTTCTGTCTGGTACAACTAAGTGTTACACTGGATAAACTTATGGTGCGCTCTCATCAGGAACATCAACAGAGATTGCAGACCATGCTGCGAGGTGGAGCGACTTGCAGAAATACTAATTCCTAGACAGCTCTGCCGAGTATTTTTTATTTTTTTTTTGCAGGAGGGAGAAAAGGATTAAAAACTTGTAGCTTAAGAGAAGTAAGAATCCATATTCTAGCTACAAAGCATTACAGAGAGATCAGACGGAATAAATGAAACATTAAGCAGTGAGGTCTCGGACAAGTTTCCTAGTGTTACTTCTTCAGCGTCTTCCTCATGAATGTAAGCATGGTACATTCTGTTCTGGAGGAACAAGACGAGCAGTGTTGTGATGATGCAGCCTCATCCGACACAGAATTATACAACTTTCATTGTGCGGACTAGTGAAGAGCAGAGGAGCTCAGTACATGGTTCAGTCCTTAATGTTATCGCTGTGCAGCAGCTGATGACAAGATGTAGAGGATTCTCAGCATTAGATGTACGGCCTGCAGGCATAGAACAGGGTATGGAGATGATACAACCATGACCTGTGGGAGCCTACTGAAAGGAAAGGTCATGAGAAATGGCTCTGCTATATCCCTCTGGCGTCCTAGGGATCTAGAGCTGAAGTCACCAGGCTGAGCAAATGGGAAACCCCAGACGAATATGCCAAGTGTGCAGAGGAGGAGACAGCACAGACTTCTCAGAGCAAGCCCTGGAAAGCTGCTCCATGAAGGCACAGGAAAGCAGAGGTGTAACAACAGAGACAATACTGATAACTCACTGGGATGGACACCTTTATAGAGGTCTTGCCTTGGTGCAAGGGAATTATTTAGGAGACTGACCAAACCAGCAAAACATGTACTGTCCATCTTATAGCAGCCCCTCATATGCCCAAAAAAAAATCATGATCATGGAGGGTTCGTTAAAAGGTGATCAAACCAGGGCTGTGGAGTTGGAGTCGGTATAAAATGGACCAACTCCTAAAATATATAATAATTTGGGTACAATAGTTCAGTGCAGGATGTGCTGTAAATGTTTTTATATGAATTTGGGAAAGTTATGAAATGTCCTATAAATGTTTATTCTATTCCTGATCTAAGGATTTAGGCTTTTAGTTGAGATGAATCTGTGCTGCACTTTATGTGCATGCTCAGTAGTGAGGCAGTGCTGTGGAGTCACGGTCCTGGCGTCATGGCCCTGGGGTCGGAGTGACGTAGACGTAGAGTCGGAGGTGTGGACGTGGTGTCATGGACGAAGAGTCGTGGTGATGTGGTCCAGTGGAGTCGTGGTCCAGTGGAGTCGTGGTCCAGTGGAGTCGTGGTCCAGTGGAGTCGTGGTCCAGTGGAGTCGTGGTCCAGTGGAGTCGTGGTCCAGTGGAGTCGTGGGGTGGGGGTCAGAGTCGTGGAGTCGTAGTCGTGGTGTCGGAGTCATGATCGTGGACACGACCACGAGGAGTCGGACAGTTGGGGAGTCGTATGAGTCGGAGTCGTGGACGGAGTCTTGATCGGAGTCGTGGAGTCGGAGAGTCAGAGTCGCGGAGTTGTAATCAGAGGTTTGGCTTACCGACTCCACAGCCCTGGATCAAACCACTTCATAGGACATGCCAGCACTCTCATGGTACCTCAGCTACTAAAAGAAAATGGTACCTATATAGATACACCACAGAGGAATGATGCTTAGACGCCCATGTGATCATCCAAATACGCAGAGGGCTGGACGAGATAATAGAAGTCATCGGAAAATATTAGAACCAGAGGAGCCCCATTTTCCAGTGGTTAGTGATAAGAACTAAGAGCAATGGCATACGAACTCCTGGTCCAGGACTGACAATAATACCATACATTATTCTCACACACATACATGATTTTGTCGTGGTGTGTGTGTTCTGGCCGGCTAATTCTAGTCATTTCTTCTACAGCTTCTGCCAGCAATCATTCCGCTAGGATTATGCAGATCGCAATCACAGGTCTTATGTGTTATTGCCCTGTCTGGGAAGCTTATCAGAGCCTCTTCTGATGACCTCATGTACTCTCAGGACATAGAGATCTACAATGAATGGCTTTACTAGCACAGAATCTACTGTATAATATAATTGTACAAGCGTCCCTCTGTCTGAAGCCTCTATAGACTGCGCAAGCGCGACGCACCTGCGCAGTCTGGACCCCACAGAGGAACGCAACCACATCCTAAACGTGGAGTTTAGAATGAGGATTGTGGCCCGGAGATCGCGGTATGCATAAGCACTGAACGCATACCGCGATCTCCGGCCCCGTAACAACTCACATATCCGGGAGACCACGTTGTGTCTTCGGGCCGGTAGCCGGAAGATGAATAAACCGTCGGAATCGGCGCATGCGCATAGCGCTATCCGGCGCCATTTTACTGAAGACACATTTGCAGTGTGTCTTCAGCAAAATGGCGCCGGACTGCGCGGTATGGGCACGCACATACTCCGGCGCCGCACTCCTTCCCCGACCTCCGGCAGAATGGGAAACCGCTCTGGAGCACAGGGAAGAAAGGTGAGTATAAGTGTTTATTTTTTTGTATGTGTGCAGCGTGATGGGCATGAGCAGTGCCATACAAACCAGGATTGGGGGGTTAGGGAACCATGCATACCAGAATTGGGGTGTGAGGGGCTCATGCACACCAGAATTGGGGGGTGAGGGGTGCCATACATACCAGGATTGGGGGGACCATGCATACCAGGATAGGGATGAGGGGGTACCATGCATACCAGGATTGGGGGGTGAGGGGACCATGCATACCAGCATTAGGGATGAGGGGTGCCATACATACCAGGATTGGGGGGTGAGGGGTGCCATGCATACCAGCATTAGGGATGAGGGGTGACATACATACCAGGATTGGGGGGTGAGGGGTGCCATGCATACCAGGATTGGGGGGGTGAGGGGACCACACATACCAGGTTTGGGGCTTGAGGGGACCATACATACCAGGATTGGGGCTTGAGGGGACCATACATACCAGGATTGGGGGTTAGGGGACCATGCATACCAGGATTGGGGGGTGAGGGGCCCATGCATACCAGGATTGGGGGGTGAGGGGTGCCATACATACCCGGACAGGGATGAGGGGGTACCATGCATACCAGGATCGGGGGGTGAGGGGACCATGCATACCAGGATAGGGATGGGGGGGGGTACCATGCATACCAGGATTGGGTGGGTACCATGCATACCAGGATTGGGGGGGGTACCATGCATACCACGATTGGGGGGGTACCATGCATACCAGGATTGGGGGGGTACCATGCATACCAGGATTGGGGGGTGAGGGGACCATGCATACCAGGATTGGGGGATGAAGGGTGCCATGCATACCAGGACAGGATGGGGGCAGCACATAACAGGATGGGGGAGCAAAAATACCAGGACGGGGGACAGCACAAATACCAGGATGGGGGCAGCACAAATACCAGGATGGGGGCAGCACAAATACCAGGATGGGGGCAGCACAAATACCAGGATGGGGGCAGCACAAATACTATTAAAAATGCTCGCTATCCGGGCGTAGAACGGGTTCAATAGCTAATGATAAAAAGAAAAGAGATGCGCTGCAAACCACTCATAAAATACCAAAAGAGTGATTCCTATCTGTCTTAGAGAAAATGGTAGTCCAAATGAAGATATACGAGTGCAGCTTCCAGGGGTCCTTTGAAGATGTCACAACTGCAACTAGAGGTGATGGACAAGTGCCGGAGTCTGTAGAACAAGCCGTGAGTGTTGCAGAAAATGGGTTCAAACAGCGTATTAACGCCGGAGATAGAGGGCTGCAGAGACTCTCAGAGACTCGGGCTTCCAGGTACATGCAGCCGTTGCACTAGGTGGATACACGGATGAAGATCATGGGTGAGTATCTGTGGACGTCACAGATACTAAGCGCTCACATCCTTGATCATCAGTTGTCCTGCAGGTGTGACCGGCTGGCACACCTATCAGGCTGTCTGCAGTTCTTCTCACACATAATCTTACATTTACATGTGGCAACACAACATTCACAACTTGGCTTACCTGCACTCAGGCCATACAGTGTCTTGTAAAGGTGAGTGTAGAAATTTAAGGGGTCAATATTGAGGACATCACCTGTTGAAAAAAAAATTAACTTTTAAGTCATTAGAATATTTAGGTGACTGTAGAGTGATACTGACAGACAGCAATCACACAGGGTATAAAAAGAGGCCACAAAAGTGAGCCCTCGGTCAGAAAAGCAGAATTCATTCGTATACTGTCCATGTGCTAAATGGCCCACATACAGACAGCACATGGACTAATGCCGGTGAATTCTGGATACATTTATGTTTCCATTTAGAGGATACTTAATATCTAAACAATCAGCCATTGTATAAAGAGTTGTGTCATCTTACCCTGGCCGGACAGTATATTGAATGCAGTCTGCACACAGTGAAGACTCTCTCTGTAGCTGAGATCCTGAAGAAAACACACAACTTGCTTTAAGGAATTTGTTAAGATTTATGCAAAATTTCAGCAAAGAAGCACAAGACTAGAAGCATCCCACAGCTAATGCCCATTATATCTTAGCTCTTTATTACTTAAAAAAAAAAAATATAAGAGTCAAAGAGTACGCTCATTATTTACAGTATGCTGCCTCTAATACCACCATAATACCGTAAGGGTATGTGCACACGTTAAGTATTTGCTGCAGAAATGTCCGCACCATTTCCGCATCTCTTGGCAGGGAAAAAATGCACATTTTTGGTGCAGATTTTTCCCCACTCATTAGCATGAGTGAAATCTGCAGCAAAAACACTGAAAGAATTGACATACTGCAGATATAAATCCGCTCCAAACCTGCAAGTCACAAATAAGTAACATGTGCAGGAGACTTCAGGATTCACATTCACTTTGCTGGAATCGGGAAACCCTTCAGGTTTTGTGACAAATCTGCACAGAAAAAAAAGTGACAAATCTGCAACGTGTGCACAGGACCTTAAGATCTGAACTCTGAAAATACAGACAATCGAATGGCCAATTACAACTCAACATGATCATTGCTGAGCAGGCAAATAGGGAGAGGTATAAGAGAGGACTCCATCAACCACTACATATCATGATCAACACCTTCCAGTAGGATATAAATAAAAAAAATGTCAGTTTAGCCACAGGACACATAATATACAAGTCTGTAATCCACATTCCAAATATTCACCAGGAGTGCAGCAGTCAATATATAGAGGCTGGCTCCATGGTATATCAATATATCAGCTTACTAGTACACCAGTGAGGAAAGGGCTCAATAGTTAATGATCAGCAAAGCTTCAATAACATCCAATATTCTACAAGGTCATAGTCTTAAAAAAAAAAAATTGCCACCATAATTTTTACCATGCATACCAAGGTGCACTTTGTGTAAAAATCAACATGAATGTGAGACATTTGACACATTGGTTGCCAGCTCTAACACTGGGAAGTGTCGGTGTAATCTGCGTCAAGTGAAATATGGAAGGGCTGAAAATAGCAAAATGACTCCACGGGCCGGTGCCCCCAAATATCTGCACCTCACATGCAGCAGTACTGAGCCAATAAGCTGTGCACTCCAGAGGTGCAATCCCATGAGGACATAGCACAGAAACAATAAGCTGTGCGCAGTCTACACTAATGAAATTCAGTTTAATGACATCAAATTTAACCAGTACAAGAACAGTTCATTCACCCCAGTTCAAGAAAACATCACAGAAAAGAAAGCAGCCTTACCAACACCAGGTCAGATTACCAATGCACTAGCAGGGTGCAGCAGACCCCCATGATAAAGGCGGGGGCAGCACATGTGCAAAACACTGGTGCAGACTGCCACTCACTAACCTACCAATTCATGGAGGGGGAAGCTGTGTAGTATCATACATGCACACAGATGAGGCTAGTATAAGACGCCAGTCACAGATAAGTGTGATGCACAGTGTCTGGCTTACAGCCTATTGATGACGCCCATAATTTTAAATCAAGCGGGCTCTCCACCCCACAGGAGAGACGCCCCAATCCACCCAACCAACACTTAAAGGCCTGGCTGCATCCTGCAAAAAAATGGAAAATGTGCAACAAAAAGATGAAAAATAATGTTTAAGGTAAATACATTACATGAGGTCTTGGTCGATATTTTGACCAAAATACACAAGCTCGCAACCCACACCAAGGGTCCTCATACTTGCGAGTCCCTACTCTAAAATTAAAAAGAGCTCACAGTAAAGGACAAACGCCCCCCGTTCCAGACCAGGCACATTTTAGAGTTTTAAAGAACTGAAAAACTTTCATTTGGATATTTACATAATTTTTGCATATATTTTTTTCATGATTCAAGGAGTATTAACACTTTTTTATACATTTAAAGTTTAAACATTTGTTCCCTCATCTGTAACAATTTTTATACAATCGCCCATGCTTTTTTTCCAATGGGGGAGGGGCTAGTAGCAGCAATTTGGATCGGCAGTGACTTTTCTATTATTTTTTTCCCTGATTTTTTATTTATTGCAAACATTGGGTCATCCATAAGGTCACAAAAGCCTTGTGGGGGATTTCAATTTGTTTTTTAATCCGATTTTCCCTATAACTGATCTGGTATATTAACCCCAGTTACAGTGGAAATTCAGTCTACTCACTGTCAGCTGAGCCGTCTCCTAGGACCCAGCAGCTCCCGCTCCCTGCCCCATACACGGAGCTCACGTGACCACTGGGTCCGGGGGGAAGGGGTGAAACATTTTCTGTCGGGTACATCACAAAGCTTCTCATCACCATGACAATTACTGTAAGTGATTGACACAGGCCATTCTGGACCCATCATATAGTCTTGATTCGTATTCTGACCCATACAAGACATTCTACAAGTTTCTGAAACCTACATCCTTTGTGTACTACTAGCAAAAAAGGAGCAGCGGTCCATCATCACATGTTGGATCCCTGATAAATGTTATTAATAATGGCCTACAAGAGACAAATCCTATATATAGGACTAGTCAGGGCAGAGCCACCAAAAATATGGCACGTGTTGTCAGGAGTGTATTCTTCTACGGCTGCAGTATTTCACCCATAGGAAAATTCTTCATACACTAGGAAAATCTACAAATTGTAACACACAGACTGCAAAGTAACTTGCACAGTCCAAGTTATTTTAAAGAAGCACTCCTAGCAAACATATTACATAAACCTGTGTGAATGTGTATGTAGTGTAATATAAGCGTGCCAATATACTCACCGATCGCTGCCTTCCAGCGCCGCTCCAGTCCCCCGCTCACTTAACGTGACTTCCTCTCCGACTTGGGTTTATGTACGAGCCGAAAGTTGCTATACAATATAAGCCTATAAGTCTTCTTCTAAGGCTTTGTTCACACGTTGTAAAAGTCAAGTCCAGCCAACACAAAGGCAAACATGATCCGGAAAGTCAGAACAGCTGTTACATGAGTGAGAAGAGAACTGGAGTGGCGCTGGACACTGGGGAAGACAGAGATCGGCAAGTATATTGCTACATTCACTTACACTACATATACACAGGTTTAGGCAAAAAAAAAAAAAAAAGTTTGGTGGGAATGCTCATTTAACTAATAAAAATAAGTGAGGAATAGCAGAAAACATTTAGGAACAATATAAAAGAAAAAGCGGTGACTGTCCGTGCTCCTCCCTGCGGCTGATTCATTCTATCTGCAGTCTCCATCTCTACTTGGACCAGGGATCTACAAGTTACCCCATAAACATAAAAAATGTCTCCTCCATGCTACTAACTTTGGCCAATAAATAAGCTCAGCCGAGCAATAAAATCCAATTCAGAGAAACTCAGTAAATCTATACTGGGGAAATTAACTGCTAGAAGCTGCCAGAGCCGTACATGGTGGATTATGGATGGCAGAATGAGCGCATAATCATCATGATCAGGGAAAGGACATGGGACTCCTGCCACAACCTAACCACATTAATGAGGGGGGCGACAAACGGCTGATTTCTCATCTGTTCTGTAAAATTAAATAAACTGGAAAATGAAGATCTAATGGCTTGTGTGACAGACGCAGCGCTGTTTCTAGAGAAAAAAAAAGCCGATCCTGATCTTTAACCCTAGTCAACCTTTTTAAGACATCCATATCTCACATGTCCGGAAATATCCAATATGTGTGTACGGTGTCCCTGTGGTAAATCTGTAACAGCACAATGTCTGCAGGTTTATAACTCGGCCATACTATTAATACTGTAGGCGGAAATGGAAACACGGAAAGCAGGAATATATATCAGACATATGGATTACAGATAGACTTTCGTCACGTCTCCTGCATACAGAAGGGTGCAATGTCTTCTAGGTCTTCAACCTCCTTCCATTAAAGCCATGTTAGACAAAAAATAACTGATGGAAACAAAGGCCAACTCTGGGGAGCCAATAATGCTTCGTCTGAACGCTTATTCCCCATTATCAGCTCGTGTATATAGGCCAACATCACCCGATGAAAGAGGAAAAACTCAACTCTGCTGTCAGGTGCGATGATTACACATGCAGCATCATTATTGGCAGCACATTGTCCCATGGATGTGCTGCCGATAAAATGATGTACAGGAACAGAACCATCGCATCAACCATCGCTCTGTCCCCATCACTGTTTGCCTTTCCATGTAAACAGGGAGGTACAGTAATCGAACGCCAGCTTCTTAATAGTTGGGCATTTAACCAGGGCTGTGGAGTTGGTAAGCCAAACCTTTGACTCCGACAACAACGCCTCAATTTACATGACACCGAATCCCTCATACACGGCTCATGTTTAAGTGATAAATTTATGGTAGGACACATTTTTCTCAGCAAAAAGTCTAGACCCTTAGATCAGGAATAGGACAGACATTTATAGGACACTTCATAACTTTCCCAAATTCTTATGAAAAAATATTCCCCACAAACTGCATTGAACTACTGTACCCAATTTATTATATATTTTAGGAGTTGAAGTCGGTTCATTTTATACCAACTCCAACAAATTGGGCACCGACTCAGACTCCATGACTCCGACTCCACAGCCCTGCATTTAACGGCCTGGATCAGCATATCTATAGTACTTTTTGGACCATACGATGCACCCTAAATTTAGAGGAGCAAAATAGGAAAAATATAATTTTAAATGTGAAAATGGGGGTCAGTCTTATAGTCCGAATTGTCTGATCAATGTGCGCAGTGGGGACATCGCTCCTGCTTCACACCATCGACATTTTCCTGAAGCACACCAGGGGGGGAAATTAATGGCTCATGCCACACACCGCCGGGAAACACCCCTCCTCCCAGCCCATGGCACACAGCATCGCACCACTCCTACCGCCGCTGGCTTCCTGCAGCAGTGACCCTACCTCCTGTGACCTCGTCCTGCAGCAGTGACCCTGCCTCCTGTGACCTCTTCCTGCAGCGGCGACCCTGCCTCCTGTGACCTCTTCCTGCAGCGGCGACCATGACTCCTGTGACCTCTTCCTGCAGCGGCGACCCTGACTCCTGTGACCTCTTCCTGCAGCGGTGACCCTGACTCCTGTGACCCCTTCCTGCAGCGGCGACCCTGCCTCCTGTGACCTCTTCCTGCAGCGGCGACCATGCCTCCTGTGACCTCTTCCTGCAGCGGCGACCATGCCTCCTGTGACCTCTTCCTGCAGCGGCGACCATGCCTCCTGTGACCTCTTCCTGCAGCGGCGACCCTGACTCCTGTGACCCCTTCCTGCAGCGGCGACCCTGCCTCCTGTGACCTCTTCCTGCAGCGGCGACCCTGCCTCCTGTGACCTCTTCCTGCAGCGGCGACCCTGCCTCCTGTGACCTCTTCCTGCAGCGGCGACCCTACCTCCTGTGACCTCTTCCTGCAGCGGTGACCCTGCCTCCTGTGACCTCTTCCTGCAGCAGTGATTCTGCCTCCTGTGACCTCTTCCTGCAGCGGCGACCCTGCCTCCTGTGACCTCTTCCTGCAGCGGCGACCCTGCCTCCTGTGACCTCTTCCTGCAGCGGCGACCCTGCCTCCTGTGACCTCTTCCTGCAGCGGCGACCCTGCCTCCTGTGACCTCTTCCTGCAGCGGCGACCCTGCCTCCTGTGACCTCTTCCTGCAGCGGCGACCCTGCCTCCTGTGACCTCTTCCTGCAGCGGCGACCCTGCCTCCTGTGACCTCTTCCTGCAGCGGCGACCCTGACTCCTGTGACCTCTTCCTGCAGCGGTGACCCTGACTCCTGTGACCCCTTCCTGCAGCGGCGACCCTGCCTCCTGTGACCTCTTCCTACAGCGGCGACCCTGCCTCCTGTGACCTCTTCCTGCAGCGGCGACCCTGCCTCCTGTGACCTCTTCCTGCAGCGGCGACCCTGCCTCCTGTGACCTCTTCCTGCAGCGGCGACCCTGCCTCCTGTGACCTCCCCTCCGCAGTCATGGTAAGCTATATTGGGACTATAAGAGGCCCCCTAATTTTCCTTCCAAATTTGGGGTGAAAAAAGTGTATCTTATAGTCCGAAAAATACAGTAAATGGGTCATAAATAGGACATGTTGAAAAGAAGATAAAAGAAGGGTAAATTGTAATCAACAAATTCTCCAAAACACAAGGTCTAATGATCATTTTGTCGTGTATAACACATGGGCATCCACTACGAGGACGACTTAACGCGATTCCTTTCTTAAAAGACATAATACAACACGTTATGTTACTAGATTGCTGGAGGTGGGCTGATGATCTACTCATTTATTCTTGCTGATGCATTTGGAGTTGAAAAGTAATTTATTTTTACCTAATATTTGGTAACTGCCTCAGTTTTATTTTTTGGTTGCTGAATCAACACTGAACTTTAATTTCATGAAGCAGGCAACTAAGTAATATAAGGAGAACCGTGTCTTGTGTTATGTGAAGATAAGTGCTTAGAAACAAGGAGTCATACTTACACCAGATTCAATGAGCTTATTGAGCACCACAAGGAGATCATCGAAAAATTCCAGGTTTATTAGATGAGCAAATCTGAAAGAAGCACAAATGGTGTCACTGCTTTACTAGCAACAAACAATATTCCTATAATATAAAGCATAAAAGTACTGAAGTCATCGCTCATTACAGGAAACTCATCCATATAAACGACGTGATGTTACTGATGCAGCCAAATCATGGAGAAAGGAGGAGAATAGAGCCGACACTGGACCGGGGAAGTAGAAGTGAGAAGTGTTTGCGGAGCACTTTTCTTAAAGTGGGAAAATACCTTTAACTCCCGTTTTCTAGTCTAACCAAAATAACATTTTAATTCTTTGTTTTTACATTTCTCAGAAGTATAACAAAAGAAAGAAAGGAAAAGTTTATCCCGAATTGCTGCTTCATAGGGAATGCTAGAATCTACTAGAACAGACGTCAGGAGTGGTGACAGATTCCTTTTAAACATTTCACACAATTGAACAGTGCTTGATGAAACATCTTACAATGCGTATTCACAATCTTCAATGAGTCCAATGCCACAGTGCAAAAATTGCACATTATGGCCGTACTTTAGTGAGTATTTTGTATCAGTAATTGTAAAGCAAAACTAAAATGGGAAGAAAAAAAATAATACATGATCGTTTTTTTTCGGTTTGTTCCACTCCCAGCTTTGGCTTATAAATACTGATGTAATATAATGATTTGTAGAAGTGCCTTACTTGTGATATTCTGGGAAATATTCCTAGAATGGCTTTTACATAAGACCTAATTCTGGTAATGTATATAAACAGCAGCAAGGAATGGCACTTATACTAGTGTTTAGATCATGGAAGATATATGATCATTGGTAAAAAGTAGTAATAGCAGCAATAGAGCACTGTGCCCGAGAACACAACACTGGAAGGACAACCAAGCCTATTAGGAGGTCTCTACAAAACCAACCATATAATACCAGCCCGGTGACAATCCCACACCCACTGTAACCAAAAGAGCGCAGTATATCGGCACACATCCCACTGCCACTCCTCAGAACAAACAGACACTCACTTTGCCAAACCTTCCAAGACGGCAGGAAGGAGGACAGATTTCTGCGCTCTTTTCAGTATTCTGAAGTAGGTTAAGAAAACAATGTTCAATGTTTCCGTATGCTGTGGGAAAAGAGGGACAGAGAATTATTTTAAGGAGCAATAATCTCTTTGCAGCGCTCATGTTAACTGTATCATAGACAGAAGCTACAGCAGCCAAGTCCTATACATCTCAATCTTTTCATTCCACCATCTTCCAATCCCTTTCTGAACCGTGCCTTCACGGCACTGGTGGGTGGTAGGTCCAGTACCTTGTCGTAAATGTAGGCACAAGGGTGGCAGGGGTACAGAAGCTTTAGGTGATGGATTCAATATATATAGATTGAGATATAAATAAAAATTCCCCTAAAAAAATAAATATAAAGCAAACTATACAAAATTGACATTATCACTTCTGTAACGACTCGTAATATAAAATTATTATGCCATTTACCCCACACACTGTGGGTGTAAAATATAAAAAAGATAGAATAAAAGTGATTACAAACTATATAAATTTAATATCAAAGTCCTGAATAATTTATAATGCACTGAAAATGCCATAAAAACAGAATCTAAAGATTTGCTGGAATCCCCCCCCCCCCCCCCCTCACAATTTACATTTTATTGTCCTACAAAAAAAAAAGCCCTGATTAGGAGAGGCTGATGGAAAAAATAAAAAAATACAGGGTTTTAAAACTGCAAAAGAAAAAAAAAAAATACACACAACCCGCTAAATCCATAAGGGGTTAAGAGGCAGACATTGCAATGTAGAAGTCTTGCAGGCTAATCCTCCGATCTGGGCTACCAATATGGAGCTCTGACTGTTGCCATATCTAGACATAAGTGACATCATCTCACCAGCTTTAACTTCTTCTCTTTGCTTTCTGATGCTTCAGCCTCCAGCATTTCTCTCTCCAGTTTCTCCTCGGCTTTTTTCCACTATAAGAATAAGGGGCAGATCATGAAGGTTTATACAAAATACTTCAACTTTAAGTACAGTAAATATATACAGTGGTGCTCATCTTACTTTCAGGACACTATACAGCAGGGGTGGGGAACCTTTTTTCTGTCAAGGGCCATTTGAATATTTATAACATCATTCGGGGGCCGTACAAAACTATCAACTTGAAAATGATCCTGTTAAATTTGCTCAAGCAATTAAGTAACGCCCCATAATGTGATAGCAGGAGCTGCTTCTCTTTGGGGAGATGATATTATGGGGTGTTGATGATGTTGCTACTCGCAATTGCTATTCCAAGTTTGTGCCGTTCTGGAGTGCAATAAACTTTTTTTGATGCTAAATTTTGTAATGAACTGATCACAGCAGTAAGTCGTACCGAACACAGAGGTATAGTACACTGCAGGTCTTCTGACAGTGGTAAATTCATCACTGCTCACATTACATTTATAAATAACAAGCAGTTGGGGGTCTGCAGTATATACATCACATAGGAGACACCGAGACTGCTGTATGCATCACATAGGAGACACTGGGAATCGTGCATATGCATCATATAGGAGACACAGACTGCTCTATAAACATCACATAGGAGACACTGGGACTCGTGCATATACATCACATAGGAGACACTGAGACTCGTGCATATACATCACATAGGAGACACTGAGACTCGAGCATATACATCACATAGGGGACACAGACTCGTGCATATACATCACATAGGGGACACTGAGACTCGTGCATATACATCACATAGGAGACACAGACTCGTGTATATACATCACATAGGAGACACTGAGACTCGTGCATATACATCACATAGGAGACACTGAGACTCGTGCATATACATCACATAGGAGACACTGAGACTCGTGCATATACATCACATAAGAGACACTGGGACTCGTGCATATACATCACATAGGAGACACTGAAACTCGTGCATATACATCACATAGGAGACACTGAGACTCATGCATATACATTACATAAGAGACACTGGGACTCACATAGGAGAGACAGATTGCTCTATGCACATCACATCACATAGGAGACACTGGGACTTGCGCATATACATCATATAGGAGACACTGGGAGTCGTGCATATGCATCACAAAGGAGACACAGACTGCTCTATATACATCACATAGGAGACACTGGGACTCGGGAATATGCATTACATAGGAGACACTGGGACTCGTGCATATACATCACATAGCAGACACTGAGACTCGTGCATATACATCACATAGGAGACACAGACTGCTCTATATACATCACATAGGAGACACTGGGACTCGTGCATATACATCACATAGGAGACACTGGGACTCGTGAATATGCATTACATAGGAGACACAGACTGCTCTATATACATCACATAGGAGACACTGGGACTCGGGAATATGCATTACATAGGAGACACAGACTGCTCTATGTTCATCACATAGGAGACACTGAGACTCGTGCATATACATCACATAGGAGACACTGGGACTCGTGCATATACATCACATAGGAGACACTGGGACTCGTGCATATACATCACATAGCAGACACTGAGACTCGTGCATATACATCACATAGGAGACACAGACTGCTCTATATACATCACATAGGAGACACTGGGACTCGTGCATATACATCACATAGGAGACACTGGGACTCGTGAATATGCATTACATAGGAGACACAGACTGCTCTATGTACATCACATAGGAGACACTGGGACTCGTGAATATGCATTACATAGGAGACACAGACTGCTCTATGTACATCACATAGGAGACACTGAGACTCGAGCATATACATCACATAGGAGACACAGACATCTCTATATACATCACATTGGAGACACTGGGACTCGTGCATATACATCACATAGTAGACACAGACTCGTGCATATACATCACATAGGAGACACTGAGACTCGTGCATATGCATCACATAGGAGACACAGACTGCTGTCTGCATCACATAGGAGAAACCGAGACTACTTTATATACATCTCATAGGAGACACTGAGACTGCCGTATACACATCACATAGGAGACACAGACTGCCGTATACACATCACATAGGAGACACCGAGACTGCTGTACATCACAAATTAGACAGTGGGGCTGGTACATACATTGCATAGGAGACAGTGGCCAGCATTAGGATGTAATCCTTCACTGCACGCACCGTTCAGTAGTCCACGCTGCTCGAGCATGCTCGCAGCGTAGGGAGAAACTAAAGGGCCAGCAAAAGCACTACAGTCCCTGGGAATCTGCCCGGAAGCTGGGGGTTCCCCATCCCTGCTCTATAGTAATTATGTTGGGTCGTTGCAGCCATAATCTATCAAGTAGGAAATAAATAAGTCCATAAAAACTTCAAGTGGAAGATAAAAACGAAAAATAAAAAAAAAGACTTTGTACAAGTTTTGTGCTCCCCAGTTTTGGTCTGAAGAAAAATAAAAATATCTTAAGTTCTCTTCCTTGAGTCGCAAAACATTGACCCCTGTGATCTCTAGTTGGAGTTGTACAAGACTGGTTGCAAATGTTTCAATGTGTCCCTCATTCCATTGGAAGATCATTAAAAGGGGTTTTCCACTAGATTTGGCAAAGGGTGGAGTAAAAAAAAAAAAACAAAACAAAAAGAAAACCCAGCACTTGCTTCTCTGATTGCCGTTTCTGAAACTGTGTCTCCCGCTAGACTGCCAGCATCAATATCTGCAGGGGGTGTCACATGACAGTTGCAGCTTTCCCTTTCTGAGTCCAGTCTGACTAATTACACTGTCATGTGACACCCCCTGCCGAATGCAAACGCTGGCTATCTGGAGAAGACAACTGCGAGAGTGGAGGAACAATGCTCATCAGGGAGGAAAGCACAGGTTTATTTTTTTTTTTTTATTATATTGCCTGAGCTAATCAGGCTTTAATTAAAACCTAGTAGAAGCCCCATTTAAAGGGGTGTGGCTTTATTTGCTGTCTTTATTGTAAATGTTGCAGCAGTCTAAGCTCCAGCGTTTCCACCAAACCCTAGGAATGCACGTTAGAGTACATGGAGAAGACAAAATTAAACAAAAACTGTTCCTCCTTGGACAAATCTATAGACATTAGCTACCATTTTCTTTTACCCTCCGATGGACTATGCCAAGACTATAAGGCCTCCTTCACAAGTCAGTGTCTCCAGTACGTGTGGTGACAGTTTCCACAAGTACTGGAGACTCTTACACACGTAGACCCAATTAATGGGTTTGCGCACATGTCAGTGTTTTTCCAAGGACCGTTTGCCCGTGAGTAAAACATGCTGACATGTCCGTTTTGTACCAAATGCACAGGCCGAAAAAAACGTCCCACACGTCCACACTGATCACATCCGTGCATCATTAGTGTGACACATATCGGCGCTTGGGAAAGAGCAGTACAGTTTGCGCTGTTCCCAGGCGCTGGGTGCTGAAAGGCAGGTCTCATCATTGTCGCTTGGTCTCCCTGAAATCAGCACGACCAGGCAGCGCTGATGGCAATTGTATTCAGCACCCGCTGTGTGTATAAATCATGTATTAAAATAAATAAAACAGTGTGCGGTCCCCCATAATTTTCATAACCAGCTGAGGGAAAGCAGACAGCTGGTGGCTGATGTTAATATTCTGAGAAAGGGGCCAATAGCCATAAGGTTCCCAGGCTATTAATAACAGCTCACAGCTGTTTTCTTAGTCTTTGCTAGTCAGTAAAAAGTGGACCTCCCACCCCCCAAAAAAATGACATGGGGTCCCCTAATATTACTAACCAGCAAAAGCTAAACCGACAGCTGTGGGTTGATATTAATAGCCTGGGAAGTGGCCATGGATATTGCCCTCCGTCCCAAACTAAGAACATCAGCCCTCAGCAGCCCCAGAAATGGCCCATCCATTAGATGCGCCAAATCTGACCCTTAGCCTCGGCTCTTCCCACTTTCCCTGGTGAGGTGGCAAGTGGTGTAATATTTGTGGGGTTGATGTCAGCTGACATGAAACCCAGGGGTTAGTAATGGAGAGGCGTCCATCAGACGCCCCCATTACTAACCCCATAAGTTTAAGTTAAAAAACACACACACACAGTAAAGTCCTTTCTTTGAATTAAAAACTCCCCAACCCTCTTTTACCCATTTATTATCAAAATAAAAACACAGGATACACTCAGCGTGGGAGCGCGGCTGCCTGTGACCGGTGGTAACCTCAATGACGTCTCTGCTGGTCACTGAAGCTGCGTTCATGGTTCATATCACCGCTCGGCAATGCATCCAGAAGTAGCTGAGATGGGCTCTTCGTGGGACATATGGATTATCAGCAGACAGGTGAGGAATACTATGTTTTTTTATTTTGATAATATATGGGTAAAAGAGGGTTGGGGAGTTTTTATTTTAAAAAAAAGGACTTTACTCTGTGTTTTTTAACTTAAACTTATGGGATTAGTAATGGGGGAGTCTGATGGACGTGAGGAAAGAGCGGGGCCCAGCACCAGATTTGGCGCATCTTATGGATGCGCCATTTCTGGTGCGGCTGAGAGCAGATGTTCTTAGTTTTGGAGGGGGCCAATATCCATGGCCCCTTCCCAGGCTATTAATATCAGCCCACAGCTGACTGTATAGCCTTTGCTGGTTAGTAATATTGGGGGGATCCCACATCATTTTTTTTTTTTTTTTTGGGGGGGGGCTCCACTTTTTACTAACCAGTAAAGGCTAAGCAAACAGCTGTGAGCTGTTAATAATTGCCTGGGAACCTTTATGGCTATTTGCCCCTTCCCCAGAATATTAACATCAGCCCCCAGCTGTCGGCTTTCTCTCAGCTGATTATGAAAATTACAGGGGACCACATGCCGTCTTTTTTATTTATTTAATACACGATATACACACAAAGCGGATGCTGAACACAACTCCCATCAGCGTCGCCTGGACGCGCTGATCTCAGGGAGACCAGGGGACAATGATGACAAATGCCTTCAGCACCCGATGCCTGGGAACATCGTGTACTGTACTGCTTTTTCCCAGGCGCTGGTACGTGTCATACTGATGAGGCACATGGATGCTACAAGTATGTTGCACGGATAGCGGTTTTTGCAGTACTGGTAATATCAGGATGTGTGAAGGAGGCCTAAGGTTGTGTTCACAAGCAGAAGATACTTCTGAGACTATTCTAGGTTTGTTTATGCGGTTTGCAGAACTTCATGTACAGATTGCAGAAACAACCCCATTCACATGTATGAAATGAAAGTTTCTGCAACAAGTGAACCTACCCTTGATAGTTTATTTATCGCTTGCTATTAATCCAACAGGCATATACTTCACAGCACACATTCTTACCTTTCTTTGCATCCTTGACAGATTCTTCCTCTTATCTTTGTAAGTCATCATCTTTTGCTTAGGAGCAATGTCGTCTACGTCTTTTTTCACTTCGACTTCTTTAATTCTTAGGTGAAGAAAGATCTTGAGCACCTGAAGTCGGAAAAAGAATCATGAACAAGAAGAGAGTGGAACAGACACATCCAATCATGTGCCCGCCAACATGACACGGTGACTTACACAGCCCAGATCCTTACAGGGGTCCCTATGTCAGTAAGGACCATATCCAGCATGTTGTAACAGTGAAAAGCCATAAGGATTATCCAATACAGTAATACACCATACATAAAGAACGGCATTTACACAGGGAGTTAAAAAAAAAAAAATTAGAAAACTGTTAAGATCCAAATCCAGCCTTTATTATATGATTTTAGTATGATGAGCCCTACCCACCCATTACAAAAACTACTTCATGGGGGAGTTGAGCGACATCCAATTTGATCCCCATTACACCTGCCATGGGGCTGTCGTTCAGGTTTTATAGACCCGTGAATGCTCATCAGGCAGTGATATATCCTATTACCTGATCTAATCTGCCATTCAGGAATCTGGGAAAGATGGGTGACAATCCCTTTGGGTCCTGCAATGGCCACAGTTGTTCCCATGGCTGTATTGTGTGCAGTGACGTGTGATCACAGAAGGATAAAGTAAATCTCCGTCAGTATTTACCTCTGGTCGGACACAGTAGCTTCTACTTTTCACCAACCCAGAGATGATCTTTACTGCTGCCAGGGATCCATGGCCCAATTTATCCTGCCTGAAAAGTTTCTTTACGGCGTCTGCACTCATATCGGCAATCTGTAGGAAGGGAAGAGAAAAGTTACTGTCTATAAAATGCTCACTGCCCGTCAATACCATTGAAATGCTACATGATCACATATCCATCCTGTCTGATTGATGAAGATTAAACCCCTGAAATAATCATTCTGGAACAGCTTTTCTTAGAACTCTGCATTGTGCTGTCCCTCTGTTACTCCTCTTGGAAACATATGAATAAATTGACAACTGGTTGTTTCCACATCCTTGTCAAAAGCAGAGACTATACATTGTGAAAGTGTGTAGGGACACGCACAGTGGATCAATGGAAACACACAATGGGAATTTATGCACAGATTTCCAGGAAGGCATTACAATTCTTGTGCCTTACTGATAATCCTTGGAGTTTTTTTTCTAGGCATTAGGATTTCTGCCAGCTTATTACTAGGCATATCAGTTCTGCTGAGCCAAGTTCACACAAGCATATAAAAAAAGATCATCTGAATTCCAATGACGCTTTTTCATCTGTATTGTCATTTATTTTTTATATATACCTTATTAAATTTAAAAAAAAAGACCAAATACATTTGTGTGTGAAAGAACTGCAATATGTCCATAAAAATGGATGCCATAAGATTGATCAGTATGTGATCCGATTTTGTTTGCGCACATACAGACTTAAATAGGAGAGTCTCATCCGACATAAAAACCCAGTGCTATGGTGACGTGAACAGTCTTTTTTCTGCTAGCACAGGAAGGCCGGTTTCTTGGATTAAAGTGAATCTGCCAGATTTCAGGATACAAACTGCATATTTGTAAATAGATCACCTAGACTTGATGAGGCTGGTGTACTTGTAAAAATCCATGTCAGAATGGCTGTATAGCTTGGGATTAAAAAAAATTGTATTTTATGAGTCCGGCTGGTGATTAAAATGCTAATTTTATTACTAGCGGGGAACACTTGGCTTTACAAAGCAAGTCAAGTACACCAGCCTCATCAGGTCTATGAGATGTATTTAATAATGTATTCAGTTTGGATGGTTGAATCTGGTGACAGATCCACATTCTCTTTAATACTAGAAAGAATAAATGGTATACAAACATTTTATAGCAGTGTTCACACCTGTGCGCAGCTTCTAAACATACATAATGTGTTGCTTGATCGGTTGACGGACAGATGAACTACATTGAATTATAATGGGGTCTGTTATCTTGATGAAAAAAAAAGATCACAGCTCGCTGCATTACCTATCCATCAGACGATGAAATCTGTGCCCGAGCCTCCGATGGGGATGAGAGCAGAGCAAGGAATAGTTCTCCTTATAAATATACCATTAAAAAAAGGCGCACGGGGACATGCAGCAGAGTGATGGGAATTTGTAGCTACTTTCCAGTAACTGTCTAGCAGATGAATGAACAAAACGGTACCATCAGGTCAGAGTGCTCACAAATACTTTCTGCCGGCCTTACTGAAGAGATATTACGGTAGTGCTCAGCTTCTGGAAGAGCAGAGATCTGCCTTAAAGCACATTCTTCAGCAGCAGACATGTTTCTTCTCAGCAGCTCATCAGAGCCACCATAAAACAGGAGCCGGCACGCTGCTGCCCTCTAGATGTGAACAGCAGGACTTACAAGTAACCAGAATATTGTGGATGATTTATGTCAAAATAAGCCCAGAGCCTGACTTCTTCATAAGTGAGGGCCCTCCCCGCAACTACTACTAAATGTCAGACATCTACTCTGCAGTGTGTTATGGCTGAGAACAGGGGCGGCATTTAGAGGTTTGGAGATGAGCAGTCAGATGGACATAACAAACACGCCAGCTCCCAAGATGGCAGAGCCCTGATCGGCTGTGAGACGGATCAAGGCTGACATAACTGAAGGGGGCATTCCCCGTATAAAGGTGGTATATTGCTCTGACGCTATAGCACCAAAGATAGACATGCCGTCACTTTATCACAGATGTGGGGTCTGACCTCAGGAACCCCCACTGGTAACCCCAATAGTGTCGTGTCCCCTTGCCTTGTTCCGTAGAGCACTGGCTGCTATATGGGGAACCGCAGTCAGGGTCACCTCACGTAAGGCTTTATTCACACTTCACGGTTTCTTGCATGTGTACAGTCACTGTTTTTTCACCAACACGGATATGGAATACAGAAAGAAGAAACGGACAGACCAGACCTGATTTTTTTTTTTTTTTTTTTTAAAAAAAGAAAAGATTCTGTACAAGGATGAAAAACATTCAGTTTTTTTATTTCTGTTTGCAGGAAAGAATCCTTGATGTGTGAATAAGGATTAAAACAACAGTCTGGTGGAGCCTGCAGCAAAAACTCAGCAGGGTAGGCAGTGGTAAAAGCAGCCATGTGCCCCTATAATTCTCAGGTTCGCTGGGAGACTCAGAAGTAGTGTTGAGCCACCCCCGTAGTGTTCGAGTTCGGTTCGGTTCGTCGAACACCCGTGTGTTCGCCGAACTGTTCGTCGAACACCTTCGAACACCGTTAAAACCAATGGCAGGCAAACAAAAACACATAGAAACACATAGAAAACACCTTCAAAGGTGTCCAAAAGCTGACAAACTGCTCAGAAGACATAACTAACACATGGAAAAGTGACAAGTACATATAGTCATGCGAAAAGAAAAGAGGTGGAGGAGTAAAAGGAGGGGGAGACACAGATATAGGCATGTCATGCCCTTCTAAAATCCAAAAAGTGAGAAGCCGACACGGCCAGTCCGCTCCTGCCCGTGCCACCGGGTTTGTGCCAGAGCCGCGGTGAACCCTGATGGCCAGCCCCCCTCTCCCAATACTGGTGCCTGTCCGCTGGTGGGTCGAGCGAGCCCCCCTGTGGTGGAGGCAGCTCTAAGCTTTTTAATTTAAATTGTCCCTCTAATTTGAATGAATACACTTTAAATCCATTTACAAGGATCTATTGGAGGGCAAGTCTCATGCCAGCAGCCGCGTAATTCCAGCTCCAGTAGCGTCCACTAAAGCTGCTGCAGTTAAAAAGATTTATAAGGATCGAGCTCGGCTGTCCACCGCAAGGCATCCTACTGCCAGTCCCAGCCCCTATGCCTTGGGGTGCCTCCTGATGCTCTTCACTGAGTATCCCATGGTCCCGAAGCATTTCCTTTGAAAAAATTAAGTGTCTAAACTACAGGTTGTGTAGCTTGCTTAACAGCCGGGATAATCCGCTGACTAGCAGACACTGCTACTAGGCACAAAGTATTTCCTGGGCTAGATGCAGTTAAAAATTTGTAATTAGATACTCTCGTTGGATGCTGAGAAAGCATTCCATAGAGTCTCCTGGCACGCCATATATGATTCTCTTAAAAAGCTTGGGGTAGGGGTCTAGGGGACCCTTTTATAGCCAAAATCACGGCCCTGTATCACAATACGTCACCTAGGCTGAAGATAACTGGAACTGTAGCACCCTGAGGGCTCGGTTGCTACAGAGGTATTGCACCTCACCCAGAGGTGTGATATCTCACTCTCAGGTAAGGATGGAGTGTGGATCAGGACCCGACACCTGCATGCATTACACCACATTGCCGTGGGGCAGGGCGACCAATATGCCCCTGAGATGGGCACGACAGTCCCTGTCCCTGGCTGGAGTGGGGGGAGGGAACACTGAGGAAGGGGAACCCTGTAGTGCAGGAGCAGGGAGGAAGCAGTTCCTGGGTGCATTGAGAAGGGAGTATAAAAGGTGGGCACCATCTTAGTTCAGTGCAGAGAAGTCTGAGCAGAAGTGGCAGGGAGCAGGGGCTCTGCATGAGCTCTGCTCCGGAGGCGGGCCTAGTAACAGAGGCCCAGGCCTGGAAGAGGGAGAAGGAAGGAAGAGGAGCGGAGAAGGCTCCAGGAACGAGGAATGAAGGGGATCCCAGGGGTGCGGACGGGCGAGTCGCCACCGCACGCCCCAATCCACCTGCGTGGAGGGGTCAGGCCAAAGGGGGAGACCGGTCCCCGAAACTAGTGGAGGCAGGAAACGACCCTCAGCTAGAAACCGGAGGCTGTGACATTTTATGTGGCGCAGCCCCTCGCTACACCCGCTAGGAAGGCACCACATAGGGTCAGGGAAACTGGCGCCAAGTTTACCAAGAGGAGGCCCGAGGCAGCCGGACAGAAGGGTTGGTAAGAAAGGCCAGACAAAGGACACACAAAGGGGGTCCTGTGAAGCGCTCCAAAGTTATCTGGGAGTTGTCTGAGCCCCTCACCTGGTGAGCACAGTACGACGTGGGCAGCCGTTACCTGCAGACGTGGTCTGGATAATAAGAACTGTGAGTAAAGGCCCTGGACTGCATCACTGACTCCGTGTCGTTACTGCTGCTGCCCTGCACCATCACCCCCATCCTCCGCATACACTGCCCTGAGGCTATACTCCTCCCGTGGGGAGTTATGCTACGCTCTGCTGCACCCACAACACCAGCCTCAGCGGTCTGCCCTGCAGCGGCGGTTCACTCTGACCGCAATCCACGGGTGGCGTAGTCGGACATTTAAACATCAAAACCACATAAATAGTTCCGCCACTGGTTTGACCACCCTGAGCCACGGAACCGGCTCGCCGCCACGAAGACTACAACCACCAGCATCCACCAAAAAGGGTCCGGCTCCGGGTGTCCCAAGGCCCAGGGGGTGCATCAGAACATTTTCATCACCTTTCACAATCACCAATGGGACAAGGCAGGGATGTCCTCTGTCCCCTCTCTTATACATCCTAGTGACGGAGCACCTGCTCTCATCAATTCGCCATAACCCCAATATTAGGTGGATTGAGGTGGGAGGCACCGAGTACAAGTGCTCTCTATTTGCTGATGATGTCCTAGTATATATCACTCAATCACATATATCCATCCATGCTGTTATGGCTGAAATAGATCACTTTGTTACATGGTCAAATTTTAAAATCAATGCAGCGAAGTCTGAGGCCCTTGATGTCTCCCTCCCCAAATCCATATAGGATTCCATCCAGTCCAACTTTCCCTTTGCCTGGCCCTCACAGGGTATCAAATACTTAGGAATTCCTATTCATAGAGACCTCTCCCATCTATGTTATCTTAATTTTGGGCCCTTTATTGAACAACTCCATACAGACCACGGTTGGCAAGTTAGAACTGTAAGATTCAGTACGTGAACCACTGGTGTTTTGTGGAAAAGCACATGTACACTGTGTTCCAAATTATTATGCAAAAAGTGTTTAGGAGTGATAAGGGAAGAATTTGTTTGTTTGTCAGTTAAACTCATTGATGGTGATGTGTGTCAGGGCTCTTTATATCACTGTAAGCAATTGCAGACACCTGTGCTAATTAGTTTGGCAGGTGTGTCCAATGAAAGGCAAGACTACTTAAGAAGGTTGTCTCACATTATTAAGCAGCCTACATTTTCTGCCAAAATGGGAAAGAAAAAGGATGTGTCGGCTGCTGAGAAGCAACAAATTGTGGAGTGTTTAGGTCAAGGCATGACTACAATCAACATTGTGTGATGATCAGGATGAAGTGTCTTGGCAATCAAGAAGTATGTAGCTGATTCACAGTACACACGTGTGCGTGCTGATAAGGGCAAATTGAGGACTCTTTCCTACAGGCAATTACGTCAGGTTGAAAGAGCAGCGGCAAAAAAGCCTTGTCATAGCAGCAGACAAGTTTTTGAAGCTGCTTGTGCCTCCAACGTCCCCCGAACAACAAGATGCAGGGTCCTTCAGAGGTTTGCAGCTGTGCATACGCCATCCTGTCGACCTCCTCTATCCACTTCACACAAGCAGAAACGGCTCCAGTGGGCCAAACATTACATGAAGACTGATTTCAAAACTGTTTTGTTCACGGATGAGTGCCGTGCAGCGCTCGATGGTCCAGATGGATGGAGTGGAGGATGGCTGGTTGATGGACACCCCACGCAAACACGGCTACAGCGCCAACAAGGAGGAGGTGGAGTAATGTTTTGGGCTGGAATCATGGGGAGAGAGATTGTCGGCCCCTTTAGGATCCCTGAAGGCGCTAAAGATGAACTCCATAATGTATGTGGATTTTCTCAAACAGCACTTCCTGCCATGGTTCAAGAAGAAGAACCGTGTATTTCACAGCAAGATCATTTTTCTGCATGATAATGCACCATCTCATGCTGCACATAAAACATCTGCATCTCTGGCTGATATGGGCATAAAAGGGGACAAACTTATGGTGTGACCCCCATGCTCCCCTGACCTGTACCCCATTCAGAACCTTTGGAGCATCATTAAAAGGAGTGTCTATGATGGCGGGAGGCAGTTCACATCTAAGCAACAGCTCTGGGAGGGTATTCTGTCCTCATGCAAAACAATTGAAGCAGAAACCATCCAAAACCTGACAAATTCAATGGACGAGAGAGTTCAGAAGCTCCTTTCGAACAAGGGGTCCTATGTGAAAATGTAACATCACCTAGAATTAAGTTTTGAGTTGAAAACTGTTTGATTTCAGTTTCTAACAACCTGCTAATGCTTATAATTTCAAAAATGACCATTTTTTTGGTCTTTATTAAAATGAAAAGGTTGATCGAAAAGTTTGGGGGATCTAAGAGTGTGGCAACCCAGTAGTCATGATTACTTCGAATTCTGACAATATGAGGGTCATGCTGCAGGTAGTGCAGCAAGAAGGCACTTATGTGTCTTGCGCATCTCGGAGCCCCAAAATTATTTTCCGGGCTAGATGCAGCTAAAAATTATTATTAATTTTAAATCTGGTGAAGCTTTAGTATAGATGGCCTAATAGGATCAGTGCTGCACACTGCTACAAAGCCCAAATTATTTTCCAGTCAAGATACAGATAAACATGATTAGTAATTTTAAATCTGGTGGAGCTTATTATAGATGGCCTAATAGAATCAGTGCTGCACACTGCTACAAAGCCCAAATTATTTTCCAGCCAAGATACAGATAAACATGATTAGTAATTTGAAAGCTTAAAACGGTTGGTAGGGTGATTTTAACCAATCATCAAGCTTTTACTCTCCCCAGGATGACACAGGGGTAGAAAAGTCGTTTCGGATCCATGATTTGTTCATCTTTATGAACGTGAGTCTGTCTACATTATCAGTGGAGAGCCGCGTGCGCTTATCTGTCAGCACACCACCAGCAGTGCTGAACACACGTTCAGACAGAACGCTGGCTGCGGGGCATGACAAGATCTCCAAGGCGTAAGTGGCTAGCTCCGGCCATTTATCCAGATTGGAAGCCCAAAAAGAGCAAGGGTCCAGTGACACAGTCGTGGCTTCAATGTTTACTTGGAGATACTCCTGTACCATCGTCTCTAGGCGTTGACTATGTGTCAGACTTCTTGTCTCCTGTGGCCTTGCAAAGGATGGGCTAAAAAAGTGGTGAAATGATTCCGCAAAATTGATGTTACCAGCAGATACTGTGGTTCTGTTACGGTTTGAGTGCTGAACACTTGACGGTCCCACGGTTGGCAAGTTGGAACTGTGAGATTCACTACGTGCACCACTGGTATTTTGTGGAAAAGCACATGTAAGATTCTGCAACAGTCTCTGCTGATACTCCTGCATGCGTGCATCCCTTTCTATGGCAGGAATAATTTCTGCAAATTTACTTTTGTACCGGGGATCTAACAGTGTGGCAACCCAGTAGTCAGGATTATTTCTAATTCTCACAATTCGAGGGTCATGTTGCAGGTAGTGCAGCAAGAAGGCACTCATGTGTGTTGCGCATCCAGGAGCACCAAGTCCCTGTTGTGTTGGTGGCGAGGTAACAATCATGCTTCCTTCCTCTGTCCTCTCCCCCCAACCTCGCACAACAGAAATGTGATCAAGGTCTCCCTCATCTGATGAGTCTTCCATCAGTTCGTCCTCCACTTCTTCCTGGGCTCCTGCACCTTCCTCACTAGTTTGGCTGCTACCATGCGCCCTGGTAAAACCATCTCCCCCACCCTCACATGCCTGCCGCCTTGGTGCTGCCGACCGTCTGGACCTTGCAGATGTTAGCCCTTCCGCATACAACTCCTCCTCCTCTACTTCCTCCACCTCCTCTTGTGCCACCACCTGACTCCGAATTCTGTTTAACATGTGCTCCAGCATGTAAATCACCGGAATAGTCATGCTGATAATGGCATCGTCAGCACTAAACATCTTCGTCGCCATTTCAAAACTGTGCAGAAGGGTGCATAGGTCCCTGATCTGAGACCACTCCTCCAGCGTGATTTGCCCCACCTCTGAATCTCGTTGGCCCAGGCTATACGTCAGAACGTATTGCACCAGGGCTTGTCGGTGCTGCCACAGTCGCTGCAACATGTGCAGAGTTGAATTCCACCGGGTAGGCACATCGCATTTTAGCCGGTGAAGTGGCAGGCCCAACGACTTCTGTAGAGATGTAAGTCGCTGAGCTGCGGGATGCGAACGGCGGAAGTGAACACACAGCGACCGTGCCCTCTGCAGAAGGCCATCTAGTCTGGGATAGTGGGCTAAAAATTGCTGGACAACCAGGTTCAACACGTGAGCCATACAAGGCACGTGTGTGACATTGCCCCGGCGAAGGGCCGCACCCAGGTTTGCAGCATTGTCGCACACGGCCTTCCCTGGTTTCAGGTCCAGTGGAGACAACCATTCATGAAATTGGTTCTCCAGAGCTGACCACAACTCCTCAGCTGTGTGACTCACATTTCCCAGACATTTCAATGTAAAAACCGCCTGATGACGTTGAGCCCTACTGCCAGCATAGTAAGGAGGTGTGCAGGATCCCTTCTGCGCAGTTAGAAAGCTTGTGGCATGACCAGACAGGCTTTGGGTGCAGGTGGAAGACCGAGAGGAGGTTGAGGAGGCAGAAGCAGTGGAGGAACTTTGACATAAAGAGGATTGACGCACAACTCGTGGGGACGGCAAGACTTGGACAGCAGCCCCTTGTCCTGCTGTCACCATAGTTACCCAGTGCCCAGTCAGCGACATGTAACGCACCTGTCCATGCCTACTCGTCCAAGTGTCTGTGGTGAAATGCACCCTGTCACACACAGAGTTTCTCAAAGAAGCGGTGATGTTGTGTGCGACATGCTGGTGGAGCGCAGGCACACCTTTCTTTGAGAAGTAGTGCCGACTGGGCATCTGGTACTGGGGCACTGCGACGGACATAAGGTCTCGAAAATCCTCTGTGTCCACCAGGCGGAAAGGCAGCATTTCTGTAGCCAAGAGCTTGCAGATGGTGAAATTCAACCTCTTAGCTTTCTCATGGCTAGGAGGAAATGGTCTTTTACTTGTCCACATCTGAGGGACCGAGGGCTGGCTATTGTGCTTAGACGGGGTTGATAAGGGTGTCCCCGGCAAACTGCCGGTCTGTGAGGAAGATGCAGGCGGACATGTTAGGTTGCCTTGATCCAAAGGTGGTGCTATCGATGTCGGACAGCGCTCAACACCAGCTGGTGTTACCACCTCCAAAGAAAATGATGACCTGCCAATCACGCTGGCTGTTGCGGGTAAAGAGGTGGCAGGTCTGCGCCCCAAAACAGGTGTGACTGCTGTCCCCCCAGTCACAGAGGATGAAGAGGCCGCGGATGCACAAGATATGGCAGACGGTGGTTGGCCCGGCCGGCTAGGCCGCATTGTAGCACACTGAGCTTCCCACTGCAACTTATGCTTCATGTCCATGTGCCGGTTCATGCATGAAGTACTCAAACTATGTATTTTTTGGCCTCTACTTAGCTTTTGCTGACAAATGTTACAGATAACACGAGTTGGGTCATCTTTATCGATCTGAAAAAATGCCCAGGCTATGCAAGGCTTAGCACCCATGCGACCTGAAGAGCCACCACAACTTGTGGTGAGAGGCAGAGTTGTGTTTGAGGATGCAGTTGTTGACGTGCTTCCAGTACTACGTCTCTGTCCAGGAAGGCGCAACCTGACCTCATCGTCACTAGCATCTTCCTCCACCTCCTCTGCTGACCTCATCTCTTGGCTGACTGTGGGTTGACAGTAAGTGGGATCTCCAACCTCATCATCATCACCCTGTGCGTTATCACACCCGTCGTCCTCAGAGCCAACCTGTTCCTGCCCTGACAAAAAACTAAAGTTGTCGCTCCAATCAGGTATTTGAGTCTTATCATCGTCTTCCTCATTGTCTCCACCAACAGGAGTTACAGTTTGGGAATGAGGGTCTACATTATGGTCAGAACCTTCTGCGTCTGGTCCTGGATCCGACTCATAAAGATTCTGGGCATCAGTGCAGATCATTTCCTCGTCTGGATTCACAGAAGCGCTGGAGTCGACCTCTGATTCCCAGGCTATAGTATGAGTAAACAGCTCTGCAGACTCAACCATCTGTTCTACCTCATACTCAGACGGGCAGCTGGAGATTTGGGAGCTGTGAGGAAGCAAGTGCGATTGGGGTGACACCTTTGAGGACTGGAGTATTTGTGATGTGTAAGTTGATGTGGAGGAGAGCCCACTTAAAGGAGCACTTGATATCTGTTGAAGCACCTGCTGTTTTTGTGCCTCATCTGGAATTTGTAGCGATTGGCGTGGCCGTAAGAAAGGGATCTTATCACATTGTCCGCTAAAAGAAGTAGACATTTTAGTTTGGCTGGAAGATGGTCTTTCTTCTGCAGATGTTACTGTTGCTTTAACACCTACCCCACGGACACAACCTTTTTTCCCCTTCCCAACACGCCTATTCCCCTTTCCACCAGCAGCAGGCCTTTTTCCACTCATTTTGGTGGTTAACTAATTCACAACTCTGGAGTTGTTTGCACAAAAAAACAATGGATGGGAACCGAGCAGAGCTGAGTGGCCAAACTGTGGTATTAGGCCAAAACTATCGTCTGGGTTAGATGCAGAAAAAAATTATATTCAATTTGCAACCTGATGGAGGTCAGTATAGATGGATTAATAGAACAAGTCCCACACACAGCTAGAAGCCCAATATTTTTTCAGAGGTAGATGCAGAAAAAAATATATTCAGTTTGCAACCTGATGGAGGTCAGTATAGATGGACTAATACAACAAGTCCCACACACAGCTAGAAGCCCAATATTTTTTCAGAGGTAGATGCAGAAAAAAAATATATTCAGTTTGCAACCTGATGGAGGTCTGTATAGATGGATTAATAGAACAAGTCCCACACACAGCTAGAAGCCCAATATTTTTTCAGAGGTAGATGCAGAAAAAAATATATTCAGTTTGCAACCTGATGGAGGTCAGTATAGATGGACTAATACAACAAGTCCCACACACTGCTAGAAGCCCAAATATTTTTTCAGAGGTACTGTAGATGCAGATAAAAATTAGTTTTAATTTGCAACCTGATGGAGGTCAGTATAGATGGACTAATAGAATGATGCTATGCCCAAAAGATTTTACTTCACTAGGTGCAGTAAAAAAATTGGTATTCTATACACAGGTGTTATATCTTGCAACACAGATAGGCTACTCCACTGACTAACACACTCTGCAATAGGCCAAAAAGGATTAGCTTTGCTAGATTCAGCCAAATGCTGTGAAAAAAACTTGCACAGCACTGGCACAGACCTGCCTGGCAAAAACTGATAGGAACTGATGTAACCTAGTCCTGAAAAGGACTGCAATTACAATTAGTCTTTACTCCCACAATCTATCTATTTAAGAGCACAGACCTGCCTGATAAAAGTCATAGGAAATGCTGTAACCCAGTCCTTAAAAGGACTGCAATCACAACTATTCCCTACTCCCAAGCTATCTGTAGATTTGTGCGAAAATTGGCTTGAAATTAACAAGGTATAGCGCACACAGCAACAGCGGTGCCGTCTAACACGCAGCTGCAGCAGTGAGAAAATGGTGGCGACGGGGAAAATGGCTTGGTCTTATAGGGCAAGGACATGTGACATACACTGCCAATGACACATGCCCTTGCTTGTGTGAAAAAAAGCACTTCGCTCCGTGTGTGCGCTGCTGATAGGCTGACAGATTGCACCTCCCCACTGCAAATGCGGGAAAGAGAAAAAAAAATGGAGATCTTCATTGTTCCTGCAGAGATCCATCCCCTGCCCCTCCCCCCGCCCCGCTGTACACTCAAACTGCGTATTAACATTAATTTTCATCATTACTGAGAAAAAATCCAGTTATGATTTTGGTGCACGAACAGTTATCGAACATAACCTCGAACAGCCGAATTTTTCTCAAATTGTTCGTGTTCGCCGAACGGCTCGAACACCGCCCAAAACAGCTCGAATTTGAGATTGGCGAACAGTTCGAGTAGAACAACGCTCATCTCTACTCAGAAGTCAGACCCCCACAATCATAAATGAATTGTGGATCCTTTAAGTATAGGTCTGGGCAAGGTGCAGCCAAGGGCTTTCACCTAGCCTCTCACCATCACAGATATCTGCAGCCTCGGGAATATAACGGTGGATCAGGGAGCTGTCAGCTCCTCGTACTATCATTGTGCTTCTTAGCGCAGGTGTATATGGAAACAGTTGGATCTCATGCAACCCCACCATTGATGGGAGGACCCTACATTAACATCCTCCGGCAATAACTGATCAGGGGAATGAACTCTTGACACCAGTGACCCAGACCATCTGGGCAAAACCTGTATACTTTATAAACCAATCTTTTATAAACCCTACATTTACAGACCTTTTTACACTGGTCATCAACGAGCGGTACGACGAGGACGATGATGTTATTGTGAAAGTTGAAGTGGGAAAGGGAGAGCATGAGCTCACACAGACACATCACCGCCACCTCCGCCAGCCCCTTGTACGCCTTCAGCGACACCACTTCGCTCCTCTTGGTTTTCATTTGCTTCCAATCTGTGTGAGAAGAGACTGACTGAGACTCAGGGATCAGGACAGAATTAAACAGACAACAGTCTAGGAAAATGTATGATCAGGGATACCAGAGAGGGGCTCGCAGGCTTTTTTTGTCCTGTAGTGTAGGTAGGAGGATCTGAGGTGTCTGTCCTTCTGAGGTGCACTTACATAGTACTGATCTAACAGCATGGGTTTCACCAATAGGCTGTAAGGCAGACACTGCGCTCCACCCGTTCCTGTGCTCGGCAGCCCTATACAAGCCTTATCCGTGTGCATTTGTGATACTGGGCAGCCATCTCCTCCATCAATGGTAGGTGGGAGTGTTATATCATGAGTGTTTTCACCTGTGCTGCCTCCACCATCATCAGGGGGGCGGCTGCATCTTGTAGTGCTCCAGTATTGTGACCAGGTGTTGGTAAACATGGCTGCTATTCTTTGTGATGTTTTTTGCATGCCCGATGCCTAATCCTATACCAATCACGAGTACAGACAACATAATGAACGGCAAAAGTAAAGAAACTGACAGCTCTTCTGGCATTCATAGAAAAGCTGTGTGGGCGCTGGGAATATGCAAACATCTTATTACATGAATATTTAGCGTTTTTTTTTCCTTTACTGTGATATTTTTACATTTTGCGACATTACAGATGGGACGATTCAGATCTTGTAAATTTTTTCTTTTACACTTTTCCCCATAAAATAGATTTACTTAGAAAACAAAAATAGATTTTCTTAGGATTTTTGATAACACCGTTCAGGTGAGTTGCTTGCAACTCACTGCAGCATCTAAAGGGTTAAAACCGCCAGAAATTGAGCACTGCGGCAGTGTCGGCTACATATTTTACACCTACCAGCCAATGATGATGGCTTTAGCTCCTGAGGTTGTGTGACCCTGCTGCTTACAACAGTGCAGGAAATCATTAACTAAGGGCTATCCCATCACACCAGCCCCTGATGCTTATGGGCATACAGACCATGCCAGTCAATGGGAAAATATGATAAAAGTCAGAGGCACACGATCAGCATGACAGGAGGAGCCCTGTGTATAATGAATGTGGTGTGAACAGAGCCCAAAAGATAGATCAGGTATACAGTGTTTCTTCGTGTCTGTCTTACACTACATTACCTTTTATTGTTTGCTCCAGGTTTTCCAGATAAAACTTGTACTGACTGACCAGACCTTCTTCAAATTCACGAAGCTTCTGAGTTTCTTTCTTTACCTGTTAAAAGTTAAAATAAAAAACGTAAGAAAAAAAAAAAAACTATAAATGAACAATCATTAACAAACTGCAATTGGTGACAAAGTAAAAATGGTAGCAAGATGCTGTAGAGTTCATGAACCATTCAATACAGGAAAGCGGTGCCGTAGTGTTGGCCACGTGACTAACACAGCAAAGGATCCTATGAGACCTTCAGCAAAAGTGGCAGAAGTCAGGGCATTACCACCCCTTTCTCCCCACCGCCTGCAGTCAGCCTGCTGTATACTGGTGAAAAATACTAAATGCTGGAGAACAAGCTGCAATCATCACCGCTTGGCCTGGGAAGAAGACGTCGTCTGGTCCCATGATACAACATACCGCGCCAGAATGAATCAGTCTACAGCTCTACATATTAAATCCACAGAGATATCTGTATCTAACTACAATTCCTTAAAGCACTGATAGACTGCAAATTCACCCGAGTACTACTCCTACCTATCTGTGATTCATTAGGATAACTACGTGGCCTTATGCCTTCAGAGGACAAAATTGGACAAGGTCCAGTGAGCTTCAGCTCAAAGGAGTCTACAAAACTGTCTGCCAACACCCAAAGTCTGGGGTCATTAAGTCAATATGTGTATATACATTGTTTGATTGTTTGCCCCTAAACATACAGTGGGTACAGAAAGTATTCAGACCCCTTTCAATTTTTCACTCTTTGTTTCATTGCAGCCATTTGGTAAATTCTAAAAAGGTCATTTTTTTCTCATTAAAGTACACTCTGCACCCATCTTGACTGAAAAAAAACAGAAATGTAGAAATTTTTGCAAATTTATTAAAAAAGAAAAAATGAAATATCACATGGTCATAAGTATTCAGACCCTTTGCTCAGACACTCATATTTAAGTCACATACTGTCCATTTCCTTGTGATCCTCCTTGAGATGGTTCTACTCCTTCATTGGAGTCCAGTTGTGTTTAATTAAACTGATAGGACTTGATTTGGAAAAGTACACACCTGTCTATATAAGACCTCACAGCTCACAGTGCATGTCAGACCAAATGAGAATCATGAGCTCAAAGGAACTGCCCAAGGAGCTCAGAGACAGAATTGTGGCAAGGCACAGATCTGACCAAGGTTACAAAAGAATGTCTGCATTAAATCAAGGTTCCTAAGAGCACAGTGGCCTCCATAATCCTTAAATGGAAGAAGTTTGGGACCACCAGAAGTCCTCCTAGACCTGGCCATCTAGCCAAACTGAGCAGTCGTGGGAGAAGAGCCTTGGTGAGAGAGGTAAAGAAGAATCCCAAGATCACTGTGGCTGAGCTCCAGAGATGCAGTAGGGAGATGGGAGAAAGTTCCACAAAGTCAACTATCACTGCAGCCCTCCACCAGTCGGGCCTTTATGGCGTCGTGGCCTGACGGAAGCCTCTCCTCAGTGTAAGACATATGAAAGCCCGCATAGAGTTTGCTCAAAAACACATGAAGGACTCCCAGACTATGAGAAATAAGATTCTCTGGTCTGATGAGATGAAGATAGAACTTTTTAGTGATAATTCTAAGCGGTATGTGTGGAGAAAACTAGGCACTGCTCATCACCTGACCAATACCATCCCAACAGTGAAACATGATGGTGGCAGCATCATGCTATGGGGGTGTTTTTCAGCTGGTTGCAATTGAAGGACACATGAATGCAGCCAAGTACAGAGATATCCTGGATGAAAACCTCTTCCAGAGTGCTCTGGACCTCAGACTAGGCCAAAGGTTCACCTTCCGACAAGATAATGACCCTAAGTACACAGCTAAAATAACAAAAGGACTCTGTGACCATTCTTAACTGGCCCAGCCAGAGACCTGACCTAAACCCAATTGAGCATCTCTGGAGAGACCTGAAAATGGCTGTCCACCAAAGTTCACCATCCAACCTGACGGAACTGGAGAGGATCCCCAAATCCAGGTGTGAAAAACTTGTTTCATCATTCCCAAGAAGACTCATGGCTGTACTAGCTCAAAAGGGTGCTTCTCTCTTTAGGGGTCAAATATTAAAATATTATATCTCACCCTGGCATTCTTTTCTTCTTCTGTCAGCGGGCGAATCTTGTAGGAAGGGGCAATATCCTTAAATATTTCCATTAATGAAATCAGCACAAGCTTGCGAACAGTTACTGCCACTGTGGAGTCCTGTTCCATCAGCAAAGCACGCAGCTCCTTCAACTTTTTGATCTATTGCGGTAAATAAGTATATCCATTAGTCCGGAGTAATCTTTATAATGAACATTTATCAAATTTCTTCAATTTTTTTTTAACTGTCCGTTTTACCGATACAAAGCTGATAATCCCCAGCACAAAGATTTACCATAGATAGCTTCTCCCAGTATAGACTATTTTTTCAATAGAATTTCTGCCATGATACAAAGTTAAAAAAAAAAAAAAATTAAAGTATCCTGAGGAATAGAGCAATATGAACGATTGCACAATTAGCTGGACCTTTTTACAGTCATGACTTATGTCTACTTGCAGAGGAATGCATAATCCTCTGCTTTCTGTCCAAAATTAGACCCCCACCACCCCAAGAACAAAATTTTTATTTTTGCGCTAATATGCTTCCTTCATTAAAAATATAAGCCACACACACTGTTCTCAGGATCTGCCAGTATAGCCGAGGCCAAGGTTGCAATGTGAACTTTCTTTTCTTCCAGTGTGGCTCTCCTATGTTCAATCAGTTCCTCTGTGCTCCGTACCGGGACTGGCTCTGCAGACACAACTGGGAAGAGACGTATCCACAATCAGAAAATGTCATGTCAACTATATACATGGCTGTTTCACCAGACCACCAAAGGGTCAAGTATCAAATAATTCTCAATTAACCGAAAACAAAGGCTGCATTCACATGCATTGGCTGCGTTGCTTTCCTCATGCAAGGTAGTGGCAAAAACATTGGGATTCTATAGCAAAATGAAAATGCATCACAGCTACAATATGAAGGAGCCATTTATATTATGAAAGCAGCAAGGCAGAGCTAGTTTTTCCGACCAGTCACAATTGCATTATGCTCTCTGTGGTAGCTTTTGTATAAATAAAAGGTAAGCTGTTGCAAATATATCTATCTATCTATATATATATCTATATCTATCTATATCTATATATCTATATATATATATATCTATATATATATATATATATATATATATATATATATATATATATATATACACACACACACACACACACACACACACACTGTATATATTATATACAGTTGAAACCACAAGTTTACATGCACTATATAAAAAGACACATATCAATATCTGACATGAAATCAGAATAAACCTTTCCCATTTTAGGTCAATTAGGATTACCATAATTCTTAATATTTGCCAAATTCCAGAATAATGAGAGAGAATGTTTTAAGGTATTTTTATTATTTACTGCAGTCAAAAGTTTGCATACAGTACGGACCAAAAGTTTGGACACACCTTCTCATTTAAAGATTTTTCTGTATTTTCATGACTATGAAAATTGTACATTCACACTGAAGGCATCAAAACTATGATTTAACACATGTGGAATTATATACGTAACAAAAAAGTGTGAAACAACTGAAAATATGTCTTATATTCTAGGTTATTCAAAGTAGCCACCTTTTGCTTTGATGACTGCTTTGCACACTCTTGGCATTCTCTTGATGAGCTTCAAGAGGTAGTCACCGGAAATGGTCTTCCAACAATCTTGAAGGAGTTCCCAGAGATGCTTAGCACTTGTTGGCCCTTTTGCCTTCACTCTGCTTCCAGCTCACCCCAAACCATCTCGATTGGGTTCAGGTCTGGTGACTGTGGAGGCCAGGTCATCTGGGGTAGCACCCCATCACTCTCCTTCTTGGTGAAATAGCCCTTACACAGCCTGGCGGTGTGTTTGGGGTCATTGTCCTGTTGAAAAATAAATGATGGTCCAACTAAACGCAAACCGGATGGAATAGCATGCCGCTGCAAGATGCTGTGGTAGCCATGCTGGTTCAGTATGCCTTCAATTTTGAATAAATCCCGAACAGTGTCACCAGCAAAGCACCCCCACACCATCACACCTCCTCCTCCATGCTTCACGGTGGGAACCAGGCATGTAGAGTTCATCCGTTCACCTTTCCTGCGTTGCACAAAGACACGGTGGTTGGAACCAAAGATCTCAAATTTGGACTCCTCAGACCAAAGCACAGATTTCCACTGGTCTAATGTCCATTCCTTGTGTTCTTTAGCCCAAACAAGTTTCTTCTGCTTGTTGCCTGTCCTTAGCAGTGGTTTCCTAGCAGCTATTTTACCATGAAGGCCTGCTGCACAAAGTCTCCTCTTAACAGTTGTTGTAGAGATGTGTCTGCTGCTAGAACTCTGTGTGGCATTGACCTGGTCTCTAATCTGAGCTGCTGTTAACCTGCGATTTCTGAGGCTGGTGACTCGGATAAACTTATCCTGAGAAGCAGAGGTGACTCTTGGTCTTCCTTTCCTGGGGTGGTTCTCATGTGAGCCAGTTTCTTTGTAGCGCTTGATGGTTTTTACAACTGCACTTGGGGACACTTTCAAAGTTTTCCCAATTTTTCGCACTGACTGATCTTCATTTCTCGTTTTTCTTTACTTAGAATTTGTATTATGGCAAGAAAAAGCAGCTAACAATCTATTCAGTAGGACTATCAGCTGTGTATCCACCAGACTTCTGCACAACACAACTGATGGTCCCAACCCCATTTATAAGGCAAGAAATCCCACTTATTAAACCTGACAGGGCACACCTGTGAAGTGAAAACCATTTCTGGTGACTGCCTCTTGAAGCTCATCAAGAGAATGCCAAGAGTGTGCAAAGCAGTCATCAAAGCAAAAGGTGGCTACTTTGAAGAACCTAGAATATAAGACATTTTCAGTTGTTTCACACTTTTTTGTTAAGTATATAATTCCACATGTGTTAATTCATAGTTTTGATGCCTTCAGTGTGAATGTACAATTTCCATAGTCATAAAAATACAGAAAAATTTTTAAATGAGGTGTGTCCAAACTTTTGGTCCGTACTGTACACTAAGACTACTATGCCTTTAAACAATTCTGGACTGTCCATATGACGATGTCATGTGTTTGGCAACATCTGAGTTAATTACCGACACACCTGTGGATGTATTTGAATGCACACCTGAAACACACTGCTGCATTTTGTAGCATCATGGGAAAGCCTAAAGAAATCAGCCAAGATATCAGGAAGAGAATTGTGGACTTGCACAAGACTGGCTCATCCTTGGATACAATTTCAAGATACCTGAAGGCGTCTTGTTCATCTGTACAAACAAATATACGCAAGTACAAACAAGATGGGAATGTACAGCCATCATATCGCTCAGGAAGGAGACGGGTTCTGTGTCCCAGAGATGAATGTGCTTTGGTCCAACATGTGCATATCAGCCCAAGGACAAAAGCAAAAGACCTTGTGAAGATGATGGCGGAAGCTGGTAAGATTGAGTCAATATCCACAGTGAAATGAGTACTGTATCAACATGGGCTGAATGGCCACTCTGCCAGAAAGAAGCCATTACTCCAAAATAAACATAAAAAGCCAGATTAATGTTTGCAAGTGCACACAGGAACAAAGACCTTCAGTTCTGGAGACATGTCCTGTGGTCTGATGAAACTAAAATTGAACTTTTTGGGCATAATGACCATTGTTACGTTTGGAGGAAAAAGGAAGAAGCTTGGAAGCCAAAGAACACCATCCCAACTGTGAAACACGGTGGTGGCTGCATCATGTTGTGGGGTTGTTCTGCTGCAGGAGGGACTGGTGCACTTCACAAAATAGATGGCATCATGAGAAAAGAAAATTATGTGGCAATATTGAAGCAACATCAGCCAGGACGTTAAAAGTTGGGCAGAAATGGGTCTTCCAAATGGACAATGACCCGAAGCATACTGCCAAAATGGTAAAGTGGCTTAAGGATAACAGAGCCAATGTTTTGGAGTGGCCATCACAAAGCCCTGATCTCAATCCTATTGGAAATTTATGGGCAAAGCTGAAAAGGCAGGTGCGAGAAAGGTGACCTACCAACCTGGATCAGTTGCACCAGTTTTGTAAGGAGGAATGGGCCCAAATTCCGACCAACTATCGTGAGAAACTTGTGGAAGGATATCCCAAATGCGTGACCCAAGTCTTTCAGTTTAAGGGCAATGGTTACCAAATACTAATGAAACGTATGTAAACTTTTTACTTTGCAGTAAGTAATAAAAATGCCTTAAAACATTCTCTCTCTCTCACTATTCTGGCATTTGGCAAATATTAAAAATTATGGTAATCCTAATTGACCTAAAAAGGGAAAGGTTTATTCTGATTTCATATCAGATATTGAGAAAGCTATGCATGTGTCTCTTTTTATAGTGTGTGTATGTGTGTGTCTACTTTGAAGAACCTAGAATATAAGACATATTTTCAGTTGTTTCACACTTTTTTGGTTAAGTATATAATTCCACATGTGTTAATTCATAGTTTTGATGCCTTCAGTGTGAATGTACAATTTTCAAAGTCATGAAAATACTGAAAAATCTTTAAATGAGAAGGTGTGTCCAAACTTTTGGTCTGTAATATATATATATACTTTTATACATATATATTTTATACACCCAAACTCTGGTCTAAAAAATAAACAGAACACTTAAACAACACAATGTAACTCCAAGTCAATCACCCTTCTGTGAAATCAGTCTGTCCAGTTATGAAGCAACACTGACTGTGAATCAATTTCTCCTGCTGGACACCCCCTATAAAGGAGTGGTTCTACAGGTGGTGACCACAGACCATTTCTCTGTTCTTATCCTTTTTGGCTGTTGTTTTGGTCACTTTTGCATTTGGTCATTGCTCTTACCCCCAGAGGTACAGTAGCATGAGGCGGTGTCTACAACCCACAGAAGTTGCTCAGGTAGTGCAGGTCAGCCAAATCAATGCGAGCTGTGGCAAGAAGGGTAGCTGTGTGTCAGCACAATGTCCAGAGCATGGAGCAGATACCAGGAGATAGGCCGGTACACCAGGAGATGTGGAGGGGGCCGTAGGAGGGCAACAACCCAGCATCAGGACCGCTACATCCTCCTTTGTGCAAGGAGGAACAGGAGGAGCAGTGCCAGAGCCCAGCAAAATGACCTCCAGCAGACCACTAACATCCATGTGTCCGCTCAAACTGTTACAGCCCAATGCAGTGGAGAATGTTCTGCTGCCTGCAACATCCTCCAGCATGACCGGTTTGGCAGTGGGTCAGTAATGGTGTGCGGAGGCATTTCCGTGGAGGGCCGCACAGCTCTCTCCATGTGCTAGCCAAAGGTACCCTGGCTGCCATTAGGTACTGGGATGAGATTCTCAGACCCATGTGAGACCATATGCAGATGCAGTGGGCCTTGGGTTCCTTCTGATGCATGACAATGCCAGACCTCATGTGGCTGAAGTGTGTCAGCAGTTCCTGCATGAAAGCCTTGATGCTTTGGACTGGCCTGCCCGTTCCCCAGACCTGAATTCAGCGAGAACATCTGGAACATCATGTCTCGTTCCATCCACCAACGCCACGTTGCACCACAGACTGTCCAGGAGTTGACTGATGCTTTAATCCAGGTCTGGGAGGAGATCCCTCAGGAGAACATCCGCCGCCGCCTTGTCAGGAGCATGTTCTTCAGGGGTTGTAGGGAGGTCATACAAGCACGTGGAGGCTACACACACTAATGAGCATCATTTCCTTGTCTTGAGGTATTTCCACTGAAGTTGGATCAGCCTGTAATTTGATTTTCCACTTTGATTTTGAGTATCATTCCAAATCCACACCTCCTTGATATATTAATTTTGATTTACATTGATCATTCTGTTTTTTTGTTCGCAATGCATTCCACTATGTAATGAATAAAGATTTACAACGGGAATATTTCATTCAGTGATATCTAAGATGTGGTATTTTAGTGCTCCCTTTATTTTTTTGAGCAATATCTCTCTCGCTCGCTACACACATACATATATATATATACAAACACATACATATACATACACATCATACAGTATAAAGGTGTTTTCTTGCAATGGGACCATATTGTAAATGTATATGACTGTAAAAGTCTCAGAAGTAACGTGCACAAAGCCCAATCTGTCTGGATAGAAAACTGCTGAGATGGCTCAGGACACATCTGGTAATACATTTCGTAAGGTGAGAACCAGTTACGGGGGGGGGAATTATTCGGGCAGGATTTTCCTTGAGAAATAGTTACCAGACATCTTTAAACACTTATTCTTCCAGCTATGAATCTTCTTTATAATAATAAAATACAGTGCTAAAGAGTTACCTTCGGGTTCTTCGGCATCCATCTCCTCTTCCTCATCCTGATTCTCAGCAGAGACAACTGCAGAAGATAGACAAGCTGTTATACGAGGTCAGGCTTAGAGCAATAGGATATGACCGCACAGCAACGCTGGCGAGCAATAATGCAACCACAATCTCAATGTTCCTATATAGGAGAAAGTCACGTCACCCTGTATCATAAAAAATTATCTCACCAAGTATCAGGCAACTCCCCCCACCCAATGTAAGGAAACACTGAAGTAGCGATACGCTCTGGGTGATCCGCTATTGTACTGCCGCTTGTCAGACGCCGTGGAGATCTAGCCTAAACTAACCCTTCCTACATGACAATAGAAAAAATACAGTTATGCCGTTACCTGGCTTCTCCATACTCTGGGGAATAATGCCACTTTTATCTTTGATGGGCAGAAGATGAATAACTTCTTTCTCGGGTTCGATCTTCATGCGTCTAGGAGTCTTCTCATACTTATCGATCACATTGTCCCGTTTTCGTTTTGCGGCATGAACTGGTTCGCTAATAATGAAAAGAGATTGTGAAATTCTCTGCTTCTTCTTGTCATTCAATTACACAAGTGTAAAGGTTTTGTTACATGGGCTGATGAGCGTCAGAGCGAACATTCTGCCTGTGTTCACATGCCGCAGTCATGCTTCAGCTTTAATCCACCGCCCTATGACGCTAAGGTCTTTCCACAGTTTTCCTATACACTCACCTAATCATGCAAGTAAACAGCTGTTTCAATTGCAAATCTTAGGCTGACCCTATACACGGCAATGTGTGTCACGCGACAGCAGTTCACGACATGTCACTTTTGTGCAACTCATCTGACACTCGTTGCTGCGTCACTTTGTTGTAGATAAAACCGCCACGTTGCGGGTGACATCCAACATTGCAATGTGTTGCTGTGATTCCAGCATCGTGTGACACACAGAAATAGGATATATGATTGTGCAGGGAAACAGTGGAAAGACCAGAGGCACAGGGCTGCTATGACATGCCAAGCAATCTGCCAACAACAAATAGTGTCCCTAAAGTATTTTACTACAGGCAGGGAACATACACCCAGGCTGCCATCTTCTGCTGTTCTAAGCGCCGCTCCGGTCCTTTTATGCTAGCTGTGACCTGCTAGATCGCTCCAGTGTTTGCTCGGTGGACTGGAAGTCACTACTCAAGGTAAGTCTATGAGGGTCCGAACGAGGATCTCATAGACTTACATGGAGAGCTTGTGACCATTCCCCTTGAGTTCAGATCAGTCAAGGCTCCAGTTACACGATAGCGAAATGGGATCGGAGCGGCGCCCGGAAGAACAGAAGAAGGGGGCTGGTAAGTATTTTATTACAGGTATGGAACAGACATTAATGATACCACTCCAGAGGTGAAAATGAAAAACAAAACATGACACTGGAGTGATGCTTTAAAAATCACTGAAAGCCTTCCTTTATGATTGGTATAAAGACATGTTCAGATTGGCGTACAAATATAATCGTCCAATTTTCATCTACAAAACTAGTCTGATTTTCATCTGTATAGTAATCTGCGTGACATCTGTATTTATGTATCAACATTTAAAAATGCACATGATTAAATACAGCTTCCTAATTACAAAGTATGTGGAAAAAAAAGGATGCAATATAGATGGTCCGTGTGGAATACAATTTTTTTGCACCCATAGACTTGAATAAGAGTCTCATCCAAACTAGAGAAAAGACTAGTGCATGCTGATATTTTTTTTCCACAAAGACACTCGTCCCGTGTGAAAATACTGTCACCTGAACAGTCAGTGGTGCGCTGTCAGATATTTACTTGGACAGCAAACGTGCGAGTAATAAGCTCATCTGAACAAGCCCTAAAGACACTATGTGATATGAATGGAGACTAAACTTTCCTGAAGCATCCCTTCCACCAATGTCCTAATAGTCTTCTGTGATGGGAATTGTTCCCTTTACATCACAGGTATCTAGGGGTAATATTTCTCTTTGCGGAGAGTGACCTGTTAAGCACGTCAGGTGAGGAGACTTTTAAGCCGCAATGCTCCTCTGGGAAATATGGAAATTGTCTCTTCAGAGAGGAAGAGGACTAGAACTCTAGTGCCACCTACAGGAAGTAGCAATCCTAAATGTCAATAGTGACCCTTTAACGAGCCTTGTCACATGGCTTAGGATAAAAGCCAAACCCAGAAACTCTTTTTGACTTTTAGGATTGCTGCTTCCTGTAGGTGGCACTAGAGGTTTTTTTTTTTTATTATTTTTTACTTTATAATTCTTTTTTTTTTTTTTTTTTTTTTTTACTATAGGTGCAGTATTTTAAGCAGAAATCTTGGTCACACAATATAAATCCATGCCAGTTGCAAGCCCTTTTCCAAGTGATGCTAAAATTGCTTGGAAAAGCACTTGAAAAAAAAAGCATGTAAAAACGCTTAAAAAATGCTTCTCCCTGGCAGAAAAAACACATGTAAAATCTTCATGCGCTTTTTCTGCCAGGGAGAAGAAAAAACACTTCGGAAAATTCTGCTTAAAATCTGCATCGTGGGCACATACCCATAAACATTCAACAATCATAAACCTCTGAAAAAGTATTTCACAATATTAAAAAAAGAGAGAGAGAGAATGCATCTCTGGTTACAGAGTGACCTTTAGTAGACCCGTGGGCAGAGATTAATAAACGTGGCACTGATAGCACTTACTGGAGAGCAATAGCACCTAAGTAACATACCAAATAATCCTTGTTGTTTAAGCTGCATTGGCCCCCAACAATGGTATCCCAAAAAAGGCAATCACCCCGAGATACAATGCCGCAATGAGCATTTCACCAGCCTCCTACTACTTGGGAAACACCATACCTGGCGGAGAGATCCCTGGTTAAAAAGGATGCCCTTTGAGCCATTTCTCGCATTAGCTGTAGGTCATCTTCATCTATCATGTCCAAGGGAAGAGAATCCTCATCCAATTCCTCCTCTTCATTAACTGTAGGAAAAAAAGAGGAAAAAAAAGGCTTTCTTCAGACCTTCCTCTATCTACCAGAAAGAGAACATTTATATTCTGTAAGGAGAATTTAATGCACGAGTCTTAAAAGGAACCTGTCACCAGTTTTTTAGTGTGTGACCCAATGCCACCACCTTTCTGAGCGCCTGTACTGCATTTTACAAATGTGTCCATCATCCTTTAACCATACCACCAAAAATATCTTTTTATTTTCCCCGAGCTGCATGTCAATGCTTTTTGGTCCGTTCCGATGGGCGTCATTTCCGTCATTCCGGCTCCTTTTTACCGGATTTTATTCACCGGAATGTCGTTTCCCGGGCGCATGTGTAGTCATGTTTTGTGTTCTGCCCGTAGTAAGGCAGAGCAAAGTGCGCCTGCGTGAGCCGACGATGCTAATGCACAAGTGCGGGATCTCTTTCGGCTATGTGGGTGATTCTGGACATGTCATCCACATGAAAGCCAGAAAATGGCTTTTGAGGGCTAAGAGGCGGCACAGGCGCCGAGGAAATGACGCCCATTGTACCGGACCAAAATCATTTACATGCAGTGCAAGAAAAAATAAAAAGGTATTTTTGGTGTTATACAGGGGGAGTTAGGGGATGATGGACACATTTGTATATAGCAGTACAGGCACTCAGAAAGGTGGTGGTATTGGTTCACATACTAAGAAAACTAGTGACAGGTTCCCTTTAAATAAAAAGCTCCCTGACAATAAGATGTGCCACATTTCTAAAGAGGAGCACACCTCATAATCAATTTGGTGCACACTTTTGGGCTTTTCAAAATGACTGTATGCCAACTATGAGTTGGCACAGATCGCTGATATAATTTACGCCAATCTGTCGTGCAGTGGTTGGTCCTGCCTTCCATTAAGTCCCAAATATTCTTTATAATAGTGACAAAGTTAAGTTTTACACTAAGAAAAAGTTGCAAATTATTTCAGAAGCACAGCTTTCACAAAAACGTGAGACTTTATGCTTTACACCCCACACAGGAATTGATAAATGTCCCCTCTATATGAATAAGTGACTGGTCACCATCCCGTTACCTTGTGGCTTCTTCTTGACTTCATCCAGGGGTTTCGGGGCTTTGGATCCAACATCTCGCACGGCTTGGCGCAGCTGCTTCTGCTCTTTCCTGCGTTTCTTCGCTGAACTCTCCTGCTTAAATTGCTTATTCTTAAGCTTGTTGTTAAGTTTTACCTTGCTGGTCTTCAGGAGCTTGCGGAAGCTTGGAGCTTGCTTACGATTTCTTCTCTAGAATAAGACGACAGGTCACAAGTCACGAGAGTAATTAAGGGAGTTTGACAAATCTAAAGCCAAAAACGTCATGAATGCTGTCACCTGCACTCAAGTAATGGTTATTATTGCATTGAATCATCCAAATGTTCTGCTAGTATGGAAATGACTGATGCCAATGTAGACGGCACCAGACCGCTGAGCCCAGTGATTGACTGCAGCAGTCATCATCACAGATGGCAAAGGAGTTTTGGGGCACAGAGGCTAGACTTTATGAACAGGGGCCATACAGAATTCTCAATAACTTGGCAGCTGGACAAATAAAGTAATATAATAAACAAGGAGGTATTGATGAATATTTGGCCTTGAATATTTCCAGCAGAGTCAGAATGAGGCCAAAATTAATCTCTCAGACCCGCATTCAGAGCTCATGACCATTAGCTTTGGCTTACGGTCAGTCAGAAGCTGTGGACACAAAATGGCGGAGCAGGACCAGAGTGGCACCGGGAAGAGCAGAAGACGGTGAGTATTACACTAGGGGCAGGGAACATGCATTAGTGATATCACTCTGGAGGTGGAAGGAAAAAAAAAAACCTCTGGAGTAGCGCTTTAAGAAAAGTTTTCCATTTCAGGTGAAGATTGGAATTTCAGGAAAGTCTTGTTTTTGCTGGATAAGGGTACGTGCCCACAATCAGAAGCCGCGGCGTATTTATGCAGCATCAAACCCGCAACGTCCAGATGTCTAGAAATCCCATATCCACTATGCATCTCCATGCACCTGCGGATCACCCGCGGAGACTGACATGTGGAGCATCTTTCAGACCCGCAGCATGTCAATTTCTCTTGCGGGTCCGCATGTGGGCTTTCCCCGTAGATTAACATCAATGAGGAAAGTCCATCATGAGGATGGAAGCCGCGCGGCTATTCTGCAGCAGCTCCAGATCGTGGGAACGTATACTAATGCACCCACAAGTCTTGTACTGCCCTGCAAGAACTCAGTGAAATCGCTTTGAAATTTTCAATCACAGGCTACATTCTCCTGATTTGACCCCATCTGATTATCATCTCCTTCTGAAACTCAAAATAAAAATAAAAAAATCATTGAAAGGTCAAAAAATAACAAACGAGATGGTGATTGATGCTGTGGAGTTCTGGTCTGCAGAGGGAGATCTATTTTTTTTCTAAACAATTAGAATTACTTTTTGATAAATGCATTAAATGTATAAAGCTGGGAGGCACCAAAGCAAATGAAATACTATTGCTTCAGAAACAAATATTTCTAGGAAAACTGTTTGTCGGCGGGCCCCCCCCCTCGTACACGCGGTGCTACACGGGTCGGCGCCCCCCTCCCCTCGTACATACAGTACTACACGGGTCGGCGCCCCCCTCCCCTCGTACATACAGTACTACACGGGTCGGCGCCCCCCTCCCCTCGTACATACAGTACTACACGGGTCGGCGCCCCCCCTCCCCTCGTACATACAGTACTACACGGGTCGGCGCCCCCCCTCCCCTCGTACATACAGTACTACACGGGTCGGCGCCCCCCCCTCCCCTCGTACATACAGTACTACACGGGTCGGCGCCCCCCTCCCCTCGTACATACAGTACTACACGGGTCGGCGCCCCCCCTCCCCTCGTACATACAGTACTACACGGGTCGGCGCCCCCCTCCCCTCGCACACGCGGTGCTACACGGGTCGGCGCCCCCTCCCCTCGTACACGCGGTGCTACACGGGTCGGCGCCCCCCCTCGTATATACAGTACACAGGTCGGCGCCCCCCCCCCCCTCGTATATACAGTACACAGGTTGGCGCCCCCCCCCGTATATACAGTACACAGGTCGGCGCCCCCCCCCGTATATACAGTACACAGGTCGGCGCCCCCCCCTCGTATATACAGTACACAGGTCGGCGCCCCCCCCCCTCGTATATACAGTACACAGGTCGGCGCCCCCCCCCCGTATATACAGTACACAGGTCGGCGCCCCCCCTCGTATCTACAGCACACAGGTCGGCGCCCCCCCCCCCTCGTATATACAGCACACAGGTCGGCGCCCCCCCCCTCGTATATACAGTACACAGGTCGGCGCCCCCCCCTCGTATATACAGTACACAGGTCGGCGCCCCCCCCCCTCGTATATACAGTACACAGGTCGGCGCCCCCCCTCGTATATACAGTACACAGGTCGGCGCCCCCCCCCTCGTATATACAGTACACAGGTCGGCGCCCCCCCCCTCGTATATACAGTACACAGGTCGCGCCTCCCCCCTCGTATATACAGTACACAGGTCGTCGCCTCCCCCCTCGTATATACAGTACACAGGTCGGCGCCCCCCCCCCCTCGTATATACAGTACACAGGTCGTCGCCCCCCCCCTCGTATATACAGTACACAGGTCGGCGCCCCCCCCCCCCTCGTATATACAGTACACAGGTCGGCGCCCCCCCCCCCTCGTATATACAGTACACAGGTCGGCGCCCCCCCCCCGTATATACAGCACACAGGTCGGCGCCCCCCCTCGTATATACAGTACACAGGTCGGCGCCCCCCCCTCGTATATACAGTACACAGGTCGCGCCCCCCCCTCGTATATACAGTACACAGGTCGGCGCCCCCCCCTCGTATATACAGTACACAGGTCGGCGCCCCCCCCCCTCGTATATACAGTACACAGGTCGGCGCCCCCCCCCTCGTATATACAGTACACAGGTCGCGCCCCCCCCCTCGTATATACAGTACACAGGTCGCGCCCCCCCCCCTCGTATATACAGTACACAGGTCGGCGCCTCCCCCCTCGTATATACAGTACACAGGTCGGCGCCCCCCCCCCCTCGTATATACAGTACACAGGTCGGCGCCCCCCCCCCGTATATACAGCACACAGGTCGGCGCCCCCCCCCCGTATATACAGCACACAGGTCGGCGCCCCCCCCCCGTATATACAGCACACAGGTCGGCGCCCCCCCCCCGTATATACAGTACACAGGTCGGCGCCCCCCCCCCCTCGTATATACAGTACACAGGTCGGCGCCCCCCCCCTCGTATATACAGTACACAGGTCGGCGCCCCCCCCTCGTATATACAGTACACAGGTCGCGCCCCCCCCCTCGTATATACAGTACACAGGTCGGCGCCCCCCCTCGTATATACAGTACACAGGTCGGCGCCCCCCCCCCCTCGTATATACAGTACACAGGTCGCCGCCCCCCCCCCTCGTATATACAGTACACAGGTCGCCGCCCCCCCCCCCTCGTATATACAGTACACAGGTCGGCGCCCCCCCTCGTATATACAGTACACAGGTCGGCGCCCCCCCTCGTATATACAGTACACAGGTCGCCGCCCCCCCCCCTCGTATATACAGTACACAGGTCGGCGCCCCCCCTCGTATATACAGTACACAGGTCGCCGCCCCCCCCCCTCGTATATACAGTACACAGGTCGGCGCCCCCCCTCGTATATACAGTACACAGGTCGGCGCCCCCCCTCGTATATACAGTACACAGGTCGGCGCCCCCCCCTCGTATATACAGTACACAGGTCGGCGCCCCCCCCTCGTATATACAGTACACAGGTCGGCGCCCCCCCCTCGTATATACAGTACACAGGTCGGCGCCCCCCCCTCGTATATACAGTACACAGGTCGGCGCCCCCCCCCCGTATATACAGTACACAGGTCGGCGCCCCGCCTCGTATATACAGTACACAGGTCGGCACCCCCCCCCCCCCTCGTATATACAGTACACAGGTCGGCGCCCCCCCCTCGTATATACAGTACACAGGTCGGCACCCCCCCCGTATATACAGTACACAGGTCGGCGCCCCCCCTCGTATATACAGTACACAGGTCGGCACCCCCCCCCCCTCGTATATACAGTACACAGGTCGGCGCCCCCCCCTCGTATATACAGTACACAGGTCGGCGCCCCCCCCCTCGTATATACAGTACACAGGTCGGCGCCCCCCCTCGTATATACAGTACACAGGTCGGCGCCCCCCCTCGTATATACAGTACACAGGTCGGCGCCCCCCCTCGTATATACAGTACACAGGTCGGCGCCCCCCCCTCGTATATACAGTACACAGGTCGGCACCCCCCCCGTATATACAGTACACAGGTCGGCGCCCCCCCTCGTATATACAGTACACAGGTCGGCGCCCCCCCTCGTATATACAGTACACAGGTCGGCACCCCCCCCGTATATACAGTACACAGGTCGGCGCCCCCCCTCGTATATACAGTACACAGGTCGGCACCCCCCCCCCGTATATACAGTACACAGGTCGGCGCCCCCCCTCGTATATACAGTACACAGGTCGGCGCCCCCCCCTCGTATATACAGTACACAGGTCGGCGCCCCCCCCCCCCGTATATACAGTACACAGGTCGCAACATCTCTAGAACATTAACAAATATACACGAGATCACTGGGATTCAGGGGACTTTCTATATTCACTGCACTGGACTCATATCAGCAGATCTAAAGCTGTTCCAGAACTACAACTCTCAGCATGCACTGGAAGCCTACAACTCTCAGGACATTGTGGGATTTGTAGTGTCACAACAGCTGGAGAGCAGGCACCGTATCTGTGTGAGGTCTAACCTCCCCTATAGGAGAGTCAAGTCAGGAACGGCTGATAACAGAGAGCAATAGACGGTTAGTGCATGTCAGACTTTGGTGCACAAGAGACACACTGCATGCACTATACATGGCGCTGCACTATGTGCATGGTGTAAACAAGCGGCAGAAACGGAGACAGAAGAGCTGCTCACCGGCTTCATGGTGCCTGTGCCCCGGGAGACGACTCCTCCGCTCCACTACACACGTGTGACTACAGGAAGTGCGGCCGCACATAGAGAGCAGCTGCTGGCTAGAGAGGACCGAGCACTGCGGCTATGCGGGAGCTCCATCTGCCGGCAACATACGGAACTCACTACAAATCTCTCTCCAGCCAGGGACTGAAGCTTTGTGGCTAAGGCATACCACAGTAGTCATGAACATGACAAGTGCGGTCACCATACCCCAGTTCCTGCCACTTTGTCAGAGCTGGGCACAAATTATGTGAAAATACCAAAAGTTGCAACATTTTTGGAGCTGCCTCGCGGTGTGCGATAATTTTGTGACTTTTCAAAGCTTTTTCTGCCAGATTTCTGGTGTAAACCCTTTGATGAATAGGGGCTCATTGTGCACATAGCCTCATGAAGTTTAATTTACACTTCTTTTGTCACAATTTTTTTAACCCCTTTTGTGTAACCAGAACAGAGGACACTGATATGTCCAGTCTATATGGTAACAGCACGAAGCCGATTACATAGACGCAGTACCAGAGCCAAGCCAGAACCAGACACGGCGTCAGAATCAAGCTTAGTTCATTTAATATATACATCCACACATAGGTTGGCCTAAACAAAATGTATACACACTTCAGCCTGAAAAATATCTGTATAAAAGCTTTAATACTAGGTTTATATAGACAAAGAGGAACTGAGCGACTAACTTGCAGAAGTTAAACAGAGTTTGACAAACTGAGGTCCATTTTTTTCCTATTAAGCCTTAGAAAAATTAAAAGCTAAAACAACAGTTTAGTGTTAAAAATGTAATTCTTCTTTCTTCACCGCCCAATGGTATAAAATTGTGTGACACACCTGTGGTGTTAATATAATCGCTGCACCCCAAGCAGAATTCATTGAGGGGTGTAGTTGGTAAAATGTGGTCACTTGGGGGATTTTCCACTGTTTATGCATATCTGGGGTTAATAAGCTTCTTGAATCTGGTTTTGAGCACATTCAAGGGCTGCAGTTTTTAAAATGGTGTCAATTTTGGGAATTTTCTGTCATAGGGGCCCTTTAAAGTCACTTCAAATGTGATGTGGTCCCTAAAAAAATTGTTTTTTTTTAAATTTTGTTAGAAAAATGAAAAATTGCCCTTCTAACTTCGGAACAAAAAAAAAATGTTTAAAAAATGATGTATATATAAAGTAGACATGTGGTAAATGTTAATTATTAACTATTTTGTGTGATATATCTGGTTTAAGAGCATAAAAATTCAAGTGAATACATAGTGATTCCAGTATATTGTGCCAAGTACTCCTCATATAAGAGAGCGGTGGCCCACCGGAGGATTCTCTTGTTTTCCTGTTGGCAAGTCCAAGCCTGGGTGAAGGGGTTAGAAATGAAATGGTGGAGTGAACTTGTGCATGCAAATACAAGTGTCAGGTCATATAAAAGGTCTGACCAAATTCCGTTCCATGTTCGGACACCTGAATCAAGAGCGGACGGCATCCTAAGGGGGTGATCAGAAAAAAACGAGTTTCGAGCACGAAACTGAACAGGGAAGATTCAGCGTCTCAACGCAGCTCAGAACTGCTGGCTGTGAAATACCGAGATAAATGTTTTCCTATCAACATGATTCACGACAATTTCTCTGTCTCAATGAGTCTTAGAGGATTATTCCGGCTCCGCTCGCCTCTGTATAGTGAGCAGCGCCGGTGATATCATGTGTACTGATAAGACTTGTGCACAATACCTATCGATCACTACATGTCCCAGCAAGTATCAATAGATATGATGGAGTCAGAATAACCCTAGGAGATCAAGGCTTATGCTCTCCAATCTATTAAAAACCGGCCCTTGCAAGTTATTGCTGTAAGAATAATTATGTGATGGAATTTTGTGTGTTTGGTGGGCGTCAACTTTATTAAAATTGAGTCACTTTAAAAAAACGCAACAGATTTTTTTTGCCGACAGTACATCATCTGTTTTAGCAGGATTGTGCCATAAAAACTATAGCAACAAGAAAATGAGCCTCAGAAATCTACAAATTACGGTCTCATTATTTCTCTTCTGATTCCATTCAATATCTCTAAAATGAGCAATCAAAAGTCAAAATTCTCATAAATGTATCTTGTTTTTATTTGAAAGGATGAGCTCTCTTGAAAAAAAAAATGCAGCATGCCACACACAAAGACAAGGATTCGGTTTAACGCAAGCCCTCTCCCAGAAGAGAAGAGCCCCATCAAACCTTTCCCCATCCATCCAGACCAGATGGCCGCAGCAGGGGTCAGTAAAGATGGCCTCACCTTGCCAAAGCTTGAGGAGAGCCAACGTCTTGCTCGCAGCATCCACCACAGTGGAACTCAGATCAGTAATGTTCTTCTCCCAAAGGAGACAAGCAAGCGGTTTCAGGTGAATGTGTAACCAGATGGGACAGTTCCCCCGCTCTTGAGGTAAACCCATAAGGGCACCCCATCCTGAAAACCCTTTTGACAAAGCAAAGAGTGAATACACAAGTGATAGAAAATTAAATAGATGTGTACTGTGTAAAGCAGTCCGGATATCTGCCTGCTATTATAAAAATCCCTCTGCCTAGTTAAACGGCCTGGAACAGTGGTGTGTGTTACACATGGGAATGGAAGTGAAGTGCTAAGCAAATGTGCCAAATTCAAGTGGGTTCCTGCACCCAGTGAGTTTAAGGCATGTCCGTATCACCCTTATTTTCCAAGACTTCTAGAAATCGCCCTGTCAGCTAGATATCAGCTTCAGGGCCAAATTCTGACTAACAGTGTTTAGCACTGTAGCCTTGCAGCGCTGGGGTCCTGGGTTCAAATCCCACCAAGGACAACATGTGCAAGGAGCTTGTATCTTCTCCCCATGTTTGTGTGTGTTTCCTCCCACAATCCAAAGACATACTGATAGGGAATTTAGATTGTCTAGAGTCCCTAAGGGGACAGTGATGCTAGTGTCTGTAAAGTGCTGTGGAATTAATGGAGCTATATAAGTAAGTAAAAATAATAGCAATCCATTTCAGCCTAACTGTAGCGCCGGCGTCCCTGCCCTCTGCTAGGCAGGGACGCTGTTCCCCTCACCTCTCTGCTCCGTGCCCGGCGTCCTCCTCCCGCTCTGCTGGCAGCGCGCGCTCCTTCCCGGCCACTGTGCTTAGGGCGCGTGCGCGCTCTCCCTCCCTCTTAAAGGGGCCGCGCGCGCCGTCCTAAGGAGTCCCCGGCCAATGGCCGGAGGACTTCACCATATTTAAGGCACCTCCTCCAAAATGGAGGTGCCCGAGCAATGTTGTTGCACTGTTCACTACTCTGCTTCAGCCCTCAGGTCCCGTTGCCAGTTACCTGCCAGCTTGCTGTCTTATTCCTGCCTGATTATCTGCTACCTGCCTGCTAGTCTGAGGTCCGACGGTCTGCCTTACTACTCCTGTCAGTCTGTCTATGGACCAGCTTGCCTGCTCACCTGGGAGCACACATCTGCTACCTGCCTGCTAGCCTACCTGGAGGCTCCGCCGTCACGTGCTGTGACCACCCGCCTGTCCAGAGACTTCTGCCCGCTCACCTGGGAGCGCTCATCTGCCGCCTGTCTGTTGGTCTTCCTGGAGGCTCCGCCGTCACATGCTGTGACCACCCGTTCATCCTGAGACTCTCGCCTGCTCACCTGGGAGCTCACGTCTATCATCAGCCGCCACAGGTCGTACCAACCCTTTACCCAGAGACTGCCCCGGTCACTTGCCGTGACCATCTGCCCGTTCATCCAGAGACTGCCCCGGTCACTTGCCGTGACCATCTGCCCGTTCATCCAGAGACTGCCCCGGTCACTTGCCGTGACCTCCAGCCCGTTCACTCAGAGACTGTCCCGGTCACCTGCTGTGACTGCCTGCCCGTCTTCCCTGGTCGCCACCCGCTCCCTTACAAGGACCGCCCCCTTGTATAGTAGCTCAGAGGTTCCGCCTCCCAGACCCGTTACACTAACCAGTGCTTGGAGTTTATCCCAATCTCTGTCCACCCATTTTTTGAGGATTGACCACAAGTTCTTAGTGAAATTGAGATCTGGGGAGTTTTCTGGCCATGGATCCCAAATTTCAATGTTTTGTTTACCAAGCCTCTTGGCAGTGGCGTACCGCCCATAGAGGCAGACCACGCGACTGCTATGGGGCCCCAGCGTTCAGGGGGCCCGGAGCTGGCTGCTCTGTCCATAGACATGCCCCTCTAGATCTCTGCGCTGCGTGCACAGCAGAGAGGAGCTGAGCACCCGGAGCATGGTGATCATTGGAGCCTGGCTAATGGAGACAGAGGGAGCCATCCTGGATGCAGGGGTGACACGCCGCTGACACCGCAGGTTCGCAGGGCAGCGCTGGGCTCTCTGTGTGAAATGACTCAGTCAGATGAGTTTCCACCTGCATGCTGATTGTTGGATGTGTGGGTGTTAAGACAGGAGGAGGGGGGTGTCGTAAATAGAATTCTGCTATTTACAGGTTTATGGGGAGGAGGGCTGTGATTGTGCACAAAGAGAGTCAGGAAGCCTCCTTCACACCGAGCTAGAGCTACTGTCACACTGTCCTGTATCGGTCACCAAAAGGCTTGAGGAGGAACTTCTGGGACCAGAGGGGATTACAGCTGAACATTAATAAATTGTATAAATTACTGCTTTACACACATTTATCTGCACGGCAGCTCATGCTCTCCAAGTCAGGACTTGTAAGGGTCTGTGGGGTCTTATACTGTGATGGGGACTACTGAAAGGGGGTCATCATATGATGTGGGGGGCTTGTGGCGACCATCATATTGTGGTGGGGGCCAATATTATTTATTTATTTTACTCACCGTATTTTTCGGATTATAAGACACACTCCCCCCCCCCCCCCCCAATTTGGGAGGAAAAAGGGTATGTGTCTTATAATGAAAAGTTATGGTTACTTGGGGGGTGGCGTCGGATAGGGGTACCAAACACTGGAGGTTGGCGGCGGCTGCGGCAGTAGCGGGGCGATTCTTCGGCTCCGCCCTCAGAAGAAATTTCAGTGATTCAAGGCGATGGTGGTGGCGGCGGGAGCTGGCCGAGTTCTCTAGAGATCTCGATCTGCGCATGCTCCGGCGGCCATTTTACAAAAGCACAGCGCAGGGCTTTGTACAGGATAGGGAACCTCGCCTCCGCTCACTGCCGACTTCTGAGGACAGGGCCGCAGCATCGCCTCGCTGAACTCACCTAGCTCCCGCCGCCACCACCACCGCCTTAAATCACTGACATTTCTTCTGAGGGCGGGGCTGCAGCATCGCCCGTCTCCTGCCGCAGCCTCCTCTGCCACCAGTCTCCGGTATGTGTGAGCCTGGCTCCTGTGACCCCCCCTCCAATACCACTGCCCCCAGGTAAAAAGGATTATAAGGCGCACCATTTTATTTTAAAAAAACAACAAATATTTTTTCCTATTTTGCACCCCAAAATTTGGGGTGCGTCTTATAATCTGCAAAATATGATATATATTTATTTTACTCACTTATATAGCTCCATTAATTCCACAGCGCTTTACAGACATTATTGGCACTGTCTCCATTGGGGCTCACAATCTACATTCCCTATCAGTCAGTATGTCTTTGGAGTGTGGAAGGAAAGTGGAGAACCTGGATGAAACCCACACAAACATGGGGAGAACATACAAACTCCTTGCAGTTGTTGTCCTTGGTGGGATTTGAACCCAGTACCCCAGCGCTGCAAGGCTGCAGTGCTAACCACTGAGCCACCGTGCTGCTTACTGTGTGTGGGGGAAATGTGCTGACCATCATACTGTGGGTACCTTCATCATATTGTTTGGAGGTCCTGTGGAGGGCCTATGGGGCCATCAAACTGTGTGAGGATCATCATACAATGTGGGTCTGTGGGGATCATCATACTTTGCGGGGACCTTCATACTGTGTGAGGGGGGGTTGCTGTGGGGTGTGTGTGTGGACCATCATACTGTGGGTGCTGTTAGAGCTATCATATTGTGTGGGTGGTTGTGTGGACATCATACTTTGCTGGGGGGACTATGGAGTCATCATGCTGTGCATGTGGGGGTTACAGTAGGGGAATTTACTGTAGGGGTTATCATACAGTGTGTTGGATACATTTTTGGGGGTATTTAAATCTATAGGGCGATAAAAGGGTTGAGAACACTAAAAGGCTTCAGTATGGGCACATTTACTATGTATATGCTACAAGACATGTCCATTTCCCTGTCTTCAAAAGTAGATAGCTATGTCCTTTTGTGACTGCGCCTATACACTGTGATTCCAGTTATGTTGCAGATTTTTTTTTTACGGGGAAGGGGGGGCCCAATTTGGACTTTTGCTATGGGGCCCCATGATTTCTATGTACGCCCCTGCCTCATGGTTCTCACTTTTGCCTTGTGACATGGTCTCCATCATACCGAAAAAAGCATTGTTCATTGCCAAATTGCTTCTGGATTGTTGGGAGAAATTGCTCTTGGAGGATGTTAAGATACAAAGAAAAAGTAAAGTTGATCGGCACATCCAAAAAATAGATAAAACATTGAAATTTTATTCCATAAGTACCAAACAATTAATCCACATGTTGGTGATGGGAAAACTCTGTACACAAAGAACATGATATACCGTCTGAAAAATATTGACATCATTAATGCACATATAATACAATGGATATGAACTCATAAGCAAGGGAAAAAAAAACACCTTTCAATAAATAAACATAGTATCATTCCCAGAATTCATGCCTTTTGGCTGTTTGGCGTCTAGCTTGGTAATCCAAAATGCTTCCCTTCTAAAAAGTTTTTTTCTGCCAGTTTCCACCTCGATCAGGCAACTTAACTTTTAAAAATGCCAAGGAATTTGAAAATATTTTTTATGTTTCCATTATGGCTATCCAAAAAATGCGTTACAGCTTCTAAATATGTTCTTTTTTTTATGGATTAACATTGTAAATACGCTCTGCTATTTTTTTTAACTTGTGCATCCAATGTATTCCATGCTGCAAAGTAACACACTTAATACAGTACATTACGTGCATAGTATCACAGTTAATGATTTTATGGGATATAATTTGTTTATTGTGAGTATTTTCTTACATACCAACACATATTGCATTTCTGTTTTCAGCATTTGTGAAAACTTTTGTGGAGAGCCATGTGGTACTATTGGCAGGTTTTTTTTATAAATACTGGGGGATACCATATTTCCCAGAGATCTACCTCTCCTTGCCTGAGATCTGAAACCATCTTTCAGTATTATGTTGAAAGTCTCACCTTGATATAAGATTGGAATTTTATCTGGTAATGATGTCTTTTATTTTTTTTTATATTGTAAGCTGTATGGTGTACGGAAAGTAATTACCGGAAATGCTTGTGGGATTCATTTTTAGGTTTAACAGATAAAACTTTGTTTCAGGATAAACTATATGTTTTTTTATATGCAGTGTCAAGGTTTGTGTCTTTATATCCTCTTGATTTTAATCTATTTTTAATGATACTGCTTTCCTTGACAAAAGTATTGTCAGCAGAGCAAATGAGCCCGGCCCTGATGAACTCTCCATAGGTAATAGAGGCTATTGTGTGTGAAGTGTGGCAACTATCAGCCTGTAAGGTTGTATTCCCACTGACAGGTTTTCTGAAAATGCAGCATTCTATCTTTTTGGATATAGAGCTGCCTGATAAAGCTCTATATCCATCAGTATTTGTAAACCAAAATGTGGAGAGGAACAGTCAGAGGAAAAGTATAATAGAAACACGTCACCACTTCTGTATTTATCACCCACTCCTGGTTTTGGCTTACAAATACTGATGTAACATACTGACCGAAAACTGAACGTGTGAACGTGGCCAAAATAACATTACCCCATTCCTCTGCAATCCAATACCCGTACTTATTGCAGAATATCAGTCTGTCCTTGATGTTTTCCTTGGAGAGAAGTGGCTTCTTTGCTGCCCTTCTTGACAGCAGGCCAGCCTCCAAAAGTCTTCAGCTCGCCATGACACCTGACTACTGCCATTTCTGAGCAAGCTCTGCACAGGTGTTGAACCAATCACAAAGCTGAATTATCTTTAAGAGATGATCCTGACATTTGCAGGACTCTCTTGGGATCACTAAAGCTTTTTTCACTGAAACTGAACTCCTCCTTGAAGCTCTTGATGATTCAATAAATCAGAGGTGGGGAACCTTTCCATTTGGATATTTATACCATCATTCACGGGCCATACAAAATGATCAACTGCTACGTATCCTGCTATATTTGGTCAACCATTTAATTATCTCCCCCTATTGTGATGGCTGCTCTTTGATGAGGCTGTGATGATGATGATGTTGGATCTATATTACACTGCATGTTTCCTTAAACCCTTTGTAGCCCAAGGCGTAATAATACGTATCTGTGCCCTGGACTTAAGAGCCAGATACGTACAGGCTGTGCGGGCGAGATTGTCGCCGCGTGTCAGCTGATTGTCACAGCTGACACTCGGAGCTATGTGCAGGGAGCAGTCCCGCACCGCTCCCTGCACATTAGCCCCCCAAAATGCTTCGATCGAAATTGATTGCAGCATTCCGGTGGCAAGGGGAGGTAAGCGCAATTCTTACCTCCTCTCCGGTGTCCAGCGGCGTCTGAGCCTGGTCACGGATGTTGTCATGGTGACCCCATGTCATCATGACAACATCCGGGTCACCAGGAGGCAGGAAGTTACTTTGATCATGCACAGTGCATGACCAAAGTAATGTCTGCCTGTGTGCAGAGCTGACAGGCTGAATAGCACAGGGATGGTGCTGCTCTCTATGCTATACAGCTGATCAGGCTGCAAAAAGTGAAAGTCCCATAGTGGGACAATGTGTAAAAGATCAAAAAATGTCAGAAAGTGAAAAAAGAAAAAAAAAAATTGTAAACATATAAAAAAAAATTAAAAAACTAATAATATATATATATATTGTACCCATAAATAAATAATCTTATGAAAAAAAAAACAAAACAATAAAAGTACACACATTTGGCATTGTCGCGTCCGGAACGACCTGACCTATAAAACTGTCCCACTATTTAACCACTTTAGTGAACACTGTTAAAAAAAAAAAAAGAAGCAAAAAACAAAGCTTTATCATCAGACCGCCGAACAAAAAAATGGAATAACACGAGATAAAAAAGACAAATGTAAATAAATATGGTATCGCTGAAAACATCATCTTGTCCTGCAAAAAACAAGCCGCCATACAGCTTCAACGGCCGAAAAATAAAAGTTATAGCTCTCATAATAAAGCGATGCAAAAAAAATTATTTATTCTATAAAATAGTTTTTATTGTGTAAAAGCACCAAAACATAAAAAAATGTAAATGTGGTACCACTGTAAACATACTGACCTGAAGAATAAAGCTGCCTTATCAATTTTACTGCAGAACGGCATAAAAAAAAAAAAAAAAACACAATTCCTGAATTGTTGGTTTTTGTTTATTCTGCCTCCCAAAAATCAGAATAGAAAGCGATCAAAAAATGTCACGTGCCCAAAAATGGTACCAATAAAAACGTCAACTCATCCCGCAAAAAACAAGCCATCACATGACTGTCGGCCGAAGTATGAAAAAATTATAACTCTCAAAATATGGCGATGCAAAAACTAGTCTTTTCAAAAAAAAAAAAAAAAAAAGGTTTCAATCATAAAAACCCGATATGAATCTAGTATCGATGTAATTGCACCAACCCGAAGAATAAAGTCGTCTAATCACTTATACCGCACGAGGAACGGCGTAAAAAATAAACGCTAAGGTTAGGGTTGTGCTATGGTTAGGGTTGTGCTTGGGATTTTTTCAGAAGTAAATAAAAAAAATGATGACGATATGGCGACTACTGTTGAGCGCAAGTGCTCGCTACTTGAGTTTGCATCGGGTACTCAGGTATGCACTGAGTATAGCGGGTGCTCGAGTCTTTGCCCCATATGTTTTGCAGCAGTTATACAGCCAAAAAACCTCGCGGGGATTGCCTGCCATGCACGAGCGATCCACGCATGTTTTTTTTGGGGTGTCTAATAACCGTGAAACATGCAGGGCGGGGACTCGAGCATGTCACTTGAGCACCCGCGATACTTGATGCATACCTGAGTACCCGATGCAAAGTTAAGTAGAGAGCACTTGCACTCAAGACTAATGGCAACTTATTCAATATGATGACCTAATGTTATCAAATTCTGTGTCGTACCTCTGGGTTCAAAATGTTCACTATACCCCTTAATAAAATTCTTGAGGGGTGTAGTTTCCAAAATGGAGTCACTTGTGGGGGGTTTGCACTGTTTAGGCACATCAGGGGCTCTCCAAACGCAACATGGCGTCAGCTAATTATTCAAGCAAATTTTAAATTCAAAAAGTCAAATGGCGCTCCTTCCCTTCCAAGCCCTGCCATGCGCCCAAACAGTGTTTTTTCCCCCACATATGGGGTATTGGCTTGCTCAGGAGAAATTGCACAACAAGTTGCATGGTGCAATTTCTCCTGTTACACTTATGAAAATGCAAAATTGGAGGCTGAAAAACATTTTGGTTGTAAAAATTTGAAAATTTTATTTTTACAGCTCAATGTTATAAACTTCTGTGAAGCACCTGGGGGTTCTGGGTGCTCACAACACATCTAGATAAGTTCCCTGAGGGGTCTAGTTTCCAAAATGGGGTCACTTGTGGGGGGTTTGCACTGTTTAGGCACATCAGGGGCTCTCCAAACGGAACATGGTGTCCGCTAATTATTCAAGCAAATTTTACATTCTAAAAGTCAAATGGCACTCCTTCCCTTCCGAACCCTGCCGTGCGCCCAAACATTGGTTTCCCCCCACATATGGGGCATCAGCGTGCTCAGGAGGAATTGTACAACCAAATTTTATTAAAGATACCCTTGCGAAAGTAAAAAAAATTGGGGTCTAAAGTAAGATTTTTGTGAAAAAAAAAAATGTTCATTTTTTTCTTCCACATTTCAAAAATTCCTGTGAAGCACCTGAAGGGTTAATAAACATCTTGAATGTGGTTTTGAGAACCTTGAGGGGTGCAGTTTTTAGAATGGTGTCACTTTGGGGTATTTTCTGTCATAAAGGCCCCTCAAAGTCACTTAAAATGTGATGTGGTCCCTAATATAATGGTTTTGTAAATTTTGTTGTAAAATGAGAAATCGCTGGTCAATTTTTAACACTTGTAGGTTCCTAAATTGTGATGTAAAGTAGACATGTGGGAAATGTTATTTATTAACTATTTTGTGTGATATCTCTCTGATTTAAGGGCATGAAAATTGAAAGTTTGAAAATTTTCAAAATTTTCACCAAATTTCCTTTTTTTTTTCACAAATAAACGCAAGTGATATCGAAGAAATTTTACCACTATCATCAGAATCAGGGGGATCCGTTGAAGCGTTCCAGAGTGATTAACTCAAAAAGTGACAGTAGTCAGAATTATAAAAATTTGCCTGGCCATTAACGTGCAAACCACCCTGGGGGGGTAAAGGGGTTAAAGTCGAAAATTCATCACAGCTCTCGCTACATTTCTAAAACTCAAGCAGTGACAGATCTGCAGTATATACATCACATAGGAGACATTTGAGACTGGAGTATAGACATCACATAGGAGACATTTGAGACTGGAGTATAGACATCACATAGGGGGACACTGGGACTGGCGTATAGACATCACATAGGAGACACTGGGACTGGCGTATAGACATCACATAGGGGACACTGGGACTGGCGTATAGACATCACATAGGGGACACTGGGACTGACGTATAGACATCACATAGAGGACACCAAGACTGGTGTATAGACATCACATAGGGGACACTAGGACTGGCGGGTAGACATCACATAGAGGACATTGAAACTGGCAAATATGCATCACATAGGGGACACTGGGACTGGCGTATAGACATCACATAGGGGACACTAGGACTGGCATATAGCCATTACATAGGGGACACTAGGACTGGCGGGTAGACATCACATAGGGGACATTGAGACTGGCAAATATGCATCACATAGGGGTCACTGTGACTGGCGTATAGACATGACAAAAAAAGGACAGTGGGGCTGCCGTATAGACATCACATAGGAAAATGATTGCTGCTGTCATCATAGAGATGGAAGCATAGAGCGTGCTTACTCCGCTCACCAAAAACATCCTGCCACAAGCGTAAATGGGTGGGTCACCCCTGTGATAAATGGTTGATTTGGGGACAATCTTACAAGCAGCAATGTCCTTGCCTGTAAAGCCCTTTTGATGTAATGCAGTGATGGTTGCAAGTGCTTTCTTGGAGATAACCATGGTTAACAGAAGACACTGATTTCAAGCACCAACACCCTTTTAATGCAACCAGCTGGCTCCAATTAATTTATTCAGGATGACAGAATGATATCAGATCCTTTGTCCTCGATGACACTTTCTCTTGAACGAACGATAAGATCACTGAAGTAAAGTAAGCAGGTAATTTTGTGGCAGGGCTGAAAATCAGTGGAAATTTTTTTTTTGTTAATTGTCCTAACAAGGAACCGCATTTTTTGCAATTCATCTGATCACTTTTCATAACAACCTACAGTTAATGCACATTGTAGCTTCAGTTTTTACAGTGGCAAACGTGTCAAAATTTTTGGCTACGACTGTATATGGCTGTCCATTACAAATGGTTCTGGTTACACCACTGATAAGAACAGATACTAGATGAACACCTCTGGGCACATGAAGTTTGCTGACTAGGGCATCAATCAATGAAGAGTGTGTGTGATTACAGCCAAAACTGCCCAGGTGGCTATCGGAGAGCGGCGTGCAGCAGCAGTGGTGCTAAAACTTCACTTTCTCTCTACTAGTAAAACTGCTGATATCCACAGGGACATATCTACAAAAGACCACACAAGCACTAACATCACGACATTAGCTTAATAATGGAAACTCTGCTGACAGGTTCCCTTTAATGTCTGAATAAATGCAGTCCATAGGGACTAATAGAGGGTAAGGAACAAGGATAGACGATATGGGTGCAGTCACAATGAAATTTGCATTTGTGGCAGACAATTGGCTTTGTATATTGAGAAAAGATCATTAAGAGCTTCCTGTGGCTGATTTTAATTAGTAAGCGGGTAATGGCTGATAGAGCTAATAGTAAATGAGATAAGTAACAGAAGGGGATTCTTAATGGTTATAATGTTACCTCTATTAGCTAAGTAGCAGCACAGAGAATTGTCTTCAAAAACTAATCCTACAAAATGTTCCTGTAACATCTATGGGAAACCATGATTGTGGTGTTCACCTGTGGTTTACCCCATATAGCATGTTATCCCATGAAATCCAGAAAGTCCATGCAGTGTGTGGGTCCTGTATAATGTGATGTCACAGACCTCCACCATTGGTGATAACCGCTAAACTCCCGTTAATGACTACCCTGGTGTTTAGAAGAGGATAACATATCCAGGCTTTCAGGACCTACAGATACAAGTGTGACTGTGCTAGCCACCAGATACTCCGTTACCAAGTACTGTATAGACAGGGTTTCAGTTATGCTATAGGTCATATAGATAGGCATAGGTATCCATACTCCAGCACTTCTGCTAAACAAGACAATATTGGATTCTTCTCTATTGGGGTGTTACAACATGAGAAAACACACTTCTAAATGGGTAGAATATTTGCCCATTGAGGGATCAGGCTGTGTCGGTCTAAACACCTTTTTTGTAATGGCAAGAGAATTAAAGGTCTTCTACTTTGCCCTGGGAGGTGCCTTTTTGCCTTTAGTATAAGTCCTGCAAAAAGCCATTTTATGGCTGATTATAATCTAACATGAGCATCTTACCTAAACTTCCTACCTGAATAGTGAACAGAAGTTTACCTGCTGTTATGTGGGATGAGCAGCCTGCAGGAAACTACTCTTTAACAAGGAACCTATCAAGAGACTTTATCCCCTCCCTCCAATAATTTATATGGCTGTGTAGCCCCTTAAAAGATAAGCCAGTCACTCCCTTTGTGACCCCAAAGTGCTGCTACAGCACCCTCCAATGGCTGACTGACATATTAGTGTGACGCTAGTCACTGCTTACAGACAAGCCGTGAGGCTGGGTATTCAAGAGGTCCGGGGTCAGAAGTCAGGAGGGTAAGTCAAAGAAAGAGGGTTGAGGCAATGGCGTAGTCAGGTAACAGTCCGAGGGTCAGGATTCAAAGAAGGTAGTGAATCACGACAAAGGGCTAGGCAAACGGATGGTCAAGGCAAATCCAAGGTCGAGCAGCAAAGATCAGAATACAAGACTAGGAGCACAGAGCAAACACACACCACTTGAATAAAGCTACAATTGGCAGCAATCTAAGGCAGAGAGCTGGCTAGGCTAAATAGCCAGGTAATTACAGTGCACAGAAGACACATGGATGAAGCCCCGGCACACTCTGGTCCTGATTGGATGGCTAAACTATCACTCAAGACCAGGGCTGTGGAGTCATGGAGTCGGTGCCCATTTTGGTGGAGTCTGAGTTGGAGTCGGTATAAAATGGACCGACTCGGACTCCTAAAATATATAATAAATTGGGTACAGTATTTCAGTGCAGTTTGTGGGGAATATTTTTTCATAGGAATTTGGGAAAGTTATGAAATGTCCTATAAAAGTCTGTCCTATTCCTGATTTAAGGTTCTAGACTTTAGCTGAGAAAAATGTGTCCTACCGTAAATTTATCACTTAAACATGAGCCATGTACAGTGCTGTGCAAATTAATTGGGACAAAGCATTTTTAAAGTAAAATCGTAAGTTGGTTACCAGTCAGTGATTCAAACCAGTTTTAACTGCTTTGAACAGGTGTGAGTGTACAACCTTGAATAACAAAATGTGGTTTGCCTGGTTTTAGTCAGAAAATAACAGCTAGCTGCCCCCTCAGCTTCAGTTGAGAGCTTGTTTCTGTGAGGAGTGGTTTAGTGTACTTTTTCTCCATGCCACAATTCCAAGTGTGTGAAGAAATTCCTGGAAGGAAATAAAGTAAAAGTGCTGGACTGGCCTGGCAATTCACCAGACTTAAATCCTATAGAAAATTTGTGGAGCATTGTGAAGAGACGTCTTGGCAAAATGGACTGTACAACCAAAGAACGCATGATAAACAGTGCCATATAAGTGTGGTTTCATGATGAAGAATTGAAGAATTTATGCAAAAACTTGGTAGAATCAGTGCCAAAACGCATTGAAAATCTCATATCTGCTAAAGGAGGACATATTTCTTACTAAAATTAGTATGTAACAGTGCATTATAACATTTTATTAAATATTCAAAAATATTTTTTTTTTGGCTTTGTCCCAATTAATTTGCACAGCTCTGTATGATGGAGTCGGAGAGTCGGTGTCATGGAAATTGAGGAGACGGAGTCGAAGTTTGTCTTACCGACTCCAGAGCCCTGCTCAAGACACTGAAAACTCAGCATGCCCCAGCATCCGATTGGACGGCTGAGATGTTAATCACCATACTGACGGCCAGAAACCCCGTCCTAGATTGTACGGCAGACTTGTCATTCACTGCGTCAAGATACACTGATAGGAGCAATCGTGACAGTTAGGAGCAGTATACTTTATTTTACTCACTTATATAGCGCCATTAATTCCAGAGCAATCCACCTGTCAATCAGCCAAGGTAGAGTGCAGCTATGTAGGAAATACAGCGTGAGGCTGAGAAGCTGTAAGTGCATCGTCGCAACCCAATGCCCTTCCAGACAGCTTTAAAATGTGATTTCTCACTGCTGGAGCAGCACTTTAGTGTCATATAGGGATAAACTGGCTTATCTTTTAAAGGGCACAATCATATTACTGATTTGGGGTAGGGCAGTGGTTCTGACAGTTTCCCTTTAATGAGTGCTCTCTTCTGTTATGTGAAAGTAAAAACCACAGAGATGAGTGAACTTATTGGGAAGAAAATTACCCGACTTGTGGGTCAATAAAGACAAACAACACAGAGTAAAATCTTTAGCTTCCAAGTTTTATTTACATAGGAATTGTTCATCTAGTGGTCTCAAATGAAGGCTAAGTCCCTTCTATGTACATGTTCTATATACAGGTTTATACTTGAAAAGTAAGAAAACTGTACAATAGCCACAAAAATTAGAAATACTTTGAATAACAGAAATACATAAATTATATGTAACATTACACGTGAGGACTTCAGAAGAATCATAGAGCAGCAACACAAAACAGGGGAAATGCGAGCTGGTCCAGTGGGGGTCCTCCACTGCCTCATTGCTGCCCAGGCCTGGTAATACATTGAACAATTTACATTGGTATTTTAGATATTTTTTTGTCCCATGTACACAGAAAAGGAGTCTCTGCGAAGAAGGAGACAGTACTAAATCACAAATAAGCAACATACACACAATACCATTGAACGGTAATTGCCTCAGAAGACCCAGAGGGTTTGGGGAAAACTATAATCAAGAGAAGTGACTTTCACATGAAATACATCATTGTAACCTTCCAATACAATAAAAAATGTCAATATATTGGGAATTGAAATAGATTACCAAGAAATGTTCACATCATAGAAATCTAGTTGAGAACTTCAAAAAAGTTGGTCATAGACTTTCGCCTTCTAACAACCCAAGTCTACGGGACCACAGCAATCTGTTCCACACAATTCTTCACACATTTTTGGTCAGTAGCCTTTCACAAGCCTCAGGCTTAAATTACATTGTTTCTAGTGAGAAGAAATCGAAGAGCCTTTTTGGAAATTAGTGAGGTCTATGATAAGTCCCTACCAAGTCGTCTCTTGACCTATATATGTAGATTCAATTTAGGTAGATTTCCCTTTAACATTAAAAATTTTACAGAATGTTCAATTATGAATATCCAGCACAAGACTGTTCCGATCTTTAGCAAAGAGCCGTTTATTCCAACCATTTCAACCAACATAAAAAGTTATTTGTGTACATAGTTTGCTTTATTCATTGTATACTACTTTTTTATTCAATATTTTAATAGATGTAAAACTTAAATTTGATATAAAAAACAGTAAAGGAAAATATTTGCACTTCCCAAACTATTTACAACTGTAAAAGTTAATAAAAGGTGTTTTTTTCCCCCATGTATTGTCACCTTGCTGTTTTAAGGCAGTGATTTACTGTATATGCTTACTTCAGCTGGTTAAGCACCTCTCATATTAGTAGGCCGAACTCCCCAATTACGGTAGAATAGGCTGACAATCTAATGGGGGCCACAGACTTTCTCTCATACGGTAGAAGCTAGGTGAAGCATCGGACATGTTTTAATTCAATCTGTCCAATCATTGAGGAAAGGTATCATCAAGAGTTGTCTGCAGCATATTTTCACCCTCCCCATTGTAACAAACATGAATGTTTGGCCAAACAAAGGGTTTATGTTCAGGGTGGTGTCAGGAGAAATTACCACTGTTCAGTTTGAGTCACGAATATCCCAAGACTGGTTTACACGGGTATGACATGACGACAGCAGATAACCTGATGATGTCGGTGACAGCTCCTCCAGGCCACTCGCTTGTCTCCACGTCACGATGTCTGTAAACACTCATTGCTGTTGGAGATCCTCTTTTTTCATTGTGCGGACTGCACATTTACGACTCTGTTCACATCACATTTTTTCCTTTATGTTCCGCATATACACAAAAGTAAAAATCTTCCAATGTATGTGCCGAACACAAGGGCTATATATGCCACTGAATGTCAAAGTAGCAAGTGTCACCTATTCCAAGTGGAATACTTTTGTGGTGATCCCAAAAAAATAAGATATTGCAGCAGAATACACCTTCCTATAAATGAATGCTGAGACATGGCAGTCTGACAAAACCCAAAAAGACACTAGTTTTGGAAATTGGGGATCTTTATGGAAATATATTGACGCATAAGTCAAAAGAAATGACTAAATGTGAACAGACGTAAGCAAATTCTGACAGCACTGATCGGCAAAATGACAACAAGGATAAAATACAGTGCAGAAATCCAGCAAGAGACATTTATACTTCCCCTAAATCCCCCAGGAAAAAGGTTTACTTTATGACCAGCCGCCCAAGAAGGCGGCAAAGTGACTAAAATCGCAGACAAGTGCACGCTCTCAAACAACAAAGCATGGATAGGGGCTAAAGACACCAGAAGAGTTGCCTGGACATTCAGTATTGCACATCATAAATCCACCTTCCAGATTTAGCACCTTCGGATCACCTAAAAAGTAGCAGAGAGGGACCGTCCTACATGTGTAATATTAGCAGTATATCTGCACAAACCTCAGAATGCAGCAAGGCTATAAAACCAGATTGGTTAGTGTTATTGAGTAAATGTGCAGAATCCCTCAGGAGCACGACATCTGCACTGAAAACAGCGGATGTCAAGATGAAGGTAGTAAGGAACACTGCACTTCAAATTTACCATTCACAGATGCCATGGAGGTACAGTATGGAAAATCTCAGCTCCGCATGGCCAGTATGGATGGTGGACAATCATTGCAGAGCTGTACTAGAGCAGCATTCTTCCATGGATGACACATTCCCATTTTAAAATAGTTAAATTCTTAATTTAGGATACAGTGGTTTCCGCAGCGGACCATAAAGCGTAGTGCTGAAAACAGACAGTAAGGGATGATGTATAAATGTGCAATTCATGCAGCAAGCAGAGGTTTTGTGAAACCACGCAGCCTGTCCTACCAGTCAAGTTTTTTTTGTAGGAAACCTAGATGAACTATTCCCAACTGTATATACTTTTTCCGGGACTCTGCACCATACCACTATCACTGCATATTTCTATCTTGTAAATAACGGATTCATTCAATTCACCTGCACGTGCGTAAAATAAAAAGCCGTCTTTAGGCTTAGTTCACACGCAGCGGTTATGCTACAGCTTTAAACGCCAACAGCCCTGTGCCGCTGCGGTCTTTCCACAGCTCCTCTGCTCAACCACTTTATTGTGCAGACAGAGATGTTTTAACAGCAAAAAGTGAGCCTGCAAGATTAAGCGATTGCAGGGAAACCGTAGAAAGACCACAACAGCAAAGCGTGTATGAACATAGCCTTAACCACCGGGGGGATATGCTATGGATTTTCCATCCAGACGTCTCAGCAGCACATTACAAATACTTAATTGTGTTCTGTGTGAACATATACAGGGAGCATAAAACAGTCATGTAATATTGAACAAGTGGGAGAAAAAAAACACATTACATGACAGGAGAGCAAAGCCAAAGTGGACCCTTGAATCTGGGCACTTCGTAGAGGTACTCAAATAAAGTGCACTCTTATGGAGTCAAATGCAGGTTAAAGTGTACCTAAACTATTAGATCAATGGGGGCCTGGGTCCTAAGACCCCACTGATCGTTCATAAGACTGTGCAGAGCCCCTCAGCCTCCGCATGTCAGTTTAAGGGCTCAATACACGGCTGTGCACATCCTCACGCAGGAGATCAGTCTAAGCGCTTCATACAGTCTTTTGAGCAATCAGTGAGGGGAACTGGATTCCCACAGATCTACAGAAAGTTTAGGGGGCGAGAACACAAAAAAACAACTATTCCAAGTTTAGTTACACTTTAATAATACTCCACTTGATGTGTTCGTTCAGCAAAGTATTTTCTTACATTAGCAATTAAAGTAAGATGTAATAAAAAGACTGATCCAACGACAGCCTGAAGCAGTTTATGTACAGTACACACGAAGCATTTTTGAGGGGGGTTTCCCGCGGCGGAAATGCATCAAAAACGCTTGGAATTGGTCTGCCATGCATAGCAATGCAAATCCACATGTGCTGTGCACATGATACGGAAATTTCCGCTCCGAATTTGAATTGCGTTAAAAAACACAACACTACCATTGTTCGGGCGTTTCCGCCGTGAATTCGCACCCATTGACTTGAATTGAAAAGCAGCAAAACCACAGGTAACCTGTGGATTTGCTGCCTTTGAATTAAAGTCAATGGGCGCAAATTCACGGCGGAAACACGCCGCATGTGGTACCCAAGTCGGGAGAGGAGGCTACTACTCCTTTCATCCAATCGCTGCTCTCGCTGAGCAGCGTGGCTGGAAGGAGTAGTAGTCTGCTCTGCCCAGCCCGCGTGCCTGCAATGTAAAAAAAAAAAAAAAAAAAAAGGAAAATAATAAAAAAAACAACTTTTATACTCGCCTGTCCGGCGCCGTCCAGTGTCAATCCTCTCCTACTGGCGGCTGGCACTGTGGGGAGCGGGCTCACTTCCCGCAGTGTACTGAGCTGCCAGGACCTGCAGTGACGTCAGTGATCAGCTGATCGGTCACACGACCAGTCAGCTGATGCTCACGTCACCGCAGGTACTGTACTGACAGGACCTGTGGTGACGTAGCGATCAGCTGATCAGTCACGAGACCGATCAGCTGATGCTTACATCACCGAAGGTACTGTCAGTACAGTACCTTTGGTGACGTCAGCATCAGCTGATCGGTCAAGTGACCGATCAGCTGATGCTCAGGTGACCTCCCCGTGGGAGCATTCTCAAGAATGCTCCCACGGTGTTTAGCTCACTGGAACAGCTGATCTTCAGCTGATGAACCCCAGTGACCTCCTGCAGCAATGTATACTGACAGGGGGTGATTTTACACTCCTGTCAGTGTACATTGCTGTCTTCTACAGCAGTGACATCATTGATTGCTGATATCACTGCTGTAGAAGTGACACGGATCGTTGAGGGACAATCGGCGATGATCGTGGACTGCGTCATGACATCGGACCGGTGAGGGATATGGTTGTTTGAGTTTTTCCTTTTTTTTCAGAAGATCGATGGCTTCGCGGAGGCGTACAATAAAGTTTTTTTTTAAAAAAACATGTGTTTTTTATTTCATTAAAATACTTTATTCTGGACATGTTTTTATTCAAAAGGCGGCGACTATTTTACCGTCTTATAGACGCCCTCCATTACTAACCTGGGTTTCACGTCAGAAGCCAATATAAGGCTGATGTGAACCCCAACCCCATTACCCCCTGCAACCGCTACAGATTTGGCGCATCTTATAGATGTGCCATTTCTGGGACTGCTGAGGGGTGTTATTAGCTGCGGAGGGGGCTAGTATCCATGGCCTGGAGTGCTGAGTGTTGATAGGGGCATAGCGGCTAACGAAACAGCTGTGAGATGTTAATTATGGGCAGGGAAAAGGTTTGCCTAATGGCACCTTCCCAGGCTATAATTAGCAGCTCACAGCAGTCGCATAAATTACATGGATATAAATGCTAATGAAGATTGGGTGAATGGGACTAGCCGACACCCAGCTCACTTTGTTTGGTGATGACAAGGTGCCAATCAGACCTTTTCATGACCAAACTTAATTAAAGTAAAGAGTTAAATAAACACACAGAGCAAACACTTTATTTGAAATAAAACAGACACATTCTTTAATCATTTAAATGAACCAAAATACTCACCCCAGTTCTTAATCCAAGGGTTTAAGCAATGTCCCACCAAATAACGTTATTTAGCTCCAAAACGCATTCATTGATGTACAAAAACGCTTCAAAAATCACTTCAAAAACCAAATGTAAAAACGCGTCAAAAAAGCATGTAAATCTGCATGTGTTTTTTCTGCCAGAGAGAGGCAAAAACGCTCAGGAAATTTCTGCTTCAAATCCGCATTTTGTGCACATAGGCTAAAAATGTCATCGTCCTGTTTCTTTCATGAATAATACCTACATAATACATCTCAGCAGCACACCATCATATCTAGAAACCATGAATTCATAAAGGCATATTACCATGTCTTAAATGATTGCTAGAATATGCCACTATTGGTGGGATTCAGATCAAATCGATGAGAAAAAAAGGGTCTGCAGCAGGGATTCAGTGCCACAGCCTCATCTTGAACAGCGGTGTGCTGAGTTAGTGAGGCAGGCTGCAGCACTTTCACACTCTGGATCAACAGGCTTCCATGAGGTCAGACTACTACAAAAGTATCCTAGAAATATGTCATCATTTATCATCTGGGCCCTTTAAGATGATCATAGACATAAGTTAGCTGGTGGCTGATCAGCTATCAACTCCGGGAATCTGGGAAGATTCTGGGAAGATTAGTTCAGACAGATATTTACCTGGTAGGAGAGAGAATCAGTACATGCCACCATTTATCTAATCTGAATGGCCACCTTTTCCAAAGTAAGAAAGTTGTGTCCCTTCAACTGGCTCTTAAACTTTCTAGAACTGCAGCGATAGTCTGCAGACAGAGAACCACAGGACCGAATTTGAGGCAAATACACTTATATTCTCGGGTCAGTAAAAATATTTTACAATGCCGATGTTGCATTCATTTATCTTTTAGCCTAGGATGAAGCAATGTACAATCTGCCCTCTCTGGTCAGGACGTCCACAGATGCGGTACTCAGATACCAGACAAAAACACTGGTTATCACCTGAAAAGATGCCAACGAGGAGGAACGGTGCAGGTCACCATGTACAGGTACGGAGTAGTAAGAATTCTATCTTCATGATGGAGGCCTTTTAAACTTTATTTCTAAAGCCATAAAACGTTCTTCTAAATTATGTACAGTATCAGTGCTGAGTGATATTGTATTTCTTAGGCTCTATTCACACAACCAGTTGATATTTCCATTTTTGGGATCATAAAATTGGAAATAAAATACTCTGGTGCAGGATCCATTCATTTAAATGGGAATTAAGGTGTTATAAAGTGTCTCTCATTTGCCTCCTTTCCAGGTGCTATCATTTGCTCTCTGTAATGGATCCAGTTTTTTTAATGCTGGATTCTTTACAAATGGATGAAAACTGGATATGTGAACAGAAGCTTCCTAGACATATAAAAGTACTAGGTCCACTGGACGTTATGTAAAACTAAATATAGAACAAACGGTATTAAATACAAAGAAGGAAACAACGGAATTACAGCAAATGATAACATGTGGCTTTGCTGAGGTACAGGAAGGGAAACACCGCAGTGAGGATTTCATTTTGAGAAATGGTGCGGCTGAGCCACATTGTAAGAGGAGGAACCTGTGGGAACATCGGCAGAATAAATTGACATGTATGGATATTAAATCTGATTGGAAGTATAATGCAGATATTCCTCACAGTTTGCACATGAGATTCCTTCTGTCTGGGAAATCTGCTTTCTTAAACAGTAGAAGCACTAGGTTTCAGATTTAAAGTGAATCTGTCACCAGGTTTTTGCTATATATCTGAGGGCAGCCTGATGTAGGTGAGGAGATCCTGATTCCAGTGAGGTGTCCCTTTCTAGGCTGCTTGCTGCAGTTTTGATAAAATCACAGTTTTATCTGCTGCAGAACTAGCAGTGCTCTGAATGCGGAGCTCTGTATAACCCCACACAGCACTGATTGGCAGCTTTCTGCCCATGCACAGTGTATACAGAAAGCTGCCAATCAGTGGTGGGGGTGGGCTTGAACTTCCTGGCAGCAAGTTTACTAGTCCTCTAATAAGCTCCTTCTGATAACACCGTGATTTTATCAAAACAGCGGCCAGCAGTCCAGTAAGTGGCATATCACTGGAATCAGGGTCTGTCCCTTTAAAGAAATCCCATGGACAAGTTGTGTGTTCATATAGTAAATCCACTGTATGTGTCCCATGTGCTTGAACCCTAAAGGAACACTCCTTGTAAAACTGACACATGGCGTTAAGCCCAGTGCAGGGCTTTAGTGGGCGCTACTGCTCATGCACTGAGCCCTGCATGAAGAATAAGGCTTTTTCACTAGGCATTTTTGGGGAGAGCTCCTGTGGCACACATTAAGCAAATCTATAGGCTTTCTTCTCCCTGTCTGGCCAGTATACGTCATGGATCCCATGTGGTTTCTGCATGGAATCGTTAGTCCGCAAAGAGGTAATCAAGAAATAACTTGACTCCGCAGAACACAGTATCAGTATTACAGGAATTATTCCTTTAAAGTGAAATAATGCACCTCCCCATTTACAAAGGTAGTAACAGTGGAATACAGACTAGAATATAGAAAATGCGACCATCAGACCACCACTACGGAGTCACATTATTGTCAGAGGAGTCATGTCAGGTGTGCTGGGAATGAGTGTTGGGGGGAGTAGTGCATACGCACCCTACGAAAACCCCATACATATAATATAGGATGTGGGCATCATTCCTCCTGTAACTGGCTGATGGACGGCCATATCCCCACAGTCAGGCAAGCTTTTGGTCCTTTGTGGATTGAACGCACACATATCTACCGATTATAGGTACCAAGAAGTTGGGTTCAGACTGCAGTTTGATGTCTGTAGCAACATTCACGCCGTTACCAAAACATAACTAAAAGTGTCTCTTTTTCTATGTCTACTTGAAAACTTAGTGCACCAGGTAAAAGTTCCAATACAAAGGTTTATTGCCATAAATATTGTTTGTATATTAAATATGTCCCATGTAGTTGGGGGGAAAAAACCCTTTCCAAGTCCTCCAGAAAATAAAAGCACAGATTTGGGGTTTATTCTTAATACTGACAAGAGAAGGACTGGTCCTGCTTTTATTCCCTGGGGTTGTAGTCAATGTGCAATTCCCTGGCAGGGATTCTCAGATCATACTTGTCTGTAGTGGTTCTCTATCCTGGGACACAGCGTGTCCCTCCGCTTGTTGGAGTGGTTTCATGGAGTCAGAAGATCTCATTAGTTAAGTTTTGGTTGCTGGACTATTTTTGTCAGCTTCTTTGTAATCTTTCATTAGTGATGTGAATACCTGCAATACAGACAGGAGGCAAATCAGACAAGATAGATAGCAAGCAGATAAAGCCATTACTGTGCCAAAATCAGGATCTACAATATTAGAAGGAGTCATCTAGCTGCATATATATATCGCTGTTAGATGACCCCTCTAAAGCATTATTGGACTTAAAGACATTCAAGCATGTAGATTAGAAAACTAACAAAAAAAACAGCTCTTTTACATATAAGAAAAACATGGATTTCTTTGAAATAAGACATCAGATCGCAGATATTAAGGTATCATTTTATTCAGCTTCCTGTGACTTACGTGTCCATATAGACGGCTTAGGGTGCTTTCACATTGCACTTTTCTGCATGTTTGTGGATCCTGTCGTGGTTTACGTCTGAACCCCCCGCAAAATGGGATTCGGACGTATTTGCCGATGGGGCCATAAACTATAATGCGGGCAGAGCGTAGTAGACTGCGCCTAGGTGTCTGCCTCCAGTAGGTGTATACGCCCGAAAATGATGCACAATAGATCACACGTTGACTCTGTCCCATTATAGTCTATGGCCCTATCGGCGCAAACATCAAAATCCAATTTTGCGGGGCAGTTTGGACGCATGTCCCGACGAGTCCCACGGACGTGGAGTAAAGCGCAATGTAAAAGCATCCTTAGAAGGGTTGATCCTATTGACAGATTCCCTTTAAATCATACCGTGAACCTCCTCACAAGATGAAGCCGGTTACCTAAAGACCTCTGGGCCTTCGCACTAACCTGGGTCCACTTTTTATTACTGTTTTGCATTTGAATGGCGGCTATGCAGTTAAACAGCTTCTCCGCTGTAATGTCTTCAGGCAGTTTTGTGAGGAACTGTGCTATATGAATAAAGTCCATCTGTAAAAGAATATCTTCATATAATCGCAAGATTCCCAGAGCCGTCCTAAACAAGAACTCCTCCCCATCCCTGCAGAACACGTCCCACACTCGACAGGCCAGATCAAGTGGCAGAGATTTACTGTACAGTGTGAAGATCCTGGAGGCAAAAAAGACAAAGCAAACTCAAACACATTCATTGAAACCCACGGTGTATGGACTTAGGAGAGAACATGTTATCTAGAAAGTGTCTAACCACCAGAGTGTAAGATGCTGAGAGATGGACTGTAGCAACAATCCAGAAGTAAATTGAATTTTATGACAAAAAAATTAAAAACTTTCCCAACATGCAACAAGTACTTCATAATTAAGAAGTAGTTACCACAAATGAACGTATCTATACGTCTCTGATTGGGACAGAGTGCAAACAATGGCTTAACAGATAGCTCTTGCTGTAACAGCCATGGTGGGTGATAGAACCCATCCTAACCGCTTAGATGCCACAGTAAATAGCAACAGTAGAACCTAAGTGGTTAAGAAAAGAGGGCCCAGTCTTTCACTCCACTGCAATCCAAACATGTGCTGCTCATTGTTTCTTTGGAAACCAGAAGCCAAACAATGGTCTTCAAGTCTACCATCTACAGAAGCCAGAAGTAAGGTCTAATATGCATATTATAATTACACCATTGATCAGAACATTAAATGTTCAAGACCCATAATAAAAAAATTCAATAACGTTTTTTTTTTATTATTATTATTCCTTTTTTTAAAAAGAAAGAGAAAGAAAAAAACCCTGACCCTGGACCAACACTGATCATTCACTGTCCGACTGAAGGAAACAGCTGAGTGTTTGACCCCCACCAAAAACTGATCACTGATCCTGTGTAGTTGGACAGCAGGGTCCTATCAGGGTGTGGGCAGACGGGAGAAACATCAGGCGACACCAAGAAAGCTCACAGCCTGGTACTATCTTCTTTCATACCACAAGAGAACTTTACAGGATACACATGCAGGACCATTTACAGGATACACATGCAGGACGAATTACAGGATACACATGCAGGATCATTTACAGGATACACATGCAGGACCATTTACAGGATACACATGCAGGACCAATTACAGGATACACATGCAGGACCATTTACAGGATACACATGCAGGACCAATTACAGGATACACATGCAGGACCAATTACAGGATACACATGCAGGACCATTTACAGGATACACATGCAGGACCATTTACAGGATACACATGCAGGACCATTTACAGGATACACATGCAGGACCATTTACAGGATACACATGCAGGACCATTTACAGGATACACATGCAGGACCAATTACAGGATACACATGCAGGACCATTTACAGGATACACATGCAGGACCAATTACAGGATACACATGCAGGACCATTTACAGGATACACATGCAGGACCAATTACAGGATACACATGCAGGACCATTTACAGGATACACATGCAGGACCATTTACAGGATACACATGCAGGACCATTTACAGGATACACATGCAGGACCATTTACAGGATACACATGCAGGACCATTTACAGGATACACATGCAGGACCATTTACAGGATACACATGCAGGACCAATTACAGGATACACATGCAGGACCATTTACAGGATACACATGCAGGACCATTTACAGGATACACATGCAGGACCAATTACAGGATACACATGCAGGACCATTTACAGGATACACATGCAGGACCATTTACAGGATACACATGCAGGACCATTTACAGGATACACATGCAGGACCATTTACAGGATACACATGCAGGACCAATTACAGGATACACATGCAGGACCATTTACAGGATACACATGCAGGACCAATTACAGGATACACATGCAGGACCATTTACAGGATACACATGCAGGACCAATTACAGGATACACATGCAGGATCATTTACAGGATACACATGCAGGACGAATTACAGGATACACATGCAGGATCATTTACAGGATACACATGCAGGACCAATTACAGGATACACATGCAGGATCATTTACAGGATACACATGCAGGACCAATTACAGGATACACATGCAGGACCATTTACAGGATACACATGCAGGACCAATTACAGGATACACATGCAGGATCATTTACAGGATACACATGCAGGACCAATTACAGGATACACATGCAGGATCATTTACAGGATACACATGCAGGACCAATTACAGGATACACATGCAGGACCAATTACAGGATACACATGCAGGATCATTTACAGGATACACATGCAGGACGAATTACAGGATACACATGCAGGATCATTTACAGGATACACATGCAGGACCAATTACAGGATACACATGCAGGATCATTTACAGGATACACATGCAGGACCAATTACAGGATACACATGCAGGATCATTTACAGGATACACATGCAGGACCAATTACAGGATACACATGCAGGACCAATTACAGGATACACATGCAGGACCATTTACAGGATACACATGCAGGACCATTTACAGGATACACATGCAGTACCATTTACAGGATACACATGCAGGACCATTTACAGGATACACATGCAGGACCAATTACAGGATACACATGCAGGATCATTTACAGGATACACATGCAGGACCAATTACAGGATACACATGCAGTACCATTTACAGGATACACATGCAGTACCATTTACAGGATACACATGCAGTACCATTTACAGGATACACATGCAGTACCATTTACAGGATACACATGCAGGACCAATTACAGGATACACATGCAGGACCAATTAAAGGATACACATGCAGGACCATTTACAGGATACACATGCAGGACCATTTACAGGATACACATGCAGGACCATTTACAGGATACACATGCAGGACCATTTACAGGATACACATGCAGGACCATTTACAGGATACACATGCAGGACCATTTATAGGATACACATGCAGGACCAATTACAGGATACACATGCAGGACCAATTACAGGATACACATGCAGGACCAATTACAGGATACACATGCAGGACCATTTACAGGATACACATGCAGGACCATTTACAGGATACACATGCAGGACCATTTACAGGATACACATGCAGGACCATTTACAGGATACACATGCAGGACCATTTACAGGATACACATGCAGGACCATTTACAGGATACACATGCGGGATCATTTACAGGATACACATGCAGGACCATTTACAGGATACACATGCAGGACCATTTACAGGATACACATGCAGGACCATTTACAGGATACACATGCAGGACCATTTACAGGATACACATGCAGTACCATTTACAGGATACACATGCAGGACCATTTACAGGATACACATGCAGGACCATTTACAGGATACACATGCAGGACCATTTACAGGACACACATGCAGGACCATTTACAGGATACACATGCAGGACCATTTACAGGATACACATGCAGGACCATTTACAGGATACACATGCAGGACCATTTACAGGATACACATGCAGGACCATTTGTCACACACATGGCTTTTTTTCTATGTACCAAGTGAGCAGATGAGCAGTTGCATATCTAATGACCCCTGTGCATTACATTCTTATCATTTACGGCTTTGCAGGATGTAAATGTGCAGTTATGATGATCATCCCAAAAGAGAATTACGGTAACCGTAGTTTCTTCTGAAAGAGGGACAAAATCATGCATGACCCCAGAATGTAATAAAATTTACAGAAAACAAAAGCATCATTCGCTTCATTTACAATCTGAATAAATAATACGTAAAAGGGGTGTACAATAGGCAATTCTGTGTAAAAGTACATATATTTGTGAGTGAGGAGGGCTCACTGCTCTCCACGTAGCATACCAGTCTATCAGGTAGAGGTCTGGAGTAAGACTATAGGAATTGAAGTGCAGGAAAAGCTTGGGGAGATTTTCCTCAAAGAATACTTCAAAGGCTGCAAAGTACTTCAGCATCTAGAAAGGAGAGAGATAAAAGAGAAGTGATTGTACCCAGGAGAGAGCTGTCAACTAGCAGTTGTTAGTGTCTTACTAAGGCCCACTGATGGATACACATCTATTCATCCTTCTAAAGGCCCCAAACACAGACCAACGACGGCCTCATGTGCAGATATCGATGTGTTCAGCCAACTCTACATGTGTATGGGGGCCCAGGAGAAATGATTGTCGGGAAAGATGTCCGACTTCAGTCTGCCGATCAGCCGCTGGCAGAGATGTCTGGTGACAGGGCTTTCTCATGGAGAACACAGGAGTGGTCAGCAGAATGAGTGCTCTTGTGTTTGAGAAAGCCAGAAGAGATGGTGCTTGGCATTGTACAGACGGCTTAAAGAAATTCAAGTGTATATTCGTATAAGGGTATATTCACACACAGCAACATTTTTCTACAACAACCCTATTCATCTCAAGGAGGTCTGCAGAAATCCATGCAGAAAAGACGGATTTTGGTAAAACCTTACCTGTAAAATCCTTTTCAGCGAAGGAAGGAAGGGAGACACAGACATTACTAGTGGGTAGGCGGAGCCCCACAGGATAGTTCACCTCAGATTAGAAAAAGTGACGACCGGCCCCTCCAGCTTAGGCTCCTCCTACTCCCATGTTCTTCAGTCCGTACACAAGCTAAGGAAGAGCAGATAACACCAGCGGAACAACACAACCCCTTCCGAAAATTCAGCATATAACAGAAAAAACACACAGTCCCAGGCACTACTCACTGGACCTGACAACTGCGATGAGCTGGCAATGCTGGAACAGAGCCCTAGTGCGCCAACCCCAGACCAGATGACCACCATCAGAGAGGAGTCGCGCCGCATCTAGAAAACAATAATGCACTTCTGCCATGGGAGGGTGCTGTGTCTCCCTTCCTTCCTTCGCTGAAAAGGATTTTACAGGTAAGGTCTTACCAAAATCCGTCTTTCAGCAGCAGAAGGGAAGGAAGGGAGACACAGATCCATTACTAGTGGGACGTCCCAAAGCAGTCCGGAACTCAAGGGTGGGAAACAGTAGCAGAATCGCCAACACCCCAACAACATAGTCAAGCACGCAACAAGCGCCAAAACTAGATAAAGAGAAAACCTAAACCACCGCCGCCTGCAGGACCCTGCGTTCCAAGGCCGCATCGGCGGAAGCACTCACGTCCACTTTATAAAATTTAGTAAAAGTGTGAACGGAGCGCCAGGTAGCCGCCCGGCAGAGCTGCGCTGCCGAGGCCCCCTGATGAAAAGCCCACGACGAACCAACAGCTCTCGTGGAATGAGCTCGAACCTTAACCGGACAAGGCTCGCCCTTGAGCCGGTACGCTTCCAGGATAGCCGAACGTATCCACTGAGCTATAGTGTCCTTGGAGGCCCGCTGACCATGCCGACGACCAGCAGGAATCACAAAAAGAGAGTCCGACTTCCGAAACCCTTGCGTGATTGAAAGATAGAACTTCAAAGCCCGCACCAAATCCAACGAGTGCAAGGCTCGCTCCTTTGGACTTTTCGGATTCGGACAGAGGGAGGGCAACACGATGTCCTGATTGACGTGGAAATGCGACACCACTTTAGGCAGAAAATCGCCACGGGTACGAAGCCCCACGCGATCCGGGTGGAACTCCAGAAAAGGGGGCGAGCAAGACAGTGCCGCCAACTTAGAAACCCTTCTCAAGGAGGTGACCGCCACCAGGAAGGCCACCTTCCAAGAAAGCAAGTAAAGCGTAGCTGAATCCATAGGCTCAAACGGCCCATGCTGAAGAGCCTCCAAGACTAGATTGAGCCGCCAAGGAGCCACAAACGCCCTCCGAGGCGGAAACTGACGTGCAACCCCGCGAAAAAATGAGCGCACATCCCTGACCGAGGCAATAGCCTTCCGAAAAAGCACGCATAGTGCAGATACCGGACCCCGCAAGGTACCAACCACCAGACCCTTGGCCAAACCACATTGCAAAAAAGCCAAGAAGTTGGGAATGGAAAAAACCCTCGGGTTCCTTGACGATCCAGAACACCATGAATAGAAGGCCTCCCAAGTTCTGTGATAAATCCTAGTCGTAGCTGGACCTCTGGCCACCCGCAAGGTGGCAATGACCTCGGCCGAAAACCCACGACGGGTCAATATCTCGGTCTCAAGAGCCACGCCGTCAAACGAAGTGACTTCAGGTCCGGATGACGAATGGGCCCTTGGGTTAACAGGTCCGGGTGAAGAGGCAGTGGAAACGGAGGCGCCGCCAGAAGAGACACCAGCGTTGAATACCACGCCCTCCGCGGCCAATCCGGCGCCACCAAAATTGCCGGAATTCGTTCGAGTTTGATCCGCCGGACCACCAGAGGAAGTAAGTATACCGGCGGAAACACGTAGATCAGCTTGAACTGGTCCCACGGGGCAACTAGAGCATCTACCGCCACAGCCTCTGGGTCCCTGTACCTGGACATGAACGTCGGAATCCTGGCGTTCAGCCTGGATGCCATCAAGTCCACCTGGGGAGTACCCCAACGGGAGCACAGCAGTGCAAAAACATCCGGATGAAGACTCCGGGATCCACCTGCTCGCGACTGAGGAAGTCCGCCGTGATATTCAGCACTCCTGGGATGTGAATCGCGGAGATGGCTGGAACCCTGGACTCGGCCCATACCAGAATCCGCGAGACCTCCATCGTGAGTCTGGAACTCCTCGTCCCGCCCTGATGGTTGATATACGCGACAGCTGCTGCATTGTCCGTCTGAATCCGGACCAGCAGACCGCTCAAGGGGACCGTCCAATGTCGGAGGCAGAGAAAAATCGCTCTCAACTCCAGGATGTTGATCGGCAGAGACGACTCCTCTGACGACCAGACCCCCTGAACCCAGAGATCGTTCCAAACACCCCCCCCCAGCCAGTCAGGCTGGCATCGGTGGTAATGACCGACCACCGTGGGAGGAGGAAGGATTTCCCCAGGGATAAAGCCTCCGAACGTAACCACCATCCAAGAGACTCTCGCACCCTGCGGGAGATACTGACACAGCGATCTAGCGAAGCCGGCGATCGATCCCAACGGGTCAGAATAAGATTTTGGAGACCCCGGGAATGAAATTGTGCAAACGGTACCGCTTCCATTGCCGCCACCATCAGACCCAGGTGCATACACTTCCGAAGGGACATCGCCATCGCCGACCTCATATCCTGGACATGGTGATGAAGGTTCGCTTGTTTGTCTGGAAGCAGGGACACCACTGCCCGTACCGTGTCGAAATGCATCCCCAAGAACAGAATTGACTGCGACAGCTCCAATGACTACTTCTTCCAATTAACCAGCTACCCGAAGTCCTCCAGGTGCTGAAGGGAGAGATCGCAAGCTGTCACCGCCTCCTCCGCTGTGGGCGACACAATTAACAGGCCGTCCAGGTAGGGGAGAATCGTAACTCCTTGCCTTCGAAGGAGCGCCATGAGTGGCGCCAGTATTTTTGTAAAAACCCTGGGCGCCGAGGCCAACCCGAATGGTAGGGCCACAAACTGGTAATGGGCCTGACCTATGGCGAAACGCAGGAAGCGCTGGTGAGCCCTGCCGATAGGGACATGCAAATAGGCGTCGCGGATGTCGATCGACACCAAGAAATCGTACTGCGACAGGGCCGCCACGACAGAGCGAAGAGCCTCCATACGGAATTTCCGGGTCCGGACATGAACATTCAATTCTTTGAGGTCCAGAATGGGGCGAAACTTGTCCTCCTTTTTGGGGACCACAAAAAGGTTGGAGTAAAACCCCCTTCCCCGGTCCTCCGGCGGAACCGGAACCACCACACCCTGCTGCAGAAGAGAGTCGACCTCCCGCAGCAGTGCGGCAGCCAGCTTGGGCTCGGACGGGATGCGAGACTGACGAAACCTGTCCCGGGGTCGAGAATGAAATTCTATGAAATAGCCTGCCGACATAACCCGCGTTACCCAGGCGTCCGATACGTGGGACGCCCAAATCGACCCGAACTGAAGCAGACGACCTCCCACCCGAGAGCCCTCGAGAGGGCTCCTGGCGTCAGTCCGCCTTAGCGGGCTTTTTGTCAACCTCCCGTTTGTCCTGACGGAAATGTTGTTTCCAGGGTGTACGGGATTTCTGGGTGGTCTTCTTTCCGGAAGACGAAGGACGACCCGATCTCCAAGAGGGCTGACCGAACCGTCCCCTGGGCCGAAAGGGCTGACGACCACTACCGGCACTTGACTTGCCAGACGTAGAAGCCGCTGCTTTTCGCTGCGGCAAAGCCGAATCCTTGGCCTTAGCAATCAGCTCCGTGAGGTCCGAACCAAAAAGCTGACCGCTCTTGTATGCCAGACTCAACAAACCTTGTTTGGATACCGCGTCTCCAGTCCACTGTTTAAGCCACAGTGCTCTTCTGACTGTGACGGCCGAGGATTGAGCCCTGGACAGAACCGAAGTAGTATCCAGCACTGCGTCCCTGCCATATCGGGCCGCCTCTTCCAACAGCTGGAAGAGCCTTTCCACCTGAGACAGCGGAGACCCATCTTGCCACGCTGTCCGCAGCTGATCCAACCACCGCAGAGAAGCCTCACCAGCCCACATGGCCCCCAAGGCCGCTCGGAATCCATGACCCGCGGCCTCGTAGATGGACTTCGCCGCTAACTCCGTCCTTCTGTCCAGCGGGTCCTGTAGACTCGCCTTCCCTTTAACAGGAAGCAAAGAGGATTTGCTCAGCTGAGACAATGACACGTCCACGTCAGGCGAGGGGACCCAATTAGCGATCGTCTCCGAGGAGCAGGGGTACAGGGCATCAAAAAACCGCATCCCCTGGAAGCGTTTATCCGGACACAGGCGTTCTTTCTCCTGATACAGCCGGGCCGACTTGCCAGGGCGCCTCGTCACCTCTTCAGACAGCTGTAACGCTTCCCGCATAGCCCCAATAAAAGCGTCCACGCGGCCCGAAAGCGAAGCGGAGCGACCCTGCCGATCCTCTTCATCAGAATCGGAAATCTCACCATCAGAGTCTGTCGGTGATTCCGGAACCTCCGACGCACTGCGCGGAGGAGACGGCGCCACCACAGGCCTGTGGCGCTTCTTGCCTCGTGACGTCGTTTGGGACTTAGCTGATACCCAATGACCCAGGAGGTCCGACAGACTGTCAATGGAGCGAGAGAGCGCTTCCACTTTAACATCACTGAGACCCCCGACCAGTGTCGAACCTGACGCCGTCGAAGACCCCGGCGTATCAGGTACGCGTGACAGATCCTGAAGCGGACCGGGAGAGAGGTCCGCTCCCCCTGGTCCCTGATCTGACATGCCCCCACACAGTTGCGAAAGTCGCGGATAAGGCGGTAATAACCCCTTACAATGGGTACAGTAACCGAGGAAGTGTGATCCCGCTACCACAGCCTGTTCCTCGCAAAAAAATCACCAAGCACTGAAGGGTTAAAGCTCCTCCAGAGCTACCCCAGCTGCCTGCAGAGTAAAAGTTAACCTAACAGACTAGGGAGATGCGCGCTCTGATCCCAGAAGCATGCACTCCAGAACAGGTTAACTGCCTTGATGAGGCCAGACCCCTCAGAAGGGGTTAATGCTGCTGACCACACAATACCCCTTTGCCTTAAAAGGACAGAGGTGTGTGGGTCCCAGAGCCTCCTCAGCAGGGAGATAGCAGCGCCGGATATAGCACACCCTGTCTGCCTTAACAGGCCAGCAGTAAGGTGCTCTGTGCTGCAACAGTGAGCAAACGGAACCTTCTGCTTTAAAAGGCAGAAGTGACTCACCAGCTGGCCGCGATGACTGCTCTTCTCTAGGGAGGTGTAGAGAGCGGGGAGCAGGAAGCAGGAGGCGCTGCACGTGGAAATGGACGCCGGCCGAAGGACCCAGGAGAAGAAGAAGGGGCTGGGTCAGCTCCAGCGCGCGCTTTCCGAGCGCTTCCTGTCTGAGGATAAGGGAGCAGAGAAGCGCGAAGTCACGCCCCCCCGCCGTCACACACTAACGGAGCCCGCGCTTCCCCGTCCCTGCTCCCCTGCTAGCAGAGACATCTCCAAACGCCGAATGCAGCAGTGATATCCTGTAACGGACAAAACTGCAGTCACCACGTGTACAGTAAGCACTCAGAACCGATGAGCACTTACCCAGCTGAGCGCCACAGGGACCCCCAGGGATGTGTGGCGCCGTGGCCCTTTGCTCCCCCTCATGGCAGAGCGCGCAGGGACCCCAAGAAGCGGTGTGCGTCTCCGCCAGGGAGCGCCCTGTATCCCCCGGGGCCGGCAGGCTTCTGCGGGGACCTCCTTAGGGGGTACGCAGATCCGCCAGGGGAGGGTCAGGGGTCCCAGCAGTGCCGAGACCCCCTGAGACCTCTAGACCACGGGGGGTCCAGGTCTCCGGGAATGTAAAATAAAAAATTCTTCTGAGGAGCTGCAAAGGCAGCGACTATCCTCTGCGACCTCAAATTTAAAACTGAAGGATATGAAGTAGGAGGAGCCTAAGCTGGAGGGGTGAACTAATCTGAGGTGAACTATCCTGTGGGGCTCCGCCTACCCACTAGTAATGGATCTGTGTCTCCCTTCCTTCCCTTCTGCTGCTGAAACCACCAATTTTAGATGAATGGAGTCTATTTTCAGGAATCTCCGCTGTATATGAACTCACTCTTCGGGTAGGTGCACACCACCGTTTTTCCACCTTCAACATTACTACGTCTGTTTGTGAACATTGGATGTTTTCCACGGACCCATAGTCTTGCATTGCTGATTTTAATCCAACACTCAGATCAAAATCGGACATATGCACAGCCCCATAGAATAACATGGATATGAGCGCTATCTGTCAAAACCATGGAGAGCACTCTTCCGATATAAACAGTTGTGTGCACCTGCTCTCATACTTCACACAGGATTGCACTACTTTACTATACATTATTAATACACATATAATACATAATTAAGAGCATGAAAATTGCTTACAAATCATTGGTTAAGGTTTCAATCACTGTATCGTAAACAAAAAACAAAAACACAATTTGCAGGACGTGCTCCAGCGGTCATGTCCGTAATCTATGAGGTCAGGAGAAAAGCCATAAGAAAAGCCTCTCACTTGATGGCATCTGCAGCTCTTATTTTGTTAAGATGGCTTGGTGAAGTCATGTGGGTGTCACGTTACAAAGACCTCATACAAAATAACTGGATAATCAAAAAAAAGAGCCCGAAATGACAGAAGTTAAGAGGTGGATGTCAGGGCTCCTGTCAGCAGCCACTAACTACTGATGTAGTAGTAGAGCATGGCACTCCTGACAGCAGGGGCACAAGTAGGAGCCCAATCATCAATATAATATCTAAGAAGAACTTGGCACTCAACTGATGTAGAAAAAAAGATGATTTATTTGCAATCCACAGTGAACATATATGATGTTTCGGTCTCAGTTCAGACCTTCTTCAGATATACGGATTGCCATAGAAGAATATACACTGTGTGCAGAATTATTAGGCAAATGAGTATTTTGCTCACATGATACTTTTTATACGTGTTGTCCTCCTCCAAGCTGCATAGGCTTGAGAGCCAACTACCAATTAAGTAAATCTGGTGATGTGCATCTCTGTAATGAGGAGGGGTGTTGACTAATGACATCAACACCCTATATACGGTGTGCTTAATTATTAGGCAACTTCCTTTCCTTTGGCAAAATGGGTCAGAAGAGCGATTTGACGGGCTCTGAAAAGTCCAAAATTGTGAGATGTCTTGCAGAGGGATGCCGCAGTCTTGAAATGTCCAAACTTTTGAAGCGTGATCACCGAACAATCAAGCGTTTCATGGCAAATAGCCAACAGGGTCGCAAGAAGCGTGTTGGCCAAAAAAGGCGCAAAACAACTGTCCATGAATTGAGGAAAATCAAGCGTGAAGCTGCCAAGATGCCATTCGCCACCAGTTTTGCCATATTTCAGAGCTGCAACGTTACTGGAGTATCAAAAAGCACAAGGTGTGCGATACTCAGGGCCATGGCCAAGGTAAGGAAGGCTGAAAAACGACCACCTTTGAACAAGAAACATAAGATAAAACATCAAGAATGGGCCAAGAAATATCTTAAGACTGATTTTTCAAAGGTTTTATGGACTGATGTAATGAGAGTGACTCTTGATGGGCCAGAGGCTGGATTAGTAATGGGCAGAGAGCTCCACTCCGACTCAGACGCCAGGAAGGTGGAGGTGGGGTACTGGTATGGGCTGGTATCATCAAAGATGAACTTGTGGGACCTTTTCGGGTTGAGGATGGAGTGAAGCTCAACTCTCAGACCTACTGCCAGTTTCTGGAAGACAACTTCTTCAAGCAGTGGTACAGGAAGAAGTCAGTATCGTTTAAGAAAAACATGATTTTCATGCAGGACAATGTTCCATCACATGCATCCAACTACTCCACAGCATGGCTGGCCAGTAAAGGTCTAAAAGAAGAAAAAATAATGACATGGCCCCCTTGTTCACCTGATCTGAACCCAATAGAGAACCTGTGGTCCAGCATAAAATGTGAGATCTACAGGGAGGGAAAACAGTACACCTCTGGGAACAGTGTCTGGGAGGCTGTGGTGGCTGCTGCACGCAATGTTGATCGAAAACAGATCAAGCAACTGACAATCTATGGATGGAAGGCAGCTGAGAGTCATCATAAAGAAAGGTGGCTATATTCATCACTATTTTTTTTGGTTTTTGCATGTCAAATGTTTATTTCTAAATTTTGTGCACTGATATTGGTTTACCTGGTGAAAATAAACAAGTGAGATGGGATTATATTTGGTTTTTATTAAGCTGCCTAATAATTCTGCACAGTAATAGTTACCTGCACAAACAGATATCCTCCTAAGATAGCCAAATCTAAAAAAAAAACCACTCCAACTTCCAAAAATATTAAGCTTGGATATTTATGAGTCTTTTGGGTTGATTGAGAACATAGTTGTTGATCAATAATAAAAATAATCCTCTTAAATACAACTTGCCTAATAATTCTGCACACAGTGTAGGACTCAATGCTGAAACTATACAGGATACAGTGCGTCTGGAAAGTGGGAATACCACTAAAGGTATAACACCTATAGAAGTTCACTGTGGATTGCAAATAAATCATCTTTTTTCCACATCAATTGAGTGCCAAGTTCTTCTTAGATAAATTACTGACATGGCTGCTGGATGGGGTCCTGCAAAATCGATTTGCCCCAACTTTAGTGGCTATGGCTGTCCTGTGAATATCATTTGACAGTAGCCTTAGTGTAAGGACACACACATTGTGGAAAGCTGTAGCAGAGACCAAGATTAGGTTTAACGCACTGATTATTGGCAGCGAGATCTTGTTGGTAGTCAGCACTTTTTCCTTTAAAACCACAATACCGTTAACAATTAACATAAAATACTTATAAATAAATAAGACTGCATAATCATCATTACTGGCTGTGTGGTTTTGTGAACTGCTATTAACCTGCAAAATCAAGCAGCCATTAGTCAGCTGAACACTTAATCATGGCCGCTGTTGCAAGGCTTTTGTCTGCCGACGGTTGATGCTCCGTGTGTCTTTACCCTACATAAAAGATTATGCACTGGAGGCGAAGACATGTGTCTGTCCCTAAAATAAAACAGGATCCAGGGTGTCCCAAGAAGTTTATGGGCTATACTTTATAGATAACACTTGTTCAGGCAGTACCAATGATGCTACAGTATATAATTCCCTGTCCACAACAAGACTATATGGACAGAATACAGAAGAGTCCCAAGAGTTTCAGAGCTTGTGTCCCCAGATTACCATTTTTAGGGAATGGGATTGGAAATTATTAGATTTGCCTGAACAAAGCGGAGGTCTCCTTACTATAATGAAATGCATGCAGTTAAAAAACCTCCTATACTCATCGAGGCATATACAGAGGAGAAAATGCACAGAATAAAAAAAAAAAGCAAAAAACACAGCGCGTAATGTCACTTCTATGTCTATCTCTGCTATATTACTGATAAAGGCATCATCACCATTCAGATTAACAATTTATGAGAAATTAGAGAAAATATTCTCCTCTGCTTCTCAGAAGATACTGTGTCCCAGTAAAAAGGCTCTTTTATCAACGCTGCCAACTCAGGAAGCCAAGGAGTCGGCTATGAAGAATGGCCCTGTGAGTCGGTATCACATGACGGAGATATTGCTATGGCGTACCATGCTGTGGTCTACCCGGAAGAAGGCCAGCTGGCATGGCTTATTGAGGAGATTTGCAAAGGCTATGAATGCATCAGCTTCTTCCAAGTTAAGAATGAGCACTGCTGCGATGAAGGACATGCCCTGGACCTGCACGGAGAGGAAGAAATGAGCAGAAGTGATTCATTAATAGACAATTATGTCACACTAGCCCAAGCTTACAGCTGTAGAGCCATTATGTAACCGCTGGATAGAAATGATGGCTGTATACTGTAAACAGGATGAACGTGTTACAGCTACACACACAGGACAGCGATTAATACAACCCCGAATTACTGGGAACAAATATCCAGCAACACTGTGCAGTATTAGGAAAGCAATAAAGTAATAACTATCTGTAGTCCGGCACAGAACTCCTTTCCACATAGTGGAGGTTCCAGTCATTGTATTCTTGAGTAGAGAACCTGTCAGGACTATTCACCCCACAGAGCAGCCATTACTGGTTTATAGGGCAGGGGATATCATTTTTAAACATGTCCCCATACAAATTTTGTGTTCCTGCTTTGTCTGTAGCTAAAGAGTCCAGGAGGCGGCTCCTCGCTCCAGAAAAGTCACACTGGCCAGCCACTTTCCTGGCTTGACTGATATCCCTCTGGCTCGGATACACTGTCACATGTTGGCTCTGGCAGCATCTTGTGTATGCGCAGATCACACAGAGGCCAGTACACCTCGCGTCACTGTGCATGAGGCGGTTCCTCGCTCCAGAAAAGTCACACTGGCCAGCCACTTTCCTGGCTTGACTGATATCCCTCAGGCTTGGATACATTGTCACATGTTGGCTCTGGCAGCATCTTGTGTATGCGCAGATCACACAGAGGCCCGTACACCTTGCGTCACTGTGCATGAGGCGGATGCTGATGGAGCCGCCAGGAGGATGGCAATCAGGTTACTGCATGTAACAGAGCAGAAGGAGCTGACAATTGTGGGATTAGATTTCATTATAGCCTGCGTTTTCTTCATTCACATCTCTGCTCATTTTGGGACTTTTCAGTCAAGTGGGTGGTCCTATTAGTGACTGACAGCATTCCCTGTATGCACACTCATATAAGAAAGGCTGTCAGTTACAGAGTAGGAGTTCCCAATTTACTGGAAATCATACAATGAGCGGATATATAAATGAGTAAAACACAGGTTATAGTGAATCTTCAGTTCTGCGGCACACAATGATAATTTGATACATCTTCGGTGTACTGTGTGTGGCAGCCTTGATTGTTTAAGTAAATGTAACATGTAATTACAAAGTGCGGACTTCTCATACTCAATAACAAACTCCTCAACATTAAATTGCAACACCGAGAAGAAAGTCATGGAATTATGGAAATCACAAGATTAGACATGTTAGTAATATACAAATGTTAAAAAAAAAAAAATGTTCAAAACTTCTCAATTTATTCAGTATAGAGAATGAGGGCCACATGCAGAAATCCCTGCACTTACACACCTTGGCTGCTATCAGTGAGGTTATTAATGGTTTTCGTAGGAATATTCTGCCACGCTGAATGCACTTCAGCAAATCATCAAGATCCGCTGCTGGCAGCTCCCAGTGCAATTGCAAACCAATGACGTCTCAGATGTGCTCAAAGGGAGACAAGTCTGGAGAAGCTGTAGGCTATGGTAGCACGTTTAGGCCACGCAGCCTGCTCTCAGTAGTGCGAGCAACATGCAACCTTTTGTTGTCGGATTAAAAAAACAGCTCATGGGGCACTTTGGAGAAATGGCCGTGCCATCCCCAATTCAATGTATTTGTGTACATGTAATGAAAACTAGAGGGCTCCAGCTTCCGTGCATTATGCCAGCACACACCAGAATCCTGGCAGTAGGGCCAGTGTGACATCTCTTGCCAGGGCATTGCTCACATGGTCGCACGATCAATCTCTGGCAATCATTGCATCAAACTCAAAAATTACACTCCTCCCTGAGGAGGACAGACCTCTTATTTCAGCCTCCATTGCCGTCTTGCTCTGCACCACGATAGGGTTTGAGCGAAATGGTAGGAGATCAATTAAACAATTGTAGCTGGACATCTGGCTTGTAGCCCGGTGTTATATAAACGCCTTCTGATGGTTGTGTAGACACAGTATGTCACCTTAAGCTTGGAAAGAGACGTCCAATTGTACTTGCAGTATACAATGGATCAGTCGTACTAGTGATGCAGTCATTTCTCCAAAAATGTTTTCCATAATTCCATGTGTTTTATTTCTTGGTGTTGCAATTTCAATGTTGGGGAGCATTATACAGTGGGTACGGAAAGTATTCAGACCCCTTTAAATTTTTCACTCTTTGCTTCATTGCAGCCATTTGGTAAATTCTAAAAAGTTCATTTTTTTCTCATTAAAGTACACTCTGCACCCCATCTTGACTGAAAAAAAAACAGAAATGTAGAAATTTTTGCAAATTTATTAAAAAAGAAAAACTGAAATATCACATGGTCATAAGTATTCAGACCCTTTGCTCAGACACTCATATTTAAGTCACATGCTGTCCATTTCCTTGTGATCCTCCTTGAGATGGTTCTACTCCTTCATTGTAGTCCGGTTGTGTTTAATTAAACTGATAGGACTTGATTTGGAAAGGCACACACCTGTCTATATAAGACCTCACAGCTCACAGTGCATGTCAGACCAAATGAGAATCATGAGCTCAAAGGAACTGCCCAAGGAGCTCAGAGACAGAATTGTGGCAAGGCACAGATCTGGCCAAGATTACAAAAGAATTTCTGCAGTACTCAAGGTTCCTAAGAGCACAGTGGCCTCCATAATCCTTAAATGGAAGAAGTTTGGAACCACCAGAAGTCCTCCTAGACCTGGCCATCTAGCCAAACTGAGCAATCGTGGGAGAAGAGCCTTGGTGAGAGAGGTAAAGAAGAACCCCAAGATCATTGTGTCTGAGCTCCAGAGATGCAGTAGGGAGATGGGAGAAAGTTCCACAAAGTCAACTATCACTGCAGCCCTCCACCAGTCGGGCCTTTATGGCAGAGCTGCCCGACGGAAGCCTCTCCTCAGTGCAAGGCATATGAAAGCCCGCATAGAGATTGCTCAAAAACACATGAAGGAGTCCCAGACTATGAGAAATAAGGTTCTCTGGTCCGATGAGACAAAGATAGAACTTTTTGGTGATAATTCTAAGCAGTATGTGCGGAGAAAACCAGGCACTGCTCATCACCTGCCCAATACCATCCCAACAGTGAAACATGGTGGTGGGAGCATCATGCTATGGGGGTGTTTTTCAGCTGCAGGGACGACTGGTTGCAATTGAAGGAAACATGATTGCGGCCAAGTACAGAGATATCCTGGATGAAAACCTCTTCCAGAGTGCTCTGGACCTCAGACTTGGCCGAAGGTTCACCTTCCAACAAGACAATGACCCTAAACACACAGCTAAAATAACAAAGGAGTGGCTTCAGAACAACTCTGTGACCATTCTTGACTGGCCCAGCCAGAGCCCTGACCTAAACCCAATTGAACATCTCTGGAGAGACCTGAAAATGGCTGTTCACCAACATTCACCATCCAACCTGACAGAACTGGAGAGGATCTGCAAGGCAGAATAGCAGAGGATCCCCAAATCCAGGTGTGAAAAACTTGTTGCATCATTCCCAAGAAGACTCATGGCTGTACTAGCTCAAAAGGGTGCTTCTACTCAATACTGAGCAAAGGGTCTGAATACTTACGACCATGTGATATTTCAGTTTTTCTTTTTTAATAAATTTGCAAAAATTTCTACATTTCTGTTTTTTTTTAGTCAAGATGGGGTGCAGCGTGTACTTTAATGAGAAAAAAAAATCAACTTTTTAGAATTTACCAAATGGCTGCAAGGAAACAAAGAGTGAAAAATTTAAAGGGGTCTGAATACTTTCCGTACCCACTGTAAATACCTGTATATACAGTACTGCGCAGGTGTGAAAAAAAATGCTGCAGTGTAAGAATACGTTTATAAATAGAAGAGTTTGTTTATTTTTAGCAACTAACAAAATGCAAAGTGAATGAACCAAAGATAAATCTAAATAAAAATCAAATATTTGACATCTTTTTACCTTTAAAAACAGGATCAAAGCTTCATTTCTCCTAGCTACACTTGCACAAAGAACCCTACATCAGGTCTGTCTGGGATTACATGGCAGAAGGATTTTTGGTTAGTTCTCCAAGATGTTTAGAACATCCTCCCTGCTGAGTTACTTCAAACACTGTGTACAAGTGTGCATGGAAAAATTGATGCTTTGTTGCTGTTTTGAAGACAAAAGGTAATCACACCAAATATTGATTTGATGTAGATTTCTCTTATGTTCATTTACTTTATATTTTTATCAATTAACAAAATGCAAACTATTAACACTTCACTATTTGTCAAAGAATTTTTCCTTTGCAGCATTTTTCTCTACAACTTTTGCACAGTCCTGTACATAGCCAGAATCTCTGCTGTGCTATACTGGAGCAGGGCATTTACAGGAAAGTCTGGGGACGACTCTTCCTTACATATCAGGGTTTGATCATACAAGTATATTTCAGAGTCCGCATTCTCTCCCTTACTTTGCCATTTTTTAACCGAAGACGGTAAGCAGGAAAATGGAAGAATACAAGCTTGAAATTCATCACATATCCCTAAAGTCCAGAAATGCTTACAATAGCCATTTTAAAATAATTCACAGTGTTTCTAACAAAAAATACAGGTTTTTATCTTTTTTTATGTGTTCTCCTTCCTGCTACTAGCTGCAGACAGAGCAAGATTAGTCTCCTCCCCCCTCTGGCAGCTGACAACAGAATCCTTCTTACTTCGCCAAGATGGAGTCATCCAGCTACACTGCCATCTTATTGCAGGGGCTCTGATCCTTTCTTGACAGGTGGGGGCAGCAGGTTAATTATTTTTTTGGCTGCCTTGCTGTAAACATGGGATCACCATGCAGAGAATTAGCTGTGAGGAAAGCAATCGAGCATGCGTGTCTACCAGCACATGGCTTACTTACGAAGTGGATGTTCACATTGCTATACATTTTGGACACCAGGTGGCGCCATACTATGTGAGTCCATGTCATAACACCATAACTCTTCCATGGATCTTTTTTTTTTTAAACATGTAAATGGAAAGCTTTGTTAGTTTTTATAAATTACACAAGGCATTTGATATCTCATAGTAAATAAGTAATTTAACAGGGGTGTTTTTGAGTGTCTGCTATCTTTTTCTGAAACAACTCCACTCCTGGTCGTAGGCGGTGTCTAGTATTGTAGTTCTGCCAAATTCTTACCTTTTTTAATTTTGCCAACCCCTTTAACCTTACTCACAAAAAACACATGAAGTTGCTTTAAACAAAACTCTAAAATAGTTTATAGCAAGCGCTGTTCTCGCCCATCTTCGGCAGTCCCAAACTAAATAAACGGAGCACACTGTTTAGTAAGCCATGGAGCATGCCCGACCACAGCTATTAAGTTATCTCCTATACTATCAATAAGAAATGACGTCAAAATTTGGTAAACCCCTTTAAGGGGTTAACTTAATTCCTAAATCTCATCAGAGTTAACTTAATGGCAGAAGAGAGGCGTATAATAGCTAAAGCTAAGGCTGCCAGTATAACACATTTATAGGAAGGCTCAGAATAATTGTAGAAAATACAACATACGTAGCCAACATCTGGTCTGTAACACGTGTAGGCCCCCAGCACACTGTGCAGCAAGTCATGGTACGGTCCCCCCTGAAACAAAGAAGAACATTTGGGTAACATGCCATTTTCATTTCTTTAATACAGATAAAAAGTGCCTTGTACTAAAAATAAGAGAATGAACACAAACAAAACTGTGTTTACATGTAAAGGAAAGGCCATTCTAAAGCTTTAACACTGAGCAGTGGGACTTCCGCACAGGATGGGTGTGTATACTGTTCTCACAATACGGCAATATGGTCTACAAGATCCAGGACCACCAGCGTCTGGACCAGGCAGAGAACCCTCTACAGTGAGTTTACCTGATGTCTGCCAGTGACACTGGCTAGGAAAACTAATAAATAGAAAACTGAGCGGTGCGGATAGCCTCCATGACCCTGCACTGGTACTGGAGAACAGGGGCTGACCGATTACATGGACTGTCCTACACAAAGCAGACCCTCTTTCTTTACAGGTAGTGGGATATTGTGTGGAAACCTCATTGGGACATGTTTGCACAACATCTTTTTTATCTTGCGCCCAATTCCACAAGTGATTCGCAACCCGGGCATGTAAATGGAGTTTCTGCAGCCTCATTCAAATGGATTCGAAATTTTCCATAAAGATTTTTGGTGCCACTGAAAAGGGTGGATGCTACATTTTTTCCTGTGGAGAGGGCACTATCACTGGCACTTTCTCCTCTGTACATCGCTGAACTAATCTCCCAATATATATTCCCTCACGTAATCTCCGGTCCTCCCAAGATCTCCTTCTCTCCTCCACACTTATTCATTCCTCACCCAACCGCCTCCAAGACTTCTCCCAAATATCTCCCATCCTCTGGAATTTTGTGCCTCAACAAGTCCGATTATCCACCACATTCAGATCCTTCAGATGGAACCTGAAAACCCATCGCTTCAAGAAAGATTACAGCCTGTAATGACCCCGCTGCCACATCACCACCAGCAGAGCTGCTGCAACCCCCCTAACATACTGTCTAACCTCCCCATTCCATAGTATGTAAGCCCACAAGGGCAGGGTCCTCTTCCCCCTGTACCAGTCTATCATTGTTAGTTCATTTACTGTAAGTGATATCTGTATTTGGTAGGTAACCCCTTCTGATATACAGCACCATGGAATGAATGGTGCTATATAAATAAATAAATAACTGTGCAGATCTGCACCAGTGAAAAATGCTAATCCGTGGCAGAAATTTGGGAATCAGCTTTGGATTTCGGTCACAGACTATTCAGTTGTGGAAATATGGCCATAAGCACAAGGCCTTATAAAAATTTCTGGGAAAGAGGACCAAGACACTAGGACAAAGCTTCACTTTTCCCTATGGTGCCCTCAAAACACTCTGGACTGAATGTGCATTACACTGTGGGCTTGTGAGCCTATGTGGCATCTGCAGGCAATCACTGGCCTCAGTGTTGTACGGACAGAGACCGCTGAGGACAGTGATTGGCTGCAGACATCATGTGAGGAGAAGACCAGGAACAGAGGGCGAGGAAGCATGATTTGTTTAAGCAGTCGAATAACTTAGCAGCCACTTTAAATAAAAAAAAGGAGAAACTTTTACCTTCTGGAAAATATACAGTGATGGGAATGTTCGGGATATGTCTAGTTTAATAAGCTCTAGACTGGCTTCTCTGTCAGCGACTGACACCCCGGCATCTAAATGAAACATAGAAAGACATTGAAAATAGCCAAAACCCATCGGACACTTCAGCGAGGCTAAACAAGAGATGAGTGCAGATTATTAAATGCTGAATAAATCAATAGCTACAACATCCCATACATCAGTGGCTGTATCACTAGATGCATCTTCTTTAATGCTGGATAAATCAATAGTGCCAAAGACACAACTAATTAATTCCAAGGGTAAGAGACTCGAGCGGTGCAGTCACAGCAGATATTGATAGCTATACAGTCAAAATAACAAAGAACAGAAACACATGCCAACGGTAATTGTAATTTCTCACTTCCATGGTGACATTTTACTGCTACCTTAATGAATAATCCCAATCACTAAGTACAACACACAGTAAGTTAATGTTTCGCTTCCAAGATTCTTAAAGGGATTCTCTGGGAATAAAAAAAAACGAAAGAAATAAAGGAAATGTCATTAAAAATGAATTCCTAGATATGTTTAATTAGCCGTACCCAGGTAAGAAGAGGCTGCAAACACTGCTGTCAACCTTGTCTATCTGATCTAATGCTGGAGATACCAGGGGTACTGAGGTAAGAAGAGGCTGTTCACACTGCTGTCAACCCTGTCTATCTGATCTAATGCTGGAGATACCAGGAGTGCTGAGGTAAGAAGAGGCTGCTCACACTGCTGTCAACCTTGTCTATCCGATCTAATGCTGGAGATACCAGGAGTGCTGAGGTAAGAATGGCTGCTCACACTGCTGTCCACCCTGTCTATCTGAACTAATGCTGGAAATACCAGGGGTGCTGAGGTAAGAACGGCTGCTCACACTGCTGTCCACCCTGTCTATCTGAACTAATGCTGGAGATACCAGGGGTGCCAAGGTAAGAATGGCTGCTCACACTGCTGTCCACCCTGTCTATCTGAACTAATGCTGGAGATACCAGGAGTGCTGAGGTAAGAACGGCTGCTCACACTGCTGTCCACCCTGTCTATCTGAACTAATGCTGGAGATACCAGGGGTGCCAAGGTAAGAATGGCTGCTCACACTGCTGTCCACCCTGTCTATCTGAACTAATGCTGGAGATACCAGGGGTGCTGAGGTAAGAACGGCTGCTCACACTGCTGTCCACCCTGTCAATCTGAACTAATGCTGGAGATACCAGGGGTGCCATGGTAAGAATGGCTGCTCACACTGCTGTCCACCCTGTCTATCTGAACTAATGCTGGAGATACCAGGGGTGCTGAGGTAAGAATGGCTGCTCACACTGCTGTCCACCCTATCTGAACTAATGCTGGAGATGCCAGCGGTGCCGAGGTAAGAATGGCTGCTCACACTGCTGTCCACCCTGTCTATCTGAACTAATGCTGGAGATACCAGGGGTGCCAAGGTAAGAATGGCTGCTCACACTGCTGTCCACCCTGTCTATCTGAACTAATGCTGGAGATACCAGGAGTGCTGAGGTAAGAACGGCTGCTCACACTGCTGTCCACCCTGTCTATCTGAACTAATGCTCGAGATACCAGGGGTGCCAAGGTAAGAATGGCTGCTCACACTGCTGTCCACCCTGTCTATCTGAACTAATGCTGGAGATACCAGGGGTGCTGAGGTAAGAACGGCTGCTCACACTGCTGTCCACCCTGTCAATCTGAACTAATGCTGGAGATACCAGGGGTGCCATGGTAAGAATGGCTGCTCACACTGCTGTCCACCCTGTCTATCTGAACTAATGCTGGAGATACCAGGGGTGCTGAGGTAAGAACGGCTGCTCACACTGCTGTCCACCCTGTCTATCTGAACTAATGCTGGAGATACCAGGGGTGCTGAGGTAAGAACGGCTGCTCACACTGCTGTCCACCCTGTCAATCTGAACTAATGCTGGAGATACCAGGGGTGCCGAGGTAAGAATGGCTGCTCACACTGCTGTCCACCCTGTCTATCTGAACTAATGCTGGAGATACCAGGGGTGCTGAGGTAAGAACGGCTGCTCACACTGCTGTCCACCCTGTCTATCTGAACTAATGCTGGAGATACCAGGGGTGCTGAGGTAAGAACGGCTGCTCACACTGCTGTCCACCCTGTCTATCTGAACTAATGCTGGAGATACCAGGGGTGCTGAGATAAGAAGAGGCTGCTCACACTGCTATCCACCCTATCACTCTGAATGACTATAGATAGCATAGTCTCTAAGTCACTGTAGTGGATCGGCGTACTGCACATGCTCAGTCACTTGTCCTAACATCTTAGGACAGCTTTGTATCAGTAGAAAAATATGCTGCCCTGTTTAGTTAAACTTTATTGAATATTTGCCAGACAAAAAAGCAGGTAACACAGAAAAACTAGAACCCATATAGAAAAACACAAGAGGGCATGAATTACCCATTAAGGTAAATATGTGTACTGAATAGGCAACAACAAGAATTAGGAATACAATTTCTCTGTTTATAAATGTTTCACAGACACGCTGTAAGGAAATCAAAATAATCTAACTGGTGACATTTTATAAATCACAGCATAATCACATATCATGGAGTAGATTAAAACCCAGGGAATGAACACCCACCAATGCGCTACAAGAGGATGGCTTTTATTTATGATGGTTTCCAGCAAAAAGCATTTGTCACCTATACTCTGGATGGCTGAGTAATGATGGACTGGTGGAGGAACAACTGCTGGGAACACAAATCTGGGTCAGTAAGTGGAGCGACAGGTTCAGGTTTGTCTTCTGTTCCATTCATACTCCTCCTAGGTACGGAGATCAGTAGGGGGTCCCAGCAGTCAGACCACCACATATCACCATGTATTACCTTCAGTATGCAGTGGATAGGTAAAGGACATGTTTAATGGCTAGAATATCCCTTTAAAAAACAAACACTTTATTAATCCCTATTCTTTTTAGAATACATATTAGATCAACATAAAAGTATATTTACCTTCAGATTCATTTTCGGAGGTTGTCTCGCTTAAGCTTTTCCAGCGCTCCTTAGCTCTAGAGAGGAAGATGTCATAAAGCTCTGGAAATGAAAAATAAAAATGAGAATAAAAGAAGAATACTGCCTGAGAAGAAACACATTGGATCATTAACACTAGATATGCTCACCGGGGGTGATATTAAGCTCATTCCCTACAGCCAGACTCCACACCTTGCCACGTACACTGGGTGGTAAGCCTTGCCACCAAAGGTCTCGAACTCTCCTTGTATTTCTCCTGGAAGCAAGGAGGGAATAAAAGATACATTCACTAAACTAGATTTTATATTTCCACCCCAGATGGGGATTCACAAAGTCCTGAAAAAGCAAAAAACGTCTTTCTCAAAGTGGTTCAGGCACGGACTCAAAATACAAAACAGAATTCTCCATCCAAAATTAAATCATTTTCTCCATCTATTGATATTACAAATCAGTATAAATGCAAATTGCCTCTTCAGAGAGGAAGAGGACCAGAACGCTAGTGCCACCTATTGGAAGCAGCAATCCTAAAAATCAATATTGACCCAATAACGAGCCTTGCCATATGATTTAGGATAAAAGCCAAACCAGAATCTCAATTTGCAGACACGAGTTTCGGGGTAATGCCCCTCATCAGTGCAAAGTATGAGATCAGGTTTGGCTAGACGAGACGCTTAAGACTGGGATCTAAAGGGTAACGTTTCTCTTTGTGGAGAGTAACAAGCCAGGCCTGGCATGTCAGAGTGAGGAGATTTATACGCCATGCATGCTCCTCTCTGAAGAGGCAATTTGCATATTTAATTTTCCAGCGGAGCATGCATGGCGTATAAATCTCCTCACTCTGACATGCCAGGCCAGCCTGGTCACTCTCCACAAGGAAAAACGTTACCTCTTAGATCCAAACCACTATCAAGAAACATCCATTAATGAAAAAACATCTCAAGAGTATTTCTGTTTCCAGTCACTATTGTTTAGAGTGTGCATGGAGACTTTAGTCTGAAAGGTGCAGTAGGTACTAAATACTTCTATGTGAAGGCATCTACACATGCATAGCAGACCTATCTAAAGACTTGTTTGGTGCAAAATGTGTCAAGTAAGACTACATACCTATGGGTATTAGTGGAATAATGGCAATGTTAGTGCCAAGCCCATCTAAGTGTGTCTCAAACTTACTTTTACCTTCATAAATAGATGATCTCCAAGACAAACATGTTTAAGTCCCCTAATAGGTATTGTCTCTGATTAGATAACCTATCAGAACGGAAGCCCTTGGAACCTGCTCCTTGTGCCCTCAACGAACAGCAGAATTTGCCGGGCAAAGCAGCAGCTAGCCAATAGTGCTAATAAGTGGCCATTGGGATGAATGGCAGACCTTGTAATACAGGGACAGCTCGAGTCCGACAGAGCAGTCTCAGTTCTGGCTCATAGAGCGGTCACGAGTTGAAATGATGTTCATATGCTCTAATATGGCTTGAGAACGAGGGAGGTCTTCATGCGACAAACTAAAGAACGGTTCCCATTATTTGTAAACTATTCTCTGGGAATTCGTTTTCGGAGTACGGTTAAGATTTTATCATACGATTGATTATCCCGGACCAGCATGCTAATTTTAAAGTTGCTGCATTCAGATGAATATTGATCTAAAAAATACAAGGATGAGTCACGTGCACCAGAGGTGGAGCTGAAGATCCTGATGATTGTATGTTCTGACAGTACAATGTTGATATAAATGGTCCCAGGGTGCAGAATAAAATAAAAACCTCTATATTTACCTTCCGGACAGGCGCGGTTTCCCAGATCTTCTGTATCCCCCACCGGTCATTTGCCGTAAACATTGTCACGTGAGCTACTAATTGGCTGCAGCCTTCCCAGTTGTCTGAGTAAAAGAACAGTGTTTCTTCCGGTCAAACAAAACTTTGATGGCTACCTCTGATTAGTGGCCACTGATATATCGGGTGACCGGGGAAAGACATTGCTACATGATAGGAGGAATCACTCAGAGTTAAGTAAAGAGGGTTGGCTTTTTTGATTTTTTTTCATTATTTTATGTTGCATCCTGGGGCTATTAACAAGTGATTGTTCAGTAGTGTTTTACCCCTTTAAATATCAGACATGTATGGCTTATTCACCGAAGTTCTTAAAACTGCTTTCTCTGCTGTTTTTGGGACTCCCATACAAGCGCAGATGAACACGCCCTGACGCCAAGCCGATCCCGACGGTGCAAGACAAGATCCTGCTCTCAAGATAGATGCCCCCATGTGTCAGATATCTACAGAATATCCTGCCCGAGGTCGGACAACCCCTTTATTATATCTAGCCATCAGTTCTGACTGTTCCATGTGAAAACTAGTTTCCTTTTTGCTCAGTATTGCTCAAATAAATATAAAATCAGGACTCCTCTCTCTAAAAGGATCATGTGTGTTCACAAATAGGCTAGGCTGTAAAATGCTTGCTCTAGAGACAGAGCATTGAAGCCAGCTTTCTTTTATAGCAGGTCACTGTTCCAGTAGGTTTTCTACTTCATTAAAAAGCACTGGAACCAGCATCAGAAAATCCGCCACAAAATGATCACTGCTGGTGAGAAATGGCTTGTTAGTAGAGGATGTGAGGTGGCCATTTAAAGTGCTGCCATGATGCTAACGAACCATGAGCATGTACATCGTTTATACAAGGTCAGCCGCTCCCCTTACTGTGGTTCTGGAGAAAACTTACACAGCATCCCAGTTTGGCAAGATTTCAGAGTTCCAGACAACCATGGCGCTCGCAATATTTTCCTCTTGCTTGAATCTTTCCTTCATCATCTTTTTTCTTCTTTGTGCCTCTTTAACCTCTGCAGAAAGAACACGTTTTGTGACTCAATAAAATGTTTTCAAATGTTTAATCCTCAGATCGTTCTCTGTACAATCATCAGGACCCTGAGATGTATGTGTCAGGCTGTCAGTCAAGGACATGATGAAGAGAATCTGTCAGCATGTTTTGCCATTTAATCTGAGAGCAGCATGATGCAGTGGCAGAGAGCCTGATTCCAGGAATGTGTCACTTATTAGGCTATGTGTTATAGGCAGGGTTATACAGAGCTCAGCATTTGAGCACTGCTAAAGTGGGTACAGAAAGTATTCAGACCTCTTTAAATTTTTCACTCTTTGTTTCATTGCAGCCATTTGGTAAATTCTAAAAAGTTCATTTTTTTTCTCCTTAAAGTACACTCTGCACCCCATCTTCACTGAAAAAAAAAAGAAATGTAGACATTTTTGCAAATTCATTAAAAAAGAAAAACTGAAATATCACATGGTCATAAGTATTCAGACCCTTTGCTCAGACACTCATATTTAAGTCACATGCTGTCCATTTCCTTGTGATCCTCCTTGAGATGGTTCTACTCCTTCATTGGAGTCCAGCTGTGTTTAATTAAACTGATAGGACTTGATTTGGAAAAGCACACACCTGTCTATATAAGACCTCACAGCTCACAGTGCATGTCAGACCAAATGAGAATCATGAGCTCAAAGGAACTGCCCAAGGAGCTCAGAGACAGAATTGTGGCAAGGCACAGATCTGGCCAAGGTTATAAAAGAATTTCTGCATTACTCAAGGTTCCTAAGAGCACAGTGGCCTCCATAATGCTTAAATGGAAGACGTTTGGGACAACCAGAAGTCTTCCTAGACCTGGCCGTCCAGCCAAACTGAGCAATCGTGGGAGAAGAGCCTTTGTGAGAGAGTTAAAGAAGAACCCCAAGATCACTGTGGCTGAGCTCCAGAGATGCAGTAGGGAGATGGGAGAAAGTTCCACAAAGTCAACTATCACTGCAGCTCTCCACCAGTCGGGCCTTTATGGCAGACTGGCCCAAAGGAAGCCTCTCCTCAGCGCAAGACATATGAAAGCCCGCATAGAGATTGCTCAAAAACACATGAAGGAGTCCCAGACTATGAGAAATAAGATTCTCTGGTCTGATGAGACGAAGATAGAACTTTTTGGTGATAATTCTAAGCGGTATGTGTGGAGAAAACCAGGCACTGCTCATCACCTGCCTAATACAATTCCAACAGTGAAGCATGGTGATGGCAGCATCATGCTATGGTGGTGTTTTTCAGCTGCAGGGACAGGACGACTGGTTGCAATTGAAGGAAACATGAATGCGGCCAAATACAGAGATATCCTGGATGAAAACCTCTTCCAGAGTGCTCTGGACCTCAGACTTGGCCGAAGGTTCACCTTCCGACAAGATAAGGACCCTAAGCACACAACTAAAATAACAAAGGAGTGGCTTCAGAACAACTGTGACCATTCTTGACTGGCCCAGCCAGAGCCCTGACCTAAACCCAATTGAGCATCTCTGGAGAGACCTGAAAATGGCTGTCCACCAACATTCACCATCCAACCTGACGGAACTGGAGAGGATCTGCAAGGCAGAATAGCAGAGGATCCCCAAATCCAGGTGTGAAAAACGTGTTGCATCATTCCCAAGAAGACTCATGGCTGTACTAGCTCAAAAGGGTGCTTCTACTCAATACTGACAAAGGGTCTGAATACTTACGACCATGTGATATTTCAGTTTTTCTTTTTTAATAAATTTGCAAAAAATTCTACATTTCTGTTTTTTTCAGTCAAGATGGGGTGCAGCGTGTACTTTAATGAGAAAAAAATATGAACTTTTTAGAATTTACCAAATGGCGGCAATGAAACAAAGAGTAAAAAATTTAAAGGGGTCTGAATACTTTCCGTACCCACTGTACATCTGTAGCACCCTGAGGATTCGGCTGCTACAGGGGTATTGCACCTCAACCCAGAGGTGTGATATTCCACTCCCGGGTAAGGAAGGAGTGTGGAACTGAGCTCGGTAGGCTGCATGCACTACACACATCCCATTTCCGAGGAGCAGACCGACAGTACTCCCACTTAGAAATGTGCAGGTACGACCGAGTCTGTTCCTGGCTGGAGTGGGAGGGGGGTGGTACATCCCAAGTAGTGTAGGGGCAGATAGGGGGAGCAGCCTGGGTAAAGATAGGAGCTCATTGGGTGCTGGTCACCTGAGCTCACACATAGAGGGTGTATATAAGGTGGGCACCATCAGAGAACAGGGTCAGTTGCAGAGAGAAAGTCAGCGAGCGGAGGAGAAGAGAGACCCAGAGTGAGAGAGGAGAGAGAGAGACCCAGAGGGGGAAACAGAAGAAAAGGACTCCAAGAACCCAAGTTAAATCCCCGGGTGAAGAGTCGGCACATGGTACCGGAACCCAAGCTGGTGGGGGCAAAAACACACCCCAGCCAGAGACCGGAGACCGTGGGCAGCGTTTGCCACGGCCACCCACCACATCCACCACGAAGGCATACCACGTGGAGGGTCAGGGAACCCAAGGCCAAGGGTCTCCCAACAGAAGGCCCGAGGGAGCTGGACCTGGGTGGATCAATAGTGGGGACGGCCAGAGAAAGGACAGAAGGAGAGCTCAGGGTCACGCTCCGGACTTATTTGGGGGTTGGCTGGATCCAGAACCTGGTGGACGCAGCACGGCTCGGGAGGTCACTCGAAGCTGGAGTGACCAGAACATCAGCAGTGAGTAAACATCCTAAACTGCATAACCCGACTCTGTCTCTGATTGCCGTCTACACTGCATCACCACAACTCCCATCCTCTGCACCTGATCCCCCTGAGGCTATACCCCTCCCGTTGGGGGTTATCCTATCAAGCTGCACCAACACCACCAGCCTCAGCGGACCCTGCTGCAGCGGCGGCCACAGTGACCGCAACACAACGGGTGGCGTAGTCGACATTAAGAACTTGATAACATCTGTAGGACTGCCACATACAACTGAGTTTGACACCCTGGGCACGGACCGGGTCACAGCCACTCGGAAGACTACAACCCCCATCTGATCCGGCTCCGGGTATTCCCTTGAAAGAAAGGAATATGTCCCAGGGGGCGCGTCACATCTACATGAGAGAAAACAGGGATTCTATCCAAACTACACCAAGCCTCCCAGTAAGTGACATCACTGGAATCAGGCTCTCTGCCCCTACATTATGTTGCTTTTAGATTAGAGATAGCACAAACTTGCTGACAGATTCCCTTAAATATTGATGGATCATGTTTATTATTATTATTTTTTTTTTATATAGACCCCTCATGATCTCTCTGCATGATTCGGATGCAATTGTCTTTTAACTTTTGCTCATCAACAAGAGTTCAGCAATATCATCTAAAACCGTAAAAGTATCTGTATTCTCCTCTCCTTTCCTCCAACACTGACTCATAAAGCTGCAGCTAAATGGTTTGGAGTACATAAAGCAGATACGTGCGGGTTCTGTAAATGACATTATTTGCCATCACTCGGCAGTCCGGTGACAGCTCTGTGATGGAAGACGTTCGTGTGTGTGGGCAGATCACGCTCCCTGGGACTTCGGAAGAGACTTTTAATCAAAATACATTTGTCAGTTAAGTTATTGCCCCTCTGAGTGATGGAGGAAATGGAAAGGTCAGGGAATATTTACACATTATGATTTATTCCCCACTTTTCACTATTCCCCATCATTGTGTTGAACTCTGCGTGTGAGCCGCGCTACCGCTGTGGTAAGGATGATGGACTATATGGAGCAGGAAATCGCTCCCAGCAGAGTCTCTATCAGAAGCAACATGGGGTGTAAAGATTTATATTTGTTCCCATCGACTCTCCGCCAGTGTGCCGTAAACAGTCTTTACCCAATAACGTTTTACTGATTGCAGTTTTAATTCCCGCTGTATTTCTTTCTTTTAAGGTCTTATTTCATTCTGGCGCCATGTACGGTGCTAGGAAAGCATCATCCAAATTTATCTCAATAAAAGTGATATGTCCGGAGAGCAAAGTGAAGCACAAAGCGACTGAGCAAAACAGATGTAGGAAACCAGCAGATAAATAGCAAGGAAAAGCTAAAGACATTTCAATATTGTTAAAGAAACCCTGTCACCAGATTTCATGATACAAGCCACATGCATTACTAAGCAGATCTTAGACCTGATGAGCCTTGTAGACTTATTCTGATAAGCCATGTCAAAACGGTTTTAAACTTCTGTATACTTCTGTATATGACTGACATCTAATTAGTGTCCCTCCTGCTGCCAAGACCTCACACTGCTCAGTACACGCTGCAGCTGCCAGCCAGGCTGAGTTGAGACTGAATAACTTGGACTTATCTTTCTCACTCTTTAACTGGTCTCATTATAATATCAGCATCATGCAGAGACAGATGTGCAAAGCAAATATATCAGCCTCATCAGGTCTCTAAAATCTAATAATGTGTGCTATGCCGTGTGTATTGTGGAATCTGGTGACAGATCTGCTGTAATACACTGACTGGCTCAAAATGGCATCTACAAAATACTTGGTGAAAAGGTGCAGTACAGTCCTGCCACAATGGGTGTTTAGGCCAGGACTAAACGGCATGACACAAATTACCAGACAAGTCGTGCGACCAAAAACATCTGTTAAAACTTGTCTGTGACACACACACACAAACACATATATATTATTATATATTATGTAATATATATATTATATATATACACACATATATACATATATATATATATATATATACATACACACACACACACACACACACACACACGTATACACAAACACTGCTTAGCATAAATGAGTACATCCCGTCAGATGTCAGAAAGCTTTTAGTTTCTTTTCAGAATCTACATTTTTATGGGATACCTTAACAAAATACTTAAACAAATGTAGGCTATTGAAAACTGCTGAACTGTAGACACAGGCCACACATCCAAAAAATCATACATTGATCTAATGCCTCTCGGCAAAATCTACAAAACTGAACATGAGGTTCTTAGTTTAGCATTCTGATCAGACTGTATGAAGCCCACTACCACGTCACGGCAAACCTCGTAGTGGGTCCCTAACTTATATTACCCTTAATGGAGCGGCGCCGTGCACCAACCGCCGTTCCACCAGTAGGTTGGGCGACCTGGTGCTTCACAGCACCCAAGACTGAGCCCCCCTGACTCCAGGCCTATGACGTGGCAGTGGGCTTCATACAGTGTGATCAGAATGTTAAACTAAGAACCTCATGTTCGTTTTTTTTTAATTTTTGCCGAGAGGCATTAGATCAACCTATGATTTTTGGATGTGCGGTCCGTGTCTCTTTTCTACAGTTCAACTTAAATAAACCCCTGCACACGTCATGCTGTCAGCAATGGCACCACAAGGAAGAGAAATGTCACAAGACCCGAGAAAGAAAACTTCTTTCCACAAGAAAGGTGAAATCTACAATATGATCAGCAACGCTTTACTTATCAGTCAGAATACTGTAGCAAAAGTGAAGAACAGGGTGAAAGTGATTTAGTGGCCAAGTATGTATATTGTAGACCTATGGGGAGTTCTAAAGAGACAAGTTATCATTACTCTCCCTGCAGCATCCAGGCTCTAAAAGAGCTTGTTCTTGAAGAATGAGAAAAGATAGATGTTGCAATGTCGCCAACTTGTGCATTACATGCCTAGAAGACTTAGTGCTGTCCTTAAAAATCATGGCGGTCATACAAAATAATTATTAGACCTCACATGAAAAACTACTACATCTAGTACTTTGTATGACCTCCATGATTAATAAGTTTTTGCATCAACTAATTTGAGACAAACAGAAGATTCTGTAGTGATGTAGTAATGTTTTATTAACTTTTTGATGATATTCTAATTTTGTGAGAAGCACCTATATATCTATGTATAAGATCTCTCTATCTCTCTATCTATCTATCTATCTATCTATCTATATACACACGCACACACGATTATGCTTTTTTTCCCCTCACTCATTAGAATGGGTGAAAAACGCTGAGAGAATTGACATGTTATATATATGAAACTGCTTCAAATCTGCAAGGAAAAAATAAGCAACATGTGTATGAGATTTCAGAAATCTCATTCACTTTGCTGGAACTGTAAAATACTGCGTATTATGCAACAAAAACGTGACATGTGAACATACCCTAAGGGGAGACAAAGTAAGTAGATAAACCCATTGGGCCACGTGATGCGGCAGATAATTGAGCTGTAACAATCTCGTGAAATAGGAGTGATTACCCAGTTTGCAGGAAAGTGATAATGCAGATCTACTTTGCAGAAGGCTTTTGGTCCTGATAAGCCGGGTACATTAGTCTCCGTGTAATGCATCTCCGATGGTCCAGTCAGAGGGGCCGGAGCCCAAAGCTTCGATTTAATTAACCCTCTGTGCCTACCAGTATACACAGCATTTATTACAGGCAGTGACCTGGTGACCCGTCAGGCTTCTTAGCGAGGTTCTTCTATCGATTACAGTAATGCTACTTCAGATCACACAGGACGTACAGGAGAGGATGGTAATAAAATGTGCAGCTTTCAGCTCCAGAACGGATGACAATGAAGCTATTTATATGACAGCATGTTGTATAATCCAAAATGACAGCCCATAGCTATTCTAGCACCTTCCAATACTGAAGAACGAGCTATAAAGTAAGAATTGTTGCACAGCAGTTTTATTTTATTGCTCTCATACAACCTTGCATAAAACTGAATGGTGGGGAAGATATTGGGGTTTTATAAGACACCAACAATATAACGCGAGGATTAAATGACATTTTATACCTTGTACCTTCTGCAGTCGTATATATTGCTCGTCTGTGTATTATCCTAACCTGCCTCCATTATGTGGTGGAATCATATACTGTGTAATTGACTGTAAGGGCGCAGTCAGACGGCCGAATAACAGACGACTATCGCATTGCAGTGCACGGACTGGCCGGCGGCTCTCCTGCACAGAAATACATGCGGTCACCCTCGGGTCAGCAGAGCCGCCCGCCAGTCCGTGCATTGCAATCATCGTCTACATTATTCGGCCGTCTGACTGCGCCCTTACAGTAGAGACACTGAAATTACTTTTCGCTTTCCTACCAAATTGTGTATAAGGAAAAACATGAAACTACAGTATTATCTTCAGTAAAAAATAAACTGATCAATTAACATTCAGAAATTACCAGGTGGTGGTGTGAAAATGCCTCTAACATCTCCAGCTGGGGTATATCCACAGAGGACAAAGATGCTATGAATTTTCCAAGTGGATTTGTGCACAAAAAATCTGCAATGGATTTCAGTACCATCCATGTGGATCAGATCTGAACTAATCTTAAAAAGGGAATCTGTCAGCAAGTTTTGCTATGTTATCTGACAGCAGGATGATGTAGAGACAGAGACCCTGATTCCAATGATGTGTCACTTAGTTTACTGGGTGCAGAAGTTGTGATAAAAATCACAGTTTTCACTGCTATACAGTGGCAAGTAAAAGTTTGGGCATCCCCGGTCAAAATTAATGTTATTGTGAACAGTTAAGCAAGTTGAAGATGAAATGATCTCTAAAAGGGCTAAAGTTAAAGATGACACATTTCCTTTGTATTTTAGGCAAATATAATATTATATATATTGTAAGGCAGCGCTTGTCATCATCCTGGGGGATACTCGCTGCAGCGCATCAACAAAAGCACACCAGCCACGACTTTGCGGTGTTTCACAGTCCAACAGTTTATTGTCTCATCCATCTTAGTGCTCACTGGCATATTACACGCATAATGTCCACGAGCCCAAGTGGCAGACCGGCCCACTTGGCTCTAATTACAGCCTTCCGCAAGGTAATACTAACACAATGTGCAGGTAAGTGTCCATAACACAAGAGTATTACCTTTGCTGGCTTACGGCTGCTTCAGTCCATTTGGCTCCGCCCGATAGGGGTTTCTAGCCTTCTGGCCCTCCAAGGCTTACTGGCATCTAGTTACACTCAGATCCAGGCTTCACCCTCCAGGAGTCCTCTTAGCCTCTGGCCCTCCAAGGCTTACTGGCATCTCTCTCACACTCAGATCCAGGCTTCACCCTCCAGGAGTCCACCAGGCTTCACCAGGCCTCACACGAGCGGTGTTCCATCACACACAGGGAACAGCCTCATGACTCTCACACGGTGTCCGCACACGGGTAACAGGAAACACGCCTGTCACACCCCTTGCACCTCTACACACTTGTCTCAAATCACCAGGGTTTTTATATCCTGTAGAAACAGCCACAGGACCTGTGCTAATCTCACAGTCACGTGTCCATACCTTCTGTGAGCAAAAGGACCTGTGTGATGTCACAGTCATGTGACCAGTCAGCTGAGGGGGAGGAAATAGCATAAACAGACATACTAGATCATTATAGCAATGCCGCTGCACCACAATATATATATATATATATATATATATATAATATATATATATATATATATATATATATATATATATACAGTACAGACCAAAAGTTTGGACACACCTTCTCATTTAAAGATTTTTCTGTATTTTCATGACTATGAAAATTCTACATTCACACTGAAGGCATCAAAATTATGAATGAACACATGTGGAATTATATACTTAACAAAAAAGTGTGAAACAACTGAAAATATGTCTCATATTCTAGGTTCTTCAAAGTAGCCACCTTTTGCTTTGATGACTGCTTTGCACACTCTTGGCATTCTCTTGATGAGCTTCAAGAGGTAGTCACCGGAAATGGTTTTCACTTCACATGTGTGCCCTGTCAGGTTTAATAAGTGGGATTTCTTGCCTTATAAATGGGGTTGGGACAATCAGTTGTGTTGTGCAGAAGTCTGGTGGATACACAGCTGATAGTCCTACTGAATAGACTGTTAGAATTTGTATTATGGCAAGAAAAAGCAGCTAAGTAAAGAAAAACAAGTGGCCATCATTACTTTAAGAAATGAAAGTCACTCAGTCCGAAAAATTGGGAAAATTTTGAAAGTGTCCCCAAGTGCAGTTGCAAAAACCATCAAGCGCTACAAAGAAACTGGCTCACATGAGGACCGCCCCAGGAAAGGAAGACCAAGAGTCACCTCTGCTTCTGAGGATAGGTTTATCCGAGTCACCAGCCTCAGAAATCGCAGGTTAACAGCAGCTCAGATTAGAGACCAGGTCAATGCCACACAGAGTTCTAGCAGCAGATACATCTCTACAACAACTGTTAAGAGGAGACTTTGCGCAGCAGGCCTTCATGGTAAAATAGCTGCTAGGAAACCACTGCTAAGGACAGGCAACAAGCAGAAGAGACTTGTTTGGGCTAAAGAACACAAGAAATGGACATTAGACCAGTGGAAATCTATGCTTTGGTCTGATGAGTCCAAATTTGAGATCTTTGGTTCCAACCACCGTGTCTTTGTGCGACGCAGAAAAGGTGAACGGATGAACTCTACATGCCTGGTTCCCACCGTGAAGCTTGGAGGAGGAGGTGTGATGGTGTGGGGGTGCTTTGCTGCTGACACTGTTGGGGATTTATTCAAAATTGAATGCATACTGAACCAGCATGGCTACCACAGCATCTTGCAGCGGCATGCTATTCCATCCGGTTTGCGTTTAGTTGGACCATCATTTATTTTTCAACAGGACAATGACCCCAAACACACCTCCAGGCTGTGTAAGGGCTATTTGACCAAGAAGGAGAGTGATAGGGTGCTACGCCAGATGACCTGGCCTCCACAGTCACCAGACCTGAACCCAATCGAGATGGTTTGGGGTGAGCTGGACCGCAGAGTGAAGGCAAAAGGGCCAACAAGAGCTAAGCATCTCTGGGAACTCCTTCAAGATTGTTGGAATACCATTTCCGGTGACTACCTCTTGAAGCTCATCAAGAGAATGCCAAGAGTGTGCAAAGCAGTCATCAAAGCAAAAGGTGGCTACTTTGAAAAACCTAGAATATAAGACATATTTTCAGTTGTTTCACACTTTTTTGTTAAGTATATAATTCCACATGTGTTCATTCATAGTTTTGATGCCTTCAGTGTGAATGTACAATTTTCAAAGTCATGAAAATACAGAGAAATCTTTAAATGAGAAGGTGTGTCCAAACTTTTGGTCTGTACTGTATATATATATATATATATATATATATATATATATATATATATATATATATATATATATATATATACACACACACACACACACAGTGCAGACCAAAAGTTTGGACACACCTTCTCATTTAAAGATTCTTTGGTATTTTCATGACTATGAAAATTGTACATTCACACTGAAGGCATCAAAACTATGAATTAACACATGTGGAATTATATACTTAACAAAAAAGTGTGAAACAACTGAAAATATGTCTTATATTCTAGGTTCTTCAAAGTAGCCACCTTTTGCTTTGATGACTGCTTTGCACACTCTTGATGAGCTTCAAGAGGTAGTCACAGGAAATGGTTTTCACTTCACAGGTGTGCCCTGTCAGGTTTAATAAGTGGGATTTCTTGCCTTATAAATGGGGTTGGGACCATCAGTTGTGTTGTGCAGAAGTCTGGTGGATACACAGCTGATAATCCTACTGAATAGACTGTTAGAATTTGTATTATGGCAAGAACAAAGCAGCCAAGTAAAGAAAAACGAGTGGCCATCATTACTTTAAGAATTGAAGGTCAGTCAGTGCGAAAAATTGGGCAAACTTTGAAAGTGTCCCCAAGTGCAGTTGCAAAAACCATCAAGCGCTACAAAGAAACTGGCTCAAATGAGGACCGCCCCAGGAAAGGAAGACCTTCATTTCTTAAAGCAATGATGGCCACTCGTTTTTCTTTACTTAGCTGCTTTTAACTTGCCATAATACAAATTCTAACAGTCTATTCAGTAGGACTATCAGCTGTGTATCCACCAGACTTCTGCACAACACAACTGATGGTCCCAACCCCATTTATAAGGCAAGAAATCCCACTTATTAAACCTGACAGGGCACACCTGTGAAGTGAAAACCATTTCCAGTGACTACCTCTTGAAGCTCATCAAGAGAATGCCAAGAGTGTGCAAAGCAGTCATCAAAGCAAAAGGTGGCTACGTTGAAGAACCTAGAATATAAGACATATTTTTAGTTGTTTCACACTTTTTTGTTAAGTATATAATTCCACATGTGTTAATTCATAGTTTTGATGCCTTCAGTGTGAATGTACAATTTTCAAAGTCTTGAATATACGGAAAAATCTTTAAATGAGAAGGGATGTCCAAACTTTTGGTCTGTACTGTACATGTACACACACAGCTCTGGCAAAAATTAAGAGACCACTGCAAAATTTTCATTTTCTCTGATTTTTCTCTTTGTAGGTATATTTTTGAGTAAAATGTACATTGTTGTTCTATTCTATAAACTACTGACAACATGTCTCCGAAATTCAAAGCTAAACATTTTGCATTTATTTGCAGCAAATGAGAAATCGTCAAAATAATAAAAAAGAAACAGTGCTTTCTGACCTCAAATAATGCAAAGAAAACAAGCTCTTATTCATTTAGAAACAACAATACTCATGTTTTAGAGTTCAGAAATCAATATTTGGTGGAATAACCATGATTTTTAATCACAGCTTTCATGCGTCTTGGCTGCTTTCCACCAGTCTTTCACACTGCTTTTGGGTGACCTTATGCCCCTCCTGGCACAAAAATGTAAGCAGTTCTTCTTTGTTTGATGGCTTGTGACTATCCATCTTCCTCTTGATTACATTCCAGAGGTTTTCAATGGGGTTCAGGTCTGGAGCTTGGGCTGGCCATGACAGGGTCTTGATGTGGTGCTCCTTCATCCACACATTGATTGACCTAGCTGTGTGGCATGGGGCATTGTCCTGCTGGAAAAAACAGTCCTCAGAGTTAGGGAACATTGCCTGAGTAGAAGGAAGCAAGTGTTTTTCAAGGATAACCTTGTATGCAGCTTGATTCATACGTCCTTCGCAAAGATTAACCTTCCCAATTCCAGCCTTGCTGAAGCATCCCCAGATCATCACCGATCCTCCACCAAATTTCACAGTGGGTGCAAGACACTGTGGCTTGTATGCCTCTCCAGCACTCCGTGTAACCATTAGCGGACCAGGTGTTGGGCAAAGCTGAAAATTAGACTCATCAGAGAAGATTACCTTACTCCAGTCCTCTATGGTCCAATCCTTATAGTCTTTCAGCCTGGCTCTCCTTTTCTTCTCATTGATGAAAGTCTTTTTTCTAGCTTTACATGACCTGAGGCCTGCCTCTAGGAGCCTGTTATGAACTGTTCTTGCCGTGCACTTCACCCCGGCTGCCATTTACCATTCCTTTTGTAGGTCACTTGATGTCATCCTGCGGTTGCTGAGTGACATTCGAATAAGATGACGGTCATCCTGGTCAGTGGAGAGTCGCTTTCGCCTTCTGCCGGTCTGTAGCTTTGTTGTCCCCAATGTCTGGTGCTTGACCTTGTTGTAATGGACTGCAGTCTTCTAAATGTTAAGGATGGAGGCAACATGACGCTCATTGTAACTCTCGGCTAGTAAAGCCAGAATTGAGCCCTTCTTTTTCTCACTCAAGACTTTTCTTTTCAACTCCTTTGGCATGGTTAAAAGTTATTTTTTCATTCAAATTACTTTTGGGCTATTCCTAGCACTTGTTTTGCCATCCAGCTTGTCCTATTGCAAGAGGATTGTGAAGACCACAGCAGTGTTTTTTATACTTTCCCTCGTTACATAAGATTTGGTTCAGGTGATCACCTAATCAGACGCACATTAAGTAGAATGAGGTGGACTGTGGTTGGAATTCAACGGACACTGGAATGGAATGGCTGTCAGACATGTAGAGATGGTGATTTTTAGAAAACTGTGCAGTGGTCTCTTAATTTTTGCCATAGTTGTATATATAAATAATATATATAGTAATTTTGACCAGTAGTGCCCAAACTTTTACATGCCACTGTAGATCTACCAGTTCTCTGAACGCTGAGCCCTGTAAAACCCCGTCCACACCACTGATCGACAGCTTTCTGTGTACACTGTGCATATGCAAAGGCAGAAAGCTGCTAATAAGCGGTGGGGGCATGATTGGACTAGAACACACACGATACCTAGTGATTTCATTGCAACTGCAACACACAGCCCAGCATGTGACACATCATTGGAATCAGGCCCTCAGCCCCTACATCATGCTGCTCTCAGCTTACATAGCAAAAACCTGCTGACTGATTTATTTAGCCATCTGTTGAAAGTTTCTGCAAGGAAACAGAGTTGCTTTGCGGATTTAAAAGTGTGCTCCAAGATTGTGTTGCAATTCTCAAAGGATCTAGGACCCATGCTGTTCAAAATTGCCTGCGTGTTTTATGAATGCGGTGTGATATCTAAAATGCACTTTATTTTTGCCTTTAACCAGTTTTTTTAGACTTTTCAGTGCAAAAGTCACAGATCCTCTGAAAAGTTGAACGTTAGTCTAAAACTTCACCATAGAAACCGGGGACTGGAGTGAGATGCGACAAAAAAAACTGCAAAATTTGCTAACAGTGGCATTTCACAAATCTGTCTAAAACATCTGGATAAGCAAAGCAGTCAAGAAAAAATAAATAACAAAACAACTTAAAAATGGTGCAAATCAGACAGTGAATAAGCCACAAATACTAAAGGCAAATTACTGCAGAAAACTGTCAAAACAACAATGATGAGTTGGGGCCCATGAAAGGTTCTAAAAATTTAGTGACGCCTGTATCTCAGTTACAAAGGTTCTCTGGGATCCACTGATCATGTACCCAATGCAACCAATCACCGGGCTTCGTGACTTGGCAGGCTCAGCATCTCTGCCAAGTTTAGTGATTGGTTGCAGCAGTCAAGTGCGCTTAGTTAGTGACTTCACCGCAGCCAGTCAAGTCAACAAAGGGCTGCTGCAGCAGCAGAGAGACATTGCTTGACTTGCAGGATAATTCAGATTTTCCCAAAAAGAACTGAACAGAGCCAAATATGATTAGGCCAGTACCCATCTGTAGAATAACCACATGCTCAACCAATAGTCTTACAAAAGTGAAGGTGAGATGTGGAATAGAAGCGTCCGCTCTATATAAAATACTGCAGAAGACACCGGATTAGAACAACACGACTATTCTGTACAGAGCAAAACCAGAACTCCGATCTCTGGCCACAAAATATTGGGTATTATATACCGTAATACAGAGATTATACAGGGCAGAATCTCTTTACAAAGATGTTACATGAATTACAAGTCACACAGTGGAAAGTCATCCTACCTCGTTTCTTAGCTTCCGCTACCATTTCATCATACTCCTGTCGGTGGCGCAGGGTTTCATGGACGGATTTTGCTGGAAGATTCCTATAATAATAGTAATTTAAAAAATGCTGCCGTCAATATATCTTCCACTACAATTAAGCAATGATATGTTATAAGAAGGAGACATGACATTGGAAGATTTTTTTTCCGCTGTTAATGCAGATCACTAAAACTAAGTTCACATTACTTTTTGTCTGCTCCGGTTAAAGGGACAGAAAGTTAATTCAAGGAAACCGATCTGTTACATAAAACTGATGCAAATGGCGGCTGAGGGACCCCACTGATTGTTAGGAGGTCCGTCAGGGTTCTGTTTTTGTAGAACAGAAGAAGATATGCTGTGGGGATCCATCAGGGCAAATTAAAATAGATTTCAAAACAGGAGATGAGATGACAGAGTGAGTCGACCCTTAAATATCAAGCTATATGCACTTTTCCAGCAGACTATACAATCTAGGTGCTGCCTTTACTAACTTCTACATAGTAGAGAAAAAAAATACAAAAAATGGCGATAACACAGTAAGAACGCCTATACTCACGCAGGACGATCTTCTAAAATGAGAGCGGTGGTAGAGAGTGGTTCAATCTCAAATTTTTTACGTCTTGTGGATTGAGCCGGGACTTTGCATGTCCTCACACTGCGTTCTTCATATTCCTTAAAAAATAAATAAATGAAAAGATAAGTTGGCTAGTGACTATAAAGTGGATAACAGGAGTGGGTAGTGGAAAAGAAAGCTTATATAACAAATAAAAAAATGCTAGCACCGATAAAGTACTGAGGAACGCAGTATCACATACACACATCTTATTCACCTCTAAAGCCAATTTCACATGAGATGAAATGATGATGCTCCTTGCTAAGGTTTTCAGACCTGTGCTGGGGAGGGGGTCCGGTCAGGATCTGCGCCTGTATTATAGTCATGTGAAATCAGCCTACTATACTGTAACTCTGTCCATTGTCCAACCTGCACACAAGTCAGCTAATGGCTTACAAGTGGTTATATTAAAGAGAATCTGTCAGCAGGTTTATGCTATGGGATTTGAGAGCAGCACAATGTAGAGACAGAGAGCCTGATGCCAGCAATGTGGCACTTACTGGGCTGCTTGGTGCAGTTTTGATAGAATCCCTTTTTTTCTTTGCTGTCTGTTCTGCATGAGACATAGTCCTCTAGTGATAATCTCCTACTGATAAAACACTGATTGTATTAAAACTACAGCACACAGCCTAATAAGTGACACATTGCTGAAATCAGGGTCTCCGTTCCTACATTGTGGTGCTCTCAGATTAAATAGCAAAAACCTGCTGACAGATTCCCTTTAAAAGGGATACATCTTGTTACATCTTACTAATTGTAACATCCTTGGCGGCGTGCTTGCATAGTGCACCACCTCCAACTATGCAAGACCGCAATCTTACCTATCAGTCCAGCCTGCAAATCTTGCTCCAGTTCATGCTGTGTGCATGTCTCTTGACTAACTGCTTAGGGCGGCGGCCTGGTTACTTCCTGATTCTTATAGCTGCTGTGGGCGCACCCCTAATGCGTCTCCAGTCTATTGCTGTGAGTCACTGGATATTTAAACCCCCTCCACCCAGAAGGAGGTGCCTGAGCAACACCTTCACTCAGTTTGTCTTTGCAACTGCATTGCCAGGTCCTGTCCTGTATCTTGTCTGTTTCCGCCACTCTGGGGGCTGTATACCCAGGATCGTTCTTGTATCTCATTGCAGTAGCAGTTCCTGTCTGAACTGTATCCTAGCCTGTTACCGGCTTGTCTCTATGTCCGTATCGTCCCTTTTCCTGCAGTATCTGAACCTGCAGCTAACTCCAACTCGTTGTCTCTGTACTTCTGTTTGTGAGTTTTGTGTCCACTCGCTACTTCATAGTAAGTACCATGTGTGTATCTGGTTCTGCTTGTCCCTTTTCCCTTCCTCCGTATCTTCCTCCTGTGTTCTAGCCATCCTCCTGTATTTTCCAGCGTGTTCCATGTGAACAGAGCCCTGTCCTCTCTGCCTGCACCTTCAGCCCTGTTCGGCTCTGGTTGCTCACCGCGCCAGCGGTTTCTCTCTGCTCTGACTTGCCCACCGCTCCGGCGGCTTCTCTCTGCTTTGCCTTGCCCACCGCTCCGGCGGTTCTGCTCTGCTCTGCCTTGTCCACCGCACCTGCGGTTTTGCTCTGCTCGGCCTTGCCCACCGCACCTGCGGTTTTCGCTCCGCTCTGCTTGCTCACCGCACCAGCAGTTCCTCTCTGCTCTGTCTTGTCCTCCGCTCCGGCGGTTTCGCTTTACTCTGCTTGACTACCGCATCTGCGGCTCTGAACCTGTCTCCCAGTTAGTACTGGACCCTATCCAGCCTGCGCTCCAACCTGCTAGTACCTCCCTGTCTGCACTCCAGCCGTGCTTGCCAGTGCCCACCTGTCTGCATACCAGCCGTACTTGCCAGTACCCGCTCGTCTGCATACCACCCGTACTTACCAGTATCCACCTTTCTGCATACCAGCCGTGCCTGCCTATACCCACCTGCCTGTATGCCAGTCTAACCTGCCTGTTCCTGCATTCCCCGGTGTGGGTCAACAACCGAGACCGGGGTCTGACCTGGTGTAGCACCTGGTCCCTCTGCTCGGTTCCTCCTTAGTCCACGGAGTCGACAAAGCCGCCGTGCGACCTTGGTCGGATTGGGTTGATACTTAGTTACGCCCCTCCAGGCACTCCTCGGTTCATGATACAGTGGGATCACTAATCACGCTCACGCCAGTCAGTCCGGGCGCGAGTGTAACACTAATGTTACAGCATGGCTGGGATGAGCTAAAAATATATAGTTTTGATTTTATGGTGGGGCCCACAGATACAGATTTTTTCATTTTACAACAGCTGATGACTTCACATTTCCAAGATTTCATTTCATACTTATTTCATTGTACGGAGCTGGAGCTTTCTGAAAGTACAATTTTCGATGACTCACAAAGTGATTTTAATCTCTGAAGATGAGAAACTGTGTTATTGGAGAGATAGAAAACATTCTCACTTATTCTGCATGCACCGTTTGTGTAAATTACTGGTATAATTATCGAGTTTAAAGGAGACCGTGAAAAACTGACTCCAGCGGGATACTATGGTCTTACAGATATTCTAGTATCAGCAGTGAGATGAAAGTCATGCAAGAAAGCAACGTGACCGCATATTTCTGTAGCCATTCTACCCCCAGGGGGTGGAGGACAGAGGCCTGCATCTGTATTTGGGTGTGAACATAAGGCTGTTTACATCATGTTTTATGGATGTGTCTGCACTGGGAAAGCATTTGGCTCATATGCTGATCATAGGCCATAAACCCAACAGGGGCCTGAAATACTGTCCATGTGATCTCCATTAGGGTTGATTGTGTTGCAATCCCATCTTTAAAATTGTATATGATGAAGTAACAGAATGGGCTTTGCTATTATAAGGTTGGCCACTGCACAAAAAAAAACACCCAACAAAGCAACATATGCTACAGTATGGCTGTGCAGTGGCACAAGTCAGAGGCGTAGGAGGAGGAATGGGCCTGAAGAATACCTTCTGGTGTGCTGTGAACACAACCTTTTACTTGCATCACTTATGTTTATTATCAGTAGGAGAGCAAGAAGCACTAGAGGTGCAAAACTGTCCCCAATGTGAGCTAATGGGAGAACTCACAGGCGGCTGTAACACACAGTCGCCAGAAAAGTCTAGTGAAATTAGCTTGATGTTCAAGAAAACCATCTAATGGCCATGGGTCAGCTTTACCCTTCGTGTTACTGCATCGGAGGACTACCCCACTGCTTCCACCTGCAGCCACACAACCCCCCACTCCCTAGTTATTGGACCACGACAAATGTCAGTGACACGGGTTGGGCTGACACTGTGTATGGGGGCGCTCAGGGAGATGTTGAGCGGACATGTCAGATTTTGGGCTAATGATAGCTTTGTTCTGGAGATAAGCCGCTACCAGACATATCTGGTGATGGCTTTCACAGGGAACACAGAAGCCGTATGAGCGTTCCTGTGTATGGGAGAGATGGCCGAAGATGGGTGTCAGCTGAAAGATCGGCTGAAGCATCGCTTAGCCGACGACCATCTAATATGTAAGGAGGGCTTAACTTCTCTAAGGATATATTGTTACTGCTCTGCTATACTGAACAATGACCTGCACATGAATACGGTTCTGTACAATGTTACAACCTAGTTCTAGTCCAACAAAGACGCTCAGTCCTGCTTCCATAGTGACAATCTGGGGAATCTGCCAAATATTCGGCTGCATTGAACAAGTTAGGAAAAAAAAAAAAAAAAAAAATTTTGGCTAGGTTCACATTAATACAGTGCGCTTTACTGGTCACTATGTCAGGTTTTCTGTTGGAATCACCGAAAAACAGCATTCTGACGAGAAGCCCGACCCTTGAATGAAGCAGACGGGGTCACCATGGACAATGCTTTCTGTGCATGTAAAAAGATGAATGCTGCCAGGACGGGGGCCGCATAGTGTCCACAGTGACTCTCGAGAATTCATCCGAGTGAATGGTTATGTCAGGGGGCCTGTTGGAATACTGTTTTTGAGGATTCTGACAAGAACCCTGACACAGAGCTCAGCAGTGCACTTTATTAATGTGAACATGGCCTTCCTTGCAGCCACAGTGGTAACCTGATGCAAATACCATTTTAAATGTGCAGCAGTACAATTGGAAGCACAGCTCCAGGGAGACAATGAAGTTATATTCCCTGAGCCACTTGCTTACAGTCAGCAATCTCCTGCTCCGTAGCGTATGTGTGCAGCATGTGAGCAGAGCGGGATGTCAGTCATGGAGCAGGAGAGTGACTACAGCGCACACTGTGTAGTGAGCGCAGACTGATCACACCAATAACTGCCCCAATGCCTGGGAGCGAGCGGTTGCAGGGAGAATGTAACTTCCAATTAGACAGCTGCACATATAAAACAATATTTACCTGCAGATTGCCACTATGGCTATGGATAAATATCTTTTTTTTTTTTTGTCAGCAGGTTCCCTTTAAATAACTTTTTTTTTTACTTTTTGGGCAACATCGAATTTTTTCTCCTTGAAAAACAGAACAATTAAAATTGTTGGATGGAAATAACTAAAAGAGTTCATCAGGGATGCAGCCATAAGTCATGTGTGACCTGGGCTGTGTCCACTCTTTTACCATCTCATTGGCATTTTCAATGCAGTTTTTCGCCAGTGCATGAAGTGGATCCAGAGGGTAGGAGAAGTAAAAGTCATTCATTCACATTTCCCATTCCCCTTGAATCCACTGCTGACTGCAGTAAACACTGTGTGAAGTCACCTTTCCAAAAAGAAAAGAACACGTGGAAGATCATGTAAAGGAGGAAGCTGCATGCGCTAAGACTACTGTCGTGTTTACAATAGGCCTAAAAACTAACACACAGGTAGGTGGCAACTATCTGTTGTTGTAACTGGCGCAGGCCCAGAACAGTCACCAACCGCTCCTGCCAGCGATTCAGCAGCTCCATGTCAACAGAGCAGCTCTCCTCGTCTTCTGGGCTGCTCTGCTGACGGGGCCCGACTGCCGATGTCATGCTGATTGACAGCCGGCTCACCACTGCCTAACTGTGGAAAGATGGCTGTCAATCAGCATGATATCGCAGTCGGGCCCCGTCAGCAGAGCAGAGTAGAAGAGATGCCGCTGCTCTGCGGACGTGACATCAACATAAGCCGCTGTGTTGCCGGCAGGAGAGGTCTGTGACAGCTATGTGCTGGCAGAGATCGGTGCCAGGCACAACAGGCAGGTAGGCAACAATTAGCTGCCTGTTAGTGCTTAGGTACAGTACAGACCAAAAGTTTGGACACACCTCATTTAAAGAAATTTCTGTATTTTCATGACTATGAAAATTGTACATTCACACTGAAGGCATTAAAACTATGAATTAACACATGTGGAATTATATACTTAACAAAAAAGTGTGAAACTACTGAAAATATGTCTTATATTCTAGGTTCTTCAAAGTAGCCACCTTTTGCTTTGGTGACTGCTTTGCACACTCTTGGCATTCTCTTGATGAGCTTCAAGAGGTAGTCACCGGAAATGGTCTTCCAACAATCTTGAAGGAGTTCCCAGAGATGCTTAGCACTTGTTGGCCCTTTTGCCTTCACTCTGCGGTCCAGCTCACCCCAAACCATCTCGATTGGGTTCAGGTCTGGTGACTGTGGAGGCCAGGTCATCTGGGGTAGCACCCCATCACTCTCCTTCTTGGTCAAATAGCCCTTATACAGCCTGGAGGTGTGTTTGGGGTCATTGTCCTGTTGAACGCAAACCGGATGGAATAGCATGCCGCTGCAAGATGCTGTGGTAGCCATGCTGGTTCAGTATGCCTTCAATTTTGAATAAATCCCCAACAGTGTCACCACAAAGCACCCTCACACCTCCTCCTCCTCCATGCTTCACGGTGGGAACCAGGCATGTAGAGTCCATCCGTTCACCTTTTCTGCGTCGCACAAAGACACGGTGGTTGGAACCAAAGATCTCAAATTTGGACTCATCAGACCAAAGCACAGATTTCCACTGGTCTAATGTCCATTCCATGTGTTCTTTAGCCCAAACAAGTCTCTTCTGCTTGTTGCCTGTCCTTAGCAGTGGTTTCCTAGCAGCTATTTTACCATGAAGGCCTGCTGCACAAAGTCTCCTCTTAACAGTTGTTGAAGAGATGTGTTGGCTGCTAGAACTGTGTGTGGCATTGACCTGGTCTCTAATCTGAGCTGCTGCTAACCTGTGATTTCTGAGGCTGGTGACTCGGATAAACTTATCCTCAGAAGCAGAGGTGACTCTTGGTCTTCCTTTCCTGGGGCAGTCCTCATGTGAGCCAGTTTCTTTGTAGCGCATGATGGTTTTTGCAACTGCACTTGGGGACACTTTCAAAGTTTTCCCAATTTTTCGGACTGACTCACCTTCATTTCTTAAAGTAATGATGGCCACTCATTTTTCTTTACTTAGAATTTGTATTATGGCAAGAAAAAAGCAGCTAACAGTCTATTCAGTAGGACTATCAGCTGTGTATCCACTAGACTTCTGCACAACACAACTGATGGTCCCAACCCCATTTATAAGGCAAGAAATCCTACTTATTAAACCTGACAGGGCACACCTGTGAAGTGAAAACCATTTCCGGTGACTACCTCTTGAAGCTCATCAACAGAATGTAAGAGTGTGCAAAGCAGTCATCAAAGCAAAAGGTGGCTATTTTGAAGAACCTAGAATATAAGACATATTTTCAGTTGTTTCACACTTTTTTGCTAAGTATATAATTCCACATGTGTTAATTCATAGTTTTGATGCCTTCAGTGTGAATGTACAATTTTCATAGTCAGGAAAATACAGAAAAATCTTTAAATGAGAAGGTGTGTCCAAACTTTTGGTCTGTACTGTACACTGTAAAATAAAAGAGTGTCCCTGATAACCCCTTTAACACAGTGATTTCAGAGGGTACAACTGGCCATCTAATGTGTATATGGTGGTCCAGACTCTCCTCCAACAGATAATGTCGGGGAAGAGAAGGACTAACGCTATGTGCGCACGATGCGGATTTGAAGCAGAAATTTCCTGAGCGTTTTTTTCTCTCCCTGGCAGATTTTAACATGCGTTTTTTGAAGCGTTTTTGTACATCAATGAATGCTTTTTGGAGCTAAATAAAGTTATTTGGTGGGACATTGCTTAAACCCTTGGATTACCATAGAACTGGGGTGAATATATTGATTCATTTAAATGATTAAAGAATGTGTCTGTTGTAATTCAAATAAAGTGCTTACTCTGTGTCTGTGTGTTTATTTAACACTTTACTTTAATTAAGTTTGGTCATGAAAAGGTCTGATTGACACCTTGTCATCACCAAACAAAATAGCTGGCATTTCTATTCATGTAAATTTATGCGGCTGCTGTGAGCTGTTGTTTTTAGTCTGGGAAGGTGCCATTAGGCAAACATTTTCCCTGGCCATAATTAACATCTAACAGCTGGTTCGTTAGCCCCTATGTCCCTTGATCAGCACTCAGCAGCGCTTTGGACGCAGCATACTTTTGTTGCGTCCAAATCGCAGCGTTCAAATACCGCACTTTTGTTGTCGGTACATGTGAATCCACCGCATATAATGACACTTCAAATCGGTCAAAATCTGCAGCGGCGACTAGCGTGTCCGCTACAGAAATTGACATGTTGCGAGTGATTTTGGGTACGTGGCCACGGTCAGGAGCCGCTGCAGGTTTGACGCTGCGTGTTTATACAGCGTCAAACCCGCAGTGTCCAGATGTTACAGCATAGTGGATGGGATCTCTAGAAATCTTATGTCCACTATGCGTGCATCAGAGGCTGTGAATCACCCGTGCACACTGACATGCAGCGCGTCTTTCATGACCGCAGCATGTCAAATTCTCTTGCGGAATGGCTAGTCTCTGCAACAGAAATTTGACCACTAGAAAGTATTGAATGCGGTAAATCCAGATGGTTCATGTGAATTTATCTGCATTCAATGCAACGCTTTGGACGCAGAAAAAAATTGCGTCCAAAGCGCTGCTACGTCTGAATTATGGGCACAGGGCCTAAAATTAAAAAAAAATGGCGAGGGCTCCCGCGTCACTTTTATAACAGCAGAGGGAAAGCCGACCGCTGGGGGCTGAGATTAGTAGCCGCGGAAGGGGCCATTAGCCAACAATGTTCCCTGCCTATTAATATCAGCCCAAAGCTGTTTGTTTAGCCTTTATTGGCTACATTACAGGGGGACCCCAAAAAAAAAATTGACGTGGGGTCCCCCTGTAAAATCTAACCAGCAAATTCTAAATAAGACAGCTGCGGGCTGATATTAATAGCCAGGGAAGGGGCCATGGATCCTGGCCCCCTCCGCGGCTATTAATATCACCCCTCAGCAGTCCCAGAAATGGCGCATCCATAAGATGCGCCAAATCTGGCGCTTAGCCTCCGCTCTTCCCACTGCCCTGAAGCAGTGGCGAGTGGGGTAATGGGGTTGCGGTTCACGTCAGCCTTGTATTGGCGGCTGACGTGAAGCCCAGGTTAGTAATGGAGAGCGTCTATAAGACGCCCCCATTACTAACCGCGTAGTAAAATTGTTGCTGCTTTTTCAAGAAATACACGGCCAGAATAAAGTATTTTAATGAAATAAAACACACACAGTTCTACAATTTATTTATTTATTTCATTACCCTCTGTCCGCAAAGCCCTTGATCTCCTGAAAAAAACAAACAACCATATCCCTCACCTGTCCGCCGTCAACAAACGCAGTCCACGATTGTGCCGAGTGTTCCGCGGCGATCTGGGTCACTTCTACAGCAGTGACATCAGCCATCACTGATGTCACTGCTGTAGAAGACAGCAATGTATACCGACAGGGGTGTAAAATCACCCCCTGTCAGTATACATGCTGCTGCAGGAGGTCAATGGGGTTGATCAGCTGATCAGCCCCAGTGAGCTTACCACCCTGGGAACATTCTTGTGAATGTTCCCAGGGTGAGCATCAGCTGATGGTCACGTGACTATCAGCTAATCACTGCCGGCACTGATTAGCTGATGGTCACGTGACAATCAGCTGATCAGTGACGTTACCGCAGGTCCTGGCAGCTCGGCACACTAGGGGGGGGGGGGGGGGGCCTGCTCCCTGTAGTATACCACCGGCCGCCGGGGAGATAGCATCGCAGGGGACCAGGAGGACACTGGGGGCCGCCAGAAAGGTGGGTATAAAGGTTTATTTTTTTCCTTTTCCTTTTTTTTTTTCTACCACGGGCACGCGGGCTGGGCAGAAACTGCTGCTCCTCCCCATCCACGCTGTTCTCACTGTTATCAGTCAGAGCGGCGGTCGGATGAGAGGAGTAGCGGCATCCTCTCCCGACCTGGGACCACCCACACCACGTTTTCGGCGCGACATTGAAACCCAGCAAATATAGATTATATATAGTATAGATATTTTACCTGCGGGTTTGCTGCGATTCAATGCAAGTCAATGGGCGCGAAATGGTAATGCTGCGGTTTTTACATCAATGGTAATCCGGAGCGGAAATTTCCGCATCATGTGCACAGCACATCCGGATTACCATTGCTATACATGGCAGACCTATTAACAGGCATTTTTAAAGCGTTTCCGCGGCAGAAAAACCACCGCGGAAACACATTAAAAACGCATCGTGTGCACATGGCCTTAGCAGTCTGAAATAAAACACAGGATTCTTTTGCCTTCTCTGGAGATAAGACTTTCCTAAATATTGGTATAAAATAACATTTAGCAAATGTGTATGGAAGGTTTTACTGTGTACCAAAATCTTATTTATGTTTTGTTTATATAGCGCTATCATATTCTTCAGCGCCTTACATATACTATCATCACTGTCCCTATTGGAGTTCCCAATCTAGGTTCCCCATCAGTATCCTATCCTTGCAGATGTTGTCCTTGGTGAGATGTGAACCTGGGACCAGAGAGCTGCAAGGCTGCAGTGCTAACCACTGAGCCACTGTACTGCCCAAATCTCTGTGGGATTTTATTTTAGTACCATAAGATTAACAATTTTTTAAATCCTGACATGACAATTTAAGTAAATAATTGTATTTTTCATAAAATTATTATCCCAGAGAATCTTGTCTGAGAAATCCATATTGCTCTATTATGCCTCCCTGAAATGTATGAATTGTCAGTGTCTATCAAAATTCCCTTTATTACAAAGGGCATAGCGTGACAAAATGCTGACAGTGTTAAGCCTCCCTCGCCATACACTTTAAATAGTTGGCGGCTCAACAATGGTTTGGCTGGAAGCAGTCTGGTCCGATTCTCCCATACACAGGAGCACTTATTGGAAAATCGCTCCGGTGTGCTCTATGAGAGACATGCTGCCGGACATCTCTGGAATTGGCTTATCTCTCAGAGAACAAAGGTTTGGCAGTCCGAAATCAGACACGCTGGTTCCTTATCTTCCCCGACAATCATCTGTCGGGGGACCCCATATACATTAGACAGTAGGTCTAATTTGTCAATATCGACACGGCCTTTAGATTGGGCATGGACATAGAATTGAAAAGGGGTACTGTAACAGCCAGTTGTCACTTAATTCCAGGAGGAATAGCAGAGGAATGGGAGAGATAAGAAAAGATGCTCCAGCAGGGTTATACAATGCCAGCAGAGTGGGCAGGTAAAGTCAGACTTGATTGTGCAGTTATGTAATATGTACTGTGGATGACATTAGCATTCAGACGGGCGGTCTGCTGCATTCTGCAATGTCCTTGAAAGCACTTTGCTCCATCGTATATAAATCACAGCTCCATTCCTCGTCTTGCTCCTGGCAACACAAATATGATGTCCCCCATTTATCAGAATGATGCCATCAGGGAGGCAGCCAAGGGTTCACAAGGTCACACGGACCCTCCCCATGATATATTCGGGCTGGGATGAGGTCATTCCTGCAGTATCACAGGAGGATTCACACTCGCTGCTCTCCAGGATCCCATACATGAGTCACGCCCAGCAGCAGCCAAACTTTTATAGGAAGCGATTCTGCTCCAACAAGAAATTAGCCAGGAAACTCCGGTTATGTAGGAGTAAGCGATCCTCAAACAGTGATGTACATAACAGGAATAAATAAGGCTACAATTGTGACCATCTTACAGATAAAGGACAACTAGCAAACTGCATGGGGCACATGGTGTTATGTGATATGGAGGCCTCCAGAATGTTCCCCAAAAGACGGTGGGCGAAAGAATATTGCAACAAGCCTGATCGTTTGTTCTTCCAGGAGATTCGCCTCCACCAGGGGCCTAGTACACCAATGAGTGCACCTGAATGCCTGACCGGGAGGTGGTTGCATGGACTGCTTTTCCGTTCTCCCCTGTACAGATGGTCTAATGCTTGGCTCCTAATTCTGTCTGCTGAAGTCGCTATGCAGCTGTTGAAAACTCGCTTAAGTATCAAAAGGGGTTCATCGGTGAAAAAAAGTTATTACCTATGCACAGGATAAGTGATAACTTATTGATTTGGTGGTGGTTCAACCGCTCTGACACGCACCATTCAGTAGAATGGGGAAGTTTTATCCCAGATGAGAATGAATGGAGCAGCAATCGAGTGTGCGCACTGCCACTCCATCTTTATGGGGGGGAATTATAATGTTTATAGAAGACCCCCCTTTAATTGGCCCCAATGATGTACAGCTTTCAGGTAAGAGAGGCAGTAAAATGCTTTATGCACAAATGAAGAGGAAAAAATATCAAAGTGCAAAATTAGCAAAAAAAAATAATGGGAGGCTATTTATTTTTAAAGTTACATCTGAAGACCTTAGGCTATAAATCTGCAGCGCACGCGATGTGAGGATTTTCTTGTGTTATTGCAAATATTAGATTTGCATTCTTCCGGCCACATTCCGACTAGACGAGGCCGCGCACATCTAGTGGGCACATGATTGCATTTATGCAAATCATATGCTTGCGGTCACGCGACAGCCACCGGAGAATCCTTGCAGTGCTCTCGATGTGAGGATTCACAAGTCTGCACATAGAGTCACTGCATATTTGTAGCCTAAGTCCGCACAACCCCTTTAAGGCCTCATTCAGACGTCTATTTCTCACGTACAGGTTCTATCAGTGTTTTAACCCGAATAGAACACGTACCTATTATAGTCCATGGTGACATTCACATGAATAGTGGTGTGTGCTATTATGCACAAGAGAAATCAAGGAAGTCTGAGTGAGGCCTTAAGGGCATGAACCATGTACAATATTCATCACTTATTCTTTCAGTATTTAGGACTGAAGGAAATAGCTGAGCACTGTACTCTGCCATCTGTCAGTCCTATAGACGATGAATGCATGTGTGACCATTGCTCTGTCCTGGAAAGGCACATGGAGAGCCTGTTCTTATGTTCAGTGGGGATCCCAGCGGTGGGACCATCAGAGACCACATAGATATTCACATATCTTGCAGACAGGTGATACATTTTGTTCAAGGCTCATTTCCTTTAACTAGTTCTGGCCTACAGGACCTCACCACCTGCAAATACCAGGATTGGAAGTTTATCAGTTTAGGTACGTTTAGCCTTTCTATGTTATTTTCCAGCCTTCCTTTGCCGATCTATACACTTTCTTGTACTTTGATAGGCGATTGCTCATATAACGCTGTACACTTGTTATAGTCATTCATCTTTTTGTCATGAGAACAATTTGCACAATACAGATTACATACAAATCCAGCACGATTACCGCCCACTCTCAGGAGTCCTGAGAATCAGGAATCACTGGATACACCATCACTTTATAATTAAAGGGAACCTGTCAGCTCTCCTGTGTAAGGAAATGCTGGAGATAGCAATGAAAGAATACTAGAGAATCTTTTTCTTAAAACTCAATCAGCATCCTAGGCTAGGGCCACGATCACAATTCTCAGATAAGCTGCCTAACATTTGTGCAACTAGCTATGGTGTGAGCATTTCAGACCTGTGATTTGGCTGGAAAAAAACAGCATTACATTGAAATAGATGAGGGAAACGTTGTGTGCAACTTGTAACCCAAAATCTAACAGGATTAAAAAAAAAATGTCTTCATGTGGTGTAGGTCAAAATGCAAACCCACTGACGATGATGATATGCCGCAAAGCAACAGTGCAATTTCACGTTACACTTCACCCCATAGACAACGTCCTAGTGCTGCCATTGTCCTTGTGAGTATGACGTCCATGCCAGCGTGACAGCACGGACTGGACAATGGTCGTCATATTATGGACCAGTCACAGCATTATGGCTTTCCTTCTGTAAGGAAACTGATTTGTGCATTTATTAATAAACAGACAAGAGGAATAACAGAGGGCGGCACAATGCAGGGTCTGAAGAAAAGCTGCTCTAGTGTTGATATTCCATATCCTATACACAATGATGTCACAATTTCCCTAGGATGGCGTCGATTTCAATCCACACTACCCTTGTGCAGTGGAAGGAAGTGTTGTCATAGGGACAAAAAAAACTCCTAAGGCCCTAATGAAATCAACCAGTTTTGGATTGAACTCTTGCGAAATGTTGGTTTTTGCATAACTCACAAGTTTTGCAAGTGAGCAGAGCTTAGCCAGGATTGGGAGTGGGGAGTGCGGACGATCAATTTACGCCACAATGTGCCGTGGCCCCCGACTGGAGCAGATTTCTCGTGGAGCACGCCTCTTAGTGAATTTGGTGCCTCTTATTTCAGAGCTTTACTCATCAAGACTGCTGTGCAAAACTTGATGAATCGGTGGGCCTAGTTGCTAAATTTTGGCATAAAATCGTCAATTCGTCATGGCTGCATGTTAAATATTCTAGTAGGTTTATATAATATATAAATATGCATCCGGTCAATCTATACAGAATGTTTTTACATGAGATTTACCATTTATCCACTTTAACGTAGAGCAGTATATGAGGAGCCTGACACAGGACATAACATGCTGATTGCACAAGTCCCATACAAATGCTGGCAATGGTCATTAATGGTCGGACATGTAACGTGCAGAGATGTCGCTGGGGTCGGATGCACATTGGTTGCAATAAACATGCACAACAAGACAAGACTGTCAGACAGCCCATGCATGGAGCAAACAGTAACCAACAAGTGAATATATTAAATTCCATACCCCTGTGTTTAATAGATTTGGCGTGGAGACTGAAGAGAGACTGCCAGAACTGTCATCCTAATGAGAAAAACAGAAGCGAAGCCTTAGTGACACAGCAAACATGGAGGAGGAAAAGAAAGAGCGCAATCATAATGTTATCAGTGATAATAAACATGTGGCATACTCAACAATACTGTGATATAACCGCCCCGGCCCACATCCCGCATCAGTGCTCTCTTCTATCTAGAAGACGTCCTCTTCACCATAGGTCATCAACCAAAAGTATGTGGCCAGGGAGTGTGTGGGAAACCATGTCTAAGTAAGCATACAGTAAATCTCTGTCTTGCTAAAGACCCCCATGACGGCCCCCCACAAATTGTGTTGGTGGGGAGAAAAGACCTGACGGGATAATCAGTCAGCAGTAGCTTACTCTCCTCCAAATAAAGACCCATGCATCGTCAGCCGAGCATGCACAAGTATGAGGGATTTTCAGGAGAGTTAGCCATTGGTGAAGGGTTCTCTGGCACTTACCCAAGTTGTATGGGCACCTTAAAGGGGATGTCTAATCAATAATTGTGATAACTGGAAAGCGCTTGAAAAAAAAAAAATAAGCAACTTTGCAATTTTAATCTCCTTTAAAATCCTCTCCACTCCACTTAATGCTTGTTGCCCAAGTTACCGACCGCCTCTGCAGCCTAGCATTGTGGCTGAGCATGCGCACTGTTTGCAAGCACTTTTCTTCAGAGCACTGTAAGCAGCAATATAAAGCTGTAGGGCAGGATCTGGCCAGCGTTCATGTCCTGCACTACTCTGATGTTACAGCAGCACTGGAAAGTGCACAGGTCGGGCGAGCAAGCAACCATGCTGCTTGTCTGAATGGTCACTCTTCAGGAGTGCACCACACCCCTGCCAATCAGGAAGCCTGGAGGAAGGCGAGCGGTGTGCTCCTGAAGAAGGAACTTGAGAACTTAAGGACATGTTCAGTATTTGGTCAGTATGTTACATCAGTATTTGTAAGCCAAAACCAGGAGTGGGTGATAAATACAGAAGTGGTGACGTGTTTCTATTATACTTTTCCTCTGATTGATCAGTATTTTACATCAGTATCTGTAAGCCAAATCCAGGAGTGGAACAATCAGAGGAAAAGTATAATAGAAACACGTCACCACTTCTGTATTTATCACCCACTCCTGGTTTTGGCTTAAAATACTGATGTAAAATACTGACCAAATACTGAATGTGTGAACGTGACCTTAGCTTGTCCACGACTGGTGCACACAAAATAAAGAATAATATGATAGTACTTATCACGTCACATGTTAGCTCTTCATTTGCAGTTTACCTCAAGAAAGAAGTATATCTTATGGCTATACGTCAGAGTACCTTGTATAGAACAGTACCTAGTTCTTACCTTTTATCACACTATCATTTGCATGGTCATATTAGTTCAAAATAGATCGCAATAGCTTAGTGTATTTTTGCTCAGTATTTCCAGGATTTTTTCTACACACATATAACAAAGTTATTCATTGCACATACACTGCTTAAACTGTCTTCCACAACAGTGATTAGTCGCAGAATTATCCCCAGTGGCAGGGAAAGGAAGGGGTGTAGGGCAATACTGTGTAACATCACTGTCTGCGGTGCTCATTCTGGCAGTGATCGATATGGTGATATCCAGGCTACAGAGGCTTTGTTACTCCCAATACTGCTGGAAACTAGTCCTATATTTAGGAGATGACCATGTACCCTCCACTAACAGACGTTACGGTGCCCACTACAGACACATTACCTATGGCACACCATTCCTTCTCAAAGGACATTGCTCAGATCTCTGAGAAAAAGCAGCTTTATCTGGTGAGGAAACAGACTGCCTATTGAGGAGGAACCACTACGGGAGCAGGATAAGGCCATCTAGTTATTTAGTCTAAAGATAATACACATATTACATTAGAATAGGGCCTGTGCAGCAGACTCACTGGGCAATGTCAGGAGCTTCCCCAACTGCACCACCAGCCATGTAAAAGCGGACGGAGGAGTATGCCTGGAAGGACACCATAATAAAGTGGTGACCCATGAATTGCAATAGTAAATAGTGTTTTTTGTTTAAGAGAAGTTTCTTTATCCTTAACGTACATTTTCACTACACGATGACCAAGAACAAGCTATCCTAGGGACGCCTGTTTCACTGGAATCATGTGGTCGAAACAGGGTGTTGATCACCCGATGAATGAGCAAAATGCCCATTACAAAAGATCATCGTTCTTGGCAATGCATCGTTTGGTGTAAACAGGACATGTTCTATCGAGAACCATGGCTAGCAAGTGTAGATAACAGTAGGGGGCAGTGGAGAACAAAGCCCACACAACGATGCAACAAAACGAAGCACAAAGACACTCAGTATCACTTACACACATTATTTACCAAGGTGAAATGATGATGCTTCTTGTTAAAGGGAATCTGTCAGTAGTCTCAACCCTCTGCCCCCTTTTATACAAGGAGGCAGATTCTCATGCAGATCAGTGTCCGGCCCATCGTCACGAACAGCTCATTTACATATAAAAACATGGATTTCATCAGATCATAGATATCAAGGTGTCATTTTATTCAGCCTCCTAGGACATGTGTGCTCATATAGATGTCTTAGGAGGGCTGATCCTACGGAGAGATTCTCTTTAAAAAGCTTTTTACACATTCCTGTACGCTTCATTCAAACGCCTCAACGCAGCCATGTGGTGAATGAAACAGGAAGCTTGAGATTAATGGGATGAAGGCAAGTAATCATAGATGAATCACAGTCTGTACAAAAATTACACATGTTCATATTGTTTATTATGCGCTTCAATTTAAAGGTCACCTGGTGAAAACAAGTGAATAGGTGACATAATACTGATCGGTGAGGTCTGACTGGAGCCTACATCGATCGGCAGAAAGGGGAATCTTATCACTGTATCAAAATGGAGCAACAGGTCAGATGCCCAGCTCCGTTCATTTTCTAGGGGGGCTGCCGATAAAAGCCGAGTAAAGTGCTCGACAGCACCAAAGGAAATGAATGGAGCAGCGGTTGAGCATGGACCGTGACACTGCATTTTAATGGGGATAAAAGTTCCTCATTCTGTGAATCGATGCAAATCTCAGCATTCGGATCCCACAGATCAAAAACGTATCAATTATCCTGAGGAATGGTGATATCTTCTTTTCACTGGACAACCCCTTGAAGCTTGATGTTGCACATGACCGTACTTAATGTATTATCTCAGTATATATGTTCTACTTATATGTGGCTTCTTGTATGTTTGCTCTCTTACCAGGGAGAATAAGACAGGAGTGGGTGGTAAGGGGATATTTTCTGTAATAGTTTAAAAATAGAAGATATTAATATATTTCATATATATTATATATATACAAGTAAATTTAATTCTTCTCACATCTTTGCCGATTTGAAAAAAGGGTGATTTTTGATGCCGACAAAAAGGAGACAAGGTTTCCTTCTACTATTCTAGAAGGACTGCGCAGGAAAGCAAGAAGCATCTGTCCCTTTGAAGAGGTTTACAAGGCCCAGCCCTGGGATACTTGAGATGCCTCTCCCACTCCTCGGACACATTCCAAAATTCTCAATCATTTCCTTACCAATCTCCACAAGAAGCTGTTAGATAGTTATACTCGGACAGTGGGAACGATCAGTGACATTAGTAGGTACAGCCTGGATTGTGTCCATCAGAAGGGGCTGAGATTGACCCATGGTAAGAGACATTGAGCCGCCATTACAACACCAGCCCTATCAAGTGAATGACGGCTGTTTCCATAAACTGCTTTGCTTAGTCATTCAGATCTGCATAGGACTGGTAAACCACATTAATACAACTGAGCGGGCACAGCTGCCAGCTACTTATGGCAGAAATGCATGGAAAGTGAGCAATTATAAAGTAATGACACCTATTAGGCTGTGTGCACACATTAAGCTTTTGGTTTCTGCAATATTTCTGCATCTCTTGTCTGGAAAATGCTGTAAATAGGTGCAGATTTTTCCCCACTCATCAGTGTGGGTGAAATCTGCAGCAAAAACGCTGACAGAATTGACATCCTGCAGAATTATATCTTCACCAAACCTGCAAGTCACAAATAAGTAACATGTGCAGGAGACGTCAGGATTCTCAGTCACTTTCCTGGCATCGGGAAACCCTTTAGGTTTTGTGACAAATCTGCACAGAAAAAAGGTGACAAAATCTGAAATGTGTGCACTTGTGTCCTTACAAAGTAAATCAACATGCAAAGTAACTGCAAGGAATCTCTCAAAAGGAGTTTGTTACCCCAAAATGGAAATTCATCTACTTAATCATTTACATTAAATTCACTTTTAATCCTTAACCTTTGGCACTTTGTTGCACCCCCGGCATGGTCAATGTCCAAGGGGATCAGGTATTAGTCTTAGTGCCCACAGCAGAAAGTAAGCTCATGGCCAAGTGGCAAGGGCCATATGAAGTCCGGGAAAAGGTTGGGGAGATGAATTAGAGAGTATATCAACCTGGGAAGAGAAAACCCGAACAGCTATATCACGTAAATTTGCTATAAGCAAGGAAAGACTGGGAATGTATGATTACGGATGCGACTCCGGTCGTATCGTCTGGGGACCCTCCGACAATGGCCAGGGGAGAGGTAAATATAAGTGACACACTCTCTAAACAGAAGCGACGGGAGACTCAGAAATTGGTGCTGCGGAATACGGATGTATTTTCGGAACTGCTTGGCCGAACATCTGTGATCCAACATAACATTGTCACAGAGCCTCAGGTAAGGGTACGAATGAAACCGTACCGTGTGACAGAGGCCCAGACACAAGCCATCGCAGCTGAGGAAAAACAAATGCTCCAGCTAGGAGTTTTCGAGGAGTCCAGGAGGGAGCGGGCTAGCCCCATTGTAACTGGTTCTGAAGCTGGACGGATCGTTATGATTTTGTAACGACTTCTGAAAATGTAATAAAGTGTTGAAATTTGACCTTTATTCAATGTCCTGGGTGGACGAGCTGATTGAGAGAATGGGGCAGGCCCAGTACTTCACCACGGGTTACTGGCAGGTGCCTCGGACAGAGTCAGCCTTCATAACGCCGGAGGGTCTCTATCACTAGGTCGTCTTGCCTTTTGGGTTACATGCAGCCTCGGCCATGTTCCAGAGGCTGATGGACATAGTGTTAGAGCCTTATCAGAAGTATGTATCGGTGTATTTGGATGATATTACCTTTAGTACCAAGTGGCATACCAACTTGTCCCAGGTACAATCAGTAGTGGATTTGCACACAGCCGTGGGCTTAACAGTGAACCCAAAAATGTGGAAACTGCTGTCACTTCCCTTTCCACACTGAAACGAAGATCATCGAAAAGGAGGGGACTGGGACATCTCTACTCTCCCCTGCTTTGTTTGCCGCCCATCAGTGATGCTGGTTTCAGGGGCTGGTCCGTGCAATGTCTCCCTCAGCGCCCTGTGCGATAAGTGCAGCATCCGGTCTGTTGTCTGCTTAGCTGAATAGTAATAACTTATTACTAATAAGCCGACTCTGTTTACAGTCAGATATCAGAACTACACTTATGTATTTTATGTCTGAGTGCTGCTTACTTCATGATTCAACAGCTGTTCATTTGTTCCAAAAAAATTTGATTTCAGTGATAAAACTGACATCCTAACAAGTTTGAGCAAGGTCTACTACTCCTCGGATGACTCTTCTGCACAGTATAAAAATAGGAGAAACCTTATAATTGTATGCCATCACAAGAAACATTTTGGAGTGAAAGCTGAATGGCACTTTTTTGCCATTCAGCTCCTGGCAAAAGGTGTATGTGATGGTTTAGGAGGCACGGTGAAATGTCTAGCAGCTCAAGCTAGCCTCCATAGACCACATTCAGACCAAATTTTAACACCCATGCAACTTTTCCAACTGAGTGAGAAAAATATTCCTAACATCCAGTTCACGTACTGTACAAACCAGGACTAAGAAGAAGAGGAAAGTTTGTTAAAACATTGGTTACAAAAAGCAGAACCCATCAAAGGAACTAAGCAATACCACACTTTAATTCCATGTAGTGAAACAAAAATATAAACAAGGATTTTTTGATCCAGAAATGACAGTGAAGTCCATGAAGTGATTGAAGGTGGCACAAGATTGGCGATGGATGATATAACTGGATATGTGACCTGTGAGTATGATCAGCACTGGTGGCTGCTGGCTAATGGACTCTCCAAAGACTAGGACAATGAAGAAGTAAAGCCATTTTTCTGCACCTTCTGGTCCATCACCATCCTTTGTGTATCCAAGAAAGCAGACATTTTGAAAGTAACCAAAAATCAGATATTAACACAAGTGGACCCAAACCCCATAACAGGCGTACATACTGACACAAAAGGAAACGGCCATTGTTAGTAAGAGATTGTGGACAAGATTACATTTCACCCAGAAGGGAGAACAAATTATTGAGAAAAGATCAGTGTAAAGACGTACTATTAATTGTTCAGACTAATTCATAATGTTTTATTTTATCGCTGGACGATTTTACTGTATTTTTTTCATTATTTTTTTTTAAACTGGAAAAAGGAAATGTCTAGTGAAGTAATAATAAAAAAAAGTTATTACATGTATAACTGTATATTAAAAAGGTGTTAAAATATTGATTCTTTTAGTTTAGCATTAAACCTATGACTAGGATGAGACTGTACAACAAAATATGATCCTACAGAAATACCAACTTGAATCCCTGAAGAAATGTAACCAATAACACAAGTCACACATACGCATTTTTTTTATTTTTTTATTTTACAAAACACAGTTTTCCCGAAATCGCCCATCAAAATTTAGAATTTGACTCCTCGAAAACAAAATAACAAACTTAGTTAAGACATGTCAAATTAAAGCCTGTACAATTCTGAACAAAATGCTGCCTCTCCCATCTCTATCTTAATTGTAGCCCGCAATATGATAAATGTAAAGTCTATAAAAAAATAACGAAGATAAAAAATCCTAAATTTATTATTTTTACTTCACAAAAGTAGCACTTCAAAAAAATGGTGTCATTCAAAAGTACAACTTGTCCTGCAAAAAACAAGCCCTTGGTTATATTGAAAAAATATAAAAGTTATGGCTCTGGAAAAAAGAGGAGAAAAAAAACTAAAGTGCAAAGATAGAAAATCACAAGATCATGAACGGGTTAATATCAAGTGAATTGAACCAGTGTTATGTAAAAATTAACCATTATAGAACATTGCTAATATTTTCCTATTTTTTCATATTTTATATAATGGTTGTTCCCCAGCTTTTCCAGTCTGCAGAATGCCAGATCTGCCCGGCCAGTCATTCATAAACGATCAAATCTTGTATAATAATATTACTAGTCAGGTTGCTACTCCGAAGCTTAGAAACGCCAGGTAAAGATCTGTGTGAAGCTGTAATGAACTCATCTGCCCAGATATGCGGTCACCAATCTCCATACTGTAGCTTAGCTATGGAGCCTCACCTTACAAGGTCCTGGTAGAGGGGTAATAAACCCTGTGGAGCTGTAATATAGACCTGCGAAACACTGACTCCCCTTTTCTTACTACCCAATGTACCATAGTTGGGCAGAATTACCTTTTGGAAACTCTTGATATCTGGGTAATTTGCAAAAGATTTGTTCACAAGTACATTTTCTTAGCCCTTCCACAGTAGAATTTTGTGTTTTTAATAAAAAGAGCAGAAATAGATATTTTTTAAACTTATAGATTTAACACACTTTCCTTTAAATTTTACACAAAAGAACTGAAAAATGTATATCATCACAGCCCTACACAAAATAATGTAACATAAAATAAATAATACAAAAAAAAAAAAAAGAGCATGGACCGCACCTCCAAAAATCATACATTTGATCTAATGCCTCTCAGCAAAAATACATATTACTGAACATGAGGTTCTTAGCTTAACATTCTGATCAGACTGTGTGAAGCCCACTGCCATGTCAATGAACCAGCTTATTCTTTTCCCTTTCTTGGACCAGCACTCATCCCATTTGGCACAGGCAATTATAATTAGCAGGAGTCTGCAAAGAGGGTCTAGCCTATTTTGCTCTCACTTGAGAACTTGAGGAAGGTGAGTCACAATGCTCCTTTCATGTAGTGTTGGTGCAATGTGTCAGCCATTGTTGCTGTGGTTTTGTGCTTGTGGGGCGCCGCGGCCTGGAGTCATGGGGACTCGGTCTTGAAGCATGGATGCTGTGAGGCACCAGGCCGCCCACCCTGCTGGTGCATTCTCACTGTAGCGGTGGTTGGCACATGGCGCCGCGCCTTTTAGGCAGGAAATGTTAGGACCCACTACGAGGTTTGCCGTGACGTGGCAGTGGGCTTCATACAGTCTGATCAGAATGTTAAACTAAGAACCTCATGTTCAGTTATGTATATTTTTGCTGAGAGGCATTAGATCAATGTATGATTTTTTTGGAGGTGCGGTCCATGCTCTTTTTTTGTATAAAATAAATTAAAACAAATATAAAACTTCTGTAACTTATTCCTGAATCCTGATGTCATTTATCCCACTCATTTCCAGCCTCAGGTCACTAAATACTACCCACTCAACAGACTCCATTATAGTCAATGGTGACTAAGCCCCGCCCCTTCTGAGACTTTCACGTTCAGCAGAGATGGAACACTCACATGCATCTGCTGACATCACAGCGAGTGTGACATCACCGGCACAGTGACATCACATTCCACAAAGTTCCATAAACAACTGACTGCAGCCATTGAGCTTTAGTTGTAGTTGGCTTTGACTACAATATACGTGTGGATTGCATTTTCTGATAATTTTACATACGTTTTTGGATAATTGCCCTGTTGTTGCCTGATGCAACATGGACTTTACAGGGAATAGAAAGAGAAAAAGGAAAGAAACACCAGATGGAGAAGACACTGGAAATAACCAGGAACCTCCAGCAAAGATAAGGAAGATGGATTCCAAGAAATCTGGGCAGGTTGGTCAGGTATTACCTGTCAATGAGGGAACCAAGAATATTTCCTTCCTAGACACTGTACAAAACAGATGTGAAAAGCTTGTGGGATACATCACAAATCGAGCTGATAATCTAAAAAAACTGAGTACTTTGGGTCCAACCAGGATCATTAACCTGAAAGGTAATGAAAGTGCAGCAGAAGAGAAGAGAACTGGGAGAAAAAGGAAACATCAGGAAGATCCAGCCACCAGTCAAGATGACATCTCAGGTGAATGTAGTGGCCCCAGTAGCAAAAAAATAAAGACCACTGTCCCTCTCACCAGGGATAAGTTTATCTGCCATGGCATACTTGGACAAGGGAGTTATGGGAAGGTTATGCTGGCCACTGATAAAATAAGGAAAGAAAGTGTGGCCCTTAAAATCATAGAGAAGGAAAGCCTAATCTCCTTCCCTGAATGCCTTGTAGAACACCATGTCCTGAAGCTTAGCCACAACAGCAGATTCCTAACCCATTGCCATGCCGCGTTTCATACGGAAAACCATGCGTATTTTGTCACCGAGCTGGCCAGTGGAGGGGATCTGCTTCACTATATATATAGTACCATTCCCCTGAAGGAACCTGTAACATTTATAGGAGCAGAAATCGTTTGTGGCCTACAATTCCTGCACAGCAATGACATCATTCACCGGGACTTAAAACCGGATAACATCCTGCTGACTGGTGACGGCCACATAAAAATTACTGATTTTGGACTATCTCTATACGAGTTTGATAAGAGATTTAATGCCAGAGATTTCAGTGGAACACCTGGGTATGGCGCCCCAGAAATGATCATGGGAGACGCTTATGATGAAGGTGTGGACTGGTTCGCCTTTGGAGTCATATTGTACGACATGATTTTCCAAGACTCACCATTTCCAGGAGACACCACTGAAGAGATTGTGAATAATGTCTTGTACGAAGAACCATCATATGAAAACCTCACTGACCACGATGCTATGGACATTATGTCCAAACTACTCTGCAAAGACCATTATGTTCGGCTAGGGGTTAATGGAAAAATCAGAACGCACCCCTTCTTTTCAAATATAAACTGGAAAGACATAAGGACAGGAAAAGCGCCATCTCCAGTTATTATAGGAAGGAACCCGTATGTCACCATGAGACAGCAGATCCCAGCACCGCGCAGTGATGGCGTGAACGAGACAATTCCTGCTAGAGAACAGAGGATTTTTACGAGTTTCCCGTTTGTGGGTCCAGCATGGAGCACAACTTACCACTAAGCGGAGAAACAGCATAATACCGTCATACCATCTAATCCTACTGTATCTTGACGCAAGACTATCTACTGCAGTTCATTTATTTCTGTACCATCAGCTCCTACTACCTGCACTCAAAATGCCAACATCATCATGTTTCATGTCATCAGTAACAAGCATGGCTGGCCTGCCAATCTGAAGAACATTCTTCCACATCTTCCTATTACCTCCATCTCTATATGTGCTGATCTGCGGCAAAGCAGTCACACAATGTATCTGACCTACTTACAGAGGGCTGAAAGCTGCTGCTCCACTGCCAACGTGACCACTGGCAGTCTGCTCTGTGCCAACTGGGATGGAGCATAAGCAGCAATGAGGCCCCTGTGCCACGTTCCCCAGGTGGATTCAGAAGTGAAGTCATAAAATCCAAACTCTGGAATCCTTGTTGGGAGATGTGACGCATGAATTACAGGACACAACTGCGGCATCTACAGCCGTCCTTGGTGCGATTGTCAACCTGGCTATACGGGGTCCACAGCTTTCCCCTATCCAGTGCTATGGTCAGTGTTGCTCGCTGACTGGCAGCTTTGTGCCCATTTAGGCAATAATTTGTAATGTCAGCCACTTTATTTTAGCAAATAATTATTAAAAGCTAAAATAGACTCACCCTTGCTGGCTACATTATACATGGAAAAATCAAAAATTTCTATATATTACATTGCTTTCAATAAATGATCGCCATTATTACTGTGCTATTGGTGTTGTATTTTAGCTTTATCTCTGAATATGTCTAGATGATATATTATCCCCTTAGCGCACAATGAGGTTTCATGAAATTGCAGCCAATGCTGGTGACTATGGTTATGAATGCTGGTGACTATGGTTATGAATGCTGGTGACTATGGTTATGAATGCTGGTGACTATGGTTATGAATGCTGGTGACTATGGTTATGAATGCTGGTGACTATGTTTATGAATGCTGGTGACTATGGTTCTGAATGCTGGTGACTATGGTTATGAATGCTGGTGAATATGGTTATGAATGCTGGTGACTATGGTTATGAAAGAACAACTGGGGAGATTCAGGTTATTGCTCTACAACTTGAAAAACTGCTTGTGACAGATCTGTCATTATAACATGACATTATTTAGTAGTTATTTTGCCCTAGAATCTGTCTGCTGAACCACCATGCATCACATATAAAACTGGTGAACGGTAATGGGCAGAGGGGAGCTGGGATTTCCGCATCAGTGCCTGGGTGCAGCCACTACCTCTGCACAACTCACACCTACACTCCTTTTCGTATACTGCTGTGGATGGTATAAGGGTATAATGAAACCGATCACATTAGGAAAGACTCAAGTGATCAGAAACTACATTTCCTGGTAGTCTTTCCGCATTAAATATAAAGATGTAGGGGCATGAAAAAAGTGAGGGTGTCAATACTGAGGGTCCGAGATAAGAGGGAGGAGAACCCATGTGAGGCCAGGCTGTTCCACAAGATATCAGGATAGACAAACAATTTGTGGCTTTGAATGAACGGCCACTGATGAGATCAGAGGAGAAATAACGGAATTTGGAGTAAAAGGCTTTATATACGGTATTTGCACATGTGGATATTTGGTACATTTTAATTTTGGCTAAATAATATACACAAGAGTTCTACTTGGACAACCCCATCCTAAATGCCTGAGTTCTCCATGTTAAATAAGAGAGGCTTATACTCATCTCCTGCACTGGCGCCTTTTCAGCAATATTAGGCATCGGGTCTCCTGGCACTCACATGACACTATGTCGCCGGCTGTTGCCTTTATTATTTCATCAGAGTGGACGATCACACCCCCCAATTGGCTGCAGATTTCATATTGTCACGTGAGCACCGAGAGACCTGGCGCCAACACTGCTGGAACGGCACTGGTGTGGGAGGTAAGTATAGGGTTTTCCAATTTCATTCAAGAGACTGGCACTGGCCAAGTACAGACAACCCCTTTAAGTAAGGTAGGTTTCCACTGTGCAGATGCTACAAGTAGCCATAAACAACGATTACTGCAAGTGCCAATAAGTGCACGTGTCCAACAACACTGAGGCATTACCAACAAACATGTTCACTTATTCTCCCCTCCCCAAGAGGGTTTTGCCTTTGGGCATTTATGATTGCTGCACGGCAGTAAAGGGTCCCTCCAAGTTCAAAAGGGGTTGTCATATTAAAGTACATTTTAATCAACATACATTGGATTAATAAGTTCCACAATTGGATGTGTAAAAATATAATGTGTGGAGATAATCGTATACTGTGTAATGGCTGTCTGACTGTGCAGGAACCACAGCTCCTGGGCAGAGAATGAAGCAAAAGCAAGTATACAGACAGGACAGCATGGGATCGAGGCGGATTCTTTCTGTGAGGTAAAACATTTTACTGCCAGCGTTAAATCTGGTTTTCCAATACGTTATATTGTCTTTTCGCTGGAAAGACAATGAGGACCCCTGACGTAGGTGCAGGCTTACATATTTTAGTCAAAATATTAACTAATACCTTACATAAATTTCCATCCTTGCAGGATGCAGCCAGGCTTTTGTAGTGTTGGTGGAAACCATGTGTCTGTTCTTGTAGGGTGCACATATATAGTGCTCGAATGTTGGGGAGGGGTGGGTATATATACTGTGCTGGGGGGAGCAGTAGCGGTGGAGGAGCGGGGCACAGGAGGTAGCAGCCGCCTGCTGCAGCCTACACTGTCCCCGCTGCTAAAGAAAATGAATATTCACTGCTCCCCACGCCCATGGGGAACACCGAATATTCATGCTCCTTAATAGCAGCACACAGTGTAGCCGCAGCTGCTGCCGGAATCGCCTGTGCCCGCTGTTAAAGGGCATGAATATTCAACCTCTCTCCACGCCCATGGGCGTGGGGAGGGGGTGAATATTCATGCCCTTTAATAAGCGGGCACACGAGATAACCCGGCAGCAGCAGGAGCCGCAGCGCGGCTAAGCTGTGTGCCGGCTATGAAGGAGCATGAAGTCACTGATCCCCGCGCACACAGTCCCGGCGCGGGGAGCAGTGACTTCCGACAGCTGATCTTTCCTTGTGAGCCGCGCATGGCAGTGACGCCATGCGCGGCTCACATGGGGAGATCAGTGCGGGCAGACAGGCGTCAGCGCTGGAGGAGAGAAGAAAGGTGAGGAGGAGTGTTTATATATTTCTTTTTTTATATGTGCAGCATGATGGGGATTACGGGGACCATGCATACTAGGATAAGGATGAGGGGGCCATACAAACCAGGATAAAGATGAGGGGGCCATACATACCAGGATAAAGATAAGGGGGCCATACATAACAGGATAGGGAATAGGGGTGCCATGCATACCAGGATAGGGATTAGGGGTGCCATGCATACCAGGATGGGGATTGTTGTGCCATGGATACCAGGACGGGGATGAGGGGTGCCATGCATACTAGGACGGGGATGAGGGGTGCCATGCATAGCAGGACAGGGATGAGGGGTGCCATGCATACCAGGACAGGGATGAGGGGTGCCATGCATACCAGGACAGGGATGAGGGGTGCCATGCATACCAGGACAGGGATGAGGGGTGCCATGCATACCAGGACAGGGATGAGGGGTGCCATGCATACCAGGACAGGGATGAAGGGGTGCAATGCATACCAGGACAGGGATGAAGGGGTGCAATGCATACCAGGACAGGGATGAAGGGGTGCAATGCATACCAGGACAGGGATGAAGGGTGCCATGCATACCAGGACAGGGATGAGGGGTGCCATGCATACCAGGACAGGGATTAGGGGTGCCATGCACACCAGGACAGGGATTAGGGGTGCCATGCACACCAGGACAGGGATTAGGGGTGCCATGCACACCAGGATAGGGATTAGGGGTGCCATGCACACCAGGATAGGGATTAGGGGTGCCATGCACACCAGGATAGGGATGATGGGTGCCATGCATACCAGGATGGAGGGGTTCCATGCATACCAGGGTGAAGGGATGCCAGGCATACCAGGATGGAAGGATGCCAGGCATACCAGGATGGGGATGGGGACCACGTATAAAAGGAAGGGGGGGGGCATATATACCAGGATGGGGGATATTGTCAGAATTGGGGGACATTACCCCTATACCAGTGTCAGAAGAAGACCCCCTCCCCCTTAAAAGTGCATCATGAACACGTTGTTTGCTTACATTTTTTTTTTTCTCCTCTAAAACCTAGGTGCGTCTTATGGTCCAAAAAGCCGGATTTTGGTAAGAACTTACCTGTAAAATCCTTTTCAGCGAAGGAAGGAAGGGAGACACAGATTCTCTACTTCGTGGGTAGGCGGAGCCCCATAGGATAGTCACCTCAGATTGGAAAAAGACGACCGGCCCCTCCAGTATATAGGCTCCTCCTACTCCCATGTTCATCAGTCTTTTTATCTGAGGTCTCAGAGAATAGTCACTGCTTCGGCAGCTCCTCAGAAGAGTTGTTATTTTATATCCAGCGAGTCCTGGACCCCCGTGGTCTAGAGGTCTCTGGGGGTCTCGGCGCGTACACAAGCTAAGGAAGAGCAGACCAACCAGCAGAACAACATATCCCCTTCTGAAATTTTAGAAATGAGAGAAAACAGGTTATGTAATAGAAACACACAGTCTTAGGCATACCCCATTGGACCTGACAACTGTGTAGAGCTGGCGAAACTGGAAGGAGAGCCGTAGAGCGCTAAACCCAGTCCAGAAGATCGACATCAGGAAGGAGACGCGCTGCATCTAGAAACACAAAAAAAACACTTCTGCCCTGGGAGGGTGCTGTGTCTCCCTTCCTTCCTTCGCTGAAAAGGATTTTACAGGTAAGTTCTTACCAAAATCCGGCTTTCAGCAGCAGAAGGGAAGGAAGGGAGACACAGATTCTCTACATCGTGGGACGTCCTAAAGCAGTACCTACTTAAGGGTGGGAAATAGAGGCAGAAGCTTCCATACCCCAAAACTTAGGCAAGAGCGCAAACCGCGCTAAAATAACGGAAAACTAAGTAAAGGGATAACTTAAATTACCGCCGCCTGCAGGACCCTGCGTCCCAGGGCCGCATCGGCTGAAGCACTTACGTCCACCTTATAAAACTTAGTAAAGGTGTGAACGGAGCGCCAGGTGGTCGCCCGGCAGAGCTGCGCTGCCGAGGCCCCCTGACGAAAAGCCCACGATGAGCCAATGGCTCTCGTGGAATGAGCTTTAACTTTAACCGGACAAGGCTCGCCCTTGAGCCGGTACGCTTCCAGGATAGCTGAACGGATCCACCGAGCTATCATGTCTTTGGAAGCACGTTGACCACGCCGACGACCTGCCGGAATTATAAAAAGAGAGTCCGACTTCCGAAAACCTTGGGTGATCGTAAGATAGAACTTCAATGCCCGCACTAAGTCCAACGAGTGCAAGGCCCGCTCCCTTGGATTCTTAGGTCCTGGACAAAGAGAAGGCAACGCAATGTCCTGATTAATGTGGAATTGTGACACTACCTTAGGCAAAAAATCTTCCCGAGTACGAAGCACCACGCGATCCGGAAAAAATTCCAGAAAAGGAGGTGAGCAAGAAAGTGCTGCCAATTCCGATACCCTTCTCAAAGAGGTGACTGCCACCAAGAAGGCCACCTTCCAAGAAAGTAGTGAAAGTTTAGCAGAATCCATAGGCTCAAAAGGCCTATGCTGAAGGGCTTCCAGGACTAGATTAAGCCGCCATGGAGCCACAACTGCCCTCCGTGGCGGAAACTGACGTGCGACTCCACGAAAAAAAGAGCGCACATCCCTACGAGAGGCAATAGCCTTCCTAAAAAGTGCGGAAAGAGCAGATACCTGTCCCCGCACCGTACTAACTGCCAAACCCCTGGCCAGACTAGACTGCAGAAAGGCCAAGAAGTTGGGGATGGAAAAAACCCTTGGGTTTCTTGAGGATCCAGAACACCATGAATAGAAAGACTCCCAAGTTCTGTGATAAATCCTGGACGTAGCTGGACTCCGGGCCACCCGCAAGGTAGCAATGACCTCGGGCGAAAAACCGCGACGGGTCAAGATCTCGGTCTCAAGAGCCACGCCGTCAAACGAAGGGACCTCAGGTCCGGATGAAGAATGGGCCCCTGAGTGAGCAAGTCCGGGCGAAGGGGCAGCGGAAACGGAGGTGCCGCCTGAAGAGACACCAGCGTCAAATACCATGTCCTCCACGGCCAGTCTGGTGCTATCAGAATTATTGATACCCTTTCGAGTTTGATCCGTCGGATCACCAGAGGTAGTAAGGATATCGGCGGAAACGCATAGATCAGCTTGAACTGACCCCACGGGGCCACTAGAGCATCCACCGCCACCGCCTCCGGGTCCCTGTACCTGGACATGAACGTCGGAACCCTAGCGTTCAGCCTGGATGCCATCAAGTCCACCTGAGGAACACAGCAGAGAAAACACTTCTGGATGGAGACTCCATTCCCCAGGGTCCACTTGCTCGCGACTGAGGAAGTCCGCCGAGATATTCAACACCCCTGGAATGTGAATTGCAGAGATTGCTGGAACTTTGGACTCGGCCCAGACCAGGATCCGAGAGACCTCCGACATGAGACTGGAACTCCTCGTCCCGCCTTGGTGGTTGATGTACGCAACAGCCGTAGCGTTGTCCGACTGGATCCAGACCGGTAGACCGCTCAATAAGACCGCCCAATGTTGGAGGCAGAGAAATATTGCTCTCAACTCCAAAATGTTGATCGGGAGAGACGACTCCTTTGGCGACCAGACTCCCTGAATCCAGAGGTTGTTCCAAACTCCCCCCCAGCCTGTCCGGCTGGCATCGGTTGTCACCACCGACCATCTCGGAGGAAGGAAGGATTTCCCCACGGATAGAGTCTCCGGACGCAACCACCATCCAAGAGATTCTCGCACCCTGCGGAAGATAATGACCGAGCGATCCAGAGAAGTTAGCGATCGATCCCAATGGGTCAGAATAAGGCTCTGGAGATCCCGGGAATGAAATTGTGCAAATGGTACTGCTTCCATAGTTGCCACCATTTGACCCAGAAGGCGCATGCATTCCCGAAGGGACATTGACAGCGCCGACCTCATAGCCTGGACCAGAAGACGAAGGTTCGTCTGTTTAACAGGAGGCAGGGACACAACTGCCCGAACAGTATCGAACTGCATCCCCAGGAAAAGAATGGACTGTGCTGGCTCCAATGACGATTTCTTCCAATTGATCAGCCACCCGAAGTCCATCAGGTACTGAAGGAAGAGATCGCGAGCCGCTATTGCCTCCTCCGCTGTGGGTGACACTATGAACAGGTCGTCCAGGTAGGGGAGGATCGTAACCCCCTGTCTTCGAAGAAGCGCCATGAGAGGAGCCAGAATTTTTGTAAAAACCCTGGGAGCTGAGGCCAACCCGAAAGGCAGGGCCACAAACTGGTAATGGGTTTGACCTATAGCGAAACGCAAGAAACGCTGGTGAGCCCGGCCGATAGGGATATGCAAATAGGCGTCGCGAATGTCTATGGACACCAAGAAATCGTACTGCGACAGGGTCGCTATCACCGATCGGAGAGACTCCATGCGGAACTTCCGTGTCCGGACGTAAATATTCAAATCCCTGAGATCCAGCACCGGACGAAACTTGTCCTCCTTTTTGGGGACCACAAAAAGGTTGGAATAAAAACCCTTTCCCTGGTCTTCCGGAGGAACCTGAACCACCACACCCTGCTGTAGGAGAGAGTCGACCTCCTGAAACAGTGCGGCAGCCAGTCTTGGCACGGACGGAATGCCCGTCAGACGAAACCTGTCTGGAGGCAGCGAATGAAACTCTATGAAATAGCCTGCCGACATAACCCGTGTCACCCAGGCGTCTGCTATGTGGGATGCCCAGATCGACCCGAATTGTAGCAGACGACCTCCCACCCGAAAGCCCTCGGGGGGGTCCCTGGCGTCAGTCAGCCTTAGCGGACTTTTTATCAACCTCCCGTCTGTCCTGACGGGACCATTGCTTCCAAGGAGTACAAGATTTCTGGGCGGATCTGCCGGAGGATGAGGGACGACCCAATCTCCAAGAAGGCTGACTGAATCGTCCCCTGGCCCGAAAGGACCGAAGACCTCTGCTGGGCCCTGTCCTGCCGGCTGTGGATGCCACTGCCTTTTTCCCAGGCAGAGTAACATCCTTAGCTTTAGCTTTGGCAATTAGTTCCGAAAGATCTGAACCAATGAGCGGACCGCCCTTATATGCCAGACTAAGCAATCCCTGTTTGGATACTGCATCCCCGGTTCACTGTTTAAGCCACAGAGCTCTTCTAATCGTGACTGCCGAAGCCTGAGCCCTGGACAGAATTGAAGCAGTGTCCAGTACTGCATCTCTGCCATTACACATAGCTTCTTCCATTCGCTGAAAAAGCTTTTCCACTTCTGAACGCGAAGTCCCATCCTGCCACGCCGCACGCAGCTGATCCAACCACCGCAGAGAAGCCTCACCGGCCCACATGGCCCCCAAGGCCGCTCGGAAACCATGACCCGCGGCTTCATAGATGGATTTCGCCGCTGACTCCGATCTTCTGTGCAAAGGATCCTGAAGATTGGCTCTCCCTTTAACAGGAAGCAGGGAAGACTTGGTCAGCTGAGACAGAGATATATCCACCTTAGGAGAGGGAACCCAATTAGTAACCATCTCCTTGGCACAGGGATATAGGGCATCAAAAAAAACGCGTTCCTCGGAAGCGTTTATCCGGACACTGACGCTCCTTCTCCACCGCTTCGTTAAGTTCCTCATGCGCAGGTAATGTAGAACGAACACGGCGCGTCTTCTGATACAGACGGCCCGACCTAGACGGTCTTGTCGGCTCTTCAGACAGCTCTAATACTTCCCGCATGTCCTTAATAAGCCCATCTACGCGACCAGAAAGAGAAACAGAGCGATCCTGTTGATCCTCCTCTTCGGACTCAGAAGTTTCATCAACCGAATCCGTTGGTGAATCCGAAGCCTCTGATGCGCTCTGCGAGGGAGACAACGCCACCATAGTCTTGCGGCGCTTTTTACCTCGTGGCATTGGGTGTGATCTAGCTGACACCCATTGTCCCAGGAGACTAGAGAGACTATCAATGGAGCGAGTGAGCGCCTCCACCTTAACATCACTGAGCGTTGAACTTGATGTAGTAGAAGGCCTGAGTGTATCAGAGGCGTGCGACTGAACCTGAAACGGATCAGGAGACGGATCCGCACTCCCAGGCCCCTGATCCGACATGCCACCCACACCAGAGGCCAGGATGTACAACAAGGATGGCAAAAAAGTGTGAAAGCTGCACAGCCTGTTTTCAAAACTCACTTTTCTTTTTTTATATTTTTAATTTATTTATTTATTATTTTTTTATATATATATATATATATATATATATATATATATATATATATATATATATATATATATATATATATATATATATATATATATATATATATATATATATATATATACACATGCGACAGGCTCTGAAGGGTTAAAGCTCACCCTTAGAAAAGAGCTACCCCAGAAATGCAGAGCAAAAAATCAATAGGGGGAAACTCCCTTAAACACCATGTGTTTCCCCTAAAGTTCCACTTTTTCAGAAGGGGTTAACATCACAGCAACTATAATACTACACAGCCTAAAAGGTCAGTGAAGTAAATAGCTTTAGGAGAGAAAGCGGCAGTGCTCCTGAGGACTCCTAATAGGTAGCCTGGAGAGACAGCACTGACAAAGAACCCCTGCCAGAGGCAGAGGGGACTCACCGGTACTGCGGCGACCGCTCCTCCTAAGTGTGTGGACGGACGGGGAGCAGAGAGCAGGAGGCGCCGCTGGACGCCGGAGGGAGAAGCAGGGACCGCCAGCGCACGCTCAACCAAGCGATTCCTGCCTAAGTAATGACGGCAGGAAGCCAGGAGACACTAAGCCACGCCACGCTAGGCCACGCCCCCTGCCTTATTCAAACAAAAAATGACGGCAGAAAACTTCCTACCTCTATGAAGGCAGGAAGCAAGTCAATAAAAGAAAGAAAACGCGCGCCAATACAGGGAGCTTCCTGCCTCAATGAAGGCCGGAAGCAAAAACGAAAAAGCATGCGCAAATAAAAAATAAAAATTAGTGGCCTCCGTCTCTGCTCCCCAGTCAAGGCAGCGTCTGAAATAGACAAGAAACACACAGGCAGTACACTTGCCGTAGCCGTCAAAGATACTCCTTAGACCAAAGAGCACTTACCCGGCTGAACGCCACAGGGATCCTCAGGGATGTGTGGCGCCATGGCCCTTTGCTCCCCCCTATGGCGGAGCACGCAGGGACCCTCTCTGATGTGTGGTGTGCGCCTCCGCCAGCGAGCGCCCTGTATCCCCCGGGGCCGGCAGGCATAAGTGGGAACCTCCTCAAGGGGTACACAGAGCTGCCAGGGGAGGGTCAGGGGTCTCAGCAGCGCCGAGACCCCCAGAGACCTCTAGACCACGGGGGGTCCAGGACTCGCTGGATATAAAATAACAACTCTTCTGAGGAGCTGCCGAAGCAGCGACTATCCTCTGAGACCTCAGATAAAAAGACTGATGAACATGGGAGTAGGAGGAGCCTATATACTGGAGGGGCCGGTCGTCTTTTTCCAATCTGAGGTGACTATCCTATGGGGCTCCGCCTACCCACGAAGTAGAGAATCTGTGTCTCCCTTCCTTTCCTTCTGCTGCTGAAAATACGGTAGGTGTGAGAGTGGTTATTTCATTAGAATTTTGCACCAGCTCTGTCTCCACCTGAGGGCTGCTACATCCCGTAGTACATTAGTATTGCGACTAGGTATTGGCAAGTATGGCTGCCTTTTTTATAATGTATGTTTTATAGCAAAATTAATTGCATCATTCAAAACTACAACTCGTTCTGCAAAAAAAAAAAATCCTCACATGGCTGTGTCAATGGAAAAATAATAAAACCTTTTTGCTCTTGGAAAAGAGTAATAAAACGAAAGAACGGGATTGTCAGGGCTGAAATTAAAAGTTTGCAGACTACAGAATTGTGCCCATGAGTAAAGCACACACTGTCATAGTTCCCCCGTCAGTGGATGGTCTCAGTTTCGCTCAATTCTTACGTATAGTTGGCATGTGCCCACAAGTATACAAATTGCTTTCATGCGGTTATGTGACCGTTGATCAGCTGGGGACATTGCACACATTCACAATTCTGTAGAGGTTTCAGTTCAGCTCAGGCAGTCCCCTGTAAGCAATTGTACACTCGGGTTTTAAAAAACAAAAATAATATATCCAAGTCAATACATGACTGTCATTTATTTCACTACTGCATTGCGGCTAGCCTCCTCTAACTCCGCTCCATCAGGACTGTGACCTGCGAGTACGGTGCTTACAGAGGGAGGTAGTCAGACACTCCATATTATTACTGGTCCCTTTCCCGAAAGCTCAGTCACCGCTTACTGACTGCTTTATACCAGCAGAATACCATCACAAGAACACCAGTAGGACATTTTTTTTAAAAGGTGGGCAGAATGATGATAAAGTACATACTGCAAGATAAGCAGCATGGTGGCTCAGTGGTTAGCACTAGGTTGCTAGGTTCCCATTAAAGGGGTTATCAGGGTCTATTTTTTTCTTTTCATGGGCATAACAACTTACAGGCAAGTAGTTGCTAATACCTGACTGTAGTGTCCGATACCAATCCCCGCCAATCCTCTGAGCAATCACGGATGGATTCTCACGGCGTTTCTGTGGCTTCCGATAACATCATATAACACAGCAGATGCTTATTTTCCGCTGTGCTGACGGGGCGTGACTGCTGATGTCCTGCTGATTGACAGGCCACTGTGAAGCCGGCTGTCAATCACCATGACTTGGGCAATCATGCCCCGTCAACAGCAAAGCCTGGAAGAAGAACAAGAGCTGAACAGGAAGAGCTTAAGGATAACATCTGCAAGGAGTTTGTTCGTTCTCGCCATGTTTTCATTGGTTTCCTCCCACACTCCAAAGACATACTGATAGGGAATGTACAGTAGATCATCATCACTGTCCCCATTGGGGCTCACAATGTCTGTAATGTGGCATGTAAGTAATGGGGCTATAAAAATGAGTAAAATAATAAAGATCATTGATCGTTAACTGCCGAACACACAACAAGAGTAATGAGACTGGAGGGATGTTTAAATGCCTCATTCAGATAAAGTTGGTGCTGTGGATTTTAATATATTGCCATTTTTCTACCTATTCACAATTTCCACTTGAAAATCCAGTAAGCCTGATCTTACCCTAATAACTAAATTCATAAAGTAGTAGGAAAAATACATTAATACAGAAAACAGGCTTTGGGAGCTTGCAGTGCAGATAAGTGATGCTTACTATTGTTGAGCGAGCACTAAAATGCTCGGGTGCTCGAAGCTCGGGCCCAGCTCACCGTGATACTCGGGTGCTCGATCCGAGCAACGAGCCCAATGTTAGTCTATGGGAGACCCGAGCATTTTTGCAGCAGCACCCCCGACAGTCTGTAGAAAGCCTAAAAAGTGCCCAAAACGATAGTGACAGTGCTCAAATGACATGGGGACAGCATGGGGATCACCCCAGGAAGCATTTCTGACCCCCGGGTCACTGCTTTCAACAAAGTTTAAGCCACTTTTACGGGCTCACAATAAAAAGTTCAAAAACGAAACTGAAAAGGTTTTCCTGTGAAATATGTTAAGGAACTTCCTTTCCAGGGTAAAGACTTGTGTATAAGGTAAAATAAATAATGAAAAACAAAAATACTCCTCCACACCTTGGGCTATGTTCACAAGTAGCATTTTTTATGTGTTTTTGCACTTTTGTATTGCTTTCAACCGTGACAAATGCATTCACCGGGAAATGTCATTTTAACATTTTACAACCTTATCTGGCCATGTGCTGTGTGACACATGCATACAGTGCTGAAAAGACATGGGAACAGCATGGGGAAGACTCCTGGAAGCATCTCTGCACCCAGGTCACTGCCTAAAAGTGTGCCCATCTGAAGTGATCCTTGACGCATCAGAAGATGCAGACTTGCACCTATCCCCGTACAAGTCCTTGTGAATGTGGCCAGGGATGGTCCATCTCACTGACGCCTTCACCCTGGGTTAATATTGTGGAAGCCGGGACACAGTTGGACACTGGGATGCAACACGTCCTCCAGACATAGAGGATTGCGGGTCCTGGGTCAATCAGGCTTCAAAACAAGGTTCAGAAGGTAGACAGCAGCAGTGGTTGGCCTCCTACACAACGAATAAATTATTCATGATCATGAGGCCACCCATCTCCTTAGCTTTCTGTTCCTTGGAATGCAAGCACATGTATGTAGTAGCGGCTAGGCCTGAGGTGGTCAGCGTTTTGGCGCATATCCTACCTCCTCCGAGGATTGCTGGATGTTTTCCTGCTACTATCCCAGTTCTATGACTCCCGTTAAAACAAAGCTTCAGGTGATGAATGATGGATGAGGTGGTGGCAAAGGAGAAAGAGCAGGAGGAACAGGGACCATTCACATCAATATCAGGCCAGTCAACCACACATGTTTTGTAGGATATGTTTCTGTACCAAAAGGAGCGGTTCAGCTACACAGTTATAGGGCATACAGTGAGTGCAATGCCTACCAAAAATTTCGAGGCACTCCATTGCCCCTTGGAAGTGACATGGAGGTCAGAGGACCTTAACTAAATAGTTTTTTCCATTTATAGCAACTGGGTCTCCTGTACACTGTTGGCCTAAGCAGTGAATGGAAGGCTTTCCAAAAATTATGAGGAACTGCAATGCCCCTTGAAACATACGTGGATTACAGCGTACTAAAAACCTTCTACCCATTATTGGGGAGAGAGTCTCTGTAGCGCCGGCGTCCCTGCCCTCTACTAGGCAGGGACGCTGTTCCCCTCACCCCTCTGCTCCGAGCCCGGCGTCCTCCTCCCGCTCTGCTGGCAGCGCGCGCTCCTTCCCGGCCACTGTGCTTAGGGCGCGCGCTCCCTCCCTCTTAAAGGGGCCGCGCGCGCCGTCCTAAGGAGTCCCCGGCCAATGGCCGGAGGACTTCACCATATATAAGGCACCTCCTCCAAAATGGAGGTGCCCGAGCAATGTTGTTGCACTGTTCACTACTCTGCTTCAGCCTTCAGGTCCCGTTGCCAGTTACCTGCCAGTTTGCTGTCTGATTCCTGCCTGATATTCTGCTTACCTGCCTGCTAGCCTGAGGTCCGACGGTCTGCCTACCGACTCCTGTCAGTCTGTCTAAGGACCAGCTTGCCGCTCACCTGGGAGCGCTCCTCTGCTACCTGCCTGCTAGCCTGAGGTCCGACGGTCTGCCTTCCAACTCCTGTCAGTCCGTCTATGGACCAGCTTGCCCGCTCACCTGGGAGCGCACATCTGCTACCTGCCTGCTAGAATAACTGGAGGCTCCGCCGTCACGTGCTGTGACCACCTGCCATTCCAGAGACTCCTGCCCGCTTACCTGGGAGCGCACACCTGCTACCTGCCTGCTAGCCTACCTGGAGGCTCCGCCGTCACGTGCTGTGACCACCTGCCATTCCAGAGACTCTCGCTTGCTCACCTGGGAGCACACATCTACCATCTGCCTGCTAGCCTACCTGGAGGCTCTGCCATCACAGGTCGTACCTACCCTTTACCCAGAGACTGCCCCGGTCACTTGCCGTGACCTCCTGCCCGTTCATCCAGAGACTGCCCCGGTCACTTGCCGTGACCTCCTGCCCGTTCATCCAGAGACTGCCCCGGTCACTTGCCGTGACCTCCTGCCCGTTCATCCAGAGACTGCCCCGGTCACTTGCCGTGACCTCCAGCCCGTTCACTCAGAGACTGTCCCGGTCACCTGCTGTGACTGCCTGCCCGTCTTCCCTGGTCGCCACCCGCTCCCTTACAAGGACCGCCCCCTTGTATAGTAGCTCAGAGGTTCCGCCTCCCAGACCCGTTACAGTTTGCTCGGGCCATGGAACCCGGTGGCACCCAAGCTCCCTCACTCTCGGACCTGTGTCATGAACTGTCCCGTCAGAGGTGACAACAGGAGTCCATCCTGGGTCACCTGCGGAATGTCAATACTCGCCTGGACACTCTGACTGCTCCACCAGCAACCACCGCCAGAGCCATGACTCGCAATCCGGCAGCTCCGCTGCCCACCAATACTATGGTATCCTACCCCGGACCCCGGCTTTCTGCACCTCCTCGCTTCGGAGGCGACTCCGCTCAGGCTCGGGGCTTTATAAATCAGTGCACCCTGCACTTTGAACTCCTGTCCCACCAGTTTAACTCCGACCGGGCCAAAATTGCCTTCATCATGTCCCATCTCACCGGGGAGGCCCTGGCCTGGCTAAATCCTCTATGGGAGAGAGGAGACCCCCTGGTGTCCGACTTGCCTGCCTTTCTCACGGCTTTCCGGAAAGTCTTCGACGAACCTGGACGGAAGACCTCATCCGCATCATCTCTGCTACGCCTCCGTCAGGGAAGTCTCACCGTGGGCCAATACGCCATACGGTTCCGTACCCTTGCCTCGGAGCTGGCCTGGGATAACGACGCTCTGGTATCTGTCTTCTGGGAGGGTCTGTCTGGCCGTATTAAAGATGAACTTGCCGGTCGAGACATTCCTACCACTCTCGATGACCTAATAACTCTTACCACCCGGATTGACCTACGGTTCCAGGAGCGTGCCAAAGAAGTCACCCGTGAGAGGAGGTTTCCACGTCTAGCTCCTACTTTTCAGAAATCCGTCACTCCCTCCGTTTCTCCCCAGGTACACTCTCCTGAGCCTATGCAGGTCGACCAGACCAAGATGGTCAAAACCCGTCAGGACTTACGCCGTGCCGAGGGGAGCTGCTTCTACTGTGGCAGTAAGGAGCACCGGATACGTACCTGCCCGGAGAGGTCGGGAAACGCCTGTGTCTAGGTTCGCTCAGAGAGGTCGACCTAGACAAGAATAAATCCTCTCCATCTCTGCTGCTGTCAGTCTCAATTATCTGCGGGGAGAATCGTTATTTCGAACTAGCCCAACTTGACTCTGGAGCGGCCGGGAATCTTATTTCACAGGCCCTGGTAGAAAAATACCGCATTCCCACCAAACCTCTGGCTATACCATTATCTGTCGCTGCTGTGGATGGGGGCCTCTTACCACGTCCCATCCAACTCATCACCGAATCCGTAACTCTGCAGGTGGGAATGCTGCATTCTGAGAGCATCTCTTTTCATGTTCTGCCTGGACTCTCTCACGCCCTCTTACTAGGTCTACCTTGGCTCCAGAAACATGCACCCGTGCTTGACTGGCAGACCGGAGAAGTCCTTCGCTGGGGACAGGACTGTCATAAGACTTGTTTGGTTCCTGTTCATCCCGCCCGTCCTTCTCCTACCCCAACTAATCTACCTGGACTTCCGATTCCCTATTGGTCATTTGCTGATGTCTTTAATAAAAAGGAGGCAGAGACATTACCCCCTCATAGACCATACGACTGTCCTATCGACCTGTTACCCGGTACTACGCCTCCCCGTGGGCGTATTTACCCATTGTCCGCTGCTGAGACCCGGTCGATGTCCGAATATATTGAGGAGAATTTGGCCAGGGGATTCATCCGGAAATCTACCTCCCCGGCGGGAGCAGGCTTCTTTTTCGTAAAAAAGAAGGACGGCTCTCTCCGTCCCTGTATAGACTATAGAGGCCTTAACCAGATCACGGTGAAGAATAAGTACCCCCTTCCGCTCATTCCAGAATTATTTGATCGTCTGAGGGGGGCTAGAATCTTCACCAAACTGGACCTCCGTGGGGCGTACAACCTGGTCCATATCCGTCAAGGGGATGAATGGAAGACTGCATTCAACACCCGGGACGGCCACTATGAATATCTGGTAATGCCCTTTGGTCTCTGTAACGCTCCTGCCGTCTTTCAAGAGTTGGTCAATGACATCTTCCAGGACCTTCTCTACTCCTGCGTAGTGGTGTACCTGGACGACATCTTGGTCTTCTCTCCGGATCTCCAGACTCACCGGAGAGACGTTCGTCAGGTCCTGCTCAGGCTCAGGCAGAATCACCTCTTCGCTAAATATGAGAAGTGCCTCTTTGAGCAGACCTCGCTTCCGTTTTTGGGCTACATTATTTCTCAGACCGGCCTTCGAATGGATCCAGAGAAACTGCCATCGAGAAATGGCCCCGACCGGAGGGGTTGAAGGCCATTCAGCGGTTCCTGGGCTTCGCCAACTACTACCGCCTCTTCATACCGCACTTCTCTTCCCGGACTGCCCCAATTTCCGCGCTCACCCGTAAGGGCACTAATCCCAGAGAGTGGCCGCCCGAATCAGAGGAGGCCTTTCTTTCCTTAAAACAGGCCTTCTCTTCCGCCCCGGTGCTGCATCGCCCAGATGGCAACAAGCAGTTCTTCCTGGAGGTTGACGCCTCCTCCTCTGGAGCCGGAGCGGTACTTACCCATAAATCATCTTCCGGGAGAATGGTAACTTGTGGCTTCTTCTCCAAACTCTTCTCCTCTTCTGAGCGCAACTATTCCATAGGAGATCGAGAGTTATTGGCCATCAAGCTGGCATTGGAGGAGTGGCGTTACCTTCTCGAAGGGGCTCTTCACCCGGTAATAATTTACACTGACCACAAGAACTTGGCTTACCTCCAGCATGCCCAGAGACTTAACCCGCGACAAGCTCGGTGGTCCTTGTTTTTTGCTCGTTTTGATTTTATTCTTCATTTTCGCCCGGCTGACAAAAACATCAAGGCGGACGCCTTGTCCCGATCCTTTCTGGTGTCTGATCTCAAGGAGGAACCAAAACACATCATCGATCCCGCCAGAGTAATGCAGGTGGCTCCCGTGAGTCTAAATCGTCTCCCTCCCGGTAAGACGTTCGTATCAGTACCTGATCGGGAGAAGATCCTACACTGGGGTCACTCGTCTAAACTAGCTGGCCACGCCGGTCAGAAAAAGACCCTCCAGCTTATTACCCGGCACTACTGGTGGCCTACCCTGCACAAGGACGTAATAGACTTTGTTTCTGCCTGCGTGTCCTGCGCCCGCAACAAGGTTCCGAGACATCTGCCAGCCGGTCGCCTCCTTCCGCTCCCAGTACCTGCTGCCCCCTGGCAGCATATAGCAATGGACTTTATAACTGATCTCCCCGTCTCTGCCGGCTGTACGGTCATTTGGGTGGTCGCTGACCGCTTTTCCAAGATGGCTCATTTCGTTCCCCTGCCAGGCCTCCCGTCTGCACCCGAGCTGGCTAAAGACTTTATCCGCCACATCTTCCGTCTTCATGGCCTGCCCCTCCACATCGTGTCGGATCGTGGGGTACAGTTCACCTCACGCTTCTGGAGAGCCACTTGTAAACTGCTAGACGTCACCCTGGACTTCTCCTCCGCTTACCACCCACAGTCTAATGGTCAAGTGGAGCGGATCAATCAGAACCTGACCAGTTACCTCCGGCACTTCGTTAATGCCCACCATTCAGACTGGGTGGATCTCCTGCCATGGGCCGAATTTTCTTACAACAATCATGAGAGCGAATCTTCCTCCAAATCCCCGTTTTTTGTTATCTTCGGTCAGCATCCTCGGATCCCATTTCCCGTCTCCACCTCGGTGGACAATCCGGCTGCGGAATCTCTTGTTAACAAATTTTCCTCCATATGGGAGAGTACCCGATCCGCACTCCTTCTGTCATCCGAGCGTATGAAAAGACATGCTGACAAAAAAAGTCTGGATCCTCCTCAATTCCGTCCAGGGGATAAGGTCTGGCTCTCGTCCAAGTATGTCCGGCTCAAGATTCCTTCCTATAAGTTAGGGCCTCGGTTCATCGGTCCTCTGGAGGTCATCAGTCAGATCAACCCGGTGGCCTATAAATTGAAACTACCGGCCAACTTGCGGATCCCTAACTCCTTCCATGTATCTCTCCTCAAACCGGTGGTACTTAACTCTTTTTCCAAGTCTACAGGTACGCCTCCTGCTCCGGTTTCCGCTGAAAACGAATTTGAGGTAGAGAACATTCTGGCCACCAAAAGGGTAAGAGGGAAGACCTTTTTTCTAGTAGATTGGAAGGGGTTTGGTCCTGAAGAGAGAACGTGGGAGCCCCGGGAGAACATCCATGCCCCTCTCATCCTAGCTAAATTTCTCTCTGGCCTAAAAAAGGGGGGGCCTAAAGGGGGGGTACTGTAGCGCCGGCGTCCCTGCCCTCTGCTAGGCAGGGACGCTGTTCCCCTCACCCCTCTGCTGGCAGCGCGCGCTCCTTCCCGGCAACTGTGCTTAGGGCGCGCGCGCTCCCTCCCTCTTAAAGGGGCCGCGCGCGCCATCCTAAGGAGTCCCCGGCCAATGGCCGGAGGACTTCACCATATATAAGGCACCTCCTCCAAAATGGAGGTGCCCGAGCAATGTTGTTGCACTGTTCACTACTCTGCTTCAGCCCTCAGGTCCCGTTGCCAGTTACCTGCCAGATTCCTGCCAGTTTGCTGTCTGATTCCTGCCTGATATTCTGCTTACCTGCCTGCTAGCCTGAGGTCCGACGGTCTGCCTACCGACTCCTGTCAGTCTGTCTAAGGACCAGCTTGCCGCTCACCTGGGAGCGCTCCTCTGCTACCTGCCTGCAAGCCTGAGGTCCGACGGTCTGCCCTCCAACTCCTGTCAGTCTGTCTATGGACCAGCTTGCCCGCTCACCTGGGAGCGCACATCTGCTACCTGCCTGCTAGCCTACCTGGAGGCTCCGCCGTCACGTGCTGTGACCACCTGCCATTCCAGAGACTCCTGCCCGCTCACCTGGGAGCGCACACCTGCTACCTGCCTGCTAGCCTACCTGGAGGCTCCGCCGTCACGTGCTGTGACCACCTGCCATTCCAGAGACTCCTGCCCGCTCACCTGGGAGCGCACACCTGTTACCTGCCTGCTAGCCTACCTGGAGGCTCCGCCGTCACGTGCTGTGACCACCTGCCATTCCAGAGACTCTCGCTTGCTCACCTGGGAGCACACATCTACCATCTGCCTGCTAGCCTACCTGGAGGCTCTGCCATCACAGGTCGTACCTACCCTTTACCCAGAGACTGCCCCGGTCACTTGCCGTGACCTCCTGCCCGTTCATCCAGAGACTGCCCCGGTCACTTGCCGTGACCTCCTGCCCGTTCATCCAGAGACTGCCCCGGTCACTTGCCGTGACCTCCAGCCCGTTCATCCAGAGACTGCCCCGGTCACTTGCCGTGACCTCCAGCCCGTTCACTCAGAGACTGTCCCGGTCACCTGCTGTGACTGCCTGCCCGTCTTCCCTGGTCGCCACCCGCTCCCTTACAAGGACCGCCCCCTTGTATAGTAGCTCAGAGGTTCCGCCTCCCAGACCCGTTACAGTCTCCCTTAGTTTTCGCCTATGCATTGAAAAGCAAAAGCTGACTAAAATTAGGAGGAAATGCAATCCCCGTTGGAAGAGTCGTGGAGATTAGAGGTAATTAAAAACAACATTTCAATGCCCCTTAGAAGAGCTGTGGAGTTTAGGGTGGTTTAACAAGACAGTTTTAATGTCCCTTGGAAGAGAAGTGGAGGTCACAGTAGCTTAACAAGATGGTTTTAATGCCCCTTGGAAGAGTGGTGGAGGTCGCAGTGGAATAAAAAGACAATATCAATGCCCCTTGGAAGAGCTGTGGAGTTCAGAGTGGTTTAAAAAGACGGTTTTAATGCCCCTTGGAAGAGTGGTGGAGGTAGCAGTGGAATAAAAAGACAATATCAATGCCCCTTGGAAGAGCTGTGGAGTACAGGGTGGTTTAACAAGACGGTTTTAATGCCCCTTGGAAGAGTGGTGGAGGTCGCAGTAGCTTAATAAGACGGTTTTAATGCCCCTTACAAGAGCCATGCAGTACAGCATATTAAAAACCTTATTCCCATTATTGGGGAGTGGGTCGCTCATAGTCTTTGCCTATGCCTTCCAAGCAAAAGCTGCCAAAAATTAGGACGGAGGAACTTGTAATGTTGGCAACACGGACCAAGGTCACCCTGGTGGTATAGTGGTGATGGAGGCTGAGGATAAGGAGAAGAGCAAAATATAGCCGAAATAAGGAAGCGTATACCCCCATGTGTGGGTGTGAAGCGGTGCATGGGAATACACCTCCCGAAATAACACAGTGAATTTGACTTTATGTTACCCTGCTGTCATTTGGTGATGATGAGAAGTCTGGCCCAATCCAGCCCTTGTTCATTTTGATAAGGGTCAGCACTGTCAGTTGACAGGCGAGTGCGCTTATTGTTATGATCTGCTACAAGCACTAAGGAAAGACAGGAGATCTGTCCCTACAATAGAACTAAGCTTAATCCCTACGATGTAACGGGGAACCTGATCCTGTGATCAGACCCGCTAAAGTCCTCAGCTAGTCTGTAGGAAGACCTATAGATGTGAGGGAGGGATCCCTACAAGAACTAGGGACTGGGAGTAAGATGGACACCTCCTAACAGAAATTGTAGCAGAAAAGGACAAACAAAACAACATAGAAAATAGAGGTCAAGAGACCTAGCTAAACTGACGGAGTAAGGTAACAAAGCACCTGGCTAGATAAAGAGTTGAAATTACAATTAAGTCCAGCAAGGCCAGAAGGGCAGAGCAGGTTTAAATAGGCAAAAAAGGTCATGTGACCAGCAAACTAGAAAAAAATCAACAGGAGAGTTCTAATAGTACCCCCTCTTCTATGAGGATCCTCCGGATCCCCTGGGTCCAGGCTTATCAGGAAACCTCCTGTGAAATGCTCTGACAAGTCTGAAAGCAGAAACATCATCCGCCCTCACCCATGAGTTATCCTCGGGACCGAAACCCTTCCAAGGGATGAGATACTGCAAACTCCCTCTATACCGTCTAGAATTAAGGATGCGGGAAATTTCATATTCCCCGTCCTCCACCACCAGAGGAACAGTGGCAGTGGCGTCTCTATCAGATACATCAGCTTTTTTCAATAGAGAAACATGGAACACCGGATTAATCTTCCAGGAGGTGGGAATCTCCAACCTAACAGCAGATTGGTTAACTACCTGAAGCACCTTAAAGGGCCCTACAAACTTGGGACCCAATTTTTTAGAAGGAATCCTCAACCGCAGATTCTTAGAGGACAACCAAACCATGTCACCAGCCGTAAGCAAAACCTCTGGACGTTTCCTGTCAAAGTACCTCTTAGATTTTTTGTTAGCTTCCTGCAGATTACCACCCACATCCGTCCAAACTCTTTCCAAATCACCGGAAAAACTCTCCTCCTCAGGCACAGCCGATACCAATTTGGAGAATGACCCAAAAGACGGATGTCTCCCAGAACAACAAAAAAAAGGCGAACACCCAGCAGAAGAGGATGTATGGTTGTGAAGAGCAAATTCAGCAAGTGGCAGAAACTCAGACCACCCTTCTTGATTGTCTGCCACAAAACAACGCAAGAACTGCTCAACATCCTGGTTCTTCCTTTCTGTCTGGCCATTAGACTCAGGATGATATCCAGATGAAAATGACAAATGAACTCCCAACCTGTCACAAAAGGCACGCCAAAAACGAGCCACGAACTGAAGTCCCCTATCAGAAACAATGTCAGTAGGAAGACCATGGAGTCTCACAGTCTCCTTGACAAAGGCCTTAGCGAGTGTCTTAGCGCAGGGCAGTTTGATGAAGGGAACCAAGTGACACATCTTGCTAAAAAGGTCCACGACCACCCAGATGACCGTGAAACGCTCAGAGGGGGGAAGGTCAGTAATAAAGTCCATAGCCAGATGTGTCCAAGGTGCACTAGGAACCTCCAGAGGGCAAAGCAATCCCGCAGCAGGAGCATGTGAAGACTTAGATCTAGCACACACAGTACATTGACGCACCCACTTAATAACTTCCTTCTGCCATCCAGGCTACCAAAAACTGCGACCCACAAGTCTCTTGGTCTCAGAAATTCCTGGATGACCTGCCAACCGAGACTCATGACACTCAACAAACAAATCTCTCCTAAAGGTCCTAGGCACAAACAACCTCCCATGGGGAGTGTTAGATGGGGCATTCTCCTGTGCTTTAAGAATCTCATCTTCCAAAACTGAGTCCAATGCAGCAATCACAACACCTTCTTGTAAAATGCTCTCCTCCTCCTCAGCACCAACCATGGGAGACAAGCTGCGAGACAAAGCATCAGCTTTAACATTCTTGGTACCCGGGATGTAAGTAACGGAAAAATCAAACCGCGAGAAAAAAAGTGCCCCCCTAGCCTGACGGGCATTCAAGCGCTTGGCAGCATCAAGATAGATCAGATTTTTATGATCAGTGAAAACCTGAATGGGAAATTCAGCACCTTCCAAGAGATGACGCCAGTGTTCAAATGCGAGTTTAATAGCCAACAATTCCCGATTACCAATATCGTAATTAAGTTCAGTCTCAGAAAATTTTTTTGAAAAAAAGTACAGGGATGTACTCCATCCTTGTTTTTCTGAGACAACACAGCACCAACCCCCACCGAAGAAGCATCAACCTCAACCAAAAACGGCTTAGTCACATCAGGCTGCATAAGGATGGGAGCAGAGGTGAACCTCTCCTTTAGAAACACAAAAGCTTCAATGGCCTCAGAAGTCCACTGAACCGCATTAGCACCTTTCCTGGTGAGATCGGTCAGTGGTTTGACAATAATAGAAAAATTTTTAATGAATTTTTTGTAATAATTGGCGAAACCCAAAAACCTCTGTATCGATTTCAAACCAATAGGCCTAGGCCATTCCTGCACAGCTTGAACTTTCACCGGGTCCATCTCAAAGCCCTCGCTGGAGATAATGTAGCCCAAAAAACTAATTCTCTGTACAGCGAACTCACATTTCTCCAGCTTAGCAAAAAGCGAATTGTCAATTAATAACTGTAATACCTCACGTACGCTCCGCCAATGAGACTCCAGATCCGGTGAATAAATCAAAATGTCATCCAAATACACAACCAAATTTTTGCCGATCAAAGGTCTAAGGATGTCATTAATAAGATTCTGAAAAAATGCTGGTGCATTGGTAAGACCAAAAGGCATAACCAGATTCTCAAAATGACCCACAGGAGTGTTAAAAGCAGTCTTCCATTCATCACCGTCCTTCATGCGCAACAAATTGTATGCCCCCCGGACATCAATTTTAGAGAACCACTTGGCCCCCACTAACTGGTTAAACAAATCAGGAATCAATGGCAGTGGGTAAGGATTGCGTACAGTAATTTTATTAATCTCACGAAAATCCAGACAAGGACGTAAACCGCCGTCCTTTTTTTTAACAAAAAAAAATCCAACAGCCACAGGAGACTTGGAAGGCCTAATGTGACCAGCGGCCAAGCTTGTCTGTATGTATTCCTCCAAAGCCTTTCTCTCAGGAATAGTAAGATTAAATAAACGACTTTTAGGAAGAGTCGCTCCATGGACAAATTCAATGGTACAATCATAGTCTCTATGGGGAGGCAAAATTTGTGACTCCTCAGAAAAAACTCTCCAAAAATCCTGAATAGGTACAGGTAATTCCCCTTTTTCCACCGCAGCAATATGTCCGTTACAACACTTGTCATAACACTTAGGGCTCCAGGACTTAATTTCATTGGTAGACCAATCCAGTACAGGATTGTACAATTTTAACCAGGGCAACCCCAAAACTACTGGACAAGGCAAATTATTTAATACTACCAAATCCAAATTCTCTTGGTGAACGCCATTAATAGTGAGGGGAAATTCACAGACCTTGTGAGTAACACTCTTCAAGGGAGAGCCATCGACGGAAAACACAGCAATAGGGGATGACAAAGGTTTGGGTTTTAATTTAAGTTTTTCCAAGAATCCCCCCATCAATCACATTCAGAGTAGAACCACAATCCACAAATACCCGAAATTCAATTAATTCTTACTGAGCAGCGGTAGTAGCAGATAGGAATACCCCCTTAGTATTTAAACAGGCTATACGGGCGTAACTGACCTTTTTTTTTTCTTTGTTCATACGAAGCACACAGTTCTTAATGAAATGATCAGATTTTCCGCAATAAAAGCACAAAGCTTCAGAAAACCTGCGGTCTTTTTCCTGAGAGCGGGGTGCCATCGCCCCAATCTCCATCGGCTCTCCAATGTCAGTACAGACCCTCTCAAGACTCGGAGCTGACATGGCAGAGGATTTACTCTCATTAACCCTTGCACGCAGTCTCCTGTCCACCCGTATAGCTAATTGCATTGCCTCCTGCAAGTTTCCAGGTGTGGGATAAGCAATCAGCAGATCCTTAACCCTTTCACCTAGCCCCGCAAGAAACAAACTTTTCAAAGCTGAATCGTTCCACCCCACCTGGGCAGACCACCGACGTAAGTGAGAACAATATTTTTCCACATTACCTGATCCCTGCCTCAAACGTCTCAATTCAGTCTCAGCTGATGAGACACGATCAGGATCATCATACAACAGACCCAAAGCAGAAAAAAAACTATTCACTGATCTAAAGCATGGATCACTAGGTTGGAGAGAAAAGGCCCATCCCTGAGGTTCTTTGCGCAAAAGTGACATTATGAACCCTATGCGCTGTGATTCATCACCAGAGGATCTGGGTCTCAAACGAAAATATAATAAACAAGCATTTTTAAAGGAAAAAAAATCTTCTTGATCACCAAAAAATAAATCAGGCAAACGTACCTTTGGCTCCACAAAATGTGCTCCAGAACAGCTATTCACGTGTTGTTGGAGCTCGGCCACCTCTAGAGAGAGTCCCTGCAGGCGTTGAGCCAAATCCTGAACCGACACCATGATGGAAATGGGAAGTCTTTCCTTAGAGATATTTTTGGGCTGGACTTACTGTTATGATCTGCTACAAGCACTAAGGAAAGACAGGAGATCTGTCCCTACAATAGAACTAAGCTTAACCCGCTACGTTGTAGCGGGGAACCTGATCCTGTGATCAGACCCGCTAAAGTCCTCAGCTAGTCTGTACGAAGACCTATAGATGTGAGGGAGGGATCCCTACAAGAACTAGGGACTGGGAGTAAGATGGACACCTCCTAACAGAAATTGTAGCAGAAAAGGACAAACAAAACAACATAGAAAATAGAGGTCAAGAGACCTAGCTAAACTGACGGAGTAAGGTAACAAAGCACCTGGCTAGATAAAGAGTTGAAATTACAATGAAGTCCAGCAAGGCCAGAAGGGCGGAGCAGGTTTAAATAGGCAAAAAAGGTCATGTGACAAGCAAACTAGAAAAAACCTAACAGGAGAGTTCTAACACTTATCAGTTATAATTCCCCCAGCGGCACTAAAAACACGCTCCGATAACACGCTAGCGGCAGGGAAGGCCAGGACCTCCAAGGCATACAGAGAAAGTTCATTCCAAGTGTCCAACTTGGATACCCAATAATTAAAAGGCACAGAGGAATCACGGAGGACGCTGGTACGGTCGGCAAGGTACTCCCCCTCACCATCTTTTGAAACTTTCCACTCCTTGTGAGAGTACCCTGAGCCTCAGGGCCTGTAAATTGGGTGGGTCTCAGAAAACTGTCCCAGAACGTTGACAGTGTTCCCCTGCCTCTGCTGGATTGGAGTTGCGTCTCGCTCGCCTGTACGCCTTGGTTGGGCAACCAACTATGACCTCTGCCGCTAGCGTGTTCAGATGGGAATTGTTTTAACAGTTCTGCAGCAAGAGCCTTCTGGTACTGCCCCATTTTTGTAGACCTCTCCACCTCAGGAATAAGAGAGTGAAAGTTCTCCTTGTAGCGGGGGTCTAAAAGTGTCACCAACCAGTAATGACTGTCACCCAACATTTTGACAACGCGAGGGTCACGGTTAAGGCAGCGTAACAAAGTCAGCCATGCGTGCCAGACTGGTAACGGGCAAGACTTCCGTGTGCTCACCAAGATCACGACTGACCATGCTCTCCTCCTCCTCCCCGTCCTCAGGCCACCCACGCTAAACCGATGATATGACAGTTGTACAGGTACTACCGTCTAAACAACATGATACCAGCTCCTGTTTTTCTTCCTCCTCCTCCTCTCCCTCATTGTCCCCCAATGCACATTGGGATGAGATGAGGCTGGGCTGTGTGTAATCGCCCGCTACGGCTTCTTGATCCATCTCATCATACTCTGGCTGCAATGCCTCCTCTTTAATTCTCTGCAGAGTGCGTTGCAAAAGACAGACAAGTGGGATGCTGACGCTAATGATGGCGTCATCGCCACTCACCATCTTGGTGGACTCCTCAAAGATTGTCAGGATGGTACATATGTCAGAAATCCAGGTCCACTCCTGAGGTCTTATGTGTGGAGTCTGACCTGAATATCGACGGCCTTGTTGCAGCTGGTACTCTACAACTGCTCTCTTCTGCTCACAAATCCTTTGCAACATGTGGAGGGTAGAGTTCCAACGTGTGGGGACATCACACACAAGTCGGTGTGACGGAAGCTGCAAACGCTGTTGCAACACAGCAAGGGCGGTGGAAGCTGTAGCCGACTTCTGAAAATGAGCTGACAGGCGGCGTACTTCGACGAGCAGATCTGGCAACTCGGGGTACGATTTAAGAAACTGCTGAACCACGAGCTTAAGCACATGACCCAGGCATGGTACGTGTGTGATCTCGCCTCAGCGCCGCCACCAGGTTACGGCCATTGTCACACACAACCATGCCTGGATGTAGGTTCAGCGGCCTCAGCCACAGATCTGCCTGCTCTTTCACAGCTGTCCACAACTGTGAGGTTTACCACCTAAGTTTATGAGTTTCAGCACAGCCTGTTGCTCCTTGGCGGAGGCAGTACTGCAGTGCTTCCAGCTTGTAACTGATGCGGTGATATCTGAGATGGAGGGTGAACATGAGGAGGATGATCATCAGGAGCTGTACACTGTGGGGGCAACTCTGACTGACATAGGGCCCGCAATCCTCGGTGTGGGGAGGATGTGTTCCGTCCCAAGGTCCGACTGGTTCCCGGCTTCCACTATGTTTACCCAGTGTGCCGTCAGAGAGATGTACCGTCCCTGGCCACAAGCCCTTGTCCACGTGTCCGTTGTCAGGTGGACTCTCCCAGTAACTGCGTTGTTGAGGGCACGGCAGATGTTTTGGGACACATGCTTGTGTAGTGCGGGGATGGCACACCGGGCAAAATAGTGTCGGCTGGGGACCGAGTACCGAGGGACGGCCACCGCCACAAGGTTGCGGAAGGATTCCGTCTCCACCAGCCTAAAAGGCAGCATTTCCAACGCAAGCAGTCGTGAAATGTGCGAATTTAGGACTGTGGCCTGTGGGGCGTTGGCTGCGAATTTGCGCTTTCGTTCAAAGGTCTGGGATAAGGACAATTTAACGCTGACGTGGACGTTGATGCTGTTTCTTGAGAAACTGCCATAACAAGTGAAGACTGAGAGGAGGGGGCATCTTTGCATGCAGTATGGACAGGGGATTGCCTTGCACGCACAACAGGGGGTTCTCTTACACGCACAACGGCGAAAAAAGCAGTGGTGACAACCGCTGACACTGGTCGTGGACCCTGGGGTTCGCCCCACAAAGTCGGGTGCTTTGCTGACATGTGCCTGATCATGTTGGTGGTGGTCAGGCTGGTACCTTTGTCACCCCTGCTGGCTTTGGCATGGCAGGTGGTACAAATAACCCCAAAAAGGCCATCAGCAGAGTCTTTAAAAAAATTCCAGACTCTGGAAGACCTACCGGTTGTACTGGCAACGTCCCTCGTGTTGGTGTTACGGGGAACGGTTGCCCGCCTTCTGTGTGCAGCCACCACACTGCTTCTTCCTGTCTGTTGGGGTACTCTGCCTCCCTCCCCCTGTGTGCTGCTCGCCTCGCTCTGCGTGTCCTCCTGCCACCTTGGGTCAGTTACTAGATCGTCCACCACGTCCTCCTCTTCCACTTCCGCACCACGATCCTCCTCCTCACTTCGTGGCAATTGTGTCTCATCATCGTCCACCTCTTGTGACAAATTGCGCCAGCGTCGCCTTGCTGTGGCAGTGGCTGTTCAAATATTTGGGCATCGCTAAATGGGATCTCCTCTTCCACCACTTCTAGCGGAGAAAAAAAAGAGGATTTAGATGGAAAAAAAAAAAAAAAAAAAGGATTTTTCCTGGCCCCCGAGACCTGGAGCTAAGTCTAGCAATTTGAGCAGCAGGAGAACACAAGACTGTAATGCAGTGTTTGCTGGTATAACCACTGCGTTTCCTATACAGCCTGCCTGCCTGCCTGATATCTGGGATGGATATTAGTCCTGAGAAGGATGGTTTGTTTGATCTGGCAGCTTTTACAGACCCTACACTAACTATTTTGCAGTATATATCTCTCCCTAAATCAGCAGCACTTTCCCTAGACTGTGTGATCCCGGGCGACTGAGTCCAAGATGGCGGCGCCCGGTTTTAAATACTCGAGGTGACGCTGGGCGGCCAGCCAATCACTGTAATGCCCACAAACAACATGGCTGCGGCATTACAGTGACTGGCTGGCAATCCCTGCATGTTCATTGGCTCTGTAAAGAGCGCCAAACATGCAGGGCGGAGACCCGAGCTCCCGCCCGAGTAACCCGGAAATGCTCGGTGCTCGCCGAACATCCCGAGTAGTGAGATGCTCGGGCGAGTAACGAGCATGCTCGCTCAACACTAGTAATGACGTCTATTAGGCTGTGTGCACACATTAAGCTTTTGGTTTCTGCAATATTTCTGCATCTCTTGTCTGGAAAATGCTGTAAATAGGTGCAGATTTTTCCCCACTCATCAGTGTGGGTGAAATCTGCAGCAAAAACGCTGACAGAATTGACATCCTGCAGAATTATATCTTCACCAAACCTGCAAGTCACAAATAAGTAACATGTGCAGGAGACGTCAGGATTCTCAGTCACTTTCCTGGCATCGGGAAACCCTTTAGGTTTTGTGACAAATCTGCACAGAAAAAAGGTGACAAAATCTGAAATGTGTGCACTTGTGTCCTTACAAAGTAAATCAACATGCAAAGTAACTGCAAGGAATCTCTCAAAAGGAGTTTGTTACCGCAAAATGGAAATTCAGCTACTTAATCATTTACATTAAGGCTATGTGCCCACAATGCAGAAATGAAGCAGAAAATTTCTGCAGCATTTCTGCATCTCCCTGGCAGAAAAAACGCATGCGGATTGTACATGCGTTTTTCCAGCGTAATACATGTGGATTCACATGCGTTTCCGCATGCGGATTGACAAGTGCTTTCAAAGCGATTTTAGCATCACTTGCAAAGTGCTTGACAACTAGGTCACACTATATAAATCCATGCAAACAGCATGGATTTATATAGTGTGACCTTTAGAGTGGTTAAAAATAAAAAAATAAACCTTGATACTTACCTTCCGATGGCCCGGCGTGTGTTGCTGCGCTCCTTCCTGGCTGCCAGCTGATCGCGGGACACTGCACTGAAAGACCTGCTGTCACATGACTGACGTCAGCGCAGGTCCTTCAGTCTGCTGGAAAGCACAGGGAAGGAGACCGGGGGCCGTCGGTAGGTGAATATAATCTTTATTTTTTATTTTATTCTTTTTTTTACAGTTTCTATGGTACCTGGGTGTGGATGAGAGTCTTCTCTTCTCCACACTCGGGTACCATCCAGACATTACAACGCGCCAATTACGCATGTACAGAAGCAGTCTTGCAGAATTGGCGCGTTCTAATGCAAGTCAATGGCGGCGAAAACGCAGCGCTTCCGCAAAATTAATGGACATGCTGCGGATTTTTGAGAGCAGCATAAATGCTGCAGAAAAATCCGCAGCATGGGCAATGAAAGTGTGGAATTGCATAGGGGACCATGGCAGAAGGCTTACCATGCGTTTCCCAAGCGTTTACACTGCGGAAAATTCCGCAGCAAAAACGCTTGAAAAACACATCGTGGGTACACAGCCTAAATTCACTTTTAATCCTTATGCAACTAATGGCACTTTGTTGCACCCCTGGCATGGTCAATGTCCAAGGGGATCAGGTATTAGTCTTAGTGCCCCCAGCAGAAAGTAAGCTCATGGCCAAGTGGCAAGGGCCATATGAAGTCCGGGAAAAGGTTGGGGAGATGAATTAGAGAGTATATCAACCTGGGAAGAGAAAACCCAAACAGCTATATCACGTAAATAGTGTTAGAGCCTTATCAGAAGTATGTATCGGTGTATTTGGATGATATTACCTTTAGTACCAAGTGGCATACCAACTTGTCCCAGGTACAATCAGTAGTGGATTTGCACACAGCCGTGGGCTTAACAGTGAACCCAAAAATGTGGAAACTGCTGTCACTTCCCTTTCCACACTGAAACGAAGATCATCGAAAAGGAGGGGACTGGGACATCCCTACTCTCCCCTGCTTTGTTTGCCGCCCATCAGTGATGCTGGTTTCAGGGGCTGGTCCGTGCAATGTCTCCCTCAGCGCCCTGTGCGATAAGTGCAGCATCCGGTCTGTTGTCTGCTTAGCTGAATAGTAATAACTTATTACTAATAAGCCGACTCTGTTTACAGTCAGATATCAGAACTACACTTATGTATTTTATGTCTGAGTGCTGCTTACTTCATGATTCAACAGCTGTTCATTTGTTCCAAAAAAATTTGATTTCAGTGATAAAACTGACATCCTAACAAGTTTGAGCAAGGTCTACTACTCCTCGGATGACTCTTCTGCACAGTATAAAAATAGGAGAAACCTTATAATTGTATGCCATCACAAGAAACATTTTGGAGTGAAAGCTGAATGGCACTTTTTTGCCATTCAGCTCCTGGCAAAAGGTGTATGTGATGGTTTAGGAGGCACGGTGAAATGTCTAGCAGCTCAAGCTAGCCTCCATAGACCACATTCAGACCAAATTTTAACACCCATGCAACTTTTCCAACTGAGTGAGAAAAATATTCCTAACATCCAGTTCACGTACTGTACAAACCAGGACTAAGAAGAAGAGGAAAGTTTGTTAAAACATTGGTTACAAAAAGCAGAACCCATCAAAGGAACTAAGCAATACCACACTTTAATTCCATGTAGTGAAACAAAAATATAAACAAGGATTTTTTCATCCAGAAATGACAGTGAAGTCCATGAAGTGATTGAAGGTGGCACAAGATTGGCGATGGATGATATAACTGGATATGTGACCTGTGAGTATGATCAGCACTGGTGGCTGCTGGCTAATGGACTCTCCAAAGACTAGGACAATGAAGAAGTAAAGCCATTTTTCTGCACCTTCTGGTCCATCACCATCCTTTGTGTATCCAAGAAAGCAGACATTTTGAAAGTAACCAAAAATCAGATATTAACACAAGTGGACCCAAACCCCATAACAGGCGTACATACTGACACAAAAGGAAACGGCCATTGTTAGTAAGAGATTGTGGACAAGATTACATTTCACCCAGAAGGGAGAACAAATTATTGAGAAAAGATCAGTGTAAAGACGTACTACTAATTGTTCAGACCAATTCATAATGTTTTATTTTATCGCTGGACGATTTTACTGTATTTTTTTCATTTTTTTTTTAAACTGGAAAAAGGAAATGTCTAGTGAAGTAATAATAAAAAAAAAGTTGTTACATGTATAACTGTATATTAAAAAGGTGTTAAAATATTGATTCTTTTAGTTTAGCATTAAACCTATGACTAGGATGAGACTGTATTTAGAAAATCACACAACAAAATATGATCCTACAGAAATACCAACTTGAATCCCTGAAGGAATATAACCAATAACACAAGTCACACATACGCATTTTTTTTATTTTTTTTTTTACAAAACACAGTTTTCCCGAAATCGCCCATCAAAATTTAGAATTTGACTCCTCGAAAACAAAATAACAAACTTGGTTAAGACATGTCGAATTAAAGCCTGTACAATTCTGAACAAAATGCTGCCTCTCCCATCTCTATCTTAATTGTAGCCCGCAATATGATAAATGTAAAGTCCATAAAAAAATAACGAAGATAAAAAATCCTAAATTTATTATTTTTACTTCACTAAAGTAGCACTTCAAAAAAATGGTGTCATTCAAAAGTACAACTTGTCCTGCAAAAAACAAGCCCTTGGTTATATTGAAAAAATATAAAAGTTATGGCTCTGGAAAAAAGAGGAGAAAAAAAACTAAAGTGCAAAGATAGAAAATCACAAGATCATGAATGGGTTAATATCAAGTGAATTGAACCAGTGTTATGTAAAAATTAACCATTATAGAACATTGCTAATATTTTCCTATTTTTTCATATTTTATATAATGGTTTTTCCCCAGCTTTTCCAGTCTGCAGAATGCCAGATCTGCCCGGCCAGTCATTCATAAACGATCAAATCTTTAGTAATATTATTATACGTCAGGTTGCTACTCAGAAGCTTAGAAACGCCGGGTAAAGATCTGTGTTAAGCTGTAATGAACTCATCTGCCCAGATATGCGGTCACCAATCTCCATACTGTAGCTTAGCTATGGAGCCTCACCTTACAAGGTCCTGGGAGAGGGGTAATAAACCCTGTGGAGCTGTAATATAGACCTGCGAAACACTGACTCCCCTTTTCTTACTACCCAATGTACCATAGTTGGGCAGAATTACCTTTTGGAAACTCTTGATATCTGGGTAATTTGCAAAAGATTTGTTCACAAGTACATTTTCTTAGCCCTTCCACAGTAGAATTTTGTGTTTTTAATAAAAAGAGCAGAAATAGATATTTTTTAAACTTATAGATTTAACCCTTTCGCGCCAGAGCCAGTTTTTGCCTTTGTGATCAGGCCAATTTTTTTCAATTCTGACCAGCGTCACTTTTTGACGTAATAACTCTGAAACGCTTCAACATATCCCAGTGGTTCGGAGATTGTTTTTTGTGACATATTGTACTTCATGATAGTAGTAATTTTTTTTCTAGATATACCGTATTTTTCGGATTATAAGAAACTTTTTTCCTCCAAAATTTTAGGGTGGAGAGGTGCCATACATACCGGGATGGAGGGGTGCCATGCATACCAGGGATGGAGAGGTGCCATGCATACCGGGATGGAGGGGTGCCATGCATACCGGGATGGAGGGGTGCCATGCATACCGGGATGGAGGGGTGCCATGCATACCGGGATGGAGGGGTGCCATGCATACCAGGATGGGGATAAGGGGTGCCATGCATACCAGGATGGGGATGAGGGGTGCCATGCATACCAGGATGGGGATAAGGGGTGCCATGCATACCAGGATGGGGATAAGGGGTGCCATGCATGCCAGGATGGGGATGAGGGCCATGTATACCAGGAAGGAGGGAGGCATATTTACTAGGATGGGGGATATTAGTACAGAATTGGGGGACATTACCCCTTAACAGTGTGAGCGGCAGACCCCATCCCCCTTAACAGAGCATCATGACCACATTTTTTGCTTAAACTTTCTTTTCTATTTTCAGTCTCTAAAACCCAGGTAGGTGTGTCTTATGTTCATGGTCTGGTGCACTTTATAGTCCGAAAAATACGGTAACTCGATTATTTTTTAAAATATCAGAAATTTGGCAAAATTGGGAAAATTTTGCAATTTTTAAACTTTTAATTTTTATGCCCTTAAACCAGAGAGTTAGGTCACACAAAATAGTTATTTAACATCCGCACAATTTTTTAAACAATTTTTTTTGGTTAGGAAGTTAGAAGGATTAAAACTACAGGGTGGGCCATTTATATGGATACACCTAAATAAAATGGGAATGGTTGGTGATATCAACTTCCTGTTTGTGGCACATTAGTATAAGGGAAGGGGAAAACTTTTCCAGATGGGTGGTGACCATGGTGGCCATTTTGAAGTCGGCCATTTTGGATCCAACTTTATTTTTTTCAATGAGAAGAAGGTCATGTGACACATCAAACGTATTGAGAATTTCATAAGAAAAACAATGGTGTGCTTGGTTTTAACTTAACTTTATTCTTTCATGAGTTTTTTACAAGTTTATGACCACTTATAAAATGTGTTCAGAGTGCTGCCCATTGTGTTGGATTGTCAATGCAACCCTCTTCTTCCACTCTTGACACATTGATAGCAACACTGCAGAAGAAATGCTAGCACAGGCTTCCAGTATCCGTTGTTTCAGATGCTGCACATCTCGTATCTTCACAGCATAGACAATTGTATTGATGACCACAAAGATAACAGTCTAAAAGGGCCAGATCGGGAGACCTTGGTGGCCATTCAACTGGCCCACGACAACCAATCCACTTTCCAGGAAACTGTTCATGTAGGAATGCTCGGACCTGACACCCATAATGTGGTGGTGCACCATCTTGTTGGAAAAACTCAGGGAACGTGCCATCTTCAGTGCATAAAGAGGGCAACTCAGCATCATGCAGCAATTTCAGATATCCAGTGGCACTGAGGTTTCCATTGATGAAGAATGGCCCCACTATCTTTGTACCCCATATACCACACCAGACCATCAAGATACGAGATGTGCAGCATCTGAAACAATGGATACTGGAAGCCTACTTTTCAGGCACAGTGCAAAGCTCAGAAGGGAAAAATTGTCATATTATAGTGCAGATTTTACTGTTGTGGTTTGTAGGTGCCATGACCCACTGGGAGAGACTGAGGTCCTAAAGCAGCAGGAAACCCCCTTAAGTGACCCCATTTTACAAACTACACCTCTCAATGAATTCCTCTACGGATGCAGTGATCAAACTGACACCACATATGACTCTCAGAAATTTATACCATTGGGCAGCGAAGAAAAAAATAATTATATTTTTATCACAAAAAAAATTAGTTTTAGCCTCAGATTTTACATTTTCACACAAGGCAATGGGTAAAAATGGTGCCGAAATGTATCACACAATTTCTGCTGAACGTCGCAATATCCCATATGTGGCTGTACAGTACTGCTTAGGCACACGGCGACACCCGGGAGGGACGGAGCACTATTTCGCTTTTGGAGAACAAATTATTGTAGAATAGTTTGCGGACTACGTATACAGAGCCCTTAAGCACTAGAAGAGCTGAATCCCCCTCAAGTGACCCAATTTTTAAACTTTCTGTTTTTAACTTTCTCACTTAGTCCCTCTATGGGAATATTTTTATCATCACAGGTCTCATGCAATGCAATACACATGTATTGCATTGCATGAGACCGGATGTCAGTTTTACACTGGTAGATCTCCTGTTAGACTCAGTTGATGGCTAACAGGCCACCGTACCTGGCAGCCTCGGAGGTCATCATGTGATCTCCGGCTGCCATGACCACGTCAGACCTTATCTCAGAGGCCGTCAAAGGTGAGTGCACAACTGCCTCTCCCTCTCTTCTATGTGCCGTGATCGCTATGGATGACAGCATCTATAACCCCTGGCAAAAATTATGGAATCACCAGGCTCGGAGGATGTTCATTCAGTTGTTTAATGCTGTTGAAAAAAATCAGATCACAGACATGGCACAAAACTAAAGTCAGTCATTCCAAATGGCAACTTTAGGGCTTTAAGAAACACAAAAAGAAATTAAGATAAAAAATGTGGCACTCAGTCAGGGTAATTTTTTTCAGACCAAGCAGAGGGAAAAAATTATGGTATCACTCAATTCTGAGGAAAAAAATATGGAATCATGAAAAACAAACACACAAAAGAACACTCCAATACATCACTAGTATTTTGTTGCACCACCTATGGCTTTAAAGCAGTCTCTGAGGCATGGACTTAATGAGTGACAAACAGTACTCTTTATCAATCTGGCTCCAATTTTCTCTGATTGCTGTTGCCAGATCAGCTTTGCAGGTTGGAGCCCTGTCATGGACCATTTTCTTCAACTTCCAAAGATTTTCAATTGGATTGAGATCCGGACTATTTGCAGGCCATGACATTGACCTTATGTGTCTTCTTTTCAAGGAACGTTTTCACCGTTTTTGCTCTATGGCAGGATGCATAATCATCTTGAAAAATTATGTTATCATCCGCAAACATCCTTTCAATTGATGGGATAAGAAAACTGACCAAAATATCAATGTAAACTTGGGCATTTATTGAAGATGTAATGACAGCCATTTCCCCAGTGCCTTTACCTGACATGCAGCCCCATATCATCAATGACTGTGAAAATTTGCATGTTCTCTTCATGCAGTCATCTTTATAAATCTCATTAGAACGGCACCAAACAAAAGTTCCAGCATCATCACCTTGCCCAATGCAGATTCGCGATTCATCACTGAATATGACTTTCATCCAGTCATCCACAGTCCACGATTGCTTTTCCTTAGCCCATTGTAACCTTGTTTTTTTCTGTTTAGGTGTTAATGATGGCTTATGTTTAGCTTTTCTGTATGTAAATCCCATTTCCTTTAGGCGGTTTCTTACAGTTCGGTCACAGACATTGACTCCAGTTTCCTCCTATTCGTTCCTCATTTGTTTTTTTTGTGCATTTCCTGTTTTGGAGACATATTGCTTTAAGTTTTCGGTCTTGACGCTTTGATGTCTTCCTTGGTCTACCAGTATGTTTGCCTTTAACAACCTTCCCATGTTTGTATTTGGTCCAGATTTTAGACACAGCTGACTGTGAACAACCAACATCTTTTGCAACATTGCATGATGATTTTTACCTTCTTTTAAGAGTATGATAATCATCTCCTTTGTTTCAATTGACATCTCTCGTGTTGGAGCCATGATTCATGTCAGTCCACTGAGTGCAACAGCTCTCCAAGGTGTGATCACTCCTTTTTAGATGCAGACTAACGAGCAGATCTAATTTGATGCAGGTGTTAATTTAAATTTCCAAAACTTACAGGGTGATTCCATAATTTTTTCCTCAGAATTGAGTGATTCCATAATTTTTTCCCTCTGCTTGGTCTGAAAAAAATTACCCTTACTGAGCACCACATTTTTAATCTTGATTTCTTTTACTGTTTCTTAAAGCCCTAAAGTTGCCATTTGAAATGACTTTAGTTTTGTGCCATGTCTGTAATCTGCTTTTTTTCAACAACATTAAACAACTGAATGAACATCCTCCGAGCCCGGTGATTCCAGAATTTTTGCCAGGGGTTGTAGAAGAAAGCAAAGGGTTAACTTTATTGGAACCTGATCCAATCCGGTCTCGAGGATGTCACCTGTTAGAGCTATCGCTCTGCACAGGAATCGCAGGGTGCAGGACCCTGGGGGCCCTGAGCGCTACAAGACCACCGACCGTTCATAAACATCTGCGATGTACAGAGCCCAGCAAGCGCGGACGTTTATGTGCAGTGGGCAGTCAGGAAGTGGTTAACACACTTTCCTTTAAATTTAACACAAAAGAACTGAAAAATGTATATCATCACAGCCCTACACAAAATAATGTAACATAAAATAAATAATACAAAAAAAAAAAAGAGCATGGACCGCACCTCCAAAAATCATACATTTGATCTAATGCCTCTCAGCAAAAATACATATTACTGAACATGAGGTTCTTAGCTTAACATTCTGATCAGACTGTGTGAAGCCCACTGCCATGTCAATGAACCAGCTTATTCTTTTCCCTTTCTTGGACCAGCACTCATCCCATTTGGCACAGGCAATTTTAATTAGCAGGAGTCTGCAAAGAGGGTCTAGCCTATTTTGCTCTCACTTGAGAGCTTGAGGAAGGTGAGTCACAATGCTCCTTTCATGTAGTGTTGGTGCAATGTGTCAGCCATTGTTGCTGTGGTTTTGTGCTTGTGGGGCGCCGCGGCCTGGAGTCATGGGGACTCGGTCTTGAAGCATGGATGCTGTGAGGCACCAGGCCACCCGCCCTGCTGGTGCATTCTCACTGTAGCGGTGGTTGGCACATGGCGCCGCGCCTTTTAGGCAGGAAATGTTAGGACCCACTGCGAGGTTTGCCGTGACGTGGCATTGGGCTTCATACAGTCTGATCAGAATGTTAAACTAAGAACCTCATGTTCAGTTATGTATATTTTTGCTGAGAGGCATTAGATCAATGTATGATTTTTTTGGAGGTGCGGTCCATGCTCTTTTTTTGTATAAAATAAATTAAAACAAATATAAAACTACTGTAACTTATTCCTGAATCCTGATGTCATTTATCCCACTGATTTCCAGCTTCAGGTCACTAAATACTACCCACTCAACAGACTCCATTATAGTCAATGGTGACTAAGCCCCGCCCCTTCCGAGACTTTCACGTTCAGCAGAGATGGAACACTCACATGCATCTGCTGACATCACAGTGAGTGTGACATCACCGGCACAGTGACATCACATTCCACAAAGTTCCATAAACAACTGACTGCAGCCATTGAGCTTTAGTTGTAGTTGGATTTGACTACAATATACGTGTGGATTGCATTCTCTGATAATTTTACATACGTTTTTGGATAATTGCCCTGTTGTTGCCTGATGCAACATGGACTTTACAGGGAATAGAAAGAGAAAAAGGAAAGAAACGCCAGATGGAGAAGACACTGGAAATAACCAGGAACCTCCAGCAAAGATAAGGAAGATGGATTCCAAGAAATCTGGGCAGGTTGGTCAGGTATTACCTGTCAATGAGGGAACCCAGAATATTTCCTTCCTAGACACTGTACAAAACAGATGTGAAAAGCTTGTGGGATACATCACAAATCGAGCTGATAATCTAAAAAAACTGAGTACTTTGGGTCCAACCAGGATCATTAACCTGAAAGGTAATGAAAGTGCAGCAGAAGAGAAGAGAACTGGGAGAAAAAGGAAACATCAGGAAGATCCAGCCACCAGTCAAGATGACATCTCAGGTGAATGTAGTGGCCCCAGTAGCAAAAAAATAAAGACCACTGTCCCTCTCACCAGGGATAAGTTCATCTACCATGGCATACTTGGACAAGGGAGTTATGGGAAGGTTATGCTGGCCACTGATAAAATAAGGAAAGAAAGTGTGGCCCTTAAAATCATTAAGAAAGAAAGCCTAATCTCCTTCCCTGAATGCCTTGTAGAACACCATGTCCTGAAGCTTAGTCACAACAGCAGATTCCTAACCCATTGCCATGCCGCGTTTCATACTGAAAACCATGCCTATTTTGTCACCGAGCTGGCCAGTGGAGGGGATCTGCTTCACTATATATATAGTACCATTCCCCTGAAGGAACCTGTAAGATTTATAGGAGCAGAAATCGTTTGTGGCCTACAATTCCTGCACAGCAATGACATCATTCACCGGGACTTAAAACCGGATAACATCCTGCTGACTGGTGACGGCCACATAAAAATTACTGATTTTGGACTATCTCTATATGAGTTTGATAAGAGATTTAATGGCAGAGATTTCAGTGGAACACCTGGGTATGGCGCCCCAGAAATGATCATGGGAGACGCTTATGGTGAAGGTGTGGACTGGTTCGCCTTTGGAGTCATATTGTACGACATGATTTTCCAAGACTCACCATTTCCAGGAGACACCACTGAAGAGATTGTGAATAATGTCTTGTACGAAGAACCATCATATGAAAACCTCACTGACCACGATGCTATGGACATTATGTCCAAACTACTCTGCAAAGACCATTATGTCCGGCTAGGGGTTAATGGAAAAATCAGAACGCACCCCTTCTTTTCAAATATAAACTGGAAAGACATAAGGACAGGAAAAGCGCCATCTCCAGTTATTATAGGAAGGAACCCGTATGTCACCATGAGACAGCAGATCCCAGCACCGCGCAGTGATGGCGTGAACGAGACAATTCCTGCTAGAGAACAGAGGATTTTCACGAGTTTCCCGTTTGTGGGTCCAGCATGGAGCACAACTTACCACTAAGCGGAGAAACAGCATAATACCGTCATACCATCTAATCCTCCTGTATCTTGACACAAGACTATCTACTGGAGTTCATTTATTTCTGTACCATCAGCTCCTACTACCTGCACTCAAAATGCCAACATCATCATGTTTCATGTCATCAGTAACAAGCATGGCTGGCCTGCCAATCTGAAGAACATTCTTCCACATCTTCCTATTACCTCCATCTCTATATGTGCTGATCTGCGGCAAAGCAGTCACACAATGTATCTGACCTACTTACAGAGGGCTGAAAGCTGCTGCTCCACTGCCAACGTGACCACTGGCAGTCTGCTCTGTGCCAACTGGGATGGAGCATAAGCAGCAATGAGGCCCCTGTGCCACGTTCCCCAGGTGGATTCAGAAGTGAAGTCATAAAATCCAAACTCTGGAATCCTTGTTGGGAGATGTGACGCATGAATTACAGGACACAACTGCGGCATCTACAGCCGTCCTTGGTGCGATTGTCAACCTGGCTATACGGGGTCCACAGCTTTCCCCTATCCAGTGCTATGGTCAGTGTTGCTCGCTGACTGGCAGCTTTGTGCCCATTTAGGCAATAATTTGTAATGTCAGCCACTTTATTTTAGCAAATAATTATTAAAAGCTAAAATAGACTCACCCTTGCTGGCTACATTATACATGGAAAAATAAAAAATTTCTATATATTACATTGCTTTCAATAAATGATCGCCATTATTACTGTGCTATTGGTGTTGTATTTTAGCTTTATCTCTGAATGATATATTATCCCCTTAGCGCACAATGAGGTTTCATGAAATTGCAGCCAATGCTGGTGACTATGGTTATGAATGCTGGTGACTATGGTTATGAATGCTGGTGAATATGGTTATGAATGCTGGTGAATATGGTTATGAATGCTGGTGACTATGGTTATGAAAGAACAACTGGGGAGATTCAGGTTATTGCTCTACAACTTGAAAAACTGCTTGTGACAGATCTGTCATTATAACATGACATTATTTAGTAGTTATTTTGCCCTAGAATCTGTCTGCTGAACCACCATGCATCACATATAAAACTGGTGAACGGTAATGGGCAGAGGGGAGCTGGGATTTCCGCATCAGTGCCTGGGTGCAGCCACTACCTCTGCACAACTCACACCTACACTCCTTTTCGTATACTGCTGTGGATGGTATAAGGGTATAATGAAACCGATCACATTAGAAAAGAGTCAAGTGATCAGAAACTACATTTCCTGGTAGTCTTTCCGCATTAAATATAAAGATGTAGGGGCATGAAAAAAATGAGGGTGTCAATACTGAGGGTCCGAGATAAGAGGGAGGAGAACCCATGTGAGGCCAGGCTGTTCCACAAGATATCAGGATAGACAAACAATTTGTGGCTTTGAATGAACGGCCACTGATGAGATCAGAGGAGAAATAACGGAATTTGGAGTAAAAGGCTTTATATACGGTATTTGCACATGTGGATATTTGGTACATTTTAATTTTGGCTAAATAATATACACAAGAGTTCTACTTGGACAACCCCATCCTAAATGCCTGAGTTCTCCATGTTAAATAAGAGAGGCTTATACTCATCTCCTGCACTGGCGCCTTTTCAGCAATATTAGGCATCGGGTCTCCTGGCACTCACATGACACTATGTCGCCGGCTGTTGCCTTTATTATTTCATCAGAGTGGACGATCACACCCCCCAATTGGCTGCAGATTTCATATTGTCACGTGAGCACCGAGAGACCTGGCGCCAACACTGCTGGAACGGCACTGGTGTGGGAGGTAAGTATAGGGTTTTCCAATTTCATTCAAGAGACTGGCACTGGCCAAGTACAGACAACCCCTTTAAGTAAGGTAGGTTTCCACTGTGCAGATGCTACAAGTAGCCATAAACAAAGATTACTGCAAGTGCCAATAAGTGCACGTGTCCAACAACACTGAGGCATTACCAACAAACATGTTCACTTATTCTCCCCTCCCCAAGAGGGTTTTGCCTTTGGGCATTTATGATTGCTGCACGGCAGTAAAGGGTCCCTCCAAGTTCAAAAGGGGTTGTCATATTAAAGTACATTTTAATCAACATACATTGGATTAATAAGTTCCACAATTGGATGTGTAAAAATATAATGTGTGGAGATAATCGTATACTGTGTAATGGCTGTCTGACTGTGCAGGAACCACAGCTCCTGGGCAGAGAATGAAGCAAAAGCAAGTATACAGACAGGACAGCATGGGATCGAGGCTGAGGCTATGTGCCCACGATGCAGAAATGCTGCATATTTTTTACGCTTCTCCCTGGCAGGAAAAACGCATGCGGATTTTACATGCGTTTTTCCCTCCAGGTAGAAGCATTTGTGAAGCGTCTTTGCATGCGCATTTCTGCATGCGGGTTATCAAGTACTTTTCCAAGCGATTTTAGCATCACTTGGAAAAGTGCTTGACAACTTGTCCACCTTGTTGCAACGGGCATGGATTTATAGTAGTGTGACCAAGTTAGTTAAAAAAGAGAATAAGAATGGTGAAAAATAAAAAAAAATAAAGTTTATACTCACCTTCCGATGTCTTCCCGGTGTTTTGTCTGCTCCGTCCAGTGTCTTGCACTGCTCGCGGTGGTGTGAAGGACCTGCGGTGACGTCATCGAGTCATGTGATGGGTCACATGACTCAGTGACGTCATGGCAGGTCCTTCACAACCACGCGAACATTGCAAGTCACTGGACGTAGCAGACAAAACACCGGGAAGACATCGGAAGGGGAGTATAAACTTTATTTTTTATTTTAAATTCTATTTTTTACAGTTTCTATGGTACCCAGGTCTGGATGAGAGTCTACTCTACTCCAGACCTGGGTACCATCCGCACATAGAAACGCATATAATCCGTGAGTACAAATGTACTGACACGGATTATATGCGTCTCAATGCAAGTCAATAGCGGCGATTACGCCGCGCTTCCGCAAAATGAATGGACATGCTGCAGATTTTTGAGCGCAGCATAAACGCTGCGGAAAAAAACGCAGCATGGGCATTGAAAGTGCGGCTTGTCATTGGGGACCATGGGGGGCGGATTACCAAGCGTTTTTGAAGCGTTTATACTGCGGAAATTCCGCAGCATAAATGCTTGAAAAACACATTGTGGGCACACAGCCTTATTCTTTCTGTGAGGTAAAACATTTTACTGCCAGCGTTAAATCTGGTTTTCCAATACGTTATATTGTCTTTTCGCTGGAAAGACAATGAGGACCCCTGACGTAGGTGCAGGCTTACATATTTTGGTCAAAATATTAACTAATACCTTACACAATTTTCCATCCTTGCAGGATGCAGCCAGGCTTTTGTAGTGTTGGTGGAAACCATGTGTCTGTTCTTGTAGGGTGCACATATATAGTGCTCGGCAGACCGCCTGATCTAGCATCTTTTACAGAAAATAAGACAAGGTCTTATATCATTTTTTGCTCAAAAAGATGGGTTAGGGCTTATTTTCAGGGAATGTCTTCATTTATCCATATACAGTCATATGAAAAAGTTTGGGCACCCCTATTAATCTTAAGCTTAATGTTTTATAAAAATTGGTGTTTTTGCAACAGCTATTTCAGTTTGATATATGTAATAACTGTTGGATACAGTAATGTTTCTGCCTTGAAATGAGGTTTATTGTACTAACAGAAAATGTGCAATCTGCATTCAAACAAAATTTGACAGGTGCATAAGTATGGGCACCTCACCAGAAAAGTGACATTAATATTTAGTAGATCCTCCTTTTGCAAAAATAACAGCCTCTAGTCGCTTCCTGTAGCTTTTAATGAGTTCCTGGATCCTGGTTGAAGGTATTTTTGACCATTCCTCTTTACAAAACAATTCCAGTTCAGTTAAGTTTGATGGTCGCCGAGCATGGACAGCCTCTTCAAATGATCCCACAGATGTTCAATGATATTCAGGTCTGGGGACTGGGATGGCCATTCCAGAACATTGTAATTGTTCCTCTGCATGAATGCCTGAGTAGATTTGGAGCGGTGTTTTGGATCATTGTCTTGCTGAAAGATCCATCCACTGCGTAACTTCAACTTTATCACTGATTCTTGAACACTTTTGCCAAGAATCTGCTGATACTGAGTGGAATCCATGCGTCCCTCAACTTTAACAAGATTCCCAGTGCCGGCATTGACCACACAGCCCCAAAGTATGATGGAACCTCCACTAAATTTTACTGTGGGTAGCAAGTGTTTTTCTTGGAATGCTGTGTTTTATTGCCACCATGCATAACGCCTTTTTGTATGACCAAACAACTCAATCTTGGTTTCATCAGTCCACAGGACCTTCTTCCAAAAAGAAATAGGCTTCTTCAAATGTGCTTTTGCATACCTCAGCCGACTCTGTTTGTGCGTACTTGCAGAAACGGCTTCTTTCGCATCACTCTCCCATACAGCTTCTCCTTGTGCAAAGTGCGTTGTATAGTTGACCGATGCAGAGTGACACCATCTGCAGCAAGTTGATGCTGCAGCTCTCTGGAGCTGGTCTGAGGATTGTCCTTGACTGATCTCACCATTCTTCTTCTCTGCCTTTCTGATGTTTTTCTTGTCCTGACATTTCTGGCCTTAACAAGAACTGTCCCTATGTTCTTCCATTTCCTTACTATGTTCCTCACAGTGGAAACTGACAGGTTAAATCTCTGAGACTGCTTTTTGTATCCTTCCCCTGAACAACTATGTTGAATAATCTTTGTTTTCAGATCATTTGACAGTTGTTTTGAGGAGCCCATGATGCCACTCTTCAGAGGAGATTCAAACAGGAGAACAACTTGCAAGTGGCCACTTTAAGTAGCTTTTCTCATGATTGCATACACCTGGCTATAAAGTTCAAAGCTCAATGAGGTTACAAAACCAAAAAAAGTGCTTTAGTAAGTCAGTAAAAAGTAGGCAGGAGTATTTAAAACAAGAAAATGATAAGGGTGCCCATACTTATGCACAGGTCAAATTTTGTTTGAATGCAGATTGCACATTTTCTGTTAGCACAATAAACCTCATTTCAAGGCAGAAACATTACTGTGTCCAACAGTTATTACATATATCAAACTGAAATAGCTGTTGCAAAAACACCAATTTTTATAAAACATTAAGCTTAAGATTAATAGGGGTGCCCAAACTTTTTCATATGACTGTATAATAATCATGTCATATCACACACATTGCACATACACAAGTATATACACAGACACACACACTGCACATACATACCAGCCTGTCTCCGCTCCTCTAGACTTCCTCTGTTAAAAGACCTTTGGTGACATCAGGGTCATAGGACAGTGATTTCTCCAAAGGTCCTTAAGTAGTCTGAACCTTGGAATAGAAATGCTGAGGGCCTCAGAGTGGGAACCTAGAGAAATTGTCCAGTCTCCCCCACAACTACCAATGCGACCCTACATACCAGTCTATCTACTCTTCAGTTACTCTAGACTCCCACAGTTCAAGAACCTTTGCTGACATTATGGTCACATGACTATGATGTCACCAAAGGTCCTTAAGCAGCCTTGGAATAGAAATGCTTAGAGCCCCAAAGAGAGTAGGGGCCCTGATAAATTGCCCAGTTGCTCCCCTCTCCTAACGCCAGCCCTGACTAACTAAGACTTATTTTTGGAGTAGGGCCTATATGTCAAGCATCCCCCAAAAATCCTGTAAAATCATGCTAGGGCTTATTTTTGGGGAAATTCTGTAATAGCTTTGGCATCACTAATAGGCTGCAAGTTGGCATGTTGCACTACATGTATCTGTGTGACTGGCGCCCTATACAAGCCTTATCCTGTGCATTTCTAGTCCCCTCCATGAATAGTACCGTATGTTTCAGACTATAAGACGCATTTTTTTCCTCCAAAATTTTGGAGGAAAATGGGGGGTGCGTCTTATAGTCCGAATGTTGGGGAGGGGTGGGTATATATACTGTGCTGGGGGGAGCTGTAGCGGTGGAGGAGAGGGGCACAGGGGGCAGCAGCCGCCTGCTGCAGCCTACACTGTCCCCGCTGCTAAAGAAAATGAATATTCACTGCTCCCCACGCCCATGGGGCATGTGGAGCACTGAATATTCATGGTCCTTAATAGCAGCACACAGTGTAGCCGCAGCTGCTGCCGGAATCGCCTGTGCCCGCTGTTAAAGGGCATGAATATTTAACCTCTCTCCACGCCCATGGGTGTGGGGATGGGGTGAATATTCATGCCCTTTAATAAGCTGGCACACGAGATAACCCGGCAGCAGCAGGAGCCGCAGCGCGGCTAAGCTGTGTGCCGGCTATGAAGGAGCATGAAGTCACTGCTCCCCGCGCACACAGTCCCGGCGCTGGGAGCGGTGACTTCCGTCAGCTGATCTCTCCTTGTGAGCCGCGCATGGCAGTGACGCCATGCGCGGCTCACATGGGGAGATCAGTGCGGGCAGACAGGCGTCAGCGCTGGAGGAGAGAAGAAAGGTGAGTAGCAGTGTTTATATATTTAGTTTTTTATATGTGCAGCATGATGGGGATTAAGGGGACCATGCATACTAGGAAAAAGGATGAGAGGGCCATACATACCAGGGTAAGGATGAGGGGGGCCACACATACCAGGGTAAATATGAGGGAGCCATACATGCCAGGATAAAGATGAGGGTGGCATACATAACAGGATAAAGATGAGGGGGCCATACATACCAGGATAGGGATTAGGGGTACCATGCATACCAGGATGGGGATTGCTGTGCCATGCATACCAGGATGGGGATTGCTGATACATGCATACAAGGACGGGGATGAGGGGTGCCATGCATACCAGGACAGGGATGAGGGGTGCCATGCATACCAGGACAGGGATGAGGGGTGCCATGCATACCAGGTTAGGGATTAGGGGTGCCATGCATACCAGGATAGGGATTAGGGGTGCCATGCATACCAGGATAGGGATTAGGGGTGCCATGCATACCAGGATAGGGATTAGGGGTGCCATGCATACCAGGATAGGGATTAGGGGTGCCATGCATACCAGGATAGGGATTAGGGGTGCCATGCACACCAGGATACGGATGATGGGTGCCAGGCATACCAGGATGGAGGGGTTCCATGCATACCAGGGTGGAGGGATGCCAGGCATACCAGGATGGAGGGATGCCAGGCATACCAGGATGGAGGGATGCCAGGCATACCAGGATGGAGGGATGCCAGGCATACCAGGATGGAGGGATGCCAGGCATACCAGGATGGGGACCATGTATAAAAGGAAGGGGGGGGGCATATATACCAGGATGGGGGATATTGTCAGAATTGGGGGATATTACCCCTATACCAGTGTCAGCAGAAGACCCCCCCCCCTTTAAAAGTGGATCATGAACACATCTTTTGCTTAAATTTTTTTTTTCTCCTCTAAAACCTAGGTGCGTCTTATGGTCCGGTGCGTCTTATGGTCCAAAAAATATGGTAGGTGTGAGTGGTTATTTCATCAGTATTTTGCACCAGCTCTCTCTCCAACTGAGGGCTGCTACATCCCGTTGTACATTAGTATTGCGACTAGGTATTGGCAAGTATGGCTGCCTCTTTTATAATGTATGTTATATAGCAAAATTAATTGCATCATTCAAAACTACAACTCGTTCTGCAAAAAAAAAAAATCCTCACATGGCTGTGTCAATGGAAAAATAATAAAACCTTTTTGCTCTTGGAAAAGAGTAATAAAACGAAAGAACGGGATTGTCAGGGCTGAAATTAAAAGTTTGCAGACTACAGAATTGTGCCCATGAGTAAAGCACACACTGTCATAGTTCCCCAGTCAGTGGATGGTCTCAGTTTCGCTCAATTCTTACGTATAGTTGGCATGTGCCCACAAGTATACAAATTGCTTTCATGCGGTTATGTGACCGTTGATCAGCTGGGGACATTGCACACATTCACAATTCTGTAGAGGTTTCAGTTCAGCTCAGGCAGTCCCCTGTAAGCAATTGTACACTCGGGTTTTAAAAAACAAAAATAATATATCCAAGTCAATACATGACTGTCATTTATTTTACTACTGCATTGCGGCTAGCCTCCTCTAACTCCGCTCCATCAGGACTGTGACCTGCGAGTACGGTGCTTACAGAGGGAGGTAGTCAGACACTCCATATTATTACTGGTCCCTTTCCCGAAAGCTCAGTCACCGCTTACTGACTGCTTTATACCAGCAGAATACCATCACAAGCTCACCAGTAGGACATTTTTTTTTAAAAGGCGGGCAGAATGATGATAAAGTACATACTGCAAGATAGGCAGCATGGTGGCTCAGTGGTTAGCACTAGGTTGCTAGGTTCCCATTAATGGGGTTATCAGGGTCTATTTTTTTCTTTTCATGGGCATAACAACTTAAAGGCAAGCAGTTGCTAATACCTGACTGTAGTGTTCGATACCAATCCTCTGAGCAATCACGGATGGGTTCTGACGGCGATTCTGTGGCTTCCGATAACATCATATAACACAGCAGATGCTTATTTTCCGCTGTGCTGACGGGGCGTGACTGCTGATGTCCTGCTGATCGACAGGCCACTGTGAAGCCGGCTGTCAATCACCATGACTTGGGCAATCACGCCCCGTCAACAGCAGAGCCTGGAAGAAGAACAAGAGCTGAACAGGAAGAGCTTAAGGATAACATCTGCAAGGAGTTTGTTCTTTCTCGCCGTGTTTTCATTGGTTTCCTCCCACACTCTGATAGGGAATGTACAGTAGATCATCATCACTGTCCCCATTGGGGCTCACATTGTCTGTAATGTGGCATGTAAGTAATGGGGCTATAAAAATGAGTAAAATAATAAAGATCATTGATCGTTAACTGCCGAACACACAACAAGAGTAATGAGACTGGAGGGCTGTTTAAATGCCTCATTCAGATAAAGTTGGTGCTGTGGATTTTAATATATTGCCATTTTTCTACTGTTCACAATTTCCACTTGAAAATCCAGTAAGTCTGATCTTACCCTAATAACTAAATTCATAAAGTAGTAGGAAAAAATACATTAATACAGAAAACAGGTTTTGGGAGCTTGCAGTGCAGATAAGTGATGCTTACTATTGTTGAGCGAGCACTAAAATGCTCGGGTGCTCGAAGCTCGGGCCCAGCTCACCGTGATACTCGGGTGCTCGATCCGAGCAACGAGCCCAATGTTAGTCTATGGGAGACCCGAGCATTTTTGCGGCAGCACCCCCGACAGTCTGTAGAAAGCCTAAAAAGTGCCCAAAAAGATAGTGACAGTGCTCAAATGACATGGAGACAGCATGGGGATCACCCCAGGAAGCATTTCTGACCCCCAGGTCACTGCTGTCAACAACGTTTAAGCCACTTTTACGGGCTCACAATAAAACGTTCAAAAACGAAACTGAAACGGTTTTCCTGTGAAATATGTTAAGGAACTTCCTTTTCAGGGTAAAGCCTTGTGTATAAGGTAAAATAAATAACCAAAAACAAAAATATTCCTGCACACCTTGGGCTATGTTCACAAGTAGCATTGTTTAAGCGTTTTTGCACTTTTGTATTGCTTTCAACCATGACAAATGCATTCACCGGGAAATGTCATTTTAACATTTTACAACCTTATCTGGCCATGTGCTGTACGACACATGCATACAGTGCTAAAAAGACATGGGAACAGCATGGGGAAGACCCCTGGAAGCATCTCTGACACCCAGGTCACTGCCTAAAAAGTGTGCCTATCTGAAGTGATCCTTGCCGCATCAGAAGATGCAGACTTGCAAGTATCCCCGTGCAAGTCCTTGTGAATGTGGCCAGGGATGCTCCATCTCACTGACGCCTTCACCCTGGGTTAATATTGTGGAAGCCGGGACACCGTTGGATACTGCGATGCAACACGTCCTCCAGACAGAGGATTGCGGGTCCTGGGTCAATCAGGCTTCAAAACAAGGTTCAGAAGGTAGACAGCAGCAGTGGTCGGCCTCCTATACAACGAATAAATTATTCATGATCATGAGGCCATCCATCTCCTTAGCTTTCTGTTCCTTGGAATGCAAGCGCATGTATGTAGTAGCAGCTAGGCCTGAGGTGGTCAGCGTTTTGGCGCATATCCTACCTCCTCCGTAGATTGCTGGATGTTTTCCTGCTCCTATGACTCCCGTTAAAACAAAGCTTCAGGTGATGAATGATGGATGAGGTGGTGGCAAAGGAGAAAGAGCAGGATGAACAGGGACCATTCACATCAATATCAGGCCAGTCAACCACACATGTTTTGTAGGATATGTTTCTGTACCAAAAGGAGCAGTTCAGCTACACAGTTATAGGGCATACAGTGAGTGCAATGCCTACCAAAAATTTCGAGGCACTCCATTGCCCCTTGGAAGTGACATGGAGGTCAGAGGACCTTAATTAAACCGTTTTTTTCCATTTATAGCAACTGGGTCTCCCGTACACTGTTGGCCTAAGCAGTGAATGGAAGGCTTTCCAAAAATTATGAGGAACTGCAATGCCCCTTGAAACAGGCGTGGATTACAGCGTACTAAAAACCTTCTACCCATTATTGGAGAGCGAGTCTCCCTTAGTTTTCGCCTATACATTGAAAAGCAAAAGCTGACTAATATTAGGAGGAAATGCAATGCCCGTTGGAAGAGTCGTGGAGATTAGAGGTAATTAAAAACAACATTTCAATGCCCCTTGGAAGAGCTGTGGAGTACAGGGTGGTTTAACAAGACGGTTTTAATGCCCCTTGGAAGAGTGGTGGAGGTCGCAGTAGCTTAACAAGACGGATTTAATGCCCCTTACAAGAGCCATGCAGTACAGCATATTAAAAACCTTATACCCATAATTAGGGAGTGGGTCTCCCATAGTCTGCGCCTATGCCTTCCAAGCAAAAGCTGCCAAAAATTAGGACGGAGGAACTTGTAATGCTGGCAACACGGACCAAGGTCACCCTGGTGGTATAGTGGTGATGGAGGCTGAGGATAAGAAGAGCAAAATACAGCCGAAATAAGGAAGCGTATACCCCCATGTGTGGGTGTTAAGCGGTGCATGGGAATACACCTCCCGAAATAACACAGTGGATTTGACTTTATGTTACCCTGCTGTCATTTGGTGATGATGAGAAGTCTGGCCCAATCCAGCCCTTGTTCATTTTGATAAGGGTCAGCATTGTCAGTTGACAGGCGACTGCGCTTATCAGTTATAATTCCCCCAGCGGCACTAAAAACACGCTCCGATAACATGCTAGCGGCAGGGAAGGCCAGAACCTCCAAGGCATACAGAGAAAGTTCATTCCAAGTGTCCAGCTTGGATACCCAATAATTAAAAGGCACAGAGGAATCACGGAGGACGCTGGTACGGTCGGCAAGGTACTCCCCCTCACCATCTTTTGAAACTTTCCACTCCTTGTGAGAGTGCCCCGAGCCTCAGGGCCTGTAAATTGGGCGGGTCTCAGAAAACTATCCCAGAACGTTGACAGTATTCCCCTGCCTCTGCTGGATTGGAGTTGCGTCTCGCTCGCCTGTACGCCTTGGTTGGGCAACCAGCTGTGACCTCTGCCGCTAGCGTGTTCAGATGGGAATTTTTTAACAGTTCTGCAGCAAGAGCCTTCTGGTACTGCCCCATTTTTGTAGACCTCTCCACCTCAGGAATAAGAGAGTGAAAGTTCTCCTTGTAGTGGGGGTCTAAAAGTGTCACCAACCAGTAATGACTGTCACCCAACATTTTGACAACGCGAGGGTCACGGTTAAGGCAGCGTAACAAAGTCAGCCATGCGTGCCAGACTGGTAACGGGCAAGACTTCCGTGTGCTCACCAAGATCACGACTGACCATGCTCTTCTCCTCCTCCCCGTCCTCAGGCCACCCACACTAAACCGATGATATGACAGTTGTACAGGTACTACCGTCTAAAGAACATGATACCAGCTCCTGTTCTTCTTCATCCTCCTCCTCCTCTCCCTCATTGTCCCCCCAATGCACATTGGGATGAGATGAGGCTGGGCTGTGTGTAATCGCCCGCTACGGCTTCTTGATCCATCTCATAATACTCTGGCTGCAATGCCTCCTCTTTAATTCTCTGCATAGATCGTTGCAAAAGACAGACAAGTGGGATGCTGACGCTAATGATGGCGTCATCGCCACTCACCATCTTGGTGGACTCCTCAAAGTTTGTCAGGATGGTACATATGTCAGACATCCAGGTCCACTCCTGAGGTCTTATGTGTGGAGTCTGACCTGTATATCGACGGCCTTGTTGCAGCTGGTACTCTACAACTGCTCTCTTCTGCTCACAAATCCTTTGCAACATGTGGAGGATAGAGTTCCAACGTGTGGGGACATCACACACAAGTCGGTGTGACGGAAGCTGCAAATGCTGCTGCAACACAGCAAGGGCGGCGGAAGCTGTAGCTGACTTCCAAAAATGAGCTGACAGGCGGCGTACTTCGACGAGCAGATCTGGCAACTCGGGGTACGATTTAAGAAACCGCTGAACCATGAGCTTAAGCACATGAGCCAGGCATGGTACGTGTGTGATCTCGCCTCGCCTCAGAGCCGCCACCAGGATACGGCCATTGTCACACACGACCATGCCAGGATGTAGGTTCAGCGGTCTCAGCCACAGATCTGCCTGCTCTTTCACAGCTGTCCACAACTGTGAGGTTTATCACCTAAGCTTATGAGTTTCAGCACAGCCTGTTGCTGCTTGGCGGAGGCAGTACTGCAGTGCTTCCAGCTTGTAACTGATGCGGTGATATCTGAGATGGAGGCTGAACATGAGGAGGATGATCATCAGGAGCAGTACACTGTGGGGGCAACTCTGACTGACATAGGGCCCGCAATCCTCGGTGTGGGGAGGATGTGTTCCGTTCCAAGGTCCGACTGGGTCCCGGCTTCCACTATGTTTACCCAGTGTGCAGTCAGGGAGATGCACCGTCCCTGGCCACAAGCCCTTGTCCACGTGTCCGTTGTCAGGTGGACTCTCCCAGTAACTGCGTTGTTGAGGGCACGGCAGATGTTTTGGGACACATGCTTGTGTAGTGCGGGGATGGCACACCAGGCAAAATAGTGTCGGCTGGGGACCGAGTACCGAGGGACGGCCACCGCCACAAGGTTGCGGAAAGATTCTGTCTCCACCAACCTAAAAGGCAGCATTTCCAACGCAAGCAGTCGTGAAATGTGCGAATTTGGGACTGTGGCCTGTAGGGCGTTGGCTGCGAATTTGCACTTTCGTTCAAAGGTCTGGGATAAGGACAATTGAACGCTGACGTGGCACGTGGACGTTGATGGGGTTTCTTGAGAAACTGCCATAACAAGTGAAGACTGAGAGGAGGGGGCATCTTTGCATGCAGTATGGACAGGGGATTACCTTGCACGCACAACAGGGGGTTCTCTTACACGCACAACGGCGGAAAAAGCAGTGGTGACACCCGCTGACACTGGTCGTGGACCCTGGGGTTCGCCCCACAAAGTCGGGTGCTTTGCTGACATGTGCCTGATCATGTTGGTGGTGGTCAGGCTGGAACTTTTGTCACCCCTGCTGGCGCTGGCATGGCAGGTGGTACAAATGGCCTTTTTGGGGTTATCAGCAGAGTCTTTAAAAAAATTCCAGACTCTGGAAGACCTACCGGTTGTACTGGCAAAGTCCCTCGTGTTAGTGTTACGGGGAACGGTTGCCCGCCTTCTCTGTGCAGCCACCACACTGCTTCTTCCTGTCTGTTGGGGTACTCTGCCTCCCTCCCCCTGTGTGCTGCTGGCCTCGCTCTGCGTGTCCTCCTGCCATCTTGGGTCAGTTACTAGATCATCCACCAAGTCCTCCTCTTCCACTTCCGCACCACGATCCTCCTCCTCACTTCGTGGCAATTGTGTCTCGTCATCGTCCACCTCTTTTGACAAATTGCCAGCGTCGCCTTCCTGTGGCCGTGGCTGTTCAAATATTTGGGCATCGCTAAATGGGATCTTCTCTTCCACCACTTCTAGCGGAGAAAGAAAAGAGGATTGAGATGAAAAAAAAAGGATTTTTCCTGGCCCCCGAGACCTGGAGCCAAGTCTAGCAATTTGAGCAGCAGGAGCACACAGGACTGTAATGCAGCGTTTGTTGGTATAACCACTGCGTTTCCTATACAGCCTGCCTGCCTGCCTGATATCTGGGATGGATATTAGTCCTGAGGATGGTTTGTTTGATCTGGCAGCTTTTACAGACCCTACACTAACTATTTCGCAGTATATATCTCTCCCTAAATCAGCAGCACTTTCCCTAGACTGTGTGATCCCGGGCGACTGAGTCCAAGATGGCGGCGCCCGGTTTTAAATACTCAAGGTGACGCTGGGCGGCCAGCCAATCACTGTAATGCCCACAAACAACATGGCTGCGGCATTACAGTGACTGGCTGGCAATCCCTGCATGTTCATTGTCTCTGTAAAGAGCGCCAAACATGCAGGGCGGAGACCCGAGCTCCCGCCCGAGTAACCCGGAAATGCTCGGTGCTCGCCGAACATCCCGAGTAGTGAGATGCTCGGGCGAGTAACGAGCAGTGTCGAGCATGCTCGCTCAACACTAGTAATGACGTCTATTAGGCTGTGTGCACACATTAAGCTTTTGGTTTCTCCATCTCTTGTCTGGAAAATGCTGTAAATAGGTGCAGATTTTTCCCCACTCATCAGTGTGGGTGAAATCTGCAGCAAAAACGCTGACAGAATTGACATCCTGCAGAATTATATCTTCACCAAACCTGCAAGTCACAAATAAGTAACATGTGCAGGAGACGTCAGGATTCTCAGTCACTTTCCTGGCATCGGGAAACCCTTTAGGTTTTGTGACAAATCTGCACAGAAAAAAGGTGACAAAATCTGAAATGTGTGCACTTGTGTCCTTACAAAGTAAATCAACATGCAAAGTAACTGCAAGGAATCTCTCAAAAGGAGTTTGTTACCGCAAAATGGAAATTCAGCTACTTAATCATTTACATTAAGGCTATGTGCCCACAATGCAGAAATGAAGCAGAAAATTTCTGCAGCATTTCTGCATCTCCCTGGCAGAAAAAACGCAAGCGGATTGTACATGCGTTTTTCCAGCGTAATACATGTGGATTCACATGCGTTTCCGCATGCGGATTGACAAGTGCTTTCAAAGCGATTTTAGCATCACTTGGAAAGTGCTTGACAACTAGGTCACACTATATAAATCCATGCAAACAGCATGGATTTATATAGTGTGACCTGAGAGAATGGTTAAAAAAAAAAAAAAAAAAACCTTGATACTTACCTTCCGATGGCCCGGCGTGTGTTGCTGCGCTCCTTCCTGGCTGCCAGCTGATCGCGGGACACTGCACTGAAAGACCTGCTGTCACATGACTGACGTCAGCGCAGGTCCTTCAGTCTGCTGGAAAGCACAGGGAAGGAGACCGGGGGCTGTCGGTAGGTGAATATAATCTTTATTTTTTATTTTATTCTGTTTTTTACAGTTTCTATGGTACCTGGGTGTGGATGAGAGTCTTCTCTTCTCCACACTCGGGTACCATCCAGACATTACAACGCGCCAATTAAGCATGTACAGAAGCAGTCTTGCAGAATTGGCACGTTCTAATGCAAGTCAATGGCGGTGAAAACGCAGCGCTTCCGCAAAATTAATGGACATGCTGCGGATTTTTGAGAGCAGCATTAGGCTGTATGCCCACGTAGCGTTTTTCAAGCGTATATGCTGCGGAATTTCCGCAGCGTAAACGCTTGAAAAACGCATGTAGATCCGCACCCCATGGTCCCCAATGGCATTCCGCAATGTCAATGCCCATGCTGCGGATTTTTCCGCAGCGTATATGCTGCAGTCAAAAATCCGCAGCATGTTCATTAATTTTGCGGAAGCGCTGCGGAATCAATGTGCGGATGGTACCCAAGTCTGGAGGAGAGGAGACTCTCCTCCAGACCTGGGTACCAAAGAACCTGTAAAAAAAAGAATAAAATAAAGTTTATACTTATCTTCTGATGTTTTCCCTCCGTCGCGCTGTTGTCTGAAGGACCTGCCACGTCATTGAGTCATGTGACCCACCACATGACTCAATGACGTCACCGCAGGTCCTGCACACAACAGCGTGAGCCGCTCAAGACTCCGGACGGGGCAGAGAATGCATCAGAAGGTGAGTATAAAGTTTATTTTTTTATTTTTTACCATTCTGAACAAGTTGTCAAGCACTTTTCCAAGTGATGCTTGGAGAAGTGCTTGATAACCCGCATGCGGAAATGCATGCAAAGACGCCTCACAAACGCTTCTACCTGGCGGGAAAACCGCATGTAATATCCGCATGCGATTTTCCCGCCAGGGAGAAGCGTAAAAAATATGCTTCAGGTCCGCAACGTGGGCACATAGCCTAAATGCTGCAGAAAAATCCGCAGCATGGGCATTGAAAGTGTGGAATTGCATAGGGGACCATGGCAGAAGGCTTACCATGCGTTTCCCAAGCGTTTACGCTGCGGAAAATTCCGCAGCAAAAACGCTTGAAAAACACATTGTGGGTACACAGCCTAAATTCACTTTTAATCCGATGCAACTAATGGCACTTTGTTGCACCCCTGGCATGGTCAATGTCCAAGGGGATCAGGTATTAGTCTTAGTGCCCACAGCAGAAAGTAAGCTCATGGCCAAGTGGCAAGGGCCATATGAAGTCCGGGAAAAGGTTGGGGAGATGAATTAGAGAGTATATCAACCTGGGAAGAGAAAACCCAAACAGCTATATCACGTAAATTTGCTATAAGCAAGGAAAGACTGGGAATGTATGATTACGGATGCGACTCCGGTCGTATCGTCTGGGGACCCTCCGACAATGGCCAGGGGAGAGGTAAATATAAGTGACACACTCTCTAAACAGAAGCGACGGGAGACTGAGAAATTGGTGCTGCAGAGTACGGATGTATTTTCGGAACTGCTTGGCCGAACATCTGTAATCCAACATAACATTGTCACAGAGGCCCAGACACAAGCCATCGCAGCTGAGGAAAAACAAATGCTCCAGCTAGGAGTTATCGAGGAGTCCAGGAGGGAGCGGGCTAGCCCCATTGTAACTGGTTCTGAAGCTGGACGGATCGTTATGATTTTGTAACGACTTCTGAAAATGTAATAAAGTGTTGAAATTTGACCTTTATTCAATGTCCTGGGTGGACGAGCTGATTGAGAGACTGGGGCAGGCCCAGTACTTCACCACGGGTTACTGGCAGGTGCCTCGGACAGAGTCAGCCTTCATAACGCCGGAGGGTCTCTATCACTAGGTCGTCTTGCCTTTTGGGTTACATGCAGCCTCGGCCATGTTCCAGAGGCTGATGGACATAGTGTTAGAGCCTTATCAGACGTATGTATCGGTGTATTCGGATGCTATTACCTTTAGTACCAAGTGGCATACCAACTTGTCCCAGGTACAATCAGTAGTGGATTTGCACACAGCCGTGGGCTTAACAGTGAACCCAAAAATGTGGAAACTGCTGTCACTTCCCTTTCCACACTGAAACGAAGATCATCGAAAAGGAGGGGACTGGGACATCCCTACTCTCCCCTGCTTTGTTTGCCGCCCATCAGTGATGCTGGTTTCAGGGGCTGGTCCGTGCAATGTCTCCCTCAGCGCCCTGTGCGATAAGTGCAGCATCCGGTCTGTTGTCTGCTTAGCTGAATAGTAATAACTTATTACTAATAAGCCGACTCTGCTTACAGTCAGATATCAGAACTACACTTATGTATTTTATGTCTGAGTGCTTACTTCATGATTCAACAGCTGTTCATTTGTTCCAAAAAAATTTGATTTCAGTGATAAAACTGACATCCTAACAAGTTTGAGCAAGGTCTACTACTCCTCGGATGACTCTTCTGCACAGTATAAAAATAGGAGAAACCTTATAATTGTATGCCATCACAAGAAACATTTTGGAGTGAAAGCTGAATGGCACTTTTTTGCCATTCAGCTCCTGGCAAAAGGTGTATGTGATGGTTTAGGAGGCACGGTGAAATGTCTAGCAGCTCAAGCTAGCCTCCATAGACCACATTCAGACCAAATTTTAACACCCATGCAACTTTTCCAACTGAGTGAGAAAAATATTCCTAACATCCAGTTCACGTACTGTACAAACCAGGACTAAGAAGAAGAGGAAAGTTTGTTAAAACATTGGTTACAAAAAGCAGAACCCATCAAAGGAACTAAGCAATACCACACTTTAATTCCATGTAGTGAAACAAAAATATAAACAAGGATTTTTTCATCCAGCAATGACAGTGAAGTCCATGAAGTGATTGAAGGTGGCACAAGATTGGCGATGGATGATATAACTGGATATGTGACCTGTGAGTATGATCAGCACTGGTGGCTGCTGGCTAATGGACTCTCCAAAGACTAGGACAATGAAGAAGTAAAGCCATTTTTCTGCACCTTCTGGTCCATCACCATCCTTTGTGTATCCAAGAAAGCAGACATTTTGAAAGTAACCAAAAATCAGATATTAACACAAGTGGACCCAAACCCCATAACAGGCGTACATACTGACACAAAAGGAAACGGCCATTGTTAGTAAGAGATTGTGGACAAGATTACATTTCACCCAGAAGGGAGAACAAATTATTGAGAAAAGATCAGTGTAAAGACGTACTACTAATTGTTCAGACTAATTCATAATGTTTTATTTTATCGCTGGACGATTTTACTGTATATTTTTCATTTTTTTTTTTAAACTGGAAAAAGGAAATGTCTAGTGAAGTAATAATAAAAAAAAAGTTGTTAAATGTATAACTGTATATTAAGGAGGTGTTAAAATATTGATTCTTTTAGTTTAGCATTAAACCTATGACTAGGATGAGACTGTACAACAAAATATGATCCTACAGAAATACCAACTTGAATCCCTGAAGAAATGTAACCAATAACACAAGTCACACATACGCATTTTTTTTATTTTTTTTTTTACAAAACACAGTTTTCCCAAAATCGCCCATCAAAATTTAGAATTTGACTCCTCAAAAACAAAATAACAAACTTAGTTAAGACATGTCGAATTAAAGCCTGTACAATTCTGAACAAAATGCTGCCTCTCCCATCTCTATCTTAATTGTAGCCCGCAATATGATAAATGTAAAGTCTATAAAAAAATAACGAAGATAAAAAATCCTAAATTTATTATTTTTACTTCACAAAAGTAGCACTTCAAAAAAATGGTGTCATTCAAAAGTACAACTTGTCCTGCAAAAAACAAGCCCTTGGTTATATTGAAAAAATATAAAAGTTATGGCTCTGGAAAAAAGAGGAGAAAAAAAACTAAAGTGCAAAGATAGAAAATCACAAGATCATGAATGGGTTAATATCAAGTGAATTGAACCAGTGTTATGTAAAAATTAACCATTATAGAACATTGCTAATATTTTCTATTTTTTCATATTTTATATAATGGTTGTTCCCCAGCTTTTCCAGTCTGCAGAATGCCAGATCTGCCCGGCCAGTCATTCATAAACGATCAAATCTTGTATAATAATATTACTAGTCAGGTTGCTACTCAGAAGCTTAGAAACGCCAGGTAAAGATCTGTGTTAAGCTGTAATGAACTCATCTGCCCAGATATGGGGTCACCAATCTCCATACTGTAGCTTAGCTATGGAGCCTCACCTTACAAGGTCCTGGGAGAGGGGTAATAAACCCTGTGGAGCTGTAATATAGACCTGCGAAACACTGACTCCCCTTTTCTTACTACCCAATGTACCATAGTTGGGCAGAATTACCTTTTGGAAACTCTTGATATCTGGGTAATTTGCAAAAGATTTGTTCACAAGTACATTTTCTTATCCCTTCCACAGTAGAATTTTGTGTTTTTAATAAAAAGAGCAGAAATAGATATTTTTTAAACTTATAGATTTAACCCTTTCGCGCCAGAGCCAGTTTTTGCCTTTGTGATCAGGCCAATTTTTTTCAATTCTGACCAGCGTCACTTTTTGACGTAATAACTCTGAAACGCTTCAACATATCCCAGTGGTTCGGAGATTCTTTTTTGTGACATATTGTACTTCATGATAGTAGTCAGGATAGTAGTAATTTTTTTTCTAGATATACCGTATTTTTCGGATTATAAGACAAACTTTTTTTCCTCCAAAATTTTAGGATGGAGAGGTGCCATACATACCGGGATGGAGGGGTGCCATGCATACCGGGATGGAGAGGTGCCATGCATACCGGGATGGAGGGGTGCCATGCATACCGGGATGGAGGGGTGCCATGCATACCGGGATGGAGGGGTGCCATGCATACCGGGATGGAGGGGTGCCATGCATACTGGGATGGGGATAAGGGGTGCCATGCATACCAGGATGGGGATAAGGGGTGCCATGCATACCAGGATGGGGATAAGGGGTGCCATGCATACCAGGATGGGGATGAGGGGTGCCATGCATACCAGGATGGGGATGAGGGGTGCCATGCATACCAGGATGGGGATGAGGGGTGCCATGCATACCAGGATGGGGATGAGGGCCATGTATAACAGGAAGGAGGGGGGCATATTTACTAGGATGGGGGATATTAGTACAGAATTGGGGGACATTACCCCTTTAACAGTGTGAGCGGCAGACCCCATCCCCCTTAACAGAGCATCATGACCACATTTTTTGCTTAAACTTTCTTTTCTATTTTCCTTCTCTAAAACCCAGGTAGGTGTGTCTTATGGTCATGGTCTGGTGCATTTTATAGTCCGAAAAATACGGTAACTCGATTATTTTTTAAAATATCAGAAATTTGGCAAAATTGGGAAAATTTTGCAATTTTTAAACTTTTAATTTTTATGCCCTTAAACCAGAGAGTTAGGTCACACAAAATAGTTATTTAACATCCGCACAATTTTTTAAACAATTTTTTTGGGTTAGGAAGTTAGAAGGATTAAAACTACAGGGTGGGCCATTTATATGGATACACCTAAATAAAATGGGAATGGTTGGTGATATCAACTTCCTGTTTGTGGCACATTAGTATATAGGAAGGGGAAAACTTTTCCAGATGGGTGGTGACCATGGTGGCCATTTTGAAGTCGGCCATTTTGGATCCAACTTTATTTTTTTCAACGAGAAGAAGGTCATGTGACACATCAAACTTATTGAGAATTTCATAAGAAAAACAATGGTGTGCTTGGTTTTAACGTAACTTTATTCTTTCATGAGTTTTTTACAAGTTTATGACCACTTATAAAATGTGTTCAGAGTGCTGCCCATTGTGTTGGATTGTCAATGCAGCCCTCTTCTTCCACTCTTGACACACTGATAGCAACACCGCAGAAGAAATGCTAGCACAGGCTTCAAGTATCCGTTGTTTCAGATGCTGCACATCTCGTATCTTAACAGCATAGACAATTGCCTTGATGACCCCAAAGATAAAAGTCTAAAAGGGCCAGATCGGGAGACCTTGGTGACCATTCAACTGGCCCACGACAACCAATCCACTTTCCAGGAAACTGTTCATGTAGGAATGCTCAGACCTGACACCCATAATGTGGTGGCGCACCATCTTGTTGGAAAAACTCAGGGAACGTGCCATCTTCAGTGCATAAAGAGGGCAACTCATCATCATGTAGCAATTTCAGATATCCAGTGGCATTGAGGTTTCCACTGATGAAGAATGGCCCCACTATCTTTGTACCCCATATACCACACCAGACCATCAAGATACGAGATGTGCAGCATCTGAAACAATGGATACTGGAAGCCTACTTTTCAGGCACAGTGCAAAGCTCAGAAGGGAAAAATTGTCATATTACAGTGCAGATTTTACTGTTGTGGTTTGCAGGTGCCATGACCCACTGGGAGAGACTGAGGTCCTAAAGCAGCAGGAAACCCCCATAAGTGACCCCATTTTACAAACTACACCTCTCAATGAATTCCTCTACGGATGCAGTGATCAAACTGACACCACATGTGACTCTCAGAAATTTATACCATTGGGCAGCGAAGAAAAAAATAATTCTATTTTTATCACAAAAAAAAATTTGTTTTAGCCTCAGATTTTACATTTTCACACAAGGCAATGGGTAAAAATGGTGCCGAAATGTATCACACAATTTCTGCTGAACGTGGCAATATCCCATATGTGGCTGTACAGTACTGCTTAGGCACACGGCGACACCCGGGAGGGACGGAGCACTATTTCTCTTTTGGAGAACAAATTATTGTAGAATAGTTTGCGGACTACGTATACAGAGCCCTTAAGCACTAGAAGAGCTGAATCCCCCTCAAGTGACCCAATTTTTAAACTTTCTGTTTATAACTTTCTCACTTAGTCCCTCTATGGGAATATTTTTATCATCACAGGTCTCATGCAATGCAATACACATGTATTGCATTGCATGAGACCGGACGTCAGTTTTACACTGGTAGATCTCCTGTTAGACTCAGTTGATGGCTAACAGGCCACCGTACCTGGCAGCCTCGGAGGTCATCATGTGATCTCCGGCTGCCATGACCACGTCAGACCTTATCTCGGAGGCCGTCAAAGGTGAGTGCACAACTGCCTCTCCCTCTCTTCTATGTGCCGTGATCGCTATGCATCTATAACCCCTGGCAAAAATTATGGAATCACCGGGCTCGGAGGATGTTCATTCAGCTGTTTAATGCTGTTGAAAAAAATCAGATCACCGACATGGCACAAAACTAAAGTCAGTCATTCCAAATGGCAACTTTAGGGCTTTAAGAAACACAAAAAGAAATTAAGATAAAAAATGTGGCACTCAGTCAGGGTAATTTTTTTCAGACCAAGGAGAGGGAAAAAATTATGGAATCACTCAATTCTGAGGAAAAAATTATGGAATCATGAAAAACAAACACACAAAAGAACACTCCAATACATCACTAGTATTTTGTTGCACCACCTCTGGCTTTAAAGCAGTCTCTGAGGCATGGACTTAATGAGTGACAAACAGTACCCTTTATCAATCTGGCTCCAACTTTTTCTGATTGCTGTTGCCAGATCAGCTTTGCAGGTTGGAGCCCTGTCATGGACCATTTTCTTCAACTTCCAAAGATTTTCAATTGGATTGAGATCCGGACTATTTTCAGGCCATGACATTGACCTTATGTGTCTTCTTTTCAAGGAATGTTTTCACCGTTTTTGCTCTATGGCAGGATGCATTATCATCTTGAAAAATGATGACATCATCCCCAAACATCCTTTCAATTGATGGGATAAGAAAACTGTCCAAAGTATCAATGCAAACTTGGGCATTTATTGAAGATGTAATGACAGCTATCTCTCCAGTGCCTTTACCTGACATGCAGCCCCATATCATCAATGACTGTGGAAATTTGCATGTTCTCTTCATGCAGTCATCTTTATAAATCTCATTAGAACGGCACCAAACAAAAGTTCCAGCATCATCACCTTGCCCAATGCAGATTCGCGATTCATCACTGAATATGACTTTTATCCAGTCATCCACAGTCCACGATTGCTTTTCCTTAGCCCATTGTAACCTTGCTTTTTTCTGTTTAGGTGTTAATGATGGCTTATGTTTAGCTTTTCTGTATGTAAATCCCATTTCCTTTAGGCGGTTTCTTACAGTTCAGTCACAGACATTGACTCCAGTTTCCTCCCATTCGTTCCTCATTTGTTTTGTTGTGCATTTCCTGTTTTGGAGACATATTGCTTTAAGTTTCCGGTCTTGACGCATTGATGTCTTCCTTGGTCTACCAGTATGTTTGCCTTTAACAACCTTCCCATGTTTGTATTTGGTCCAGATTTTAGACACAGCTGACTGTGAACAACCAACATCTTTTGCAACATTGCATGATGATTTTTACCTTCTTTTAAGAGTATGATAATCCTTTCCTTTCAATTGACATCTCTCGTGTTGGAGCCATGATTCATGTCAGTCCACTGAGTGCAACAGCTCTCCAAGGTGTGATCACTCCTTTTTAGATGCAGACTAACAAGATCTAATTTGATGCAGGTGTTAATTTTAATTTCCAAAACTTACAGGGTGATTCCATATTTTTTTCCTCAGAATTGAGTGATTCCATTATTTTTTCCCTCTGCTTGGTCTGAAAAAAATTACCCTTACTGAGCACCACAATTTTAATCTTGATTTCTTTTAGTGTTTCTTAAAGCCGTAAAGTTGCCATTTGAAATGACTTTAGTTTTGTGCCATGTCTGTGATCTGCTTTTTTTCAACAACATTAAACAACTGAATGAACATCCTCCGAGCCCGGTGATTCCATAATTTTTGCCAGGGGTTGTAGAAGATAGCAAAGGGTTAACTTTATTGGAACCTGATCCAATCCGGTCTCGAGGATGTCACCTGTTAGAGCTATCGCTCTGCACAGGAATCGCAGGGTGCAGGACCCTGGGGGCCCTGTGCGCTACAAGACCGCCGACCGTTCATAAACATCTGCGATGTACAGAGCCCAGCAAGCGCGGACGTTTATGTGCAGTGGGCAGTCAGGAAGTGGTTAACACACTTTCCTTTAAATTTTACACAAAAGAACTGAAAAATGTATATCATCACAGCCCTACACAAAATAATGTAACATAAAATAAATAATACAAAAAAAAAAAAAAAAAGAGCATGGACCGCACCTCCAAAAACCATACATTTGATCTAATGCCTCTCAGCAAAAATACATATTACTGAACATGAGGTTCTTAGCTTAACATTCTGATCAGACTGTGTGAAGCCCACTGCCATGTCAATGAACCAGCTTATTCTTTTCCCTTTCTTGGACCAGCACTCATCCCATTTGGCACAGGTAATTTTAATTAGCAGGAGTCTGCAAAGAGGGTCTAGCCTATTTTGCTCTCACTTGAGAGCTTGAGGAAGGTGAGTCACAATGCTCCTTTCATGTAGTGTTGGTGCAATGTGTCAGCCATTGTTGCTGTGGTTTTGTGCTTGAGGGGCGCCGCGGCCTGGAGTCATGGGGACTCGGTCTTGAAGCATGGATGCTGTGAGGCACCAGGCCGCCCGCCCTGCTGGTGCATTCTCACTGTAGCGGTGGTTGGCACATGGCGCCGCGCCTTTTAGGCAGGAAATGTTAGGACCCACTACGAGGTTTGCCGTGACGTGGCAGTGGGCTTCATACAGTCTGATCAGAATGTTAAACTAAGAACCTCATGTTCAGTTATGTATATTTTTGCTGAGAGGCATTAGATCAATGTATGATTTTTTTGGAGGTGCGGTCCATGCTCTTTTTTTGTATAAAATAAATTAAAACAAATATAAAACTACTGTAACTTATTCCTGAATCCTGATGTCATTTATCCCACTGATTTCCAGCTTCAGGTCACTAAATACTACCCACTCAACAGACTCCATTATAGTCAATGGTGACTAAGCCCCGCCCCTTCTGAGACTTTCACGTTCAGCAGAGATGGAACACTCACATGCATCTGCTGACATCACAGTGAGTGTGACATCACCGGCACAGTGACATCACATTCCACAAAGTTCCATAAACAACTGACTGCAGCCATTGAGCTTTAGTTGTAGTTGGCTTTGACTACAATATACGTGTGGATTGCATTTTCTGATAATTTTACATACGTTTTTGGATAATTGCCCTGTTGTTGCCTGATGCAACATGGACTTTACAGGGAATAGAAAGAGAAAAAGGAAAGAAACACCAGATGGAGAAGACACTGGAAATAACCAGGAACCTCCAGCAAAGATAAGGAAGATGGATTCCAAGAAATCTGGGCAGGTTGGTCAGGTATTACCTGTCAATGAGGGAACCCAGAATATTTCCTTCCTAGACACTGTACAAAACAGATGTGAAAAGCTTGTGGGATACATCACAAATCGAGCTGATAATCTAAAAAAACTGAGTACTTTGGGTCCAACCAGGATCATTAACCTGAAAGGTAATGAAAGTGCAGCAGAAGAGAAGAGAACTGGGAGAAAAAGGAAACATCAGGAAGATCCAGCCACCAGTCAAGATGACATCTCAGGTGAATGTAGTGGCCCCAGTAGCAAAAAAATAAAGACCACTGTCCCTCTCACCAGGGATAAGTTCATCTACCATGGCATACTTGGACAAGGGAGTTATGGGAAGGTTATGCTGGCCACTGATAAAATAAGGAAAGAAAGTGTGGCCCTTAAAATCATTAAGAAAGAAAGCCTAATCTCCTTCCCTGAATGCCTTGTAGAACACCATGTCCTGAAGCTTAGCCACAACAGCAGATTCCTAACCCATTGCCATGCCGCGTTTCATACGGAAAACCATGCGTATTTTGTCACCGGGCTGGCCAGTGGAGGGGATCTGCTTCACTATATATATATAGTACCATTCCCCTGAAGGAACCTGTAAGATTTATAGGAGCAGAAATCGTTTGTGGCCTACAATTCCTGCACAGCAATGACATCATTCACCGGGACTTAAAACCGGATAACATCCTGCTGACTGGTGATGGCCACATAAAGATTACAGATTTTGGACTATCTCTATACGAGTTTGATAAGAGATTTAATGGCAGAGATTTCAGTGGAACACCTGGGTATGGCGCCCCAGAAATGATCATGGGAGACGCTTATGGTGAAGGTGTGGACTGGTTCGCCTTTGGAGTCATATTGTACGACATGATTTTCCAAGACTCACCATTTCCAGGAGACACCACTGAAGAGATTGTGAATAATGTCTTGTACGAAGAACCATCATATGAAAACCTCACTGACCACGATGCTATGGACATTATGTCTAAACTACTCTGCAAAGACCATTATGTCCGGCTAGGGGTTAATGGAAAAATCAGAACGCACCCCTTCTTTTCAAATATAAACTGGAAAGACATAAGGACAGGAAAAGCGCCATCTCCAGTTATTATAGGAAGGAACCCGTATGTCACCATGAGACAGCAGATCCCAGCACCGCGCAGTGATGGCGTGAACGAGACAATTCCTGCTAGAGAACAGAGGATTTTCACGAGTTTCCCGTTTGTGGGTCCAGCATGGAGCACAACTTACCACTAAGCGGAGAAACAGCATAATACCGTCATACCATCTAATCCTCCTGTATCTTGACACAAGACTATCTACTGGAGTTCATTTATTTCTGTACCATCAGCTCCTACTACCTGCACTCAAAATGCCAACATCATCATGTTTCATGTCATCAGTAACAAGCATGGCTGGCCTGCCAATCTGAAGAACATTCTTCCACATCTTCCTATTACCTCCATCTCTATATGTGCTGATCTGCGGCAAAGCAGTCACACAATGTATCTGACCTACTTACAGAGGGCTGAAAGCTGCTGCTCCACTGCCAACGTGACCACTGGCAGTCTGCTCTGTGCCAACTGGGATGGAGCATAAGCAGCAATGAGGCCCCTGTGCCACGTTCCCCAGGTGGATTCAGAAGTGAAGTCATAAAATCCAAACTCTGGAATCCTTGTTGGGAGATGTGACGCATGAATTACAGGACACAACTGCGGCATCTACAGCCGTCCTTGGTGCGATTGTCAACCTGGCTATACGGGGTCCACAGCTTTCCCCTATCCAGTGCTATGGTCAGTGTTGCTCGCTGACTGGCAGCTTTGTGCCCATTTAGGCAATAATTTGTAATGTCAGCCACTTTATTTTAGCAAATAATTATTAAAAGCTAAAATAGACTCACCCTTGCTGGCTACATTATACATGGAAAAATCAAAAATTTCTATATATTACATTGCTTTCAATAAATGATCGCCATTATTACTGTGCTATTGGTGTTGTATTTTAGCTTTATCTCTGAATATGTCTAGATGATATATTATCCCCTTAGCGCACAATGAGGTTTCATGAAATTGCAGCCAATGCTGGTGACTATGGTTATGAATGCTGGTGACTATGGTTATGAATGCTGGTGACTATGGTTATGAATGCTGGTGACTATGGTTATGAAAGAACAACTGGGGAGATTCAGGTTATTGCTCTACAACTTGAAAAACTGCTTGTGACAGATCTGTCATTATAACATGACATTATTTAGTAGTTATTTTGCCCTAGAATCTGTCTGCTGAACCACCATGCATCACATATAAAACTGGTGAACGGTAATGGGCAGAGGGGAGCTGGGATTTCCGCATCAGTGCCTGGGTGCAGCCACTACCTCTGCACAACTCACACCTACACTCCTTTTCGTATACTGCTGTGGATGGTATAAGGGTATAATGAAACCGATCACATTAGGAAAGACTCAAGTGATCAGAAACTACATTTCCTGGTAGTCTTTCCGCATTAAATATAAAGATGTAGGGGCATGAAAAAAGTGAGGGTGTCAATACTGAGGGTCCGAGATAAGAGGGAGGAGAACCCATGTGAGGCCAGGCTGTTCCACAAGATATCAGGATAGACAAACAATTTGTGGCTTTGAATGAACGGCCACTGATGAGATCAAAGGAGAAATAACGGAATTTGGAGTAAAAGGCTTTATATACGGTATTTGCACATGTGGATATTTGGTACATTTTAATTTTGGCTAAATAATATACACAAGAGTTCTACTTGGACAACCCCATCCTAAATGCCTGAGTTCTCCATGTTAAATAAGAGAGGCTTATACTCACCTCCTGCACTGGCGCCTTTTCAGCAATATTAGGCATCGGGTCTCCTGGCACTCACATGACACTATGTCGCCGGCTGTTGCCTTTATTATTTCATCAGTGGACGATCACACCCCCCAATTGGCTGCAGATTTCATATTGTCACGTGAGCACCAAGAGACCTGGCGCCAACACTGCTGGAACGGCACTGGTGTGGGAGGTAAGTATAGGGTTTTCCAATTTCATTCAAGAGACTGGCACTGGCCAAGTACAGACAACCCCTTTAAGTAAGGTAGGTTTCCACTGTGCAGATGCTACAAGTAGCCATAAACAAAGATTACTGCAAGTGCCAATAAGTGCACGTGTCCAACAACACTGAGGCATTACCAACAAACATGTTCACTTATTCTCCCCTCCCCAAGAGGGTTTTGCCTTTGGGCATTTATGATTGCTGCACGGCAGTAAAGGGTCCCTCCAAGTTCAAAAGGGGTTGTCATATTAAAGTACATTTTAATCAACATACATTGGATTAATAAGTTCCACAATTGGATGTGTAAAAATATAATGTGTGGAGATAATCGTATACTGTGTAATGGCTGTCTGACTGTGCAGGAACCACAGCTCCTGGGCAGAGAATGAAGCAAAAGCAAGTATACAGACAGGACAGCATGGGATCGAGGCGGATTCTTTCTGTGAGGTAAAACATTTTACTGCCAGCGTTAAATCTGGTTTTCCAATACGTTATATTGTCTTTTCGCTGGAAAGACAATGAGGACCCCTGACGTAGGTGCAGGCTTACATATTTTAGTCAAAATATTAACTAATACCTTACATAAATTTCCATCCTTGCAGGATGCAGCCAGGCTTTTGTAGTGTTGGTGGAAACCATGTGTCTGTTCTTGTAGGGTGCACATATATAGTGCTCGGCAGACCGCCTCATCTAGCATCTTTTACAGAAAATAAGACAAGGTCTTATATCATTTTTTGCTCAAAAAGATGGGTTAGGGCTTATTTTCAGGGAATGTCTTCATTTATCCATATATAATAATCATGTCATATCACACACATTGCACATACACAAGTATATACACACACACACACACACTGCACATACATACCAGCCTGTCTCAGCTCCTCTAGACTTCCTCTGTTAAAAGACCTTTGGTGACATCAGGGTCATAGGACAGTGATTTCTCCAAAGGTCCTTAAGTAGTCTGAACCTTGGAATAGAAACGCTGAGGGCCTCAGAGTGGGAACCTAGAGAAATTGTCCAGTCTCCCCCCCTACATACCAGTCTATCTACTCTTCAGTTACTCTAGGCTCCCACAGTTCAAGAACCTTTGCTGACATTATGGTCACATGACTATGATGTCACCAAAGGTCCTTAAGCAGCCTTGGAATAGAAATGCTTAGGGAGCCCCAAAGAGTAGGGGCCCTGATAAATTGCCCAGTTGCTCCCCTCTCCTAACGCCAGCCCTGACTAACTAAGGTTTATTTTTGGAGTAGGGCCTATATGTCAAGCATCCTCCAAAAATCCTGTAAAATCATGCTAGGGCTTATTTTTGGGGAAATTCTGTAATAGCTTTGGCATCACTAATAGGCTGCAAGTTGGCATGTTGCACTACATGTATCTGTGTGACTGGCGCCCTATACAAGCCTTATCCTGTGCATTTCTAATCCCCTCCATGAATAGTACCATATTTTTCAGACTATAAGACGCATTTTTTTCCTCCAAAATTTTGGAGGAAAATGGGGGGTGCATCTTATAGTCCGAATGTTGGGGAGGGGTGAGTATATATACTGTGCTGTGGGGAGCGGTAGCGGTGGAAGAGCGGGGCACAGGAGGCAGCAGCCGCCTACTGCAGCCTACACTGTCCCCGCTGCTAAAGAAAATGAATATTCACTGCTCCCCACGCCCATGGGGAGCACTGAATATTCATGCTCCTTAATAGCAGCACACAGTGTAGCCGCAGCTGCTGCCGGAATCGCCTGTGCGCTCTGTTAAAGGGCATGAATATTTAACCTCTCTCCACGCCCATGGGCGTGGGGAGGGGGTGAATATTCATGCCCTTTAATAAGCGGGCACACGAGATAACCCGGCAGCAGCAGGAGCCGCAGCGCGGCTAAGCTGTGTGCCGGCTATGAAGGAGCATGAAGTCACCGCTCCCCGCGCACACAGTCCCGGCGCGGGGAGCAGTGACTTCCGTCAGCTGATCTCTCCTTGTGAGCCGCGCATGGCAGTGATGCCATGCACGGCTCACATGGGGAGATCAGTGCGGGCAGACAGGCGTCAGCGCTGGAGGAGAGAAGAAAGGTGAGTAAGAGTGTTTATATATTTATTTTTTATATGTGCAGCATGATGGGGATTACGGGGACCATGCATACTAGGAAAAGGATGAGGGGGCCACACATACCGGGACAGGGATGAGGGGTGCCACGCATACCGGGACAGGGATGAGGGGTGCCACGCATACCGGGACAGGGATGAGGGGTGCCACGCATACCGGGACAGGGATGAGGGGTGCCACGCATACCGGGACAGGGATGAGGGGTGCCACGCATACCGGGACAGGGATGAGGGGTGCCACGCATACCGGGACAGGGATGAGGGGTGCCATGCATACCGGGACAGGGATGAGGGGTGCCATGCATACCGGGACAGGGATGAGGGGTGCCATGCATACCGGGACAGGGATGAGGGGTGCCATGCATACCGGGACAGGGATGAGGGGTGCCATGCATTCCGGGACAGGGATGAGGGGTGCCATGCATACCGGGACAGGGATGAGGGGTGCCATGCATACCGGGACAGGGATGAGGGGTGCCATGCATACCGGGACAGGGATGAGGGGTGCCATGCATACCGGGACAGGGATGAGGGGTGCCATGCATACCGGGACAGGGATGAGGGGTGCCATGCATACCGGGACAGGGATGAGGGGTGCCATGCATACCGGGACAGGGATGAGGGGTGCCATGCATACCGGGACAGGGATGAGGGGTGCCATGCATACCGGGACAGGGATGAGGGGTGCCATGCATACCGGGACAGGGATGAGGGGTGCCATGCATACCGGGACAGGGATGAGGGGTGCCATGCATACCGGGACAGGGATGAGGGGTGCCATGCATACCGGGACAGGGATGAGGGGTGCCATGCATACCGGGACAGGGATGAGGGGTGCCATGCATACCGGGACAGGGATGAGGGGTGCCATGCATACCGGGACTGGGATGAGGGGTGCCATGCATACCGGGACAGGGATGAGGGGTGCCATGCATACCGGGACAGGGATGAGGGGTGCCATGCATACCGGGACAGGGATGAGGGGTGCCATGCATACCGGGACAGGGATGAGGGGTGCCATGCATACCGGGACAGGGATGAGGGGTGCCATGCATACCGGGACAGGGATGAGGGGTGCCATGCATACCGGGACAGGGATGAGGGGTGCCATGCATACCGGGACAGGGATGAGGGGTGCCATGCATACCGGGACAGGGATGAGGGGTGCCATGCATACCGGGACAGGGATGAGGGGTGCCATGCATACCGGGACAGGGATGAGGGGTGCCATGCATACCGGGACAGGGATGAGGGGTGCCATGCATACCGGGACAGGGATGAGGGGTGCCATGCATACCGGGACTGGGATGAGGGGTGCCATGCATACCAGGACAGGGATGAGGGGTGCCATGCATACCAGGACAGGGATGAGGGGTGCCATGCATACCAGGACAGGGATGAGGGGTGCCATGCATACCAGGACAGGGATGAGGGGTGCCATGCACACCAGGACAGGGATGAGGGGTGCCATGCATACCAGGATAGGGATTAGGGGTACCATGCACACCAGGATAGGGATGATGGGTGCCATGCATACCAGGATGGAGGAGTTCCATGCATACCAGGATGAACGGATGCCAGGCATACCAGGATGGAGGGATGCCAAGCATACCAGGATGGGGACCACGTATAAAAGGAAGGGGGGGGCATATATACCAGGATGGGGGATATTGTCAGAATTGGGGGACATTACCCCTATACCAGTGTCAGCAGAAGACCCCCTTCCCCTTAAAAGTGCATCATGAACACATCTTTTGAGTAAATTTTTTTTTTTTCTTCTCTTAAAACCTAGGTGCGTCTTATGGTCCGGTGCATCTTATAGTCCAAAAAATACGGTAGGTGTGAGAGTGGTTATTTCATCAGTATTTTGCACCAGCTCTCTCTCCACCTGAGGGCTGCTACATCCCGTTGTACATTAGTATTGCGACTAGGTATTGGCAAGTATGGCTGCCTTTTTTATAAATGTATGTTATATAGCAAAATTAATTGCATCATTCAAAACTACAACTCGTTCTGCAAAAAAAAAAATCCTCACATGGCTGTGTCAATGGAAAAATAATAAAACCTTTTTGCTCTTGGAAAAGGGTAATAAAAAGAAAGAACGGGATTGTCAGGGCTGAAATTAAAAGTTTGCAGACTACAGAATTGTGCCCATGAGTAAAGCACACACTGTCATAGTTCCCCCGTCAGTGGATGGTCTCAGTTTCGCTCAATTCTTACGTATAGTTGGCATGTGCCCACAAGTATACAAATTGCTTTCATGCGGTTATGTGACCGTTGATCAGCTGGGGACATTGCACACATTCACGATTCTGTAGAGGTTTCAGTTCAGCTCAGGCAGTCCCCTGTAAGCAATTGTACACTCGGGTTTTAAAAAACAAAAATAATATATCCAAGTCAATACATGACTGTCATTTATTTCACTACTGCATTGCGGCTAGCCTCCTCTAACTCCGCTCCATCAGGACTGTGACCTGCGAGTACGGTGCTTACAGAGGGAGGTAGTCCAAGTTAAATAAAATAAAAAAGTGGTCTATAGGGCGCTAAAAGAATGAACACTAGAGGTAAAAGATTTAGGGCTAAAAAATAAAATACATTTAATGAGCCCTTTCCACAACGCGTTTCGATAATTAACTATCTTCCTCAGGTGGTACAAGGGTATGAGCACAAACATAAAATATATATAGACAAGGATTCACAGTGATTGGTTGATACTAATTAGTTAACCTGGGTCCAAACAAAGGAAACCCTTCATGTGCTGGTGCAAAGTGTCCACATTGGTTTCTTTGGTATGATGAATCTTCTCATCACCAAGAGAACTCTTCTAGCGCAACAGGCCCTAGAGGAACTTAAATCTCTCAGAAGGAAGCTTGATTCATTTGTTCCCTTTGTAGAGTTTAATGAGAAGGATGCAAATCTCAAAATCAGACTAATTAAATTTGAAGAGGAGATTATAAGGAAAAAAGCAGCAAAATTACTACGGGATAGGAAGGACATATGTGCAATAGATGCAATTGCTGGTTCCTCTATTCCATCCCGACAGGAACCAGCTAATTTCACTGAGGGATCGAAATCTGATCCTATTTTAATTCCAAATCCTCCGTTTACCACACCCGATTCCCCTGACAAAAAGAGAAGTTTGTCTTTAAAATTTCTTAAATCTATTAAACAAAAGAGTTTTTATGAACAGCACAAGAAAACTTTACCAACTGTTTCTACAAAAATGGGAGTCATGAAATCTATGGCAGATAAAAATAGGTCAGAAAATAATAAGAGGGTTTCAATTGATACAGAAAATTTAGACACTGTTCAGACGATGCAGTCCTTTTTGGACTAAAATCCCACATCTTTGGATATAGCCCCAATAGTCCATTCTATAGATAAAGATCCAGTCCAGTTTTCATCAGACCTTGAAATCAACTCCCCACCCACAGCCATATCTACACAAATGGAGGTCCATGTTGACCTCAAGAATTTATCCTTGTTGACAGTGCACAACTATACACTTTCTCACTTCGTTTGAATCACCTGTTGTGGATGGGATTAAGGAATCTAATACCACCAACATCACTCATCCTGTAGTTCCCTTACTTGTTTTACGAAATGTATCTTCGACAATTGACTTAACCCCATCTGTACAAGAATCATCAACTAGAGCCCATTTTTCGGCTTCTCTGAATGAGAAAAATGCTACCTACATTCAGAATCCCAAATATGAGGGATTCAAAAATCACACAGTTTTTTTCGGGTTGCGCCCGGACGTCACCCAAAGAGAAAAAGAGAAAACGGGATTGTAGAGGGAGAGGACGAACCCTCCGCAAACCCGGTACCTCTACTGGATATATCCGAAAAAAGGACAAAGGCAGATTAGAATACAATAGCACGAATGGGAATTTAGGAATTTTTAATTTGTCTGACCATATTTTAACCGATGATAAGATCCGATTACTTGAACGAGGTTTGTCCTTCTGCCCTAATTCTCCTACTAATGTGTTTTCTTTATATCTTGATCTCAATGATTTTTTTTAAAAACTAACTATACAACAACATTTTTTATTAGAAGAAAAGAGAGGAAAAACTATAATTCCACCCCCACAAAGCCCTTCCCTGGTCACCAATCTATAGAGACTGAACCGATACATGTAGATGTGCATGGACATTTGAGTAAATGGATCACCAATGTCCCTTATGGGCAATATTAGAGGGTCCGAAAAAACTGCACCAGAGATTCTGAATTTTTAGTGGAATCTAAAATATTGAAAAAACGATTTCTACAGAAAGGCTACCCCAAAAAGTTATTGATGGATGCTTTCTCCAGAACTAAAACCCTTACACAGGGTATGTGTCTTGATAGGATTGAGTCATTCACTGATAAAAATAAGAGTAGAAATAAATTAGCCTCAGACTTGACTAGATGGAGCATGGTCACCACATTTAGTCAATCTAGGGTTACCATCCATAATATTTTGAATAAATTCTAGTTTATCTTGAAGGGTGACCCTATTTTAGGACCCTTTATACCCAACATGTCGAGCATTATCTATAGGAAGAACAGAAATTTGCGAAACTTAATAGCACCAAGTAACACATCCTTGAAATCTAGAACACAACCCTCACAAGGGGGTGTCTGTTCGGGGCGTCTTCCTGTAATATGGCTAAATGTTTATGTCGTAGAGTCATTCAAAGTGGTAATCAAAAGAATTTTTCATCAGATACCACAGGAAAAAAAATTCTCTATCAAACACAATGTGAATTGTCAATCGACACATGTGATCTATTTGCTTGAGTGTACTTGCAACCTCCAGTACGTGGGTCGAACGATACAAACTATGCACGCACGTCTAAATAAACAGACATAACATTCGGATAGGCTATCAATTACACAGCGTATCCAAACATTTTAGCATTGTTCATCAAAAAGATCCAGGAGATATGAGGCTAACTATTATAGACCACATACCTGATACTGTCCCCGACCGACTAGTGAGTTTGATTAATAAAGAAAGTTTTTGGATCTTCAAGTTGGGCACGTTGGCCCCTGAGGGTCTGAATTTGGCCCTTGAAAATGTAACCAGTTCTTAAGGTCATTTCCTTCTCCTTTCTAATGGAATTATAATTGCTATGTTTTAAATGTTTTTCTTTTTTCTTCCATCGCTAATTTGCAATGCATCATAGTTCAGTGATGTTTTTGTGTGCTTTGCATTGGTGATGTATATTCTTTGAAAATATATACTTAATTTTGTCTATTAACCCTTGGGGGTAAATTTTTTTTTTTTTATGTTACAGTTTTGAATAACTTTTTTAATATTTATTACTACTCTATATCTCACTTAATATGTTTCGATTCTTTGTATTTATGTGTAGGTGACTTCTATGAAATTGATGTAGGCACTACAGATGTATTTTTGAATAACTGTTTACCAACTTGTATTGCCATATTCTATATCTTATCCAATGTGTTTTTGATACTTTGTATTCATGTGAAGGTGGCTTATGTGAAACCAATGTGGACACTTTGCACCAGCACATGAAGGGTTTCCTTTGTTTGGACCCAGGTTAACTAATTAGTATCAACCAATCACTGTGAATCCTTGTCTATATATATTTTATGTTTGTGCTCATACCCTTGTACCACCTGAGGAAGATAGTTAATTATCGAAACGCGTTGTGAAAAGGGCTCATTAAATGTATTTTATTTTTTAGCCCTAAATCTTTTACCTCTAGTGTTCATTCTTTTAGCGCCCTATAGACCGCTTTTTTATTTTATTTAACTTGGACCACTTTCAGTCCCCCTTTGGGGGTTAGCGGCAGGAGCAGCTTCTAGTCAATCATTCTTAAATCCCCTTACCATAAAATCCCCCTTTCGTTGCTCAACTCAGGACCTGCGGTTAGGGGCTGCACTCTCCTAACTTTCAGGACCTGTGGTGATGCACATCTGATCCTGAGTCATGTGATCTGTGGGCGGTCACGTGGTCTGCAACTTGGAACCTGGAAGCGGTGAGCACGAGCGGCGGTCTGCAGCGCACGGCACGTGGTATGCCAAGCCACCTGTACCCTGCGGTGAGACGTGCCTGCTCTTTCCATCCTCACACTAACACCGGAGTTGTGCAGGGGTGCACAACTCCAATAGGTGAGTGGCCTTTTGGCTGTTTCCGTCACATCTACCTATCAGGTTCTTCATATAGCGCGCTTTTTTCTCCGTTTTTCTTCTACAGAGGGAGGTAGTCAGACACTCCATATTATTACTGGTCCCTTTCCCGGAAGCTCAGTCACCGCTTACTGACTGCTTTATACCAGCAGAATACTATCACAAGCTCACCAGTAGGACATTTTTTTTTAAAAGTCGGGCAGAATGATGATAAAGTACATACTGCAAGATGGGCAGCATGGTGGCTCAGTGGTTAGCACTAGGTTGCTAGGTTCCCATTAAAGGGGTTATCAGGGTCTATTTTTTTCTTTTCATGGGCATCACAACTTACAGGCAGGTAGTTGCTAATACCTGACTGTAGTGTCTGATACCAATCCCCGCCAATCCTCTGAGCAATCACGGATGGGTTCTCACGGCCATTCTGTGGCTTCCGATAACATCATATAACACAGCAGATGCTTATTTTCCGCTGTGCTGACGGGGCGTGACTGCTGATGTCCTGCTGATTGACAGGCCACTGTGAAGCCGGCTGTCAATCACCATGACTTGGGCAATCACGCCCCGTCAACAGCAGAGCCTGGAAGAAGAACAAGAGCTGAACAGGAAGAGCTTAAGGATAACATCTGCAAGGAGTTTGTTCGTTCTCGCCGTGTTTTCATTGGTTTCCTCAAACACTCTAAAGACATACTGATAGGGAATGTACAGTAGATCATCATCACTGTCCCCATTGGGGCTCACAATGTCTGTAATGTGGCATGTAAGTAATGGGGCTATAAAAATGAGTAAAATAATAAAGATCATTGATCGTTAACTGCCGAACACACAACAAGAGTAATGAGACTGGAGGGCTGTTTAAATGCCTCATTCAGATAAAGTTGGTGCTGTGGATTTTAATATATTGCCATTTTTCTACTGTTCACAATTTCCACTTGAAAATCCAGTAAGTCTGATCTTACCCTAATAACTAAATTCATAAAGCAGTAGGAAAAATACATTAATACAGAAAACAGGTTTTGGGAGCTTGCAGTGCAAATAAGTGATGCTTACGTCTGTAAATTGTGCACAAAGCTTAGACAGAGACTGTTAACTAAACACAATTGTACGTCCAGTGCACAATCGCACAGCGAAGACTTCCCATGTAAGGTTTGTATATAAACAGTTCATGGACTGGGATGGGGTCTATACGGGGAGGCCGCTCACCTGCTGAATGATTTTACAGTCTTTCTGAGCGCTCTCTCTAGGAGGAACTTTACCAAACAGCTTCCAGCCGGGAGCACTCGATGCTGCGGATTTGAGGTCCTTTGATCTTTTAGAAAAGAAGTTCCTGGAAGAAAAGGAAAGACATGTATTTTAAAGACCTGTTTTAGCCATCAAGCTACACAAGTCATCAATGAATGGATTCTGACATGGCCTCTGAGCACAAAGGGTTTGATAATAATTAGTAACAATTAGCCGGATACTTCTTATCTAAATAACATGTAACGTGCAAAGTCACATAATACAATATTGTACAGAGGGGAAAAAAATATCATAATAATGAAAATCACAACTAAATATTGGTTATCCTCTGCTATACTAGAAAGTATTAGTAGCTGCTTTTCCAAAAAATAGTAGGAATCTCAGCTGATAGAAGCAGGGCTGTGGGGTCAGTAAGCCATGCTTATAATGCCTATTTTTCTACACTCCGACTCCTTCATAAAGAGCCAACAATTAGTAAGAACAAGCTTATTACAGTAAAATGGTAACAGTATTACATAGGGACTGCATATTGACTTCAAAATATTTTCTATTCTATTAACAGAGCTAAAGGGGTCATCAGGACTTTGAAGTTTTTGGCCTATTGGGCTAAGAACTTACCGGCAGGTAGTTGCCATCTACCTGCCCGTTCTGCCCTGTGATGATGTGTTCAGGCGGTGATTCTCCTGCTTCCTTTGACCTGATGTGAACAGAACAGCTCTTCTGATTGACAGCCTACTCCCTGCAGTCAGGCAGTGGGTAGATGACTATCAATCAGTATGAGATCAGCAGAGACGCCCGACCAACAGAGCAGAGAGGAAGAGAAGGAGCTGCTCTGTTGAACTGATGTCACCAGAAGCAGAAGAATCGCTCTCAGGAGTGGTCCGTGATCACTCTGAGCTGGAGCAGATCTATGCTGGGCAGAACAGGCAGGTAGCTAGCAACTACCTGATGGTAAGTTCTTAGCCCAATAAGAAAAAAAAAAAAGTAAAAAAAAAAGTGCTGGATATCTCCTTTAAGGAGGCGGATGTGCAGTAACAAGCGCTGGCCACTACAACTTGACGGAAAAGCACCGAAGGCAAGAACTTCCGACCGGCGGCGCCGATAACAGTTGATTGGCGGGGGTGCCGCGAGCAGGACCCCAGCCGATCATACACTGATGCCCTATCCTATAGATAAGGAAGCAATGTGAAAGCAGTGGACAACTCCTTAAAGCAAAAATAAACATGTATATTATTTTAAGTTGGTGCATTCCTACAAATTCCAACTCCACCCAAAACTAGCTCCAACTCCTCTGTCTCCACAGCCCTCAAAGCAGCTGAAGAGTCTGGAAAATTGACTCAAGTTTTTGGGTTTGCTTGATGTCTGGCTAAGAGAAAAAAAAAATTGCGCCTGTTAAAATTTACAGTAAGAGTTTTTATTCGGGGTTAAGCTGCAGGGTAAACATGCTGCTTTAAGTTGCTCATCCGCCTGCCATTTAAATATGCAATATCTGGTCTGAAAAATGGACGAAATTACTGCATGTTGCAATTTTTCATGTGCAAAATCAAATCACGAGCACAAGAACCATAGAAATATGGCCGTCTGAAAATAGGCCAACTTGTCCTTCCTCTAGGGATCTTTTCAACGTGCAATTTGCTGTGTCCATCGGATGGAAGAATTCCCCAATATATACCTCTGACAAAGGCTACTGTAAAGGCATACAGTGCCATTCGTCAGCCATAGGTTCCCTTGGATTTAAAAAACAACAACAAAAAAACCCAAAACAACATGGCAAAAGTTTCTTTCACGAATGTCTCGGCTGTGCTATTTCATGTTGCAAAACAAGGGACACTGACAAGTTTCTCAAGTGCATTTGTAAGGCAGATATGGTGGAAGGTTTCCACAGTTTTGGTCATGATTTTAACAATTTGCGTGTGCCTATTAATTACATAAAAACATGTTACAATCTAAATACATTTTCTACAGTAAAAAGCAATGATTTGTTGCAGTGTTCAGCACCCTGGTTTTTACACTTTTTTGGAATGTGTGTCACCTGAAAAAAAAAAAAAATTCTGTCCAAAAATCGCTGTAAAAATACAGCCTTGGGTCATCTTTCAGCATCTATAAATCTCTGTAGCTGAAATTTATCAAGGGGCGCAGTCCTTCAGGTCATTTCCTGAAAGCCCAGTTTTTAGGAGTATTTCTTCTGCCTACTGCAAATAAGTTGAAAGAGGACCCGTTCCATGATGTTGCCTGAAATGCTGTGAAATGTACCCCCCCCCCCCCCCCATCTCTGGTGAGATCTAGCCGCCATAATTACTAAAGTAACATGTAAGTGATGCCTCATCAGATACTGAAGATAACAAGTCCTTCATTAACAACTTCTGGCTTGCACTTATTAAAGCTGCAGTTCTTCCAAGGAAAATAGGTTATCCAAATGATGTTTTCACTTTTCCTCCTTGCTGGAGAGCGGTATGTGATTTCTTCTCAAATCCTTGTGATCTACCACAGCTATTTCCTCTTCTCTTTTTCCTCCATGAAATCTGAGTGAAACCATGTGTCAAAACACCAGCGTCCCATCCAGCCCTGCAGAAACTATGCAGCTGGAGACAACCCCAGACCTGACCCACCCTTTTTTGTTATTATTTGACCTTTTTCTTGTCAGATCATCCATTCACTTCAGAAAAGAAAAGCTCGTTCACATCTGTATGGTCCACTAGCCATTTTTCTCCACAGTGTAGTAAAAAAAAAAAGCACCAAAATGAAACAGATAACAAAACTAATCTGAGAGTTTCTTTGTTTGTGTCGGACGTCTCGTGAAGACACTGAAATGGTGGATGTCCAAACAAGTGCACAAAACTGGACAACTTTTCATTTGTTTCCAGCTCAGCCAAGGAGAGAACTGACCAGACTCAACCGTATTGTGAATTATGCCTAAGAGCAGTCATACATTAATGGTAACTGGATCTGCTAAATTCAGTAGCACTGGACAATAATCTAATCAATGGCAGATGACTGGGAAAAGAAGCATCGGGTATGTTGGATTTCAATATGCCTGATCCTTTTGTGGTCAGGGGAAAAACTGCTGAGAGCACATTACCCACCTCGAGAGCGGCCTGGCATAGACTGACTGCCCTCTCCTCACTGAGAACACATGCACACTCAGCCAAGAAGGTATGTGTATGGGGGAGTCAGGAGAAATGTAGTTTGGCTAGTAGTCTATGGCTTTAAGATGAAACCTTTGCTCAGTCATATTAAAAATACTTGGTCAGCCTCCAACAATCAGTAGGTATATATTCAATAAGTATTTGTAGAGAGAAAAGGAAGAGGGAGGAAACCATCGCTGTAGCTACCAGGAAGACTACACCCAGGGAAGTGAGAGGACCAATGATAACTAATACAGGTGGCAGGAAGCTTCTGGAGCTCACGTTCAGTTGAGGCTTTAAATACTCTGAGACACCTCAGCGTTTCAGAGTAAAATATACCCGGCTGCAATCCCACAACCAGGCTCTGATTCATGCTGCCCGTGGTTCAGACAGCAAGAATCTGATCCCATGTTCCCTTTAAACTGTCGCGATCGAAGGCTGAGAGCAATGGTGGGTCAGGACTTATTATATAGTTCAGCCTTTTGATGAACTATAGAATAAGGTCCCTTAATGACCCTCATAAGAAAAAAAATACGTTGGCAGTCATTAAGTGGTTAACTTCGTCTCCTTCACAGATCAGCATGGAATAAATCTGAGAAATATCTGCAATTTCTAGTACATGGCCGGCCTTGGAACAATTGCATCATGAATCTCTTCCAAACCCATTGATCAGCTACGATTCCTAAATGTTGATCAGCCAATATTCACTCTCAGGTTTTCCTAGACAGTAATTTGCAAGGAGATTTTGTTATTAGAGACAAACCCTTTCAAGAAGGTCATGGGTCCGCCAGGTCTGGTTTCCAGTACTTCCATCAATTAGCTAATTTTGCATTGGAAAGTCAGGGCCAGCCAGGCAGATTCACAGCCGCAGTATGGCCGATCTTGTAATACAAGGAGAGATGGATAGACGAGCACAGAGTAGCTTTCCATTAAGGCCCCCCCGAGGTAACTACTAAGACTATCACCCCTCTAATATGTCCATATGTCTTTATAGAGCAGCATGAGAAAACCTCTAAAAGCCAAAAAGCAGGAACGGGTCCAAAACATTAACAAAACTTAGTCTTGGCCAGTTTTGGCTTAAGGGGTTTATAATTATTTTTTGTGACCAATGTAAAAATAACAAAATTAACTTACTCATCTAAGGTCCAAATGCCGCCTCTTCACCTCTGCCCCTAGTCTTTGCTGACAGGCTGCAGTGGTGACAGCACGACTACAGCATATGTGATTGTGGCAGCCAATCACTGGGCTCAGAAGTCTCATGCCAGCTATCTTGCCATCACTTTTGAGTCAAGTGATAGGCTGCAGAGGGTAAGTGCACTGTATTCTTTTAGTTGGGCTAACTTTAAGTAAAGGGAGTGTTTTAAAATAACACCCCCATTCTGAAGGAAAAGTCTGTTTTAATAGCTTTGGGTTATATAAACCATTCAGAAAATGAAGGCCGGACTCGCATATCTGTGTGTCGCGGTCCGAGTGTAGAAGGATGGATGCACGGACTGGCCGCTGGGCTCCTGACCAGAACAGCAGGAGGCTGTAGAGTTTGGGTAGCGAGTCCGGTGCTCAGGCCGTGCATCACAGATGTGGGAGTGCAACCTAAGCACCACGAATTAAACATTAAAATTAAGCCTCCACAATACAGCATCTCCAGCATAAATATAGTGGTGCTTCGGTTATTCATTCTACATTCACCATGACTCATTTTCGACATCACTCTCTGACATCGCTCAAGATGTCCTGCCAATATAGCCATCTGTTCAAATAAGAAAATGGAGATGTCCTGCATAATTGACTTATAATGAGAGAGACCACTCAAGAGGATAAGACATCCAAAATATACCAAAGATTTCATCGCACATTTATACAAACATGAGCAAAATGCATTTTTAATTAAAAGAATAAGTCCTGGAAATCATTGAGACTGAACCAAAATCTAGGAGTATAAGAGAAAATGGGAGCAATTCTGTAAGGAGAACCAGTTGAGAGGTAAAGGACGGCTAAAGGGAGGAGGTTAAGATAAGATTGCCGGGTCTGCAGTGCTGATTACGTTCACCCCCAATCAACGCACAAAAATTATTGTTACACACTGACGTTACGGGGGTAGCCAGGCATATTCATCCTGCATTGTGTATATTGTAGACTCTTTCATCCTTTGGATCCTTTGAATACAGAGTTTATCCGAGAAATTAAGAGTGAAAGATCAGTCCAGGAAGACAAAGGAGCAAATTTCTCTGATAATATAATTAACAAAGTCGCTTATTTCCATGTGTACTATGCATTAAAACAATTACTCTAAGTAGAGACAGATGAGACAAAACTGGAACTTTTTGGCAAATCACATGAGCTCTAGGTTCACAGATGTGAGACATGCTGGAGGCACAGTTATGTTCTGGGGCTGCTCTGCTGCATCTGGTACAGGGTGTCTTGAATCTATGCAGGGTACAATGAAGTCTCAAGACTATCAAGGGATTTTAGAGAGAAATGTGCTGCCCAGTATCAGAAAAGATCGGTCCAAGTCACAGGTTATGGGTCCTCCAACAGGATAATGACCCAAAACACAGCCATTTTTGGATGTTTTCAGCTAAGAGAAAAGCATTGGACTCTTCTGAAGTGGCTTCTATGAGTCCTGATCTAAATCCTATTGAACGTCTGTAGAGGAAGCTGAAACCTGCAGTCTGGAGAAGACGTCTTCACACCTGAGACCGCTGGAGCAGTTTGCTTATGATCAGCGCCCAAAATACTGTGCCTGTGCAGAGGACTCATTGAGAGATACAGAAATCGTTAGTTTGCAGTGATTCCCTCAAAGGTTGTGCAACAAAATATTAAAGTTAAGGTACCATCATTTTTATCCAGGGCATTTATTTTTTTTTTTCTGTTGAACCAATATTCAAAAAGCAAAGTATGATTTTCATTTTAAGACTTCTTTAAAGTCACTTTACACAGGAGGATTATCTGTGAAAGATTGTTCACAAAAGTGCTTGTCCAATTGCAAACACGACACCAATTAGCCGACCAACCAACCAAAATTCTAGTTTATCAACCTACAGATCTTTTAGACTGCATAACCGAGATGGGCATTATTCCATGTCACTATGGGGGTATGAAACGCTGTATTAGTGACCCTCTGACCCATTAAGGTCTTTCTCTACCAAGCGTCCCCTGATGAACCCCTTGAATGATGGGGAGAAAAAGCGTCGGGACAAAGGGATTAGGCATCTAGTTTTGAAGACTCCTTCTTGAGATAAGTGACATTCTGGGGGTTTTCTGTACATATGGTAGGCTATTTCTAGTTATTGTGCATCTTAGAGTGCTCTCATGTACCTTGGCTCTATTATATATGTGATATACATTTAAAAGGCTCGGGTTATCGTACAACATTACACATTTTTGTGCGTCCAACAATACTTTCATTTGAGACCACATTAGGGTGGTATATATTTATACCTTGTATATACACAGCAATAAAAAAATAAAGGGAGCACCAAAATACCACATCCTTGATATCACTGAATGAAATATTCCAGTTACAAATCTTTATTCATTAAATAGTGGAATGCATTGAGAACAATAAAACATAAAAATGATCAATGTAAACCAAAATGAATATCCCATGGAAGCCTTGATTTGGAATGCTACTCAAAATCATAGTGTAAAATCAAAATTACAGGCTGATCCAACTTCAGTGGAAATGATTTAAAGGGAATCTGTCACCCCCCTGGGCGATATCAGACCTCTACTAAGGCCATACAGGGTATAGAAAAGTAAATCTATACTTACCTGTATGGTCCATAACAGAGGTCTGATTGCAGAGAAATCTGGTTTTATAAAGTCCGTCTTCCAGAAGCTTGGCGTCCAGGGGACGCCAAGCAAACCCCTCTTATCTGCTTACTATCCCCCTAAATCGCTGCCTCTGTGCTAAATTACCATATTCCACCCCTCCCCCGCACGTCACAGGGTCCTGTGACAGGCCCTGTGACGTGCCCTGCTTTGCCTACCCTGCCGCGCATGAACAAAGAGCCGCTCCCATGGAGAGCGCTTTGTTTCCCTCCGGCCCCATTTGGGTGCGTACCGCTCCGCAGCCTTGCATTGCGCAAGTGACGGTGAGTCACTGAGACTTCCACTCCCGCTTGCAGTACGCAGCCAAACGGGGCCGGTGGGAAACAAAGCGGCGCTTCGCGCATGCGTGGGAGGGGTAGCAAAGCAGGGCACGTCACAAGGCCTGTCACAGGACCCTGTGACGTGCAGGGGGGGGGGGGGGGGGGATATGGTAATTTAGCACAGAGGAGGTGATTTAGGGGAATAGTAAGCAGATAGGAGGGGTTTGCTTGGCGTCTCCCGGACGCCAAGCCTCTGGAGAACAGACTTTATAGAACCAGATTTCTCTGCAATCAGACCTCTGCTATGGGCCATACAGGTAAGTATAGATTTACTTTTCTATCACCGGTATGGCCATAGTAGAGGTCTGATATCGCCCAGGGGGTGACAGATTCCCTTTAAGACAAGGAAATGATGCTCAGTATTGTGTGTGGCATCTAGGTGCCTGTATGACCTCCCTACAACGCCTGGGCATGCTCCTGATGAGGCAGCCGATGTTCTCCTGAAGGATCTCCTCCCAGACCTGGATTTGGTCTCACAATGGGTCTGAGGATCTCATCCTGGTACCCAATGGCTGTCAGGGTACCTCTAGCTAGCACATGGAGGGCTGTGCGGCCCTCCCAAAGAAATGCCTCCCCACACCAGTATTGACCCACTGCCAAACCGGTCATGCAGCAGAACGTTGCAGGCAGCAGAACATTCTCCACGGCGTCGTCTCCAGAATCTGTCATGTGCTCAGTGTGAACCTGCTCTTATCCGTGAAGAGCACAGGACGCCAATGTAGAATCTGCCAATCTTGGTGTTCTATGGCAAATGCCAATCCCCCTGCATGGTGTTGCACTGTGAGCCCAACACCCACTTGTGGACGTCGGGCCCTCATACCACCCTCATGGAGTCCATTTCTGACAGTTTGAGCAGACACATGGATGTTAGTGGCCTACTGGAGGTCATTTTGCAGGGCTCTGGCAGTGCTCCTCCTGTTCCTCCTTGCACAAAGGAGGAGGTAGCGGTCCAGCTGCTGGATTGTTGCCCTCCTACGGCCCGCTCCACGTCTCCTGGTGTACTGACCTGTCTCCTGGTACAGTATCTGCTCCATGCTCTGGACACTGTGCTGACAGACACAGCTACCCTTCTTGCCACAGCTCGCATTGATGAGCCATCCTGGATGAGCTGCACTACCTGAGCAACTGCTGTGGGATGTGGACACCTTCTCATGCTACTGTACCTCTAGGGGTGAGAGCAATGAAAAAAATGCAAAAGTGACCAAAACAGCAGCCAAAAAGGATGAGAACAGAAAAATGGTCTGTGGTCACTACCTGCAGAACCACTCCTTTATAAAAGGTGTCTTGCTAATTATCTATCATTTCTACCTGTTGTCTATTCTATTTGCACAACAGCAGAAGAAATTGATTCACAATCAGTGTTGCTTCATAACTGGACAGGCTGATTTCACAGAAATGTGATGGACTTGGACTTACATTTTGTTAAGTGTTCCCTCTATCTTTTTGAGCAATGTATTTATTGTCTAGCACAGGTGACATTAGGCCTTGCTTAGGGATTGCTGATGTTGAGTGGGAGTGCCATGTCGACTATTTAGCGTGCCAACCTCAGCGGTTAGGTAGGCTAAAAGTTCTGTAGGGCCGATAAGGGTCTGTTAGCGATAGAACTGATAATCCCTGTATGCACTCCTAATGTCTAGTATCTGTTTTATATATAAATAATAATAATAATAAAAGAATGTTTTGTATATTGACATAGTTTTAAACAGTAATCTTACATTCTTAGGGTTTTTTTTCTTCTTTGGTTTTAATATTGTGGGACCCCACATTGTATATTTGCACTTTCCTTTTTCCTTTAGTTTATCACCCCTCATAACCAGGCGATGCACTTCCAACAATACACCCAATATAATAAGAACGAATGTAAAGTAACGTCACATACACAATGCAACTATGACCACAGCAGTAGAGACAGACTATCTCAGCCGAAAAGGAAGCGAAGGATCAGACAAATCTCCTCACAATATTGTCCTTGTGTTTATGGCCAAACCTGCCATTCTTCTCACAATGCAGCTGACTCCGGAGACATCTAGGCGCCTGAACTTATTATTCTATTTAAAGGAATAAATGAAGATTTGCAGCCGCCCACACTGGAGAGCCAGTCTTAGCTTTAAATGAACCCTTGAAGGTCCAGGAAATTTTTCGTTCTGCACTTCCATTTTTCTTACCTTTTTCCAAGAGCCATAACTTAAATAGACGTTTGGGTTTTTGGTTTTTTTTGCAAGAAAAGTTGTAGTTTTGAATGACCACATTCATTCTGCCATATAATGTACAGAAAACAGTGAAAAGAAGTCCAAATGGGATGAAATGTAATTCCGCTATTGCTTTATGGGCTGTGTGTTAATAATGATGTGGAAATATGATTGTCCATGTCAAGTCCCTTAGGAGGGAGTTGATCTCTTAGGCTGTATGCCCACGTTGCGTATTACAAGCGTATATGCTGTGGAATTTCCGCAGCGTAAACGCTTGTAAAACGCATGTATATCCGCACCCCATGGTCCCCAATGGCATTCCGCAATGTCAATGCCCATGCTGCGGATTTTTCGGCAGCGTATATGCTGCGGTCAAAAATCCGCAGCATGTTCATTAATTTTGCGTTTCTGCATGCGGAATCAATGTGCGGATGGTACCCAAGTCTGGAGGAGAGGAGACTCTCCTCCAGACCTGGGTACCAAAGAACCTGTAAAAAAGAGAATAAAATAAAGTTTATACTTATCTTCTGATGTTTTCCCTCCGTCGCGCTGTTGTGTGAAGGACCTGCCACGTCATTGAGTCATGTGACCCATCACATGACTCAATGACGTCACCGCAGGTCCTGCACACAACAGCGTGAGCAGCTCAAGACTCCGGACTGGGCAGAGAATGCATCGAAAGGTGAGTATAAACTTTATTTTTTTATTTTTTACCATTCTGATTCTTTTTTTTTAACTATTACTTGGTCACACTATATAAATCCATGCCGGTTGCATGGATTTTTATAGTGTGAACAAGTTGTCAAGCACTTTTCCAAGTGATGCTTAAATCACTTGGAGAAGTGCTTGATAACCCGCATGCGGAAATGCATGCAAAGATGCTGCAAAGACGCCTCACAAACACTTCCACCTGGCGGGAAAACGGCATGTAAAATCCGCATGCGATTTTCCCGCCAGGGAGAAGACTAAAAAATATGCTTCAGTTCCGCAACGTGGCCTTATAACACAGTATCAAAAAGGGGGCAGAAACATGAGTATTTTACGCTACGTTTTTCCTGCCAAGAGATGCAGACCTTTCTGCAACAAATACTTAGACTGACTGTACACGATGAAGAAACGCATTAAAACTGCTTGGTAATAGGTCTGCCATGTATAGCAATGGTAATCCGCATGTGCTGTGCACATGATGCGGTAATTTCTGCTCCGGATTACCATTGCCGCAGCAGGATCATTTCTAGCACGATTCCGCCACAAATTTGCGCCCATCGACTTGCATTGAATCGCAGCAAACCCGCATGTATATTATCTATACATGTGGATTTGCTGCGTTTCAATGAAAATCAATAGGCGCAAAATCGCACCGGAATCGCGCTGTGTGGTACCCGGGTCGGGAGAGGAGGCTGCCATGCCTCTCATCCGACCAATGCTCTGGCTGATAACAGCGAGAGCAGCGTGAATGGGAGGAGCAGCAGTCTGCTCTTCCCAGCCCGCAGTAGTACATCAGCGACCATCAGCTGATCGGTGACGTCAGCGATCACCTGATGGTCACGCGACCATCAGCTGGTTGCTGACGCTGGTAATTAGCTGATCGGTCTCATGACCGATCAGCTGATTGCTCACCGTGGGAACATTTGCAAGAATGTTTCCACAGTGGGAAACTCACCGGGGCTCATCATCTGATGAACCCCAGTGACCTCCTGCAGCCTGTATACTGGGGTGATTTTACACCCCTGTCAGTATACATTGCTGTACTCTACAGCTGTGACATCAGTGATTTCTAGTATTCATGGCCCCTTCCATGGCTATTAATATCAGCCGGCAGCTGTCTAGTTTAGCCTTTGCTGGTTAGATTTTATAGGGGTACCTAACATCAAATTTTCTGGGGTCCCCCTGTAATCTAGCCAGTAAAAGCTAAACAAACAGCTGTGGGTTGATATTAATAGCCAGGGAACATTTTGGCTAATGGCCCCTTCCCCGGCTACTAATATCAGCCCTCAGCTTTCCCTCTGCTGGTTATAAAAATGACGTGGGAGCCCACACCATTTTTTTTAATTTTAGGCTCTGCCCATAATTCAGATGTAGCAGCGCTTTAGACACAAATTTTTGCTGCGTCAAAAACGTTGCATTCTATTGAACGTAGGTAAATCCACATGTGTTCACTGAACCATGCAGATTTACAGCATTCAATACATTCTGGTGGTCAAATTTCTGTGGTGGAGACTAGCGACTCTGCAAGAGAATTTGATATGCTGTGGTCCTGAAAGATGCGTCGCATGTCGGTGTCAACGGGTGATTCGCAGCCTCTGATGCACGCATAGTGGACATGGAATTTCTAGAGATCCCATCCACTATGCTGTAACATTTACTAAATGTAACATTTACATAAACTTTAATTAAAGTAAAGAAACACACAGACAAATACAACAGACCAATTCTTTAATCATTTAAATGAACCAATATACTCACCCCAGTTCTTATGGTAATCCAAGGGCTTAAGCAATGCCCCACCAACTTTATTTAGCTCCAAAAAGCATTCATCGATGTACAAAAACGCATCAAAAAACGCAAGTAAAAACGCATGCGTTTTTTTCTGCCAGGGAGAGGCAAAAACACTCAGGAAATTTCTGCTTCAAATCCTGAATGTGGGCACATAACCTTCAGGTAAAAAACTAGTGTGTGAGGAAGGCATCTGCTGCCTGGTACCCAGCGTTTCTTATCAGAAGAATCTCTGAATGAGGAGAGGGGTATCAATGACTGGGACCCTTTCCTGCTAGGAACAATAGATCGAATTACACAGAATGACACACCCCAACAATATGGCATTCCAAGAAACAAACGAAGATACAGATAAAAAGCAATTATTATTTTATACCAAAATCATTCCAATCATTGACCTTCTATAACCGTGATAACCAGGGGCAGCACATATCAGCTGACAGGTTTCCTTTCAAAAATGAAAAACGCTCTAATTGTTTACTACAAGGTTGTTTTTTATAGCTTTGCTAAGTTAGTCCCAGATGGAAGATGCAAGTAACTTTAAACAGGCCCCCTGAAAAAGCAAAAATGAAGGGACGTTTCTTCTGCCGCCTCCGATGCAGGGAACTTTAGTTGTTGACTGGGAGTTTCATAGGGCAGGAAAATACAGAAAAAGAACAGCTGCGCTTAGGCAATCCTGCATCCCCTTACTCTGACTTCCTGCAGCCAGGACCCCCACTGTTGAGGAGCTGATGGTACAGGACATCCTACAGTGAGAAAACCACTTGGGTAAGGCAAAATGCAAACAGTGAATAATCCGCTGTGGATTTGAGCGGAGAGCAATATGGACTCAGCAGGTTTTGCCCTACAGTTGCAAAGTACGGATTCACACATCTGACTTCCACGAAACAGATTGTGATTGTAAGACTGGTCACAAGTCTCTAGAACCAAACTCCTCAGTCTCATATACACTTAGAGGATGTTGAGTCTGGGTGAGGAAACCAGATATCACAGTCTATACCAAAACTGTGAATGTCAGATATGTAAAACGGACCTGAGGAAGGACCTAACCAGGCCAGAAAAGGGTTTTAAATTGACACAAAGACAGATGCACAAGGTGAGAACAAAATCCACAGCTGTCCAAGTATTGCACTGTAGGAAGTACTTCTCTTACTCGTCTATGACAGAATAAGAAATTCATAGAAAGTTCTGTTTTCATCAGGATCTATGTAATAAAGTTTCACAAATTGTCTGAGAAGTCTGAACTGGAAATTTCCATCTGCACAGAGAAATGATGGAAACAGGACACAGCTTTCTCGGGTCTGGTAAGCCTCAGTGCTATTTTCCAGAGGACGACCTGTTTTCCAATGTCTGCCAATTACAAAGCAACGTAACAGTCTGTGACATTATACATAAAAAACACACAAAACTAGTGCAAGAAGGTAACAAATCAGCACGTACAAAGCAGATAGCAATGCATCTCATTCTACTATGGGCCTAAAGACATTAAAGCAGACATTTTTTTCACCTGCAAAATAGACACAGTCCGTTGAATTTATTTTTACTTAAATGTCTATTTTGAGCTAAAAAAATTTAATTGGGTCTCATTAAAAATGTTAGAGGTGGCTGGTTCTAGAATGAGTTAACTGAGAATTTGTCAGTGAGTTCTTCTTATAGGAGAGTTAAAGGGGTCGTCCGGTCACAACATGCTGATGGCGCATCACATAATAAATCACCATGTGGGAGTGCGACACTCAGCACCAATCAGCTGCCACAAGCCCCAGCGGTGGCCAGATGTAAACGCTGACCAGACCTGCAGAGTGCAGCTACATGGAATGTGTAGGAGCTGATCTGCTGGACATTGAATGGATCTTCATTTTGCAGCACTGTTTAAATTTGTCGGCCGCCAGAGCAAATATCAGTGGGGGTATTGGGTGACAGACAACCAAAAATGATTATCTATCACGTGGATAGGTCATTAATATGTTGTAATTTGACAATTCTTTTAAAAGGGGTTGACTGCTACTCTGCTACTTAACAAATCGTAATTATTGGGAAAAATTAAAAAAATAAAATGATGAATAGTGACCTGCTTGTCCAGCCCCACACCTTCATACTCAGCAGGTGTTCCTCACCAGTCTCCTGGCTTCATCCTGTGATCAGAGGACATCTGGCCATCACCAGAGAAGCTAAGCACTCCACTCAAGAGAAGAGATAAAGCCATAAGAGCTGATTAGCACCACTGGCATCAGGACTTTTCACACCCACTGACTTGGTTGGCAGGAGAAAAAGAAAAAAAACAAAGGGCAATGAATATCCTTTCCTGGCACAACATTAAAAACACAAGGCCTGAATGTAACACACTGATAAAGAGTGCTTGTCAAACACAGCACAAATACATCTGGAAACCTAGGGGATTATACAATTACTTATTCTACCTGACTGAACAAAAGAACAACCAGAACCGTGGGCAATGCCTTCATAGTGGATTATACTGGATGCCAGAGAAATACACAGATAACAGAGGGGCTTCACTTTGATAGACTGGCAGGTACAGATTACCAGTCTATCATCTCCAAGTTCACCTTTCACTCTAACATCATTAGTATGTAGGTAACAGGCAGGGAGGAATATGGTTAATGCAAATAAGTATTATATAATGGTATAAACACTAGTACACCGAATGCTGTCATCTTCCTAGATCAGTGATTTATAGCAGAGGTCCTGTGATGTTCCAGACTAGAAGATTGTGTCAATCCCAGTCCTCACTTCTGGATTCCTAGTGTTTCCATATCCTTAGTAGCATAACTAGTGGAGGGCTACAGGGTGGAGGGCTACAGGTGGAGGGCTCCTAGTCCTGCTTCCTGCAAAGCCGCTCAGCATCTTCTCAGTGGTACCAGCACCACAATCACATCATCATGGCACCTGGGGGACAGCATGAGAATACCGGGAGGTGATTATTCTTTATAGGGGCAACATGGGCTTGTTTACGCATCAGAGAACAGAATGAGGCAATGTATTTATTAAGGAGGAATAGGGTCACCATGTCAGCCTCTAATGCACGGTATACTAGTGTTCAGGAGGCAGTGTTTGGCATACGGCATGGATTTATACAGTGTGAACCGTAAAAATTAAAACAAATAAAGCTATACTCACCCCCGAGGCCCGGCGTGGCTGCAGCGCTCGTTCCTGTCTGGTTCCCGGCTGCCGGCATATCGCGAGACAGAGCGGTGAAGGGCCTGCGGTCACATGACTGTGACGTCACCGCAGGTCCTCAAGCGATGCCGGCATTCAGAGAAAAGCCTTCGGAAAGGTGAGTATAAACTATTTGTTATTTTATTCTTTTTTTACAGGTACAATGGTACCCAGGTCTGGATGAGTCTCCTCTCCTCCAGAACTGGGTACCATCCGCACATAGAGACGCATAGAAGCCGCTTGTACAAATGTACAGTCGCGGTTTCTATGCGTTTCAATGCAAGTCAATGGCGGGAGTTCCGCTGCGCTTCCGCAAAATTAAATGACATGCTGCGGATTTTTGTACGCAGCATAAACGCTGCGGAAAAATTCGCAGCATGTGCATAGAACATGCGGAATCCCCTTGGGGACCATGGGGTGCAGATTACCTAGCGTTTTACAAGCGTTTCCGCTGCGGAAATTCCACAGCATAAACGCTTGAAAAACGCTACGTGGGCACGCAGCCCAGCACCCATGCAGCGCTGCAGCACACACCGGGGCCTCGGAGGTAAGTATAGCTTTATTTTTTTTAATTTTTACGGTTCACACTGTATAAATCCATGCTGTTTGCATGGATTTATACAGTGTGACCTAGTTGTCAAGCACTTTCCAAGTGATGCTATCGCCTGGAAAGCGCTTGTCAATCTGCATGCGGAAACACATGTGAATCCGCATGTGGATCCGCATGTATTCTGCAGGAAAAACGCATGCACAATCTGCATGCGTTTTTTCTGCCAGGGAGATGCAGAAATGCTGCAGAAATTTTCTGCTTCATTTCTGCATCGTGGGCACATAGCCTATAGGGAATATAATACTGTAGAAATTACACCTTCGTGTCCTAATCACTGCCTCCGTTCTGCAGGAACTGAGGTTTGATCAAACATACTAATTAGGGGGATGGGTTCACTCAGTGGCCAAAAGACATTGTGCATCGCTCCACCCAGGGGATTTGCACTTCCTGCCTCCCTCGCTGGTGGCTGACAGCGTGGCTGGCTTGAGCTCTGTGCAGACAGTGATCATACCACCCAGGCCAATGCTGTCAATCACCAGTTAGGAAGGAGGGAAATGTAAATCCAGTGGACAGAACAATGAATTAAATAGCAGCGTTCTACATTACAAGCAGAGTGGATGGGATTTATAGAAATCCCATGCCCACTGTGCTTCTATTTGACCCTGCATAAATTCACCTGTGGTGTGGGTTTACGAGCTGCAGCATGTCAAATACTGTTGCGGAGACGCCAGCCTCCGTATCCGAAACGTCCACAATAGAATGTATCGGATGCGGTAAATCCACACTGTTCACTGAACACATGCGGATTTAACTGCGTGATTAGAACTCAGCGTTTTGGACGCAGTGAATATACGCTATTTCCTGATCGTGGGCACATAGCCTAAAGGGAATCTGTCAGCTGACACATGCTGCCCAAACCACGGGCAGCATGTATCAGCCACTGGCAGTTGTATCCCAGCCAAGTATGTTTGTCTCTAAAACGCACCAGCTACATACTTTTGATAGCTGCTGGGGACCCAGACAGGCCACTGACTAGTCGTACAGGCGAGTGCCAAGCGGCTTCTCCACGCCGACTGACAATGACGGACAAGTGGGTGGGGCAAAGCCGCCGGCGACCCACTCATAACTAGTCAATAGCGAGACTGGGTCCCCAGCAGTAATAAAAGGTATGTCTTTCTCTGAAATGCTGCAGAGTTTCAGAGACAAACATACCTATCTTGGATACGACAGTCAATGGCTGATCTATGCTGCCCATGGTTTGGGCACAGTTGCAGACAGGTCCCCTTTAAAGGCCGTCTGCAGCTCTTAAACCGTATAAAATAAGCACATGTGAAATAGGCCTAATGCTGCAGCAAAGAATAAAACGCTTTTTTAAATCAGCCACATGGCAATGAAAGGTAACAGCCCAGTGATCCAGTGATGGACTTCTTTGCTTTTTGCACAAAAGATGAATCATTCTGCAAATTTACAGGAGTCTGTAAGAAGTTAAGATTCTTACTTCCATTTTACAGTTACATTTTGGTGCAAATAGTTTTCAGTGATTTAAAGAGATTATGTATTATTACTTGTTTTTGGCTTTTGCAAACAAATATTCAGAGGGGAATCCCAAAAGGTAATATTTTTTTCTCCAGGAGAAACTTAATCATGAAACACTTGGGAAATACTGTCCTAAATAGAGAATTGAAGTATTAGACAATACACAGGGGTGGACAAATAGCGTAGAGCTCTAGTATGAACTAGTGTTTTGTTATTTTGTTTAAATCTAAAAAGGAAAAAAAGTTCTACAGCTGCAAAGTTCCAGAAAACAAAGGAAAACACTAGTAGGCGAAGGACTGACTGACCAGAGGTTTCTCCGGATGGATTAACGGGGATCAGAAAGGCTGGATTTCAAATGGTCTGATCCTATTATTTCTCCCATTATACAGGTCGCCAAAGGTGTCTTGAAGCAGCTGGTCTCAAAGACTCCACAGAAACACGGAATAGCCAGTGGCATTAAGACCGCACGGCCATCACCTTTCTGATGTCTGAAGTCAGCATCTGTTCTGAAGAATATTACCCCCACCCAATGACTGATATCCAAAAAAACAAAATACTAACTTGGTTGTGAAATAGTTAAGAAGTGCTATGAGGGGTTCTGCACTACTAGTCACAGCTGGTGCTGTCTTCACTTCTGCTTTCCCTCCAGGGGTTTTCCAGGCTGTGATCAGAACCAGCACAACATATTACACATTTCTAGTGGCAGAAAACCTCTGCGCCTGCAACAAAAAGGTCTGAGATGCCAGGCTTCATCTGTCATGATCAACGTACTAGAATTCACATGAAGTCCCCTACATTGTTCAGAGCTATACTGTACCATCAGTGTACACTGGTATCATGGTGGTATTATATTCTGGGCATTCTGTGCAGCTAATAATCTAAGAAATTATAATCTACAACCAATATCACTATGCCTTGTGCCGCAACAGAAATCAGACAGGAATCACAGGGCCCGCAGTGTGCCACCATACAGCTTTCTGTACGTTCCTGCCTTAGGCATGAGGCCTGTGGTGAAGCTGAGCAAAGGGTACGAACAGCAACTCTGTCTGCCAGAAGTACTTCCATCTCCTGCATACCCCACTCACACCTGGACATCGGGAGGGGGTCCAGCCGTTGGTCTATACCCCACCCAGCAAGCATCATGCACATCTTATTACTTCTTACAGTGCAAACCCTCCACCACCAGGAGATGGGGCAAATGAGCACTTGAATTTGGGGGAATACGAAGGTCTTCGGCTCACTCACCCGCCTCCTATATATGGGCTATGGCTGCACAGAGCAGCCACAAAGTAGGACCCTACCTGAAGGGTCCCACCATGTAAGCAATAATTAGGAGTAAAAAAAAGGCACGGGGATACAACAGACACTGTATTAAGCATGATAATATTTCACCATGGTACCATCATAATGTTTTGGACCTCCACCACCCTTTCCTTAAAATATAAAATAATCAAAATACAGAGTCAGCCATAACGCTCTCTAAGTGCATATTATTACATGGATCTGAATTGTAAGGGGCAATAATCATCTGTAGATCACATCACATGTCCGGATTTTAGTCAGTATTCTGCATTATTATTTGTAAAAAAAAAAAAAGCCCACCAAATCAAAGCGTGGGGAGAATAAAACGTAACCTTTACTTTATCTACTTAGCACTGATATCCTAACTACACTTAGACAAAGAGCACATACAATACAATGATACCAGGGTACTCATCAGGAATGTCTTTGCTAGGGCCATCTGTTAGACAATACCCGTAAGATGACACTCAATGTCATCGCATGTATCGGGCATTCTCCGTATGTTTAGCGGCATTGTATCAGCCACGATACATGCAGCCACAGCTACCCGAGCATGCCGGCTCCTCTATCCAAACACGAGCACGCTCGCTCATCCCTAATAATTATATAGGAGCAGATCAGCAAAAATCTGTGTCTGGAGCACACCACAGCGCATATCACAGCCATTAGTTAGTGACATTTGTCCCTGGGTGACACAGAGGAGTGGGGCTCTGCTTGTGGGGGTCAACAGTTGGTTCCAAGCCACAGAAGTTACTGCATGGAAAATTTACACTGAATATAATAAAAAGTCTTCACATCCCTGCTAAAATGGCAGATTTTTGTTATGTAAAAAAAAAAAATCATACCAAGAAGAATCATTTCAGAACTTTCTCCACCTTTAATGTCACCCACGTTATGAACAAATCTAGTAAAAAAACAAATCTTTTTGGGTGGATAAAGAAAAATAAAGAACTTAAATAATGTGGTTGCATAAATAGGCACACCCTTAACCTAATACTGAGGTCCTCTTTGAATTTAGGAGAGCATTTGGTCTTTTTGGGTAGGGGGTCTATCAGCATGGCACATCTAGAATTGCATTGTTTGCCCACGCTTCCTTACAGTAGAGCTTCAAATCTGTCATCTCCTGAGCACAGCGCCCTCTTCAGGCCACCCAGATTTTCAAATGGGATTCAGCTTTGGCTGGGCCATTGCAAGGTCTTGATCTTCTTCTGGTGAATCTGTTCTTTAATTGACTTGGAGATATGCTTAGAGTGATTTGCTTGCTGAAAAGTTAAATTTCTCTTCGTCTTAAGCTTTTAAGCAGAGGCCTGAAGGCTTTGAAGCTAAATTGACTGATATTTGGAACTGGTCATAATTCCATCCCACCTTGACTTTGCACCAAATATAAACCTTTTGGAATTATGGGCAAAAAGTTTGGTCTTGGTCTCATCAGACCATAACAAGTTTTCCCACATGCTGTTGGCAGACATGATGTAGATTTTAGCGAAACATTCCAGGCTTGGATGTTTTTCGAAGGCCACGGCCCCACTATCAGTATTTGCTCAGTATTCGGTCAGTATTTTTTCTCAGGAGTGGGAGCCAAAACCAGGTGAGAAACAATCAGAGAAAAGGTAGAATAGAAACAAGTCACCAATTCTGCATTTATCACCCACTCCTGGTTTTGGCTCCCACTCCAGAGAAAAAATACTGACCGAATACTGATAGTGGGGCCGTGGCCTAAAGTAAAGGCTTCTGTATTGCCACCCTAACTCACAGGTCAAACATATAGTGGCATGTAAAAGTTTGGGCATCCCTGGTAAAAATTACTGTTATTGTAAACAGTTAAGCAAGTTGAAGATGAAATGATCTCTAAGGGGCCTAAACTTAAAGATGACACATTTCCTTTGTATTTTAGGCAAAATATATATATATATATTTTTTCATCTTTTATATTTTCAAAATTACAAAAAGGAAAATAGGCTGATGTAAAAGTTTGGGCACCCTTGGATATTTATTGCTCAGATAACTTTGACCAATGTTTCAGACCTTAATTAGCCTGTTAGGGTTACGGCTTGTTCACTATCATCATTAGGAAAGGCCAGGTGATGCAATTTTCCCAGCTTTAAAAAAAACCCAGCCTCCTCTGACCTTGTGCCAAAAACAGCAGCCATGGGTTCTTCTAAGCAGCTGCCTAGCACTCTAAAAATGAAAATGGTGGAGGTCCACAAAGCAGGAGAATGCTATAAGAAGATAGAAGAGCATTTTCAAGTTGCCCTTTCCTCAGTTCAAAATGTAATTAAGAAACGGCAGTTACAAGGAACAGTGGAGGTCAAGATACGGTCGGGAAGACCAAGCAAAATTTCAGTGAGAGCAGCTAATAGGATTGCTAGAGAGGGAAATCAGAAACCCCGCTTGACTGCAAAAGACCTTTAGAAAGATTTAGACTCTGGAGTTGTGGTATATTGTTCTACTGTTCAGAGACACCTGCACAAATATGGCCTTCACGGAAGAGTTACCAGAAGAAAACCTCTTCTGTGTCCTCACCATAGCATTCAGTGTCAGAGGTATGCAAAAGAACATCTAAACAAGGCTGAAGCATTTCGGGAGTAAGTCCTGTGGACCAATGAGGTTAAAATCGAATTCTTTGGCCACAACGATCAAAAAGTATGTGGGGAGAAAAAAGGGCACAAAATTTCAGGAAAAGAACATCTCGCCACCCATTAAGCATGAGGGTGGATCAATCATGCTTTGGGGTTATGTTGCAGCCAATGGCACGGGGAAGATTTCACGGGTAGCGGGAAGAATGGATTCAATGAATTTTTAGCAAATTCTTTATGCAAACATAACACCATCGGTAAAAAAAAAGCTGAAGTTGAAAAGAGGATGGCTTCTACAAATGGATAACATCAAAATCCACAATAGATTACCTCAAAAGGCGCACACTGAAGGTTTTACAATGGCCCTCACAGTCCCCTGATCTTAACATCACTGAGAACCTGTGGCTAGACCTCAAAATAGCAGTGCATGCAAGACGACCCAGGAATCTCACAGAACTAGAAGAATTTTCCAAGGAAGATTGGATGAAAATCCCTCAAACATGAATTGAGAGACTCTTGGCTGGCTACAAAAACCATTTACAAGCTGTGGATACTTGCAAAAGGGGTCGCTACTAGGTACTAACCATGCAGGGTGCCCAAACGCTTGCATCAGCCAATTTTCCTTTTTGTAATTTTAAAAATGCAAAAAAAATTACAATATTTTGTTTGCCTAAAATACAAAAGGAAATATATAATCGTTTTAACGTTAGCCCTTTTAGAGATCATTTCATCTTCGACTTGCTTAACTATTCACAATAACAGTAATTTTGAACAGGGGTGCCCAAACTTTTACATGCCGTTGTATAAAGAATACAGGAGATTGTTGTCACACGCAGTACACAACCAGTCCTTGCCATAAATTCATGCAGCTCCTTTAATGTTGCTGTAGGCCTCTTTTCAGGCTCATGGATTAATTTTCTTTATGTCTTTTCATTAATTATTGTGAGAGGTCCAGTTCTAGATAATGTCACTTGTGCCAAATTAAAGCCACTTCTTGATGACGTCTTTACAGTGTTCCATGATATATCTAATTCTTTGTAAAAAAAATTGTACCTTTCTCCTAATTGATAACTTTCAACATTGAGATGCCTTTGCTGTGTTGTAAACTGTTTATGGACCATAATATGTTGTAAAATGCAACTAAGAAAATGTCAGGAAAATCCTACTAGCACAGCTAAACTTTATACGGGTTTAATAAAATCACTGTAAATGATGGCAGCTATGCACAGACTACTATTTAACATAGGTTTACATGTAATTGGCTAATTCTCAACACAAACACATCCCCAATTATAAGTGGGTGTTCACACTTATGCAACCACATTATTTTAACGCTCAAAATTATTTCAATGGACTTTTACAGATTATGGGTTTCATTAAAGGTGGAAAAAAAATCAGACATGACGCCTCTTGAAAAAGCTCACGCGAAACGCGCGTCGAGGCCTCCTTGTACTATAGGCACCTACCCTCTTGTGGTCCCTGCACCACCTGTGACATTATTTCTTGGGGTAAGCGATTACTGTTCTATGCATGCTATGTATGTTGGAAGCTAATATAGAGTATGAGACTGTGTTGTTATTATCCCAATTTTATCTATGTCACAACTATTTAAACACCTTACCCCTTACTATTCCTATGTATCCTTATGTTCCATTCCTCTCCTATTGTTTGGTTTGATGTCAGGAGGATCTAGGGACGTTCATTTGTAGCCCTATGTGATTGGTATATGTCTTCACATTTTTGGGCTGGAGACTAAATGGGGTTTTGTTGATCCGCATGTCTGCACTTTATACTATGTATTTATCTATATGATATTTTAATGATTTATAAATAAAGTTATTTTTATGCCAGCACACTCGTTTCTTCTTCAGTTTCTTTATGATTCTTCTTGGCATGATTTTTTTAACATGACAAAACCTAGTATTTCAGCTGGGGTGTGCAGACTTTTTAAATCCACCGTATAACCAAAGTGTGTATGTATGTGTGTGTGTAATATATTATATATATATATATATATATATATATATATATATATTAGTACAGACCAAAAGTTTGGACACACCTTCACATTTAAAGATTTTTCTGTATTTTCATGACTATGAAAATTGTACATTCACACTGAAGGCATCAAAACTATGAATTAACACACGTGGAATTATATACTTAACAAAAAAGTGTGAAACAACTGAAAATATGTCTTATATTCTAGGTTCTTCAAAGTAGCCACCTTTTGCTTTGATGACTGCTTTGCACACTCTTGGCATTCTCTTGATGAGCTTCAAGAGGTAGTCACCGGAAATGGTCTTCCAACAATCTTGAAGGAGTTCCCAGAGATGCTTAGCACTTGTTGGCCCTTTTGCCTTCACTCTGCGGTCCAGCTCACCCCAAACCATCTCGATTGGGTTCAGGTCTGGTGACTGTGGAGGCCAGGTCATCTGGCGTAGCACCCCATCACTCTCCTTCTTGGTCAAATAGCCCTTACACACCGTGGATGTGTGTTTGGGGTCATTGTCCTGTTGAAAAATAAATGATGGTCCAACTAAACGCAAACCGGATGGAATAGCATGCCGCTGCAAGACGCTGTGGTAGCCATGCTGGTTCAGTATGCCTTCAATTTTGAAAAAATCCCCAACAGTGTCACAAGCAAAGCACCCCCACACCATCACACCTCCTCCTCCATGCTTCACGGTGGGAACCAGGCATGTAGAGTCCATCCGTTCACCTTTTCTGGATCGCACAAAGACACGGTGGTTGGAACCAAAGATCTCAAATTTGGACTCATCAGACCAAAGCATAGATTTCCACTAGTCTAATGTCCATTTCTTGCGTTCTTTAGCCCAAACAAGTCTCTTCTGCTTGTCGCCTGTCCTAAGCAGTGGTTTCCTAGCAGCTATTTTACCATGAAGGCCTGCTGCACAAAGTCTCCTCTTAACAGTTGTTGTAGAGATGTGTCTGCTGCTAGAACTCTGTGTGGCATTGACCTGGTCTCTAATCTGAGCTGCTGTTAACCTGCGATTTCTGAGGCTGGTGACTCGGATAAACTTCTCCTCAGAGGCAGAGGTGACTCTTGGTCTTCCTTTCCTGGGGCAGTCCTCATGTGAGCCAGTTTCTTTGTAGCGCTTGATGGTTTTTGCAACTGCACTTGGGGACACTTTCAAAGTTTGCCCAATTTTTAAGACTGACTGAATTTCATTTCTTAAAGCAATGATGGCCACTCATTTTTCTTTACTTAGAATTTGTATTATGGCAAGAAAAAAGCAGCTAACAGTCTATTCAGTGGGACTATCAGCTGTGTATCCACCAGACTTCTGCACAACACAACTGATGGTCCCAACCTCATTTATAAGGCAAGAAATCCCACTTATTAAACCTGACAGGGCACACCTGTGAAGTGAAAACCATTTCCGGTAACTACCTCTTGAAGCTCATCAAGAGAATGCCAAGAGTGTGCAAAGCAGTCATCAAAGCAAAAGGTGGCTACTTTGAAGAACCTAGAATATAAGACATATTTTCAGTTGTTTCACACTTTTTTGTTAAGTATATAATTCCACATGTGTTAATGTACAATTTTCATAGTCATGAAAATACAGAAAAATCTTTAAATGAGAAGGTGTGTCCAAACTTTTGGTCTGTAATGTATATCTATGTATATACACTGCTCAAAAAAATAAAGGTAACACTTAAACAACAGAATATAACTCCAAGTGAATCAAACTTCTGTGAAATCAAACTGTCCACTTAGGAAGCAACACTGATTGACAATCAATTTCACATGCTGTTGTGAAAATGGAATAGACAATAGATGGAAATTATTGGCAATTATCAAGACACCCTCAATAAAGGAGTGGTTCTGCAGGTGGGGGCCACAGACCACATCTCAGTACCAATGCTTACTGGCTGATGTTTTGGTCACTTTTGAATGTTGGTTGTGCTTTCACACTCGTGGTAGCATGAGACGGACTCTACAACCCACAGAAGTTGCTCAGGTAGTGCAGCTCATCCTGGATGGCACATCAATGCGAGCTGTGGCAAGAAGGTTTGCTGTGTCTGTCAGCGTAGTGTCCAGAGGCTGGAGGCGCTACCAGGAGACAGGCCAGTACACCAGGAGACGTGGAGGGGGCGTAGGAGGGCAACAACCCAGCAGCAGGACCGCTACCTCCGCCTTTGTGCAAGGAGGAACAGGAGGAGCACTGCCAGAGCCCTGCAAAATGACCTCCAGCACGTCACAAATGTGCATGTGTCTGCATAAATGGTTAGAGACCGACTCTATGAGGGTGGTATGAGGGCCCAACGTCCACAGATGGGGGTTGTGCTCACAGCCCAACACCGTGCAGGACGCTTGGCTTTTGCCACAGAAGACCAGGATTGGCAAAGTCGCACAGCCCTCCATGTGCTCGGCAGAGGTAGGCTGACTGCCATTAGGTACCGAGATGAGATCCTCAGACCCCTTGTGAGACCATATGCTGGTGCGGTTGGCCCTGGGTTCCTCCTAATGCAGGACAATGCCAGACCTCATGTGGCTGGAGTGTGTCAGCAGTTCCTGCAAGATGAAGGCATTGAAGCTATGGACTGGCTCGCCCGTTCCCCAGACCTGAATCCGATTGAGCACATCTGGGACATCATGTCTCGCTCCATCCACCAACGTCACGTTGCACCACAGACTGTCCAGGAGTTGGCGGATGCTTTAGTCCAGGTCTGGGAGATCACACAGGAGACCATCCGCAACCTCATCAGGAGCATGCCCAAGCGTTGTAGGGAGGTCATACAGGCACGTGGAGGCCACACACAATACTGAGCCTCATTTTGACTTGTTTTAAGGACATTACATTAAAGTTGGATCAGCCTGTAGTGTGTTTTTCCACTTTAATTTTGGGGGTGACTCCAAATCCAGGCCTCCATTGGTTAAGAAATTTGATTTCCATTGATGATTTTTGTGTGATTTTGTTGTCAGCACATTCAACTTTGTACAGAACAAAGTATTCAATGAGAATATTTCATTCATTCAAATCTAGGATGTGTTATTTGAGTGTTCCCTTTATTTTTTGAGCAGTGTATGTATATTATATATATATATATATATATATATATATATATATATATATATATATATATATATATATATATATATATATATATATATAGTACAGACCAAAAGTTTGGACACACCTTCTCATTTAAAGATTTTTCTGTATTTTCATGACTATGAAAATTGTACATTCACACTGAAGGCATCAAAACTATGAATTACCACATGTGGAATTATATAGTTAACAAAAAAGTGTGAAACAACTGAAAATATGTCTTATATTCTAGGTTCTTCAAAGTAGCCACCTTTTGCTTTGATGACTGCTTTGCACACTCTTGGCATTCTCTTGATGAGCTTCAAGAGGTAGTCACTGGTAATGGTTTACACTTCACAGGTGTGCCCTGTCAGGTTTAATAAGTGGGATTTCTTGCCTTATAAATGGGGTTGGGACCATCAGCTGTGTTGTGCAGAAGTCTGGTGGATACACAGCTGATAGTCCTACTGAATAGACTGTTAGAATTTGCATTATGGCAAGAAAAAAGCAGCTAAGTAAAGAAAAACGAGTGGCCATCATTGCTTTAAGAAATGAAGGTCAGTCAGTCCGAAAAATTGGGAAAACTTTGAAAGTGTCCCCAAGTGCAGTTGCAAAAACCATCAAGCGCTACAAAGAAACTGGCTCATATGAGGACCGCCCCAGGAAAGGAAGACCAAGAGTCACCTCTGCTTCTGAGGATAAGTTTATCCAAGTCACCAGCCTCAGAAATCGCAGGTTAACAGCAGCTCAGATTAGAGACCAGGTCAATGCCACACAGAGTTCTAGCAGCAGACACATCTCTACAACAACTGTTAAGAGGAGACTGTGCAGCAGGCCTTCATGGTAAAATAGCTGCTAGGAAACCACTGCTAAGGACAGGCAACAAGCAGAAGAGACTTGTTTGGGCTAAAGAACACAAGGAATGGACATTAGACCAGTGGAAATCTGTGCTTTGGTCTGATGAGTCCAAATTTGAGATCTTTGGTTCCAACCACCGTGTCTTTGTGCGATCCAGAAAAGGTGAACGTATGGACTCTACATGCCTGGTTCCCACCGTGAAGCATGGAGGAGGAGGTGTGATAGTGTGGGGGTCCTTTGCTGGTGACACTGTTGGGGATTTATTCAAAATTGAAGGCATACTGAACCAGCATGGCTACCACAGCATCTTGCAGCGGCATGCTATTCCATGCGGTTTGCGTTTAGTTGGACCATCATTTATTTTTCAACAGGACAATGACCCCAAACACACCTCCAGGCTGTGTAAGGGCTATTTGACCAAGAAGGAGAGTGATGGGGTGCTACGCCAGATGACCTGGCCTCCACAGTCACCAGACCTGAACCCAATCGAGATGGTTTGGGGTGAGCTGGACCGCAGAGTGAAGGCAAAAGGGCCAACAAGTGCTAAACATCTCTGGGAACTCCTTCAAGATTGTTGGAAAACCACTTCCGGTGACTACCTCTTGAAGCTCATCAAGAGAATGCCAAGAGTGTGCAACGCAGTCATCAAAGCAAAAGGTGGCTACTTTGAAGAACCTAGAATATAAGACATATTTTCAGTTGTTTCACACTTTTTTGTTAAGTATATAATTCCACGTGTGTTAATTCATAGTTTTGATGCCTTCAGTGTGAATGTACAATTTTCAAAGTCATGAAAATACAGAAAAATCTTTAAATGGGAAGGTGTGTCCAAACTTTTGGTCTGTACTGTATATATATATATATATATATATATATATATATATACACACACACACATACTGTATATACACCCTAGAGTGAATATGATGGGCCTCAGTAACACAACGTAAATATCCATGCAGGAAGCCCACGTAAAAAAGGACATAAGAACATTGTACATGGGGGAGCAGGTCAGAAGGACACAGGGCGCAGTGTGACCTGGTACCGTCAGTCACCTGCAGAGGTGTTGTGTGTGCACAGTGCCAGTATAGCCTCTGAAAAAACAACTGACAGCTAAGGACTAAAAGTGGAAGGAGGTTTCCCCTGGAAAACCACTTAAAGGGCCCCTGTCAGCACAGGATGACAGAACAAACTAAGTAGAGGAGCTCACTGCACCATGGCGGGGCCAGTCATTTATACACACCTTCCCACCTTCTTGTTTTCCATCTACTTCTCCCCCACCTCACCCTTCTTCTTTGAATGACAGCTCTGGCGTTATCAAACCAGAGAAGGGCAGAGATAGATGGAAAATAAATAGGTGGGAAGGTGCACTTAAATGTTTGGCCACGACAAGGGAGCACTGAGCACCTGTACTTGGTTTGATCAGTCATTCTGTACTAACGGATTTCCTTTAAAAGGGAATTGTCACCGAGGTTTTGCTACCTCATCTGTGATTAACATGATGTAGGGGCAGAGACCCCGATTCCAGCGATGTATCACTTAGTTTTCAGGCTGCAGCAGAATCACAGCTTTTCTGCTGCACATCTAGCAGAGCTCTGAATGTGGACATCTGTATAACCCCCACACCACTGATTGGCAGCTTCCTGTATATACTCTGCATTGACAGAAAGCTGCTAATCAGTGGTGGGGGCAGGTTACACAGAGCTCATTGATATGGAGGACTACAAGGCATGAGGCAACTAGTCCTGTAATAATAATCTTCTGCTGATAAAAACACTTATTGTACTAAAATAACACAGAGCCCAGCAAGTGACACGTAGCTGGAATCAGGGTCTCTGATCCTACACTATGCTGCTCTCAGATTAGATAGTAAAAACCTACTGACAGATTCCCTTTAAAGGGGTATATCACCAATCCATGTAGGTAATAAATATCTGATCACTGCCGGTCACAATCCCTCTCTCTATGTGGCTGGCGTGTGGTGGTCACCACTACCTGGATACAGTCGGAAGACCCAAAGACTGTGAATAGAGAGGAAGCTATCAAGTGCAACCAGGCCAGTCCATTCACTGCCCAACATGGTAATCAGGACCCCAATCCATGTGATTGCTGGGGCTCAGACTGATTAATGTCTGCAGTCCACACTGGAGTCACCCAGCTTTCCCACACTCCTCAGATGCTGAGGTGACTACAAGAAGGTGACACAACGGAGATCATCACCCAGCTTTCCTACAGTCCTCAAATACTGGGGGACAACCAGAGGGCACAGCAGAGGCTGTCACCCAGCTTTCCCAGACCACTCACATACTGGGGTGACAACCAGTCAGCCAGAGAACAGTAGAGGTTGTAACCCAGCTTTCCTACAGTCCTCACATACTGGGGTGACAACCAGTCAGGGGGCACAGTGGAGGTGGTCACCCAGCTTTCCTACCTGCTCACATACTGGGGTGACGACCAGTCAGGGGGCACAGTGGAGGTTGTCACTCAGCTTTCCCACAGTCCTCACATACTGGGGTGACGACCAGTCAGGGGGCACAGTGGAGGTTGTCACTCAGCTTTCCCACAGTCCTCACATACTGGGGTGACGACCAGTCGGGGGCACAGCGGAAGTTGTCACTCAGTTCTCCTACAGTCCTCACATACTGGGGTGACAATCAGTCGGGGGCACAGCGGAAGTTGTCACTCAGCTCTCCTACAGTCCTCACATACTGGGGTGACAATCAGTCAGGGGCACAGCAGAGGTTGTCACTCAGCTTTCCTACGTGCTCACATACTGGGGTGACAACCAGTCGGGGCACAGCGGAGGGTGTCACTTAGCTTTCCTACAGTCCTCACAGCGGAGGTTGTCACTCAGCTTTCCTACAGTCCTCACAGCGGAGGTTGTCACTCAGCTTTCCAACAATCCTCACATACTGGGGTGACAACAAGTCAGGGGGCACAGCGGAGGTTGTCACTCAGCTTTCCTACAGTCCTCACATACTGGGGTGACAACCAGTCAGGGGGCACAGCGGTGGTTGTCAGTTTTCCTACAGGCCTCACATACTGGGGTGACAACCAGTCAGGGGGCACAGCGGAGGTTGTCACTCAGCTTTCCTACAGTCCTCACATACTGGGGTGACAACCAGTCAGGGGGCACAGCGAAGGTTGACACCCAGCTTTCCCACAGTCCTGCTGCCAGGTGACAAGCCCTCCTGGTCCCCCATGACGTCACAGCCAGCAGCCGTCCCCGCCGTTACCATGGTGACGGGAGGGCAGCGCCTCACCTGGTGAAGAAGTCGGTGATGCCCATCCTCCAGGGCCGGTCTCCATCCTGCTCCTCGGGACCCGGGCCGCCCCCCTCGGCGAGGCTCAGGCCGTCCGCTAGGTGGTCGGGGGCGCTCTGTCTCCGGCTGACCTCGTACGTATTCCGGGAGCTCAGAGTCACGTCCAGGAAACGGAACCGATCAGCCTCGGCGGAGACGAAGTAACCGGCCACCGTGTGAGCGCTGAGCGGGGACGAGTCTGAGCTGGACGGGCTGAGCGGCGGGGTGCTGGGGGCCGGGGCGGAGCAGCACTGCCGGTGACAGGCGCAGCCCCCGCTCACCCCGCCGTTCGGCAGCTTGGCCCCGCCGGGCAGGTAGCCCAGGTCCCCGTTGGTCAGCCTCATGCCCGGAGCGCTGATGTACGGCCCGGTCTCCTCCTCCTCCTCCGCTTCTTCCCCCTCCTCGGTCACGTTCTCCCCGCAGCGACCGCCGGCATCCTCCGGCCCAACCATTTGCCGCTCGCCCCGCCACCTTCAGCCACGGCCTACAGGAAATGCTTGTGACGGGCCGGCCCCCGGGAGCGCTGCAGGGGCCGCCGCTGCCTCGTCCCGGTGTAGAGCTCCGTGGTGGTGGGCGGCCACCGGCTGCTTCACAAGTACATCCCCAGCAGCCCTGGGGTCTGAGAGGAACGTCCCTGCTGCGCAATGTCGTCACGTGACGCGTAAACACGGAAGTCCTTGGATTCCCCGGCCCCGGTGCACTGTGGGAGTTGTAGTTTGTCGCAGTGAGACTGGCGGTCCTGCTCTGTGGTCACTCTGTTTTGTGTCGCTGTGAGACTGGCGGTCCTGCTCTGTGGTCACTCCGTCTTGTGTCGCTGGGAGACTGGCGGTCCTGCTCTGTGGTCACTCCGTCTTGTGTCGCTGTTAGACTGGCGGTCCTGCTCTGTGGTCACTCTGTTTTGTGTCGCTGTGAGACTGGCGGTCCTGCTCTGTGGTCACTCCGTCTTGTGTCGCTGGGAGACTGGCGGTCCTGCTCTGTGGTCACTCCGTCTTGTGTCGCTGGGAGACTGGCGGTCCTGCTCTGTGGTCACTCCGTCTTGTGTCGCTGTTAGACTGGCGGTCCTGCTCTGTGGTCACTCCGTCTTGTGTCGCTGGGAGACTGGCGGTCCTGCTCTGTGGTCACTCCGTCTTGTGTCGCTGTTAGACTGGCGGTCCTGCTCTGTGGTCACTCCGTCTTGTGTGGCTGTGAGACTGGCGGTCCTGCTCTGTGGTCACTCCATCTTGTGTCGCTGGGAGACTGGCGGTCCTGCTCTGTGGTCACTCCGTCTTGTGTCGCTGGGAGACTGGCGGTCCTGCTCTGTGGTCACTCCGTCTTGTGTCGCTGGGAGACTGGCGGTCCTGCTCTGTGGTCACTCCGTCTTGTGTGTCTGGGAGACTGTCGGTCCTGCTCTGTGGTCACTCCGTCTTGTGTGGCTGTGAGACTGGCGGTCCTGCTCTGTGGTCACTCCGTCTTGTGTCGCTGTTAGACTGGCGGTCCTGCTCTGTGGTCACTCCGTCTTGTGTCGCTGGGAGACTGGCGGTCCTGCTCTGTGGTCACTCCGTCTTGTGTCGCTGTTAGACTGGCGGTCCTGCTCTGTGGTCACTCTGTTTTGTGTCGCTGGGAGACTGGCGGTCCTGCTCTGTGGTCATTCCGTCTTGTGTTGCCGTGAGACTGGCGGTCCTGCTCTGTGGTCACTCCGTCTTGTGTGGCTGGGAGACTGGCGGTCCTGCTCTGTGGTCACTCCGTCTTGTGTCGCTGGGAGACTGGCGGTCCTGCTCTGTGGTCACTCCGTCTTGTGTCGCTGTTAGACTGGCGGTCCTGCTCTGTGGTCACTCCGTCTTGTGTGTCTGGGAGACTGTCGGTCCTGCTCTGTGGTCACTCCGTCTTGTGTGGCTGTGAGACTGGCGGTCCTGCTCTGTGGTCACTCCATCTTGTGTCGCTGGGAGACTGGCGGTCCTGCTCTGTGGTCACTCCGTCTTGTGTCGCTGGGAGACTGGCGGTCCTGCTCTGTGGTCACTCCGTCTTGTGTCGCTGGGAGACTGGCGGTCCTGCTCTGTGGTCACTCCGTCTTGTGTGTCTGGGAGACTGTCGGTCCTGCTCTGTGGTCACTCCGTCTTGTGTGGCTGTGAGACTGGCGGTCCTGCTCTGTGGTCACTCTGTTTTGTGTCGCAGTGAGACTGGCGGTCCTGCTCTGTGGTCACTCTGTCTTGTGTCGCTGGGAGACTGGCGGTCCTGCTCTGTGGTCATTCCGTCTTGTGTCGCCGTGAGACTGGCGGTCCTGCTCTGTGGTCATTCCGTCTTGTGTCGCCGTGAGACTGGCGGTCCTGCTCTGTGGTCACTCCGTCTTGTGTCGCTGGGAGACTGGCGGTCCTGCTCTGTGGTCACTCCTTGTCTTGCTGTGAGACTGGCGGTCCTGCTCTGTGGTCACTCTGTCTTGTGTCGGTGTGAGACTGTCGGTCCTGCTCTGTGGTCACTCCGTCTTGTGTGGCTGGGAGACTGGCGGTCCTGCTCTGTGGTCACTCCGTCTTGTGTCGCTGTGAGACTGGCGGTCCTGCTCTGTGGTCACTCCGTCTTGTCTTGCTGTGAGACTGGCGGTCCTGCTCTGTGGTCACTCTGTCTTGTGTCGGTGTGAGACTGGCGGTCCTGCTCTGTGGTCACTCCGTCTTGTGTGGCTGGGAGACTGGCGGTCCTGCTCTGTGGTCACTCCGTCTTGTGTCGCTGGGAGACTGGCGGTCCTGCTCTGTGGTCACTCCGTCTTGTGTCGCTGGGAGACTGGCGGTCCTACTCTGTGGTCACTCCGTCTTGTGTCGCTGGGAGACTGGCGGTCCTGCTCTGTGGTCACTCCGTCTTGTGTCGCTGGGAGACTGGCGGTCCTGCTCTGTGGTCACTCCGTCTTGTGTCGCTGGGAGACTGGCGGTCCTGCTCTGTGGTCACTCCGTCTTGTGTCGCTGGGAGACTGGCGGTCCTGCACTGTGGTCACTCCGTCTTGTGTGGCTGGGAGACTGGCGGTCCTGCTCTGTGGTCACTCTGTCTTGTGTCGCTGTGAGACTGGCGGTCCTGCTCTGTGGTCACTCCTTCTTGTGTGGCTGTGAGACTGGCGGTCCTGCTCTGTGGTCACTCTGTCTTGTGTCGCTGTGAGACTGGCGGTCCTGCTCTGTGGTCACTCCGTCTTGTGTCGCTGTGAGACTGGCGGGCCTGCTCTGTGGTCACTCCATCTTGTGTCGCTGTGAGACTGGCGGACCTGCTCTGTGGTCACTCCATCTTGTGTCGCTGTGAGACTGGCGGTTCTGCTCTGTGGTCACGTCGTCTTGTGTCGCTGTGAGACTGGCGGTCCTGCTCTGTGGTCACTCTGTCTTGTGTCGCTGGGAGACTGGCGGTCCTGCTCTGTGGTCACTCCGTCTTGTGTCGCTGCATGTAAAGAAATAAATCTTTCACTAAACGTCAACTTTCCCCAACATAACTGTCAGGACTTGGTTACATTGTATTAATAACCAATCACGTCCCGCCTTTCATTTACAAACCTGCAATGACAGACTAAAAGCTGAAATCTTATTGGTTGCTATTGGCTACATACCTAACAGCTTTAAAATAAAACAAGGACATGTCTTGTGTATTTTATTTCAAAAAGTGGCCACACTTCACATCATTTTTCCAGTGTACCTAGTGGCCGAGCTCCTTGGAAACAAGCTGTACTCCATGTAAGATAAAAGCTTTCATTGCAGGAGAATGACAGCAGATAGGAAAAGCAGGTAATTTGCAAACTTGCTTATTTCCGTCTAACTAATAAATCTGGAGCAGGAGACCCACGGACAGTCCTTGTATCTCGGGCCATGCATAGACCATGTGAATGTGGCATTAGTGATCTAATCGCTTCCTCCCTTCTCAATTCTGTAAAAGCCAAAGCTTTAATAAATATGCTAATTAGGGTGCTGGGTGCTCCCTTGGTTTGGCCAAGAATCTCTGTGGTCTGTCCCCTCCTCCATTGCCGGTGATTGACAGCTCTGCATTGCCTGAGCTTTCCCTTCAGTAATCCGACCAGTCAGTACCGCCAGTTACCAGTGACGGAGGCTGAGCCACTTCCCTCAAGCCATTTTTAATAATAACACTAGTACAGATTATACAACAGTCGCCCGCTAAAAGATCCCAAGCCTGACAGTGCAATGGGGGAGTGCTGATGTTCGTGAAAGCATTGACAGACAGTAGGTACGGCGGTCACCCAGGCCCTGGATTCAAAGAAGCCCAAACTGTCTTTTTGGACCATATGTGAAGACCAGTGCTATTACAGACCCGTGCTAGTTATGGCTCTTGCTGGAGACTTTGCATTGGGGCTCTCAAGCTACAAGTTGCGTCACTGCTTTCATCTTCCCTTTTTTAACAAACCTAACTGATGCTGCTCACACATCCGTGAGAATGTTGGTGTACTGCCTGATCTGTTACTGGACAGCACACAGTCCCACTGACTAATGTCCCATTCTTAGGGTATGTGCCCACGTAGCGTTTTTCAAGCGTATACGCTGCGGAATTTCCGCAGCGTAAACGCTTGTGAAACGCTTGGTAATCCGTCCCCCATGGTCCCCAATGAGAATCCGCAATTTCAATGCCCATGCTGCGGATTTTTCTGCAGCGTTTTTGATGCGCTCAAAAATCCGCAGCATGTCCATTAATTTTGCGTTTACGCATGCGGAATTGCCATGTCAATGCAATAAAAAACGCAAGGCAATTCAGCATGTCCCAAACGCTTCAAAAACGCGCGAAAAACGCTTGCCAAATTCCGCAAGCGTTTTTCTGGGAAAGGACATGCAGAAATGAAGCGGAAATTTTCCGCAACGTGGGCACATAGCCTTACCCTCAAATTCAGAAATTCCCTGGTTCCCACTGATCTCCCACTCAGATGTGTGATCTTCACAGATTTGTATAGATCCATTAAACTCTGTTGGACCATGTTATTTCCTTCGTTTGTAAAGGATCAGGTTTTTGCTTACTTGATCCTTTACAGTTGGAAGAAAATGGATGGCTAATTAATGGATCTGTTTTTCCATAGACTTCAATTATAAAAAAAACACTAATCCAGCTCAGAGCAGGTCAGGGGCACGCTCGCTGCAGCAAGTCATTCTCTTCTCCTCAGCGTTTGCAGTCGCTTCAAGCCACCGTAGACGCTGATGCAGTATTGTCAGTCAGATGGATTACAGCGTGGGACAGTATATCGGACAGGTGAGTATTATAGTTGTATTTTATTTTATTTTTTTACAGGGGACAATGGCTTTAGTGAATTAGGTGTAAAGGTTGGTATAATGTTTTTTATTGTATTCTTATTTTTACACTTGCTGGACACAGTGGAGACACAGTACAGCTGTCAACACTGTCCCCTGCTGGTGCTGATCACAGTGCAAACAGGGGACAATGATAACAGATGCCTTCATCACCCGGCACTTGGGAACAGTGCTAATTGTACCTCTGATTACCAGGCTCCAGTACGTGTTACACCTGATGACACACGGTTGCCACATGTATGCCACACAGGTACACACGGACACAGATATGATACGTGTGAAAGAGGCCTAAAGTTGTGTCTGTGCTTGTAATTGGGACAACACATCATTTCCCAAAAGGTTACATTGGCCTCGGGGCGATACCATGAGCTGGCTATGTACAGTAGCTCCTTGAATTTGCAGGGGAATTCTTTTAGTGACAGGAAGCAGGACAGACGGGGAATTGAAGGGGGAGGCAATGACATGATGTGAAAAATCAGTGTCAGTATATGGCCAATCACCTTGCGTAATTACTGAATTGTCGGCCCCCGTATCTACTTGGAAATCGATTTCATGTCCCCCTGGTAGGTTCACCTGCGCTATACAACTGGGAGTTGGGGGTAAGGAGATGAGGGGGTTCATGTGCAAGCTACCCTCATCCTATGGGGGCGTTGTTTGGTCGGCTGGAGGACCCGTACTCTGAGCATTTGGATACTGGTTGGTCCTACAGTTCTTTCTAAAATGTCCTGGCTTTTTACATCCGTAACACAGTTTCTGTCCTCCTCCTTCAGTCCGTCCTCTGCCTCTGTTGTTTCTGGGGGTCGTCTCTACTATATGTATTCTGGCAGCTCTTTTTGCCTGCGCTATGTCATGTTGTGCCCCCTGAGCTATTCTAGCTAAATCTTCTGCCTTCACTGATTTCCAGTCCGGTCTACTTGCTTTTACCTTCTCTGCAATCTCTTTCTTTAGTCCATTCATGAAAGCACTTGCTAATACCCTCTCACTAGTCTTATTCCCGGGGTTGAACCCCATTTCTGACCAGGTTTTCTTTAGTGCATAGAAATAATCCTTAGGATCTTCCTCCTTTCCCTGCACTCTATCTTCTAGTGTAACTTGCTTTTCTGCTTGCCTGTCTTGACATGCTTTTACCAACGCTGCTGCGAATAGGACTCCAGCTGCTGCATCATTAGATTCTGCATCTACGAGTCCGGTCCTATTGGCATACTGTTTTTTTGTCTCATCTATCAACCTATCATAGCGGGCTTCATCTGCCAATTTCCCTTTAATTACCCCCTGCAGATCTATTCTAGTGGCATGGTACGTATCCTGTATGGTGGTGGTGATCATTCTAGCAAAACCCATAGGGGACTGGGATGGGTCTGGCAGCTGGGAGATCAGTGCCAACTGCTCTGAAGGACTCCATGGTCTATACATTAACATTGTACGAGCTTCCTGACCTGGAACCACTGCATCCCCCCCTGCTGCTGCTGCACCCGGTGCTCCTGGCACAACTACCGTCCTCATTGGGAATTGTCTAGCTGGGTGGGGTCTCGGTCCTCCACATGCCACACAGATGTCTACTGTCAAGGGATTCTGCTGTCCACATCTGGGGCAAACCCAACATTTAGGTTCCTGGGAATTCTGGTACTGGGGTGGAGGTGACGTCGGGAGCGGACAGGGAGGAAAATCTGTCATTCCAGTTTTTGTCAGTCTGTAACGTCCGTCTTCTAATTCTTCAATCTTTCCTTCAAAATAAGCGCATGCATTCATCCATACATCTACTGTCCCTAACAGACCCTTATCTTTCAGCCATCCATGATAGGAATCATAGAATCATAGAATGGTAGAGTTGGAAGGGACCTCCTGGGTCATCTGGTCCAACCCCCTGCTCAAAGCAGGATTCACTAGATCATCTCAGACAGATGTCTGTCCAGCCTCTGTTTGAAGACGTCCATTGAAGGGGAACTCACCACCTCTCGTGGCAGCCTGTTCCACTCATTAATCACCCTAACTGTCAAAAAGTTTTTTCTAATATCTAATCTGTGTCTCCTCCCATTTAGTTTCATCCCATTGCTTCTAGTCTTTCCTTGTGCAAATGAGAATAAAGATGATCCTTCTACAATGTGACAGCCCTTGACATATTTGTAGACAGCTATTAAGTCTCCTCTCAGTCTTCTTTTTTGCAAGCTAAACATTCCCAAATCCTGCAACCGTTCCTCATAGGACATGGTTTGCAGACCAGTCACCATTCTGGTCGCTCTTCTCTGAACTTGCTCCAGTTTGTCGATGTCTTTTTTAAAATGTGGTGCCCAAAACTGTACACAGTATTCCAGATGAGGTCTGACCAAAGAGGAGTAAAGACCGATAATGACTTCACGTGATCTAGACTGTATGCTTCTGTTAATACATCCCAGAATTGTATTTGCCTTTTTTGCTGCTGCATCACACTGTTGACTCATGTTCAGTCTATGATCTATTAGTATACCTAAGTCTTTTTCACATGTACTGTTGCTTAGCTCTATTCCTCCCATTCTGTATATGCTTTTTTCATTTTTATTGCCCAGATGTAGTACTTTGCATTTTTCCCTGTTAAAAACCATTCTGTTGGTTGCTGCCCACTGCTCCAGTTTATTTAGGTCTTTTTGAATCCTCTCTCTCTCTTCTCTAGTATTAGCTATCCCTCCTAGCTTTGTGTCATCAGCAAATTTAATCAGTTTACCCTCAATTCCTTCATCTAAATCATTGATAAAGATGTTGAACAATACAGGTCCCAGGACGGAGCCCTGTGGTACCCCACTTGAGACATTCATCCAGCTGGATGTGAAGCCATTTACAACCACCCTTTGAGTCCGATCACTAAGCCAGTTATGAATACACCTAACAGTTGCCTGGTCCATTGCATACTTGGTCATTTTTTCAATAAGGATGGTGTGAGATACTTTGTCAAATGCTTTGCTGAAGTCAAGATATACTATATCTACAGCATTTCCCTGATCCACCCAGTCAGTGATTCTGTCATAGAAGGAAATTAAGTTAGTCTGACATGACTTGTTAGTTACAAACCCATGCTGACTCTGGTTAATCACTTCATTCTTATCCATGTACTTACATACATGTTGTTTAATAATTTGTTCAAAGATCTTTCCTGGTATAGAAGTCAGACTCACCGGCCTATAGTTCCCTGGGTCCACCTTCTTCCCCTTTTTGAAGATAGGAACAACATTTGCTCTTCTCCAGTCTTCTGGGACTTCTCCTGTTCTCCAAGAATTTTCAAAGATTATGGAGAGTGGTTCTAAAATTTCTTCTACGATCTCCTTCAGTACTCTGGGGTGTAATTCATCTGGACCTGGAGACTTGAACTCATTTATGTTAGCTAAATATTCCCTCACAATCTTTCTGTTTACAGATAACTTGGATTCCTCTATTCCTTTAAAAGGACAGTGAAGATCAGTTGATGTTACATTTTGTTTCTGAGAGAAAACAGATGCAAAATAGGAATTAAAAAGTTCGGCCTTCTCAACATCCTCTCTTACCATTTCTCCATTTTCATCCTGTAAAAATCCTATAGCATCTTTGACTTTTCTTTTACTTTTGACATACCCCCAAAATCCTTTTTTATTGCTTTTGACATCTCTTGCAAGCCTTAATTCATTGTCAGCTTTAGCTAACCTGATACGTGCCCTGCAGGATCTGCAGACTGCATTATAATCTTCTTTAGATATGCCTCCCTCTTTCCATTTAATAAACATTTCTTTCTTTCTTTTTAGCATGTGCTTAAGTTCTGTGTTCATCCATCCTGGTTTCCTTAAATGCTTCCCATTCTTCCTACTTTTCGGGATTGTTAACGATTGTGCTTTGAGAATCTCATTTTTAAAAATTTCCCATCCTTCCTGGACATTTTTGTCCTTAAGGACATCCAGCCATTGGATCCCTCCTATTCTCTTTCTGAGTCTCTTAAAATCTGCCTTTCTAAAATCTAACCTTGAAGTTTGAGTCTTCACATGTCTTCCTCCTCTAGTTATCCAAAATTCTATAATAGCATGATCGCTGCCTCCTAGGGTCCCAGCCACCTTTACCTCCTCAACCATTTCCTCCCTGTTTATAAGGATTAGATCCAAAGTAGCAGATCCCCTTGTTTTCTCCCCTACCTTTTGGAAGATAAAGTTGTCAGCAAGAGAGGATAAGAATTTGCTTGACCTGTTAGTTTTACTTGAGAGAGATTCCCAACAAATGTCTGGATAGTTGAAATCTCCCATGACCACTACGTCATATTTTTTGGAGAACTTGGTCATTTGATACATAAAGAGTTCATCCATATCTTCAGCTTGCCCAGGTGGCCTGTAGTAAATGCCTACAATGGTGTCCTTTCCGTTGTTCTCTCCTTGTATTCTTACCCAAACAGTTTCCACAGAACTCCCAGTCTCTGAAGCTTCAATCTCTGTGCAGATATACGCTTTTCTAACATACAATGCAACACCTCCTCCTCGTTTATCAAGTCTGTTTCTTGCAAATAAGTTGTATCCTTTTAGCCTTTTATTCCAATCATGTGTATCGTCCCACCAAGTTTCAGTGATTCCAATGACATCATATTCCTTTTCCTGCATTAGTAGTTCCAATTCTCCTTGTTTGTTGCCCATGCTTTGTGCATTTGTATAAAAACATTTTAGTTTGTGATTGGTTTCTCTTCCTCCCATATTTTTATTATTTAAATTGTTTTGTCTTTGTTCTTCCTTTCCACTTCCAGTAGCAGAGATCTCAATAGTATTTGTCAGCTGTATGGCTTTTTCTGGCCTTTTGCTTCCCTTCCCACATTGTTCTAGTTTAAAGCTCTTCTGATGAGTGTAGCAAGGCGACTTCCAAATACATGTTTTCCAGTCTTCGTAAGGTGCACCCCATCTCTAGCAAGTAGTCCATCGTATAGGTAATTCATTCCGTGATCCAGAAATCCAAATCCTTGTTGACGGCACCATCGACGTAGCCAGTTGTTCACCTGTAGAATCTTATTCCACCTCATTGTTCCATGGCCATCCACTGGGAGGATGGATGAGAAGACCACCTGCGCTCCCAATTCTTTCACTTTCTTGCCTAAGTCTTCAAAGTCACTGCAGATGGTTTCCAGGTCCTTTCTTGCGGTGTCATTTGTCCCCACATGTATTAGCAGGAATGGGTAGTGATCTGTAGGTCTGAAGAGTCTTGATATCCTGTCAGACACATCTTTAATTTTTGCTCCTGGAAGACAGCACATTTCTCTTGAGGTTATGTCTGGTCTGCAGATAGCGGCCTCTGTTCCTCTTAACAGGGAATCCCCCATGACCACCACTCTCCGTTTTTTCTTCACAACATTCTTCTTTCTCCATCCAGGAGGATTCTGAGGGCTTACAAGGTTATTCATTGCTGGCAAAGTCTTATTTTGCTGTATTTCTTCATGGTTCTCCTGCGTGAGAGCCTGGTACTGGTTCCTGAGCAGTATGGGTGCTGACTGCCTCTCGATCCTCCTGCTTCTGTGGGTCACATGCTTCCATTCCTCTGTTTCCTCAGGTGCAGTTCGAATTTCTTCTCTTTCTGAATCATGAAGAGATAATTCTGCTCTGTCTAAGAACTCTTCACCTTCCTTAATGATTTTCAAGGTAGTTAACCTCTCTTCTAGATTTCGCAACTTTTCCTCCAACAGGGACACAAGCTTGCATTTCTGGCATGTGAAGTTTGGCTTTTCCACTGGCAAGTCTGTGAACATGTAGCAGGATATGCAGCTCACCAAATGGCTCCTGGACTCTTCCATGTTCTTATTGTTAATGTTCTGAAAACAGTGAAAAAAGCTTAAAAAAAAGTTTACCGATGTCCTCTTTTCAGCTCCAACAGCCAAAATCCAGTGTTCTTTGAGCTCGCGGAGACTCTTCACTTACCCCAAAATGCAGTGGGAATATGCAAATTATCTCCTCAGGACTCCTCCCCTGGTTTTGAAAGAAGGATTTCCATTTCTCTCCATTCATCTCTCCATTCTCATTCATTCCCGCTTTACACAATATTTTGTCAATTCCAATCAGTGCCTGTTTCCCTTCTCTGCGTACCACTAAGTCTTTGGCTATAATGCCTTCCTTGGCATTTTGGTTCCCCATTTTTTTCGGTTCTCCTCACCTAGAAGAGACTCCTCAGTCACTTAGACAATGGGCCACAAAGGTTTCTGAACCATTCCACTACTAGCCTCTCTAGGACTTATACGCCAACCAGAAAAACAGACCAAAAACATAAATCCCGGGACACATCCACAACACAATCATTGGATCCATACTTTCATTCTTAAATTCTCCAAAGGATAGAAGGCAGGACTGTCAATTTATCTGAGGGATTCTACTGGTTCAAAGGGACCTGAGCCAGACAACAATCTGTTGAATTACCTGGGGAGCCGACCGCTCAGGGGTGAGGGAGTCTCTTCTATGCAGTGATATAATTAGGTAGAATATAACAGTTATTCTTACCTCAGCGCTGTATATATCACCAACAGAGAGCTTCACTCGTCCCACCCTTGGGTAGATTAACTCAAGGTCCCTGTTCGAGGCGCCAGCTGTCGTCACAGAATTTTGGGTCTTCTATCCTTTGGATTACGAGCTCGGAGAAAATGAAGACACAGGACAGGATGTTTGTGTCTAAACATACTCTAAAAACTTTATTACAAAACACAGGGCTAATATACACCCTAAAGGCAGGAAACGGATTTGCCATATATGGTTCGATTATACAGTTTAGCTGAACAAGCGAAAAAAGCTAGTTTCTGTATGCTTTAAAATATTTAATTAGACTTATCTAGTTAGCAAGGTCATTTCATCTTTCTGCAAGAACACATTATTGCTACAAGAAGAAACATCTGGCAAGGGAGAATCACTTTATCTTCTCCCAAGGACACGCTATTGATACAAGAAGGAACATTCATAGCTGTTGTTTTCACCTAAAATAACTGTCAGACTTATATAGCATAGATGGGGCCTTTAAATTTGAGGGACTCCATCTTCTGCTATAACAGGGGTGACTCCAAATCCAGGCCTCCATTGGTTAATAAATTAGATTTCCATTGATGATTTTTATGTGATTTTGTTGTCAGCACATTCAACTTTGTACAGAACAATGTATTCAATGAGAATATTTCATTCATTCAGATCTAGGATGTGTTATTTGAGTGTTCCCTTTATTATTCTGAGCCGTGTATATAGTCACTGCCCTGAAATAAAAACAGCACAGTGCCCCCATAATATATAGTCGGTGCCCTGAAATAAAAACAGCACAGTGCCCCCATAATATATAGTCACTGCCTTGTAATAAAGACTAGTGATGAGCGAGCACTAAAATGCTCGGGTACTCGTTCGAGTCGAGCAAATTGGAATACTCGAGTGCTCGGACCGAGTAACGAGCTCAATGTAAGTCTATGGGAAACTCAAGCATTTTTCTGGCGGCCCCCCGAGCCATGGCCGGCTCCAGGTTTTTGTGGGCCCTGGGTAAAAGAGTCTCAGTGGGCCCCTTTAAGACATACCACGATTCATGATGCACAGATACCGCAGAGAAATATATATATAGTACAATGCCAAAGATTTCACTTCTTACATTACATGAGTGATATCTATTGTAAATTCTACAATAGCTCAGAAACCGGCAAAACGCTCCATACAGGATACTGGCCCCAATATAACGCTCCATATAGGATACTGGCCCCCATATAACGATCCATACAGAATACTGGCCCCCATATAACGATCCATACAGAATACTGGCCCCCATATAACGATCCATGCAGGCTGTGCCTCCACATAATGCTCCATGCAGGCTGTTCCCCCCCACATAATGCCCCACACAGGCTGTTCCCCCCACATAATGCCCCATGCAGGCTGTTCCCCCCCATATAATGCCCCATGCAGGATGTCATCCCCCTTATAATGCCCCATGCAGGATGTCACCCCCCCTTGTAATGCCCCATGCAGGATGTCCCCCCCTAATAATGCCCCATACAGGATGTCACACACCCCTTCCTTATAATGCCCCATGCAGGATGTCACCCCCCCCTCCCTTATAATGCACCATGCAGGATGTCACACCCACACCTCCCTTATAATGCCCCATGCAGGATGTCACACTCCCCCTCCCTTATAATTCCCCATGCAGGATGTCACCCCCCCACCCCACCATATAATGCCCCATGCAGGATGTCACACACCCCCCTCCCTTATAATGCCCCATGCAGGATGTCACACCCCCCCTCCCTTATAATGCCCATGCAGGATGTCACACTCTCCCTCCCTTATAATGCCCCATGCAGGATGTCACCCCCCCACCCCACCATATAATGCCCCATGCAGGATGTCACCCCCCCCCTCGTTTATTATGCCCCATGCAGGATGTCACACACCCCCACCTCACCATATACTGCCCCATGCAGGATGTCACACACACACCCCTCCCTTATAATGCCCCATGCCTCCATACAATAAAAAAAAAATCAAATACCTCACTTCTCACCTGCTGCCGCTGCTCCGGACTCCTCACGCGCGCCGGCGTCTTCCCGCTCTGCGCTGTGACGCCTCAGGAGAGAGCGTGGTATAAATACGTCACCGCGCCCTCTGACCTGAGACGTCACTGTGCAGCATCCGCGGATGAGACAGGACCTGCTGCGGAGGCACGGGGAGAGGTAAGTATTGCGCCGGCTGCCGGGGCCTTGAGCAAGCGAGGGGGGAGGGAGCTGACACCACTCTCCTCCGCTCACGGGTCCCATAGTGTGGCGGGGTGCCCAACGCGAGTGGGCCCCCTCCCCTGCCTGCCCAGGGCCCCGGCACTTGCCCGGGTGCTGACGCCGGCCCTGCCCCCAGCTATCTGCAGAGGGCTTAAAAATTGCCCAAATCAATGGGAACAGCATGGGGAAGACCCCTGGAAGCATTTCTGACTCCCAGGTCACTGCTGTCAACAATGTTGTCAGAGTTATTACGCCACTTTTAGGGACTCACAATAAAACATAAAAAAACCAAAACCAAAATGGATTTTCCTGGGAAATATGTTAAGGAACATCCTTTCCAGGGTAATGACTTGTATATAAGGCAAAATAAATAACCAAAAACAAAAATGTTCCTCCACTCCTTGGGCTATGTTTACACGTAGCGTTTTTGATGCGTTTTTGCACTTTTGCATTGCTTTCAACCGGGAAATGTCATTTTAACATTTTTCAACCTTATCTGGCAATGTGGTGTGTGACACATCATCAGACACATCCTGTTTCATTTATGAAGGAGGGATTGTGAAAGTCACAAACACTATTTTTACTGCCTTACTATTCTTAAAGGGCCAGCAGTTGGCCCTTGCTATTGTTAGAGCCCCTTGAAAGAGACGTAGAGGTAAGAGGGCCTCCTGAAAACAATGTTCCCATTATTAGGAAGTGGGTCATCCATACTGTTTGCCTATGCAGTGAAGCAACGGCTGCCAAAATTTTGGAGGAACGCCAATGCCCCTTGCAAGAGACGTAGTGGATCGGAGGGCCTCCTGAAAACAATGTTCCCACTATTAGGAAGTGGGTCACCCATACTGTTTGCCTATGCAGTGAAGCAACGGCTGCCAAAAATTTGGAGGAACTCCAATGCACCTTGCAAAAGACGTAGGGGTCGGAGGGCCTCCTGAAAACAATGTTCCCATTATTAGGAAGTGGGTCTCCCATACTGTTTGCCTATGCAGTGAAGCAACTGCTGCCAAAAATTTGGAGGAACTCCAATGTCCCTTGCAAGAGACGTAGATATGTTGATATGGTACATATGGTGGTGGAGGATGAGGATGCGGAGGAGGACAAGAGCAAATAGACAAAATCAGGAAGTGTATACCAATGTCTAGGTGTGAAGACAGAGGTGCATGGGAATAGAGTTAGACCTCCCAAAAAAGACACTGTATTTGAGTTTATGTTACGCTGCTATCATTCGGTGGTATTGAGAAGTCTGGCCCAATCCAGCCCTTGTTCATTTTTATAAGAGTCAGCCTGTCAGCATTTTCAGTTATAATTCCACCGGCGCCACTAAAAACCCGCTCTGACAAAACGTTAGCAGCAGGGCAGGCCAGGACCTCCAAGGCGTAGAGAGCCAGTTCAAGCCACGTGTCCAACTTGGATACCCAATAATTATAAGACACAGAGGAATCACGGAGGACGTTGGTACCGTGGGCAAGGTACTCCCTCAGCATCTTCCGCAACTTTTCCCTCCTTGGGAGAGTAACCCACGCATCAGGGCTTGTGCGATGGGAGGGTCTGAGAAAACTGTCCCAGAACTTTGACAGTGTTCCTCTGCCTCTGCTGGATTGCATTTGTGTCTCTCTCGCCTGTACTCCTTGCTTGTCCAACGAACTGTGACCTCTGCCGCCAGCGCTTTCAGATGGGAATTTTTTAAATAATTCCGCAACAAGGGCCTTCTCGTATTGCCCCTTTTATTAGGCCTGTCCTGCAAGGGAATAAGAGTCCTTGCTCCATCTCCTACTCATGGTGCTCTGCCTGCAATGCATCCTCTTTAATTGTGAGCAGAGAGCGTTTCAGAAGACAGAGAAGCGGGATGGTGACGCTAATTATGGCGTCATCGCCGCTCACCATCTTGGTGGAGTCCTCACAGAGGATGGTACATATGTCTGACATCCATGTCCACTCCTGAGGTCTTATGTGTGGAGTCTGAACTGAATACCGACGGCCTTGTTGATGCTGGTACTCAACAACTGCCCTCTTCTGCTTACAAATTTTTCCCAACATCTGCAGTGTAGAGTTCCAATGCGTGGGGACATCACACAGCAGTCTGTGAGACGGAAGCTGCAAATGCTGCTGAAACACGGCAAGGGCGGCGGAAGCTGTAGCTGACTTTCTAAAATGGGCACACAGGCGGCGTACTTTAACAAGCAGATCCGGTAGTTCCGGGTAGGATTTGAGAAACCGCTGAACCACAAGGTTAAGCACATGGGCCAGGCATGGTACGTGTGTGAGCTCGCCTCAGAGCCACCACCAGGTTCCGACCATTGTCACACATGACCATGCCTGGCTGTAGGTTCAATGGTGTGAGCCACAGATCTGCCTGCTCTTTCAGAGCTGACCACAATTCTTCAGCATTGTGTGGTTTGTCACCTAAGCATATCAGCTTCAGCACAGCCTGTTGCCGCTTGGCCGAGGCAGTGCTGCAGTGCTTCCTGCTTGTGACTAATGTGGTCATTTCGGAGATGGAGGCTGAAGAGGAGGAGGAGGATGAGGTGCAGGAGCTGTACACTGTGGGGGTAACCCTGATTGACCTAGGGCCCGAAATCCTTGGCGTCGGGAGGACGTGTTTCGTCCCAAGGTCCGACTGGGTCCCGGCTTTCACAATGTTAGCCCACTGTGCCGTCAGCGAGATGTACCATCCCTGCCTACAAGCACTTGTCCACGTGTCTGTGGTTAGGTGGACTTTCCCGGTAAGTGCATTATTGAGGGCACGGCAATGTTTTGGGACATGTACTTGTGTAATACGGGGTTGCACATGGGGAGAAATAGTGGTGGCTGGGGACTGAGTACCGCCATCAGGTTGCGGAATGCTTCTGTCTCCACGAGCCTAAAAGGCAACATGTCGAGCTCAAGCAGTCGTGAAATGTGGGAATTGTAACATCCCTGGCGGCGTGCTTGTATAGTGCACCACCTCCTACCATGCAAGATCGCAATCTTACCCAGCAGTCCAGCCTGCAAACCTTGCTCCAGTTCATGCTGTGTGCATGTCTCTTGTCTGACTGCTTAGGGCGGCGGCCCGGTTACTTCCTGATTCTTATAGCTGCTGTTGGCGCACTCCTAATGCATCTCCAGCCTATTGCTGTGAGTCACTGGATATTTAAACCCCCTCCACCCAGAAGGAGGTGCCTGAGCAACACTTTCTATCAGTGTGCTCCTTGCATCTGAGTTGCCAGGTCTTGTCCTGTATCTTGTCTGTTTCTGCCACCCTGGGGGCTGCATACCCAGGCCTGTTATCTCTGACTTCTAGTCTGTTTCCGACACCCTGGGGGCTGTATACCCAGGCCTGTTACCTGTGACTTCTAGTCTGTTTCCGCCTCTGGGGGCTGTATACCCAGGCTCGTTCCTGTATCTCGTTGCAGTGTCAGTTCCTGTCTGAACTGTCTCCTAGCCTGTTACCTGTTTTTCTCTATGTCCGTACCTTCCCTTTTCCTGCAGTGTCAGAACCTGCACCTAACTCCAACTCGTTGTCTCTGTACTTCTGTTTGTGAGTTTTGTGTCCACTCGCTACTTCATTGTAAGTACCTTGTGTGTATCTAGTTCTGCTTGTCCCTTTTCCCTTCCTCCTTATCTACCTCCTGTGTTCTAGCCATCTTCCTGTATTTCCCAGTCTGCTCCATGTGAACAGAGCCCTGTCCTCTCTGCCTGCACCTGCAGCCCTGTTCTGCTCTGCTTGCTGACCGCACCTGCGGTTTCGCTCTGCTACGCCTTGTCCACTGCACCTGCGGTTTCGCTCTGCTCTACTTACTTACCGCACCTGCGGTTTCGCTCTGATCTGCCTTGTCCACCGCACCGCTCCGGCGGTTTCGCTCTGCTCTGCCTTGTCCACCGCACCTACTGTTTTGCTCCGCTCTGCTTGCTCACCGCACCTGCGGTTTTGCTCTGCTCTGCCTTGTCCACCGCTCCCGCGGTTTCGCTCTGCTCTTCTCTGCCCTGTCCACCACACCTGCTATTTTGCTCTGCTCTGCTTGCTTACCGCACCTGCGGTTTCGCTCTGCTCTGCCTTGTCCACCGCTCCGGCGGTTTCGCTCTGCTCCGCCTTCTCCACCGCACCTGCGGTTTCGGTCTGCTCTACTTGCTTACCGCACCTGCGGTTTCGCTCTGCTCTGCCTTGACCACCACTCCGGCGGTTCCTCTCTGCTCTGCATTGTCCACCACTCCGGCGGTTTCGCTCTGCTCTGCCTTGTCCACCGCACCTGCGGTTTCGCTCCGCTCTGCTTGCTCACCGCACCTGCGGTTTCGCTCTGCTCTGCCTTGTCTACCGCTCCGGCGGTTCCGGTCTGCTCTGCCTTGTCCTCCGCTCCTGCGGTTTCGCTTTACTCTGCTTGTCTACCGCATCTGCGGCTCTGTTCCTGTCTCCCAGTCTGTACTGGACCCTATCCAGCCTGCGCTCCAACTTGCTAGTACCTCCCTGTCTGCATACCAGCCGTGCTTACCAGTACCCACCTGTCTGCATACCAGCCGTGCCTGCCAATACCCACCTGTCTGTATGCCAGCCTAACCTGCCTGTTCCTGCATTCCCCGGTGTGGGTCAACAGCTGTGACCGGGGTCTGACCTGGAGAAGCACCTGGTCCCTCTTCTCGGTTCCTCCTTGGTTCACGGAGTCGACTGAGCCGTCGTGCGACCTTGGTCGGATCGGGTTGATACTTAGTTACGCCCCTCCAGGCACTCCTCGGTTCATGGTACAGTGGGATCACTAATCATGCCAGTCAGTCCAGGTGCGAGCATAACAGTTTGCTCAGGCCATGATTCCCGTTGAGCCCCACGGCTCTTCGCTCTCAGAGTCATTTTGAATCCTTGTCTGGCAAATATGTGCACCAAGAAATTTTTTTTTCGCAAGCTGAGGTCTCGGCGATTTACGCACCAGCCCAAATGGATCTATCAGCACTCGTTCCTGCGGATCCACCACGGTACTATGGGGATCCAAAACAAAGCCGTGCATTTGTGGAGCAATGTATGCTCCATTTCAAGTTCTATGCTCACTATTTTCCTACTGATCGGGTTAAAGTGGCATTCATGATGTCCTACCTAGCGGGTGATGCCTTGAAATGGATCACCCCCCTATGGGAAGCATGGGATCCCATCGTCTTTGACCTGCAGGCCTTCCTGGTGGCCTTTCTAATGGTCTTCGATGACCCTAATCCTGAAGCCTCTGCTAAAGCTTCCCTTCCCAATATCCCGGAGCAGCCCCGATGGGTAATGTGTGTGGGTAGCCTACCAATTCTCCAGCCCGAAGAGACTGTTCCCCACCCAGAATCCTCACAGGATGACTATGCTCCACAGAATACTTCTTTTCCCAACCTCAAGAGGCAGTCCAGACGTGCAAGGCGTAGAGGTAAACCATCACGCCAGGTTCTGTCCTCCCAAAGACCTCCTGTTCCCCAGCCTGTAGACGCAACTATCCGCACTGAATCCATGAAGGTTGACCATGTTTGTCAGGCAAAGCAGAGGCCGGAACTTAGTCACAAAATCGAATTGTGGTTGTTTGGGACCCCCTGATGGTCTTTGTCCAGCGAAGGTTGGAGAATCCCAAGACATTAGGCCTGTAGGAGAGGCTGCCTTTGGCGTTAGTGTTTCCTCTCCACAGATGACCATGACTGTCTCCGTGGCAAGTGAAGGCCTCAGATTAACCGGAAGTTTCGGGCTTAAAGCCTTGAAGAGTCAGTGTTTGATTCCCGTCCGAAAACTCCAGAAGCCGGTTTGGGCATTGTCAGCGGAAGGACGAGCCCTACTCAGAAACAGTCAAAATATGTCTGTACAAATTAAGCTCCAGATTGGAGCATTACACATGAAGAAGTTCACATTCCAGGTGCTGACTGGTTTACCCACAGGCCGTCCAGAGCCGAGAGATCTAGTGCCCGCTCAGGTCTGGAGATCCTGCATGGTGTATCCTGGGGGACTGCTAAGGTACAAGGGGTGTCCAGTCCCCATATCTTCAGGACAGTCAGCAGTTTCTTCTTCTTCTTCACCAGATCTGCTAGTCGCTGACTCGCTGTGCGCTGAAGTCTCCGAAGGAAGAGAAGCGGAGGCGATGTCCCCACACAGTCTCGACGATTGTACCAATGATCTGGCTTCAGGTACCGTCCCGCCTCACAGACATGTCATCTCTGAAACCAGATTGAAGATGGTCCCTAAGGAAGGACCCTCCGTCTCTAATAAATCTGGCCTTACGTCCATCAAGGCAGTGTTTACCCCTGAGTCTCTTCACCCTCCCAACCAGGCGGAGGACCTCCAGTTGTCTCCTGAATCCTCCGGGGTGCTACCTGATAACAAATGGAGAGAGACATTCCTATACACTGTATCTGGTACTTCGCCCACTTCATCCAGTAAGCTTGGCAAAGTGTACTTCGAAGCAGTGATTACCCCCGAGTCTCTGCACCCCTCCAACCAGGCGGAGGACCTCCAGTTGTCTCCTGAATCCTCCGGGGTGCTACCTGATAAACGGAGAGAGACTTTCCTACACCCGGTACATGGTACGCCGCCCACTTCATCCAGTAAGCTTGGCAAAGTGTACGTCAAGGCGGTGGTTACCACCGAGTCTCTGCACCCCTCCAACCAGGCAGAGGACCTCCAGTTGTCTCCTGAATCCACCAGGGTGCTACCTGATAACAAATGGAGAGACACTTTCCTGTGTGCTGTTCCTGGTACTTCACCCACTTCATCTGTTGCTGAGGATGGCTTGATAGGAGGAAGCATCCTAGTCACCAAGATGATGAGACCAGTTTCTTTTTCTCTAGTGGACAGAAGAGGTAATCATCTTGAAGAGAAGGATTGGCCTCCAAATTCTCTGCAGAAGACTCTTGCAGGCTTGAAGAAGAGGGGGCGTAAATGGGGGGTACTGTAACATCCCTGGCGGCGTGCTTGCATAGTGCACCACCTCCCACCATGCAAGACCACAATCTTACCCAGCAGTCCAGCCTGCAAACCTTGCTCCAGTTCATGCTGTGTGCATGTCTCTTGTCTGACTGCTTAGGGCGGCGGCCCGGTTACTTCCTGATTCTTATAGCTGCTGTGGGCGCACTCCTATTGCGTCTCCAGCCTATTGATGTGAGTCACTGGATATTTAAACCCCCTCCACCCAGAAGAAGGTGCCTGAGCTACACTTTCTATCAGTGTGCTCCTTGCATCTGAGTTGCCAGGTCTTGTCCTGTATCTTGTCTGTTTCTGCCACCCTGGGGGCTGCATACCCAGGCCTGTTATCTCTGACTTCTAGTATGCTTCTGCCACCCTGGGGGCTGCATACCCAGGCCTGTTATCTCTGACTTCTAGTCTGTTTCCGACACCCTGGGGGCTGTATACCCAGGCCTGTTACCTGTGACTTCTAGTCTGTTTCTGCCTCTGGGGGCTGTATACCCAGGCTCGTTCCTGTATCTCGTTGCAGTGTCAGTTCCTGTCTGAACTGTCTCCTAGCCTGTTACCTGTTTGTCTCTATGTCTGTACCTTCCCTTTTCCTGCAGTGTCTGAACCTGCACCTAACTCCAACTCGTTGTCTCTGTACTTCTGTTTGTGAGTTTTGTGTCCACTCGCAACTTCATTGTAAGTACCTTGTGTGTATTTGGTTCTGCTTGTCCCTTTTCCCTTCCTCCGTATCTACCTCCTGTGTTCTAGCCATCTTCCTGTATTTCCCAGTCTGTTCCATGTGAACAGAGCCCTGTCCTCTCTGCCTGCACCTGCAGCCCTGTTCTGCTCTGCTTGCTTACCGCACCTGCGATTTCACTCTGCTCTACTTGCTTACCGCACCTGTGGTTTCTCTCTGCTCTGCCTTAACCACCGCTCCGGCGGTTCCTCTCTGCTCTGCCTTGTCCACCGCTCCGGCGGTTTCGCTCTGCTCTGCCTTGTCCACTGCACCTATGGTTTCGCTCCGCTCTGCTTGCTCACCGCACCTGCGGTTTCGCTCTGATCTGCCTTGTCCACCGCACCTATGGTTTCACTCCGCTCTGCTTGCTCACCGCACCTGCGGTTTCGCTCTGCTCTGCCTTGTCCACCGCTCCGGCGGTTTCGCTCTGCTCTGCCCTGTCCACCACACCTGCGATTTCGCTCTGCTCTGCTTGCTTACCGCACCTGCGGTTTCGCTCTGCTCTGCCTTGTCCACCGCTCTGGCGGTTTCGCTCTGCTCCGCCTTGTGCACTGCACCTGCGGTTTCGCTCTGCTCTGCCTTGACCACCGCTCCGGCGGTTCCTCTCTGCTCTGCCTTGTCCACCGCTCCGGCGATTTCGCTCTGCTCCGCCTTGTCCACCGCACATGCGGTTTTGCTCTGCTCCGCCTTGTCCACCGCACATGCGGTTTCGCTCCGCTCTGCTTGCTCGCTGCACCTGTGGTTTCGCTCTGCTCTGCCTTGTCCACCGCTCTGGTGGTTTCGCTCTGCTCCGCCTTGTCCACCACACATGCGGTTTCGCTCCGCTCTGCTTGCTCGCTGCACCTGTGGTTTCGCTCTGCTCTGCCTTGTCCACCGCTCTGGTGGTTTCGCTCTGCTCCGCCTTGTCCACCGCACTTGCGGTTTCGCTCTGCTCTACTTGCTTACCTCACCTGCGGTTTCGCTCTGCTCTGCCTTGACCCCCGCTCCGGCGGTTCCTCTCTGCTCTGCCTTGTCCACCGCTCCGGCGGTTTCGCTCCGCTCTGCTTGCTCACCGCACCTGTGGTTTCGCTCTGCTCTGCCTTGTCCACCGCTCCGGCGGTTTCGCTCTGCTCTGCCCTGTCCACCACACCTGCGGTTTCGCTCTGCTCTGCTTGCTTACTGCACCTGCGGTTTCGCTCTGCTCTGCCTTGTCCACCGCTTCGGCGGTTTCGCTCTGCTCCGCCTTGTCCACCGCACTTGCGGTTTCGCTCTGCTCTCCTTGCTTACCTCACCTGCGGTTTTGCTCTGCTCTGCCTTGACCAACGCTCCGGCGGTTCCTCTCTGCTCTGCCTTGTCCACCGCTCTGGCGGTTTTGCTCTGCTCTGCCTTGTCCACGGCAACTGCGGTTTCACTCCGCTCTGCTTGCTCACCGCACCTGTGGTTTCGCTCTGCTCTGCCTTGTCCACCGCTCCGGCGGTTTCGCTCTGCTCTGCCCTGTCCACCACACCTGCGGTTTCGCTCTGCTCTGCTTGCTTACTGCACCTGCGGATTCGCTCTGCTCTGCCTTGTCCACCGCTCCGGCGGTTTCGCTCTGCTCCGCTTTGTCCACCGCACTTGCGGTTTCGCTCTGCTCTACTTGCTTACCGCACCTGCGGTTTCGCTCTGCTCTGCCTTGACCAACGCTCCGGTGGTTCCTCTCTGCTCTGCCTTGTCCACCGCTCTGGCGGTTTTGCTCTGCTCTGCCTTGTCCACCGCAACTGCGGTTTCACTCCGCTCTGCTTGCTCACTGCACCTGCGGTTTCGCTCTGCTCTGCCTTGTCCACCGCTCCGGTGGTTCCGCTCTGCTCTGCCTTGTCCTCCGCTCCTGCGGTTTCGCTTTACTCTGCTTGTCTACCGCTTCTGCGGCTCTGTTCCTGTCTCCCAGTCTGTACTGGACCCTATCCAGCCTGCGCTCCAACCTGCTAGTACCTCCCTGTCTGCATACCAGCCGTGCTTACCAGTACCCACCTGTCTGCATACCAGCCGTGCCTGCCAATACCCACCTGTCTGTATGCCAGCCTAACCTGCCTGTTCCTGCATTCCCCGGTGTGGGTCAACAGCTGTGACCGGGGTCTGACCTGGAGTAGCACCTGGTCCCTCTTCTCGGTTCCTCCTTGGTTCACGGAGTCGACTGATCCGCCGTGCGACCTTGGTCGGATCGGGTTGATACTTAGTTACGCCCCTCCAGGCACTCCTCGATTCATGGTACAGTGGGATCACTAATCACGCTCACGCCAGTCAGTCCAGGTGCGAGCATAACAAGAATTTAGTAGTGTGGTCTGTGGGGCGTTGGCTGCGTATTTGTGCTTGCGTTCCAAGGACTGGGGTATGGACAACTGAACGCTGCGCTGGCACAAGGATGTGGACGTGCTTCCTGATGCTGCTACTTGAGAGTGTGCAACGACAGGTGCAGGGCAGGAGGCATCTTCGAATGCACCATGAACAGGGGATTGGCTTGCATGCACAACAGCGAAAGAAGCAATGGTGCCACCTGCAGACACTGTTCCTGGACCCTGGGGTTCGGCCCACAAAGTCGGGTGCTTTGCTGCCATGTGCCTGATCATGCTGGTGGTGGTCAGTCTGCTAGTTTTGCCACCTCTGCTGATGCTGGCCTGGCAGGTGGTGCAATTGGCCTTTTTGGGGTTATCGGCAGAGTCTTTAAAAAACAACCAGACTTGGGAAGACCTAACAGTTGTACTGGCAACTACTTTGTGTTGGTGTTACTGGGAATGGTTGCCTGCCTTCTGTCTGCGGCCACCACACTGCTTCTTCCTGCCTGTTGGGGTGCTCTTCCTCCCTCCCCCCTGTGTGCTGCTCTCTTTGCTCTGCATGTACTCCTGCCAGGTTTGTGTCAGTTACTATATCATCCACCACCTCGTCTTCCTCCTGACTTTCTGGCAATTGTGTCTCATCATCGTCCACCCCTTGTGACACTTTCCCACCGTCGCCTTCGTGTGACCGTGGCTGCTCAAATATTTGGGCATCACTACATACGATCTCCTCTTGCCCCGCTTCAAGTGGACCGGGCGAGAGGTCCGAATCTATAAATGGAAAAGTGAACAGCTCTTCAGAATGTCCAAGTGTGGGATCAGTCTCCGGGCACTCGGCATGGTGGGAGAAAGGAGGTTCAGGGTGAGGAATATGCAGTCCAGTCTCACAGCTACTGAGACTTGACCGTGTGGAAGACAGGGTGGTGGTGGCAAAGTGACTGGAAGCATTATCTGCTATCCTACCAACAACCTTTTGACACTGCTCTGGGTCCAACAGTGATGTGCTGCGGTCCCCTACGAATTGGGACAGGAAGGTCGGGCGAGAAGATGTGGGTGTTTGTTGTGGCACAATTTCAGCTTGCCCTCGGCCTCTGCATGCACCATCACGTTCAGTTCCCCGTCCCTTGCCACGCACCTTGCCCATTTTAAATGGAGGACAATATCTTCCACGCTCACTACAAATGGCTGAATTTGGAGCGAAGTTATATGTAATCCGTGTGACGGAGAAAGCACAGTTTTAAATACCTGGCCTGTAGGTAACTATTTTGAACATCAAACTAGTGTCAAAAACTTTGCTGACACACTGAAAAAAAATCAGAATGGAGGCCAGAAATGGCAGAATTTTCAGAAAATGTATATGTGATCCGTGTGACGGACAAACCACAGTTTTAAACACCTGGCCTGTATGTAACTATTTTGAACAGCAAACCGGTGTCAAAAACTTTGCTGACACACTGAAAAAAAATTTGAATGGAGGCCAAAAATGGCAGTATTTTTAGCGCAATTATATGTGATCCGTGTGACGGACAAACCACAGTTTTAAATAGCTGGAATTTTAGCGCTGTAAAATGGAAAGGACCTGGTTTTATTCTGCAGTGCCAACAAGCAAATGGCGCAGAAAAACGGTGTTCTCTGAATTGCTTTTTAAGCAAATAATGAGGATTAAGATCTAAACAAAATTATTCCTGGCCCCTGAGACCTGGGCCTTTGTTTAGAAATGTCTAACAGCAGCAGAAGGCAGAACTGAATGGAGCCTCTTGTGCTATATGCAGTGCAGTCTGCTATATACACTGCCTGCCTATACACCCTGCTTTCCTGATATCTCTGCAGATGGATTAGTCCTCAGAAGGACTGTTTGTTGAGATAGATATGTGTAATGTACTTGTTTTCTCCCTACACTACCTAATACACAACCAAATCTCTCCCTGACGCAGCAGCATCTCTCCCTACACTGTCTGATTGCGGAGTAGACTGACGAGCACAGCAGCGCCAGGTCTGATATAGACCTGATGATGCTGTGCGGCCAGCCAATCACTGTAATGCCACAACCAACATGGCTGCGGCATTACAGTGAGTGGCAGGCAATCCCTGCATGTTGATTGCCGCTCTAAAGACCGCTAAACATGCAGGGAGGGGACCCGAGCATCCGCCCGAGCATCTCGCAAGTACTCGGCGAACTCCAAGCTTCTCGAGTACTGAGATGCTCGGGCGAGTACCGAGTACTTGCGAGTATGCTCGCTCATCACTAGTGAACAGCTCTTCTGAGTGTCCAAGTGTGGAATCAGTTGTCTCCGGGCACTCGGCATGTTGGGAGGAATGGACCCTTTTGTGCTGTTTCATACACTGCAGTTTGCCACATACACTGCCTGCCTGCCTAGCACTGATTATATGCAGCTGGATTAGTCCTCAGAAGGACTGCTAGTTCAGATGGATATACTGTATATATATGTTGTGGAGTACCTATACTAACAGGACGTTCAATGAACCCTCTTGCGCTATATGCACTGCAGTTTGCCACATATGCTGCCTGCCTGCCTAACTCCTGCTATCACCACTGAATATATGCAGCTGGATTAGTCCTCAGAAGGACTGTTAGTTCAGAAGGATATATACTGTATATATGTTGTAGAATACCTATACTAACTATAAAGAAGCAAATCTCTCCCTGACGCAGCAGCACCTCTCCCTTCTCTGCCTGATTCCGGGGTAGATTGTGACGAGCATACCGGCGCCAGGTCTTATATAGACCTGATGACGCTGTGCAGCCAGCCAATCACTGTAATGCCACAACCTACATGGCTTCGGCATTACAGTGCGTGGCAGGCAATCCCTGCATGTTCATTGGTTCTCTAAAGAGCGCCAAACATGCAGGGAGGGGACCTGAGTTCCCGCCCAAGCAACCTGGAAATACTCGCCGAGCGCGTTGAGCACAGTGATGCTCGGGCAAGTACCGAGCAGTGGCGAGCATGTTCGCTCATCACTAATAAAGACAGCAAAGTACCCCCATAATATATAGTCACTGCCCCATAATAAATGCAGCACAGTGCCCCCATAATATATAGTCACTGCCTTGTAATAAAGACAACACAGAACCCCCATAATATATAGTCACTGCCCCGTAATAAAGACAGCACAGTGCCCCCATAATATATAGTCACTGCCCCGTAATAAATACAGCACAGTGCCCCCATAATATATAGTCACTGCCCCGTAATAAAGACAGCACAGTGCCCCCATAATATATATTCTGTGCCACTTAATAAAGACAGCACAGTGCCCCCATAATATATAGTCACTGCCCTGTAATAAAGACAGCACAGTGCCCCCATAATATATAGTCACTGCCCTGTAATAAATGCAGCACAGTGCCACCATAATATATAGTCGCTGCCCTGTAATAAATGCAGCACAGTGCCCCCATAATATATAGTCACTGCCCTGTAATAAATGCAGCACAGTGCTCCTATAAAATATATTTTAGCAACTGTCTTCACAGCTAAAATATATTAAAAAGTATAATCATTTGTTACACATGCACATTACAGTCCTATCACTGTATTTTCCATGTGCCTCCAGAACTTTTTGTTTCACCACTGGTTGCAGATTTTCCATTCACATCTATTTTGGATCACCCGGTTATGTTTCTACATCTTCTCCATGATTACAACGACTTAGGGCTTTCTTATGGTGGCTCTGAGTCACCCATCAGCAGCTGCCACCCACAAATGTGCAGGGGATGAGACATATAAACACGTTTGGTTTTGTCATCCCCATGTCAATAAATGAGTTATAAGCAGCAGACAAGATGTCAATCTGGAATCTTTGTGCTTCCTGTAAAAAAGAGCATACACATAATTGCCCTTAAAGGGAACCAGTCACCACGGTTCTGGCATGAGACAGCTGGCAGGTTCCCTTTAAGCTAAAGAACAATTTTACCATATCATGTCCATAGGCCTTTGTGTATCTGCAAAGGTTGCATAAACAGTGCTGCTCACCATTATTGGCACCCCTTCATTTTTTTCATAGACTGTACAATATCTTCAGAAATAAGTGGAAATGTATCAAAGTTATATCCTCAGAATTTTTTAATTAGTGGTCCAAAGTAATAAAACAATAAAACATTGTTTTTCAACTTCCATGTTGCAATTTCAAAAAAGAAACAGAATAAACAGCATGTGCGGCAATAAAGGCACCCCTAATTAATAGTTGGTTGCACACCCTTTGGCATTGCTGACCGCCTCCAAACGTTTCTTGTAGCCATCTACAGGTACATCTCACTAAATTAGAATATCATCAAAAAGTTTGAGATTGAGTCAACTTCTCCCCTTTTTATATGATTTCAGGTGTGATTTTCATATTGCCCACACCTGTTACTTGCCACAGGTGAGTTTGAACGAGCATCACATGGTTGAAACAAAATTGTTTATCCATAATTGTGGAAAGGTGCCAACAACTTTGTCCGGCCCAACTCCAACTAATCTTTGGAATTTTGTGTGAAATTATGTCCAATTTGCCTTTTTTTCTCAGTTTTTTTTGTGTTGTTCCAATACACACAAAGGATATAAATACGTGTATAACAAAACGTGTAATTGCAATAATTTTTTGAAAGAAATACTTCATTTTCTGTAGCAATTTCATGGGTGCCAACACTTTCGGCCATGACTATATGTTCTCCCTTCTGTGCCTATTCTGGTATATATGTACATCATCCTGGGCCCATCATGGTATATATGTTCTTCATCTTGGTATATACGTTCCCCATCCTGGTATATATGTTGCCCATTCTGGTATATATGTTTCCCATCCTGGAATATATGTTGCCCATCCTCGAATATATGTTGCTCATCCTGGAATATATGTTACCCGCCCTGGTATATATATTCCCCATCCTGGTATATATGTTCCCCATCCTGGTATATATGTTGCCCATCCTGGTATATATCTTCCCTATCTTGGTATATACAGGTGCTTCTCACAAAATTAGAATATCATCAACAAATTAATTTATTTAATTTCTTCAATACAAAAAGTGAAACTCATATATTATATAGAGTCATTACAAACAGAGTGATCTATTTCAAGTGTTTATTTCTGTTAATGTTGATGATTATGGCTTACAGAGGAAAATTGTAAGCCACAGCAAAATAGCAACCCCACAGCATCATGAATCCTCCACCATAATTAACTGTTGGTGAGGTGTTCTTTTCCTTGTAAGCTTCATTGCGCCGTTTGCAAACAAACTGTTGCTTTGCATTGCCAAAAAGCTCTATTTTTGTTTCATCTGTCCACAGAACATTTTCCCAGAAGGATTGTGGCTTGTCAATGTACTCGTTGGCAAAGATCAGTCATTCCTTTATATGTCTTTTCTTCAGCAATGGTTTCTTCCTTGGCCATCACCCATAAAGCTTTACTTGGTTTAGTGTGCAGTTTATGGTACTTGTTGAAACCATGACCCAAGACTGTTCCAGATTGGCCTTCAGGTCTTTGGATGTTTGACGTGGTGTGTTTTTCACCATTCGCACGAACTTTCAAAGACATCTCTTGTCAATTTTCCTCTTTCCCACATGTCCAGGGAGGTTCTTAATGGTTCCATTCTTGGCAAACTACTTAATAACATTGCGCACTGTTGAAACTGGGATACCAATGTCTTTGGAGATGGCCTTATACCCTTTGGAAGTCTTGTGTTTGTTAATAATAGCAGTTCTGATTTCCTCGGACAGCTCCTTTGACTTCACCATTCTGACAAAGGAACAGGGCCTACCATGTGGCTTTTTCAAACACTGAAGTCATCATTCATTGGCTAAATCATGTCACATGGGCACCGACAATTAATCACAGGTGAATCTCTTTTGTGATTTACCACAGGCGAATCAAAATGTGTGTCCATACTAAATTAATGTAAAGGGTGCCAATACCAGTTACACAGCAAGCTTTACGTTTTTCTAATTTTCCCTCCCGATGCTTTTTGTTTTATATTATGGCTTATCATTTGCTCTTTTGTATTTAATACGAGTGCCCTATACAAAAAAACTGATTCACTTGATTCATTTTTTTAAGGAGATATTCCACATTATGTACTTAAACTTCATGGGTGCCAATAACAATGAGCAGGACTGTATGGTTATTTGCTATGGACTATATATGAGTTCTATTGTGAGCCCAAAATGTTTGCCTTTTTTCATTAATTAGGTGACCCTTTCCCTCTGTGGCCAGGTCAACCATTATGTTTTGGGTTCGAGTTTTATGGTACATGAAAAATAACATGAGACAAAACACAAACCCAGACAATGTACCATAGGTTGAGTGATGAAGAGATCCATAGTATAAAATCAAAACTTTTATTGACACATAGTATTAAAAAGTACAATAAAAAAAGCAGAATGCTGTATAGGGGATGCTGAAATGGCCAGAAAAGATACAACATCTTAAGTGGAGAATGTATAATCATAGATGGGGTACTACAAAAATCTGAGTACTGTGATCCCCCCCATCTACAGCGATCCAAACCTTGGGGTATCCTATGTAAGGTATTTGAACAAAAAGAACCAAACACAGTTGCAGTTTACACTGACACCAGGTGAATAAAACATTAAAAAATAATAATAACCATAATAAAGGGCCCATAAATTTCCAAAGTGAAAGCTATAATCAAAAGTTAGCATATAGCTGAAAATATGGCTGCTAGAATGTGTACAAGATAGATGTAGGGCCTATTGATAAAGGGTTATACACAGAAATGAGGGCAGATAAAAAAAACAATAAAGTAATGTGCCAGAATCCACCATGCACCTCTATACCCTCCAATAACCCTGACGGTATAACAATAAGTGTACCTGTGCAACGATATATCCTATGGATGGGTAATCAATATTGAGTATGTATGTGACCTGGCATCCCCTTTAAATTAGTTGTTTAGCAGTTTAAAAAAATACTATTACAGCAAGAACTGTGAAAAATGGAAAAAAAAATATTACAATGTTAAATCTCCCATTGCTCCAGCGGCAAGACTCGGGCGGTCCCCACCAGTTTGTGTTGACTTTGATGCAGCAGTGACATATTGTACATGCTTACTGGTTAGTATCCAGATATATATCTTTTCATTCATACCTGAATGCCGACTGTATTAACTAATACTGTATATTCAGCTTAAATGTTAGTCTTAAGAGCACATCTCTTGTCCATGGCTGATTATGTTATTCATATATAAATGTGCAAATAACAAATAAAAAATCAGTAGTGCGCTTCATTCATAAAGATGACAGAATATTCCACTTCAATCATTATAGCACATACTGTATATAGTTAGAACAGCATTTCATTTTCTTCTACTGGAAGAACAGAATTCAATAAGCTAGTAAATACTGAACTCTACATACAGGTTTTAAGAGATCAAGGGGTATACTGCGATTTGCCCATAGGCATTAAAGGGTTATCCCCAACATTTATATTTCACTAAATTCCAAATAGGAATTTCAGAGCCCTGTTCTCAGGATTGAGGGGGGACCAGGACCATTAAAGAGGTTTTCCACTACTAGGACAACCCCTTCTTGATCTAAATGTTTATCCCCGATAAAATAAAAAAGCCTATACTCGCCTCCTGTGCCGGTGCCGCTCCCGCAGTGTTGGCACTCGCAGTCCCGGGGCTCTCGTGCGGTTGTTGTGACACGTGGCGCTGGCGCCCAATCAGCGCTGACATCACTGTTCCCGCCTTCAGACGTTTTGAACATGAAGAGGAAGTCCGGGCTGCAGCTGATCTCTGACTTTCTCTTCATGTTCAATTCATACAAAGATGGGGACAGTGATGCCAGGGCTGATTGGGCGCCAGCGCCACGTGTCACAACTGCACAAAAGTCCCGGAATCGCGAGTGCCAACACCGCTGGAACGCCGCCGGCACGGGAGGTGATAATAGGTTTTTTTACTTTATCGGGGCCAAACATTTAGATAAGAAGGGGTTGTCCTAGTAGTGAAAAACCCATTTAAGCCCTCCACTGATCCCAAGAACAGGGGCTCTAAAATGCCCCGTCGGAATAGAGCAGAAGTTGAGAATAACCTTTTAAATGCCACGGACATGGAAGTTATGATTATTTTTACATATGTTAGTGGTTGCCTTTAGTGAATAAATTTCAGATTTTTCTCTTACTGGAGTGTCACTCCCTGTAATACATGCTGGGTGTTAGTTCTGCGTGTATCTATGGTGTTGCTGTCTTTACTTGTTTTCAAGCATTATTACATCTCCAGCACTGCACTTATTTCCTCTCCATGTGCTTTTCTCCCTGACTAGAACTCGTTTTCCCTGCTCTCTATAAAACTTTAGATACTCTCCCCCACCAGTGCACTGTAGATCTGTATACATCACCCTCCCCATACCTTCTGCTATCTCTAACACTGAGAGAAAAGAGGGAGAAGCAGAGAAAACTTTCAGGAGCTCGAACAATTTGTATCTATTTTTGCAAATCTAGGTAAAAGACTTGCAGACACTTTGCAGTGCCAAAATGGAAGAGTGTTTTTTTAATGAAATTCATTTTAATGAAAACCATTTAGAAAGTTGCTTAACCCCTTAGTGACGGAGGCAATTTTGTCCTTAATGACCAAGCCAAATTTTACAATTCTGACCAGTGTCACTTTATGAGGTAATAACTCTGGAATGCTTCAACGGATTCCACTTATTCTGAGAGTGTTTTTTCGTGACATATTGTACTTCATTATAGTGGTAAAATTTCTTCGATATCACTTGTGTTTATTTGTGAAAAAAAATTAAATTTTGTGAAAATGTTGAAAATTTTGCAATTTTCAAACTTTGAATTTTTATGCCCTCAAATCAAAGAGAGATGTCACACAAAATAGTTAATAAATAACATTTCCCACATGTCTACTTTACATTAGCACAATTTTTGCAACAACATTTTTTTTGTTAGGAAGTTATAAGGGTTAAAAGTTGACCAGCAATTTGTAATTTTTCCAACAAAATTTACAAAACCATTTTTTTAAGGGACCACATCACATTTGAAATGACTTTGAGGGGTATAAATGACAGAAAATCCCCAAAAGTGACACCTTTCTAAAAACTTCACCCCTCAAGGTGCCCAAAACCACATTCAAGTAGTTTATTAACTCTTCATATGCTTCACAGGAACTGAAGCAATGTGGAAGGAAAAAATGAACATTCAACTTTTCTCACACAAATTTTACTTCAGACCCCAATTTTTTTATTTTTGCATTTTGTTGTGCAATTTTTCCTGAGCATGACGATCCCCATATGTGGGGGGAAAACCACTGTTTTGGCGCATGGCAGGGCTCAGAAGGGAAGGAGCGCCATTTGACTTGAACGCATTTGAACGCAAAAATGGATGGAATCTAGAGTGGACACCATGTCGCTTTTGAAGAGCCCCTGATGTGCTTTAACAGTGGAAACCCCCCACGAGTGACCCCATTTTGGAAACTACACCACTCAAGGATTTTATCAAGGGGTATAGTGAGCATTTTGAACACAGAGGTACGACACAGAATTTGATAACATTAGGTTGTTATATTGAATATTTTGTCATTAGCTGTTAGAGAGACAAAAAAAACATACAGGGATTGCCTTTGTATGGCAGGCAATCCCCACGTGTTTTTTTTGCTGTATAGCAGCCGCAAAACATGTGGGGCGGAGACTCGAGCATCTCACTCGAGCTCCCACAATACTCGGTGCATACCCGAGCCCCCAATGCAAACTCAAGTAGCGAGCTCTTGCGCTCAACACTAGTCACCATATCATAATCATTTTTTTTCTTTACTTTTGAAAAAATCCCAACCCCAACACAACCCTAACCCTAACCTAACCCCACCCCTAACACAATCCTAACCCTAACACAAACCTAACCCCAACCCTAATCCTAACTGTAACCCTAAACCAACCCTAACCCAAACACAACCCTAGCCCTAACACAACCCTAACCCAACCCTAACACAACTCTAACCCTAACACAAACCTAACCCTATCACAACTCTAACCATAATCCTAACCCTAACACAACCCTAACACAATCCTAACACTAACACAATCCTAACCCTAACACAACCCTATAAATAGATAGATAGATAGATATGTATATTTTGGGGCTCACATGTTGCCTCTATCATCACCATAACACTGTAGGTTAATTACTAAATAGTTACAGCAATAGTTAACCCTTTATTGCCGTCTTTGCAAGTATTAGTTTAAAATTTTTTTTGGACTCTGTAGTCAGTATGAAGGTCTGTGTAGTTATATATTTGTTGCTCTGTATTTACAATTTTGATTTCTTTTCCCCAGATGGCAGCATATAAAAATCACATTGTTGCTTACAGTTTACACTGTGCATAAATTGTAAAGCTGCCATGTTGCCTGGGGTTTACAGTGTGCAATTAAGTTAAGTGAAGCTTTACATTTTAGACCTTCATTGTCGTTATCAACAATTCTTTAATAAATATATACGGTAAAACATTTGAACTTTATTGCAATAGAATTTACTTAATGAAACCAAGTGACTGATGGTTACAGCAATAATGTTTCATCCTAAATTCAAGGATAAAGGGGTTGTTAAATAGAACCTGTCAGCACAATTTAGCACTGTAAAGTAAAGGCATGGCCATAATGGCGCAGTTATACAGATTAAGGCCACGGCCCCACTATCAGTATTCGGTCAGTATTTTTTCTCAGGAGTGGGAGACAAAACCAGGAGTGGGTGATAAATGCAGAATTGGTGACTTGTTTCTATTATACCTTTTCTCTGATTGTTCCTCACCCGGTTTTGGCTCCCGCTCCTGAGAAAAAATACTGACCGAATACTGACCAAAAACTGACCGAATACTGATAGTGGGGCGATGACCTAAGCTAATTACCTGAAAACTTCAAATGTAGATTAAAGAACACCCACAATGCAAATTTCTTCACTAAAGCTATGTATTTAGGCCACGGCACCACTATCAGTATTTGGTCAGTGTTTGGTCAGTATTCTGTCAGTATTTTTTCTCAGGAGTGGGAGCCAAAACCAGGTGAGGAACAATCAGGGAAAAGGTATAATAGAAACAAGTCACCAATTCTGCATTTATCACCCACTTGTGGTTTTGGCTCCCACTCCAGAGAAAAAATACTGACCGAATACTGATAGTGGGGCCGTGGCTTTAATCTGTATAACTGCGCCATTGTGGCCATGCCTTTACTTTACAGTGCTAAATTGTGCTGACAGGTTCTATTTAACAACCCCTTTATCCTTGAATTTAGGATAAAACATTATTGCTGTAACCATCAGTCACTTGGTTTCATTAAGTAAATTCTATTGCAATAAAGTTCAAATGTTTTACCGTATATATTTATTAAAGAATTGTTGATAACGACAATGAAGGTCTAAAATGTAAAGCTTCACTTAACTTAATTGCACACTGTAAACCCCAGGCAACATGGCAGCTTTACAATTTATGCACAGTGTAAACTGTAAGCAACAATGTGATTTTTATATGCTGCCATCTGGGGAAAAGAAATCAAAATTGTAAATACAGAGCAACAAATATATAACTACACAGACCTTCATACTGACTACAGAGTCAAACGATATTTTTTAAACTAATACTTGCAAAGACGGCAATAAAAGGTTAACTATTGCTGTAACTATTTAGTAATTAACCAACAGTGTTTTGGTGATGCTAGAGGCAACATGTGAGCCCCAAAATATACATATCTATCTATCTATCTATCTATCTATCTATCTATCTATCTATCTATCTATCTATCATACCGTATTTGAAATGTACCCAAAATATCAGTAGATGTGCACCATCATTCACAGACTACATTAATTAATATCATTATTGTAGTACAGATATTATAGCGTAGTACTTTAGCGCCATCTACTGGAAGAATAGAATTCAACACACTATTAAATATATACATAAAGGTTGTATGAGATTATAATTGCACCTAATGATTGGTGAATGTGAGATTTTCATCATAAATGTGCAAATAACAAATTGGCAATTTTATGAGCCTATCATGACAATATTTAAAGAATATAGAAGTGTTTCCTTTGCCTTGAAGCAGCGCCTTAGTCTGAATAGTACCCTGTGTAAAATTGCTCTTTCGTGCTCCCACTTCACTGATTTTTTTTACTCAGATTACCCATTGTGGTAGAGCGGCTTGCTCGGCTGTACACGGGGGTAGACAAGGAACACTGTCTCTTGTAGATTCGTATTGGTTTTTTAAAAATGTCATAACTTGTAGTGTTGAGCGATACCTTCCGATATCAGGAAACATCGGATCGGATTGGATCGGGCCGATACCCAAAAAGTATCGGATATCGCCGATTCCGATACCGGAAACCAATGCAAGTCAATGGGACACAAATATCGGAATGAAAATAAACCCTTTCTTTCCTTGTAGGTTAATTCTACATGAAGGAAAACAACTAAGAATAATGTAGAATGTATTGAAGGAGGTGGTTGCCCAAATCGATGGGAACAGTGCTCACAGTGAAACATGAAAAGCCGGCAATTCATCATCGGCATACACCGGTACCCGACAATTTAGAACAGAAAGAATAGAGCTTCACACATAGATTAGATAGATAGAAACATGTCAGTCACATATATATGAAGTACAGTGACAGTGTTGCTTACTGTACTTGTCATTTAGTGTAAAAGATTTATTAAAAAAAATAACAGTGTTTTCATGCACCGTCTCTTTACAAAAGCCGGCCGGCAATTCAGCAGCGGTACCCGACAATTTAGATTAGAAAGAATAGAGAATCACACATAGATTAGATAGATAGAAACATGTCAGTCACATATATATGAAGTACAGTGACAGTGTTGCTTACTGTACTTGTCATTTAGTGTAAAGGATTTATTAAAAAAAATATTAGTGTTTTCATGCACCGTCTCTTTAAAAAAGCCGGCCGGCAATTCAGCATCTGTACCCGACAATTTACAACAGAAATAATAGAGCATCACACATAGATTAGATAGATAGAAACATGTCAGTCACATATATAAGAAGTACAGTGACAGTGTTGGTTACTGTACTTGTCATTTAGTGTTAAAATAAAGGATTTATTAAAAAAAAAATTGGCGTGGGGTTCCCCGTAATTTTAGTCTCTAGCGGAGGTTAAGCAGACGGCTGGGGCAGATGTTTGAAGCCTGGGAAGGGGGTAATACCCACGGAGCTCCCCAGGCTACTAATATCAGCCCCCAGCTGAATACCTAGCCTTTACTAGCTATTAAAATGGGGGACATCCCCCCAAAAAATGACGTGGGGTCCCCCCTAATTTAATAGCTAGCACAGGCTAGGCAGACAGATGGGGGCTGATATTAATAGCCCAGGAAGGGTGCCATGAATATTGGCCCCCTCCCAGGCTAGAAACACCAGCCATCAGCCGCCCCAGAAATGGCGCATCCATAGGATGCGCCAATTCTGGCACTTAGCCTCGCTCTTCCCACTGCCCTGTAGCGGTGGCAGTGGGGTCATAGGGCTGGGGTTGATGTCAGCTTATAATGCCAGCTGACATCAAGCCCAGGTTAGTAATGGAGAGGGGTCTATAAGACACCCCCATTACTAACCCCATAGTCAAAGTTAAAAAAACCACAAACACCCAGAATAAAGTCCTTTAATTGAAATAAAGACACAATTCTTTATTGTTCTAAATTAAACCATACTTACAGTCACGCCCATTCCAGCTGAAGCCAACGATCTCCTGCAATAAAAGTAAAATAATAAAGCAACCTCATCCTTACCTTTCCATGGTTCCCAGGACAGCTTCAGCTCTGCTACATCGAGATGACAGGCTGGATCGCAGCAGAAAGCTGCAGGGGGGGGGCCCAGAAAGCTTGTGCCACCCTGCGCTGTGGATTCCAGCCCCCAGCTGCCTGGTTGTACCTGGCTGGACACAAAAATAGGGCGAAGACCCACGTATTTTTTTTTTTTTACTTATTTCATGAAATTCATGAAATAATAATAAAAAAAAAGGGCTTCCCTATATTGTTGTGTCCGGCCAGGTACAAATAGGCAGCTGGGAGTTGGGGGCAGCCCGTTCCTGGATGCTGTACCTGACTGGCATACAAAAATATGGCAAAGCCCACGTCAAAATTTTTGGGAAAAATTTATTAAAAAAATAATAATTTAGGGACTGCATCTTTATTAACCCCTCAAGTGTCATTTAGTGTTAAAATAAAGGATTTATTAAAAAAAAATTGGCGTGGGATCCCCCATAATTTTAGTCTCTAGCGGAGGTTAAGCAGACGGCTGGGGCAGATGTTTGAAGCTTGGGAAGGGGGTAATACCCATGGAGCTTCCCAGACTACTAATATCAGCCCCCAGCTGAATACCTAGCCTTTACTAGCTATTAAAATGGGAGACCCCCCCAAAAAAAATGACGTGGGGTCCCCCCTATTTTAATAGCTAGCAAAGGCTAGGCAGACAGCTGGGAGCTGATATTAATAGCCCAGGAAGGGAGCCATGAATATTGGCCCCCTCCCAGGCTAGAAACACCAGCCGTCAGCCGCCCCAGAAATGGCGCATCCATAGGATGCGCCAATTCTGGCACTTAGCCTCGCTCTTCCACGCTGCCCTGGTGCGGTGGCAGGGGGTAATAGTGGTGGGGTTCATGTCAGCGCCAGCTGCCATGAAGCCCAAGTTAGTAATGATGGGCGTCTATAAGACACCCCCATTACTAACCTACAAAGTGTTAAAAAGAAAAAACACACTACACCCAGAAAAAAATAATTTATTTGAAATAAAACACACCATTTTATTTAATTCTTAGTTTACTAAAAAAAAATAGTTACCTGTCCACGTTCCTGCGCTGATCTCCCATGCACAGCTGTCACATCTGGAGATGTGACAGCTGTCATTGCTGCTGTAAGCTCACGCTGCCGGGAACACGTCCGCTCCCAGCAGCGTGAGCCCCTGACTGAGGTCACCGGAGTGCATTCAGTCAGCGCAGCTCCGGAGACCTCCTTTATGGCACTGCTGTACCGTGGGAATTTCTCACGGTACAGCTGGGCCGTAAAGGAGCTAACCGGAGCAGCGCTGCCTGAACTAAGGCGAACCCGCTTATGCACTGACGGGGCTACTTTACGGCCCCGTCATTCTAGCGGCGGCAGCGGTTCAGAGCGGTCACATTTTATGTGGCTGCTCTAAACTGGAGATCATCGTGGGACACTCGTGGACTACTACGGAGGGGTAAGGATAAGGTTGTGGTTTATTATTTTATATTTTATTACAGGAGATCGATGGCTTCGGGGAATTAGGTGTCTCGGTGAGTATAGGTGTAGTTTTTTATTTTTTACTTTATTTTAGGTGGCGATCGGCGGGGACAGGTAATGTATAAACTAATTTATTTTAGGTAAGCACTGGCCACCAATGACATGTATTTAAAATTTATTCGGGACCAAAAACAAATATTTATGGGGGCCTAAAAGAATAAAAGATGTATAGGGGCAAAAATAACATATGGGGCAGTTTAAATAGCAGGATCAGGCTGATGGGAACTACTGCTCCCATCGAGCTGATCCTGCTGGCACGAGTGGACGGGGGACAGACATAGGCCGATGGGAGTAGTAGTGTCACATCGGCCTATGTCTGCCTGCACGCACACACCCGCAGACATTGCACAGACACCGCGCACACCCGCACACACCCGCAGACATCGCACAGACACCGCACACACCCGCAGACATCTCACAGACACCCCGCACACACTCGCAGACATCGCACAGACACCGCGCACACACTAATCATGACGGGTCTGATGGTCTGGGAGGTGAGGCTGACCTGTGCGGCCGTGGGAAAGTTCATGTGAGTTCATGCAGTCAAGCATGAACTCACATGAACCCTCTGAGGGCACCGCGGCTACTTCAAATGAACAGCTGATCGGCATCACCTGATACCTCAGCTGTTCATTTGAAATAACCGGCGGGAAAGCGCAGCACAGAACGGGAAAGCTGGCGGTGAAGTCTTTTCACTGCCGGCTTCCCCGCCCGGGTCCTTCGCTCCCCGCTCCTTGGTGCTGCGCTCCCCACCCGGTCCTAACTTACGATCAGGATGGGGGGAGCGGAGGATCGGGGTGGGAGGCTGCGGGGAAGCAGTATGGGGCTGTGTGATTGTTTAAAAGCCGGCGGCTTTTTACCGCCCGCCGGCTTTTACACAATCAGGAGAATTCTCTCACACTGGGATGGCATTCTGATGACAGGCTGGATCGCAGCTGAGCGCTGCCATCCAGCTTGTCATCCTTCAGAGACACTACAGAGCGCAGGCATTATGGGAACTTCCGATTCCGGTATTCGATATTGTAAAAGTATCGTAATTAAGTATCGGAATTCCGATACCGCGAATATCGGCCGATACCCGATATTTCAGTATCGGAATGCTCAACACTAGTCATAAGCCAACCTAGAGTTCATAAAGTAAACACAGCCCATTCGGCATAACGGCAACGAAAAATAAAAGATGCAGCACAGTCCGTATAGTGGCCGGGGTCCAGACACTCAGGGTTAACAATAGCACACGGTCCAGGTTAGCACAAAACACAAGCTCCTCTCTCTCAGGAGCTAGCGTCCACACACTGAACAACCCCGAGTCAAACGGCTGGCTATTTATAGCCCAGACTACACCCTGGGGTGGAGATATGGTAGGTGACTGCATACTGTGTGCATGTCTGCGTACTGTGTGCATGTCTGCGTACTGTGTGTGTGCATTTCTGCGTACTGTCTGTGTGCTTGTCTGCATACTGTGTGTGTGCATGCCTGCATACTGTGTGTGTGCATGTCTGCGTACTGTTTGTGTGGTGTGCATGTCTGAGTACTGTGTGTGTGCATGTCTGCATACTGTGTGTGTGCATGTCTGCATACTGTGTGTGTGCATGTCTGGGTACTGTGTGTGTGGTGTGCATGTCTGAGTACTGTGTGTGTGCATGTTTGCATACTGTGTGTGTGCATATCTGCGCACTGTGTGTGTGGTGTGCATGTCTGCGTACTGTGTGTGCATGTCTGCATACTGTGTGTGTGCATGTCTGCGTACTGTGTGCATGTCTGCGTACTGTATGTGTGGTGTGCATGTCTGCGCACTGTGTGTGTGCATGTCTGCATACTGTGTGTGTACATGTCTGCGTACTGTGTGCATGTCTGCATACTGTGTGCATGTCTGTGTACTGTGTGTGTGCATGTCTGCATACTGTGTGTGTGCATGGCTGCATACTGTGTGTGTGTGCATGACTGCATACTGTGTGTGTGCATGTCTGCTTACTGTGTGTGTGCATGTCTGCGTACTGTGTGTGTGCATGTCTGCATATGTGAAAGATCAGGGGGCAGGTTGGGCCCTGTGTTGTATACCTAGATTTCTTTGCCATATCTGTGCATCATGAATGTATGTGTTAAAGGGACCCACTGAGACTCTTTAGCCCGAGGCCCACGAAAATCTGGAGCTGGCCCTGTGTTGATACATTATGTAGCTGGCCGCCCTGTGACCCAAACAGGACTGAGATGCTACTGCATATACAACTTGTGGACAGGTGTGGTCTTTGTTTGGAAGAAAACAGACATTTTATTCCTGAAGAACCCCTTTATTAATAAGATTATACAAGTTGGAATTGCTTTAGATAATTTCTTATGAATTATAAGCAAGAATTTACAGGGAAATCTGTAAAATAAATCAACAGTATATGAAAAGTTATGTATCATTACAAATACTTCCACATCTTATCTCACAGTGCTGTCAGCTCTCACCCTCCCCCACACTGACTGAAATGAGACAAGATCTAGAACTGTTTGTAATGATACATAGCTCAGCTTTATCTATACACAGTAGCTGCAGAGTTGTGTATCATCACACGCACTCCTAGATCTCATTCCACAGTGTTGTTAGCTCTCACAATCCCCTCACACTGACTGTACTGAGATGAGACCTGGAAGTGCTTGTAATGATACATAAATCAGTGCTGCAGTATCTCTGCACAGTAGCTTCAGAGATTTGTGAGGAGAGGCGGGCGAGTTCTTTTTTCCCCTGTGTGTTGCTGCCTGCTTATGATTGGTCAACCACATGCAGGAAAATAAATACACACCCCCAGGGACAAATCTCAGGTGAACTATAATATAAACTATAACCTAAACTTTACAAGTTAATATATCTGCAATGGAGAGAATACATTTAAAAATAAAAGCTATGTTTTGCTCAGCTCTGCAACCACTACTCCATGATGTGGCCAATTTAACATGCTCAAACTGGTACACAAAACCTACAAAAACGACTGCTTAGAAAGTGTAAAATATCAAAAAGTATTATTAATCACAGTATAGTTAAAAGAGAATATGAATGCATAAAAAGGTGGCCGATCGCATCTAAAAAACGTACCAAAGAATAAGAGATGGAAATGATACATCAGGTAAGTGGTTTACATATAAAATATCATAGTACATAAGAGGATGAGTCTCAAACAGGACGTCACAGGACGTCACAGGAGACTGGGTCTGCACTCACTTCCTCACAGCGTCTATTGCCTCTCCTGGAACAGATTTCAGCGCTGCAGTTACTTACTGTAGTTTCTTGCATCGCCGCCCTTTGAAGAAGTCCTGAATCTATGGTTATAGAATTTGTGGGAGAAATGAGTAAAGCACCGACACTCTTCTTCTGTCTCAGGGGGCAGTAATAGAAGCAATGAGTGATACCAACGCCACCACCCTGATGAGGACTCGTTTGAGGAAAGTCTTAGAAGCTGTGGGGCAGTTCTGGTGTCACTCACTGCTTCTATCTCTGCCCCCTGATGACATCACTTTCACAGAAGCAGTGGCAGCGCAGATAAAAGCAGAGTGCTGGTGCTGCACTCACATCTCCCACAGATTCTATCACCATGACCTTGGAACCAGGGCATCTTTAAGAGGCAGTGCAAGAAACTGTTGTAAGTGGCTGCAGCACTACCTCCTGATAACGTGCTGTTCCATGAGGGGCAATGGACACAGCAGGGAGTGAGTGCAGCGCCAGCCTCCTGTGACGTCACATTTGAGACTCCTCTCAAACAAAACGTCACAGGAAGTAAAGTAAAATAACACATTTAGGGATTAGCTAGAGAGAAGCGTAGAGTATTTTATAATAAAGTTAATTACAAAAGTGGTTAGGTTGTAAACATAGATATTTAGAAAATACATTTTAGGTACTGGACCAACCCTTTAAGCCTACTTTTATCAAACTGCATTAAAGTTAAACAATGTCTTTTTGTAGTAAGAAACACTCACATAACACAATCCAATAGTGTAAAAATGTTTATTGAAAAGGCAAGCTGAAATGGGAAAGAACATTTTAATACCCCCTTGTCCATATAGATTGTAAGCTTGCGAGCAGGGCCCTCAACCCTCCTGTAACTGTTGAAATGTGATACATTGTATTGTTTGTCTGTATATGTCCCTACTTAATTGTAAAGTGCTGCGGAATATGTTGGCGCTGTATAAATAAAAATTATTATTATTACAGGATTTCATTACTTTTATACACGCAGATACGAAAATATTAGACCTTTTTTAAATGATTGTACACAATCCAATAAGAAGTTACTGGTTTCCAGTATCATCTCTATGCTGATGACACCCAACTATACACCTCTTCACCTGACATCACCCCCACTCTAATACAAAATACTAGTGATTGTCTGTCTGCTGTCTCTAACATCATGTCCTCCCTCTACCTGAAACTGAATCTCTCCAAAACTGAACTCCTTATTTTTCCTTCCTCTACTAACCTATACCTGACTTTTCAATTTCCTTGGGTGGCGCCACCATAACTCCCAAGCAGCAAGCACGCTGTCTTGGAGTCATATTTGACACACAACTTTCCTTTTTTCCCCATGTTCAATCACTCACTCGCTCATGCCACCTGCACCTTAAAAACATCTCCGGAATCCGACCTTTTCTCACCTTTGATACTGCAAAAACTCTCACTGTCGCTCTCATTCACTCTCGTCTGGACTACTGCAATTCTCTTCTGATCGGTCTCCCTCTAAACAAATTCTCTCTTCTCTAATCCATTCTGAATACAGCAGCCAAGGTCGTATTTCTATCAGGCCGCTTCACCGACGCCTCTGCTCTGTGCCAGTCATTGCACTGGTTACTAGTGTTGAGCGAGCACTAAAATGCTCGGATGCTCGAAGCTCGGGCCGAGCTCACTGTGATACTCGGGTGCTCGACCAGAGCAACGAGCCCAATGTTAGTCTATGGGAGACCCGAGCATTTTTGCGGCAGCACCCCCGGCAGTCTGTAGAAAGCCTAAAAAGTGCCCAAAACGATAGTGACAGTGCTCAAATGACATGGGGGCAGCATGGGGATCGCCCCAGGAAGCATTTATGACCCCCAGGTCACTGCTGTCAACAACGTTGTCAGAGGCAGGGCCGGCTCCAGGTTTTTGTGGGCCCTGGGCGAAAGAGTCTCAGTGGGCCACTTTAACACATACCACGATTCATGATGCACAGATACTGCAGAGAAATATAGATATATAGTACAAGGCCAAAGATTTCACTTACTACATTACATGAGCGATATCTATTGTAAATTCTATAATAGCTCAGAAACCGGCGAATCCTCACAACGAACAGTGCAGACCGGACAGTATAGTCCTCCATACAGTATAATGGACCCCATATAATGCTCCATACAAGATACTGACCTCCATATAATGCCCCATGCAGGATACTGACACCCATATAACGCTCCAGACAGGATACTGGTCCCCATATAAAGCTCCATACAGAATACTGGTCCCCATAAAATGCTCCATACAGGATACTGGTCCCCATATAAAGCTCCATACAGGATACTGGTCCCCATATAACGCTCCATACAGGATACTGGCCCCCATATAACGCTCCATACAGAATACTGGCCCCCATAAAATGCTCCATACAGGATACTGGTCCCCATATAAAGCTCCATACAGGATACTGGTCCCCATATAACGCTCCATACAGGATACTGGTCCCCATATAAAGCTCCATACAGAATACTGGCCCCCATAAAATGCTCCATACAGGATACTGGTCCCCATATAAAGCTCCATACAGGATACTGGTCCCCATATAACGCTCCATACAGGATACTGGTCCCCATATAACACTCCATACAGAATACTGGCCCCCATAAAATGCTCCATACAGGATACTGGCCTCCATAAAATGCTCCATACAGAATACTGGCCCCCAAATAACACTCCATCCAGAATACTGACCCCCATATTACGCTCCATACAGAATACTGGCCCCCATATAACGCTCCATACAGAATACTGGCCCCCATATAACGCTCCATGCAGGATGTTCCCCCCTTTTAATGGCCCTTGCAGGATGTCACCCCCCCTCCCTTATAATGCCCCATGCAGGATGTCACCCCCCCTCCCTTATAATGACCCATGCAGGATGTCACCCCCCCTCCCTTATAATGCCCCATGCAGGATGTCACACACCCCCCCTCCCTTATAATGCCCCATGCAGGATGTCACACTCCCCCCCTCCCTTATAATGCCCCATGCAGGATGTCACACGCCCCCCTCCCTTATAATGCCCCATGCAGGATGTCAAACACCCCCCCTCCCTTATAATGCCCCATGCAGGATGTCACCCCCCAACCATATAATGCCACATGCCCCCATACATGAAAAAAAAAAAAAATCAAATACTCACCTCACTTCTCACTTGCTGCTGCTCCGGACTCCAGCGTCACCCACGTCTTCCCGCTCTGCGCTGTGACAGCTCAGGAGAGAGCGCGCGCAGTGTAAAGACATCACCGCGCCCTCTGACCTGAGACGTCACAGTCAGAGGACACGGAAGACGCTGCTTAGGCACGGGGAGAGGTAAGTATTGTGCCGGCTGCCGGGGCCCTGAGCAAGCGGGGGGGTGGTGGGCGCTGACACCGCTCTTCTCCGCTCATGGGTCCCATAGCGCGGAGGGTGCCCAATGGCGAGTGGGCCCCTCCGCCTGCTCAGGGCCCCGGCACTTGCACGGGTGCGCCGGGTGCTGACGCCGGCCCTGGTCAGAGGTATTAAGCCACTTTTATGGGCTCACAATAAAACGTTCAAAAACGAAACTGAAACTGTTTTCCTGTGAAATATGTTAAGGAACATCCTTTCCAGGGTAAAGACTTGTGTATAAGGTAAAATAAAAAAACAAAAACAAAAATACTCCTCCACACCTTGGGCTATGTTCACAAGTAGCATTTTTTATGCGTTTTTGCACTTTTGTATTGCTTTCAACCGTGACAAATGCATTCCCCGGGAAATGTCATTTTAACATTTTACAACCTTATCTGGCCATGTGCTGTGTGACACATGCATGCAGTGCTGAAAAGACATGGGAAAAGCATGGGGAAGACCCCTGTAAGCATCTCTGACACCCAGGTCACTGCCTAAAAGTGTGCCCATCAGAAGTGATCCTTGCCGCATCAGAAGATGCAGACTTGCAACTATCCCCGTGAAAGTCCTTGTCCCAGGGCAGTGTTCAATTATACCTCCCCCATTCCTTGCAATGCAAGCGCAAATATGCAGCCAACCACCCACCCACCCGCAGGCTGCAATACCATACTGCTAGCATGCACTTGAAATGGGGCCTTTTAGTTTGGAGGAGGCTGAAGCTGGCCACTACCTCATGGCTGCTTCGGCAGCGAGGTCTCCATACTCAGTCCCCAGCCGCCACTATTTGTCCCGGTAACCTTCCCCACACTTTTCTCAGCCTGGCCTGCTTTAGGGCAGCATTGGACGAGCCCACCAGACAACCAGACTCCTCCGGTGGGCCCTGGCTTCTCCATCAGGGGAGTTGAGAGTGCCAAGGTGAGGAGCATGATGATGATGATAGAAGTTACCATCTGCTTTGTTTTCTTGGAATGCAAGCGTAAGTGTTCAGCCTGCCACCCACCCACCCCCAGGCTGCAATACCATACTGCTAGCTTGCTTGCACTTGAAATGAGGCCTTTTAGGCTTGTGGAGCTGCATCGGCGGCCTGGTATACATACTCAGTCCCCAGCGGCCGGGTGTCCATACTCGGTCCCCAGCCGCCCCTATTTATCCCGGTGCTCCTTATCCACAAGCGCGCATACCAAAACATTACCTGTGCCCTCCCGAGTGCATTTAGTGGGAAGGACAGCCTATTCCACTGTAGTGTGTGCACGCCAACCCCCTGTTCATGACACATGCGAAGATGCCTCCCGCCCTGCACCTGTCGTTGCAGACTTGCAACTATCCCCTTTCAAGTCCTTGTCCCAGGGCGGTGTTCAATTGTACCTCCCCCATTCCTTGCAATTCCACCCACCAACCCCCAGGCTGCAATACCATACTGCTTGCTTGCTTGCACTTGAAATTGGGCCTTTTAGGTATGTGGAGGCGGAATCTGGCCACCACGTCATGGCTGCGTCTGCGGCCTGGTATCCATACTCAGTCCCCAGCCGCCCGGCGGCCGGGTGTCCATGCTTGGTCCCCAGCCGCCAGGAGGCGGCCGGGTGTCCATACTCAGTCCCCAGCCGCCCCCAGGCGGCCGGGTGCCCACACATGGTCCCAAGCCACCTGGGGGCGGCCGGGTGTCCATAAACGGTCCCCAGCCGCCCCTATTTGTCCCGGTGAGCCTTATACACAAGCGCGCTTACCAAAACATTACCTGTGCCCTCCCCAGTGCATTTAGTTGGAAGGACAGCCTAACAACAAACACGTGGACAAGTGAATGTGGCCAGGGATGGTCCATCTCACTGACGCCTTCACACTGGGTTAATATTGTGGAAGCCGGGACACAGTTGGAAACTGGGGTGCAACACGTCCTCCAGACATAGAGGATTGAGGGTCCTGGGTCAATCAGGCTTCAACACAAAGTTCAGAAGGTAGACAGCAGCAGTGGTCATCCTCCTACACAACGAGTAAATTATTCATGATCATGAGGCCATCTATCTCCTTAGCTTTCTGTTCCTTGGAATGCAAGCGCATGTATGTAGTAGCGGCTAGGCCTGAGGTGGTCAGCGTTTTGGCGCATATCCTACCTCCTCCGAGGATTGCTGGATGTTTTCCTGCTACTATCCCAGTTCTATGACTCCCATTAAAACAAAGCTTCAGGTGATGAATGATGGATGAGGTGGGGGCAAAGGAGAAAGAGCAGGAGGAACAGGGACCATTCACATCAATATCAGGCCAGTCAACCACACATGTTTTGTAGGATATGTTTCTGTACCAAAGGAGCCGTTCAGCTACACAGTTATAGGGCATACAGTGAGTGCAATGCCTACCAAAAATTTCGAGGCACTCCAATGCCCCTTGGAAGTGACATGGAGGTCAGAGGGCCTTAACTAAATCGTTTTTTCCATTTATAGCAACTGGGTCTCCTGTACACTGTTGGCCTAAGCAGTGAATGGAAGGCTTTCCAAAAATTATGAGGAACTGCAATGCCCCTTGAAACAGACGTGGATTAAAGCATACTAAAAACCTTCTACCCATTATTGGGGAGTGGGTCTCCCTTAGTGTTCTCTTTGGAAGAGCTGTGGAGTTCAGAGTGGTTTAACAAGACGGTTTTAATGCCCCTTGGAAGAGACGTGGAGGTCACAGTAGCTTAACAATATGGTTTTAATGCCCCTTGGAAGAGTGGTGGAGGTTACAGTGGAATAAAAAGACAATATCAATGCCCTGTAGAAGAGACGTGGAGGTCACAGTAGCTTAACAAGACGGTTTTAATGCCCCTTGGAAGAGTGGTGGAGGTCGCAGTGGAATAAAAAGACAACATCAATGCCCCTTGGAAGAGTGGTGGAGGTTACAGTGGAATAAAAAGACAATATCAATGCCCCGTGGAAGAGACGTGGAGGTCACAGTAGCTTAACAAGACGGTTTTAATGCCCCTTGGAAGAGTGGTGGAGGTCGCAGTGGAATAAAAAGACAATATCAATGCCCCTTGGAAGAGACATGGAGGTCCCAGTGGAATAAAAAGACAATATCAATGACCCTTGGAAGAGACGTGGAGGTCACAGTAGCTTAACAAGACGATTTTAATGCCCCTTACAAGAGCCATGCAGTACAGCATATTAAAAACATTATTCCCATTATTGGGGGGGTGGGTCTCCCGGGGTGGGTCTCCCATAGTCTTTACCTTTGCCTTCCAAGCAAAAGCTGCCAAAAATTAGGACAGAGGAACTTGCAATGCCCCTTACAAGAGCCATGCAGTACAGCATATTAAAAACATTATTCCCATTATTGGGGAGTGGGTCTCCCATAGTCTTTTCCTATGCCTTCCAAGCAAAAGCTGCCAAAAATTAGGACAGAGGAACTTGCAATGCCCCTTACAAGAGCCATGCAGTACAGCATATTAAAAACATTATTCCCATTATTGGGGAGTGGGTCTCCCATAGTCTTTGACTATGCCTTCCAAGCAAAAGCTGCCAAAAATTAGGATGGAGGAACTTGCAATGCTGGCAACACGGACCACGGTCACACTAGTGGTATAGTGGCGGTGGAGGCTGAGGATAAGGAGAAGAGCAAAAAACAGCCAAAATGAGGAAGCGTATACCCATGTGTGGGTGTGAAGCGGTGCATGGGAATACACCTCCCGAAATAACACAGTGGATTTGACTTTATGTTACTCTGCTGTCATTTAGTGGTGATGAGAAGTCTGGCCCAATCCAGCCCTTGTTCATTTTGATAAGGGTCAGCTTGTCAGCATTGTCAGTTGACAGGCGAGTGTGCTTATCAGTCATAATTCCCTCAGCGGCACTAAAAACACGCTCCGATAACACGCTATCGGCAGGGAAGGCCAGGACCTCCAAGGCGTACAGAGCGAGTTCATTCCAAGTGTCCAGCTTGGATACCCAATAATTAAAAGGCACAGAGGAATCACGGAGGACGCTGGTACGGTCGGCAAGGTACTCCCTCACCATCTTTTGGAACTTTCCACTCCTTGTGAGAGTACCCCGCGCCTCAGGGCCTGTAAGCTGGGCGGGTCTCAGAAAACTGTCCCAGAATGTTGACAGTGTTCCCCTGCCTCTGCTGGATTGGAGTTGCGTCTCTCTTGCCTGTATGCCTTGGTTGGGCAACGAACTGTGACCTCTGCCGCTAGCGTGTTCAGATGGGAATTTTTTTAACAGTTCTGCAGCAAGGGCCTTCTGGTACTGCCCCATTTTTGTAGACCTCTCCACCTCAGGAATAAGAGAGTGAAAGTTCTCCTTGTAGTGGGGGTCTAAAAGTGTCACCAACCAGTAATGACTGTCACCCAACATTTTGACAATGCGAGGGTCACGGTTAAGGCAGCGTAACATAAAGTCAGCCATGCGTGCCAGACTGGTAACGGGCAATACTTCCGTGTCCTCACCAAGATGACGACTGACCTTGCTCCCCTCCTTCTCCTCCTCCTCCCCCCTGTCCTCAGGCCACCCACGCTGAACCGACGGTATGACAGTTGTACAGGTACTACCGTCTGCAGCGCATGATACCAGCTCCTGTTCTTCCTCCTCCTCCTCCTCCTCTCCCTAATTGTCCCCCAATGCACATTGGGATGAGATAAGGCTGGGCTGTGTATCTCATCATACTCTGGCTGTAATGCCTCCTCTTTAATTCTCTGCAGAGAGCGTTGCAAAAGACAGACAAGTGGGATGCTGACGCTAATGATGGCGTCATCACCACTCACCATCTTAGTGGACTCCTTAAAGTTTGTCAGGATGGTACATATGTCAGACATCCAGGTCCACTCCTGAGGTCTTATGTGTGGAGTCTGACCTGAATATCGACGGCCTTGTTGCAGCTGGTACTCTACAACAGCTCTCTTCTGCTCACAAATCCTTTGCAACATGTGGAGGGTAGAGTTCCAACGTGTGGGGACATCACACACTAGTCGGTGTGCCGGAAGCTGCAAACGCTGCTGCAACACAGCAAGGGCGGCGGAAGCTGTAGCCGACTTCCGAAAATGAGCTGACAGGCGGCGTACTTTGACGAGCAGATCTGGCAACTCGGGGTACGATTTAAGAAACTGCTGAACCACGAGGTTAAGCACATGAGCCAGGCATGGTACATGTGTGATCTCGCCTCGCCTCAGAGCCGCCACCAGGTTACGGCCATTGTCACACACGACCATGCCTGGATGTAGGTTCAGCGGTCTCAGCCACAGATCTGCCTGCTCTTTCACAGCTGTCCACAACTCACAAGCAGTGTGAGGTTTATCACCTAAGCTTATGAGTTTCAGCACAGCCTGTTGCCGCTTGGCTGAGGCAGTACTGCAGTGCTTCCAGCTTGTAACTGATGTGGTGATATCTGAGATGGAGGCTGAACATGAGGAGGAGGATGATGCGCAGGAGCTGTACACTGTGGGGGGAACTCTGACTGACATAGGGCCCGCAATCCTCGGTAGGAGGAGGATGTGTTCCGTCCCAAGGTCCGACTCGGTCCCAGCTTCCACTATGTTTACCCAGTGTGCCGTCAGGGAGATGTACCGTCCCTGGCCACAAGCACTTGTCCACGTGTCCGTTGTCAGGTGGACTCTCCCAGTAACTGCATTGTTGAGGGGACGGCAGATGTTTTGGGACACGTGCTTGTGTAGTGTGGGGATGGCACACCGGGCAAAATAGTGTTGGCTGGGGACCAAGTACCGAGGGACGCCCACCGCCATAAGGTTGCGGAAGGATTCCGTCTCCACCAGCCTAAAAGGCAGCATTTCCAACGCAAGCAGTCATGAAATATGCGAATTTAGGACCGTGGCCTGTGGGGCGTTGCCTGCGAATTTGTGCTTTCATTCAAAGGTCTGGGATATGGACAATTGAACGCTGCGGTGGGACGTGGACGTGGATGTTGATGCTGTTTCTTGAGAAACTGCCATAACAAGTGAAGACTGAGAGGAGGGGGCATCTTTGCATGCAGTATGGACAGGGGATTGCCTTGCACGCGCAACAGCGGAAGAAGCAGTGTTGACACCCGCTGACACTGGTCTTGAACCCTGGGGTTCGCCCCACAAAGTCGGGTGCTTTGCTGACATGTGCCTGATCATGCTGGTGGTGGTCAGGCTGGTAGTTTTGTCACCCCTGCTGATGCTGGCCTGGCAGGTGGTACAAATGGCCTTTTTGGGGTTATCAGCAGAGTCTTTAAAAAAATTCCAGACTCTGGAAGACCTACTGGTTGTACTGGCAACGTCCCTTGTGTTGGTGTTACGGGGAACGGTTGATCGCCTTCTGTCTGCGGCCACCACACTGCTTCTTCCTTCCTGTTGGGGTACTCTGCCTCCCTCCCCCTGTGTGCTGCTGGCCTCGCTCTGCACGTCCTCCTGCCACGTTGGGTCAGTTACTAGATCATCCACCACCTCCTCCTCTTCCACTTCCGCACCACGATCCTCCTCCTCACTTCGTTACAATTGTGTCTCATCATCGTCCACCTCTTGTGACAAATTGCCAGTGTCGCCTTCCTGTGGCCGTGGCTGTTCAAATATTTGCCCATTGCTACATGGGATCTCCTCTTCCACCACTTCAAGCGGAGCAGGCGAGGGGCCCAAATATGGAAATGGACCAGTGAACAGCTCTTCAGAGTGTCCAACTGTGGGATCAGTTGCTGTCTGACGACACTCGGCATGGTGGGAGGAAGGAGCATCAGGGTGAGGAGGAGTATTCGTTCGAGACTCATGGCTACTAAGACTTGACCGTGTGGAAGACAGACCGGAGGTGGTAGTGCCCAGGTAACTAGAAGTATTATCTGCTATCCAATTAATAACCTGTTCACACTGATCAGTTCGCAATAGTGTTTTTGTGTGCTTCCATAGTAATTCGGTCAAGAACTGGGAGCGAGAAGATGTGGCTGTTGGTTGTGGGACATTTTCACCTTGGCCACGGCCCCGTCCTCTGCACGTACCATTACCAAAACGTCCAGTTCCACGTCCCTTGCCACGCGCCTTGCCCATTGTAAATGAAGTCAAATAGCTTACACTCGCACTATCAATGGCAAAAGGGTAATAAAAAGGAGATTAGAACCGTGGAAAAGGAAAACCACAGTTCTAGTTCTCTGGCCTACACCAGAATATTTTAAACAGATATATTTGTGTCTGAACAGTCAGCGAGACACTCAAACTGTTTTTTTTTATGTAAAAAAGGCAAAAAGGTGGATCACACCCAGATTTGAACCGTGGAAGAGGAAAACCACAGTTCTATTCCTCTGGCCTACACCAGAATCTTTTAAACAGATATATTTGTGTCTGAACAGTCAGCGAGACACTCTAACTGTTTTTTTTATGGAAAAAAAGGCAAAAAGGTGGATAACACCCAGATTTGAACCGTGGAAGAGGAAAACCACAGTTCTAATTTCCTGGCGTATACCAGACTTTTTTAAATAGATATATTTGTGTCTGAACAGTCAGCGAGACACTCAAACTGTTTTTTTTATGGAAAAAAGGCAAAAAAGTGGATTACACCCAGATTTGAACCGTGGAAGAGGAAAACCACAGTTCTAGTTCTCTGGCCTACACCAGAATCTTTTAAAATAGATATATTTGTGTCTGAACAGTCAGCGAGACACTCTAACTGTTTTTTTTATGGAAAAAAAGGCAAAAAGGTGGATAACACCCAGATTTGAACCGTGGAAGAGGAAAACCACAGTTCTAATTTCCTGGCGTATACCAGACTTTTTTAAATAGATATATTTGTGTCTGAACAGTCAGCGAGACACTCAAACTGCTTTTTTTTAAGGAAAAAAGGCAAAAAGTGGATAATACAGAGATTTGAACCGTGGAACTGCAAAACCACAGTTCTAGCTATCTGGCCGAAAGCAGACTCTTTTAAACAGATATATTTGTGTCTGAACACTCACAGACACACTCAATTTTTTTTTTTTGGTGGGGGGGATACCAAAAGGTTAATAAGACGGGTATTTGTACAGTCTGACTGAAGAAAAAAAAAAAAAAGAGGATTTAGATGAAAAAAAAGGATTTTTCCTGGCCCCTGAGACCTGGGGCTAAGTTTAGCAATTTGAGCAGCATTACAGTACACAGGACTGTAATGCAGTGTTTGTTGGTATAACCACTGCGTTTCCTATACAGCATGCCTGCCTGATATCTGGGATGGATATTAGTCCTCAGAAGGACTGTTTGTTTGATTTGGCAGGCTTTAAAGACCCTACACTAAGTATTTCGCAGTATAAATCTCTCCCTAGCTCAGCAGCACTCTCCCTACACTGTCTGATCCGGAGCGACTGTGTCCAAGATGGCGGTGCCCGGTTTTAAATACTCGAGGTGATGCTGTGCGGCCAGCCAATCACTGTAATGCCCACAAACAACATGGCTGCGGCATTACAGTGACTGGCTGGCAATCCCTGCATGTTCATTGGCTCTGTAAAGAGCGCCAAACATTCAGGGCGGAGACCCGAGCTCCCGCCCGAGTAACCTGAAAATGCTCGGTGCTCGCCGAACATCCCGAGTAGTGAGATGCTTGGGCGAGTACCGAGCAGTGTCGAGCATGCTCGCTCAACACTACTGGTTACCCATTCACCACAGAATACAATACAAACTCATCTCTCTCACCCAGTTCTGCACTGCCCTATATCTCATCCCTCATTTCTATCTATCGCCCCTTCCATGCCCTCCGTTCTGCTACTGATCTAAAACTAAAACTGCGCATTGGTGCCACAGATCCTAGAGGGGTGCATGGACGGATTCCTCCACAAGAGGCCCTCATAGAATTCACAGACCTCCACCTTCCACCTCAGACCACCAGAGGGAGCCCGGATAGGGATATAAAAAGGGAAGGTGGAGCTTGGCAGTTAGTTAGTCTGGAATCTACAGCCTGGAGTATGCAGCCTACAGTCTGCTGGAGCCAGAGAGTTTGTTAGTCCAGCCCAGACTCAGGGAGCTCAGGTTAGTGAGCCCAAGGCGTGCCGACACCATAAGAGCGGTGAAGAGTAGCAAGGCCTACTGCCAGTGTGAAGCCTAGTGAGGGCCCCGAGCGCAGCTGAAGGCAAGTGGAGTAAGTGAGCTACATAGGGGGCAGAGGAGCTTAGCCAGCTCACCCCAAGACCATATACCGGACACCCCGGGTCCGTGTCTGCAAGGATCTCTAGGACTAGCAGAAACAACCGGAACCCCTGGCGAACTACACGTACCAGGAACACCAAAAGGTGACCATTATCCCAGGGTCAGGAATCACTAGGCCCAAGAAACCAGGGAGTGTGATCTCCAACAGAAGGCCCTACCACCAGGTCAGCAGGTGCAAGACAGAGACGAAGTTAGGCCTAGCTCCAGGCAGGTCATAAACTTATCAGGAAAAGGCAAAAAACAGGAGGCCCCACACCCGCTCACTGGTGAGAGTCCTGAAATGCACCCTTCACCCTACAGTGCCCTGGATCGTGCCTGAAACACCACCAGTAAAGGTACTGAAGTGAACTGTTGTGAGTGTGCCAATTCTTCTCCTGACCCGGCTGGGTCTCCTCTGTCCTGCATCCCTTCTCCTACGCTGCCCTGATGCCCCACTCCACCTGTGGGGAGCATCACTAACTAAGCTGCCTGACCACTGGCCTCAGAGGACTGTAGCAGCGCTGGTGATCCTCACCAGACACCACGGGTGGCGTCACGAACTTTCCCTATCCCATACACCTTCCCCCATCATTCCTTTGCTTTTAAGAGTGACCCCAGGGTACGGGCCCGGGAGCCGACCTCCGCAACATCCCCCAAAACCAAACAGCAAGGCCCGGGCACCGAGTCCCCATCCCTTGGGCACGTCATCTCTTCCTGGCGTCACGAACAGGATTCCGTGCCTGCTGCAACGACGGAGTGCTGTGCCCGTTGCCACTGGGTACTGTGCGCCTTTATTCTGAACTGTGTATTTAATTGTGGCGTAGATTGCCGCCATTGTTGTGCCACCGAGCGGGAAGAAGGGCGTAACCGCGGGAAACTGAGAGGCGTACCTGCTGAAGCGCGCAAAGCCCCGGACACGCCCCACGCCTCAACGTCAAACCAGGAAGCGCCAGGTCCTGGAAGGAGCGCCGGTGAACGCTCTGACGTAGTACGCAAGCGCCGCAAGGTCCTGAAGGAAGACCGTCACCTGCGGAGCTGCGGCTTACTGGAAGAAAAGAAGAGAAGGTAGGCCACGATTCGCTAGGGGGCGCCAGAATGTCCGAAGAACAGCACAACGCTGGAGTACCAATTAACCGCCCTGATGCTCAACCCGCGCTCGGCGCCGAGCAGGCCGAAGCAGCCGCTCCACCAGCAGGGCTCGTATCCCCTGTCATACCCATGGCCCTACCGTACATCCCTGGAGCAAAGTGGCTCCCCCAGTACAGCGGCAAACCAGATACCCTGGCTGGATTCAAAAGGAAATCATGCGGTATACTGGACATGTACTCTATGACAGGCAAGCAAAGAGCCGCTGTTGTATTGGAACAATTGACTGGTGCTGCGGAGCGAGAAGTAGAAACCTGGTCGGCCGCAGACCAGGAGTCAGTGTCCCCAATCTTTAAAAAGTTACAGACTGTCTTTGAGAATCGTACTGAGACAGACCTCCGGATGAGGTTCTACAACTGCTCTCAGCAACCGGAGGACAGTGTTCGGGACTATGCCTGGCGTTTACAAGGGGCCCTGCGAGCTCTGAAACAGGTTAGTCCAACCAGCATCAATAATGAAAATAAAATGCTGAAGGAACAGTTTATCCGGGGACTGAGGTCCCAAGAGGAGAGCAGGACTGTGCGTTTGTGGTCCCTGGATCACCCAGATACCAACTTTGACACCCTTAAGGACATGGCTATAAAAGGACTGCAGCCCCAGGAAACAACTGCTATCCAATGTTACCAGGGTGGGGCCACCCCAGTGCCTGCAGCGTCCACCTTTTCCCCGGTGGCTGCTGAAGCCAAGGTTCCAGCAACGTCCCCTAGTGAGCTAGACAGCCTGCGCTCTGAAGTTCGTCAGTTGAGAAAAACCCTGACCACTGCACTGAGTGCCCTGCAGCTGCGGACGAGGCCCGTGGAGGAAGGAAGGATCCTGCTAGCCGACAGCCCTGAGGATGTCCCCTGGATGAGAAGGAAGAGGAGGACAATGCCACCCCCTGGGAGGACCAGCGACCAACGCTGCCCGCCGAAAGACCCTGTCTGGCACTGCTGCCACAAGACAGGTCACACCGTCCGGAGCTGTCCTTTAAACGAGCAAACCCTGGGGCCGAGGGCCAACACCCAAGAGTAGACCTCTCAGGCCCATCAAACTGGTACCGCAGGTTCGTGGGAGGAAGACCTCTTCTGTCCATCGTGCTGGACGGCCTCGCGACACCTGCTCTGCTGGACACAGGATCTCAGGTAACCATCGTGCCTGTTGTCCTCTACAAAAGGTTCTGGTCCATAGACGAACTTCACCCACCAGTTCCAAATCTTTCCATGTATGCCTCAAACAGCCTCCCCCTTAACCTAGTCGGGGTTAAGGATGTGGCAGTAAAGGTGGGAAGAGTGGAACTGAAGGACCAGGGACTAATTGTAGTAGAGACTAATCCTGATGATACTGACTTGTATATGGTACTTGGCACAAATATTGTTAGTAACTGTTTGGGAGAGGTGTTGTTCTTGCTCCAACAGATAGCTGACACTGCCAGACCAGGGCAGAGAAGGGCGCTGCAGAAAGAGATCCAAGCCCTTATGTACCAGCAACAGGTAAAGCTAACAGGCGGTGAAATTGGTAATGTACGGGTGACAGACCCGGTACCCATTGTGATTCCCCCGATGAGTGAAATGCTGATTTGGTGTAGAGCAGCAATAGGTCTCAAAGGACAGAGCTACCAGGCGGTAGTAGAGCCCCTTAGCTCGGAACCTAGGCCTACACTCTTGACTGCGGGGTAGAGGATGTACGCAATGGGAGGGTGCCCCTCCGCCTCCTAAACTATGGGGAGGACGATGTTAGATTACCACGCTACGCCACTGTTGCCAAACTGTACACAGTAAATAACAACTCCATACACACGGCGGAGTCCTTAACCTCACCAGACGAAGTAGAGGATAATAACCCGGCAACCCAGGTGGAGGATTGGTGTCAACAGCTCCATGTTGGGACAGACACTACTCCTGCCCATCAAAAGCAGGGTGTACACCGGGTGGTTCAGGAATACGTGCAGGTATTCAGTAAGCACCCACTTGACATTGGGAGGATTAAGGGGGTTCAACACCATATCCCCACAGGTGACCATCCACCCATCAAAGAACGTTACAGGCCCATACCACCAGCACACTACCAGAAGGCGAAAGAGATGTTGCACGACATGAAGAAGGCAGGGGTAGTAAGGGATAGTTGTAGTCCCTGGGCAGCTCCCCTAGTTCTAGTCAGGAAAAAGGACGGAAGCATGAGAATGTGTGTAGATTACAGACAAGTAAATCGCATTATATAAAAAGGGAAGGTGGAGCTAGGCAGTTAGTTAGTCTGGAATCTACAGCCTGGAGTATGCAGCCTACAGTCTGCTGCAGCCAGAGAGTTTGTTAGCCCAGCCCAGACTCAGGGAGCTCAGGTTAGTGAGCCCAAGGCGTGCCGACACCATAAGAGCGGTGAAGAGTAGCAAGGCCTACTGCCAGTGTGAAGCCTAGTGAGGGTCCCGAGCGCGTCCGAAGGCAAGTGGAGTAAGCGAGCTACATAGGGGGCAGAGGAGCTTAGCCAGCTCACCCCAAGACCATATACCGGACACCAGGTCCGTGTCTGCAAGGATCTCTAGGACCAGCAGAAACAACTGGAACCCCTGGCGAACTACATGTCCCAGGAACACCAAAAGCTGACCGTTATCCCAGGGTCAGGAATCACTAGGCCCAAGAAACCAGGGAGTGTGATCTCCAACAGAAGGCCCTACCACCAGGTCAGCAGGTGCAAGACAGAGACGAAGTTAGGCCTAGCTCCAGGCAGGTCATAAACTTATCAGGAAAAGGCAAGAAACAGGAGGCACCACACCCGCTCACTGGGGAGTGTCCTGAAATGCACCCTTCACCCTACAGTGCCCTGGAACGTGCCTGAAACACCACCAGTAAAGGTACTGAAGTGAACTGTTGTGAGTGTGCCAATTCTTCTCCTGACCCGGCTGGGTCCCCTCTGTCCTCCATCCCTTCTCCTACGCTGCCCTGAGGCCCTGCTCCACTTGAGGGGAGCATCACCAACTAAGCTGCCTGACCACCGGCCTCAGAGGACTGTAGCAGCGCTGGTGATCCTCACCAGACACCACGGGTGGCATCACGAACTTTCCCTATCCCATACACCTTCCCCCATCATTCCTTTGCTTTTAAGAGTGACCCCAGGGTACGGGCCCGGGAGCCGACCACCCCGACATCCCCCAAAACCAAGCAGCAAGGCCCGAGCACCGAGTCCCCATCCCCTAGGCGCGTCACTAACATCCTCTTTAGTCCGAACCTCAAACCTCCGTCTCCAAGACTTCTCTCGTGCCGCCCCAGTCTTCTGGAATGCATTGCCCCAAACGATCCGACTGATATCTAGCCCCATGTCTTCAAACGTGCTTTAAAAAGACATTTGTTTAGATAAGCCTATCAACTCAACTCATCAATCTAACTCTCCCCTGTCCCCTCCTAAATGTTAATCTTAATCTGCCCCTGCGTATTCATCTGTCTCCACATCCTCCATACACCAAATACCACACGGTAACTGCACATAGACAGACAGATACTGGCTGATGACCATGTTCTACCTATTGTGTCCCCCCTTTTCCATATAGATTGTAAGCTTGCGAGCAGGGTCCTCAACCCTCCTGTAACTGTTGAAATGTGATACATTGTATTGTTTATATTGTCTGTATATGTCGTCACTCCCTACTTAATTGTAAAGTGCTGTGGAATATGTTGGCGCTATATAAATAAAAATTATTATTATAAGAAGAATGACTACCTTTCAAGTGTACCAAAATAAAAACAATTATGTATAAAAAGATAAAGAAGTTCATCCTCAGTTTCAGGTGACTGATGATCTCTTGGCTATTTTTCACTTAATAAGGAAAAGTTAAGAGGTTTTATAACATGGAAAATTCACATACAGCACTTGAATAATAATAGCAAACAGCCATTTTTGAACAAAATACTACAGTATAAATTTTAGAGGAAAAAAAGAGATAAAACTTACAACACACAGAAGAAACATCATACATTTAATAACAAATAACGCCCCCTGAGTAATCATGCCCCCTGAGGAAGAAAGGGCGAAATGCGCGTTGCGGCGTCGGGGATCTCACTCCAGTCTATGTACACACATGTAAGTACAGCTAACTGGTATGTTTATGTGGATAGAGCGGTGGATCTTCTGTGAGGGTTTCTACTGTTGTCTCCTCCTCGCTACTGTGTTTATTATAAACACATCCATTTGTCTCCTTTAATTTGACTTAATGGTCAGAGGATACACATATGTATAGTGAGGGACATTGCCATATTTTACTTACACAATACTCTTACTTACAGTTACTTACACAATAAGTTCTGATGTATCCTGAGCCCTTATATACTGGTCAATTTATTAACTAATATTGCAATACATTCTAATTATATGTCTGGCATTTAACATTAAATTCTCGTATATGCACTTGCCACTTTGTAATGCATTGTGGTTGGATTAATCATGGCTGTCAGATCAATTGATGCAAATATGAATGATTTGTATATATGCTATTTATTTTGATTTATATGTATTTACTAGTGATGAGCAAACGTGCTCGCCACTACTCGGTACTCGCCCGAGCATGACGGTGCTCGACAAGCTCAGCGCGTATTTCCGGGGTTGCTCGGCGTGAGCTCTGGACCCCGCCCTGCATGTTTGGTGCTCTTTAGAGAGCATGTAGGAATTGCCTGCCATGCACTGTAATGCCGTAGCCATGTTAGTTGTGGGCATTGCAGTGATTGGCTGGCCACATAACGTCATCGGGTCTATATAAGACATGGCACTGCTATACTCGTCACAGTCTACCCTGGAAACAGGCAGAGTAGGGATAGCTGCTGCTGAGTCAGGGAGTGATTTGCTTGTTTTTAGTTAGTATACGTATTCCACAGTATATACATATATCCCTCCGAACTAACAGTCCTTCTGAGGAGGACTAATCCAGCTGCATATATTCAGTGGTGAATGGTAATAGCAGGAGTTAGGAGGCAGGCAGGGTTTGTGGCAAACTGCAGTGCATATAGCACATTCTGTCTGCTGCTGCTGTTGTTACAGATATTTGTAGACATAGCCCCTGATATCTTGGGCCATGTCTACAGGGCTATTTTTTTTTTATCTTAATCCTGGTTATTTGCTTAAAAAGTAAGGCAGGCAGTGCATGTGGCAGACTGCAGTGCATACTGCACAAGAGGGTCCATTGCACGTTCTGATTGATCCTGCTATTATACTGTAGATATTTGTAAACATAGCCCCAGATATCAGGGACCAGGGCTAAAATTTTTTTATCTTAATCCTGATTATTATAGTACACCATTTTTCTGCTCCATTTGCTTGCTAGCACTGCAGAATACAGCAAGATCTTTTCCATATTACAGCGATAAAAATCCAGAAATTTGAACTGAACGTGGAAAATATTGGCCTCTATTTCCATTTTGTTGCAGTGTGTTGATGAAGCTATTCACACAAAGTCTCTGTGAAGAGTAGTATTACTAAACTACAAGCCCACTTTTTAAAACTGTGGTTCTCCGTCAGACGTATCACATATAACTGCGTTCCAAAATCAGCCATTTCTGACTTCCATTTCCATTTTGTTGCAGTGTGTCGGTGAAGCTCTTCACATGAGGTTGCTGTGAAGAATACTATTAGTAAACTACAGGCCCACTTTTTTAAACCGTGGTTCTCCGTCAGACATATCATATATAACTGTGTTCCAAAATCAGCCATTTCTGGCTTCCATTTCCATTTTGTTGCAGTGTGTCAGTGAAGCAATTCACACAAGGTCGCTGTGAAGAATAGTATAAGTGAACTACAGGTCCGCTATTTAAAACTGTGTTTCTCCATCAGACGTATCACATATAACTGCATTCCAAAATCAGCCATTTCTGGCTTCCATTTCCATGTTGTTGCAGTGTGTTGGTGAAGCTATTCACACGAGGTCACTGTTAAGAATAGTACTAGTAAACTACAGGCTTGCTATTTAAAACCACGGTTCTCCGTCAGACGTATCACATCTAACTGCGTTCCAAAATCAGCAATTTCTGGCTTCAATTTCCATTTTGTTGCAGTGTGTCAGTGAAGCTATTCACAAGAGGTTGCTGTGAAGAATAGTATTACTAAACTACAGGCCTGCTTTTTAAAACCGTGATTCTCCGTCAGATGTATCTCATATAACTGCATTCCAAAATCAGCCATTTCTGGCTTCCATTTCCATTTTGTTGCAGTGTGTCAGTGAAGCTATTTACACGAGGTCAATGTGAAGAACAGTATTAGTGAACTACAGGTCCGCTATGTAAAACCGTGGTTCTCCGTCAGACATTTCACATATAACTGCATTCCAAAATCAGCCATTTCTGGCTTCCATTTCCATTTTGTTGCAGTGCATCGGTGAAGCTATTCACATGAGGTGGCTGCGAAGAATAGTATTAGTAAACTACAGGCCCACTTTTTAAAACCGAGGTTCTCCGTCAGACGTATCACATATAACTGCATTCCAAAATCAGCCATTTCTGGCTTCCATTTCCATTTTGTTGCAATGTGTCGGTGAAGCTATTCACATGAGGTCGCTGTGAAGAATAGTATTAGTAAACTACAGGCCCGCTACTTAAAACCGTGGTTCTCCGTCAGAAGTATCACATATAACTGCGTTCCAAAATCAGCCATTTTTGGATTTCATTTCCATTTTGTTGCAGTGTGTCAGTGAAGCTATTCACACGAGGTCACTGTGAAGAATAGTATTAGTAAACTACAGGCCCACTTTTTAAAACCGTGGTTCTCCGTCAGACGTATCATATAACTGCAGTTCAAATTCAGCCATTTGTAGTGAACGTGGAAAATATTGTCCTCCGTTTAAAATGGGCAAGGTGCGTGTTAAGGGACGGGGAAGTGGACGTGATGGTGATGGTGCATACAGAGGTCGAGGCCGAGGCCGTGGGCAAGCCGAAATTGTGCCACAACAAACACCCACATCTTGTTACTCGACCTTCCTGTCCCAGAGGACCGCAGAACACCACTATTGAACACAGAGCAGTGTCAAAAAGTTGTTGGTTGGATAGCAGATAATGCTTCCAGTCACTTTGCCACCACCACTACCCTGTCTTCCACATGGTCAAGTCTCAGTAGCTGTGAGTCTGGACCGCATATTCCTCACCCTGACCCTCCTTCCTCCCACCATGCCGAGTTCCCGGAGACAACTGATCCCACACTTGGACACTCAGAAGAGCTGTTCACTTTTCCATTTATAGATTCGGGCCACTAGCCCGGCCGGCTTCAAGCAGGTGACAAGGAGAACCCATGTAGCGATGCCCAAATATTTGAGCAGCCATGGTCACACAAAGGCAATGGTGGGAAAGTGCAATTACTGTCACAAGAGGTGGATGATGATAAGACACAATTGCCAAAAAGTCAGGAGGAGGGCCAGGGTGCGGAAGTGGAAGATGAGGTGGTGGATGATATAGTAACTGACCCAACCTGGCATGGGGACATGCAGGGCGAGGACAGCAGCACACAGGGGGAGGGAGGCATAGCACCACATCAGGCAGGAAGAAGCAGTGTGGTGGCCGCAGACACAAGGCGGGAAAGCGCTCCCCATAACGCCAACATGATGAAAGTTGCCAGCACAACTGTTAGGTCTTCCTGAGTCTGGTTGTTTTTTAAAGACTCTGTACATAACCCCAAAAAGGCCATTTGCACCATCTGCCAGGCCAGCATCAGCAGGGGTAGCAAAACTAGCAGCCTGACCACCACCACCATGATCAGGCACATGGCAGCAAAGCACCCGACTAAGATGGCTGAACCCCAGGGTCCAGCAACAGTGTCTGCGGGTAACACCACTGCTTCTTCCGCTGTTGTGCGTGCACACCAACCCCCCGTCCATGGTGCATGCGAAGATGCCTCCCGCCCTGCACCTGTCATTGCACACTCTCAACTAGCACCATCAGCAAGCACGTTCACGTCCTTGTCCCAGTGCAGCATTCAGTTGTCCCTACCCCAGTCCTTGGAGAGCAAACGCAAATATGCAGCCAATGCCCCACGGGCACAGTACTAAATTCAGCTCGAAATGTTGCCTTTTAGGCTCTTGAAGACGGAAGCTTTCCGCAACCTGATGGCGGTGGACGTCCCTCGGTACTCGGTCCCCAGCCGCCACTATTTCTCCCAGTGTGCTGTCCCCACATTACACACGTACTATTCCTGGCCCATGTGCTTAACCTTGTGTTTCAGCAGATTCTCAAAACCTACCCATATCTGCTTGTCAAAGTACGCCGCGTGTGTGTCCATTTTAGAAAGTCAGCTAGAGCTTCCGCCACCCTTGTCAAGCTTCAACAGTGTTTGCAGCTTGCAGCTCACCGACTGGTGTGCGATGTCCCCTCGCATTGGAACTCTGCATTGCAGATGTTGGGAAAGATTTGTGAGCAGTAGAGGGCAGCTTTTGGCTACCAGCATCAACAAGGCAGTCAGTATTCAGGGCAGACTCCACACATAAGACCTCGGGAGTGGACATGGATGTCAGACATCTGTACCATCCTCCAAAATTTTGAGGACTCCACCAAGATGGTGAGCAGGGATGACACCATAATTAGCGTTACTATCCCTTTTCTCTGTCTTCTGAAACGCTGTCTGCTCACAATTAATGAGGATGCATTGCAGGCAGAGAACGATGAGATGGAGCAAGGAACCATACAGGATGATTCCACACAGCCCAGCCACATCTCATTCCAAAGTGGATTGGGTGACACTGAGGAAGAGGAGGAGGATGAGCAAGAACAGGAGCTAGTTTCCTGCGCTATAGACGGTACTACCTGCACAACTGTCATACCGTCTGTTCAGCATGGATGGCCTGAGGACAGGGAGGAGGAAGAGAATGAGGAGGAGAGCGTGGTCAGTCGTCCTCTTGGTGAGGACACGGAAATCTTGCCTCTTTGCAGTCTGGCACACATGGCTGAGTTTATGTTACGCTGTCTTTCCCGTGACCCTCACGTTGTCCAAATTTTGAGTGACAGTCATTACTGGTTGGTGACACTTCTAGACACATGCTACAAGGAGACCTTTCTATCTCTTATTCCCGCGCCTGACAGGCTTAATAAAATGGGGCAGTACCAGAAGGCCCTTGTTGCAGAATTATTAAAAAAATTCCCATCTGAAAACCCAGGCAGCAGAGGTCACAGTTCATTGGACAACCAAGGAGTACAGGCGAGAGACATAAATCCAATCCAGCAGAGGAAGGGGAACACTGTCAAAGTTCTGGGACAGTTTTCTCAGACCCTCCCATTGCACAGGCCCTGAGGCGCGGGGTACTCTCATAAGGATGGAAAAGTTTCGGAAGATGCTGAGGGAGTACCTTGCCGACCATACCAATGTCCTCTGTGATTCTTCTGTGCCTTATAATTATTGGGTATCCAAGCTGGACACGTGGCATGAACTGGCTCTCTACGCCTTGGAGGTCCTGGCCTGCCCTGCCACTAACGTTTTGTCACAGTAGGTTTAGTACCGCTGGTGGAATTATAACCGAAAGGCGCATCCGCTTGTCAACTGAAAATGATGACAGGCTGACTCTTATAAAAATGAGCAAGGGCTGGATTGGGCCAGACTTCTCAACACCACCGAATGATAGCAGCGTAACATAAACTCAAATACAGTGTCTTTTTTTGGGAGGTCTAACTTTATTCCCATGCACCTCTGTCTTCACACCCAGACATGCGTTATACGCTTCCTGATATTGTCTATTTGCTCTTGTCCTCTTCTTTCTCTTCATCCTCATCCTCCACCACCATATCACCACCATATCTACCATATCACCATATCTATGTCTCTTGCAAGGGGCATTGGAATGCCTCCAAATTTTTGGCAGCCATTGCATTCACTGCATAGGCAGACAGTATGGGAGACCCACATCCTAATAATGGGAACATTTTTTTCAGGAGGCCCTCCTCTACATCTCTTGCAAGGGGCATTGGAGTGCCTCAAAATTTTTGCCAGCCGTTGCATTTACTGCATACCCTATAACTGTATAGCAGAACCGCTCCTTTCTAATGGGAACATGTCGCTACTGTGGCTCACCTCTATGTGTCTTTAAATTGTTTTTGTTTTTTTTTTCCTAAATTTTGGCAGCCGTTGTACTCACTGCATACCCTATAACTGGATAGCAGACCCGCTACTTTCTAATGAGAACATGTCGTACTTCTTACTGTGGCCCACCTCTATGTGTCTTTAAATTGTTATTGGTTTTTTTCCCAAATTTTGGCAGCCATTGTACTCATTGCATACCCTATAACTGGTAAGCAGAACCGCTCCTTTCTAGGAACATGTCGTTACTGAGGCCCATCTCTATGTGTCTTTAAATTGTTATTGGGGTTTTTCCCAAATTTTGGCAGCCGTTGTACTCACTGCATACCCTATAACTGGATAGCAGAACCACTCCTTCCTAGGAACATGTCGTTACTGAGGGCCACTGCGACGCCCTCCCTGGGAAATGGGGTTACTCGGAGCCGGGCCTCTTGCTGATGTTGAGGGGGATGCAGTCGTGGCCTAGACCCGTTCCGTGCCCAGAGCTGTCACATAAAAATAATGGGCTTCTTTTAGGATGAGTGGTTTGCTCGACTACGCCACCTGTGGTGTCTGGTGAGGGCCACCAGCGCTGCTACAGTCCACTGAGGCTGGTGATACTGGCAGCTAGGATGGGATGGATCCTCACAGGCGGAGCAGGCCTCAGGGCAGTGTTTGGTGACGGAATGGTGGGTGCAGTGCCGCGCGGGAAATAACAGGCTGAGGCGGTGCGTGAAGTCATCCAGTTCTTTACTCACGTTAGATGAACTTTAGCCGCAAAGCTTCCATCTGCTCGTCGCGGCATGCTGCGGCCACCAGGAAGGGGGTTCAGCACTTTCCAGATAGATCAGGAGCACCTGTCGAGACCCCTCTGGTGTGTGTTCCTCTCCTAGGTATGTTCTCTCACTGAGTCTTCATTCGACTGTTTGTGTGGTTAGAACTAGGTGTAAGGCCGGGTCCCACTGGATAAACGCAGGTAGAGAGACACAGCTGGCGTATGCCGCTCCGTCCGTATCCCTCCTGGGATCCACAAACCTTCGGGATTTTCTGACAGAGACTTGAAGTAACAAAGTCAGGTATCGGGGGCCGGTCACCCCTCTTGCAGCAGGAGTCCCTCTGACTAGGGCAGAGTAAGAAATACAGGTGGCCTATGCCGCTCCGTCCGTATCCCCCTGGGATCCTTTTGCCTGTGGAGCTTGTCTCCTCTGCTCCCCTCCAGGCCTTCTTAGGTCAGGACCTTGACCGGGTAGAGGCCGTGGTTAACTCAGACCCGCTCCTCGTCTCAAGGCCAGAGAACGAGGACCGTGTATCTTCAGTCGGATGAGGCCTATAGATGAACTCTGGTGGGTGACCACAATCAGAGACGGAGACCACTATCACTGATGAAGATCACAATCAAAGACCTTGAACTTAAGATGGCCGTTGGTTAAATGTAATGCTATTAGTGCATCCTAAAAGTGTGTCCTCCACCCTCACCCACTACATGGTTCCCCCTATCTTTGGTTCCCCCCCATCTCCTATATCCCGGGCCGGGGCAGCACCCTGGTGCATTTAGGCCCCCTACAGGACAGGAGCGGTGTAGTGTTGAGTGGTGAAGTAGGGTCCTGAGAGATGCTCCATCCTTACCTGGAAGAGGAGATACCACACCTCTACTGAGGTGCAGAACCCCTGTGGCGACTGAACCCTCAGCGGCGCCACACCACCTTTATGTGTCTTTAAATTGTTATTGGGGTTTTTCCTAAATTTTGGAAGCCATTGTACTCACTGCATACCCTATAACTCTATAGCAGAACTGCTCCTTTCTAATGGGAACATGTCGTTACTGTGGCCCACCTCCATGTGTCATTAAATTGTTATTCGGGTTTTTCCCAAATTTTGGTAGCCCTTGTAGTCACTACATGGGCATTACCACTATGGGGGACCCACTCCTTTATAATGGGAACATTTTTTTACTGAGGCCCTCCTCTATGTCTCTTCAAAGGGTCATTGGGGTGCGTCCAAATTTTTGGCAGCCCTTGCAGTCACTCACTGCATACCCTATAACTGTATAGCAGAACTGCTCCTTTCTAATGGGAACATGTCGTTACTGTGGCCCACCTCCATGTGTCATTAAATTGTTATTGGGGTTTTTCCAAAATTTTGGCAGCCGTTGTACTCACTACATACCCTATAACTGGATAGCAGAACCGCTCCTTCCTAGGAACATGTCATTACAGAGGCCCACCTCTATGTGTCTTTAAATTGTTATTGGGGTTTTTCCTAAATTTTGGCAGCCATTGTACTCACTGCATACTCTATAACTGTATAGCAGAACTGCTCCTTTCTAATGGGAACATGTCGTTACAGTGGCCCACCTCCATGTGTCATTAAATTGTTATTGGGGTCTTTCCCAAATTTTGGCAGCCCTTGCAGTCACTACATGGGCATTACCACTATAGGAGACCCACTCCTTTATAATGGGAACATTTTTACTGAGGCCCTCCTCTATGTCTCTTCAAAGGGATATTGGGGTGCATCCAAATTTTTGGCAGCCCTTGCAGTCACTGCATATGCAATAACAGTATAGGACACCCACTCTTTAATAACAAAAACAACAAAGCATAGCCGGCTGATGGCCCTCTAACAATAGTGAGGGCTGACTGCTGGCCCTTTAAGAATAGTATGGGCCGCCTTATGGCCCTATAAAAATATTCTTTGTGACTTTCAGAGTCCCTTCTTCATAAATGAAACAGGATGTGTCTGATCATGTCTCGCACACCACATGGCCAGATAAGGTAGTAAAATGTTAAAATTACATTTAATGGTGAATGTATTTTTCACCGTTGAAAGCAATGCAAAAGTGCAAAAACGCATCCAAAACGCTATGTGTGAACATAGCCCAAGGTGTTGAGGAACATTTTTCTTTTTGGTTATTTATTTTGCCTTATATACAATTCATTACCCTGGAAAGGATGTTCCTTGACATTTTTCCCAGGAAAATCCATTTTGGTATAGTTTTTGTATGTTTTATTGTGAGTCCGTAAAAGTGGCGTAATACCTGTGACAACGTTGTCGACAGCAATGACCTGGGAGTCAGAGATGCATCCAGGGGTCTTCCCATTCTGTTCCCATGTCATTTGAGCACTGTTCCCATAGATTTGGGCAATTGTTAGGCCCTCTGCAGACCGCCGGGAGGGCCGCCGGGAAAATCCTCGCGTTTCCCATAGACTTACATTGGGCTCGTTGCTCGGATCGATGCCAATGTGCTTGACCCAAGCAGCGAGCACCCGAGCATTTTAGTGCTCGCTCATCACTAGTATTTACCATTCCACTAAATTTGTGTTGTTGGATTAATTTGCTGAGTAGAATATATCAACTTTGTAGGAACTCTCTTGCACTCATTCTTCTATTTATCATGACTATACTCAAATGTATGATTCTAATCAGGGACCACATCTGTGCAATCATGGACTATATCTGACACGATATAGGGTGTATGTAATCCCTGCTTTGTAGCAGTTCTGAGTTTTATTTTATCTTTTTTGAACAAGTTTTTTATACAAATAAAGATTTATGCTCTAAATATACTCTGGTTGTTGGGCTCTTCCTATTGCCCGTATTTATGTGTTGATATTTAATAACAAATTAAATATTGAAGAATTCCTCAGTTTTTATTGTGGTGGCTGGGGATCCTTGGGCACCCTCACCTTGAGGAATTGATGCTTGGCTAGGTGCCACGATTGACGGTGTGTCTGGGACACATGTGCTGGAGGTTGTGAAGGGGCATACTGCTCTGAATGAGGGTAAGAGCCATGATGACTGTATTGTGACAGTGCATTTTGCAGATACTCATACCTCATAGATACATTGGCCTCTGTCTTGTGGTTTGTGAAGGTGGTGGTAGTTGACTTACTGTTCCATGACCATAAAGATATAGATAAGTGGCAAATCTCAGAAAATGTTGGGACCCATCACATGACATGCCACTGATCCAACATTTTTAATAAATCGATAGAATCATTTGGGAGAATTGCTGCATCCAGGACTGACATCAGCATACCCTTGGTTTCAGTTGAAGATGTGTGAGAATTTGCCTTAAAAAGGCAAAAGTGTCTTAACAAATGTGTGAAACTCATTTTACAGACTGATGTTCTGTAAATAGTTCAGAACAAGTAGCATGCAAAAAAAGGAAGGAAAGTGGTATGCATGGAAAGACAGGGAGCACTAAATGTATACCAACATGATTTTATTAATTCATGAAGGCCGGACAAACATGCAAAAAGTTAAAAACATTTAAAAAGCATAACGCTTAAATACATCAATAGTACCACGTTTGAATATAACAGTGGTCAAAAAACAAACATCACCAATAGATATGTAACATCAATACTTGCACCCAGCTTATTTCTGTAGACCCATGTAGGTCCCTGTGACCAAATAAATAAATAAATCCTTCTCCTATTTTAGGCACCAAACAGTTTATGGCAGGGGTCTCAAACTCAATTTACCTGGGGGCCGCTGGAGGTAGATTCTGGGTAAGGCTGGGCCGCATCATGTTTTCCACAAAAAATGCGCTTACAAAATATCATTATTCAGATTCAAATGTCTTTATTAACAGTTCTTTAACATTTAACTTTTAGAACATGAATGGACATAAACTGTTTGAATATGGCTTTATCTGCCTACTTCTTGCTGCTAGAGATCTGACAGCGCTTACTCTTGCATAGCCGAGCCACATTTGGCGTAAGTGAGGAAGCAGTTGAGACCCTCAGCACAGCTTGAAGATGAGCATCAGTAATTCTAGACCTGTACTTTGACTTATTGAAGTTCAAGGTAGAGAAGAGCTTTTCGCACAAGTATGTGCTCCCAAATAGACACATGGTCTGCTTGAACATTCGGGAAAGCTCAGGGAAGCTGGGGGGCAATTCTCTTAAAAATTGCCCAAGTTTGTCTGCTTTTCCACTCACATCCCTAAACTTGGCTTTGAGTTCAGAGTTACACTGCAGGTCAATGAGCTCTATTTGAAACACTGGAGGGGCATCTTGCACATCAAAGGAGAAGGGGTCTGCAAAAATTTGAAATGTGGCTCTGTGTCTCTTGAAGTCTGCAAATCTATGATCAAATTCCTCCTGTAGCCTCAAAATGACATCCACATACTCCTCATGACTGAATAGTGTGCCTGAATCAATGAGTGACTTGCATGTTGGGAAATGGCAAAGGTTTGTTTGAGAAAGCTGGTCTTTCCACAATATAAGTTTTGTAGAGAACGCTCTCACGCTGTCATAGGCAGCACTGACAAGTTGCCCCTGGCCTTGTAACCTCTTATTCAGTACATTAAGCTCATGTGCGATATCAACCAAAAAAGCTAAGTCCATGAGCCATTTTGGATCACTTAGCAAAGGAACAGAAGCCCCATCTTTCTCCATAAAAGCTTTCACTTCCGCTCTCAACTCAAAAAATCTCTTCAATACGTTTCCCCTGCTGAGCCAACGCACCTCGGTAAAGTAGAGCACATCCCCATATTCTGACTCTATTTCCTCTAAAAAAGCACGAAACATTCTGTGTTTTAAGCCCCTGGATCTGATTTGGTTGATGCATTTCACAACGAAAGACATCACATTGTCAAACTTCAGGCATTTGCTGCAAAGGGCCTGCTGATGGATAATGCAGTGCAGAGCAATGACCTCCTCTAAACCTTCCTCTTCCTTTTTTTTATTAACAAGTGCCACCAGTCCTTTTTTCCTCCCGATCATTGATGGCGCTCCATCAGTTGTTATTCCGACAAACTTCCTCCAAGGCAAACCAGCATTCTGAAAAGCATCACACAGCTGGTGAAATATCTCTTGGGCGGTGGTCTGGCCATGCATTGGAACTAGTGAGAGCAACTCCTCTGTGACTTCAAAATTGTCATCAACACCCCGGACATAGATTGCAAGCTGGGCAGTGTCGGTGATGTCTGTGGTCTCATCAAGAGCGACTGAGTATACACTGAAACATTTTATTTTCTCACACAGTTGATCATAAATGTCACTTGAAAGGTCAGAAATGCGCTCTGCCACGGTGTTGGAAGAAAGGCTGACGTTGCTAAACTGACCTTTCTTTTCTGGAGAGATAATACTTGCAGCCTGTAACATGCACTTTTTTATAAATTCCCCTTCTTTAAATGACTTTCCTGCTTTAGCAATCATCATACTAACTACGTAGCTGGCTTCGACTGCTGCATCATTCTCTTTGGTTGCTTTCTTAAAGAAATCTTGTTGCCTCAGCAGACATGTCTTAAGTTTAGCAACCTGGTTGGCTCTCTCATCTTCCTGGTACTTTGCATACTCCTCAGCATGTCTAGTTGTGTAATGACGCTTCAAATTGTATTCTTTGGGCACTGCAACTTTCTCTGTGCAAATAAGACAAGTTGGGATGCCCTTGTGCTCAATAAAGAAATATTGCTTTTCCCACTTTTCCTGAAATTGTCTGTGCTCATCATCAACCTTTCTCTTCACTGCAGGCTTTGAGCAAGACATATTTGGGGCTGCGTAGCAAAAACTTAGGCCTATGGTGCCTTGAGATACCCACTTCAGCACAAGGTGCTCTGGATGAGCGGAAATAGAGTTTCCCAGTCCCCCTAGCTGCCTAGCATGACCTTCGGCAACATTAAAGAGGACCTGATTTTTACTCACAGGAGTAGCCAAATACCTTTAGGGTGGGCACGCACCTGGTCTGGTTTATAAAAATAGCACTCCTCCACTCTGCTGTGCCCCCCTGTATATTTCTTGCCCTGTATGCTAATACTGAGCATCAAGGAGGAAGAGACGCCGGGGTTTCTCAATGGGCGTCTCCTTCTCCATGTGCCTCAATCCAATCACAGTGAGAGTCACAGCCAGGAAGAAAAAAACTCCTTGTCTGTGACACTCTTTGATGTGATTGGATCACAACACATCCAGGGAGAAGGAGACGCCCATTGAGAAACCCCTGCGTCTCCTCCTCCCATGCAGGGCCTCCAATGGCAGAACGTCCTGTCGCCTGACTGGGAAGAAGAAGAAAAAAAGTGGGGCGTGGAGAGCGTGACTGACAGGCTGGAGAGCCTGTCAGTCACGCTCTCCACGCCCCACTTTTTTTTTCTTCCAAGCCTGCACTAGATTGAAAACAAAAGAAGAAGCTGCTGTCATGGCGTCTCCCAGCGCAAGGGAAGCCCCGAGCTGGGAGACGTGTCTTCTCTATGAACGCGCCCTGTGCACCGAGGGGTCCCAAGCTCCTACCCCCCCCCCGGTACTTGCCTCTCCGTGTCCCTCCCATCGAAGAAGATGAAGTCGCCGCTCTGAACGCACTTGGTGCAGGTCAGCTTCCGGCGGTGTTACACAGCGGGCAGCGCTCCACCACCACTTACTCCCCCTGGTGAGACGCCGAGGTACTGTACTTGGCGGTGGAGCGCTGCCCGCTGTGTAACACCACCGGAGGCTGACCTGCACCAAGTGCGTTCAGAGCGGCGACTTCATCTTCTTCAAGTACCGGAGGGAAGGGGACTAAGGTGGCTAAGTGCTTTTCCAGGCGGGGGGCCGCAAAATATTGTCCCGCGGGCCGCAGTTGGCCCGCGGGCCGCGAGTTTGAGACCCCTGGTTTATGGTAACAATAACAGCACCACTATATTATATACATTCATTTAAATAGAAGCAGTGTTATCAAAATTCATAATGGTAAATAGCCACAATTTAACCCAAGAAAAGGGAAGAAGTAGGAGAGGGAATAAACGTCCCCATGCCAATATTTAGAGACTCCTAAAATACGACCTGTAAGCTGGGGGTAAAAATGTACCCGTGTATATCAAGGGGGTCAGAAGGACCACAACCCCTTGTGTATCGCCACTAACGCTGTGGCTTCATCAGGGGAGAGGTGTGGTATTAGAGCAGCTGAGCCGGTCTCTTATTTATATCTAAAAGAAAATTTGGTAATTACCCAGGCTGGTCCCAGATGCGAAAATCACCATCCGATGCAGCCGCCATGTTGTCTAATGCGTGCGCATTAGAATCAGATGCGCAGCACGGGAAGAAGAGAGGTAAGTATTTCCGGGACACATCCATCCAGCGTCTGGGTTATGCGCATTCACGGGAACACGCCCTGTCTAGGTGCACGTGACCGCGTCCCTGCATTATTGCAGGTATGTATGTGGAAGCAGGGCATGTCCGATACCGTCCGACACACTGACCCATCAGGTGGTGCAAGTCAATGGGTCAGTGTGTGAGGCAGCATCATGATCATGCACTCTGACACACTAGACACCGGTTCGCGGTGTCCAGATCTCAACAAGTGGCAAAAAAAGGCCAAAAATGGCAAAAAATAATAAATATGGCGTAATAGGGCCAATGGCCATATATAAATAGGTGTATGAGGAAAGATAGAGCAATATACTAGGGACGCCAAAAAAGACCCTTATTGTTATTATTAGTGCCATAGATTTTATGATAACCAAAGGAACCCCTAAGTCACATACCCAACAGAAGAGACATATAAGGGATGTGCGGCCGCACCATTCATTCAGACATATATACCCCCTTTTTTTGACACCTACATTTTTGGTGTGGTCCCCCAGTAATGGGGGCTCACACATATATATACGCATCCAGGCAACACTGTAGAGAGGCATCAGGTTGTCCACCCACAGTGTGTGCCATGCCCACCTAATGGGATCATTAATCCCAAAAAAGAGATAGTCCCACAAACATAGGCGGCAAGGAGTCTACAGACCTTAGGGGCAACAAAGTATGTTCCCGGTTTAGAAAAAGCCATCCAGTAGACAACAATAGGAATCATTAATAGTTATTAATTAACAAAAAAAGTCTATGAGCACTGCACAGGATAATGATGATGGTAAGCCATCCCAATAGTAAACCATCCCAAAGTTCCCATAGGGGGACATCATATAGGCATAAACTAGAGCGATACGATATAAATATAATGTGTAAGTGTCCATCTTGATAAATTTGTGAATAAGTAAGGGGGGGAAGATAGTCATTACTCCGGTCAAAAATGTTCAGCGTGATTTGTAGAAGCCAGTAAATAAAAGTTCCTCATTCATCCCGGAGGGAGCCAAGCTGTTTAACTTATAGATCCACCTTGATTCCTGTCGCAATAATTCCGGGATGATATCACTATTGCGAATATTCCTTTGGATCGTCTCCAGACCATTTAAGCAGATCCCATTGGTCCTACTATTATGGGCGTTCAAAAAATGTGCAGCAACCGACGTGAGGGTCTTTCCCTTGTCGCGATCTTTCCTAGCCGTATTGATGGTGGACAGATGCTGTTGAAATCTCCATCTCAATTCTTGTGTAGTCTGTCCCACGTAAACCGCAAACAATCGCATAGATAAGGTTTCGTGTCTTACAATTCACATAATTCTTGAGACGAATCTGTGTGGGAAAGACAGAGTTAGGGACGTGATCATTTGCCAACATAAAGGGACAGGTGGTACATTCACCACATGGAAAGGTCCCCTTCAGTCTGACCCCCCTATTTAAGGATTGTTTGGGGCGTGTGAAGTGGCTGGTCACCAAATGGTCTTTAAGGTTACTTACGGGCTCTCCTAGCAATGACCCTCGGTTTATCCGAAATCAGATTGTTTAATTTGGGTTCGCTAAGTAGAATCCCCCAGTTTTTAGATAATATCTGGTAAACATCTTGCCAATGGTTGTGGTAGGTGTTTATCAGATTGACTCTTTCCAGATTTGTCCGATATTTGGGCAAAAAAGTTACCCTACGGTCCATATCCCTACAATGTATACGGTATCGGACATGCCCTGCTTCCACATACATATCTGCAATAATGCAGGGACGCACCTAGCTAGGGCGCGTTCCCGCGCATGCGCATAACCCAGACGCTGGATGGATGCGTCCTGGAAAAACTTACCTCTCTCCTTCCGGTGCTGCGCATCTGATTCTATTGCGCACGCGCTGGGACAACATGGCGGCTGCATTGGATGGTGATTTTCACATCTGGGACCAGCCTGGGTAATTACCAAATTTTCTTTTAGATATAAATAAGAGACCGGCTCAGCTGCTCTAATTCCACACCTCTCCCCTGATGAAGCCACAGCGTTAGTGGCGATACACGTGGGGTTGTGGTCCTTCTGACCCCCTTGATATACATGGGTACATTTTTAGCCCAGCTTACAGGTCGTATTTTAGGAGTCTCTAAATATTGGCATGGGGACGTTTATTCCCTCTCCTACTTCTTCCCTTTTCTTGGGTAAAATTGTGGCTATTTACCACTATGAATTTTGATAACACTGCTTCTATTTAAATGAATGTATATAATATAGTGGTGCTGTTATTGTTACCATAAACTGTTTGGTGCCTAAAATAGGAGAAGGATTTATTTATTTATTTATTTGGTCACAGGGACCTACATGGGTCTACAGAAATAAGCTGGGTGCAAGTATTGATGTTACATATCTATTGGTGATGTTTGTACACATATAGGTTTTTTTTTGACCAATGCTTTATTCAAACGTGGTACTATTGATGTATTTAAGCGTTATGCTTTTTAAATGTTTTTAACTTTTTGCATGTTTCTCCGGCCCTTATGAATTAATAAAATCATGTTGGTATACATTTAGTGCTCCCTGTCTTTCCATGCATACCACTTTCCTTCCTTTTTTTGCATGTTACTTGTTCTGGCTTGGGTATGTGACGGGTTGAGCAACATCTTATCTTACTGATGGTGCCCTCCTTTTTGCTTCTTTCATTGTAAATAGTTCAGAACCCGCTGTTTACTTTCAAGTGGCAGAGAGGTCAAGAATAGAGATGAGCGAAACTGAACGTAAAAGTTTGGGGTTCATACCGGACAGGTACTGTCGTTTTAATGTTCGGAGTTCCGAGGAAGTCCATTGGAGAGAGAGACAGAGAGAGGGAGAAGAAATTTTTTTCCCCAGATCCAAAGTTCAGGTTTCCATTGTTTTCAATGAGGTTTGGGTTCTGGTTCAAGTTGATGTACTGTTCTGGTACCCGATCCAAACTTTGGACTAAAGTTTGGGTTGGGTACTAGAACCCGAACTTCCACGGGTCCTCTCATCCCTATTCAAGAATCCTTCTCCGACTTTGGCTTCTCCTATGTCCTAAGGAAGTTTGAAGTTCTGGAGATGAAGAAACTGGGGCTGCAGCTGTTGCTTCACATTCATCCTAGACATCACCAGTGGTTGTAGTATTGGACGGGGATGGGCCAGGCACTTCTTCCTCCTCATTTACATTTTCCTCAAGATTATCTTAAGTGCTTTTAAGAAATGTCAATATGAAAATTGGCTTATTATTAAACAAAATGTGTAAAAATATTAATTCCTGATGGAGGGTGGTGCACTCCTTATGGTTGTCTTTTTGAAGAAGTGGCATGGTTGTGCCACTGGTGTGCAATGTGTGCTCTCTCCGATACTGCAAGCAGAGGCAGGGTTGTCCCTACAACATCAGAGGAGAACAGGGCATGGAACTTGCCAAGATCTAGCAATTCAGCCAGCTTCATAGCAGTGCTTGAAAGCAGTAGAGCAAGGAGCTTGTAAGCACTGCTCTCCTTGCTTAAGAGACCGTCCAGCACTGATGAACTTCAGAAGTGGCCAGTCTCCAATGATATCCAATGACCATAAACATAGGGTCTCTTCTTTTTTGTTTTGAGCCAGTGTGAATTTCATAGACCTCTTGTCTAAACTTCTCCCTACAGCTCCTCCACTTCTGTGATCGAGCTCGGATGCGAAGGGCTCCAACAACTACTCAACCAATGCACAGTCATGATATCCCTCACAAATGCTCTCTCACAATTCGGTCCTATTATGAACAAGAAAAATTAAGCGGTCTATATCCAGCTTTGGCATGATTGATGAATGCTGACAGCACATATTCTAACTACTATCAAAACAAGAAATGCAAATATACTGCTAGAAGGGAATTTTCCAGGTATAGCCTAGAAACCAGACAGAAAAATGGACTGCACATGGATGAAACATAGACAACACTTTGTGCTATTCATTTTTTTCATGGTTCCATAGACTTGGATAGGCAAATTTGATCCCCGACTCACATTAAAAATGGACATATCTCCATTTTTTTTGGACTGAATAGTCTGCCCCTCCCTTCCAAAATAAGACATGTAAACAGCACTACAGACTGTAATGGGTACATGTTCTATCCATAAAAAACAAGGATAAAACACATATGTGAAAAATAGATGTCTGGATGAGGCCCAAAACTGTTGGCACCCTTGAAATTGTTCCAGAAAATGAAGCATTACTCCCAGAAAATTATTGCAAAGACACGTTTTGTTGTGCACATGTTTATTTCCTTTGTGTGTATTGGAACAACACAAAAAAAAACCTGAGAAAAAAATGGCAAATTGGACATTTCACACTAAACCCGAAAAATGTGCCAGACAAAATTGTTGGCACCCTCAACTTAATATTTGGTTGCACACCTAGCACCTACCATCTTGTAATCAGCCAGTGGGCCTGTATCTAGGGCTACAGATACTCACTGTGCTGTTTAGTGACATGGTGTGTACCACACTCAACATGGACCAGAGGAAGCAAAGGAAAGAGTTGTCTCAGGAGATTAGAAAGAAAATTATAGACAAGCATGTTAAAGGTAAAGGTTATAAGACCATCTGCAAGCAGCTTGATGTTCCTGTGACTACAGTTGTACATATTATTCAGAAATTAAGATCCATGGGACTGTAGCCAACCTCCCTGTATGTGGCCGCAGGAGAAAAATTAATGACAAATCAAAGAGACGGATAATACGAATGGTATCAAAAGAGCCCAGGATAACTTCTAAAGAGATTAAAGGTGAATTTCAAGCTCAAGGAACATCAGTGTCAGATCGCACCATCCGTCATTGTTTGATCCAAAGTGGACTTCATGGGAGACGACCAAGGAGAACACCATTGTTGAAAAAAATCCTAAAAAAGCTAGTCTAGAATTTGCCAAACTACATGTTGATAAGCCACAAAGCTTCTGGGAGAATGTCCTATGGACAGATGAGACAAAAATGGAAGTTTTTGGCAAGGCACATCAGCTCTATGCTCACAGATGGAAAAGTGAAGCATATCAAGAAAAGAACACTGTCCCTACTGTGAAACATGGAGGAGGCTCTGTTATGTTCTGGGGCTGCTTTGCTGCATCTGGCACAGGGTGTCTTGAATCTGTGCAGGGTACAATTAAATTTCAAGACTATCAAGGGATTCTAGAGAGAAATGTGCTGCCCAGTGTCAGAAAGCTTGGTCTCAGTCGCAGAGCATTGGTCTTGTAACTAGATAATGACCAAAAACACACAGCTAAAAACACCCAAGAATGGCTAAGAGGAAAACATTGGACTATTCTGAAGTGGCCTTCTATGAATCCAGACCTAAATCCTATTAAGCATCTTTGGAAAGAGCTGAAACATGCCGTCTGGAAAAGGCAACCTTCAGACAACTGGAGCAGTTTGCTCATGAGGAGTGGGCCAAAATACCTGTCGAGAGGTGCAGAAGTCTCATTGACAGTTACAGGAATCGTTTGATTGCAGTGATTGCCTCAAACGGTTGTTCAACAAAATATTAAAGTTAAGGGTACCATCATTTCTGTCCAGGCCTATTTCATGAGTTTAATTTTTTTTTAAATTCTGTGGAAGCAGGGCTGAAAAGCAATGTCTGACTTTCATTTGTTCATTTTCATAGATTTTTAATTTATTACTTTTGTCAGATTCAAGTTATTTCTGTGACCATTGTGGGTTTTTATTTCATTAAACCAGGGGTACCAACAATTTTAACCACGTGTGTATGTCTCTGTGTCAGCAGTGGAGTTTTCCTGGGTCTCCTGCCATAGGGTTTCATTTAATTCAAATGTCAACGGATAGTTTGCGCTGACACTGATGAACCCTGAACCTTCAGGACTGCTTGAATTTCTTCGGAACTTGATTGGGGCTGCTTATTTACCATCAAGACTATCCTGCATTCTAACCTTTCATCAACTTTTCTTTGCCGTCCACAACCAGGGAGATTCGCTACAGTGCCATGGGCTGTAAACTTCTTGATGATATTGCACACAGTGGACAAAGGAACATCAAGATCTCTGCAGGTGGACTTGTAAACTTGAGATTGTTGATATTTTTAAACAATTTTGGTTCTCAAGTCCTCAGACAGTACTCTTCTCTTCTTTTTGTTCCCCATGCTTAGTGTGGCACACACAGCCACGCAATACAAAGATTGAATCAACTTCTCCCCTTTTTATCTGGTTTCAGTCACTACTGTTACTTGCCACAGATGAGTTTGAATGAGCATCACATGCTTGAAACCTAGTTGTTTACTCACATTTTTTTGAAAGGCGCCAACAATATTGCCTGGTCCATTTTTTGGGTTTAGTGTAAAATTATGTCCAATTTGCCTTTTTTTCTCTGTTTTTTTTCTTGTGTTGTTCCAATACACACAATGGAAATAAACATGTGTATAACAAAACATGTGTAATTGCAATAATTTTCTGGGAATAATACTTCATTCTCTGGAACAATTTCAAGGGTGCCATGACTGTATCTGTGACATTTGGATAAGTTTTCTTTCTTGTGCCTCAGCTGATGTCAAAACACATGTAGTAGTGTTTTATGATCCTTGACGATTCTGACAGAACAAGTGATGGGCCGATAGCAGAATAGGTGGAAACAAGGCTTAATTAAGATGTTAACTAAAACAAAAAGAAGAAAAGTAAAAAGGAAGAGAAGCAAGAAAAGAAAGAAGAGAAGCAAGAAAAGAAAGAAGAGAATGAAGAAAAGAAGAGAAGCAAGAAAAGAAAGAAGAGAATGAAGAAAAGAAAGAAGAGAATGAAGAAAAGAAGGAAGCAAGAAAAGAAAGAAGAGAATGAAGAAAAGAAGGAAGGAAGAAAAGAAGAAAGGAAGGAAGGGAGGGAGGGAGGGAGGAAGGAAGGAAGGAAGAACCACCACATTTGATTTTCCTTTTTCACTGATCACAATTTGTATATGACTATTTTAGGCTGTGAGGTGCTTTCACTCAAATGCATTGAGGATCCAGAGGTATGGATGGATTGAGATTTTTCATTTTAAAAACCTATCAAAGGCTAGACAGCTGAAATTCGTTGTGTTTATGTTTTATTACGTTTTTGTTGTCTAGTAGCAACCCTTTGCTAGTTTTTTAAATGAAAAATCCCAATCCATCTGTGGCACCCCTGTGGGGGATTACCACAGGATCCATAGGTGCAGGGAGAGATGTACACTTGGGCACACACAACACCTTCCACCCCAGGTCTGAGGGGAGGAGTCAGTTTCCAGGGAGACAGCAAAGCGGCAGTTAGTCTTGAGAGGGGTGAAGGAGGAGTGAGACAGAGAGCTGTTGGCTGGGGACCAGTTAAGCCCTGAACTAGAAACTGGACAGAGTTGTGAAGCACCCTAGCGAGAGGGACGGAGGCTAGAAGGAGAAAGAAAGAGATAAAACTATTATCCCTTTAGCTCACCCGGACACCAGAGTCCGAGATTGCTATTAATTCAGGAATAGCAAAGGAAACCCAGACAGATCAGGAGGATCTACTCCCCCTGAAGAAGAAGGGGAAAGAGTTGCCAAACTTGACCAAGTATAGGACCAAGGGCCCAAAAAGAGAATTGGTAGCCCCAAGGAAAGGTCCTCATTGTCAGTTGTGGAGGAGGACGCCAAAGAAAGTGAAGGTGGCATGTTCAGCTTAAGGCAGGACTGACCCCAAACAACGCACACATTGTTAGAGGAGGCCTCACAAATCTCCAGGGTGAATATCTCTACCTGCACCGAAAACCTGGTTACCCTCCTGAACTGTACCTGTTACCGGACATCAGTAAAAGAAAGGTACTGAAACAAAGACTTAATGTGTGTGTGTGCCTACTTTGACATTACTGCCTATAGCGTTCGTACAAGCCATATGCTAATCACCTCAGCAACCATACACAGCGCTGGTAACCGATATTACCAGTTACCAAAGGTGGCAGGTTCAGCTTAAGGCAGGACTAACCCCAAACAATGCACACACTGTTAGAGGAGGCCTCACAAATCTTCAGGGTGAATATCTGTACCTGCACCGAAAACCATAAAACCTGTCTAATCAGCAAGGATAACGGAAAAACAACAGCAACAGTGTACCGAGACCACTTAAAGAAGTGTCCTCAACCCTTCCAACAAAAAGAATATATCCCTTGTCCCATACCAGAAGAAGAGATGCCAAGGACAATTAAGACAATTTTAGGAGAGTTACCTGCAGATTGGCCTCAAATAGAAGGAGCATACTTAATTCCCATGTTGACATTCCAACAACCAGTAGAAGGATCAAGAGAAGAAGAGCCACCCGCTGTAGCCGAGCCAGGGAATACTGCAATCGGTGTACCTGCCATTCCCACTAGGGGATTGGGAAGACACTCCGGCATAGCTGTGCTATGTAGACCAACACATGAGTCAGTAAGTAGTGTTCGCTCCACACCAGGCTTACGCACCAGTGGGATAACAGTTTTACGGAGGTCATCAAGTATTAATTTTGGACACCCACCACTCAGATACAGGGAGTAAACCATAACAAGTGGGAAATGTAAATAGGTTCAAAAATGTAAATATGTAGTTAAAGTCAGTATATAGAAGGGTGACGAGTAGACAAAAACAGGTTACACCAGGTACACAACATAAAAAAAAAAGGGGTGAGTAGAGTTGGCGTAAATAGCTGTCTAGGGAGAGCAAAATCTTGGCCAATAGGTGACCCCAGGGCCAAAAGGCCTACAGTGCTTATGACTGGTAGAGGCCCCTGCAGTACCTAGGACCCTTGCGCCGAGGCACGCGTAGTAAATATTTTGTTGTGTATTGTGAATTATTAAGTCTATTTGAATCTTTAAGCCTAAAGAGACTTTACCTGTTTGAACGTCTGAAACTTTTTTGAAAATTTTTAAGAATGGACCGAAGCCACAGGACTGGTGGTAGCAAAAACACTTTCCCTTTAACAGCTTGCAGCAGATCGACTAGCGTTGTATGGACTGGTTATCCGTTTTTCCCATTTTCCCTGGTTATTGTAAATTTTATTTTTGAGACTCTGTTCAAACTACAAATATAAACGTTAATGTTATGTTATCTTTGTTAAAAAGAAAAAATGTTTCCGTCCCGGAGGACTGAAGTTAACTAGGGGGGAATGTGGCACCCCTGTGGGGGATTACCACAGGATCCATAGGTGCAGGGAGAGATGTACACTTGGGCACACACAACACCTTCCACCCCAGGTCTGAGGGGAGGAGTCAGTTTCCAGGGAGACAGCAAAGCGGCAGTTAGTCTTGAGAGGGGTGAAGGACGAGTGAGACAGAGAGCTGTTGGCTGGGGACCAGTTAAGCCCTGAACTAGAAACTGGACGGAGTTGTGAAGCACCCTAGAGAGAGGGACGGAGGCTAGAAGGAGAAAGAAAGAGATAAAACTATTATCCCTTTAGCTCACCCGGACACCAGAGTCCGAGATTGCTATTAATTCAGGAATAGCATAGAAAACCCGGACAGATCAGGAGGATCTACTCCCCCTGAAGAAGAAGGAGAAAGAGTTGCCAAACTTGACCAAGTATAGGATCAGGGGCCCAAAAAGAGAATTGGTAGCCCCAAGGAAAGGTCCTCATTGTCAGTTGTGGAGGAGGACGCCAAAGAAAGTGAAGGTGGCAGGTTCAGCTTAAGGCAAGACTTACCGAAAACCTGGTTACCCTCCTGAACTGTACCTGTTACCGTACATCAGTAAAAGAAAGGTACTGAAACAAAGACTTAATGTGTGTGTGTGCCTACTTTGACATTACTGCCTATAGCGTTCGTACAAGCCGTATGCTGATCACCTCAGCAACCATACACAGCGCTGGTAACCGATATTACCAGTTACCACAGGAGGCGTCAGGACACAATACTCCCATCATCCTGACCCCCATCCCTTTACTGACGGTCCAGGGCACGGAACCGGGAACCGACCAACCGTGATCCCCACAGAAGTAACCCATCCATCCCGGTATCCGAGTACCCCTACCCCTGTCGACCGATTTAGTTTGGCGTCACGAACAGGATACCGGGCTCGGTAGAACCGGGTATTGTGTGCTTAAATTGGACTTTATTGAAGGTTTGTGTACTGTAAAACGGGCCGTCATTACTGCGTCATAGAGAAATTGAGCTGCGTCACAGAGCGGGGAGAGAGTCGCGGTTGCGCGGCTAAAGAAGCGTGAGGATAGCCCCGCCATTTTTGTTTTTTTTGTTTGTCCTTTTTCCTCTTCGCTCTGTCGGAGATTGACTAAGGGGAGTGGCTGGTTCTGAAAAAACTCGAAGTGCTCGACCTTTTCTCATAGAGTCACCGATTACCGAAGGAGTTGATCGTAGCGGCTAGCAACGATTTACTAGGGGGCACCGTCATGAGTGAAACAGATGATGTCCGAGACCTTGAGGGAGGGGATGCCCAAGACGCAGCAGCAGCCGATTCCTCAGCTGGAGAAGGAGCCGCAGCATCTGGAGCGATGGCCCCGATAATGCCAATTGCCTTGCCGTATGTACCGGGGGCCAAATGGTTACCGACGTATGAAGGTAAACCCGGTACCTTAGCAGCTTTCAAACGTAAAATGTGTGTGGTGCTGGACATGTATGCAATGACAGGAAAGCAGCGAGCCTCCGTTGTGCAGGGACAATTAATAGGTGCAGCGGAGCTAGAAGCTGAGACTTGGAGCGATGCTGATGGAGACTCTATAGAAAATGTGTTGGATAAGATCAAAGCTGCTTTTGAAAAACGCACACAGTCTGAACTAAGGATGCTATTCTACCAATGCAAGCAGAGACCGCAAGATACCATCAGAGACTTCGCCCTACGTTTACAAGCGGCACTCCGGTCCATAAAACAGGTAGATCCAGCAAGTGTGCAAGATGAAGATAAATTGCTTGCAGAAAAGTTTATGAATGGGTTGAGATCAGACTTTCACCGTCAGCAGGTGCACATGTGGGTCCTAGATCATCCAGATATGGATTTTAATACCTTAAAGGACCGTGCTATAACTGTACTACGAGACCCATTACCTGCAAAACCTGCAATCCCACCCTGGCAGGTTAATACCTCTCACATGAACTTAGAGCCTACCCCTAAAGACTCTGTAAAAGTGGTAGGACAAGTTGTTGTACCCGAATCTGCTAATGACCTACGTAATCAAGTGTTACAACTAACCAAAAACATGGACTACGTGCTAAAACTCTTGCAAGCCAGGCCGGAGGCACAACCACCAAGCAAAATCCAGTTAGCTGAATCCCCTGAGGATGTTCCGTGGATGAGGAGAAAGCTCATGTCGCCCGTGCAGGGGACCAATGCACTATTCCAACGCAGAGCCATGTCGCCCGTGGAGGGGATCAACAAGTCGCCCGTTCAGGGGACCAACGCACCATTCCGACGCAGAGCCACCGACCACACGGATTCTTCAGGACAACCCGTTTGCCTTCGTTGCAACAAACCAGGCCACTTTGCAAGAAGATGTCGTTTAAACCCAAGATTCCTGGGTCCCAGGGCCAACCCCCAGGAATAAAACGGCAGGGCCCATATGACTGGCGTAGTCGGTATGTGGGAGGCCGCCCATACCTCAACATTACGCTAGAAGGAATCCCCACATCGGCCCTATTGGACACTGGGTCACAAGTCACCACCATCCCACATATCCTTTACAAGCAATTTTGGTCTGATGCTGATCTTAGCCCCCCAGACTCTAGTCTTGTCATTTTAGCAGCTAATGGTCAACCACTGAATCAGGTGGGGTTTAGGGAGGTGACAATAAAGCTGGGGAGGGTGGAGATGAGAGGCCAGGCGTTATGTGTGGTAGAAGATGACCCCAATAACAAATGTCCTTACATGGTGCTTGGTACTAATGTGATTGAAAACTGCCTTGAAGAAGTGCTGTTTTTACTCCAACAGATTGCAGAGACTGCTGGCATTGGGCGGAGGAGAGTCCTACAAAGAGAAATCCGTGCCTTAATTCACAAGCAACAAGTAAATCTGTCTGGAGGGGAGATTGGCAGTGCGCGGGTAACGGACCCGTTTCCCATTGTATTACCACCAAACAGTGAAATAAAGATATGGTGTCGAGCAGCTATGGGTATCAGAAGAAAGGAATACCAGGCAATTGTAGAACCGGTATATTCAGAGCATAGACCTACACTGCTGACAGCTAGAGGAGTGGTGGATGTACGCAAGGCAAGAGTACCAATCCGTGTGTTGAATTGTGGTGAGGAAGAAGTGAAACTAACCCGGTATGCTACTGTAGCAAAGCTGTACACTGTCAGTAATAACAACATACAGACACTAGAGCCCTTGGCCCCGTCAAGTCAGGCGGAGGACAACAACCCCAAGGGACAGCTGGAGGAGTGGTGTCAGCAGTTGCACATAGGGACTGATGCCACTCCCGACCACCAGAAGCAAGGAGTTTACCGGGTAGTACAAGAGTTTAGCCAAGTATTCAGTAAGCATCCATTAGATTTTGGGAGGATAAAAGGGGTACACCATCACATACCCACAGGACATCATCCCCCGATTAAAGTGAGACATAGGCCCATCCCACCAAACCACTACCAATATGCTAAAGAGATGCTGCAGGACATGAAGGAGGCCGGGGTTATAAGAGATAGCTGTAGTCCCTGGACGGCCCCCTTAGTCTTAGTCAGAAAGAAGGATGGCACTATGAGGATGTGTGTGGATTACAGGGAGGTCAATAAGATCACTCACAAAGATGCTTACCTGTTACCCCGGATAGAGGAGTCTCTTGCTGCATTAAAGACGGCTAAGTATTTCTCCACATTAGATCTCACTAGTGGGTATTGGCAGGTCTCCGTTGCAGAAGACCGGGAGAAAACAGCATTTACAACACCAATGGGCCTATGCGAATTCAATAGCATGCCATTTGAGTTATGCAATGCACCGGGGACATTTCAGAGACTCATGGAGTGCTGCCTGGGACACCGGAATTTTGAGACGGTACTTTTATACCTGGATGACGTCATAGTGTATTCCAAAACCTATGAAGAACATCTGGAACACCTGGTGGAGGTATTTACAGCTCTAACAAAGTATGGAATGAAGCTCAAACCATCTAAATGTTACCTGCTGAAGCCAAAAGTCCAATACCTAGGGCATGTGGTCAGCGCGGATGGAGTAGCACCAGATCCGGAAAAAGTGACAGCTATCTAGGACTGGCAGAGGCCGACCACCGTCAGAGAGGTACGTCAGTTCTTAAGTTTGGTTGGGTATTACAGAAGATTTATTAAGGGCTACACGAAGATGGTAGCGCCCCTACAAGATCTTCTGGTAGGCCAAGCTAAGAAGAGAAGGTCTTCAGAGCCGCCGTTGGAGTGGGGAAAGAAACAAGAAGACTCCTTGCAACAAATGAAACAGGCCCTGACCGGTGAGGAAATCTTGGCGTACCCAGATTATAACCTACCATTTGTCCTCTACACGGATGCAAGTAATGTAGGCCTGGGAGCAGTACTGTCCCACATACAAGAAGGCAAGGAAAGATTAATTGCCTATGCCAGTAGAAGACTTCGACCTACCGAGAGGAACCCGGAAAATTACAGTTCCTTTAAGTTGGAGTTCCTGGCCTTGATCTGGGCAGTCACGGAGAGTTTCAAGCATTACTTTCAGCTTCAAAATTTACCATCTTTACGGACAACAATCCGCTAACACACTTAGATACTGCAAAGCTTGGTGCATTGGAGCAGCGCTTGATGGCATGGCTATCGAACTACGACTTTACCATCAAGTACCGAACAGGCCGTGGAAATGCAAATGCTGATGCCCTCTCCAGAAACCCTCAAGTACATTTGCAAGGGCTTGAAGAAGAAACAGATGACTTGGAGGAAATAGAACTTCCAGCTTTCCATAAAAGTAGAAAATGGAAAATAACAGAAACCCATATCTACCAGAACCGTCAGGATGTTGCACTAAACCCGCTGCCTCATTATGGATGGAAAGAAACCCAAGACAGCGATCCGGCAGTGAGCCTAGTGAAGAGGCTGGTAACCCAACCGGATTCCAAAATTGAGAAGAATGCTCCCCAGGGGCCCAATACCTGTGGAAAGAAAGAAGCAGGTTATTTATCTATAAAAACCAATTGTGCAGACGGTATATCAATCCAAGGACACATGAAATGGTATGGCAAGTTGTGGTTCCAAAGAGAGACGTCCAAATGGTATTGGAAGTGTACCATAATGGAGCAGGACACTTTGGATGGAGAAAACTGGAAATACTGTTACGTGAGAGGTTTTATTGGATTGGCATGAGGTCTTCCATAGAAAAGTGGTGTAAAAATTGTGGCCCATGCTCATTAAGAAGAGGAGATCGTAACAACCAGAAAGCACCACTCCAGCCTATCATAACCAAACAGCCCCTGGAACTAGTAGCCTTGGATCATGTCAAACTCACACCTAGTAGATCAGGCTATACTTATGCTCTTACCATGGTGGACCACTATTCCAGATTCCTAGTGGTAGCTCCTGTGAAGGACTTGACAGCTCAGACAGCAGCAGGAACCTTTCAAGTTTATTTCTGCAGGCCACATGGATATCCAGAACAGGTATTGACAGATCAGGGTCCTGCCTTTGAAGCGGAAATATTTCAAGAGTTCTGTAGCTTGTATGGATGCAAGAAAATTCGTACCATGCCTTACCATCCCCAAACTAACGGAATGTGCGAAAAAATGAATCACGTGGTAATAGAATTGCTGAAGACTCTGCCCTTGGAAGACAGAAACAGATGGCCAGAGAAATTACCAGATATTATTGACATCTATAACAACATCCCAGTAAGCTCAACTAATTGCACCCCGGCATACTTGATGAGAGCGAGGCCAGGAAAATTGCCAGTGGACTTTGAAATGGGCATTGTAGTTCCTGAGGAAGACCACTCAAGTGCAGATTGGGATACTAGAAGAACAGAACAATACAACAAAATACAGGAGTGTGTTGAGAAAAGTCTAGCAAAATCCAGAGAAAGACAAGAAACCAATTTCAATAAAAATGCACAAGGAATCCCATTAACCCCGGGAGAATTGGTTTTGAAAAGGAAAAAGAGACTTCATAAGCTAGATAATCAATGGGAAGAAGAACCATACACTGTATTACCATCCAATTTTGACAACCAAAAAACCTGTCTAATCAGCAAGGATAACGGAAAAACAACAGCAACAGTGTCCCGAGACCACTTAAAGAAGTGTCCTCAACCCTTACAACAAAAAGAATATATCCCTTGTCCCATACCAGAAGAAGAGACGCCAAGGACAATTAAGACAATCTTAGGAGAGTTACCCGCAGATTGGCCTCAAATAGAAGGAGCATACTTAATTCCCATGTTGACATTCCAACAACCAGTAGAAGGATCAAGAGAAGAAGAGCCACCCGCTGTAGCCGAGCCAGGGAATCCTGCAATCGGTGTACCTGCCATTCCCACTAGGGAAGTGGGAAGACATTCCGGCATACCTGTGCTACGTAGACCAACACATGAGTCAGTAAGTAGTGTTCGCTCAACACTAGGCTTACGCACCAGTGGGATACCAGTTTTACGGAGGTCATCACGTATTAATTTTGGACACCCACCACTCAGATACAGGGAGTAAACCATAACAAGTGGGATATGTAAATAGGTTAAAAAATGTAAATATGTAGTTAAAGTCAGTATACAGAAGGGTGACGAGTAGACCAAAACAGGTTACACCAGGTACACAACATAAAAAAAAAAGGAGTGAGTAGAGTTGGCGTAAGAAGCTGTCTAGGGAGAGCAAAATCTTGGCCAATAGGTGACCCCAGGGCCAAAAGGCCTACAGTGCTTATGACTGGTAGAGGCCCCTGCAGTACCTAGGACCCTTGCGCCGAGGCACACGTAGTAAATATTTTGTTGTGTATTGTGAATTATTAAGTCTATTTGAATCTTTAAGCCTAAAGAGACTTTACCTGTTTGGACGTCTGAAACTTTTTTGAAAATTTTTAAGAATGGACCGAAGCCACAGGACTGGTGGTAGCAAAAACACTTTCCCTTTAACAGCTTGCAGCAGATCGACTAGCGTTGTATGGACTGGTTATCCGTTTTTCCCATTTTCCCTGGTTATTGTAAATTTTATTTTTGAGACTCTGTTCAAACTACAAATATAAACGTTAATGTTATGTTATCTTTGTTAAAAAAAAAATAAATGTTTCAGTCCCGGAGGACTGAAGTTAACTAGGCAGGAATGTGGCATCCCTGCGGGGATTACCACAGGATCCATAGGTGCAGGGAGAGATGTACACTTGGGCACACACAACACCTTCCACCCCAGGTCTGAGGGGAGGAGTCAGTTTCCAGGGAGACAGCAAAGTGGCAGTTGGTCTTGAGAGGGGTGAAGGAGGAGTAAGACAGAGAGCTGTTGGCTGGGGACCAGTTAAGCCCTGAACTAGGAAACTGGACGGAGTTGTGAAGCTCCCTAGAGAGAGGGACGGAGGCTAGAAGGAGAAAGAAAGAGATAAAACTATTATCCCTTTAGCTCACCCGGACACCGGAGTCCAAGATTGCTATTAATTCAGGAATAGCATAGAAAACCCGGACAGATCAGGAGGATCTACTCCCCCTGAAGAAGAAGGGGAAAGAGTTGCCAAACTTGACCAAGTATACGACCAGGGGCCCAGAAAGAGAATTGGTAGCCCCAAGGAAAGGTCCTCATTGTCAGTTGTGGAGAAGGACCCCAAAGAAAGTGAAGGTGGCAGGTTCAGCTTAAGGCAGGACTGACCCCAAACAACGCACACATTGTTAGAGGAGGCCTCACAAATCTCCAGGGTGAATATCTCTACCTGCACCAAAAACCTGGTTACCCTCCTGAACTGTACCTGTTACCGGACATCAGTAAAAGAAAGGTACTGAAACAAAGACTTAATGTGTGTGTGCCTACTTTGACATTACTGCCTATAGCGTTCGTACAAGCCGTATGCTGATCACCTCAGCAACCATACACAGCGCTGGTAACCGATATTACCAGTTACCACAGGAGGCGTCAGGACACAATACTCCCATCATCCTGACCCCCATCCCTTTACTGACAGTCCAGGGCACGGAACCGGGAACCGACCAACCGTGATCCCCACAGAAGTAACCCATCCATCCCGGTATCCGAGTACCCCTACCCCTGTCGACCGATTCACATCCATACCTCTTGATCCTCAATGCATCTAAGTGGAAGCACCTTATAGCCTGGTTTTCTGTTTCTTTGTTCTACTCCTCACGTTGGAACCATTCCCATGAATTGTTGAATTGTCCACGGCAACCACGCTGGCAGCAAACCACCATGAGGGATTCATATCGGAGACACATTCTTTCGAGAGTTGTTGCTTGTGACTCGCCCCCTGGGCCGTGGGACACTCGGATCCGGGCAATAGGGGAACGATGGGGGTAGTAGTGGCGACCCGGTCTGTGGCTCAGGGTGGTCAGACCAGTGGTAGTCCCTTTATAAGTTTTAAGTAATGTCCGACTACGCCACCCGTGGATTTGCGGTCATTAGGAACCGCCGCTGCAGGGCAGACCGCTGGGGCTGATGGTGGGTGCAGCTGAGGTGGTGTGACTCCCCACGGGAAGAGTGCAGCCCCAGGGCAGTGTAGTGAATGGTGGGAGTGATGGTGGTGAGAGTCCCAGTACCGGTAGTGCTGGAGGCGCGAAGGAGCACACAGACAACAAGTTACAGTCCAGGGTCTTTACTCACAGTTCATTTGTTCCGGGTCACTTCTGCCAACAGTGACCGACCGAGCCGTGCTGCGTCCACCAGGTGTGGGGCTCAGTCAACTCCCAGGCAGCTCAGAAGTATGGCTCAGGACCCCCTTCAATCCTTCCTCTGGCCTGCCTCACCAGTGACCCACTTTTGTCCAGCTGCCGCGGATCTGCTCAGTTAAACGTGGGCCCCGTTCCCCGCTGTCTTTTATGGTGCCTTCCTAGCAGGTTTGATGAGGTGCTGCACCAATAAATGGTCACAGCCTCCGGTCTTTGGCTAAGGGTTGTTTCTCCTCCACCAACTTGGGATCTGGTACCCTTAATCTGCCTGACCCTTGACCCGGTATTCTCGTGGGTTCTTAGGGTCCTTTCCACCTTCTTGTTCCTGAGCCCCTCTGTTCCTCTGTCTCTTCTTCTCCTCCTTTCTGTTCCTCCTTCTTCTCCTTTCTCGTGGAGCTGGTCTGAGAAGGAACCACAGCTCCCCTTCACCTCCTCTCTCTCTCCACTCTCCTCCTCGGCCTTTCTCTAGGCCCACTCTGGAGTAGAGCTCCTATAGAGCCTCTACTCCCTGTCTTCTCCTCTCTCTGCATAGACTGACTGAACGCCTGACCTAAGATGGTGCCCACCTTTTATACCTCCCTCTAACCATGAGCCCAGGTGACCAGCAACCAATGGGCTCCTACCTATGCTCAGGAACCAACCCCTATCTGCTCCTACATCACTGGGTTTTCCTCCCCCCTCCCCACTCCAGCCAGGGACATGGTCTGTCGTACCTGCATTTCTGTCTAATGGGCGTACCGTTGAGCTATCCCTCGGAAATGGGGTGAGTGTGCTGTATGCAGCTAACTGAGCCCTGGTCCATACTCCATCCTTACCTGGGAGTGGAATACCACACCTCTGGCAGAGGTGCAATACCCCTGTAGTGGCCGAACCCTCGGGGCGCTACATTCCCCCCTGGTAAACCACAGCACGTCCTCGGGCTGGAAAATAGCAAAAACAGTTAAATACAGGACATGCAAACTTTTTCAATAACCTTTTACATTTAGAAACGGACGACACAGATGAATTCCCTTTATGGGACACACTTTTCTTTCACTAGGCATTATAAAATATTTTCAACACTACTGGAACTCTTTTGTCACTTGTCATATAAAACAGTTTCAAGATCATGTAAAACATTTTCTAGCAGCATATTAAACTCTTCATATAAAACATTTTTAGGCAAAACACATTCTTGCATTCTTGGATCATGGCCACGGTGCAACTTGTGACCAGATGTTTATCCTTCTTTTAAGTGCAAAAACTTCAGTAAACTTTTAAACATGAGGGACTCTCTGTCCCGAGGTAGACGTGGTAGTCTTTTTATAAAACCAGTAGGGGGCGCTTTAGGAAGCGCAACTATTTACAGGGGATTGGCCGTTCCCAGTCCTCGGCCGGTTGGAAAGGGGATGGCTGCTCTCAGTCCTCAGCCAGGTAGGGGGATGTAGGGGGTAACGTTCACACGGGAAACAGTTTCACAAAATTCCTTTGTACCCTGACGGGTAACTATTTACACATATGCTTTTGCTACTTACTAGTAGCGGTGTCCTCCATATGCTCCTTCCTCCTCATACTGTTCTTCAGACCTGTCCGGGTCCTCTTGGCTTTCCTCATAGCCATAGTGCTGCAGCTCCTCCTCTGTAAGCCGATGGACATGGAGGGCGTATGGTCCTTTTGCGCCCTCGTGTCGGGTGAAGGTGACCACGTCACCAGGGTAGAGGTCACGGCCACGGTGTCCCTCCGGTAGGTGGCTTTCAACGTCCCTGCGGGTTACAAATACGTCGCCTGCCGTTTCCGGGCCCCTGATGAAGCCCCAACCGTTCTCCATATGGAATTTAATTATGGTCCCGGTGATTCGGGTACCGCGGGCGGCCCGGGGGTCCTGACGGGCCTTGCGTTTTTGGTCCGCGCTTCGGGCCTGGAGCCGCTCCTCCCTGACGCGCCTCTCCCGCTGTTCCCGTTCGAAGGTCACCAGTTGTTGCTGACAAACCTCCAGACGACGGACCACGTGCGCCCGGGTCTCCTGAGTGAACCCCATCAAGTTCTCGCCGGCGGGATCCCACTCAAATTGGGTGTCTTCTAATGGGGGCGGGGTAACCTCTACGGGCTCCGGAGCCAGTATCAGAGGCTCGCGCGGGGGCTGGGTTTTCCATGGCTGACCGCTGGTCAGTTCAGCCGGCCACTCCAGCGGCAGTCCATCCGGACCGGTATGATGGGCAAACAGGTCCACGCCCAGCAGTGGTATAGTGGGGGGACCCGGTTTGGGAGCAGCGCCCGGGGGCACTCGGCCTTGCGACCAGGCCGGGGGTCTTCTGGTCACGTCTGGTGGCGGCCTAGCCCGGGAAAGGGGTGCCGGTGGGGTAGCGGCGCCCGGGTTAACCAGGCCTTGCGACCGGGCCGATGACGCTTCCTTCTTTACGGCGCCCGGGGTCAAGGGGTGTGGCGTCGGGTGGGGCGCGGCCGTGGCGCTCGCCGCTTGAGGCCTAGCTGGGAGCAGTGGCGGCGCGGCAACAGGCGCGGTGAGTGGGGCTTCGGGCTCTGCGACGGGAGGCCGGGGCAGGCTTGCGGTTGCTGGGCCTGGGGTGGTGACGTCCCCTGTATCTGCCTCAGTCCTCACGGCTCCCTCCACGGCGTCGCCTCCGGTACTCTCTCCTCCTGCGCCGTCCTCAGAGGCAGGCAGACTCCGAGGTGCAGTTGAGGTCTGTCGCTGGTGGGTTTCGGCCTGCCGGGCCAGTTCCTCCCTCCACTCAATGAGCGCACCCCGCTGCGCTCGGACCATCCTCCGCTCCAGGTCCTCCAGTGCAGCTTGCGCACGCTCCGGGTCTCTCGGGAGCTGCGCCAGGATCTCTGCCAGGCTGCAGGCTGGTTTGGCTTGCAGCAGGCTCCGGGCCAACAGGTTGGTGCTGTTGAACGCGTCCATTCCCGGGTGCGGTCTATCTAGGCTGATCCAGACAGCGCCCTGGCCCATGGTTTTCTTCTCTTCCCACCCCGGGGCAACTTGGTAACAATCACTTTCAGGGGCAGCCCCCCCACCTTGATGGACATTTCCACAGCCGCACTCATGGCTGTCGGGGGTGGGCTCCTTCTTTGGCGCCATTCTGGGACCTGGCCCACGATGGGAGGTGGCTTCCTGTGGTCTTTTGGCGCGCACATTATGGCGCTCGTTCTTCTGGGGCGGGCGCCATTTTCCAACACAGCCAATCTCAATAAAACAGTCTCTTTCTCTTCAGGCGCGCAGTACCCGTTGTTAGCGGGCACGAAATCCTGCCGACTACGCCAAAGCTGACTCGCCCCCTGGGCCGTGGGGCACTCGGATCCGGGCAATAGGGGAACGATGGGGGTAGTAGTGGCGACCCGATCCGTGGCTCAGGGTGGTCAGACCAGTGGTAGTCCCTTTATAAGTTTTAAGTGATGTCCGACTACACCACCCGTGGATTTGCGGTCATTAGGAACCGCCGCTGCAGGGCAGACCACTGGGGCTGATGGTGGGTGCAGCTGAGGTGGTGTGACTCCCCACGGGAAGAGTGCAGCCCCAGGGCAGTGTAGTGAATGGTGGGAGTGATGGTGGTGAGAATCCCAGTACCGGTAGTGCTGGAGGCGCGAAGGAGCACACAGACAACAAGTTACAGTCCAGGGTCTTTACTCACAGTTCATTTGTTCCGGGTCACTTCTGCCAGCAGTGACCGCCCGAGCCATGCGGCGTCCACAAGGTGTGGGGCTCGGTCAACTCCCAGGCAGCTCAGAAGTATGGCTCAGGACCCCCTTCAATCCTTCCTCTGGCCTGCCTCTCCAGTGACCCACTTTTGTCCAGCTGCCGCGGATAAGCGCAGGTAAACGTGGGCCTCGTTCCCCGCTGTCCTTTATGGTGCCTTCCTAGCAGGTTTGATGAGGTGCTGCACCAATAAATGGTCACAGCCTTCGGTCTTTGGCTAAGGGTTGTTTCTCCTCCACCAACTTGGGATCTGGTACCCTTAATCTGCCTGACCCTTGACCCGGTATTCTCGTGGGTTCTTAGGGTCCTTTCCACCTTCTTGTTCCTGAGCCCCTCTGTTCCTCTGTCTCTTCTTCTCCTCTTTTCTGTTCCTCCTTCTTCTCCTTTCTCGTGGAGCTGGTCTGAGAAGGAACCACAGCTCCCCTTCACCTCCTCTCTCTCTCCACTCTCCTCCTCGGCCTTTCTCTAGGCCCACTCTGGAGTAGAGCTCCTATAGAGCCTCTACTCCCTGTCTTCTCCTCTCTCTGCATAGACTGACTGAACGCCTGACTGTCACGCTGTCTCTGTATACTGGAGGTAGGGGGCCTAAGCTGACCCTAAGCTGGGGCCCTGACTAATCCCTCAACCTGGAGGTACTGTTAAAGGTACAGAGGTCCAGGCCGCCAGCGTAACCCCTACCTCCTGAAGATCCCTGTACCTAAGTAATCTAGTCCTGAGAAGGACCCCGATCACAACAAAAGGGGACAAGTAATAATATGCCCACACACAGTACTTAGACGAACGAGACAGTACAAGGGAAAAACCAAAACCACCTTGCATACAAAAACTACACAACTACAACAGAGGGAACACCAACGGGAAAGGAGATAAATGATAAAGCGAGGAAGGGAAAAAACACTCCAAATACACTTATCTCAGAAACTCCAAATACCACGATCCGCTCTATAAGTCTGTATGAAATGCTTTCACCGACACTTCCCAAACAGACCAGCAGGCATTTGAAGGAGTCTCACTACAGCAACATTGATTGCAGCTGGGCGAGGCTGGACCTCGTCTAGCACAGAGAGAGAGAGAATTAACTCCCTCACTGCCGAAAACACAAAGCACCAAAAAGTCAGCTGCGAGAAGTCAGGCTGTGTAATCGTGACGATCTTCGTGGCGACACACCCGTGACAGTACCCCCCCTTCTACGAGGGGCCTCCGGACCCTTAGGGCCAGGTTTATCCGGGTGAGTCGTGTGGAAGGCCCGAACTAATCGGTCTGCATTAATATCCGATGCAGGAACCCACATCCTCTCCTCAGGACCATACCCTTTCCAATGAACCAGGTACTGAAGGGACCGGCGATTAAAACGTGAATCGATGACCCTTGATACCTGGAACTCCAAGTTACCATTGACCACCACTGGAGGGGGAGGTAAAGGTGACGGTACCACCTGCGCCACATACCTCTTAAGCAACGATCTGTGGAACACGTTGTGAATTTTAAACGTAGGGGGGAGGTCAAGACGGAATGCCACCGGATTAATAATAGAACTGATTCTGTACGGCCCGATGAACCTGGGACCCAGTTTCCAGAAGGGAATCTTAAGTTTAATATTCCTGGTAGACAACCATACCCGATCGTTCACACTTAGGTCCGGACCAGACACTCTCCTCCTATCAGCCATACGTTTGTATCGGTTCCCCATAGTATTCAGATTCTTCAGCACCCCTCTTCATACTGAAGCGAGTGATGAGGAAAATCGTTCCTCCTCAGGAACCCCCGAAGAGCCCCCCCTACTGAAAGTACAAAACTGGGGGTGAAAACCATATGCCCCAAAAAACGGGGACTTACCAGTGGACTCGCTCCGCCTATTATTAAGAGCAAACTCTGCCAGAGGTAAGAAAGAAGCCCAGTCCTCCTGGTTCTCTGACACAAAACACCGGAGATATGTCTCCAAGCTCTGGTTCATACGTTCCGTCTGACCATTGGTCTGAGGGTGAAAAGCCGATGAGAATGACAAATGCATCCCCCGCCGTGCACAAAACGCCTTCCAGAACTTGGACACAAACTGAGACCCCCGATCAGACACCACATCGGAGGGTACCCCGTGAAGCCTCACAATCTCCCCAATGAACACCTGCGCAAGAGTTTTAGCATTAGGGAGAGCCGGAAGAGCGATAAAATGTGCCATCTTGCTGAACCTGTCCACTACAACGAGTATGACCGTTTTACCCGAAGACGGAGGGAGGTCCGTAATAAAGTCCATAGACAGATGAGTCCAAGGACGCTCCGGGATCTTCAAAGGTAAGAGGGCCCCAGACGGACGAGTATCTGAGGTCTTAGAGCGCGCACAAACCCCACAGGACGCGACAAAAGTTACCACCTCCTTATGTAAGTTAGGCCACCAAAACCGACGCGAGAGGAGATCCACAGTTGCTTTACTCCCCGGGTGTCCTGCCAAAACTGAGTTATGGTGTGCCTCGATCACCTTTTGTCGCAACTGATCTGGAACAAACAGTCTCCCCGGAGGTCCAACAGGGGCGTCCCCCTGAGCCTCCAATACCTCCTCCTCCAGCTCAGAGCATACTGCCGAAACCACCACCCCCTCCTGAAGGATAGGAATCGGGTCGTCCGTATTCCCGGCCCCAGGGAAACTACGAGATAAGGCATCCGCCTTTACATTTTTTGACCCAGGACGATATGTAACGACAAAATTAAACCTGGTAAAAAACAATGACCACCTAGCTTGTCTGGGATTCAGACGTTTCGCGGACTCCAGATATAGCAGGTTCTTGTGATCGGTGATGACGGTGACCGGATGGACTGCCCCCTCCAAAAAATGGCGCCACTCCTCAAAAGCTAACTTAATGGCCAAGAGTTCCCTATTGCCGACATCGTAATTCCTCTCAGCGGACGACAATTTTTTAGAGAAAAAGGCGCACAGATGCCACTTACCAGGGGACGAACCCTGTGACAATACTGCTCCCACCCCTACCTCGGAAGCGTCTACCTCTACAATGAATGGCTGTGACGCATCAGGTTGAATGAGTATGGGTGCCGAGGCAAAACATTTTTTCAAGGAGGAGAATGCTTGACAAGCCTTGTCAGACCACCTAGAAAAATCCGTCCCCTTTTTAGTCATGTCTGTGAGAGGCTTAACCATGGACGAGAAATTACGAATGAACTTCCGGTAATAATTAGCAAACCCCAGGAAACGTTGTAGTGCCTTAAGATTCTCTGGCCGATCCCACTCAAGAACTGCCCGCACTTTCCCAGGGTCCATACGAAAACCGGACGCTGAAACCAGGAAGCCTAAAAACTGGAGTTCCTGTACGGCGAACACACACTTTTCCCATTTGGCATACAGTTTATTATCCCGCAAGATCTGTAACACCTGCCTAACGTGCTCCTGATGAGACACCAGATCCGGCGAGTAAATTAAGATATCATCCAGATATATGACAACAAACTGTCCCACCAGGCGGCGAAAAATGTCATTAACAAAGTGTTGAAACACCGCCGGGGCATTAGTCAGACCGAATGGCATGACAAGGTTCTCATAATGCCCCTCCGGAGTGTTAAACGCCGTCTTCCACTCATCCCCCTCCTTCATCCTAATCAGATTGTACGCCCCCTGAGATCCAACTTAGAGAACCATTTGGCGCCCACGATCTGATTAAAGAGATCGGGAATAAGTGGGAGTGGATACGGATCTCGGACCGTAATCCGATTAAGTTCACGGAAATCCAGGCAAGGGCGTAGGCCTCCATCTTTCTTCTTAACAAAGAAGAACCCCGCAGCCACCGGTGAAGATGAAGGTCTAATATGCCCCTTAGCCAGACTTTCTGAAATATAATCCTTCATGGCCTGCCTCTCAGGACCAGAAAGGTTATACAACCTAGCTTTAGGTAACTTGGCCTCAGGGAGCAGTTTTACAGAACAGTCATACTCGCGATGAGGAGGTAGTTCCTGACACCCTTTCTCCGAGAATACATCCTCAAAGTCCGCCAGAAATGGAGGTAAGACCCAAGGAGTAACCGCACCGATGACCGTGTTCATGCAGTTTTTATTACAGAATTTACTCCATTGGCTTATCTCTCTGGTTTGCCAATTAATAACCGGGTTATGCTTAGTTAACCAAGGAAGGCCCAACACTATAGGAGTGGGAAGACCCTCCAACACGTAGCAAGACAACAGTTCTTTATGTATCGCCCCCACTTGAAGTTTTACGTCATGCACAGCTTGCAAAAAACTTCCCTGACCGAGAGGCCTGGCATCGATCGAGAATATGGGGATGGGTTTAGCCAACTCACTCAATCGCATACCTTGAACCCGGGCAAACCGAGCATCAACCAGATTAGCCCCGGCCCCACTATCCAGAAGAACAGATATCCTCTCAGTTCTCGTACCCACCACCACCTCCGCCGGTACGAGAAACTGAGACGAACCTAGGGACGAAATACCTACTCCCAGATTGCCGTCCACCACACACCCTGGGATCAACAGTTTTCCGACGACTCTTCACTCTGCAAGGGACGGGATGGACACCCCCCAATAAAATGTCCCTTTCTCCCGCAGAAGAAACACCTTCCTGTCTTATGGCGCACCACCGGTCCCCTCCCCCGAAATGATGTCCCTCCTAATTGCATAGGCTCCTCTGGACTGACCAGGGGAACCACCATATGAGGGGACCTTGTAGGAGGTGGAGTCATCACAGGGGGTCGAGTTATCCCGCACCTCTCCCGAAGCCGTCTGTCAACGCGAATAGCCAGGGCCATAGCGGCTTCCAGTGACGCGGGAGAGTCATACTGTGCCAACACATCCTGTAATTTGTCGGATAAACCTTGACAAAACTGGCTCCTAAGAGCCGGGTCATTCCACTGGGTGTCCGTGGCCCACCTACGGAACTCCGAACAGAATTCCTCCGCCGGACGATCTCCCTGCTGGATCCTACGTAACTTAGACTCAGCAAGGGAGATCCGATCTGGGTCATCATATACGAGTCCCAGAGCAGCGAAAAACCTATCCACTGACTGGAGAGCCGGGGAGCCCGGGGGAAGAGAGAACGCCCAAGATTATGGGTCCCCTTGTAGGAGCGAGATGACAATTCCCACCCTTTGTTCTTCACTCCCCGATGACCGAGGCCGCAGCCGAAAGTACAATTTGCATGCCTCCCGGAAAACAAAAAACTTGTCCCGCCCCCCAGTGAACCTGTCAGGGAGAGCTACTTTAGGTTCTGGTCCGGCTTGCTCCTGAGGATGCAAAACCTTGGACCTAACGTCCGCCAGCTCCATGGACAAACTCTGCAACTGCCGAGCTAGACCGGCTACTGGATCCATGGTAGCTGGAGAAAAACTAAGTGGGTCGGTGAAAATGTCACGCTGTCTCTGTATACTGGAGGTAGGGGGCCTAAGCTGACCCTAAGCTGGGGCCCTGACTAATCCCTCAACCTGGAGGTACTGTTAAAGGTACAGAGGTCCAGGCCGCCAGCGTAACCCCTACCTCCTGAAGATCCCTGTACCTAAGTAATCTAGTCCTGAGAAGGACCCCGATCACAACAAAAGGGGACAAGTAATAATATGCCCACACACAGTACTTAGACGAACGAGACAGTACAAGGGAAAAACCAAAACCACCTTGCATACAAAAACTACACAACTACAACAGAGGGAACACCAACGGGAAAGGAGATAAATGATAAAGCGAGGAAGGGAAAAAACACTCCAAATACACTTATCTCAGAAACTCCAAATACCACGATCCGCTCTATAAGTCTGTATGAAATGCTTTCACCGACACTTCCCAAACAGACCAGCAGGCATTTGAAGGAGTCTCACTACAGCAACATTGATTGCAGCTGGGCGAGGCTGGACCTCGTCTAGCACAGAGAGAGAGAGAATTAACTCCCTCACTGCCGAAAACACAAAGCACCAAAAAGTCAGCTGCGAGAAGTCAGGCTGTGTAATCGTGACGATCTTCGTGGCGACACACCCGTGACACTGACCTAAGATGGTGCCCACCTTTTATACCTCCCTCTAACCATGAGCCCAGGTGACCAGGAACCAATGGGCTCCTACCTATGCTCAGGAACCAACCCCTATCTGCTCCTACATCACTGGGTTTTCCTCCCCCCTCCCCACTCCAGCCAGGGACATGGTCTGTCGTACCTGCATTTCTGTCTAATGGGCGTACCGTTGAGCTATCCCTCGGAAATGGGGTGAGTGTGCTGTATGCAGCTAACTGAGCCCTGGTCCATACTCCATCCTTACCTGGGAGTGGAATACCACACCTCTGGCAGAGGTGCAATACCCCTGTAGTGGCCGAACCCTCGGGGCGCTACATTCCCCCCTGGTAAACCACAGCACGTCCTCGGGCTGGAAAATAGCAAAAACAGTTAAATACAGGACATGCAAACTTTTTCAATAACCTTTTACATTTAGAAACGGACGACACAGATGAATTCCCTTTATGGGACACACTTTTCTTTCACTAGGCATTATAAAATATTTTCAACACTACTGGAACTCTTTTGTCACTTGTCATATAAAACGGTTTCAAGATCATGTAAAACATTTTCTAGCAGCATATTAAACTCTTCATATAAAACATTTTTAGGCAAAACACATTCTTGCATTCTTGGATCATGGCCGCGGTGCAACTTGTGACCAGGTGTTTATCCTTCTTTTAAGTGCAAAAACTTCAGTAAACTTTTAAACATGAGGGACTCTCTGTCCCGAGGTAGACGTGGTAGTCTTTTTATAAAACCAGTAGGGGGCGCTTTAGGAAGCGCAACTATTTACAGGGGATTGGCCGTTCCCAGTCCTCGGCCGGTTGGAAAGGGGATGGCTGCTCTCAGTCCTCAGCCAGGTAGGGGGATGTAGGGGGTAACGTTCACACGGGAAACAGTTTCACAAAAGTCCTTTGTACCCTGACGGGTAACTATTTACACATATGCTTTTGCTACTTACTAGTAGCGGTGTCCTCCATATGCTCCTTCCTCCTCATACTGTTCTTCAGACCTGTCCGGGTCCTCTTGGCTTTCCTCATAGCCATAGTGCTGCAGCTCCTCCTCTGTAAGCCGATGGACATGGAGGGCGTATGGTCCTTTTGCGCCCTCGTGTCGGGTGAAGGTGACCACGTCACCAGGGTAGAGGTCACGGCCACGGTGTCCCTCCGGTAGGTGGCTTTCAACGTCCCTGCGGGTTACAAATACGTCGCCTGCCGTTTCCGGGCCCCTGATGAAGCCCCAACCGTTCTCCATATGGAATTTAATTATGGTCCCGGTGATTCGGGTACTGCGGGCGGCCCGGGGGTCCTGACGGGCCTTGCGTTTTTGGTCCGCGCTTCGGGCCTGGAGCCGCTCCTCCCTGACGCGCCTCTCCCGCTGTTCCCGTTCGAAGGTCACCAGTTGTTGCTGACAAACCTCCAGACGACGGACCACGTGCGCCCGGGTCTCCTGAGTGAACCCCATCAAGTTCTCGCCGGCGGGATCCCACTCAAATTGGGTGTCTTCTAATGGGGGCGGGGTAACCTCTACGGGCTCCGGAGCCAGTATCAGAGGCTCGCGCGGGGGCTGGGTTTTCCATGGCTGACCGCTGGTCAGTTCAGCCGGCCACTCCAGCGGCAGTCCATCCGGACCGGTATGATGGGCAAACAGGTCCACGCCCAGCAGTGGTATAGTGGGGGGACCCGGTTTGGGAGCAGCGCCCGGGGGCACTCGGCCTTGCGACCAGGCCGGGGGTCTTCTGGTCACGTCTGGTGGCGGCCTAGCCCGGGAAGGGGGTGCCGGTGGGGTAGCGGCGCCCGGGTTAACCAGGCCTTGCGACCGGGCCGATGACGCTTCCTTCTTTACGGCGCCCGGGGTCAAGGGGTGTGGCGTCGGGTGGGGCGCGGCCGTGGCGCTCGCCGCTTGAGGCCTAGCTGGGAGCAGTGGCGGCGCGGCAACAGGCGCGGTGAGTGGGGCTTCGGGCTCTGCGACGGGAGGCCGGGGCAGGCTTGCGGTTGCTGGGCCTGGGGTGGTGACGTCCCCTGTATCTGCCTCAGTCCTCACGGCTCCCTCCACGGCGTCGCCTCCGGTACTCTCTCCTCCTGCGCCGTCCTCAGAGGCAGGCAGACTCCGAGGTGCGGTTGAGGCCTGTCGCTGGTGGGTTTCGGCCTGCCGGGCCAGTTCCTCCCTCCACTCAATGAGCGCACCCCGCTGCGCTCGGACCATCCTCCGCTCCAGGTCCTCCAGTGCAGCTTGCGCACGCTCCGGGTCTCTCGGGAGCTGCGCCAGGATCTCTGCCAGGCTGCAGGCTGGTTTGGCTTGCAGCAGGCTCCGGGCCAACAGGTTGGTGCTGTTGAACGCGTCCATTCCCGGGTGCGGTCTGTCTAGGCTGATCCAGACAGCGCCCTGGCCCATGGTTTTCTTCTCTTCCCACCCCGGGGCAACTTGGTAACAATCACTTTCAGGGGCAGCCCCCCCACCTTGATGGACATTTCCACAGCCGCACTCATGGCTGTCGGGGGTGGGCTCCTTCTTTGGCGCCATTCTGGGACCTGGCCCACGATGGGAGGTGGCTTCCTGTGGTCTTTTGGCGCGCACATTATGGCGCTCGTTCTTCTGGGGCGGGCGCCATTTTCCAACACAGCCAATCTCAATAAAACAGTCTCTTTCTCTTCAGGCGCGCAGTACCCGTTGTTAGCGGGCACGAAATCCTGCCGACTACGCCAAAGCTGACTCGCCCCCTGGGCCGTGGGGCACTCGGATCCGGGCAATAGGGGAACGATGGGGGTAGTAGTGGTGACCTGATCCGTGGCTCAGGGTGGTCAGACCAGTGGTAGTCCCTTTATAAGTTTTAAGTGATGTCCGACTACACCACCCGTGGATTTGCGGTCATTAGGAACCGCCGCTGCAGGGCAGACCGCTGGGGCTGATGGTGGGTGCAGCTGAGGTGGTGTGACTCCCCACGGGAAGAGTGCAGCCCCAGGGCAGTGTAGTGAATGGTGGGAGTGATGGTGGTGAGAATCCCAGTACCGGTAGTGCTGGAGGCGCGAAGGAGCACACAGACAACAAGTTACAGTCCAGGGTCTTTACTCACAGTTCATTTGTTCCGGGTCACTTCTGCCAGCAGTGACCGCCCGAGCCATGCGGCGTCCACAAGGTGTGGGGCTCGGTCAACTCCCAGGCAGCTCAGAAGTATGGCTCAGGACCCCCTTCAATCCTTCCTCTGGCCTGCCTCTCCAGTGACCCACTTTTGTCCAGCTGCCGCGGATAAGCGCAGGTAAACGTGGGCCTCATTCCCCGCTGTCCTTTATGGTGCCTTCCTAGCAGGTTTGATGAGGTGCTGCACCAATAAATGGTCACAGCCTCCGGTCTTTGGATAAGGGTTGTTTCTCCTCCACCATCTTGGGATCTGGTACCCTTAATCTGCCTGACCCTACACCCGGTATTCTCGTGGGTTCTTAGGGTCCCTTCCACCTTCTTGTTCCTGAGCCCCTCTGTTCCTCTGTCTCTTCTTCTCCTCTTTTCTGTTCCTCCTTCTTCTCCTTTCTCATGGAGCTGGTCTGAGAAGGAACTGTAGCACCCTGAGGATTCGGCTGCTACAGGGGTATTGCACCTCAACCCAGAGGTGTGATATTCCACTCCCGGGTAAGGATGGAGTGTGGAACTGAGCTCAGTTAGCTGCATGCACTACACACATCCCATTTCCGAGGAACAGACCAATGGTACTCCCACTAGAGAAATGTGCAGGTACGACAGTGTCTGTTCCTGGCTGGAGTGGGAGGGGGGTGGAACATCCCAGTAGTGTAGGGGCAGATAGGGGGAGCAGCCTGGGTAAAGCTAGGAGCTCATTGGGTGCTGGTCACCTGAGCTCACACATAGAGGGAGTATATAAGGTGGGAACCATCTTAGATCAGGGTCAGTCTGTGAGACGTCAGTCTTTTGTAGAGGTTTGGTCAGTCTGAGAGAGCCTGAGAAGCAGAGAGAGAGGAGAAAGAAGGACCCAGAAGGGGGAGAAGAGGGAACTCCAAGAACCCAAAATTAGATCAGAGGGTGAAGAGTTGGCAACAGGGTACCGGATCCCAAGCTGGTGGAGGCTACAGCACACCTTAGCCAGAGACCGGAGGTCGTGGGCAGGATCTGCCACGACCACCCACTAAATCCACCCGGAAGGCAAACCAAGAATAGGGTCAGGGAACCCAGAGACAAGGGTTTACCAACAAGAGGCCCGAGGGAGCCGGACTTAGGTGGATCCCTGGTGGGGAAGGCCAGAGAGAAGGACAAGTCAGAAAGGGAGCTCAGGACCACGCTCCAGAATCACCTGGGGGTTGGCCGAGTCCAAGACCTGGTGGACGCAGCACGGCTCGGGCGGTCACTTAAGGCCAGAGTGACCACAAGAACAGCAGTAAGTAAAAACCCTGAACTGCACAGCCCGGCTCGGAGTCTTCTTAACATCCACACTGCACCACCACTACCACCATCCTCTACACCTGACCCCCTGAGGCTATACCCCTCCCGTTGGGGGTTATACTACCAGAGCTGCACAAGCACCACCAGCCTCAGCGGACCCTGCTGCAGCGGCGGCCGTATTGACCGCAAATCAACGGGTGGCGTAGTCGACACAAAGAACACTAATAACATCTGTAAGGACTGCCACACACTGAGCTTGACACCCTGGGCACGGACCGGGTCACCGCCACTCGGAGACTACAACCCCCATCTGATCCGGCTCCGGGTATCCCCCAAACAACACTGGCCCAGGGGGCGCGTCAACTTTGGCGTAGTCGGCAGGATAACGTGCCCGCAACAACCGGGTACTGCGTGCCTGAAGAAAAGTTCACCGTTACCTCAAAAAGAAGTCTCCTGCCGGTTCCGGAGGGTCCCCGCCAACGGACCCCATCACAGGTCGTTTCCCGCCGGTTGTCCGCCATTTGCAGCTTTTTCCCGCCATCCATGGAGTTTCCCGCCACTGGGAGACGATTCCCGCCATTTCCAAAGATTTCCCGCCTTGGAAGAGCGGACGCCATTATGGGCGTGCCAGAGGGTGGCAAAAGGCCACCTCCCATCGTGGGCCAGGTCGAAGAATGGCGCCAAAAGCGGAAACCGCGCCCACCAACAGAGACTGTGATGCTGGAAGTGTCCATCAGCGTGAGAGAACTGCCTCTGGAACTGAAGTTGCCCCGGGACCACCCTCAATGTGGGCGGAGACAGAACAAGAGAACGAAGATGGGTGCAGCCTGGAGGAGTCTGGAGAGAGCGCACCTGGAGACAAGACGTCTGGAAGAGAGTCCAGAGAAAGCGTACCCGGAGATGGAGGGAGAGACAGGCAGCACCGACCCAGTGGTCAGGAGCCTGCTGCAAGCAACAACCCCACTAGGCTTAGTGGAGATCCTGGCACAGCTCCCCCGAGACCGGGAGTGTGCACAGACCGCGCTGGAGGGCCTCGCACGGAGGATGGCCCGGGTGCAGCGGGAGACGTTGGCGGAGTGGAGCCGAGAGATGGCCCAGCAGACCGGAACCCGTCAGCGGAGCACGCCACCCGAGACGAGGAGACAGACCGCCTCTGAGGATGGCGCAGGAGGAATGAAGGCAGGAGACGCCGCCGAGAAGGGAGCTGAACGGACGGAGGCAGGTAAAGGGGACGTCTCTACCCCGAGCCGAGAAACCGTGTACCTGCCCCAGCTCCCCGTCGCAGAGCCCGAAGTTCCCCCTGCCGTGCCCGTCGCTGCCTCGTCACCGCCGCAGACTAGGCCTCAAGCAGTAACTGTGGCCGCGACCCCTGTGACGTCACGCGTTTCGACCCTGAGCGCGGCAAAGCAGGAAATACCATCGGCCTGGTCGCAAGGCCTAGTACCTCCGGGCGCCGCAATACCAACAGCGCCCCCTACCTCCGCGGAGCCACCGGCCTGGTCGCAGGGCCGAGTAACCCAGGGCGCCGCCGTTCTTACGGTGCCCTTTGCCTTTAGGGTGCCCCAAGCCTGGTCGCAAGGCCTGGTCGACCCGGGCGCCGCTACCATCAACGCGCCCTCAACATCTAGAGTGCCGCACCTGGGTGAAGACCTGTTCGCCCAGCATACGTGCCCGGATGGGCAGCCCTTTGTATGGCCCCAGGAGTATATTCAGCTGGAACTCCAGAGAGCAAGGCCCATGTGCGAGCCCCTGATTCCGGTTCCGAAGCCCGTAAAGAGGACCTCGCCCCCACTGGAGGAGATCCAGTTCGAGTGGGACCCCACCGGAGAAGACCTCATGGGGTTCACTCAGGAGACTCGGGCGGCCGCAGCGGAGCGTGCAGAGTGCTGCCGGCAGCAGCTCGAGGTCTTCGAGAGGGAGCGGAGAGAGAGGCGGGTCCGGGAACAGCAAATGCAGATAAGGAGCGCGGAGCAGAAGAGCCGGACCAGGAGGAAACCCCGTGCAGCTCATGGTCCCCGTGCCACCGGGACTGTGATAAAATTCAATATGCAGCACGGATGGGGCGTTATTAGAGACCATCAGACCCCCGGCGACGTCTTTGTAACCCGCAGAGACGTAGAAAGCCATCTGCCGGAGGGACACAGAGGTCGTGACCTGTACGTAGGGGACGAGGTCACCTTCACCCGGCACAAGTGTGCCAAAGGACCCTACGCCCTCCATGTGCATCGCCTGACGGAGGAGGAGCTGCGGTGTGAGGAGGAGCAAGAGGACCCGGACGGGTCTGAAGAATCTAAAGAAGGAGCAGGAGGACGCCGTCGTTGAAGTACGGTAGAAAGAGACTGTACATAGTTACCCGTCAGGGTATAAGAACTGTTCTAGTTAAAATATAGTCCCCGTTGGGACCAGCCAATTGAACTGAAACCCGTGTGTCCCTGACCGAGGACTGAGAGCAGTCAATCCTCCCTAATACCTGGCCGAGGACTGAGAGCGGCCATATTTCCCTTGTATATAGTTGCGCTTCCTAAAGCGCCCCCTACCGGTTTTATAGGAAACTGTGTTTTTTCTACAAGAGACTGTCGCACTTTACCCGGTCACAAGTAGCACCGTGGCCGGAGGAACAAGAATGTTATTTATGAAAAGATTTATATGAAAAGTATGATAGCTGATAATATATATGATGTTTTATATGTTGATGTTTATGAAAAAAAAAATTGTATGTTTTGATGTTTTGTTATCTTACAGCCCGAGGACGTGCTGTGGTTTACCAGGGGGGAATGTAGCACCCTGAGGATTCGGCTGCTACAGGGGTATTGCACCTCAACCCAGAGGTGTGATATTCCACTCCCGGGTAAGGATGGAGTGTGGAACTGAGCTCAGTTAGCTGCATGCACTACACACATCCCATTTCCGAGGAACAGACCGATGGTACTCCCACTAGAGAAATGTGCAGGTACGACAGTGTCTGTTCCTGGCTGGAGTGGGAGGGGGGTGGAACATCCCAGTAGTGTAGGGGCAGATAGGGGGAGCAGCCTGGGTAAAGCTAGGAGCTCATTGGGTGCTGGTCACCTGAGCTCACACATAGAGGGAGTATATAAGGTGGGAACCATCTTAGATCAGGGTCAGTCTGTGAGACGTCAGTCTTTTGTAGAGGTTTGGTCAGTCTGAGAGAGCCTGAGAAGCAGAGAGAGAGGAGAAAGAAGGACCCAGAAGGGGGAGAAGAGGGAACTCCAAGAACCCAAAATTAGATCAGAGGGTGAAGAGTTGGCAACAGGGTACCGGATCCCAAGCTGGTGGAGGCTACAGCACACCTTAGCCAGAGATCGGAGGTCGTGGGCAGGATCTGCCACGACCACCCACTAAATCCACCCGGAAGGCAAACCAAGAATAGGGTCAGGGAACCCAGAGACAAGGGTTTACCAACAAGAGGCCCGAGGGAGCCGGACTTAGGTGGATCCCTGGTGGGGAAGGCCAGAGAGAAGGACAAGTCAGAAAGGGAGCTCAGGACCACGCTCCAGAATCACCTGGGGGTTGGCCGAGTCCAAGACCTGGTGGACGCAGCACGGCTCGGGCGGTCACTTAAGGCCAGAGTGACCACAAGAACAGCAGTAAGTAAAAACCCTGAACTGCACAGCCCGGCTCGGAGTCTTCTTAACATCCACACTGCACCACCACTACCACCATCCTCTACACCTGACCCCCTGAGGCTATACCCCTCCCGTTGGGGGTTATACTACCAGAGCTGCACAAGCACCACCAGCCTCAGCGGACCCTGCTGCAGCGGCGGCCGTATTGACCGCAAATCAACGGGTGGCGTAGTCGACACAAAGAACACTAATAACATCTGTAAGGACTGCCACACACTGAGCTTGACACCCTGGGCACGGACCGGGTCACCGCCACTCGGAGACTACAACCCCCATCTGATCCGGCTCCGGGTATCCCCCAAACAACACTGGACCAGGGGGCGCGTCAGAACCACAGCTCCCCTTCACCTCCTCTCTCTCTCCACTCTCCTCCTCGGCCTTTCTCTAGGCCCACTCTGGAGTAGATCTCCTACAGAGCCTCTACTCCCTGTCTTCTCTTCTCTCTGCACAGACTGACTGAACGCCTGACCTAAGATGGTGCCCACCTTTTATACCTCCCTCTAGCCATGAGCCCAGGTGACCAGCAACCAATGGGCTCCTACCTACGCTCAGGAACCAACCCCTATCTGCTCCTACATCACTGGGTTTTCCTCCCCCCTCCCCACTCCAGCCAGGGACATGGTCTGTCGTACCTGCATTTCTGTCTAATGGGAGCACCGTTGAGCTGTCCCTCGGAAATGGGGTGAGTGTGCTGTATGCAGCTAACTGAGCCCTGGTCCATACTCCATCCTTACCTGGGAGTGGAATACCACACCTCTGGCAGAGGTGCAATACCCCTGTAGCGGCCGAACCCTCGGGGCGCTACATTTGCACAACTCCACGAGGTGAGTTTAATCGCTCACACCCTACTTTGAAGTTACACTATTAATATTCCGCTTAGATAGCGCTCCCGTTTCCTCCCCCCCTTTCTTCCCGGGATTTTTCATTATCATATGTGACTATTTTGTGATAGATTTTAATGTCGGTTGATGCGGCTGCAACTTGCATGCGACTTGTTTGTAATTTTTTTGTTTACAGCTTCAGAGTAGTCATTCAACAGCAAGTCACAGACAAATTATACAAATGTTTTTGGTCATGCGCCTTTTCTGAGAACTGCTGGCGGACAACACATGTTGCTGCCAAACCCCAGCCTTTTGCTGTGCCGATACTGGCTCAGATCTGAGTTGTAGATTGCAGATTGTGCATCAAGGAAGACTTCACAGAGCAAGAATCCTGTGCCTGTCCTGTCATCGGGTGAGCAGTATGGGTGATTGGGTAAGAAAGTGTACAATCCACGTGGCTCTCATGAATATGATAAATGTTTCCAGCTTTTAGGGCCTCCTGGATAGTGTTGAGCCACCCCCGTAGTGTTCGAGTTCGGTTCGGTTCGTCGAACACCCGTGTGTTCGCCGAACTGTTCGTCGAACTGTTCGTCGAACACCTTCGAACACCGTTAAAACCAATGGCAGGCAAACAAAAACACATAGAAACACATAGAAAACACCTTCAAAGGTGTCCAAAAGCTGACAAACTGCTCAGAAGACACAACTAACACATGGAAAAGTGACAAGTACATATAGTCATGCGAAAAGAAAAGAGGTGGAGGAGTAAAAGGAGGGGGAGACACAGATATAGGCATGTCATGCCCTTCTAAAATCCAAAAAGTGAGAAGCCGACACGTTCAGTCTGCTCCTGCCCGTGCCACCTCCGTGTCGCCGGGTTTGTGCCAGAGCTGCGGTGAACCCTGACGGCCAGCCCCCCTCTCCCAATACTGGTGCCTGTCCGCTGGTGGGTCGAGCGAGCCCCCCTGTGGTGGAGGCAGCTCTAAGCTTTTTAATTTAAATTGTCTCTCTAATTTGAATAAATACACTTTAAATCCATTTACAAGGATCTATTGGAGGGCAAGTCTCATGCCAGCAGCCGCGTAATTCCAGCTCCAGTAGCGTCCACTAAAGCTGCTGCAGTTAAAAAGCTTTTATAAGGATCGAGCTCGGCTGTCCACCGCAAGGCATCCTACTGCCAGTCCGAGCCCCTATGCCTTGGGGTGCCTCCTGATGCTCTTCACTGAGTATCCCGTGGTCCCGAAGCATTTCCTTTGAAAAAATGAAGTGTCCAAACTACAGGTGGTGTAGCTTGCTTAACAGCCGGGATAATCCGCTGACTAGCAGACCCTGCTACTAGGCACAAAGTATTTCCTGGGCTAGATGCAGTTAAAAATTTGTAATTAGATACTCTGGTTGGATGCTGAGAAAGCATTCCATAGAGTCTCCTGGCACGCCATATATGATTCTCTTAAAAAGCTTGGGGTAGGGGTCTAGGGGACCCTTTTATAGCCAAAATCATGGCCCTGTATCGCAATACGTCACCTAGGCTGAAGATAAATGGAACTGTAGCACCCTGAGGGCTCGGTTGCTACAGAGGTATTGCACCTCACCCAGAGGTGTGATATCTCACTCTCAGGTAAGGATGTAGTGTGGATCAGGACCCGACACCTGCATGCATTACACCACATTGCCGTGGGGCAGGGCGACCAATATGCCCCTGAGATGGGCACGACAGTCCCTGTCCCTGGCTGGAGTGGGGGGAGGGTACACTGAGGAAGGGGAACCCTGTAGTGCAGGAGCAGGGAGGAAGCAGTTCCTGGGTGCATTGAGAAGGGAGTATAAAAGGTGGGCACCATCTTAGTTCAGTGCAGAGAAGTCTGAGCAGAAGTGGCAGGGAGCAGGGGCTCTGCATGAGCTCTGCTCCGGAGGCGGGCCTAGTAACAGAGGCCCAGGCCTGGAAGAGGGAGAAGGAAGGAAGAGGAGCGGAGAAGGCTCCAGGAACGAGGAACGAAGGGATCTCAGGGGTGCGGACGGGCGAGTCGCCACCGCACGCCCGAATCCACCTGCGTGGAGGGGTCAGGCCAAAGGGGGAGACCGGTCCCCGAAACTAGTGGAGGCAGGAAACGACCCTCAGCTAGAAACAGGAGGCTGTGACATTTTATGTGGCTCAGCCCCTCGCTACACCCGCTAGGAAGGCACCACATAGGGTCAGGGAAACTGGCGCAAGTTTACCAAGAGGAGGCCCGAGGCAGCCAGACAGAAGGGTTGGTAAGAAAGGCCAGACAAAGGACACACAAAGGGGGTCCTGTGAAGCACTCCAAAGTTATCTGGGAGTTGTCTGAGCCCCTCACCTGGTGAGCACAGTACGACGTGGGCAGCCGTTACCTGCAGACGTGGTCTGGATAATAAGAACTGTGAGTAAAGGCCCTGGACTGCATCACTGACTCCGTGTCATTACTGCTGCTGCCCTGCACCATCACCCCCATCCTCCGCATACACTGCCCTGAGGCTATACTCCTCCCGTGGGGAGTTATGCTACGCTCTGCTGCACCCACAACACCAGCCTCAGCGGTCTGCCCTGGAGCGGCGGTTCACTCTGACCGCAATCCACGGGTGGCGTAGTCGGACATTTAAACATCAAAACCACATAAATAGTTCCGCCACTGGTTTGACCGCCCTGAGCCACGGAACCGGGTTGCCGCCACGGAGACTACAACCACCAGCATCCACCAAAAAGGGTCCGGCTCCGGGTGTCCCAAGGCCCAGGGGGCGCGTCAGAACATTTTCATCACCTTTCACAATCACCAATGGGACAAGGCAGGGATGTTCTCTGTCCCCTCTCTTATACATCCTAGTGACGGAGCACCTGCTCTCATCAATTCGTCATAACCCCAATATTAGGTGGATTGAGGTGGGAGGCACCGAGTACAAGTGCTCTCTATTTGCTGATGATGTCCTAGTATATATCACTCAATCACATATATCCATCCATGCTGTTATGGCTGAAATAGATCACTTTGTTACATGGTCAAATTTTAAAATCAATGCAGCGAAGTCTGAGGCCCTCGATGTCTCCCTCCCCAAATCCATATAGGATTCCATCCAGTCCAACTTTCCCTTTGCCTGGCCCTCACAGGGTATCAAATACTTAGGAATTCCTATTCATAGAGACCTCTCCCATCTATGTTATCTTAATTTTGGGCCCTTTATTGAACAACTCCATACAGACCACGGTTGGCAAGTTAGAACTGTAAGATTCACTACGTGAACCACTGGTGTTTTGTGGAAAAGCACATGTACACTGTGTTCCAAATTATTATGCAAAAAGTGTTTAGGAGTGATAAGGGAAGAATTTGTTTGTTTGTCAGTTAAACTCATTGATGGTGATGTGTGTCAGGGCTCTTTATATCACTGTAAGCAATTGCAGACACCTGTGCTAATTAGTTTGGCAGGTGTGTCCAATGAAAGGCAAGACTACTTAAGAAGGCTGTCTCACATTATTAAGCAGCCTACATTTTCTGCCAAAATGGGAAAGAAAAAGGATGTGTCGGCTGCTGAGAAGCAACAAATTGTGGAGTGTTTAGGTCAAGGCATGACTACAATCAACATTGTGCGATGATCAGGATGAAGTGTCTTGGCAATCAAGAAGTATGTAGCTGATTCACAGTACACACGTGTGCGTGCTGTTAAGGGCAAATTGAGGACTCTTTCCTACAGGCAATTACGTCAGGTTGAAAGAGCAGCGGCAAAAAAGCCTTGTCATAGCAGCAGACAAGTTTTTGAAGCTGCTTGTGCCTCCAACGTCCCCCGAACAACAAGATGCAGGGTCCTTCAGAGGTTTGCAGCTGTGCATACGCCATCCTGTCGACCTCCTCTATCCACTTCACACAAGCAGAAACGGCTCCAGTGGGCCAAACATTACATGAAGACTGATTTCAAAACTGTTTTGTTCACGGATGAGTGCCGTGCAGCGCTCGATGGTCCAGATGGATGGAGTGGAGGATGGCTGGTTGATGGACACCCCATGCAAACACGGCTACAGCGCCAACAAGGAGGAGGTGGAGTAATGTTTTGGGCTGGAATCATGGGGAGAGAGATTGTCGGCCCCTTTAGGATCCCTGAAGGCGCTAAAGATGAACTCCATAATGTATGTGGATTTTCTCAAACAGCACTTCCTGCCAAGGTTCAAGAAGAAGAACCGTGTATTTCACAGCAAGATCATTTTTCTGCATGATAATGCACCATCTCATGCTGCACATAAAACATCTGCATCTCTGGCTGATATGGGCATAAAAGGGGACAAACTTATGGTGTGACCCCCATGCTCCCCTGACCTCTACCCCATTCAGAACCTTTGGAGCATCATTAAAAGGAGTGTCTATGATGGCGGGAGGCAGTTCACATCTAAGCAACAGCTCTGGGAGGGTATTCTGTCCTCATGCAAAACAATTGAAGCAGAAACCATCCAAAACCTGACAAATTCAATGGACGAGAGAGTTCAGAAGCTCCTTTCGAACAAGTGGTCCTATGTGAAAATGTAACATCACCTAGAATAAAGTTTTGAGTTGAAAACTGTTTGATTTCAGTTTCTAACAACCTGCTAATGCTTATAATTTCAAAAATGACCATTTTTTTGGTCTTTATTAAAATGAAAAGGTTGATCGAAAAGTTTGGGGGATCTAAGAGTGTGGCAACCCAGTAGTCATGATTACTTTGAATTCTGACAATATGAGGGTCATGCTGCAGGTAGTGCAGCAAGAAGGCACTTATGTGTCTTGCGCATCTCGGAGCCCCAAAATTATTTTCCGGGCTAGATGCAGCTAAAAATTATTATTCAGTTTAAATCTGGTGAAGCTTTAGTATAGATGGCCTAATAGGATCAGTGCTGCACACTGCTACAAAGCCCAAATTATTTTCCAGTCAAGATACAGATAAACATGATTAGTAATTTTAAATCTGGTGGAGCTTATTATAGATGGCCTAATAGAATCAGTGCTGCACACTGCTACAAAGCCCAAATTATTTTCCAGCCAAGATACAGATAAACATGATTAGTAATTTGAAAGCTTAAAACGGTTGGTAGGGTGATTTTAACCAATCATCAAGCTTTTACTCTCCCCAGGATGACACAGGGGTAGAAAAGTCGTTTCGGATCCATGATTTGTTCATCTTTATGAACGTGAGTCTGTCTACATTATCAGTGGAGAGCCGCGTGCGCTTATCTGTCAGCACACCACCAGCAGCGCTGAACACACGTTCAGACAGAACGCTGGCTGCGGGGCATGACAAGATCTCCAAGGCGTAAGTGGCTAGCTCCGGCCATTTATCCAGATTGGAAGCCCAAAAAGAGCAAGGGTCCAGTGACACAGTCGTGGCTTCAATGTTTACTTGGAGATACTCCTGTACCATCGTCTCTAGGCGTTGACTATGTGTCAGACTTCTTGTCTCCTGTGGCCTTGCAAAGGATGGGCTAAAAAAGTGGTGAAATGATTCCGCAAAATTGATGTTACCAGCAGATACTGTGGTTCTGTTACGGTTTGAGTGCTGAACACTTGACGGTCCCACGGTTGGCAAGTTGGAACTGTGAGATTCACTACGTGCACCACTGGTATTTTGTGGAAAAGCACATGTAAGATTCTGCAACAGTCTCTGCTGATACTCCTGCATGCGTGCATCCCTTTCTATGGCAGGAATAATTTCTGCAAATTTACTTTTGTACCGGGGATCTAACAGTGTGGCAACCCAGTAGTCAGGATTATTTCTAATTCTCACAATTCGAGGGTCATGTTGCAGGTAGTGCAGCAAGAAGGCACTCATGTGTGTTGCGCATCCAGGAGCACCAAGTCCCTGTTGTGTTGGTGGCGAGGTAACAATCATGCTTCCTTCCTCTGTCCTCTCCCCCCAACCTCGCACAACAGAAATGTGATCAAGGTCTCCCTCATCTGATGAGTCTTCCATCAGTTCGTCCTCCACTTCTTCCTGGGCTCCTGCACCTTCCTCACTAGTTTGGCTGCTACCATGCGCCCTGGTAAAACCATCTCCCCCACCCTCACATGCCTGCCGCCTTGGTGCTGCCGACCATCTGGACCTTGCAGATGTTAGCCCTTCCGCATACAACTCCTCCTCCTCTACTTCCTCCACCTCCTCTTGTGCCACCACCTGACTCCGAATTCTGTTTAACATGTGCTCCAGCATGTAAATCACCGGAATAGTCATGCTGATAATGGCATCGTCAGCACTAAACATCTTCGTCGCCATTTCAAAACTGTGCAGAAGGGTGCATAGGTCCCTGATCTGAGACCACTCCTCCAGCGTGATTTGCCCCACCTCTGGATCTCGTTGGCCCAGGCTATACGTCAGAACGTATTGCGCCAGGGCTTGTCGGTGCTGCCACAGTCGCTGCAACATGTGCAGAGTTGAATTCCACTGGGTAGGCACATCGCATTTTAGCCGGTGAAGTGGCAGGCCCAACGACTTCTGTAGAGATGTAAGTCGCTGAGCTGCGGGATGCGAACGGCGAAAGTGAGCACACAGCGACCGTGCCCTCTGCAGAAGGCCATCTAGTCTGGGATAGTGGGCTAAAAATTGCTGGACAACCAGGTTCAACACGTGAGCCATACAAGGCACGTGTGTGACATTGCCCCGGCGAAGGGCCGCACCCAGGTTTGCAGCATTGTCGCACACGGCCTTTCCTAGTTTCAGGTCCAGTGGAGACAACCATTCATGAAATTGGTTCTCCAGAGCTGACCACAACTCCTCAGCTGTGTGACTCACATTTCCCAGACATTTCAATGTAAAAACCGCCTGATGACGTTGAGCCCTACTGCCAGCATAGTAAGGAGGTGTGCAGGATCCCTTCTGCGCAGTTAGAAAGCTTGTGGCATGACCAGACAGGCTTTGGGTGCAGGTGGAAGACCGAGAGGAGGTTGAGGAGGCAGAAGCAGTGGAGGAACTTTGACATAAAGAGGATTGACGCACAACTCGTGGGGACGGCAAGACTTGGACAGCAGCCCCTTGTCCTGCTGTCACCATAGTTACCCAGTGCCCAGTCAGCGACATGTAACGCCCCTGTCCATGCCTACTCGTCCAAGTGTCTGTGGTGAAATGCACCCTGTCACACACAGAGTTTCTCAAAGAAGCGGTGATGTTGTGTGCGACATGCTGGTGGAGCGCAGGCACACCTTTCTTTGAGAAGTAGTGCCGACTGGGCATCTGGTACTGGGGCACTGCGACGGACATAAGGTCTCGAAAATCCTCTGTGTCCACCAGGCGGAAAGGCAGCATTTCTGTAGCCAAGAACTTGCAGATGGTGAAATTCAACCTCTTAGCTTTCTCATGGCTAGGAGGAAATGGTCTTTTACTTGTCCACATCTGAGGGACCGAGGGCTGGCTATTGTGCTTAGACGGGGTTGATAAGGGTGTCCCCGGCAAACTGCCGGTCTGTGAGGAAGATGCAGGCGGACATGTTAGGTTGCCTTGATCCAAAGGTGGTGCTATCGATGTCGGACAGCGCTCAACACCAGCTGGTGTTACCACCTCCAAAGAAAATGATGACCTGCCAATCACGCTGGCTGTTGCGGGTAAAGAGGTGGCAGGTCTGCGCCCCAAAACAGGTGTGACTGCTGTCCCCCCAGTCACAGAGGATGAAGAGGCCGCGGATGCACAAGATATGGCAGACGGTGGTTGGCCCGGCCGGCTAGGCCGCATTGTAGCACACTGAGCTTCCCACTGCAACTTATGCTTCATGTCCATGTGCCGGTTCATGCATGAAGTACTCAAACTATGTATTTTTTGGCCTCTACTTAGCTTTTGCTGACAAATGTTACAGATAACACGAGTTGGGTCATCTTTATCGATCTGAAAAAATGCCCAGGCTATGCAAGGCTTAGCACCCATGCGACCTGAAGAGCCACCACGACTTGTGGTGAGAGGCAGAGTTGTGATTGAGGATGCAGTTGTTGACGTGCTTCCAGTACTACGTCTCTGTCCAGGAAGGCGCAACCTGACCTCGTCGTCACTAGCATCTTCCTCCACCTCCTCTGCTGACCTCATCTCTTGGCTGACTGTGGGTTGACAGTAAGTGGGATCTCCAACCTCATCATCATCACCCTGTGCGTTATCACACCCGTCGTCCTCAGAGCCAACCTGTTCCTGCCCTGACAAAAAACTAAAGTTGTCGCTCCAATCAGGTATTTGAGTCTTATCATCGTCTTCCTCATTGTCTCCACCAACAGGAGTTACAGTTTGGGAATGAGGGTCTACATTATGGTCAGAACCTTCTGCGTCTGGTCCTGGATCCGACTCATAAAGATTCTGGGCATCAGTGCAGATCATTTCCTCGTCTGGATTCACAGAAGCGCTGGAGTCGACCTCTGATTCCCAGGCTATAGTATGAGTAAACAGCTCTGCAGACTCAACCATCTGTTCTACCTCATACTCAGACGGGCAGCTGGAGATTTGGGAGCTGTGAGGAAGCAAGTGCGATTGGGGTGACACCTTTGAGGACTGGAGTATTTGTGATGTTGAAGTTGATGTGGAGGAGAGCCCACTTAAAGGAGCACTTGATATCCGTTGAAGCACCTGCTGTTTTTGTGCCTCATCTGGAATTTGGAGCGATTGGCGTGGCCGTAAGAAAGGGATCTTATCACATTGTCCGCTAAAAGAAGTAGACATTTTAGTTTGGCTGGAAGATGGTCTTTCTTCTGCAGATGTTACTGTTGCTTTAACACCTACCCCACGGACACAACCTTTTTTCCCCTTCCCAACACGTCTATTCCCCTTTCCACCAGCAGCAGGCCTTTTTCCACTCATTTTGGTGGTTAACTAATTAACAACTCTGGAGTTGTTTGCACAAAAAAACAATGGATGAGAACCGAGCAGAGCTGAGTGGCCAAACTGTGGTATTAGGCCAAAACTATTGGCTGGGTTAGATGCAGAAAAAAATTATATTCAATTTGCAACCTGATGGAGGTCAGTATAGATGGACTAATAGAGAAAGTCCCACACACTGCTAGAAGGCCAAATATTTTTTCAGAGCTAGATGCAGAAAATAATATATTCAGTTTGCAACCTGATGGAGGTCTGTATAGATGGATTAATAGAACAAGTCCCACACACAGCTAGAAGCCCAATATTTTTTCAGAGGTAGATGCAGAAAAAAATATATTCAGTTTGCAACCTGATGGAGGTCAGTATAGATGGACTAATACAACAAGTCCCACACACAGCTAGAAGCCCAATATTTTTTCAGAGGTAGATGCAGAAAAAAATATATTCAGTTTGCAACCTGATGGAGGTCTGTATAGATGGATTAATAGAACAAGTCCCACACACAGCTAGAAGCCCAATATTTTTTCAGAGGTAGATGCAGAAAAAAATATATTCAGTTTGCAACCTGATGGAGGTCAGTATAGATGGACTAATCCAACAAGTCCCACACACAGCTAGAAGCCCAATATTTTTTCAGAGGTAGATGCAGAAAAAAATATATTCAGTTTGCAACCTGATGGAGGTCTGTATAGATGGACTAATAGAACAAGTCCCACACACAGCTAGAAGCCCAATATTTTTTCAGAGGTAGATGCAGAAAAAAATATATTCAGTTTGCAACCTGATGGAGGTCAGTATAGATGGACTAATACAACAAGTCCCACACACAGCTAGAAGCCCAATATTTTTTCAGAGGTAGATGCAGAAAAAAATATATTCAGTTTGCAACCTGATGGAGGTCTGTATAGATGGATTAATAGAACAAGTCCCACACACAGCTAGAAGCCCAATATTTTTTCAGAGGTAGATGAAGAAAAAAATATATGCAGTTTGCAACCTGATGGAGGTCAGTATAGATGGACTAATACAACAAGTCCCACACACAGCTAGAAGCCCAATATTTTTTCAGAGCTAGATGCAGAAAAAAATTATATTCAATTTGCAACCTGATGGAGGTCAGTATATATGGACTAATAGAATGATGCTATGCCCAAAAGATTTTACTTCACTAGGTGCAGTAAAAAAATTGGTATTCTATACACAGGTGGTATATCATAGAATAGAGTTGGAAGGGACCTCCTGGGTCATCTGGTCCAACCCCCTGCTCAAAGCAGGATTCACTAAATCATCTCAGACAGATGTCTGTCCAGCCTCTGTTTGAAGACGTCCATTGAAGGGGAACTCACCACCTCTCGTGGCAGCCTGTTCCACTCATTAATCACCCTAACTGTCAAAAAGTTTTTTCTAATATCTAATCTGTGTCTCCTCCCATTTAGTTTCATCCCATTGCTTCTAGTCTTTTCTTGTGCAAATGAGAATAAAGATGATCCTTCTACAATGTGACAGCCCTTGACATATTTGTATACAGCTATTAAGTCTCCTCTCAGTCTTCTTTTTTGCAAGCTAAACATTCCCAAATCCTGCAACCGTTCCTCATAGGACATGGTTTGCAGACCAGTCACCATTCTGGTCGCTCTTCTCTGAACTTGCTCCAGTTTGTCTATGTCTTTTTTAAAATGTGGTGCCCAAAACTGTACACAGTATTCCAGATGAGGTCTGACCAAAGAGGAGTAAAGACCGATAATGACTTCACGTGATCTAGACTGTATGCTTCTGTTAATACATCCCAGAATTGTATTTGCCTTTTTTGCTGCTGCATCACACTGTTGACTCATGTTCAGTCTATGATCTATTAGTATACCTAAGTCTTTTTCACATGTACTGTTGCTTAGCTCTATTCCTCCCATTCTGTATATGCTTTTTTCATTTTTATTGCCCAGATGTAGTACTTTGCATTTTTCCCTGTTAAAAACCATTCTGTTGGTTGCTGCCCACTGCTCCAGTTTATTTAGGTCTTTTTGAATCCTCTCTCTCTCTTCTCTAGTATTAGCTATCCCTCCTAGCTTTGTGTCATCAGCAAATTTAATCAGTTTACCCTCAATTCCTTCATCTAAATCATTGATAAAGATGTTGAACAATACAGGTCCCAGGACGGAGCCCTGTGGTACCCCACTTGAGACATTCATCCAGCTGGATGTGAAGCCATTTACAACCACCCTTTGAGTCCGATCACTAAGCCAGTTATGAATCCACCTAACAGTTGCCTGGTCCATTGCATACTTGGTCATTTTTTCAATAAGGATGGTGTGAGATACTTTGTCAAATGCTTTGCTGAAGTCAAGATATACTATATCAACAGCATTTCCCTGATCCACCCAGTCAGTGATTCTGTCATAGAAGAAAATTAAGTTAGTCTGACATGACTTGTTAGTTACAAACCCATGCTGACTCTGGTTAATCACTTCATTCTTATCCAGGTACTTACATACATGTTGTTTAATAATTTGTTCAAAGATCTTTCCTGGTATAGAAGTCAGACTCACCGGCCTATAGTTCCCTGGGTCCACCTTCTTCCCCTTTTTGAAGATAGGAACAACATTTGCTCTTCACCAGTCTTCTGGGACTTCTCCTGTTCTCCAAGAATTTTCAAAGATTATGGAGAGTGGTTCTAAAATTTCTTCTACGATCTCCTTCAGTACTCTGGGGTGTAATTCATCTGGACCTGGAGACTTGAACTCATTTATGTTAGCTAAATATTCCCTCACAATCTTTCTGTTTACAGATAACTTGGATTCCTCTATTCCTTTAAAAGGACAGTGAAGATCAGTTGATGTTACATTTTCTTTCTGAGAGAAAACAGATGCAAAATAGGAATTAAAAAGTTCAGCCTTCTCAACATCCTCTCTTACCATTTCTCCATTTTCATCCTGTAAAAATCCTATAGCATCTTTGACTTTTCTTTTACTTTTGACATACCCCCAAAATCCTTTTTTATTGCTTTTGACATCTCTTGCAAGCCTTAATTCATTGTCAGCTTTAGCTAACCTGATACGTGCCCTGCAGGATCTGCAGACTGCATTATAATCTTCTTTAGATATGCCTCCCTCTTTCCATTTAATAAACATTTCTTTCTTTCTTTTTAGCATGTGTTTAAGTTCTGTGTTCATCCATCCTGGTTTCCTTAAATGCTTCCCATTCTTCCTACTTTTCGGGATTGTTAATGATTGTGCTTTGAGAATCTCATTTTTAAAAATTTCCCATCCTTCCTGGACATTTTTGTCCTTAAGGACATCCAGCCATTGGATCCCTCCTATTCTCTTTCTGAGTCTCTTAAAATCTGCCTTTCTAAAATCTAACCTTGAAGTTTGAGTCTTCACATGTCTTCCTCCTCTAGTTATCCAAAATTCTATAATAGCATGATCGCTGCCTCCTAGGGTCCCAGCCACCTTTACCTCCTCAACCATTTCCTCCCTGTTTATAAGGATTAGATCCAAAGTAGCAGATCCCCTTGTTTTCTCCCCTACCTTTTGGAAGATAAAGTTGTCAGCAAGAGAGGATAAGAATTTGCTTGACCTGTTAGTTTTACTTGAGAGAGATTCCCAACAAATGTCTGGATAGTTGAAATCTCCCATGACCACTACGTCATATTTTTTGGAGAACTTGGTCATTTGATACATAAAGAGTTCATCCATATCTTCAGCTTGCCCAGGTGGCCTGTAGTAAATGCCTACAATGGTGTCCTTTCCGTTGTTCTCTCCTTGTATTCTTACCCAAACAGTTTCCACAGAACTCCCAGTCTCTGAAGCTTCAATCTCTGTGCAGATATACGCTTTTCTAACATACAATGCGACACCTCCTCCTCGTTTATCAAGTCTGTTTCTTGCAAATAAGTTGTATCCTTTTAGCCTTTTATTCCAATCATGTGTATCGTCCCACCAAGTTTCAGTGATTCCAATGACATCATATTTCTTTTCCTGCATTAGTAGTTCCAATTCTCCTTGTTTGTTGCCCATGCTTTGTGCATTTGTATAAAAACATTTTAGTTTGTGATTGGTTTCTCTTCCTCCCATATTTTTATTATTTAAATTGTTTTGTCTTTGTTCTTCCTTTCCACTTTCAGTAGCAGAGATCTCAATAGTATTTGTCAGCTGTATGGCTTTTTCTGGCCTTTTGCTTCCCTTCCCACATTGTTCTAGTTTAAAGCTCTCCTGATGAGTGTAGCAAGGCGACTTCCAAATACATGTTTTCCAGTCTTCGTAAGGTGCACCCCATCTCTAGCAAGTAGTCCATCGTATAGGTAATTCATTCCGTGATCCAGAAATCCAAATCCTTGTTGACGGCACCATCGACGTAGCCAGTTGTTCACCTGTAGAATCTTATTCCACCTCATTGTTCCATGGCCATCCACTGGGAGGATGGATGAGAAGACCACCTGCGCTCCCAATTCTTTCACTTTCTTGCCTAAGTCTTCAAAGTCACTGCAGATGGTTTCCAGGTCCTTTCTTGCGGTGTATATCTTGCAACACAGATAGGCTACTCCACTGACTAACACACTCTGCAATAGGCCAAAAAGGATTAGCTTTGCTAGATTCAGCCAAATGCTGTGAAAAAAACTTGCACAGCACTGGCACAGACCTGCCTGGCAAAAACTGATAGGAACTGATGTAACCTAGTCCTGAAAAGGACTCCAATTACAATTAGTCTTTACTCCCACAATCTATCTATTTAAGAGCACAGACCTGCCTGATAAAAGTCGTAGGAAATGCTGTAACCTAGTCCTTAAAAGGACTGCAATCACAACTATTCCCTACTCCCAAGCTATCTGTAGATTTGTGCGAAAATTGGCTTGAAATTAACAAGGTATAGCGCACACAGCAACAGCGGTGCCGTCTAACACGCAGCTGCAGCAGTGAGAAAATGGTGGCGACGGGGAAAATGGCTTGGTCTTATAGGGCAAGAACATGTGACATACACTGCCAATGACACATGCCCTTGCTTGTGTGAAAAAAAGCACTTCGCTCCGTGTGTGCGCTGCTGATAGGCTGACAGATTGCACCTCCCCACTGTAAATGCGGGAAAGAGAAAAAAAAAATGGAGATCTTCATTGTTCCTGCAGAGATCCATCCCCTGCCCCTCCCCCCACCCCGCTGTACACTCAAACTGCGTATTAACATTAATTTTCATCATTACTGAGAAAAAATCCAGTTATGATTTTGGTGCACGAACAGTTATCGAACATAACCTCGAACAGCCGAATTTTTCTCAAATTGTTCGTGTTCGCCGAACGGCTCGAACACCGCCCAAAACAGCTCGAATTTGAGATTGGCGAACAGTTCGAGTAGAACAACGCTCATCTCTACTCCTGGACCGTGTGTAATAGATTTGGCTCAGGTCTCTTGTTAAATGTGACTCTTACAGTAGATGGCGCTTTTGTACTGCTATAAAGAATATCTTTACGGGAATGCAAACAGAATGATCTGGCATTTGTAAAAATTATGGTGAATATCTGATATTTTATTGAACATACAGTGCAACGAAAAAGTATTTTTCACATTTAGCATTTCAGAGTTTCAGGTCATTCAACTAATTTTAATATAAGATAAACACAAAATTCAGCGTTTAAATGATCACTACATTTATTGAAGATAAAGATACTTTAAAACTCTACAGTATATTACCCATGTGGAAAAGTAATTGTGCCTCTAAACCTAATAAGTGGCTGTGCCATCCTTCACAGTAACAACTTTTGCGATAATTTGCAATGACTTTTACATCATATTGGAGGAATTTTAACTCTACACTTTGCATAATTGTTTTAAAGGGAACCTTTCACCCCATAAACTATTAATATGATTGTGTAGCCCTTTAAAAGATAAGGCATTCAATCCCTCTATAACTATAAAGCACTGATCCACCTGTGAGAAATTGCATATTGAAGTTGTGTCTATAAAAATGCATTGGGGTGCGGCGATGCACTTACAGCTCCTCTACATTTCCTATCTAGTACAACCTCCTCTGGGTGGTTGACAGGTCCCTAGCTGTGTAACAGCCCTGTCAATAAGCCAAGGGAGGGTGCTGCTAGTTATAAACTACAGTGTGAGGCTGAGGTGCTGTAAGTGCATTGTTACTTCCAGATGCACTTCCGGTCACAACTTTAAAAAGTGATTCCACGCTGCTGATGCAGCACTTTGGATTCATAAAGGGATCAACTGCCTTTTCTTTTAGATTGCTTCACATTCATATAAATGATTTGGGGATGGGGAGTTAAAGTTTGGAGGGTAAGTGTTTGACAGGTTCCCTATAATTTAGCTACACTAGTGGGTTTTTGAGCATGGACAACCCCCTTAAGGTCTTGCTAGGGCATCTCAATGGAATTCAAATTAGTCCTTTTACTGACCATTCCAAAACCTTCATTTTTTTTCTTTAGAGCCTTTCGAGGGTGGATTTTTGCATAATGGTTTGGATGCATAACCCAACTGCACTTAGGTCACACATTGACAGATGGACATTCTACCTCAGGATTTTCTGATATAGTGCAGTATTCTTATTTCCATCATTTATGGAAGCAGATGCAAAGCAGCTCCACACCATCACACTACCGGCACAATGTTTGACTGTTAGCATCATGTTCTTATGGTGGAATGTGATTAAATTTTTATAACAAATGTAACGGGTCTAATCAAATAGTTCCACCTTTTACTCATCATTTGACAGAGTATTATCTTAAAAGTCAAGGTTGTTTACATGTTGCTTACAAAGTAGAGATGAGCTTTTGTGTTCTTAGTTGGTCATCATAATTTGAATGTCATTATTGACCTGTGTCTTTCTTATTGTGGAATAGGGTACATTGAACTTAACTTAGTCAAATGAGGTCAGAAGTAGAGATGAGCGTTGTTCTACTCGAACTGTTCGCCAATCTCAAATTCGAGCTGTTTTGGGCGGTGTTCGAGCCGTTCGGCGAACACGAACAATTTGAGAAAAATTCGGCTGTTCGAGGTTATGTTCGATAACTGTTCGTGCACCAAAATCATAACTGGATTTTTTCTCAGTAATGATGAAAATTAATGTTAATACGCAGTTTGAGTGTACAGCGGGGTGGGGGGAGGGGCAGGGGATGGATCTCTGCAGGAACAATGAAGATCTCCATTTTTTTTCCTCTTTCCCGCATTTACAGTGGGGAGGTGCAATCTGTCAGCCTATCAGCAGCGCACACACGGAGCGAAGTGCTTTTTTTCACACAAGCAAGGGCATGTGTCATTGGCAGTGTATGTCACATGTCCTTGCCCTATAAGACCAAGCCATTTTCCCCGTCGCCACCATTTTCTCACTGCTGCAGCTGCGTGTTAGACGGCACCGCTGTTGCTGTGTGCGCTATACCTTGTTAATTTCAAGCCAATTTTCGCACAAATCTACAGATAGCTTGGGAGTAGGGAATAGTTGTGATTGCAGTCCTTTTAAGGACTAGGTTACAGCATTTCCTACGACTTTTATCAGGCAGGTCTGTGCTCTTAAATAGATAGATTGTGGGAGTAAAGACTAATTGTAATTGGAGTCCTTTTCAGGACTAGGTTACATCAGTTCCTATCAGTTTTTGCCAGGCAGGTCTGTGCCAGTGCTGTGCAAGTTTTTTTCACAGCATTTGGCTGAATCTAGCAAAGCTAATCCTTTTTGGCCTATTGCAGAGTGTGTTAGTCAGTGGAGTAGCCTATCTGTGTTCCAAGATATACCACCTGTGTATAGAATACCAATTTTTTTACTGCACCTAGTGAAGTAAAATCTTTTGGGCATAGCATCATTCTATTAGTCCACCTATACTGACCTCCATCAGGTTGCAAATTGAATATAATTTTTTTCTGCATCTAGCTCTGAAAAAATATTGGGCTTCTAGCTGTGTGTGGGACTTGTTGTATTAGTCCATCTATACTGACCTCCATCAGGTTGCAAACTGCATATATTTTTTTCTTCATCTACCTCTGAAAAAATATTGGGCTTCTAGCTGTGTGTGGGACTTGTTCTATTAATCCATCTATACAAACCTACATCAAATTGCAAACTGAATATATTTTTTTCTGCATCTACCTCTGAAAAAATATTGGGCTTCTAGCTGTGTGTGGGACTTGTTCTATTAATCCATCTATACAGACCTCCATCAGGTTGCAAACTGAATATATTTTTTTCTGCATCTACCTCTGAAAAAATATTGGGCTTCTAGCTGTGTGTGGGACTTGTTCTATTAATCCATCTATACAGACCTCCATCAGGTTGCAAACTGAATATATTTTTTTCTGCATCTACCTCTGAAAAAATATTGGGCTTCTAGCTGTGTGTGGGACTTGTTGTATTAGTCCATCTATACTGACCTCCATCAGGTTGCAAACTGAATATATTTTTTTCTGCATCTACCTCTGAAAAAATATTGGGCTTCTAGCTGTGTGTGGGACTTGTTCTATTAATCCATCTATACAGACCTCCATCAGGTTGCAAACTGAATATATTTTTTTCTGCATCTACCTCTGAAAAAATATTGGGCTTCTAGCTGTGTGTGAGACTTGTTGTATTAGTCCATCTATACTGACCTCCATCAGGTTGCAAACTGAATATATTTTTTTCTGCATCTACCTCTGAAAAAATTTTGGGCTTCTAGCTGTGTGTGGGACTTGTTCTATTAATCCATCTATACAGACCTCCATCAGGTTGCAAACTGAATATATTTTTTTCTGCATCTAGCTCTGAAAAAATATTTGGCCTTCTAGCAGTGTGTGGGACTTTCTCTATTAGTCCATCTATACTGACCTCCATCAGGTTGCAAATTGAATATAATTTTTTTCTGCATCTAACCCAGCCATAGTTTTGGCCTAATACCACAGTTTGGCCACTCAGCTCTGCTCGGTTCCCATCCATTGTTTTTTTGTGCAAACAACGCCAGAGTTGTTAATTAGTTAACCACCAAAATGAGTGGAAAAAGGCCTGCTGCTGGTGGAAAGGGGAATAGGCGTGTTGGGAAGGGGAAAAAAGGTTGTGTCCGTGGGGTAGGTGTTAAAGCAACAGTAACATCTGCAGAAGAAAGACCATCTTCCAGCCAAACTAAAATGTCTACTTCTTTTAGCGGACAATGTGATAAGATCCCTTTCTTACGGCCACGCCAATCGCTCCAAATTCCAGATGAGGCACAAAAACAGCAGGTGCTTCAACGGATATCAAGTGCTCCTTTAAGTGGGCTCTCCTCCACATCAACTTCAACATCACAAATACTCCAGTCCTCAAAGGTGTCACCCCAATCGCACTTGCTTCCTCACAGCTCCCAAATCTCCAGCTGCCCGTCTGAGTATGAGGTAGAACAGATGGTTGAGTCTGCAGAGCTGTTTACTCATACTATAGCCTGGGAATCAGAGGTCGACTCCAGCGCTTCTGTGAATCCAGACGAGGAAATGATCTGCACTGATGCCCAGAATCTTTATGAGTCGGATCCAGGACCAGACGCAGAAGGTTCTGACCATAATGTAGACCCTCATTCCCAAACTGTAACTCCTGTTGGTGGAGACAATGAGGAAGACGATGATAAGACTCAAATACCTGATTGGAGCGACAACTTTAGTTTTTTGTCAGGGCAGGAACAGGTTGGCTCTGAGGACGACGGGTGTGATAACGCACAGGGTGATGATGATGAGGTTGGAGATCCCACTTACTGTCAACCCACAGTCAGCCAAGAGATGAGGTCAGCAGAGGAGGTGGAGGAAGATGCTAGTGACGACGAGGTCAGGTTGCGCCTTCCTGGACAGAGACGTAGTACTGGAAGCACGTCAACAACTGCATCCTCAAACACAACTCTGCCTCTCACCACAAGTCGTGGTGGCTCTTCAGGTCGCATGGGTGCTAAGCCTTGCATAGCCTGGGCATTTTTTCAGATCGATAAAGATGACCCAACTCGTGTTATCTGTAACATTTGTCAGCAAAAGCTAAGTAGAGGCCAAAAAATACATAGTTTGAGTACTTCATGCATGAACCGGCACATGGACATGAAGCATAAGTTGCAGTGGGAAGCTCAGTGTGCTACAATGCGGCCTAGCCGGCCGGGCCAACCACCGTCTGCCATATCTTGTGCATCCGCGGCCTCTTCATCCTCTGTGACTGGGGGGACAGCAGTCACACCTGTTTTGGGGCGCAGACCTGCCACCTCTTTACCCGCAACAGCCAGCGTGATTGGCAGGTCATCATTTTCTTTGGAGGTGGTAACACCAGCTGGTGTTGAGCGCTGTCCGACATCGATAGCACCACCTTTGGATCAAGGCAACCTAACATGTCCGCCTGCATCTTCCTCACAGACCGGCAGTTTGCCGGGGACACCCTTATCAACCCCGTCTAAGCACAATAGCCAGCCCTCGGTCCCTCAGATGTGGACAAGTAAAAGACCATTTCCTCCTAGCCATGAGAAAGCTAAGAGGTTGAATTTCACCATCTGCAAGTTCTTGGCTACAGAAATGCTGCCTTTCCGCCTGGTGGACACAGAGGATTTTCGAGACCTTATGTCCGTCGCAGTGCCCCAGTACCAGATGCCCAGTCGGCACTACTTCTCAAAGAAAGGTGTGCCTGCGCTCCACCAGCATGTCGCACACAACATCACCGCTTCTTTGAGAAACTCTGTGTGTGACAGGGTGCATTTCACCACAGACACTTGGACGAGTAGGCATGGACAGGGGCGTTACATGTCGCTGACTGGGCACTGGGTAACTATGGTGACAGCAGGACAAGGGGCTGCTGTCCAAGTCTTGCCGTCCCCACGAGTTGTGCGTCAATCCTCTTTATGTCAAAGTTCCTCCACTGCTTCTGCCTCCTCAACCTCCTCTCGGTCTTCCACCTGCACCCAAAGCCTGTCTGGTCATGCCACAAGCTTTCTAACTGCGCAGAAGGGATCCTGCACACCTCCTTACTATGCTGGCAGTAGGGCTCAACGTCATCAGGCGGTTTTTACATTGAAATGTCTGGGAAATGTGAGTCACACAGCTGAGGAGTTGTGGTCAGCTCTGGAGAACCAATTTCATGAATGGTTGTCTCCACTGGACCTGAAACCAGGGAAGGCCGTGTGCGACAATGCTGCAAACCTGGGTGCGGCCCTTCGCCGGGGCAATGTCACACACGTGCCTTGTATGGCTCACGTGTTGAACCTGGTTGTCCAGCAATTTTTAGCCCACTATCCCAGTCTAGATGGCCTTCTGCAGAGGGCACGGTCGCTGTGTGCTCACTTTCGCCGTTCGCATCCCGCAGCTCAGCGACTTACATCTCTACAGAAGTCGTTGGGCCTGCCACTTCACCGGCTAAAATGCGATGTGCCTACCCGGTGGAATTCAACTCTGCACATGTTTCAGCGACTGTGGCAGCACCGACAAGCCCTGGTGCAATACGTTCTGACGTATAGCCTGGGCCAACGAGATCCAGAGGTGGGGCAAATCACGCTGGAGGAGTGGTCTCAGATCAGGGACCTATGCACCCTTCTGCACAGTTTTGAAATGGCGACGAAGATGTTTAGTGCTGACGATGCCATTATCAGCATGACTATTCCGGTGATTTACATGCTGGAGCACATGTTAAACAGAATTCGGAGTCAGGTGGTGGCACAAGAGGAGGTGGAGGAAGTAGAGGAGGAGGAGTTGTATGCGGAAGGGCTAACATCTGCAAGGTCCAGACGGTCGGCAGCACCAAGGCGGCAGGCATGTGAGGGTGGGGGAGATGGTTTTACCAGGGCGCATGGTAGCAGCCAAACTAGTGAGGAAGGTGCAGGAGCCCAGGAAGAAGTGGAGGACGAACTGATGGAAGACTCATCAGATGAGGGAGACCTTGATCACATTTCTGTTGTGCGAGGTTGGGGGGAGAGGACAGAGGAAGGAAGCATGATTGTTACCTCGCCACCAACACAACAGGGACTTGGTGCTCCTGGATGTGCAACACACATGAGTGCCTTCTTGCTGCACTACCTGCAACATGACCCTCGAATTGTGAGAATTAGAAATAATCCTGACTACTGGGTTGCCACACTGTTAGATCCCCGGTACAAAAGTAAATTTGCAGAAATTATTCCTGCCATAGAAAGGGATGCACGCATGCAGGAGTATCAGCAGAGACTGTTGCAGAATCTTACATGTGCTTTTCCACAAAATACCAGTGGTGCACGTAGTGAATCTCACAGTTCCAACTTGCCAACCGTGGGACCGTCAAGTGTTCAGCACTCAAACCGTAACAGAACCACAGTATCTGCTGGTAACATCAATTTTGCGGAATCATTTCACCACTTTTTTAGCCCATCCTTTGCAAGGCCACAGGAGACAAGAAGTCTGACACATAGTCAACGCCTAGAGACGATGGTACAGGAGTATCTCCAAGTAAACATTGAAGCCACGACTGTGTCACTGGACCCTTGCTCTTTTTGGGCTTCCAATCTGGATAAATGGCCGGAGCTAGCCACTTACGCCTTGGAGATCTTGTCATGCCCCGCAGCCAGCGTTCTGTCTGAACGTGTGTTCAGCGCTGCTGGTGGTGTGCTGACAGATAAGCGCACGCGGCTCTCCACTGATAATGTAGACAGACTCACGTTCATAAAGATGAACAAATCATGGATCCGAAACAACTTTTCTACCCCTGTGTCATCCTGGGGAGAGTAAAAGCTTGATGATTGGTTAAAATCACCCTACCAACCGTTTTAAGCTTTCAAATTACTAATCATGTTTATCTGTATCTTGACTGGAAAATAATTTGGGCTTTGTAGCAGTGTGCAGCACTGATCCTATTAGGCCATCTATACTAAAGCTTCACCAGATTTAAAATTAAAAATAATTTTTAGCTGCATCTAGCCCGGAAAATAATTTTGGGGCTCCGAGATGCGCAAGGCACATAAGTGCCTTCTTGCTGCACTACCTGCAGCATGACCCTCATATTGTCAGAATTCGAAGTAATCATGACTACTGGGTTGCCACACTCTTAGATCCCCCAAACTTTTCGATCAACCTTTTCATTTTAATAAAGACCAAAAAAATGGTCATTTTTGAAATTATAAGCATTAGCAGGTTGTTAGAAACTGAAATCAAACAGTTTTCAACTCAAAACTTTATTCTAGGTGATGTTACATTTTCACATAGGACCCCTTGTTCGAAAGGAGCTTCTGAACTCTCTCGTCCATTGAATTTGTCAGGTTTTGGATGGTTTCTGCTTCAATTGTTTTGCATGAGGACAGAATACCCTCCCAGAGTTGTTGCTTAGATGTGAACTGCCTCCCGCCATCATAGACACTCCTTTTAATGATGCTCCAAAGGTTCTGAATGGGGTAGAGGTCAGGGGAGCATGGGGGTCACACCATAAGTTTGTCCCCTTTTATGCCCATATCAGCCAGAGATGCAGATGTTTTATGTGCAGCATGAGATGGTGCATTATCATGCAGAAAAATGATCTTGCTGTGAAATACACGGTTCTTCTTCTTGAACCATGGCAGGAAGTGCTGTTTGAGAAAATCCACATACATTATGGAGTTCATCTTTAGCGCCTTCAGGGATCCTAAAGGGGCCGACAATCTCTCTCCCCATGATTCCAGCCCAAAACATTACTCCACCTCCTCCTTGTTGGCGCTGTAGCCGTGTTTGCGTGGGGTGTCCATCAACCAGCCATCCTCCACTCCATCCATCTGGACCATCGAGCGCTGCACGGCACTCATCCGTGAACAAAACAGTTTTGAAATCAGTCTTCATGTAATGTTTGGCCCACTGGAGCCGTTTCTGCTTGTGTGAAGTGGATAGAGGAGGTCGACAGGATGGCGCATGCACAGCTGCAAACCTCTGAAGGACCCTGCATCTTGTTGTTCGGGGGACGTTGGAGGCACAAGCAGCTTCAAAAACTTGTCTGCTGCTATGACAAGGCTTTTTTGCCGCTGCTCTTTCAACCTGACATAATTGCCTGTAGGAAAGAGTCCTCAATTTGCCCTTATCAGCACGCACACGTGTGTACTGTGAATCAGCTACATACTTCTTGATTGCCAGGACACTTCATCCTGATCATCGCACAATGTTGATTGTAGTCATGCCTTGACCTAAACACTCCACAATTTGTTGCTTCTCAGCAGCCGACACATCCTTTTTCTTTCCCATTTTGGCAGAAAATGTAGGCTGCTTAATAATGTGAGAGAGCCTTCTTAAGTAGTCTTGCCTTTCATTGGACACACCTGCCAAACTAATTAGCACAGGTGTCTGCAATTGCTTACAGTGATATAAAGAGCCCTGACACACATCACCATCAATGAGTTTAACTGACAAACAAACAAATTCTTCCCTTATCACTCCTAAACACTTTTTGTATAATAATTTGGAACGCAGTGTACATGTGCTTTTCCACAAAACACCAGTGGTTCACGTAGTGACTCTTACAGTTCTAACTTGCCAACCGTGGTCTGTATGGAGTTGTTCAATAAAGGGCCCAAAATTAAGATAACATAGATGGGAGAGGTCTCCATGAATAGGAATTCCTAAGTATTTGATACCCTGTGAGGGCCAGGCAAAGGGAAAGTTGGACTGGATGGAATCCTATATGGATTTGGGGAGGGAGACATCGAGGGCCTCAGACTTCGCTGCATTGATTTTAAAATTTTACCATGTAACAAAGTGATCTATTTCAGCCATAACAGCATGGATGGATATATGTGATTGAGTGATATATACTAGGACATCATCAGCAAATAGAGAGCACTTGTACTCGGTGCCTCCCACCTCAATCCACCTAATATTGGGGTTATGGCGAATTGATGAGAGCAGGTGCTCCGTCACTAGGATGTATAAGAGAGGGGACAGAGGACATCACTGCCTTGTCCCATTGGTGATTGTGAAAGGTGATGAAAATGTTCTGACGCACCCCCTGGGCCTTGGGACACCCGGAGCCGGACCCTTTTTGGTGGATGCTGGTGGTTGTAGTCTTCGTGGCGGCGACCCAGTTCCGTGGCTCAGGGCGGTCAAACCAGTGGCGGAACTATTTATGTGGTTTTCATGTTTAAATGTCCGACTACGCCACCCGTGGATTGCGGTCAGAGTGAACCGCCGCTACAGGGCAGACCACTGAGGCTGGTGTTGTGGGTGCAGCAGAGCGTAGCATAACTCCCCACGGGAGGAGTATAGCCTCAGGGCAGTGTATGCGGAGGATGGGGGTGATGGTGCAGGGCAGCAGCAGTAACGACACGGAGTCAGTGATGCAGTTCAGGGCCTTTACTCACAGTTCTTATTATCCAGACCACGTCTGCAGGTAACGGCTGCCCACGTCGTACTGTGCTCACCAGGTGAGGGGCTCAGACAACTCCCAGATAACTTTGGAGCACTTCACAGGACCCCCTTTGTGTGTCCTTTGTCTGGCCTTTCTTACCAACACTTCTGTCCGGCTGCCTCGGGCCTCCTCTTGGTAAACTTGGCGCCAGTTTCCCTGACCCTATGTGGTGCCTTCCTAGCGGGTGTAGCGAGGGGCTGCGCCACATAAAATGTCAGAGCCTCCGGTTTCTAGCTGAGGGTCGTTTCCTGCCTCCACTAGTTCGGGGACCGGTCTCCCCCTTTGGCCTGACCCCTCCACGCAGGTGGATTCGGGCGTGCGGTGGCGACTCGCCCGTCCGCACCCCTGGGATCCCTTCATTCCTCGTTCCTGGAGCCTTCTCCGCTCCTCTTCCTTCCTTCTCCCTCTTCCAGGCCTGGGCCTCTGTTACTAGGCCCGCCTCCGGAGCAGAGCTCATGCAGAGCCCCTGCTCCCTGCCACTTCTGCTCAGACTTCTCTGCACTGAACTAAGATGGTGCCCACCTTTTATACTCCCTTCTCAATGCACCCAGGAACTGCTTCCTCCCTGCTCCTGCACTACAGGGTTCCCCTTCCTCAGTGTTCCCTCCCCCCACTCCAGCCAGGGACAGGGACTGTCGTGCCCATCTCAGGGGCATATTGGTCGCCCTGCCCCACGGCAATGTGGTGTAATGCATGCAGGTGTCGGGTCCTGATCCACACTCCATCCTTACCTGAGAGTGAGATATCACACCTCTGGGTGAGGTGCAATACGTCTTTAGCAACCGAGCCCTCAGGGTGCTACAGTTCCATTTATCTTCAGCCTAGGTGACGTATTGCGATACAGGGCCGTGATTTTGGCTATAAAAGGGTCCCCTAGACCCCTACCCCAAGCTTTTTAAGAGAATCATATATGGCGTGCCAGGAGACTCTATGGAATGCTTTCTCAGCATCCAACGAGAGTATCTAATTACAAATTTTTAACTGCATCTAGCCCAGGAAATACTTTGTGCCTAGTAGCAGTGTCTGCTAGTAAGCAGATTATCCCGGCTGTTAAGCAAGCTGCACCACCTGTAGTTTAGACACTTAATTTTTTCAAAGGAAATGCTTCGGGACCATGGGATACTTAGTGAAGAGCATCAGGAGGCACCCCAAGGCATAGGGGCTGGGACTGGCAGTAGGATACCTTGCGGTGGACAGCCGAGCTCGATCCTTATAAAAGCTTTTTAACTGCAGCAGCTTTAGTGGACGCTACTGGAGCTGGAATTACCGCGGCTGCTGGCATGAGACTTGCCCTCCAATAGATCCTTGTAAATGGATTTAAAGTGTATTCATTCAAATTAGAGAGACAATTTAAATTAAAAAGCTTAGAGCTGCCTCCACCACAGGGGGGCTCGCTCGACCCACCAGCGGACAGGCACCAGTATTGGGAGAGGGGGGCTGGCCGTCAGGGTTCACCGCGGCTCTGGCACAAACCCGGCGACACGGAGGTGGCACGGGCAGGAGCGGACTGGCCGTGTCGGCTTCTCACTTTTTGGATTTTAGAAGGGCATGACATGCCTATATCTGTGTCTCCCCCTCCTTTTACTCCTCCACCTCTTTTATTTTCGCATGACTATATGTACTTGTCACTTTTCCATGTGTTAGTTATGTCTTCTGAGCAGTTTGTCAGCTTTTGGACACCTTTGAAGGTGTTTTCTATGTGTTTCTATGTGTTTTTGTTTGCCTGCCATTGGTTTTAACGGTGTTCGAAGGTGTTCGATGAACAGTTCGGCGAACACACGGGTGTTCGACGAACCGAACCGAACTCGAACACTACGGGGGTGGCTCAACACTAGTCATTAGTTGATGACAGCTCTCTATATCAATATGCACTAACAGGACATATGAGAAGTTGTCTTTTTAGAGCTGAATTTTTTCAGGATTTGTATACCATTATTGAGTCACCATAATTTACATCTTCATTCATTCTAACTATTAAGTCTGAAATAACTCAATAAAAAACTATTCTCACCACCCCCCATCGTTAACCCCTTCATGACCTTGGGATTTTCCGTTTTCTGCTCCCCTTCTTCCCAAAGCCATAACTTTTTCATTGCAAAAAAAGTGCAATTCCGCAACCGTTTTTTTTTTCTTATTGTACCATGTTCACTAACTGACCTGTTATGATTCTCCAGTTCATTACGAGATCGCGGATACCAAACATGTGTCTAGTTTTTTTTTTTATTTAAGTGATGAAAAAAAATCTAAAGTTTGTTAAAAAGCAAATGGTGCTATTTTCCGAGACCCGTAGTGCCTCCATTTCTCGTGCTCTGGGGTCGGGTGAGGGCTTATTTTTAGCCCACCGAGCTGATGTTTTTATTGATGCCATTTTGGGGTAGATCCAATGTTTTGATCGCCCGTTACTGCATTTTATTGCAATGTTGGAACAACAAAAAAACCCGTAATTCTGGTGTTTAGATTTTTTTCTCGTTATGCCATTTACCGATCCGATTAATTTTTTTTGTTTTATTTTGAATGGGGCAAAAGTGAGTGATTTGAACTTTTATATTTTTAAAATGTTTTAAATATTTTTAAAAACACTTTTTTCTGCTTTTACTTGCGTCAATAGTCTCCTTAGGAGACTTGAAGCTGTGATAGTCTGATCGCTTGTGTTGCACATAGCAGGGCTTCAGCTTCAGCAATGTGCAGCAAAAATCATTATCCTCTATGAACGCCAGCCACGGGCCAGCGTTCATAGCAGATCAGCAGTGATAAGCACGGAGTTCTTCTGCAGACTTCCGTTTGTCATGCCAACCTATTGGCGCCCTGCGATCATGTGACAGAGGCACTGATGGGCGGGGCTAATGCCGCACTTCCGGCGCGCTCATGTTAAATGCCGCTGTCAGAGATTGACAGCGACATTTTAACATGTTAACAGCCGCAGGTGGTTCGCGATTCCACCCGCGACTGTTAGGAGCACATGACAGCTGAACAGATCAACTTTTCTTTTTTGTTTTATGGTACTAGTTTACTTTTTTGGTGCAAAATGAATCAAAATGGCCCATATGATTCATGAATTTGGCGCAAAGTAAAAAAAAAAAGAAGTTATTTTTTCCTGTCTTGAACTGCTTTGGCGACTTTTGCCACCAAATACAGCAATCGCTTGTGATCTCTAGGGAAATTTAGCGATAAGTGGTCAATGTCTTACAACGTCACCAGGGAAATTAAGCATGACATAGTTATCATTCAAATCAATGGGCTATTTGTGTAATAAAGGACAGGTGATCCAAAAGGAAGAAGTGACAGGACCCTGAACCCCAGATCTGGAGGATTTTTTGCAAGTAAATTCTGACTGCAAAAATATTTGAGCCATTAAGTCTTGTAACTTTCCTCTTTTTGATGTCAGATGATAGAAACTTATAATATGTTTCATCTTCAAAGAACTTATGTATCAAACAAATGATCTCAACATATATAATGGCTTGGTAGGATAAGGAGGTGGTAGAAATCCCTTTCAAGTCATTGCCGTCTGACAGTCAAAGAAGTGGAGTGTTTAGATTGCTGTCATCTGTTCTTGTGAAGAAATTCTGGCTAGAAAATTTCTCTACTGTCGGTAGAACTTTTTATGTAAAATCCAAAAATGCTTAATTCTGAAATAATAAAAACATATAAAAAAAACTTGTCTCTTAGCTATTAACCATCACAGCCTTATGATAATGAAGGCAGAATCAAGATATAGCAAAAAATGAAAAAATGGAGCTGCAAGGATCTGTCTAAAAAATGAAATTAGAGAATTAGGCTAAAAATATAGTGACAGCATACATATCTGCAAGAACATTTCCTGCCCTGGAAAATCAAAAGGTAGCATCCTATTTCTGTATTCCTGGTGCTACTTATTCTATAATGTTCTGAGATACCAGAAATGGGGCAAAGGATTCAGTGTTATATAGCAACGAGGAGCCAATTACGGGATCTTGAGTTTGCCAACAACTAGGCAGCCGTCCAAGGTGGTGCAGGTGCAATGTCCATGTATTTCTGACAGCTCGCCAAAATGCTGCAGATGTTAAGAGACTTGATCTTAAAATTCAATTATAACTGAAGATCATTTACATTTTGAGCAGCCAGAAAACGGGATATAGAAAGTAATCTATCTTTATAATGTGGAATATGTTGATTAATATATACCAGAATTTTTTGGGGGGACCTGTAGTAGGTGGTTTGGTATATAAAGCACGCTATTACAAATTGTCCTATCGGACAAATAATACGTTAATTCAACCAACTAATAAATATATAAAATGTAACTTGTATTATATTGAGTCAAACATCAATGTGTCTCTACGCTGTTATAAATGAACATTCAAAATAATAGAAGGTATATTGCTAAAAAAAGCCAGTATATAGAAAATGCTGCTATACTAAAGAGGTTTTAACCTATGTATATTAGCCTTCCAGCTATTGAATAAATGTAATGCAATCTCTAAAGTAATCAGTATTAGGCCACGGCCCCACTATCAGTATTTGGTCAGTATTCGGTCAGTAATTTTTCTCATGAGTGGGAGTCAAAACCAGGAGTGGTTATAAATGCAGAATTGGTGACTTGTTTCTATTATACCTTTTCTCTGATTGTTCTTCACCTGGTTTTGGCTCCCACTCCTGAGAAAAAATACTGACCAAATACTGATAGTGTGGCAGTGGCCTTAGATAGTGAGTGGCAAATAGTCAGCGTGCCTGCTGACACATAACTTTTTTTTACTTTTCTGTCAACATCTGAGGGCATGCTTTTGTGGCAAGAGTTATAGTTTTGAAACAAATTATTCACCATACAATGTCATGGAAAATGGTAAAACTAATTCCATAGCTCTCTATAAACAGTATGATGGGCCTACAGCTCTACCGTACACAGTATGATGTCCCCAGAGCACCCCTATACACAATGTTATTCCCCACATATCCCTATATACAGTATCATGAGCTCCCACTTGTCCCTATATACAGTATATTGTTCTCCACAGCTCTCTATACACAATATAATTGCCGAAAAACTCTCCTATACACAGTATCAGGAGAGCAAATAATGAACTGGGAGTGGGGGTGACGAGAGCTAATGATGAATTAGGAGTGGAGGGGGAGAGCAAATGAATAGTGGGGGTGGAGAGAGCAAATCATGAATTTAGGGGGGTGTAGTGCAAATGATGAATTGAGGGTGGGGTAGAGAAAATGATAAATTTAGCGTGGGGGTGGGGAGAGAAAATGATAATGAATTGAGGGTGGGAGAGAGAGAGGACATGAAAAAATGAATTGGGGGGGAGAAGGGCATGTAAATATAATGAATTGGAAGAGGGGGTCGTTGAGGATGACAGTGTGACTGGTAATGAATTGGGGGAAAGAGTACAGGCTCTAATTAATTTATAAATGCATTAGGTGGGGAAAGTGGCTATTTATAGTTAGTGGGGGCGAAGTGGTGGATTACAATTTATATTTGGAATGGTGGGTTGCATAATAACTAATTATATATTAATGGTGGGTGCACATCTGTATTCAGCTGCATAATGTAGAAGTTGGGGAATGTGCTCTAGATAACTCTGTGTTATTTTATGCAGAGACGAGTCCTGGCTGGAAGAAGTGATGGCGGTCTGCACTTGATGAAGGAGAAAAGCAAAGATGAAGGACTTCAACTATAGACGTCACTGGTGAGTCAGTGTGTTGTTATCTGTACTCTGACACTATACACTGTATACTATGTACAGAGCACCTGCGCATAATGTCACTGGTGATCACTGTATTACCTGTACACGGACACTATACACTGTATACTATGTACAGAGCGCCTGTGTATAATGTCACTGATGATCCCTGTATTACCTGTACACTGACACTGTACACTGCATACTATGTACAGAGCTCCTTGTACAGTCATGGCCAAAAGTATTGAGAATGAGACAAATAGTAATTTTTCCAAAGTTTACTGCTTCATTTCTTGTAATGGCAATTTGCATATACTCCTGAATGTCAGAGTGATCAGCTTAACAGCAATTACTGTACTTGCAAAGTCAATATTTTCCCAGAAAATGAACTTTAACCCCCAAAACTCATTTCAACATCATTGCAGTCCTGCCTTAAAAGGAGCAGCTAACATCGTTTTAGTGATTGATCCATTAACACAGGTGTGGGTGTTGATGAGGACAGGGCTGGCGATCAATCAGTCATGATTAAGTAAGAATGACATCACTGGACACTTTAAAAGGAGGCTGGTTCTTGGTATCATTGTTTATCTTCAGTTAACCATGGTTATCTCTAAAGAAACACGTGCAGCCATCATTGCACTGCACAAAAATGGCCTAACAGGGAAGAGTATCGCAGCTACAAAGATTGCACCTCAGTCAACAATCTATCGCATCATCAAGAACTTCAAGGAGAGAGCTTCCATTGTTGTCAAAAAGGCTCCAGGGTGCCCAAGAAAGACCAGCAAGCGCCAGGACCGTATCTTAAAACTGTTTCAGCTGCAGGATCGGACTACCAGCAGTGCCGAGCTTGCTCAGGAATGGCAGCAGGCTGGTGTGAGTGCTTCTGCACGCACTGTGAGGCAGAGACTCTTTGAGCAAGGGCTGGTTTCAAGGAGGGCAGCAAAGAAGCCACTTCTCTCCAGAAAAAACATCAGGGACCGACTGATATTCTGCAAAAGGTATAGGGAGTGGACTGCTGAGGACTGGGGCAAAATCATTTTCTCTGATGAATCCCCTTTTCGATTGTTTGGGACATCTGGAAAACAGCTTATTCGGAGAAGAAGAGGTGAGCGCTACCACCAGTCTTGTCTCATGCCAACTGTAAAGCATCCTGAAACCATTCATGTGTGGGGTTGCTTCTCAGCCAAGGGAATCGGCTTACTCACAGTCTTGCCTAAAAACACAGCCATGAATAAAGAATGGTACTAGAATGTCCTCCAAGAGCAACTTCTCCCAACCGTCCAAGAGCAGTTTGGCGCCCAACAATGCCTTTTCCAGCATGATGGAGCACCTTGCCATAAAGCAAAGGTGATAACTAAATGGCTCATGGAACAAAACAGAGATTTTGGGTCCATGGCCTGGAAACTCCCCAGATCTTAATCCCATTGAGAACTTGTGGTCAATCATCAAGAGACGGGTGGACAAACAAAAACCAACAAATTCTGGCAAAATGCAAGCATTGATTATGCAAGAATGGACTGCTATCAGTCAGGATTTGGTCCAAAAGTTGATGGAGAGCATGCCAGGGAGAATTACAGAGGTCTTGAAGAAGAAGGGGCAACACTGAAAATATTGGCTTGCTGCATTAACTCATTCTAACTGTCAATATAACCTATTGGTACTCATAATATGATTGCAATTATATTTCTGTATGTGATATAAACATCAGACAAACACTAATAAAAACCAGAGGCCAGCAGATCATGTGAAAATATAATTTTGGTGTCATTCTCAAAACTTTTGGCCATGACTGTATAATGGCACTTATGGTAATATTAGTATTGTGTTTTTTTTTATTAATGATCAGTATTGTAGTATTTGGTCACTATGTGGTGGCAATTTGTGGTCTGGTCATGGTGTGGCAGTATTTGTCCCTTGTATGTGGTATTATTCTGTCACTATGTGATGGTAATATGTGGTCTAGTCATGGTGTGGCAATATTTGTTCCTTGTATATGATATTATGCGGTCACTATGTGGTGGTAATATGTGGTATGGCTATGGTGTGATGGTATTTGTCTTTTGCATGTGATTTTATTGGTCATTTTAAAAAAAATTATGTGACACATTTCCTTAAAGAAAAATGAATAAAAATATACCTAAAAAGAGTACTGGATATTTTAAGAAATGTTTAATAGGTTAGAGTAGAGTAAGGCCCAGCCAGAAGAGTCTACCTTGTGGTGGCAGCTTATAAAATCTTTTGGCCAAAACAAAAGCTGATGGCTATGTATGTGATATGGTTCGATGTGAACTGTTAATGTGTGATTGGTTGAGGATGTGGTACAGAAGTGGAGTTCTTCAAAGAGTGAGCAGTGTGACTGTGGAAGGTTTGAGGGATGGAGGACAGCTGGGGTGGAGGCGGAGTCTCAAGGGTGTCCGAAAATGTTGCCAGTATGGGGCCCTGAAATTCCCGGTTGCCGCCCTGCACAGTATAATACCCCAAAAGCCTTCTATACACAATAATATGCCAAAAATCGCTCCTGTACACCTGTACACAGTATGATGGCCCCCACACTAGTCATTACACAGTATAATGCCCCCATTTCAATACACATTATAATGCATCCCACACTGTATGATGTCCCCCACAGTTGTTCCCACACTGCGTAATGGCCCCCTCACTATTATGGCCCCTGAATTTGCCCCCATACTGTATGATTGCCCCCACTGTTCTACCCACACTGTATGGTGGCTCCCACAGTTATCCCAACATTGTATAATGGCCCCCACAGTTGTCTCCCACTCTCCATAAAATTTCTTATATTCACCTGTAAGATTGAATTATGCAAAGTTTGAAGAATACAGTTCCTTTTCAAGCATAGAATTATCCTGGCAAGTAATATCTGACAAGATGCCACTGGTAGATGGTAGAAGGTCTGAGGTGCTAGACAGCATAGGTCAGATACTTGCAACCAGATAGCCTAGCAGAAACAGGAGAGCCCTGGATCCCAGAAGAGCAAGTGTTTGCATCATAGCTAGCTAAAAGTGAGGATGAGCAACACTTTCTATATATGGTGTATAGTCTGATGAAGGAGATCAGCCCACTTGCAAGAGAGAATACTTTTACTTGAGAAAGAAGATTACCACCACAAAGAGGATATGAGAGGATTATTCCTCAAGAGTTTTGCCAACAAAGAGACAGCAAGTAGACTGGTGCTTGAGTGTAAGGGACTGATATCTGGTAACTGTGTGAGTGTGCAAGATTGTTTTACAGTAATACATTGCTTTCACGTGAGGCAACAAGAGGGAGGACACTTGACACGGGGATTTTACTGTAGTAAATTAGGAGCTGCTGAAGAGATTGCCAGCAGACTGTAAAAGCTGTTACAAATGCAATCTTCCTTCTATTATATATAACATTAGTCAAGCTCCATTCAAAGAGAGTCACATTTTTTTAGATTATTTGTAACCATCAAGCACATTGCCCCTTTATGAATAAAGTTTTCTTGAACAAATGGCCTCCTGTTTATGTCCGCTTGTTTACCCCACAACTGAGTGGATAAAACATTCTGCCACAAAGGGCCACTGTATCCTATACTTAAAGGGGCACTCCACCAGTCAATTAACCATTACAAGTAAAAATGTGATAAGTAATTATATGAAATCATTCCTTTCATGTATATATTTTTTCAGTTTCCTCTGGTTTTTAGGTATAGGTGACTTGATCTCCCATTATCAAGAGCAAGCACTGATCACAAACCGACAAAAGGAAAGCAGCTCCAACTGACTTTATTGGTTCTACATGCAATTACTAGTATTGTGCCTGTAATTCCACAATGTCATAAGGTGAGAATATTACCTTATCTGAACTATGTCCTTAACCCCTTCCTGACTGGACTATTTTCCATTTTTGCCCTTTCAATTTTCTTCCCCTTATCTTTTTAATTTTTCTATCAACATGACCATATAAGGGCTTCTTTCTTCCGGGGTGATTTGTACATTTGAATGCTACCATCCATTTCATCATTTGATGTAACAGAAATCAGGAAAAAATTCCAAGTGCACTGAAATAGTGAACAAAGCGTAATTCTGCAATTGTTTTTTGAGGTTTCTTTTTATTTACAGCATTCATTACATGGTAAAAATGGCCTGACAGTAAGAGTCTCCAGTTCAACACAATTACAGAGACACCAAACATATATAGTTTTTTTTTCATTTACCTGTGTTGCAATTTTCGGAGACCTGTAAAGTTTTACATTTTTGGGTGATGGAGCTGTGTAAGGGCTTGTTTTTTGTACTCTGAACTTACATTTGGGGTAGATAGGATGTTTTGATCGCCTCTTATTGCATTTTTTGCGCTTTTGTGGCGGTCGAAAAAACGCAATCCTAGCTTTTGGATTTTTTTTTCTCTTTACACCGCTTACCAATGGGGTTAATTAATTATAGATTTTGATAAATTGGGCTTGATATGTATTTTTAACATTTTTCTTATTTGCTCATTTTAATGGGGGAAAAATAGGGTGATTCAATCTTTTGTATTCTTTCTTTTTATATTTTTAAAACTTTTTTTTTACTTTTCATTGCAACATGGCTGTCTTGATGATCCATCGATACCCCACAATGACACTGATGACCTGTTAGAACAGCGCGCCCCAGGTGGTGCACTCAAAGTGCTACTGTCATAGATTGAAAGCAGCATTTAACAGGTTAATATCTGTGGGCAGAGCTCTGCTTCTTTCGCAGCTGTTAGAGGCACATGATGACTGAATAACACAGCCATCATCGGCTGGCAAAGATGCGGGCTCAGCCCGCATCTAAGCAATGGAGCCAGCATATGGCGTAACTGTACATCATATGTTGGTTAGGGGTTAACACTGTTCAGGCAATCTATCTATACTAGGAGGGTCCATGTTTTTTACTTGTAAGTATCTCTTGGTTGACAACATGCCCTGGAAGTCTTCCCTCACCCATCACACTTGCACACGGATATACAATATATATGTGTACACTAAATATTTTTATGTACAGTACATGTGTGTATGTAGGGAATGTCTGTGTCTGTGTGTACAGCACATGTGTCTAGGAACAGCATATGTGTGTATGTACAGTATGTGTGTGTACAGTGGGTACGGAAAGTATTCAGACCCCTTTAAATTTTTCACTCTTTGTTTCATTGCAGCCATTTGGTAAAATCTAAAAAGTTCATTTTTTTCTCATTATAGTACACTCTGCACCCCATCTTAACTAAAAAAACAGAAATGTAGAAACTTTTGCAAATTTATTAAATAAGAAAAACTGAAATATCACATGGTCATAAGTATTCAGACCCTTTGCTCAGTATTGAGTAGAAGCACCCTTTTGAGCTAGTACAGCCATGAGTCTTCTTGGCCCTGGGGTGGCTGCAGGGCATGAAGATCCCGAGTTGGACCTCCAAGAGAGCCACTCCAGACAGGTTTTTCTTCTGAGGTCTGAGGTAGAAATAGCCGCGGTTTTACATAAAACCAATAAGGAGCACCTAAAGAGATGCAAACTATTTACAGAGTAGGAGTCTGTCTGCTGCAAGTCCGCAGGGACTAATGTCTCTAGAAACTGGGGATGTAATTTAAAACATAAACATAAACAACAACATAATAACTTTTGAACAGGTTACGGCCGCCAGGGCTGCTTAATTCTCGGGTCCCCTCCGGGGAAAAGGCTCATTCCTCCTGACGGAGGCTGACCGGTCCTCTAAGGCCGAGCGCGAGGGGGCGTCACTCCCGGACACCTTGTGGACATCCAGGGCGTACCACCCCTGCACCCCTTGGTGGCGGGTGTACGTGACTATGTCACCCGGGAAGAGGTTCCGGCCAGGGTGTCCCTTCTTCAGACGCGGCTCGACGTCCCGCCGGCTGACGAAGACGTCGTGCTCGTGTTGGGAACTCCGTATGAATCCCCATCCCGCCTCATGGTGGAAGCGGACCGCTTGCCCTTCCACACGGGGGCTCGGACGGGTCGCCTCCTCCTGGCGGGCCCGGGACTTTGCAGCCTTGGCACACACCTCGAAGCGCTTGCAGCGGATCTCCCTCTGGCGTTGCTCCCAGCTGAGTTGAAGGATCTGCTGACGGCACAGCTCGCTCCTCCTGCGCGCTTCAGCCCGGGTCTCCCGGGGGAAGCCCATCAGGTCCCCCCCCTGGTTGTCTCAGGCCCACTCCTCAGCCGCCGGCCAGGTAACTGTCGGTGCGGGCAGCGGTGTCAGCAGGGGTTGCTGCGGGTCATCTGCAAGTGCGGACCAGTCCGGGTTGGGGTCGGTGGATACCCCAGAAGCCTCAGGTACTTCCGAGTCAGGAGTTGGGCGGCAGTGCAGGTCTCCGCCTATAGCAGAAGCTTGCAGCTCCGGGGCAAAGACCTGCTCCCAGGTGACCGCGCCGGGCAGGAGATACTCGGTCATGAGGTCCAGTACGGACACGGTAGGTTCAGCAGCCGGGGCAGGGGTAGCACACTCACCCTCCTCTGGGCCGCTCATGACCTCCGTCACCGCTTCTCCCTGAGCTTCGGCTCCTTGGCGGCGGGTCCGGATGCGCAGCAGCATTTCTTCCCACCACGCAGCAGACGCCGCCTAATGGGCCTCATCCTGTCTCCGTGCAAGACCCGGGGCTTCCTGGTGGAGAAATTCAATATCTCCCGCTGTAAGTATTGTGCCACTTCGCTCCCTGCCGGGGGAAGGACCTAGGCCGGGTTCGGAAGGTTCCGTTTGTTGCGCTCCAGCAGCGTCCATGTGCGCTCCTGAAGGTCGCCAAACTCCAACTGCTATGGCCGCACCTTGTTGTTTTTACTTTTTCCTCGCATTTCGGGGCGGCTCCAGGGCGGTATGCTGACAGGCACGCCTTCGTTCAGCCCATCCATTTTCACGGGCATTACCCCGCGGACAGTTTCTGATGGAAGGGGCGGACCGCACTTTTGGCGCCATGTGGGAGCCTGGCCCACGATAGGAGGTGTTAGGAGACCGTCTTTCTGATACACTATGGCGTCTGTTCTTCTTGGGCGGGTGCCATTTTAAGTGGAAACGACAGTCTAAGGTGTAAGGCACACAGTACCCGGTAGCAATGGGTAATTCCTTCCTTTGCTGCGGGCACGCGATCCTGCCGACTACGCCAAGTTATGTGATGCTCACAGCCCTACCCTGGGAGATGGGGGTACTCGGAGCCAGGTCAGATGTCGTGGGAAGCAGTCGTGGCCTGGACCCGTTCCGTGCCCAGGGCCGTCACATTTTAAAAGGGTGTAATGGGCTTTCAGGGTTGAGTGGTTGCTATCGACTATGACACCTGTGGTACCTGGTGAAGGCCACCAGCGCAGCTGCAGTCCGCTGAGGCAGGATGTTATGTCAGCCGTCGTTACTACTCCCCACAGGCGGAGCAGGGCCGCAGGGCAGAGAAACAGGATGGAGGGGGTTGTAGTCTAGGAGGTTTGGTGCTGCGTAGTGCGGTGTAATGCAGAATAAAGAGTCCGGAGGCCATAGAGGTTGACTTCCAGGGTTTTTACTCACGGTGGAGAGTACAGCTGCAAGGCTTCTCCCTGCTCCTCGCGGAGTTCTGCGGTCACCAGTAACAAGGGTCCAACAACCTCCGAGTAAGTCCAGTGTTCAATCAGGACCCCGCACCGGAGTGTTCCTAGACTTCAGACCGGGTCCTTTCCTGTCTGTGTGTGTGTGTAGATAGGCCTGGTCTCCCTCTGAACTTCACTCAGAAAAAGGGTACGGGTGGCAGCTCCGCTCCTTCTGTTACCCGGTGGGATCCTCAGGGTCTACCGAGCTTCCCTGACCAGGACGTGGAGTAGCAAGGTCAGGTGTCGGGGGCCGGTAGGTACCCCTCTTGCAGCCGGAATCCCTCTGACTTGGCCAGAATAGCGAGGACAGGTGGCGTATACCGCTCCGTCTGCATCCCCCTGGGATCCTTTTGCGGTGGAGCTACACTCCTAAGCTCCGGGCCTTCTTGGTCACGGTCCTTGACCGGGCTGAGACATACATTATCTGCAACCTGCCCCTTGACCCAAGGCCAGGATACGAGGGTCGTGCCTCCATCCTATGCAGGTCCACACAGGATCCACGTTCAGAGAGGGAGATCACAATCAAAGAACCCAGAACCAAGATGGCAGTGTATTAAATATGAAATTTTAAAGTGTCACTAAAATGTGAATCCTCCACCCTCACCCACTAGTTGGTTCCCCTATCTTTTGGTTCCCCAGTCTCCAAACTTCCAGTAGGGGCAGCACCTAGTGCCTACTAGCCCCCTCTGGTGGGAGAAGTGTGGTGTTGAATGTGGAGGTAGGGTCCTGACCATCGCACTGTTCTAACCTCAAAGGAGGAACACTACACCCCATTAAAGAGGTGCAGCATCCCTGTGGTGGTCGAACCCTCAGGGGCACCACACAGTACCTTTCAACCTCACTTCTCGGGAACCATTATACATGGACTGTTTCTGAAATCCACAAACATAATAACCAAACATTGGCCTTAAAAACCCAGAATGTAAGTTAAAAGGAGTGTAAGTATGCACTTACTCTTTAGATTTATTTTTATATTGCCCCTAAAGGGCAGGAGAATGAACTATGCTCCTCTGGTAGCCAGGACAATGTTTACACTTTTGACACCAACAAATAAGACCTACATGACTAAATAACAAAATTGATATTCAACCCTAATTTCTGTATATTTTCTGGAAGAAGACACCTGGTACATTGTGAATATACCACTTAGCACTTGCAATTTTGCACAAGAGTGATTTTTCTTGTACAAAATGCATAAGTTGATAATAATGGTTAAAAGTGTGACCCAAATAGAACATTAGATAAACCATAACTCCTTTGAAGAAAAGTTTAATTACTTTCCCTACCAAGAAAGTATCTCATGACTTTGCAGCGAGGCAACTCACTAACCAAATGTAAGGTGACAGACAGCAGTAGTTGTGGGCGAGCTGCTGCTCCATGTCACCCTGGCACTTTACAGAAAAGATGGGTTCTGGCTGGGTGTTGGTGTTGTGAGGGCCTTGCGCCTGTGCAGGCCGCCTGTGGCCAATGGTGTTGGCCAGCCAAGACCATGGATGTTAAAGATAAAAAAAGAAGACTTCTGTTCTAAAGCACATTCTTTACTGAACGGTGACTTGATAAGGATTATGCACAAGGGGTAGCGGATACAAAGTCTTAGGGACGCTTTATTCACAGTATAAAGTATTTTCACACACATGGCTTCCTTTCACTGTAGTCTACTTCAGGACCAGTGAAGCACACTGGTCCGCCCTACTACATTACAGCCCAGCTTGTCTCCACAGTCCTGACCAGCAAGTCCCTCTTCCTGCTCAGTGGTACCACGTCCTATTTCTTCCACTTCTGGTGCCCTTGATCTACCACTCAGGACCACCCACTAGTCCCACAAACTTGGTCCTGTTTAGGTCTGTTATCTTCGGTGTTTAACAAGCTCAAGGTTTCACATCATCCTATCCAAGGACCCCTTTAAGGTGGCACGCCACTCTGCCTCTTCATTCAGGTCCAGGTCGCGCTAATCTCTTGTCCGCTTAGTCTCCTTTTGGTAGTTCACCCATCAGCAGCACTGCTCACAGACACTTCTTGCTGCTACTTGAACTTGTCCTGAATCTGTCTAACTACAGGAAGCAGTCACTTGCCCTTACACTTGGGCTAGTGCCCAACATTAATGCTATCCTTACCCTAGCATCATTATTTAACTACAGGCACTACATTATCCTACCTATTTTATGTCCTGATTCCTAATCTATGTCTTATCCTATACTGTACACTACCAACACTAGGCATTACCTTTTACATAGCTTATACACAATGCATTACCAAATCACAATAAACAATCTATACAAAAAAAGTAGGACATAGTTTACACTACAGTACAATGCGATTGTATATGTAGATTTTGGCCAACAACCTCCTTTCCTCAGTAAGAGCATTGAAGATGGGTCGTAGCTGGATTTTTCATCATGACAATGACCCAAAACATACAGCCAGGGCAACTAAGGAGTGGCTCCATAAGAAGCATTTCAAGGTCCAGGAATGGCCTAGTAAGTCTCCAGACCTGAACCCAATAGAAAACCTTTGTAGGGAGCTGAAACTCAATGTTGCCCAGCGACAGCCCCAAAACCTGAAAGATCTAGAGAAGATCTGTATGGAGGAGTGAGCCAAAATCCCTGCTGCAGTGTGTGCAAACTTGGTCAAGAACTAGAGGAAACGTCTGACCTCTGTAATTTCAAACAAAGGTTTCTATACCAAATATTAAGTTCTGCTTTTCTATTGTATCAAATACTTATTTCTTGTAATAAAATGCAAATTAATTATGTAAAAATCTTACAATGTGATTTTCAGTTTTTTTTTAAATTTTTTAAGATTCTGTCTCTCACAGTTGAAGTGTACCTACAATAAAAGTCGCAGATCTCTCCAATCTTTGTAAGTGGGAAAACTTGCAAAATTGGCAGTGTGTCAAAGACTTATTTTCACCACTGTAAGTAGTTTTTATTTTTTAATTTTCAGTCAGTGCTTGGGGGAGCGAGGTCTGTGGGGGCAATCATACCATGTTGGGACCATTATACCTTGTGGGGCTCTGGGCGCAATCACACTCTGTGTGTGTGTAACATTTAGGTCATTATACTCTGAGGGGGAAGTGGAGGCCGTCATACTGTGTGGAGTTATACTGTGTAGGGAGGGACCATCATACTATGTTTATGTGCGTTCTGTGGCATGCAACACAACAAGTCACATCATTCTCCGAGTCACCAACATTGCTGGAACATAGCCCGAGGTGAGTATCCACTATTTTTATCTTAATTAAGGTTCTGAATTGATTGTGCTGGGGTTGATCAGTAGGGGAACACCCCTCTTAGTTAGAGAAGCTTAATTCGTGTCATTTAATTGATCCCTATACTGGTGTTTTCTTAAGGGGTTATCAGAAATGTAGACAAAATGGAAAATAAGCAAGTCATGGAAATAAAAAAAAAAACACAATAAAGATAAGATAATATATACATATATGTATTTGTAACTTAAACCATGTGTCTTTTGGTACCTTTTTTTAATCAATTTCTATAAATAATTGTGTAACTTTAGAAAGGCATTGCATCACTTATTGTACTTACAGTTGGGGAAAAAAAGTATTTAGTCAGCCACCAATTGTGCAAGTTCTCCCACTTAAAAAGATGAGAGAGGCCTGTAATTTACATCATAGGTAGACCTCAACTATGAGAGACAAAATCAGAAAACAAATCCTGAAAATCACATTGTCTGATTTGGAAAGAAATTGTTTTCAAACTTTGGTGGAAAATAAGTATTTGGTCAATTACAAACAAGCAAGATTTCTGGCTCTCACAGACCTGTAACTTCTTCTTTAAGAGGCTCCTCTGTCCTCCACTCATTACCTGTAGTACTGGCACCTGTTTGAACTTGTTATCAGTATAAAAGACACCTGTCCGCAACCTCAAACAGTCACACTCCAAACTCCACTATGGTGAAGACCAAAGAGCTGTCGAAGGACACCAGAAACAAAACTGCACCAGGCTGGGAAGACTGAATCTGCAATAGGCAATCAGCTTGGTGTGAAGAAATCAACTGTGGGAGCAATAATTAGAAAATGGAAGACATACAATACCACAGATAATCTCCCTCGATCTGGGGCTCCACACAAGATCTCACCCCGTGGGGTCAAAATGATCTCAAGAACGGTGAGCAAAAATCCCAGAATCACACAGGCGGACCTAGTGAATGACCTGCAGAGAGCTGGGACCAACGTTACACAGGCTACCATCAGTAACAAACAACGCCGCCAGGGACTCAGATCCTGCAGTGCCAGACGTGTCCCCCTGCTTAAGCCATTACATGTCTGGGCCCGTCTGAAGTTTGCTAGAGAGCATTTGGATGATCCAGAAGAGTATTGGGAGAATGTCATATAGTCAGATGAAACCAAAGTAGAACTGTTTGGTAGAAACCCAACTTGTCGTGTTTGGAGGAGAAAGAATGCTGAGTTGCATGAAAAGAACACCATACCTACTGTGAAACATGGGGGTGGCAACATCATGCTTTAGGGCTGTTTCTCTGCCAAGGGACCAGGATGACTGATCCGTGTACATGAAAGAATGAATGGGGCCATGTATTGTGAGATTTTGAGTGCAAACCTTCTTCCATCAGCAAGGGCATTGAAGATGAAATGTGGCTGGGTCTTTCAGCATGACAATGATACCAAGCACACCGCCAGGGCAATGAAGGAGTGGCTTCTTAAGAAGCATTTCAAGGTCCTAGAGTGGCCTAGCCAGTCTCCAGATCTAAACCGTATAGAAAACCTTTGGAGGGAGTTGAAAGTCTGTGTTGCCCAGCGACAGCCCCAAAACATCACTGCTCTAGAAGAGATCTGCATGGAGGAATGGGCCAAGATACCAGCAACAGTGTGTGTCAACCTTGTGAAGAATTACAGAAAACGTTTGACCTCTGTCATTCCCAACAAAGGATAAATGACAAAGTATTGAGATGAACTTTTGTAATTGACCAAATACTTATTTTCCACCAAAATTTGAAAAAAAATTCTTTCCAAATCAGACAATGTGATTTTCAGGATTTGTTTTCTCATTTTGTCTCTCATAGTTGAGGTCTACCTATGATGTCAATTACAGGCCTCTCTCATCTTTTTAAGTTGGAGAGCTTGCACAATTGGTGGCTGACTAAATACTTTTTTCCCCACTGTATGCCCAGTTATCTTGTATTGCATCCCAGATCTACATTCACAATTATTTATGCTTCAAACCCAACATTTTCCTGAATAACTACCACATACTCACCTTTTTATGTAGATTAATTCTATATATAACTTTTAAATGAAAATGAAAGGTGACTTACCCTTGAAGACAATGTAGTTATATATGCAATTAATCAGCTTGATTGCTATGCTAAATACTTAAACCAGAGGCTGAATAAAGTAGGCTCAAGAATATCTATCAATCAAACATTGAAAGCACTCCAAAGTATGGTGGTAAATAAGTCACTATTAGTGTATAAATCAGGAATGGTCTATGAATTAGCAATGGTGTATAAATTGGCAGTGGTGAATAAATCAGCAATGGTAAATAAATCGGCAGTGGTGTATAAATTGTCAGCAGTGTATACACAAGCAGTGGCTTATAAATCAGAAGTGGTTTACAAATCAGCAGTGGTGTATAAATTGGCAGTGGTCTATAAATCAGCAGTGGTTTAAGAATCGGCAGTAGTGTATAAATCAGCAGAGGTCTATGAATCAGCAGTGCTGTATAAATCGGCAGTGGTGTATAAGTCAGCAATGGGGAATCATAGATTCATAGAAAGGTAGAGTTGGAAAGGACCTCCAGGATCATCATGTCCAACCCCCTGCTCAATGCAGGATTCACTAAATCATCTCGGATATCTGTCAAGCCTTTGTTTGAAGACTTCCATTGAAGGAGAACTCACCACTTCTCGTGGCAGCCTGTTCCACTCATTGACCACCCTCCCTGTCAAAAAGTTTTTTCTAATATCTAATCTGTATCTTCTCCCTTTCAGTTTCATTCCATTGCTTCTCGTGTTTCTATATGCAAATGAGAACAAGTATGATCCCTCTACACTGTGACATCCCTTCAGATATTTGTAGACAACTATTAAGTCTCCTCTAAGCCTTCTTTTTTGCAAGCTAAACATTCCTAGATCCTTTAACTGTTCCTCATAGGAACCATCCTGGTAGCTCTTCTCTGAACTTGCTCCAGTTTTTCAATGTTCTTTAAAAATGTGGAGCCCAGAACTGGACACAGTATTCCAGATGAGGTCTGACCAAGCAGGAGCAGATGGGGATAATTACTTCACGTGATCTAGACTGTATGCGTCTCTCAATACATCCCAGAACTATGTTTCCCATTTTTGCTGCTGCATCACACTGTTAACTCATGTGCAGTCTATGATCTATTAGCATACCCAAGTATTTTTCACATATGCTGTTGCTTAGTTCTTTTCCTCCCATTCTGTAGATGAAATTTTCGTTTTCTTACCCAGATGTAGAATCTTGCATTTCTCTCTATTAAATATCATTATATTGGTTGCTGCTCATTGTTCAAGCTTATCTAGATCCTTCTGAATCCGTTCTCTGCCTTCTCTAGTGCTATCTATCCCTCCTAGATTTGCTTCGTCTGCAAATTTTATTAGTTTACCTTTACTTCCCTTATCTATATCATTTATAAAAATGTTGAACACTAGGGCCAAGACAAAGCCTTGTGGTACCCTTGAAACACTCTTCCAATTGTATTTGCAACCATTTATTACCACTCTTTGAGTATGATCACTGAGCCAGTTATGAATCCACCTAAAGGTAGCCTTGTCAATCCCATACTTGGTCATTTTTTTTTAATAGGGATAGCATGAGATTCTTTATCAAATGCTTTGCTGAAGTCGAGATATACTATATCTACCACATTTCCCTGATCCACCCAGTCAGAGATTCCATCATAGAAGGAAATTAGATTAGTATGGCATGACTTGTTTGCTACAAACCCATGCTGGCTCGGTTAATTACTGTATTCTTATCCAAGTACTTACATACATGCTGCTTCATAATTTGTTCAAAGACCTTTCCTGGTATAGAAGTAAGGCTCAATGGCCTGTAATTTCCTGGCTCCATCTTTTTCGGTTTTTGAAGATAGGGACAACTTTTGCCCTTCTCCAGTCTTCTGGGACTTCTCCTGTTCTCCAGGAATTTTCAAAGATTCTGGCTAGTGGTTCTGCAATTTCCTCTGCTATCTCTTTCAGTACCCTAGGATGTAATTCATCTGGACCAGGAGATTTAAATTCATTTAAATTAGCCAAGTGTTTAGTCACCATCTCCCTGTTTATAGATTTTGTGGATTCTTTTATTCATTTCATAGCACAGTGAAGATCAGTCGATGTTACATTTGCTTTATTAGAGAACACAGATGCAAAATAGGAATTTAAAAGTTTCGGTCTTCTCAACATCATTTTTCATCACTTTACTCTTTTCATCCTGTAAAAATCCTATAGCATCTTTGACTTTTCTTTTGCTTTTGACATACCCCCAAAATCCTTTTTTATTGCTTTTGGTCTCCCTTGCAAGCCTCACTTAATTACTGGATTTAGCTCTTCTAATGCTTGCCCGGCATTCCCTGCAGACAGCATTATATTCTTCTTTAGTTATGCCCCCCTCTTTCCATTTGATATACATTTCTTTTTTACTTTTTAGCCAGTGTTTAAGTTCTGTGTTCATTCATCCTTGTCTCTTTAAATTCTTCCAATTCTTCCTTCTTTTCAGCATTCTTTTCAACCATTTCCTTCCTGTTGGTAAGAATTAGGTCCAAGATGGCGGATGTTCTTTCTTCTACCTATTGAAAGATAAAGTTGTCAGGGAGCGAGGATAAGAATTTTCTGGACCCATTATATTTGCTCTAAGAAAGATTCCCAACAAATATTTGGATAGTTAAAATCTCCCATGATCACTATGTTGTACTTTTTGACAACAAAGACATCTGATGTAAAAAGATGCCTTCAGTATGTCCAGGTGGCCTATAGTAAACACCTACAATAGTGTCCTTTATGTTCTTCTCTCCTTGTATTCTAACCCAAACAGTTTCTACAGAGCTACCATTCTCTGAAGCTTGGATCTCTGTGGAGAGATACGCTTTCCTAGCATACAATGCAACACCTCCTCCCCTCTTGTTAAGCTTGTTTCTAATAAATAATTTGTAGCCTTCAAGGTTTGTATTCCAATCATGTGTATCATCCCACCAAGTTTCAGTGATGCCTATGACACCATATCGCTCTTCCTGTGTTAGCAGCTCCAATTCTCCTTGTTTGTTTCCCATGTTCTGTGCATTTGTATAGACACATTTTAGTTTGTAGCCGGTTTCTCTTGCTCCTCTATTTTCATTCAGAATTTGTTGTCTTTGTTCTTTATTTACACTTCTAATAGCAAGGTTCTCAAAAGCTGCATACTTTTTCCTGGCTGTATATTTCCCATCCCATATTGCTTTAGTTTAAAGCTCTCCTGATGAGTGTAACAAGGCGTCTACTAAATATGTGCTTTCCTGTTTTCGGAAGATGCAACCCATCTTTAGCAAGGAGTCCATCATACAAGTAATTCACTCCATGGTCAAGAAACCCAAAATGTTGCTGACAGCACCATCAACGTAGCCAGTTGTTCACCTGTAGAATCCTGTTCAATTTCCTTGTTCCATGTCCATCCATGGGGAGGATAGATGAGAAGGCAACCTGCGCTCTCAGTTCCTTCACTTTCTGGCCCAGGTCTTAAAAGTCTCTGCATATAGTTTCCAGGTCCTTTTTTGCTGTGTCATTTGTTCCTACGTGTATTAGTGGTCGTGGGTAGTCGTCTGTACCACTGAGTTTGATAGCCTATCAAACACATCTTTGATTTGGGCACAATCCACACCCTTTTCATGGTGCGATGTCCAGTCAGCAGATAGCGGATTCTTTTCCTCTCAGTGGGGAATCCCCCATTACCAGCACTCTTCTTCACCACAGCACTTCTTTTTCTCCCATCAACAGGCTTCTGATTGCTTAGTGGAGTGTTCATTGTGGGCAAAGCAATTTTTTTATGTATATATTCATAGTTGTCCTGCGTGAGAGCCTGATAAAATAGATATTTCTACTTTGTCATTAGCTTCTGCTGGAATATTGAAAGGTTCTTTTGCAACATTCTGAAGAGATTCTTCAGCTCTGTCTAGGAAATCCTCATTTTCTTTGATGATCTTCAATGTAGCTATTCTCTCCTGAAGATTTTGCACCTTTTCCTCTAATAGAGTCACAAACTTGCATTTCTGGCATGTAAAGTTTGTCTTTTCCTCTGGCAAGGCTGTAAACATATAGCACACATTGCAGCTCACCATATAGGTAATCTCTCGATCCAGCTACACCCAAAAATCTTCAGACCCACAGCGGCTCTTCACTCTTCCCAGAATGCATTGGGAATAGGCAAATTACCCTGTTCGAGCTTCAATTCCTGGGTTGACGATTTTTTTCAAGCAGCTTGATCCAGCTACACCCAAAGATCTTAAGACTCACGGCTACTCTTCACTCTTTCCACAATACACCGTAAATAAGCAAATTACCCTCCTCGAGCTTCAATTCCTGGCTTGGAATAAATGAGTAGTGATTTATAAATCAGAAGTGGTCGAAGAATCAGCATTGGTTGAATAATCAGCAGTGGTGTATAATCTCGGCAGTGGTGTATAAATCATCAGTGGTGCAGTGGTGTATAAATCGACAGTGGTGTATAAATCGACAGTGGTGTATAAATCAACAGTGGTGTATAAATCAACAATAGTCTATAAAATCAGCAATGGTTGAATAATCAGCAGTGGTGTATAATCTCGGCAGTGGTGTATAAATCATCAGTGGTGTATAAATCAGCAGTGGTGTATAAATCAGCAGTGGTGTATAAATCAGCAGTGGTGTATAAATCGACAGTGGTGTATAAATCAGCAGTGGTGTATAAATCATCTGTGGTGTATAAATCAACAGTGGTGTATAAATCAACAGTGGTGTATAAATCATCAGTGGTGTATAAATCAGCAGTGGTGTATAAATCGACAGTGGTGTATAAATGATCAGTGGTGTATATGACGCGCCCCCTGGGCCAGTGCTGTAGGGGATACCCGGAGCCGGATCTCGATGGGGGTAGTAGTCCTTGTGGCGGTGACCCGGTCCGTGCCCAGGGTGTCAAACTAAGTGGCAGTCTATGGCAGTAGATGTTAACTTGATTGTCGACTACGCCACCCGTTGAGTGCGGCTTTGAAGCCGCCGCTGCAGAGCAGTCCACTGAGGCCGGTGGTATATGTGCAGCAGTGATGGTATAACCCCCAACGGGAGGGGTATGGCCTCAGGGCAGCAGGTGTAGATGATGGGGGTTGTGATGATGCAGAAAGAAGATTCAGAGTCAGGAGATGCAGTTCAGGGTTTTTACTTACTGGTGTTCTCTTGGTCACTCTGGCCTTGAGTGACCACCCGAGCCGTGCTGCGTCCACCAGGTCCTGGACTCGGCCAACCCCCAGGCAATTCCGGAGCGTGGTCCTGAGCTCCTTTCTGACTCTCCCTTCCTCTGGCCGTTCCCACCAGGGATCCACTTTTGGCCGGCTCCCTCGGGTCTCTTGGTGGTCAAGCCTCCTCTGGGCTCCCTGACCCTATGCTCGGTGTGCCTTTCTAGTGGATTTGGTGAGGGTCGTGGCAGATCCTGACCACGACCTCCGGTTCCTGGCTAAGGTTGGTTTTGGCCTCTGCCAGCTTGGGATCCGGTACCCTTGTCTGCCAACCCTTCACCCTTTTGTCTTTATTCCGGGATCTTGGGGTTCCCTTCTTGTCTCCTCTCTGGGTCCTTCTTTTCTCCTCTCTCCCTCTGCAGGCTCTGCTCTGGAGCTGGGCCCAGCCGGAGCCACAGCTCCCTGTCAGCCCTCCTGGCTGAGCTCCTCTGCTCTGCTCCTCAGGCTAAAGACTCACCCTGTTCTAAGATGGTGCCCACCTTATATACTCCCTCTATGTGTGAGCTCAGGTGACCAGCACCCAATGAGCTCCTATCTTTACCCAGACTACTCCCCCTATCTGCCCCTACACTACTGGGATGTTCCACCCCCCTCCCACTCCAGCCAGGGACAGACGCTGTCGTACCTGCACATATACTGGTGGGAGTACCGTAGTTCTGTCCCCCGGAAATGGGATGTATGTAGTGCATGCAGCCTACTAAGCTCAGTTCCACACTCCATCCTTACCCGGGAGTGGAATACCACACCTCTGGCTTGAGGTGTAATACCCCTGTAGCAGCCGAGCCCTCAGGGTGCTACATATAAATCAGCAGTGGTGTATAAATCAGCAGTGGTGTATAAATCGACAGTGGTGTATAAATCAGCAGTGGTGTATAAATCAGCAGTGGTGTATAAATCAGCAATAGTCTATAAAATCAGCAATGGTTTTACTCACCATGTGACATGTGATGTTTTAATTCACAAATATGCCTAAGTCTTTCTCCAGCAATGACAAAGACTTTGACATATTTGGGAGTTGAAGCATCGCATCACATGCAACAAGGATGAATAAACCACTGCTATTTTTTTTACCACTATACTTTGGAGCACTGCCAATTTTTGGATGATTGATAGGGATTCTTGGTTAAAAATATTTGCTTTCAGACATATTTAGAAGTCGAAACATCACATGTCACATGGATAAATAAACCAATGCTGAATTTTTACCACCATTCTTTGGAAAGCTGTGTTTTTTTGGATTATACACAGGAGGATTTTGAGGTAAGCAGCGGTATTCAAATCTTGTTCATACTTAAAGGAAACCTGACAGCAGAATTGAGACCTATAAATTAATTGAAGGGCTGCTTTTGTCCTTTAATGGTGATTACAGACAATCCCAATTGTGTGGGACAAGTTCACAGTATATTGCGATTCTCACCTTTTCAAAGATAATTTTTCGCACATTCTTGTGAATTGGACTAGTCCAAGATGCGTCCAGATTGAAAGCAGTGCTGTGCTGAGCACTCCCCAGGGTAAGCATGTATGATAGACTGGAGTTTGTGGCTGTTACTGGGGAATAAGTGCACAAACGACAGACTTAACTTACATGCTCTAAGTTGTAATGTTCAGGATTCAGTTTTCTGGGAGGACAGTGTAAGGGCGACTCAGGGATCTGACCACGGCTCAGTGGGCATGATACGGACAGGTTGGATAGGACTGGCCCGCACATAGCAGAAATTTCAGACTAGTCCAATTCACAAGAATATGCGAAGAACAATCTTTGAAAAGGCAAGTACTGCAAAATTCTGTGAATTTGCCCACACAATAGTTTTGCCTGTAATAACCATTTAAAGACAAATGCAACTAGATAATTAGTTTATAGGTTTCAATCCCGCTGTCAGGTTCCCTTTAAGAAAGTATGAACTAGGTTTGATTACCTCTGATCACACAGCTTTCCAAAGTACAGTAGTAAAAAAATCAGCATTGGTTTTTACCCATGTGACATGCAATTTTTCGACCTCTAAGCATGTCTGAGCCTGGAAAGCAGGCAGTCTGATGTACACGCATTGGGAGGCAGTTTCCTTTGTATTGTGTAGTTATGAATAAGTAATTGAGAAACATCTAAAATGCTTTGAAATTACAAATAAAAGACAATAATCTAATGCCAGTAGTCGACAAAACGCAGGCTCTGGTATAAATATTACATTGCTTTACTGCTCTGGTTTAGTGATGCCAGCAGACAACAAATTGCAGACTCCGGTATAAATATTACATGGTTTTACTGCTATGGCTTAGCACAGCTACAAAAAGATCAAATATTAGAGACCGTCTTACAAACTCTTTTCTGTCTTTGAGATATGTGTCACGTTTAGTGTTTCCTATTAAGACACTGCAGTAGTGTTGAGCGAACATGCTCGACACTGCTCGGTACTCGCCCAAGCATCACGCTACTCGGGATGTTCGGCGAGCACCGAGCATTTCCGGGTTACTCGGGCGGGAGCTCGGGTCTCCGCCCTGCATGTTTGGCGCTCTTTACAGAGCCAATGAACATGCAGGGATTGTCAGCCAGTCACTGTAATGCTGCAGTCATGTTGGTTGTGGGCATTACAGTGATTGGCTGGCCGCCCAGCGTCACCTCGAGTATTTAAAACCGGGCGCCGCCATCTTGGACACAGTCGCTCCGGATTAGACAGTGTAGGGACAGCGCTGCTGATTTAGGGAGAGATATAAACTGCAAAATAGTTAGTGTAGGGTCTGTAAAGGCTGCCAGAACAAATAAACAGTCCTTTTCAGGACTAATATCCATCCCAGATACCAGGCAGGCAGGCTGTATAGGAGACACAGTGGTTATACCAGCAAACGCTGCATTACAGTCCTGTGTGCTCCTGTTGCTGAAATTGCTGGACTTAGCACCAGGTGTCGGGGGCCAGGAAAAATCCTTTTTTTTCATCTAAATCCTCCTTTTTTTTCCTCCTTCACACTGTACAAATACCAGTCTTATTAACCTTTTGGTGTGTCGTCCCCCCCCCCCAAAAAAAGCGTGTCTCTGATTTTTCAGACACAAATATAACTGTTGAAAATAGTCTGGTGTAGGCTAGAGAAACAGAAGTGTTGTTTTGCACTTCCACGGTTCAAACCTCTGTATTATCCATTTTGGGTCATTTGTATCTAAAAAAAAAAAACAGTTTGAGTGTGTCGCTCACTGTTCAGCCGCAAATATCTCTATTTAAAAAAGTGTGGTATAGCCCAGTAAATAATAACTGTGGTTTTGCCATCCCACGGTAAAAAATCTCTATTATTCAGCTTTTGGTAGTTTTTTCCGTAAAGAAAAACAGTAGTGTCTCCTGACTGTTGTGACACAAAAATATATCTGTTGAAAATAGTCTTGTGTAGGCCCGACATCCTAGTGTGGTTTCGCAGTTCCACGGGTCAAATCACTGTACTATCCAGTTTTGGGCCTTTGGTATCTAAAAAAAAAGCAGTTTGAGTGTGTCGCTCACTGTTTAGCCGCAAATATCTCTATTTAAAAAAGTGTGGTATACCTCAGTAAACAATAACTGCGGTTTTGCCATCCCACGGTAAAAAATCTCTATTATTCAGCTTTTGGTAGTTTTTTCCGTAAAGATAAACAGTAGTGTCTCCTGACTGTTGTGACACAAAAATATATCTGTTGAAAATAGTCTTGTGTAGGCCCGACATCCCAGTGTGGTTTCGCAGTTCCACGGGTCAAATCGCTGTACTATCCAGTTTTGGGCCTTTGGTATTTAAAAAAAAAGCAGCTTGAGTGTGTCGCTCACTGTTCAGCCGCAAATATCTCTATTTAAAAAAGTGTGGTATACCCCAGTAAACAATAACTGTGGTTTTGCCATCCCACGGTAAAAAATCTCTATTATTCAGCTTTTGGTAGTTTTTTCCGTAAAGAAAAACAGTGGTGTCTCCTGACTGTTGTGACACAAAAATATATCTGTTGAAAATAGTCTTGTGTAGGCCCGACATCCCAGTGTGGTTTCGCAGTTCCACGGGTCAAATCGCTGTACTATCCAGTTTTGGGCCTTTGGTATCTAAAAAAAAAGCAGTTTGAGTGTGTCGCTCACTGTTCAGCCGCAAATATCTCTATTTAATAAAGTGTGATATACCCCAGTAAACAATAACTGTGGTTTTGCCATCCCACGGTAAAAAATCTCTATTATTCAGCTTTTGGTAGTTTTTTCCGTAAAGAAAAACAGTAGTGTCTCCTGACTGTTGTGACACAAAAATATATCTGTTGAAAATAGTCTTGTGTAGGCCTGACATCCCAGTGTGGTTTCGCAGTTCCCTGGGTCAAATCGCTGTACTATCCAGTTTTGGGCCTTTGGTATCTAAAAAAAAAGCAGTTTGAGTGTGTCACTCACTGTTCAGCCGCAAATATCTCTATTTAAAAAAGTGTGGTATACCCCAGTAAACAATAACTGTGGTTTTCCTCTTCCACGGTTCTAATTTACTCTTTATTACCCTTTTTCCATTGATAGTGCAAGTGTAAGCTATTTTACTTCATTTACAATGGGCAAGGCGCGTGGCAAGGGACGTGGAAGTGGACGTTCTGGTGATGGTTCGTGCAGAGGATGGGGCCGTGGCCAAGGTGAAAATGTGCCACAACCAACAGCCACATCTTCTAGCTCCCACTTTTTGACCGAATTACTAGGGAAGCACAGAACAACACCAGTATTGAGAACTGATCAGTGTGAACAGGTTATTAATTGGATAGCAGATAATACTTCCAGTTACCTGGGCATCACCACCTCCGGTCTGTCTTCCACACGGTCAACTCTTAGTAGCCGTGAGTCTCGACCGCATACTCCTCCTTACCCTGATGCTCCTTCCTCCCACCATGCCGAGTGACGTCAGACAGCAAGTGATCCCACACTTGGACACTCTGAAGAGCTGTTCACTGGTCCATTTCCATATTTGGGCCCCTCGCCTGATACGCTTGAAGTGGTGGAAGAGGAGATCCCATGTTGCGATGCCCAAATATTTGAACAGCCACGGCCACAGGAAGTCGACGTTGGCAATCTGTCACAAGAGGTGGACGATGACAAGACACAATTGCCAGGAAGTGAGGAGGAGGATCGTGGTGCGCAGGTGGAAGAGGAGGAGGTGGTGGATGATCTAGTAACTGACCCAACGTGGAAGGAGGACATGTAGAGTGAGGCCAGCAGCACACAGGGGGAGGGAGGCAGAGTACCCCAACAGGCAGGAAGAAGCAGTGTGGTGGCCGCAGACAGAAGGCAGGCAACCGTTCCCCGTAACACCAACACGAGGGACGTTGCCAGTACAAGCGGTAGGTCTTCCAGAGTCTGGAATTTTTTTAAAGACTCTGCTGATAACCCCAAAAAGGCCATATGTTCCACCTGCCATGCCAGCATCAGCAGGGGTGACAAAACTACCAGCCTGACCACCACCAGCATGGTCAGGCACATGGCAGCAAAGCACCCGACTTTGTGGGTTCGAAACCCAGGGTCCACGACCAGTGTCAGCGGGTGTCACCACTGCTTCTTCCACTGTTGTGCGTGCAATAGAACCCCCTGTTGTGTGTGCAAGGCAATCCCCTGTCCATACAGCATGTAAAGATGCCCCCTCCTCTCAGTCTTCACTTGTTATGGCAGTTTCTCAAGAAACAGCATCAACGTCCACATCCACGTCCCACCGCAGCGTTCAATTGTCCATATCCCAGACCTTTGAATGAAAGCAGAAATTCGCAGCTAACGCCCCACAGGCCACAGTCCTAAATTTGCACATTTCACGACTGCTTGCGTTGGAAATGTTGTCTTTTAGGCTGGTGGAGACGGAATCCTTTCGCAATCTTATGGCGGTGGCGGTCCCTCGGTACTCGGTCCCCAGCCGACACTATTTTGACCGGTGTGCCATCCCCGCAGTACACAAGCACGTGTCCCAAAGCATCTGCCGTGCCCTCAACAACGCAGTTACTGGGAGAGTCCACCTGATAACGGACACGTGGACAAGTGCTTGTGGCCAGGGACGGTACATCTCTCTGACGGCACACTGGGTAAACATAGTGGAAGCCAGGACCCAGTCGGACCTTGGGACGGAACACATCCTCCCCACAACGAGGATTGTGGGCCCTATGTCAGTCAGAGTTGCCCCCACAGTGTACAGCTCCTGCGATTCCTCCTCCTCCTCCTCATGTTCAGCCTCCATCTCAGATATCACCACATCAGTTACAAGCTGGAAGCATTGCAGTACTGCCTCCACCAAGCGGCAACAGGCTGTGCTGAAACTCATAAGCTTAGGTGATAAACCTCACACTGCTTGTGAGTTGTGGACAGCTGTGAAAGAGCAGGCAGATCTGTGGCTGAGACCGCTGAACCTACATCCCGGCATGGTCGTGTGTGACAATGGCCGTAACCTGGTGGCGGCTCTGAGGCGAGGTGAGATCATACACGTACCATGCCTGGCTCATATGCTTAACCTCGTGGTTCAGCGGTTTCTTAAATCGTACCCCGAGTTGCCAGATCTGCTCGTGAAAGTACGCCGCCTGTCAGATCATTTTCGCAAGTCGGCTACAGCTTCCGCCGCCCTTGCTGTGTTGCAGCAGCGTTTGCAGCTTCCGGCACACCGACTGGTGTGTGATGTCCCCACACGTTGGAACTCTACCCTCCACATGTTGCAAAGGATTTGGGAGCAGAAGGGAGCAGTTGTGGAGTACCAGCAGCAGCAAGTCCGTCGATATTCAGGTCAGACTCCACACATAAGACCTCAGGAGTGGACCTGGATGTCTGACATATGTACCATCCTGACAAACTTTGAGGAGGCCACCAAGATGGTGAGTGGCGATGACACCATCATTAGTGTCAGCATCCCACTTGTCTGTCTTTTGCAACGCTCTCTGCCGAGAATTAAAGAGGAGGCATTGCAGCGAGAGTATGATGAGATGGATCAAGAAGCCGTAGCGGGCGATTACACACAGCCCAGCCTCATCTCATTCCAATGTGCATTGGGGGACAATGAGGGAGAGGAGGAGGAGGAGGAGGAAGAACAGGAGCTGCTATCATGCGTTGTAGACGGTAGTACCTGTACAAGTGTCATACCGTCGGTTCAGCGTGGGTGGCCTGAGGACAGGGGGGAGGAGAAAGAGGAGGAGGAGAGCATGGTCAGTCGTCATCTTGGTGAGGACATGGAAATCTTGCCCGTTACCAGTCTGGCACGCATGGCTGACTTTATGTTACGCTGCCTTAACCGTGACCCTCGCGTTGTCAAAATGTTGGGTGACAGTCATTACTGGTTGGTGACACTTGTAGACCCCCGCTACAGGAGACTTTCACTCTCTTATTCCTGAAGTGGAGAGGTCTACAAAAATGGGGCAGTACCAGAAGGCCCTTGCTGCAGAACTCTTAAAAAAATTCCCATCTGAACACGCTAGCGGCAGAGGTCACAGCTCGTTGCCCAACCAAGGCGTACAGGCGAGAGAGATGCAACTCCAATCCAGCAGAGGCAGGGGAACACTGTCAACGTTCTGGGACAGTTTTCTGACACCCGCCAAGCTTACAGGCCCTGAGGCGCGGGGTACTCTCACAAGGAGTGGAAAGTTTCAAAAGATGGTGAGGGAGTACCTTGCCGACCGTACCAGCGTCCTCCGTGATTCCTCTGTGCCTTTTAATTATTGGGTATCCAAGCTGGACACTTGGAATGAACTCGCTCTGTACGCCTTGGAGGTCCTGGCCTGCCCTGCCGCTAGCGTGTTATCGGAGCGTGTTTTTAGTGCCGCTGGGGGAATTATAACTGATAAGCGCACTCGCCTGTCAACTGACAATGCTGACAAGCTGACCCTTATCAAAATGAACAAGGGCTGGATTGGGCCAGACTTCTCATCACCACCAAATGACAGCAGAGTAACATAAAGTCAAATCCACTGTGTTATTTCGGGAGGTGTATTCACATGCACCGCTTCACACCCACACATGGGTATACACTTCCTCGTTTCGGCTGTTTTATCTTCTTCTCCTTATCCTCAGCCTCCACCACCACTATACCACCAGGGTGCCAGCATTGCAAGTTCCTCCGTCCTTATTTTTGTCAGCTTTTGCTTGCAAGGCATTAGCAAATACTATGGGACACCCACTCCCCAATAATGGGACTTATGTTTGTAATATGCTGTACTGCATGGCTCTTGTAAGGGGCATTGCAAGTTGCTCCGTCCTAATTTTTGGCAGCTTTTGCTTGCAAGGCATAAGCAAATACTATGGGACACCCACTCCCCAATAATGGGACTTATGTTTGTAATATGCTGTACTGCATGGCTCTTGTAAGGGGCATTGCAAGTTGCTCCATTCTAATTTTTGGCAGCTTTTGCTTGCAAGGCATAAGCAAATACTATGGGACACCCACTCCCCAATAATGGGACTTATGTTTGTAATATGCTGTACTGCATGTGACGCGCCCCCTGGGCAGTGTGTACACGTGTGTGGGATACCCGGTGCCGGGTCTCTGGGGTCTGTAGTCTCTGTGGCGGTGACCCGGTCCCGTGGCTCAGGCTGGTCAAACCAGTGGCAGTCTTTCTTAGGTTTTGAGGTTAATTGTCCGACTGCGCCACCCGTGGATTGCGGTCAGGGAGTACCACCGCTGCGAGGCAGACCGCTGAGGCTGGTGTTGTGTGCGCAGCAGAGAATGGGATAACTCCCCACGGGAGGAGTATAGCCTCAGAGCAGTGAGTGTGGATGATGGGGGTGATGGTGCACGAGCGCAGCAGGAACGACTCAGAGTCTTTGCAGTGCAGTTCAGGGTCTTTACTGATGATTATAAGGTAGACCCTCCCGGGAGTACTGGCTAGCATAAGAGGCCTGGTCAGTCTGTGAGCAAGCAGGATTTCCCCTGGCCAGGTGGAGTTGTAGGCCTCCCCGTCTGTCTGCACTCTTCCTGGCTACCTTGCTGTAAGCGGGTAGAAGTAGCCCACGTCCCTGAGTGTACCGTGTAGTGCTCACCCGTATGGCTGGTGACTTGGGGCCTTCTGTTAGCCTCCGCTCCACGACGGCGGTGCTGGTCCCTTGTTTGTGACTGAGCCTCCGGGCTTCTATGGCCAGAGGACCTGAAATCCCCTGCCGGCTGGTTTCTGCTGCTGGATATATAAGTCCTCACAGCCTCGGACTCCTGTGTCCGGTTCCTATTGTCTTCTGCCAGGGCGAGCTCTGCTCAGCTTCCAGCCCCTGGTCTTTAGCTCCTAGCTCCTACAGAGCTCCTTGCTGTTACTTTCCCTTGCTCTCACTCTGACTCTGACTGTTCTCTGACTCACTCAACCCCGCCCCAGATCCAGTTTATAAGGGCAGAATTCTCCCCTCCCAGGACTGGGGCAGGAGGATGTTGCATGTTTAAGGGATCCTGACCAGGAAACCTCCCACTTGCTCTCCGACGTAATATCTCTATTACTGTGGTGACCAGACCCCTGGGGTGCCACACATGGCTCTTGTAAGGGGCATTGCAGTTCCTCATAATTTTTGGAATGCCTTCCATTCACTGCTTAGGCCAACAGTGCACAGGAGACCCAGTTGCTATAAATGGAAAAAAGGTTTAGTTAACGCCCTCTGACCTCCATGTCATTTCCAAGGGGCATTGGAGTGCCTCTAAATTTTTGGTAGGCATTGCACTCACTGTATGCCCTATAACTGTGTAGCTGAACCACTCCTTTTGTTACAGAAACATATCCTACAAGACATATCTGGTTGACTGGCCTGATATTGATGTGAATGGTCCCTGTTCCTCCTGCTCTTTCTCCTTTGCCACTACCTCATCCATCATTTATCACCTGAAGCTTTGTTTTAACGGGAGTCATAGAACTTGGATAGTAGCAGGAACACATCCAGCAATCCTCGGAGGAGGTAGGATATGCGCCAAAACGCTGACCACCTCAGGCCTAGCCGCTACTACATACATGCGCTTGCATTACAACAAAACAAAGCAGATGCTAACTTCTATCATCCTCATCATGCTCCTCACCTTGGCACTCTCAACTCCCCTGATGGAGAAGCCAGGGCCCACCGGAGGAGTCTGATAGTGGGCTCGGCCAATGCTGCCCTAAAGCAGGCCAGGCTAAGAAAAGTGTGGGAAAGGTTACCGGGACAAATAGGGGTGGCTGGGGACCGAGTATGGACACCCGGCCACCCCCTGGAGGCTGGGGAGCAAGCGGGGACACCCGGCCACCAGGCGGCTGGGGACTGAGTATGGATACCAGGCCGCCGACACAGCCATGGCGTGGTGGCCAGATTCCGCCTCCACATGCCTAAAAGGCCCAAATTTAAAGTGCAAGCAAGCAAACAGTATGGTATTGCAGCCTGGGGGTGGGTGGGTGGCAGGCTGCATACTCGCACTTGCATTGCAAGGAATGGGAGAGGTACAATTGAACACTGCCCTGGGACAAGGACTTGAATGGGGATAGTTGCAAGTCTGCAACGACAGGTGCAAGGTGGGAGGCATCTTCGCATGTACCATGAACAGGGGTTTGGCATGCACACACTACAGCGGAATAGGCTCTCCTTCCCACTAAATGCACTGGGGAGGGCACAGGTAATGTTTTGGTATACGCGCTTAATCTTATGTATAAGGCACACCAGGACAAATAGGGGCGGCTGGGGACTGAGTATGGATACCTCGCTGCCGAAGCAGCCATGAGGTAGTGGCCAGCTTCGGCCTCCCCCAAACTAAAAGGCCCCATTTCAAGTGCAAGCTAGCAGTATGGAATTGCTGTCTGGGGGTGGGTGGGTGGCAGGCTGCACACTTACACTTGCATTAAAAGAAAACATAGCAGATGCTAACTTCTGTCATCATCATCATGCTCCTCACCTTGGCACTCTCAACTCCACCGATGGAGAAGTCAGGGCCCACCGGAGGAGTCTGGTTCTCTGGTGGGCTCGTCCAATGCTGCCTAAAGCAGGCCGGGCTAAGAAAAGTGTGTGGGGGGATGTTCCAAGGAGAAATAGGGGCGGCTGGGGACCGTTTATGGACACCCGGCTGCCCCCAGGCGGCTGGGGACCGTGTGTGGACACCCGGCCGCGGGGCGGCTGGGGACCGAGTATGGACACCTGGCCGCCGGGCAGCTGGGGACTGAGTATGGATTCCAGGCCGCCAACACAGCCATGACGTGGTGGCCAGATTCCGCCTCCACATGCCTAAAAGGCCCAATTTCAAGTTCAAGCAAGCAAGCAGTATGGTATTGCAGCCTGGGGGTGGGTGGGTGGCAGGCTGCATACTTGCACTTGCATTGCAAGGAATGGGGGAGGTACAATTGAACACTGCCCTGGGTCTAGAACTTGCATGGGGATAGTTGCAAGTCTGCATCTTCTGATGCGGCAAGGATCACTTATGATGGGCACACTTTTAGACAGTGACCTGGGAGTCAGAGATGCTTCCAGGGGTCTTCCCCATGCTGTTCCCATGTCTTTTCAGCACTTTATGCATGTGTCACACAGCATATGGCCAGATAAGGTTGTAAAATGTTAAAATGACATTTCCCGGTGAATGCATTTGTCATAGTTGAAAGCAATACAAAAGTGCAAAAACGCATAAAAAATGCTACTTGTGAACATAGCCGAAGGTGTGGAGGAGTATATTTGTTTTTGGTCATTTATTTTAACTTATACACAAGTCTTTTCCCTGGAAAGGATGTTCTTCAACATATTTCACAGGAAAAAAGTTTCACTTTCGTTTTTGAACGTTTTATTGTGAGCCCGTAAAAGTGGCTTAATACCTCTGACCACGTTGTTGACAGCAGTGACCTGGGGGTCAGAAATGCTTCCTGGGGCGATCCCCATGCTGTCCCCATGTCATTTGAGCACTGTCACTATCGTTTTGGGCACTTGTTAGGCTTTTAAAAGACTGCCGGGGGTGCAACCGCAAAAATGCTCGAGTCTCCCATAGACTAACATTGGGCTCGTTGCTCGAGTTGAGCACCCGAGTATCACGGCGAGCTCGGCCCGAGCTTCGAGCACCCGAGCATTTTAGTGCTCGCTCATCACAACACTGCAGCTAGATGATTTTGTTTTTCTAATTAAAATAATTCACTTAAATATCGCAATTTTATTGACTACGTGCTTACAGTAGTTAAAGATGACCCATCATTTACTCATAAAAAATGGAGTTTATTTGTCTTGTAAAAATCTTTGAGCTCCCCTGAATCTACCACTTTTTTTTCTATTTTGCGATGTATGGCTTCATTGCAGAGATATTCACATTTCTTGCTTTTGGAGCGCAATATGTGAAATCTCTGCTTGAACTTCACTTTCTTCCGAATCTTCTCTGGATTTGCGCTTTCACTTCTCCTTCCCAATTCTGGCTCAGTAGCGTCTAAGAGTACTAGACATCTAGGTCAGCAATGCTGTGCAATATTGAAAAAGAAGGAATCAGAGAAGCTCAGGGCTTTTTTTTACAAGTTATTTAACTCATTTTTTAGCAAGTGACAAGAACTTTTTAGAGATTTGTGGATCTTTTGAGATTCAAATTCGCTTGCTTCACCAAATTTTCCCCCAAAATTTGATTTGTGGCAAATACATTCTCGTGAATCTCAATACTGGAAAGCTTTTAATTCCTCAGAAAATACAAGTGGGGAAAAGAGAGAGAGAGAGTGGAACCCACTGACCTTAAGAGCTTACACATACTGTAGTAGGTGCTTCAGTAGGCAAGCAATGCTGATTTTGTTGTTTTAAAGCAGATCAAGATGTTCAGCCACTTTACTACAAAATTGGACAACCACTTTAAGTTGTTCACAGGTGTATGATTTTTAAACTTTTTTTTTCTTAAGAAACAGTATAGTAAAGCTGGTCATATACATGTCATAGCTGAATGTTCGTTTGGCTGAACAGTCTTGCAACTCCCCCATATACATACACCAAAAATATGACACATACACACGTGGTCAAAATTGTTGGTACCCCTCGTTTAATGAAAGAAAATCCCACAATGGTCACAGAAATAACTTGAATCTGACAAAAGTAATAATAAATTAAAAATCTCTGAAAATGAACAAATGAAAGTCAGACATTGCTTTTCAACCCTGCTTCCACAGAAGTTTTAAAAAAATTAAACTCATGAAATAGGCCTGGACAGAAATGATGGTACCCCTGAAAATAATGTGCCAAAAGGGACATGTTAAATCAAGTTGTGTCCACTAATTAGCATCACAGGTGTCTACAATCTTGTAATCAGTCAGTGGGCCTGTATATAGGGCTACAGATACTCACTGTGATGTTTGGTGACATGGTGTGTACAACACTCAACATGGACCAGATGAAGCAAAGGAAAGAGTTGTCTCAGAAGATTAAAAAGAAAATTATAGACAAGCATGTTAAAGGTAAAGGTTAGAAGACTATCTCCAAGCAGCTTGATGTTCCTGTGAGTACAGTTGCACATATTATTCAGAAAATTAACATCCATGGGACTGTAGCCAACCTCCCTGGACGTTGCCGCAGGAGGAAAATTGATGACAAATCAAAGAGACGGATAATATGAATGTTAACAAAAGAGCTCAGGATAACTTCTAAAGAGATTAAAGGTGAACTTCAAGCTCAATGAACATCAGTGTCCGATCGCACCATCCGTCAATGTTTGATTCAAAGTAAACTTCATGGGAGACGACCATTGTTGAAAAAAAAATCATAAAAAAGCCAGACTGGAATTTGCCAAACTACATGTTGACAAGCCACAAAGCCTCTGGGAGAATGTCCTATGGACAGATGAGACAAAAATGGAAGTTTATGGCAAGGCACACCAGCTCTATGTTCACAGATGGAAAAATGAAGCATATCAAGAAAAGATCACTGTCCCTACTGTGAAACATGGTGGAGGCTCTGTTATGTTCTGGGGCTTCTTTGCTGCATCTGTGCAGGGTACAGTGAAATCTCAAGACTATCAAGGTAAAGAGAGAAATGTGCTGCCCAGTGTCAGAAAGCTTGGTCTCAGTCGCAGGTCATGGGTCTTGCAACAGGTTAATGACCCAAAACACACAGCTAAAAACACCCAAGAATGGCTAAAAGGAAAACATTGGACTATTCTGAAGTGGCCTTCTATGAGCCCTGAACTAAATCCTATTGAGCATCTTTGGAAAGAGCTGAAACATGCCGTCTGGAAAAGGCAACTTTCAAACACGAGACAACTGGAGTAGTTTGGTCATGAGGAGTGGGCCAAAATACCTGTCGAGAGGTGCAGAAGTCTCATTGACTTACAGGAATCAATTGATTGCAGTGATTGCCTCAAAAGGTTGTTCAACAAAATTTTAAGTTAAGACAGCTGACACCCTGCAGTATTGGCCCCGGCCGGTCACGATTCCGATCGGGGCCGATCAACCCCTTAAATACCGCTGTCAATCATGACAGCGGTATTTAAGTTTTTACAAGGGGGTCTTGCGATCCCCTTAGTAACCATCGGATCCCCGAGATGAGAATCGCTGGTCCTGATGGTTACCATAGTACCCTGAGATCATGTGATGATCCCAAGGTACGGTGGCCTGTGAAAGCCAGCAATAAGCTGGCTTTCACAGGCACAGTCAGTGACTCAGACAGGACTCACTGACCGATCTCATGCACTGCAGTAGAGAGGTACTGCAGAGTATGAGATCAACATTAAAAGTGAAAATCACACATGTCCCACAGTGGGACTTAGTGAAAAAGTTAAATAAAATATGTAAAAAAGTAAAAAAAAAACACAAAAAGTTCACACAAATCACTAAAATCCGTTTCGCCGCTCAAAACGCAGCGCTTGTGATAAAACAAAAATAAGCAAAAAACGTACACATAATTGGTATCACCGCGTGCAGAATGACCCGCTCTACAAAACTGTTGCGTAAAAAATAAAAAACACACCAAAAATGACACTTTTTCATCATACTGACTCACGAAAAAGTGAATAAAAAGCGATCAAAAAATAAAAAAGTTACAGCTCTCAGAATGCGACGATGCAAAATCAAATTATTTTTTGTAAAATACTGTTTTTAGTGTGTAAAAATATCAAAGCATAAAAAAATATATATAAATCTAATATCGCTGTAATCGTACCGACGCTACGAACAAATCGGTCTCATCACTTTTACTGCACGGTGAACGGCGCAAAAATAAAAAAAATAACAGAAATGCTGGTTTTTGTTTATTCTGTGTCTGAAAAATCTGAATAAACAGCGATCAAAAATTACTATGTGCCCCAAAATGGTTCCAAAAAAATCTGCAACTCGTCCCGCAAAAAATAAGCCATCATTCTGCTCTATTCACCAAAAATTAAAAAAGTTACAGCTCTCAGAATATGGCGACAAAAATACTTTTTATATAAAAAAAGCATTTTTAATGTGTGATAGCCGCAAAACCTAAAAAAACCCATATAAATTTGGTATCGCTGTAATCACACCAACCAGAAGAATAAATCCGCCTTATCATTTATACCGCACGGTGAACTGTGAAAAAATAAAAATAAGAACTATTCTGGTACTGCAGTCTATTTCTTCATTCTGCCTCCAAAAAAATTGGAATAAGGCTCGGCTCACGTTTATCCTGCGCTCTCCGCTGAGTGCTTACGTTGGGGTTTCCATGTAAATTCACCAAAACCGCAATTCAGACAAAAAACCCAGATGGAGCCATTCACTTAAGAGGCCGATGGAGTCCCTTTGGACTGGTCTCTATTCCGGCGGCGTACCATCATTTTAGGCTTTTTTTTCCCACACAAGTGTGGATGACCACAGATCTGTGTGCGCCAAAAAAGATGGAGTCTACCGGAGCAGACGTCAAATGGACTCCAAAGTGTCTCCATCTGCCTCTTTGTGGTGGGTGGTTCTGTTGGGGGTTTCATCTGAATCACATTTTTTGGGGATTTACACGGAAACCCCGACGTAAGTGCTCAGCATAGAACACAAGAATGTGATCCAGCCTTATTCTGGAAGCAAATGAAAATTATGTACCCCAAAATGTTACCACTAAAACCCCTAATTTATACCACACAAAACCAGACCCCCTCACAGGTTCGTCATCTGTCACTGGGACTATAGGGGGTCCTACATTACTGGTAGAACAAAGACTCTGGAAAAGTGACTTGCCTCCCACCCCCTCAAATAAAATCCAGTGAATTCTGCGCTCCCAAATCCAAATGCCCACTCCTTCTGAGCCCCACTGTGCCTAAACCGCAATAAGCGGCCACATGTTTGGCATTATTGTAGCGGGGCGGAACACTTAATTTACAGGGTGTATGTCACCAGGAGAAATGTATGGGGGCGCTACATTTTATGGGGGCACAATGTATGGGCACTAAACTGGCATAAGAATAAAGTCTGGCATAGATGTTACATAATAGTCACTGCAGCAGTAGATGAATTCATTGAGATGTGCAATTTCTACAATGGGGTCACTTTTGGGGGTTTTCTGCTTCTCTGGCACCTTAAGGGCTTCGCAAATGTCACCCACAAACTATTCTACCAAAATCTATGCTCCAAAAGCCAAATAGTGTTTCTTTCTTCTCAGCCCTGACGAGTGGCCTAACACTAGTTTCTGATGACATATGGGGCATCATTGCATTCAGGAGCAATAGCATAAATTATGGGGTCCAAATTCTTCTATTATCCATTGCAAAAATTACAAATTTGGGGCTAAATCTACATTTTTGTGAAAAAAATGAAAATTTTCAGTATGACTACCTAATGTTACCAAATTCTGTGTAGTACTTGTGGGTTCAAAATGCTCACTATATCCCTGGATAAAATCCTTGAGGGGTATAGTTTCCAAAATGGGGCAACTTGTTGGGGTTTTCCACTGTTTAGACACATCAGGGGTTCTCCAAACGCGACATGACACCTGCAGACCATTACATCAAAGTCTGCGTTCCAAACGTCACTCCTTCCTTTTCAAGCCCTGCCGTGCACCCAAACAATAGTTTTCCCCTACATATACGGTATGTCCGTACTCAGGAGCAATTGTACAACAAATTTTGTGGTCCATTTTCTCCTGTTACCCTTGTGAAAATAAAAAAAATTGGGGCTAAAAGTACAAAATTGTGGAAAAAAGTTTGATTTCTTAATTTCAAGGCGCTACGTTATAAATTGTTATGATCTGCAACAAGTACTAAGGAAAGAAAAGGGAAAACTGTCCCTACAGTAAAACTAAGCTGAATCCCTATGATGTAGCGGGCTGCCTGTTCCTAGCGAACAGACCTGCCTTAGTCCTCGGCTAGTCTGAACGAAGACCTATAGCATAAGGGGAGGGGTCCCTAAAAGAACTAAGGACTGGAACAAAAATGGGACACCTCATAAACAGAGAAGTTGTTGCAGAACACAAAAAGACAAACATACAAAAAAGTACTAGAGGTCCCAGAAGGACCAAACGAACTGACAGAGAAAGGCACAGAAGCACCTAGCTAGAGAAACAGTCAAACACTGAAGTCCAGCACAGCCAAAAGAGCGGAGCTGGAATATAAAGGCAGATGGTCACGTGACCACAAAACACAAGATGGAAAAAACAAACAGGAGGGTTCTAACAGTACCCCCTCTTCTATGAGGATGCTCCGGATCCTCCAGGCCAAGGCCTATCCGGAAACCTCTTGTGGAAAGCTTTAACATGCCTAGGAGCAGAGACATCATCCGTCCTTACCCAGGAGTTGTCTTCGGGACCGAAACCCTTCCAGGAAACAAGATACTGTAATCTCCCTTTATGCCATCTAGAATTCAAGATACGAGAAATTTCATATTCGCCGTCTTCCACCACAGGAGGAACTGAGACAGTGGCATCCCTATCTGATACATCAGCCTTTTTTAACAAGGAAACATGAAACACAGTATTAATCTTCCAGGTAGTAGAGACATCCAACCTAACAGCAGACGGGTTAACAACCTGAAGCACTTTAAATGGACCCACAAACTTAGGACCCAGATTTTTAGAGGGAATCCTCAACCGCAGGTTCTTTGAGGACAACCAAACCATGTCACCCATAATAAACAAAACCAACTTCCTACGTTTCCTGTCAAAATATTTCTTGGACTTCTTGTTAGCCTCTTGAAAGTTGCAACGTATATTAGTCCAAACTCTCTCCAAATCACCGGAAAAATTCTCCTCCTCCGGCACCGCCGACCCCAATTTGGAGAACGAACCAAAAGATGGATGTCTCCCAGTACAACAAAAAAAAGGAGAACACCCAGCAGAGGAGGATGTATGATTGTTAAGAGCAAATTCTGCGAGAGGCAGAAACTCAAACCACACCTCTTGATTGTCCGCCACAAAACAACGCAAAAACTGTTCAACATCCTGGTTCTTTCTTTCAGTCTGTCCATTAGACTCAGGATGATACCCAGACGAAAATGAAAAATGGACTCCCAACCTGTCACAAAAAGCACGCCAAAAGCGAGCCACAAACTGAGGTCCTCTATCAGAAACAATATCCGTGGGAACGCCATGGAGCTTGACAATCTCCTTAACAAACGCCTTAGCAAGTGTCTTGGCGCAGGGAAGCTTAATGAATGGAACCAAATGACACATCTTACTAAAACGGTCCACGACCACGCAGATGACAGTAAAACCCTCGGAAACAGGAAGATCAGTAATAAAATCCATTGTGAGATGCGTCCAAGGAGCACTAGGAACCGCCAGAGGGCAAAGCAACCCCGCAGCAGGAGTATGTGAAGCCTTTGACCTAGCACACACAGTACATTGACGCACTCACTTGATGACTTCCTTCTGCCATCCAGGTCACCAAAAACTGCGACTGATAAGTCTCTTAGTCTCCGAAATTCCTGAATGACCTGCCAACCGAGACTCATGACACTCCACAAACAAATCTCTCCTAAAGGCTCTAGGCACGAACAATCTCCCATGGGGAGTGTTAGATGGAGCATCATCTTGAGCTTTCAGAATCCCATTCTCCAAAACGGAGTCCAATGCCGCCACCACAACTCCTTTCTGTAAAATGCTCTCCTCCTCCTCGGCACCGACCATAGGAGAGAAGCCGCGAGATAAAGCATCGGCTTTAACATTCTTAGTACCAGGGATATAGTAGGTAACAGAAAAATGAAACCGAGAAAAAAAAGGTGCCCACCTAGCTTGACGGGCATTCAAGCGCTTGGCAGCATCCAGATAGATCAAATGCTTATGATCTGTAAAAACCTAAATAGGAAATCTAGCGCCTTCCAAAAAATGATGCCATTGTTCAAACGCGAGTTTAATAGCCAGCAACTCCCGATTTCCAACATCATAATTCAGTTCGGTTTCCGAAAACGTTTTCGAAAAGAAGGCACAAGGATGTACTCCATCCTTATTCTCCTGAGACAAAACTGCTCCGACCCCCACCGATGAAGCATCGACCTCGACCAAAAAAGGCTTGGTCTCATCAGGCTGCATAAGGATAGGGGCAGAACTGAACCTCTCTTTGAGATACTCAAACGCTTCAATGGCCTCAGTAGTCCACTGGACCATATTCGCACCTTTCCTGGTGAGATCGGTCAGAGGCTTAACAATTACAGAAAAATTCTTAATGAATTTCCTGTAATAATTGGCAAAACTCCAAAATCTCAGTATAGATTTCAAACCAATAGGCCTAGGCCATTCCTGCACAGCCTGAACCTTCACCAGGTCCAGCTCAAAGCCCTCGCTTGAGACAATGTAGCCCAAAAAACTAATTTTCTGCACAGCAAACTCACATTTCTCCAGCTTAGCAAAGAGTGAATTATCACTCAATAACTCCAAAACTTCACGTACACTCTGCCAATGGGACTCCAGATCTGGCGAATAAATCAAAACATCATCCAAATACACAACCACATTCTTATCAATCAAAGGTCTCAGGATGTCATTAATAAGGTTCTGAAAAAATGCAGGTGCATTGGTAAGACCAAAAGGCATCACCAGATTCTCAAAATGACTTACCGGAGTGTTAAAAGCAGTTTTCCATTCATCACCCTCCTTCACTCGTTACAAATTGTATGCCCCCCGAGATCAATTTTAGAGAACCACTTGGCCCCCACTAACTGGTTAAACAAGTCAGGAATTAAGGCAATGGGTAGGAATGGTGTACGGTAATCTTATTAATTTCACAAAAATCCAGAAATGGACGTAAACCCCCGTCCTTTTTGTTTAACAAAGAAAAATCCAACTGCCACAGGCGACTTAGAAGGTCTAATGTGACCAACAGCCAGGCTAGTCTGCATGTACTCTTCCAAGGCCTTTCTTTCAGGGATAGTCAGATTAAACAAGCGACTCTTGGGAAAAGTAGCTCCAATAACAAACTCAATGGCGCAATCATAATCCCTATGAGGAGGTAAAACTTGCGACTTCTGCTCTGAAAAAACCCTCCAAAAATCTTGAATAGGTACAGGTAATTCCCCTTTTTCCACAGCCGCAATGCGACCATTACAATATTTATCATAGCACTTCGGACTCCAAGACTTAATCACATTAGTAGACCAGTCCAGCAAAGGATTGTGCAGTTTTAACCAAGGCAATCCTAGAATGACCAGAGAGGGTAAATTATCTAATACAACCAAGTCCAAAATTTCTTGGTGAACTCCATTGATAGTGAGGGGAAATGCAGCAACCTTGTGAGTAATACATTTCAAGGGAGTGTTATCAATTGCAATCACAGAAATAGGTGATGACAAAGGTTTGGATTTCAATTTAAGGTTTTCCAAAAACCCTTAATCAATCACATTAACTGTTGAACAACAATCCACAAATACCTGAAATTCAATCAAATTTTCCTGCAAAGTAGTACTCCCAGAAAGAAATACTCATGCAGAGCGTAAACAAGTTATACGGGCGTAACGGACCTTTTTTTTTTTTTTACTTAAACGAAGCTCACAATACTTAATCAAATGGTCTGCTTTACCACAATAAAGACACAATCCCTCAGTCCTGAGAGGGGAGCGACTTTGCCCCAACCTCCATCGGTTCTCCCCCGTCAGAGCAGATTTTCTGGGGACTAGGACCTGGCATTACAGGAGTCTTTACCTCATTCTGTCTAAATCTCAGTCTCCTATCCACACGAACAGCTAATTGCATGGCATCCTGCAGAGTCTCAGGTGCGGGGAATGCAATTAGCAAATCCTTAACCCTTTCACTCAGACCAGAAAGAAATAGACATTTCAGGGCAGGATCATTCCATTTGACTTCTGAAGCCCATCTCCTGAAGTGTGTGCAATAATTTTCAACATCACCTGACCCCTGATTCAAACGCCTGAGTTCTGCCTCAGCAGATGAGATTCGATCAGGATCGTCATATAATATCCCCATAGCAGAAAAAAATTATTCTACAGACCTTAAACATGGATCATTAGGTTGGAGAGAAAAGGCCCACCCCTGTGGTTCTTTGTGCAAAAGTGACATAATAAAACCAATGCGCTGTGATTCATTCCCAGAGGACCTTGGTCTCAAACGAAAATATAGCAAGCAAGCATTTTTAAAGGAAAAAAAATCTTTACCATAAAAAACATCAGGCAGTCCTACATTGGGTTCCACAAAATGCGCTTCAGAGCAGCTACTTACGTGTTGCTGGAACTTGGCTACCTCCAGAGACAATCCCTGCAGGCGTTGAGCCAAATACTGGACGGAAACCATACTGATCCCCGAATATCTTTCCTTTTAGTTTTTTTGGGCTGGACTTACTGTTATGATCTGCAACAAGTACTAAGGAAAGAAAAGGGAAAACTGTCCCTACAGTAAAACTAAGCTGAATCTCTACGATGTAGCGGGCTGCCTGCTCCTAGCTAACAGACCCGCCTTAGTTCTCAGCTAGTCTGAACGAAGACCTATAGCATAAGGGGAAGGGTCCCTAAAAGAACTAAGGACTGGTACAAAAATGGGACACCTCCTAAACAGAGAAGTTGTTGCAGAACACAAAAAGACAAACATACAAAAAAGTACTAGAGGTCCCAGAAGGACCAAACGAACTGACAGAGAAAGGCACAGAAGCACCTAGCTAGAGAAACAGTCAAACACTGAAGTCCAGCACAGCCAAAAGGGCGGAGCTGGAATATAAAGGCAGATGGTCACGTGACCGCAAAACACAAGATGGAAAAAACAAACAGGAGGGTTCTAACATAAACTTCTATGCACAACGAGTGGTATGGGACAAGTTCTCCTGTTACCCTTATGAAAATGCAAAATTGGGTACTGAAAAACATTTTTATGGGAAAAATGTGAAAATTTTATCTTTATGGCTCAATGTTATTATCTTCTGTGAAGCCCCTGGGGGTTCAAGGTGTTCACCACACATCTAGATAAGTTCCCTAATGGGTCTACTTTCCAAAATGGTGTCACTTGTGGGGGTTTCCACTATTTAGGCACATCAGAGGCTCCCCAAACAAGACATGGCGTCCGCTAATTATTCAAGCAAATTTTACATTCAAAAAGTCAAATGGTGCTCCTTCCTTTCCGAACCCTGCCATGCACCCAGACAGTGGCTTTCCCCCCCATATGGTGTATCGGCTTACTCAGGAGGAATTGCACAACAAATCTTGTGGTCCATTTTCTCTCTTTACCCTTATGAAAATGCAAAATTGGGTGCTGAAAAACATTTTTATGGGAAAAATGTGAAAATGTTATCTTTATTGCACTATCCAAGTGCACCCCCTGGGAACAGACACTCTAGTTTACAATGCCCGCACTGATGGGCCTGGCTGCACCCTGGAATAAAAGTGTGCATTGTAAACTAGAGTGTCTGTTCCCAGGGGGTGCACTTGGATAGTACCGGGCAGCCCGCCTAGTCTAATAGTATGGGCGTAACTAATAAGCTGTAAGCCGGATACTGTGCACTACCCTAGTTTGAACAGCACCCTATACAAGCCTTTTTTTGTGCAATTTAAATACTAAGCAGTCACCCCCACCATGAAATGGTAGGTTGTGAGTGATTGTCTCATCAGTATTTTGCACTTGTGTAGCCGCCATCTTTATGTGGGTCTGCTGCATCCTGGTAGTGCATTTGGCTTTGAAGATCTGGGCAGGTAAACATTGCTGCCCTTTTTTTGCAGTTTTTTCTTGAATTTTTGGGGGAATTTTAATTCTTCTTAGTGTGGCTTTGCTGTTAGTAAATAGTGTACATAGTATAGAGGCAAGCCCTTGGTTTAGCTAGGTAGATTGGATTTCCAGGTTTCTTTTATTGGATGGTTGCTACTCTGTGCTAGTCACTACCATGTGGCTAATAGTACCATAATATTTGTCCAGCAGGAGGCACCAAGGGCGTAACAACGGTGGTCGCTGAGGTTATGATCATAATCAGAGTGCCGGGGAATCGACTGATGGAAAACATCATGGAAAAAAGGCAGACACACTTACCAACACCAGGTCACAATACTAATGTGTAACGGGCAGGGTGGCTGTAGCCAAAGGTCACATTCACGGCCCACCACGCTACAGCAAAATGGGGATCCGAGCTGACTGTGTGTGCTGGTACCTTAGCGATATGCCACTGCAGACCGCATGCTGTAGCTTGGCTTGGCAGGCCAGGATCCCATGAGGTAGAAATTAATGAAGGAGACCAGAGTCCAAAAATAAAATTTTCTTTACTGAACAAATTGATGAGAAGTAGGCATGACGCTTGCAGAATACATTAACAATCCAAAGGCAGGAACTTCACGGTTACAAGTGGTGGCACATTACTACTGTTACATGTTACAATAGACCAGCAAACCATTATGGGAATCTCCATCTTCCCTACTATTCTCAAAGTCCATTTGATGAGGGCCACACACTCCTTGGTGGGCCACTGCATCTTCAGTTCCCCGTAGGAGAACACGTGTTCCAGCCTGGCCATCTTCTCCTCTTTGACCCTCACGTCTGGCTATACTTTAGCTTCTTATCTAGTATAGATAACGGTTGCTGTAGGCCTCACTTGCCTGAGATAAGGAATCCTTCTGCCACTTTCCTTGTTTAGGCTATGCTCACATGTTCTGTAGTGGTAAGGTAGAACGGTTCCAGCAGCAATCCATTGGCAAAAAGTTGTGCGGACAAAACTTTTTAGTCCATTTTCCAATAACTGATATCGGCTGTATTTGTTTTTTTTAACATTGAAGTCTGTGGAAAATGGATCAGTTAATTAGCTATTTTCTTTCATTTTTAACAGATCTGTTTTTTTCATACTGGATCCAGTGAGTAAAAAACGGGAAACGGATCCGTTACAAATTGCAATCTGTTCCGGTGAGCCTTGACATAGGTCATCTTGATTAAATGCACAGGCCGCGTGCAGAGAATGGCAAGTATTGCTGGTTGCTATGGACAATAGCTGTTTTGTTTCACTGAGCTTACGGAAACTAAGGTGTGTCCTGTGATTAGCATCATAGGTGACTATAAACTTAGCGCATTATCGCTATGTCATCTACAGCTGGGTACAAACATTTTGCATCAGCAGAAAGGCTGCTATCCAGGCGTCACAGGGAATGTGATCTACAGACCCCTCACAATCCTGATGAACTAAGTGTTTGTATATCAAAATGACAAGGAACATAACTCCTCATAAAGTATCGCTATGCTAATTGTAAGGTTTTGCTACTGTAGGATTAATAGCTCTAAGGATTAACATTTTTGTGTCCTGTTTTTCTTGGCCATGACAGGGCATGTCCCTGTGCTGAGATAATCTTATATAAAATTATAAAAAAATATAAACATTTCACTGCCTGTTTTTTAAACAATGTTTCACTTCAAAGAAAGAATCAGCTGTGATCCCTGCTGTAATGTCTGTATACTCTATTGCTTCCTCCCCTGCCCAGGAGCTGTGGAATGATCAGACCATGTTCCTGCACTGTCAGACACGGCCATTACACAGTACACAGCAGGGGCACATTTATAAGATTATCTCAGCACAGGAACATTTTATTTAAATACATTCAATTGTGGTAATTATTATTATTCCAAGATCTATTGATTACAATGAACTTTTGTTCATGGAAAAACCCCTTTAAGGAATTATACATAGGACAATACATATATCTTTGTCATACCCATTTGATAAAGACACGCAATGTATGGTGACTATTTAGTGCACACCTTCTTATGTCCAGTCTTTTGTGTATTTAATACTTGGTGATTACACTTTCATAGCTGACCTTGTTATTGGACCTTGCTTTATCTTTGGGTAATTCTATTTTTTTAGGGCTTGACGACGTTGAACAGGGGCCCCATTTTTTATTAGGTTATCTTCAGAGTGCCACCCTCCGCAGTGAAGCTGCTGGCGTTTAGTGATGCTGCTGGTGCCTAGTCGAGGAACAAGTGAGTACCTCTGCAAAAAACCCAGGAAGTGAAACCAGAAGAGAAAATGAGAAAACCCCTGAAAAGATAGCAACACTACTGCTAGCACCACTCACCACCAAGCACATATGGAACTGCAAACTGCAATAAACAGCAAAGGACTAAGCAGGGAGCAAAGCTAAATAGCCCACCTAAAGATCAGGTGTTGATTAGCTCCCAATCATCCCCAAAAAGCTGCTCCCTGCTAGTTTCAGAAGCAGACTGAACATAATCCCACCACTGCTGAGTACCAGACACAACAGCGTCCTGAGTCCTCACACATCTCACAACACCAGAACGTGATGCTCCACAAGAAAGGGACTGTTTTCCTGCACACATAGTAACTCCGCCCCCCAGGGTCAGCAAAATGGCGGCGCTTGAGACCGAAGTAGCGTAGCACCAGGCCTGCTCCATTCTCAGGTGGGAGCACAGAACCATGATTTGTAACAATATCCCCTATGCACCTGGACCTTACCTTATACCTACTAACCCTAGTAATAAATCTCTATATATGTGTTATGACTGCACAAGCACAAGCACACGAGTAGCAAACAAACCTGGGGGGCAAAAACCTGAACCTAACAGATCCCTGTTCAGACTGGTAAAAGCCCTACTCTGTCTTGGGTCTGTCCCTACCTTACCACGGAGGTTGACACCCTAAGATAACACAATGGTGCCCCCACTCGATGGCGGATCACCCTGAATGACCCTAACAGCTCCTAGAATAGCTATGCCTATGTAGCAACTCACTAGGCAAAATAGGTTACACACTAAAAAAATGCAACTGACCCTGTCGGTTCCTGTACAAACTAGATATCTTGATTCTGCAGTCCCTAGTGGAGCCTGCGGGTGCAGAGATAAACCTAACCACAAAGTAGAAGATGGCAACTCTGGCCTAAACTAGCTAAAAGGCCACCAAGTTGCTTCACTTTCCTCCTTAAGAACCGGAGGACAGAGCAGAGTGGGAGTTACCTACAGGAAGAGAAGTGTGTGGAACAAAGAAAAGATCTCAGAGTGAGTAAAGTAAATAACGAAATACCAAAAAAAGAATAAAGCAAGTACTGTTAACAAATATACAACCTATTTACTAAAGATAAGCAGAAGATAGGTGCAAAGTATAGCAAAGAAACAGCAAAGTGAAAATTCTCAGCTGGAATCTCACAGACTGGCTCCAAACATCAACAGAATGTTAGAAGATCAAAATGAAACTATCACCAGCAGGAAACACCAGCAGGGAGACAGAATATAAAGCTGCACCCAGCAGGTGATAGGCAGATAAATGAAAAGACCTGTGTTAAACTAGACAGACTGCAACCAGAATAGCAGAACCCAAATACCCAGAGTAAAGGTATATCTCCTGTGGCTTGACAGAATGAGAAGCAGAACACAAACTCAAGGAATCAAATCCAGGAGCATGACAATATGTATATCTAAGTTTTTTTTTGTTTGTGGTTCAGTTAAGTGTTTTTTATTGTACAAATAATAAAATTGTGATTTTAGAGAATTTTTAAGTTAGTCCTATTTTGGTGGATTCTCTTGCAGACATATATATTTGTTAGCCTTTAATGGAAGACAATTATAAGTGGAAGACATTATAAGTTTATAGGGGCAAGAATGGCGGATATTATAAGTGTATGAGGTACAGAATTGATGACATTAGGTCCATAATTGGGTGATATTATTAGTTTATGGTGTCAGAATTGGGTGCTGTCAGGTTTTCCCACAGCTACAACATCAGGGAGATCACGCAATATCTCATCGTGCTGTCACTGTGTCACGAATTTCGTTCGGAATCGCGAGCATACGATCCAGACTACTCTCTACTTAGGTATCGGCAAGTGACCAGTGACCGTATGGCGTCACACCTCGGGATTCCAACGCATGGAATACGTGTTTACGCCCTCTGTACGGTCACTGTCAGCTTTACAATAGCCCGATTATTAATATTATTCGCTGCCACCACCATCCAGCTTTGAAATATAATACAGGCCTGGGCGGACGCCTGCATTCTGGTAGCGTATGGCCTTGGGGGAGGGAAATATTACAGGACAAAAGAAACAAAATTTAATAGTTCTATGTTTAATCCAAAAGGGAGGCAGTGTTTAGGAAAAATATATACAAGGATTTTACAAAAGAGACATTAAAATACCTAAGCAGTTATATAAAATAATAAGGATTAAGGAAGAAATTTACTATACGATCGCTGAGATGATTCAATATAGGTGGAGGAGGGGCTCCCCGATTTGATTAGACTGTTATCGAACAGGATCCGTTGCTTATAGTCCTTATATCCCTCTGACAATGAATGAATGAATCTCCAACCTCAGCAAACTATTTTATGCTGAAGGGAGAGATCTGCCCACACCTCTCCTGTGCCGACATCATGTGGGGTCGGCTCCACCCTTCATGTTTGTATTAAAAATCTGTTTTTTGGGATAACTTATCGCTGGTTGATCCCAGAAGCCCAAAAGTGGTGCCATAATTTCTATTATGATTTTACCTTCATTTAGAGACCACACATTGCGCTGTTGCTGTCTGCTCTTCTGGTGCTTTTGCGCTACAGCTCCACGGAGAGGTTTTCAGCTACGAAAAATGAGCATATCGCTCCTCGGCTGACCCTGCCCCTAAAAATATAGGTCCCATTATGATCAGAATTATGGAACTTCAGTTATTCCATATTTCGTATTGGTGCCGGCGAGACTAGAGGTTTCCCTTTGAAGCTCAGGAAGCAGTATCAACAGCTAAACGCAAACTACTGCAAGCCTGCGTCTAATCACCCCCTGCGTCTGCCAGGGAGAAAGATGCTCGCATTTTAATTAGGCTGGTGGCACCTATCTTTCCAGCCTTTGTGTACAAGGCCTTACTCATAAGTGTGCTAATTGGGGTTTTGTGCTTAGATTTACATGGAGATAGCTCTTGTACTGACAAGTGGTCGATTGCTAGCACTTGTCTTGGGACAAAGGGTGGAAGGGAGGGGTGAGGGGCTACAGGGAAAGAAAGAAAGAAAGAAAGAAAGAAAGAAAGAAAGAATGAATATTTTAATACTTCTCTGACACAATATTTCTCTGACAGGTGCATTATAAGTTAATGGTGGCCAGAGTGGAGGGACATTATAAGTGGATGAGCCTCAGAATAGGGGACATTATAAGTGTATGGGGTCAAGAATGGGGACATTATCATTATATAAGAGCCAGAATGGATGACATTACAAGTGTGTAGGGACAGAATGGGGGATATTACAAGTGTGTAGGGCCAGAATGGGGAACATTACTAGTGTACGGGGATATAAATTGGGGAATATCATCAGTTTAAGGGGCCACAATGGGGGAAATTATTCGTTTATGGGGTCACATTAATAATGTCTGCCATTGTTGCCTCACACACTAGTAATACCCCAAATTGTCGACCTATAACTTAAGAATGTATGCGACCACAATTAAGGTCATTACAACTGTAGCAGGGCATAAAAGGTGTATGCTATTACTGTTTGGGGGCAGAAAAGGTGTATGTTACTACTGTATGAGTGCCACTGGTAGGGTCGTTACTGGTGTATTTGGGTGCAAAGATAAATGTGGCACCCCAGGGGTCTGGTTTTCCACAGTAACAGCAATGTTATGTCTGAGAGCAGGTGGGAGGTCTCTTGGTCAGGGATCCTATGCATGCCACACCTCCTGCCCAGTCCTGGGAGGGGAAGAACTTCCCCTATATAAACCTAGGGCTGAGGCAGGGTGAGTGAGTAGAGAAGAAGCAGAGAAAAGAAGCAAATATAGGAAGAAACAACAGGAGCTCTGTGGGAGCAGTGTTACAAGGAGTCAGGGGCTGGCAGCTGCAGAGCTCGCCCTGACTGAGAAGTTATCACCGGACCCGGAGTCCGAGGCTGTGGGGACTAACTCCTATCCAGCAGCAGAAACCGACCGGCAGGGGATTGCAGGTCCTCTGGCCCAGAAACCCGAAGGCCCCGAGTCACCGGCCATACGGGTGAGCACCACACGGTACACTCAGGGACGTGGGCTACTTATACCCGCCTCTAGCAAGGTAGCCAGAAGAGTATCGTTAGTTTGGGAGGCCTACAACTCCGCCTGGCCAGGGGAGATCCCATCTGCTCAAGGACTGACCAGGCCCCAATCGCTAGCCAGTACTCCGGGAGGGTCTATCTTTGTCACCAGTAAAGACCCTGAACTACACAGTACCGTCTCCGAGTGGTTCCTGCTACCCCCATCATCCACGTCGGCTGCCCTGAGGCCATACCCCTCCCGTTGGGGGTTATACTATCACGCTGCACAATCCTACCACCGGCCTCAGCGGTCTGCCCTGCAGCAGCAGCTCCTTAGCTGTACTCAACGGGTGGCGTAGTCATCCAACATCTACTGCTAATACAGCGCCACTTAGTCTGACTCCCTGGGCACGGACCGGATCACCGCCACGAGACTACAACCCTCAACAGATCCGGCTCCGGGTAAGCTCCCGCGTGCGCAACGCAGCGCGACACAGGCCCAGGGGCGCGTCAACTTTTGGCGTAGTCGGCAGGATCTCGTGCCCGCAACCACCGGGTACTGCGTGCCTGAAAAAGACTGTGAAAACTTACCCGTGGTGAAGATTCCCGCCATCCGGCGCCATCTTCCGCTTTCTTCCCGCCATCGGTGGAGTTTTCCCGCCATCCGGCGCCATCTTCGGCCTTCTTCCCGCCATCCGTGGAGTTTTCCCGCCATTGGACGCCATCTTGAGGACGCCGCGCGGGAAGAAGAGGGGCGTGGACTCCGAAAACGCGCGAGAACTGAAGCCCCGCCTCACGTCCGGACGTTGCGTAAGGTCCTGGAAGGAGCCCAGCAGACGCCGACGTCACAGGAGCGCGACGGAAGGTCCTCAACCCTGACGATCCACTGCGGAGCCGCGGCCTACGGAAGAGGATCATCGCAAGGTAGGCCACGGTCCACTAGGGGGGAGAAGGATGTCGGATACGGAGGAGAGCTTCACCGCTCCAACCCCCGCCAGCGCCACCGCTGTTGCGGTCATGCCTTTCACCATGCCCTATATCCCGGGGGCAGCCTGGCTACCCCAGTACTCAGGGGAGTCACATACCCTGCAGGACTTTAGAGAAAAACTGGATAACCTCTTCCAGGTGTACCCCCTCACAGAAGAGCAAAAAGTAAGCATCCTGGTGGCCCAATTAACCGGGGCAGCCCAAAGGGAGGTAAAGTCCTGGCCACCTGGGGGGAGGACTGTCGCAGGGATACTAACCCGGCTGAGGGACACCTTTGATACCCGCACCTCAGCCGAGATCAAGCTTAGATTCTACGGGTGCAAACAGCGGGCACATGAGAGTATAAGGGACTATGCCCTGAACCTACAAGAGGCCCTGAGAGCCATTAAGCAGACCGACCCTGACGGCGTGGGAGACGAGGACAGGCTGTTAACTGAACAATTTATAGAGGGTTTATATTGCAATGCCCACCGAACCCAGTTGCGGGCAATGGCCTTACAGGACCCTCATCTGGGATTTGCACAGTTCAAGGACAGAGCCATCCGGGTGCTCCGAGAACCGGCACCAGGTGGCGTTGTGACCCACAGACGCCCCACTACCACCTACCACCAGGAGGCGGCGCCCTTGTCGGCAGGGCCTGTGGGAGCTGATGCGCAGGCTTTGAACAATGACTCGGCTCCAGACCTGCACCATCAGGTCCAAGAGCTAGCTAAAAGCGTTGCTGCGCTAACCCGAACTGTGCAGTCTTTACAGGTTTCCACTCCAGGGAAGATCCAGCTGGCATCCGGACCGGAGGACATCCCGTGGCGTCGACCAAGGAGGACCCCACCGGCCAGAGGAAGACCCAGCGACCGATACAACGAGGACGGACGACCCATCTGCCGCCGCTGTAATCAACCCGGACATATGGCAAGGTACTGTCCTTTAAACTGGCACAACCTAGGGTAGAGGGCCAACCCCTAGGAAAAAGATCATCAGGCCCATCAAACTGGCGCGACAAATATGTGGGAGGACGTCCAGTCTTGCCTGTGGTACTGGATGGCATTCCTATGAGTGCCCTACTGGACACCGGGTCACAGGTCACCACCATCCCGTACGTGCTCTTCAAGCAGTACTGGAATGACTCGGATATTACCCGCTACCCTGACGACGACTTGAGTATCATCGCCAGCAATGGTCAGCCCGTGCCACAGATCGGATTTAAAGAGGTGACCATTAAAATTGGTAGAGTTGAACTGGCAGCACAGGGACTGATCATTGTAGACATTGACAAACACGAGAGTCACCCAAAGATAACTCTAGGAACTAATGTAATTGAAAATTGTCTTGCAGAGGTGATTTTCCTTTTACAGCAGGTTGCCAAGAACGCCAGCTCCGGCGAGCAGCGAGTGCTCCAAAAAGAGATCCGGGCACTGATGCGATGGCAACAGGTGGAACTCTCCGGCGGTGAGATTGGTAGCGTGAGGATGTGTGACCCTTTCCCTATTGCCATGCCCCCAAAAAGTGAAATGATGATTTGGTGCCGGGCAGCTATTGGTCTGAGAGGTAGAGATTACCAGGCAATGGTAGAACCAGTTTACTCAGACAGTAGGCCCACCATCTTGACAGCACGGGGGGTGGTTAATGTACGCCATGGGAGGGTGCCCGTTCGCATAATCAATATCGGGAAGAGGGAAGTGTACCTGCCCCGGTATGCCACGCTAGCCAAATTATATACCATTAACCAAAATGCTATACAATCTGTGGAACCCTTGCCTCCATCTCACCCGGAGGAAGGTAACGGCTCTAAGAAAACAATGGAGGACTGGTGTCAGCAACTACATTTGGGTACTGACTCCACTCCCTCACATCAGAAACAGCGAGTCTATCGGGTGGTTCAAGAGTACGAGAGAGTGTTTAGTAAACACCCGTTAGACTTCGGGCGAGTCAAGGGGGTAGAACACCACATCCCCACGGGAGACCATCCTCCCATAAAAGAGAGGTATCGACCCGTACCCCCTGCACACTACCAACACGCCAAGGGGATGCTTAGAGACATGAAGGAGGCTGGGGTGATCAGGGATAGCTGTAGCCCCTGGGCAGCTCCACTAGTCTTAGTCAAAAAGAAAGACAACACCATGAGGATGTGTGTAGATTACCGGAAAATCAACCGTATCACACACAAGGATGCGTACCCCTTACCAAGGATAGAGGAGTCTTTGGCTGCTTTAAGATCTGCTAACTTCTTCTCTACCTTGGATCTCACTAGTGGGTACTGGCAGGTTCCTGTAGCAGATGCGGACCGGGAGAAGACCGCATTCACCACCCCGATGGGACTTAGCGAGTTTACCTGCATGCCGTTCGGACTCTGCAACGCACCAGGAACCTTCCAACGATTAATGGAGTGCTGTCTGGGCCATAGAAACTTCGAGACGGTCCTGTTGTACCTGGACGATGTCATCGTATATTCTAAGACTTATGAGGACCACCTGAAACACCTGGCGGAAGTGTTCGAAGCTCTGGCAAGCTACGGCCTAAAGGTGAAACCCTCCAAGTGTCACCTCCTGAAACCAAAGGTGCAGTACCTGGGACACGTGGTGAGCGCTGACGGAGTGGCTCCCGACCCTGATAAGATCACCGCAATTAAGGAATGGCCAAGTCCCTCCAGTGTAAAGGAAGTGCGGCAGTTCCTCGGGTTGGTAGGCTACTACCGCAGGTTCATCCCCGGTTTCACCAAAAAGGCAGCTCCTATGCAGGACCTCCTGATAGGCCAGTCCCAGAAGGCCAAGAACCAGAAGCCGCCCTTCAGATGGGAGAAGTTGGAAGAGGAGTCCTTCCGCCAGCTGAAGATGGCCCTCACGGGGGATGAAATCCTGGCGTACCCGGATTACAGCCAGCCCTTTATCCTCTACACCGACGCAAGTAACATCGGGCTAGGAGCCGTGCTGTCCCAGATCCAGCAGGGGAAAGAACGAGTAATCGCTTACGCCAGCCGAAAACTGCGACCCACCGAGAGAAACCCTGAGAATTACAGCTCATTTAAGCTAGAGTTCCTGGCAGTGGTGTGGGCAGTCACCGAACGCTTTAAGCACTACCTCGCTTCTTCCCGGTTCGTCGTGTACACGGATAACAACCCGTTGACACACCTGGACACAGCAAGACTCGGTGCCCTAGAGCAGAGATGGATGGCCCGTCTGTCCAACTACGAGTTCACAATCAAATACCGGGCAGGACGCTCCAATACCAACGCGGACGCCCTGTCCAGGATGCCAAACCTACCGGACGTAGGAGAAGATCCAGAGGGACTGGAAGAAGTCGAACTCCCTGCGTTCCACCGGCATGGGACTATCCAGTATTCCCACCGGGTAAGGAGTAAGCAAGCCGCTACGTTTAACCCCTTGCCTCACTACAACTGGGAGGAAACGCAAGACAGTGACCCTGCCGTCCGACTGGTGAAGGAGATGCTGACTCGGCCAGAGGCTCGCCTTGACCCAGACGCTCCGGAGGAAGCCAAGTAACTGTGGGCTGAGAAGAGTCGACTGTTCCTTTATAAGGGGAAGTTGTGCCGCAGAATGGTTAACTCCCGGACGCATGAACTAATCTGGCAAGTAGTGGTGCCACGAAGAGACGCAGCCATGGTGATGGAGGCATACCACGACGGGGCTGGACACTTCGGATGGAAGAAGCTGGAGTTCCTGCTGCGCGAGCGGTTCCACTGGGTAGGCATGAGGGGAACCATCGAGAGGTGGTGCAGAGACTGTGGCCCGTGCAACCTAAGAAGGAAGGACCGTGCCAGCCAGAAGACTCCCCTGCAGTCCATCGTCACCCGGCAGCCGTTGGAACTGGTAGCCTTGGATCATGTAAAACTGACCCCAAGCAGAAGTGGCTACGTCTACGCACTAACCATCGTGGATCACTACTCCCGGTTCTTGGTTGTCGTCCCCGTCAAGGACTTAACAGCTCGAACAGCAGCGAGAGCCTTCCAGCAGCATTTCTGCCGTCCACACGGGTACCCGGACCAAGTGTTGACAGACCAGGGACCTGCCTTTGAAGCGGAGGTCTTCCAAGAATTCTGCACTCTGTATGGCTGCCGGAAGATAAGGACGACACCCTATCATCCGCAAACTAATGGACTTTGTGAGAAAATGAACCAGGTGGTAATGGATCTTCTGAAAACGTTGCCCCTGGAAGAACGCAGTCTGTGGCCTGAGAAGCTGCCCGATCTGGTGGACCTATACAACCACATCCCGGTAGGTTCCACCAACTGTACCCCGGCTTACCTAATGAGGGCGAGACCTGGTAAGTTACCTGTTGACCTGGAAATGGGAGTCCTGACACCTGAGGACACTTCACCAGAAGCAGACTGGGACACAGAGAGGCAGCAGCAGTACCGGAGAGTACAGGAGAGCGTGGAGCGAAGTCTCTGTCAGGCTAGGGAAAGACAAGAGAAAACTTACAACCAGTATGCTCCCGCTGTTCCCCTGGTACCCGGAGAGCAGGTCTTGAAGAGAAAAAGACGGCTCCACAAGTTGGACGACCAGTGGGAGAAGGACCCGTACACCGTACTGCCCTCAAGCCACGACAACCCAAAGGTCTGTACCATCAGTAAAGACGGAGGGGAAACCACAACCATTGTATCCCGGGATCACCTGAAGAAGTGTCCCGAACAGCTACGGAACCCTGAAGAGGAACAAGAAGACCCTCGACCCGTAGAGGAAAGGGAAGACATGGTTAATACTGTGCTCGGAGACTTCCCTCGGTCTTGGACTCAAGTCAATGGTGCAGTTGTGGTACCCGTACTCACCTTCCTCCAACCAGCATCCCAAGCACCTACGGAGCAACAGGTAGAGCTGGAAGAACAGCCGGTCCAGGAGGCAGAAGACCCCACACCAGCAGACCAGAAGGATCAACCCTCTGCTTGCAGTGAGCCTGCCATATCCCTAGTGAGCCAAAGGGCCCGTAGACCGCTGCCCAGTTTACCCTTAACAGCTCCTACACCCTGTAGTTCAGGGCCAGACAGTCAGCTCCGTAGGTCCACTAGGGCCACTAGGGGCCAGTTACCCGCACGTTGGAGGATTTGAAGTGTATAAATTGTTTTATTTGTGGTTACCTGTTTATTGTTGCTTGTGTATAATTATGTGTTTCTAGTTATTTTTAGGAGTCCTTGGTGGATTTACCGGGAATCCTTTGTACATAGTTGGAGCGTAACCCAGGACGGACTAAAGACTGTTAAGGACTCGGGGCAGGATAGACCCCTACCTGGTTACGTCTCCCTGTTTTGGTGAAATGGACACCTTGCTTTCTTCAAAGACTGCACCCGGTTACGGACATGCCGTGACCACCTTTATGTGTTTCCTTATTGTTATTGTTATATCTTGTTATGTTTTTCTAAAATATGTTTAGTCCCGGAGTACTAAATTTCACTAGGGGGGAATGTGGCACCCCAGGGGTCTGGTTTTCCACAGTAACAGCAATGTTATGTCTGAGAGCAGGTGGGAGGTCTCTTGGTCAGGGATCCTATGCATGCCACACCTCCTGCCCAGTCCTGGGAGGGGAAGAACTTCCCCCTATATAAACCTAGGGCTGAGGCAGGGTGAGTGAGTAGAGAAGAAGCAGAGAAAAGAAGCAAATATAGGAAGAAACAACAGGAGCTCTGTGGGAGCAGTGTTACAAGGAGTCAGGGGCTGGCAGCTGCAGAGCTCGCCCTGACTGAGAAGTTATCACCGGACCCGGAGTCCGAGGCTGTGGGGACTAACTCCTATCCAGCAGCAGAAACCGACCGGCAGGGGATTGCAGGTCCTCTGGCCCAGAAACCCGAAGGCCCCGAGTCACCGGCCATACGGGTGAGCACCACACGGTACACTCAGGGACGTGGGCTACTTATACCCGCCTCTAGCAAGGTAGCCAGAAGAGTATCGTTAGTTTGGGAGGCCTACAACTCCGCCTGGCCAGGGGAGATCCCATCTGCTCAAGGACTGACCAGGCCCCAATCGCTAGCCAGTACTCCGGGAGGGTCTATCTTTGTCACCAGTAAAGACCCTGAACTACACAGTACCGTCTCCGAGTGGTTCCTGCTACCCCCATCATCCACGTCGGCTGCCCTGAGGCCATACCCCTCCCGTTGGGGGTTATACTATCACGCTGCACAATCCTACCACCGGCCTCAGCGGTCTGCCCTGCAGCAGCAGCTCCTTAGCTGTACTCAACGGGTGGCGTAGTCATCCAACATCTACTGCTAATACAGCGCCACTTAGTCTGACTCCCTGGGCACGGACCGGATCACCGCCACGAGACTACAACCCTCAACAGATCCGGCTCCGGGTAAGCTCCCGCATGCGCAATGCAGCGCGACACAGGCCCAGGGGCGCGTCATAAATATTACTACTATATGGGGTCACAAAGAGAAATATTAATATTGTACTTGGTACTACAAAAGGGGACATAAGCATTAGCATTGTATGGAGCCACAAAGGGATATCACTACTTACGGTATTGTACGTTATTGACAGGTCAGTGGTCGGGTATGACAGCAAACGACAAGCTAATCAGCCGGGGGAGGATGCAGTTTGGTAGTGAGTACAACGTGAGGCTGAAAAGCTAAAAGTACATTGTCAGGTCCCAATGAACTTCCAGACATCACTTCAAAACACAATTTCTCACTGCTGGATCAATGCTTTGGGTTCATAAAAGGATCAACTGGTATAGCTTTTAAAGGTCTGCACAATCATATTAATGATTTTGGGGTGACGGAGGGTGGGGAGTAAAGGGTTTCTGACAGATTCCCTTTAAATGTGATTTAATCAGCATTTAGAAGCGTTGGCACACATTTCTTTACTATAAGGAAGAGTTGGTTGCTTCATCCATTATCATATTTGTTTCTTTCATTGTAACAAATGTTTGTTTTACTAGCTGTGACTTCTCTTTTCTCTTCCCATGGAAGTTTTTTGTGGCTTTATATCATACAGAACAGTACCATTTGGCTGCCTGTTCTTCTGCGAAAACACGCGAATGTCAAGGGAATGATTGCCATCGGCCTTGTTCTTTCATCTAGAATGATCCATTGGCACATTCCTCACAATTGTGAAATTGAACTTTTTTTTTTAAAAGAGAAAGCCTCGATGGTTACTATAAAGAGAAGCAAACAAAAATGAGAAACAAGCATGAATATTTGCACGTTTAATAAAATATAACAGTTTAGCAGGAATGACCTTTATCAGTGCCGCAATTTCTTTTATTTGATCACACTTATTTGATCACATTCCGGGATATGGTTAAACATAACATCCATTCAATGATTGTAGAAGTAGTTTGATTAAAAATAAACAATTGCACATTTTTGTATGTGGTATGTGTAGGGGTTTTATTTCTTGTTTTGATTTTTTTTGTTTTTTTAAGTGACCATGTGTTTGCATAGTATTTTTTTTTGTTTTATTTTCAGTTAGTCATCAGAAGGTGCTGAGTAGAGATGAGCGGATATTTTGAAATTAGAATTTGCCAACTTCGATGAATTTTGCCCAATAAGTTGATTGGCGGTGAATAAATTTGAGTGAATCTCAATACAGGAAAGCTTGTAATTGCTCAGCAAATATACGTGGAGGAGAAGAGAGAGAGGACATGGCTGGTATAGCTTACACTCCACAGGAGAGAGAGAAAAAGAGAGAGAGAGAGGACCCCACTGACCACAAGAGCTTCCATTCTAATGGAGATGGAGGACCCTGCTCACTATTACAGCTTACACGCTACAGGAGAGAGAGAGGACCACGCTGACCAAGAGAGCTTACACTCTACTATACAGAAGAGAGAGTGGACCCTGCTGATCATAAGAGCTAACACTCTACAGGCGAGAGAGAGAGACTTAGGCCTCACTCACATGAGTGTATAACTTGGACTAGTGCTGTCTGATGTTTATTCCAGGGACAAATAGCCACCTCCAGCTGAAGCCAGAGGCGACCCAATCTTACCCCCAGCATCTGCCCGAGTTCTCACCCGAGCAAGGCAGTGGAAGCCAAAGACTGTGCTTCCCTCCCGGAAGAGGGAAGCCAACAATGCTCTCCTCCCGAAAGAGGAGAGCCAGGGTGGTTCAGGGGGGGAGCGGAACCTGATGGCCACACACTTTCCCCCAAGACCTGCCAAGAGAGGAACCCGTTAGGGAACCGCATCCCGACAAAATCCTAGAAGGACGTGACACACGTGAATAAGTGCATACACAATGACAAAAAGATTAAATAAATAAGGAAGGTTTCACAGTATAATACTGCCCGGACCTTCGACCGGGAATTGAAAAATTCCAGATCCTAAGGCTAGAAGGCCCGGAATAAGGGTGTGTGCAAAGAAAGAAAATTTGAAGTGCTTGTGCAAATGTGCAAGAAACTCAAGTGGGGTTCCCAATCCCAGTGAGTTAAGGCACCCCAGGGTCACCAATCCTGGGGCACTTCACACTTCGGGCTTTCGATCTTCCCCGGCCCAATGGCGTCGATCCTGGGGGGCCATGCTTTCCACCAGATGACTATATTAGCCACCTGGCGTACTAACAAGCGCCTAAACTCCAGTGTGCATCAATCTGCTAGGGCGGCCGACGGCCAAAGCCGCCTTTTCGAAAGGTACCGAGAAGCGATTACCTGAATTGGTTATGGCCTATTGCTACACCATTGCCCCAAGAAGGCACACATTGTAGGGATAGGGACAAAGACTCCCCTTAGGAAGACATGTTGTTCATCAATAGGCACCTTAAAACCCACAAATATACTGCTTGTTGCAGATGCACCCCACATGTTTTTAATCTGCATAAGTCCGCCTATTTTCACATATTCTCCTCTTTTCTCCCCCCTAATGTCCCATGCGCCTCAAGACCGGGAAGGGTGGGGGATAGAGAGAATAAATAATTAATGAACAAACGAGCAGCGGTCCCCAGTGCTTCCCAGTAGAGATGAGCGGTGTTCGACTCGAACTGTTCGCCAATCTCAAATTCGAGCTGTTTTGGGCGTTGTTCGAGCCGTTCGGCGAACATGAACAATTTGAAAAAAATTCGGCTGTTCGAGGTTATGTTCGATAACTGTTCGTGCACCAAAATCATAACTGGATTTTTTCTTAGTAATGCTGAAAATTAATGTTAATACGCAGTTTGAGTGTACGGCGGGGGGAGGTGCAGGGGATGGATCCTGCAGAAATAATGAAGATCTCCATTTTTTTTTCTCTTTCCCGCATTTACAGTGGGGAGGTGCAATCTGTCAGCCTATCAGCAGCGCACACACAGAGCAAACTGCTTTTTTTCACACAAGCAAGGGCATGTGTCATTGCCAGTGTATGTCACATGTCCTTGCCCTATAAGACCCAGCCATTTTCCACGTCGCCACCATTTTCTCACTGCTGCAGCTGCGTGTTAGACGGCACCGCTGTTGCTGTGTGCGCTATACTTTGTTAATTTCAAGCCAATTTTCGCACAAATCTACAGATAGTTTGGGAGTAGGGAATAGCTGTGATTGCAGTCCTTTTGAGGACTAGGTTACATCATTTCCTATGACTTTTATCAGGCAGGTCTGTGCTCTTAAATAGATAGGTTGGGAGTAAAGACTAATTGTAATTGCAGTCCTTTTCAGGGCTAGGTTGCATCAGTTCCTATTACTTTTTGCCAGGCAGGTCTGTGCCAGTGCTGTGCAAGTTTTTTTCACAGCATTTGGCTAAATCTAGCAAAGCAAATCCTTTTTGGCCTCTTGCAGTGTGTGTTAGTCAGTGGAGTAGCCTATCTGTGTTGCAAGCTACACCACCTGTGTATAGAATACAATTTTTTTTACTGCACCTAGTGAAGTAAAACCTTTTGGGCATAGCATCATTCTATTAGTCCATCTATACTAACCTCCACCAGATTGCAAATTCAATATAATTTTTATCTGCATCTAGCTCTGAAAAAATATTTCGGCTTGTAGCAGTGTGTGGGACTTGTTCTATTAGTCCATCTATACTAACCTCCACCAGGTTGCAAATTCAATATAATTTTTTTCTGCATCTAGCTCTGAAAAAATATTTCGGCTTGTAGCAGTGTGTGGGACTTGTTCTATTAGTCCATCTATACTAACCTCCACCAGGTTGCAAATTCAATATAATTTTTTTCTGCATCTAGCTCTGAAAAAATATTTCGGCTTGTAGCAGTGTGTGGGACTTGTTCTATTAGTCCATCTATACTGACCTCCACCAGGCTGCAAATTCAATATAATTTTTTTCTGCATCTAGCTCTGAAAAAATATTTCGGCTTGTAGCAGTGTGTGGGACTTGTTCTTATAGTCCATCTATACTAACCTCCACCAGGTTGCAAATTCAATATAATTTTTATCTGCATCTAACCCAGCCAATACTTTTGGGCTAATACCACAGTTTGGCCACTCAGCTCTGCTCGGTTCCCATCCATTGTTTTTTGTGCAAACAACTCCAGAGTTGTCCATTAGTTAACCACCAAAATGAGTGGAAAAAGGCCTGCTGCTGGTGGAAAGGGGAATAGGCATGTTGGGAAGGGAAAAAAAGGTTGTGTCCGTGGGGTAGGTGTTAAAGCAACAGTAACATCTGCAGAAGAAAGACCATCTTCCAGCCAAACTAAGATGTCTACTTCTTTTAGTGGACAATGTGATAAGAGCCCTTTCTTACGGCCACGCCAATCGCTACAAATTCCAGATGAGGCACAAAAACAGCAGGTGCTTCAACGGATATCAAGTGCTCCTTTAAGTGGGCTCTCCTCCACCTCAACTTCAACATCACAAATACTCCAGTCCTCAGAGGTGTCACCCCAATCGCACTTGCTTCCTCACAGCTCCCAAGTCTCCAGCTGCCTGTCTGAGTATGGGGTAGAACAGATGGTTGAGTCTGCAGAGCTGTTTACTCATACTATAGCCTGGGAATCAGAGGTCAGCTCCAGAGCTTCTGTGAATCCAGACGAGGAAATGATCTGCACTGATGCCCAGAATCTTTATGAGTCGGATCCAGGACCAGACGCAGAAGGTTCTGACCATAATGTAGACCCTCGTTCCCAAACTGTAACTCCTGTTGGTGGAGACAATGAGGAAGACGATGATGAGACTCAAATACCTCATTGGAGCGACAACTTTAGTTTTTTGTCAGGGCAGGAAGAGGTTGTCTCTGAGGACGACGGGTGTGATAACACACGGTGATGATGACGAGGTTGGAGATCCCACTTACTGTCAACCCACAGTCAGCCAGTCGGTGAGGTCAGCAAAGGAGGTGGAGGAAGATGCTAGTGACGACGAGGTCAGGTTGCGCCTTCCTGGACAGAAACGTAGTACTGGAAGCACGTCAACAACTGCATCCTCAAACACAACTCTGCCTCTCACCACAAGTCGTGGTTGCTCTTCAGGTCGCATGGGTGCTAAGCCTTGCATAGCCTGGGCATTTTTTCAGATCGATAAGGATGACCCAACTCGTGTTATCTGTAACATTTGTCAGCAAAAGCTAAGTAGAGGCCAAAAAATACATAGTTTGAGTACTTCATGCATGAACCGGCACATGGATATGAAGCATAAGTTGCAGTGGGAAGCTCACTGTGCTACAATGCGGCCTAGCCGGCCGGGCCAACCACCGTCTGCCACATCTTGTGCATCCGCGGCCTCTTCATCCTCTGTGACTGGGGGGACAGCAGTCACACCTGTTTTGGGACGCAGACCTGCCACCTCTTTACCCGCAACAGCCAGCGTGATTGGCAGGTCATCATTTTCTTTGGAGGTGGTAACACCAGCTGGTGTTGAGCGCTGTCCGACATCGATAGCACCACCTTTGGATCAAGGCAACCTAACATGTCTGCCTGCATCTTCCTCACAGACCGGCAGTTTGCCGGGGACACCCTTCTCAACCCCGTCTAAGCACAACAGCCAGCCCTCGGTCCCTCAGATGTGGACAAGTAAAAGACCATTTCCTCCTAGCCATGAGAAAGCTAAGAGGTTGAATTTCACCATCTTCAAGCTGTTGGCTACAGATATGCTGCCTTTCCACCTGGAGGACACAGAGGATTTTCAAGACCTTATATCCGTCGCAGTGCCCCAGTACCAGATGCCCAGTCGGCACTACTTCTCAAAGAAAGGTGTGCCTGCGCTCCACCAGCATGTCGCACACAACATCATCTCTTATTTGAGAAACTCTGTGTGTGACAGGGTGCATTTCACCACAGACACTTGGACGAGTAGGCATGGACAGGGGTGTTACATGTCGCTGACTGGGCACTGGGTAACTATGGTGACACCAGGACAAGGGGCTGCTGTCCAAGTCTTGCCGTCCCCACGAGTTGTGCGTCAATCCTCTTTATCTCGAAGTTCCTCCACTGCTTCTGCCTCCTCAACCTCCTCTCGGTCCTCCACCTGCACCCAAAGCCTGTCTGGTCATGCCACAAGCTTTCTAACTGCACAGAAGGGATCCTGCACACCTCCTTACTATGCTGGCAGCAGGGCTCAACGTCATCAGGCGGTTTTTACTTTGAAATGTCTGGGAAATGTGAGTCACACAGCTGAGGAGTTGTGGTCAGCTCTGGCGAACCAGTTTCATGAATGGTTGTCTCCACTGGACCTGAAACCAGGGAAGGCCGTGTACGACAATGCTACAAACCTGGGTGCGGCCCTTCGCCGGGGAAATGTCACACATGTGCCTTGTATGGTCACGTGTTGAACCTGGTTGTCCAGCAAATTTTAGCCCACTTTAGCCGGACTAGATGGCCTTCTGCAGAGAGCACGGTTGCTGTGTGCTCACTTCTGCCGTTCGCATCCCGCAGCTCAGCGACTTACATCTCTACAGAAGTCGTTGGGCCTGCCACTTCACTGGCTAAAATGCGATGTGCCTACCCAGTGGAATTCAACTCTGCACATGTTGCAGCGACTGTGGCAGCACCGACAAGCCCTGGTGCAATACGTTCTGACGTATAGCCTGGGCCAACGAGATCCAGAGGTGGGGCAAATCACGCTGGAGGAGTGGTCTCAGATCAGGGACCTATGCACCCTTCTGCACAGTTTTGAAATGGCGACGAAGATGTTTAGTGCTGACGATGCCATTATCAGCATGACTATTCCGGTGATTTACATGCTGGAGCACATGTTAAACAGAATTCAGAGTCAGGTGGTGGCACAAGATGAGGTGGAGGAAGTAGAGGAGGAAGAGTTGTATGCGGAAGGGCTAACATCTGCAAGGTCCAGACGGTCGGCAGCACCAAGGCGGCAGGCATGTGAGGGTGGGGGAGATGGTTTTACCAGGGCGCATGGTAGCAGCCAAACTAGTGAGGAAGGTGCAGGAGCCCAGGAAGAAGTGGAGGACGAACTGATGGAAGACTCATCAGATGAGGGAGACCTTGATCACATTTCTGTTGTGCGAGGTTGGGGGGAGAGGGCAGAGGAAGGAAGCATGATTGTTACCTCGCCACCAATACAACAGGGACTTGGTGCTCCTGGATGCTCAAGACACATGAGTGCTTTCTTGCTGCACTACCTGCAACATGACCCTCGAATTGTGAGAATTAGAAATAATCCTGACTACTGGGTTGCCACACTCTTAGATCCCCGGTACAAAAGTAAATTTGCAGAAATGATTCCTGCCATAGAAAGAGATGCACGCATGCAGGAGTATCAGCAGAGACTGTTGCAGAATCTTACATGTGCTTTTCCACAAAACACTAGTGGTGCACGTAGTGAATCTCACAGTTCCAACTTGCCAACCGTGGGACCGTCGAGTGTTCAGCACTCAAAACGTAACAGAAACACATTATCTGCTGGTAACATCAATTTTGCAGAATCATTTCACCACTTTTTTAGCCCATCCTTTGCAATGCCACAGGAGACAAGAAGTCTGACACATAGTCAACGCCTAGAGACGATGGTACAGGAGTATCTCCAAGTAAACATTGAAGCCATGACTGTGTCACTGGACCCTTGCTCTTTTTGGGCTTCCAATCTGGATAAATGGTCGGAGCTCGCCACTTACGCCTTGGAGATCTTGTCATGCCCCGCAGCCAGCGTTCTGTCTGAACGTGTGTTCAGCGCTGCTGGTGGTGTGCTGACAGATAAGCGCACGCGGCTCTCCACTAATAATGTAGACAGACTCACGTTCATAAAGATGAACAAATCATGGATCCGAAAGGACTTTTCTACCCCTGTGTCATCCTGGGAGAGTAAAAGCTTGATTATTTGTTAAAATCACCTCACCAACCGTTTTAAGCTTTCAAATTACTAATCATGTTTATCTGTATCTTGGCTGGAAAATAATTTGAGCCTTGTAGCAGTGTGCAGTACTGATTCTATTAGGCCATCTATACTAAACTCCACCAGATTTAAAATTACTAGTGTTGAGCGAATATGCTCGACACTGCTCGGTACTCGCCCGAGCATCGCGCTACTCGGGATGTTCGGCGAGCACCGAGCATTTCCGGGTTACTCGGGCGGGAGCTCGGGTTTCCGCCCTGCATGTTTGGCGCTCTTTACAGAGCCAATGAACATGCAGGGATTGCCAGCCAGTCACTGCAGCCATGTTGGTTGTGGGCATTACAGTGATTGGCTGGCCGCACAGCATCACCTTGAGTATTTAAAACTGGGCGCCGCCATCTTGGACACAGTCGCTCCGGATTAGACAGTGTAGGGACAGCGCTGCTGATTTAGGGAGAGATATAAACTGCGAAATAGTTAGTGTAGGGTCTGTAAAGGCTGCCAGAACAAATAAACAGTCCTTTTCAGGACTAATATCCATCCCAGATACCAGGCAGGCAGGCTGTATAGGAGACACAGTGGTTATACCAGCAAACGCTGCATTACAGTCCTGTGTGCTCCGGTTGCTGAAATTGCTGGACTTAGCACCAGGTGTCGGGGGCCAGGAAAAATCCTTTTTTTTTCATCTAAATCCTCCTTTTTTTTTCCTCCTTCACACTGTACAAATACCCGTCTTATTAACCTTTTGGTGTGTCCCCTACCCCCCCAAAAAAGCATGTCTCTGATTTTTCAGACACAAATATAACTGTTGAAAATAGTCTGGTGTAGGCTAGAGAAACAGAAGTGTTGTTTTGCACTTCCACGGTTCAAACCTCTGTATTATCCATTTTGGGCCATTTGTATCTAAAAAAAAAACAGTTTGAGTGTGTCGCTCACTGTTCAGCCGCAAATCTGTATATTTAAAAAAGTGTGGTATACCCCAGTAAACAATAACTGTGGTTTTGCCATCCCACGGTAAAAAATCTCTATTATTCAGGTTTTGGTATATTTTCCGTAAAGAAGAACAGTAGTGTCTCCTGACTGTTGTGACACAAAAATATATCTGTTGAAAATAGTCTTGTGTAGGCCCGATATCCCAGTGTGGTTTCGCAGTTCCATGGCTCAAATCGCTGTACTATCCAGTTTTGGGCCTTTGGTATCTAAAAAAAAGCAGTTTGAGTGTGTCGCTCACTGTTCAGCCGCAAATATCTCTATTTAAAGAAGTGTGGTATAACCCAGTAAACAATAACTGTGTTTTTGCCATCCCACGGTAAATAATCTCTATTATTCAGGTTTTGGTATATTTTCTGTAAAGAAAAACAGTAGTGTCTCCTGACTGTTGTGACACGAAAATATATCTGTTGAAAATAGTCTTGTGTAGGCCCAACATCCCAGTGTGGTTTCGCAGTTCCACGGGTCAAATCGCTGTACTATCCAGTTTTGGGCCTTTAGTATCTAAAAAAATAGCAGTTTGAGTGTGTCGCTCGCTGTTCAGCCGCAAATATCTCTATTTAAAAAAGTGTGGTATACCCCAGTAAACAATAACTGTGGTTTTGCCATCCCACGGTAAAAAATCTCTATTATTCAGCTTTTGGTAGTTTTTTCCGTAAAGAAAAACAATAGTGTCTCCTGACTGTTGTGACACAAAAATATATCTGTTGAAAATAGTCTTGTGTAGGCCCGACATCCCAGTGTGGTTTCGCAGTTCCACTGGTCAAATAGCTGTACTATCCAGTTTTGGCCCTTTGGCATCTAAAAAAAAAGCAGTTTGAGTGTGTCGCTCACTGTTCAGCCGCAAATATCTCTATTTAAAAAAGTTTGGTATACCCCAGTAAACAATAACTGTGGTTTTGCCATCCCACGGTAAAAAATCTCTATTATTCAGCTTTTGGTAGTTTTTTCCGTAAAGAAAAACAGTAGCGTCTCCTGACTGTTGTGACACAAAAATATATCTGTTGAAAATAGTCTTGTGTAGGCCCGACATCCCAGTGTGGTTTCGCAGTTCCATGGGTCAAACCTCTGTACTATCCAGTTTTGGGCCTTTGGTATCTAAAAAAAAAAGCAGTTTGAGTGTGTTGCTCACTGTTCAGCCGCAAATATCTCTATTTAAAAAAGTGTGGTATACCCCAGTAAACAATAACTGTGGTTTGCCATCCCACGGTAAAAAATCTCTATTATTCAGGTTTTCGTATATTTTCCGTAAAGAAAAACAGTAGTGTCTCCTGACTGTTGTGACACAAAAATATATCTGTTGAAAATAGTCTTGTGTAGGCCCAACATCCCAGTGTGGTTTCGCAGTTCCACGGGTCAAATCGCTGTACTATCCAGTTTTGGGCCTTTGGTATCTAAAAATAAAGCAGTTTGAGTGTGTCGCTCACTGTTCAGCCGCAAATATCTCTATTTAAAAAAGTGTGGTATACCCCAGTAAACAATAACTGTGGTTTTGCCATCCCACGGTAAAAAATCTCTATTATTCAGCTTTTGGTAGTTTTTTCCGTAAAGAAAAACAGTAGTGTCTCCTGACTGTTGTGACACAAAAATATATCTGTTGAAAATAGTCTTGTGTAGGCCCGACATCCCAGTGTGGTTTCGCAGTTCCACGGGTCAAATCGCTGTACTATCCAGTTTTGGGCCTTTGGTATCTAAAAATAAAGCAGTTTGAGTGTGTCGCTCACTGTTCAGCCGCAAATATCTCTATTTAAAAAAGTGTGGTATACCCCAGTAAACAATAACTGTGGTTTTGCCATCCCACGGTAAAAAATCTCTATTATTCAGGTTTTGGTATATTTTCCGTAAAGAAAAACAGTAGTGTCTCCTGACTTTTGTGACACAAAAATATATCTGTTGAAAATAGTCTTGTGTAGGCCCGACATCCCAGTGTGGTTTCGCAGTTCCACGGGTCAAATCGCTGTACTATCCAGTTGTGGGCCTTTGGTATCTAAAAAAAAACAGTTTGAGTGTGTCGCTCACTGTTCAGCCGCAAATATCTCTATTTAAAAAAGTGTGGTATACCCCAGTAAACAATAACTGTGGTTTTGCCATCCCACGGTAAAAAATCTCTATTATTCAGCTTTTGGTAGTTTTTTCCGTAAAGAAAAACAATAGTGTCTCCTGACTGTTGTGACACAAAAATATATCTGTTGAAAATAGTCTTGTGTAGGCCCAACATCCCAGTGTGGTTTCGCAGTTCCACAGGTCAAATCGCTGTACTATCCAGTTTTGGGCCTTTGGTATCTAAAAAAAAAGCAGTTTGAGTGTGTCGCTCACTGTTCAGCCGCAAATATCTCTATTTAAAAAAGTGTGGTATACCCCAGTAAACAATAACTGTGGTTTTGCCATCCCACGGTAACAATCTCTATTATTCAGGTTTTGGTATATTTTCCGTAAAGAAAAACAGTAGTGTCTCCTGACTGTTGTGACACAAAAATATATCTGTTGAAAATAGTCTTGTGTAGGCCCGACATCCCAGTGTGGTTTCGCAGTTCCACGGGTAAAATCGCTGTACTATCCAGTTTTGGGCCTTTGGTATCTAAAAAAAAAGCAGTTTGAGTGTGTCGCTCACTGTTCAGCCGCAAATATCTCTATTTAAAAAAGCGTGGTATACCCCAGTAAACAATAACTGTGGTTTTGCCTTCCCACGGTAAAAAATCTCTATTATTCAGCTTCTGGTAGTTTTTTCCGTAAAGAAAAACAGTAGTGTCTAGAGATGAGCGTTGTTCTACTCGAACTGTTCGCCAATCTCAAATTCGAGCTGTTTTGGGCGGTGTTCGAGCCGTTCGGCGAACACGAACGATTTGAGAAAAATTCGGCTGTTCGAGGTTATGTTCGATAACTGTTCGTGCACCAAAATCATAACTGGATTTTTTCTCAGTAATGATGAAAATTAATGTTAATACGCAGTTTGAGTGTACAGCGGGGTGGGGGGAGGGGCAGGGGATGGATCTCTGCAGGAACAATGAAGATCTCCATTTTTTTTCTCTTTCCCGCATTTACAGTGGGGAGGTGCAATCTGTCAGCCTATCAGCAGCGCACACACGGAGCGAAGTGCTTTTTTTCACACAAGCAAGGGCATGTGTCATTGGCAGTGTATGTCACATGTCCTTGCCCTATAAGACCAAGCCATTTTCCCCGTCGCCACCATTTTCTCACTGCTGCAGCTGCGTGTTAGACGGCACCGCTGTTGCTGTGCGCGCTATACCTTGTTAATTTCAAGCCAATTTTCGCACAAATCTACAGATAGCTTGGGAGTAGGGAATAGTTGTGATTGCAGTCCTTTTAAGGACTAGGTTACAGCATTTCCTATGACTTTTATCAGGCAGGTCTGTGCTCTTAAATAGATAGATTGTGGGAGTAAAGACTAATTGTAATTGCAGTCCTTCTCAGGACTAGGTTACATCAGTTCCTATCAGTTTTTGCCAGGCAGGTCTGTGCCAGTGCTGTGCAAGTTTTTTTCACAGCATTTGGCTGAATCTAGCAAAGCTAATCCTTTTTGGCCTATTGCAGAGTGTGTTAGTCAGTGGAGTAGCCTATCTGTGTTGCAAGATATACCACCTGTGTATAGAATACCAATTTTTTTACTGCACCTAGTGAAGTAAAATCTTTTGGGCATAGCATCATTCTATTAGTCCATCTATACTGACCTCCATCAGGTTGCAAATTGAATATAATTTTTTTCTGCATCTAGCTCTGAAAAAATATTGGGCTTCTAGCTGTGTGTGGGACTTGTTGTATTAGTCCATCTATACTGACCTCCATCAGGTTGCAAACTGCATATATTTTTTTCTTCATCTACCTCTGAAAAAATATTGGGCTTCTAGCTGTGTGTGGGACTTGTTCTATTAATCCATCTATACAGACCTCCATTAGGTTGCAAACTGAATATATTTTTTTCTGCATCTACCTCTGAAAAAATATTGGGCTTCTAGCTGTTTGTGGGACTTGTTGTATTAGTCCATCTATACTGACCTCCATCAGGTTGCAAACTGAATATATTTTTTTCTGCATCTACCTCTGAAAAAATATTGGGCTTCTAGCTGTGTGTGGGACTTGTTCTATTAGTCCATCTATACAGACCTCCATCAGGTTGCAAACTGAATATATTTTTTTCTGCATCTACCTCTGAAAAAATATTGGGCTTCTAGCTGTGTGTGGGACTTGTTCTATTAGTCCATCTATACTGACCTCCATCAGGTTGCAAACTGAATATAATTTTTTTCTGCATCTAGCTCTGAAAAAATATTTGGCCTTCTAGCAGTGTGTGGGACTTTCTCTATTAGTCCATCTATACTGACCTCCATCAGGTTGCAAATTAAAAATAATTTTTATCTGCATCTAGCTCTGAAAAAATATTTGGCCTTCTAGCAGTGTGTGGGACTTTCTCTATTAGTCCATCTATACTGACCTCCATCAGGTTGCAAATTAAAAATAATTTTTATCTGCATCTACCTCTGAAAAAATATTTGGCCTTCTAGCAGTGTGTGGGACTTTCTCTATTAGTCCATCTATACTGACCTCCCAGGTTGCAAATTAAAAATAATTTTTATCTGCATCTACCTCTGAAAAAATATTTGGCCTTCTAGCTGTGTGTGGGACTTGTTCTATTAGTCCATCTATACTGACTTCCATCAGGTTGCAAACTGAATATAATTTTTTTCTGCATCTAGCTCTGAAAAAATATTTGGCCTTCTAGCAGTGTGTGGGACTTTCTCTATTAGTCCATCTATACTGACCTTCATCAGGTTGCAAATTAAAAATAATTTATATCTGCATCTAGCTCTGAAAAAATATTTGGCCTTCTAGCAGTGTGTGGGACTTTCTCTATTAGTCCATCTATACTGACCTCCATCAGGTTGCAAATTCAAAATAATTTTTTGTCTGCATCTAGCTCTGAAAAAATATTTGGCCTTCCAGCAGTGTGTGGGACTTTCTCTATTAGTCCATCTATACTGACCTCCATCAGGCTGCAAATTAAAAATAATTTTTATCTGCATCTAGCTCTGAAAAAATATTTGGGCTTCTAGCAGTGTGTGGGACTTGGTCTATTAGTCCATCTATACTGATCTCCATCAGGTTGCAAATTAAAAATAATTTTTATCTGCATCTAGCTCTGAAAAAGTATTTGGGCTTCTAGCAGTGTGTGGGACTTGGTCTATTATTCCATCTATACTGACCTCCATCAGGTTGCAAATTGAATATCATTTTTTCTGCATCTAGCTCTGAAAAAATATTTGGGCTTCTAGCAGTGTGTGGGACTTGTTCTATTAGTCCATCTATACTGACCTCCATCAGGTTGCAAATTGAATATAATTTTTTTCTGCATCTAGCTCTGAAAAAATATTTGGGCTTCTAGCAGTGTGTGGGACTGGGTCTATTAGTTCATCTATACTGACCTCCCTCAGGTTGCAAATTAAAAATCATTTTTATCTGCATCTAGCTCTGAAAAAATATTTGGGCTTCTAGCAGTGTGTGGGACTCATTGTATTAGGCCATCTATACCAAGCTCCACCAGCTTTGAAATTAATAATAATTTTTAGCTGCATCTAGCCCTGAAAATAATTTTTCCCAATAGTGGTAGCAATAGAAATATGGGGCGCGCGCCTGGCTAACAAAAATATACGCTTCATAACACAGAACACCAGCCTAGCGCACTGCATTAATAAGATGGCATCATCGTCTCTCCCAGTGCTAGGCCTACTACGCAGGCTAGCATTCCTGTGCCTAAAACACAATGTATGGGTCCGCGCTAGCCACTATGCTGAGGGGTATAAAGCTGCTGCTAACGCTTTATAACAATTCAATTGGCAGATTTTCACAGAGCTCTTTCACAACGCCCACCCATCGGGCAACAGTTGCCCACCCTCCCTATGGGATCTAGTGGCGAATAGTTGATGCCATTAATCAGAGCGTCAGTTGCCCCGTCAACGTGGCAAGCATACGGTAAGGCATGGGAAGAGTGGACACGACTAGTAGCAGGCAGACGGGTTGACCAATGTGAACAAGCCAGATCACAAGTCACCATAGAATTTCTCCACCAGCTAATGATGAGGGGCATATCAGGGGCGTCAGCGCAGCGGTGTCTGACCGGAGTAGCATTTCACTTCCAACTACTGAATTGGGGAGATGTGACAAAGATTCATCATCAGACAATCCATAAAAGGGTGGAAAAGGGGTCAGCCAAGTCAGGAATGTAGACGTCCCGTCCCGTGTCACTAAAACTGATTTCTCACATCTTATCCCTAACACCATTAACATGACACTCACAATTTGAAGCAACACTAATGTCTACTGCACTTGTGATCGCCTTCTTCGGGGCGCTATGTATAAGCGAATTAGTCCCTCAATCCAAAATTACCACCAGTGGAGGCTTATTACACCAGGACGTAGTCATAGCCAATAATGCAATACGTCTACGCATACACCAATCGAAAACGGTTCCAGCGGGCAGGGGTACTTGGGTACTTCTACAACCCACAAACGGTACACTGAGTCGGGTAACAATAGTAAAAACATATCTAACCATCAGATCACAAAGTAATTTCTTCCTATCACACATTGATGGAACGCCAATTTCAAGATACCTGTTCCAAGCTATATTTAATAAATGCATAACATCGGCAGGGAACCACCCCAAAGATTACGGGACACACTCATTCCGCATAGGTGCGGCCACGGAAGCAGCAAGAGCAGGACTGTCAGAAACGGAAGTTCAGAGGATAGGGAGATGGCGATCCACGTGTTTGGCGAGATACATAAGACCAGACTTGTTATCCTAACGTGGTTTGTTTCTTTTACAGGTGACGCTAAGCCAACAGTGTGAGTAATAGGCCACTCGTATATATATTGGGCACAAAAAAGGGCGAAAGTCCGCCCAGGCGGGAGGAAATTAGAGTTTCATAACACATATTTCAACTGGAGAGGTATTAGAGGCCTGCTATGGCCACAGGTACTAATGGAGGTAATCAAGGTAGGGAGAGAGGCAAGAGGTCCGGTCATCTTAGTTATACAGGCCGGGGGAAACAACCTAGGTCATCACAAGAGCGCATAACTAATGGCAATAATGAAACTAGACACTGAGCGCTTCAGAGAATTTTTCACAAAATTAGCTATAGTATGGTCAGAGATTGTGCCGATAGCGGTATGGCAAGGTGCGCGAGACATCACGGCCATCGAATGGACAAGGCGGGTAATAAATATTCGGATGGCAAAATTTAGAAGAGACAGAGGCGGTGTAGTGATACGACACCGACAATTGGAAGGAGATAAAGCAGGCCTCATACGGCCCGACGGTGTTCACTTAATAGATATTGGACTGGACATATTCCTGTCAGGACTCCAGGACGGAGTGGAACAAGCGTTAAGAGTGATGGGTGGGGTCAGAGTCCTGCATACGAGTACGCTGGATCCTCCGTGGCCTGGAAATAGAAAGGACATGTTGGAGAGTTACACTTGTTGGCCAACTTGCCGGAGTAGGGACCCAGGGCATGCTGCAACAAGCTGAATTATTTTAGAAATAAAATGCCTTTCTAATGGAATGAGTACAAAGAGTTAATAAAGCTGTGACCGATCCTCACCCATCCAGTTGTAAGAGTTACATTATTGTATTGTCCATGAAAGGGGGGCGGTAGGGGGGCTGAGCGTCTGGGTTTGGTTGGGGGTCCCCACAGTCTGCCTAGGCTAGATTCATTTAAAAATTCTTATTAGATACACAGGCGGTGCAGCTTGCTTCGCAGCTGGGCTACTACGCCCAAAGTATTGCCTAGACTAGATGCAGTTAAAAATTCTACGCTGACTAGCAGACACTGAGATTTGGAGCAGACCTCTGAGTAAACAGCTCTTCAGACTCAACCATCTGTGTTACCCCAAGCCATAGTGTATGTAGTTTCTTACAGTTAAAAGGGGGGGGGTGCGACCCAACCCACCTGGAATTGACGATGCCAACGTCACGTAAGACACAGCAAGGGGACTCCCAAAATTGTGGCACAGACACCACTTAACCCTAGAACGCATACCTGTGGCCTTGCAGGCCCGCCCAGTTAATTGTTTTCTATTTTCTGCAAGATTACTTTAGTTAGAATTTTGAAACTCTAGGTATTCTTCATGTATATAGTTGTTTGTCATTTGAGTTTGAGTTATTCCATGTTATTTGCACACGGGCCTAAAGGGCCCCAGGTATGTGAAAGTGTAGATTTTTATGGTCATGCGTTCTAGGGTTAAGTGGCATCAATTGCCCGACTGTTGCTTAAAACGGTTGGTGAGGTGATTTTACCAAATCCCCAAGCTTTTAGTCTCCCAAGGATGACACAGGGGTAGAAATGTCCTTGCGAATCCATGATTTGTTCATCTTTATGAACGTGAGTCTGTCTACATTCTCAGTGGACAGCCGCGTGCGCTTATCTGTCAGCACACCACCAGCAGCGCTGAACACACGTTTAGAGAGAACGCTGGCTGCATGGCATGACAAGATCTCCAAGGCGTGAGTGGCGAGCTCCGGCGATTTTTCCAGATTGGAATACCAAAATGAGCAAGGGTCGAGTGACACAGTCATGGCTTCGATGTTCACTTGGAGATTCTCCTGTACCATCCTCTCTAGGCATTGACTATGTGTCAGACTTCTTGTCTCCTGTGGCCTTGCAAAGGATGGTCTAAAAAAGTGGTGAAACGATTCCACAAAATTGCTGTTACCAGCAGATACTGTGTTACTGTTACTGTTTGAGTGATGAAGACTCGACAGTCCCACCGTTGGCAAGTTAGAACTGTGAGATTCACTACGTGCACCACTGGTGTTTTGTGGAAAAGCACATGTAAGATTCTGCAACAGCGTCTGCAGATACTCCTGCATTCGTCAATACCTTTTTATGGCAGGAATTATTTCGGCAAATATACTTTTGTACCGGGGATCTAAGAGTGTGGCAACCCAGTAGTCGGGATTACTTCGAATTCTGACAATCCGGGGGTCATGTTGCAGGTAGTGCAGCAAGAAGGCACTCATGTGTCTTGCGCATCCAGAAGGACCAAGTCCTTGTTGTGTTGGTAGCGAGGTAAGAATCATGCTTCCTTCCTCTGCCCTCTCCCTCCAACCTCGCACAACAGAAATGTGATCAAGGTCTCCCTCATCTGATGAGTCTTCCATGCCCATCGCCAGTTCGTCCCCCACTTCTTCCTCGGCTCCTGCACCTTCCTCAACAGTTTGGCTACTACCATGCGCCCTGGTTAATCCCTCTCCCCCACCCTCCCATGCCTGCCGCCTTGGTGCTGCCAACCGTCTGGACCTTGGAGATGTTATCCCTTCCGCATACGACTCCTCCTCTACTTCCTCCACCTCCTCTTGTCCCACCACCTGACTCTGAATTCTGTTTAATGTGTGCTCCAGCATGTAAATCACCGGAATAGTCATGCTGATAATGGCATCGTCGTCAGCACTAAACATCTTTGTCGCCATTTCAAAACTGTGCAGAAGGGTGTGTGGCGCCCCTGAGGGTTCAGTCGCCACAGAGTTACTGCATCTCACCCAGAGGTGTGGTATCTCACCCTCAGGTAAGGAAGGCGTATGGCTCGGGACCCTAACTCCTGCATCCAACACATACCCGCAGTGGGGGTAGGGCGAGATTGCTCCTAAGGGAGAGCACAGTCCCAGGTCCCTAGCTGGTTTGAGGGTCCTATGTAGTGGGTGCTTAGGGGAGCAGCTTAGGGGAGCACATGACAAGGAGAGTATAAATAGGAAGCCATCTTAGAAAGAGCAAGCCAGACAGAGGAGGAAAAGTGACAGGAGCAGAGACTAGGCATGAGCTCTGCTCCGGAGGCGGGCCTAGCCTGGGAGGCCCAGGACTGAAGGAGAGAAGAGAGGAGTGGGAGCTGGAAGGCTCCAGGAACCGAAGGGACCCTACGGCTACGGGCCGTGCAGAAGGCCACCCGTACTCCCGCTGCTACCAGGAGGTAGAGGGGTCAGGCCAGATAAGGGGAACCGGTCCCTCAACTAGCGGAGAAACAGCAAGGCTCAACTAGAAACCGGAGGCTGCTGCATTTCATGTACTGCAGGCCAAAGTCCACACCAGTCTCACTAAGAAGGTAGCCACATAGGACCCAGGGGACGGAACACACGTCACCCGCTAAGGCCCGAGGATACCGGATAGAAGTGTCACTGGGTGTGAGGTGCAGGGAGAAAGCCAGAGAAAGGACACACAGAAGGGGGTCCTGCTAAGTACTCCGGAGCTATCTGGGGGTGGACTGAGCCCCTCACTGAGTATGCACAGCACGACGGGGGAGATTGCTCTGGTATCTGTAATCTGGACTACAACAACTGTGAGTAATATCTTGAGACGGCATAACACGGACTCTGTGTTCATTACTGACTCCCTGCACTACAACCACCATCATCCACCCACACTGCCCTGAAGCTACACTCTACCTGTGGTGAGTAATAATACCGTTGCTGCAAAACCACCAGCTTCAGAGGACTGTTCCGCAGCGGCGGCCCCTTTGGCCGCACTCCACAGGTGGCGTAGTCAGACATTATAAAATCCATATATACAAATTACCCTTGGATTGACTGCCCTGGGTCACGGACTGGGTCACCGCCACAGTGACTACAACCCCCAGCGTCTACCGGCCCGTCTCAGGGTACCCCATGGCCCAGGGGGCGCGTCAACTTCATAGGTCCCTAATCTGAGACCACTCCTGCAGCATGATTTGCCCCACCTCTGGATCTCGTTGGCCCAGGCTATACGTCAGAACGTATTGCACCAGGGCTTGTCGGTGCTGCCACAGTCGCTGCAACATGTGCAGAGTTGAATTCCACCGTGTCGGCACATCGCATTTCAGCCGGTGAACTGGCAGGCCCAACGACTTCTGTAGAGATGTAAGTCGTTGAACTGCGGGATGCGAACGGCGGAAGTGAGCACACAGCGACCGTGCCCTCTGCAGAAGGCCATCTAGTCCGGGATAGTGGGCTAAAAATGTCACGGGTGTGTTGCCACGAAGATCGTCACGAGTACACAGCCTGACTTCTCGCAGCTGACTTGTTGGTGCTTTGTGTTTTTTCGGCAGTGAAGGAGTTAATTCTCTCTCTCTCTGGGCTAGCTGAGGTCCAGCCTCGTCCAGCTGCAATCAATGCTTCTTTAGTGAGACTCCTTCATATTCCTGCAGGTCTGTTTGGGAGGTGTCGGTGAAAGCTTTTCATTCAGACTTACAGAGCGGATCGTGGTGTTTGGAGTTGCTGAGATAAGTGTATTTGGAAGTGTTTTTTCCCTTTCCTCGCTTTATCATTTATCTCCTTTCCCGTTGGTGTTCCCTCTGTTGTAGTTGTGTAGAAGTTGTATGCAAGGTGGTTTTGGTTTTTCCCTTGTACTGTCTCGTTCGTCTAAATACTGTGTGTGGGCATATTATTTCTGGTTCCCTATTGTTGTGATCGGGGTCCTTCTCAGGACTAGATTACTGAGGTGCAGGGATCCTCAGGAGGTAGGGGTTACGCTGGCGGCCTGGACCTCTGTACCTTTAACAGTACCTCCAGGTTGAGGGATTAGTCAGGGCCCCAGCTTAGGGTCAGCTTAGGCCCCCTACCTCCAGTATTCTGTGACAGTGTGACATTTTCACCGACCAACTTAGTTTTTCTCCAGCTACCATGGATCCAGTAGCCGGTCTAGCTCGGCAGTTGCAGAGTTTGTCCATGGGGCTGGCGGACGTTAGGTCCAAGGTTTTGCATCCTCTGGAGCAAGCCGGACCAGAACCTAAAGTAGCTCTCCCTGACAGGTTCACTGGGGGGCGGGACAAGTTTTTTGTTTTCCGGGAGGCATGCAAATTGTACTTTCGGCTGCGGCCTCGGTTATCGGGCAGCGAAGAACAAAGGGTGGGAATTGTCATCAAGCTCCTACAAGGGGACCCACAATCTTGGGCGTTCTCTCTTCCCCCAAGCTCCCCGGTTCTCCAGTCAGTGGATAGGTTTTTCGCTGCTCTGGGACTTGTATATGATGACCCAGATCGGATCTCCCTTGCTGAGTCTAAGTTACGTAGGATTCAGCAGGGAGATCGTCCGGCGGAGGAATTCTGTTCGGAGTTCCGTAGGTGGGCCACGGACACCCAGTGGAATGACCCGGCTCTTAGGAGCCAGTTTTGTCATGGTTTATCCGACAAATTACAGGATGTGTTGGCACAGTATGACTCTCCCGCGTCACTGGAAGCCGCTATGGCCCTTGCCATTCGCGTTGACAGACGGCTTCGGGAGAGGTGCGGGATAACTCTACCCCCTGTAATGTCTCCACCTCCTACAAGGTCCCCTCATATGGTGGTTCCCCTGGTCAGTCCGGAGGAGCCTATGCAATTAGGAGGGACATCATTTCGGGGAAGGGGACCGGTGGAGCGCCATAAGACAGGAAGGTGTTTCCTCTGCGGGAAAAAGGGACATTTTATTGGGGGGTGTCCATCCCATCCCTTGCAGAGTAAAGAGTCGTCGAAAAAACTGTTGATCCCAGGTTGTGTGGTGGACGGCAATCTGGGAGTAGGTATTTCGTCCCTAGGTTCGTCTCAGTTTCTCGTACCGGCGGAGGTGGTGGTGGGTGCGAGAACTGAGAGGATATCTGTTCTTCTGGATAGTGGGGCCGGGGCTAATCTGGTTGATGCTCGGTTTGCCCGGGTTCAAGGTATGCGATTGAGTGAGTTGGCTAAACCCATCCCCATATTCTCGATCGATGCCAGGCCTCTCGGTCAGGGAAGTTTTTTGCAAGCTGTGCATGGCGTAAAACTTCAAGTGGGGGCAATACATAAAGAACTGTTGTCTTGCTACGTGTTGGAGGGTCTTCCCACTCCTATAGTGTTGGGCCTTCCTTGGTTAGCTAAGCATAACCCGGTTATTAATTGGCAAACCAGAGAGATAAGCCAATGGAGTAAATTCTGTAATAAAAACTGCATGAACACGGTCATCGGTGCGGTTACTCCTTGGGTCTTACCTCCATTTCTGGCGGACTTTGAGGATGTATTCTCGGAGAATGGGTGTCAGGAACTACCTCCTCATCGCGAGTATGACTGTTCTGTAAAACTGCTCCCTGAGGCCAAGTTACCTAAAGCTAGGTTGTATAACCTTTCTGGTCCTGAGAGGCAGGCCATGAAGGATTATATTTCTGAAAGTCTGGCTAAGGGGCATATTAGACCTTCATCTTCACCGGTGGCCGCGGGGTTCTTCTTTGTTAAGAAGAAAGATGGAGGCCTACGCCCTTGCCTGGATTTCCGTGAACTTAATCGGATTACGGTCCGAGATCCGTATCCGCTCCCACTTATTCCTGATCTCTTTAATCAGATCGTGGGCGCCAAATGGTTCTCTAAGTTGGATCTCAGGGGGGCGTACAATCTGATTAGGATGAAGGAGGGGGATGAGTGGAAGACGGCTTTTAACACTCCGGAGGGGCATTATGAGAACCTTGTCATGCCATTCGGTCTGACTAATGCCCCGGCGGTGTTTCAACACTTTGTTAATGATATTTTTCGCCACCTGGTGGGACAGTTTGTTGTCATATATCTGGATGATATCTTAATTTACTCGCCGGATCTGGTGTCTCATCAGGAGCACGTTAGGCAGGTGTTACAGATCTTGCGGGATAATAAACTGTATGCCAAGTGGGAAAAGTGTGTGTTCGCCGTACAGGAACTCCAGTTTTTAGGCTTCCTGGTTTCAGCGTCCGGTTTTCGTATGGACCCTGGGAAAGTGCGGGCAGTTCTTGAGTGGGATCGGCCGGAGAATCTTAAGGCACTACAACGTTTCCTGGGGTTTGCTAACTATTACCGGAAGTTCATTCGTAATTTCTCGTCCATGGTTAAGCCTCTCACAGACATGACTAAAAAGGGGACGGATTTTTCTAGGTGGTCTGACAAGGCTTGTCAAGCATTCTCCTCCTTGAAAAAATGTTTTGCCTCGGCACCCATACTCATTCAACCTGATGCGTCTCAGCCATTCTTTGTAGAGGTAGACGCTTCCGAGGTAGGGGTGGGAGCAGTATTGTCTCAGGGTTCGTCCCCTGGTAAGTGGCATCCGTGCGCCTTTTTCTCTAAAAAATTGTCGTCCGCTGAGAGGAATTACGATGTCGGCAATAGGGAACTCTTGGCCATTAAGTTAGCTTTTGAGGAGTGGCGCCATTTTTTGGAGGGGGCAGTTCATCCGGTCACCGTCATCACCGATCACAAGAACCTGCTATATCTGGAGTCCGCTAAACGTCTGAATCCCAGACAAGCTAGGTGGTCATTGTTTTTTACCAGGTTTAATTTCGTCGTTACATATCGTCCTGGGTCTAAAAATGTAAAGGCGGATGCCTTATCTCGTAGTTTCCCTGGGGCCGGGAATACGGACGACCCGATTCCTATCCTTCAGGAGGGGGTGGTGGTTTCGGCAGTATGCTCTGAGCTGGAGGAGGAGATATTGGAGGCTCAGGGGGACGCCCCTGTTGGACCTCCGGGGAGACTGTTCGTTCCAGATCAGTTGCGACAAAAGGTGATCGAGGCACACCATAACTCAGTTTTTGCAGGACACCCGGGGAGTAAAGCAACTGTGGATCTCCTCTCGCGTCGGTTTTGGTGGCCTAACTTACATAAAGAGGTGGTAACTTTTGTCGCGTCCTGTGGGGTTTGTGCGCGCTCTAAGACCTCACATACCCGTCCGTCTGGGGCCCTTTTACCTTTGAAGATCCCGAAGCGTCCTTGGACTCATCTGTCTATGGACTTTATTACGGACCTCCCTCCGTCTTCGGGTAAAACGGTCATACTCGTTGTAGTGGACAGGTTCAGCAAGATGGCACATTTTATCGCTCTTCCGGCTCTCCCTAATGCTAAAACTCTTGCGCAGGTGTTCATTGGGGAGATTGTGAGGCTTCACGGGGTACCCTCCGAGGTGGTGTCTGATCGGGGGTCTCAGTTTGTGTCCAAGTTCTGGAAGGCGTTTTGTGCACGGCGGGGGATGCATTTGTCATTCTCGTCGGCTTTTCATCCTCAGACCAATGGTCAGACGGAACGTATGAACCAGAGCTTGGAGACATATCTTCGGTGTTTTGTGTCAGAGAACCAGGAGGACTGGGCTTCTTTCCTACCTCTGGCAGAGTTTGCTCTCAATAATAGGCGGAGCGAGTCCACTGGTAAGTCCCCGTTTTTTGGGGCATATGGTTTTCACCCCCAGTTTTGTACTTTCAGTAGGGGGGCTCTTCGGGGGTTCCGGAGGAGGAACGATTTTCCTCATCTCTCGCTTCAGTATGGAGAGGGGTGCTGAAGAATCTGAATACTATGGGGAACCGATACAAACGTATGGCTGATAGGAGGAGAGTGTCTGGTCCGGACCTAAGTGTGAACGATCGGGTATGGTTGTCTACCAGGAATATAAAACTTAAGGTTCCCTCCTGGAAACTGGGTCCCAGGTTCATCGGGCCGTACAGAATCAGTTCTGTTATTAATCCGGTGGCATTCCGTCTTGACCTCCCCCCTACGTTTAAAATTCACAACGTGTTTCACAGATCTTTGCTTAAGAGGTATGTGGCGCCGGTGGTACCGTCACCTTTACCTCCCCCTCCTGTGGTTGTCAATGGTAACTTGGAGTTCCAGGTATCGAGGGTCATTGATTCACGCTTTAATCGCCGGTCCCTTCAGTACTTGGTTCATTGGAAGGGGTATGGTCCTGAGGAGAGGATGTGGGTTCCTGCGTCGGATATTAACGCAGACCGATTAGTTCGGGCCTTCCACACGACTCACCCGAATAAACCTGGCCCTGAGGGTCCGGAGGCCCCTCGTAGAAGGGGGGGTACTGTCACGGGTGTGTTGCCACGAAGATCGTCACGAGTACACAGCCTGACTTCTCGCAGCTGACTTGTTGGTGCTTTGTGTTTTTTCGGCAGTGAAGGAGTTAATTCTCTCTCTCTCTGGGCTAGCTGAGGTCCAGCCTCGTCCAGCTGCAATCAATGCTTCTTTAGTGAGACTCCTTCATATTCCTGCAGGTCTGTTTGGGAGGTGTCCGTGAAAGCTTTTCATTCAGACTTACAGAGCGGATCGTGGTGTTTGGAGTTGCTGAGATAAGTGTATTTGGAAGTGTTTTTTCCCTTTCCTCGCTTTATCATTTATCTCCTTTCCCGTTGGTGTTCCCTCTGTTGTAGTTGTGTAGAAGTTGTATGCAAGGTGGTTTTGGTTTTTCCCTTGTACTGTCTCGTTCGTCTAAATACTGTGTGTGGGCATATTATTTCTGGTTCCCTATTGTTGTGATCGGGGTCCTTCTCAGGACTAGATTACTGAGGTGCAGGGATCCTCAGGAGGTAGGGGTTACGCTGGCGGCCTGGACCTCTGTACCTTTAACAGTACCTCCAGGTTGAGGGATTAGTCAGGGCCCCAGCTTAGGGTCAGCTTAGGCCCCCTACCTCCAGTATTCTGTGACAGTGTGACAAAAAATTGCTGGACAAGGTTCGACACGTGAGCCATACAAGGCACGTGTGTGACATTGCCCCGGCGAAGTGCCGCACCCAGGTTTGCAGCATTGTCGCACATGGCCTTCCCTGGTTGCAGGTCCAGTGGAGACAACCTTTCATGAAACTGGGTCTCCAGAGCTGACCACAACTCCTCAGCTGTGTGACTCACATTTCCCAGACATTTCAAAGTAAACACTGATGCCGTTGAGCCCTGCTGCCAGCATAGTAAGGAGGTGTGCAGGATTCCTTCTGCGCAGTTAGAAAGCAGGTGGCATTACCAGACAGGCTTTGGGTGCAGGTGGAGGACCGAGAGGAGGTTGAGGAGGCAGAAGCAGTGGAGGAACTTCGAGATAAAGAGGATTGACGCACAACTCGTGGGGACGGTAAGACTTGGACAGCAGCCCCTTGTCCTGCTGTCACCATAGTTACCCAGTGCCCAGTCAGCGACATGTAACGCCCCTGTCCATGCCTTCTCGTCCAAGTGTCTGTGGTGAAGTGCACCCTATCACACACAGAGTTTCTCAAAGAAGCGGTGATGTTGTGTGCGACATGCTAGTGGAGCGCAGGCACACCTTTCTTTGAGAAGTAGTGCCGACTGGGCATCTGGTACTGGGGCACTGTGACGGACATAAGGTCTTGAAAATCCTCTGTGTCCTCCAGGTGGAAAGGCAGCATATCTGTAGCCAACAGCTTGAAGATGGTGAAATTCAACCTCTTAGCTTTCTCATGGCTAGGAGGAAATGGTCTTTTACTTTTCCACATCTGAGGGACCGAGGGCTGGCTGTTGTGCTTAGACGGTGTTGAGTAGGGTGTCCCCGGCAAACTGCCGGTCTGTGAGGAAGATGCAGGCGGACATGTTAGGTTGCCTTGATCCAAAGGTGGTGCTCTCGATGTCGGAGAGCGCTCAACACTAGCAGGTGTTTCCACTTCCCAATGAACTGACGACCTGCCAATCACACTGGCTGTTGTGGGTAAAGAGGTGGCAGGTCTGCGTCCAAAAACATGTGTGACTGCTGTCCCCCCAGTCACAGAGGATGAAGAGGCTGCGGATGCACAAGATGGGGCAGACGGTGGTTGGCCCAGCCGGCTAGGCCGCATTGTTGCACAGTGAGCTTCCCACTGCAACTTATGCTTCATATCCATGTGACGGTACATGCATGAAGTACTCAAACTATGGATTTTTTGGCCTCTACTTAGCTTTTGCTGACAAATATTACAGATAACACGAGTTGGGTCATCCTTATCGATCTGAATAAATGCCCAGGCTATGCAAGGCTTAGAGCCCATGTGACCTGAAGAGCCACTACGACTTGTGGTCAGAGGCAGAGTTGTGGTTGAGGATGCAGTTGTTGACGTGCTTCCAGTACTCCGTCTCTGTTCAGGAAGGCGCAACCTAACCTCGTCGTCAATAGCATCTGTGATGCCCCGCTGCGCTTGGTATCACAGATCCTAGAAGAGTGCATTGATGGAGGCCCCCATAAACATTCACACATCTCCACCTTCCACCTCAGACCAGCAGAGGGAGCCCGTTAGGGATATAAATAGGGAAGGTGGAGCTAGGCAGTTCAGTTCCTCTGAAGAGTTCCTGCAGTAGAGAAGCCTAAGAGAGGTCAGTCTGCAGTGGAGCTCAGTCTAGTCTAGAGAACGCAGTTAATAGTTCAGCAGTGGAGCACGAGGCTCCTGCTTGCTAGATTCAGGTAGCCTAGATAGAGCTTAAGGTGTGCCAGTGCCGTAAGATCAGTGAAGCGCGGCAAGCTGCCGTTAGTGTGTATAGCCTAGTGAGGGCCCGAGTAGGCCGAAGGCGAGTGGCGAGTTAGTACATAAGGGGCAGAGGAGCTTAACCAGCTCACCCCGAAGCATTTACCGGACACAGGATCCGAGCTTACCGGTATCTCTATGACCCAGTAAGGCATAACCGGAATCCCTGGAGAACTACAAGTCCCAGGATCGCTAAGGTGCTGATATGTAACAGAGCCAGGAGACGCTTAGGCTCCGCATACTGGGAGCGTGAACTCCAAGAGAAGGCCCTACCACAAGGTCAGCCAGCGCAGGACAGAGACAAAGTTAGGCCTAGCTCCAGGCAGGTCAGAAACTTACTACGCAGAGGCAAGAAACAGGAGGCCCTACACCCGCTCATTGGGGAGGATCCTGATATGCACCCTTCACCCTACAGTGCTCAGGGATGTGCCTGAATTTCCACCAGTAAAAGGTACTGAAGTGACTACCGTGTCCGTTCCCGTTCTTGCTCTGACCCAGCTGGGTCTCGCCTGTCCTGCATTCCCCCTGCATACGCTGCCCTGAGACCTAGCTCCACCTGTGGGGAGCTATACCATCGAGCTGCCTTATCACCGGCCTCAGTGGACTGCTGCAGCGCTGGTGCTTGTCACCAGATACCACAGGTGGTGTCATGAACTCTTATAAAATTAACAATTATCCACTCTTTTAAAGAGAGACCCCAGGGTACGGGCCAGGGAGCCGACCACCGCGACATCCCCAAGGCCAGGCAAATGCCCGGGTACCGAGTCATCCCCATCCCCAGGGCTAGTCACATCCTCCTCCACCTCCTCTGCTGACCTCATCGACTGGCTGACTGTGGGTTGACAGTAAGTGGGATCTCCAACCTCGTCATCATCACCCTGTGTGTTATCACACCCGTCGTCCTCAGAGCCAACCTCTTCCTGCCCTGACCGAAAAGTCAAGTTGTCGCTCCAATCAGGTATTTGAGTCTCATCATCGCCGTCATCATTGTCTCCACCAACAGGAGTTACAGTTTGGGAACAAGGGTCTACATTATGCTCAGAACCTTCTTCATCTGGTCCTGGATCCGACTTATAAAGATTCTGGGCATCAGATCAGATCATTTCCTCATCTGGATTAACAGAAGCTCTGGAGCAGACCTCCGTTTCCCAGGCTATAGTACGAGTAAACAGCTGTGCAGACTCAACCATCTGTGTTACCCCATACTCAGACGGGCAGCTGGAGACTTGGGAGCTGTGAGGAAGCAAGTGCGATTGGGGTGACACCTCTGAGGACTGGAGTATTTGTGATGTTGAAATTGAGGTGATGGAGAGCCCACTTGAAGGAGCACTTGATATCCGTTGAAGCACCTGCTGTTTTTGTGCCTCATCTAGAATTTGTAGCGATGGGCGTGTCCGTAAGAATGGGATCGTATCACATTGTCCACGAAAAGAAGTCGACATCTTAGTTTGGCTGGAAGATGGTCTTTCTTCTGCAGATGTTACTCCCCCCCCCACCGTGGGGGGCCTCGACCCACCGGCGGACAGGCACCAGTATTGGGATAGGGGGGCTGGCCGTCAGGGTCCACCGCGGCTCTGGCACAAACCCGGCAACACAGAGGTGGCACGGGCAGGAACGGACTGGCCGTGTCGGCTTCTCACTTTTTGAATTTTAGAAGGGCATGACATGCCTATATCTGTGTCTCCCCCTCCTTTTACTCCTCCACCTCTTTTCTTTTCACATGACTATATGTACTTGTCACTTTTCAATGTGTTAGTTGTGTCTTCTGAGCAGTTTGTCAGCTTTTGGACACCTTTGAAGGTGTTTTCTATGTGTTTCTATGTGTTTTTGTTTGCCTGCCATTGGTTTTAACGGTGTTCGACGAACAGTTCGACGAACAGTTCGGCGAACACACGGGTGTTCGACGAACCGAACCGAACTCGAACACTACGGGGGTGGCTCAACACTAGTAGTGTCTCCTGACTGTTGTGACACAAAAATATATCTGTTGAAAATAGTATTGTGTAGGCCCGACATCCCAGTGTGGTTTCACAGTTCCACGGGTCAAATCGCTGTACTATCCAGTTTTGGGCCTTTGGTATCTAAAAAAAAGCAGTTTGAGTGTGTTGCTCACTGTTCAGCCGCAAATATCTCTATTTAAAAAAGTGTGGTATACCCCAGTAAACAATAACTGTGGTTTTCCTCTTCCACGGTTCTAATCTACTCTTTATTACCCTTTTTCCATTGATAGTGCAAGTGTAAGCTATTTTACTTCATTTACAATGGGCAAGGCGCGTGGCAAGGGAAGTGGAAGTGGACGTTCTGGTGATGGTTCGTGCAGAGGACAGGGCCGTGGCCAAGGTGAAAATGTGCCACAAACAACAGCCACATGTTCTCGCTCCCACTTCTTGACCGAATTACTAGGGAAGCGCAGAACAACACCAGTATTGAGAACTGATAAGTGTGAACAGGTTATTAATTGGATAGCAGATAATACTTCCAGTTACCTGGGCACCACCACCTCCGGTCTGTCTTCCACACGGTCAACTCTTAGTAGCCGTGAGTCTCGACCGCATACTCCTCCTCACCCTGATGCTCCTTCCTCCCACCATGTCGAGTGTCGTCAGACAGCAAGTGATCCCACACTTGGACACTCTGAAGAGCTGTTCACTGGTCCATTTCCATATTTGGGCCCCTCGCCTGATACGCTTGAAGTTGTGGAAGAGGAGATCCCATGTTGCGATGCCCAAATATTTGAACAGCCACGGCCACAGGAAGTCGACGTTGGCAATCTGTCACAAGAGGTGGACGATGACGAGACACAATTGCCAGGAAGTGAGGAGGAGGATCGTGGTGCGCAAGTGGAAGAGGAGGAGGTGGTGGATGATCTAGTAACTGACCCAACGTGGAAGGAGGACATGCAGAGTGAGGCCAGCAGCACACAGGGGGAGGGAGGCAGAGTACCCCAACAGGCTGGAAGAAGCAGTGTGGTGGCCGCAGACAGAAGGCAGGCAACCGTTCCCCGTAACACCAACACGAGGGACGTTGCCAGTACAAGCGGTAGGTCTTCCAGAGTCTGGAATTTTTTTAAAGACTCTGCTGATAACCCCAAAAAGGCCATATGTTCCACCTGCCATGCCAGCATCAGCAGGGGTGACAAAACTACCAGCCTGACCACCACCAGCATGATCAGGCACATGGCAGCAAAGCACCCGACTATGTGGGGCGAAACCCAGGGTCCACGACCAGTGTCAGCGGGTGTCACCACTGCTTCTTCCACTGTTGTGCGTGCAATAGAACCCCCTGTTGTGTGTGCAAGGCAATCCCCTGTCCATACTGCATGTAAAGATGCCCCCTCCTCTCAGTCTTCACTTGTTATGGCAGTTTCTCAAGAAACAGCATCAACGTCCACGTCCACGTCCCACCGCAGCGTTCAATTGTCCATATCCCAGACCTTTGAACGAAAGCGGAAATTCGCAGGCAACGCCCCACAGGCCACAGTCCTAAATTCGCACATTTCACGACTGCTTGCGTTGGAAATGCTGCCTTTTAGGCTGGTGGAGACGGAATCCTTCCGCAATCTTATGGCGGTGGCCGTCCCTCGGTACTCGGTCCCCAGCCGACACTATTTTGCCCGGTGTTCCATCCCCGCTGTTATGTTCTGCTACCAGAGCTAAGGAAAGAGAGGAGATCTGTCCCTACGATAGAACTCAGCTTAATCCCTACGATGTAACAGGGAACCTGATCCTGCGATCAGACCTGCTAAAGTCCTAAGCTAGTCTGTACGGAGACCTATAGATATGGGGAAGGAATCCCTACAAGTACTAAGGACTGGGAGGAAAATGGGACACCTCCTAACAGAAATAGTAGCAGACAGACGAACAAACAAAATATATAGAACAAAGAGGTCCGTAGACCAAGCAAACTAACAGAGTTAGATACAGAGCACAGGCTAGCTAGAAAGTAGTTATACAATGAAGTCCAGCAAAGCCAGAAGGGCGGAGCAGGATTAAATAGGCCAACAAGGTCATGTGACCAGCAAAGGAAAAAACCTAAGAGCAAGGTTCTAACAGTACCCCCCCTTCTAAGAGGATCCTCCGGATCCCCTAGGACCAGGCTTATCAGGAAATCTCCTGTGAAACGCTCTGATAAGTCTGGACGCGGAAACATCATCCGACCTCACCCAAGAGTTATCCTTGGGTCCGAAACCTTTCCAGGCCACAAGATACTGCAAACTACCTCTATACCGTCTAGAGTTAAGGATGCGAGAAATTTCATATTCCCCGTCCTCCACCACTGGAGGAACAGAGGCAGAGGCGTCACAATCCGATACAACAGCTTTTTTCAACAGAGAGACATGAAATACCGGATTAATTCTCCAGGAGGTAGGAACCTCCAACCTAACAGCAGATTGGTTGACAACCTGAAGCACCTTAAAGGGCCCTACAAACTTGGGACCCAATTTCTTAGAAGGAATCCTCAACCGCAGATTCCTAGAGGACAACCAAACCATGTCACCAACAGCGAACAAAACCACCTGTCGTTTCCTATCAAAGTAGTCTTTAGATTTTCTGTTGGCCTCCTGAAGATTACCACGCACATCCGTCCAAACTCTCTCCAAATCACCGGAAAAATTCTCCTCCTCAGGCACGGCAGATCCCAACTTGGAGAACGACCCAAACGACGGATGTCTCCCAGAACAACAAAAAAAGGCGAACAACCAGCAGAAGAAGATGTATGATTGTTCAGAGCAAATTCAGCAAGTGGCAGAAACTCAGACCACCCCTCTTGATTGTCTGCCACAAAACAATGCAAGAACTGCTCAACATCCTGGTTTTTCCTTTCTGTCTGGCCATTAGATTCAGGATGATATCCGGACGAGAACGACAAATGAACTCCCAACCTGTCACAAAAGGCACGCCAAAAACGAGCCACGAACTGAGGACCCCTATCAGAAACAATGTCAGTAGGAACGCCATGAAGTCTGACAATTTCCTTGACAAAGGCCTTAGCGAGAGTTTTAGCGCAGGGCAGTTTGATGAAGGGAACCAAGTGACACATCTTGCTAAAACGGTCCACGACCACCCAGATGACAGTAAAACCCTCAGAGGGGGGAAGGTCAGTTATAAAGTCCATAGCCAAATGTGTCCAAGGAGCACTGGGAACCTCCAAAGGACAAAGCAACCCCGCAGCAGGAGTATGTGAGGACTTAGATCTAGCACATATAGTACATTGACGCACCCACTTAATGACTTCCTTCTGCCATCCAGGCCACCAAAAACTGCGACCCACCAGTCTCTTGGTCTCAGAGATTCCGGGATGACCTGCCAACCGAGATTCGTGACACTCAACAAACAAATCTCTCCTAAAGGTCCCAGGCACAAACAACCTCCCATGAGGAGTGTTAGATGGGGCACTCTCCTGTGCTTTAAGAATCTCATCTTCCAAAACGGAGTCCAAAGCAGCTATCACAACACCTTCTTGTAAAATGTTCTCCTCTTTCTCAGCACCGACTATGGGAGAAAAACTGCGAGACAAGGCATCCGCCTTAACATTCTTAGTACCAGGGATGTAAGTAACGGAGAAATTAAACCGCGAGAAAAACAGTGCCCACCTAGCCTGACGGGCATTCAGGCGCTTGGCAGCATCAAGATATATCAGATTTTTATGATCCGTAAGAACCTGAACGGGAAATTCCGCACCTTCCAAGAAGTGGCGCCAGTGTTCAAATGTGAGTTTAATAGCCAATAATTCCCGATTACCAATATCGTAATTCAGTTCAGTCTCCGAAAATTTTTTTGAAAAAAAGGCACAGGGATGTAATCCATCCCCGTTATCCTGAGACAATACTGCGCCAACCCCCACAGAGGAAGCATCAACCTCAACCAAAAACGGCTTAGTCACATCAGGCTGCATAAGGATGGGAGCAGAGGTGAACCTCTCCTTGAGATACACAAAAGCTTCAATGGCCTCAGAAGACCACTGAACCGCATCAGCACCTTTCCTGGTGAGATCGGTCAGAGGTTTGACAATACTAGAAAAATTTTTTATGAATTTTCTGTAATAATTGGCGAAACCTAAAAACCTCTGTATCGATTTCAAACCCATAGGCCTAGGCCATTCCTGTACAGCTTGAACTTTAACCGGGTCCATCTCAAAACCTTCGCTGGAGATAATGTAACCCAAAAAACTAATTCTCTGTACAGCGAACTCACATTTCTCCAGCTTAGCAAAAAGCGAATTGTCCATTAATAACTGTAATACCTCACGTACGCTCCGCCAATGAGACTCCAGATCCGGCGAATAAATCAAAATGTCATCCAAATACACAACCACATTTTTGCCGATCAAAGGTCTAAGGATGTCATTAATAAGATTCTGAAAAAATGCAGAAGCATTAGTAAGACCAAAAGGCATAACCAGATTCTCAAAATGACCCACAGGAGTGTTAAAAGCAGTCTTCCATTCGTCACCCTCCTTCATGCGCAACAGATTGTATGCCCCCTTAAGGTCAATTTTAGAGAACCACTTGGCCCCCATTAACTGGTTAAACAGATCAGGAATCAATGGCAGTGGGTAAGGATTGCGTACAGTAATTTTGTTAATCTCACGAAAATCCAGACAAGGACGTAAACCGCCGTCCTTTTTTTTTACAAAAAAAAATCCAACCGCCACAGGAGACTTAGAGGGCCTAATGTGACCGGCGGCCAAACTTGTCTGTATGTATTCCTCCAAAGCCTTCCTCTCAGGAATAGTAAGGTTAAATAAACGACTTTTAGGAAGAGTCGCTCCAGGGACAAATTCAATAGAACAATCATAGTCTCTATGGGGAGGCAAAACCTGCGATTCCTTCTCAGAAAAAACTCTCCAAAAATCCTGAATAGGAACAGGCAATTCTCCCCTATCCAAAGCTGCAATACGCCCGTTACAACACTTGTCATAACATTTATGGCTCCAGGATTTAATTTCACTGGTAGACCAATCCAGTACAGGATTGTGAAATTTTAACCAGGGCAATCCCAATATTACTGGAGAAGGCAAGTTATTCAAAACTACCAAATCCAATTTCTCATGGTGAACACCATTAATAGTGAGAGGAAATTCACAGACCTTGAGAGTAATATTCTTCAAAGGGGAACCATCCACAGAAACCACAGCAATGGGGGATGATAAAGGTTCGGGTTTTAAATTGAGTCTTTCCAAGAATCCCCCATCAATTACATTCAGAGTAGACCCACAATCAACAAACACCCGAAATTCCATTAATTTTTCCTGAGCAATCGTGGAAGCAGCTAAAAATACACCCTTGGAATTTAAACAGGCAATACGGGCATGACTGACCATTTTTTTTTCTTTCTTCATACGAAGCTCACAGCCTTTAATCAAATGACCAGATTTTCCGCAATAGAAACACAAGCCTTCAGAAAATCTACGGTCTTTTTCTTGAGAGCGAGGTGCCACCGATCCAATCTCCATCGGTTCACCACTGTTAGTACACACATTCTCATAACCAGAAACTGATATAGCAGAGGATTTGCTCTCATTAACCCTTGCACGCAGTCTCCTATCCACCCGTATAGCTAATTGCATAGCCTGTTGCAAATCTTCAGGTGTAGGATAAGCAATTAGCAGGTCTTTAACCCTTTCATTGAGCCCAGCAAGAAATAGACTTTTCAGAGCAGAATCGTTCCACCCTGTTTGAGTAGACCAACGACGGAAATGAGTACAATATTTTTCCACATTACCTGATCCCTGTCTCAAACGTCTTAACTCAGTCTCAGCTGATGAGACACGGTCAGAATCATCATATAATAGTCCCAAAGCAGAAAAAAAACTATCCACTGATCTGAAGCATGTATCACTAGGTTGCAAAGAAAAGGCCCACTCCTGAGGCTCTTTGCGCAAAAGTGACATTATGAACCCTATGCGCTGGGATTCATCCCCAGAGGACTTGGGTCTCAAACGAAAATACAATAAGCAAGCATTTTTAAATGAAAAAAATTCTCGGTGTTCACCAAAAAATAAATCCGGCAAACATACCTTAGGCTCCAAGAAATGTGCTCCAGGACAGTTACTCACGTGCTGACGGAGCTCGGCCACCTCCAGAGAGAGTCCCTGCAGGCGTTTAGCCAAATCCAGAACCGACACCATGATGGAACAGAAAAATCTTTCCTTAGAGAATTTGCAGGCTGGACTTACTGTTATGTTCTGCTACCAGAGCTAAGGAAAGAGAGGAGATCTGTCCCTACGATAGAACTCAGCTTAATCCCTACGATGTAACAGGGAACCTGATCCTGCGATCAGACCTGCTAAAGTCCTAAGCTAGTCTGTACGGAGACCTATAGATATGGGGAAGGAATCCCTACAAGTACTAAGGAATGGGAGGAAAATGGGACACCTCCTAACAGAAATAGTAGCAGACAGACGAACAAACAAAATATATAGAACAAAGAGGTCCGTAGACCAAGCAAACTAACAGAGTTAGATACAGAGCACAGGCTAGCTAGAAAGTAGTTATACAATGAAGTCCAGCAAAGCCAGAAGGGCGGAGCAGGATTAAATAGGCCAACAAGGTCATGTGACCAGCAAAGGAAAAAACCTAAGAGCAAGGTTCTAACACCCGCACTACACAAGCACGTGTCCCAAAGCATCTGCCGTGCCCTCAACAACGCAGTTACTGGGAGAGTCCACCTGACAACAGACACGTGGACAAGTGCTTGTGGCCAGGGACTGTACATCTCTCTGACGGCACACTTGGTAAACATAGTGGAAGCCGGGACCCAGTCGGACCTTGGGACGGAACACATCCTCCCCACACCGAGGACTGCGGGTCCTATGTCAGTCAGAGTTGCCCCCACAGTGTACAGCTCCTGCGCATCCTCCTCCTCCTCCTCATGTTCAGCCTCCATCTCAGATATCACCACATCAGTTACAAGCTGGAAGCATTGCAGTACAGCCTCCGCCAAGCGGCAACAGGCTGTGCTGAAGCTCATAAGCTTAGGTGATAAACCTCACACTGCTTGTGAGTTGTGGACAGCTGTGAAAGAGCAGGCAGATCTGTGAGACCGCTGAACCTACATCCCGGCATGGTCGTGTGTGACAATGGCCGTAACCTGGTGGCGGCTCTGAGGCGAGGTGAGATCACACACGTACCATGCCTGGCTCATGTGCTTAACCTTGTGGTTCAGCGGTTTCTTAAATCGTACCCCGAGTTGCCAGATCTGCTCGTGAAAGTACGCCGCCTGTCAGCTCATTTTCGCAAGTCGGCTACAGCTTCTGCTGCTCTTGCTGTGTTGCAGCAGCGTTTGCAGCTTCCGGCACACCGACTGGTGTGTGATGTCCCCACACGTTGGAACTCTACCCTCCACATGTTGCAAAGGATTTGGGAGCAGAAGGGAGCAGTTGTGGAGTACCAGCAGCAGCAAGTCCGTCGATATTCAGGTCAGACTCCACACATAAGACCTCAGGAGTGGACCTGGATGTCTGACATATGTACCATCCTGACAAACTTTGAGGAGGCCACCAAGATGGTGAGTGGCGATGACGCCATCATTAGTGTCAGCATCCCACTTGTCTGTCTTTTGCAACGCTCTCTGCAGAGAATTAAAGAGGAGGCATTGCAACCAGAGTATGATGAGATGGATCAAGAAGCCATAGCGGGCAATTACACACAGCCCAGCCTCATCTCATCCCAACGTGCATTGGGGGACAATGAGGGAGAGGAGGAGGAGGAGGAAGAACAGGAGCTGCTATCATGCGTTGTAGACGGTAGTACCTGTACAAGTGTCATACCGTCGGTTCAGCATGAGGACTGGGGGGAGGAGAAAGAGGAGGAGGAGGAGGAGGAGAGCATGGTCAGTCGTCATGTTGGTGAGGACACGGAAATCTTGCCCGTTACCAGTCTGGCACGCATGGCTGACTTTATGTTACGCTGCCTTAACCGTGACCCTCGCGTTGTCAAAATGTTGGGTGACAGTCATTACTGGTTGGTGACACTTGTAGACTCCTGCTACAAGGAGAACTTTCACTCTCTTATTCCTGAGGTGGAGAGGTCTACAAAAATGGGGCAGTACCAGAAGGCCCTTGCTGCAGAACTCTTAAAAAAATTCCGATCTGAACACGCTAGCGGCAGAGGTCACAGTTCGCTGCCCAACCAAGGCGTACAGGCGAGAGAGATGCAACTCCAATCCAGCAGAGGCAGGGGAACACTGTCAACGTTCTGGGACAGTTTTCTGACACCCGCCCAGCTTACAGGCCCTGAGGCGCGGGGTACTCTCACAAGGAGTGGAAAGTTTCAAAAGATGGTGAGGGAGTACCTTGCCGACCGTACCAGCGTCCTCCGTGATTCCTCTGTGCCTTTTAATTATTGGGTATCCAAGCTGGACACTTGGAATGAACTCGCTCTGTACGCCTTGGAGGTCCTGGCCTGCCCTGCCGCTAGCGTGTTATCGGAGCGTGTTTTTAGTGCCGCTGGGGGAATTATAACTGATAAGCGCACTCGCCTGTCAACTGACAATGCTGACAAGCTGACCCTTATCAAAATGAACAAGGGCTGGATTGAGCCAGACTTCTCATCACCACCAAATGACAGCAGAGTAACATAAAGTCAAATCCACTGTGTTATTTCGGGAGGTGTATTCACATGCACCGCTTCACACCCACACATGGGTATACGCTTCCTCATTTCGGCAGTTTTATCTTCTTCTCCTTATCCTCAGCCTCCACCACCACTATACCACCAGGGTGCCAGCATTGCAAGTTCCTCCGTCCTAATTTTTGGCAGCTTTTGCTTGCAAGGCATAAGCAAATACTATGGGACACCCACTCACCAATAATGGGACTTATGTTTGTAATATGCTGCACTGCATGGCTCTTGTAAGGGGCATTGCAAGTTGCTCCGTCCTAATTTTTGGCAGCTTTTGCTTGCAAGGCATAAGCAAATACTATGGGACACCCACTCCCCAATAATGGGACTTATGTTTGTAATATGCTGTACTGCATGGCTCTTGTAAGGGGCATTGCAAGTTGCTCCGTCCTAATTTTTGGCAGCTTTTGCTTGCAAGGCATAAGCAAATACTATGGGACACCCACTCCCCAATAATGGGACTTATGTTTGTAATATGCTGCTATGCTGCACTGCATGGCTCTTGTAAGGGGCATTGCAAGTTGCTCCGTCCTAATTTTTGGCAGCTTTTGCTTGCAAGGCATAAGCAAATACTATGGGACACCCACTCCCCAATAATGGGACTTATGTTTGTAATATGCTGTACTGCATGGCTCTTGTAAGGGGCATAGCAAGTTGCTCCGTCCTAATTTTTGGCAGCTTTTGCTTGCAAGGCATAAGCAAATACTATGGGAGACCCACTCCCCAATAATGGGACTTATGTTTGTAATATGCTGCACTGCATGGCTCTTGTAAGGGGCATTGCAAGTTGCTCCGTCCTAATTTTTGGCAGCTTTTGCTTGCAAGGCATAAGCAAATACTATGGGAGACCCACTCCCCAATAATGGGACTCATGTTTGTAATATGCTGTACTGCATGTGACGCGCCCCCTGGGCCGTGTGTACACGTGTATGGGATACCCGGTGCCGGGTCTCTGGGGTCTGTAGTCTCCGTGGCGGTGACCCGGTCCCGTGGCTCAGGCTGGTCAAACCAGTGGCAGTCTTTCTTAGGTTTTGAGGTTAATTGTCCGACTGCGCCACCCGTGGATTGCGGTCAGGGAGTACCACCACTGCGAGGCAGACCGCTGAGGCTGGTGTTGTGTGCACAGCAGAGAATGGGATAACTCCCCACGGGAGGAGTATAGCCTCAGGGCAGTGAGTGTGGATGATGGGGGTGATGGTGCACGAGCGCAGCAGGAACGACTCAGAGTCTTTGCAGTGCAGTTCAGGGTCTTTACTGATGATTATAAGGTAGACCCTCCCGGGAGTACTGGCTAGCGTAAGAGGCCTGGTCAGTGTGTGAGCAAGCAGGAGTTTCCCTGGCCAGGTGGCATTGTAGGCCTCCCCGTCTGTCTGCACTCTTCCTGGCTACCTTGCTGTAAGCGGGTAGAAGTAGCCCACGTCCCTGAGTGTACCGTGTAGTGCTCACCCGTATGGCTGGTGACTTGGGGCCTTCTGTTAGCCTCCGCTCCACGACGGCGGTGCTGGTCCCTTGCTTGTGACTGAGCCTCCGGGCTTCTATGGCCAGAGGACCTGAAATCCCCTGCCGGCTGGTTTCTGCTGCTGGATATATAAGTCCTCACAGCCTCGGACTCCTGTGTCTGATTCCTATTGTCTTCTGCCAGGGCGAGCTCTGCTCAGCTTCCAGCCCCTGGTCTGTAGCTCCTAGCTCCTACAGAGCTCATTGCTGTTACTTTCCCTTGCTCTCACTCTGACTCTGACTGTTCTCTGACTCACTCAACCCCGCCCCAGATCCAGTTTATAAGGGCAGAATTCTCCCCTCCCAGGACTGGGGCAGGAGGATGTTGCATGTTTAAGGGATCCTGACCAGGAAACCTCCCACTTGCTCTCCGACGTAATATCTCTATTACTGTGGTGACCAGACCCCTGGGGTGCCACACATGGCTCTTGTAAGGGGCATTGCAGTTCCTCATAATTTTTGGAAAGCCTTCCATTCACTGCTTAGGCCAACAGTGCACAGGAGACCCAGTTGCTATAAATGGAAAAAAAGGTTTAGTTAACGCCCTCTGACCTCCATGTCATTTCCAAGGGGCATTGGAGTGCCTCTAAATTTTTGGTAGGCATTGCACTCACTGTTAGCCCTATAACTGTGTAGCCGAACCACTCCTTTTGTTACAGAAACATATCCTACAAGACATATCTGGTTGACTGGCCTGATATTGATGTGAATGGTCCCTGTTCCTCCTGCTCTTTCTCCTTTGCCACTACCTCATCCATCATTTATCACCTGAAGCTTTGTTTTAACGGGAGTCATAGAACTTGGATAGTAGCAGTAAAACATCCAGCAATCCTCGGAGGAGGTAGGATATGAGCCAAAACGCTGACCACCTCAGGCCTAGCCGCTACTACATACATGCGCTTGCATTACAACAAAACAAAGCAGATGCTAACTTCTATCATCCTCATCATGCTCCTCACCTTGGCACTCTCAACTCCCCTGATGGAGAAGCCAGGGCCCACCAGAGGAGTCTGATAGTCCGGTGGGCTCGGCCAATGCTGCCCTAAAGCAGGCCAGGCTAAGAAAAGTGTGGGAAAGGTTACCGGGACAAATAGGGGTGGCTGGGGACCGAGTATGGACACCCGGCCACCCCTTGGAGGCTGGGGAGCAAGCGGGGACACCCGGCCACCAGGCGGCTCGGGACTGAGTATGGATACCAGGCCACCGACACAGCCATGGCGTGGTGGCCAGATTCCGCCTCCACATGCCTAAAAGGCCCAATTTAAAGTGCAAGCAAGCAAGCAGTATGGTATTGCAGCCTGGGGGTGGGTGGGTGGCAGGCTGCATACTTGCGCTTGCATTGCAAGGAATGTGAGAGGTACAATTGAACACTGCCCTGGGACAAGGACTTGAATGGGGATAGTCGCAAGTCTGCAACGACAGGTGCAAGGTGGGAGGCATCTTTGCATGTACCATGAACAGGGGTTTGGCATGCACACACTACAGCGGAATAGGCTCTCCTTCCCACTAAATGCACTGGGGAGGGCACAGGTAATGTTTTGGTATATGCGCTTAATCTTATGTATAAGGCACACCAGGACAAATAGGGGCGGCTGGGGACTGAGTATGGATACCTCGCTGCCGAAGCAGCCATGAGGTAGTGGCCAGCTTCGGCCTCCTCCAAACTAAAAGGCCCCATTTCAAGTGCAAGCTAGCAGTATGGAATTGCTGTCTGGGGGTGGGTGGGTGGCAGGCTGCACACTTACACTTGCATTAAAAGAAAACATAGCAGATGCTAACTTCTGTCATCATCATCATGCTCCTCACCTTGGCACTCTCAACTCCACCGATGGAGAAGTCAGGGCCCACCAGAGGAGTCTGGTTCTCTGGTGGGCTCGTCCAATGCTGCCTAAAGCAGGCCGGGCTAAGAAAAGTGTGTGGGGGGATGTTCCAAGGAGAAATAGGGGCCGCTGGGGACCGTTTATGGACACCCGGCTGCCCCCAGGCGGCTGGGGACCGTGTGTAGACACCCGGCCGCGGGGCGGCTGGGGACCGAGTATGGACACCCGGCCGCCGGGCGGCTGGGGACTGAGTATGGATTCCAGGCCGCCAACACAGCCATGACGTGGTAGCCAGATTCCGCCTCCACATGCCTAAAAGGCCCAATTTCAAGTTCAAGCAAGCAAGCAGTATGGTATTGCAGCCTGGGGGTGGGTGGGTGGCAGGCTGCATACTTGTGCTTGTATTGCAAGGAATGGGGGAGGTACAATTGAACACTGCCCTGGGACTAGAACTTGCATGAGGATAGTTGCAAGTCTGCATCTTCTGATGCGGCAAGGATCACTTATGATGGACACACTTTTAGACAGTGACCTGGGAGTCAGAGATGCTTCCAGGGGTCTTCCCCATGCTGTTCCCATGTCTTTTCAGCACTTTATGCATGTGTCACACAGCACATGGCCAGATAAGGTTGTAAAATGTTAAAATGACATTTCCCGGTGAATGCATTTGTCATAGTTGAAAGCAATACAAAAGTGCAAAAACGCATAAAAAATGCTACTTGTGAACATAGCCGAAGGTGTGGAGGAGTATTTTTGTTTTTAGTCATTTATTTTAACTTATACACAAGTCTTTTCCCTGGAAAGGATGTTCCTTAACATATTTCACAGTAAAAGAGTTTCACTTTCGTTTTTGAACGTTTTATTGTGAGCCCGTAAAAGTGGCTTAATACCTCTGACCACCTTGTTGACAGCAGTGACCTGGGGGTCAGAAATGCTTCCTGGGGCGATCACCATGCTGTCCCCATGTCATTTGAGCACTGTCACTATCGTTTTGGGCACTCGCTAGGCTTTTAAAAGACTGCCGGGGGTGCCACCGCAAAAATGCTCGAGTCTCCCATAGACTACCATTGGGCTCGTTGTTCGGGTCGAGCACCCGAGCATCACGGCGAGCTCGGCCCGAGCTTCGAGCACCCGAGCATTTTAGTGCTCGCTCAACACTAAAAATTACTAATCATGTTTATCTGTATCTTGGCTGGAAAATAATTTGGGCCTTGTAGCAGTGTGCAGTACTGATTCTATTAGGCCATCTATACTAAACTCCACCAGATTTAAAATTACTAATCATGTTTATCTGTATCTTGGCTGGAAAATAATTTGGGCCTTGTAGCAGTTTGCAGTACTGATTCTATTAGGCCATCTATACTAAGCTCCACCAGCTTTCAAATTAATAATAATTTTTAGCTGCATCTAGCCCGGAAAATAATTTTGGGGCTCCTAGATGCACAAGACACATGAGTGCCTTCTTGCTGCACTACCTGCAACATGACCCTCAGATTGTCAGAATTCGAAATAATCCTGAATACTGGGTTGCCACACTCTTAGATCCCCCACACTCTTCGATCAACCTTTTCATTTTAATAAAGAACAAAAAATGGTCATTTTTTAAATTATAAGCATTAGCAGGTTATTAGAAACTGAAATCAAACAGTTTTCAACTCAAAACTTTATTCTAGGTGATGTTACATTTGCACATAGGACCCCTTGTTCGAAAGGAGCTTCTGAACTCTCTCGTCCATTGAATTTGTCAGGTTTTGGATGGTTTCTGCTTCAATTGTTTTGCATGAGGACAGAATACCCTCCCAGACCTGTTGCTTAGAAGTGATCTGCCTCCCGCCATCATAGACACTCCTTTTGATGATGCTCCAGAGGTTCTCAATGGGGTTGAGGTCAGGGGAGCATGGGGGTCACACCATAAGTTTGTCCCCTTTTATGCCCATATCAGCCAGAGATGCTGATGTGTTATGTGCAGCATGAGACGGTGCATTATCATGCATGAAAATGATCTTGCTGCGGAATACACGGTTCTTCTTCTTGAACCATGGCAGGAAGTGCTGTTTGAGAAACTCCACATACATTATGGAGTTCATCTTTACCCCTTCAGGGATCCTAAGGGGGCCGACAATCTCTCTCCCCATGATTCCAGCCCAAAGCATTACTCCACCTCCTCCTTGTTGGCGCCATAGCCATGTTTGCATGGGGTGTCCATCAACCAGCCATCCTCCACTCCATCCATCTGGACCATCGAGCGTTGCACGGCACTCATCGGTGAACAAAACAGTTTTGAAGTCAGTCTTCATGTATTGCTTGGCCCACTGGAGCCGTTTCTGCTTGTGTACAGTGGATAGAGGAGGTCGACAGGATGGCTTACGCACAGCTGCAAACCTCTGAAGGACCCTGTATCTTGTTGTTCGGGGGACGTTGGAGGCACCAGCAGCTTCAAAAACTTGTCTGCTGCTATGACAAGGCTTTTTTGCCGCTGCTCTTTTAACCTGACGTAATTGCCTGTAGGAAAGAGTCCTCAAATTTCCCTTATCAGCACGCACACGTGTGTACTGTGAATCAGCTACATACTTCTTGATTGTGCGATGATCAGGATGAAGTGTCTTGGCAATGTTGATTGTAGTCATGCCTTGACCTAAACACTCCACAATTTGTTGCTTCTCAGCAGCCGACACATCCTTTTTCTTTCCCATTTTGGCAGAAAATGTAGGCTGCTTAATAATGTGGGACAGCCTTCTTAAGTAGTCTTGCCTTTCATTGGACATACCTGCCAAACTAATTAGCACAGGTGTCTGCAATTGCTTACAGTGATATAAAGAGCCCTGACACACATCACCATCAATGAGTTTAACTGACAAACAAAAAAATTCTTACCTTATCACTCCTAAACACTTTTTGCATAATAATTTGGAACACAGTGTACATGTGCTTTTCCACAAAACACCAGTGGTTCACGTAGTGAATCTTACAGTTCTAACTTGCCAACCGTGGTCTGTATGGAGTTGTTCAATAATGGGCCCAAAATTAAGATAACATAGACAGGAGAGGTCTCTATGAATACGAATTCCTAAGTATTTGATACCCTGTGAGGGCCAGGCAAAGGGAAAGTTGGACTGGATGGAATCCTGTTTGGATTTGGGGAGGGAGACATTGAGGGCCTCAGACTTCGCTGCATTGATTTTAAAATTTGACCATGTAACAAAGTGATCTATTTCAGCCATAACAGCAGGGATGGATATATGTGATTGAGTGATATATACTAGGACATCATCAGCAAATGCAGAGCACTTGTACTCGGTGCCTCCCACCTCAATCCACCTAATATTGGGGTTATGGCGAATTGATGAGAGCAGGTGCTCCGTCACTAGGATGTATAAGAGAGGGGACAGAGGACATCCCTGCCTTGTCCAATTGGTGATTATGAAAGGTGATGAAAATGTTCCATTTATCTTCAGCCTAGGTGACGTATTGCGATACAGGGCCGTGATTTTGGCTATAAAAGGGTCCCCTAGACCCCTACCCCAAGCTTTTTAAGAGAATAATATATGGCGTGCTAGGAGACTCTATGGAATGCTTTCTCAGCATCCAATGAGAGTATCTAATTACAAATTTTTAACTGCATCTAGCCCAGGAAATACTTTGTGCCTAGTAGCAGTGTCTGCTAGTCAGCGGATTATCCCAGCTGTTAAGCAAGCTACACCACCTGTAGTTTGGACACTTAATTTTTTCAAAGGAAATGGTTCGGGCCCCCGAGACACTCAGTGAAGAGCATCGGGAAGGCACCCCAAGGCACAAGGGCTGGGACTGGCTGTAGGACGCCTTGCGGTGGACCACCAAGCTCGATCCTTATAAAAGCTTTTTAACTGCAGCAGCTTTAGTGGACGCTACTGGAGCTGGAATTACGCGGCTGCTGGCATGAGACTTGCCCTCCAATAGATCCTTATAAAAGGATTTAAAGTGTAATCATTCAAATTAGAGAGACAATTTAAATTAAAAAGCTTAGACCTGCCTCCACCGCAGGGGGGCTCGCTCGACCCACCAGCGGACAGGCACCAGTATTGGGAGAGGGGGGCTGGCCGTCAGGGTCCACCGCGGCTCTGGCACAAACCCGGCGACACGGAAGTCGCACGGGCAGGAACGGACTGGCCGTGTCGGCTTCGCACTTTTTTGGTTTTAGAAGGGCATGACATGCCTATATCTGTGTCTCCCCCTTCTTTTACTCCTCCACCTCTTTTCTTTTCGCATGACTATATGTACTTGTCACTTTTCCATGTGTTAGTTGTGTCTTCTGAGCAGTTTGTCAGCTTTTGGACACCTTTGAAGGTGTTTTCTATGTGTTTCTATGTGTTTTTGTTTGCCTGCCATTGGTTTTATCGGTGTTTGACGGTGTTCGACGAACAGTTCGATGAACAGTTCGGCGAACATGCGGGTGTTCGACGAACCGAACCGAACTCGAACACTATGGGGGTTGCTCAACACTACTTCCCAGTCTGTAGGCTCCCTACAGACTGAAGCTGGCAGCTGCAGCACTGCCAGATAAAAGCCAGGAGCCCATTATGATACGTGCAATGTCTGTTCCATTCTTCCATTCTTGCATTATTCCATTGTCCCATTGTTCCATTGTCCCCTAACAATTAGACAATGGAAAAATGCAAGAATGAAACAGACATTGCACGTGTCATAATGGGCTCCTAACTTTTATCTAGCTGTGCTGCAACAGCCAGCTTCAGTCTGTAGGGAGCATACAGACTGGGAAGCAGGGGGGACTGCTGCTCGTTTGTTCAATAATTAGTTACCCTCTCTACCCCCCACCCTTCCCGGTCTTGAGGAGCATGGGACATTAGGGGGGAGAGGAGAATGTGTGAAAATAGGTGGCCGTATAGGGGACGTATCAGATATTAAACTGATAAGAAAAGATACTACACTTGATCTTAGCCAAAAGGCAGAGAAGCGATTACCTGAATTGGTTTTGGCCTAGAGCTGCATCAAGAAGGCCACAAGAAGGCACCCATTGTAGGGATAGGGACAAAGACTCCCCTTAGGAAGGCATGTTGTTCATCAATAGACACCTTAAAACCCATAAATATACTGCTTGTTGCAGATGCACCCCAAACGTTTTTAATCTGCATAAGTCCACCTATGTTTACACATTCTCACCCCCCGCCCAATGTCCTACATGCCTCAAGACCGAGGGGGGGTGGGTAGAGAGGATAACTAATTAATGAACAAACGAGCAGCGGTCCCCCCCTGCTTCCCAGTCTGTAGGCTCCCTATAGACTGAAGATGGCTGTTGCAGCACTGGCTGATAAAAGCTAGGAGCCCATTATGACACATGCAATGTCTGTTCCATTCTTGCATTCTTGCATTATTCCATTGTCCTATTGCTCCATTGCCCCCTAACAATGGGACAATGGAATAATGCAAGAATGAAAGAATGGAACAGACATTGCACGTGTCATAATGGGCTCCTGGCTTTTATCTGGCTGTGCTGCAGCAGCCAGCTTCAGTATGTAGGAAGCCTCCAGACTGGGAAGCAGGTGGGACCGCTGCTCGTTTGTTCAATAATTAGTTACCCTCTCTACCCCCCAACCCTTCCCGGTCTTGAGGCGCGTGGGACATTAGGGGGGAGAGGTGAGGAGAATGTGTGAAAATAAGTGGACGTATAGGGGACGTATCAGATGTTAAACTGATAAGAAAAGGTACTACAATTGATCTTAGCCAAAAGGCAGAGAAGCGATTACCTGAATTGTTTTGGCCTATGGCTGCACCCTGGCCCCAAGAAGGCACTCATTGTAGGGATAGGGACAAAGACTCCCTTTAGGAAGACATGTTGTTCATCAATAGACACCTTAAAACCCACAACTATACTGCTTGTGTTTAACCTCGCCCACACCACTGATTGACTGCTTTCTGTGTACACTGTGCATAGGCAGAAAGCTACCAATCATTGGTGGGCGCAGGATTACACAGAGCTCATGAAAATGGAGGACTCCATGGCAGCAGGTTTACTAGTCCTCTAGGGATAATCTCCTGCTGTTAAAACAGTGATTTTATCAAAACTACAGCAAGCAGCCCAGTAAGTGACAAATAGATAAAATTAGGGTCTTTGTGTCCACAATTTGGTGCTCTCATGTTAGGTAGAAAAAACCTGTTGACAGAAGTCAGTTATTTCCAAGGCTGTGTTAATCTAAACAAATAAAATACCTTCATAATAAGCATTTATTTCATTTTACAAGCCTCAAATACCCATGAAAAACTTCTGTAATGCAGATACACAATTAAATCCAAGAGTATCTCTGGTGATATAATATATATATATTTTAAGATTCAATTTTTGATACATTACTGTAACTATTTGTTACACTTCTTGAGATACATACAGAACGAGTTTAACCCCATTCGCTTGATTAGTGGGAGTCTTAATAGTAGGACGCCTGGTGATCAGACCAGGATAAATGTAAGCCTATTCTGACATCCACCATACATGTACGGCACATGTATGGTGGCGATGTTTGGAGTAGACTCAGGTTTTGAACCCACTGCACAAACAAGTTTTTTTTTCGCCGCTGGAATGGCGCTTTAAATGTAAGCCCCTCTGTTCCCATTCTTATACTCGCTTTCCGGCGGCTTTATCTTTTACTGACGCCGCTCTGGTCCCGTGGCACCATCTTGTGCCAGTAACTTCTGACTGGCCAGAAATCAGAAGTTATGTTACAAGAGCTCAATACAAGTCTTTATGAGAGGCAGGATGAGGCCATAATGAGGCTCTCATAAAGATGCATTAAAAAGTGACTTCTATGCTCTGTGAAACACTGGAGCTGCCGGCAGGTCATTCTTTGGCCGAGACAGCGCTGGAAAAGGATGAAGGTGGCAGCAGGTGAGTATGAGACGGGGAAAGGGCAATTACATTTAACCCTTTTACGACGTGGTGCGTATTAGTACACACCACGTCGGTACCCCCGGTTCAATGCGGGCTCCGGTGCTGAGCCCTCACTGAACCGGGCACATGATAGCTAATTTATACAGCTGACATGTGCCCGCAACAGCTGCAGGTGGAATCTCGACCCACCCGCGGCTGTTAGCCAGTTAAATGTCGCTGTCAATCTCTGACAGCGGCATTTAACTCGCGCTTCCCGGAAGCACGTTGTTAGCCCCGCCCATCGATGACCCCGTCACGGGATCGCGGTCACCGATGGGTTGGCATGATAACCCGGGGTCTGAAGAAGGCCTCTGTGGTTGCCCAGTGGTCGGCGCTCATAGCAAGGGAGCATTTCTGCTGCATATAGGCGATCTGCTCACCGCCTGTATGCAGCAGAGGAGATCAAACAACTGCTGCTTCAATAGTCTACTATGGAGAAAAAAATGTATTTAACAATATTAAAAAAGTATATAAAAGTTTATATCACCCCCCTTTCGGCCCATTCAAAATAAAACAAAAAAAAACCCCCACATACACATATTTGGTATCGACGCCTTCAGAATTGCCCGATCAATATAAAAAAAGAAATAATCCGATCGGTAAACGGCGTAACGAGAAAAGCATTCTAAACGCCAGAATTAAGTTTTTTTGGTCGCCACAACATTGCAATAAAATTCAATAACGGGCAATAAAAACATCAGATCTACCCCAAAATGGTATCAATAGAAACGGAAGCTCGGCGCGCAAAAAATAAGCCCTCACCCGGCCCTAGATACTGAAAAATGGAGGTGGTACGGGTCTCGGAAAATGGTGCTTTCTTTTTTTTTTTTTAGCAAACTTTGGATTTTTTTTCACCACTTAAATAAAAAAGAACCTATACATGTTTGGTGTCTAGGAACTCATAATAACCTGGAGAATAATAAAGTACAACTCGTCCGGCAAAAAATAAGCCCTCACATGGCCATATAGACAGAAAAATAAAAAAGTTATGGCTCTGGGAACAAGGGGAGCAAAAAATTAAAACGCAAAAATGGAAAATGCTCCGGTCATTAAGGAGTTAAAGCACCATTATAGCTGTGCAATAAAAAAACACTGGAGTGGTGCTTTAAGGCTATGTGTTTGTACAATTTTCAAGACAGTGAATCAACATTATTTGAAAAATGTTAATGATTGATGAATGATGTTAAAAGGAATCATGGCATAGTGGCTGCGGAAGTAAAAAAACATATATACTGTATATATTTTTTAATTTCTCATCTCTGTTGCAGAGATATTACTCAGTAAAGTTTAAATTCTAATTTCTCCTTCAGACAAGGGTGCGTTATCAGATATTTGTTTCTGGGGACATGTATATGACGCGCCCCCTGGGCCCCGCGTGTGTGGGGATACCGGGCCGCAACCCGCCGGGCCATCTCCTTTCTCCACTCTGTTACAGCTTCTCGCTGCGCCTGGACCATCCTCCGGTCCAAATCCTCCAACACCGTTCGGAGGAACTCCGGGTCTTCTCCAGGGAGCTGCGCCATCAGCTCCCTGAGGCTGTACAGGGCTGCGATGGCCTGCAGTAAGCCACCCGTCAGGGTGCTGGAGTCGGTGCTGCTCGCCATCTCCGGGTGTGGTCCGCCGAGACTGATCCAAACCACACCCTGCCTCCCGGTTTTCTTCTCTTTCCGCCCCTGTTGTGGGTGGTCCTGGGGCAATCTTCTGACAATCACTCTTAGGGGCAGCCCCCCCACGTTGATGGACATCTCTACAGCCACACTCAAGGCTGTTGGGGGTGGGCTCCTTCTTTGGCGCCATTCTGGGACCTGGCCCACGATGGGAGGTGGCTTCTTGATGTCTTTTGGCACGCACATTATGGCGTCCATTCTGCTGGGGCGGGCGCCATTTTCAATACAGTGAAACAGTCTCTTTTCAGGCACGCAGTACCCGTTGGTGGCGGGCACAAAATCCTGCTGACTACACCAAAAGTTGACGCGCCCCCTGGGCCGCGCGTGTGTGGGGATACCCGGAACCAGACCCGTTGCGGATGCTGGGGGTTGTAGTCCTCGCGTGGGAGGGACCCGGTCCCGTGGCTCAGGGTGGTCAACTCAAATGGCAGTCTATTTATGTGGTTTTGATGATATTAAATGTCCGACTACGCCACCCGTGGATTGCGGTCAGGATGAACCGCCGCTGCAGGGCAGACCGCTGAGGCTGGTGTTGTGGGTGCAGCTGAGCATAGTATAACTCCCCACGGGAGGAGTATAGCCTCAGGGCAGTGTATGTGGAGGATTGGGGTGATGGTGCAGGGGAGCAGCAGTAACGACACAGAGTCAGTGATGCAGTCCACGGCCTTTACTCACAGTTCTTATTATCCAGACCACTTCTGCAGGTAACGGCTGCCCACGTCGTACTGTGCTCACCAGGTGAGGGGCTCGGCCGACTCCCAGGTAACTCTGGAGCGTTTCACAGGACCCCCTTTGTGTGTCCTTTCTCTGGCCTGTCATACCCCGTCAGTGACCTCGCTTCTGTCCGGCTGCCTCGGGCCTTCTCTTGGTAAACTTGGCGCCAGTTTCCCTGACCCTATATGGTGCCTTCCTAGCGGGTGTAGCGAGGGGCTGCGGCACATGAAATGTCACAGCCTCCGGTTTCTAGCTGTGGGTAGTTCCCCGCCTCCACTAGTTTTGGGGACCGGTCTCCCCCTTTGGCCTGACCCTTCTACGCAGGTAGATTTGGGCGTGCGGTGGCAACTCGCCGGTCCGCACCCCTGGGGTCCCTTCGTTCCTTGTTCCTGGAGCCTCCTCCGCTCCTCTTTCTTCCTTCTCCTTCCTTCTGCTTCCTCCAGGCCCCGGCCTATCTCTTAGGCCTGCCTGCGGAGCAGAGCCCATGCAGAGCCTCTGCTCCCACCTCCTGCTCCCTCTTCTTCTGTCTGACTGAACTCACCTCTAAACTAAGATGGTGCCCACCTTTTATACCTCCCTCTAGGTGCACCCAGGAACTGCTCTCTCCCTGCCCCTGCACTACAGGGTTCCCCCTTCCTCGGTGTTTCCTCCCCCCACTCCAGCCAGGGACAGGGACTGTCGTGCTCTACTTGGAGCATATCGGTCGCCCTGCCCCCCGGAAATGTGGTGTAATGCATGCAGATGTCGGGGTCCTGATCCACACTCCATCCTTACCTGGAAGTGAGATATCGCACATCTGGATGAGATGCAATACCTCTGTAGCAACCGAGCCCTCGGGGTGCTACATATATCTTCCTTTGCGTGAGGTTGCAGTTTATAGAATACTCGGGTGTATTCTCTCAAAATTGCTGCCAGAAAACCAACCATCCTTTTAAAATTGTAAATCTTTACATATTCATTTATTAAAATAATCCCATATTAAAATAGACATAATACACATAATAGTAAGTGATTTATAGTTTTAATAGTGAAATAATATATAAGTAGAATAAATGATAATTGTGTAGTACAAATTTCTGCTTGCTTTTCCGCAGGAAAAGTTAATCAATTGGATACACAAATTATGCACGTTTTCCCAAAAGAAAAAAAAAAAATCAATAAAAACGCAATAGGAACAAGACGGATATTAGGTGAATGGAACACATATATACATAACCTAAATAAACCTTCAACGTGTCCCAATGATTTCTGTTCCTTGTGTATCCGCGGAGGTTGGACAACCTGCCTGAAAAAGATGCTGTGCACACTTACCCTAACAAGGATTCAGCACGCTTCATTTTGTGCACACAGCTCCGCTGTAGACAGATTGCCTAGCCTTGTGTGAAAATTAGTGATGAGCGAGCACAAAAATGCTTGGTTACTTGTTGCTTGGGTCGAGCAAACTGGAATGCTCAAGTGCTTGGTCCGAGTAACGAGCCCAATGTAAGTCTATGGGAAACTCAAGCATTTTTACGACGGCTCCTCCCGGCAGTCTGCAGTGGACCTAAAAATTGCCCAAATCGATTGGAACAGTGCTCAAATGACATGAGAACAGCATGGGGAAGACCCCTGGAAGCATCTCTGACTCCGAGATCACTGCTTTCAATAATGTTGTCAGAGGTATTACGCCACTTTTAAGGACTCACAATAAAACATACAAAAACAAAACCAAAATGGATTTTCCTGGGAAAAATGTTAAGGAACATCCTTTCCAGGGTTCTGACTTGTATATAAGGCAAAATAAATAGGCAAAACCAAAAATGCTCCTCCACACCTTGGGGTATGTTCACACGTAGCGTTTTTGATGCGTTTTTGCACTTTTGCATTGCTTTCAACGGTGAAAAATACATTCACCGGTAAATGTCATTTTAACATTTTACTACCTTACCTTGTGCAGCGCCGGCGTCCCTGCCCTCTGCTAGGCAGGGACGCTGTTCCCCTCACCTCTCTGCTCCGTGCCCGGCGTCCTCCTCCCGCTCTGCTGGCAGCGCGCGCTCCTTCCCGGCCACTGTGCTTAGGGCACGGGCGCGCGCTCTCCCTCCCTCTTAAAGGGGCCGCGCGCGCCGTCCTAAGGAGTCCCCGGCCAATGGCCGGAGGACTTCACCATATATAAGGCACCTCCTCCAAAATGGAGGTGCCCGAGCAATGTTGTTGCACTGTTCACTACTCTGCTTCAGCCCTCAGGTCCCGTTGCCAGTTACCTGCCAGATACCTGCCAGATTCCTGTCAGCTTGCTGTCTTATTCCTGCCTGATATTCTGCTACCTGCCTGCTAGCCTGAGGTCTGACGGTCTGCCTTACAACTCCTGTCAGTCTGTCTAAGGACCAGCTTGCCCGCTCACCTGGGAGCGCACATCAGCTACCTGCCTGCTTGCCTGAGGTCCGACGGTCTGCCTTCCAACTGCTGTCAGTCTGTCTATGGACCAGCTTGCCCGCTCACCTGGGAGCGCACATCTGCTACCTGCCTGCTAGCCTACCTGGAGGCTCCGCCGTCACGTGCTGTGACCACCTGCCTGTCCAGTGACTCCTGCCCGCTCACCTGGGAGCGCTCATCTGCTGCCTGTCTCCTAGCCTACCTGGAGGCTCTGCCGTCACGTGCTGTGACCACCCGCCTGTCCAGAGACTTCTGCCCGCTCACCTGGGAGCGCTCATCTGCCGCCTGTCTGTTGGTCTTCCTGGAGGCTCCGCCGTCACATGCCGTGACCACCCGTTTATCCAGAGACTCTCGCCTGCTCATCTGGGAGCTCACGTCTACCATCAGCCGCCACAGGTCGTACCAACCCTTTACCCAGAGACTGCCCCGGTCACTTGCCGTGACCATCTGCCCGTTCATCCAGAGACTGCCCCGGTCACTTGCCGTGACCATCTGCCCGTTCATCCAGAGACTGCCCCGGTCACTTGCCGTGACCATCTGCCCGTTCATCCAGAGACTGCCCCGGTCACTTGCCGTGACCTCCTGCCCGTTCTTCCAGAGACTGTCCCGGTCATCTGCTGTGACTGCCTGCCTGGTCGCCACCCGCTCCCTTACAAGGACCGCCCCCTTGTATAGTAGCTCAGAGGTTCCGCCTCCCAGACCCATTACAGTTTGCTCGGGCCATGGAACCCGGTGGCACCCAAGCTCCCTCGCTCTCGGACCTGTGTCATGAACTGTCCCGTCAGAGGTCCCAACAGGAGTCCATCCTGGGTCACCTGTGGAATGTCAATTCTCGCCTGGACACTCTGACTGCTCCGCCAGCAACCTCCGCCAGTGCCATGACTCGCAATCCGGCAGCTCCGCTGCCCACTAATACCATGGTATCGTACCCCGGACCCCGGCTTTCTGCACCTCCTCGCTTCGGAGGCGACTCCGCCCAGGCTCGGGGCTTCATAAATCAGTGCACCCTGCACTTTGAACTATTGTCCCACCAGTTTAACTCCGACCGGGCCAAAATTGCCTTCATCATGTCCCATCTCACCGGGGAGGCCCTGGCCTGGCTAAATCCTCTATGGGAGAGAGGAGACCCCCTGGTGTCCGACTTGCCTGCCTTTCTCACGGCTTTCCGGAAAGTCTTCGACGAACCCGGACGGAAGACCTCATCCGCATCATCACTGCTACGCCTCCGTCAGGGAGGTCTCACCGTGGGCCAATATGCCATACGGTTCCGTACCCTTGTCTCGGAGCTGGCCTGGGATAACGACGCTCTGGTATCCGTCTTCTGGGAGGGTCTGTCAGGCCGTATTAAAGATGAACTTGCCGGTCGGGACATTCCTACCACTCTCGATGACCTAATAACTCTTGCCACCCGGATTGACCTACGGTTCCAGGAGCGTGCCAAAGAGGTCACCCTTGAGAGGAGGTTTCCACGTCTAGCTCCTACTTTTCAGAAACCCGTCACTCCCTCCGTCTCTCCCCAGGTACACTCTCCTGAGCCTATGCAGGTCGACCAGACCAAGATGGTCAAAACCCGTCAGGACTTACGCCGTGCCGAGGGGAGCTGCTTCTACTGTGGCAGTAAGGAGCACCGGATCCGTGCCTGCCCGGAGAGGTCGGGAAACGCCTGTGTCTAGGTTCGCTCAGAGAGGTCGACCTAGACAAGAATAAATCCTCTCCATCTCTGCTGCTGTCAGTCTCAATCGTCTGCGGGGAGAACCGTTATTTCGAACTAGCCCAACTTGACTCTGGAGCAGCCGGGAATCTTATTTCACAGTCCCTGGTAGAGAAATACCGCATCCCCACCAAACCTCTGGCTGTACCCTTGTCTGTTGCTGCCGTGGATGGGGGTCTCTTACCACGCCCCATCCAACTCATCACCGAATCCATTACTCTGCAGGTGGGAATGCTGCATTCTGAGAGTATCTCCTTTCATGTTCTGCCTGGACTCTCTCACGCCCTCTTGCTAGGTCTACCTTGGCTCCAGAGACATGCACCCGTGCTTGACTGGCAGACCGGAGATGTCCTTCGCTGGGGACAGGACTGCCATAAGACCTGTCTGGTTCCCGTCCATCCCGTCCGTCCTTCTCCTACCCCAGCTAATCTACCTGGACTTCCGATTCCTTATTGGTCTTATGCTGATGTCTTTAATAAAAAGGAGGCAGAGACACTACCCCCTCATAGACCATACGACTGCCCTATCAACCTGTTACCCGGTACTACTCCTCCCCGTGGGCGTATTTATCCATTATCCGCTGCTGAGACCCGGTCGATGTCCGAATATATTGAGGAGAATCTGGCCAGGGGATTCATCCGGAAATCTACCTCCCCGGCGGGAGCAGGCTTCCTTTTCGTCAAAAAGAAGGACGGTTCTCTCCGTCCCTGTATAGACTATAGAGGCCTTAACCAGATCACGGTGAAGAATAAGTACCCCCTTCCGCTCATTCCGGAGTTATTTGATCGTCTGAGGGGGGCTAGAATCTTCACCAAACTGGACGTCCGTGGGGCGTACAACCTGGTTCGTATCCGTCAGGGGGATGAATGGAAGACGGCATTCAACACCCGGGACGGCCACTATGAATATCTGGTAATGCCCTTTGGTCTCTGTAACGCTCCTGCCGTCTTTCAAGAGTTGGTCAATGACATCTTCCGGGACCTTCTCTACTCCTGCGTAGTGGTGTACCTGGACGACATCTTGGTCTTCTCTCCGGATCTCCAGACTCACAGGAGGGACGTTCGTCAGGTCCTGCTCAGGCTCAGGCAGAATCACCTCTTCGCTAAATACGAGAAGTGCCTCTTTGAGCAGACCTCGCTTCCGTTTTTGGGCTACATTATTTCTCAGACCGGCCTACGAATGGATCCAGAGAAACTGTCTGCCATCGAGAAATGGCCTCGACCGGAGGGGTTGAAGGCCATTCAGCGGTTCCTGGGCTTCGCCAACTACTACCGCCTCTTCATACCACACTTCTCTTCCCGGACTGCCTCAATTTCCGCGCTCACCCGTAAGGGTACTAATCCCAAAGAGTGGCCGCCCGAAGCAGAGGAGGCCTTTCTTTCCTTAAAACAGGCCTTCTCTTCCGCCCCGGTGCTGCATCGCCCGGACGGCAACAAGCAGTTCTTCCTGGAAGTTGACGCCTCCTCCTCTGGAGCCGGAGCGGTACTTACTCAAAAATCATCTTCCGGGAGGATGGTAACTTGCGGCTTCTTCTCTAAACTCTTCTCCTCCTCAGAGCGCAATTATTCCATAGGAGACCGAGAGTTATTGGCCATCAAACTGGCATTGGAGGAGTGGCGTTACCTGCTCGAGGGGGCTCTTCACCCGGTAATAATTTACACTGACCACAAGAACTTGGCTTACCTCCAGCATGCCCAGAGACTTAACCCGCGCCAAGCCCGGTGGTCCTTGTTTTTTGCTCGCTTTGATTTTGTTCTTCATTTTCGCCCGGCTGACAAAAACGTCAAGGCGGACGCCTTGTCTCGATCCTTTCTGGTGTCTGATCTCGAGGAAGATCCGAAACACATCATCGATCCCGCCAGAGTAATGCAGGTGGCTCCCGTGAGTCTAAATCGTCTCCCTCCCGGAAAGACGTTCGTATCAGTACCTGATCGGGAGAAGATCCTTCACTGGGGTCACTCGTCTAAACTGGCTGGCCATGACGGTCAGAAAAAGACCCTCCAGCTTATTACCCGGCACTACTGGTGGCCTACCCTGCACAAGGACGTAATAGACTTTGTTTCTGCCTGTGTGTCCTGCGCCCGCAACAAGGTTCCGAGACATCTGCCAGCCGGTCGCCTCCTTCCGCTTTCTGTACCTGCTGCCCCCTGGCAGCATATAGCAATGGACTTTATAACTGACCTCCCAGTCTCTGCCGGTTGTACGGTCATTTGGGTGGTCGCTGACCGCTTCTCCAAGATGGCTCATTTCGTTCCCCTGCCAGGCCTCCCGTCTGCACCCGAGCTAGCTAAAGACTTTATTCGTCACATCTTTCGTCTTCATGGCCTGCCCCTCCACATCGTGTCGGATCGTGGGGTACAGTTCACCTCACGCTTCTGGAGAGCCACTTGTAAACTGCTAGACGTCACCCTGGACTTCTCTTCCGCTTACCACCCACAATCCAATGGTCAAGTGGAGCGAATCAATCAGAACCTGACCAGTTACCTCCGGCACTTCGTTAATGCCCATCATTCAGACTGGGTGGATCTCCTACCATGGGCCGAGTTCTCTTATAACAATCACGAGAGCGAATCCTCCTCCAAATCCCCGTTTTTTGTAGTCTTCGGTCAGCATCCTCGGATTCCTTTTCCTGTCTCCACCTCTGTGGACAACCCGGCTGCGGAATCTCTCGTTAGCAAATTTTCCTCCATTTGGGAGAGTACCCGATCCGCACTCCTTCAGTCGTCCGAACGGATGAAAAGACACGCTGACAAAAAACGCCTGGATCCTCCACAATTTCATCCTGGAGATAAAGTCTGGCTCTCATCTAAATATGTCCGACTCAAGATACCTTCTTACAAGTTAGGGCCTCGGTTCATCGGTCCTCTGGAGGTCATCAGTCAGATCAACCCGGTGGCCTATAAATTGAAACTCCCGGCCAACTTACGGATCCCTAACTCCTTCCATGTATCTCTCCTCAAACCTGTGGTACTTAACTCTTTTTCCAAGTCTACAGGTGCGCCTCCTGCTCCGGTTTCTGCTGAGGACGAGTTTGAGGTAGAGAACATTCTTGCCACCAAAAGGGTAAGAGGAAAGACCTTTTTTCTAGTAGATTGGAAGGGGTTTGGTCCTGAGGAGAGAACGTGGGAGCCCCGGGAGAACATCCATACCCCTCTTATCCTTGCTAAATTTCTGTCTGGCCTAAAAAAGGGGGGGCCTAAAGGGGGGGGTACTGTAGCGCCGGCGTCCCTGCCCTCTGCTAGGCAGGGACGCTGTTCCCCTCACCTCTCTGCTCCGTGCCCGGCGTCCTCCTCCCGCTCTGCTGGCAGCGCACGCTCCTTCCCGGCCACTGTGCTTAGGGCGCGCGCGCTCTCCCTCCCTCTTAAAGGGGCCGCGCGCGCCGTCCTAAGGATTCCCCGGCCAATGGCCGGAGGACTTCACCATATATAAGGCACCTCCTCCAAAATGGAGGTGCCCGAGCAATGTTGTTGCACTGTTCACTACTCTGCTTCAGCCCTCAGGTCCCGTTGCCAGTTACCTGCCAGATACCTGCCAGATTCCTGTCAGCTTGCTGTCTTATTCCTGCCTGATATTCTGCTACCTGCCTGCTAGCCTGAGGTCCGACGGCCTGCCTTACAACTCCTGTCAGTCTGTCTAAGGACCAGCTTGCCCGCTCACCTGGGAGCGCACATCAGCTACCTGCCTGCTTGCCTGAGGTCCGACGGTCTGCCTTCCAACTCCTGTCAGTCTGTCTATGGACCAGCTTGCCCGCTCACCTGGGAGCGCACATCTGCTACCTGCCTGCTAGCCTACCTGGAGGCTCCGCCGTCACGTGCTGTGACCACCTGCCTGTCCAGTGACTCCTGCCCGCTCACCTGGGAGCGCTCATCTGCTGCCTGTCTCCTAGCCTACCTGGAGGCTCTGCTGTCACGTGCTGTGACCACCCGCCTGTCCAGAGACTTCTGCCCGCTCACCTGGGAGCGCTCATCTGCCGCCTGTCTGTTGGTCTTCCTGGAGGCTCCGCCGTCACATGCCGTGACCACCCGTTTATCCAGAGACTCTCGCCTGCTCACCTGGGAGCTCACGTCTACCATCAGCCGCCACAGGTCGTACCAAACCTTTACCCAGAGACTGCCCCGGTCACTTGCCATGACCATCTGCCCGTTCATCCAGAGACTGCCCCGGTCACTTGCCGTGACCATCTGCCCGTTCATCCAGAGACTGCCCCGGTCACTTGCCGTGACCTCCTGCCCGTTCTTCCAGAGACTGTCCCGGTCATCTGCTGTGACTGCCTGCCTGGTCGCCACCCGCTCCCTTACAAGGACCGCCCCCTTGTATAGTAGCTCAGAGGTTCCGCCTCCCAGACCCGTTACACCTTGCCATGTGGTGTGTGAGACTTGATCAGACACATCTTGTTTCATTTATGAAAGAGGGACTATGAAAGTCACAAAAACTATTTTTAAAGGGCCATAAGGCGGCCCTTACTATTCTTAAAGGACCAGCAGTCGGCTATGCTTTGCTGTTCCCATTATTAAAGAGTGTGTCTCCTATACTGTTATTGGGTATGCAGTGACTGCAAGGGCTGCTAAAATTTGGGAAAAACATCAATAACAATTTAAAGACACATAGAGCTGGGCCTCAGTAACGACATGTTCCCATTAGAAAGGAGCAGGTCTGCTATCCAGTTATAGGGTATGCAGTGAGTCGAACGGCTGCAAAAATTTAGGAAAAACCCCAATATTAATTTAAAGACACATAGAGCTGGGCCGCAGTAATGACACGTTCCCATTAGAAAGGAATGGGTCTCCCATACTGTTCTTGCTTATGAAGTGACTGTAAGGGCTGCCAAAAAATTTGGAGGAACTCCAATGCCCCTTGCAAGAGACGTAGAGGTTGGAAAGCCTCCTGAAAACAATATTCCCATTGTTAGGAAGTGGGTCTAACCATACTGTTTGCCTATGCAGTGAATGCAACGGCTGCCAAAAAGTTGGAGGAACTCCAATGTCCCTTGCAAGAGACGTAGAGGTCGGTGAGCCTCCTGAAAACAGTGTTCCCATTATTAGGAAGTCGGTCTCCCATATTGTTTGCCTATGCAGTGAATGCAACGGCTATCAACAATTTGGAGGAAATCCAATGCCCCTTGAAAGAGACGTAGATATGGTGATATGGTAGATATTGTGGTGATATGTTGGTGGAGGATGAGGATGAGGAAAAGGAGGAGGACAAGAGCAAATAGACAAAATCAGGAAGCGTATACCCATATCTGGGTGTGAAGACAGAGGTGCATGGAAATAGAGATAGACCTCCCCCCAAAAAAGACACTGTATTTGAGTTTATGTTACGCTGCTATCATTCGCTGGTGTTGAGCAGTCTGGCCCAATCCAGCCCTTGTTCATTTTTATAAGAGTCAACCTGTAAGCATTTTCAATTGACAGGCGGATGCGCCCCCTCTCAGTTATAATTCCACCAGCGGCACTAAAAACCCGCTCTGACAAAACGGTAGAGAGCCAGTTCATGCCACATGTCCACCTTGGACACTCAATAATTATAAGGCACAGAGGTATCATGGAGGACGTTGGTACGGTCAGCAATTTACTCCCTCAGCATCTTCTGAAACTTTTCCCTTCTTGTGAAAGTACCCCGTGCCTAAGGGCCTGTGCGATGGGAGGGTTTGAGAAAACTGTTCCAGTACATTGACAGTGTTCCCCTGCCTCTGCTGGATTGCATTTGTGTCTCTCTCAATGTACTCCTTGGTTGTCGAACGAACTGTGACCTCTGCTGCCAGCGTTTTCAGATGGGAATTTTTTTAATAATTCTGCAACAAGAGCATTCTGGTACTGCCCCATTTTATTAGGCCTGTCTGGTGTGGGAATAAGAGACAGAAAGTTCTCCTTGTAGCGTGGCTCTATAAGTATCAACAACCAGTAATGACTGTCACTCAAAATTTGGACAATGCGATGGTCACAGGAAAGGCAGCGTAACTTAAACTCAGCCATGTGTGCCAGACTGCTAACAGGCAAGACTTCCGTGTCCTCACCAAGAGTACGACTGACAATGCTCTCCTCCTCATCCTTATCCTCCTCCTCCTCCCTGTCCTCAGGCCATCCATGCTGAACAGACAGTATGACAGTTGTGCAAGTAGTACCGTGTATAGCGCAAGAAATTAGCTCCTGTTCTTCCTCCTCCTCCTCCTCTTCCTTATTGTCACCCAATCCATATTGGGATGAGATGAGGCTGGGCTGTGTGGAATCACCCTGTATGGTTCCTTGCTCCATCTCATCGTGCTCAGCCTGCAATGCATCCTCTTTAATTGTGAGCAGAGAGCGTTTCAGAACACAGAGAAGTGGGATGGTGATGCTAATTATGGTGTCATCACTGCTCACCATCTTGGTGGAGTCCTCAAAGTTTTGGAGGATGGTACAGATGTCTGACATCCATGTCCACTCCTGAGGTCTTATCTGTGGAGTCTCACCTGAATACCGACGGCCTTGTTGATGCTGGTAGTCAACAACATCTCTCTTCTGCTCACAAATCCTTCCCAACATCTGCATTGGAGAGTTCCAATGCGTGGGGACATCGCACACCAGTCGGTCAGGTGGAAGCTGCAAATGCTGCTGAAGCACGGCAAGGGCAACGGAAGCTGTAGCTTACTTTTAAAATGGGCACACATGCAGCGTACTTTGACAAGCAGATCCGGCAGATCTGGGTAGGTTTTGAGAAACCGCTAAACCATGAGGTTAAGCACATGGGCCAGGCATGGTACGTGTGTGAGCTCGCCTCGCCTCAGAGCCGCCACCAGGTCCCGGCCATTGTCACACATGACCATGCCTGGCTGTAGGGTCAGTGGTGTCAGCCACAGATCTGCCTGCTCTTTCAGAGTTGTCCACAACTCTTCAGCGTTGTGCGGTTTGTCACCTAAGCATATTAGCTTCAGCACAGCCTGTTGCTACTTGGCTGCGGCAGTGCTGCAGTGCTTCCAGCTTGCGACTGATGTGGTCATTTTGGAGATGGAGGCGGAGGAGGAGATGCAGGAGCTGCAGAGTGTGAGGGCAACCCTGATTGACTCAGGGCCCGCAATCCTTGGCGTCGGGGGGACGTGTTCCATCCCAAGGTCCGACTGGGTCCCGGCTTCCCCTATGTTAACCCAGTGTGCCATCAGTGAGATGTACCGTCCCTGCCCACAAGCACTTGTCCACGTGTCCGTGGTTAGGTGGACTTTACCGGTAACTGCGTTGTTGAGAGCACGGCTAATGTTTTGGGACACGTGCTTGTGTAATGCGGGGACGGCACACTGGGAGAAATAGTGGTGGCTGGGGGCTGAGTACTGAGGGACGGCCGCCGCCATCAGGTTGCGGAAAGCTTCCATCTCCACGAGCCTAAAAGGCAACATTTCGAGCGCAAGCATTCGCAAAATGTGTGAATTGAGTAGTGTGCCCTGTGGGGCGTTGGCTGCGAATTTGCACTTGCGTTCCAAGGACTGGGGTAGGGACAACTGAACACTGTGCCGAGACAAGGACGTGAACGTGTTTGCTGAAGGTGCTAGTTGAGAGTGTGCAACAACACGCATGCGCCATGGACAGGGGATTGGTTTGCACGCACAACAGCAGAACAAGCAGTGGCGTCACCCGTAGACACTGTTATGGACCCTGGGGTTCGGTCCACAAGGTCGGGTGCTTTGCTGCCATGTGCCTGATCATGCTGGTGGTGGTCAGGCTGCTAGTTTTGCCACCTCTGCTGATGCTGGCCTGGCAGGTAGTGCAAATGGCCTTTTTGGGGTTATCTGCAGAGCCTTTAAAAAACAACCAGACTCAGGAATTCCTAACAGTTGTGCTGGCAACTTCCATTGTGCTGGCGTTACAGGAAACGCTTTCCCACCTTGTGTCTGCGGCCACCACACTGCTTCTTCCTGCCTGTTGTGGTGCTACACCTCCCTCCCCCTGTGTGCTGCTGTCCTCGCTCTGCATGTCCCCCTGCCAGGTTGGGTCAGTTACTATATCATCCACCATCTTGTCTTCCACTTCCGCACCCTGGTACTCTTCCTGACTTTCTGACAATTGTGTCTCATCATCATCATCCAGCTCTTGCGACAGTAATTGCACTTTCCCACCTTTGCCGTCATGTGACCGTGGCTGCTCATATATTTGGGCATCGCTACACGTGTCTCCTTTTGACTCGCTTGAAGCTGGCGGGGCGAGAGGCCTGAATCTACAAATGGAAAAGTGAAGAGCTCTTCTGAGTGTCCAAGTATGGAATCAGTTGTCTCTGGCCACTCAGCATGGTGGGAGGAAGGAGGATCAGGGTAAGGAATATGCAGTCCAGACTCACGGCTACTGAGACTTGACAGTTTCGGAAACAGGGTGGTGGTGGTGACAAAGTGACTGGAAGCATTATCTGCTATTCAACCAACAACCTCTTGACACTGCTTTGGGTTCAATAGTGGTGTACTGCAGTCCCCTAGTAATTGGGACAGGAAGGTCGAGCGACAAGATGTGGTTGTTTGTTGTGGTGCAATTTCAGTTTGCCCACGGCCACGGCCTCGGCATGCACCATCACCATAACATCCACTTCCCCGTCCCTTGCCACGCACCTTGCCCATTTTAAATGGAGGACAATATTTTCCACGTTCACTAGAAATGGCTGATTTTGAAACGCAGTTATATGTGAGATACGTCTAACAGACAACCATGGTTTTAAATAGCGGACCTGTAGTTTATTAATACTATTCTTCACAGAGATCTTGTGTGAATAGCTTGACCGACACACTGCAACAAAATGGAAGCCAGAAATGGCTGATTTTGGAACGATGTTATATGTGATACGTCTGACACAGAACCACGGTTTTAAATAGCAGGCCTGTAGTTCACTAATAATATTTTTCACAGAGACTTGGGGTGAATAGCTTGACCAACACACTGCAACAAAATGGAAGCCAGAAATGGCTGATTTTGGAGCGCTGTTATATGTGATACGTCTGATAGAGAACCATGGTTTTAAATAGCAGGCCTGTAGTTTACTAATGCTATTATTCACAGAGACCTAGTGTGAATAGCTTGACCGACACACTGCAACAAAATGGAAAAGGAGGCCAATATTTTCCACGTTCAGTTCAAATTTCTGGATTTTTATCGCTGTAATATGGAAAAGATCTGGCTGTATTCTGCAGTGCTACCAAGCAAATGGAGCAGAAAAATGGTGTACTCTGGATTGCTTTTTAAGCAAATAACCAGGATTTAGATTAAAAAAAATTTGCCCTGGCCCCTGACACCTGGGGCTATGTCTACAAATATTTGTCACAGCAGGATCAGTCAGAATTTGAACATGCAATGGACCCTCTTGTGCTGTATCGTGCACTGCAATCTGTCACATATCCTGCCTGCCTTAGTTTTTAAGCTAGTAACCAGGATTAAGATAAAAGAAAAATTGCCCTGGCCCCTGATACCTGGGGCTATGTCTACAAATATCTGTAAGAACAGCAGCAGCAGACAGAACATTCAATGGACCATCTTGTGCTGTATCATGCACTGCAGTCTGCCACATACACTGCCTGCCTAACTCCTGCTATCACCACTGAATATATGCAGCTGGATTAGTCCTCAGAAGGACTGTTAGTTCAGATGGATATATATATATATGTTGTGGAATACCTATACTAACTATAAACAAGCAAATCTCTCCCTGACTCAGCAGCATCTCTCCCTATGCTGCCAGTTTCCGGGGTAGACTGTGACGAGCATAGCGGCGCCAGGTCTTATATAGACTCGATGACGCTGTGCGGCCAGCCAATCACTGTAATGCCCACAACAAACATGGCTACGGCATTACAGTGCATGGCAAGCAATCCCTGCATGTTCATTGGCTCTCAAAACAGCGCCAAACATGCAGGGTGGGGACCTGAGTTCCCGCCCAAGCAACCCGCAAATACTTGCCGGGTGCCGAGCTTGTGGAACACCGTGATGCTCGGGCGAGTACAGAGTAGTGGCGAGCACGTTCGCTCATCACTAGTGAAAATAAAATATGAATATTTCGATTGATTCCATACTTTCCTGTACATAAACTAAACCGAGTAATTTTAGTCTTAAAATTCCTGTGCAGCGCACAGCCTAAAAGTGAGCAGCAAATGCCACAGTGACAGGAAGAAAATTATCAGCCATCTAAAGCTCATAGCAGAAACTCCAAAAATAATCTTTTCTCCATAGAGGATAATAGTACAGTCACAAGTTTAATATAACTTCTTTGACCATGAACAAGGTGCTAAAATGTGTAGTTGTGCATTTTAAAGCCATGGCAGCTAAATAATTGCTAGGTGCCTTGAACTATACGACATACAATTCACATTTCACTTTACTTAGCAGTAAATAGTTTTCTCCTAGAATGTTCATCATACTTATATGCACTGAGATATGTCATGTAACTAAAGAAAGTGGCATTCTGCAGACGTCTTAGTTTCAGCTGAGGCTGACAGTGTATAATGATCTGGCTTGTTGAGTTAAAATAAAAATAGTCTTGAGAAGCTATTGTCTCTGTGACATTCCGCTAGAACCTGATGGTGTTTTGCAATATCTCTAAGATTGAGGTAATAGAACCTAATATTGAATGTATTGGACAGCTGATAACTGAATAGCACAAATTTGACAGTTTGCAGTATATTCAAGTGTCGATAAAGGAGGGGGCAGGAGACAAGCACAGCTAGAAGGAGGCCTCCCATGACCAGGATTGGCCGGGAGGGTTCAAATTTGGAAATTATGGGGGGTTAGGATTGGGTATGGGTGCTTAGGGGGCGACATTAGAGTGGAAGTGGGGTGTATATAAGGAAAAGTGCAGGAAAATCGCCATTCCAGGAGAAAAGTCACAGAGGAAAGACACAGGAGGGCATACCTTATGGATTAAGTGCAATCCCTCATCGGCCAGCTGCGGTATGAGGCGCGATTGAGAAATCGTTGGTGGCTGGAGTCCCAGCTGTCAGCGTTACTTGGGAATATTTTGACTCAAGATCCGCCATCAGGTTTAGGAAGGAGAGCCAGGAGAGCATGGCCCCCGGAGAGACTATCACCGAAGGTGACCACGGGCAGCAGACTTCAGAGCCCCTCCGGGGACCCTGCAGGAGGTGAGCGCGGCAGTTGTTGTGCCTTGGCATCGCCCTCGCCCCGGCAGGAATCCACCCAGCCAGCCTGCGGGCATTTCAGCAAGCGGGTCGCGGCCCGGGCCGGAAGTGAGGGCCGCACCAGAAGTGCGGCCTGTATCACGTATGTGGCCTGGGCAGGAAGTGAGGACCGCACCGGAAGTTCATGTCCCATCATCGGTGCAGCCTTCCCAAGCTGCATCGGAACGGAGGGGGGATGCTAATCTGCAGTCTGCGTCGAGGAGGATGTCCGGAAGAGACATCACCATGGCAGGTACACCCAGGGAGCTCATCGGGGTTCTGCGGGCAGGCAGCAGAATTTTGAAGACCTGCTGCCTGACTCTTCAGGTCGACAGGTGGCGAGTGCAAGGGCGGGCAGTGACAGGGAGTTGCCTGACAGTCCTCTCCAAAACAGCAGGGACCGGGCTAGTTTGTCCGGGTCTGGATGTGGAACAGGGTCAAGAGCTTCAGTGAGGAGTGGCATGAGGACGAAGAGAAGGCGATCCTCTGGTTGTGGAGCGGTGAGATCATCGGCAAGCACTCAGGTCCCCACTGGTGATGTGGAGGCTACGGGCGAAGGCCTTGAGCAGCGACAGGAATCCGAGGAATCGGATTCCGGCGGAGAGCGTGATGGTGATAGGGATCATCGGGACTAAAGATTTACGGCTGAGAAGTTCGGTGAGTATGAGTCTATGTCTAGTGATGGGCGAACCCGTCACTGTTCGGATTCGGGTAATATAGCTGAACACCGAACAGTTTTTTTTAAAGTTCAGGTACCAGGACAGTGCCAGAACCCCGAACCCGAACACGGACCCCATTCATGTGAATAGGGGACCCGTATTTGCGTGGTTTCCAGGGCTGTCATTTGCATGACAGCGCAGAAAACACAGGCTCTGGTCAGAGCGCTGTGACATTATGCTGACAGATGTTAGCATGATGCCACAGTTGTGACAGTCACCTGGTTTCCCACACTGTCACTTGCGTGACAGCGAAGGAAACACAGGCTCTGATAACGGTAATTGCCGGCGCCTCCTGCCATAGGAAATAGTGGGCACAGGCGCCGCTGGATGGGAGCAGTAGTCTCCCATCCGCCAGCGTCTGTGCTGTGCTGAGTGTAAAAGATGAAATGTTAAAATTAATAAAAAAATATTAAAATAAAATGCACTATACTCACCTACACCTTGTCCCCGATGTTCTCCGTACCTGCAAAAACTAAAAACTAAAAAAACACCATATACTCACCTTACAGCTAATCCCCGAAGCCCACGATCACCTGTAATAAAAGTAAAATAATAAACCTACCTCATCCTTACCTTTCCAACGCAGTCCAAATAACGAGTGTCCCACGAAGATTCCATGAACAGAGCGGCCACACAATATGTGACCGCTCTGTTCATTCGCCGGCAATACACTGACTCTACAGTGTATTGCCGGCAAAAGAGGTCTGTGCATGCGCAGTGAGTATTTTCCCATGCTTGCCAATGATCTGAACTCATTGGCAAGCGTGGGAAAATACTCACTGCATATGCAGGGACACTCGTTAATTTCTTTTTCAAGAAATGTACTCATTTATTAATAAATTACATGACTGCTCTGTTTATTTGCCGGCAATACACTGACTCAGTATATAGCTGGCAAATCAGGTCACCGCATGCGCAGTTCAACTCATTGCATGCGTGGGTAAATACTCACTGCGCATGCGCAGCCTCATTTGCCGGTTTTACACTGAGTCAGTGTATTGCCGGCGAATGAACAGAGTGGTCACACACAGTGTGGCCGCTCTGTTCATGGAATCTTCGTGGGACACTCATTATTTGGACTGCGTTGGAAAGGTGAGGATGAGGTTGGTTTATTATTTTACTTTTATTACAGGTGATCAAGGGCTTCGGGATTAGCTGTAAGGTGAGTATATGGTGTTTTTTTATTTTTTGTAGGTGCGGAGAACATCGGGAACAAGGTGTTACTGAGTATAATGTGTTTTATTTTTATTTTAATATTTTGTTATTAGTTTTAACATTTCTTTTTTTACACTCAGCAGAACACAGACGCCGGCGTATGGGAAACTACTGCTCCCATCCAGCGGCGCCTGTGCACCTGTTTCCTATGGCAGGAAGTGCCGGCTGATGGTGGTAGTAGTACCATCGGCCAGCGCCTATGACCCGCGGTAAGCTATTTACCGCCGGGTCACCTGTCACAGCTGTGGCATCATGTTGACACCTGTAATGTAATGTAATTACCGCGATCAGAGCCTGTGTTTCCTGTGCTGTCACGCAAGTGACAGCATGGGAAACCAGGTCACTTTGACAGCTGTAGAAAAAAGAGAGGGGTCGCTCACTGGTCTATTCGGGTGCTCTGAAGAAAAGAGTAATCTCAATTGCAAAAAGAACTTCGGCACTCCATACATGAAAATATAAGAAATATTGTATCTAGACTAATGTCACTTTGAAAAATGAAGGTTTTTTGCGCATAACTTGGCCAATTTATGTGTGCCCATCAACCACGACAAGGTCACCTTCGTATGATGGGAAACTACGCTACGCTACCACTTTGACAGCTGTGGCATCATGCTGACACCTGTCAGCATGATGTCACAGCGCTCTGATCGCGGTATTGCAATTACCAAGATCAGAGCCTGTGTTTTCTGCGCTGCACGCAAGTGACAGTGCGGAAAACACCCGGACCTGAACAGTAATATGGACTTCCAGAGGAAGTCCATGCTCAGGGTCCGGGACCGTACGGTAGATGTTCAGTACGGATGAAGAACTTTACTGTTCAGGTTCGCCCAACACTATCTATGTCTGGTTTGTTGCCCGCGGGGTTTGAGTCACAAGGGGTAGGGAGTAGTCAACTGGTAGGGCCTATGGGAGGAATTTAGGTAGGCCTAGTGGGGCAGAGGTACCGCGGCTCAGGGATATTTTAATGAATATGTTGCAATTTCTGTTGAGGTTAGCTGGTGGGACAGCGAGTGGGTCGGGGTCATCGCCTGTGTGAGCTTGGTTACCTGGACAGTCTATGGTACCGCGGGCCGGGAGTGAATCGGTGAGGTCAGTGGGGGGGTACTGAAGGGGCGTCTACGGGTGTATTGGTATCCATACAGATGGAAAAATATAAAGGGGATGCTGTGAAGCTCGGTGACAGAACAAAAGGGGAGGTCTATGTGTGCTTTGAGGGGCCATTGGGGGCACATTTGAAGAAGGAAGTAAAGGAAAAAATTTGGCGGGATGAGTCTGTTGAAATTTTCTCCCTTCTCCCCTTGGAAAAGTTTAATTTGGATAAGGGGAAGAAGGATGATGGGAAGAAAAGTGGAGGTGGCGGTTGATTCCCCAATTGTGAATTGGTTGCAAGCGTTTGTGATATTGGCTAGTGTCATTGGTGAAAAGTCTCCTGATAATTGCTTTATTTTGTTTTCTAGACCACACAGGGGAAGTACATCGTACGTACGAGGGCCAGACATGGTTGAGATACGATGAGAAATTCAGGCAGAGGAAGGCGGTGAGGCCAGAGATTAGGTGGGATTAGAAGGATATAGAGCTGTGGCTAAAGGTTATGGCTCCAGCTAGGTAAGGGCAGTCCTTTCACGGGAGTGGAAGTAGTGGGAATCAATCATTAAAACACAAGGCGGGTGGGGGGGCAGTAAGGGGGCACAAGGTATAAAAGAAAAAACAGGAACGTGCTGGCAATTTAATGACGGCCAGTGCAAATATGGGAACAGCTGTAAATTTAAACATCAGTGCTCCCATTGTAATGGAATCTCAAACGGGGCATCTAAATGTTTAAAAAAAGGAAAACGAAAGCCTTCAGTGGGTACTGGTCAAGGGGGTGACTCTGGTGAGACCTCTCGTGATGGCCCCCTTTCTAAGTAGGTATCCTGATCAGTCGAAGGCTACGGTTATTTTTAAGGGTTTTTCGGAAGGTTTCAGGATTCCGCCACCTAGTCATATTGTTCCGTTTTCAGTTAAGAATTTGAGGTCGGCTTCAATGCATCCAAAGGTGGTCAGTGAGAAATTGAAGAAAGAGGTGGAGTTAGGTCTAATGGCGGGTCCTTTTCAGAGTTTGCTGGATGAGGGTGTGATTATTTCTCCATTGGGGGTAGTACCTAAGAAGGAACCAAATAAGTTTAATTTAATTCAGCATTTGTCGTACCCAAAGGGGCTTTCGATTAATGATGGCATTGCTCAGGAGTTATGTTCAGTAGAGTATACATCATTTGATTCAGCGGTGCAATGGGTGCGATGGTACGGGCCCGGGTCGTTGTTAGCTAAGACTGATATTGAGTCGGCGTTCAGGTTGCTTCTAGAATATTACCTGGATAGATGTTTACCTATGGGTTGCGCAATTTCGTGTTCTTTGTTTGAAACTTTTTGTACCTTTTTGGAATGGAAAGGATGTTGCAGTTGTACAGTCGGTCATTCATTATTTGGATGATTTTTTGCTTATAGGGCCTCCGGATTTGTTTGTGTGTAGGAACTTGTTAGCAACCATGGTGTGGGTAGCAGAGCATTTTGGTGTTCCATTGGCAAAAGAAAAAACTGAAGGAACTTGTACCGTTTTAAGTTTTTAGGTACTGTATATTAATTGATTCAGATAGGATGGAATGTAGTTTACCAGAAGATAAATTGAGGCTGCTCTGGCAGGAAGTGGAAAGAAAGAATTACACAAGGTGACGTTGAAAAAGTTGCAGTTACTGTTAGGTAGATTGAATTTTGTGTGCTGGATTATGCAGACGGGCAGAATATTTTGTTGCAGGATGTCTGGGGCGACGGCAGGCGCCCTGCATCATTTCATTCGTTTGAATAAGGAGCACAGGGAGGATTTGTTAGTTTGGAAGCTGTTTTTGGAAAATTACAACGGTGGTCATTAATTCAACACGAGTTTTTGAACAGTTTTGATTGCGAGATTTATACGGACGCTGCAGGTGGTGCTGGTTACAGGGCCTATTGTAAGGGTCGGTTGAGTGTTGGAGAATGGCCGAAGTCGTGGAAGGAGAGGGGTTTTATAAAGAACCTTGCTCTTTTGCAACTATTTCCAATTGTGGTCGCAGTCTCAATTTAGGGGGACTTTTTCTTGAATCGGATTGTGACAATATGAGTGTGGTGTCGGTAATCAACAGTTTGTCGGCCTCCTCCACTACGGTTATTAAGCTGCTTAGGGAATTAGTCCTCCGTTGTCTTGAATTGAAAGCTTGGATTTCAGCGGTACATGTTCCAGGAGGGCAAAATTCCATTGCGGATGCATCGTCTTGTTTCTAGTGGGATCATTTCCGGGCACTGGCACCAGAGGCACAGGACGTGTGAGTGGAATGCCCTTCACATCTGCGGTAGCTGGTTATGGAGGAGCAGGACAGTTAATCTGAGAGTCTATTGCAATTCAGACCTGGTCTTTGTATGAGGCATCGTGGCGAGTATGGCAAAGTTGGGTATTGCAATGGGGCGCAGTTGAGAGCGATGAGGATAGAATATTAGGGGTTTTGCTTCTCATTGGTAGGGCAGTGGAGATAGGGTGGTCTGTGTCCAGAGTTAGTAAATACATTGCGGGACCTGCGTTCGGCTTTAAATTACAAGGCGTGGGTGATGTTACAAAGTCTTTTTTAGTTAAGCAGGCATTAAAGGGTTTTAAAAGAGGCAGCAGGACTGTAGATAAACGTAGACCGGTGTCGTTTGGTACTTTGGAAAGGTTGGGATTAGTTTTGGAAAGGGAAAGGATTTGTTGTTCCAGTTTCGAAGTGGCACTGCTTAGATTAGCATTCATCCTAGGCTTTTTTGGGGCACTGAGAGTAGGTGAGTTGGTGGCACCCAGCAAGAATAGAGCCGGGGATTTGCTGGCTGTAGATGTGAGTTGTTGGGCCGGGGGCATTGATTTTTGGATCGAGCGTGCAAGTACTAACCAGTTGGGCAGATGCAGGCATGTGGTCTGAGGCAACGTAGATGGGGCTTTGATGTGCCCAAGGAAATGTTTGGAGCCATGTTGGCAGGTTTGGTCAGGGAGAGTTGGCCCACTTTTATGTCATAACAATGGTGTATTTGTATCATGATTTAAATTTTTAGCAGTCTTTAAGAAATGAGTACAGGAATTGGGCCTTAGTCCAGAAGTGTATGGTTCGCATTCTTTCAAGATTGGCGCTGCGTCAGAGGCTGATAAATTGGGTTTGGATTCTGAGGTGATTAAACGGATTGGCAGGTTGAGTTCTGATTGGTATTTGACTTATGTGCAGCGTTAATTACGGATGTAGAGATGGTTTTATGTTTTTTAGTTGTTGAATATTCTTGTGATTATTCATTACAGGTGGCGTTCCCTTGTTAGCCTGGATTTTCAGACACTTGTTTGTGCACTGGGGGCACTGCATACTGACGTAAGTCTGGACGGTAGGCAACTAGGCTTTCGTAGAGAACAAGTAGTGGTTTGTTGGCTGGGCTTTAGAGGGATGGTCTGAAGTCGGGTGTTGCCTGAATTTCACAAGGCGGCTCGGTTGGACAGAACACTTGATATTTTGGTCATGCATATGGGAGGGAATGATTTGGGGGCCAGGCGTGTTAGAGAGTTGATTCGGGATATACGTTTTGATTTTTTGAGGTTGTGGGCATCTTTCTCTGGGGTTTTGACTGTGTGGTCAGATATTGTGCCAAGGCAGAAGTGGAGGGCGGCTAGATATTTGAAAGGGATTAACAGGTCAAACCTAAAATTGAATAGGGCCATTTCGAGTTTTGAATTGGAGGCCAGAGTCGGTAATTTTTGGTTAGAGGATGGTGTTCATTTGAATATTATTGGTATTGATCTTTGGGCCCTGGTGATACAGGAAGGGCTTTGGTGGTGTTGGGGCACTCACGAGCCTGATGTTTCAGGGCTGTTTGTGTTTGGTGGGGGAAGGGAGTTCTTGGAGTTGGTACAGAATTGTCGGTGGAAGGAATTTTGTGAAAATTCCAGGCAATTTAAAATTGAGTGAGGGTGATCTGGCATTTGGTTTTGGGCTCTAGACGGGGTTTTACCCTGGGAGCTTTTCGTTGGGTAATCTTTCACGTACTGTGGAAGTATGGTGCCCTTGAGCTGGTGGTGTACGGCTGAGGGTAACATGGCAGTTGGAGTTTTTTCTTTTATTTATGCCAGATCTATTATCTCCAAGAACTCTCCCCATATATTTATTTTATAATATTGTTAAAACGTTAATGTTGTTTGTTAATAAAATGGCCGCTGTGGCCAAAGTTAACCAAAAGAAACTAGGTTGTAGTGTTTTTACTTGGGGAGGAAAAGGTGAGTGCTTGATTATTTGGGATGGGTAATCTATAGGGGAGGAAGCCTTATTGGCCGTACCCGGTCATGTACCCGTACATAATCAAAGATCATGCATAAAACACAGTGTCGTATTAGGATAACAAGAACCCAACAGAAACATTGACTCTGGGTACCCACTATTCAGCTACAAACAAATATTACAAAACCATTATTTACAAATGTACCTATGCATCTATAGAATAAGAAACTGGGTAGTTTGTTCAATGACTGATGAGGTGCATAGTGAATCAAGTGTATTGTGCCAGCTACTGCTCATACATGAAGGTGTGGGGGTACCAATACCGCACACTGCACAGGGACCCACCAGGAAATTCACCTTCTCCTCTGTGGGCCAGTCCGAGCCTAAATTATGATGAATCTGTTGGTCAACTTGTCCACACCTCTCAACTCTAAGCTCCACACACTTTTTAAAAATTATGTGGAATTGACCAAGACATTTGTCAAAAAAACAAATGTCGCAGTTGAGGTCATAGTTGCACAAACATTTAGCAAATTTTTAAACCGTATTTGGTAGAAACTATTAGATAAATTGGGGTGTTAGTGTGATTTGTGTTTGTGCGCATATATACATATATATATATATATATATATATATATATATATATACACTGCTCAAAAAAATAAAGGGAACACTTAAACAACACAATGTAACTCCAAGTCAATAACACTTCAGTGAAATCTACCTGTCCAGCTATGAAGCAACACTGATTGTGAATCAATTTCTCCTGCTGTTGTGCAAATGGAACAGACAACTGGAAAAAATGATAGGCTATTAGCAAGATACCCCTATAAAGGAGTGGTTCTGCAGGTGGTGACCACAGACCATTTCTCTGTTATCATCCTTTTTGGCTGTTGTTTTGGTCACTTTTTCATTTTTCCATTGCTCTCACCCCTAGAGGTACAGCAGCATGAGGCGGTGTCTACAGTACAACCCACAGAAGTTTCTCAGGTAGTGCAGTTCATCCAGGATGGCACATCAGTGCGAGCTGTGGCAAGAAGGGTAGATGTGTCTGTCAGCACAGTGTCCAGAGCATGGAGCAGATACCAGGAGATGGGGAGGGAGCCATAGGAGGGCAACAACCCAGCAGCAGGACCGTTACCTCCTCCTTTGTGCAACGAGGAACAGGATGAGCACTGCCAGAGCCCTGCAAAATGACCTCCAGCAGCCCACAAATGTGCATGTGTCTGCACAAATGGTTAGAAACCGACTCCATGAGGGCGGTATGAGGGCCCGACGTCCACAGATGGGGGTTGTGCTCACAGCCCAACACCGTGCAGGATGCTTTGCATTTGCCATAGAACACCAGAATTGGCAAAGTCGCCACTGGCGCCCTGTGCTCTTCACAGATGAAAGCAGGTTCACACTGAGCACATGTGACAGACGTTACAGAGTCTGGAGACGCTGCGGAGAGCAATCTGCTGCCTGCAACATCCTTCAGTATGACCGGTTTGGCAGTGGGTCAGTAATGGTGTGGGGTGGCATTTCTTTGGAGGGCCGCACAGTCCTCCATGTGTTCGCCAGAGGTAGCCTGACTGCCATTAGGTACCGAGATGAGATCCTCAGGACCCTTGTGAGACCATATGCTGGTGCAGTTGGCCCTGGGTTCCTCCTAATGCAGGACAATGCCAAACCTCATGTGGCTGGAGTGTGTCAGCAGTTCCTGCAAGATGAAGGCATTGAAGCTATGGACTGGCCCGCCCGTTCCCCAGACCTGAATCCGATTGAGCACATCTGGGACATCATGTCTCGCTCCATCCACCAACGTCACGTTGCACCACAGACTGTCCAGGAGTTGGCGGATGCTTTAGTCCAGGTCTGGGAAGAGATCTCACAGGAGACCATCCGCAACCTCATCAGGAGCATGCCCAGGCATTGTAGGGAGGTCATACAGGCACGTGGAGGCCACACACAATACTGAGCTTCATTTTGACTTGTTTTAAGGACATTACATCAAAGTTGGATCAGCCTGTACTTTGTTTTTCCACTTTAATTTTGGGGGTGGCTCCAAATCCAGGCCTCCATTGGTTAATAAATTTGATTTCCATTGATGACTTTTGTGTGATTTTGTTGTCCGCACATTCAACTTTGTATAGAACAAAGTATTCAATGAGAATATTTCATTCATTCAGATCTAGGATGTGCTATTTGAGTGTTCCCTTTATTTTTTTAAGCAGTGTATATATATATATATGTATATTGTAGGGGATCACTGACACGATACTGTAGCAGGATTTCCCCGGGGCAACTGGCTCATTCCTTGCCCTTCAAGCTAGGAAGACCATAGGCTATCCCTGTACCCCAGATTTCCTCCTAAAGGTGGAGATGCTGGGGTCTGCTCCTATATGCACGGCAATCTGTTTCCTCCCCACCCAGGGAGGTATGGAACAGAAGTGGTGTATAGGAAAATACAAACCAGGGGAAACAGACAGGGGAAACAGATAGGGATAAAAGAAAACTACAGTCATACTAATGCACTAACCAAACAACTGAGTGGAAATCAAGCGAACAGCAGGAGGGGTAAACCAAATGGGAGAGGATTAGGATAAACATTGTGTAATCACAATTATTTTCTGGGAAAAATACTTCATTTTCTGAAACAATTTCAAGGGTGCCAACACTTTTGGCCATAACTGTACTATATATATGAAAAGAAAGCGCAGCAGCACTCCATTATGGCCAAGATACATAAAGACAATAAAAACATTTGATATAAACTGTGTTATTACTCAGTAAGCTTTATTTACAAAAAATGGAGGAGGAGGACGCCGAGGACGGAGCAGGGAGGTGAGGGGAACGGCGTGTCTGCCTAGCAGGAGGCAGGGACGCCGATGCTACACTCCGTATTCATTATAGTCACATACCTCCCAATTCAGTATAGACACATACCCCCCAATTCATTATAACATACTGTGCTCTCACCCATCCTCCCTCCCCAATCCATTATAACATACTGTGCAGTGCTCTCACCCATCCTCCCTCCCCAATTCATTATAACGCACTGTGCAGTGCTCTCACCCATCCTCCCTCCCCAATCCATTATAACATACTGTGCAGTGCTCTCACCCATCCTCCCTCCCCAATCCATTATAACATACTGTGCAGTGCTCTCACTCATCCTCCCACCCCAATTCATTCAAGATAAAAAAAGAATAGCTCACCTCTCCTAGTGATCCCCTAGTGATCTCCTGCAGCTCTACTTCCTTCCTCTTCTTGCTGGCGCATACATGGTGAACGACGCAGCCGCGCGATGACATCATCGCTCCGGCTGAGTCATAGAGAAGGGTCATGCATTCTGACCCCATGTTGCCCTGACCTTAGTGCACATAACATTAACCCTGTCCTCACATCTGCTGTACGGGGATGTACAAGGATGGAGTGCGTGTGTATGGAGCAGTGCCAGGAGCTGAGCCCGCAGCATACACAGCGGGTGCCACCTGTGCTATACAGGTGGAAACTGCTTTTGCTCCCTTGTGGAGACATTGCATGGTACTGTTCATGCAGTTACATCATACATACAGAAAAATTTCATAACTCAGATGGTGACCTCTGTCAAAACACATGAAGGTATGTAAAACATTAGGGCTGCCATGTGATCACATGACCCAAATGAAGAGAAGGACTGCAGGAATATTCAAATAGGAAACACTATATAAAGTAATACTAACTGAATATATATTGAGGTATTAGTTACAGAATATATTAGAAAAAGATCACTTTACTATTTCTTTAAAGAACAAAGTACAAACCATTGTTTTCAATATCTGTTCTTTAGAAATGTAAACCACTATCCAGCAATGCCTTCCTTTAGGTACTTCTTGACCTGTGCACATGTTCCATACATGCACTATCTTTGATGTCATTACTTACTCGCATCTTGCATGTCTCCTCCCACATAATTTTGTTGCACATTTCTCACAACACCTAACAACTCATGCAATGCATGTTGCTCGTGCTACTGTGCGCAGCCTGCATGACCTAGACATGCTACCATGGCCTACAGCGTCTCCAGACTTGTCCCTCATTCAGCACATCTGTGATGTCATTAGTCGTCAATTGTAAAGGGAGCTGCCAGCAGCGGATCTTGATGATTTACCCAAGTGGCAGAACATACCTCAGACAACCATTGATAACCTCATTGATAGCAGCTGAGGCATGCAAGTGCTGGGATTTCTGCACATGGTGCTCATACCTGATACTGAATTAATTCAGATGTTTTGAAAATTGTGCTACCATTTCGTCATCATTTTTATATCATTAACATGATAGTATTATTGCCATAATTCCATAACTTTTTCTTCTTGATGTTGCAATTTTAATGTTGAGAAGGGTATTTATACTATATAGTATATACAGTATGTGTATATGCTCTATATATAACTGAAAAAGATGTATGTATTATGTTACACAGATATTATATTTCACATAATTGAAGGCATCTGAGGAGGTTATTACCTGCAAACCCTCTTGGATATGTTCCTGGATTTTCTCAACCTTGCAACATAATACAGAAAAGGAAGAAAAAAGTAATAAAGTGCATGTACAAACAGCAAATGACTTAGTAATTGGTGTTCCTAAATTACTATAGTAGATCTACAGATGTTGTTGCTGATGGGTAAAAAGTAAAAGGAAGATAATTATGCATCAATTATTAAATGTCAGTTGTATGTATTCCCTCATGTGCTCATTATCTGTTAACACCCTGCTGATTCATCTATATAGGACTTACTGTAATAACCAACGAAGTCATTTATACATGGTACATATACATTATTACAAAAACTGTTGCCTGGAATAGTTTGTCAGTGTCTAATGGGAGTCATTAAGGGCAAGAAATGTAACATTAAGGGGTATATAGCGAGTAAATATAATTTACAGGACTATCAAACTAATGGGCAAACTCCAATTATCTAGCAAATAATATGTATCAGGACAGTGTAAGATGTAATACGTATTCCCATTTTAGAAGATATGCCATCAGTTTATGACCATGGGGGTCTAACCTCTGAGACCTCTATGATCCTGGGATTGAAATGGCTGCAGCACTGATTTAGGGCGGCATCTCTTTTAATTTTTCTATGTACAATGACATTTCCAGCCACATGGTTTAGCAGGGAACTGCAGCAAGCCCCATTCATCTGTGTGGGTTGTGCTCCAGAACCTCGCATAGCACGCTATCCAGGAAAAACAGCAAAAGGGTCCCAGAGCTCGATCAATGCAGCCACCCCTTCAGTATCAAGATTGGTAGGGATCCCAGAGGGTCTCAGACTTTGAATCTTTATGGATCACAAAGTGACTGCAAAATTCTAGTGATATTCCATTTCTCCATAAAATGCCCCTTAATATTTTCGGCAGCATACACATTGGACTGTCTGTAACAGCTCATATAAATAGGGTGTGCTGACGTCATGATATTGTTGGCCCAGATGAAGCATACAGTACAGACCAAAAGTTTGGACACACCTTCTCATTTAAAGATTTTTCTGTATTTTCATGACTTTGAAAATTGTACATTCACACTGAAGGCATCAAAACTATGAATTAACACATGTGGAATTATATACTTAACCAAAAAGTGTGAAACAACTGAAAATATGTCTTATATTCTAGGTTCTTCAAAGTAGCCACCTTTTGCTTTGAAGACTGCTTTGCATACTCTTGGCATTCTCTTGATGAGCTTCAAGAGGTAGTCGCCAGAAATGGTCTTCCAACAATCTTGAAGGAGTTCCCAGAGATGCTTAGCACTTGTTGGCCCTTTTGCCTTCACTCTGCGGTCCAGCTCACCCCAAACCATCTCAATTGGGTTCAGGTCTGGTGACTGGAGGTCAGGTCATCTGGCGTAGCAACCCATCACTCTCCTTCTTGGTCAAATAGCCCTTACACAGCCTGGAGGTGTGTTTGGGGTCATTGTCCTGTTGAAAAATAAATGATGGTCCAACTAAACGCAAACCAGATGGAATAGCATGCCGCTGCAAGATGCTGTGGTAGCCATGCTGGTTCAGTATGCCTTCAATTTTGAATAAATCCCCAACAGTGTCACCAGAAAAGCACCCCCACACCATCACACCTCCTCCTCCATGTTTCACGGTGGGAACCAGGCATGTAGAGTCCATCTGTTCACCTTTTCTGCGTTGCGCAAAGACACGGTGGTTGGATCCAAAGATCTCAAATTTGGACTTATCAGACCAAAGCACAGATTTCCACTGGTCTAATGTCCATTCCTTGTGTTCTTTAGCCCAAACAAGTCTCTTCTGCTTGTTGCCTGTCCTTAGCAGTGGTTTCCTAGCAGCTATTTTACCATGAAGGCCTGCTGCACAAAGTCTCCTCTTAACAGTTGTTGAAGAGATGTGTCTGCTGCTAGAACTCTGTGTGGCATTGACCTGGTCTCTAATCTGAGCTGCTTTTAACCTGCGATTTCTGAGGCTGGTGACTCGGATATACTTTTCCTCAGAAGCAGAGGTGACTCTTGGTCTTCCTTTCCTGGGGCGGTCCTCATGTGAGCCAGTTTCTTTGTAGAGCTTGATGGTTTTTGCAACTGCACTTGGGGACACTTTCAAAGTTTTCCCAATTTTTCGCACTGACTGACCTTCATTTCTTAAAGTAATGATGGCCACTCGTTTTTCTTTACTTAGCTGCTTCTTTCTTGCCATAATACAAATTCTAACAGTCTATTCAGTAGGACTATCAGCTGTGTATCCACCTGACTTCTGCACAACACAACTGATGGTCCCAACCCCATTTATAAGGCAAGAAATCCCACTTATTAAACCTGACAGGGCACACCTGGGAAGTGAAAACCATTTCCGGTGACTACCTCTTAAAGCTCATCAAGAGAATGCCAAGAGTGTGCAAAGCAGTCATCAAAACAAAAGGTGGCTACTTTGAAGAACCAAGAATATAAGACGTATTTTCAGTTGTTTCACACTTTTTTGTTAAGTATATAATTCCACATGTGTTAATTCATAGTTTTGATGCCTTCAGTGTGAATGTACAATTTTCATAGTCATGAAAATACAGAAAAATCTTTAAATGAGAAGGTGTGTCCAAACTTTTGGTCTGTACTGTACATTAAGTCCTGCCATTTCTATCCTGATAATTAGGTCTACCTGAATACATCTTCAGTCTATTACAGTATTGTAACTGAAAAGAAAGCAAAAAAAAAAGAAAACAGCAGCATAAATGTAAAAAAACATGTAATTCCAATGTATTAAAATTCTACAATGCAATAGTAACAATAATATCATAATTTCCATGATTAATCAGTAATGTACAGTACCAAAAGTTTGGACACACCTTCTCATTTAAAGATTTTTCTGTATTTTCATGACTATGAAAATTGTACATTCACACTGAAGGCATCAAAACTATGAATTAACACATGTGGAATTATATACTTAACAAAAAAGTGTGAAGCAACTGAAAATATGTCTTATATTCTAGGTTCTTCAAAGTAGCCACCTTTTGCTTTGATGACTGCTTTTGCACACTCTTGGCATTCTCTTGATTAGCTTCAAGAGGTAGTCACCAGAAATGGTCTTCCAACAATCTTGAAGGAGTTCCCAGAGATGCTTATCACTTGTTGGCCCTTTTGCCTTCACTCTGCGGTCCAGCTCACCCCAAACCATCTCGATTGGGTTCAGGTCTGGTGACTGTGGAGGCCAGGTCATCTGGCGTAGCACCCTATCACTCTCCTTCTTGGACAAGTAGCCCTTACACAGCCTGGAGGTGTGTTTGGGGTCATTGTCCTGTTGAAAAATAATTGATGGTCCAACTAAACGCAAACCGAGTGGAATAGCATGCCGCTGCAAGATGCTGTGGTAGCCATGGTGGTTCAGTATGCCTTCAATTTTGAATAAATCCCCAACAGTGTCACCAGCAAAGCACCCCCACACCATCACACCTGTTAACCTGCGATTTCTGAGGCTGGTGACTCGGATAAACTTATCCTCAGAAGCAGAGGTGGCTCTTGGTCTTCCTTTCCTGGGGCGGTCTTCATGTGAGCCAGTTTCTTTGTAGAGCTTGATGGTTTATGCAACTGCACTTGGGGACACTTTCAAAGTTTGCCCAATTTTTCGGATTGACTGACCTTCATTTCTTAAAGTAATGATGGCTACTCATTTTTCTTTACTTAGAATTTGTATTATGGCAAGAAAAAAGCAGCTAACAGTCTATTCAGCAGGAAAATCAGCTGTGTATCCACCAGACTTCTGCACAACACAACTGATGGTCCCAACCCCATTTATAAGGCAAGAAATCCCACTTATTAAACCTGACAGGGCACACCTATGAAGTGAAAACCATTTCCGGTGACTACCTCTTGAAGCTCATCAAGAGAATGCCAAGAGTGTGCAAAGCAGTCATCAAAGCAAAAGGTGGCTACTTTGAAGAACCTAGAATATAAGACATATTTTCAGTTGTTTCACACTTTTTTTTGTTAAGTATATAATGCCACATGTGTTAATTCATAGTTTTGATGCCTTCAGTGTGAATGTACAATTTTCAAAGTCATGAAAATACAGAAAAATCTTTAAATGAGGTGTGTCCAAACTTTTGGTCTGTACTGTATATATTAAACAATAGTCATCTCCTATCAGGAAGCTATAATTAATACTGTTCCAAAAACCTCCAAAATAACTTGTTATTTGACAGGTACAAAAACAGAATTATTTTTATGGTAATATATATATATATATAGCAGGAAAATTGGTCTTCAAATGCATTTTAATAATCCTTTATTATGTTGATAGGGGGTAAACTTATCAGATGTGCAAAGTATTTAGCTGTACAAGGGCATTGCATGCTTAGGGCATGGGCTCACAGTAATTTCAGAGGTAGTGAATAACAGCCCACAAAAAGAAAAACCCTTTAAAATGCAACCTTTATTTTAAATATTTTAAGAAGAGAAAAAAAGTAAACACCAAACTAAAGATAACTAGATACTCATCAGAACTGAATGCTAATGCAGAGGAACCCCTGGAAAAAAATGCACTAATAATGGTGACCTGCGTCGCTGTAGAAGGGACCTTCCACAGCGACGCAGGTCACTATTATTAGTGCGTTTTTTTCCGGGGGTTCCTCTGCATAAGCATTCAGTTCTGATGAAGGTCTAATTTGAGACCAAAAACGTTTAAGGTTATGTGCCCACGTTGCATTTATGAAGCAGAAAATTTCTGCTGCATAAATGCAAGTCCTCTCCCGGAAAAACGCATGCGGAATTCCGCACGCGTTTATCGCGCATTTTTTGCGCGTTTATCACGCGTTTTCCACATGCGGAATTGCCTTGCGTTTTTTATGCATTGGACAAAGGCAATTCCGCTTGCGGAAACGCAAAATTAAATGACATGCTGCGGATTTTTGAACGCGGCATAAACGCTGCGGAAAAATCCGCAGCATGTGCATAGAACTTGCGGAATCCCATTGGGGACCATGGGGAGCGGATATACATGCGTTTTTCAAGCGTTTACGCTGCGGAAATTCCGCAGCATATACGCTTGAAAAATGCTACGTGGGCACACAGCCTAAAAACGATTTGGTGAATGCAAAAATAAAAACGAAACTTTATTCAAAAACCTTGAGTGCCAGGTTGCTTTTTCTACATTATGGACAGGCTGGATGCCCTACTTGTGCACCAAAAACAGTGATTGCAAGAATGCTGTGTACTACCTGATGTGTTAGTATCTTTTATGGTTAGCATTTAATAGGACCTGATAGGGTCAGCCATTGTTGAGTGGGGGCGCCATTGTATGACTACTAGGGGGCCAACCTCCGTCGGTAGGTAGGGCTGTACTCTAGGGCCCCAAGGAGAAAATACAGGGTGTTTGCATGGGCATAATTTTCTGTTTTCTCTTTGGTAAAAATGGATATAATATTTATGTGTCTAATTTGACAATGATTTGGTGAATGCAAAAATAAAAGCGGAACTTTATTCAAAAAACCTTGAGTGCCAAGTTGCTTTTTATACATAAAAGATACTAATTTAGCAAAATAATATAGAAACCCCAAAACTCCATATAGAGCAATAGATATATATGGGCCTTTCATGCGAAGACCGGCAATCTGGCCACAGCATCTTTCATCATGGAGCTCATACATTGATGCTATACTTTTCTGGAGCCTCCTGAGGAACCATATGATGGAGGGGAAACACATTGAGGCTATACATATCAAGAGATGCAGATGAGTAGAGAAGTTTTTTGATTAGGTTTCGTGTTATTTTACTTATGTCCTTTTAAACTGTATAGGTTCATCTGACATGATCCCCACATGAAAGGCCCATATATATCTATTGCTGAAAAATCAGGACTGTCCGAGACTGTTGGCAGCTATGGTAGGTTGCCCACTGACACCTTAAAAGCAGCTATCTACAATATATTAAATTACACATAAAGCAATAAACCAATGTATTTCATAATTCACTAATACTGGAGGATTGTTAGAGGCATGATGGTGATCTATGATGTGTTAATGGTGACCAGTACTGAGTGTCTCTTTTTGCAGTACCCTCTGCAATACCCTCTGCAGGACCCTCTGTATCATCTGCTTGATGAAGATATTGTTGAGATAGTTACCTATAAAAAATAATTGTGAAATATGCCACACAAACATAGTGCCCTATTGCAGGTGCTAGCTTTGGGGACGTGCACCTACTTTCTTCTCACATTCTTTTTATTTTTTTTAAATAAATAAAAAGTTAAAAAGTACACATTTAACCATACATAGTAACATAGTTTTTAAGGTTGAAGGAAGACTAACTCCATCTAGTTCAACCCATAGCCTAACATGTTGATCCAGAGGAAGGCAGAAAAAACCCATGTGGCAAACACTAAGCTCTACATTGGGGAAAAAAATCCTTCCTGACTCCATACAACAATCAGACTAGTTCCCTGGATCAATGCCCTATCAAGAAATCTAGTACATATAACCTGTAATATTATACTTTTCAAGAGAGGCACCCAGGCCCTTCTTAAATTTTTCAGTAGTGAATCACTCATTACAACATCATGCGGCAGAGAGTTCCATAGTCTCACTGCTCTTACAATAAAGAATCTGCGTCTGTGATTATGATTAAACCTTCTTTCCTCCAGACGTAGAAGATGCCCCCTTGTCTCCGTCCCAGGCATCAGAGTAAAAAGATCAGTAGAAAGGTCTTTGTACTGTCCCCTCATATACTTGTACATAGTAATAAGATCACCCCTAAGCCTTCGTTTTTCCAAAGTAAATAACCCCAAGTGTAATAACCTGTGTTGGTATTGCAGACCCCCCAGTCCTCTAATAACCTTGGTCGCTCTTCTCTGCACCCGCTATAGTTCAGCTATGTCTTTCTTATACACCGGAGACCAGAACTATACACAGTATTCTAAGTGTGGTCGCACTAGTGACTTGTATAGAGGTAAAATTATGTTCTCCTCATGAGCATCTATGCCTCTTTTAATGCATCCCATTATTTTATTTGCCTTTGCAGCAGCTGCCTGACACTGGCCACCAAACGTGAGCTTGTCGTCCACCAATACACCGAGGTCTTTTTCAGTTACAGTTTTGCCCAGTTATTTACAATTAAGCATATAATTATACATTTTATTTCCTCTGCCCAAGTACATTACCTTACATTTATCCCCATTAAAGCTCATTTGCCATTTATCAGCCCAAGCTTCTAGTTTACATAGATCCTCCTGTAATATAAAATTGTCCTCCTCTGTATTGATTACCCTGCAGAGTTTAGTGTCATCTGCAAATATTGAAATACTACTCTGTGTCCCCCCTACAAGGTCATTAATAAATATGTTAAACAGAAGCGGGCCCAATACTGACCCCTGTGGTACCCCACTGTTACCTGAGACCCAGTCTGAGTGTTTTCCATTAATAACCACCCTTTGTTTCCTATCACTGAGCCAGTTCTTAACCCACATACATATATTTTCCCCTATCCCCATTGTTCTCATTTTATGTATCAACCTTTTGTGTGGAACCGTATCAAAAGCTTTTGAAAAGTCCATATACACAACATCCATTGCATTTGCTTGGTCCAGTCTGGAACTTGCCTCCTCATAAAAGCTGATCAGATTAGTTTGACAGGAACGGTACCTCGTAAACCCATGTTGATATTGGGTCATGAGGTTATTCTTCTTCAGATACTCTAGTATAGCATCTCTTAGGAAACCCTCCAGGATTTTACCCACAGTAGAGGTTAAGCTTACTGGCCTATAATTTCCAAGTTCGGTTTTTGTCCCCTTTTTGAATATTGGCACCACATTTGCTATACGCTAGTCCTGTGGTACAGACCCTGTTATTATGGAATCTTTAAAGATTAAAAATAATGGTCTATCTATGACGTTACTTAATTCCTGAAGTACTCGCAGTTGTTCTTGCCGTCTGATCTTTTACTGGCACCACCACTAGGAAGTGTGAGTAGTGGTCCACTATCGTCAAAGCATAGGTGTATCCTGACCGACTCACGTGGTCTAGAAGCACTATTCTGAGTGGTGGCTTGGTGATGATGGGCTGCAAGGGGGCCCTCTGGCTGTTGCGATCTTTTGTTCTGAGGTTACATGGCAGCATTCTCTACACCACTTTTCAATGGACCGTCTCATACCCGTCCAGAAGAAGCGAGCACGGATGACGACATCTAACTTCTTCCATCCAAAGTGTCCTGCCTGGTTGTGGTAGGCTTCAAGGACCATTGGTATATCCTTTCTTGGGACCATGATCTGCCACACCAGCTCATGCGTGCGGGAGTTGATAGTCCTTCGGCACAGTTTGCCTTCATAGAAGAACAACTTCTTCCTTTCCTTCCACAGCTGTAAGACTTCTCGTGGTGCATAAGGAGAGGGAGATGAATCAGCTGTCCCTAGCAGTTTCTTCACCATGCGAACGGCTGGATCGCTGTTCAGTATCTCTGCCCAACCATGATGAGGTAGTGGATTGAGATAGAACTCTCGGAATGTTGAGCGCTTGTTATTCACGCATCACCAGGGAAGCTCCCTGGCGATGGAATGCTGGCATCTCGATCTCTTCCAGGCCCGCCGGGCCTTCTTCTGAGTCTGGACGGTTTGGCATGCGGGATAAGTCATCGACGTTGGCGTTTTTGTTACCAGCTCGATACTTGATGACGAATTCATAGTTGGAGAACCGCGCCATCCACCGTTCCTCTAAGGCACCGAGCTGGTTGTGGTAGGTGTAGATGATGAACTTGGAAGAGGTGAGGTAGTGCTTGAACCTCTCCGTCACTGCCCAGACGATAGCCAGGAACTCTAACTTGAAGGAACTGTAATTTGCAGGATTTCTTTCGGTAGGACGAAGCTTCCTACTGGCGTAGGCAATGACTTTCTCTTTGCCCTGCTGTACTTGAGAGAGGATAGCTCCCAGACCGACGTTGCAGGCATCAGTGTAGAGGATGAATGGCTGATCATAGTCTGGGTAAGCCAGGATCTCTTCTCCGGTGAGAGCCTGCTCAAGGTTGTTGAAGGACTCGTTCAATTTGGTGTTCCACTCAATCGGGGGACTCTTTGTTCTGGCCTTTTTGAAGTGGCCACTAGGAGGTCTTGAAGGGGAGCCTTTAATGAAGCGTCTGTAATAGCCAACTAACCCCAAGAATTGTCGAACCTCATGGACAGTAGTGGATACTTGCCAGTCTTGGATGACAGTCACCTTGTCTGGATCCGGTGCCACTTCTTCTGCACTCACGACATGAGGTAAGTACTGCACCTTGGGCTTCAGGAGGTGACACTTCGATGGTTTCACATTAAAACCAAAGTTGGACAGTGCTTCAAAGACTTCTGCCAGGTGTTTCAGGTGGTCCTCATATGTCCTGGAATAAACTATGACATCGTCCAGATACAACAGCACAGTCTCAAAGTTTTTGTGCCCGAGGCAGCACTCCATTAATGTCTGGAAGGTTCCAGGTGCGTTACACAACTCGAATGGCATACGGTTTAATTCACAAAGCCCCATTGGTGTGGTGAAAGCAGTCTTCTCTTTGTCTGCCTCTGCTACAGGAACCTGCCAATATCCACTGGTTAAGTCTAGAGTCGAGAAATACTTGGCTGATTTTAATGCTGCTAGTGACTCCTCTATACGTGGCAAGGGGTAGGCGTCTTTGTGAGTGATTTTATTTTTTTGCTTATAATCTACACATGCGCATAGTACCATCTTTCTTTTTAACCAATACCAAGGGAGCTGCCCAAGGGCTGCTGCTGTCCCTTATTACCCCTGCCTCCTTCATCTCTTTTAGCATACTTTTGGCACACTGGTAATGAGCAGGAGGGACAGGATGATACCTCTCTTTGATAGGTGAGTGATCTCCTGCAGGGATGTGATATTGGATCCCCATGACCTGCCCAAAATCCAGGAGGTTCTTGCTGAAAACCCTCTCATACTCCTGGACTACTCGATAGACCCCATTTTTCTGCTGTGAAAGAGTGGAGTCAATGCCAATGTGCATTTTCTGACACCAGTCCTCCAACTGACCTGAGGAGCCGCCGTCCTCTGTCGACTCAGACGGGTCCAAGGGCTCTACTGCCTGGACAGCATTGTTACTGACAGTAAAGAGTTTGGCTACGGTAGCATACCTGGGCAAGTTAGCTTCTTTCTCTCCCAAATTCAGCACTCGTACTGGCACTCTTCCCTTTCTGACATCCACCACCCCTCTAGCGGTCATGACAGTGGGCCTGCTGTCTGAGTAGACTGGCTCCACTAAGGCCTGGTAGTCTCAGCCTCTAATACCTATGGCTGCTCTGCACAATATGATAGTCTCACTCCTGGGGGGAGCACAATGGGGTAGGGATCACTTACACTTACGCTGCCAATCTCTTCACTGGTCGACTCTACCTGCTGTCGTTGCATGAGGGCTCTAATCTGCTTGTTAAGAGCCCGCTGTTGCCTGGAATTGGCGGTCTCAGCTACTTGTTGCAGGAGTACAATGATCTCACTAAGACAGTTTTCAATTACAATTGTACCCAGGGTAACTATAGGGTTACATTCAGGTTTGTCAATATCAACCAATATCAAACCCTGAGATTTAAGTTCCACCCTCCCTACCTTAATGGTAACCTCTTTATACCCCACCTGAGGCAAGGGTTGACCATTACTCGCTATCACCGTTAAGTCTCCATCAGGGCGGTGAGTAAAGTCATTATCAGCCCAATATCGTTTATACAGTATGTGAGGCATAGTGGTTATCTAAGAACCGGTGTCCAAGAGGGCGTTTAAAAGGATGCCATCGATCACAACGGGTAGAATCGGCCGTCCTCCAACATACTTGTCTCTCCAGTTGTTTGGACCAGGCTGCTTTACTCCTGGAGGTTGGTCCGCTGCCCCAGGGGTCGCTCGTTTAAAGGACATCCTCTTTCAATGTGACCAACCTTGTCACAGCGTCGGCAGATGGGTCTTCTAGATGGGTCGAAGCAGTCTGTTGGCCTTCTCCTGACGTAGGTCGGTGGTCTCCTCCTCTGTTGTCGCCATGACAGGTCGTCCGGGCTCGATGCTAGCTGGATAGATACTCTCTGTAGGGGAAGACGCCTGTAGAGACTGGACAGTTTTAAGCTATGCAACCATACCCTTATTCAGTTCCTGGACTTGCAAGTGCAAATCTGCAGTGGAGTCATCACCCTGTGTCTGAGCATATGGCTCAGCAGGTGTTTGAGGCAAAGATGCTGCCCCCTGGTGGTACAGAATTGCTGGGCGTTTAGTGGGCTCAGTGTCGGCATAGGTTCGCTCCTGCAGAGCACGGATTGCCATGTCTTTTAACTGAGCGAAGTCCATGTCAGGGTTTTGCAAGGACATTATGCGCAATTGAGTCTTATGGGAGTCAGACAGAAGGCCCTCTATGAATTGCTTTGTCAGCATCTTGTCCTCATCCTGTACACTGCCTGGATCTATTTGTTTAATGGCTCGCAGCTAGTGTTGAGCATTCCGATACTGAAATATCGGGTATCGGTCGATATTCGCGGTATCGGAATTCCGATACTTAATTCCGATACTTTTGCAATATCGTATACCGGAATCGGAAGTTCCCATAATGCAATGAGCCAGTTTCATTTTATTCAGCCAATGAGGATCCTAAGAAGTGTGGGCACATCCTGTTAGGCATGTAGGCATCTTAACTAATGGCATGGCTGTGATTGGCTGCTGAAATGATGTCATGATGCACTATAAAAGCCGCCGCCGCCATTTTGAGCTCACTCTGCTGTGAATTCAGTTAGGGATAGGACGCTGTTGTTCTGAGGGACAGTTTTAGCTACCTATTTGGTCTATTCTGCTTTACCCAAGCTACTTTATAAATCGCTGTGCCTTGCAGCGCTAGTGCACAGTTCTCTGTGCTGTTCACCGCTGTCTGCAAGGTCTGTGTGTGTGAGTGCAGCTCACCCTGTAGTGTGTGCTTCAGCCACGTCTGGTTATAGTGCACTCAGTGTGTGTCACTGCCTCATACATTGTTCTTTTTTGCCAATTCATAATTTTTCCTGATATCTCCTATTAGTGTGGTGGTTCCATCCGTATTCAGCTAAATTGGTTCCAAGCACACTATATAGGAGTAGATAGAGAATTTTTTTTTGTCTTGCAGCACTAGTGCACAGTGCTCTGCATCTGTACTGTTCACCGCTGTCTGCAAGGTCTGTGTGTGTGAGTGCAGCTCACACTGTAGTGTGTACTTCAGCCACGTCTTGTTGTAGTGCACTCAGTGTGTGTCACTGCCTCATACATTGTCCTTTTTTGCCAATTCATAATTTTTCCTGATTTCTCCTATTAGTGTGGTGGTTCCACCCGTATTCAGCTAAATTGGTTCCAAACACACTATATAGGAGTAGTTAGAGGAGCCTTTCTGCAGCATTGGGCCCTGCAGCCCCAGCCAGATTAGTATTAGCCTATTTTTTGTAGCCTCATCTATTGCATTGTAGGTTACCTTCCTACATTGTAATAGCTACAAAAAGTTTGTGATACTATCGGTATTACATCTTTAGGCACATGCAGTGTCTTTTTGTGACAAAAAAAAACCTAAATAAAGTTCACCAAACACTCCACTTTACAGTTGTGTAGGCAACATTAGCTCATATTAAAGTCTAGTCCACACTTTATAAAATTAGTGTTTCTTATACCTGTTAGCAGCTGTTCAGGAATAAGCACACTAAGCCCTTAGTACTTTTCTGCCTATCTTTATCAGTCTACCAAGATGAAGAAGGCAGGGAGTAAGGCATGTGGTCGTGGGCGTGGGCGTGGAGTTTCTGCAGGGAGAGGACGTGAGGATTCTGTGCCTGCAGGGGGAGTACGTGGGGATTCTGTGCCTGCTGCGGGCACCAGTGACTCAGCATCCCCCAGTTTTACCAGGGAACAGTCCTTTATGCGCAGCTTTGTAGGAGCTAGCCGTACCCCACTGCTGCGGGAGGACCAAATTGAAGCCGTTGTCGGATGGATGGCAGCTAATGCATCGACTTCAATTAGTTCCAGATCCTCTCAGGTCCTGAGCACTGAAGAGCACCCATCTGTCTCTTCACCACCTGCCAAATTGCCCAGGCAGTCAGAGAGCCCTGGACAGGAGCCATCTCTACTTCTGTTCTCTGAATCTCTTGGCTTGGAAAGAGGGGGCCAGCCAAGCAGAATTCGAGAATTTGAAGAAGAGGTAGTATGCAGTGATGCGCAACCGTTTTGTCTCTCTGAATCTGAAGAGGCGGGTGGGCCAGTGCCTATGGTCAGCAGCACACCTCAGTACGCATCTGATGATGAGACTCAGATGCCACTTTCTGGTGCGTACTGTGCTGTTGAGACTACCCAGGAGAAGCAGTTGTTTGAAGAGGGTGGTGTAGATGATGAGGTCCTTGACCCATCATGGCGTGAGGGACAGGAAGGTGGTGGGAGCAGCTCTGAGGAAGAGATTCCCTGAACAGCCCAAAAAGGAGGGAGAGGGAGGGGGCAGACTTGGTTGCCTGTAGCCTCCACTTCGGCACCCATTAGGAGCATGGCTCTTCCAAAATCCAAAGCGGGCGCTCCCAAGACTTGCAGTGCCTGGTCCTTTTTTGACACAGTTGCAGATGACATTTGCTTTGTCAAATGCAAGCTGTGTAATCAGAAAGTGAAAAGAGGGAAAAGTGTCAGCAACCTCAATACCACAAATATGTGGAAACATGTGCGGACCAAGCACATGGTGGAGTTACAAAAACACACTGAAGACCTAGGCCAACCTACAGCGCCACCTACCACCGCTTCAGCTCGTGTTGTAGCCTCTTCCTCCAGCTCACACACAGCTGGTTCGGCTTCCTCACAGGATCGCCATGGAAGAATCTCTGGCACTGTTGTACAGAGACATAGTGTAATTCCACCCACAGCACCACTTTCCCAGTCATCCTCACACTCCCAGGCCAGTCTACAGCCATCGTTAGCACAGGCATGGGAGAAAAGGCGCCCATACTCGGCAAACCACCCCCGAGCACAGGCTCTGAATGCTGGCATTGCTAAACTACTGGCCCTTGAAATCCTATCATTCAGGCTGGTGGAGACTGACACCTTCCGTAACTTTATGGCATTGGCAGTCCCACAATACAACGTGCCAAGCCGCTTTTATTTCAGCAGGCAAGCCGTCCCTGCCCTGCAACATTATGTGGAGGGAAAAATTAAACAAGCGCTACAAAACGCCGTCAGTAGCAAGGTCCACCTAACCACCGATGCGTGGACCAGTAAGCATGGACAGGGACGATACCTTTCCCTCACAGCCCATTGGGTAAATGTTGTGGAGCCGGGTACAGATCTTGAGAGTGGCGCTGTACGTGTTCTGCCAACTCCAAGGATTGCAGGAATCCAGTCTGTACACATTGACTCCTCCTCATACTCCAGTTCCTCTGAATCAGCGTTGCAGGAGCCGTCACGGTCTACCTCCACATCGACCCGTGAACGGTTACCTGTTATGATGACCGATATGAGCACAGCCGTGGCCAAACGTCAACAGGCCGTATTAAAATTAATTTCTTTGGGGAATCAAAGCCACACAGCGCAGGAGCTCTGGAATGCCATCAAGCAGCAGAGCGACGTGTGGTTTGTGATAGCGAATCTCCAGCCAGGCATGGTAGTGTGTGACAATGGCCGAAACCTCTGGCTCCTCTGTTTTCAGTATTATCCCTGAGCTCCAACACCGCCAGTTGGCGCTCGGAAGTGCCGTCTGCACAGTCAACACTTGCTGCCGTGTTATTGGGGTTTAGTAACGTCAGCTGTTCCCCTGCTGTGCGGACGGCAATTTCTCCTGCTCTGTCCACATTCTCACTACTACAGATTTTAAAGTTGCTCCAATTACACCTCTGGCTCCTCTGTTTTCAGTATTATCCCTGAGCTCCAACACCGCCAGTTGGCACTTGGAAGTGCCGTCTGCACAGTCAACGCTTGCTCCAGTGTTATTGGGGTTCAGTAACGTCAGCTGTTCCCCAGCTGTGTGTCCGGCAATTTCTCCTGCTCTGTCCACATTCACACTACTACAGATTTTAAAGTTGCTCCAATTACGCCTCTGGCTCCACTCTGTTTTTAGTATTTACCCTGGGTTCCAGCACTGCCAGCTGTTTCCCAGCAGTGTCTTTGGCACGGGTACTCCCTCCTGCCCAGCCTGGTTCCAGCAAACCAGCTGTTTCCGGGTAGTGTCAACGTCACTTTGCCTCCAATGCGTTGTCCTTTCGTGTTGCGGTCGGGTTAGCCGACTCTATGGTGCCTGCAGTTTAGGTGACTCCTATGTGGGCTGCGGGATCTGGCAATGAAGGCTGGTTCCATAGTGCCAATAGGACAAGCACCCCCTGTAGGACTGTGGGTTTTGGTAACTGCGGCCGGCCCGCGGCCTTGAAACTTTTTTTTACTTGGGTACCTTCTGCTACCCATCCGGGTTCCAGTACCGTCAGCTGGTTCTCGGCAGTGCCTTTGGATTAGGTGCCTCCTTCTCGGTATGCAAGTTCCACCAACGTCTGCTGGTCCTTGGTAGTGCTTTCTGGCACAGGTACCTCCTGCTTAGTAACCGAGTTCCAGTACCGTCAGCTGGTCCTCGGTAGTTCAATTGGCTCTTGTACCTTCTGCTACCCATCCGGGTTCCAGTACCGTCAGCTGGTTCTTGGCAGTGCCTTTGGATTAGGTGCCTCCTTCTCGGTATCCAAGTTCTACCAACATCTGCTGGTCCTTGGTAGTGCTTTCTGGCACAGGTACCTCCTGCTTAGTAACCGAGTTCCAGTACCGTCAGCTGGTCCTCGGTAGTTCCATTGGCTCTTGTACCTTCTGCTACCCACCTGGGTTCCAGTACCGTCAGCTGGTCCTCGGTAGTTCCATTTGCTCTTGTACCTTCTACTACCCATCCGGGTTCCAGTACCGTCAGCTGGTTCTCGGCAGTGTCTTTGGCACGGGTACTCCCTCCTGCCCAGCCTGGTTCCAGCACGCCAGCTGTTTCCGGGTAGTGTCAACGTCACTTTGCCTCCAATGCGTTGTCCTGTCGTGTTGCGGTCGGGTTAGCCGACTCTATGGTGCCTGCAGTTTAGGTGACTCCTATGTGGGCTGCGGGATCTGGCAATGAAGGCTGGTTCCATAGTGCCAATAGGACAAGCACCCCCTGTAGGACTGTGGGTTTTGGTAACTGCGGCCGGCTCGCGGCCTTGAAACTTTTTTTTACTTGGGTACCTTCTGCTACCCATCCGGGTTCCAGTACCGTCAGCTGGTTCTCGGCAGTGCCTTTGGATTAGGTGCCTCCTTCTCGGTATCCAAGTTCTACCAACATCTGCTGGTCCTTGGTAGTGCTTTCTGGCACAGGTACCTCCTGCTTAGTAACCGAGTTCCAGTACCGTCAGCTGGTCCTCGGTAGTTCCATTGGCTCTTGTACCTTCTGCTATCCACCTGGGTTCCAGTACCGTCAACTGGTCCTCGGTAGTTCCATTTGCTCTTGTACCTTCTACTACCCATCCGGGTTCCAGTACCGTCAGCTGGTTCTCGGCAGTGTCTTTGGCACGGGTACTCCCTCCTGCCCAGCCTGGTTCCAGCACGCCAGCTGTTTCCGGGTAGTGTCAACGTCACTTTGCCTCCAATGCGTTGTCCTGTCGTGTTGCGGTCGGGTTAGCCGACTCTATGGTGCCTGTAGTTTAGGTGACTCCTATGTGGGCTGCGGGATCTGGCAATGAAGGCTGGTTCCATAGTGCCAATAGGACAAGCACCCCCTGTAGGACTGTGGGTTTTGGTAACTGCGGCCGGCTCGCAGCCTTGAAACTTTTTTTTACATGGGTACCTTCTGCTACCCATCCGGGTTCCATTACCGTCAGCTGGTTCTCGGCAGTGCCTTTGGATTAGGTGCCTCCTTCTTGGTATCCAAGTTCCACCAACGTCTGCTGGTCCTTGGTAGTGCTTTCTGGCACAGGTACCTCCTGCTTAGTAACCGAGTTCCAGTACCGTCAGCTGGTCTTCGGTAGTTCCATTGGCTCTTGTACCTTCTGCTACCCATCCGGGTTCCAGTACCGTCAGCTGGTCCTCGGTAGTTCCATTTGCTCTTGTACCTTCTACTACCCATCCGGGTTCCAGTACCGTCAGCTGGTTCTCGGCAGTGTCTTTGGCACGGGTACTCCCTCCTGCCCAGCCTGGTTCCAGCAAACCAGCTGTTTCCGGGTAGTGTCAACGTCACTTTGCCTCCAATGCGTTGTCCTTTCGTGTTGCGGTCGGGTTAGCCGACTCTATGGTGCCTGCAGTTTAGGTGACTCCTATGTGGGCTGCGGGATCTGGCAATGAAGGCTGGTTCCATAGTGCCAATAGGATAAGCACCCCCTGTAGGACTGTGGGTTTTGGTAACTGCGGCCGGCTCGCGGCCTTGAAACTTTTTTTTACTTGGGTACCTTCTGCTACCCATCCGGGTTCCAGTACCGTCAGCTGGTTCTCGGCAGTGCCTTTGTATTAGGTGCCTCCTTCTCGGTATGCAAGTTCCACCAACGTCTGCTGGTCCTTGGTAGTGCTTTCTGGCACAGGTACCTCCTGCTTAGTAACCGAGTTCCAATACCGTCAGCTGGTCCTCGGTAGTTCCATTGGCTCTTGTACCTTCTGCTACCCATCCGGGTTCCAGTACCGTCAGCTGGTCCTCGGTAGTTCCTCAGCCTTCTTGTAACTTCTGCTACATTTCCAAGTTCAAGCTTTTTGAAATGGTTCTTGGTAATCACTCTGGATCTCCCTGACGAGGACCCTGAAGACGAGGACCCTGAAGACCAACCCGAAGAAGACGAGGACCCTGAAGACAACGACCCTGAAGACGAGGACCCTGAAGACCACCCCGAAGAAGACGAGGACCCTGAAGACCACCCCGAAGAAGACGAGGATCCCGAAGACGAGGACCCTGAAGACGAGGACCCTGAAGACCAACCCGAAGAAGACGAGGACCCCGAAGACGAGGACCCCGAAGACGACGACCCTGAAGACGACGACCCCGAAGACGACGACCCTGAAGACCACCCTGAACAAGACCAAGAAGATGACCCTGAAGAAGTTGACCAAGAGGACAAAGAAGAGAAGACAACCACCAAGATACAGAAGAACAAGAGACAGAAAACCAAGAAGCAGAAGTACAAGAAGCTGCAGAACAAAAAGTGGAAGAACATTAAGCATAAGACTAAAAATCTAAGCAAAAGATAATATCTAAATTATAAGCAGAAGATGACTAAGCAGTGTATGGGGGTGAGTCTGTTCCTCCTCGTGGTGCCCCTGGAAAAGACCTGCTGCTGCAGGCCAAACTGAACGCGGACAAATCCTGTTGTAAATCTTTTGTGACGGGCAGAACGAAAGGTGTAATGTTCAAACTTTTATAGATAACAACTACAGGAATGCCTGTCACAAATAAGAATATGATGAAGAAGAAGAAGATGAAGAAGATGAAGAAGTAGAATATGAAGAAGAATAATAGTTGAATAAGAAGAATATGAAGAATGTAAAAAAAAAGAATAATACGAAGAAGGTGAAGAAGAAGATGAAGAAGGTGAAGAAGAAGTGGATGAAAAAGATGCTGATGCTGAGGATGATGAAGGAGAAAGTGTGGGAGAAGTAAAAAAGAAGGTGAAGAGCATGGAAGTAGTAAAACATAAATATCTGACAAAATATAAAAATACTTAACATAGTCAATATTTCCGTAACTCAGTACGTCTTAAAAAAAATATTAATTCCTGCTATTCCATTAGATTGGGCTAAACTTCTATGCCTTTATTGTCTCCCCCACCTCCCCCAATACATTCTACATTATTCTTAGTTGTTTTCCTTCATGTAGAATTAACCTACAAGGAAAGAAAGGGTTTATTTTCATTCCAATATTTCTGTCCCATTGACTTGCATTGGTTTCCGGTATCGGAATCGGCGATATCCGATACTTTTTGGGTATCGGTCCGATCCAATCCGATCCGATATTTCTCGATATCGGAAGGTATCGCTCAACACTACTCGCAGCGCCTCCTGTAGAGTAAGGGCATAGTCTCTGACACTGTCTTGCACCCTCTGGCAGCAGCCGAAGAACTGCATTTTTATCTCAGACGCAGTACGTGTATCAAAAGTATCTTGTAATTTAGCAAAAACATTACGCCTTACAGTCTATCAGCATCTGGCCAGGATTTGACTTCCCTCTGGGCGGCACCAGTGAGCTGTCCTGTTAGTATGCTGACTTTCTGTCCTTCGGTCAGTGGCTAAACATTAAATAGGCTGTGTAGTCTTTCCTTAAAGTCACTCAGAGTATGAAATTCCCCCGAATATTGTGGCAACCAGGTTGCACTGGGTATATAAGGCATGGACAGTGGTAGTAGGGGGGCCGCAGCAGCCGCTAATGGGAGCTCACCGGGCATCTTCCCCCCCTAGTTAACCCTTTCCGGGGTATGACTCACCGCTCCGGATGCTGTAGGTTGTCGCTCCTTGCACAGCCGGTCACCAAGACTGTACAGCTGCACTCTTGCTGCACAGCTTCTCACACTTGTATTGCATTCACAGTGCTGCAGCAGCTGGGATGGTCGGACGGATGGATTACACAGCACAGGGCTGCAACAGCTTGGATGGTTGGATGGATGGATGGATGGATGGATCACACAGCTACACACTGCTCACACAGCCCTTTGCAGGGGGTGGCAACAATCTCCCCACCCAGTCTGATGCAAAGGGGAAGGCTGGCACCTTTCAGCTCGAGTGACAGACAACTCCAGGTACAGTGTATGCAAGTGGGAGGGGCCTCTTTTGGCGCCATTTCTGAGGCTCCGCCCACGACGGGACACCCCACATATCATTAACTCCACATGTGCTGCAGTAGTGACTGCTCTCACAGTTCCAATGCACCACACAGCATGCAACGTTTCACACAGTTCACAACAGTTCAGAAGCAGGGATTAGGCGCACAGAACTCCACTTGGCGGTGGTTCTTTATCCTGTTCGTGATGCCAAGTTATTGCAGTGGTAACTGGGCAGACTGTCCGACGGGGGTATCATGGTGGCGATTGCCCAGTCCTGTGGCCCTAACCGGGCAAGTGAAAAGGGGGAATTATTTATAGGGGATTATAGTTTATGGATGATCCGTGATGCCAGCTGAGGTATCTGGCCAGGGATGGCCAGCGCTGCATATGGGGTCCCCAGGGGATAGATGGTAGTGCAGCAAGGTAGATCACTCCCCTCAGCCGGAACGGGCCCCTGGGGTGATGATGGGGGTTGTGATGAGCAGTGCAGGAGAAAGAAGCAAAGAGGCAAATTAATTTCAGTCTTTACCTTTACTGATGAGTGTTGCAAGTTGATTCCAGGAGGAGTACTGGTCACTAGGTCCAGGGTCCAGTCAAACTGGAAGCAGATGGAGTCCACTCCACCAGGTGGGATCAGTATGCCTTCCTTCTGCTCTTTATATTTAGGTTTTCAGATGCCTGTGAGCTGATCTGGCCCTCGGTGTGCTTCCTTTTCCTTGTAGTTCTTCCAGCAAGCAGAGCGAGCCTAACAGGGTGCTGTACTGTGTCTTACAGCTCCTGGCTCTCTATTCTGCTGTGCTGTTGAGCCTACATGTGTGACCAGAAAACTTTGTATTTCTCTGGTTTCCAGACTTGGCTGCTGGGGCTTGCAATCCCCTCAAAAGCCCAGGACTCTGATGTCCTCTTCTCAGCATGGGGTCAGTCTTCCTAAACAAACCCTGATCTCTCAGAGCTCTTGTCTCCTCCAGCCACTTCTCCCTTCCTCTCCTCACACTCTCCCCTGGAACTCTCTGACTCCTCTCCCCAGCCAGGAAAAGCCCTGACTCTCCTAAAACTAGGTGCTTGTGCTCCCCCTTCTGGTAAGGGATGAGGCGTGTGTGTAGATGAGTGGATACCTGATGTAGGGAGCTCCATTTTCCTCCAGACATGATACCCCCCCCGGTTAGGGAGGCGATACCACTGTGGCGCTGGACCGCAGGGGCGCCACAAGAGCTATAGCTTCTTTATTTAGAGAATGCAAGGAGGGATATGTGCATGTCTGACCAACAATCCACTTAGATGGGACTGCCTATAACACTGACAGGAGATGACTTAAAAGCTTGATAAAAAAAATAATTTTAAAACCCCCATCACCTTATAGATGAAAATGCCACATACAATACCAGTTTGCCTAGCATGTGATAGTAAAATGTATTTTTCTAACCACCATAAACTACCAATTGGCATGTTACAATGAGAGTCACTGTGTTACTAAAGTAAATGCGCTGATGGTTAATGCAATACTAAAGTAAATGATTGCCTAGTAGTACCTCTCTGAAGTTAACGAGAAACCTTTTATCCTGTTATCTACCATATTACAAAAACTGTGCTTCTCTGTCCTAAAAATACATGTATTGTACTGTGAACTCCATGTACTAAGTGTACTTGTACTGGTGTAAGGGGGAAGACCGGGGTGTAAGTACTTTCAGAACAAGGGATCCGGAACTGCCGGGGCCGTGCCTCTGGTTGCAGGGGGAAGACAGACTGCGAGCACAGGAGTCAGGTGACTGGGAAGCTGGGGGAGTGTCCAGAGTGAGAGCTGGGAGGTCAGGTGACCGAGAGACTGGTGGCGTGGGTAGAGAGAGGAAGAGACGAGGATGTTTGCGTGGGAAAGCGGAGCTGGGTCCTGCTCAGCAGAGCAGTGTGAGAGGGTCCAGGCTCCTGGCTCCAGGACTGGGAGCAAGAGCCGAGTGCAGTGGACTGGAGGAGTCAAGCCGTCTAGAGAAGAGACGCAGAGTCGGTGGAGCAGGGCACGTGAGGTGCCGTGTTATGGACTAGGGTCTCAGTGGGTAAAACCGGAGACCGCCCGCTGCCACAAGAAGTCGGAGCATTGTTTGGGCGGGGACGCCTGAAGAAATCAACACCGGCCTCAGCTGGCAACTGCCTTGTGGAGGAAAAGAGTCAGCTAAGTGTAAAACCTGTCGTTTACAACCGGTTCGACTCTGCTATATCTAGTTAAACTGTGAACTGTCAGTTAAAGACTTTTTACCTGCTGCTTCCCTTGTTTTCCCCCATATTTTCCCCTGATACTCCCTGCGTGGAGATGTACCCTGTTATTATAAACTTCCCCTGTTTATTAACCCTGTATTGGCTGCTCTGTGTTTCTGTGTCGCTGCATCTAAAGTACCCGTGTTACATTTGGCGTAGTCGGCAGATCGTTAGACACAGACACTGCAGAGCAGTCCATCCTGGGAGCCCCTAAATCTAGCTTGCCGCTGGGGGCCATGCTCAGCAATCTCCCAAAGTTCACCGGGGACAATACGATGCTGTGGGACTGGATTGAAAGAGTTAGGAGTATATTACGTATGCACCCGATGACCCCAGCTATGCAAGCCGAAATAGCCTTACTGGCCCTGGATGGCGAGGCCCAACAATCCGTGATGTACCGCCCTCCCCATGACCGGGATACTGTAGAAAAAGTGGTGCGGATACTGGAGGAGATGCATGGGGATCCCACCAATGTAGGAGAGCTGAGGAGACGGCTGTTTCACCAAGTGCAGCAGGAGGGGAGACTGTGACGCAGTATGTTAATGCCTTACAGAGGGTGCATGCCTATATCACTAGAAAAGATGACATCGGGAATTTGGGAATGGGCCCCCCTGACGTGATCTTAAGGGACCAGTTTGTGGCAGGCCTCAGGGATGTACAGCTGAAGCAGGCCTTGCGGGAGCGCCTGCGCGCCAATCCACGTATGACTTTTCTAGAAGTGGGGGCGGAGGCACGTGTGAGAGAGCAGGAGATGGGGGTGATGGCCCTGGCAGGGATGGTCTGGAGTATCGAGGTACCCACCCCGCTTGCAGCTGAACCGGAATGGGCTCGAGAGATGCGAAAGGAGATATAGGAAAAGCGGGATGAATGGTCCAGTCTCAAGAAGACCCCTGCGCCGACACCAGAGATACCCAGATCGATTGCTCCAGTTATGAAAAGAATTGAATTCAGGACCCCCCCTGCAGGAGAGTTCCGTAGGGGAGTGAGGCAGCCCCACACAGACAGAGACACGACCTGCTGGAAGTGTGGAGGTGCAGGACATTACGCCAGGGGCTGTGCTAGCCGAGGGCGGCCCCTGTCGCGGCAGCCGTTAAACTAGCGGGCTCCGTGTTTGGGGGACACAGCCCGGAGCCTGAGGAAGGGGAAAGAAAACGAGGAAGTCCCAAGGACCTGGTTTCCACCAGCCCGACTGTCTGGGCCGAAATAAGCAGTCGGGCTGTTCATTGATTGACATGGGATCCCAGGTGACTACGATGACAGAAGCCTACTTCCAACAGCGATTTCCAGAAATAGCGCGGCCTGAATGGGGACCAGTAATTAGACTCACGGCAGCTAATCAATTACCTATCCCAGTCGCAGGGGTGTTGTGGATGAAGATCCGAGTGTGTGGAAAAGATGTGGGGAAAAAAGGAGTCGTCCTGGTCGCAGGGGGAACCGGAAGTGGACCCCCGGTGACCCTCGGAATGAATGTGCTGAAAGAGATCGGGCAAATCCTGATTAGTGAGCCAAAGGAGATTCCTCTAGACCAGTGGGACCCACGAACCCCCCAAAGGAGGGTCTTTCAACAACTAATCCGAGCTGCCCAGGCTCAGGAGACGTCGAGTGAAGGGAAGATCCTGGGGAAAATAATAGTGCCAGCAGCTACGGTGATCATCTTACCGCCCGGACAAACTGTATTCACGTTATCCGCACGGGCCTGCACACCTCTTGAGGGGGTCGAAGTTCAGATAGAACCAACATCGATGGACATAGTACCCCCCGGACTCTTGGTGGCTCGGACACTGGCCACCATTCGGGGTGGCAATGTTATAGTGCGGTGTGTTAATCTGGGCGAAGATGATCTCACACTCCCTCCCAGGGCGGAAATAGCCCAGATTCTGGGAATGCCAGAGAAGTTGGTGCGACCTGATGTGGTACAGCTGTACGAGGAGACCCCTGGACTCTGGCGGTCACCGTGCCGCCAGAATCCCACCGGGCTAGTGCGAAGGGGGGACGAAGAATCCTAGAATGAATGCGGGCTGAATTGACGAGACTTACACCTCGACAGGTGCAGAAGTTGAAGAGGTGCTGGAGCGGTACCAGGAAGTCTTTGCTCGCCATGAGGATGATTTTGGTTGCACCGAAGCCATTACCCACGAGATTCCCACGGGGAGCGCTGCCCCAGTGTGGGAGAGATACCGGCAGATACCTCCCCAGATGTATAAAGAGGTTAAGGAGATGCTAGCCCATATGTTACAGAATGGTGTGATACGGGACAGTCAGAGTCCGTGGGCTGCCCCGATTGTCCTGGTCCGGAAGAAAGATGGGACCCTGCGGTTCTGTGTGGACTATAGACGACTGAATGCCTGTACAGTACGGGACTCTTACCCACTACCCCGAATCAAAGAGTCCTTGTTGGCCTTAGGGAAGGCAAGATACTTCTCCTCCTTGGATCTGGCCAGTGGGTACTGGCAGGTGCCCGTGGCAGAACATGACCGTGCAAAAACGGCGTTCATATTACCCATGGGACTGTTCGAGTTCAATCGGATGCCCTTCGGCCTGACTAACGCCCCCGGGATGTTCCAGCGTCTGATGGAGAGGTGCCTGGGCGATTTAAACTTCGAGGCGACACTGATTTACCTTGACAACATAATTGTCTATGCTGCCACCTTCAAGGAGCACCTCCAGCGACTGGAGCAAGTACTGAGTCGCCTACAGATTCATGGCCTAAAGGTGAAGCCCCAGAAGTGCCACCTGTTCCGCAAACAGATTGAATATCTCGGTCATACTGTGTCCGGTGAAGGAGTCAGGCCCACCCAGGAAAAGGTGGCCGCCGTACAGGAGTGGCCTACCCCGAAGACAGTGAAGGACGTTCAGGCCTTCCTGGGACTTGCCAGGTACTACCGAAGATTCATGAAGAACTTCAACCGCATAGCCAACCCATTGCTGGAGCTACTTAAGGGAGTGCCGGCGGGCTCCAAGAATCAGGCAATTCGGTGGGGAAGCAGCCAGGAAGAGGCCTTCAGTGCCCTAAAAATGGCCCTGACCGAGGCCCCAATACTTGCCTATGCGGATTTCTCCCAACCCTTCATACTCCACACTGATGGGAGCCTACATGGTCTGGGAGCCATGTTATCCCAAGTACAGGAGGGGAAAGAGCGTGTGATTGCATACGCCAGCCGCTCCCTTCACGACTCTCAGAGGAACCTGGATAATTATAGCTCTTTCAAATTAGAGTTGCTGGCTCTGGTTTGGGCAATGACCGAAAAGTTTGCAGAGTATTTGTCCAGGTCCGAAGTACTGATGAGAACAGATAACAACCTGCTGGCCCACCTGGAGAATGCGAAATTGGGGGCCCTAGAGCAGCAGTGGGTGGCCCGCATGGCCAGGTACCGGTATAAGATCGCCTACCGGCCTAAGGCAGAGAATACTCACACCGCTGCCCTCTCCAGAATGACATATGAATGGCCTGATCATGACCGCGATTAAGATTTGGAGGCAGATGAGACCCCTAGCGTCCGAAGTTTCGTGGGACCACTGGCTGCGGCGCAGGGACAGATCTGTACCGACGGGTGCAGCTACTGCGAGAGTTCGGGACCACCTGGCAAGTGGTGATCCCAGAGAAGTTGGTCAGAGTAGTGGCTAAGAAGGCTCATGAACCAGGGGCTCACTTTGGACAAGAGAAGATGTTTCAGTGGTTGCAGAGGCAGGTGTATCATCCCCGACTGCGAGCAACAATAGAAGACACTTGTCGAAGATGTCGGAGCTGTGAGCTGGTTAAGCCCCCGGAGCAGCGGGTCCCCATACAAACTATTGTGACTTCTGCCCCCTTGGAGGTGCTGATGATCGACTATTTGACTGTTGGATCGGCGCATCTCGGGTATGAAAATTGCCTGGTAATGACAGACCACTTCACAAAGTTTGCGGTAGTGACCCCGACCAGAGACCAGACCGCCGAGTCCGCTGCGCAGGCCATCTGCCGAGACTTCATTCGGGTGTACGGCTGCCCAAAGAGGATTCATTCCGATCAAGGCGCCTGCTTCCAAGGCCGGGTGATGGAAGAGCTGCACCGGTTGTACAAGATTGAGAAGTCACGGACTACTCCTTACCACCCTCAAGGAAATGGGGCCTGTGAACGCTTTAATTGGACACTGATCCAAATTCTCCACACGTTGGAGGAAGATCGGAAGGTACGGTGGCCTGAGTTTGTGGCCGAGCTGGTGTGGGTCTACAACAACCGAGTGAATAGTACGACGGGGTTCACTCCTTATACCTTGCTGTTTGGGCGAAAGGGGCGAGAGATTACCGAGTTAGAGCTGGACCCCGAGGAGGACTACCCACGGACGGGGGTGTCTTCCTGGGTCCGGGAACATCGGCATCGACTGCAGACCCTCCGATGGTTGGTACAACAAAAGTTTCAGGAGCTCAAACATCATGAGACCTTGCCTCTTCGAGGGACAGCTCTGAGGCCCGGGGAGCGGGTGTTGGTTCGGGACAGGCGGCCCCGGGGCAAAGTGAGTAGATGGTGGGAATGGACCCTGCACCGAGTGAAGCGCAGGATTGGCGCTGAAGGACCTGTGTATGAAGTTCAACCCGAGGGGGCTGAAGGAGCCCCTACCAGAGTGGTTCATCGTAGTATGCTGCGACCCTGTCTGTCTAAAGATGACGAGGATGGAGAAGAATCACCTGCTTCTAGAGAGGGTCCTGTCACAGTTGCCCCAAGCCACGATGTGGACGAAGAAGAGTTGATTCTACCTCCGAGCACCACCACTCGATTACCTACAGTCCCCAGTGCAGGCGGTGAGGGAACAACATCGGTTGAAGCCTCCGGGCAGGCGGAGATTGGAAATCCGAGGGACCCTGCACCCCCCATCGGTCAGACTGAGTTACGCCGGTCAGAAAGGACAACAGCAGGAGTGCCTCCTCACCGTTATGAACAAGATCAATTCATATGGTACCGTATCGTCCAGGAAGTCCAAGAATGTGAACGTTTGATGAAGGAACTCTCGCCCGTGGAATGGCGAGTTAAAGGAGAGCGGGAGTGTAAGGGGGAAGACCGGGGTGTAAGTACTTTCAGAGCAAAGGATCCGGAACTGCCGGGGCCGTGCCTCTGGTTGCAGGGGGAAGACAGACTGCGAGCACAGGAGTCAGGTGACTGGGAAGCTGGGGGCGTGTCCAGAGTGAGAGCTGGGAGGTCAGGTGACCGAGAGACTTGTGGCGTGGGTAGAGAGAGGAAGAGACGAGGACGTTTGCGCGGGAAAGTGGAGCTGGGTCCTGCTCAGCAGAGCAGTGTGAGAGGGTCCAGGCTCCTGGCTCCAGGACTGGGAGCAAGAGCCGAGTGCAGTGGACCGGAGGAGTCAAGCCATCTAGAGAAGAGACGCAGAGTTGGTGGAGCCGGGCACGTGAGGTGCCGTGTTATGGACTAGGGGCTCAGTGGGTAAAGCCGGAGACCACCCGCTGCCGCCAGAAGTTGAAGCATTGTTTGGGCGGGGACGCCTGAAGAAATCAACACCGGCCTCAGCTAGCAACTGCCTTGTGGAGGAAAAGAGTCAGCTAAGTGTAAAACCTGTTGTTTACAACCGGTTCGACTCTGCTATATCTAGTTAAACTGTGAACTGTCAGTTAAAGACTTTTTACATGCTGCTTCCCTTGTTTTCCAACCATATTTTCCCCTGATACTCCCTGCGTGGAGATTTACCCTGTTATTATAAACTTCCCCTGTTTATTAACCCTGTATTGGCTGCTCTGTGTTTCTGTGTCGCTGCATCTAAAGCAGAGGTCCCCAACCGCCGGTCCGCGGACCAGGACCGGGCCGTTGGGGTTTTTCAGCCGGTCCGCGGCGCCGCTGACCAGGGCCGGCGTCAGCACCCGGGCAAATGCCGGGGCTCTGAGCAGGCAGAGGGGCCCACTGGCGGTCGCGCACCCCGCTGGGCTATGGGCGGAGGAGAGCGGTGTCAGCGCCCGCCCTTCTCCGCCGCTTGCTCAGGGCCCCGGCAGCCCGATACTTACCTCTCCCCGTGCCTCCGCAGATCAGCTGTCTTCCTGCTCTGCGCTCCCTGTGACGTCTCAGGTCAGAGGGCGCGGTGACGTCTTTACACCGCGCCCTCCCCTGAGCCGTCACAGGGAGCGCTGAGCGGGAAGAAACGACAACGCTGGAGTTCGGAGCCGAGCAGCGAGCGGCGGGCAGCAGGTGAGGAGAAGGGAGGTGAGTATTTGATTTTTTTTATTTTTTTAATGTATGGAGGCATGGGGCAGTATAAAGAGGGGAGGGGGGGCATCCTGCTTGGGGCATTATAAAGAGGAGGGGTGACAGCCTGCATGGGGCATTATAAGGTGGGGAACAGCCTGCATGGGGCATTATAAAGAGGGGGGGATTCCTGCTTGGGGCATTATAATGAGGAGGGGTGACAGCCTGCATGGGGCATTATAAGGTGGGGACCAGCCTGCATGGGGCATTATAAAGAGGGGGGGATTCCTGCTTGGGGCATTATAATGAGGAGGGGTGACAGCCTGCATGGGGCATTATAAGGTGGGGACCAGCCTGCATGGGGCATTATAAGGTGGGGAACAGCCTGCACGGGGCATTATAAAGAGAGGGGGGGACATCCTGCATGGGGCATTATAAAGAGGAGGGGTGACAGCCTGCATGGGGCAGTATAAAGAGGAGGGGTGACAGCCTGCATGGGGCAGTATAAAGAGGAGGGGTGACAGCCTGCATGGAGCATTATAAAGAGGAGGGGTGACAGCCTGCATGGGGCATTATAAAGAGGGGGGGTGACAGCCTGCATGGGGCAGTATAAAGAGGAGGGGTGACAGCCTGCATGGGGCAGTATAAAGAGGAGGGGTGACAGCCTGCATGGAGCATTATAAAGAGGAGGGGTGACAGCCTGCATGGGGCATTATAAAGAGGGGGGGTGACAGCCTGCATGGGGCAGTATAAAGAGGAGGGGTGACAGCCTGCATGGGGCAGTATAAAGAGGAGGGGTGACAGCCTGCATGGGGCATTATAAAGAGGGGGGGCAGCCTGTATGGGGCATTATGTGGGGGGTAACAGCCTGCATGGAGCATTAAAAGGGGGGGCCTGTATGGGGCATTATGTGGGGGGGAACAGCCTGCATGGAGCATTATAAGGGGGGGACAGCCTGTATGGGGCATTATGTGGGGGGTAACAGCCTGCATGCAGCATTATATGGGGACCGGTATCCTGTATGGAGCGTTATATGGGGGCCAGTATCCTGTATGGAGCGTTATATGGGGGCCAGTATTCTGTATGGAGCCTTATATGGGGGCCAGTATTCCGTATGGGGTCTTATATGGGGGCCAGTATTCCGTATGGGGCCTTATATGGGGGCAAGTATTCCGTATGGGGCCTTATATGGGGGCAAGTATTCCGTATGGGGCCTTATATGGGGGCAAGTATTCCGTATGGGGCCTTATATGGGGGCCAGTATTCCGTATGAAGCGTTATATGGGGGCCAGTATTCCGTATGGGCGTTATATGGGGACCAGTATTCCGTATGGAGCCTTATATGGGGGCCACTATTCTGTGTGGAGCGATTCACCAGTTTCTGAGCTATTGTAGAATTTACAATAGATATCACTCATGAAGTGAAATCTTTGCATTGTACTATATATATATATATATTTCTCCGCCGTATCTCTGCATCATGAATCGTGGTATGTGTTAAAGGGGCCCACTGAGACTCTTTCGCCCGGGGCCCAGAAAAACCTGGAGCCGGCCCTGCCGCTGACAGCTAGCTCCGCGGCCCTGCGCCTGGTCAGAACTCGCTCTGTGTGGATTTATAATGTTTTCTGCCATAGCCGTGACAGCTCGCAGCTCCCGGCAGAGAACATTATGCAGGACGGGGTGGGGCGTCGGGCGGGTCTTAGTGACGCAGCCCTCCACAGCACAGCATGGTACCTGTTGTACGTCACGGGGCGGGTCTTAGTGACGCGGCCCTCCTGCACAGCATGGTGTGTTCCTGACGGGGTGGGGCGGCAGGCTCTCCTCACTGACACGCCCCCGGCAGAACATGTTATGTGGGGCGTGCTGGGGCAGCAGACTGGCTTCAGTGACGCGGCTCCCGGTACCGGTGTTCAGTGTGTAGCGCTGCTAAGCAGCAGCGCTGTATACACTGACGCTCAATGTACAATGCTGCTACTTAGCAGCGCTGTACACCGAGGTCCCGCCAGCATCCTCCTCATACAGCTCCACCCCTCCATAACCCCACCCCCATATGACCAAAGCCCCGCCCCCACCCCCACCGGGCCATGGAAAACTGGTCTTGCTTAAAGCCGGTCCCTGGTGCAAAAAAGGTTGGGGACCTCTGATCTAAAGTACCCGTGTTACACTGGTATTTATCTGTTTTTCATGTAGTAAAGGGTGAATCAGTTGGCATCCTGGCACTATATTTTGCTGGTAACCATCTCTTACATCAGTATCCACTGTTCTCTGCGCCACCAGCACCACTTGTCCGTGATGCATGTGAACTACTCTACCGGAACAAGGGCTTCGAGGATCCACCTTCCTGCATGAAACATAAGAGGGATAATTATCATTTTAAGAAGAATGCTGGAAGGCAAAAAAATGAATGATAAAGATTATACATGGTACATACAGTATCTATAGGTGAGACACTAGTATGAACACAGCATCATTTACTGTAAACTGTTATACATTGATTACTACAGTCACAAAAAGTCAATAACATGAACAAGCTCATCCCGAAGTCAAAGATTATTTATTACAGTCATTGGCGAGCGGTCCCCTATTTTTATGGACTAATTGTGAATTTATAGACAGTTGAAAACCCAGCCATAAATAGTATGTACCAAAAGGACAATAAATATGATTATTTCCATCCCAGTGCTTGACTATCTCCTGCAGCTCCATAGTCAATAAACTTACCACTGTCGTACAGGCTGAGCACCACTGCATTCAAATGGGGTGTTTCAGATCCTTGTTCTCGGAATCTGTCTCAGAGTGTGGATTAGTGATTTCTTGCGAAAATGGGAAAAACCCTTTATTTTACTGACTACCCAACACTTTAGGATAATGAAAGAAATAAACTTTATAAGAATCTTCAAAACTCCCTTCTCCATAATTGAAACAATGCTGGTCATTTTATCCAAAGTCATATGTATGTCTTCCATTTATATTCAGCTGAGCTGGCCCAACAACAATATGTTTGTTTTTTCTCTATGATGTTTCTGACTGATTCAGATGATATAAAGGATTACCCAAGTACATTTTCTTTTTTCAATATGTACGCACCTTGAATAATCCACAATGATTTGATGCCCTTTTCCTCTTTGAATTTCTTTCTGCCCACTGCTCCTCTACTCCCACTCGATTAATTCTTCAGCTATTTGTTTATTTATTGAACTAGGGTGAAAACTTTAACATTGAGGATACCTCAAAAAATCTATTATAGTTATCCCTGCAGGTAAGTAAAACTCTGAAGTCATAGGTTCCCTATTAGTGATGAGCGAGCACTAAAATGCTCGGGTACTAATTGCTCGGGTCGAGCAAATTGGAATACTCGGGTGCTCGACCCGAGCAACGAGCCCAATGTAAGTCTATGGGAAACTCGAGCATTTTTCATCTGGCTCCCCCCGGCGGTCTGCAGAGGGCCTAAAAATTGCCCAAATCGAAGGGAACAGTGCTCAAATGACATGGGAACAGCATGGGGAGGACCCCTGGAAGCATCTCTGACTCCCAGATCACTGCTGTCAGCAACGTGGTCAGAGTATTACACCACTTTTATGGACTCACAATAAAACATACAAAAACGAAACCAAAATGGATTTTCCTGGGAAATATGTTAAGGAACATCCTTTCCAGGGTAATGACTTGTATATAAGGCAAAATAAATAACCAAAAACAAAAATACTCCTCCACAACTTGGGCTATGTTCACACGTAGCGTTTTTAATGCGTTTTTGCACTTTTGCATTGCTTTCAACCAAGACAAATGCATTCACCAGGAAATGTAATTTTAACATTTTACAACCTTATCTGGCCATGTGGTGTGTGACTCATCATCAGACACATGCATACAGTGCTGAAAAGACATAGGAACAGCATGGGGAAGACCTCTGGAAGCATCTCTGACTCCCAGGTCACTGTGCCCATCATAAGTGATCCTTGGCGCATGCGAAGATGTCTCCCGCCATGCACCTGTCGTTGCAGACTTGCAACAATCACCGTCCACGTCCTTGTCCCACTGCATCGTTCAGTTGACCCTACCCCATTCCTTGGAATGCAAGCGCAAGTATGCAGGCAGCCACCCACCCACCCACCCACAGGCTGCAATACTATACTGCCACATTTTTGACAGCTGCTTGCACTTTAAATGTGGCCTTTTAGGCTCGTGGAGGTGGAAGCTTTTCATAACCTCATGCCAGCGGTGGCCGGGTGTCCATACTCGGTTCCCAGCCGCCACTATATTTCCCGGTATCGTCTCCACCTTCCACAAGCACGGGTCCCACAACATTATCCGTTCCCTCCCCAGTGCACTTACTGGGAAGGACCGCCTAACCACAAACACGTGGACATGTGAATGTGGCCAGGAATGGTACGGAGCCAGTCCACAACTTTTTTGATGAGAGTTGTATTTAGCTCGGTGAAAGGAGTGGCATAGAGGGAAACCGTATCTACCCTGCTTGTCATTTCTCCCAGGAAGTCCTCTAAAGCTGCTTGCACTTGAAATGTGGCCTGAACATTACTGCTGGTACTTTTCTATGGGAATTTGCTTGCCTCCTACCAGCCTGGAATATTTCCAGCAAACTATGGTACAACACCATGGTATTAGAACTGCCCCCAGTACCAGTAGCGAAGCCATCCCCAATTTCCTTCTGGAATTTTATTTGGTAGACTGAGTGGCTGCCCAAATACATTTTCTCACAAAGAAGCTGAAGATAGAGTGGCAGTAGGTGCAAGTTTCTCCAGCCTGTTAGATATTATAGGGTGAACGGCAGCTCATTGGATCAGTGGTTAGCACTGAAGCCTTGCAGCGCTGGGATCCTGGGTTCAAATCCCAGCAAGGACAACATCTGCAAGGACTTTGTATGTCCTCCCCGTGTTTGCGTGTGTTTCCTCCTCAGTAAAAATAGAGTGTCTGGGAACCTTCCCACACACTTTTCTTAGCAAGGACTGCTTCTCGGCAGGGTTGAACGGTCCCACCAGAGAATCCTCTGGTGTGCCTTGGCTTCTACCACAGGAGAGTTCATGATAGCGCTAACTTTGCAGCTGCTATGGGGCTCTTGAGCGGGTGAGAAAGGTTATCCCTCAGAATCAAATCCTCTGGTGGGCACAATGTTTTTCAATCTGAAACAGCTTCTCAGTGGGAGTTGTATTTCACCACAGCCATATTCTTTAGCTCGGTGAAAGGACTGGCATAGAGGGAAACCGTATCTACCCCGGCTGTCATTTCTCCGTCACCAGGTTCCGCCCATTGTCACACACGACCATGCCTGGCTGTATATTAAGCGGTGAGAGCCACAGATCCGGCTGCTGTGTTACAGCTTTCAACAACTCGGCAGTGCTGGGCAGTTTGTCAATTAAGCATTAAGCATGTTATCTTCAGCACAGCCTGTTGCCGCTTGGCCAAGGCAGTGCTGCAGTGCTGTCAGATTGTGACTGATGTAGTCATTTCGGAGATGGAGGAGGAGGTGCATGAGCTGAACAATGTGATTACATTGAGGTTAAATTGGTGATGCTGCTTTTTATACTAAAGAAAGATCCTATTGTTTTGGTTTTTTTACGTTATTTTTTAAGACAAATGCATTCACCAGGAAATGTAATTTTAACATTTTACAACCTTATCTGGCAATGTGGTGTGTGACACATCATCAGACACATCCTGTTTTATTTATGATGGAGGGACTCTGAAAGTCATAAACTCTATTTTTATAGGGACATCAGACAGCCCTTACTATTCTTAAAAGGCCAGCAGTCGGCCCTCGCTATTGTTAGCGAGCCATCAGCAGGCTATGCTTTGTTGTTCCCATTATTAACAAGTGGGTCTCTTATACTGTTATTGCGTATCCAGTGACTGCAAGGGCTGGCAAAAATTTGGACGCAACCCAATACCCCTTTGAAGAGACATAGAGGAGGGTCTCAGTAAAAAAAATGTTCCCATTATAAAGGAGAGGGTGGTAATGCCCATGCTGTGACTGCAAGGGCTGCCAAAATTTGTGAAAAACCCCACTAAGAATTTAAAGACACATAGAGCAGGGCCGCAGTAACGACAAATTCCATTTAGAAAGGAGAGAGTCTGCTATACAGTTATAGGGTATGCAGTGAGTCCAACGGCTGACCAATTTTAGGAAAAACCCCACTAAGAATTTAAAGACACATAGAGCAGGGGCACAGTAACAAGGTACGACATGTTCCCATTAGAAAGGAGAGGGTCTGTTATACAGTTATAGGGTATGCAGTGAGTCCAACGACTGACCAATTTTAGGAGAAACCCCACTAAGAATTTAAAGACACACGGAGCAGGGCCACAGTAAGAAGGTACAACATGTTCCCATTAGAAAGGAGAGAGTCTGCTATACAGTTATAGGGTATGCAGTGAGTCCAACGGCTGACCAATTTTAGGAAAAACCCCACTAAGAATTTAAAGATACATAGAGCAGGGCCACAGTAATGACAAATTCCAATTAGAAAGGAGAGAGTCTCCCATAGTGTTGGCCTATGCAGTGAATGGAAGGGCTGCCAAAAATTTGGAGGCACTTCAATGACCCTTGGAGGAGACGTGGAGAAGGGCCTCATAAAAAAATGTTCCCATTAGAAAGGAGCGGGCCTCCTATGCTTGTAATGCCCATGCACTAAGTGTATGGGCTGACAAACATTTACCCCTGGGGGGTAAACATGAACATACTGTATAAAAAATTTTTTTACGGCCATGATAAACACCCTTTAAAAAAATGATGTGTGTTTTGCATCACGGATCACTGTCACCCTGGTGATATGGTGGTGGAGGATGAGGAGAAGGAGGAGGGCAAGAGCATAGCCAAAATCAGGAAGCGTATACCCATGCGTGGGTGTGAAAAGGTGCATGGGAATACATCTCCCAATAAAAGACACTGGATTTGAGTTTATGTTACCCTGCTATCATTCGGTGGTGTTGAGAAGTCTGGCCCAATCCAGCCCTTGTTCATTTTTATAAGAGTCAGCCTGTTAGCATTTTCAGTTGACAGGTGGATGCGCTTATCAGTGATAATTCCACCAGCAGCACTAAAAACCCACTCTGATAAAACGCTGGTGGCAGGGCAGGCCAGGACCTCCAAGGCATAGAGAGCCAGTTCATTCCACATATCCAGCTTGGATACCCAATAATTATAAGGCACAGCGGAATCATGGAGGACGTTGGTACGGTTGGCAAGGTACTCCCTCAGCATCTTCCCAAACTTTGCACTCCTTGTGAGAGTACCCCGCGCCTCAGGGCCTGTGCGATGGGAGGGTCTGAGAAAACTCTCCCAGAACTTTGACAGTGTTCCCCTGCCTCTGCTGGATTGAAGTTGTGTCTCTCTCGCCTGTACTCCTTGGTTGTCCAACGAAGTGTGCCCTCTGCCGCCAGCGTTTTCAGATGGGAATTTCTTTAATAGTTCTGCAACAAGGGCCTTCGGGTACAGCCCATTTTTGTAGACCTGTCCGCCTCAGGAATAGAGAAGTGTCACCAACCAGTAATGACTGTCACCCAAAATTTTGAGAACACGAGGGTCATGGGAAAGGCAGCGTCACATAAACTCAGCCATGCGTGCCAGACTACTAACAGGCAAGACTTCCGTGTCCTCACCAAGAGGATGACTGACCATGCTCTCCTCCTCATCCTCCTCCTCTGTCCTCTGGCCATCCACGCTGAACAGACCGTAAGACAGCTGTGCAGGTAGTACCATCTATAGTGCATGAAACTAGCTCCTGTCCTTCCTCCTCCTCCTCCTGTTCCTCATTGTCACCCAATCCATGTTGGGATGAGATGAGGCTTGGCTGTGTGTAATCACCCTGTATGGTTCCTTGCTCCATCTCATCATGCTCCGCCTGCAATGCATCCTCTTTGATTGCGAGCAGAGAGCGTTTCAGAAGACAGAGAAGCGGGATGGTGACACTAATTATGGCGTCATTGCCGCTCATCATCTTGGTGGAGTCCTCAAAGTTTTGGAGGATGGTACATATGTCTGACATCCATGTCCACTCCTGAGGTCTTATGTGTGGAGTCTGAACTGAATACCGACGGCGTTGTTGATGCTGGTACTCAACAACTGCCCTCTTCTGCTCACAAATCCTTCCCAACATCTGCAGTGTAGAGTTCCAACGTGTGGGGACATCACACACCAGTCTGTGAGCCGGAAGCTGCAAACGCTGCTGAAGCACGGCAAGGGCGGCGGAAGCTGTAGCTGACTTTCTAAACTGGGCACACAGGTGGCGTACTTTAACAAGCAGATCTGGCAGCTCCGGGTAGGATTTGAGAAATCGCTGAACCACGAGGTTAAGCACATGGGCCAGGCATGGTACGTGTGTGAGCTCGCCTCGCCTCAGAGCCGCCACCAGGTTCCGGCCATTGTCACACACGACCATGCCTGGCTGTAGGTTCAGCGGTGTGAGCCACAGATCTGCCTGCTCTTTCAGAGCTATCCACAACTCTTCAGCATTGTGCGGTTTTTCAGCTAAGCATATTAGCTTCAGCACAGCCTATTGCCGCTTGGCCGAGGCAGTGCTGCAGTGCCTCCAGCATGTGACTGATGTGGTCATTTCGGAGATGGAGGCTGAAGAGGAGGAGGAGGCTGAGGAGTATGAGGTGCAGGAGCTGTAGACCGTGCGAGCAACCCTGATTGACCTAGGGCACGCAATCCTTGGCGTCGGGAGGACGTGTTCTGTCCCAAGGTCCGACTGAGTCCCGGCTTCCACTATGTTAACCCAGTGTGCCGTCAGCGAGATGTACCGTCCCTGCCCACAAGCACTTGTCCACGTGTCCGTGGTTAGGTGGACTTTACCGGTAACTGCGTTGTTGAGAGCACAGCTAATGTTTTGGGACACGTGCTTGTGTAATGCGGGGACGGCACACCGGGAGAAATAGTGGCGGCTGGGGACCGAGTACCGAGGGACGGCCACCACCATCAGGTTGCGGAGTGCTTCCATCTCCACGAGCCTAAAAGGCAACATTTTGAGCACAAGCAGGCGTGAAATGTGAGAATTTAGTAGTGTGGCCTGTGGGGCGTTGGCTGCATATTTGCGCTTGCGTTCCAAGGACTGGGGTATGGACAACTGAACGCTGCGCTGGGACAAGGACATGGATGTGCTTCCTGATGCTGCTACTTGAGAGTGTGTAACGACAGGTGCAGGGCAGGAGGCGTCTTCGCATTGTCCATGGACAGGGGATTGGCTTGCATGCACAACAGCGGAAGAAGCAATGGTGCCACCCGCAGACACTATTTCTGGAACCTGGGATTCGGCCCACAAAGTCGGGTGCTTTGCTGCCATGTGTCTGATCATGCTGGTGGTGGTCAGGCTGGTCGTTTTGCCACCCCTGCTGATGCTGGCCTGGCAGGTAGTGCAAATGGCCTTTTTGGGGTTATCGGCAGAGTCTTTAAAATACAACCAGACTCGGGAAGACCTAACAGTTGTACTGGCAACTTCCTTTGTGTTGGTGTTACGAGGAACGGTTGCCTGCCTTCTGTCTGTGGCCACCACACTGCTTCATCCTGTCTTCTTGGGTGCTCTGCCTCCCTCCCCCTGTGTGCTGCTGTCCTCGCTGTAACGGGTCTGGGAGGCGGAACCTCTGAGCAACTATACAAGGGGGCGGCCCTTGTAAGGAAGCGGGTGGCGCCCAGGGAAGACGGGCAGGTAGTCACAGCAAGTGACAGGGACAGTCTCTGGGAAAACGGGCAGGTGGTCACGGCAAGTGACCGGGACAGTCTCTGGGTAAACGGGCAAGTGGTCACGGCAAGTGACCGGGACAGTCTCTGGGTAAATGGGCAGGTGGTCACGGCAAGTGACCGGGACAGTCTCTGGGTAAACGGGCAGGTGGTCACGGCAAGTGACCGGGGCAGTCTCTGGGTAAACGGGCAGGTGGTCACGGCAAGTGACCGGGACAGTCTCTTGACAGGCGGGTGGTCACGGCAAGTGACGGCAGAGCCTCCAGGTAGGCAAGCAGGCTGGTAGCAGGTGGACGCTCCCAGGTGAGCGGGCAAGAGTCTCTGGACAGGCAGGTGGTCACAGCACGTGACGGCGGAGCCTCCAGGTAGGCTAGCAGACAGGTAGAAGGTGAGCGCTCCCAGGTGAGCGGGCAAGAGTCTCTGGACAGGCAGGTGGTCACAGCACGTGACGGCGGAGCCTCCAGGTAGGCTAGCAGACAGGTAGAAGGTGAGCGCTCCCAGGTGAGCGGGCAAGAGTCTCTGGACAGGCTGGTGGTCACAGCACGTGACGGCGGAGCCTCCAGGTAGGCTAGCAGGCAGGTAGCAGATGTGCGCTCCCAGGTGAGCGGGCAGACGGATCCATAGACAGACTGGTAGGGCTGGTAGACAGACTGTCGGACCGCAGGAATAGTAGCAGGTTGACACGAGACAGGCAGGTATCAGACAGGAAACTGGCAGGTCCTTCCCGGCCACGGTGCTTAGGGCACGCGCGCTGCTAGCAGAGCGGGAGGAAGACGCTGGGCACGGAACGGAGAGGTGAGGGGAACAGCGTCCCTGCCTAGCAGGAGGCAGGGACGCCGACGCTACACTCGCTCTGCATGTCCTCCTGCCAGGTTGGGTCAGTTACTATATCATCCACCACATCGTCTTCCACTTCCGCACCCTGGTCCTCCTCCTGATTTTCTGGCAATTGTGTCTCATCATCGTCCACCTCTTCTGACACTTTCCCACCATCGCCTTCATGTGACCGTGGCTGCTCAAATATTTGAGCATCGCTACACGCGATCTCCTCTTGCCCGCTTCAAGTGGACCGGGCGAGAGGCCCGAATCTATAAATGGAAAAGTGAACAGCTCTTCAGAGTATCCAAGTGTGGGATTAGTTGTCTCCGGGTACTCGGCATGGAGGGAGGAAGGAGGATCAGGGTGAGGAATATGCGGTTCAGACTCACGGCTACTGAGACTTGACCGTGTGGAAGACAGGGTGGTGGTGGTGATGGCGAAGTGACTGGAAGCATTATCTGCTATCCAGCCAACAACCTTTTGACACTGCTCTGGGTTCAATAGTGGTGTGCTGCGGTCCCCTGGAAATTGGGACAGGAAGGTCAGGCGAGAAGATGTGGGTGTTTGTTGTGGCACAATTTTGGCTTGCCCACGGCCTTGTCCTCGGCCTCTGCATGCACCATTACCATCACGTCCAGTTCCCCGTCCCTTGCCACGTGCCTTTCCCATTTTAAATGGAGGACAGTATCTTCCACGCTCACTACAAATGACTGAGTTTGGAACGAACTTATATGTTATCCATGTGATGGAGAAAACAGAGTTTTAAATACCTGGCCTTTAGGTAAGTAGTTTGACCAGCAAACTGCTGTGAATTGCTTCAATGACACACTAAAGGAAATTTTTAATGGAGGCCAGAAATGGCAGTATTTTCTGACAACGTATATGTGATCCGTTTGACGGTGAAAACACAGTTCTAAATACAGTAGCTGGATTTCTAGCGCTCTAATATAGAAAGGACCTGGCTGTATTCCAACAATCAAATGGCTCAGAAAAAATGGTGTTCTCTGGATTGCTTTTTAAGCAAATAATGAGGATTAAGATCCAAAGAAAAGTATTCCTGGCCCCTGAGACCTGGGCCTTTGTATAGAAATATCTAACAGCAGCAGAAGGCAGAATTGGAATGGAGCCTCTTGTGCTATATGCACTGCAGTCTGCTATATAAACTGCCTGCCTATACACCCTGCCTACCTGACATCTCTGCAGATAGATTAGTCCTCAGAAGGACTGTTTGTTAAGATGGATATGTGTAATGTACGGTTTTTCTCCCTGCACCACCTAATACACAATCAAATCTCTCCCTGACACAGCAGCAGCTCTCCCTACACTGTCTGATCCGGAGTGACTATGACGAGCATGTCGGCGCCAGGTCTGATATAGACCTGATGACGCTGTGCGGCCAGCCAATCACTGTAATGTCCTCAACCAACATGGCTACGGCATTACAGTGCATGGCAGGCAATCCCTGCATGTTCATTGGCTCTCTAAAGAGCGCCAAACATGCAGGGAGGGGATCCGATTTCCCACCCGAGCAACCCGGAAATACTCGGCGAGTGCCGAGCATCTGAGCACTGGGTGAGCACTGAGCAGTAGAGAGCTTGCTCGCGCATCACTTTTCCCTATTAATGCTGGTATGGTGGATTCTCTAGGCCGTAGGTCTAGATGTATAGCACAGACCTTAGGTACTGGAACGGCAGAGCTGTACATGCTGGAATGCACCGGAGACCAGCACAGAACAACATAAATAGATTTGCTGGATGGCACCTTGAAGCAGTGTAGGAAAGCAGAGCTGAATATGTTGAATGGCATGCGGAGCAACCAGAGTTGCTAACCGTGCAGAAATTCCAGGACAGTCCATAAAAATAGGGCACTTTTTTTTCCCCTGTCCTTAAGTTTTTTTTATATGTGTCTGTGATTTTATTTTGAAGCTGGAGAGACTTGTACAGATTGTTTAGACTGCATTTATCATCACCCTTACAGTTCACAGTGAATGCAGCTAATGTTTTCATATATGATTTATGGGTTGTAGACATGTATGTACTTAATTATTGTATCAGTAGAGCTGGATATGCTGGACGATATGTAGAGTAGCATGTAACATTAGAGCTGGATATGCTGGACAATATGTAGAGTAGCATGTAACAGTAGAGCTGGAGATGCTGGGCAGCATGTGGAGCAACATTGGATATGCTGAAGGAACCTGGGAGCATTGCAGAGTAGCAGATCTCAGGAGCTGATGGAGATGGCCACTGGAGGAAAAGAACACAGAGCCTGGTTCTGGAGCTGGGACAGGTGACTGACACTGTATCTAAAGAGTTTGGGTCCTACCTTTTTCATCAAAAACATCTTATTACTGATTAACTTAGACTAGACAGTCTTAAGATGCTCCAAATTCATCACAGTGATTCATGCAGTTTGATAAATGTGGTGCATCTTTACATTATTCTTCATTTATTTTACTCTCCTATATAGCACTATTAATTCCACAGACAACATCAACACTGTCCCCATTGGGGGTTACAATCTAAATTCCCTATCAGAATGTCTCAGGACTGTGAGAAGAAGTTGGAGTACCTGGAGGAAACTCATGCATACTGGGAAATGCAGATGTTGTCCTTGGAAGGATTTGAACCCAGGACATCAGTGCTGCAAGTATCAATGAAAACCATTTAGCCACTGTGCTACCATTTATATAATCTATTGGTTACGTTGTACCAGAAACTTGCACCAAAATTTTGAAGTGGTCTTTCCAGAAGACCATGTCCCTTTCCAGCATGGTCAGACTCACTTATCAGAAAAGATATAGAAATTGTCTAAAACACATAGGTATAATACGTGGAAGTAATCAAAGACAGTTTCTTGTTATATATTATGCCAGATCTCTGGTATCTTTAGCTTAATTCATTCCCCCCCTATGGTTTGCATTGGTATAGTTATGAATATCTTTGACATCTGCATTAGGTTGACCTATTCCAGTAATTCTGTTCGGTATCTCTATCAATTCTTTTCTAATTATGCCTCTAGTATGAGTCTTTCATGAAGTTTCAAGATTTGAGCTTAATATTCGCAAAGCCAAGTCTTAGTCACTTGTCCCGGCACACGTGCCTAGCTCTCTTCTATGGCTGCCTCTCTTTGCAGTAGTCAACACAAGGTTTCTCAGGTAACCAGACATTTCTGAAATCATCACCCTAGCCTAGGACATTTAAAGTGCACCTGTCAGCAGGATTGTGCTCAGTAAACTATATACACTGTCAGGTGGGCGACATTACACTGATATGATACTGTTGTGGTGACTAGAGATGAGCGTTGTTCTACTCGAACTGTTCGCCAATCTCAAATTCGAGCTGTTTTGGGCGGTGTTCGAGCCGGTCGGCGAACACGAACAATTTGAGAAAAATTCGGCTGTTCGAGGTTATGTTCGATAACTGTTCGTGCACCAAAATCATAACTGGATTTTTTCTCAGTAATGATGAAAATTAATGTTAATACGCAGTTTGAGTGTACAGCGGGGCGGGGGGAGGGGCAGGGGATGGATCTCTGCAGGAATAATGAAGATCTCCATTTTTTTTTCTCTTTCCCGCATTTGCAGTGGGGAGGTGCAATCTGTCAGCCTATCAGCAGCGCACACACGGAGCGAAGTGCTTTTTTTCACACAAGCAAGGGCATGTGTCATTGGCAGTGTATGTCACATGTCCTTGCCCTATAAGACCAAGCCATTTTCCCCGTCGCCACCATTTTCTCACTGCTGCAGCTGCGTGTTAGACGGCACCGCTGTTGCTGTGTGCGCTATACCTTGTTAATTTCAAGCCAATTTTCGCACAAATCTACAGATAGCTTGGGAGTAGGGAATAGTTGTGATTGCAGTCCTTTTAAGGACTAGGTTACAGCATTTCCTACGACTTTTATCAGGCAGGTCTGTGCTCTTAAATAGATAGATTGTGGGAGTAAAGACTAATTGTAATTGGAGTCCTTTTCAGGACTAGGTTACATCAGTTCCTATCAGTTTTTGCCAGGCAGGTCTGTGCCAGTGCTGTGCAAGTTTTTTTCACAGCATTTGGCTGAATCTAGCAAAGCTAATCCTTTTTGGCCTATTGCAGAGTGTGTTAGTCAGTGGAGTAGCCTATCTGTGTTGCAAGATATACCACCTGTGTATAGAATACCAATTTTTTTACTGCACCTAGTGAAGTAAAATCTTTTGGGCATAGCATCATTCTATTAGTCCATCTATACTGACCTCCATCAGGTTGCAAACTGAATATAATTTTTTTCTGCATCTAGCTCTGAAAAAATATTTGGGCTTCTAGCAGTGTGTGGGACTTGGTCTATTAGTCCATCTATACTGACCTCCATCAGGTTGCAAATTAAAAATAATTTTTTTCTTCATTTAGCTCTGAAAAAATATTTGGGCTTCTAGCAGTGTGTGGGACTTGTTCTATTAGTCCTTCTATACTGACCTCCAGCAGGTTGCAAATTGAATATAATTTTTTTCTGCATCTAGCTCTGAAAAAATATTTGGGCTTCTAGCGGTGTGTGGGACTTGGTCTATTAGTCCATCTATACTGACCTCCATCAGGTTGCAAATTAAAAATAATTTTTTTCTGCATCTAGCTCTGAAAAAATATTTGGGCTTCTAGCAGTGTGTGGGACTTGGTCTATTAGTCCATCTATACTGACCTCCATCAGGTTGCAAATTAAAAATAATTTTTTTCTTCATTTATCTCTGAAAAAATATTTGGGCTTCTAGCAGCGTGTGGGACTTGTTCTATTAGTCCATCTATACTGACCTCCATCAGGTTGCAAATTAAAAATAATTTTTTTCTGCATCTAGCTCTGAAAAAATATTTGGGCTTCTAGCAGTGTGTGGGATTGGTCTATTAGTCCATCTATACTGACCTCCATCAGGTTGCAAATTATAAATAATTTTTTTCTGCATCTAGCTCTGAAAAAATATTTGGGCTTCTAGCAGTGTGTGGGACTTGGTCTATTAGTCCATCTATACTGACCTCCATCAGGTTGCAAATTGAATAAAAAAATTTTCTGCATCTAGCTCTGAAAAAATATTTGGGCTTCTAGCGGTGTGTGGGACTTTGTCTATTAGTCCATCTATACTGACCTCCATCAGGTTGCAAATTAAAAATAATTTTTTTCTGCATCTAGCTCTGAAAAAATATTTGGGCTTCTAGCAGTGTGTGGGACTTGGTCTATTAGTCCATCTATACTGACCTCCATCAGGTTGCAAATTAAAAATAATTTTTTTCTTCATTTAGCTCTGAAAAAATATTTGGGCTTCTAGCAGTGTGTGGGACTTGTTCTATTAGTCCTTCTATACTGACGTCCAGCAGGTTGCAAATTGAATATAATTTTTTTCTGCATCTAGCTCTGAAAAAATATTTGGGCTTCTAGCGGTGTGTGGGACTTGGTCTATTAGTCCATCTATACTGACCTCCATCAGGTTGCAAATTAAAAATAATTTTTTTCTGCATCTAGCTCTGAAAAAATATTTGGGCTTCTAGCAGTGTGTGGGACTTGGTCTATTAGTCCATCTATACTGACCTCCATCAGGTTGCAAATTAAAAATAATTTTTTTCTGCATCTAGCTCTGAAAAAATATTTGGGCTTCTAGCAGTGTGTGGGACTTGGTCTATTAGTCCATCTATACTGACCTCCATCAGGTTGCAAATTAAAAATATTTTTTTTCTGCATCTAACCCAGCCAATAGTTTTGGCCTAATACCACAGTTTGGCCACTCAGCTCTGCTCGGTTACCATCCATTGTTTTTTTGTGCAAACAACTCCAGAGTTGTGAATTAGTTAACCACCAAAATGAGTGGAAAAAGGCCTGCTGCTGGTGGAAAGGGGAATAGGCGTGTTGGGAAGGGGAAAAAAGGTTGTGTCCGTGGGGTAGGTGCAGAAGAAAGACCATCTTCCAGCCAAACTAAAATGTCTACTTCTTTTAGCGGACAATGTGATAAGATCCCTTTCTTACGGCCACGCCAATCGCTACAAATTCCAGATGAGGCACAAAAACAGCAGGTGCTTCAACGGATATCAAGTGCTCCTTTAAGTGGGCTCTCCTCCACATCAACTTCAACATCACAAATACTCCAGTCCTCAAAGGTGTCACCCAAATCGCACTTGCTTCCTCACAGCTCCCAAATCTCCAGCTGCCCGTCTGAGTATGAGGTAGAACAGATGGTTGAGTCTGCAGAGCTGTTTACTCATACTATAGCCTGGGAATCAGAGGTCGACTCCAGCGCTTCTGTGAATCCAGACGAGGAAATGATCTGCACTGATGCCCAGAATCTTTATGAGTCGGATCCAGGACCAGACGCAGAAGGTTCTGACCATAATGTAGACCCTCATTCCCAAACTGTAACTCCTGTTGGTGGAGACAATGAGGAAGACGATGATAAGACTCAAATACCTGATTGGAGCGACAACTTTAGTTTTTTGTCAGGGCAGGAACAGGTTGGCTCTGAGGACGACGGGTGTGATAACGCACAGGGTGATGATGATGAGGTCGGAGATCCCACTTACTGTCAACCCACAGTCAGCCAAGAGATGAGGTCAGCAGAGGAGGTGGAGGAAGATGCTAGTGACGACAAGGTCAGGTTGCGCCTTCCTGGACAGAGACGTAGTACTGGAAGCACGTCAACAACTGCATCCTCAAACACAACTCTGCCTCTCACCACAAGTCGTGGTGGCTCTTCAGGTCGCATGGGTGCTAAGCCTTGCATAGCCTGGGCATTTTTTCAGATCGATAAAGATGACCCAACTCGTGTTATCTGTAACATTTGTCAGCAAAAGCTAAGTAGAGGCCAAAAAATACATAGTTTGAGTACTTCATGCATGAACCGGCACATGGACATGAAGCATAAGTTGCAGTGGGAAGCTCAGTGTGCTACAATGCGGTCTAGCCGGCCGGGCCAACCACCGTCTGCCATATCTTGTGCATCCGCGGCCTCTTCATCCTCTGTGACTGGGGGGACAGCAGTCACACCTGTTTTGGGGCGCAGACCTGCCACCTCTTTACCCGCAACAGCCAGCGTGATTGGCAGGTCATCATTTTCTTTGGAGGTGGTAACACCAGCTGGTCTTGAGCGCTGTCCGACATCGATAGCACCACCTTTGGATCAAGGCAACCTAACATGTCCGCCTGCATCTTCCTCACAGACCGGCAGTTTGCCGGGGACACCCTTATCAACCCCGTCTAAGCACAATAGCCAGCCCTCGGTCCCTCAGATGTGGACAAGTAAAAGACCATTTCCTCCTAGCCATGAGAAAGCTAAGAGGTTGAATTTCACCATCTGCAAGCTCTTGGCTACAGAAATGCTGCCTTTCCGCCTGGTGGACACAGAGGATTTTCGAGACCTTATGTCCGTCGCAGTGCCCCAGTACCAGATGCCCAGTCGGCACTACTTCTCAAAGAAAGGTGTGCCTGCGCTCCACCAGCATGTCGCACACAACATCACCGCTTCTTTGAGAAACTCTGTGTGTGACAGGGTGCATTTCACCACAGACACTTGGACGAGTAGGCATGGACAGGGGCGTTACATGTCGCTGACTGGGCACTGGGTAACTATGGTGACAGCAGGACAAGGGGCTGCTGTCCAAGTCTTGCCGTCCCCACGAGTTGTGCGTCAATCCTCTTTATGTCATTTTTTCTCCACTGCTTCTGCCTCCTCAACCTCCTCTCGGTCTTCCACCTGCACCCAAAGCCTGTCTGGTCATGCCGCAAGCTTTCTAACTGCGCAGAAGGGATCCTGCACACCTCCTTACTATGCTGGCAGTAGGGCTCAACGTCATCAGGCGGTTTTTACATTGAAATGTCTGGGAAATGTGAGTCACACAGCTGAGGAGTTGTGGTCAGCTCTGGAGAACCAATTTCATGAATGGTTGTCTCCACTGGACCTGAAACCAGGGAAGGCCGTGTGCGACAATGCTGCAAACCTGGGTGCGGCCCTTCGCCGGGGCAATGTCACACACGTGCCTTGTATGGCTCACGTGTTGAACCTGGTTGTCCAGCAATTTTTAGCCCACTATCCCAGACTAGATGGCCTTCTGCAGAGGGCACGGTCGCTGTGTGCTCACTTCCGCCGTTCGCATCCCGCAGCTCAGCGACTTACATCTCTAAAGAAGTCGTTGGGCCTGCCACTTCACCGGCTAAAATGCGATGTGCCTACCCGGTGGAATTCAACTCTGCACATGTTGCAGCGACTGTGGCAGCACCGACAAGCCCTGGTGCAATACGTTCTGACGTATAGCCTGGGCCAACGAGATTCAGAGGTGGGGCAAATCACGCTGGAGGAGTGGTCTCAGATCAGGGACCTATGCACCCTTCTGCACAGTTTTGAAATGGCGACGAAGATGTTTAGTGCTGACGATGCCATTATCAGCATGACTATTCCGGTGATTTACATGCTGGAGCACATGTTAAACAGAATTCGGAGTCAGGTGGTGGCACAAGAGGAGGTGGAGGAAGTAGAGGAGGAGGAGTTGTATGCGGAAGGGCTAACATCTGCAAGGTCCAGACGGTCGGCAGCACCAGGGCGGCAGGCATGTGAGGGTGGGGGAGATGATTTTACCAGGGCGCATGGTAGCAGCCAAACTAGTGAGGAAGGTGCAGGAGCCCAGGAAGAAGTGGAGGACGAACTGATGGAAGACTCATCAGATGAGGGAGACCTTGATCACATTTCTGTTGTGCGAGGTTGGGGGGAGAGGACAGAGGAAGGAAGCATGATTGTTACCTCGCCACCAACACAACAGGGACTTGGTGCTCCTGGATGCGCAACACACATGAGTGCCTTCTTGCTGCACTACCTGCAACATGACCCTCGAATTGTGAGAATTAGAAATAATCCTGACTACTGGGTTGCCACACTGTTAGATCCCCGGTACAAAAGTAAATTTGCAGAAATTATTCCTGCCATAGAAAGGGATGCACGCATGCAGGAGTATCAGCAGAGACTGTTGCAGAATCTTACATGTGCTTTTCCACAAAATACCAGTGGTGCACGTAGTGAATCTCACAGTTCCAACTTGCCAACCGTGGGACCGTCAAGTGTTCAGCACTCAAACCGTAACAGAACCACAGTATCTGCTGGTAACATCAATTTTGCGGAATCATTTCACCACTTTTTTAGCCCATCCTTTGCAAGGCCACAGGAGACAAGAAGTCTGACACATAGTCAACGCCTAGAGACGATGGTACAGGAGTATCTCCAAGTAAACATTGAAGCCACGACTGTGTCACTGGACCCTTGCTCTTTTTGGGCTTCCAATCTGGATAAATGGCCGGAGCTAGCCACTTACGCCTTGGAGATCTTGTCATGCCCCGCAGCCAGCGTTCTGTCTGAACGTGTGTTCAGCGCTGCTGGTGGTGTGCTGACAGATAAGCGCACGCGGCTCTCCACTGATAATGTAGACAGACTCACGTTCATAAAGATGAACAAATCATGGATCCGAAACGACTTTTCTACCCCTGTGTCATCCTGGGGAGAGTAAAAGCTTGATGATTGGTTAAAATCACCCTACCAACCGTTTTAAGCTTTCAAATTACTAATCATGTTTATCTGTATCTTGACTGGAAAATAATTTGGGCTTTGTAGCAGTGTGCAGCACTGATCCTATTAGGCCATCTATAATAAGCTTCACCAGATTTAAAATTAAAAATAATTTTTAGCTGCATCTAGCCCGGAAAATAATTTTGGGGCTCCGAGATGCGCAAGACACATAAGTGCCTTCTTGCTGCACTACCTGCAGCATGACCCTCATATTGTCAGAATTCGAAGTAATCATGACTACTGGGTTGCCACACTCTTAGATCCCCCAAACTTTTCGATCAACCTTTTCATTTTAATAAAGACCAAAAAAATGGTCATTTTTGAAATTATAAGCATTAGCAGGTTGTTAGAAACTGAAATCAAACAGTTTTCAACTCAAAACTTTATTCTAGGTGATGTTACATTTTCACATAGGACCCCTTGTTCGAAAGGAGCTTCTGAACTCTCTCGTCCATTGAATTTGTCAGGTTTTGGATGGTTTCTGCTTCAATTGTTTTGCATGAGGACAGAATACCCTCCCAGAGCTGTTGCTTAGATGTGAACTGCCTCCCGCCATCATAGACACTCCTTTTAATGATGCTCCAAAGGTTCTGAATGGGGTAGAGGTCAGGGGAGCATGGGGGTCACACCATAAGTTTGTCCCCTTTTATGCCCATATCAGCCAGAGATGCAGATGTTTTATTTGCAGCATGAGATGGTGCATTATCATGCAGAAAAATGATCTTGCTGTGAAATACACGGTTCTTCTTCTTGAACCATGGCAGGAAGTGCTGTTTGAGAAAATCCACATACATTATGGAGTTCATCTTTAGCGCCTTCAGGGATCCTAAAGGGGCCGACAATCTCTCTCCCCATGATTCCAGCCCAAAACATTACTCCACCTCCTCCTTGTTGGCGCTGTAGCCGTGTTTGCGTGGGGTGTCCATCAACCAGCCATCCTCCACTCCATTCATCTGGACCATCGAGCGCTGCACGGCACTCATCCGTGAACAAAACAGTTTTGAAATCAGTCTTCATGTAATGTTTGGCCCACTGGAGCCGTTTCTGCTTGTGTGAAGTGGATAGAGGAGGTCGACAGGATGGCGTATGCACAGCTGCAAACCTCTGAAGGACCCTGCATCTTGTTGTTCGGGGGACGTTGGAGGCACAAGCAGCTTCAAAAACTTGTCTGCTGCTATGACAAGGCTTTTTTGCCGCTGCTCTTTCAACCTGACGTAATTGCCTGTAGGAAAGAGTCCTCAATTTGCCCTTATCAGCACGCACACGTGTGTACTGTGAATCAGCTACATACTTCTTGATTGCCAAGACACTTCATCCTGATCATCGCACAATGTTGATTGTAGTCATGCCTTGACCTAAACACTCCACAATTTGTTGCTTCTCAGCAGCCGACACATCCTTTTTCTTTCCCATTTTGGCAGAAAATGTAGGCTGCTTAATAATGTGAGAGAGCCTTCTTAAGTAGTCTTGCCTTTCATTGGACACACCTGCCAAACTAATTAGCACAGGTGTCTGCAATTGCTTACAGTGATATAAAGAGCCCTGACACACATCACCATCAATGAGTTTAACTGACAAACAAACAAATTCTTCCCTTATCACTCCTAAACACTTTTTGCATAATAATTTGGAACGCGGTGTACATGTGCTTTTCCACAAAACACCAGTGGTTCACGTAGTGAATCTTACAGTTCTAACTTGCCAACCGTGGTCTGTATGGAATTGTTCAATAAAGGGCCCAAAATTAAGATAACATAGATGGGAGAGGTCTCTATGAATAGGAATTCCTAAGTATTTGATACCCTGTGAGGGCCAGGCAAAGGGAAAGTTGGACTGGATGGAATCCTATATGGATTTAGGGAGGGAGACATCGAGGGCCTCAGACTTCGCTGCATTGATTTTAAAATTTTACCATGTAACAAAGTGATCTATTTCAGCCATAACAGCAGGGATGGATATATGTGATTGAGTGATATATACTAGGACATCATCAGCAAATAGAGAGCACTTGTACTCGGTGCCTCCCACCTCAATCCACCTAATATTGGGGTTATGGCGAATTGATGAGAGCAGGTGCTCCGTCACTAGGATGTATAAGAGAGGGGACAGAGGACATCCCTGCCTTGTCCCATTGGTGATTGTGAAAGGTGATGAAAATGTTCTGACGCACCCCCTGGGCCTTGGGACACCCGGAGCCGGACCCTTTTTGGTGGATGCTGGTGGTTGTAGTCTTCGTGGCGGCGATCCGGTTCCGTGGCTCAGGGCGGTCAAACCAGTGGCGGAACTATTTATGTGGTTTTGATGTTTAAATGTCCGACTACGCCACCCGTGGATTGCGGTCAGAGTGAACCGCCGCTACAGGGCAGACCGCTAAGGCTGGTGTTGTGGGTGCAGCAGAGCGCAGCATAACTCCCCACGGGAGGAGTATAGCCTCAGGGCAGTGTATGCGGAGGATGGGGGTGATGGTGCAGGGCAGCAGCAGTAACGACACGGAGTCAGTGATGCAGTTCAGGGCCTTTACTCACAGTTCTTATTATCCAGACCACGTCTGCAGGTAACGGCTGCCCACGTCGTACTGTGCTCACCAGGTGAGGGGCTCAGACAACTCCCAGATAACTTTGGAGCGCTTCACAGGACCCCCTTTGTGTGTCCTTTGTCTGGCCTTTCTTACCAACACTTCTGTCCGGCTGCCTCGGGCCTCCTCTTGGTAAACTTGGCGCCAGTTTCCCTGACCCTATGTGGTGCCTTCCTAGCGGGTGGAGCAAGGGGCTGCGCCACATAAAATGTCAGAGCCTCCGGTTTCTAGCTGAGGGTCGTTTCCTGCCTCCACTAGTTCGGGGACCGGTCTCCCCCTTTGGCCTGACCCCTCCACGCAGGTGGATTCGGGCGTGCGGTGGCGACTCGCCCGTCCGCACCCCTGGGATCCCTTCATTCCTCGTTCCTGGAGCCTTCTCCGCTCCTCTTCCTTCCTTCTCCCTCTTGCAGGCCTGGGCCTCTGTTACTAGGCCCGCCTCCGGAGCAGAGCTCATGCAGAGCCCCTGCTCCCTGCCACTTCTGCTCAGACTTCTCTGCACTGAACTAAGATGGTGCCCACCTTTTATACTCCCTTCTCAATGCACCCAGTAACTGCTTCCTCCCTGCTCCTGCACTGCAGGGTTCCCCTTCCTCAGTGTTCCCTCCCCCCACTCCAGCCAGGGACAGGGACTGTCGTGCCCATCTCAGGGGCATATTGGTCGCCCTGCCCCACGGCAATGTGGTGTAATGCATGCAGGTGTCGGGTCCTGATCCACACTCCATCCTTATCTGAGAGTGAGATATCACACCTCTGGGTGAGGTGCAATACGTCTGTAGCAACCGAGCCCTCGGTGCTACAGTTCCATTTATCTTCAGCCTAGGTGACGTATTGTGATACAGGGCCGTGATTTTGGCTATAAAAGGGTCCCCTAGACCCCTACCCCAAGCTTTTTAAGAGAATCATATATGGCGTGCCAGGAGACTCTATGGAATGCTTTCTCAGCATCCAACGAGAGTATCTACTTACAAATTTTTAACTGCATCTAGCCCAGGAAATACTTTGTGCCTAGTAGCAGTGTCTGCTAGTCAGCGGATTATCCCGGCTGTTAAGCAAGCTACACCACCTGTAGTTTGGACACTTAATTTTTTCAAAGGAAATGCTTCGGGACCACGGGATACTTAGTGAAGAGCATCAGGAGGCACCCCAAGGCATAGGGGCTGGGACTGGCACTAGGATGCCTTGCGGTGGACAGCCGAGCTCGATCCTTATAAAAGCTTTTTAACTGCAGCAGCTTTAGTGGACGCTACTGGAGCTGGAATTACGCGGCTGCTGGCATGAGACTTGCCCTCCAATAGATCCTTGTAAATGGATTTAAAGTGTATTCATTCAAATTAGAGGGACAATTTAAATTAAAAAGCTTAGAGCTGCCTCCACCACAGGGGGGCTCTCTCGACCCACCAGCGGACAGGTACCAGTATTGGGAGAGGGGGGCTGGCCGTCAGGGTTCACCGCGGCTCTGGCACAAACCCGGCGACACGGAGGTGGCACGGGCAGGAGCGGACTGGCCGTCTCGGCTTCTCACTTTTTGGATTTTAGAAGGGCATGACATGCCTATATCTGTGTCTCCCCCTCCTTTTACTCCTCCACCTCTTTTCTTTTCGCATGACTATATGTACTTGTCACTTTTCCATGTGTTAGTTGTGTCTTCTGAGCAGTTTGTCAGCTTTTGGACACCTTTGAAGGTGTTTTCTATGTGTTTCTATGTGTTTTTGTTTGCCTGCCATTGGTTTTAACGGTGTTCGAAGGTGTTCGACGAACAGTTCGACGAACAGTTCGGCGAACACACGGGTGTTCGACGAACCGAACCGAACTCGAACACTACGGGGGTGGCTCAACACTAGTGGTGACCCTTCTTCTTTAGGGAGAACTTTGGAATAGACAGCAAAGGGTCTTCACATTGTCAGTGATATTCAAATTAAAATACCTCATCGATGAAGGGAGGGAGACAAAATACATGCGACATGCATTGTCAACAGGTAGTCTGTCTGAGACGGCTAAGACTCACCATATTTATTAGCAATTCAAAACGGAACTACAACTATTACATACAACTGAACAGGAAACCGAAATAGACTATCAGTGATAACACTCTTCCCGTGGCCCAACGTAAAACCTTCTTGTCAGGGAATTCACAGGAAACCAGTATTTTAGTCAGACATTCCATGATGCAAGTTTTAAACAAAGACTTCAGACATAGAAAAAATATATTTATAATCAGAAGAGCAAAGAAATTGTCCTATGATAACATATGTAATTGCTGAACCAGCCTAAACCTAGATATCATATTATTTGGTCCACAGTCTGATAAATTAGTCAGAAACCAAAATAGATTCAGCAAGTATTCAATCTTTATTAGTAAAATACATATACGTAAATAAGAAAGAAGATAAAAAGTACCTCCATACTGTGAGGGATCACTAGCCGCATATATGTGCCTAATTAGAGATATATATGTTGTACATATAATACTATATATCCATGAAAGTGCTATAGTGCAGACTGTGAGTAAAGAGTACCCTAACAGTGCAAAATGCAAGACATGATATAATAATTAGATAGACGTACCACAAAGCAGTTATGTTGCAGGCACCAGGATACTGCGGTCTCCCTCATTCCCCTACGCACGTTTCATCATAATGACTTCCTCAGGGGGCGTGGAAATATAGGAGAGGTAGCAGCCTTTTTGTGTGTGGTGAGAGCCAATGGAAACGAGGGGGAGTGTAACGAGACTAGAAGCTTGTCAAATAGAGTGCCGGCTCTGTGAGGGGAAAGCGTCATAAAGCTGGAAGCCAATAGGGTCTGATAGTCACCGACCATGTATGGCGCATGCTTAGAACCTCCCGCAGCGCTTCCTATTAGTTGTGACTTCCGGGTTCCGGTCTGTGGAGCGCACGCCACCTCAGTCACCATGGTGATTTACGAGGTTTACCGCGCATGCGCTCCCACTGTGGCCGGATACTCAGAAGTCTGAAGCGCTGAACGTGAAGGCGCAAGCGCACTAGTGGGTGACAGCAGCTGAAGAGAGAAGGACAGAGCGGTGCTGGGAGTGATTATACCAGACATTGTGTAATCTCACTAAAGCATAGTGCAATATGAAAGAATAATGTATATGTTGTGAAAGAAGTAAGGAAGTGTAGTGATATAGTAGTGAACTTTTTATAAGAGAACCATATTACAGTGTGCAGAAAAATATGTACGCTGAATATGACTGTATACTAAAAAAAGATAAATGAAAAACATAGGGAAAGAAGTGACGTGCATGTATGTAGGTATTAAGATCCCGAGCTCGTGAGGACTAGTGACATGCGTGCGTAAATGAATTCAAAAAGACTAAAATGTGTAACATTGATGTATATTGGAGCCATAAGTTAACTTCTATTATACTTATAGATGCAATATAGTATATTATGGAGTGTATATTATACAAATAAATAAATAAATAAAGTGCTGTGTGCATGTAAAAGCATAGTTATTTATATTAGTGAAATATGACAAAATGTGTATTGCCAGTTAAAAAAGGTGCCGCATACATTTAGATTGCACATATATACAGCAGTTAATACAAAGACATACATATACATATCTCATATAGTCCTCCTTCAAGAAAACATGCGATATTCATGATGACGTTGTTTTCCAGAATCCCAGTGAGCCCGGACTGGGAGCGCATGCGCGGTAAACCTCGTAAATCACCATGGTGACTGAGGTGGTGTGCGCTCCACAGACCGGAACCCGGAAGTCACAACTAATAGGAAGCGCAGCGGGAGGTTCTAAGCACGCGCCATACATGGTCGGTGACTATCAGACCCTATTGGCTTCCAGCTTTATGACGCTTTCCCCTCACAGAGCCGGCACTCTATTTGACAAGCTTCTAGTCTCGTTACACTCCCCCTCGTTTCCATTGGCTCTCACCACACACAAAAAGGCTGCTACCTCTCCTATATTTCCACGCCCCCTGAGGAAGTCATTATGATGAAACGTGCGTAGGGGAATGAGGGAGACCGCAGTATCCTGGTGCCTGCAACATAACTGCTTTGTGGTACGTCTATCTAATCATTATATCATGTCTTGCATTTTGCACTGTTAGGGTACTCTTTACTCACAGTCTGCACTATAGCACTTTCATGGATATATAGTATTATATGTACAACATATATATCTCTAATTAGGCACATATATGCGGCTAGTGATCCCTCACAGTATGGAGGTACTTTTTATCTTCTTTCTTATTTACGTATATGTATTTTACTAATAAAGATTGAATACTTGCTGAATCTATTTTGGTTTCTGACTAATTTATCAGACTGTGGACCAAATAATATGATAGATAGAAAAAATATAATTGTTTTTCTAAATAATAATGAAGCCAGATATAAAATATTAACCATAACAATACCTTGGTTGATGAAATCAGTCCTGTGGTTCTTGTGTAATCTTTACTTTAAGTTTGGAGATAATGATATGCTCGGTCTTCGGGGTGGCCTGTGGGGGGAGTTCTATCTTGTGGTCTGATTACATATTCATCTGAATGCTCTTATGACAGCTCACTGTGCTTTCCCTGACCTGCTTCCTATTTTACCTAGCCCCGAACTACTAGATGCATCATGCAAATTGCTGTAGGAAAAAGGCCCCTTCAAATATGAGAGACCTGGAGCAGTTTGTAAAAGAGTGGTCCAAAATTCTAGTTAAGAGGTGTTACAAGCTTGTTGATGGTTATAGGAAGTGATTGATTGTAGTTATTTATTCCAAGGGTGTGTGCAGGCAAATATTAAGTTGAGGGTGCCAACAATTTTGGGGTTTTATGTAAAAATTATGTCCAATTTGCCTATTTTTCCTTTTTTGTGTTATTGAAATAAACATGTGTATAACAAAACGTGTAATTGCAGTTATTTTCTGGGAGAATGCTTCATTTCTAGATGAAAATGCTTTTTTTTGAATGCAATCATGATATGGGAAAACTAGAGATACTTTTCTACAAGTGATTTGTATATAAATTGTGTTTATAAGTTTTAATACCTGGTGATAGGATTGGTTTTGGGTCACGTGGTGTGAGTCGTTAAAAAGATGAAGATGAATGAAGATTGCAGGCTTGAGAAAGGGAGAGGTCCCCCCAAAACATTGCCACAGGTGTGCTTCCTCGTTAGCTGGTCAGCCTCTGTGCTCTCCTGTTCATAGCGCATGAATGCACATGGACAGCCCACACCGAAGATCTAACTACAGCTTGGAAGCTTGGATAAGCCTGCAGTGTAGTCTGAATACGTTGTTCACAGTGGTGATTATAATTAATTCAGTTTGAAAGTGTTTGTGTTACGGGTGTGTCAAAAGTGACAGACAGTCGCCCTGCAGTTGTTTGCAGGAGATTTCTACGTTTGGCATTACAGACATCTTCTTAGAGGCTGTCTCTAGGACCAGCAGCTATCTCCCTCTGGCTAATTAACACCCTGGCCTAACACCCTGGCCTGGGTGTATAAATATCTACTGTGTTTCAGAGGGAGGTGCCGGCGATATTAATTACTACAGGTGAAGGCTTTAGCTAGAACAGTACTTCGTCCTATCTGGAGCTTGAGGACGTGTGCGTATTTGTCTGAAGTCATCTAAAGCTAAGCAATTTCCCCCTGTTTGTTCACCCTTGTTGTCTTTAGTGTTTAGAGGAGATCAACTAGTGCTTATCTCCTCCCTTCCCTAGACTTAGCCATACGTCATGGAAAGACAAGGCGAGACACGCGTGCAGCGATTGGTGAAGAGCCATTACAGGGACGTTAGGGGAGACAGGATGACGCTAGATTAACCTAAGAGGTCTCCACTTCCCCCCTTTCCCTAGAGTCTGGGCTCCCTTTACCTCTTCCCTTTATGTTACATTAAGTCTTTCCCACACCTTGCGCGACAGTTTGTTAATACAAAGAATTTTCTACTATAAAGTTATGGAGAAAATAATATGGTGTGCCATGTTTCTATACTATGGACTAAAGGTACTGTGTTCTTTTCTTTGTAGGCCTCGTTTCGTTTTTGTTAAACAGTAGAATGATGTGCTTTACCAAAAAGCTTTCCCAAAAGGATTTTGGCTTACTCACATGCATTTTAGCAAACTGCAGTGGGGTCTTTCTGGGTCTCCTGCCATAGTGTTTAATTTCATTCAAATGTCGAGTGATAGTTCGTGCTGACACTGATGCAACCAGAGCCTGCAGGACAGCTTTTGAACTTGATTGGGGCTGCATATCCACCTTCAGCACTATCTTGTGTTGCAAACTTTAATCAATTTTTCTCTGTCGTCCACTGAGATTAGTTACAGTGCCATGGGTTGTTAACTTCTTGATTATGTTGCGGATCATGGACAAAGGAACATCAAAATCTCTAGAGATGGACTTATAACCTTGAGATTGTTGATATTTTTCAACAATTTTGGTTCTCAAGTACTCAGGTAGTTCTCTTATCCTCTTTCTGTTCTCCATGCTTAGTGTGACACACACAGACACACAATGCACAGATTGAGTCAACTTCTCCCCTTTTTATTTGGTTTCAGGTGTGATTTTCATATTGCCCACACATGTTACTTGCCACTGGTGAGTTTTGAACAAGCATCACATGGTTGAAACAAAGTTGTTTTGGAAAGGTGCCAACAATTTTGTCCGGACCAACTCCAACTCATTTTTGGAGTTTTGTGTGAAATGATGTACTATTTGCCTTTTTTTTCTCTTTTTTGTGTGGTGTTCCAATACTCACAAAGGATATAAACACGTGTATAACAAAACGTGTAATTGCAATAATTTTTTGGAAGAAATACTTCATTTTCTGTAACAATTTCATGGGTGCCAACACTTTCGGCTATGACTATATGTTCTCCCTTCTAGGCCCATTCTGGTATATATGTACATCATCGTGGGCCCATCCTGGTATATATGTTCCCCATCCTGGAATATATGTTCTCATCCGGGGTGCATCCTGGTATATACATTGCCCATCCTAGTACATGTGTTCCCCATCCTGGGCCCATCCTGGTATACATGTCCAACATCCTGGACCCATCCTGATATATATGTTGCCAATCCTGGTATATTTGTTGCCCATCCTGGTGTATATGCTGTCCATTCTAGATTATATGTTGCCTGTCCTGGTATATATATTCCCCATCCTGATATATATGTTGCCCATCCTGGGCCCATCGTGGTATATATGTCCCCCATCCCAGACCCATCCTGGTATATATGTTGCTCATCCTGGTATATATATTCTCCATCATGATATATATGTTGCCCATCCTGGGCCCATCGTGGTATATATGTCCCCCATCCCAGACCCATCCTGGTATATATATTCCACATCCTGGGCCCATCCTGGTATATATGTTTATCATCCTGGCAAATATATTGCCTGTCCTGGTATATATGTTGCCCGTCCTGATATATATGTTGCCGTCCTGGTACATACAGTGGGTACGGAAAGTATTCAGACCCCTTTACATTTTTCACTCTTTGTTTCATTGTAGCCATTTGGTAAATTCTAAAAAGTAAATTTTTTTTCTCATTAAAGTACACTCTGCACCCCATCTTGACTGAAAAACAACAGAAATGTAGAAATTTTTGCAAATTTAATAAAAAAGAAAAACTGAAATATCACATGGTCATAAGTATTCAGACCCTTTGCTCAGTATTGAGTAGAAGCACCCTTTTGAGCTGGTACAGCCATGAGTCTTCTTGGGAATGATGCAACAAGTTTTTCACACCTGGATTTGGGGATCCTCTGCCATTCTTCCTTGCAGATCCTCTCCAGGTCTGTCAGGTTGGATGGTGAACGTTGGTAGACAGCCATTTTCAGGTCTCTCCAGAGATGCTCAATTGGGTTTAGGTCAGGGCTCTGGCTGGGCCAGTCAACAATGGTCACAAATTTGTTCTGAAGCCTCTCCTTTGTTATTTTAGCTGTGTGCTTAGGGTCATTGTCTTGTTGGAAGGTGAACCTTCAGCCAAGTCTTAGGTCCAGAGCATTCTGGAAGAGGTTTTCATCCACGATATCTCTGTACCTGGCCGCATTCATGTTTCTTTCAATTGCAACCAGTCATCCTGTCCCTGCAGCTGAAAAACACCCCCATAGCATGATGCTGCCACCACCATGTTTCACTGCTGGGATTGTATTGGGCAGGTGATGAGCAGTCCCTGGTTTTCTCCACACATACCACGTTTAGAAAAAGTTTTATCTTTGTCTCATCAGACCAGAGAATCTTATTTCTCATAGTCTGGGAGTCCTTCATGTGTTTTTGAGCAAACTCTATGTGGGCTTTAATATGTCTTGCACTGAGCAGAGGTTTCCGTCAGGCCACTCTGCCATCATGGCCTGACTGGTGGAGGTCTGCAGTGATAGTTGACTTTGTGGAACTTTCTCCCATCTCCCTACTGCATCTTTGGAGCTCAGCCACAGTGATGTTGGGGTTCTTCTTTACCTCTCTCACCAAGGCTCTTCTCCCACGATTGCTCAGTTTGGCTGGACGGCCAGGTCTAGGAAGACTTCTGGTGGTCCCAAACTTCTTCCATTTAATGATTATGGAGGCCACTATGCTCTTAGGAACATTGAGTAATGCAGACATTCTTTTGTACTCTTGGCCAGATCTGTGCCTTGCCACAATTCTGTCTCTGAGCTCCTTGGGCAGTTCCTTTGAGCTCATGATTCTCATTTGGTCTGACATGCACTTTGAGCTGTAAGATCTTGTGTGTACCTTTTCAAATCAAGTCCTATCAGTTTAATTAAACACAGATGGAATCCAATGAAGCAGTAGAACCATCTCAAGCAGGATCACAAGGAAATGAACAGCATGTGACTTAAATAAGAGTAACATAGTAACATAGTAACATAGTTTTTAAGGTTGAAGGAAGACTAAGTCCATCTAGTTCAACCCATAGCCTAACATGTTGATCCAGAGGAAGGCAAAAAAAAAACATGTGGCAAACACTAAGCTCCACATTGGGGAAAAAAATTCCTTTCCGACTCCATACGACAATCAGACTAGTTCCCTGGATCAACGCCCTATCAAGGAATCTAGTACATATAACCTGTAATATTATACTTTTCACGAAAGGCATCCATGCCCTTCTTAAATTTAAATAGTGAATCACTCATTACAATATCATGCGGCAGAGAGTTCCATAGTCTCACTGCTCTTACAGTAAAGAATCCCCATCTGTGATTATGATTAAACCTTCTTTCCTCCAGACGTAGAAGATGCCCCCTTGTCCCCGTCTCTGGCCTCAGAGTAAAAAGTTCAGTAGACAGGTCTTTGTACTGTCCCCTCATATACTTGTACATAGTAATAAGATCACCCCTAAGCCTTCTCTTTTTTCCACAGTAAATAACCCCAAGTGTAATAACCTGTCTTGGTATTGCAGACCCCCCAGTCCTCTAATAACCTTGGTCACTCTTCTCTGCACTCTCTCTAGTTCAGCTATGTCTTTCTTATACACCGGAGACCAGAACTGTACACAGTATTCTAAGTGTGGTCGCACTAATGACTTGTATAGAGGTAAAATTATGTTCTCTTCATGAGCATCTATGCCTCTTGTAATGCATCCCATTATTTTATTTGCCTTTGCAGCAGCTGCCTGACACTGGCCACTAAACGTGAGCTTGTCGTCCACCAATACACCCAGGTCTTTTTCAGTTACAGTTTTGCCCAGTGTTTTACAATTAAGCATATAGTTATACATTTTATTTCTTCTGCCCAAGTGCATTACCTTACATTTATCCCCATTAAAGCTCATTTGCCATTTATCAGCCCAAGCCTCTAGTTTACATAGATCCTCCTGTAAAAATAATAATAAAATTGTCCTCCTCTGTATTGCTTACCTTGCAGAGTTTAGTGTCATCTGCAAATATTGAAATATTACTCTGTATGCCCCCTACAAGGTCATTAATAAATATGTTAAAAAGAAGGGGGCTCAATTCTGACCCCTGTGGTACCCCACTGTTAACTGAGACCCAGTCTGAGTGTGTTCCATTAATAACCACCCTTTGTTTCCTATCACTGAGCCAATTCTTAACCCACATACATATATTTCCCCTATCCCCTGTGTTCTCATTTTATGTATCAACCTTTTGTGTGGAACCGTATCAAAAGCTTTTGAAAAGTCCATATACACAACATCCACTGCATTTCCTTGGTCAAGTCCGGAACTTGCCTCCTCATAAAAACTGATCAGATTAGTTTGACAGGAACGGTCCCTCGTAAACCCATGTTGATATTGGGTTTGTGCAAAGGGTCTGAATACTTATGACCATATGATATTTCAGTTTTTCTTTTTTAATAAATTTGCCAAAATTTCTACATTTCTGTTTTTTTTTCAGTCAAGATGGGGTGCAGTGTGTACTTTAATGAGAAAAAAAAATGAACTTTTTGTTTTTTACCAAATGGCTGCAATGAAACAAAGAGTGAAAAATTTAAAGGGGTCTGAATACTTTCCGTACCCACTGTATGTTCCCCATCATGGGTCCATCCTGGTATATTTGTTCCCCATCCTGGACCCATCATTGTATATATGTTCCCTATCCTGGTATATATGTAGCCCATCCGGGTATATATGTTCACCATCCTGGGCCCATCCTAAGCCCATCCTGGTATATATGTTGCTAATCCTGGTATATCTGTTCCCCATCTTGGTATATATGTTCCCCATCCTGGAATATATGACACCTATTCTGCTGCTGCGTTCAAGTGACGGGCAGTGCATGATGTCACTGACATGCGTCCCCAGTCACGTGCATGCTGATGTCAGCTGCTGGCCTCTCATTGGTCGATAGCGTGTATTGCAGTCCACTATACTCAGATGTGCATCAAGCTGAAACTATGCTTTGGTGGCTGCGGGCCCCCCCACCTGCATGGGCTTGCTCGCGGTTACGATATCTGTTACTGTGCTCGTTATGCCCCTGTCAGAAGGCCTGTATTTGGCATGTTAATAAACAGTCACAGGTATGAATTAGTGATCTTAAAGGGATAGTCCAATATTTAAAGATTGATGCTGTTGCCATATTCTTTGGAAAGGTGACCAGTATCATGCTGTTTTTGGGTCTGACACCTGTCACGCGGCAAGCTCAGCTGTGCGCAGGTCTTGTGGCAGCCAACCATGAAGCAGACCATGGACAAAAGTGTTCTGACTAAACAAACCATGGAGTGGGGGCACCAAAGGCCAAATTTGCACAAGGCATCATTCAGCCTAAGGCCAGCCAAAGGGCAGGGTCTGGTGGTCAATGTTACACGCACGCCGCTAGGTTCAGATAGGGCGAGACGGGTTTCATGAATTCTTTGAAATCTTGGGGGAACCGTTACTCAGGGTGACCATAGACTGCAGCTTCTCTCAGGCACATGATAGATTCAATTGCTGACCAGACTCATCTGGCAAGAGTCTTTTTCAACAGTATAACAGTGGAATTTAATCTGAAGCACGGCCAGTGCAATTCAGGGATATTACAGCAACAATCTTCATTACAGTACAGTATAAGTCTCTTGAGCAACTGGCTCCAGTAACAATACAGTAGTTTCTTCACAAGGCACAGTATTATAGTCTCTTCAGTAGCATAATTCAGCATAGATTAGATCTTTTAGCAGCACACTTCTATGCATACACATCCACAGGCTTTTCCTTCACAAGGACACAATAGTACACAGCATTCTTTATCCTGCATGGAGATGGAGGAGGGAGAGTTGGATGAGGGAGATGATCCCTGTGACACAATTCCTTCCAGTCCTTATATTCCTGCCCGATAATACTCTGCACTGTTAGTTCAGGGAGTTTCTGACCTGTGTTTAGTTTCTCTCCTGATCTGAATCCTGTTCAGTTGCCTTCTTCAGATCCAGATAACACACCACCTTTCTCTTCGGCTTCAGCCAGACTACAATAACAAGTTCCCCACAATCCCCCTGGGGCTTGTCTCCTGTGACTGTGTTAACCTCTCTTGTTGCTGGATGTTTCTGAAGCACAACACTTCTTGTCTCCTGTGCTTGTGTTATTTGTAACATTTGCTGGATGCTTTTGAAGCAACAGCACTACTTCTGCATGTCACATCAAGCTCATTGGAAACAAAATGTACATTCACGCAGAATGAAAACAGGTAAAAAAAATTCAATTGTAAACTTGCTTTTTTTATGCTGTCTAACTATTTAAAGCAATTTAATAACTTGAGAATACCCCTCTAAACTCTGTTATTTAAGTCCTTAATGGGCACTGTTTAAGAGAGCATTTTGCAGCATGATTTAGGAGACAGTATGACTGGGATTGCAAGAGAACCTAGCTAAAACATTTACATACGTAAGTATGTTAACAGAAAGAGGAGCCAAAGAAATTTACCATGCATACTTATTAGCTCAAGATGTGTTCATGATAATCATGGTTATAAGGAGGAAAGTTAGCAAACGATTACAATCAGAAAAGTCTTTACTTGTGATTTCTTGAATTTTGTGCTGATTACATTTATAATACTTTATATCTGTATAAAGGAGCTCTGTATTTTTTGATTTGATAAATTCTGTAACTCTTTCTGTATGCAGCCATCACTAGGTGGAACAAAATCTGTATATCATGGGATTACTCTGTGAAAAATGCCAGTGGCTGCTATTCCAGTGTCATGACAAGTTAAACGCAAAACATTTTCCTATTGGGTACTTCATAGAAGTCTTGAGTCCTGTCTCTAAAGTTGGTACTCCACTGGTTGTGGCTCCATTGCCTGCACTTAAGCATTGCAGAACTACATTACCTGTTTTACTAAAGCAAAGGATTACCTGCATGCCACTGTTTAGTATGATTTATTCATTGGATGCCATAATTGTTTGAGGTTGCCATGTGCTTATACTGTCGTATTTTTCTGTCACTTTATGAGAGTATTATATTTATAGATGTTAAACACTGTTGTGTGTGATTGGAAGCAAATTATTTGGGGCTAAGAAGGACAGGATATTTTGAGATTATAACAGCTCCACTGATATTTATTAACTTACATCTGGAGTTGGAAGTGTTGGTTGTTGGAGGTGGCATTTGGAGAGTTGTTCAGAAGACTGTTGCTTGGTGTTTGTCATCCTTTCCTATTTGGTTTCTCCTTCTTTAACTACTCGGTGTTCCACTCTGTTGTTTATAAGTGTATTTTTGTATGATTTGTATTTTCATTTATCCCTGTCTGTCTTCCCTTGTTTGTCTGGTTAGTGTATTCTTGTATACTTCTACGCCCCACTTCCCTGTGTTTGGGAGGGGACAGTTAAGGGTTGATATAGGAACTCAGCAAAGCACTTGGCCCCGTTGTCTTCACCATCAGAAGTAATCCGGAGAGCAGGGATAGACTAGGGCACCCCCTAGCTTAAGGGATAGAAAAGGAGTCCCTAGCCCTGGGATATCCTGCAACAGTGTCGTGACAAACGTATTCCTAATGCAATTCCATCTATCTATCTCTCTTCAATCCATCATCTTCATACGGCTTCCAAAATTATTGCCTAGAAATATTTGTTATTTATTGTTACTATCTAGTTTTAATCTTAGCAAAATGAAGGACTCAAAATAACAGAATTTATAGAATTGGCAGCATCAAGAAGCCAGTATTGTCACAGGTTTGATTGAGACAGCTGGAGACTGATTGAACTAGAAAGCAAAATTGCATGAACAGTGAAGAATGTGAGAAGTGGGGAAGATATCGGTAAACAACACGGCTTTGATAGACAGTATGCAATAAAAAAAAAAAGACATGATAGTGGATATAGTGGGGGGTTATATTCTTGTTCCTATTGCACTGTAGGGAGGCTTGTAATACAAGATTTCTCGAGGATTGTCAAACTGCCAGGGTTTTACAGCAAAGTACACTGAATAGTACTCTCACAACAACATCAGTACTTATTATAGCTTTACATAATTTTTCTCTAATCCTGATAATTTAATAAGTATACACTTTAGGCTGTGTCTACTCAGCGATACTGTATCTTGCCATGCTGGAAGTAATTACTGTAGGAAAATTAATTTTCATTTTAGAAAAGCAAACCTGTTAATCCTTATAATGTGTACCCTCTGAGATCACAGTAAACACAATAGGATTGACGCGAATTTTGTGGGCACTTAGTATTATGATTTGTTCATTTCTGGCTAATTAGAATGATAATTTCCAAGTAAATTCACAAAATGTTTAAGCACAAATATTATAAGTGTTTATCGTTATTCAAAATTGATTGCGCCTACATCAAAATGTCATTTTACCATCAGCAATATGTATAAATGTGACAAAACGCAGCAACATTGTATTCACAGCTCTGTACTCCAGTTAGGAAATGTTTGCATATGAGCTCTGTTTGTTCTCTGGCAGCATTTGATCATATTTGTGCTGTGATTGCAGCTTATGGTCCATCAGTATTATAATTTTCCCATTTTTACATTGTGATTTTTTAAATAATTTATTTTCAGTTGTATTAGCAGAATTTGGTAGAATTGTGATGTGTCTGTGCACCACTTTATCTCACTGAATAAACTGAAATGGGAGCAATTTGCACATATTGGTTTATATAATATATATTATGGAAATCTGAAAAGGGGTTAAGTCAATGCCAAAACTTAGGGAAAAGAGACAGAGATAGACAGATGTAGCTTATGGGTGTCTAGTCTATTTATCTATCTATCTACCTATCTATCTATCTATCTATCTATCTATCTATCTATCATCTTTTTATATATCTTATGCAGTTTCTGCAGCTAGCACCTGTTCACATTTAGGATGTGCTGGTCAGTTCTTTTTACATATTACTATAGGAGGTTGTAATTGTCTCCTGTCTGACCTTGCAATCCTCCCATTTAACCAGCAGGTGATGTATATTCTATTCTACCAGCCCATTTAAATTGTAGGTGTTTCAGCCCAGAAGTGACATGTTCTGTCCAGAGTTATAGACTTGTAGCCCAAGACTGGCATGTAGGCAGAGTAGTACCCATCAGATGGGAGGTCACCTTGCAGTGGTTGATGGGCACACATGAATTGGCCAATGTATGCACTAAGAACCTCCGTTTTTTGTAAGTAAAGCTCATTGAGTAATAACACAGTTTAAATCAAATTATTTTATTGTCTTTATGTATCTTGGCCATAATGTAGTGCTGCTGCGCTTTCTTTTTATCTATCTATCTATCTATCTATCGACAGTATTTATCTACAGTATCTCTCTAAATAACGAATCTATCTAATTTATTTATCTATCTATCTAACATCTATGTAGTCTCTAACTAATCTATACCTATCTACAAATCATCTATATCCATCTCTATCTAGCTATCTACAGTATCTATCTAATATCTATCTATCTAGTATCTATAGTATCTATCTTATAGATCTAATATCTATAGCATCTATCTAGTGTCTATCTAGTATCTATCTTTCTTATCTATCTTTCTATCTATCTATCTATCTATCTATCTATCTATCTATCTATCTATCTATTTATCTATCTATCTATGCATCTTATCTATTGGTAATATAAAAGCCCCAAAAAAGACAGTAAAGGTATAAAGCAAACACCTACTGGCTATGAAGAAGTTAATCAAGGCACCTGTAGGTTGAGCAGAGGAGCACAGAGTATCTGCCCTATAGAAGAGGACTGGGAATCTATTTTTAACCCAAACCAATAGAGAGGATTTCAGCAGCAATGATTATTTGTGCTGGATAATCACAATGAGCAGTGATGCAGCTCTGAGTCCCAGCACACACGATTCTCCTCTTCTAGCTCCTGGCTGGGAGGTAACTACGCTCAGGATTTTAGGAGATGGCATTAGCCTGACACAACAAGATTCTTGGGTTTCCATCAAGACACATAGAATGGTCATTTGTCCTTCCTCCTCTCATGGATTTTATCAGACATTGCCCTTGGATCTTGGTTGGATTTGTTTTGATGGATACAAGCATATCTTAAAATATGAAGAGGTAGCTACTTTATTGGTTTTATGTACATTGATTGCGGTCATGCTTCAGCTGCACAAACCAAGGGCTGCAAATGACTCTTTCTGGCTGATCGTCTTGTAATTCTGTGTATGTTCCCTGTGCTTTCTTCTTTTACTGACTTTTAAATGCCAAAATTTTTTAGAAATGAGATAAAAGCATTCTAGAGTGGAAGCTGCACCTGTAAATAAACAGAGTGGACATCACCTGGTGTCCACCCCATGGAAAACCTCTCCTTTTACAATGTCACAATCAATGTGTTAAGTGCAGAACTAGATGCTGCCAGCAAGGACTTGAGCCTCCGAGCAGTCACCGGCTTGTTATTGTCCTTGCTCATACTTTCCACTCTTTTGGGGAACACTTTGGTTTGTTTGGCTGTCATCAAGTTCAGACATCTTAGGTCCAAGGTGACCAACTTCTTTGTCATCTCTTTGGCTGTGTCAGATCTATTTGTTGCCCTTCTGGTGATGCCATGGAAAGCAGTGACTGAGGTAGCAGGGTACTGGATCTTTGGAAACTTTTGTGACACATGGATTGCATTTGACATAATGTGCTCTACTGCTTCTATCTTGAACCTGTGCATCATTAGTTTAGACAGATATTGGGCAATTGCAAGTCCTTTCAGGTATGAGAGAAAAATGACTCAGAGGGTGGCTTTCATCATGATTGGTGTAGCATGGACTTTATCAATCTTGATATCATTCATTCCAGTGCAGCTCAGCTGGCATAAATCTCAAGGGATTGTTTCAGAGCTCAATGCTACAAACCAGACAGAGAACTGTGACTCCAGCCTTAATAGGACATATGCCATATCTTCTTCTCTCATTAGCTTCTACATACCTGTGGTTATCATGATTGGGACATATACAAGAATATATCGGATAGCTCAGACTCAGATCAGGAGGATCTCTTCTCTTGAAAAAGCTGTAGAGCATGCTCAAAGTTGTCACTCCGACTGTCCACATGAAAACTCACTAAAGACTTCCTTCAGAAAGGAGACAAAGGTCCTGAAAACTTTGTCCATTATTATGGGGGTGTTTGTGTTTTGCTGGCTGCCATTTTTTGTCCTAAACTGTATGGTACCCTTTTGTCATCTTGGTCTTCCAGGACACAGTGATCCAGAACTTCCCTGTGTTAGTGAGACCACATTCAGCATATTTGTATGGTTTGGATGGGCCAACTCATCTCTCAACCCTGTTATTTATGCATTTAATGCAGATTTTAGAAAAGCGTTTACTACAATACTTGGATGCAACAGATTTTGTTCTAGTACCAACGTTGAAGCCGTCAACTTCAGCAATGAGTTAGTGTCCTACCATCATGACACCACTTTTCAGAAAGACATCCCAGTCACTTTCAATACCTCCCAGCTCCCTAATGTTGTGACTCAAGACCAAGAGAATTTGGAAGGACATTGTTTTGACAAAGTGTCTGTGATATCGAATTCTCATGGAACCAGGAGTCAGAAAACCTTGTTGTTACCTGTTAGTGTTCAATTTGAATGTGAAGCAGAAATATCATTAGACACCATCACCCCATTTACTTCTGCAGGACCCCTAGAATGTCATCCACATACTGTGACTGATGAAGACAGTCAATTTACTACAAAACTATACTAGATACGTAGATATGTAACACTAATTATCTCTAACCAACCATCACCATCGCAGGTGGTTTCTATATAGAAATCATCAGATCAATAACCCAATTGATTTATATATCAAACATGGTGAGTACTGTCATTTAGCAAAAGGGAAGGCATACCCCTAGACAATGCTGTCCTTTTTTGCTTGGTCAACATCATCTGTGTTGGTAAATCTCAGGGACTATTCTTAGTATTCTGTCATTTTGTTCTCTACTGCAGTAATTTACATTTTAGTAACTACAAAGAGGACAGCATTTGATAAGATATGGGTATTCCTCACTTCAGTGTTCTCAACAATGTTGACCTTAGTTGGCAATATACGGAACAATTTTCTTATGAGCATGCTTTTACACTCGCCACTTTTTTGCTGAAGCTTTTTATGCAGTTTTTGAAGTCACTGTCAGGAGTGGATTTTAAAGTAAGTAAAATGATAGCGGAAAGACTCTCCCTCTTTTTTGATCCACTCCTAGTTTTGGCATCAGAATGGTACAAGTGAAATACAAAATTGCAGTAACTGTATAACTAAAATAAAAAATGGAAAAACTAGAGAGAAAAGAAGTGCAAAATAGGTTCTTCTCTGGTGGCAAAATTGTATAGAATGTTAAGAAATCTGCTCACTTGATGGGGTTGTGACAGTCACAACTGCTGTATAAAGCATGTGAAGGCTACTGCAAGATCACCAAAGGGGTTTGATGCAATAGAAAGAGGAATCTGTTGATTCAAAATCCATGCTGCCAAGTATCAAAAGTATCAAAAGTATGATCATAGACAGAGATATAGCATAATTGCGGTTTATTGCGTCAACTCGTTTTAAGGTTTACAAACATCTTCATCAGGACAAATCCACTGTGGTTTGTCCTGATGGAGAGGTATAAATCTAAAATGGCACAAATCAAGCAGACATCTGTTGAAAACGTCTACCAATCTGTTGGTAAATCATTTTATCAAGATAATCAATTTTCAAACATCAACACCAATTTTGACTAAACAGTTGTTTATAGAATCTAGTCTATATCTGATGTAAAAAAGTGTCCTGTCTCAGCTGCTAACCAGTACTTCTCTTCATTAAAGACATTTAGAAATGCAGAGTTTTTTTGTCTTTTTCTTCCATAGCAATGCATGTACAGATTATAATATTTCTATCCCCATAACCAATTTTAACTATTGAAGTTTCGCTGTAGTCTAGAGGAGCACATTCAGCTTTATACAACTCGTGTTAAAATTAGAAAACTCCTACCCAAAAAGTCAGTGTGTTTCCCCAAGTTTATGCTATGATAGTGTTTGATGATAAATGAAAATTCTAAATACGTTGAAAATTTTTTATTTCCTAAATCAATAGTATAAGTGAAAATAAGACACTTGGTAATATATGTTATCAGAGAAATCTGCTCCTTTCTCTTCCTGGACTGATCAATAATTTACAAAATTCTCAATTCACGGGTAAAATCTGTATTCAGTGAAGAAAGATTATTATTGACATAGGAGATGACAGCTGCTACTGGTAAGATTCTATATAGTCTGAAGGGAGAGGAAAAGGAAGAGGGTAAGGAGGAACGAGGGAGGAGCTCTGCCTCTAGCTCCTCACTCCTCCTCCCTCTACATAGAATCTTATCAGCACCAACTGTAATCTCCTATCTCAGTAATGTAACAATGTCTTCACTGAACTCAGATTTTACCCGTGAATTGAGAATTTTGAGACTGAATGATCCGTCCACTGTTTAATCAGGAGGAGAAAGGAGTAGATTTCTCTAATAGATTATAATACAAATTTACTTGAACTAATAAAATAGAAATTTAAAGAACGCTTACTCTGTCAGATGGGATGTCATGAAATGTGCTAAATTCAATTTATCGGAGATGTGTGTCATTTTTTTCCCCAAAAAATATTTGTATATATGTACTCTACTCACAAAGTGTTTAACATCCCTAAATAGTTACACGCTTCAAACATGCAAAATCACATTATCGCTTGTCTAGCCTCCACATGAGGTATGGCTTTCCAGCTGTTATGTAGTTTTTTTTTATTTCAAATCTGTAGAGCTGCAGGTTTCTTACTTTGGCTCTAAGCGTTGCCAAATGTTTTACATTTATCAAATCTGCATGGCTTTTGCTTAAAATAAATGTATATATACTAAAGCTATGAGATGCCAAACATGTCTGGAAAGTTTTATTGTGTGATTGATTCCTATTTAGATAATGCTAGCGCAATCTTGGTAACTTGGTCCTAATGATGAATCTAGCCACCTGTACCTATACTGTGCTCAGTTATCTGAGCAAAATCATTTAGAACCACCTGAAATATTTTTACTCCTTTCTGTTGGAAAATGGTGATCTGTGCAGTACTGAAGGTCACCCAGAAATTAGAACATCACTGATTGTGAATATCTCCTGCTTTATCAAAAGTACAATGGTAAACAGCTGCCTCATAAATCTTGTACAAGCATACATTACTGTCAATCGCTGATCTGAAGAAACCACAGTAGACCATGTAGATGTCAAATATACAGTGGTTGCAACTATAGAAAATAACTGCATCATTACACAGGTGCTGGGATATAACATTCGTTCACATTTCATGTCAGCACAATGTGCTGCTTACAGGGAATTTCCATTCATACAATGTAAACATTCATCTCATGCACTGGAGAGATTATCCACCATCACCCCATATTATTACTTTTGTCTGTTTCCACCTTGAAAAAAAATCCTTTCTCTTCATTCTGCAAGGTGTAAATGGTTCATGGCACCAGGAGTGGCTGCATGTTGGTGTGATAGGTCAACTAGTTATCTATGTAAAGCTATAAATGGATAAATAGTCACTGTACTTTCAGACAAATTTATCTCATTTGATCTGACCCTAAATTCAAAATTATTATGCAAATTGGATTTAAATGTCATAAAGATGTAATTTTTCGCTTTTCAAATAAACTCACGGATGGTATGGTGTCTCAGGGCTCTTTGGATCACTGAAATCAATTTCAAACACCTGTGATAATTAGTTTGCCTGGTGAGTGCAATTAAAGAAAAATACTTAAGAGGGACGCTCCACATTAATAGCAGGCCACAGGTTTCAAGCAATATGGGGGAAAAAAAGGCTCTCTCTGCTGCTGAAAAGCATCAAAATGTTCAATGCCTTGGACAAAGTATGAAAACATTAGATATTTCGCAAAAACTTAATTGTGACCATTGTACTGTGAAGAGATTTGTGACTGATACAGAGCACAGATGGGTTGGTGCAGATAAAGGCTTATTGAGGAAGGTTTCTGACAAATTCATCAGATTTAGAGAGCAGCTGCTAAAATACCATTACAAAGTAGCAAACAGGTATTTGAAGCTACTGGTGCCTCTGGAGTCCTGTGAACCTCAAGGTGTAGGATCCTCTAGAGCAGGCCTGGGCAAAGTGTGGCCCGCGGGCCACATCTGGCCCTGTGGCTGTCCCCATCCAGCCCGTGGACCGAGACAGCCGTGGGCTGAAAACTGTGGCCCACTGGCTGCACCGCACGCTCCCTCTCCTATCCATCGCCGCCCACTGTCACCGCTATCTACATCCTCAGGGTGCAGACAGCAGTGATTGCATTGGTGGAAGATGGCATCGCTGCCCCTTCTTCCACCAATCAGCGAGGGAAACAGCTGACAAGTGGCAGCTCCTCTGAGCTGCGCACCGGAGACAGGAGCAGAGGCACAGCGCCGGGGCAACGGGAACGGGAGCGAGGTGAGTGTGGTGTTTTTTTTTCATGGCTATGAGGGTCAGTTGTTTGACATGGGAGGCTATGGGGGTCAGTTACAGGACATGGGGAGGCTATGGAGGTCAGTTGCTGGACATGGGGAGGCTATGGGGGTCAGTTGCAGTACATAGGGAGGCTATGGGGGTCAGTTGCTGGACATGGGGAGGCTATGGGGGTCAGTTGAAGGACATGGGGAGGCTATGGGGGTCAGTTGCAGAACATGGGGAGGCTATGGGGGTCAGTGGCTGGACATGGGAAGGCTTATGGGGGTCAGTTGCTGGACATGGGGAGGCTATGGGGGTCAGTTGAAGGACATGGGGAGGCTATGGGGGTCAGTTGCTGGACATGTGGAATCTATGGGGGTCAGTTGCTGGACTTGGGGAGACTATGGGGGTCTGTTGCAGGACATGTGGAGGCTGTGGAAGTAAGTTTCTGGACATGGGGAGGCTTTGGAGGTCTGTTGCTGGACATGGTGAGGCTATGGGGTCAGTTGCTAGACAGGGGGAGGTTATGGGGGTGAGTTGCTGGACATGGGGAGGCTATGGGAGGAAATTTTCTGGACATGGGGAGGTTATGGGGGTCAGTTGCAGGACATGGGAGACTATGGGGGTCAGTTGCAGGACATGGGAGGCTATGGGGGTCAGTTGCAGGACATGGGGAGGCTATGGGGGGCAGTTGCAGGACATGGGAGGCTATGGAGGTCAGTTGCAGGACATGGGAGGCTATGTGGGTCAGTTGCAGGACATGGGAGGCTATGGGGGTCAGTTGCAGGACATGGGGAGGCTATGGGGGTCAGTTGCTGGATATGAGGAGGCGATGGGGTCAGTTGCAGGACATGGGAGGCTATGGGGGGAAAGTTGCAGAACATGGGAAGGCTATGGGGGTCAGTTGCAGGACATGGGAGGCTATGTGGGTCAGTTGCAGGACATGGGAGGCTATGGGGGTCAGTTGCTGGACATGGGGAGGCGATGGGGTCAGTTGCTGGACATGGGGAGGCGATGGGGTCAGTTGCTGGACATGGGTAGGCTATGGGGGTCAGTTGCTGGACATGGGGAGGCTGTGGAGGTCATTTTATGGACATGGGGGGTGGGTATGGGGGTCTCCTGGTGGACATGGGAGGCTATGGGGTCAGTTGCTGGACATGGGGAGGTTATAGGGGTCTCCTGCTGGACATGGGGAGGCTATAGGGGTCTCATGCTGGACATGGGGAGGCTATGGGGGTCTCCTGCTGGACATGGGGAGGCTGTGTGGAGGCTCTTACGGTATATAGGGGGCTGTGTTTGTGCTCAAACGGTATATAGGGGGATGTCTGCATACTTAATTCTGCTCAATATTAAGTGATACAATTAATATTAATATAAAGTAATTATAATTCATATGTTAATATTAATATTGAGCAGAGTTAATTGCAGCCTATTGATTCGGCCCTCCACAACAGTCACGGTCTATGTGGCCCCTCTGGAAGATGAATTGCCCACTCCTGCTCTAGAGGCTTGCAGTTGTGGATAAACCTACTATTTGGCCACTCCTAAACATTGCTCACGCTGAATGCACTTGGGCAAATCATCAAGAGCCGCTGCTTCCAGCTCCCTGTGAGATTGCTGACCAATGACATCCCAAAAGTACCGACAGGAGACAAGTCCGGAGATGCTTCAGGCTATGGTAGCACATTTAGGCCGTGTAGGCTGACAACAGAAGAATGAGGAACATGTGACCTGGTGTTGTGTAGAAATATGGCTCCTAGGACTCTTTAGAGAAATAGCTGTACCACTGGCCCCATGTAATGCTGAAATATTAGTGTACCTGGAATGAATTCTAGGTAGTAGAACCAGTGTGATTTTCCCTCTTGAAGGCTTCTTGATGGTTTTACCCACATTGTCTCACCAAATTGAAATAAAAACATGTAGTGATCCATTCTGTACTGCTAGTGAAATGAGATGCCACATACCAAGCCTAAGTCATCAAACTGTGTCTACAAAAACCATCAGAAGGAGTTTGCATGACATTGGACTATGAGTCAGATGTCCAACTACATGTCATATATTGACCTCATGCCAATGTTCTCACAGGATAGCAAGGTGCAGATCAAGACGGCAATGCAGAGTTGAATGGAGGTATATCCTCTTGAGCTATGAGTTCCGCTTTTGTCCAGGATGCAATCATATCCAGAGATTGGTGTGGAGACTACATGGACAATGGAGCGAAGACCTCTCCATGAGGAAATGTGAAAGTGTTCCAGGATCCCTTTTTCAACACTACAACGCCAGGCCAAATGTTGCTCATGCTACTGTGAGCAGTCTGTGTGGCCAAAACGTGCTACCATGGCAGGCAGTATCTCCGGACTTCTTTCCTATTGTGCACATCTGGGATGTCATTGGTCAGCAATTGCAAAGGGAGCTGCTAGCAGTGGATCTTGATGATTTGCATTCCCAAGTGCATTCAATGTGGCAGAACTTTCCTCAGACAACCATTAATAACCTCATTGATAGCATGTCAAGTGTGTGTATTTCTTTGTGTGGTGCTCATTCTTGATGATGAATTTAAATTTTTTCATCACTTGCATATCATTAACATCCTGTGGTATATGGTCCTGTGATCATATCCATCCTGTAGTACTGCAATTTCATTGTTATGAAAATATTTTTTTATTGGAAAGATTTTTTTTTTGCAGGCCTGTTTTTTTTTCACCAAGAAAAGTAGAATAAATACATCCACAACCATTAGCAATTGGTTTAAGCACTTTCTTGTAAATGGCTTAAAAATAAATGTGTAAAGCTAAACAGTTTCAAATTAACATGCAAAGTAAATATTAGTGGTTTTCTATTCCCAATGTGAGGTACGAACGCCCTCCGTGATTCCAGTTATTATGTGGTTTTCTAACAGCCACAGGTTTTCTACCTGATTTCTATGTGTTACACAAAATAACAATCAGAAATGTATTCATAATATTGAATTTTTAATTATAAAAAAGTGATTTAACCCCTTTACTCCCGAAGGCTGTTTGCACGTTAATAACCAGGCCAATTTTTACAATTCTGACCAGTGTCACTTTATGAGGTAATAACTCTGGAACGCTTCAATGGATCCCACTGATTCTGAGACTGATTTTTTGTGACATATTGTACTTCATGACAGTGGATGTGACTTGTGTTACTTTGTGAAAAAATCGGAAATTTGGCGAAACTTTTGAAAATTTTGCAATTGTTAAACTTTGAATTTTCATGCCCTTAAATCATAGAGATATGTCACACAAAATAGTTAATAAATAAAATTTCCCACATGTCTACTGTACATCAACACAACACTGTGGAATTTTTGAAATGTGGATGAAACAATGAACATTTAACTTTTTTTCACAAAAATGTTACTTTAGACCCAATTTTTTTATTTTTGCAAGGGTAACAGGAAAAAATGGAACACAAAATTTGTTGTGCAGTTTCTCCTGAGCACGACGATATCCCATATGTGGGGGAAAACTACTGTTTGGATGCATGGCAGGGCTCAGAAGGGAAGGAGCGCCATTGAACCTGCAGGTGCTTCACAGAAGTTTATAACATTGAGTCGTAAAAATAAAATTTTCAAATTTTTCAGACAAATATGTTTTTCAGCCCTCAATTTTGTGTTTTAATAAGGGTATCAAGAGAAATTTCACTATACCATTTGTTGTGCAATTTCTCCTGAGTAAGCCGATACTCCATATGTGGGGGAACACCACTATTTGGGCGCACGGCAGGGCTCGGAAGGGAAGGAGCGCCATTAGACTTTTTGAATGTAAAATTTGCTTGAATAATTTGCGGACGCCATGTTGCATTTGGGGAGCCCCTAATGTGCCTAAACAGTGGAAACCCCCTATAATTGACACCATTTTGAAAACTAGACCCCTCAGGGAAGTTATCTAGATGTGTGGTGAGAATTTTGAACCCCCAGGTGCTTCACTGAAGTTTATAACATTAAGCCATAAAAATAAAATGTTCACATTTTTCCCACAAAAATGTTTTTCAGCCCCCAATTTTGCATTTTCATAAGGGTAACAGGAGAAATTGCACCATATAATTTGTTGTGCAATTTCTCCTGAGTAAGACAATACCCAATATGTGGGGCAAAACCAGAGTAAGCCGATACTCCATATGTGGGGGAACACCACTATTTGGGCGCGCGCAGGGCTCGGAAGGGAAGGAGCGCCATTTGACTTTCTGAATGTAAAATTTGCTTGAATAATTAGCGGACACCATGTCGCATTTGAGGAGCCCCTGATGCGTCTAAGCAGTGGAAAACCCCCACAAGTGACACCATTTTGGAAACTAGACCCCTCAGGGAACTTATCTAGATGTGTGGTGAGCTATGGGCTGGTATTATTAAAGATGAGCTAGTTGGACCCATTTGAGTTGAAGATGGACTCAAAATCAACTCTCAAATCTACTGCCAGTTGTCAGAAGACACTTTCTTCAAGCAGTGGTACAGGAAAAGTCTGTATCTTTCACAAAAAACAGGATTTTTATGCAGGGCAATGTTCCATCGCAGCATTGAAATCTCCACTGCTTGGCTACCAGTAAAGGCCATAAAGATGAAAGAATAATGACATGGACCCTTTCTGACCTGACCTAAACCATATGGAGAACTTGTGGGCCCATCTTAAATGGGAGATTTACAGTGAAGGAAAGCAGTGCACCTCTCTGAGCAGTGTCTGGGAGGCCGTGGTGTTTGGTGGTGTCCAAAAAGTTGGTCGTCAACAGATTATGAAACTGACAGACTCCATGTATAGATAGAAGGCTTATCACTGTTATTGAAAAGAAGGGTGGCTATATTGATCACTGTTCTTTTTTTTTAAATGTCAGAAATGTATTTTTCTACATTTTGACTTGTTTGGTTATTATTCTCACATTAACAGATGAAAATAAACAATTGAGGTTTGAACATGTATGTTTTTCATTTAGTTGATTAATAATTCTGCACACAGATATTCTCCTTAGAAAGACAAAACCTCACTTTTACTTTCTTAAATATTTAGGTTTCAGGTTAATTAATATTATTCATTAACTGACAGCACTGTAGTTGTTCAATAATAAAATGAATCATTACAAATACTAATTTCTAATAATTGTGCACACAGTATACAGTAGTTAGTTGTGGAACAATAGGCAGATAAGTGAAGGAAAGTATTAATGAGATTGTAAAGGAATATGAATAAAAATCCCTGATTGTATTTGGATTATATAATCTTCCTTTTATGCTAAAAATTTGAACCACAACTGAATGGATTAAGTACTGGAATTATTCAGATTTTCAATTCTTTTCTTGTCTGATTAAAATCAAATCTGGCTCTAATACTCCTCTTTTATATACACAATATACTTTTTTTTAGAAGAGAGGTGATACTGACTATGTGGTGTAAAACATACTCAGTGCACTTTTAATTCATTGTCCCTTATGTCACACACAGGATATTATTACTGTATGGGGGCCAGAGTGGGGATAGTATGACTGTATGAGGGCGACAATGGGAGATATTTCTACTGTTACGGGGTCACAAAGGCGGAAATCACTATTGTACTGTTCTGTGCAGGCAGGATAATACTTTCTTCGGGCCAGTGAGCGCACCCCAATTGGAACTCCGGCTGTGTATGAGCACCTTACCTTTAATATGCTCTACCACTGCCTGTCATCACAGACATCACTTGTAAGAATGTTATTATGTTATTGTTGAAAATGCCCACCGTAGAGGAGCATTCGGATTCGGGTTGCGGCCCCATTAGTAAGCTGCTGTGTCGGTATGAATCTTTGAATATTATATTACTTAAAGAAGTTGTCCACTACTTGGACAATCCCTTCTCATACCCCACGCTTGGCCCCTATAAAATAAAAAAGCTTATACTCACCTCCCGTCCCTGCTCTGTTCCAGCAGTGCCGGTACTCGCGGTCCCGGGGCTGCTGTGCGTTTTTGCAGCATGTGAGCCCGGCACCCAATCAAGTTGTTGTGACATGTGAGCCCGGAGCCCTAATATTAGATTATTAAATGAAGTGCTGTTTATGTTGAGATTACTATCTGGAGAAGAACTAACATCATGTGATGATGACGTATGCTTATTTATTGCATATCATGGTTATTATCTTACTACAGCCTCCCCCCACACACAATAACCTTGATGTGCAGTAAATACTCATACATTACAGTCTCTTTGCTAGGCTAGGCTAGTCTACACTAGCCGACTTGCAGTGTTAAACAGTCACCTATTGGCTACGTGGAGTATTTAATAGCCTGTTTAGAATGACCCGATTTAATATGCGCATGAAACAATCAATAATAGATCAGTAATAGATTGTTCTATGCACACATTGTCATTGTTCTAAACAGCACATGCCCTGTTTACAAAGGACAATGTGCTGCCGAGAATCATAATTTTTAAGCAAGCCTTAAAATTATTTTGCTTAAAAATTATGATTCTCGGGCCAAAATACCCGTCAAGAGGTGCCGAAGTCTCATTGACAGTTACAGGAATTGTTTGATTGCAGTGATTGCCTCAAAAGGGTACCATGATTTCTGTCCAAGCCTATTTCATGAATTAAATTTTTTTTTAAATTCTGTGGAAGCAGGGTTGAAAAGCAATGACTGACTTTCATTTGTTCATTTTCAAAGATTTTTAGTTTATTATTACTTTTATCAGATTCAAGTTATTTCTGTGACCATTGTGGGTTTTTCTTTCATTAAATGAGGGGTACCAACAATTTTGACCACGCAATAATGATGAGTGAACGTGCTCACCACTACTCGGTACTCGCCCGAGCATCACCCTACTCATCATGCTTGGTACTCGGTGAGTATTTCTGGGTTGTTCAGGCGGGAGCTCGGGTCCCCGCCTTGCATGTTTGGCACTCTTTAGAGAGCCAATGAACTTACAGGGATTGCTTGCCACTCACTTTAATGCCGTAGCTATGTTGGTTGTGGCATTACAGTGATACGCTGGCCACAGAGCGTCATCGGGTCTATTTAAGACCCGGTGACGCTAGGCTCGTCACAATATACCCCGGAAACAGGAAGAGTAGGGAGAGCTGCTTCTGAGTGAGGGAGAAATTTGCTTGTTTATTAGTTAGTGTAGGTGTGGCACCCCAGGGGTCTGGTTACCACAGTAATAGCAATATTACGTCTGAGAGCAGGTGGGAGGTCTCCTGGTCAGGAACCCTAAGCATGCAACACTTCCTGCCCAGTCCTGGGAGGGGAAGAACTTCCCCTATATAAACTGGGGCTGAGGCGGGGTTAGAGGAGAAGAAGAGGAGTCCCAGACAGAGACACAGTCTGGTCTGGAGTGGAGCAGATACAGGGAGAGCAAGATCAGGAGCTATGTGGGAGCAGTGATAAAAGGGGTCAGAGACTGGAAGCTATAGAGCTCGTCCTGACTGAAGAGATCTCACCGGACACGGAGTCCGAGGCAGTGGGGACTGATCCATACCCAGCAGCAGAAACCGACCGGCAGGGGATTTCAGGTCCTCTGGCCAAGAAACCCGAAGGCACGGTCACACGCAAGGGACCAGCACCGCCGTTGTGGAGCGGAGGCTACCAGAAGGCCCCGAGTCACCGGCCATACGGGTGAGCACCACACGGTACACTCAGGGACGTGGGCTACTTTTACCCGCTTCTAGCAAGGTAGCCAGGGAGAGTACAATAAGTTGGGGAGGCCTACAACTCCGCCTGGCCGGGGGAGATCCTATCTGCTCACGGACTGACCAGGCCCCGATCGCTAGCCAGTACTCCCGGGAGGGTCTACCTTTGCCACCAGTAAAGACCCTGAACTACACCGCACCGTCTCTGAGTGGTTCCTGGTGCCTGCGTGCAATTCTGCTATCCCCATCATCCACATCCGCTGCCCTGAAGCCATACCCCTCCCGTTGGGGGTTATACTATCCACGCTGCACAACTGTACCACCGGCCTCAGCGGTCTGCCCTGCAGCGGCGGCTTCATAACTGCATTCAACGGGTGGCGTAGTCGAACACTATAACATCTTCTACTAAATTCTGCCACTTGGTTTGACACCCTGGGCACGGACCGGATCGTCGCCACGAGGACTACTACCCCTATCAGATCCGGCTCCGGGTAGTCCCCGCGTGCGCAACGCTACACAACAGAGGCCCAGGGGGCGCGTCATAGGTATTCCACAACATATCTATATATCCATCTGAACTAACAGTCCTACAGAGGACTAATCCAGCTGCATATATTCAGTGGTGATAGCAGGAGTTAGGCAGGCGGGCAGGGTTTGTGGCAGTCCTCCTTGTTACAGATATTTGTAGACATAATCCCAGATATCAGGGGCCAGGGCTAATTTTTTTTTATCTTAATCCTGATTATTTGCTTAAAAGCAAGGCAGGCAGGCAGGGTTTATGGCAATGTATGCAGCACAAGAGGGTCCATTGCATGTTCTGTCTGATCCTGCTGTTACAGATATTTGTAGATATAGCCCCAGATATCAGGGGCCAGAGCTATTTTTTTTTATCTTAATCCTGATTATTTGCTTAAAAAACAATCCAGAGTACACAATTTTTTCTGCTCCATTTGCTTGTTAGCACTGCAAAATACAGCCAGATCTTTTCCATATTACAGCGATAAAAATCCAGAAATTTGTTGTGAACGTGGAAAAGATTGGCCTCCATTAACAGTTTGTAACAGTGTGTCAGTGAAGCTATTCACACGTAGTCACTGTGAAGAATAGTAACCTACAAGCCCGCTATTAAAAACCGTGGTTGTCCGTCAGACGTATCACATATAGCTGTGGTCCAAATCCAGCCATTTCTGTCCTCAATTTACAGTTTGTAGCAGTGTGTCAGTGAAACTATTCACACGTGGTCACTGTGAAGAATAGTAAACTACAAGCCCGCCATTTAAAACCGTGGTTGTCTGTCAGGTGTGTCACGTATAACTGCTGTCCAAATCCAGACATTCTGTCCTCCATTTACAGTTTGTAGCAGTGTGTCAATGAAGCTATTCACATGTGGTCGCTGTGAAGAATAGTAAACTACAAGCCAGCCATTTAAAAACGTGGTTGCCCGTCAGATGTATCACATATAACTGCAGTACAAATCCATCCACTTGTAGTGAACGTGGAAAATATTATTTTTCATTTATAATGGGCAAGGCGCGTGACAAGGGACGGGTAAGTGGACATGATGCTGATGGTGCATGTAGAGGCCGAGGCCAAGGGTAAGCTGAAATTGTGCCACAACAAACATCCACATCTTATCGCTCGATCTTCCTGTCCCAATTGCTAGGGGTCCGCGGCACACCACTATTGAACCCAGAGCAGTGTCAAAAGGTTATTGGACAACTGATCCCACACTTGGACACTCCGAAGAGCTGTTCACTTTTCCATTTATAGATTCGGGCCTCTCGCCAGGCCAGCTTCAAGCGGGGCAAGAGGAGAATGCGTGTAGCGATGCCCAAATATTTGAGCAGCCACGGTCACATGAAGGCAACAGTGGGAAAGTGCAATTACTGTCGCAAGACGTGGATGATGATGATGAGACACAATTGCCAGAAAGTCAGGAGGAGGATGAGGGTGCGGAAGTGGAAGACGAGGTGGTGGACAATATAGTCACTGACCCAACCTGGCAGGGGGACAGGCAGAGCAAGGACAGCAGCACACAGGGGGAAAGAGGCATAGCATCACAACAGACAGGAAGAAGCAGTGTGGTGGTCACAGACACAAGGCGGGCAACTGTTCCCCAGTACACCAACACGATGGAAGATACTAGTACAAATGTTAGGTCTTACTGAGTCTCGTTGTTTTTTAAAGACTCTGCAGATGCCCCCAAAAAGGCCATTTGCACCATCTGCCAGGCCAGCATCAGCAGGTGTAGCAAAACTACCAGCCTGACCACCACCAGCATGATCAGGCACATGACAGAAAAGCACCCGACTAGGTGGGCCGAACACCAAGGTCCAGAAACAGTGTCTGCGGGTGACACCACTCATTCTTTCGCTGTTGTGCGTGCACGCCAATCCTCTGTCCATGGCGCATGCGAAGATGCCTCCCGCCCTGCACCTGTCGTTGCACACTCTCAACTAGCACCATCAGCAAGCATGTCCACGTCCTTGTCCCAGCGCAGCGTTCAGTTATCCCTACCCCAGTCCTTGGAACACAAGCGCAAATATACAGCCCACAGGCCACACTACTAAATTCACACATTTCGCGAAAGCTTGCGCTCGAAATGTTGCCTTTTAGGCTTATGGAGACTGAAGGTTTTCGCAACCTGATGGCAGCGGCCATCCCTCGGTACTCCGCCCCCAACCGCCACTATTTCTACCGGTGTGCCGTCCCTGCATTACATGAGCACGTGTCTCACAACATTAGCAGTGCCCTCAAGAATGCAGTTACTGGGAAAGTCCACCTAATCACGGACACGTGAACAAGTGCTTGTGGGCAGGGACAGTACATCTTGCTGATGGCACACTGGGTTAATATAGTGGAAGCCGGGACCCAGTCGGACCTTGGGATGGAACACTTACTACCGACGATGAGGATTGCGGGGTCCCTGGGCCAATCAGGGTTGCCCCCACATTCTACAACTCCTGCACCTCCTCCTCCTCTTCTGCCTCCATCTCTGAAATGACCACATCAATCACAAGCTAGAAGCACTGCAGCACTGCCTCGGCCAAGCGACAACAGGCTGTGCTGAAGCTAATATGCTTAGGTGACAAACTGCACACTGCTGAAAAGTTGTGGACAACTCTGAAATAGCAGGAAGATCTGTGGCTGACACTGCTGAACCTACAGCCAGGCATGGTTGTGTGTGTCAATGGCGGGAACTTGGTGACGGCTCTGAAGCGAGGTAATCCCACACACGTACCATGCTTGGCCCATGTGTTTAACCTCATGGTTCAGCGGTTTCTCAAAACCTACCCAGATCTGCCGGATCTGCTTGTCAAAGTACGCCGCGTGTGTGCCCATTTTAGAAAGTTAGTTACAGCTTCTGCTGCCCTTGCCGTGTTTCAGCAGCATTTGCTGCTTCCATCTCACCGACTGGTGTGCGATGTCCCCACGCATTGGAACTCTACATTGCAGATGTTGGGAAGAATTTGTGAGCAGAAGAGGGCAGTTGTGGACTACCAGCAACAACACGGCCGTCAGTATTCAGGTTAGCCTCCACACATAAGACCTCAGGAGTGGGCATGGATGTCAGACATCTGTACCATCCGATGGTACATCCATAATTAGCGTCACCATCAAGCTTCTCTGTCTTCTGAAACGCTTACTGCTCACAATTAAAGAGGAGGCATTGTCTTCTGAAACGCTTGCTGCTCACAATTAAAGAGGAGGCATTGTAGGTGGAGCAAGATGAGATGAAGCAATGAACCATACAGGGTGATTCCATACAGTCCAGCCTCATCTCATCCGAACGTAGAATGGGTGACTATGAGGAAGAAGAGGAGGAGGAGGAAGAACAGGAGCAAGTTTCCTGTGCTATAGACGGTACTACCTGCACAACTGTCATACCGTCTATCCAGCATGGATGGCCTGAGGAGAGGGAGGAGGAGGAAGAGGATGAGGAGGAGAGCATAGTCAGTCATCCTATTAGTGAGGACATGGAAGTCTTGCCTGTTAGCAGTCTGGAACACATGGCTGAGTTTATGCTACGCTGCCTTCCCTGTGACCCTCGTGTTGTCCAAATTTTGGGTGACAGTCATTACTGGTTGGTGACACTTTTAGACCCACGCTACAAGGAGAACTTTCTATCTCTTATTTCCGTGGCGGACAAGTCTGCTAAAATGGGGCAGTACCAGAAGGCCCTTGTTGTGGAATTAATTAAAAAATTCCCATCTGAAAACGCTAGCTGCAGAGGTCACAGTTTGTTGGACAACCAAGGAGTACAGGCGAGAAAGACACAAATCCAATCCAGCAGAGGCAGGGGAACACAGTTCTGGGACAGTTTTCTCAGACCCTACCATTGCACAGACTCTGATGCAGGGGTTGTCTCACAAGGAGGGAAAAGTTTGGGAAGATGCTGAAGGAGTACCTTTCCGACCATACAAACGTCCTCCATGATTCCTCTGTGCCTTATAATTATTGGGTATCCAAGCTGGACACGTGGCCTGAACTGTCTCTCTACGCCTTGGAGGTCCTGGCCTGCCCTGCCGCTATCGTTTTGTCAGAGCTGGTTTTTAGTGCCGCCAGAGGAATTATAACTGATAGGCGCATCCGCCTGTCAACTGAAAATGCTGACAGGCTGACTCTTATAAAAATGAACAAGTGCTGGATTGGGCCAGACTTCTCAACACCATCGAATATTAGCAGCATAACATAAACTCAAATACATTGTCTTTTTTTTGGGAGGTCTAACTCTATTCCCATGCACCTCTATCTTCACACCCAGACATGGGTATACGCTTCCTGATTTTGTCTATTTGCTGTTGTCCTCTTCCTTCTCCTCATCCTCCACCACCATATCTACCATATCACCATATCTACATCTCTTGCAAGGGGCATTGGAGTGCCTCCAAATTTTTGGCAGTCGTTGCATTCACTGCATAGGCAAGCAGTATGGGAGACCCACTTCCTAATAATGGGAATATTTTTTTCATGAGGGCTTCCTCTACGTCTCTTCTAAGGGACAATGGAGTGCGTCCAAATTTTTGGTAGCCATTGCAGTCACTGCATACCCTATAACTGTATAGCAGAACGGCTCCTTTCTAATGGGAACATGTCGTTACTGAGGCTCACCTCTATGTGTCTTTAAATTGGCATTGGGGTTTTTCCTAAATTTTGGCAGTCGTTGTACTCACTGCATACCCTATAACTGTATAGCAGACCCGCTCCTTTCTAGGAACATGTCGTTACTGAGGCCCACCTCTGTGTCTGTAAATTGGTATTGGGCTTTTTCCTAAATTTTGGCAGCCGTTGTACTCACTGCATACCCTATAACTGTATAGCAGAACCGCTCCTTTCTAAGAACATGTCGTTACTGAGGCCTACCTCTGTGTCTTTAAATTGGTATTGGAGTTTTTCCCAAATTTTGGCAGCCATTGTACTCACTGCATACCCTATAACTGTATAGCAGAACCGCTCCTGTCTAGGAACATGTCGTTACTGAGGCCCACCTCTATTTGTTTTTAAATTGGTATTGGGGTTTTTAATAAATTTTGGCAGCCGTTGTACTCACCGCATACCCTATAACTGTATAGCAGAACCGCTCCTTTCTAAGAACATGTCATTACTGAGGCCCACCTCTGTGTCTTTAAATTGGTATTGGGATTTTCCCCAAATTTGGGCAGCCACTGTACTCACTACATACACTATAACTGTATAGTTGAACCGCTCCTTTCTAGGAACATGTCGTTACTGAGACCCACCTCTATGTGTCTTTAAATTGGTATTGGGGTTTTTCCTCAAATTTGGGCAACCATTGTACTCACTGCATACCCTATAACTGTATAGTTGAACTGCTCATTTCTAGGAACATGTCGTTACTGAGGCCCACCTTTCTGTCTTTAAATTGGTATTGGTTGGGTGCGCATGCACCATGTATGGCATAACACTCATTGCCTAAAGAACATGCTATTGCCGCTCCTAATGTCTTTGGTCTCTAGACTTTGTATGTGATCTCCGGTCTACGTCATGGTTGGGCGCGCACGCGCATGTTGATTTGGTATCCCATCTTCACCTCTATCATAGTTGTAACTACCGGCTTGCTCATAGTATGGGCATGCATGCGTATAGCATCGTAACATTCCACTTTTGCCCTTTCCTATTTAGGTTGGGTGCGCATGAGCCATGTATGGTTTAACATTTTTTGCCTTAAGAACACATTATTGCTGCCTTCAATGCTTTTGGTTTCCAGACCTTATGCGTGACTTCCGGTCTATGTCATGGCCGGGTGCGCACGCGCATGTCTATTCGGCACCTTATTCCCACCTCTATCACAGTTGTGACTTCCGGTGTGTTCACAGGCTGTGCGCGCATGCGCATAGTATCGTAATATTTCACTTCCGCCCTTTTCTGCTTCATGATTGGTCCTATTGGATCATTCACCACATGTGATTTCAACATGCAGTGACATCATTTTCTGGAACGCCACACCGCTGGATCCAGTGGTCATGCTTAATTGCACCTGATAATTGATTTAAAGTTAATTTGCAATATGTATAAATACTGACAACACAATCCTTGCCATTTGTGTTATTTTTGCCCCTGAGGAAGCTACTCTCTCCAGTAGCGATACGCATGGGGTTTATAGCACCCTCTCTTGCCTCAACACTTAGGTTTTTTTCCGTGATCTCACACTTGTTTTCATCATGGTTTGCCTGGCTATTCCACTTAGTCTCTTCACCCTTTGAGTGGACATAACGTTCCTATAGTGAACCTCTGTGCTTCAAACCCTGGTCAACATCATGGGATTCCATTCATAGGGGTTCACATACTTATTTAGGTATGTACCTATGTCTGCATCTTCATGCACCTGTTTAAGTAGGATCCGTTTTTGGGATTCCAATATCTACAAACTTTTTGTACTTTATTGTTGTGAACACACATTGGACCCTCATTTATTCATATACAACATGATTGATCTTTAGGTGTTTGTTAGCTGCTTAGGCATTTGCACTTTATTGATTGTGCATATTATCAACCATAACCATTGAGGTCTCAGGTTAATTACTTTTATGCCTACCGCATACTAATACAACTCTGACTATGTGGTTTGTCCGTTCCAAACTGATGATTCTATAAATATACAAATTAATTTCATTATCTGTACCTGTTTGTTGTTTGGCTTGGGTAATATCGTGGCTGTATTGTTGGGCTAGTACTACAGCATATATGTATCAATTTGGGCTGTTTTAAAATGTTTTTAGATGTTTGTGTTGTCTGTAATTAATATGCATTAATAAAACACTATTTTTTTTGTGAGATCCCCGTTTCTTGCATATCTTTTTCTCCTTTTGCATATTGTATTTTATATGCATTGGGTTGATCTCCAATTATTTCTTGGTGGTGCCCATCTTTCGCTATTTCTCAGGTATTTCTATAAGATTGTTTGGTGAAATCTTCTTCTGGGTGGAGGCATGCCGTTTTATTAATAAATTATGGATTTGGAAACCAGGGAAGCAGGTTGGCGTGATCAGGGTCTGGATATCTTTGGTACTGGTAGAGATAACCCGGTTGGTGTTGATAAGGATGATGGTTTTCAGAGTTTAGCAAATGAGATCACTAACTTGCATAAGAATTTAACCAAAACATGGTGGAACATTAGGAGCTTGGAGGAGTATATCAAACATGGCTTCATACCACGAGGTCTACGGGTACAAATTTTTCCCTCTTGGGAGGTTGATGACAGTTTTAAACGGACTTGGGAAACTGGTTTATGTAAATGTTGATCTATAATCATAGCCATGTTGATTGAGAATGACCAATCTGTCATGGGATGCATCAAGGAGGGCATTACATAGTAATATAGTTTTTAAGGTTGAAGGAAGACTAAGTCCATCTAGTTCAACCCATAGCCTAACATGTTGATCCAGAGAAAGGCAAAAAAAACCCATGTGGCAACACTAAGCTCCACATTGGGGAAAAAAATTCCTTCCTGACTCCATACGGAAATCAGACTAGTTCCCTGGCTCAACGCCCTATCAAGTAATCTAGTATATATAACCTGTAATATTATACTTTTCAAGAAAGGCATCCATGCCCTTCTTAAATTTTAGTAGTGAATCACTCATTACAACATCATGCGGCAGAGAGTTCCATAGTCTCACTGCTCTTACAGTAAAGAATTTGCTTCTGTGATTATGATTAAACCTTCTTTCCTCCAGACGTAGAAGATGCCCCTTGTCCCCGTCTCAGGCCTCAGAGTAAAAAGATCAGTAGAAAGGTCTTTGTACTGTTCCCTCTGTGGTAGGACACCTCGCTCGGCCACTTCCGGAAGTAGACTCAGGAACCCGGGTTTTCTTTGCAGGCTTTATTAACAGCATAAAGCTCTGCACTCCAGCAAAATAAATACAGCCTTACTTGGCTAAACAACAAAACAATAGATAAACTATAGCACAGTCCATATATGTGTGTGCGGGTCGCACACACAAGTTATATCCAGCCTTTAGCTCTCTCCTGAGCTATGGCTGTCCAGTCTTGAGACCTTGCCTCTCCAAACACAACTCAAAGAAAAAAAAACAGGACTGAACATTTATACGATGCTCAGCCACACCCTGAGGTGGAGGTATGAGGAATGACGTCCCTCCCATCACTATGTCATTCCCCTAAAACCACGCCCTTTAAGTGAGTTAACCCACCAGCATATAACATGCTGGCAGAAAGTCCACTGGTTTCAGTTCACACAGGCTAGCAACCTGTGCGACACATACTGTACCTCCCCTCATATACCATACCAGTGACTCTGTGACATATTCCCCCCCTCTGCCCAAAGCCGGGGTTTGGGCACCTTACGATACCAGACAGGGAATTCTAGAAAGGGCATCACCATTCCCATGTAACTTCCGGGCCTATACTCTACGTGAAAGTTGAAGTCCTGAAGTGCTAGGAACCATCTAGTTACCCTGGCATTTTTACCCCTCTTTTTCCTCAACCATCTCAACGAGGCATGGTCTGATACCAACTTAAACTTCCGGCCTAGTAGGTAGTATCTTGGTGTATCTACAGCCCATTTTATGGCTACACACTCTTTTTCTACTATTGCGTAGTTTTTTTTCGTAGGACGAAAGCTTCCAGCTCAGATAGAGAATGGGATGTTCTTCTCCATTTATCTCTTGAGAGAGTATGGCTCCTAGACCAACCTCTGAAGTGTCTGTCTGGACCACAAACTCTTTCTTGAAGTCTGGTGCGACCAGGACCGGCTGTTTACACAGTGCTGACTTCAACAGTTGAAACACAGTCTCTGTTTCCTCTGTTCACTTCACCATGGTTGATCTGGTGCCTTTTAGGAGATTCGTCAGTGGCGCGGCCTTCATGGCAAAATTTGGGATAAACCACCGGTAATATCCCACCATTCCCAGGAATGCTCTCACTTGCTTCTTGGAGAGCGGTTTTGGCCAGGTCTGGATTGCCTCCACTTTATTAACTTGCAGCTTTATTTTGCCTCTCCCAACGACATAGCCCAAGTACTTCTCCTCCTTTTTTCCAACGGCGCATTTTTTTGGATTTATTGTAAATACCGCCTTCCTTAGAGCATCCACAACAGCCTGTAGTTCAGGTAGATGACTTTCCCAGTCTGGGTTAAAGACTACAATGTCGTCAAGGTAGGCTGCGGCATACTTCTTATGTGGGGCTAGGATCCGATCCATAGCCCTCTGGAAGGTGGCTGGGGCCCCCTGTAGTCTGAACGGCATCCGAGTGTATTGGAAGCACCCATCAGGTGTTGAGAAAGCTGTCTTCTCCTTGGCCGTCTGGGACATGGGGATCTACCAGTAGCCCTTCATCAGGTCCAGAGTGGTGATGTACCTTGTCGGTCCAAGCCTCTCGAAGAGTTCATCGACGCAGGGCGTTGGGTGCGCGTCACGCTTTGACACCTCATTCAGCCGGCGGTAATCATTACAAAACCTTCACTCTCCGTTGGGTTTTGGCACGAGGATGATGGGGCTCGACCATCCACTCTTTGACTCCTCTATCACACCGAGGTCTAACATCCTCTTCACCTCAGCCGAGATCACCTACCGGCGTGCTTCAGGAATCCTGTATGGCTTCAGGTTCACCCTTATATGCGGCTCTGTTAGCAAATCATGTTCTACCACCTGAGTATGCCCTGGCAACTCAGAGAACAGGTCCCGATACTGCTGGAACAGTTCTCGACACTGTTGCTTCTGGGCTGGCGAAAGGGTCTCCGCTATCGTGACATCTTCCACCTGGCCTTCGGGAGTGGCTCCCAGGCAAGGAGTTCCCATGGGTTCCCGATCTCGCCACGGCTTGAGCAGGTTTACATGGTACACCTGGTGTGGCTTTCTTCGACCAGGCTGGTGGACTCTGTAGTTCACTTCACCAAGCTTCTCCACCACCCCATATGGGCCTTGCCACTTTGCCAGAAACTTACTTTCAATGGTGGGAGTGAGAACCAGAATGCGATCCCCAGGCTGGAACTGTCTCAGCCTTGGCGACCGGTTATACACCCTCGCCTGGGCTTCCTGCGCCTGGAGATGTTCCTTCACGATGGGCATCACCTTCGCCATTCTCTCCTGTAACTGGGCGACATGTTCGATGATGCTCCGGTGGGGCGTGACCTCGGCCTCCCAGGTTTCTTTGGCGATGTCTAGGAGACCTCTTGGATGCCGTCCATACAGGAGCTCAAATGGAGAGAAGCCAGTGGAGGCTTGAGGAACTTCTCTGACAGAGAAAAGCAGAAATGGGAGCAGCTAGTCCCAGTCTCGTCCATCCCTTTCAACAACCTTCCTGAGCATCGTCTTTAAGGTCTTATTGAAGCGTTCCACTAAGCCGTCCATCTGCGGATGATAAAATGAGGTCCGAATCTGGGCAATCTGAAGGAATCTGCATAGCTCCTTCATCACCTTGCTCATGAAGGGGGTTCCTTGGCCGGTCAAAATCTCTTTTGGCAGACCTGTCAGAGCAAAAATATGAACTAGCTCTCGGGCTATACTTTTACTGGACGAGTTCCTTAGGGGTACCGCTTTGGGGTACCGGGTCGCATAGTCCATGACCACCAGGATGTATTGGTGGCCCCGGGCCGAATTAATTAGGGGAATCACGAGGTCCATGGCAATCCTCTCAAAGGGAACCTCTATGACAGGTAGTGGAACTAAGGGACTACGGAAGTGGGAGGTGGGCGCGGTTATCTGGCAGGTGGGGCAGGACCTACAATAGTTTAAGATTTCCCGATAACATCCTGGCCAATAAAACCTCCTTATAATTCTCTCCTGGGTTACCTCAACCCCTAGGTGTCCCCCCAGAATATGTGAGTATGCCATGTTTAATATCCTCTGACGGTATGAACCTGGAACTAACAGCTGTTCCAATACCTCTTCACTTTTTAGTTTGGTCACCTGGTATAATAGCTCCCCCTGAACTGCAAAGTGTGGGCACCTGGTGTCCGTCCCCGGCTCTTGAGCAACACCATGACAAACAGTAAAATTATCCCATGCCCCTTTCAAGGTCAAGTCCCGAACCTGAGCTGACCCAAAGTTCTCTCCAGGCACCTCTAATTCAGGGAGGTCGACCACCTCAGACACAGTCTCATCCTCGTCGCCGACAAGGACACATAGTGGGAACTCATCCACTTCCGATGTTGACCGGGGTATTTCTCTAGGGTCCTGGCTTTTTTCCACGGGACTCGGTATGGATCCCTTCCCCCACAAGTCCCAGAACATGGGAAAATGACGGGATGTATCAGGTCCCTGACCACCCCGACCTCGTGGGGTTGGGCGCCACAGTCTGTTCTGACTGTCACTCTGGCCACCGGGTAGTTCTTGGTGTCCCCACGTATGCAGCGGACGCCCACACATTTGGTAGGGATCAGCTGGTGGGGAAGGGTGGCACTGATTAAGGTTACCAAACTCCCAGAATCCAACAGCCCCAGGACCATCACTCCATTCACAGATATGGCACAAGCCTGCAGGCCCTTGCTGGGTTGACAGTCCACACTACAGACTGGGTAAGCATAATATGAACATCGTCTGCCTAGGCTGCAGTCCATTGGCTCAGCAGATGTATGACACTGGGCGGCTACGTGTCCCGGATTGCGACACCACCAACAGATCACATCCTTAACAACAGTCCTTGCGGCACCTTCAGTGGAAGTGGGACGCCCCCCAGTTGTGGCTCTGAACCCCTTCTGTGGTGAACCAGCCCCCTTTTGGGCACTCCAGTAGGGGGAGGTGATATTGTCGGGTTTCCCTAGGGATTTTTAGACCACTTGGTACCTCTCTACCAGGCCAACAAGGTCGTCCGCGCATTCCGAGGGTTGCCCTGGGTTGGGAATGGATGAACCTGTAAATCACCACACCCTCAACCATCTGGGCAGGAGTGGAAGACTCTGGCTGCAGCTACTTCTGGACTAGATGTAACAAGTCGAACATCTGTGAGCGTGGAGGTTTGTCGCCAGCATACGCCCAGTGGCGGACCCTTAGCGCTCTGACACAGGTTATCACTCCTGAGCGTGCCAATATCTCGGTTTTTAATTTCGCGTACTCCTTTGCGTCTTTTAAAGTCAAATCATAATAGGCCTTCTGCGGTTCCCCGGTCAAATATGTCGCCAGAACCTCCGCCCACTGCTCCTGAGGTAATCTCTCCTGTTCCCCCACCCTTTCAAAAACAGTCAGGAACGCCTCAACGTCATCCCCCGGTGTCATCCTCTGTAAGGTTCTCCTTACCGTTTTCCTGACGTGTGCATTCTCACTTGGATCTGGGGGTGGAGCGGATGTCCTGCCACAGATCTCCCCTGCTAGGAGTGTAATGCAGGTGTCGGGATGCAACGCACAGAGACACAAGGCGAGAACAGTAAGAGTTGAATATAAACAGTTTATATATATATATATAACAGGCACGCTGAACAAGGGATTGCAACAAGGGTAATAAACAGCAATTTGAAGTATTAGCAAAATGCGAAGTCTCTCAAGGTAATGTGGTGCCCTCGATCATGGGAGACACCACGTGAGTTCCTTAACTGTGCATATGGCTCTAGCGGGGGTCACCGGTTATTCCTGCCAGGCCTTGAGTCTTTTTCCGGATAAATTCAATTAGATCACGTTGAGCTTCTTTAGCCCCAACCGTTCCCCTCCCAACCTGAGTACCTAAACCCAATTGACCCCGGTACCGTGGGTGAACAGTAGAAGTGACGGCCCTGTTCACATATGCAGCTCCTCTGCTTTCGCTGGGGTGACTTTCCTGGGGCAGCCATCTCTCGAGTCCTCTCTGCTTGGCCGTTGGAGGCAATCTCTCGAGCCTTGGGTAGGGGGGTCCAGACCTCGTCTGTCGGCGGGCGACTTCGAGTTCCGTGAACTCACTCAGCACCGCAAGCAGGTTCCGAGTCTCCTCAGCAGGCACAGCACTCGGGTCACATCTGTGAGAGATCCGGAGCTCTTCTACCGGTGCCCGGCTGTGGCACCTCACAGGCCTCTGGCTTAGGCCTGTCACGCGGGGCTTCCCAGCACGCAGGGAACACGTCTGCTCCTTTCTGCTGCTTGGCGCCAAAAACTGCTCAGGCTTGGCGCGCTGGCCTCTTATCTCCCGGAACTCCTTCCTGGAAGTCACCTGATCGGGTCTAGCGTCTAAATCTGCTCTCCCTTCAACTTCCCTTGCATATCTTGGTTCCGCTTGACTGTGTCTGGCCAGCAGATGGCAGCCTCTCTCCATCTTTGAAACGTCATGTAGGAATTCCCTTACAAGCTCTCTCGCCTTTGCTACATTCCTCCCTCCTTTTTGCTCGCCAGTCCTCCGGCGAGTGGACTTCTCGCCAGTCCTCGGGCGAGTGGACTTCTCGCAGAATTGATGCCTCTTTCCAGGCAGTGCAAGTTCAGACAGGAGTTGGGCACAGTCCTGCATTTTCTGCTGGATTTGAGGCCAGATAAACTCTTCTTGAGCATACCGGTTAGGAGGAATTCCGGCATTAGCCCGCTCAGTTCTGCGGGGCTCCTCTTGCGGAGGTGACTCCGGAAGATCCGATGAATCAACTACTGGGGATTGCAAGTCATTTCTCGACTCATTCTGAGTTCCACTCAGGGTTGGCCTCAACGGTTCTGACGGGCCCAACTGCATTGTGGCCCATCCATCTTCATCCCCCAAGATTCCTGCCTGTGGCACTTCAGCCAATACGTTTGAAGGCCCAACTTCGTTACAGACTTCTGCTTCAGAGGAGCAAGGTCGCAGCATATTGCGGTGCAACACCCTGGGTGTCGCGGCGTCATCCCCTTCGGGCTTAACCTCGTAGACGGGGTTGTCTGGGTGGACCTTCTTCACCACCCGATATGGTATCGCCTCCCAACGATGGTCCAGTTTACTCCCAAATCGTTTGGCCCTTACCAGTACTCGGTCTCCTGGCTGAAGTGATCCGCCTGTGGTCGGGGGCCGATCTGCATGCTCTACTTCCTGAAACTTCTGAGCAACCAATCTTCTCACTGTATGGAGCCGACGCTGGTGTTCTCGAATCCAGGTACTTGGGCTACTGCCCGGGCCGGAGTCTTTTGAGTCTAGCTTCAGTTCAGTAATTTCTCGCCCACTTCTTCCAAACAGCAACATGTAAGGGGTGTAGCCGTAGTCGCATGAACTCGATTATTATACACCCACACCAGCTCGGACACAAATTCGGGCCACTTCATCTTTTTGTTTGCTTCCAGCGTTCGCAACATTTGCAACAGGATTCGGTTGAAGCGTTCGCATGCGCCGTTCCCTTGAGGGTGGTAGGGCGTTGTTCGGGATCGGTCGATCCCATAGATGCGGTATAGCTCATCCATCACTCGTCCTTGGAAGCAGGCCCCCTGGTCAGAATGTATTCACTTCGGGCACCCATAAATCTGGATGAAATCCTGACAGATGGCCTTAGCTGCGGCTTCTGCTGTCTGATCTTTAGTAGGCGTCACTACTGCGAACTTGGTGAAGTGATCAGTCATGACTAAACAGTATCCATAACCATTGTATGAAGTTCCTATCATCAGGTAGTCAATCATCAAGAATTCCAAGGGGGCAGAAGTTCGGATGGTCTGAATGGGAGCTCTTTGCTCTGGGGGCTTGTTCAACTCACACTGACGACATGTTCGGCAGACCCCCTCGACTTCTTGCCGCATTTGAGGCCAATACACCAGCCGTTGCAACCACCGAAAGGTCTTTTCTACACCGAAGTGAGCACCTCTTCTATGAGCTTCTTGGGCTAGCTGCGTTACTAGCGCTCCTGGAACTACCACCTGCCAGGTAACATCAAACTCTCGAGGCACCTGGATTCTTCGGCATAGCAAGCCGTCCTTCATGAAGAGCCTCTCCCACTGGCCTAGGATTTGTAGGGTAGTTGGAAGTGAAGCGGCTCTGGCTTCCTGGTCGGGTCTTTGCCTAAGGGCGACCCATTCTCTCAGCTTTGCTAACTCTGGGTCGGACTGCTGCAGATGTATCCATTCGTCTCTTGAATGGCCCAGAATTTGAGTGGGCCTCGGCTCCTCTCTGGTCTCCTGGGCGTCGACCACAGCAGCGGCAAACTGGCTGAAATCTGGGATCTCATCGCCTTCGAGCTCCTCATCTCTGTCCCTCTTCGGCCCCGCCTGAGTGACCCGGGACAGAGCATCTGCATGAGTGTTCAGGGCCTTGGACCGATAGGCGATTTTATATTGGTATTTGGACATCCTTGCGACCCACCGCTGTTCTAACGCACCCAGTTTGGCGTTCTCCAAGTGGGCCAAAGGGTTGTTATCTGTCCGCACTTGCACTTCTGACTCTGACAAGTACTCAGCAAATTTCTCGGTCATGGCCCACACCAGTGCCAGTAGCTCCAGCTTAAATGAACTGTAGTTGTCCGGATTCTTCTCCGTGTCTCGGAGTGACCTGCTGGCATACGCAATCACTCGCTCTTTTCCTCCTTGTACTTGAGCCAGCACTGCTCCCAGTCCATGCAAGCTTCCATCAGTGTACAACATAAAAGGCTGTGAAAATTCAGCGTAGGCCAGGATTGGGGCATCCGTTAGCGCCATTTTCAATGCTCGGAATGCCTCTTCTTGTCGTGGGCCCCACTGAATGGGCTGCCGCTTGGCTCCCCCAGCCGTTCCTCTCAGCAATTCATTGAGCGGGATCGCAATCTTAGAGAAGTCTTTAATGAATCTGCGGTAGTATCCAGCAAGCCCCAGGAACGCCCTCAGTTCCCTTAGATTGGCGGGCGTGGGCCACTTCTGCACGACAGCTACTTTCTCGGGGGTGGGGTGCACTCCTGCACTGGACACAGTGTGCCCCAGATACAGAATTTCTCATTTGAAGAGACGACACTTACGAGGCTTAATTTTCAGGCCGTGCCTTTGAAGTCATTCTAACACTTGTTTCAATCGGTGGAGATGATCTTCAAACGTAGCGGAATAGATAATTATATCGTCCAGATATATTAAAGTGGCTTCAAAGTTGAGGTCCCCCAAGCATCTCTCCATCAGCCGTTGGAAGGTTCCTGGCGCATTTGTTAGCCCCAACGGCATCTGATTGAACTCAAACAGGCCCATAGGGAGAACAAAAGCTGTCTTCGGACGATCCTTCTCAGCTACTGGGACCTGCCAATAGCCACTGGCCAGGTCGAGGGAAGAGAAGAATTTGGCGCTCCCTAGTGCAGATAGAGACTCTTCAATTCGGGGGAGTGGATAGGAGTCCCGTACTGTACAGTCATTCAGCTTTCTATAGTCTACGCAGAATCTCAGGGTACCATCCTTCTTCCGGACCAGCACGATCGGAGCCGCCCATGGACTCTGACTTTCACGGATCACACCATTCCGCAACATGTGGGCCAACAGTTCTTTCACCTCCTGGTACATTTGAGGCGGGATCTGCCGATATCTCTCTCTGATGGGAGCAGTATTTCCGGTGGGTATTTCGTGCTGAATGTCCCGAGTGCACCCGAAATCATCTTCATGCTGTGCAAACACTCCCTGATATCGCTGTAGAAGTTGTTTGATCTGCCTTACTTGTCCAGCAGAAAACTCAGTCAGATTAGCCTCCATTTCCTCCAAGAGGTGGCGCCCAGCCAACGGTTCTCTTCCATTCTCTTGGCTATTGAGGGACACTTCCAGGCTCCATGGCTTTCCTTCCACAGGTGCCAGCCCTATAGCGTCAGCTCTAGTAAGGGCTTCTGGCATTATACACACTCGCGCCACCTCTTGTCGGGGCAACAACTGAAAACTTGTGCTACTTAAATTGATGCAACGCACGGATACTCGACCGTGCCGCACGTTGGCCAGGGTCCGAGCAACCAGGAGTCCAGAGAGCGCTTCCTCTCCCTCCATTGGTTCAATTTGAATGTCCACTGTCCACGCCCTCTAAGGACACATGTGCCAGCACCGGTAGAGTGAGTACAGTCTGTCCCACTGGCAGTGTCATTGTGGCTTCGGGTGGTATCGATACCTTACCAAGGTACTGAGAGGTAGCGGGCAATTTTTGAATCTGACTGGCCCGCACGAGATGCTGGAATACTCTCTTGTTAGCTGGGTCTCGAGTGGCACGGGTCCAGTTGTTTTTGTTACAGCCCTCAGCCAGGAACTGTCCGACCTCTTTCAGCACATTCATGCCCAGGGTTACAACGGGCCCATCGCCTCCGGGTCCTGTGGTCAGTACGATCCCTTTCCGACCGAGGTCCTTTCCACATGCCCGAACGGACATCCATACTACTCCCGCTACTGGGATAGGTGGTTGATTAGCCGCCACCAGTTTGACAGTGGGTTCCCGGCAGGAACGAGCGACTTCAGGAAAGTGACTTTGGAAATACGTCTCAGGCATAGTGGTCACTTGAGAGCCGGTGTCCATTAAACAGCGGATCCGCTGCCCATTGAATTCAGCACAGATAATGGGCCTCTCGGAGACAATGTGTTCAGAGCTCCCTCTTCCACTCTCTGAAGCTCGAGACCCCACGGTATGCTCCACAACCATGGGGCATTTTAGTTTAACGGCTGTCCCCTCCTCCTCCTTTCTTGATTGGGACAGTCTTTGGAGATATGCCCCCTACCTCCGCAGGTCCAGCACTCTGGTCCTCGTTCTACCGATAGGTCGGGTACATGCCGTGCTGGGGCCGGGTAGGAACATCTTTCTCGCTCTGGTCTCCGTCCGCGTTGGGCAGTACGGTCCATCGGCAAGGGGGCAGTAGGGGTCTTTCTAATAGCATTCAACTCACCCCGAATGTCTCTAATTTCCTGACGTATTTCCCATACCCAATCAGGCTCTTTGTTGGTGAATTCAGGGGCAATTGCCTCATGACTTCTAACTTTGGCTTTGAGAACAGGAACTTCTTTGTCCAGGACTCTAGCTTCAGCCCCTACCTCCAGGAAGCCCAGATCAGGGCTCAATCGCAGCCGCTCCTTCAGGATCTGCCTCAGGGAAGGGTCTTTCAAGCCAGCAATCAATTGGCCACGCAACACCTCGTCCAATGATCCCAGTCCTTGGTTCCCATCTCGAGCTTTCTTGGTGATATGGGCCGTCACTTCCTGTAATGCATTAACATACTGATTTACTGTCCCATTTTCCCCTTGGACCCGCTGAAACAACCGTAAGCACAAGTGTCCCAAATCTGTAGTGTCACTGTGCATGTCCTCTAGAATTTTTATCACTTTGTCCACAGTGTCACAGTCCCCAGGTGGGCGGTACATCACTGTCTGCCGGGCCTCTCCATCAAGGGTTAGGAGGGCCAGCTCCGCCTGGGCTAGGGGATCGAGGGGATACATACATAGCATACTTCTCAGTCTTTCTACCCAGTCCCACAGTGACATGCCATCCCCCGTAAACTTGGGTAGATGGCTGAGCATAGCCCCCAAAGGTATATGGCTCCGGCCAGACCCAGTCACAGGCTGCTCAGCCATCTCTGCGTCTGAATGTTGCATCCTACTGACTACGCCAAATGTAATGCAGGTGCCGGGATGCAACGCACAGAGACACAAGGCGAGAACAGTAAGAGTTGAATATAAACAGTTTATATATATATATAACAGGCACGCTGAACAAGGGATTGCAACAAGGTTAATAAACAGTAATTTGAAGTATTAGCAAAATGCGAAGTCTCTCAAGGTAATGTGGTGCCCTTGATCATGGGAGACACCACGTGAGTTCCTTAACTGTGCATATGGCTCTAGCGGTGGTCACCGGTTATTCCCGCTAGGCCGTGAGTCTTTTTCCGGATAAATTCAATTAGATCACGTTGAGCTTCTTTAGCCCCAACCGTTCCCCTACCAACCTGAGTACCTAAACCTAATTGTCCCCGGTACCGTGGGTGAACAGTAGAAGTGACGGCCCTGTTCACATATGCAGCTCCTCTGCTTTCGCTGGCGTGACTTTCCTGGGGCAGCCGTCTTTCAAGTCATCTCTGCTTGGCCGTTGGAGGCAATCTCTCGAACCTTGGGTATTGGGGTCCAGACCTCGTCTGTCGGCGGGCAACGTCGGGATCCGCGAACTCACTCAGCACCGCAAGCAGGTTCCGAGTCTCCTCAGCAGGCACAGCACTCGGGTCACATCTGTGAGGGATCCGGAGCTCTTCTACCGGTGCCCAGCTGTGGCACCTCACAGGCCTCTGGCTTAGGCCTGTCACGCGAGGCTTCCCAGCACGCAGGGAACACGTCTGCTCCTTTCTGCTGCTTGGCGCCAAAAACTGCTCAGGCTTGGCGCGCTGGCCTCTTATCTCCCGGAACTCCTTCCAGGAAGTCACCTGATCGGGTCCAGCGTCTAAATCTGCTCTCCCATCAACTTCCCTTGCATATCTTGGTTCCGCTTGACTGTGTCTGGCCAGCAGATGGCAGCCTCTCTCCATCTTTGAAACATCATGTAGGAATTCCCTTACAAGCTCTCTCGCCTTTGCTACAGGAGCTCCATCTGTCGTTGCTGCTGCTGGATTTGCTGTATCAGGAGTTTATTTGTCTCCTGCTGCTGGTCCCGTTGCTGCTGAATCTGCTCTCTGTGCTGCTGCTGCATGCTTTGCTGGGTCTGCAAGTGCAGTTGCTGCATGCTCTGCTGGCTTTGGACCAGGTGCTTAATGAGCTCCTCCATGCTGCCGGACTTCTCTGGCTGGCTGGTGGCCTCTTACCCAGGACATCCACTGGTCACTGTGGGAGGTACACGTGTTCCTGGAATCTTGCACGCACTCTCACATCAACTGTGGTAGGACGCCTCGCTCGGCCACTTCCGGAAGTAGACTCAGGAACACGGGTTTTCTTTGCAGGCTTTATTAACAGCATAAAGCTCTGCACTCAAGCAAAATAAATACAGCCTTACTTGGCTAAACAACAAAACAAAAGATAAACTATTGCACAGTCCATATATGTGTGTGCGGGTCACACACACAAGTTATATCCAGCCTTTAGCTCCCTCCTGAGCTATGGTTGTCCCGTCTGGAGACCTTGTCTTTCCAAACACAACTCAAAGAAAAAAAAAACAGGACTGAACATTTAAACGATGCTCAGCCACACCCTGAGGTGGAGGTTTGGGGAATGACGTCCCTCCCATCACTATGTCATTCCCCTAAAACTACGCCCTTTAAGTGAGTTAACCTACCAGCATATAACACGCTGGCAGAAAGTCCACTGGTTTCAGTTCACACAGGCTAGCAACCTGTGCGACACATACCTCCCCTCATATACCATACCAGTGACTCTGTCACACCTCATATACTTGTACATAGTAATAAGATCACCCCTAAGCCTTCGTTTTTCCAAACTTAATAACCCCAAGTGTAATAACCTGTCTTTGTATTGCAGACCCCCCAGTCCTCTAATAACCTTGGTCGCTCTTCTCTGCACCCGCTCTAGTTCAGCTAAGTCTTTCTTATACACTGGAGACCAGAACTGTACACATTATTCTAAGTATGGTTGCACTAGTGACTTGTATAGAGGTAAAATTATGTTCTCCTCATGAGCATCTATGCCTCTTTTAATACATCCCATTATTTTATTTGCCTTTGCAGCAGCTGCCTGACACTGGCCACCAAACATGAGCTTGTAGTCCACCAATACACCTAGGTCTTAGGATTAGGGAATCTAAACTGACTGCTTTTGAGCTACAGAAAATTGTTATTCCATTTAAACAGAGTCTTAAAACTACCATAGATCAGTACGAGAAAGACATTATCCAGGGCAAAAGAAGTAAATTTCAAAGGGATAAGACTGATTTTAAGAATAGTCACATCATGGCAATATTAGACGCTGAGGTACAATCCGTGAACCAACCCTTTCCACACCGTTGGATTCTTATCCGTCCTCAAGTGATTTTTTATCCTCGTAAACAAGCGATCAAGAAGGTGCAACAGGAGGGGCAGAAGGAAACAACGTCAACATCAGAAGGAAAGGCATGAGGCATGAGGCTCAAGAACTGGACCCCCTCATTCAGCAGGAACACGAGGAGGAACAACAGGTTCTGACTCCAGTGACCAATGACAGTTTCTGATCAGGTAAGCTCCAAATTATTAATCTTTCAACATATGCATTAAACCCATTGGAGTCTAAATTACTTTCTAGAGGACTGTCTTTCTCTCCTATGAATGTTCTAAATAAGTTCGAATTGACTAAAGACCTTTATCTGTTTTGTAGACACTTGACATTTAAACTTTTGTACCATAAACCATCGGTGATTGACACCCTCCCGGATAATGACAGACAAGTCTTCCGTGATCTGCTTGACCTGCTGGAGGAGAATGAGAACAATCATGGTATTAAAGGTAGATTTGCAGAGCGATTGCCATCCAAAGCCACACCATCTCTTTCCGCCGGTGCAAATTTTTTTTGACACAGTTAGGGATATTCGCAACTTGAAACTTGATGTGAATAAACAAAACAACATGAGTATGGTGGAAAGGTGAGAATTACAAAACCTTAAGTTGAATGACACTTTTGTCATAAAGGATGCCGACAAAGGAGGCAATATAGTAATTTGGCCTAAGGAAATGTATACTTTGGAGGCGAGGCGATAGCTATCGGATATCTCATGCTACCACACCCTTCCGTCTGACCCGACTTTTTAAGGAGAGAATGGACAGACTCTTATGGGCGGCACTTCAACATAGGATATTGACGAAGAGGGAATTTGATTTCCTGACTACACCACATCCAGTTACACCAACATTTTATATGTTATCAAAGGTCCACAAGTGTATCCATCAACCCCCCCCCCCCGGTAGGCCTATCGTATCGTGTATAGGAAGCCTTTTTGAAATACCTTGCATATACTTAGATTACTTTTTGCAACCTTTTGTTCCTACTTTAGGCTCCTATTTAAGGGATTCGCCGGACATAATTCACAAGGTGGAGAACTTAACTGTTGAGATGGATACTATTCTTGTCTAGTGTTGAGCGATACCTTCTGATATCGGGAAATATCAGATCGGATTGGATCGGACCGATACCCCAAAAGTATCGGATATCGCCGATTCCGATACCGGAAACCAATGCAAGTCAATGGGACAGAAATATCGGAATGAAAATAAACCCTTTCTTTCCTTGTACGTTAATTCTACATGAAGGAAAACAACTAAGAATAATGTAGAATGTATTGGGGGAGGTGGGGGAGACAATAAAGGCATAGAGGTTTAGCCCAATCAAATGGAATAGCAGGAATTAATATTTTTTTTAAGACGTTCTGAGTTACGGAAATATTGACTATGTTAAGTATTTTTATATTTTGTCAGATATTTATGTTTCACTACTTCCATGCTCTTCACCTTCTTTTTTACTTCTCCCACACTTTCTCCTTCATCATCCTCAGCATCAGCATCTTTTTCATCCACTTCTTCTTCAACTTCTTCATCTTCTTCTTCTTCACCTTCTTCGTATTATTCTTTTTTTTTACATTCTTCATATTCTTCTTATTCAACTATTATTCTTCTTCATATTCTACTTCTTCATCTTCTTCATATTCTTCTTCTTCATCATATTCTTATTTGTGACAGGCATTCCTGTAGTTGTTATCTATAAAAGTTTGAACATTACACCTTTCGTTCTGCCCGTCACCAAAGATTTACAACAGGATTTGTCCGCGTTCAGTTTGGCCTGCAGCAGCAGGTCTTTTCCAGGGGCACCACGAGGAGGAACGAACTCACCCCCATACACTGCTTAGTCATCTTCTGCTTATAATTTAGATATTATCTTTTGCTCTGATTTTTAGTCTTATGCTTATTGTTCTTCCGCTTTTTGTTCTGCAGCTTCTTGTACTTCTGCTTCTTGGTTTTCTATCTCTTGTTCTTCTGTATCTTGGTGGTTGTCTTCTCTTCTTTGTCCTCTTGGTCAACATCTCCAGGGTCATCTTCTTGGTCTTCTTCGGGGTGGTCTTCAGGGTCGTCGTCTTCGGGGTCCTCGTCTTCAGGGTCGTCGTCTTCGGGGTCCTCGTCTTCTTCGGGGTGGTCTTCAGGGTCCTCGTGTTCAGGGTCGTCATATTCAGGGTCCTCGTCTTCTTCGGGGTGGTCTTCAGGGTCCTCGTCTTCAGGGTCCTCGTCTTCGGGGTCCTCGTCTTCTTCGGGTTGGTCTTCAGGGTCCTCGTCTTCAGGGTCCTCGTCTTCGGGGTCCTCGTCTTCTTCGGGTTGGTCTTCAGGGTCGTCGTCTTCAGGGTCCTCGTCTTCAGGGTCCTCGTCTTCGGGGTCCTCGACTTCTTCGGGTTGGTCTTCAGGGTCCTCGTCTTCAGGGTCCTCGTCTTCGGGGTCCTCGTCTTCTTCGGGTTGGTCTTCAGGGTCCTCGTCTTCAGGGTCCTTGTCTTCGGGGTCCTCATCTTCTTTGGGTTGGTCTTCAGGGTCCTCGTCTTCAGGGTCCTCGTCTTCGGGGTCCTCGTCTTCTTCGGGGTGGACTTCAGGGTCCTCGTCTTCAGGGTCCTCGTCAGGGAGATCCAGAGTGATTACCAAGAACCATTTCAAAAAGCTTGAACTTGGAAATGTAGCAGAAGGTACAAGAAGGCTGAGGAACTACCGAGGACCAGCTGACGGTACTGGAACCCGGATGGGTAGCAGAAGGTACAAGAGCCAATGGAACTACCGAGGACCAGCTGACGGTACTGGAACTCGGTTACTAAGCAGGAGGTACCTGTGCCAGAAAGCACTACCAAGGACCAGCAGACGTTGGTGGAACTTGGATATCGAGAAGGAGGCACCTAAGCCAAAGGCACTGCCGAGAACCAGCTGATGGTGCTGGAACCCGGATGGGTAGTGGAAGGTACAAGAGCAAATGGAACTAACGAGGACCAGCTGACGGTACTGGAACCCGGATGGGTAGCAGAAGGTACAAGAGCCAATGGAACTACCGAGGACCAGCTGACGGTACTGGAACTCGGTTTCTAAGCAGGAGGTACCTGTGCCAAAAAGCACTACTAAGGACCAGCAGACGTTGGTGGAACTTGGATACCGAGAAGGAGGCACCTAAGCCAAAGGCACTGCTGAGAACCAGCTGACGGTACTGGAACCCGGATGGGTAGCAGAAGGTACCCATGTAAAAAAAAGTTTCAAGGGCGCGAGCCGGCCGCAGTTACCAAAACCCACAGTCCTACAGGGGGTGCTTGTCCTATTGGCACTATTGAACCAGCCTTCATTGCCAGATCCCGCAGCCCACATAGGAGTCACCTAAACTGCAGGCACCATAGAGTCGGCTAACCTGACCGCAACACGACAGGACAATGCATTGGAGGCAAAGTGACGTTGACACTACCCGGAAACAGCTGGCGTGCTGGAACCAGGCTGGGCAGGAGGGAGTACCCATGCCAAAGACACTGCCGAGAACCAGCTGATGGTACTGGAACCTGGATGGGTAGCAGAAGGTACAAGAGCCAATGGAACTACCGAAGACCAGCTGACGGTACTGGAACTCGGTTACTAAGCAGGAGGTACCTGTGCCAGAAAGCACTACCAAGGACCAGCAGACGTTGGTGGAACTTGGATACAGAGAAGGAGGCACCTAAGCCAAAGGCACTGCCGAGAACCAGCTGACGGTACTGGAACCCGGATGGGTAGCAGAAGGTACCCAAGTAAAAAAAAGTTTCAAGGCCGCGAGCCGGCCGCAGTTACCAAAACCCACAGTCCTACAGGGGGTGCTTGTCCTATTGGCACTATGGAACCAGCCTTCATTGCAAGATCCCGCAGCCCACATAGGAGTCACCTAAACTGCAGGCACCATAGAGTCGGCTAACCTGACCGCAACACGACTGGACAACGCATTGGAGGCAAAGTGACGTTGACACTACCTGGAAACAGCTGGCGTGCTGGATCCAGGCTGGGCAAGAGGGAGTACCCGTGCCAAAGACACTGCCGAGAACCAGCTGACGGTACTGGAACCCGGATGGGTAGCAGAAGGTACAAGAGCAAATGGAACTAACGAGGACCAGCTGACGGTACTGGAACCCGGATGGGTAGCAGAAGGTACAAGAGCCAATGGAACTACCGAAGACCAGCTGACGGTACTGGAACTCGGTTACTAAGCAGGAGGTACCTGTGCCAGAAAGCACTACCAAGTACCAGCAGACGTTGGTGGAACTTGGATACCGAGAAGGAGGCACCTAAGCCAAAGGCACTGCCGAGAACCAGCTGACGGTACTGGAACCCGGATGGGTAGTAGAAGGTACAAGAGCAAATGGAACTAACGAGGACCAGCTGATGGTACTGGAACCCGGATGGGTAGTAGAAGGTACAAGAGCAAATGGAACTAACGAGGACCAGCTGACGGTACTGGAACCCGGATGGGTAGCAGAAGGTACAAGAGCCAATGGAACTACCGAAGACCAGCTGACGGTACTGGAACTCGGTTACTAAGCAGGAGGTACCTGTGCCAGAAAGCACTAACAAGGACCAGCAGACGTTGGTGGAACTTGGATACCGAGAAGGAGGCACCTAAGCCAAAGGCACTGCCGAGAACCAGCTGACGGTACTGGAACCCGGATGGGTAGTAGAAGGTACAAGAGCAAATGGAACTAACGAGGACCAGCTGATGGTACTGGAACCCGGATGGGTAGCAGAAGGTACAAGAGCCAATGGAACTACCGAAGACCAGCTGACGGTACTGGAACTCGGTTACTAAGCAGGAGGTACCTGTGCCAGAAAGCACTACCAAGGACCAGCAGACGTTGGTGGAACTTGGATACAGAGAAGGAGGCACCTAAGCCAAAGGCACTGCCGAGAACCAGCTGACGGTACTGGAACCCGGATGGGTAGCAGAAGGTACCCAAGTAAAAAAAAGTTTCAAGGCCGCGAGCCGGCCGCAGTTACCAAAACCCACAGTCCTACAGGGGGTGCTTGTCCTATTGGCACTATGGAACCAGCCTTCATTGCAAGATCCCGCAGCCCACATAGGAGTCACCTAAACTGCAGGCACCATAGAGTCGGCTAACCTGACCGCAACACGACTGGACAACGCATTGGAGGCAAAGTGACGTTGACACTACCTGGAAACAGCTGGCGTGCTGGATCCAGGCTGGGCAAGAGGGAGTACCCGTGCCAAAGACACTGCCGAGAACCAGCTGACGGTACTGGAACCCGGATGGGTAGCAGAAGGTACAAGAGCAAATGGAACTAACGAGGACCAGCTGACGGTACTGGAACCCGGATGGGTAGCAGAAGGTACAAGAGCCAATGGAACTACCGAAGACCAGCTGACGGTACTGGAACTCCGTTACTAAGCAGGAGGTACCTGTGCCAGAAAGCACTAACAAGGACCAGCAGACGTTGGTGGAACTTGGATACCGAGAAGAAGGCACCTAAGCCAAAGGCACTGCCGAGAACCAGCTGACGGTACTGGAACCCGGATCGCTAGTAGAAGGTACAAGAGCAAATGGAACTAACAAGGACCAGCTGACGGTACTGGAACCCGGATGGGTAGCAGAAGGTACAAGAGCCAATGGAACTACCGAGGACCAGCTGACGGTACTGGAACTCCGTTACTAAGCAGGAGGTACCTGTGCCAGAATGCACTACCAAGGACCAGCAGACGTTGGTGGAACTTGGATACCGAGAAGGAGGCACCTAAGCCAAAGGCACTGCTGAGAACCAGCTGACGGTACTGGAACCCGGATGGATAGCAGAAGGTACCCATGTAAAAAAAAGTTTCAAGGCCGCAAGCCGGCCGCAGTTACCAAAACCCACAGTCCTACAGGGGGTGCTTGTCCTATTGGCACTATGGAACCAACCTTCATTGCCAGATCCTGCTGCCCACATAGGAGTCACCTAAACTGCAGGCACCATAGAGTCGGCTAACCCGACCGCAACACGACAGGACAACGCATTGGAGGCAAAGTGACGTTGACACTACCCGGAAACAGCTGGCGTGCTGGAACCAGGCTGGGCAGGAGGGAGTACCCGTGCCAAAGACACTGCTGGGAAACAGCTGGCGGTGCTGGAACCCAGGATAAATACTAAAAACAGAGTGGAGCCAGAGGCGTAATTTGAGCAACTTTAATATCTGTAGTAGTGTGAATATGGACAGAGCAGGAGAAATTGCCGGACACACAGCTGGGGATCAGCTGACATTACTGAACCCCAATAACACTGGAGCAAGCATTGACTGTGCAGACGGCACTTCTGAGCAGCAACTAGCGGAATTGGAGTCCAGGGTAAATACTAAAAACAGAGGAGCCAGAGGTGTAATTGGAGCAAGTTTTAAATCAGTAGTACAGTGGATGTGGACAAAGCAGGAGAATTTGCCGGACACACAGCTGGGGATCAGCTGACGTTACTGAACCCCTATAACACTGGAGCAAGCGTTGACTGTGCAGACGGCACTTCTGAGCAGCAACTAGCGGTATTGGAGCCCAGGGTAAATACTAAAAACAGAGGAGCCAGAGGTGTAATTGGAGCAAGTTTTAAATCAGTAGTACAGTGGATGTGGAAAAAGCAGGAGAATTTGCTGGACACACAGCTGGGGATCAGCTGATGTTACTGAACCCCAATATCACTGGAGCAAGCATTGACTGTGCAGACGGCACTTCTGAGCAGCAACTAGCGGTATTCGAGCCCAGGGTAAATACTAAAAACAGAGGAGCCAGAGGTGTAATTGGAGCAAGTTTTAAATCAGTAGTACAGTGGATGTGGACAAAGCAGGAGAATTTGCCGGACACACAGCTGGGGATCAGCTGACGTTACTGAACCCCAATAACACTGGAGCAAGCGTTGACTGTGCAGACGGCACTTCCGAGCGCCAACTGGCGGTGTTGGAGCTCAGGGATAATACTAAAAACAGAGGAGCCAGAGGTGTAATTGGAGCAACTTTAAAATCTGTAGTAGTGAGAATGTGGACAGAGCAGGAGAAATTGCCGTCCGCACAGCAGGGGAACAGCTGACGTTACTGAACCCCAATAACACGGCAGCAAGTGTTGACTGTGCAGACGGCACTTCCGAGCGCCAACTGGCGGTGTTGGAGCTCAGGGATAATACTGAAAACAGAGGAGCCAGAGGTGTAATTGGAGCAACTTTAAAATCTGTAGTAGTGAGAATGTGGACAGAGCAGGAGAAATTGCCATCCGCACAACAGGGAAACAGCTGATGTTACTGAACCCCAATAACACGGCAGCAAGTGTTGACTGTGCAGACGGCACTTCTGAGCGCCAACTGGCGGTTTTGGAGCTCAGGGATAATACTGAAAACAGAGGAGCCAGAGGTGTAATTGGAGCAACTTTAAAATCTGTAGTAGTGTGAATGAGGACAGAGCAGGAGAAATTGCTGTCCGCACAGCAGGGGAACAGCTGACGTTACTGAACCCCAATAACACGGCAGCAAGTGTTGACTGGCGGTGTTGGAGCTCAGGGATTACAGTTCAGGTGGTAGAAACATGAACACAACAGGAGACCTGGATACTGTTGCTAACCAATTATTTATTCTGGAAGAGGACTGGCAAATTCATGAGAGATCCAGGCCTTGTTCATTTTGAGAAAAGTAAGCCGGTCAACGTTATCGGAGGATAGTCGCATGCGAAGGTCTGTTAGTACACCACCTGCGGCACTAAAGACGCGTTCCGTTTATACACTAGCAGCAGGGCAAGCTAGCACCTCCAATGCATACTGACTAAGCTCTGGCCATGTATCCAGCTTACAGACCCAAAACTTGAAGGGAGAAGAGCCTTCTGGGAGTACACTAAGAGGGCAAGACATGTAGTCTGTCACCATCTGACGGAAACGTTGCCTCCTGCTGACTGGAGCCGTCTGTGATGGTGTAGACATTTGTGGCAGCGGGGACACAAAACTTTGCCACATTTCGGCCATACTGGTCTTGCCTTGTGCTGAGGCGCTGCTTCTGCTCCCTCTTTGTGCAGAGCTTCCTCCACTGCCTCGATGCACTGAGCTGCTTTGTAAAGCACTAGCAACACTGCTCTCGGTTGGAATGGAGAACATGATGGAATGCACCAGTGCGTCTTGGTACTCCCGCATTTTATGCTCCCGGTTCAATGGTGTTATGAGGCTTTGTAAGTTGTCCCGGAAGCGAGGATCTAGGAGGGTGGACACCCAATAATCAGCCGTGTTGAGAATGTGGGCGATGCGGCGGTCGTTTCTCAGGCACTGCAGCATGAAATCAACCATGTACTGCAGACTGCCAACTGGCCAAGAAACACTGTCCCCTGCTTGAGGCTTGATCTCTGCCTGCCCTGCATCACCCCACCCTCGCTCTAGATACTGACTACTAGAGCATTGTGTACCTCCCTCCTCTGGACAGATGTCTTCCTCATCCATTGACTCCTCCTCATCCTCCTCACAAAGTGTCCCCTGCCTAGGCCTTTGTGAGGAACCACGTTGCGAAGACTGTAGAGAAGCAGATGGCATTTGTGACTCCTCTTCCTCCACCTCTTCCAAAACCTCGTCCCTTAGTGCTTGCAGTGTTTTTTCAAGCAGGCAGATAAGGGGGATAGTCATGGTGACTAGTGCTTCATCTGCACTCGCCATCCGCGTGCAATAATCGAAGGCACGCAAAACGTGGCAAATGTCCTTCATAGAGGCCCACTCAGTGGTGGTGAAGTGTGAACGGCGCGCACTGCGACTTGTTTGCGCCTGCTGCAGCTGGTACTCCATTACTGCTGCCTGCTGCTCACACAACCTCTCCAACATATGTAACGTTGAATTTCACCTGGTGGGTAGGTCACATATGATGCGATGTTCCGGAAGACGTAATCGGCGCTGCAGAGCTGCAATGCGTGATCTTGCATTGCTGGAACGCCGCAAGTGAGCGCACTCCATGCGGACCTTGTGAAGCAGTGCATCAAGATCCGGATAGTCCCTCAAAAAACTCTGCACGACCAAGTTGAGCAAATGTGCCAGACATGGGATGTGAGTGAGGTTGCCTAGGCCCAGAGCTGCCACCAGATTTCGGCCATTGTCACACACTACCATGCCTGGCTCGAGATTCGCTGGCACAAACCACACGTCGCTCTGCTGCTTGATGGCATTCCAGAGCTCCTGCGCTGTGTGGCTTCAATTCCCCAAAGAAATTAATTTTAATACGGCCTGTTGACGTTTGGCTACGGCTGTGCTCATATCGGTCATCATAACAGGTAACCGTTCACGGGTCGATGTGGAGGTAGACCGTGACGGCTCCTGCAGCGCTGATTCAGAGGAACTGGAGTATGAGGAGGAGTCAATGTGTACAGACTGGATTCCTGCAATCCTTGGAGTTGGCAGAACACGTACATCGCCACTCTCAAGATCTGTACCTGGCTCCACAACATTTACCCAATGGGCAGTGAGGGAAAGGTATCGTCCCTGTCCATGCTTACTGGTCCACGCATCGGTGGTCAGGTGGACCTTGCTACTGACGGCGTTTTGTAGCGCATGTTTAATTTTTCCCTCCACATGATGTTGCAGGGCAGGGACGGCTTGCCTGCTGAAATAAAAGCGGCTGGACACGTTGTATTGTGGGACTGCCAATGCCATAAAGTTACGGAAGGTGTCAGTCTCCACCAGCCTGAATGATAGCATTTCAAGGGCCAGTAGTTTTGCAATGCCAGCATTCAGAACCTGTGCTTGGGGGTGGTTTGCCGAGTATGGGCGCCTTTTCTCCCATGCCTGTGCTAACGATGGCTGTAGACTGGCCTGGGAGTGTGAGGATGACTGGGAAAGTGGTGCTGTGGGTGGAATTACACTGTGTCTCTGTAAAACAGTGCCAGAGATTCTTCCATGGCGATCCTGTGAGGAAGCCGAACCAGCTGTGTGTGAGCTGGAGGAAGAGGCTACAACACGAGCTGAAGAGGTGGTAGGTGGCGCTGTAGGTTGGCCTAGGTCTTCAGCGTGTTTTTGTAACTCCACCACGTGCTTGGTCCGCACATGTTTCCACATATTTGTGGTATTGAGGTTGCTGACACTTTTCCCTCTTTTCACCTTCTGATTACACAGCTTGCATTTGACAAAGCAATTGTCATCTGCAACTGTGTCAAAAAAGGACCAGGCACTGCAAGTCTTGGAAGCGCCCGCTTTGTATTTTGGAAGAGCCATGCTCCTAATGGGTGCCGAAGTGGAGGCTACAGGCAACCAAGTCTGCCCCCTCCCTCTCCCTCCTTTTAGGGCTGCTCGGGGAATCTCTTCATCAGAGCTGCTCCCACCACCTTCCTGTCCCTCACGCCATGATGGGTCAAGGACCTCATCATCTACACCACCCTCTTCAAACAACTGCTTCTCCTGGGTAGTCTCGACAACACAGTACGCACCAGAAAGTGGCACCTGAGTCTCATCATCAGATGCGTACTGAGGTGTGCTGCTGACCATAGGCACTGGCCCACCCGCCTCTTCTGATTCAGAGAGACAAAACAGTTGCACATCACTGCATACTACCTCTTCTTCAAATTCTCGAATTCTGCTTGGCTGGCCCCCTCTTTCCAAGCCAAGAGATTCAGAGAACAGAAGTAGAGATGGCTCCTGTCCAGGGCTCTCTGACTGCCTGGGCAATTTGGCAGGTGGTGAAGAGACAGATGGGTGCTCTTCAGTGCTCAGGACCTGAGAGGATCTGGAACTAATTGAAGTCGATGCGGCTTCAATTTGGTCCTCCCGCAGCAGTGGGGTACGGCTAGCTCCTACAAAGCTGCGCATAAAGGACTGGTAAAACTGGGGGCTGCTGAGTCACTGGTGCCTGCAGCAGGCACAGAATCCCCACGTCCTCTCCCTGCAGGCACAGAATCTTCACGTCCTCTCCCTACAGAAACTCCACGCCCACGACCACGACCACGACCACATGCCTTACTCCCTGCCTTCATCATCTTGGTAGACTGATAAAGATAGGCAGAAAAGTACTAAGGGCTTACTGTGCTTATTCCTGAACAGCTGCTAACAGGTATAAGAAACACTAATTTTATAAAGTGTGGACTAGACTTTAATATGAGCTAATGTGGCCTACACAACTGTAAAGTGGAGTGTTTGGTGAACTTTATTTAGGTTTTTTTTGTCACAAAAAGACACTGGATGTGCCCAAAGATGTAATACCGATAGTATCACAAACTTTTTGTAGCTATTACAATGTAGGAAGGTAACCTACAATGCAATAGATGAGGCTACAAAAAATAGGCTAATACTAATCTGGCTGGGGCTGCAGGGCACAATGCTGCAGAAAGTCTCCTCTAACTACTCCTATATAGTGTGTTTGGAACCAATGTAGCTGAATACGGATGGAACCACCACACTAATAGGAGATATCAGGAAAAATTATGAATTGGCAAAAAAGGACAATGTATGAGGCAGTGACACACACTGAGTACACTACAACCAGACGTGGCTGAAGCACACACTACAGGGTGAGCTGCACTCACACACACACATCTTGCAGACAGCGGTGAACAGCACAGAGAACTGTGCACTAGCGCTGCAAGGCACAGCGATTTATAAAGTAGCTTGGGTAAAGCAGAATAGACCAAATAGGTAGCTAAAACTGTCCCTCAGAACAACAGCGTCCTATCCCTAACTGAATTCACAGCAGAGTGAGCTGAAAATGGCGGCGGTGGCTTTTATAGTGCATCATGACATCATTTCAGCAGCCAATCACAGTCATGCCATTAGTTAAGATGCCTACATGCCTAACAGGATGTGCCCACACTTCTTAGGATCCTCATTGGCTGAATAAACTGAAACTGGCTCATTGCATTATGGGAACTTCCGATTCCGGTATACGATATTGCAAAAGTATCCGAATTAAGTATCGGAATTCAGATACCGCGAATATCTACCGATACCCGATATTTCAGTATCAGAATGCTCAACACTATTCTTGTCACCATGGATGTTCAAGCCTTATATACAAGCATTGAACATGCTAGAGGTATGGAAGCTGCATCGCATTACCCTAGCTAAAGCACCACTAGGGACAGAGGACATGACTCCTTTCTTTTGGATCTTCTCAGGTTTGTCCTGGAGAGGAGTTATTTTACTTTTGATCCGGTCTTTTACAGACAATTCTCGGGGACTGCTATGGGAACCAGATGTGCACCGTCATATGCGAATCTCTACATGGGCCATTGGGAGGAAACATTGGTGTACAGCTTGCCGGCATTCGGAAGGCATGTACACAAATGGTACCGTTTCATCAATGATATTGTTTTCTTGTGGACTGGCTCGATGGATGAGTGCCATCTATTCATCGAGAAGCTAAATGACAACAATTGGAATATTAAATTTTCCTCTCACCTTTCCTCCTCTACAGTAGATTTCTTGGACCTCAAATTATCGAAGTTGGGTACGGCCTTAACGACCTCTCTCTTCAGGAAGACTACAGCTAGCAACAGTTTGCTGCACTACACAAGTTTCCACCCTCCACATTAGAGGAACGGAATACCTAAGGGACAATTCCTTAGGTTGAGGTGAAATTGCAGTTCCAGTGATGACTTTAGGGGACAGGCCTCTGATCTAACGGACAGATTCTTAACCAGAGGCTATCCACGCAGGATCATATCTCAAGCATACCAGCATTCTTTGAATACTGATAGATCCAGTGCATTGGAGCCCAGTGTGCAACCACCGATGCAGACCGTTAATGTTATCACTACATATAACAATCAGTGGGGAGATGTGTACTGTATCCTACAGAGGAACTGGGGGATCCTCCTTAGTGATCCCAAGCTGTCTACTTTTATCTCAGCCAAGCCAAGGCTGATCGCCAAGAGAGCGAAAAATTTGAAGGACCATCTGACAAGGAGTCACTTTAGACGATCCACCGTGACAACAAATAGAGGGATCCGACACATTGTCTCTTTTCCTTGTATTGTACGATTTGTCAATACATGGTGGCAGCCAGGGATGTATCTCTTCCTATCTATCCTGGACCCATTTGCTTGCGTTTCTACTTTAATTGCCGTACTCGTAATGTGAGTTATGCATTAATTTGTGCATGTCCCAAGTTATACATAGGTCAAACCACACAAGAACTACGACGCGTGTCCAACAGCACCTTTCTAATATCTTGACAGCAAGAAGTGACACGGATAAGGGTAAGAGTATCTCATCTGTAGCATCCCAGCACCATGGTGGTCGCCCAATGGGACTAAGGGTCATGGGTATCAACTTGGTCATGACTATCATTAGAGGGGGACCGGTCACTAAAGAACTTTTGCGGCGTGAATCCAGGTGGATCTTTGATCTCAACACCTTGGTGCTGTTTGGTATTAATGAGGAACTCTTATATGTAGGTTTCTATAGGGATACATAGTTCAACATCTGTTTTAGTGTTCCTTCCTTATTGTGACCCTTTTGTCTCCTCTAGGCTTTGTTTCACAACTAGTATGATCCAAATGATTTAGCTAGCTGGCATCTGATTAGTGCAGCATCTGCTTTTTCTATCTATGAGATCCATGACATGTACCAGCTACAGATTCTCACAGTGTTTAAAGATCTTTTTCAACATTTGGTGCTTCTGTTGTGTGCTACCAAAGGTGGATAACCGCAGTGACTTAGGGCAAGCATTTTCTAATACTTAGTGTGTCATATAAAAATAATCCCCCCCCCCCCCCCTTTTTTTTTCTTTTTTTGCAGCAGGATACCATTGGCATTTTTCCTAATATCTGAGTACTCTATTCTGGCACATACATCAAAACTCTGAGAATCGTTTGAGCCACATCCACGCTATCGGACTGTTTTGGCATCGTACTTACCTCCAAATCTCTTATCTTTGGATTTGCTCTTTGTGTTTCGTTTGACTATGTGACGTATGGATTGATCATTTGCATGTATTTGTATCTTTGTATACATATATCATGTCGGCATTAGTATATGTCCCTATTGATAGAGTTGTCTTCTGTGCCTCCCCTTATTATGCTTTTTACTGTCACAGATATGCATGTAACATACACATGCATTTATACCTCTTTACTCAAGTGTCTACTGTTTGAACTAGGCACTTGCGTATATATACTGTACACTGCTCAAAAAAATAAAGGGAACACTTAAACAACAGAATATAACTCCAAATAAATCAAACTTCTGTGAAATCAAACTGTCCACTTAGGAAGCAACACTGATTGACAATCAATTTCACATGCTGCTGTGCAAATGGAATAGACAATAGATGGAAATTATTGGCAATTATCAAGACACCCTCAATAAAGGAGTGGTTCTGCAGGTGGAGACCACAGACCATATCTCAGTACCAATGCTTTCTGGCTGATGTTTTGGTCACTTTTGAATGTTGGTTGTGCTTTCACACTCGTGGTAGCATGAGACGGACTCTACAACCCACAGAAGTTGCTCAGGTAGTGCAGCTCATCCTGGATGGCACATCAATGCGAGCTGTGGCAAGAAGGTTTGCTGTGTCTGGCAGCGTAGTGTCCAGAGGCTGGAGGCGCTACCAGTAGACAGGCCAGTACACCAGGAGACGTGGAGGGGGCCGTAGGAGGGCAACAACCCAGCAGGAGGACCGCTACCTCCGCCTTTGTGCAAGGATGAACAGGAGGAGCACTGACAGAGCCCTGCAAAATGACCTCCAGCAGGCCACAAATGTGCATGTGTCTGCACAAACGGTTAGAAACCTACTCCATGAGGGTGGTATGAAGGCCTGACATCCACAGATGGGGGTTGTGCTCACAGCCCAACACCATGCAGGATGCTTGCCATTTGCTACAGAACACCAGAATTGGCAAAGTTGCCACTGACGCCCTGTGCTCTACACAGATGAAAGCAGGTTCACACTGAGCACAGAGTCTGGAGATGCCCTGGAGAGTGATCTGCTGCCTGCAACATCCTTCAGCATGACCTGTTTGGCAGTGGGTCAGTAATGGTGTGGGGTGGCATTTCTTTGGAGGGCCTTATAGCCCTCCATGTGCTCGCCAGAGGTAGCCTGACTGCCACTAGGTACTGAGATGAGATCTTCAGACCCCTTGTGAGACCATATTCTGGTGTGGTTGGCCCTGGGTTCCTCCTAATGCTGGACAATGCCAGACCTCATGTGGCTGGAGTGTGTCAGCAGTTCCTGCAAGATGAAGGCATTGAAGCTATGAACTGGCCTGCCCGTTCCCTGGACCTGAATCCGATTGAGCACATCTGGGACATCATGTCTCGCTCCATCCACCAACATCACGTTGCACCACAGACTGTCCAGGAGTTGGCGGATGCTTTAGTCCAGGTCTGGGAGGAGATCTCACAGGAGACCATCCGCAACCTCATCAGAAGCATGCCCAGGTGTTGTAGGGAGGTCATACAGGCACGTGGAGGCCACACACAATACTGAGCTTCATTTTGACTCTTTTTAAGGACATTACATCAAAGTTGGATCAGCCTGTAGTGTGTTTTTCCACTTTAATTTTGGGGGTGACTCCAAATCCAGACCTCCATTGGTTAATAAATTTGATTTCCATTGATGATTTTTGTGTGATTTTGTTGTCAGCAAATTCAACTTTGTACAGAACAAAGTATTCAATGAGAATATTTCATTCATTCAGATCTAAGATATGTTATTTGAGTGTTCCCTTTATTTCTTTGAGCAGTGTATTTCTGTGCAGGATTAATTCATAGTATCGGAATATTTCACTTCTGCCCTTTTCTGCCTCATGATTGGTCCTATTGGATCATTCACCGCATGTGATTTCAACATGCGGTGACGTCATTTCCTGGAATGCCGCACCTCCGGATCCAGGGGTCATGCTTGCCTGCACCTGGTAATTTATTTAGTTTATTTGCAATATGAATAAATACTGACAACACAATCCTTGTGTTATTTTTTCCCCTGAGGAAGCTACACTCTCCAGTAGCGATACGCGTGGGGTTTCCAGCAACTCAACACTCAGGTTGCCTCAACACTTAGGTTTTTTTCTGTGATCTCACACTTGTTTTCATCATTGTTTGCCTGGCTATATGGTCATAGCGTTCCTATAGTGAACCTCTGTGCTTCAAACCCTGGTCACAGAGATCAACATCATGGGATTCCATTCATAGGGGTTCACATACTTATTTAGATACGTACCTATCTCTGCATCTTCATGCGCCTGTTTAAGTAGGATCCTTTTTTGGGATTCCAATATCTACAAACTTTTTGTACTTTATTGTTGTGAACACACATTGGACCCTCTTTAATTTATATACAACATGATTGATCTTTAGATGTTTGAAGGCTACTTAGGCATTTGCAGTTTATTGATTGTGCATATTATCAACCATAACCATTGAGGCCTCAGGTTAACCACCTTTATGCCTAACGCATACTAATGCAACTCTGACTATTTGGTTTGTCCGTTCCAAACTGATGATTCTATAAATATACAAATTAATTTCATTATCTGTACCTGTTTGTTGTTTGGCTTGGGTAATATTGTGGCTGTATTGTTGGGCCAGTACTATACAGTGGGGATAAAAAGTATTTAGTCAGCCACCAATTGTGTAAGTTCTCCCACTTAAAAAGATGACAGAGGCCTGTAATTGACACCATAGGTAGACCTCAACTATGAGAGTCAAAATGAGAAAACAAATCCTGAAAATCACATTGTCTGATTTGTAAAGAAATTTTTTTCAAATTTTGGTGGAAAATAAGTATTTGGTCAATTACAAAAGTTAATCTCAATACTTTGTTATATATCCTTTGTTGGCAATGACAGTGGTCAAAGGTTTTCTGTAATTCTTCACAAGGTTGGCACATACTGTTGATGGTATGTTGGCCCATTCCTCCATGCAGGTCTCCTCTAGAGCAGTGATGTTTTGGGGCTGTCGCTGGGCAACACGGACTTTCAACTACCTACAAAGGTTTTCTATAGGGTTTAGATCTGGAGACTGGCTAGGCCACTCCAGGACCTTGAAATGCTTCTTACGAAGCCACTCCTTCATTGCCCTGGCAGTGTGCTTGGGATTATTGTCATGCTGAAAGACCCAGCCACGTTTCATCTTCAATGCCCTTGCTGATGGAAGGAGGTTTGCACTCAAAATCTCACGATACATGGCCCCATTCATTGTTTCATGTACAGTACAGACCAAAAGTTTGGACACACCTTCTCATTTAAAGATTTTTCTGTATTTTCATGAGTATGAAAATTGTACATTCACATTGAAGGCATCAAAACTATGAATTAACACATGTGGAATTATATACTTAACAAAAAAGTGTGAAACAACTGAAAATATGTCTTATATTCTAGGTTCTTCAAAGTAGCCACCTTTTGCTTTGATGACTGCTTTGCACACTCTTGGCATTCTCTTGATAAGCTTCAAGAGGTAGTCACCGGAAATGGTCTTCCAACAATCTTGAAGGAGTTCCCAGAGATGCTTAGCACTTGTTGGCCCTTTTGCCTTCACTCTGCGGTCCAGCTCACCCCAAACCATCTCGATTGGGTTCAGGTCTGGTGACTGTGAAGGCTAGGTCATCTGGCGTAGCACCCCATCGCTCTCCTTCTTGGTCAAATAGCGCTTACACAGCCTGGAGGTGTGTTTGGGGTCATTGTCCTGTTGAAAAATAAACGATGGTCCAACTAAACGCAAACCGGATGGAATAGCATGCCGCTGCAAGATGCAGTGGTAGCCATGCTGGTTCAGTATGCCTTCAATTTTGAATAAATCCCCAACAGTGTCACCAGCAAAGCACCCCCACACCAGCACACCTCCTCCTCCATGCTTCACGGTGGGAACCAGGCATGTAGAATCCATCCGTTCACCTTTTCTGCGTCGCACAAAGACACGGTGGTTGGAACCAAAGATTTCAAATTTGGACTCATCAGACCAAAGCACAGATTTCCACTGGTCTAATGTCCATTCCTTGTGTTCTTTAGCCCAAACAAGTCTCTTCTGCTTGTTGCCTGTCCTTAGCAGTGGTTTCCTAGCAGCTATTTTACCATGAAGGCCTGCTGCACAAAGTCTCCTCTTAACAGTTGTTGAAGAGATGTGTCTACTGCTAGAACTCTGTGTGGCATTGACCTGGTCTCTAATCTGAGCTGCTGTTAACCTGCGATTTCTGAGGCTGGTGACTCGTATAAACTTATCCTCAGAAGCAGAGGTGACTCTTGGTCTTCCTTTCCTGGGGCGGTCCTCATGTGAGCCAGTTTCTTTGTAGCGCTTGATGGTTTTTGCAACTGCACTTGGGGACACTTTCAAAGTTTGCCCAATTTTTTGCACTGACTGACCTTCATTTCTTAAAGTAATGATGGCCACTCGTTTTTCTTTACTTAGCTGCTTTTTTTCTTGACATACAAATTCTAACAGTCTATTCAGTAGGACTATCAGCTGTGTATCCACCAGACTTCTGCACAACACAACTGATGGTCCCAACCCCATTTTTAAGGCAAGAAATCCCACTTATTAAACCTGGCAGGGCACACCTGTGAAGTGAAGACCATTTCCGGTGACTACCTCTTGAAGCTCATCAAGAGAATGCCAAGAGTGTGCAAAGCAGTCATCAAAGCAAAAGGTGGCTACTTTGAAGAACCTAGAATATAAGACATATTTTCAGTTGTTTCACATTTTTTTGTTAACTATATAATTCCATATGTGTTAATTCATAGTTTTGATGCCTTCAGTGTGAATGTACAATTTTCATAGACATGAAAATACAGAAAAATCTTTAAATGAGAAGGTGTGTCCAAACTTTTGGTCTGTACTGTACACAAATCAGTCGTCCTGATCCCTTGGCAGAGAAACAGCCCCAAAGCATGATGTTGCCACCCCCATGCTTCACAGTAGGTATGGTGTTCTTTGGATGCAACTCAGCATTCTTTCTCCTCCAAACACGACGTGTTGTGTTTCTACCAAACAGTTCTACTTTGGTTTCATCTGACCAAATGACATTCTCCCAATACTCTTCTGGATCATCCAAATGCTCTCTAGCAAACTTCAGATGGGCCCGGACATGTAATGGCTTAAGCAGGGGGACACGTCGGGCACTGCAGGAGGATCTGAGTCCATGGCGGCGTAGTGTGTTACTGATGGTAGCCTTGTAACATTGGTCCCAGCTCTCTGCAGGTCATTTACTAGGTCCCCCCGTGTGATTCTGGGATTTTTGCTCACAATTCTTGAGATCATTTTGACCCCACGGGGTGAGATCTTGTGTGTAGCCCCAGATCGAGGAAAATTATCAGTGATCTTGTATGTCTTCTGTAACGGGTCTGGGAGGTGGAACCACAGAGCAACTATACAAAGGGGCAGTCCTTGTAAGGAAGCGGGTGACACCCAGGGAAGGCGGGCAGGCAGTCACGGCTAGTGACGGGGACAGTCTCTGGGTAAGAGGGCAGGAGATCACGGCCAGTGACGGGGACAGTCTCTGGGTAAGAGGGCAGGAGGTCACGGCAAGTGACGGGGACAGTCTCTGGGTAAGAGGGCAGGAGATCACGGCCAGTGACGGGGACAGTCTCTGGGTAAGAGGGCAGGAGGTCACGGCAAGTGACGGGGGCAGTCTCTTGACAGGCGGGTGGTCACGGCAAGTGATGACTAAGCCTCCAGGTAGGCTAGCAGGCAGGTAGCGGGTGGACGCTCCCAGGTGAGCGGGCGAGAGTCTCTGAACAAGCGGGTGGTCACAGCAAGTGACGGCTGAGCCTCCAGGTAGGCAAGCAGGCAGGTAGCGGGTGGACGCTCCCAGGTGAGCGGGCGAGAGTCTCTGGACAAGCGGGTGGTCACAGCAAGTGACGGCTGAGCCTCCAGGTAGGCAAGCAGGCAGGTAGCGGGTGGACGCTCCCAGGTGAGCGGGCGAGAGTCTCTGGACAAGCGGAGGTCACAGCAAGTGACGGCAGAGCCTCCAGGTAGGCAAACAGGCAGGTAACAGGTGGACGCTCCCAGGTGAGCGGGCAAGAGTTTCTGGACGGGCAGGTGGTCACAGCACGTGACGGCAGAACCTCCAGTTAGGCTAGCGGGCAGGTAGCAGGTGAGCGCTCCCAGGTGAGCGGGTAAGATTCTCTGGACAGGCAGGTGGTCACAGCACGTGACGGCAGAGCCTCCAGGTAGGCTAGCAGGCAGGTAGCAGGTGAGCGCTCCCAAGTGAGCGGGCAGACGGATCCATAGACAGACTGGCAGGGCTGGTAGGCAAACTGTTGGACCGCAGGAATAACAGCAGATAGACACGAGTCAGGCAGGTATCAGACAGGAAACTGGCAGGAAACTGGCAGGTAACTGGTAACGGGACCTGAGGGCTGAAGCAGAGTGATGAACTATGCTACAACATTGCTCGGGCACCTCCATTTTGGAGGAGGTGCCTTATATATGAAGAGATCCTCCGGCCATTGGCCGGGGACTCCTTAGGACGGCACGCGCGGCCCCTTTAAGAGAGGGGGAGCGCGCGCCCTAAGCACGGTGGCCGGGAAGGAGCGCGCGCTGCCAGCAGAGCGGGAGGAAGACGCCGGGCACGGAGCGGAGAGGTGAGGGGAACAGCGTCCCTGCCTAGCAGGAGGCAGGGACGCCGACGCTACAGTACCCCCCCCTTTAGGCCCCCCCTTCTTTAGGCCAGACAGAAATTTATCAAGGAAGAGAGGGGCATGGATGTTCTCCCGGGGCTTCCACGTTCTCTCCTCAGGACCAAACCCCTTCCAATCTACTAGAAAAAAGGTCTTTCCTCTTACCCTTTTGATGGCCAGAATGTTCTCTACCTCAAACTCGTTTTCAGCGGAAACCGGAGCAGGAGGCGTACCTGTAGACTTGGAAAAAGAGTTAAGTACCACGGGTTTGAGGAGAGATACATGGAAGGAGTTAGGGATCCGCAAGTTGGCCGGGAGTTTCAATTTATAGGCCACCGGGTTGATCTGTTTGATAACCTCCAGTGGGCCGATGAACCGAGGCCCTAACTTGTAGGAAGGAACCTTGAGCCGAACATACTTGGACGAGAGCCAAACTTTATCTCCAGGACAGAATTGTGGAGGATCCAGGCGTCTTTTGTCAGCGTGTTTTTTCATCCGCTCGGACGACTGAAGGAGTGCAGATCGGGTACTCTCCCAAATGGAGGAAAATTCGCTAACGAGGGATTCCGCAGCCGGATTGTCCACCGAGGTGGAGACGGGAAATGGGATCCGAGGATGCTGACTGAAGACTACAAAAAATGGGGATTTGGAGGACGATTCGCTCTCGTGGTTATTGTAAGAGAATTCGGCCCATGGTAGGAGATCCACCCAGTCTGAATGGTGGGCATTAACGAAGTGCCGGAGGTAACTGGTCAGGATCTGATTGATCCGCTCCACTTGACCATTGGACTGTGGGTGGTAAGCGGAGGAGAAGTCCAGGGTGACGTCTAGCAGCTTACATGTAGCTCTCCAGAAGCGTGAAGTGAACTGAACCCCACGATCCGACACGATGTGGAGAGGCAGGCCATGGAGACGGAAGATGTGGCGGATAAAGTCTTTAGCCAGCTCGGGTGCAGACGGGAGGCCCGGCAGGGGAATGAAGTGAGCCATCTTGGAAAAGCGGTCAGCGACTACCCAAATGACCGTACAACCGGCAGAGACAGGGAGATCTGTAATAAAGTCCATAGCTATATGCTGCCAGGGGGCAGCAGGTACTGGAAGAGGAAGAAGGCGAAAGGCTGGCAGGTGTCTTGGAACCTTGTTGCGGGCGCAGGACACACAGGCAGAAACAAAGTCTATTACGTCCTTGTGCAGGGTAGGCCACCAGTAGTGCCGGGTAATAAGCTGGAGGGTCTTTTTCTGACCGGCGTGGCCAGCTAGCTTAGACGAGTGACCCCAGAGTAGGATCTTCTCCCGATCAGGTACAGTTACGAACGTCTTACCGGGAGGGAGACGATTTAGATTCACGGGAGCCACCTGCATTACTCTGGCGGGATCGATGATGTGTTTAGGTTCCTCCTCGAGATCAGACACCAGGAAGGATCGGGACAAGGCGTCAGCTTTGATGTTTTTGTCAGTCGGGCGAAAATGAAGAACGAAATCAAAGCGAGCAAAAAACAAGGACCACCGGGCTTGGCGCGGGTTAAGTCTCTGGGCACTCTGGTGGTAAGCCAAGTTCTTGTGGTCCGTGTAAATTATTACCGGGTGAAGAGCCCCCTCGAGCAGGTAACGCCACTCCTCCAATGCCAGCTTAATGGCCAATAACTCTCGGTCTCCTATGGAATAGTTGCGCTCAGAAGAGGAGAAGAGTTTGGAGAAGAAGCCGCAAGTTACCATTCTTCCGGAAGACGATTTTTGGGTAAGTACCGCTCCGGCTCCAGAGGAGGAGGCATCAACTTCCAGGAAGAATTGCTTGTTGCTGTCCGGGCGATGCAGCACCGGGGCGGAAGAGAAAGCCTGTTTTAAGGAAAGAAAGGCTTCCTCTGCTTCGGGCGGCCATTCTCTGGGATTAGTGCCCTTACGGGTGAGCGCAGAGATTGGGGCAGTCCGGGAAGAGAAGTGCGGTATGAAGAGGCGGTAGTAGTTGGCGAAGCCCAGGAACCGCTGAATAGCCTTCAACCCCTCTGGTCGAGGCCACTTCTCGATGGCAGACAGTTTCTCAGGATCCATTCGTAGGCCGGTCTGAGAAATTATGTGGCCCAAAAACGGAAGCGAGGTCTGCTCAAAGAGGCACTTCTCATGTTTAGCGTAGAGGTGGTTCTGCCTGAGCAGGACCTGACGAACATCCCTCCGGTGAGTGAGAAGATCCGGAGAGAAGACCAAGATGTCGTCCAGGTACACTACTACGCAGGAGTAGAGAAGGTCCCGGAAGATGTCATTGACCAACTCTTGAAAGACGGCGGGAGCGTTACAGAGACCAAAGGGCATTACCAGGTATTCATAGTGGCCGGGTGTTGAATGCCGTCTTCCATTCATCCCCCTGACGGATACGGACCAGGTTATAGGCCCCACGGAGGTCCAGCTTGGTGAAGATTCTAGCCCCCCTCAGACGGTCAAATAATTCCGGAATGAGCGGAAGGGGGTATTTATTCTTTACCGTGATCTGGTTAAGGCCTCTATAGTCTATACAGGGACGAAGTGAGCCGTCCTTCTTTTTAACGAAGAAGAAGCCTGCTCCCGCCGGGGAGGTAGATTTCCGGATAAATCCCGGGGGCCAGATTCTCCTCAATATATTCAGACATGGACCGGGTCTCAGCAGCGGACAAAGGGTAAATACGCCCACGGGGAGGAGTAGCGCCGGGTAACAGGTCGATTGGGCAGTCGTATGGTCTATGAGGGGGTAATGTCTCTGCCTCCTTTTTATTAAAGACGTCCGCATAAGACCAATAGGGAATCGGAAGTCCAGGTAGATTAGCAGGGGTAGGAGAAGGACGGACAGGATGGACGGGAACTAGACAAGTCTTAAGGCAGTCCTGTCCCCAGCGAAGGACTTCTTCGGTCTGCCAATCAAGCACGGGTGCATGTCTCTGAAGCCAAGGTAGGCCTAGCAAGAGGGCGTGAGAGAGTCCAGGCAGAACATGAAAGAAGATGCTCTCAGAGTGCAGCATTCCCACCTGCAGAGTAATGGATTCGGTGATGAGTTGGATGGGACGTGGTAAGAGGCCCCCATCAACGGTAGCGACAGATAAGGGTACAGCCAGAGGTTTGGTGGGAATGCGGTATTTTTCTACCAGGGACTGAGAAATGAGATTTCCGGCAGCTCCAGAGTCAAGTTGAACTAGTTCAAAATAACGGTTCTCCCCGCAGATGATAGAGACCGACAGCAACAGAGATGGAGAGGGTTTATTCTTGTCTTACCGGGAGGGAGATGATTTAGATTCACGGGAGCCACCTGCATTACTCTGGCGGGATCGATGATGTGTTTAGGTTCCTCCTCGAGATCAGACACCAGGAAGGATCGGGACAAGGCGTCAGCTTTGATATTTTTGTCAGCCGGGCGAAAATGAAGAACGAAATCAAAGCGAGCAAAAAACACAGGCGTTTCCCGACCTCTCCGGGCAGGTACGGATCCGGTGCTCCTTACTGCCACAGTAGAAGCAGCTCTCCTCAGCTCGGCGTAACTCTTGACGGGTTTTGACCATCTTGGTCTGGTCGACCTGCATAGGTTCGGATGAGTGCGCCTGGGGAGTAGCGGGAGAAGAGACGAGTTTCTGAAAAGTAGGGGCTAGACGTGGAAACCTCCTCTAACGGGTGACCTCTTTGGCGCGCACCTGGAACCGGATGTCAATCCGGGTGGCAAGAGTTATTAAGTCGTCGAGAGTGGTAGGAATGTCCCGACCGGCGAGTTCATCTTTAATACGGCCGGACAGACCCTCCCAAAAGACAGACACCAGGGCGTCGTTATCCCAGGCCAGCTCTGAAGCAAGGATACAGAACCGTATGGCATATTGGCCCACGGTGAGATTTCCTTGATGGAGGTGTAGCAGAGATGATGCGGATGAGGTCTTCCGTCCGGGTTCGTTGAAGACTTTCCGGAAAGCCGTGAGAAAGGCTGGCAGGTCGGTCACCAGGGGATCTCCTCTCTCCCATAGAGGATTTAGCCAAGCCAGTGCCTCCCCCGTGAGATGGGACATGAAGAAGGCTACTTTGGCCCGGTCGGAGATAAACTGGTGGGACAAGAGTTCAAAGTGCAGGGTGCACTGGTTTATGAAGCCCCGAGCTTGAGCGGGGTCGCCTCCGAAGCGAGGAGGTGCAGAAAGCCGGGGTCCGGGGCAGGATACCATGGTATTGGTGGGCAGCGGCGCTGCCGGGTTGCGGGTCATGACACTAGCGGTGGTTGCTGGTGGAGCAGTCAGAGTGTCCAGGCGAGAGTTGACATTCCGCAGGTGACTCAGGATGGACACCTGTTGGGACCTCTGACGGGACAGTTCCTGACATAGGTCCGAGAGCGAGGGAGCTTGGGTGCCACCGGGTTCCATGGCCCGAGCAAACTGTAACGGGTCTGGGAGGTGGAACCACAGAGCAACTATACAAAGGGACAGTCCTTGTAAGGTAGCTGGTGACACCCAGGGAAGGCGGGCAGGCAGTCACAGCTAGTGACGGGGACAGTCTCTGGGTAAGAGGGCAGGAGATCACGGCAAATGACGGGGACAGTCTCTGGGTAAGAGGGCAGGAGATCACGGCCAGTGACGGGGACAGTCTCTGGGTAAGAGAGCAGGAGGTCACGGCAAGTGACGGGGGCAGTCTCTTGACAGGCGGGTGGTCACGGCAAGTGATGACTAAGCCTCCAGGTAGGCTAGCAGGCAGGTAGCGGGTGGACGCTCCCAGGTGAGCGGGCGAGAGTCTCTGAACAAGCGGGTGGTCACAGCAAGTGACGGCTGAGCCTCCAGGTAGGCAAGCAGGCAGGTAGCGGGTGGACGCTCCCAGGTGAGCGGGCGAGAGTCTCTGGACAAGCGGGTGGTCACAGCAAGTGATGGCTGAGCCTCCAGGTAGGCAAGCAGGCAGGTAGCGGGTGGACGCTCCCAGGTGAGCGGGCGAGAGTCTCTGGACAAGCGGGTGGTCACAGCAAGTGATGGCAGAGCCTCCAGGTAGGCAAACAGGCAGGTAAAAGGTGGACGCTCCCAGGTGAGCGGGCAAGAGTCTCTGGACGGGCAGGTGGTCACAGCACGTGACGGCAGAACCTCCAGGTAGGCTAGCAGGCAGGTAGCAGGTGAGCGCTCCCAGGTGTGCGGGCAGACGGATCCATAGACAGACTGGCAGGGCTGGTAGGCAGACTGGCGGACCGCAGGAATAACAGCAGATAGACACGAGTCAGGCAGGTATCAGACAGGAAACTGGCAGGAAACTGGCAGGTAACTGGTAACGGGACCTGAGGGCTGAAGCAGAGTGATGAACTATGCTACAACATTGCTCGGGCACCTCCATTTTGGAGGAGGTGCCCTATATATGGAGAGATCCTCCGGCCATTGGCCGGGGACTCCTTAGAACGGCGCGCGCGGCCCCTTTAAGAGAGGGGGAGCGCGCGCGCGCGTCCTAAGCACAGTGGCCGGGAAGGAGCGCGCGCTGCCAGCAGAGCGGGAGGAAGATGCCGGGCACGGAGCGGAGAGGTGAGGGGAACAGCGTCCCTGCCTAGCAGGAGGCAGGGACGCCGACGCTACATCTTCCATTTTCTAATTATTGCTCCCACAGTTGATTTCTTCACACCAAGCTGCTTGCCTATTGCAGCGTCAGTCTTCCCAGCCTGGTGCAGGGCTACAATTTTGTTTCTGGTGTCCTTCGACAGCTCTTTGGTCTTCACCATAGTGGAGTTTGGAGTGTGACTGTTTGAGGTTGCGGACAGGTGTCGTTTATACTGATAACAAGTTCAAACAGGTGCCAGTTCTACAGGTAATGAGTGGAGGACAGAGGAGCCTCTTATAGAAGAAGTTACAGGTCTTTGAGAGACAGAAATCTTGCTTGTTTGTAATTGACCAAATACTTATTTTCCACCAAATTTGAAAAAAAATTCTTTCCAAATCAGACAGTGTGATTTTCAGGATTTGTTTTCTCATTTTGTCTCTCATAGTTGAGGTCTACCTATGATGTCAATTACAGGCCTCTGTCATCTTTTTAAGTGGGAGAACTTGCACAATTGGTGGCTGACTAAATACTTTTTTACCCACTGTATATGTATCAATTTGGGCTGTTTTTAAAATGTTTTTAGATGTTTGTGTTGTCTGTATTTAATATACATTAATAAAACACTTTATATTTTTTGTGAGATCCCCATTTCTTGCATATCTTTTTCTCCTTCTGCATATCATTACTGAGGCCCACCTCTGTGCTTTTAAATTGGTATTGGGGTTTTTCCTAAATTTTGGCAGCCGTTGTACTCACTGCATACCCTATAGATGAATAGCAGAACCGCTCCTTTCTAGGAATATGTTGTTACTGAGGCCCACCTCTGTGTCTTTAACCCCTTAATAACATCTGACGTACTAATACGCGTCTGTGCCCTGGGACTTAAGAGCCAGACCCGTATCAGTACGTCATCGCGATCGCGCGCGCACACAGGCTGTGCGGGCGCGATCGCCGCCGGGTGTCAGCTGATTGTCACAGCTGACACCCGGTACTATGTGCAGGGAGCGGTCCTGCACCGCTCCCAGCACATTAACCCCCGCGATGCTGCGATCGAAGTCGATCGAAGTCGATCGCGGCATTGCGGGGGCAAGGGGAGGTGATCGGCGATACTCACCTCCTTTTCCGGCTTCCAGCGCAGTCTGCAAAGGCTTCCCGGGTGTTGCCATGACGACCCAATGTCGTCATGACAACATCCGGGTCACCAGAGAGCAGGAAGATTGCTTGGACATGCACAGTGCATCTCCAAGCAATCTTCACACTGTGCACTTCTGACAGCCTTCATGGCATAGGGATGGTGCTCCATTCCTGTGCCATGCAGGCGATCAAAAAAAAAAAGTGAAAGTCCCAGAGTGGGACAAAGTAATAAAGTGTATAAACTGTGTGAAAGTGGAAAAAAAATAAAAAATGTGCAAAAATATTATAAAAAAATAAAAAAAATAATGCACCAAAAATAAAAATATAATGTACCCATCAATAAATATTATTATAAAAAAAATAAAAAAAAAACAATAAAAGTACACATATTTGGTATCGCCATGTCCGGAACAACCTGACCTATAAAACTGTCCCACTAGTTAACCCCTTCAGTGAACATGGTAAAAAAAAAAAAAAAAAAACGAAGCAAAAAACAATGCTTTATCACCATACCGCCAAACAAAAAGTGGAATAACACGCGATCAAAAAGACGCATATAAATAAAAATGATACCGCTGAAAACGTCATCTCGTCCTGCAAAAAACAAGCCACCATAGAGCTCCATCAGCCGAAAAATAAAAAAGTTATAGCTCTCAGAATAAAGCGATGCTAAAAAATATTTTTTTCTATAAAATAGCTTTTATTGTGTATCAGCGCCAAAACATAGAAAAATGATACAAATGTGGTACCGCTGTAAACATACTGACCCGAAGAATAAAGCTACCTCATCAATTTTACCACACGCGGAACAGAATAAAAAAAAAAAAAAAAAACAATTCCTGAATTGTTGGTTTTTGTTTATTCTGCCTCCCAAAAATCGGAATAGAAAGCGATCAAAAAATGTCACGTGCCTGAAAATGGCACCAATAACAACGTCAACTCATCCCGCAAAAAACGAGCCGTCACATGACTGTCTGCCAAAATCTGGAAAAATTATAGCTCTCAAAATATGGCGATGCAAAAACTAGATTTTACAAAAAATGCGTCTTTTAGTGTGTGACAGCTGTTAGTCATAAAAACCCCATATGATTCTGGCATTGCTGTAATCACACCGACCCGAAGAATAAAGTCGTCAAATCACTTATACCGCACAAGGAACAGCGTCAAAATAAACTCTTGGGTTAGGATTGGGCTAGGGTTAGGGCTGGGTTTGGGGCTAGGGCTGTGCTGGGGCTAGGGTTGTGCTGGGGCTAGGGTTGTGCTGGGGCTAGGGTTGTGCTGGGGCTAGGGTTGTGCTGGGGCTAGGGTTGTGCTAGGGCTAGGGTTGTGCTAGGGTTAGGGCTGGGGTTGGGATTTTTTTCAAAAGTAAGAAAAAAAAATGACGATATGGCGACTAGTGTTGAGAGCAAGTGCTCGCTACTTGAGTTTGCATCGGGTGCTCTGGTATGCATTGAGTATCTTGGGTATTTGAGTGACATGCTCGAGTCTCTGCCCCATATGCTTCGCGGCCAAAAAACTTTACGGGGATTGCCTGCCATGCATGTTTTTTTGGGTGTCTAATAACCGTGAAACATGCGTAGCAGGGACTCGAGCATGTCACTCGAGCACACGCTGTACATGGTGCATACCTGAGTACCCGATGCAAACTCAAGTAGCGAGCACTTGCGCTCAAGAATAATGACAACTTATTCAATATGATGACCTAATGTAAACAAATTCTGTGCCGTACCTCTGGGTTCAAAATGTTCACTATACACCTTAATAAAATCCTTGAGGGGTATAGTTTCCAAAATTGTCGGCTCAATTTGTTAGCGGATATCATGTTGCATTTGGAGAGTCCCTGTGTGCCCAAACATTGGAGCTCCCCCACAAGTGACCCCATTTTGGAAACTAGACCCCCCAAGGCACCTATCTAGATTCATAGTGAGCACTTGGAACCCCAGGTGCTTCACAAATTGATTCATAAAAATGAAAAAGTGTTTTTTTTTTCACTTTTTCATTTTTACGAATCAATTTGTGAAGCACCTGGGGGTTCCAAGTGCTCACTATGCACCTAGAAAGGTGCCTTGGGGGGTCTAGTTTCCAAAATGGGGTCACTTGTGGGGGAGCTCCAATGTTTGGGCACACAGGGACTCTCTAAATGCAACATGGTATCCGCTAACAAATTGAATGGAAAATCGGCTCAAATTGTTAGCGGACACCACATTGCGTTTGGAGAGCCCCTCTGTGCCCAAACTTTGGAGCTCCCCCACAAGTGACCCCATTTTGGAAACTAGACCCCCCAAGGCACCTTTCTAGATGCATAGTGAGCACTTGGAACCCCCAGGTGCTTCACAAATTGATTTGTAATAATGAAAAAGTGAAAAAAAAAACACTTTTTCATTTTTATGAATCAATTTGTGAAGCACCTGGGGTTCCAAGTGCTCACTATGAATCTAGATAGGTGCCTTGGGGGGTCTAGTTTCCAAAATGGGGTCACTTGTGGGGGAGCTCCAATGTTTGGGCACACAGGGACTCTCCAAATGCAGCATGATATCCGCTAACAAATTGTCGGATCAAATTGTTAGCGGATATCATGTTGCATTTGGAGAGTCCCTGTGTGCCCAAACATTGGAGCTCCCCCACAAGTGACCCCATTTTGGAAACTAGACCCCCCCAAGGCACCTATCTAGATGCATAGTGAGCACTTGGAACCCCAGGTGCTTCACAAATTGATTCGTAAAAATGAAAAAGTGTTTTTTTTTTCACTTTTTCATTTTTACGAATCAATTTGTGAAGCACCTGGGGGTTCCAAGTGCTCACTATGCATCTATAAAGGTGCCTTGGGGGGTCTAGTTTCCAAAATGGGGTCACTTGTGGGGGAGCTCCAAAGTTTGGGCACAGAGGGGCTCTCCAAACGCAATGTGGTGTCCGCTAACAATTTGAGCCGATTTTCCATTCAATTTGTTAGCGGATACCATGTTGTATTTAGAGAGTCCCTGTGTGCACAAACATTGGAGCTCCCCCACAAGTGACCCCATTTTGGAAACTAGACCCCCCAAGGCACCTATCTAGATGCATAGTGAGCACTTGGAACCCCTAGGTGCTTCACAAATTGATTCGTAAAAATGAAAAAGTGTTTTTTTTTTCACTTTTTCATTTTTACGAATCAATTTCTGAAGCACCTGGGGGTTCCAAGTGCTCACTATGCATCTATAAAGGTGCCTTGGGGGGTCTAGTTTCCAAAATGGGGTCACTTGTGGGGGAGCTCCAAAGTTTGGGCACACAGGTCTTTCCAAACACAACATGGCGTCCGCTAATTATTCAAGCAAATTTTACAATCAAAAAGTCAAATGGCGCTCCTTCCCTTCCGAGCCCTGCTGTGCGCCCAAACAGTGTTTCTTCCCCAAATATTGGGTATCTGCGTGCCCAGGGGAAATTGCACAACAAATTTTGGGGTCCATTTTTTCTTGTTACCCCTGTGAAAATAAAAAAAATTGGGTCTAAAGTAACATTTTTGTGAAAAAAGTTAAATGTTCATTTTTTTCTTCCACATTCAAAAAATTCCTGTGAAGCACCTGAAGGGTTAATAAAGTTCTTGAATGTGGTTTTGAGCACCTTGAGGGGTGCAGTTTTTAGAATGGTGTCACTTTTGGGTATTTTCTGTCATAAAGACCTCTCCAAGTGACTTCAAATGTGATGTGGTCCCTAAAAAAATGGTTTTATAAATTTTGTTGGAAAAATGAGAAATCGCTGGTCAACTTTTAACCCTTATAGCTCCCTAACAAAAAAAAATTTTGGTTCCAAAATTGTGCTGATGTAAAGTAGACATGTGGGAAATGTTATTTATTAACTCTTTTGTGTGACATATCGCTCTGATTTCAGGGCTTAAAAATTCAAATTTTGAAAATTGCAAAATTTTCAACATTTTTGCCAAATTTCCATTTTTTTCACAAATAAACGCAAGTGATATCGAAGAAATTTTCCACAATCATGAAGTACAATATGTCACGAAAAAACAATCTCAGAATCAGGGGGATCCGTTGAAGCGTTCCAGAGTAATTACCTCATAAATTGACAGTGGTCAGAATTGTAAAAATTGGCCCGGTCATTAACGTGCAAACCACCCGCGGGGCTTAAGGGGTTAAATTGGTATTGAGTTTTTTTGTAAATTTTTGCATTGTACTCACTGCATACATTATAACAGTATAGCAGAACTGCTCATTTCCAGGAACATGTCGTTACTGAGGCCCATCTCTATGTGTCTTTAAATTGGTATTGGGGTTTTTCCTAAATTTTGGCAGCCGTTGTACTCACTGCATACCCTATAACTGTATAGCAGAACCACTACTTCCTAGGAACATGTCGTTACTGAGACCCACCTCTATTTGTTTTTAAATTGGTATTGGGGGTTTTCCTAAATTTTCACAGCTGTTGTACTCACTGCATACCCTATAACTGTATAGCAGAACCGCACCTTTGTAGGAACATGTCGCTACCGAGGCCCACCTCTGTGTTTAAATTGGTATTGGGGTATTTCTTAAATTTTGGCAGCCATTGTACACACTGCATACCCTTTAACTGTATAGCAGAACCGCTACTTTCTAGGAACATGTCGTTACTGAGACCCACCTCTATTTGTTTTTAAATTGGTATTGGGGTTTTTCCTAAATTTTCGCAGCTGTTGTACTCACTGCATACCCTATAACTGTATAGCAGAACCTCTCCTTTCTAGGAACATGTCGTTACTGGGGACCACCTCTGTGTCTTTAAATTGGTATTGGGGTTTTTCCTAAATTTTGGCAGCCACTGTACTCACTGCATATGTGGCACCCCAGGGGTCTGGTTGCCACAGTAATAGAAATATTATGTCTGAGAGCAAGTGGGAGGTTTCTCTGGTCAGGAGCCCTAAGCAGGCAACACTGCCCGCCCAGACCTGGGAGGGGAGGAATCTGCCCTTATAAACTGGGTCTGGGGCGGGATTAGGTGAGTCAGAGCTTGGAGAGGGAAAGATACAGCAGGAGCTCTGTAGGAGCAGGAGTGAGTGCCAGAGGCTGGAAGCTAGATAGCTCGCCTTGGCTGAAGATACTAAACCCGGACACGGAGTCCGAAGCTGTGGGGACATCCAGGTCCAGCAGCAGAATCCAACCGGCAGGGGATTCCAGGTCCTCTGGCCTTAGAAGCCCGGCGGCACGGTCACAAGCAACGGACCAGCACCGCCGTTGTGGAGCGGAGGTTAACAGAAAGCCCCAAGTCATCGGCCATACGGGTGAGCACCACACGGTATACTCAGGGACGTGGGCTACTTCTACCCGCATAGAGCAAGGTAGCCAGGAAAGAGTGTAGATAGACGGGGAGGCCTACAACTCCACCTGGCCAGGGGGAGATCTTGCTTGTTCACAGACTGACCAGGCCTCTAATGCTAACCAGTACTCCCGGGAGGGTCTGCTTTATACCATCAGTAAAGACCCTGAACTGCACCACACTTCTCCCGTGGGGAGTTATCCCATACTTGGCTGCGCTTACAACATCAGCCTCAGCGGCCTGCAGCGCAGCGGCGGTTCCCACTGACCGCAATCCACGGGTGGCGTAGTCGGACATTTGTTATTACGCTAAGACTGCCACTGGTTTGACCACCCTGAGCCACGGACCGGGTCGCCGCCACACCGAGACTACCACCCCCAGCATCCCACCAGAGGCCCGGTTCCGGGTTCCCCACGCGGCCCAGGGGGCGAGTCAACTTTGGCGTAGTTGGCAGGATTTCGTGCCCGCAACCACCGGGTACTGCGTGCCTGAAAGAGACTTTTGTACTTACCTGTGGAGAAGTTTCCCGCCGTCCGGAGTCGTTTCCCGCCATCGGACGCCATCTTGGGTCGTTTCCCACCATCTTCTGCCGTCTTCCCGCCATCCGCAGCCGCTTCCCGCCATCGGACGCCATCTTCAGGACGCCGTGCAGGAAGAAGAGGGGCGTGGACGCCGAAAGCGCGCGAGATCCGAAGCTCCGCCCCACGCTCCGACGCTGCGTAAGGTCCTGGAAGGGAGGAAGAGCGATGCTGACGTCACAGGAGCGCGACGCAAGGTCCTCAACCCCGACGATCGACTGCGGAGCCGCGGCCTACGTAAGAAGAGCATCGCAAGGTAGGCCACGGTCCACTAGGGGGGAAGGAGGATGTCGGACACCGAGGGGAGCTCCACCGCCACACCGGCCGCCAGCGCAACCGCTGCTGCGGTCATGCCATTCACCATGCCCTATATCCCGGGGGCAACCTGGCTACCCCAGTACTCAGGGCAGTCACATACCCTAAGTGACTTTAGGGAAAGACTGGATAGCCTCTTCCAGGTATACCCCCTCACGGAAGAGCAAAAAGTGAGCATCCTGGTGGCCCAGTTAATCGGGGCAGCCCAAAGGGAGGTAAAGTCCTGGTCACCTGGGAAGAAGAGGACTGTCAGAGAAATACTAGCCCGGCTGAAAGACACATTTGATACCCGAACCTCAGCCGAAATGAAGCTCAGATTTTACGGGTGCAAACAGCGGGCACATGAAAGTATAAGAGACTATGCTCTAAACCTAAGCAGGCAGACCCTGACAGCGTGGGGAATGAAGACAAGCTGTTGACCGAACAATTTATTGAGGGTCTACTGTGCAATGCCCACCGAACCCAGTTGCGGGCAATGGCCTTACAGGACCCTGACCTGGACTTTGCACAGTTCAAGGACAGAGCCATCCGGGTGCCCCAAGAACCGGCACCAGGTGGCGCTGTGACCCACAGGCGCCCTGCTATCACTTATCACCAGGACGCGGCGCCCTTGTCTGCAGGGCCTGTGGGAGCTGATGCGCAGGCTTTGAACAATAACCCGGCTACAGACCTGCACCATCAGGTCCAAGAGCTGACTAAGAGCGTTGCCGCGCTAACCAGAACTGTGCAGTCTTTACAGGTCTCTTCTTCAGAAAAGATCCAGCTGGCATCCGGACCGGAGGACGTCCCATGGCGCCGACTGAGGAGGACCCCACCAGCCAGAGGAAGACCCAGCGACCGATACAACGAGGATGGACAACCCATCTGCCGCCGCTGCAATCAACCCGGACATATGGCAAGGTACTGTCATTTAAACGGGCACAACCTGGGGTAGAGGGCCAACCCCCAGGCCTAAGATCATCAGGCCCATCGAACTGGCGTGACAAGTACGTAGAGGGACGTCCGGTCTTGCCTGTGGTACTGGACGGCCTTCCTATGAGTGCCCTACTGGACACCGGGTCACAGGTCACCACCATCCCGTACGTGCTCTTCAAGCGGTACTGGAATGACTCGGACATAACCCGCTGCCCAGATGACGACCTGAGCATTATCGCCAGCAATGGTCAGCCCGTGCCACAGATAGGATTTAAAGAAGTGACCATCAAGGTCGGTAAAGTTGAACTGCCGGCACAAGGACTGATCATTGTGGACATTGACCGTCGCGAGAGTCACCCAAAAATAACCCTAGGTACTAACGTAATTGAAAACTGTCTTGCAGAGATGATTCTTATTTTGCAGCAGGTTGCCAAGAACGCCAGTTCCAGCCAGCAGCGTGTGCTCCAAAAAGAGATCCGGGCACTGATGAAGCGGCAACAAGTGGAACTATCTGGTGGTGAGATAGGTAGCGTGAGAATGTGTGACCCGTTCCCTATTGCCATGCCCCCAAAAAGTGAGATGATGATTTGGTGCCGGGCAACTATTGGTCTAAGAGGTAGAGACTACCAAGCAATGGTAGAACCCGTCTACTCAGACAGTAGGCCCACCATTTTGACAGCACGGGGGGTGGTCGATGTACGTCATGGGAGGGTGCCCGTCCGCATCATAAATATCGGGGAGAGAGAAGTATACCTGACCCGGTATGCAACGCTAGCCAAATTGTTCACCATAAACCAGAACTCTGTACAGGCCGTGGAACCCTTGCCTCCATCTCAACCAGAGGAAGGTAACGGCTCTAAGAAACCAATGGAGGACTGGTGTCAGCAACTGCATTTGGGTACTGACTCCACTCAATCACAACAAAAACAGGGAGTCTACCCGGTGGTTCAGGAGTACGAGAGAGTGTTTAGCAAACACCCGCTAGACTTTGGGCGAGTGAAGGGGGTGGAACATCACATCCCAACGGGAGACCATCCTCCCATAAAAGAGAGATAACGACCCGTACCCCCTGCACACTATCAACACGCCAAGGGGATGCTAAAAAACATGAAGGAGGCTGGGATAATTAGGGACAGCTGTAGCCCCTGGGCAGCTCCACTAGTCTTAGTGAAAAAGAAAGACAACACCATGAGAATGTGTGTAGACTACAGGAAGGTCAACCGTATCACACACAAAGATGCGTACCCGTTACCAAGGATAGAAGAGTCCTTAGCTGCATTAAAATCTGCTAACTTCTTCTCTACTTTGGACCTCACTAGCGGGTACTGGCAGGTTCCTGTAGCAGAGGCGGACCGGGAGAAGACCGCATTCACCACCCCGATGGGTCTCAGCGAATTTAACTGTATGCCGTTCGGGCTCTGCAACGCACCAGGAACCTTCCAACGGTTGATGGAATGCTGTCTGGGACACCGGAATTTCGAGACGGTCCTGTTATACCTGGACGATGTCATCGTTTATTCCAAGACTTACGAGGACCACCTGAAACACCTGGCAGAAGTGTTTGATGCCCTGGCAAGCTACGGCCTAAAGGTGAAACCCTCCAAGTGTCACCTCCTGAAACCAAAGGTGCAATACCTGGGACACGTGGTGAGTGCTGACGGAGTGGCTCCTGACCCCAATAAGATCACCGTGATTAAAGACTGGCCAAGACCCTCCAGCATAAAGGAAGTGCGGCAGTTCCTCGGGTTGGTAGGCTACTACCGAAGATTCATTCCCGGTTTCACCAAAATGGCAGCCCCTATGCAGGACCTCCTGATAGGTCAATCTCAGAAAGCTAAAAACCAGAAGCCGCCCTTCAGGTGGGAAAAGCTGGAAGAGGAGGTCTTCTGCCAGCTGAAGATGGCCCTCACGGGGGATGAAGTCCTGGCATATCCTGACTACAGCCAGCCCTTTATCCTCCACACGGACGCAAGTAACATCGGGCTAGGAGCCGTACTGTCCCAGATCCAGCAGGGGAAAGAACGGGTAATCGCTTACGCCAGCGGAAAGCTACGGCCCACGGAGAGGAACCCTGAGAATTATAGCTCATTCAAGCTGGAGTTCCTGGCAGTGGTGTGGGCAGTGACCGAACGTTTCAAGCATTACCTTGCCTCTTCCAAGTTCACCATGTACACGGATAACAACCCGCTGACACACCTGGACACTGCAAGGCTCAGTGCCCTGGAGCAGAGATGGATGGCCCGCCTGTCCAACTATGAATTCACCATCAAATACCGGGCGGGACGCTCAAATGCCAACGCGGATGCCCTGTCTAGAATGCCAAACTTACCGGACGTAGGGGAAGATCCAGAAGATCTGGAAGAAGTCGAGCTCCCTGCGTTCCACCGTCATGGGATTACCCTGTATTCCCACCGTGTGAAGGACAGGCGCTCTGTGACGTTCAATCCCTTGCCCCACTTACTCTGGGCGGAAACGCAAGACAGTGATCCTGCAGTCTGTCTGGTGAAGGAAATGCTGACACAGGCCGATGCCCGTCTTGACCCACACGCTCCGGAGGAGACCAAGCAACTGTGGAAGGAGAAAAGTAAGCTGTTCCTCTACAGGGAGAAGCTGTGCCGAAGAATGGTTAACTCTCGAACACATGAGTTGACCTGGCAGGTAGTGGTCCCAAGACGAGACGCGGCTATGGTTCTGGAGGCATACCACAATGGAGCAGGACATTTTGGATGGAAGAAGCTGGAGTACTTGTTGCGTGAACGGTTCTACTGGGTAGGCATGAGAGGAGCCATCGAGAGGTGGTGCAGAGACTGTGGCCCGTGCAACCTAAGAAGAAAGGACCGTGCCAGCCAGAAGACTCCCCTGCAGCCCATCATCACCAGACAGCCACTGGAACTGGTAGCCCTGGACCATGTGAAACTGGCTCCGAGCAGATCTGGGTATGTCTATGCCCTCACAATCGTAGATCACTACTCCCGGTTCCTGGTGGTGGTTCCCGTCAAGGACTTAACGGCTCAAACAGCAGCTAGAGCCTTCCAGCAGCACTTCTGCCGTCCACACGGGTACCCGGAGCAAGTGTTGACAGACCAAGGACCAGCCTTCGAAGCAGAGGTCTTCCAGGAGTTCTGCAACTTGTATGGCTGCAAGAAGATAAGAACAACGCCCTATCACCCGCAGACCAACGGACTCTGCGAAAAGATGAACCACGTGGTGATAGATCTGCTAAAAACATTGCCCCTGGAAGAACACAGCCTGTGGCCTGAGAAACTGCCTGATCTGGTGGACCTGTACAATCACATCCCGGTAGGTTCCACCAAATGTACCCCGGCTTACCTAATGAGAGCAAGACCTGATAAGCTGCCTATTGACCTGGATATGGGAGTCCTGACACCTGAGGACACCTCGCCAGAGGCAGACTGGGATACAGAACGGCAGCAGCAGTACCGGAAAGTACAGGAGAGCGTCGAGCGAAGTCTCTGTCAATCAAGAGAAAGGCAGGAGAAGACTTATAACCAACATGCTCCCGCTGTTCCCCTGGTACCTGGAGAGCAGGTCTTGAAAAGAAAAAGGCGGCTCCATAAGTTGGACGACCAGTGGGAAAAGGACCCGTACACCGTACTGCCCTCAAGCCACAATAATCCAAAGGTGTATGTCATCAGCAAGGAAGGAGGAGAGACCACAGCCACTGTCTCCAGAGACCACCTGAAAAAGTGCCCCGAGAAGTTGCAAACCACGGATGAAGATCAGGAAGACCCTCAACCCATAGAGGAAAAGGAGGAAATGATCAGCACCATACTCGGAGACTTTCCCCATTCCTGGACACAAGTAAACAACGCTATCGTGGTGCCCGTCCTCACCTTTCTCCAGCCAGCCCCTCAAGTGCCTACAGAAGACTAGGTAGAGCTGGAAGAGCAGCCGGCCCAGGAGGCAGAAGAGTCCACACCAGCAGCGCAGGAGGATCAACCCTCTGCTAATAGTGAGCCTGCTGTGCCCCTAGTGAGCCAAAGAGTGCACAGACAGCTGCCCAGCTTACCCATAACACCTCCTACACCCTGTAGTGCAGGACCAGTTAGTGAGCTCCATAGGTCCACTAGAGTCACTAGAGGTCAGATGCCCGCTCGCTGGAAAATATAAAGTAATGCACTGTAAATTTACCTGTTTCTTGAAAATGTTTATGGTTTTTGTTGTTGCCTGTTATTAATTATGTTTCTCAGTTACCCTGCAGATTTATTTGGACTAACAGGTTATGGACGCTGGATAACCGGAACAATCTTGTAGATAGTTGCACACTGTGCCTCTTGCGAAGATGGCCGCAGAAGAGAAAACCTGTCTGGCGTGGCCTCCTTGCGGCCCAAAGTAGCTAACTTCAGCCTTGCAGCCATGCCCAAGGCCAACGCAAGAGGTTTGCTTTTGACAGGTCCCCTACTTCGCTTAAAGCTTCACCTTGGGTGACATGGACACCCTTTTGTTTCACAAACTTCACTTTGGGTGATATGGACACCCGGTTACGGAAACGCCGTGACCACAAAATGTACTTTTTCATGTTGTCTTGTTATTGTTATATGACGCGCCCCTGGGCCTGTGTCGCGCTGCGTTGCGCACGCGGGAGCTTACCCGGAGCCGGATCTCTTGAGGGTTGTAGTCTCGTGGCGGTGACCCGGTCCGTGCCCAGAGAGTCAAATTGAGCGGCGATGTAACAGTGGTAGATGTAGGACGACTACGCCACCCGTTGAATGCAGCTATGGAGCTGCCGCTGCAAGACAGTCCGCTGAGGCCGGTGGATGGATGGTGCAGCGTAGATGGTATAACCCCCAACGGGAGGGGTATGGCCTCAGGGCAGCAGATGTGGATGATGGGGGTAGCAGGAACCACTCAGAGACGGTGCGGTGTAATTCAGGGTCTTTACTGGTAACAACGATAGACCCTCCCGGAGTACTTGCTAGTGAACGGGGCCTGGTCAGTCCTTGAGCAGATGGGATCTCCCCTGGCCAGGCGGAGTTGTAGGCCTCCCAAACTGACTGTACTCTTCTGGCTACCTTGCTAGAAGCGGATATAAGTAGCCCACGTCCCTGAGTGTACCGTGTGGTGCTCACCCGTATGGCCGGTGACTCGGGGCCTTCTAATGGCTTCTGCTCCACGATGGCGGTGCTGGTCCCACGCGTGTGACCGTGCCTTCGGGTTTCTGGGCCTGAGGACCTGAAATCCCCTGCCGATCGGCTTCTGCTGCTGGGTAAGAGTTAGTCCCCACAGCCTCGGACGCCGGGTCCGGTAAGAAAGCTTCTCAGTCAGGGCGAGCTCTGCAGCTGCCAGCCCCTGACTTGTAGTAGTATTGCTCCCACTGAGCTTCTGCTGTTTCTTCCTGTGACTGTTTCTTGTCTCTACTCTCCTTGACTGACTAACCCTGCCTCAGCCCAGGGTTTATACAGGGGAAGTTCTTCCCCTCCCAAGACTGGGCAGGAGGTGTGGCATGCACAGGATCCCTGACCAAAGGACCTCCCACCTGCTCTCAGACATAACATTACATTACTGTGGAAAACCAGACCCCTGGGGTGCCACATTCCCCCCTAGTGAAATTTAGTACTCCGGGACTAAACATATTTTAGAAAAAACATAACAAGATATAACAACAATAATAGTACAATAAGAAGAAACACATAAAGGTGGTCACGGCATGTCCGTAACCGGGTGTAGTCTTTGAAGAAAGCAAGGTGTCCATTTCACCAAAACAGGGAGACGTAACCAGGTAGGGGTCTGTCCTACCCCGAGTCCTTAACAGTCTCTAGTCCATCCTGGGTTACGCTCCAACTATGTACAAGGATTCCCGGTAAATCCACTAAGGATTCCTAAAAATAACTGGAAACACAAAATTATACACAAGCAACAATACACAGATAAACATAAATAAAACAATTTATACACTTCAAATCCTCCAGCGTGCGGGTAACTGGCCTCTAGTGGCCCTAGTGGACCTACGGAGCTGACTGTCTGGCCCTGAACTACAGGGTGTAGGAGCTGTCAAGGGTAAACTGGGCAGCTGTCTACCGGCTCTTTGTCTCACTAGGGGTACGGCAGGCTCACTATAAGCAGAGGGTTGATCCTCCTGTCCTGCTTGTGTGGAGTCTTCTGCCTCCTGGACCGGCTGTTCTTCCAGCTCTACCTGTTCCTCCGTAGGTGCTTGGGATGCTGGTTGGAGGAAGGTGAGTACGGGTACCACAACTGCACCATTGACTTGAGTCCAAGACCGAGGGAAGTCCCCGAGCACAGTACTAACCATATCTTCCCTTTCCTCTACGGGTCGATGGTCTTCTTGTTCCTCTTCAGGGTTCCTCAGTTGTTCGGGACACTTCTTCAGGTGGTCCCGGGATACAATGGCTGTGGTTTCCCCTCCGTCTTTACTGATGGTACAAACCTTCGGGTTCTCGTGGCTTGAGGGCAGTACGGTGTACGGGTCCTTCTCCCACTGGTCATCCAACTTGTGGAGCCGTCTCTTCCTCTTCAAGACCTGCTCTCCGGGTACCAGGGGAACAGCGGGAGCATACTGGTTGTAAGTTTTCTCTTGTCTTTCCCTAGCCTGACAGAGACTTCGCTCCACGCTCTCCTGTACTCTCCGGTACTGCTGCTGCCTCTCTGTGTCCCAGTCTGTTTCTGGTGAAGTGTCCTCGGGTGTCAGGACTCCCATTTCCAGGTCAACAGGTAACTTACCAGGTCTTGCCCTCATTAGGTAAGCCGGGGTACAGTTGGTGGAACCTACCGGGATGTGGTTGTATAGGTCCACCAGATCGGGCAACTTCTCAGGCCACAGACTGCGTTCTTCCAGGGGCAACGTTTTTAGAAGATCCATTACCACCTGGTTCATTTTCTCACAAAGTCCATTAGTTTGCGGATGGTAGGGTGTCGTCCTTATCTTCCGGCAGCCATACAGATTGCAGAATTCCTGGAAGACCTCCGCTTCAAAGGCAGGTCCCTGGTCCGTCAGCACTTGGTCCGGGTACCCGTGTGGACGGCAAAAGTGCTGCTGGAAGGCTCTAGCTGCTGTTTGAGCCGTTAAGTCCTTGACGGGGACGACAACCAGAAACCGGGAGTAATGATCCACGATGGTTAACGCGTAGACGTAGCCACTTCTGCTTGGGGTCAGTTTTACATGATCCAAGGCTACCAGTTCCAACGGTTGCCGGGTGACGATGGACTGCAGGGGAGTCTTCTGGCTGGCACGGTCCTTCCTTCTCAGGTTGCACGGGCCACAGTCTCTGCACCACTTCTCGATGGTTCCCCTCATGCCTACCCAGTGGAACCGCTCGCGCAGCAGGAACTCCAGCTTCTTCCACCCGAAGTGTCCAGCTCCGTCGTGGTATGCCTCCATCACCATGGCTGCGTCTCTTCGTGGCACCACTACTTGCCAGAGTAATTCATGCGTCCGGGAGTTAACCATTCTGCGGCACAACTTCCCTTTGTAAAGGAACAGTCGAGTCTTCTCTGCCCATAGTTGTTTGGCTTCCTCCGGAGCGTCTGGTTCAAGGCGAGCCTCCGGCCGAGTCAGCATCTCCTTCACCAGTCGGACGGCAGGGTCGCTGTCTTGCGTTTCCGCCCAGTTGTAGTGGGGTAAGGGGTTCAACGTAGCAGCCTGCTTACTCCTTACCCGGTGGGAATACTGGATAGTCCCATGACGGTGGAACGCAGGGAGTTCAACTTCTTCCAGTCCCTCCGGATCTTCTCCTCCGTCCGGCAGGTTGGGCATCCTGGACAGGGCGTCCGCGTTGGTATTGGAGCGTCCTGCCCGGTATTTGATTGTGAACTCGTAGTTGGACAGACGGGCCATCCACCTCTGCTCCAGGGCACCAAGTCTTGCCGTGTCCAGGTGTGTCAACGGGTTGTTATCCGTGTACACGGTGAACCGGGAAGAAGCGAGGTAATGCTTAAAGCGCTCGGTGACTGCCCATACTACGGCCAGGAACTCTAACTTAAATGAGCTGTAATTCTCGGGGTTCCTTTCGGTGGGTCGCAGTTTTCGGCTGGCGTAGGCGATTACTCGTTCCTTCCCCTGCTGGATCTGGGACAGTACGGCTCCTAGCCCGATGTTACTGGCGTCGGTGTAGAGAATAAAGGGCTGGCTATAATCCGGGTACGCCAGGATTTCGTCCCCCGTGAGGGCCATCTTCAGCTGGCGGAAGGACTCTTCTTCCAGCTCCTCCCATTTGAAGGGCGGCTTCTGGTTCTTGGCCTTCCGGGTCTGGCCTATCAGGAGGTCCTGCATAGGTGCTGCCTTTTTGGTGAAACCGGGAATAAACCTTCGGTAGTAGCCTACCAACCCGAGGAACTGCCGCACTTCTTTTACGCTGGAGGGGCTTGGCCATTCCTTAATTGCGGTGATCTTATCAGGGTCGGGAGCCACTCCGTCAGCGCTCACCACGTGTCCCAGGTACTGCACCTTTGGTTTCAGGAGGTGACACTTGGAGGGTTTCACCTTTAGGCCGTAACTTGCCAGAGCTTCGAACACTTCCGCCAGGTGTTTCAGGTGGTCCTCATACGTCTTGGAATATACGATGACATCGTCCAGGTACAACAGGACCGTCTCGAAGTTTCTGTGGCCCAGACAACACTCCATTAGTCGTTGGAAGGTTCCCGGAGCGTTGCAGAGTCCGAACGGCATGCAGGTGAACTCGCTAAGTCCCATCGGGGTGGTGAATGCGGTCTTCTCCCGGTCCGCCTCTGCTACAGGAACCTGCCAGTACCCACTAGTGAGATCCAAGGTGGAGAAGAAGTTAGCAGATCTTAAAGCAGCCAAAGACTCCTCTATCCTTGGTAAAGGGTACGCATCCTTGTGTGTGATACGGTTGGTTTTCCGGTAATCTACACACATCCTCATAGTGTTGTCTTTCTTTTTGACTAAAACTAGTGGGGCTGCCCAGGGGCTACAGCTATCCCGGATTACCCCAGCCTCCTTCATGTCTCTAAGCATCCCCTTGGCGTGTTGGTAATGTGCAGGGGGTACGGGTCGATACCTCTCTTTTATGGGAGGATGATCTCCCGTGGGGATGCGGTGTTCTACCCCCTTGACTCGCCCGAAGTCTAACGGGTGTTTACTAAACACTCTCTCATACTCTTGAACCACCCGGTAGACTCCCTGTTTCTGGTGGGAGGGAGTGGAGTCAGTTCCCAAGTGTAGTTGCTGACACCAATCCTCCATTACTTTCTTAGAGCCGTTACCTTCCTCCGGGTGAGATGGAGGCAAGGGTTCCACAGACTGTATAGAGTTTTGGTTGATGGTATATAATTTGGCTAGCGTGGCATACCGGGGCAGGTACACTTCCCTCTTCCCGATATTTATTATGCGAACGGGCACCCTCCCATGGCGTACATTGACCACCCCCCGTGCTGTCAAAATGGTGGGCCTACTGTCTGAGTAAACTGGTTCTACCATTGCCTGGTAATCTCTACCTCTCAGACCAATAGCTGCCCGGCACCAAATCATCATTTCACTTTTTGGGGGCATGGCAATAGGAAAAGGGTCACACATTCTTACGCTACCAATCTCACCGCCGGAGAGTTCCACCTGTTGCCGTCGCATCAGTGACCGGATCTCTTTCTGGAGCACCCGCTGCTCGCCGGAGCTGGCGTTCTTGGCAACCTGCTGTAAAAGGAAAATCACCTCTGCAAGACAATTTTCAATTACATTAGTTCCTAGAGTTATTTTTGGGTGACTCTCATGTTTGTCAATATCTACAATGATCAGTCCCTGTGCTGCCAGTTCGACTCTACCGATTTTGATGGTCACCTCTTTAAATCCGATCTGTGGCACGGGCTGGCCATTGCTGGCGATGATACTCAAGTCGTCGTCAGGGTAGCGGGTAATATCCGAGTCATTCCAGTACTGCTTAAAGAGCACGTACGGGATGGTGGTGACCTGTGACCCGGTGTCCAGTAGGGCACTCATGGGAATGCCATCCAGTACCACAGGCAAGACTGGACGTCCTCCCACATATCTGTCGCGCCAGTTCGATGGGCCTGGTGATCTTTTTCCTGGGGGTTGGCCCTCTACCCCAGGTTGTGCCCGTTTAAAGAACAGTACCTTGCCATATGTCCAGGTTGATTGCAGCGGCGGCAGATGGGTCGTCCGTCCTCGCTGTATCGGTCACTGGGTCTTCCTCTGGCCGGTGGGGTCCTCCTTGGTCGACGCCACGGGATGTCCTCCGGTCCGGATGCCAGCTGGATCTTCCCTGGGGTGGAAGCCTGTAAAGACTGCACAGTTCGGGTTAGCGCAGCAACGCTCTTAGCTAGCTCTTGGACCTGATGGTGTAGGTCTGGAGCCGGGTCATTGTCCAAAGCCTGCGCATCAGCTCCCACAGGCCCTGCCGACAAGGGCGCCGCCTCCTGGTGGTAAGTGATAGCAGGGCGCTTGTGGGTCACAACGCCACCCGGTGCCGGTTCTCGGAGCACCCGGATGGCTCTGTCCTTGAACTGTGCAAAGCCCAGATGGGGATCCTGTAAGGCCATTGCCCGCAACTGGGTTCGGTGGGTATTACAATACAGTCCCTCTATAAACTGTTCGGTCAACAGCCTGTCCTCGTTTCCCACTCCATCAGGGTCGGTCTGCTTAATGGCCCTCAGGGCCTCTTGTAGGTTTAGTGCATAGTCCCTTATACTCTCATGCGCTCGCTGCTTGCACCCGTAGAATCTAAGCTTAATCTCGGCTGAGGTGCGGGTATCAAAGGTGTCCTTCAGCCGGGTTAGTATCCCTGCGACAGTCTTCCTCCCAGGTGGCCAGGATTTTACTTCCCTTTTGGCTGCCCCGGTTAGTTGGGCCACCAGGATGCTCACTTTTTGCTCTTCTGTGAGGGGGTACACCTGGAAGAGGCTATCCAGCTTTTCTCTAAAGTCATACAGGGTATGTGACTCCCCTGAGTACTGGGGTAGCCAAGCTGCTCCCGGGATATAGGGCATGGTGAAGGGCATAACTGCAGCAGCGGTAGCGCTGGCGGGGGTTGAGGCAGTGAAGCTCTCCTCCGTATCCGACATCTTCCTCCCCCCTAGTGGACCGTGGCCTACCTTGCGATGATCCTGTTCCGTAGGCCGCGGCTCCGCAGTGGATCGTCAGGGTTGAGGACCTTCTGTCGCGCTCCTGTGACGTCGGCGTCTGCTGGGCTCCTTCCAGGACCTTACGCAACGTCCGGACGTGAGGCGGGGCTTCAGTTCTCGCGCGCTTTCGGAGTCCACGCCCCTCTTCTTCCCGCGCGGCGTCCTCAAGATGGCGTCCAATGGCGGGAAAACTCCACGGATGGCGGGAAGAAGGCAGAAGATGGCGCCGGATGGCGGGAAACTTCACCGATGGCGGGAAGAAGGCTGAAGATGGCGCCGGATGGCGGGCATCTTCACCACAGGTAAGTTTGAAAAGTCTCTTTTTCAGGCACGCAGTACCCGGTGGTTGCGGGCACGAAATCCTGCCGACTACGCCAAAGTTGACGCGCCCCTGGGCCTGTGTCGCGCTGCGTTACGCACGCGGGAGCTTACCCGGAGCCGGATCTCTTGAGGGTTGTAGTCTCGTGGCGGTGACCCGGTCCGTGCCCAGGGAGTCAAACTGAGCGGCGATGTAACAGCGGTAGATGTAGGACGACTACGCCACCCGTTGAATGCAGCTATGGAGCTGCCGCTGCAAGACAGTCCGCTGAGGCCGGTGGATGGATGGTGCAGCGTAGATGGTATAACCCCCAACGGGAGGGGTATGGCCTCAGGGCAGCAGATGTGGATGATGAGGGTAGCAGGAACCACTCAGAGACGGTGCGGTGTAATTCAGGGTCTTTACTGGTAACAACGATAGACCCTCCCGGAGTACTTGCTAGTGAACGGGGCCTGGTCAGTCCTTGAGCAGATGGGATCTCCCCTGGCCAGGCGGAGTTGTAGGCCTCCCAAACTGACTGTACTCTTCTGGCTACCTTGCTAGAAGCGGATATAAGTAGCCCACGTCCCTGAGTGTACCGTGTGGTGCTCACCCGTATGGCCGGTGACTCGGGGCCTTCTAATGGCTTCCGCTCCACGATGGCGGTGCTGGTCCCACGCGTGTGACCGTGCCTTCGGGTTTCTGGGCCTGAGGACCTGAAATCCCCTGCCGATCGGCTTCTGCTGCTGGGTAAGAGTTAGTCCCCACAGCCTCGGACGCCGGGTCCGGTAAGAAAGCTTCTCAGTCAGGGCGAGCTCTGCAGCTGCCAGCCCCTGACTTGTAGTAGTATTGCTCCCACTGAGCTTCTGCTGTTTCTTCCTGTGACTGTTTCTTGTCTCTACTCTCCTTGACTGACTAACCCTGCCTCAGCCCAGGGTTTATACAGGGGAAGTTCTTCCCCTCCCAAGACTGGGCAGGAGGTGTGGCATGCACAGGATCCCTGACCAAAGGACCTCCCACCTGCTCTCAGACATAACATTACATTACTGTGGAAAACCAGACCCCTGGGGTGCCACATTATACCCTTGTATTTATGTTTCTTTAAAAATGTGTTTAGTCCCGGAGTACTAAAATTTACTAGGGGGGAATGTGGCACCCCAGGGGTCTGGTTGCCACAGTAATAGAAATATTATGTCTGAGAGCAAGTGGGAGGTTTCTCTGGTCAGGAGCCCTAAGCATGCAACACTGCCCGCCCAGACCTGGGAGGGGAGGAATCTGCCCTTATAAACTGGGTCTGGGGCGGGATTAGGTGAGTCAGAGCTTGGAGAGGGAAAGATACAGCAGGAGCTCTGTAGGAGCAGGAGTGAGTACCAGAGGCTGGAAGCTAGATAGCTCGCCTTGGCTGAAGACACTAAACCCGGACACGGAGTCCGAGGCTGTGGGGACATCCAGGTCCAGCAGCAGAATCCAACCGGCAGGGGATTCCAGGTCCTCTGGCATTAGAAGCCCGGAGGCACGGTCACAAGCAAGGGACCAGCACTGCCGTCGTGGAGCGGAGGCTAACAGAAGGCCCCAAGTCACCGGCCATACGGGTGAGCACCACACGGTATACTCAGGGACTTGGGCTACTTCTACCCGCATAGAGCAAGGTAGCCAGGAAAGAGTGCAGATAGACGGGGAGGCCTACAACTCCACCTGGCCAGGGGGAGATCCTGCTTGTTCACAGACTGACCAGGCCTCTACTGCTAACCAGTACTCCCGGGAGGGTCTGCTTTATACCATCAGTAAAGACCCTGAACTGCACCACCCGTCTCTGTGTTTCATCGCCGCACCAGCACCATTAGTACTGGGACGCTCACACCATCACTCCCATCATCCACACTAGCTGCCCTGAGGCAATACTTCTCCCGTGGGGAGTTATCCCATACTTGGCTGCGCTTACAACATCAGCCTCAGTGGTCTGCAGCGCAGCGGCGGTCCCCACTGACCGCAATCCACAGGTGGCGTAGTCGGACATTTGTTATTACACTAAGACTGCCACTGGTTTGACCACCCTGAGCCACGGACCGGGTCGCCGCCACACTGAGACTACCACCCCCAGCATCCCACCAGAGGCCCGGTTCCGGGTTCCCCACGCGGCCCAGGGGGTGAGTCACATACCCTATAACTGTATAGCAGAACCGCACCTTTGTAGGAACATGTCGTTACTGAGGCCCACCTCTGTGTCTTTAAATTGGTATTGGGGTATTTCTTAAATTTTGGCAGCCGTTGTACACACTGCATACCCTTTAACTGTATAGCAGAACCGCTACTTTCTAGGAACATGTCGTTACTGAGGCCCACCTTTGTGTCTTTAAATTGGTTTGGGGGTTTTCCCCACATTTGGGCATCCTTTGTACTCACTGCATACCCTATAACTGTATAGCAGAACCACTACTTTCTAGGAACATGTCGTTACTGAGGCCCACCTTTGTGTCTTTTTAAATTGGCATTAGGGTTTTTACTAAATTTTGGCAGTCATTGTACTAACTGCTTACCCTATAACTGTATAGCAGAATCGCTCTTTTCTAGGAACATGTTGTTACTGGGGCCCACCTCTGTGTCTTCTTAAATTGGTATTGGGGTTTTTCCTAAATTGTGGCAGCCTATGTACTCACTGCATACCCTATACCTGTATAGCAGAACCGCTCCTTTCTAGGAACATGCCGTTACTGAGGCTCACCTCTGTTTCTTTAAATTGGTATTGGGGTTTTTCCTAAATTTTGGCAGCCGTTGTACTCACTGCATACCCTATAACTGTATAGCAGAACTGCTCCTTTCTAGGAACATGTCGTTACTGAGGCCCACCTCTATGTGTCTTTAAATTGGTATTGTTTTTTTTTCCAAATTTTGGCAGCCCTTGCAGTCACTGCATGGGTATTACCACTATAGGAAACCCACTCCTTTATAATGGGAACATTTCTTTTACTGAGGCCCTCCTGTTTGTCTCTTCAAAGGGGTATTGGGGTGCGTCCAAATTTTTTGCAGCCCTTGCAGTCACTGCATATGCAATAACAGTATATGAGACCCACTCGTTAATAATGGGAACAACAAAGCATAGCCGGGTGATGGCTCTCTAACAATAGCGAGGCCCTTTAAGAATAATAAGGGCTGCCTGATGGCCCTATAAAAATAGGCTTTGTGACTTTCAGAGTCCCTCTTTCAAAAATGAAACAGGATGTGCCTTATCATGTCTCACACACCACATGGCCAGATAAGGTAGTAAAATGTTAAAATGACATTTACCAGTGAATGTATTTTTTACCATTGAAAGCTATGCAAAAGTGCGAAAACGCATCAAAAACGCTACGTGTGAACATTGCACAAGGTGTGGAGGAGCATTTTTGTTTTTGGTTAATTATTTTGCCATAGATACAAGCCATTACCCTGGAAAGGATGTTCCTTAATATTTTTCCCAGGAAAATCCATTTTGGTTTTGTCTTTGTATGTTTTATTGTGAGTCCGTAAAAGTGGCGTAATACTCTGACAACATTGTCAGAGTATGCTCCCAGGGGTCTTCCCCATGATGTTCCCATGTGATTAGAGCACTGTTACCATCGTTATGGGCAAACTTTAGGCCCTCTGTAGACCCCTGGGGGGGGGCAGAAAAATGCTCCAGGTTCCCATAGACTTACATTGGGCTCGTTGCTTGGATCGAGCACCCAAGCATTCCAATTTTCTCGACTCGAACAACGAGTACTTGAGCCAAAATATCATCCAGAAAGACCACCACAATCCTCCCCACCAAATGATAGAAAATATCATTTATGAAATGCTGTAATACCACAAGTGCATTGGTCAAACCGAAAGGCATAACCAGACTCTCAAAATGACCTTCAGGGATATTGAACGCTGTTTTCCATTCATCCCCTTCTCTGATTCTAACCAGATTGTAGGCTCCCCTTAAATCCAACTTGGAGAATACCTTAGTTCCTACAATCTGGCTGAACAAAGCAGGAATTAGAGGAAGAGGGTATGGATCTCGGATGGTAATTTGATTTAATTACCACGTCATGGCTGCGTCGGCGGCCTGGTATCCATACTCAGTCCCCAGCCGCCCCGCAGCCGGGTGCCCACACACGGTCCCCAGCCGACTGGGGGCGGCCGTGTGTCCATAAACGGTCCCCAGCCGCCTCTATTTGAAGGACAGCCTAACCACAAACACGTGGACAAGTGAATGTGGCCAGGGATGGTCCATCTGACTGACGCCTTCACACTGGGTTAATATTGTGGAAGCCAGGACACAGTTGGACACTGGAATGCAACATGTGCTCCAGACATAGAGGATTGTGGGTCCTGGGTCAATCAGGCTTCAACACAAAGTTCAGAAGGTAGACAGCAGCAGTGGTCGGCCTCCTACACAACGAGTAAATTATTCATGATCATGAGGCCATCCATCTCCTTAGCTTTCTGTTCCTTGGAATGCAAGCGCATGTATGTAGTAGCGGCTAGGCCTGAGGTGGTCAGCGTTTTGGCGCATATCCTACCTCCTCCGAGGATTGCTGGATATTTTCCTGCTACTATCCCAGTTCTATGACTCCTGTTAAAACAAAGCTTCAGGTGATGAATGATGGATGAGGTGGTGGCAAAGGAGAAAGAGCAGGAGGAACAGGGACCATTCACATCAATATCAGGCCAGTCAACCACACATGTCTTGTAGGATATGTTTCTGTACCAAAAGGAGCGGCTCGGCTACACAGTTATAGGGCATACAGTGAGTGCAATGCCTACCAAAAATTTTGAGGCACTCCAATGCCCCTTGGAAGTGACATGGAGGTCAGAGTGCCTTAACTAAACCGTTTTTTCCATTTATAGCAACTGGGTCTCCTGTACACTGTTGGCCTAAGCAGTGAATGGAAGGCTTTCCAAAAATTAGGAGGAACTGCAATGCAACTTGAAACAGACGTGGATTACAGCGTTCTAAAAACCTTCTACCCATTATTGGGGAGTGGGTCTCCCTTAGTGTTCGCCTATGCATTGAAAAGCAAAAGCTGACTAATATTAGGAGGAAATGCAATGCCCATTGGAAGAGTCGTGGAGGTTAGAGTTAATTAAAAACAACAATTCAATGCCTTTTGGAAGAGTGGTGGAGTTCAGAATGGTTTAACAATACGCTTTTAATGCCCCTTGGAAGAGACGTGGAGGTCAGAGTGGTTTAACAAGACGGTTTTAATGCCCCTTGGAAGAGATGTGGAGGTCACAGTAGCTTAAAAAGACGGTTTTAATGCCCCTTGGAAGAGTGGTGGAGGTCACAGTAGCTTAACAAGACAGTTTTAATGCCCCTTGGAAGAGACGTGGAGGTCAGAGTGGTTTAACAATACGGTTTTAATGCCCCTTGGAAGAGACGTGGAGGTCACAGTAGCATAACAAGACGGTTTTAACGCCCCTTGGAAGAGTGGTGGAGGTAACAGTAGCTTAACAAGACGGTTTTAATGCCCCTTGGAAGAGACGAGGAGGTCACAGTAGCTTAACAAGACGGTTTTAATGCCCCTTGGAAGAGTGGTGGAGGTCACAGTAGCTTAACAAGATGGTTTTAATGCCCCTTGGAAGAGTGGTGGAGGTCACAGTAGCTTAACAAGACAGTTTCAATGCCCCTTGGAAGAGACGTGGAGGTCAGAGTGGTTTAACAAGACAGTTTTAATGCCCCTTGGAAGAGTGGTGGAGGTTACAGTAGCTTAACAAGACAGTTTTAATGCCCCTTGGAAGAGACGTCGAGGTCAGAGTGGTTTATCAAGATGGTTTTAATGCCCCTTGGAAGACTGGTGGAGGTCACAGTAGCTTAACAAGATGGTTTTAATGCCACTTGGAAGAGTGGTGGAGGTTACAGTAGCTTAACAAGACAGTTTTAATGCCCCTTGGAAGAGACATGGAGGTCAGAGTGGTTTAACAAGACAGTTTTAAAGCCCCTTGGAAGAGACGTGGAGGTCACAGTAGCTTAAAAGACAGTTTTAATGCCCCTTGGAAGAGACGTGGAGGTCAGAGTGGTTTAACAAGACGGTTTTAATGCTCCTTGGAAGTGTGGTGGAGGTCACAGTAGCTTAACAAGACAGTTTTAATGCCCCTTGGAAGACTGGTGGAGGTCAGAGTGGTTTAACAAGACAGTTTTAATGCCCCTTGGAAGAGTGGTGGAGGTTACAGTAGCTTAACAAGACAGTTTTAATGCCCCTTGGAAGAGACATGGAGGTCAGAGTAGTTTAACAAGACGCTTTTAATGCCCCTTGGAAGACTGGTGGAGGTCACAGAAGCTTAACAAGATGGTTTTAATGCCCCTTGGAAGAGTGGTGGAGGTCACAGTAGCTTAACAAGACAGTTTTAATGCCCCTTGGAAGAGACGTGGAAGTCACAGTAGCTTAACAAGACAGTTTTAATGCCCCTTGAAAGAGACGTGGAGGTCAGAGTTGTTTAACAATACGGTTTTAATGCCCCTTGGAAGAGACGTGGAGGTCACAGTAGCTTAACAAGACGGTTTTAATGCCATGCCCCTTGGGAGAGTGGTGGAGGTCACAGTAGCTTAACAAGACGGTTTAAATGCCCCTTGGAAGAGTGGTGGTGGTCACAGTAGCTTAATAAGACGGTTTTAATGCCCCTTGGAAGAGTCATGGAGGTCACAGTAGCTTAACAAGACGGTTTTAATGCCCCTTACAAGAGCCATGCAGTACAGCATATTAAAAACATTATTCCCATTATTGGGGAGTGGGTCTCCCATAGTCTTTGCCCATGCCTTCCAAGCAAAAGCTGCCAAAAATTAGGATGGAGGAACTTGCAATGCTGGCAACACTGACCATGGTCACCCTGGTGGTATATTGGTGGTGGAGGCTGAGGATAAGGAGAAGAGCAAAAAACAGCCGAAATGAGGAAGCGTATACCCATGTGTGGGTGTGAAGCGGTGCATGGGAATACACCTCCCGAAATAACACAGTGGATTTGACTTTATGTTACTCTGCTGTCATTTGGTGGTGATGAGAAGTCTGGCCCAATCCAGTCCTTGTTCATTTTGATAAGGGTCAGCTTGTCAGCATTGTCAGTTGACAGGCGAGTGCGCTTATCAGTTATAATTCCCCCAGCGGCACTAAAAACACGCTCTGATAAAATGCTAGCAGCAGGGCAGGCCAGGACCTCCAAGGCGTACAGAGCGAGTTCATTCCAAGTGTCCTGCTTGGATACCCAATAATTAAAAGGCACATAGGAATCACGGAGGAAGTTAGTACGATTGGCAAGGTACTCCCTCACCATATTTTGAAACTTTCCACTCCTTGTGAGAGTACCCTGCGCCTCAGGGCCTGTAAGCTGGGCGGGTCTCAGAAAACTGTCCCAGAATGTTGACAGTGTTCCCCTGCCTCTGCTGGATTGGAGTTGCGTCTCTCTCGCCTATACGCCTTGGTTGGTCAACGAACTATGACCTCTGCCGCTAGCATGTTCAGATGGGAATTTTTTTAACAGTTCTACAGCAAGGGCCTTCTGATACTGCCACATTTTTGTAGACCCCTCCACCTCAAGAATAAGAGAGTGAAAGTTCTCCTTGTAGCGCGAGTCTAAAAGTGTCACCAACCAGTAATGACTGTCACCCAACATTTTGACAACGCGAGGGTCACGGTTAAGGCAGCGTAACATAAAGTCAGTCATGCGTGCCAGACTGGTAATGGACAAGACTTCCATGTTCTCACCAAGATGACTACTGACCATGCTCTCCTCCTCCTCCTCCTCCTCCCCCCTGTCCTCAGGCCACCCACGCTGAACCGACGGTATGACAGTTGTACAGGTACTACCGTCTACAGCGCATGATACCAGCTCCTGTTCTTCCTCCTCCTCCTCCTCTCCCTCATTGTCCCCCAATGCACGTTGGGATGAGATGAGGCTGGGCTGTGTGTAATCGACCATTACGGCTTCTTGATCCATCTCATCATACTCTTGCTGCAATGCCTCCTCTTTAATTCTCTGCAGAGAGCGTTGCAAAAGACAGACAAGTGGGATGCTGACGCTAATAATGGCGTCATCGCCACTCACCATCCTGGTGGACTCCTCAAAGTTTGTCAGGATGGTACATATGTCAGACAACCAGGTCCACTCCTTAGTCTGACCTGAATATCGACGGCCTTGTTGCAGCTGGTACTCCACAACTGCTCTCTTTTGCTCACAAATCCTTTGCAACATGTGGAGGGTAGAGTTCCAATGTGTGGGGATATCACACGCCAGTCGGTGTGCCGGAAGCTGCAAACGCTGCTGCAACACAGTAAGGGCGGCGGAAGCTGTAGCCGACTTCCGAAAATGAGCTGACAGGCGGCGTACTTTGACGAGCAGATCTGGCAACTTGGGACACGATTTAAGAAACCGCTGAACCACGAGGTTAAGCACATGAGCCAGGCATGGTACGTGTGTGATCTCGCCTCTCCTCAGAGCCGCCACCAGGTTACAGCCATTGTCACACACGACCATGCCTGGATGTAGGTTCAGCGGTCTCAGCCACAGATCTGCCTGCTCTTTCACAGCAGTCCACAACTCACAAGCAGTGTGAGGTTTATCACCTAAGCTTATGAGTTTCAGCACAGCCTGTTGCCGCTTGGCTGGGGCAGTACGGCAGTGCTTCCAGCTTGTAACTGATGTGGTGATATCTGAGATGGAAACTGAACACGAGGAGGAGGATGATGCGCAGGAGCTGTACACTGTGGGGGCAACTCTGAGTGACATAGGGCCTGCAATCCTCGGTGTGGGGAGGATGTGTTCCGTCCCAAGGTCCGACTGGGTCCTGGCTTCCACTATGTTTACCCAGTGTGCCGTCAGGGAGATGTACCGTCCCTGGCCACAAGCACTTGTCCACGTGTCCGTTATCAGGTGGACTCTCCCAGTAACTGCGTTGTTGAGGGCACGGCAGATGTTTTGGGACACGTGCTTGTGTAGTGCGGGGATGGCACACCGGGCAAAATAGTGTCGGCTGGGAACCGAGTACCGAGGGACGGCCACCGCCATAAGGTTGCGGAAGGATTCCATCTCCACCAGCCTAAAAGGCAGCATTTCCAACTCAAGCAGTCGTGAAATGTGTGAATTTAGGACTGTGGCCTGTGGTGCGTTGGCTGTAAATTTGCGTTTTCATTCAAAGCTCTCGGATATGGACAATTGAACGCTGCGGTGGGACGTGGACGTGGACGTTGATGCTGTTTCTTGAGAAACTGCCATAACAAGTGAAGACTGAGAGGAGGGAGCATCTTTGCATGCAGTATGGACAGGGGATTGCCTTGCACGCACAACAGGGGGTTATATTACACGCACAACAGTGGAAGAAGCAGTGGTGACACCCGCTGACACTGGTCGTGGACCCTGGGGTTCGCCCCACAAATTCTGGTGCTTTGCTGACATGTGCCTGATCATGCTGGTGGTGGTCAGGCTGGTAGTTTTGTCACCCCTGCTGATGCTGGCATGGCAGGTGGTACAAATGGCCTTTTTGGGGTTATCAGCAGAGTCTTTAAAAAAATTCAAGACTCTGGAAGACCTACCGTTTGTACTGGCAACGTCCCTCGTGTTGGTGTTACGGGGAACTGTTGCCCGCCTTCTGTGTGCGGCCACCACACTGCTTCTTCCTGCCTGTTGGGGTACTCTGCCTCCTTCCCCCTGTGTGCTGCTGGCCTCGCTCTGCGTGTCCTCCTGTCACGTTGGGTCAGTTACTAGATCATCCACCACCTCCTCCTCTTCCACTTGCGCACCACGATCCTCCTCCTCACTTCGTGGCAATTGTGTCTCTTTATCGTCCACCTCTTGTGACAAATTGCCAGCGTCGACTTCCTCTGGCCGTGGCTGTTCAAATATTTGGCCATTGCTACATGGGATCTCCTCTTCCACCACTTCAAGCGGAGCAGGCGAGGGGCACAAATATGGAAATGGACCAGTGAACAGCTCTTCAGAGTGTCCAAGTGTGGGATCAGTTGCTGTCTGATGACACTCGGCATGGTGGGAGGAAGGAGCATCAGGGTGAGGAGGAGTATGCGGTCGAGACTCACGGCTACTAAAACTTGACCGTGTGGAAGACAGACCGAAGGTGGTGGTGCCCAGGTAACTGGAAGTATTATCTGCTATCCAATTAATGACCTGTTCACACTGATCAGTTCGCAATACTGGTGTTGTAGTGTGCTTCCCTAGTAATTCGGTCAAGAAGTGGGAGCGAGAAGATGTGGCTGTTGGTTGTGGCACATTTTCACCTTGGCCACGGCCCCGTCCTCTACACGCACCATCACCAGAACATCCAGTTCCACGTCCCTTGCCACGCGCCTTGCCCATTGTAAATGAAGTAAAACAGCTTACACTCACACTATCAATGGAAAAAGGGTAATAAAAAGGAGATTAGAACCGTGGAAGAGGAAAACCACAGTTCTATTTCTCTGGTCTACACCAGAATCTTTTAAACAGATATATTTGTGTCTGAACACTGAGCGAGACACTCAATTTTTTTTAATTTTTTATGTAAAAAAGGCAAAAAGGTGGATAATACAGAGATTTGAACCGTGGAACTGCAAACCACAGTTATAGTTATGTGGCCTACACCAGACTCTTTTAAACAGATATATTTGTATCTGAACAGTCAGGGAAACACTATTACTGGGTTTTTTACGGTAAAAAATGCCAAAAGCAGGATAATACAGAGATTTTAACTGTGGAACTGCAAAACCACAGTTCTAGTTATCTGGCTTACACCAGACTCTTTTAAACAGATATATTTGTGTCTGAATAGTCAAGGCGACACTATTACTGTTATTTTTTATGGCAAAAATGCCAAAAGCAGGATAATACAGAGATTTGAACCGTGGAACTGCAAAACACAGTTCTAGTTATCTGGCCTACACCAGACTCTTTTAAACAGATATATTTGTGTCTGAACAGTCAGGGAGACACTATTACTGTTTTTTTTTATGGAAAAAATGCCAAAAGGTGGATAATACAGAGATTTGAACCGTGGAACTGCAAAACCACAGTTATAGTTAAGTGGCCTATACCAGACTCTTTTAAACAGATATATTTGTGTCTGAACAGTCAGGGAGACACTATTACTGTTTTTTTTTATGGAAAAGATGCCAAAAGCAGGATAATACAGAGATTTGAACTGTGGAACTGCAAAACCACAGTTCTAGTTATCTGACCTACAAAAGACTCTTTTAAACAGCTATATTTGTGTCTGAACAGTCAGGGAGACACTATTACTGTTTTTTTTACGGAAAAAATGCCAAAAGCAGGATAATACAGAGATTTAAACTGTGGAACTGCAAAACCAAAGTTCTAGTTATCTGGCCTACACCAGACTCTTTTAAACAGATATATTTGTGTTTGAACAGTCAGGGAGACCCTATTACTGTTTTTTTTTTTACAGAAAAAATGCCAAAGCAGGATAATACAGAGGTTTGAACCGTGGAACTGCAAAACCACAGTTCTAGTTATCTGGCCTACACCAGACTCTTTTAACCAGATATATCTGTGTCTGAACAGTCAGGGAGACACTATTACTGTTTTTTTTATGGAAAAAATGCAAAAAGCAGGATAATACAGAGATTTGAACCATGGAACTGCAAAACCACAGTTCTAGTTATCTGGCCTACACCAGACTCTTTTAAACAGATATATTTGTGTCTGAACAGTCAGGGAGACACTATTACTGTTTTTTTTTACGGAAAAAATGCCAAAAGCAGGATAATACAGAGATTTGAACCGTGGAACTGCAAAACCACAGTTCTAGTAATCTGGCCTACCCCAGACTCTTTTAAACAGATATATTTGTGTCTGAACAGTCAGGGAGACACTATTACTGTTTTTTTATGGAAAAAATGCCAAAAGCAGGATAATACAGAGACTTGAACCGTGGAACTGCAAAACCAAAGTTCTAGTTATCTGGCCTACACCAGACTCTTTTAAACAGATATATTGGTGTCTGAACAGTCACAGACACACTAAATTTTTTTTGAAGGGGGGAAATACCAAAAGGTTAATAAGGCGCGTATTTGTACAGTCTGACTGAGGAAAAAAAAATACAGGATTTAGATGAAAAAAAAAAGGATTTTTCCTGGCCCCTGATACCGGGGAATAAGTCTAGCAATTTGACCAGCAGGAGTACACAGAACTGCAATGCAGTGTTTGTTGGTATAACCACTGCGTCTCCTATACAGCCTGACTGACTGCCTGATATCTGGGATGGATATTAGTCCTGAGATAGACTGTTTGTTTGATTTGGCAGGCTTTAGAGACCCTACACTAACTATTTTGGAGTATAAATCTCTCCCTAGCTCAGCAGCACTGATCCTACACTGGCTGATCCGGAGCGACTGTGTCCAAGATGGCGGCGCCCAGTTTTAAATACTCGAGGTGACGCTGTGCGGCCAGCCAATCACTGTAATGCCCACAAACAACATGGCTGCGGCATTACAGTGACTGGCTGGCAATCCCTACATGTTCATTGGCTCTGTAAAGAGCACAAAACGTGCAGGGCGGAGACCTGAGCTCCCGCCCGAGTAACCCGGAAATGCTCGGTGCTCGCCGAACATCCCGAGTAGTGAAATGCTCGGGCGAGTACCGAGCAGTGTCGAGCATGCTCGCTCAACACTAGAAATGTCCCTTTTTCCCACAAAAAAAACATACGCCATTTTTCTTGTGAATCTCCGTGGAAACGTATGATATAAAGGCACCCCCTAACTGCATGGGTTACTTCAACTCACCCAGTACTGGTTGCCTATCTACGAAATTCAGAACTGTATGTCTCCACTGACCAATTCCCCTGCTGAACGTGATGTAGCCTAGACTCAGCCAAGGTGACTCGGTCAGGGCATCATAGATGAGGGCCAGAACCCCCAAAAAAACCTCTGCAGACTGGAGACAAACCGAATCCAGCAGTAAAGAAAACAACCACGATTGAGGATCTCCCTGCAGTAGAGAGATCACAATTCCAACTCATTTCTGCTCATTTACGGAGGAGTAAGGATGAAGTTTAAAATACAGTTTGCAGGCCTCCTTGAATACAAAAAACTGGTCCCTACCTCCAGAAAACCTGTCCGGGAGGGCAACCTTGGGTTCACTCTAGACAGGCCTACCTGCAGAGACCCCCGCATTAGCGACCTGTAGCAGCTGATGCTTTTGCTGAACTTCACAGCGGAGGTCATTCACCTCCAGAGACAGACTGCACAGCCGCTCTGCGAGCTCAGCAATTGAAACCATACCAATGGAGAAAGGAAAAAAAAACACACCCGAAAAAAAAACCACACAATTAAACCCAAGTGTCAGGTTTTTTTTTTCTCTAAATGTGCACAGCTGGTGATAATGTCACACACAGTGTAGGAAAGACAAAGCACAACACAAAGGGTTGAGACCTCCTTGGCTGATCTACAATCACCCTGTCTACTCCTACCATCCCTATATTGGTTCCTCACCAATCGCCGCACAGGAACCTATCGCTGTATTTCCTTAGCACTTGGCCCTAGATAGGGAAGAAGGGGATGAGCGCTAGTCGATCCCCACTGACAACTAAAGTCAGCAAGGGGAGACAGATACGGGGGAAGTAGCTTCGCTTGAGTCAACTCCAGAGAGATGGCACACATGTCCTCTTAGCACCAGAGAGGAAGTAAGAACTGCACTTGCTCCAAGCCTTCACAAGGGGTCATGTGAATATCACCAGAGCCTCCCTATTGCAGACTGAAAGTATTTAAACACCCAGGCCAGGGTGTTAATTAGCAAGAGGAAGGTAGACACTGGGTCCTAGAGTGAGACATATCTCACTTTGTCTGTAATGCCAAATGAAGAGATCTCCTGTAACCAACGGCAGGGCGACTGTCTGTCACATCTGACACACCCGTGACACACACTCCCCCACCAATTGATCCCTGGGAAAAACGTGGGTGTCCGCTGTATCCATGAGGATGCCAAGGACTTCCCTGTCACCCAAGTGACTATAAAAATATACAGGGGTACTGAGTCCCATGAGGTCGGGGTAGTCAAAGACTTGTTACACCCAGTTATAATAGGGCGGGACTTCTGGCTGTTCTGGGACTTGTGGGGAAAGGCGGTTGTGCCTACTAGCACAGACCGGAGCTGGTTTGTCCATGAAGAATCCCCATTACAGCCAGAGGTGGATGAATTTCCCTGTGTGTTCTTGCTGGCGACGCGGATGAGACAGGGTCCTAGGAGGATGACATTCCTGAACTGGGGGTTTCTGGGGGGGAATTTTGGTACGGCGCAAATGCACGATCTTTCGTTGAAAGGTGCATTTCACAATGTGACTGTGATGAATTGGGTTGCTCAAGAGCCGGGGGCTGACACCAGGTTCCCATATTTCATCTTAAATGAGGAGTTGCTTTATCGGGTCTATAAACCAAGAGGGGAAGTCATAGAGCAGTTGTTGGTGCTGGGTCCCTAGAGACGTAGGGTGTTAGATTTGGCCCACTCACATGTCTTTGGTGGGCATCTGGGAGTAGACAAAACCCAAGAGCGGGTTCTGTAGAGGTTCTACTGGCCTGGGTGTCACTGAGACATTGTTAATTTTTGCCAGTCTTGCCCTACTTGTCAGCAAACTGCTCCCGTGTCCTACTTTCGGAGTCCCCTGGTTTCATTACCCATTATAGAGGTCCCGTTTGACCAAACTGCCATGGAACTTGTAGGACCCTTAGTTAAGTCCAGCAGGGGTCACCAATACATACTGCTTGTGCTGGACTGCGCAACATGGTACCCAGAGGCCTTGCTATTGAGAAATTCCTCTGCCAGGAGCATTGCCCGAGAGCTGGTACATATCTTCTCCTGGACGGGCCTGCCAAAGGAGATCCTGACAGTGTCACTTGTTTACCTCTGCATACAGCCAAGCAAGTCGCTTTATCACAGCTGCTTCAGCAGAACCGAGACCTGTTTTCAGAGCTGCCAGGTTGTACGCAAATGAGCATGAAATCTTTACGGAACCGCATGCGAGGGTGAATCAAAGGCCGTATCGGATTCATGAAACCCTCCGTGAGGTGATCTCCAAAGAGGGGAGGAGAGTGTTGAGCCTGGGCGTCATAGAGGAGTCAAAGAGCGGCTGGTCTAGCCCCATTGTCCTGGTGCCGAAGCTGAATGGAGAATGGCTATTCTGTAATGACTACAGGAAGCTGAATGAGGTGTCAAAGTTCGACGTGTATCCGATGCCCCGCGTCGATGAGCTCATTGAGAGGTTAGGGTCAGCCAGATATATCACCACCCTGGACCTAACAAAAGGGTACTGGCAGATTCTCCTGTCCCCAAGTGTCAAGGAGAAGACGGCTTTCTTTACTTCTGATGGGTGCTTTCAGTACACCAGAATGCCGTTCGGTCTGCAGGGAGCCCCAGCTACCTTCCAGAGGGCCATGGACCGGATCCTAGTCTCTCACAAGAAGTACGCTGCAGCTTACCTGGATGGCATTGTAATATTCAGCCCGGATTGGGGAAGTCATTTACAGAAGTTCCAGGCGGTACTGGGTGCGCTAAGGAAGGCAGGATTTACAATAAACTCAAAGATGTGCGCCATGGGGAAAGAAGAGGCAAAATACTTGGGCTATATCTTCGGAAGGGGCGAAATAAAGCTGCAAGTAAATAAGGTGGAGGCTATCTGAAATTGTCCGCAACCGAACTCCAAGAAGTTTGGGCGTTTCTAGGAATTGTGAAGTATTATTGGCGATTTATCCTGAATTTCGCCAGGATAGCCGCCCCCTGACTGATCTTCTTAAGGGCACAAAGTCATCGATGGCCAAGTAGTTCCCTGAAGTGGATATGGCATTCCAGGAGTTGAAGCTCCCCTTATGTAAACAGCCAGTCTTGGTAGCGCCTGACTTCACTAAGAAGTTCATGGTTCAGACTGACACTGTTATGTTCTGCTACCAGAGCTAAGGAAAGAGAGGAGATCTGTCCCTACGATAGAACTCAGCTGAATCCCTACGATGTAACAGGGAACCTGATCCTGCGATCAGACCTGCTAAAGTCCTAAGCTAGTCTGTACGGAGACCTATAGATGTGGGGAAGGAATCCCTACAAGTACTAAGGACTGGGAGGAAAATGGGACACCTCCTAACAGAAATAGTAGCAGACAGACGAACAAGCAAAATATATAGAACATAGAGGTCCGTAGACCAAGCAAACTAACAGAGTTAGATACAGAGCATAGGCTAGCTAGAAAGTAGTTATACAATGAAGTCCAGCAAAGCCAGGAGGGCGGAGCAGGATTAAATAGGCCAACAAGGTCATGTGACCAGCAAAGGAAAAAACCTAAGAGCAAGGTTCTAACAGTACCCCCCCCTTCTAAGAGGATCCTCCGGATCCCCTAGGACCAGGCTTATCAGGAAATCTCCTGTGAAACGCTCTGATAAGTCTGGACGCGGAAACATCATCTGACCTCACCCAAGAGTTATCCTCGGGTCCGAAACCTTTCCAGGCCACAAGATACTGCAAACTACCTCTATACCGTCTAGAGTTAAGGATGCGAGAAATTTCATATTCCCCGTCCTCCACCACCGGAGGAACAGAGGCAGAGGCGTCACCATCCGACACAACAGCTTTTTTTAACAGAGAGACATGAAATACCGGATTAATTCTCCAGGAGGTAGGAACCTCCAACCTAACAGCAGATTGGTTGACAACCTGAAGCACCTTAAAGGGCCCTACAAACTTGGGACCCAATTTCTTAGAAGGAATCCTCAACCGCAGATTCCTAGAGGACAACCAGACCATGTCACCAACAGCGAACAAAACCTCCTGTCGTTTCCTATCAAAGTAGTCTTTAGATTTTCTGTTGGCCTCCTGAAGATTACCACGCACATCCGTCCAAACTCTCTCCAAATCACCGGAAAAATTCTCCTCCTCAGGCACGGCAGATCCCAACTTGGAGAACGACCCAAACGATGGATGTCTCCCAGAACAACAAAAAAAAGGCGAACAACCAGCAGAAGAAGATGTATGATTGTTCAGAGCAAATTCAGCAAGTGGCAGAAACTCAGACCACCCCTCTTGATTGTCTGCCACAAAACAACGCAAGAACTGCTCAATATCCTGGTTTTTCCTTTCTGTCTGGCCATTAGATTCAGGATGATATCCGGACGAGAACGACAAATGAACTCCCAACCTGTCACAAAAGGCACGCCAAAAACGAGCCACGAACTGAGGACCCCTATCAGAAACAATGTCAGTAGGAACGCCATGAAGTCTGACAATTTCCTTGACAAAGGCCTTAGCGAGAGTTTTAGCGCAGGGCAGTTTGACGAAGGGAACCAAGTGACACATCTTGCTAAAACGGTCCACGACCACCCAGATGACAGTAAAACCCTCAGAGGGGGGAAGGTCAGTTATAAAGTCCATAGCCAAATGTGTCCAAGGAGCACTGGGAATCTCCAAAGGACAAAGCAACCCCGCAGCAGGAGTATGTGAGGACTTAGATCTAGCACATATAGTACATTGACGCACCCACTTAATGACTTCCTTCTGCCATCCAGGCCACCAAAAACTGCGACCCACCAGTCTCTTGGTCTCAGAGATTCCGGGATGACCTGCCAACCGAGATTCGTGACACTCAACAAACAAATCTCTCCTAAAGGTCCCAGGCACAAACAACCTCCCATGAGGAGTGTTAGATGGGGCATTCTCCTGTGCTTTAAGAATCTCATCTTCCAAAACGGAGTCCAAAGCAGCTATCACAACACCTTCTTGTAAAATGTTCTCCTCTTTCTCAGCACCGACTATGGGAGAAAAACTGCGAGACAAGGCATCCGCCTTAACATTCTTAGTACCAGGGATGTAAGTAACGGAGAAATTAAACCGCGAGAAAAACAGTGCCCACCTAGCCTGACGGGCATTCAGGCGCTTGGCAGCATCAAGATATATCAGATTTTTATGATCCGTAAGAACCTGAACGGGAAATTCCGCACCTTCCAAGAAGTGGCGCCAGTGTTCAAATGCGAGTTTAATAGCCAATAATTCCCGATTACCAATATCGTAATTCAGTTCAGTCTCCGAAAATTTTTTTGAAAAAAAGGCACAGAGATGTAATCCATCCCCGTTATCCTGAGACAATACTGCGCCAACCCCCACAGAGGAAGCATCAACCGCAACCAAAAACGGCTTAGTCACATCAGGCTGCATAAGGATGGGAGCAGAGGTGAACCTCTCCTTGAGATACACAAAAGCTTCAATGGCCTCAGAAGACCACTGAACCGCATCAGCACCTTTCCTGGTGAGATCGGTCAGAGGTTTGACAATACTAGAAATTTTTTTTATGAATTTTCTGTAATAATTGGCGAAACCCAAAAACCTCTGTATCGATTTCAAACCAATAGGCCTAGGCCATTCCTGTACAGCTTGAACTTTAACCGGGTCCATCTCAAAACCTTCGCTGGAGATAATGTAACCCAAAAAACTAATTCTCTGTACAGCGAACTCACATTTCTCCAGCTTAGCAAAAAGCGAATTGTCCATTAATAACTGTAATACCTCACGTACGCTCCGCCAATGAGACTCCAGATCCGGCGAATAAATCAAAATGTCATCCAAATACACAACCACATTTTTGCCGATCAAAGGTCTAAGGATGTCATTAATAAGATTCTGAAAAAATGCAGGAGCATTAGTAAGACCAAAAGGCATAACCAGGTTCTCAAAATGACCCACAGGAGTGTTAAAAGCAGTCTTCCATTCATCACCCTCCTTCATGCGCAACAGATTGTATGCCCCCTTAAGGTCAATTTTAGAGAACCACTTGGCCCCCATTAACTGGTTAAACAGATCAGGAATCAATGGCAGTGGGTAAGGATTGCGTACAGTAATTTTGTTAATCTCACGAAAATCCAGACAAGGACGTAAACCGCCGTCCTTTTTTTTTTTTACAAAAAAAAATCCAACCGCCACAGGAGACTTAGAGGGCCTAATGTGACCGGCGGCCAAACTTGTCTGTATGTATTCCTCCAAAGCCTTCCTCTCAGGAATAGTAAGGTTAAATAAACGACTTTTAGGAAGAGTCGCTCCAGGGACAAATTCAATAGAACAATCATAGTCTCTATGGGGAGGCAAAACCTGCGATTCCTTCTCAGAAAAAACTCTCCAAAAATCCTGAATAGGAACAGGCAATTCTCCCCTATCCAAAGCTGCAATACGCCCGTTACAACACTTGTCATAACATTTATGGCTCCAGGATTTAATTTCACTGGTAGACCAATCCAGTACAGGATTGTGAAATTTTAACCAGGGCAATCCCAATATTACTGGAGAAGGCAAGTTATTCAAAACTACCAAATCCAATTTCTCATGGTGAACACCATTAATAGTGAGAGGAAATTCACAGACCTTGAGAGTAATATTCTTCAAAGGGGAACCATCCACAGAAACCACAGCAATGGGGGATGATAAAGGTTCGGGTTTTAAATTGAGTCTTTCCAAGAATCCCCCATCAATAACATTCAGAGTAGACCCACAATCAACAAACACCCGAAATTCCATTAATTTTTCCTGAGCAATCGTGGAAGCAGCTAAAAATACACCCTTGGAATTTAAACAGGCAATACGGGCATGACTGACCATTTTTTTTTTCTTTCTTCATACGAAGCTCACAGCCTTTAATCAAATGACCAGATTTTCCGCAATAGAAACACAAGCCTTCAGAAAATCGACGGTCTTTTTCTTGAGAGCGAGGTGCCACCGATCCAATCTCCATCGGTTCACCACTGTTAGTACACACATTCTCATAACCAGAAACTGACATAGCAGAGGATTTGCTCTCATTAACCCTTGCACGCAGTCTCCTATCCACCCGTATAGCTAATTGCATAGCCTGTTGCAAATCTTCAGGTGTAGGATAAGCAATTAGCAGGTCTTTAACCCTTTCACTGAGCCCAGCAAGAAATAGACTTTTCAGAGCAGAATCGTTCCACCCTGTTTGAGTAGACCATCGACGGAAATGAGTACAATATTTTTCCACATTACCTGATCCCTGTTTCAAACGTCTCAACTCAGTCTCAGCTGATGCGACACGGTCAGGATCATCATATAATAGTCCCAAAGCAGAAAAAAAACTATCCACTGATCTGAAGCATGTATCACTAGGTTGCAAAGAAAAGGCCCACTCCTGAGGCTCTTTGCGCAAAAGTGACATTATGAACCCTATGCGCTGGGATTCATCCCCAGAGGACTTGGGTCTCAAACGAAAATACAATAAGCAAGCATTTTTAAATGAAAAAAATTCTCGGTGTTCACCAAAAAATAAATCCGGCAAACATACCTTAGGCTCCAAGAAATGTGCTCCAGGACAGTTACTCACGTGCTGACGGAGCTCGGCCACCTCCAGAGAGAGTCCCTGCAGGCGATGAGCCAAATCCTGAACCGACACCATGATGGAACAGAAAAATCTTTCCTTAGAGAATTTGCAGGCTGGACTTACTGTTATGTTCTGCTACCAGAGCTAAGGAAAGAGAGGAGATCTGTCCCTACGATAGAACTCAGCTGAATCCCTACGATGTAACAGGGAACCTGATCCTGCGATCAGACCTGCTAAAGTCCTAAGCTAGTCTGTACGGAGACCTATAGATGTGGGGAAGGAATCCCTACAAGTACTAAGGACTGGGAGGAAAATGGGACACCTCCTAACAGAAATAGTAGCAGACAGACGAACAAACAAAATATATAGAACATAGAGGTCCGTAGACCAAGCAAACTAACAGAGTTAGATACAGAGCACAGGCTAGCTAGAAAGTAGTTATACAATGAAGTCCAGCAAAGCCAGGAGGGCGGAGCAGGATTAAATAGGCCAACAAGGTCATGTGACCAGCAAAGGAAAAAACCTAAGAGCAAGGTTCTAACAGACACCTCTAAAGTTGGTTTGCGAGCTGTGTTGTCCCAGGAAATAGATGGGGAAAGTCTCCCCCTGTGAAAAGAACTATGCCATTGTAGATAAGGTGTGCCTGGCCATCAAATGGGTAATTGAGACTTTAGGCCTAAAGTTCAGGCTAGTGACCGATCATGCGCCCCTGAGATGGATGAGAGAAAGGAAGGGGAAGAATGCCCTGGTAACTAGGTGGTTTCTAGCGCTTCAGGACTTTAATTTTCATGTGGATCACAGGCCAGGGAAACTACATAGTAATGTAGATGCCCTGTCCAGACTTCCCTGCTTAGTGAGTGAAGGTGCCAAAACCCCCGGCTTTGGGCACAGGGGGATATATGTGACAAAGTCACTGGTAAGGTGATAGGGGGAATATATGTTTCACGGAGGCCATTAGCTTCCGTGAATTTAAACCATGAAGTGTGCTCCAGCATGTTATTTGCTGAGAGAGTTATACCACCATTGTAAAAGGGAGTGTTTTTTGTGAAAGGCCATTGTGAAGGGTGGGAGGTCATTCACCATATCTCCACCTCAGGGTGTGGTCTGGGGTTTAAATACTTGGGCTGTAAAGGCATTCATTATTCAGTAGGTCTGGAGAGAGGAACTTCAGATCGGTTTGTGTGGAGCTATCCTGAACCACGTGGAGTTGCTGAAACTCTAAGCAAGTGAATCCCAGAAAAACTGTGCTTACCATTTTGCTTTGTCTTCCTGTTTTGCCCAGCGGGCTGTGTTTTCTTTCATGGACTCAAGGTTGGTTTATGCTGCATTTTAATAAACCAACCAGAAGTTTTAAAGAGACAGCATACCTATGTCTACCTTCGTGTGCAGCTGAGTGAGCGATCTACTGACGTGCCCCTGGGCCTGTGTCGCGCTGCGTTGCGCATGCGGGAGCTTACCCGGAGCCGGATCTCTTGAGGGTTGTAGTCTCGTGGCGGTGACCCGGTCCGTGCCCAGGGAGTCAGACTAAGTGGCGCTGTATATTAGCAGTAGATGTTAGATGACTACGCCACCCGTTGAATGCAGCTTTGGAGCTGCCGCTGCAGAGCAGACCGCTGAGGCCGGTGGAAGGATGGTGCAGCGGGGATGGTATAACCCCCAACGGGAGGGGTATGGCCTCAGGGCAGCCGACGTGGATGATGGGGGTAGCAGGAACCACTCGGAGACGGTACGGTGTAGTTCAGGGTCTTTACTGGTGACAAAGATAGACCCTCCCGGAGTACTGGCTAGCGATCGGGGCCTGGTCAGTCCTTGAGCAGATGGGATCTCCCCTGGCCAGGCGGAGTTGTAGGCCTCCCAAACTGACTGTACTCTTCTGGCTACCTTGCTAGAGGCGGGTATAAGTAGCCCACGTCCCTGAGTGTACCGTGTGGTGCTCACCCGTATGGCCGGTGACTCGGGGCCTTCTAGTAGCTTCCGCTCCACGACGGCGGTGCTGGTCCCATGCGTGTGACCGTGCCTTCGGGTTTCTTGGCCAGAGGACCTGAAATCCCCTGCCTGACGGATTCTGCTGCTGGGTAGGAGTTAGTCCCCACAGCCTCGGACTCCGGGTCCGGTAAGAAATCTTCCCAGTCAGGGCGAGCTCTGCAGCTGCCAGCCCCTGACTCCTTGTAACACTGCTCCCACAGAGCTCCTGTTGTTTCTTCCCATAGCTGCTTCTCTTCTCTGTCTCTACTTCTGGCATGGACCAGGTGCTGGGCCCAGCCGGAGCCACAGCTCCCTGTCAGCCCTCCTGGCTGAACTCTCCCTCTCAACTCTCTAACCCTGCCTCAGCCCCAGGTTTATATAGGGGAAGTCCTTCCCCTCCCAGGACTGGGCAGGAGGTGTGGCATGCATAGGATTCCTGACCAAGAGACCTCCCACCTGCTCTCAGACATAACATTGCATTACTGTGGAAACCAGACCCCTGGGGTGCCACATTCCCCCCTAGTGAAATTTAGTACTCCGGGACTAAACATATTTTTTTAGAAAGACATAACAGGGTATAACAATAATAATACAATAAGAAAAACACATAAAGGTGGTCACGGCATGTCCGCAACCGGGTGCAGTCTTTGAAGGAAACAAAGGTGTCCATTTCACCAAAACAGGGAGACGTAACCAGGTAGGGGTCTGTCCTGCCCCGAGTCCTTAACAGTCTTTTAGTCCATCCTGGGTTACGCTCCACTAACTGTACAAAGGATTCCCGGTAAATCCACCAAGGACTCCTATAAATTACTAGAAACACATAATTATTTACAGGATATGGCCGCTCTCAGTCCTCGGCCAGTGGGGATAAGGATTGGCTGCTCACAGTCCTCAGCCTGGTAAGGGATAGGGACACACGGGGAACAATTCACTAATCCCAACGGGGACCATATTTTAATTAGCAGCAGTCCTTGTACCCTAACGGGTAACTATGTACAGCTCTTTATTCACGCTACTTCCCTTCAGTAGCTATGTCCTCTTTGTGCTTCCTCCTGAGGGTAGTCCTCAGACCCGTCCGGGTCCTCTTGGCTTTCCTCGTATTGGTAGTACTGCAGCTCCTCCTCGGTTAGCTGGGTTAGTATCTCTGCGACAGTCCTCCTCCCAGGTGGCCAGGACTTTACCTCCCTTTGGGCTGCCCCGGTTAATTGGGCCACCAGGATGCTCACTTTTTGCTCCTCTGTGAGGGGGTACACCTGGAAGAGGCTATCCAGCTTTTCTCTAAAGTCATGCAGGGTATGTGACTCCCCTGAGTACTGGGGTAGCCAGGCTGCCCCCGGGATATAGGGCATGGTGAAAGGCATGACCGCAACAGCGGTGGCGCTGGCGGGGGTTGAAGCGGTGAAGCTCTCCTCCGTATCCGGCATCCTTCTCTCCCCTAGTGGACCGTGGCCTACCTTGCGATGATCCTCTTCCGTAGGCCGCGGCTCCGCAGTGGATCGTCAGGGTTGAGGACCTTCCGTCGCGCTCCTGTGACGTCGGCGTCTGCTGGGCTCCTTCCAGGACCTTACGCAACGTCCGGACGTGAGGCGGGGCTTCAGTTCTCGCGCGCTTTCGGAGTCCACGCCCCTCTTCTTCCCGCGCGGCGTCCTCAAGATGGTGTCCAATGGCGGGAAAACTCCACGTATGGCAGGAAGAAGGCTGAAGATGGCGCCGGATGGCGGGAAAACTCCACCGATGGCGGGAAGGAAGCGGAAGATGGCGCCGGATGGCGGGAATCTTCACCACAGGTAAGTTTGAACAGTCTTTTTCAGGCACGCAGTACCCGGTGGTTGCGGGCACGAAATCCTGCCGACTACGCCAAAAGTTGACGCGCCCCTGGGCCTGTGTCGCGCTGCGTTGCGCATGCGGGAGCTTACCCGGAGCCGGATCTCTTGAGGGTTGTAGTCTCGTGGCGGTGACCCGGTCCGTGCCCAGGGAGTCAGACTAAGTGGCGCTGTATATTAGCAGTAGATGTTAGATGACTACGCCACCCGTTGAATGCAGCTTTGGAGCTGCCGCTGCAGAGCAGACCGCTGAGGCCGGTGGAAGGATGGTGCAGCGGGGATGGTATAACCCCCAACGGGAGGGGTATGGCCTCAGGGCAGCCGACGTGGATGATGGGGGTAGCAGGAACCACTCGGAGACGGTACGGTGTAGTTCAGGGTCTTTACTGGTGACAAAGATAGACCCTCCCGGAGTACTGGCTAGCGATCGGGGCCTGGTCAGTCCTTGAGCAGATGGGATCTCCCCTGGCCAGGCGGAGTTGTAGGCCTCCCAAACTGACTGTACTCTTCTGGCTACCTTGCTAGAGGCGGGTATAAGTAGCCCACGTCCCTGAGTGTACCGTGTGGTGCTCACCCGTATGGCCGGTGACTCGGGGCCTTCTAGTAGCTTCCGCTCCACGACGGCGGTGCTGGTCCCATGCGTGTGACCGTGCCTTCGGGTTTCTTGGCCAGAGGACCTGAAATCCCCTGCCTGACGGATTCTGCTGCTGGGTAGGAGTTAGTCCCCACAGCCTCGGACTCCGGGTCCGGTAAGAAATCTTCCCAGTCAAGGCGAGCTCTGCAGCTGCCAGCCCCTGACTCCTTGTAACACTGCTCCCACAGAGCTCCTGTTGTTTCTTCCCATAGCTGCTTCTCTTCTCTGTCTCTACTTCTGGCATGGCCCAGGAGCTGGGCCCAGCCGGAGCCACAGCTCCCTGTCAGCCCTCCTGGCTGAACTCTCCCTCTCAACTCTCTAACCCTGCCTCAGCCCCAGGTTTATATAGGGGAAGTCCTTCCCCTCCCAGGACTGGGCAGGAGGTGTGGCATGCATAGGATTCCTGACCAAGAGACCTCCCACCTGCTCTCAGACATAACATTGCATTACTGTGGAAACCAGACCCCTGGGGTGCCACACTACCACTATATATATACATATATATATATATATATATATATATATATATATATATATATATGTACGTGTGTGTATGTGTGTGTGTATGTGAGGTTCATTCATTGCCTGATGCAAAAAAGGTGATAAAAATGGTATAATAAAATACTCATACCATAATAAGAAAATCTAAAAATGAGTTTGATAACTTAAAAAATATAATATGGCCAGTACATGCAAAAATCTAAAAATTGTATTGATTATTAAGGCCAAGAATGCTTCTAGGGGAAAGGGCTTAACTTTCTAATATTCACTCGAACATTTAGTCCAAACTTTGGGCATTGCACCTGTAGGTTGTATCTGTATAGGTTGTTTTTGAACTTGGATATAGCAATTCTTGAGAAACAAGTAGATTGAATCCTAGATTGTGATGTTTCCCTCCATTTTCCCATCATGCATAAAAGCAAGTCATAGACAGTCCTATGACATGTATTTCCCCTTTATAATGATTAGGCCTATTATTCCATACATGCCCCTTCAGTGACTTTTTGCTTTGTCATTCTTCATTTATATTTAGTTGAGATCTCTATTAGTATCAGAAGGTTTATTTTTATCATAATTAATTCCAATTATCAGCCATTTTGCATATTATAAACAAGCGTCGAGACCTCAAACCCCTCAGGAATCTGTTCCATCATAATTAATTGAGAACACATTCTGCTCTACTAAAAATCCATACATGATCTCTATCTACGTATTTTAAAGTCTGTGCTCCGCTAATAATATATATCGATTCCCTCCCAGTAGTCTATATTTATTTGACAGGTGTAAAATAAATAGTCAGATCATGCTCTGTGTGCTCTGGTGGTAAGGAAATCTCATTAATCTCAGAGATTCTCATAGGAGAGCCTCTTTTACAATATGGGAATGGATGTAAATATTAATGTTTCACGACAGCAATGCTTTATTAATTTAGGGAATGTTGTTGTTTTTATAACATAATTGTGTGCCATTGGGACTTTACATTTAGACCACACATCACGTCCTCACTTACATCTTCTACAGTATATAATTTTTTTTTAGGCAGCTGAATATGACTGATCAGTCCAGGTATATTTATATCTATGGGACAAACGGCTGCAAAAGTGCACTCTTTTGCGGTCATTAAAAAACAGACTATAACTAAGTATTGTGGCAGAGCCCCAAAAACCTTAAAGCACCTATAGACATTAGTTGACTGTCAGTCAAATGATGCTTTGATTGATTGTTCGACCATCTCAGCCAACTCTCCCATACCCAGGAGCGCTTGTTCGGCCGAGCAATTCTGTGTTCTTGATGAGACAGCCGTCGGAGGCCACGTTGGCCGGCGGTTTATCTCCGGGAGAACAACGCAATTGGCAGTCCAAAATCACACATGATAATTGACTTCTTTACCAATTATCAGTTGACCTGTGCCCCCATACACATTAGTTTGTTGGCTGAACCTATCGGATGACATTAGACTAATGTGTATAGGGGCCTTTATTATAGGCATATTGAGACATAATATTGTCTCATTCTAAGACAAAGCAGACTTAGACTAGACAGTCTTAACCCCTTTACCCCCGAGGGTGGTTTGCACGTTAATGACCAGGCCAATTTTTACAATTCTGACCACTGTCACTTTATGAGGTAATAACTCTGGAACGCTTAAACGGATCCCACTGATTCTGAGATTGTTTTTTTGCGACATATTGTACTTCATGACAGTGGATGTAACTTGCGTTACTTTGTAAAAAAATAGGAAATTTGGTGAAACTTTTGAAAATTTTGCAATTGTTAAACTTTGAATTTTCATACCCTTAAATCAGAGAGATCTGTCACACAAAATAGTTACTAAATAACATTTCCCACATGTCTACTGTACATCAACACAACACAGGAATTTTTGAGATGTGGAAGAAAACAATGAACATTTCAATTTTTTTCACAAAAATGTTACTTTAGACCCAATTTTTTTTATTTTTGTAAGGGTAACAGGAAAAAATGGACCCCAAAATTTCTTGTGCAGTTTCTCCTGACCACGTCGATACCCCATATGTGGGGGAAAACTACTGTTTGGGTGCATAGCAGGGCTCGGAAGGAAAGGAGCGCCATTTGACTTTTTGAATGTGAAATTTGCTTTAATAATTAGAGGATGCCATGTCCCGTTTGGGGAGCCCATGATGTGCCTAAACAGTGGAAACCAAGGGACCCCATTTTGGAAACTAGACCCTAGAAACTAGAAAACTAGATTGTTTTTATCGTGACATATTGTACTTCATGACAGTGGTAAAATTTCTTCCATATGTCTTGCGTTTATTTGTGAAAAAAAAACAGAAATTTGGCGAAAATTTTGCAATTTTCAAACTTAGAATTTTCATGCCCTTAATTCAGAGAGATTTATCACACAAAATAGTTAATAAATAACATTTACCCCATGGCTACTTTACATCAGCACAATTTTGGAACCAAAATTTTTTTTGGTTAGGAAGTTATAAGGGTTAAAAGTTGACCAACGATTTCTAATTTTTCCAACAAAATTTACAAAACCATTTTTTTAGGGACCACATCACATTTGAAGTGACTTTCAGGGGCCTTTATGAATTAAATACCCAAAAGTGACACCATTCTAAAAACGGCACCCCTCAAAGTGCTCAAAACCACATTCAAGAACTTTATTAAACCTTCACGTGCTTCACAGGAATTTTTGGAAAGTGGAAGAAAAAAATTAACATTTAACTTTTTTCACAAAAATGTTACTTTAGACCCCAATTTTTTTATTTTTGCAAGGGTAACAGGAAAAAATGTACCCCAAAATTTGTTGTGCAATTTCTCCTGAGCACGCCAATACCCCAAATATGGGGGAAAACCACTGTTTGGGTGTACGGCAGGGTTCAGAAGGGAAAGAGTGCCATTTGACTTTTTGAATGTAAAATTTGCTTGAATAATTGGCGGAGAGCCCCTGATGTGCCTAAACATTAGAAATCCCCCACAAGTGACACCATTTTGGAAACTAAACCCCTCAGGGAACTCATCTAGATGTGTGGTGAGCACCCTGAACCCCCAGGTGCTTCACGGAAGTTTATAACATGGTGCCATCAAAATAAAAAAATCAAACTTTTTCTCACAAAAATGATGTTTTAGCCCCAATTTTTTTATTTTCAAAATGGTAAGAGGTGAAAATGGACCCCTAAAACTTTTGTGCAATTTCTCCTGAATATGCTGATACCCCATATGTGGGGAAAATACACAGTTTTGGCGCACGGCAGGGTTTAGAAGGGAAGGAGCACTGTGTGACTTTTTGAACGCAAATTGGTTGGAATTGAGAGCGGACTTCATATAGCATTTGGAGAGCTCCTGATGCACCTAAATAGTGGAAACCCCCAACAAGTGACCCCATCTTGGAAGCTAGACCCCTCAAGGATTTTATCAAGGGGTATAGTGAACATTTTGAACCCAGAGGTACGACACATCCCAACCCCAAAACAACGCTAACCCTAGCATAACCCTAACCCTTACCCTAGTGAAACCCTAACCCTAGCACAACCCTAACCCTAGCACAACCCTAACCCAACCCTAACCCATCCCTAACCCTAGCACAACCCTAGCACAACCCTAACCCTAGCACAACCCTAAAACAACTCTAACCCTAGCAGAACCTTAACCCAAGCACAACCCTAACCCTAGAGTTTATTTTTTACGCCTTTCCTCGTGCCATAAAAGTGATTAGACGTCTTTATTCTTCAGGTAGGTGTGATTACAGCAATACCAGATTTACAATGGTTTTTTATTATTGACAGATGTCACACACTAAAAGACGCTTTTTTTTTTTTGCAAAGACTAGTTTTTGCATTGCCATATTTTGAGAGCTATAATTTTTCCATATTTGGGCAGACAGAATCATGTCACAGCTTGTTTTTTTGCAGGACGAGTTGGCATTTTTATTGGTATCATTTTCAGGCACGTGACATTTTTTAATCGCTTTCTATTCCGATTTTTGGGAGGCAGAATAAACAAAAAACAACAATTCAGGAATAGTTTTTTTTTTTTTATGCCGTTCTGTGTGTGGTAAAATTGATAAGGTAGCTTTTATTCTTTGGGTCAGTACGTTTACAGCGATACCATATTTATATTGTTTTTTTATGTTTTGGTGATTTTACACAATAAAAACTATTTTATAAAAAAAATAATATTTTTTGCATCGCTTTATTTTGAGAGCTAAAACTTTTTTATTTTTCTACTGATGGAGCTATATGAAGGCTTGTTTTTTGCAGGTCAAGATGACATTTTCAGCGGTACCATTTTTATTAACATTAATCTTTTTAATCGCGTTTTATTTCATTTTTTGCTTGGCGGTATTATGATAAAGCATAGTTTTTTGCTTTTTTTTTTTTTTACTGTGTTCACTAAAGGGGTTAACCAGTGGGACAGTTTTATAGGTCATGTCATTCCAGACGCGGCAATACCAAATATGTGTACTTTTATTGTTTTTTTTTTGTTTGTTTTCATAATATTATTTATTGATGGGTACAATATATTTTTATTTTTTGGGGATTATTTTTTTCATTTTTTTTTTATATTTTTACAATTTTTTTTTTCACTTTCTGATCCTTTTTTAACTTTTACACGTTGTCCCACTATGGGACTTTCACTTTTTGCAGGCTGATCACCTGTATAGCATAGGGATGAAGCACCATCCCTGTGCTATACTGCCTGTCAGCGCTGCACAGGCAGAGAATACTGTGATCGTGCACTGCGCATGATCAAAGTATCTTCCTGCTGTCTGGTGACCCGGATGTCGTCATGACGACATCCGGGTCACCATAACAATCGTGACAACCGCGGGACCCGGCCACAGACAGCGCGGGACACCGGTGAGGAGGTAAGTAACGGCTCTCACCTCCTCTTGCCACCGGAATGCTGCGATCGACTTCGATCGCAGCATTTCGGGGGTTGATGTGCTGGAAATGGTGCAGGACAGCTCCTAGCACATAGCACCGGGTGTCAGCTGTGACAATCAGCTGACACCCAGCGTCAATTCCGCCCACACAGCCTGTGTGCGGGTGGAATCGCCGATGCGTACTAATACGTATCTGGTCCATAAGGCCCAGGACACAGATGCGTATTAGTACGTATCATGTCAGAAAGGGGTTAAAATGCACCAGATTTGTCAAACTGGCTTATACTGTTTGGTATGCTGGGTGCATCTTTACACTCTCTAGATTAAGTTTACACCATATATTAGTTGGCTTACTTGGTTCCAGATATTTCGTAGAATGTTGGCACACAGTGTTGTGCATTATCCCATGTATGTTTCAGTGAATACTCCCTTGTCGGACGGTGCAGAAAGTGTCTTAAACACATAAATATAACCAGTTTTCCTGGTGCATATTGCAACAGAATTCTATTTTTTTTTAATCTTGATAAATCTCTGTCATGTGTGTGATGAATTACACATGCTCTTTTGTGGGGATTCCTGAATGGTATTTTTTGCAGTAAAATCACACCATTACTGTGTTTTCAAGCTGAAAGTGAAACTATTATTAGTGTTGAGCCACCCCCATAGTGTTCGGGTTCAGTTCGTCGAACACCGGGATGTTCGAGGAACTGTTTGTCGAACTGTTCGTCGAACACCTTAGTGTTATGTTCTGCTACCAGAGCTAAGGAAAGAGAGGAGATCTGTCCCTACGATAGAACTCAGCTGAATCCCTACGATGTAACAGGGAACCTGATCGTGCGATCAGACCTGCTAAAGTCCTAAGCTAGTCTGTACGGAGACCTATAGATGTGGGGAAGGAATCCCTACAAGTACTAAGGACTGGGAGGAAAATGGGACACCTCCTAACAGAAATAGTAGCAGACAGACAAACAAACAAAATATATAGAACAAAGAGGTCCGTAGACCAAGCAAACTAACAGAGTTAGATACAGAGCACAGGCTAGCTAGAAAGTAGTTATACAATGAAGTCCAGCAAAGCCAGAAGGGCGGAGCAGGATTAAATAGGCCAACGAGGTCATGTGACCAGCAAAGGAAAAAACCTAAGAGCAAGGTTCTAACAGTACCCCCCCTTCTAAGAGGATCCTCCGGATCCCCTAGGACCAGGCTTATCAGGAAATCTCCTGTGAAACGCTCTGATAAGTCTGGACGCGGAAACATCATCTGACCTCACCCAAGAGTTATCCTCGGGTCCGAAACCTTTCCAGGCCACCAGATACTGCAAACTACCTCTATACCGTCTAGAGTTAAGGATGCGAGAAATTTCATATTCCCCGTCCTCCACCACCGGAGGAACAGAGGCAGAGGCGTCACCATCCGACACAACAGCTTTTTTTAACAGAGAGACATGAAATACCGGATTAATTCTCCAGGAGGTAGGAACCTCCAACCTAACAGCAGATTGGTTGACAACCTGAAGCACCTTAAAGGGCCCTACAAACTTGGGACCCAATTTCTTAGAAGGAATCCTCAACCGCAGATTCCTAGAGGACAACCAAACCATGTCACCAACAGCGAACAAAACCTCCTGTCGTTTCCTATCAAAGTAGTCTTTAGATTTTCTGTTGGCCTCCTGAAGATTACCACGCACATCCGTCCAAACTCTCTCCAAATCACCGGAAAAATTCTCCTCCTCAGGCACGGCAGATCCCAACTTGGAGAACGACCCAAACGACGGATGTCTCCCAGAACAACAAAAAAAAGGCGAACAACCAGCAGAAGAAGATGTATGATTGTTCAGAGCAAATTCAGCAAGTGGCAGAAACTCAGACCACCCCTCTTGATTGTCTGCCACAAAACAACGCAAGAACTGCTCAACATCCTGGTTTTTCCTTTCTGTCTGGCCATTAGATTCAGGATGATATCCGGACGAGAACGACAGATGAACTCCCAACCTGTCACAAAAGGCACGCCAAAAACGAGCCACGAACTGAGGACCCCTATCAGAAACAATGTCAGTAGGAACGCCATGAAGTCTGACAATTTCCTTGACAAAGGCCTTAGCGAGAGTTTTAGCACAGAGCAGTTTGACGAAGGGAACCAAGTGACACATCTTGCTAAAACAGTCCACGACCACCCAGATGACAGTAAAACCCTCAGAGGGGGGAAGGTCAGTTATAAAGTCCATAGCCAAATGTGTCCAAGGAGCACTAGGAACCTCCAAAGGACAAAGCAACCCCGCAGCAGGATTATGTGAGGACTTAGATCTAGCACATATAGTACATTGACGCACCCACTTAATGACTTCCTTCTGCCATCCAGGCCACCAAAAACTGCGACCCACCAGTCTCTTGGTCTCAGAGATTCCGGGATGACCTGCCAACCGAGATTCGTGACACTCAATAAACAAATCTCTCCTAAAGGTCCCAGGCACAAACAACCTCCCATGAGGAGTGTTAGATGGGGCATTCTCCTGTGCTTTAAGAATCTCATCTTCCAAAACGGAGTCCAAAGCAGCTATCACAACACCTTCTTGTAAAATGTTCTCCTCTTTCTCAGCACCGACTATGGGAGAAAAACTGCGAGACAAGGCATCCGCCTTAACATTCTTAGTACCAGGGATGTAAGTAACGGAGAAATTAAACCGCGAGAAAAACAGTGCCCACCTAGCCTGACGGGCATTCAGGCGCTTGGCAGCATCAAGATATATCAGATTTTTATGATCCGTAAGAACCTGAACGGGAAATTCCGCACCTTCCAAGAAGTGGCGCCAGTGTTCAAATGCGAGTTTAATAGCTAATAATTCCCGATTACCAATATCGTAATTCAGTTCAGTCTCCGAAAATTTTTTTGAAAAAAAGGCACAGGGATGTAATCCATCCCCGTTATCCTGAGACAATACTGCGCCAACCCCCACCGAAGAAGCATCAACCTCAACCAAAAACGGCTTAGTCACATCAGGCTGCATAAGGATGGGAGCAGAGGTGAACCTCTCCTTGAGATACACAAAAGCTTCAATGGCCTCAGAAGACCACTGAACCGCATCAGCACCTTTCCTGGTGAGATCGGTCAGAGGTTTGACAATACTAGAAAAATTTTTTATGAATTTTCTGTAATAATTGGCGAAACCTAAAAACCTCTGTATCGATTTCAAACCAATAGGCCTAGGCCATTCCTGTACAGCTTGAACTTTAACCGGGTCCATCTCAAAACCTTCGCTGGAGATAATGTAACCCAAAAAACTAATTCTCTGTACAGCGAACTCACATTTCTCCAGCTTAGCAAAAAGCGAATTGTCCATTAACAATTGTAATACCTCACGTACGCTCCGCCAATGAGACTCCAGATTCGGCGAATAAATCAAAATGTCATCCAAATACACAACCACATTTTTGCCGATCAAAGGTCTAAGAATGTCATTAATAAGATTCTGAAAAAATGCAGGAGCATTAGTAAGACCAAAAGGCATAACCAGATTCTCAAAATGACCCACAGGGGTGTTAAAAGCAGTCTTCCATTCGTCACCCTCCTTCATGCGCAACAGATTGTATGCCCCCTTAAGGTCAATTTTAGAGAACCACTTGGCCCCCATTAACTGGTTAAACAGATCAGGAATCAATGGCAGTGGGTAAGGATTGCGTACAGTAATTTTGTTAATCTCACGAAAATCCAGACAAGGACGTAAACCGCCGTCCTTTTTTTTACAAAAAAAAATCCAACCGCCACAGGAGACTTAGAGGGCCTAATGTGACCGGCGGCCAAACTTGTCTGTATGTATTCATCCAAAGCCTTCCTCTCAGGAATAGTAAGGTTAAATAAACGACTTTTAGGAAGAGTCGCTCCAGGGACAAATTCAATAGAACAATCATAGTCTCTATGGGGAGGCAAAACCTGCGATTCCTTCTCAGAAAAACCTCTCCAAAAATCCTGAATAGGAACAGGCAATTCTCCCCTATCCAAAGCTGCAATACGCCCGTTACAACACTTGTCATAACATTTATGGCTCCAGGATTTAATTTCATTGGTAGACCAATCCAGTACAGGATTGTGAAATTTTAACCAGGGCAATCCCAATATTACTGGAGAAGGCAAGTTATTCAAAACTACCAAATCCAATTTCTCATGGTGAACACCATTAATAGTGAGAGGAAATTCACAGACCTTGAGAGTAATATTCTTCAAAGGGGAACCATCCACAGAAACCACAGCAATGGGGGATGATAAAGGTTCGGGTTTTAAATTGAGTCTTTCCAAGAATCCCCCATCAATTACATTCAGAGTAGATCCACAATCAACAAACACCCGAAATTCCATTAATTTTTCCTGAGCAATCGTGGAAGCAGCTAAAAATACACCCTTGGAATTTAAACAGGCAATACGGGCATGACTGACCATTTTTTTTTCTTTCTTCATACGAAGCTCACAGCCTTTAATCAAATGACCAGATTTTCCGCAATAGAAACACAAGCCTTCAGAAAATCGACGGTCTTTTTCTTGAGAGCGAGGTGCCACCGATCCAATCTCCATCGATTCACCACTGTTAGTACACACATTCTCATAACCAGAAACTGACATAGCAGAGGATTTGCTCTCATTAACCCTTGCACGCAGTCTCCTATCCACCCGTATAGCTAATTGCATAGCCTGTTGCAAATCTTCAGGTGTAGGATAAGCAATTAGCAGGTCTTTAACCCTTTCATTGAGCCCAGCAAGAAATAGACTTTTCAGAGCAGAATCGTTCCACCCTGTTTGAGTAGACCAACGACGGAAATGAGTACAATATTTTTCCACATTACCTGATCCCTGTCTCAAACGTCTTAACTCAGTCTCAGCTGATGCGACACGGCCAGGATCATCATATAATAGTCCCAAAGCAGAAAAAATACTATCCACTGATCTGAAGCATGTATCACTAGGTTGCAAAGAAAAGGCCCACTCCTGAGGCTCTTTGCGCAAAAGTGACATTATGAACCCTATGCGCTGGGATTCATCCCCAGAGGACTTGGGTCTCAAACGAAAATACAATAAGCAAGCATTTTTAAATGAAAAAAATTCTCGGTGTTCACCAAAAAATAAATCCGGCAAACATACCTTAGGCTCCAAGAAATGTGCTCCAGGACAGTTACTCACGTGCTGACGGAGCTCGGCCACCTCCAGAGAGAGTCCCTGCAGGCGATGAGCCAAATCCTGAACCGACACCATGATGGAACAGAAAAATCTTTCCTTAGAGAATTTGCAGGCTGGACTTATTGTCATGTTCTGCTACCAGAGCTAAGGAAAGAGAGGAGATCTGTCCCTACGATAGAACTCAGCTGAATCCCTACGATGTAACAGGGAACCTGATCCTGCGATCAGACCTGCTAAAGTCCTAAGCTAGTCTGTACGGAGACCTATAGATGTGGGGAAGGAATCCCTACAAGTACTAAGGACTGGGAGGAAAATGGGACACCTCCTAACAGAAATAGTAGCAGACAGACAAACAAACAAAATATATAGAACAAAGAGGTCCGTAGACCAAGCAAACTAACAGAGTTAGATACAGAGCACAGGCTAGCTAGAAAGTAGTTATACAATGAAGTCCAGCAAAGCCAGAAGGGCGGAGCAGGATTAAATAGGCCAACGAGGTCATGTGACCAGCAAAGGAAAAAACCTAAGAGCAAGGTTCTAACACTTAGAACACCGTCGAACACCGTTAAAACCAATGGCAGGCAAACAAAAACACATAGAAAACACCTTCAAAGGTGTCCAAAAGCTGACAAACTGCTCAGAAGACACTCTCTTTAAAAAAGCCGGCCGGCAATTCAGCAGCGGCATACACCGGTACCCGACAATTTAGACAAGAAGGAATAGAGCATCACACATAGATTAGATAGATAGAAACATGTCAGTCACACATATAAGAAGCACAGCGACAGTGTTGGTTACTGCACTTGTCATTTAGTGTAAAGGATTTATTAAAAAAAATATTAGTGTTTTCATGCACCGTCTCTTTAAAAAAGCCGGCCGGCAATTCAGCAGCGGTACCCGACAATTTAGAACAGAAAGAATAGAGCTTCACACATAGATTAGATAGATAGAAACATGTCAGTCACATATATAATAAGTACAGTGACAGTGTTGTATACTGTACTTGTCATTTAGTGGAAAGGATTTATTTAAAAAAATAATAGTGTTTTCATGCACTGTCTCTTTAAAAAAGCCGGCCGGCAATTCAGCATCTGTACTCGACAATTTAGAACAGAAAGAATAGAGAATCACACATAGATTAGATAGATAGAGACATGTCAGTCAGATATATAATAAGTACAGTGATAGTGTTGGTTACTGTACTTGTCATTTAGTTTTAAAATAAAGGATTTATTAAAAAAAAAATTAGCGTGGGGTTCCCCGTAATTTTAGTCTCTAGCGGAGGTTAAGCAGACGGCTGGGACAGATGTTTGAAGCCTGGGAAGGGGGTAATACCCACGGAGCTTCCCAGGCTACTAATATCAGCCACCAGCTGAATACCTAGCCTTTACTAGCTATTAAAATGGGGGACCCCCCAAAAAAATGACGTGGGGTCCTCCCTAATTTAATAGCTAGCAAAGGCTAGGCAGACAGCTGGGGGCTGATATTAATAGCCCAGGAAGGGTGCCATGAATATTGGCCCCCTCCCAGGCTAGAAACACCAGCCGTCAGCCGCCCCAGAAATGGCGCATCCATAGGATGCGCCAATTCTGGCACTTAGCCTCGCTCTTCCCACTGCCCTGTAGCGGTGGCAGTGGGGTAATAGGGTTGGGGTTGATGTCAGCTTATAATGCCAGCTGACATCAAGCCCAGGTTAGTAATGGAGAGGCGTCTATAAGACACCCCCATTACTAACCCCATAGTGAAAGTTAAAAGAAAACACAACACCCAGAATAAAGTCCTTTAATTGAAATAAACACACAATTCTTTATTGTTCTAAATTAAACCATACTTACCATCACGCCCATTCCAGCTGAAGCCAACGATCTCCTGCAATAAAAGAAAAATAATAAAGCAACCTCATCCTTACCTTTCGATGGTTCCCAGGACAGCTCCAGCTCTGCTACATCGAGATGACAGGCTGGACCGCAGCAGAACGCTGCCATCCAGCCTGTCAACCCGCGGACACTGAGAAGAGCAGGCTTGCTTCGCTCCTCAGTGTCTCGCTGTGACGGCATCCAGATGAGCCGAGGTCATGTCCAATGAACTCGGCTCACCTCATGCACGTCACTGACAGCGTGGGAAAATTCTCCTGCACTCAGCGCTTCAGCGTGGGAGAATTCTCACGCTGAAGCGCTGAGTGCAGGAGAATTTTCCCACGCTGTCAGTGACGTGCATGAGGTGAGCTGAGATCATTGGACATGAACTCACCTCATGCACGTCACTGACAGCGTGGGAAAATTCTCACGCTGAAGCCCTGAGTGCAGGAGAATTCTCCCACGCTGTCAGTGACGTGCATGAGGTGAGCTCATGTCCAATGAACTCAGCTCACCTCATGCACGTCACTGACAGCGTGGGAGAATTCTCACGCTGAAGCGCTGAGTGCAGGAGAATTTTCCCACGCTGTTAGTGACGTGCATGAGGTGAGCTGAGTTCATTGGACATGAGCTCACCTCATGCACGTCACTGACAGCGTGGGAGAATTCTCCTGCACTCAGCGCTTCAGCGTGAGAATTTTCCCACGCTGTCAGTGACGTGCATGAGGTGAGCCGAGTTCATTGGACATGACCTCGGCTCATCTGGATGCCGTCACAGCGAGACACTGAGGAGCGCAAGCATGCCAGCGCTTCTCAGTGCCTGCGGGATGACAGGCTGGATGGCAGCGTTCTGCTGCGGTCCAGCCAGTCATCTCGATGTAGCAGAGCTGAAGCTGTCATGGGAACCATGGAAAGGTAAGGATGATGTTGGTTTATTATTTTTCTTTTATTTCAGGAGATCGTTGGCTTCAGCTGGAATGGGCGTGATGGTAAGTATGGTTTAATTTAGAACAATAAAGAATTGTGTGTTTATTTCAATTAAAGGACTTTATTCTGGGTGTTGTGTTTTTTTTAAATACTTTACTAGAAATTCATGGCGGTCATGTCTAATACTGGCGTGACCCCATGAATTTTGGGCTTAGGGCCAGCTGATAATACCAAGCTGGCCCTAACCCCTTTATTACCCAGTGAGCCACCGCACCAGGGCCCTGGATGAGTTGGGTACAGCGCCAGAAGATGGCGCTTCTATGAACGCGCCATTTTCCGGGGTGGCTGCGGACTGCAATTTGCAGCGGGGGGGGGGGGCCCAGAAAGCTTGGGCCTCCCTGCGCTGCAGATTTCAGCCCCCAGCTGCCTAGTTGTACCTGGCTGGACACAAAAATAGGGCGAAGCCCCACGTATTTTTTTTTTAATTATTTCATGAAATTCATGAAATAATTAAGAAAAAAAGGCCTTCTCTATATTGTTGTGTCCGGCCAGGTACAAATAGGCAGCTGGTGGTTGGGGGCAGCCCGTTCCTGCCTGCTGTACCTGGCTGGACACAAATATAGTGCGAAGCCCCACGTCAATTTTTTTTAATTATTTAAGGAAATTCATGAAATAATTAAGAAAAAAAGGCCTTCCCTATATTGTTGTGTCCGGCCAGGTACAAATAGGCAGCTGGTGGTTGGGGGCAGCCCGTTCCTGCCTGCTGTACCTGGCTGGACACAAATATAGTGCGAAGCCCCACTTCAATTTTTTTTAATTATTTAAGGAAATTCATGAAATAATTAAGAAAAAAAGGTCTTCCCTATATTGTTGTGTCCGGCCAGGTACAAATAGGCAGCTGGTGGTTGGGGGCAGCCCGTTCCTGCCTGCTGTACCTGGCTGGACACAAATATAGTGCGAAGCCCCACTTCAATTTTTTTAAATTACTTCAGGAAATTCATGAAATAATTAAAAAAAAATTGACGTGGGGCTTCGCACTATACTTGTGTCCAGTCAGGTGCAGCAGCCAGGAACGGGCTGCCCCCAACCACCAGCTGCCTATTTGTACCTGGCCGGACACAACAATGTAGGGAAGCCCTTTTTTTCTTAATTATTTCATGAAATAATTAAAAAAAAATTGAGGTGGGGCTTCGCACTATATTTGGGTCCAGCCAGGTACAGCAGGCAGGACCGGGCTGCCCCCAACCAACAGCTGCCTATTTGTACCTGGCCGGACACAACAATGTAGGGAAGCCCTTTTTTTCTTAATTATTTCATGAAATAATTTAAAGAAAATTGACGTGGGGCTTCGCCCTGTTTTTGTGTCCAGCCAGGTACAACTAGGCAGCTGGGGGCTGGAATCCGCAGCGCAGGGAGAACCAAGCTTTCTGGGCCACCCCCGCTGCAAATTGCAGTCCGCAGCCACCCCGGAAAATGGCGCGTTCATAGAAGCGCCATCTTCTGGCGCTGTACCCAACTCATCCAGGGCCCTGGTGCGGTGGCTCACTGGGTAATAAAGGGGTTAGGGCCAGCTTGGCATTATCAGCTGGCCCTAAGCCCGAAATTCATGGGGTCACGCCAATATTAGACATGACCACCATGAATTTCTAGTAAAGTATTTAAAAAAAACACAACACCCAGAATAAAGTCCTTTAATTGAAATAAACACACAATTCTTTATTGTTCTAAATTAAACCATACTTACCGTCACGCCCATTCCAGCTGAAGCCAACGATCTCCTGAAATAAAAGAAAAATAATAAACCAACATCATCCTTACCTTTCCATGGTTCCCATGACAGCTTCAGCTCTGCTACATCGAGATGACAGGCTGTACCGCAGCAGAACGCTGCCATTCAGCCTGTCATCCCGAAGACACTGAGAAGCGCAGGCTTGCTTGCGCTCCACAGTGTCTCTCTGTGAGGGCATCCAGATGAGCCGAGTTAATGTCCAATGAACTCGGCTCACCTCATGCACGTCACTGACAGCGTGGGAAAATTCTCCTGCACTCAGCGCTTCAGCGTGGGAGAATTCTCACGCTGAAGCGCTGAGTGCAGGAGAATTTTCCCACGCTGTCAGTGACATGCATGAGGTGAACTGAGTTCATTGGACATGAGCTCACCTCATGCACGTCACTGACATCGTGGGAGAATTCTCCTGCACTCAGCGCTTCAGCGTGAGAATTTTCCCACGCTGTCAGTGACGTGCATGAGGTGAGCCGAGTTCATTGGACATGAACTCGGCTCATCTTTATGCCGTCACAGAGAGACGCTGAGGAGCGCAAGCAAGCCTGCGCTTCTCAGTGTCTGCGGGATGACAGGCTGGATGGCAGCTTTCTGCTCTGGTCCAGCCTGTCATCTCGATGTAGCAGAGCTGAAGCTGTCGTGGGAACCATGGAAAGGTAAGGATTATGTTGCTTTATTATTTTTCTTTTATTGCAGGGGATCGTTGGCTTCAGCTGGAATGGGCGTGATTGTAAGTATGGTTTAATTTAGAACAATAAAGAATTGTGTCTTTATTTCAATTAAAGGACTTTATTCTGGGTGTTTGTGTTTTTTTTTAACTTTGACTACGGGGTTAGTAATGGGGGTGTCTTATAGACGCCTCTCCATTACTAACCTGGGCTTGATGTCAGCTGGCATTATAAGCTGACATCAACCCCAGCCCTATTACCCCACTGCCACCGCTACAGGGCAGTGGGAAGAGCGAGGCTAAGTGCCAGAATTGGCACATCCTATGGATGCGCCATTTCTGGGGCGGCTGACGGCTGGTGTTTCTAGCCTGGGAGGGGGCCAATATTCATGGCACCCTTCCTGGGCTATTAATATCAGCCCCCAGCTGTCTGCCTAGCCTTTGCTAGCTAATAAAATAGGGGGGACCCCACGTCATTTTTTTGGGGGGTCCCCCATTTTAATAGCTAGTAAAGGCTAGGTATTCAGCTGGGGGCTGATATTAGTAGCCTGGGAAGCTCCGTGGGTATTACCCCCTTCCCAGGCTTCAAACATCTGCCCCAGCCGTCTGCTTAACCTCCGCTAGAGCCTAAAATTAAGGGGAACCCCACGCCAATTTTTTTTTTAAATAAATCCTTTATTTTAACACTAAATGACAAGTACAGTAATCAACACTATCACTGTACTTATTATATATGTGACTGACATGTTTCTATCTATCTAATCTATGTGTGATGCTCTATTCCTTCCATTCTAAATTGTCGGGTACCGCTGCTGAATTGCCGGCCGGCTTTTTTAAAGAGACAGTGCATGAAAACACTATTATTTTTTTAAATAAATCCTTTACACTAAATGACAAGTACAGTAAGCAACACTGTCACTGTACTTCATATATATGTGGCTGACATGTTTCTATCTATGTAATCTATGTGTGATGCTCTATTCTTTCGGTTCTAAATTGTCGGGTAGCGGTGTACGCCGCTGCTGAATTGCCGGCTTTTCATGTTTCACTGTGATCACAGTTCCCATCGATTTGGGCAATCACTCTAATGCCACAACCACCATGGCTGTGGCATTACAGTGAGTGGCAGACAATCCCTGCATGATTGGTGCTCTAAATAGCGCCAGACATGCAGGACACGCTTTTGGTGCACGAACAGTTATCGAACATAACCTCGAACAGCCGAATTTTTTGCAAATCGTTCGGGTTCGTCGAACAACTCGAACACCGCCCAAAACAGCTCGAATTTGAGATTGGCGAACAGTTCTAGTCGAACACCGCTCATCTCTACCTATTATGTTGAAATGCTTTGCTTTTTATTCATTGAAATCCCTGGTATTTCTATGCATATGAGTCCACTGGCCAGTTCCTATTCAGTGATTGACAGTGATTTTCCAGTATGACTGTGTGAGTGAACTCCACTCTCTTCTATTGCCTGTTGAAGGCGAAATAATAAGAAATGGACAAGATGGATACACAGAGACAAAATGAAGTCTGTTCTTTCACATTCCCCACTTTTGTGACCAATTATAAGCATTTCAGGAGGTATATGGCAGCTCGCTTCCAACATCCTCAGGTCTTTCCTACCTGCTTCACTTCAGTTCCTTTCCGGAATACCGATAATTGAATCATAATAATGGATCACTTTTAGTTTGAGGTACCTAATATATAACCAAGGGTTCTTTGAAAAAGGTGTCCCTTACACACGGACTTGATTCCTTTGAGAATAACATAGATGAGCTCTTTTATGGTTATATATACCAACAAACAAAACAATACTAGTTGCATACATGTTTGCATAATCCCTGAGAGCCACCCACTCAGACCCTTGAACCAACTGGCTGGGTTCACAAAGGTAAAATGTTTCTCCACACGGTGAGTTTTTGCTTGTGTCAGATTTCAATAACCTTTTCTCTCTTATTTCAGCTACTTCTGTATATCAGCCCTATCCTTTAGATTTCCCATAAGGTCAATATAGTGACAACATGTAGGACCTATTATTTGACACATCTCAACTTCTCTTGCTATGACATAGTCTAGAAATATAGTGTGCTGGTTAGTGACTAAAATTAGCTGACATTACAATGAGGGAAGAGGGAGGGGGAGTTTAGAAGCAGAAACTTCAGTTCTGTTGGAGTCCATCTGGGAGATGCCGTACCTGCCGGTGATTGCAGTCGTATGAAGAAAAGGAAATAGGTAATTCATCGGTACATCCATAAAGAAGATAAAATGAAAAATGTTTATTGGACACATATTAAAAAGTTAAAACCGAAACCTCAGACTAAAATTAGCTGACACCATCATTCTGCTGGAAGTGTGACTCTTGACAGTAGTGACTGGCGTGTATCCAAGTGGATTTTCTCTCAAGCCGAACCGAAGTTGCTGTGGTTAGGAAAATCTGGAATAGGCCATCAAATCTTAGCTCATGGCTTTTTCTCACTTGTCTTTTTAGGACCACACAGTCTCCAAGCTTGAGATCGTGTGCTCCTGACACTGATTCAGGATTAGAATGCAAAAATACACCTGTTTCTGCTCACTGCTTAGTCGATTATGCAAGGCTTATACATAGCTGGTCAAGCTGTCATTCTGCTTCTGAAGTAATTGTGGAATGTTTAATCCTGTTCTAAGGATTGAACCAAAAAGTATCTCATATGGAGAAAGATATGTTTTTCTACCTAAGTGTATTATTGAGAAAAGAGCTAAAGGCAAGCATTTGTTCCATGGTTTGCTGGTCTCCACCTTTACTTTCTGGATTTCTAGCTTTAATGTCCAATTCAGCCTTTCTACCTTCCCACTGCTCTGTGGATGATAAAAAATGTGGAAAGCCTGCTCAATTCCCAGAGACTGCAAAATCTCCCTCATGACCTCTCCTACACGATTTGTATCTCTATCACTTCAGGAACCATTCATGATTTTTTGAGCAGTAATCTTAGTCATAGCTTTCTGCATAAGATATGTCTCAGGCCAACCTGAAATGAGCACAAACTCATATACCCCTACTCATGGTAGCTGTATATAGTCAATCTGTAATCTCTGGAAAGTAAATACATAATGACCATTGATGAAAAATCTCAGGTCAAGAAGTGTGCAAACAAAGAAGATAATAAAAATATATATGTATTAATTATTCACATTAAAAACAGGAAAAATATATAAATGAGGTGTCTCATGCCAAAGAAAGACTCAGAACAATACATTAAATACACAGCAATTGTTTTGAAACAAACACTGTTTCTCATTTATTTTAGTACATTTCCAAGAGAACCCCTTTAAGGCCAATGCCTAATATATGTTTCCCCATTCATGTGGTCAATGCTATTATGTTTATGCACAGGTTTTTCTATTTTTTTTCCATTTGAATCTTTCCTTACATTCAGTAAAGATGTTACCTATCCAAGAGGCCTTTCTCTTTCATATTACTAAGAATACTGACAGGCATGGGACCCAGTAGTAATCCCTGGGACATTACTGTATTAGGTTAAGTTCACACGATGCGTTTATGATGCGTTTTCGCTGCGGTTTTCCCGCCATGGTAACTTTGCGAAAATGCTTGTTAATAGGTCTGCCAGGTATAGCAATGTGAACCCGGATGTGCTGTGCACATGATGCAGAAATATCCACTCCGGATTCACATTGCGGTAAAAATCGCAGCATGACCATTGTTTGGGCATTTCCGCCACAAATTTGCGCCCATTGACTTGCATTGAATCGCAGCAAACCCACAGGTAGAATATCTATACCTTCAGATATGCTGCGTTTCAATGAAAGTCAATGGGCGCGAATTCGCACCAGAAATGCGCTGCGGGCGGTACCCGGGTCAGTAGAGGAGGACTACATCTCCTCTCAGAGGGCCCGCTCCCTGCAGTATACTTTGCTTCCATGACCTGCGCTGACGTCACCGATCAGCTGATCGGTCTCTTGACCATCAGCTGAACTGTGATGTCAGCGATCAGCTGATGGTCGCGTATCCATCAGTTGATCAGTGACACCAGCGATCAGCTGATCGGTTACGTGACCGATCAGCTGATGCTCACCTGACCCTGGGAATGTGCGCAAGAATGTTCCCAGGGTGGTAAGCTCACCAGGGCTGATCTTCAGCTGATCAACCCCAGTGACCTCCTGCAGCATGTATAATGACAGGAGTGATTTTACACTCCTGTCAGTATACAATGCAGTCTTCTACAACAGTGACATCAGTGATTTCTGATGTCACTGCTGTAGAAGTGACCCAGGTCGCCGTGGGAAACTCGGCGTAAACGTGGACTACGTCGTTGACGGCGGACAGGTGAGGGATATGGTTGTTTGCTATTTTATGTTTTTTTTCAAGAGATCGATGGCTTCGCGGACGGAGGGTAATAAAAAAAATTGTAGAACCGTGTTTTTTATTTCATTAAAATACTTTATTCTGGCCGTGTCTTTTATTGAAAAAGCAGCGACCATTTTACTACGCGGTTAGTAACAGGGGCGTCTTATAGACTCCGTGCATTATGCTGCCAATACAAGGCTGAACTCCAACCCCATTATCCCACTCGCCACTGCTACAGGGCAGTGGGAAGAGTGGAGGCTAAGCGGCAGATTCGGCGCATCCTATGGATGTGCCATTTCTGGGACTGCTGAGGGGTGATATTATTAGCTGCGGAGGGGGCTAGTATCCATGGCCCCTTCCCTGGCTATTAATATCAGCCCCCAGCTGTCTAGTTTGGCCTTCGCTGGTTAAATTTTATAGGGGGACTCCACGTCAATTTTTTTTTCTGGGGTCCCCCTGTAATCTAGCCAGTAAAGGCTAAACAAACAGCTGTGAGCTGATATTAATAGCCAGGGAACATTGTCGGCTAATGGCCCCTTCCACGGCTATTAATATCAGCCCCAGCGGTCGGCTTTCCCTCTGCTGGATATAAAAATGACGCGGGAGCCCACGCCATTTTTTTTCTCTTTTAGGCTCTGTGCCCATGATCTGGATGTAGCAGCGCATTGGATGCATATTTTTTGCTACGTCCAAAATGTTGCATTCTATTGTGTTCACTGAACCATGCATATTTACCGCATTCTATACATTCTAGTGGTCAAATTTCTGTTGCGCAGACTAGCGACTACGCAAGAGAATTTTACATGCTGCGGTCCTGAAAGATGCGCCGCATGTCAGTGTCCACGAATCTGCCTCTGATGCACGCATAGTAGACACAGGATTTTTAGAGATCCCATCCACTATACCATAACATCTGGAGGCTGCAGGTTTGACGCTGTATAAACATGCAGCATCAAACCTGCAGCAGCTCCTGACCGTGGCCACGTATCCAAACTCACCCGCAGCATGTCAATTTCTGTAGCAGACACGCTAGTCTCCGCTGCAGATTTGACCGATTGAAGTGTCATTATATGCGTTGGATTCATATTTACTGACAACAAAAGTCTGACATTAGAACACTGCGTTTTGGACGCAACAAAAATGCGCTATGTCCAAAGCGCTGCTTGTTGCTGGGGACCTAGTGGCCAACGAAACAACTGTGAGATGTTAATTATGGCCAGAGAAAATGTTTGCAAATGACACCTTCCAAGGCTAAAAATACCAGCTCACAGCTGCCGCATAAATTACATGAATAGAAATGCTAATGAAGATTGGGTGAATGGAACTAGCTGACACCCAGCTCTTTTGTTTGGTGATGACAAGGTGTCAATCAGACCTTTTCATAACTAGTGTTGAGCCACCCCCATAGTGTTCGAGTTCGGTTCGGTTCATCGAACACCCGTGTGTTCGCCGAACTGTTCGTCGAACACCTTCGAACACCGTTAAAACCAATGGCAGGCAAACAAAAACACATAGAAAACACCTTCAAAGGTGTCCAAAAGCTGACAAACTGCTCAGAAGACATAACTAACACATGGAAAAGTGACAAGTACATATAGTCATGCGAAAAGAAAAGAGGTGGAGGAGTAAAAGGAGGGGGAGACACAGATATAGGCATGTCATGCCCTTCTAAAATCCAAAAAGTGAGAAGCCGACACGGCCAGTCCGTTCCTGCCCGTGCCACCTCCGTGTCGCCGGGTTTGTGCCAGAGCCGCGGTGGACCCTGACGGCCAGCCCCCCTCTCCCAATACTGGTGCCTGTCCGCTAGTGGGTCGAGAGAGCCCCCCTGTGGTGGAGGAAGCTCTAAGCTTTTTAATTTAAATTGTCTCTCTAATTTGAATGAATGCACTTTAAATCCTTTTACAAGGATCTATTGGAGGGCAAGTCTCATGCCAGCAGCCGCGTAATTCCAGCTCCAGTAGCGTCCACTAAAGCTGCTGCAGTTAGAAAGCTTTTACAAGGATCGAGCTCGGCTGTCCACCGCAAGGCATCCTACCGCCAGTCCCAGCCCCTATGCCTTGGGGTGCCTCCTGATGCTCTTCACTGAGTATCCCGTGGTCCCGAAGCATTTCCTTTGAAAAAATTAAGTGTCCAAACTACAGGTGGTGTAGCTTGCTTAACAGCCGGGATAATCCGCTGACTAGCAGACACTGCTACTAGGCACAAAGTATTTCCTGGGCTAGATGCAGTTAAAAATTTGTAATTAGATACTCTCGTTGGATGCTGAGAAAGCATTCCATAGAGTCTCCTGGCACGCCATATATTATTCTCTTAAAAAGCTTGGGGTAGGGGTCTAGGGGACCCTTTTATAGCCAAAATCACGGCCCTGTATCACAATACGTCACCTAGGCTGAAGATAAATGGAACTATAGCACCCTGAGGGCTCGGTTGCTACAGAGGTATTGCACCTCACCCAGAGGTGTGATATCTCACTCTCAGGTAAGGATGGAGTGTGGATCAGGACCCGACACCTGCATGCATTACACCACATTGCCGTGGGGCAGGGCGACTAACATGCCCCTGAGATGGGCACGACAGTCCCTATCCCTGGCTGGAGTGGGGGGAGGGAACACTGAGGAAGGGGAACCCTGTAGTGCAGGAGCAGGGAGGAAAGAGTTCCTGGGTGCATTGAGAAGGGAGTATAAAAGGTGGGCACCATCTTAGTTCAGTGCAGAGAAGCCTGAGCAGAAGTGACAGGGAGCAGGTGCTCTGCATGAGCTCTGCTCCGGAGGCGGACCTAGTAACAGAGGCCCAGGCCTGGAAGAGGGAGAAGGAAGGAAGAGGAGCGGAGAAGGCTCCAGGAATGAGGAACGAAGGGATCCCAGGGGTGCGGACGGGAGAGTCGCCACCGCACGCCCGAATCCACCTGCGTGGAGGGGTCAGGCCAAAGGGGGAGACCGGTCCCCGAAACTAGTGGAGGCGGGAAACGACCCTTAGCTAGAAACCGGAGGCTGTGACATTTTATGTGGCGCAGCCCCTCGCTACACCCACTAGGAAGGCACCACATAGGGTCAGGGAAACTGGCGCCAAGTTTACCAAGAGGAGGCCCGAGGCAGCTGGACAGAAGGGTTGGTAAGAAAGGCCAGACAAAGGACACACAAAGGGGGTCCTGTGAAGCGCTCCAAAGTTATCTGGGAGTTGTCTGAGCCCCTCACCTGGTGAGCACAGTACGACGTGGGCAGCCGTTACCTGCAGAAGTGGTCTGGATAATAAGAACTGTGAGTAAAGGCCCTGGACTGCATCACTGACTCCGTGTCATTACTGCTGCTGCCCTGTACCATCACCCCCATCCTCCGCATACACTGCCCTGAGGTTATACTCCTCCCGTGGGGAGTTATGCTACGCTCTGCTGCACCCACAACACCAACCTCAGCGGTCTGCAGCGGCGGTTCACTCTGACCGCAATCCACGGGTGGCGTAGTCGAACGTTTAAACATCAAAACCACATAAATAGTTCCGCCACTGGTTTGACCGCCCTGAGCCACGGAACCGGGTCGCCGCCACGGAGACTACAACCACCAGCATCCACCAAAAAGGGTCCGGCTCCGGATGTCCCAAGGCCCAGGGGGCGCGTCAGAACATTTTCATCACCTTTCATAATCACCAATGGGACAAGGCAGGGATGTCCTCTGTCCCCTCTCTTATACATCCTAGTGACGGAGCACCTGCTCTCATCAATTAGCCATAACCCCAATATTAGGTGGATTGAGGTGGGAGGCACCGAGTACAAGTGCTCTCTATTTGCTGATGATGTCCTAGTATATATCACTCAATCACATATATCCATCCCTGCTGTTATGGCTGAAATAGATCACTTTGTTACAAGGTAAAATTTTAAAATCAACGCAGCGAAGTCTGAGGCCCTCGATGTCTCCCTCCCCAAATCCATACAGGATTCCATCCAGTCCAACTTTCCCTTTGCCTGGCCCTCACAGGGTATCAAATACTTAGGAATTCCTATTCATAGAGACCTCTCCCGTCTATGTTATCTTAATTTTGGGCCCTTTATTGAACAACTCCATACAGACCACGGTTGGCAAGTTAGAACTGTAAGATTCACTACGTGAACCACTGGTGTTTTGTGGAAAAGCACATGTACACTGTGTTCCAAATTATTATGCAAAAAGTATTTAGGAGTGATAAGGGAAGAATTTGTTTGTTTGTCAGTTAAACTCATTGATGGTGATGTGTGTCGGGGCTCTTTATATCACTGTAAGCAATTGCAGACACCTGTGCTAATTAGTTTGGCAGGTGTGTCCAATGAAAGGCAAGACTACTTAAGAAGGCTGTCCCACATTATTAAGCAGCCTACATTTTCTGCCAAAATGGGAAAGAAAAAGGATGTGTCGGCTGCTGAGAAGCAACAAATTGTGGAGTGTTTAGGTCAAGGCATGACTACAATCAACATTGTGCGATGATCAGGATGAAGTGTCTTGGCAATCAAGAAGTATGTAGCTGATTCACAGTACACATGTGTGCGTGCTGATAAGGGCAAATTGAGGACTCTTTCCTACAGGCAATTACGTCAGGTTAAAAGAGCAGCGGCAAAAAAGCCTTGTCATAGCAGCAGACAAGTTTTGAAGTTGCTGGTGCCTCCAACGTCCCCCGAACAACAAGATGCAGGGTCCTTCAGAGGTTTGCAGCTGTGCGTATGCCATCCTGTCGACCTCCTCTATCCACTGCACACAAGCAGAAACGGCTCCAGTGGGCCAAGCAATACATGAAGACTGATTTCAAAGCTGTTTTGTTCACGGATGAGTGCCGTGCAACGCTCGATGGTCCAGATGGATGGAGTGGAGGATGGCTGGTTGATGAACACCTCACGCAAACACGGCTACAGCGCCAACAAGGAGGAGGTGGAGTAATGTTTTGGGCTGGAATCATGGGGATAGAGATTGTCGGCCCCTTTAGGATCCCTGAAGGGGTAAAGATGAACTCCATAATGTATGTGGAGTTTCTCAAACAGCACTTCCTGCCATGGTTCAAGAAGAAGAACCGTGTATTCCACAGCAAGATCATTTTCATGCTGCACATAACACATCTGCATCTCTGGCTGATATGGGTATAAAAGGGGACAAACTTATGGTGTGACCCCCATGCTCCCCTGACCTCTACCCCATTCAGAACCTCTGGAGCATCATCAAAAAGAGTGTCTATGATGGCGGGAGGCAGTTCACATCTAGGCAACAGCTCTGGGAGGGTATTCTGTCCTCATGCAAAATAATTGAAGCAAAAACCATCCAAAACCTGACAAATTCAATGGACGAGAGAGTTCAGAAGCTCCTTTCGAACAAGGGGTCCTATGTGCAAATGTAACATCGCCTAGAATAAAGTTTTGAGTTGAAAACTGTTTGATTTCAGTTTCTAATAACCTGCTAATGCTTATAATTTCAAAAATGACAATTTTTTTGGTCTTTATTAAAATGAAAAGGTTGATCAAAGAGTGTGGGGATCTAAGAGTGTGGCAACCCAGTAGTCAGGATTACTTCGAATTCTGACAATCTGAGGGTCATGTTGCAGGTAGTGCAGCAAGAAGGCACTTATGTGTCTTGCGCATCTCGGAGCCCCAAAATTATTTTCCGGGCTAGATGCAGCTAAAAATTATTATTAATTTTAAATCTGGTGGAGCTTAGTATAGATGACCTAATAGAATCAGTACTGCACACTGCTACAAAGCCCAAATTATTTTCCAGCCAAGATACAGATAAACATGATTAGTAATTTTAAATCTGGTGGAGCTTAGTATAGATGGCCTAATAGAATCAGTGCTGCACACTGCTACAAAGCCCAAATTATTTTCCAGCCAAGATACAGATAAACATGATTAGTAATTTTAAATCTGGTGGAGCTTAGTATAGATGGCCTAATAGAATCAGTACTGCACACTGCTACAAAGCCCAAATTATTTTCCAGCCAAGATACAGATAAACATGATTAGTAATTTTAAATCTGGTGGAGCTTAGTGTAGATGGCCTAATAGAATCAGTGCTGCACACTGCTACAAAGCCCAAATTATTTTCCAGCCAAGATACAGATAAACATGATTAGTAATTTTAAATCTGGTGGAGCTTGGTATAGATGGCCTAATAGAATCAGTACTGCACACTGCTACAAAGCCCAAATTATTTTCCAGCCAAGATACAGATAAACATGATTAGTAATTTTAAATCTGGTGGAGGTTAGTATAGATGGCCTAATAGAATCAGTACTGCACACTGCTACAAAGCCCAAATTATTTTCCAGCCAAGATACAGATAAACATGATTAGTAATTTTAAATCTGGTGGAGCTTAGTATAGATGGCCTAATAGAATCAGTACTGCACACTGCTACAAAGCCCAAATTATTTTCCAGCCAAGATACAGATAAACATGATTAGTAATTTGAAAGCTTAAAACGGTTGGTGCGGTGATTTTAAGCAATCATCAAGCTTTTACTCCCCAGGATGACACAGGGGTAGAAAAGTCATTTCGGATCCATGATTTGTTCATCTTTATGAACGTGAGTCTGTCTACATTATCAGTGGAGAGCCACGTGCGCTTATCTGTCAGCACACCACCAGCAGCGCTGAACACACGTTCCGACAGAACGCTGACTGCGGGGCATGACAAGATCTCCAAGGCGTAAGTGGCTAACTCCGGCCATTTATCCAGATTGGAAGCCCAAAAAGAGCAAGGGTCCAGTGACACAGTCATGGCTTCAATGTTTACTTGGAGATACTCCTGTACCATCGTCTCTAGGCGTTGACTATGTGTCAGACTTCTTGTCTCCTGTGGCCTTGCAAAGGATGGGCTAAAAAAGTGGTGAAATGATTCCGCAAAATTGATGTTACCAGCAGATGCTGTGTTTCTGTTACGGTTTGAGTGCTGAACACTCGACGGTCCCGTGGTGGGCAAGTTGGAACTGTGAGATTCACTACGTGCACCACTGGTGTTTTGTGGAAAAGCACATGTAAGATTCTGCAACAGTCTCTGCTGATACTCCTGCATGCGTGCATCCCTTCCTATGGCAGGAATAATTTCTGCAAATTTACTTTTGTACCGGTGGTCTAACAGTGTGGCAACCCAGTAGTCAGGATTATTTCTAATTCTCACAATTCGAGGGTCATGTTGCAGGTAGTGCAGCAAGAAGGCACTCATGTGTCTTGCGCATCCAGGAGCACCAAGTCCCTGTTGTGTTGGTGGCGAGGTAACAATCATGCTTCCTTCCTCTGTCCTCTCCCCCCAACCTCGTACAACAGAAATGTGATCAAGGTCTCCCTCATCTGATGAGTCTTCCATCAGTTCGTCCTCCACTTCTTCCTGGGCTCCTGCACCTTCCTCACTAGTTTGGCTGCTACCATGCACCCTGGTAAAACCATCTCCCCCACCCTCACATGCCTGCCGCCTTGGTGCTGCCGACCATCTGGACCTTGCAGATGTTAGCCCTTCCGCATACAACTCCTCCTCCTCTACTTTCTCCACCTCCTCTTGAGCCACCACCTGACTCAGAATTGTGTTTAACATGTGCTCCAGCATGTAAATCACCCGAATAGTCATGCTGATAATGGCATCGTCAGCACTAAACATCTTCGTCGCCATTTCAAAACTGTGCAGAAGGGTGCGTAGGTCCCTGATCTGAGACCACTCCTCCAGCGTGATTTGTCCCACCTCTGGATCTCGTTGGCCCAGGCTATACGTCAGAACATATTGCACCAGGGCTTGTCGGTGCTGCCACAGTCGCTGCAACATGTGCAGAGTTGAATTCCACCGGGTAGGCACATCGCATTTTAGCCGGTGAAGTGGCAGGCCCAACGACTTCTGTAGAGATGTAAGTCGCTGAGCTGCGGGATGCGAACGGCTGAAGTGAGCACACAGCGACCGTGCCCTCTACAGAAGGCCATCTAGTTCGGGATAGTGGGCTAAAAATTGCTGGACAAACAGATTCAACACGTGAGCCATACAAGGCACGTGTGTGACATTGCCCCGGCGAAGGGTCGCACCCAGGTTTGCAGCATTGTCGCACACGGCCTTCCCTGGTTTCAGGTCCAGTGGAGACAACCATTCATGAAATTGGTTCTCCAGAGCTGACCACAATTCCTCAGCTGTGTGACTCACATTTCCCAGACATTTCAAAGTAAAAACCGCCTGATGACGTTGAGCCCTACTGCCAGCATAGTAAGGAGGTGTGTAGGATCCCTTCTGCGCAGTTAGAAAGCTTGTGGCATGACCAGACAGGCTTTGTGTGCAGGTGGAAGACCGAGAGGAGGTTGAGGAGACAGAAGCAGCGGAGGAACTTTGAGATAAAGAGGATTGACGCACAACTCGTGGGGACGGCAAGACTTGGACAGCAGCCCCTTGTCCTGCTGTCACCATAGTTACCCCGTGCCCAGTCAGCGACATGTAACGCCCCTGCCCATGCCTACTCGTCCAAGTGTCTGTGGTGAAATGCACCCTGTCACACACAGAGTTTCTCAAAGAAGCGGTGATGTTGTGTGCGACATGCTGGTGGAGCGCAGGCACACCTTTCTTTGAGAAGTAGTGCCGACTGGGCATCTGGTACTGGGGCACTGCGACGGACATAAGGTCTAGAAAATCCTCTGTGTCCACCAGGCGGAAAGGCAGCATTTCTGTAGCCAAGAGCTTGCAGATGGTGAAATTCAACCTCTTAGCTTTTTCATGGCTAGGAGGAAATGGTCTTTTACTTGTCCTCATCTGAGGGACCGAGGGCTGGCTGTTGTGCTTAGACGGGGTTGATAAGGGTGTCCCCGGCAACCTGCCGGTCTGTGAGGAAGATGCAGGCGGACATGTTAGGTTGCCTTGATCCAAAGGTGGTGCTATCGATGTCGGACAGCGCTCAACACCAGCTGGTGTTACCACCTCCAAAGAAAATGATGACATGTCAATCACGCTGGCTGTTGTGGGTAAAGAGGTGGCAGGTCTGCGTCCCAAAACAGGTGTGACTGCTGTCCCTCCAGTCACAGAGGATGAAGAGGCTGTGGATGCACAAGATGTGGCAGACGGTGGTTGACCCGGCCGTCTAGGCCGCATTGTAGCACAGTGAGCTTCCCACTGCAACTTATGCTTCATGTCCATGTGCCGGTTCATGCATGAAGTACTCAAACTATGTATTTTTTGGCCTCTACTTAGCTTTTGCTGACAAATGTTACAGATAACACGAGTTGGGTCATCTTTATCGATCTGAAAAAATGCCCAGGCTATGCAAGGCTTAGCACCCATGCGACCTGAAGAGCCACCACGACTTGTGGTGAGAGGCAGAGTTGTGTTTGAGGATGCAGTTGTTGATGTGCTTCCAGTACTACATCTCTGTCCAGGAAGGCGCAACCTGACCTCGTCGTCACTAGCATTCTCCTCCACCTCCTCTGCTGACCTCATCTCTTGGCTGACTGTGGGTTGACAGTAAGTGGGATCTCCAACCTCATCATCATCACCCTGTGTGTTATCACACCCGTCGTCCTCAGAGCCAACCGGTTCCTGCCCTGACAAAAAACTAAAGTTGTCGCTCCAATCAGGTATTTGAGTCTCATCATCGTCTTCCTCATTGTCTCCACCAACAGGAGTTACAGTTTGGGAATGAGGGTCTAAATTATGGTCAGAACCTTCTGCGTCTGGTCCTGGATCCGACTCATAAAGATTCTGGGCATCAATGCAGATCATTTCCTCATCTGGATTCACAGAAGCGCTGGAGCCGACCTCTGATTCCCAGGCTATAGTATGAGTAAACAGCTCTGCAGACTCAACCATCTGTTCTACCTCATACTCAGACGGGCAGCTGGAGATTTGGGAGCTGTGAGGAAGCAAGTGCGATTGGGGTGACACCTCTGAGGACTGGAGTATTTGTGATGTTTAAGTTGATGTGGAGGAGAGCCCACTTAAAGGAGCACTTGATATCCGTTGAAGCACCTGCTGTTTTTGTGCCTCATCTGGAATTTGTAGCGATTGGCGTGGCCGTAAGAAAGGGATCTTATCACATTGTTCGCTAAAAGAAGTAGACATTTTAGTTTGGCTGGAAGATGGTCTTTCTCCTGCAGATGTTACTGTTGCTTTAACACCTACCCCACGGACACAACCTTTTTTCCCCTTCCCAACACGCCTATTCCCCTTTCCACCAGCAGCAGGCCTTTTTCCACTCATTTTGGTGGTTAACTAATTCACAACTCAGGAGTTGTTTGCACAAAAATACAATGGATGGGAACCGAGCAGAGCTGAGTGGCCAAACTGTGGTATTAGGCCAAAATTATTGGCTGGGTTAGATGCAGAAAAAAATTATATTCAATTTGCAACCTGATGGAGGTCAGTATAGATGGACTAATAGACCAAGTCCCACACACTGCTAGAAGCCCAAATATTTTTTCAGAGCTAGATGCAGAAAAAAATTATATTCAATTTGCAACCTGATGGAGGTCAGTATAGATGGACTAATAGAACAAGTCCCACACACTGCTAGAAGCCCAAATATTTTTTCAGAGCTAGATGCAGATAAAAATTATTTTTAATTTGCAACCTGATGGAGGTCAGTATAGATGGACTAATAGACCAAGTCCCACACACTGCTAGAAGCCCAAATACTTTTTCAGAGCTAGATGCAGAAAAAAATTATATTCAGTTTGCAACCTGGTGGAGGTCAGTATAGATGGACTAATAGACCAAGTCCCACACACTGCTAGAAGCCCAAATATTTTTTCAGAACTAGATGCAGAAAAAAATTATATTTAATTTGCAACCTGGTGGAGGTCAGTATAGATGGACTAGTAGAACAAGTCCCACACACTGCTAGAAGCCCAAATATTTTTTCAGAGCTAGATGCAGATAAAAATTATTTTTAATTTGCAACCTGATGGAGGTCAGTATAGATGGACTAATAAACCAAGTCCCACACACTGCTAGAAGCCCAAATATTTTTTCAGAGCTAGATGCAGAAAAAAATTATATTCAATTTGCAACCTGGTGGAGGTCAGTATAGATGGACTAATAGAACAAGTCCCACACACTGCTAGAAGCCCAAATATTTTTTCAGAGCTAGATGCAGAAAAAAATTATATTCAATTTGCAACCTGATGGAGGTCAGTATAGATGGACTAACAGAATGATGCTATGCCCAAAAGGTTTTACTTCACTAGGTGCAGTAAAAAAATTGGTATTCTATACACAGGTGGTGTAGCTTGCATCACAGATAGGCTACTCCACTGACTAACACACTCTGCAATAGGCCAAAAAGGATTAGCTTTGCTAGATTTTGCCAAATGCTGTGAAAAAAACTTGCACAGCACTGGCACAGACCTGCCTGGCAAAAACTGATAGGAACTGATGTAACTTAGTCCTGAAAAGGACTGCAATTACAATTAGTCTTTACTCCCAACCTATCTATTTAAGAGCACAGACCTGCCTGATAAAAGCCGTAGGAAATGCTATAACTAGAGATGAGCGTTGTTCGACTCGAACTGTTCGCCAATCTCAAATTCGAGCTGTTTTGGGCGGTGTTCGAGCCGTTCGGCGAACACGAACGATTTCAGAAAAATTCGGCTGTTCGAGGTTATGTTCGATAACTGTTCGTGCACCAAAATCATAACTGGATTTTTTCTCAGTAATGATGAAAATTAATGTTAATACGCAGTTTGAGTGTACAGCGGGGTGGGGGGAGGGGCAGGGTATGGATCTCTGCAGGAATAATGAAGATCTCCATTTTTTTTCTCTTTCCCGCATTTACAGTGGGGAGGTGCAATCTGTCAGCCTATCAGCAGCGCACACACGGAGCGAAGTGCTTTTTTTCACACAAGCAAGGACATGTGTCATTGGCAGTGTATGTCACATGTCCTTGCCCTATAAGACCAAGCCATTTTCCCCGTCGCCACCATTTTCTCACTGCTGCAGCTGCGTGTTAGACGGCACCGCTGTTGCTGTGTGCGCTATACCTTGTTAATTTCAAGCCAATTTTCGCACAAATCTACAGATAGCTTGGGAGTAGGGAATAGTTGTGATTGCAGTCCTTTTAAGGACTAGGTTACAGCATTTCCTACGACTTTTATCAGGCAGGTCTGTGCTCTTAAATAGATAGATTGTGGGAGTAAAGACTAATTGTAATTGCAGTCCTTTTCAGGACTAGGTTACATCAGTTCCTATCAGTTTTTGCCAGGCAGGTCTGTGCCAGTGCTGTGCAAGTTTTTTTCACAGCATTTGGCTGAATCTAGCAAAGCTAATCATTTTTGGCCTATTGCAGAGTGTGTTAGTCAGTGGAGTAGCCTATCTGTGTTGCAAGATATACCACCTGTGTATAGAATACCAATTTTTTTACTGCACCTAGTGAAGTAAAATCTTTTGGGCACAGCATCATTCTATTAGTCCATCTATACTGACCTCCATCAGGTTGCAAATTGAATATAATTTTTTTCTGCATCTAGCTCTGAAAAAATATTTGGGCTTCTAGCAGTGTGTGGGACTTGTTCTATTAGTCCATCTATACTGACCTCCATCAGGTTGCAAACTGAACATAATTTTTTTCTGCATCTAGCTCTGAAAAAATATTTGGCCTTCTAGCAGTGTGTGGGACTTTCTCTATTAGTCCATCTATACTGACCTTCATCAGGTTGCAAATTAAAAATAATTTATATCTGCATCTAGCTCTGAAAAAATATTTGGCCTTCTAGCAGTGTGTGGGACTTTCTCTATTAGTCCATCTATACTGACCTCCATCAGGCTGCAAATTAAAAATAATTTTTTGTCTGCATCTAGCTCTGAAAAAATATTTGGCCTTCTAGCAGTGTGTGGGACTTTCTCTATTAGTCCATCTATACTGACCTCCATCAGGTTGCAAACTGAATATATTTTTTTTCTGCATCTACCTCTGAAAAAATATTGGGCTTCTAGCTGTGTGTGGGACTTGTTCTATTAATCCATCTATACAGACCTCCATCAGGTTGCAAACTGAATATAATTTTTTTCTGCATCTACCTCTGAAAAAATATTTGGGCTTCTAGCTGAGTGTGGGACTTGTTCTATTAATCCATCTATACAGACCTCCATCAGGTTGCAAACTGAATATAATTTTTTTCTGCATCTAGCTCTGAAAAAATATTTGGGCTTCTAGCTGTGTGTTGGACTTGTTCTATTAGTCCATCTATACTGACCTCCATCAGGTTGCAAACTGAATATAATTTTTTTCTGCATCTAGCTCTGAAAAAATATTTGGCCTTCTAGCAGTGTGTGGGACTTTCTCTATTAGTCCATCTATACTGACCTCCATCAGGTTGCAAATTAAAAATAATTTTTTTCTGCATCTAGCTCTGAAAAAATATTTGGCCTTCTAGCAGTGTGTGGGACTTTCTCTATTAGTCCATCTATACTGACCTCCATCAGGTTGCAAACTGTATATATTTTTTTTCTGCATCTACCTCTGAAAAAATATTGGGCTTCTAGCAGTGTGTGGGACTTTTTCTATTAATCCATCTATACTGACCTCCATCACGCTGCAAATTCAAAATAATTTTTTGTCTGCATCTAGCTCTGAAAACATATTTGGCCTTCTAGCAGTGTGTGGGACTTTCTCTATTAGTCCATCTATACTGACCTCCATCAGGCTGCAAATTAAAAATAATTTTTATCTGCATCTACCTCTGAAAAAATATTGGGCTTCTAGCAGTGTGTGGGACTTTCTCTATTAGTCCATCTATACTGACCTCCATCACGCTGCAAATTCAAAATAATTTTTTGTCTGCATCTAGCTCTGAAAAAATATTTGGCCTTCTAGCAGTGTGTGGGACTTTCTCTATTAGTCCATCTATACTGACCTCCATCAGGTTGCAAATTAAAAATAATTTTTATCTGCATCTACCTCTGAAAAAATATTTGGGCTTCTAGCTGTGTGTGGGACTTGTTCTATTAGTCCATCTATACTGACCTCCATCAGGTTGCAAACTGAATATAATTTTTTTCTGCATCTAGCTCTGAAAAAATATTTGGCCTTCTAGCAGTGTGTGGGACTTTCTCTATTAGTCCATCTATACTGACCTCCATCAGGTTGCAAATTAAAAATAATTTTTATCTGCATCTAGCTCTGAAAAAATATTTGGCCTTCTAGCAGTGTGTGGGACTTTCTCTATTAGTCCATCTATACTGACCTCCATCAGGTTGCAAATTAAAAATAATCTTTTGTCTGCATCTAGCTCTGAAAAAATATTTGGCCTTCTAGCAGTGTGTGGCACTTTCTCTATTAGTCCATCTATACTGACCTCCATCAGGTTGCAAATTCAAAATAATTTTTTGTCTGCATCTAGCTCTGAAAAAATATTTGGCCTTCTAGCAGTGTGTGGGACTTTCTCTATTAGTCCATCTATACTGACCTCCATCAGGCTGCAAATTAAAAATAATTTTTATCTGCATCTACCTCTGAAAAAATATTTGGCCTTCTAGCTGTGTGTGGGACTTGTTCTATTAGTCCATCTATACTGACCTCCATCAGGTTGCAAACTGAATATAATTTTTTTCTGCATCTAGCTCTGAAAAAATATTTGGCCTTCTAGCAGTGTGTGGGACTTTCTCTATTAGTCCATCTATACTGACCTCCATCAGGCTGCAAATTAAAAATAATTTTTATCTGCATCTACCTCTGAAAAAATATTTGGCCTTCTAGCTGTGTGTGGGACTTGTTCTATTAGTCCATCTATACTGACCTCCATCAGGCTGCAAATTAAAAATAATTTTTATCTGCATCTACCTCTGAAAAAATGTTTGGCCTTCTAGCTGTGTGTGGGACTTGTTCTATTAGTCCATCTATACTGACCTCCATCAGGTTGCAAATTAAAAATAATTTTTATCTGCATCTAGCTCTGAAAAAATATTTGGCCTTCTAGCAGTGTGTGGGACTTTCTCTATTAGTCCATCTATACTGACCTCCATCAGGTTGCAAATTAAAAATAATTTTTTGTCTGCATCTAGCTCTGAAAAAATATTTGGCCTTCTAGCAGTGTGTGGGACTTTCTCTATTAATCCATCTATACTGACCTCCATCAGGTTGCAAATTAAAAATAATTTTTTGTCTGCATCTAGCTCTGAAAAAATATTTGGCCTTCTAGCAGTGTGTGGGACTTTCTCTATTAGTCCATCTATACTGACCTCCATCAGGCTGCAAATTAAAAATAATTTTTATCTGCATCTACCTCTGAAAAAATATTTGGCCTTCTAGCTGTGTGTGGGACTTGTTCTATTAGTCCATCTATACTGACCTCCATCAGGTTGCAAACTGAATATAATTTTTTTCTGCATCTAGCTCTGAAAAAATATTTGGCCTTCTAGCAGTGTGTGGGACTTTCTCTATTAGTCCATCTATACTGACCTCCATCAGGTTGCAAATTAAAAATAATTTATATCTGCATCTAGCTCTGAAAAAATATTTGGCCTTCTAGCAGTGTGTAGGACTTTCTATATTAGTCCATCTATACTGACCTCCATCAGGTTGCAAATTAAAAATAATTTTTTGTCTGCATCTAGCTCTGAAAAAATATTTGGCCTTCTAGCTGTGTTTGGGACTTGTTCTATTAGTCCATCTGTACTGACCTCCATCAGGTTGCAAACTGAATATAATTTTTTTCTGCATCTAGCTCTGAAAAAATATTTGGCCTTCTAGCAGTGTGTGGGACTTTCTCTATTAGTCCATCTATACTGACCTCCATCAGGTTGCAAATTAAAAATAATTTATATCTGCATCTAGCTCTGAAAAAATATTTGGCCTTCTAGCAGTGTGTGGGACTTTCTCTATTAGTCCATCTATACTGACCTCCATCAGGTTGCAAATTAAAAATAATTTTTTGTCTGCATCTAGCTCTGAAAAAATATTTGGCTTTCTAGCAGTGTGTGTGACTTTCTCTATTAGTCCATCTATACTGACCTCCATCAGGTTGCAAATTCAAAATAATTTTTTGTCTGCATCTAGCTCTGAAAAAATATTTGGCCTTCTTGCAGTGTGTGGGACTTTCTCTAATAGTCCATTTATACTGACCTCCATTAGGCTGCAAATTAAAAATAATTTTTATCTGCATCTACCTCTGAAAAAATATTTGGCCTTCTAGCTGTGTGTGGGACTTGTTCTATTAGTCCATCTATACTGACCTCCATCAGGTTGCAAACTGAATATAATTTTTTTCTGCATCTAGCTCTGAAAAAATATTTGGACTTCTAGCAGTGTGTGGGACTTTCTCTATTAGTCCATCTATACTGACCTCCATCAGGCTGCAAATTAAAAATAATTTTTATCTGCATCTACCTCTGAAAAAATATTTGGCCTTCTAGCTGTGTGTGGGACTTGTTCTATTAGTCCATCTATACTGACCTCCATCAGGCTGCAAATTAAAAATAATTTTTATCTGCATCTACCTCTGAAAAAATATTTGGCCTTCTAGCTGTGTGTGGGACTTGTTCTATTAGTCCATCTATACTGACCTCCATCAGGTTGCATATTAAAAATAATTTTTATCTGCATCTAGCTCTGAAAAAATATTTGGCCTTCTAGCAGTGGGTGGGACTTTCTCTATTAGTCCATCTATACTGACCTCCATCAGGTTGCAAATTAAAAATAATTTTTTGTCTGCATCTAGCTCTGAAAAAATATTTGGCCTTCTAGCAGTGTGTGGGACTTTCTCTATTAGTCCATCTATACTGACCTCCATCAGGTTGCAAATTCAAAATAATTTTTTGTCTGCATCTAGCTCTGAAAAAATATTTGGCCTTCTAGCAGTGTGTGGGACTTTCTCTATTAGTCCATCTATACTGACCTCCATCAGGCTGCAAATTAAAAATAATTTTTATCTGCATCTACCTCTGAAAAAATATTTGGCCTTCTAGCTGTGTGTGGGACTTGTTCTATTAGTCCATCTATACTGACCTCCATCAGGTTGCAAACTGAATATAATTTTTTTCTGCATCTAGCTCTGAAAAAATATTTGGCCTTCTAGCAGTGTGTGGGACTTTCTCTATTAGTCCATCTATACTGACCTCCATCAGGTTGCAAATTAAAAATAATTTATATCTGCATCTAGCTCTGAAAAAATATTTGGCCTTCTAGCAGTGTGTGGGACTTTATCTATTAGTCCATCTATACTGACCTCCATCAGGTTGCAAATTAAAAATAATTTTTTGTCTGCATCTAGCTCTGAAAAAATATTTGGCCTTCTAGCTGTGTGTGGGACTTGTTCTATTAGTCCATCTGTACTGACCTCCATCAGGTTGCAAACTGAATATAATTTTTTTCTGCATCTAGCTCTGAAAAAATATTTGGCCTTCTAGCAGTGTGTGGGACTTTCTCTATTAGTCCATCTATACTGACCTCCATCAGGTTGCAAATTAAAAATAATTTATATCTGCATCTAGCTCTGAAAAAATATTTGGCCTTCTAGCAGTGTGTGTGACTTTCTCTATTAGTCCATCTATACTGACCTCCATCAGGTTGCAAATTCAAAATAATTTTTTGTCTGCATCTAGCTCTGAAAAAAAAATTTGGCCTTCTAGCAGTGTGTGGGACTTTCTCTATTAGTCCATTTATACTGACCTCCATCAGGCTGCAAATTAAAAATAATTTTTATCTGCATCTACCTCTGAAAAAATATTTGGCCTTCTAGCTGTGTGTGGGACTTGTTCTATTAGTCCATCTATACTGACCTCCATCAGGTTGCAAACTGAATATAATTTTTTTCTGCATCTACCTCTGAAAAAATATTTGGGCTTCTAGCTGTGTGTGGGACTTGTTCTATTAGTCCATCTATACTGACCTCCATCAGGTTGCAAACTGAATATAATTTTTATCTGCATCTAGCTCTGAAAAAATATTTGGCCTTCTAGCAGTGTGTGGGACTTTCTCTATTAGTCCATCTATACTGACCTCCATCAGGTTGCAAATTAAAAATAATGTTTTGTCTGCATCTAGCTCTGAAAAAATATTTGGCCTTCTAGCAGTGTGTGGGACTTTCTCTATTAGTCCATCTATACTGACCTCCATCAGGTTGCAAATTTAAAATAATTTTTTGTCTGCATCCAGCTCTGAAAAAATATTTGGCCTTCTAGCAGTGTGTGGGACTTTCTCTATTAGTCCATCTATACTGACCTCCATCAGGCTGCAAATTAAAAATAATTTTTATCTGCATCTACCTCTGAAAAAATATTTGGCCTTCTAGCTGTGTGTGGGACTTGTTCTATTAGTCCATCTATACTGACCTCCATCAGGTTGCAAACTGAATATAATTTTTTTCTGCATCTAGCTCTGAAAAAATATTTGGCCTTCTAGCAGTGTGTGGGACTTTCTCTATTAGTCCATCTATACTGACCTCCATCAGGTTGCAAATTAAAAATAATTTATATCTGCATCTAGCTCTGAAAAAATATTTGGCCTTCTAGCAGTGTGTGGGACTTTCTCTATTAGTCCATCTATACTGACCTCCATCAGGTTGCAAATTAAAAATAATTTTTTGTCTGCATCTAGCTCTGAAAAAATATTTGGCCTTCTAGCAGTGTGTGGGACTTTCTCTAATAGTCCATCTATATTAACCTCCATCAGGTTGCAAATTCAAAATAATTTTTTGTCTGCATCTAGCTCTGAAAAAATATTTGGCCTTCTAGCAGTGTGTGCGACTTTCTCTATTAGTCCATTTATACTGACCTCCATCAGGCTGCAAATTAAAAATAATTTTTATCTGCATCTACCTCTGAAAAAATATTTGGCCTTCTAGCTGTGTGTGGGACTTGTTCTATTAGTCCATCTATACTGACCTCCATCAGGTTGCAAACTGAATATAATTTTTTTCTGCATCTACCTCTGAAAAAATATTTGGGCTTCTAGCTGTGTGTGGGACTTGTTCTATTAGTCCATCTATACTGACCTCCATCAGGTTGCAAACTGAATATAATTTTTTTCTGCATCTAGCTCTGAAAAAATATTTGGCCTTCTAGCAGTGTGTGGGACTTTCTCTATTAGTCCATCTATACTGACCTCCATCAGGTTGCATATTAAAAATAATTTTTATCTGCATCTAGCTCTAAAAAAAATATTTGGCCTTCTAGCAGTGTGTGGGACTTTCTCTATTAGTCCATCTATAGTGACCTCCATCAGGTAGCAAACTGAATATATTTTTTTTCTGCATCTACCTCTGAAAAAATATTGGGCTTCTAGCAGTGTGTGGGACTTTCTCTATTAGTCCATCTATACTGACCTCCATCACGCTGCAAATTCAAAATAATTTTTTGTCTGCATCTAGCTCTGAAAAAATATTTGGCCTTCTAGCAGTGTGTGGGACTTTCTCTATTAGTCCATCTATACTGACCTCCATCAGGCTGCAAATTAAAAATAATTTTTATCTGCATCTACCTCTGAAAAAATATTTGGCCTTCTAGCTGTGTGTGGGACTTGTTCTATTAGTCCATCTATACTGACCTCCATCAGGTTGCAAACTGAATATAATTTTTTTCTGCATCTAGCTCTGAAAAAATATTTGGCCTTCTAGCAGTGTGTGGGACTTTCTCTATTAGTCCATCTATACTGACCTCCATCAGGTTGCAAATTAAAAATAATTTATATCTGCATCTAGCTCTGAAAAAATATTTGGCCTTCTAGCAGTGTGTGGGACTTTCTCTATTAGTCCATCTATACTGACCTCCATCAGGTTGCAAATTAAAAATAATTTTTTGTCTGCATCTAGCTCTGAAAAAATATTTGGCCTTCTAGCAGTGTGTGGGACTTTCTCTAATAGTCCATCTATATTAACCTCCATCAGGTTGCAAATTCAAAATAATTTTTTGTCTGCATCTAGCTCTGAAAAAATATTTGGCCTTCTAGCAGTGTGTGCGACTTTCTCTATTAGTCCATTTATACTGACCTCCATCAGGCTGCAAATTAAAAATAATTTTTATCTGCATCTACCTCTGAAAAAATATTTGGCCTTCTAGCTGTGTGTGGGACTTGTTCTATTAGTCCATCTATACTGACCTCCATCAGGTTGCAAACTGAATATAATTTTTTTCTGCATCTACCTCTGAAAAAATATTTGGGCTTCTAGCTGTGTGTGGGACTTGTTCTATTAGTCCATCTATACTGACCTCCATCAGGTTGCAAACTGAATATAATTTTTTTCTGCATCTAGCTCTGAAAAAATATTTGGCCTTCTAGCAGTGTGTGGGACTTTCTCTATTAGTCCATCTATACTGACCTCCATCAGGTTGCATATTAAAAATAATTTTTATCTGCATCTAGCTCTAAAAAAAATATTTGGCCTTCTAGCAGTGTGTGGGACTTTCTCTATTAGTCCATCTATAGTGACCTCCATCAGGTAGCAAACTGAATATATTTTTTTTCTGCATCTACCTCTGAAAAAATATTGGGCTTCTAGCAGTGTGTGGGACTTTCTCTATTAGTCCATCTATACTGACCTCCATCACGCTGCAAATTCAAAATAATTTTTTGTCTGCATCTAGCTCTGAAAAAATATTTGGCCTTCTAGCAGTGTGTGGGACTTTCTCTATTAGTCCATCTATACTGACCTCCATCAGGTTGCAAATTAAAAATAATTTTTATCTGCATTTACCTCTGAAAAAATATTTGGGCTTCTAGCTGTGTGTGGGACTTGTTCTATTAGTCCATCTATACTGACCTCCATCAGGTTGCAAACTGAATATAATTTTTTTCTGCATCTAGCTCTGAAAAAATATTTGGCCTTCTAGCAGTGTGTGGGACTTTATCTATTAGTCCATCTATACTGACCTCCATCAGGTTGCAAATTAAAAATAATTTTTATCTGCATCTAGCTCTGAAAAAATATTTGGCCTTCTAGCAGTGTGTGGGACTTTCTCTAAGTCCATCTATACTGACCTCCATCAGGCTGCAAATTAAAAATAATTTTTATCTGCATCTACCTCTGAAAAAATATTTGGCCTTCTAGCTGTGTGTGGGACTTGTTCTATTAGTCCATCTATACTGACCTCCATCAGGTTGCAAACTGAATATAATTTTTTTCTGCATCTAGTTCTGAAAAAATATTTGGCCTTCTAGCAGTCTGTGGGACTTTCTCTATTAGTCCATCTATACTGACCTCCATCAGGTTGCAAATTCAAAATAATTTTTTGTCTGCATCTAGCTCTGAAAAAATATTTTGCCTTCTAGCAGTGTGTGGGACTTTCTCTATTAGTCCATCTATACTGACCTCCATTAGGTTGCAAACTGAATATATATTTTTTCTGCATCTACCTCTGAAAAAATATTTGGGCTTCTAGCTGTGTGTAGGACTTGTTCTATTAGTCCATCTATACTGACCTCCATCAGGTTGCAAACTGAATACAATTTTTTTCTGCATCTACCTCTGAAAAAATATTTGGGCTTCTAGCAGTGTGTGGGACTTGTTCTATTAGTCCATCTATACTGACCTCCATCAGGTTGCAAACTGAATATAATTTTTTTCTGCATCTAGCTCTGAAAAAATATTTGGCCTTCTAGGAGTCTGTGGGACTTTCTCTATTAGTCCATCTATACTGACCTCCATCAGATTGCAAATTAAAAATAATTTTTTGTCTGCATCTAGCTCTGAAAAAATATTTTGCCTTCTAGCAGTGTGTGGGACTTTCTCTATTAGTCCATCTATACTGACCTCCATTAGGTTGCAAACTGAATATATTTTTTTTCTGCATCTACCTCTGAAAAAATATTTGGGCTTCTAGCTGTGTGTGGGACTTGTTCTATTAGTCCATCTATACTGACCTCCATCAGGTTGCAAATTGAATATAATTTTTTTCTGCATCTAACCCAGCCAATAGTTTTGGCCTAATACCACAGTTTGGCCACTCAGCTCTGCTCGGTTCCCATCCATTGTTTTTTTGTGCAAACAACTCCAGAGTTGTGAATTAGTTAACCACCAAAATGAGTGGAAAAAGGCCTGCTGCTGGTGGAAAGGGGAATAGGCGTGTTGGGAAGGGGAAAAAAGGTTGTGTCCGTGGGGTAGGTGTTAAAGCAACATTAACATCTGCAGAAGAAAGACCATCTTTCAGCCAAACTAAAATGTCTACTTCTTTTAGCGGACAATGTGATCAGATCCCTTTCTTACGGCCACGCCAATCGCTACAAATTCCAGATGAGGCACAAAAACAGCAGGTGCTTCAACGGATATCAAGTGCTCCTTTAAGTGGGCTCTCCTCCACATCAACTTCAACATCACAAATACTCCAGTCCTCAAAGGTGTCACCCCAATCGCACTTGCTTCCTCACAGCTCCCAAATCTCCAGCTGCCCGTCTGAGTATGAGGTAGAACAGATGGTTGAGTCTGCAGAGCTGTTTACTCATACTATAGCCTGGGAATCAGAGGTCGACTCCAGCGCTTCTGTGAATCCAGACGAGGAAATGATCTGCACTGATGCCCAGAATCTTTATGAGTCGGATCCAGGACCAGACGCAGAAGGTTCTGACCATAATGTAGACCCTCATTCCCAAACTGTAGCTCCTGTTGGTGGAGACAATGAGGAAGACGATGATGAGACTCAAATACCTGATTGGAGCGACAACTTTAGTTTTTTGTCAGGGCAGGAACAGGTTGGCTCTGAGGACGACGGGTGTGATAACGCACAGGGTGATGATGATGAGGTTGGAGATCCCACTTACTGTCAACCCACAGTCAGCCAAGAGATGAGGTCAGCAGAGGAGGTGGAGGAAGATGCTAGTGACGACGAGGTCAGGTTGCGCCTTCCTGGACAGAGACGTAGTACTGGAAGCACGTCAACAACTGCATCCTCAAACACAACTCTGCCTCTCACCACAAGTCGTGGTGGCTCTTCAGGTCGCATGGGTGCTAAGCCTTGCATAGCCTGGGCATTTTTTCAGATCGATAAAGATGACCCAACTTGTGTTATCTGTAAAATTTGTCAGCAAAAGCTAAGTAGAGGCCAAAAAATACATAGTTTGAGTACTTCATGCATGAACCGGCACATGGACATGAAGCATAAGTTGCAGTGGGAAGCTCAGTGTGCTACAATGCGGCCTAGCCGGCCGGGCCAACCACGGTCTGCCATATCTTCTGCATCCGCGGCCTCTTCATCCTCTGTGACTGGGGGGACAGCAGTCACACCTGTTTTGGGGCGCAGACCTGCCACCTCTTTACCCGCAACAGCCAGCGTGATTGGCAGGTCATCATTTTCTTTGGAGGTGGTAACACCAGCTGGTGTTGAGCGCTGTCTGACATCGATAGCACCACGTTTGGATCAAGGCAACCTAACATGTCCGCCTGCATCTTCCTCACAGACCGGCAGTTTGCCGGGGACACCCTTATCAACCCCATCTAAGCACAATAGCCAGCCCTCGGTCCCTCAGATGTGGACAAGTAAAAGACCATTTCCTCCTAGCCATGAGAAAGCTAAGAGGTTGAATTTAACCATCTGCAAGCTCTTGGCTACAGAAATGCTGCCTTTCCGCCTGGTGGACACAGAGGATTTTCTAGACCTTATGTCCGTCGCAGTGCCCCAGTACCAGATGCTCAGTCGGCACTACTTCTCAAAGAAAGGTGTGCCTGCGCTCCACCAGCATGTCGCACACAACATCACCGCTTCTTTGAGAAACTCTGTGTGTGACAGGGTTCATTTCACCACAGACACTTGGATGAGTAGGCATGGACAGGGGCGTTACATGTCGCTGACTGGGCACTGGGTAACTATGGTGACAGCAGGACAAGGGGCTGCTGTCCAAGTCTTGCCGTCCCCACGAGTTGTGCGTCAATCCTCTTTATGTCAAAGTTCCTCCACTGCTTCTGCCTCCTCAACCTCCTCTCGGTCTTCCACCTGCACCCAAAGCCTGTCTGGTCATGCCACAAGCTTTCTAACTGCGCAGAAGGGATCCTGCACACCTCCTTACTATGCTGGCAGTAGGGCTCAACGTCATCAGGCGGTTTTTACTTTGAAATGTCTGGGAAATGTGAGTCACACAGCTGAGGAGTTGTGGTCAGCTCTGGAGAACCAATTTCATGAATGGTTGTCTCCACTGGACCTGAAACCAGGGAAGGCCGTGTGCGACAATGCTGCAAACCTGGGTGTGGTGTCACACACGTGCCTTGTATGGCTCACGTGTTGAACCTGGTTGTCCAGCAATATTTAGCCCACTATCCCAGACTAGATGGCCTTCTGCAGAGGGCACGGTCGCTGTGTGCTCACTTCCGCCGTTCGCATCCCGCAGCTCAGCGACTTACATCTCTACAGAAGTCGTTGGGCCTGCCACTTCACCGGCTAAAATGCGATGTGCCTACCCGGTGGAATTTAACTCTGCACATGTTGCAGCGACTGTGGCAACACCGACAAGCCCTGGTGCAATACGTTCTGATGTATAGCCTGGGCCAACGAGATCCAGAGGTGGGGCAAATCACGCTGGAGGAGTGGTCTCAGATCAGGGACCTACGCACCCTTCTGCACAGTTTTGAAATGGCGACGAAGATGTTTAGTGCTGACGATGCCATTATCAGCATGACTATTCCGGTGATTTACATGCTGGAGCACATGTTAAACAGAATTCGGAGTCAGGTGGTGGCACAAGAGGAGGTGGAGGAAGTAGAGGAGGAGGAGTTGTATGCGGAAGGGCTAACATCTGCAAGGTCCAGACGGTCGGTAGCACCAAGGCGGTAGGCATGTGAGGGTGGGGGAGATGGTTTTACCAGGGCGCATGGTAGCAGCCAAACTAGTGAGGAAGGTGCAGGAGCCCAGGAAGAAGTGGAGGACGAACTGATGGAAGACTCATCAGATGAGGGAGACCTTGATCACATTTCTGTTGTGCGAGGTTGGGGGGAGAGGACAGAGGAAGGAAGCATGATTGTTACCTCGCCACCAACACAACAGGGACTTGGTGCTCCTGGATGCGCAACACACATGAGTGCCTTCTTGCTGCACTACCTGCAACATGACCCTCGAATTGTGAGAATTAGAAATAATCCTGACTACTGGGTTGCCACACTGTTAGATCCCCGGTACAAAAGTAAATTTGCAGAAATTATTCCTGCCATAGAAAGGGATGCACGCATGCAGGAGTATCAGCAGAGACTGTTGCAGAATCTTACATGTGCTTTTCCACAAAACACCAGTGGTGCACGTAGTGAATCTCACAGTTCCAACTTGCCAACCGTGGGACCGTCAAGTGTTCAGCACTCAAACCGTAACAGAACCACAGTATCTGCTGGTAACATCAATTTTGCGGAATCATTTCACCACTTTTTTAGCCCATCCTTTGCAAGGCCACAGGAGACAAGAAGTCTGACACATAGTCAACGCCTAGAGACGATGGTACAGGAGTATCTCCAAGTAAACATTGAAGCCATGACTGTGTCACTGGACCCTTGCTCTTTTTGGGCTTCCAATCTGGATAAATGGCCGGAGCTAGCCACTTACGCCTTGGAGATCTTGTCATGCCCCGCAGCCAGCGTTCTGTCTGAACGTGTGTTCAGCGCTGCTGGTGGTGTGCTGACAGATATGCGCACGCGGCTCTCCACTGATAATGTAGACAGACTCACGTTCATAAAGATGAACAAATCATGGATCCGAAACGACTTTTCTACCCCTGTGTCATCCTGGGGAGAGTAAAAGCTTGATGATTGGTTAAAATCACCCTACCAACCGTTTTAAGCTTTCAAATTACTAATCATGTTTATCTGTATCTTGGCTGGAAAATAATTTGGGCTTTGTAGCAGTGTGCAGCACTAATTCTATTAGGCCATCTATAATAAGCTACACCAGATTTAAAATTACTAATCATGTTTATCTGTATCTTGACTGGAAAATAATTTGGGCTTTGTAGCAGTGTGCAGCACTGATCCTATTAGGCCATCTATACTAAGCTCCACCAGATTTAAAATTAATAATAATTTTTAGCTGCATCTAGCCCGGAAAATAATTTTGGGGCTCCGAGATGCGCAAGACACATAAGTCCCTTCTTGCTGCACTACCTGCAACATGACCCTCATATTGTCAGAATTCGAAGTAATCATGACTACTGGGTTGCCACACTCTTAGATCCCCCAAACTTTTCGATCAACCTTTTCATTTTAATAAAGACCAAAAAAATGGTCATTTTTGAAATTATAAGCATTAGCAGGTTGTTAGAAACTGAAATCAAACAGTTTTCAACTCAAAACTTTATTCTAGGTGATGTTACATTTTCACATAGGACCCCTTGTTCGAAAGGAGCTTCTGAACTCTCTCATCCATTGAATTTGTCAGGTTTTGGATGGTTTCTGCTTCAATTGTTTTGCATGAGGACAGAATACCCTCTCAGAGCTGTTGCTTAGATGTGAACTGCCTCCCGCCATCATAGACACTCCTTTTGATGATACTCCAGAGGTTCTGAATGGGGTAGAGGTCAGGGGAGCATGGGGGTAACACCATAAGTTTGTCTCCTTTTATGCCCATATCAGCCAGAGATGCAGATGATTTATGTGGAGCATGAGATGGTGCATTATCATGCAAAAAAATGATCTTGATGTGAAATACACGGTTCTTCTTCTTGAACCATGGCAGGAAGTGCTGTTTGAGAAAATCCACATACATTATGGAGTTCATCTTTAGCGCCTTCAGGGATCCTAAAGGGGCCGACAATCTCTCTCCCCATGATTCCAGCCCAAAACATTACTCCACCTCCTCCTTGTTGGCGCTGTAGCCGTGTTTGCGTGGGGTGTCCATCAACCAGCCATCCTCCACTCCATCCATCTGGACCATCGAGCGCTGCACGGCACTCATCCGTGAACAAAACAGTTTTGAAATCAGTCTTCATGTAATGTTTGGCCCACTGGAGCCGTTTCTGCTTGTGTGAAGTGGATAGAGGAGGTCGACAGGATGGCGTATGCACAGCTGCAAACCTCTGAAGGACCCTGCATCTTGTTGTTCGGGGGACGTTGGAGGCACCAGCAGCTTCAAAAACTTGTCTGCTGCTATGACAAGGCTTTTTTGCCGCTGCTCTTTTAACCTGACGTAATTGCCTGTAGGAAAGAGTCCTCAATTTGCCCTTATCAGCACGCACACGTGTGTACTGTGAATCAGCTACATACTTCTTGATTGCCAAGACACTTCATCCTGATCATCGCACAATGTTGATTGTAGTCATGCCTTGACCTAAACACTCCACAATTTGTTGCTTCTCAGCAGCCGACACATCCTTTTTCTTTCCCATTTTGGCAGAAAATGTAGGCTGCTTAATAATGTGAGACAGCCTTCTTAAGTAGTCTTGCCTTTCATTGGACACACCTGCCAAACTAATTAGCACAGGTGTCTGCAATTGCTTACAGTGATATATAGAACCCTGACACACATCACCGTCAATGAGTTTAACTGACAAACAAACAAATTCTTTCCTTATCACTCCTAAACACTTTTTGCATAATAATTTGGAACACAGTGTACATGTGCTTTTCCACAAAACACCAGTGGTTCACGTAGTGAATCTTACAGTTCTAACTTGCCAACGGTGGTCTGTATGGAGTTGTTCAATAAAGGGCCCAAAATTAAGATAACATAGATGGAAGAGGTCTCTATGAATAGGAATTCCTAAGTATTTGATACCCTGTGAGGGCCAGGCAAAGGGAAAGTTGGACTGGATGGAATCCTATATGGATTTGGGGAGGGAGACATCGAGGGCCTCAGACTTCGCTGCATTGATTTTAAAATTTGACCATGTAACAAAGTGATCTATTTCAGCCATAACAGCATGGATGGATATATGTGATTGAGTGATATATACTAGGACATCATCAGCAAATAGAGAGCACTTGTACTCGGTGCCTCCCACCTCAATCCACCTAATATTGGGGTTATGGCGAATTGATGAGAGCAGGTGCTCCGTCACTAGGATGTATAAGAGAGGGGACAGAGGACATCCCTGCCTTGTCCCATTGGTGATTGTGAAAGGTGATGAAAATGTTCTGATGCACCCCCTGGGCCTTGGGACACCCGGAGCCGGACCCTTTTTGGTGGATGCTGGTGGTTGTAGTCTTCGTGGCGGCGACCCGGTTCCGTGGCTCAGGGTGGTCAAACCAGTGGCGGAACTATTTATGTGGTTTTAATGTTTAAATGTCCGGCTACGCCACCCGTGGATTGCGGTCAGAGTGAACCGCCGCTGCAGGGCAGACCGCTGAGGCTGGTGTTGTGGGTGCAGCAGAGCGTAGCATAACTCCCCACGGGAGGAGTATAGCCTCAGGGCAGTGTATGCGGAGGATGGGGGTGATGGTGCAGGGCAGCAACAGTAACGACACGGAGTCAGTGATGCAGTCCAGGGCCTTTACTCACAGTTCTTATTATCCAGACCACGTCTGCAGGTAACGGCTGCCCACGTCGTACTGTGCTCACCAGGTGAGGGGCTCAGACAACTCCAGATAACTTTGGAGCGCTTCACAGGACCCCCTTTGTGTGTCCTTTGTCTGGCCTTTCTTACCAACCCTTCTGTCCGGCTGCCTCGGGCCTCCTCTTGGTAAACTTGGCGCCAGTTTCCCTGACCCTATGTGGTGCCTTCCTAGCGGGTGTAGCGAGGGGCTGCGCCACATAAAATGTCACAGCCTCCGGTTTCTAGCTGAGGGTCGTTTCCTGCCTCCATAGTTTCGGGGACCGGTCTCCCCCTTTGGCCTGACCCCTCCACGCAGGTGGATTCGGGCGTGCGGTGGCGACTCGCCCGTCCGCACCCCTGGGATCCCTTCATTCCTCGTTCCTGGAGCCTTCTCCACTCCTCTTCCTTCCTTCTCCCTCTTCCAGGCCTGGGCCTCTGTTACTAGGCCTGCCTCCGGAGCAGAGCTCATGCAGAGCCCCTGCTCCCTGCCACTTCTGCTCAGACTTCTCTGCACTGAACTAAGATGGTGCCCACCTTTTATACTCCCTTCTCAATGCACCCAGGAACTGCTTCCTCCCTGCTCCTGCACTACAGGGTTCCCCTTCCTCAGTGTTCCCTCCCCCCACTCCAGCCAGGGACAGGGACTGTCATGCCCATCTCAGAGGCATATTGGTCGCCCTGCCCCACGGCAATGTGGTGTAATGCATGCAGGTGTCGGGTCCTGATCCACACTCCATCCTTACCTGAGAGTGAGATATCACACCTCTGGGTGAGGTGCAATACCTCTGTAGCAACCGAGCCCTCAGGGTGCTACAGTTCCATTTATCTTCAGCCTAGGTTACGTATTGTGATACAGGGCCGTGATTTTGGCTATAAAAGGGTCCCCTAGACCCCTACCCCAAGCTTTTTAAGAGAATCATATATGGCGTGCCAGGAGACTCTATGGAATGCTTTCTCAGCATCCAACGAGAGTATCTAATTACAAATTTTTAACTGCATCTAGCCCAGGAAATACTTTGTGCCTAGTAGCAGTGTCTGCTAGTCAGCGGATTATCCCGGCTGTTAAGCAAGCTACACCACCTGTAGTTTGGACACTTAATTTTTTCAAAGGAAATGCTTCGGGACCACGGGATACTCAGTGAAGAGCATCAGGAGGCACCCCAAGGCATAGGGGCTGGGACTGGCAGTAGGATGCCTTGCGGTGGACAGCCGAGCTCGATCCTTATAAAAGCTTTTTAACTGCAGCAGCTTTAGTGGACGCTACTGGAGCTGGAATTACGCGGCTGCTGGCATGAGACTTGCCCTCCAATAGATCCTTGTAAATGGATTTAAAGTGTATTCATTCAAATTAGAGAGACAATTTAAATTAAAAAGCTTAGAGCTGCCTCCACCACAGGGGGGCTCGCTCGACCCACCAGCGGACAGGCACCAGTATTGGGAGAGGGGGGCTGGCCGTCAGCGTTCACCGCGGCTCTGGCACAAACCCGGCGACACGGAGGTGGCACGGGCAGGAGCGGACTGAACGTGTCGGCTTCTCACTTTTTGGATTTTAGAAGGGCATGACATGCCTATATCTGTGTCTCCCCCTCCTTTTACTCCTCCACCTCTTTTCTTTTCGCATGACTATATGTACTTGTCACTTTTCCATGTGTTAGTTGTGTCTTCTGAGCAGTTTGTCAGCTTTTGGACACCTTTGAAGGTGTTTTCTATGTGTTTCTATGTGTTTTTGTTTGCCTGCCATTGTTTTTAACGGTGTTCGAAGGTGTTCGATGAACAGTTCGACGAACAGTTCGGCGAACAAACGGGTGTTCGACGAACCGAACCGAACTCGAACACTACGGGGGTGGCTCAACACTAGCTGTAACCTAGTCCTTAAAAGTACTGCAATCACAACTATTCCCTACTCCCAAGCTATCTGTAGATTTGTGCGAAAATTGGCTTGAAATTAACAAGGTATAGCGCACACAGCAACAGCGGTGCCGTCTAACACGCAGCTGCAGCAGTGAGAAAATGGTGTCGACGGCGAAAATGGCTGGGTCTTATAGGGCAAGGACATGTGACATACACTGCCAATGACACATGCCCTTGCTTGTGTGAAAAAAGCACTTCGCTCCGTGTGTGCGCTGCTGCTAGGCTGACAGATTGCACCTCCCCACTGTAAATGCGGGAAAGGGAAAAAAAAAATGGAGATCTTCATTATTCCTGCAGAGATCCATCCCCTGCCCCTCCCCCCGCCCCGCTGTACACTTAATCTGCGTATTAACATTAATTTTCATCATTACTGAGAAAAAATCCAGTTATGATTTTGGTGCACGAACAGTTATCGAACATAACCTCGAACAGCCGAATTTTTTTCAAATCGTTCGTGTTTGCCGAACAGCTCGAACACCGCCCAAAACAGCTCGAATTTGAGATTGGCGAACAGTTCGAGTTGAACAACGCTCATCTCTATTCATAACCAAGCCCAATTAAAGTAAATTAAAGAGTTAAATAAACACACAGACACAGAGTAAACACTTTATTTGAATTACAACAGACACATTCTTTAATCATTCAAATTAACCAATATACTTACCCCATTTCTGAAGCTAATCCAAGGTTTAAGCATTGTCCCACCAAATAACTTTATTTAGCTCCAAAAAGCATTCATTGATGTACAAAAATGCTTTAAAAAATGCTTCAAAAAACGCATGCAAAAACGCATCAAAAACGCCCAGCGTTTTTACTGCCAAGGAAATGCAGAAATTTCTGCTTCCAATCCTGATTGTGCGCACATACCCTTAGTCTTATTCTTCCTTCCTTTAGTCACTGGCACAGTTTACAAGACATAAAGTACACTGCTCAAAAAAATAAAGGGAACACTTAAACAACAGAATATAACTCCAAGTAAATAAAAATTCTGTGAAATCAAACTGTCCAATTAGGAAGCAACACTGATTGACAATCAATTTCACATGCTGTTGTGCAAATGGAATAGACAATAGATGAAAATTATTGGCAATTATCAAGACACACTCAATAAAGGAGTGGTTCTGCAGGTGGGAACCACAGACCACATCTCAGAACCAATGCTTTCTGGCTGATGTTTTGGTCACTTTTGAATGCTGGTTGTGCTTTTACACTCGTGGTAGCATGAGACGGACTCTACAACCCACAGAAGTTGCTCAGGTAGTGCAGCTCATCCAGGATGGCACATCAATGCGAGCTGTGGCAAGAAGGTTTGCTGTGTCTGTCAGCGTCGTGTCCAGAGGCTGGAGGCGCTACCAGGAGACAAGCCAGTACACCAAGAGATGTGGAGGGGGCCGTAGAGGGGCAACAACCCAGCAGCATGACGGCTACCTCCGCCTTTGTGCAAGGAGGAACAGGAGGAGCTGTTAGAACCCTCCTGTTAGTTTTTTCTATCTTGTGTTTTGCGGTCACGTGACCATCTGCCTATTTATTCCAGCTCCGCCCTACTGGCTTTGCAGGATTTCAGTGTTGTTTGACTGTCTCTCTAGCCAGGTGCTTCGGTGCCTATCTCTGTCTAGTTTCTTTGGTCCTCTTGGACCTCTAGTACTTTTTGTCAGTTTGTCTTTTGTGCTCTGCAACAACTTCTGTTTAGGAGGTGTCCCATTTTTCTCCCAGTCCTTAGTTCTTTTAGGGACCCCTCCCTTAATTCTATAGGTCTTCGTTCAGGCTAGCCGAGGACTAAGGCGGGTCTGTTCACAAGGAACAGGCAGCCCGCTACATCGTAGGGATTCAGCTTAGTCTTACTGTAGGGACAGCTTTCCCCTATCTTTCCTTAGTTTATGTTGCAGATCATAACAGTAAGTCCAGCCCAAAAAAAAAAAAAACTAAAAGGAAAGAAATTCGGGGATCAGTATGGTTTCCGTCCAGGAGTTGTCTCAACGCCTGCAGGGATTGTCTCTGGAGGTGTCCTGGAGCGCATTTTGTCGAACCCAAGGTAGGACTGCCTGATGTTTTTTATGGTAAACAGCAAGATTTTTTTTCCTTTAAAAATGCTTGTTTGTTATATTTTCGTTTGAGACCAAGGTCCTCTGGGAATGAATCACAGCGCATTGGTTTTATTATGTCACTTTTGCGCAAAGAACCACAGGGTTGGTCCTTTTCTCTCCAATCTAGTGATCCGTGTTTAAGTTCAGTTGAAGAATTTTTTTCTGCTATGGGGTTATTATATGACGATCCTGATCGAATTTCATCTGCTGAATCAGAACTTAGGCGTTTGAATCAGGGGTCAGATGATGCTGAAAATTATTGCACACACTTTAGGAGATGGGCCTCAGAAGTTAAATGGAATGATTCTGCGCTGAAATGTTTATTTCTTGCTAGTCTGTGAAAGGGTTAAGGATTTGCTAATTGCATTCCCTGCACCTGAGACTCTGCAGGAAGCTATGCGGTTAGCTGTTCGTGTGGACAGGAGACTGAGGTCCAGGGTGAATGATGTAAAAACTCCTGTAACGTCAGGTCCTAGTTCCCAGAAAATCTGCTCTGACGGCGGAGAACCGATGGAGGTTGAGGTGATGTCACTCCGCTCTCAGGAAAGAGATCGGAGATTCACCAAAGTTTTGTGTCTTTATTGTGGTAAAGATGACCATTTGATGAAGTATTGTGAGCGTCGTTTAAGTAAAGAAAAAAAAAAGGTCAGTTACGCCCGTATAGCTAGTTTACGCTCTGCAGGAGTGTTTCTTTCTGGGAGTACTACTCTACGGGGAGATTTGATTGAATTTCAGGTATTTGTGGATTGTGGTTCAACACTTAATGTGATTGATAAAGGGTTTTTGGAAAACCTTAAATTGAAATCCAAACCTTTGTCATCACCTATTTCTGTGGTTGCAATTGATAACACTCCTTTGAAATGTATTACTCACAAGATTGCTGAATTTCCTCTCACTATCAATGTAGGTCACAAAGAAATTTTGGACTTGGTTGTTTTGGATAATTTGCCCTCTCCAGTTGTTCTAGGATTGCCTTGGTTAAGACTGCACAATCCTTTATTGGACTGGTCTACTAATGTGATTAAGTCTTGGAGTCCAAAGTGCTATGATAAATGTTGTAATGGTCGCATTGCGGCTGTGGAAAAAGGGGAATTACCGGTAACTATTCAAGATTTTTGGAGGGTTTTTTCGGAGGAGGAGTCGCAACTTTTACCTCCTCATAGGGATTATGATTGCGCCATTGAGTTTGTTCCGGGTGCTACTCTTCCCAAAAGTCGCTTGTTTAATCTGACTATCCCTGAAAGAAAGGCCTTGGAGGAGTACATACAGACTAGCTTGGCTGCTGGTCACATTAGACCTTCTAAGTCACCTGTGGCAGTTGGATTCTTCTTTGTTAAAAAAAAGGACGGCGGTTTACGTCCATGTCTGCATTTTCGTGAAATTAATAAGTTTACCGTACGCAATTCCTACCCATTGCCGTTAATTCCTGACTTGTTTAACCAGTTAGTGGGAGCCAAGTGGTTCTCCAAGATTGATCTCCGGGGGGCATACAATTTGTTACGTGTGAAGGAGGGTGATGAATGGAAAACTGCTTTTAACACTACGGTAGGTCATTTTGAGAATCTGGTGATGCCTTTCGGTCTTACCAATGCACCTGCATTTTTTCAGAACCTTATTAATGACATCCTGAGACCTTTGATTGGTAAGAATGTGGTTGTGTATTTGGATGACATTTTGATTTATTCACCAGATCTAGAGTCCCATTGGCAGAGTGTACGTGAAGTTTTGCAGTTATTGAGTGATAATTCACTCTTTGCTAAGCTGGAGAAATGTGAGTTCGCTGTGCAGAAAATTAGTTTTTTGGGCTACATTGTCTCCAGCGAGGGCTTTGAGATGGAACCTGTGAAGGTTCAGGCTGTGCAGGAATGGCCTAGGCCTATTGGTTTGAAATCTATACAGAGATTTTCGGGTTTTGCCAATTATTGCAGGAAATTCATTAAGAATTTTTCTGTAATTGTTAAACCTCTAACCGATCTCACCAGGAAAGGTGCGAATACGGTCCAGTGGACTACTGAGGCCATTGAAGCGTTTGAGTATCTCAAAGAGAAGTTCAGTTCTGCCCCTATCCTTATGCAGCCTGATGAGACCAAGCCTTTTTTGGTCGAGGTCGATGCTTCATCAGTGGGGGTCGGAGCAGTTTTGTCTCAGGAGAACAAGGGTGGAGTACATCCTTGTGCCTTCTTTTCGAAAAAAATTTCGGAAACCGAACTGAATTATGATGTTGGAAATCGGGAGTTGCTGGCTATTAAACTTGCGTTTGAACACTGGCGTCATTTTTTGGAAGGCGCTAGATTTCCTATTCAGGTTTTCACAGATCATAAAAATTTGATCTATCTGGATGCTGCCAAGTGCTTGAATGCCCGTCAAGCTAGGTGGGCACTTTTTTTTTCTCGGTTTCATTTTTCTGTTACCTATATCCCTGGTACTAAGAATGTTAAAGCCGATGCTTTATCTCGCAGCTTCTCTCCTACGGTCGGTGCCAAGGAGGAGAGCATTTTGCAGAAAGGAGTTGTGGTGGCGGCTTTGGACTCCGTTTTGGAGAATGGGATTCTGAATGCTCAAGATGATGCTCCATCTAACACTCCCCATGGGAGGTTGTTCGTGCCTAGAGCCTTTAGGAGAGATTTGTTTGTGGAGTGTCATGAGTCTCGGTTGGCAGGTCATCCAGGAGTTTCGGAGACTAAGAGACTTATCAGTCACAGTTTTTGGTGCCCTGGATGGCAGAAGGAAGTCATCAAGTGGGTGCGTCAGTGTACTGTGTGTGCTAGGTCAAAGGCTTCACATACTCCTGCTGGGGGGTTGCTTTGCCCTCTGGAGGTTCCTAGTGCGCCTTGGATGTATCTCACTATGGATTTTATTACTGATCTTCCTGTGTCCGAGGGTTTCACTGTCATCTGGGTGGTCGTGGACCGTTTAGTAAGATGTGTCATTTGGTTCCATTCATTATGTTACCCTGCACCAAGACACTCGCTAAGGCGTTTGTTAAGGAGATTGTCAAGCTCCATGGTGTTCCCACGGATATTGTTTCTGATAGAGGACCTCAGTTTGTGGCTCGCTTTTGGCGTGCTTTTTGTGACAGGTTGGGAGTCCATTTGTCATTTTCGTCTGGTTATCATCCGGAGTCGAATGGACGGACTGAAAGAAAGAACCAGGATGTCGAACAGTTTTTGCGTTGTTTTGTGGCAGACAATCAAGAGGTGTGGTCTCAGTTTCCGCCTCTCGCAGAATTTGCTCTTAACAATCATACATCCTCATCTGCTGGGTGTTCTCCTTTTTTTGTTGTACTGGGAGACATAAGTCTTTTGGTTCGTTCTCCAAATTGGGGTCGGCGGTGCTGGAGGAGGAGAATTTTTCCGGTGATTTGGAGAGAGTTTGGACTAATGTACGTTGTAACCTGCAAGAGGCTAACAAGAAGTCCAAAAAGTATTTTGACAGGAAATGTAAAGAGGTTTTGTTTACTGTGAGTGACATGGTTTGGTTGTCCTCGAAGAACCTGCGGTTGAGGATTTCCTCTAAAAAACTGGGTCCTAAGTTTGTGGGTCCATTTAAAGTGCTTCAGGTTGTTAACACGTCTGCTGTTTGGTTGGATGTCCCTACTTCCTGGAAGATTAATCCTGTGTTTCATGTTTCCTTGTTGAAAAAGGCTGACGTTTCTAATAGGGACGCCACTGTCACAGTTTCCCCTGTGGTGGAAGACAGCGAATATAAAATTTCTCGTATTTTGAATTCTAGATGGAATAGAGGGAAATTACAGTATCTTGTCTCTTGGAAGGGTTTCAATATAGGTTAATAATGATGTGTGATACAGTACACCCACCTCATTCCTTGCATTATGAATGGTATATATACCCACAGCGTAGGTTCTATGTTTTTTGTACAGAACGAAGTATTCAATGAGAAGATTTCATTCATTCAGATCTAGGATGTGTTATTTGAGTTTTCCCTTTATTTTTTTGAGCAGTGTATAATGACAAGTATTTCTTAAATTGTTACAATGTAGTTAATTATGTTCAGATATTTATATTCCACATGGAATTAAATAACTGCATGGAGGGTGATATGTCTACATTCTGTGCACATTAACCCCTTCAGTATGGCGATATTTTGAGCACTGAGAACACAGCATTATTTTTCTTTTTTTCCCATTATTGCAAATCAAATGCCACGGTTGTTGTAGTCATATAAGGGATTGTTCTTTTGTGTAAAGAGTTTTATTTTTTAATAGCATGATTTTGAGATTTAAAATGTATTGACATATTTTTATTATTGTTTTTAGGGAAATGGAAAAAAAAACAACAATTTTGCAAAAAAAATGTTTGTTGTTATTAAATTAGGTTTTGCTATACAGCAGTAACTGTGATGTTAGGTTTATTCTACAGGTCAGTACAAACTCACAATACTAAATTTATAAAGGGTTTTCTTTGCTTTTTCTTTTATTTTGCATTTTTCACACAAAAGATGGATATCACCGTCTAAAAAGACGGATACCACCGGAACAGACTCCAAACGGAGTCCAAAGCGTCATTATGGTGGGTGGTTACATTGGGGGTTTCGTCTGAATCACATTTTTGTGGGATTCACACAGAAACCCCGATGTAAATGCTCAGCGTAGAATACAAGAACGTGATCCCAGCCTTATTCTGGAAGCGATCTAAATATTTTAGTATTGTATTGTAGAAATATTGTAGAACTTGTGTAACTCCTGTTTGTCCTGCAGCTTCTAACACAAATTCACTGCTCCTGGCTATGATAAATTGTGGGTACCATTTAACCCAATATTTCTCACTTTTGCTAGAGGTAACACCAAAAAGTGGAAAAAATGGACCCCACTATTTGCTACCCACTTTCTTATGAGTGCAGTGATACCACACATGTAGTCAAAAAGTTCTGTTTGGACAAATGGCAGGGCTTGAATTGGAAGGAGCAATAGATGAATAAAGGAGATGTTCATTTTGGTAATGTTTTTTTTTACATATCACAATGTTTATTGGCAAACAAAATTAGTAATCTTGCAATTTTCACACTGGCTACTGTTAGCTACTTCTGTTTAACTCATGCTTTATGTCTATTTAGGAAGATTTTCATCAGGCTCATTATCAGCAGAGGCAGAATTACAATGACAGGTAACACATCTATTCACAACTGATAACACAGGATCCACCATTCACAGCAAATGATGTCACAGCTGACCTGCACCTCTTCCTTTCACAATGAACTTTCCAAACCCTGAGATGCTTCGTTACAAGATAGAGTCAGAGTCATTCTATTGCTGCTAAAGTACATGTGAAAAGGACAGAAAGAACAGGAAATTAGAGTCTAAAACAGCTCCAGTGACCTGTGTGAAAATAATGTAATTTCTTACCTTATATTCTCTTTCCCTTAGCCCAAACACCAGCACCAGTTGAGATTCTATACCTCTGAAATGATAGGTAATAATAATGAATCAAATGAATTGGTAGCCTGTATAGCCATAGTACTGAGCAGTCACATTGTGCACTTATAGCAACAGAGCAGAAAATCTTCATACAAAGTTTGCTGAAAAAAGACAAAATAGTTCATCAGGAGGAAAAGCTGTTCTGTTGATTTGGACTAAAGAAAAGAGAATTTATGGTAAGAAATGATGTCTTCCTTGTCCTTCAAAAGAAGCACCTATAGGAATTTAGCAATTAACCATTTAGGGTGAGTTATTATGATCCAGAGCGTCTAATATTCACTCTCTAATGCTTCCGAAAGGCGTAAGATCAGGTCTAGGAGACTGTTTTACAGATATAGTCATTTGTTATGCAATTATACTCTGCTGATGAAGCAGATATGGCTCTGGTCGAATGAGCTCTAAGGCTATGTACCTGACGCGCCCCCTGGGACTGTGTTGTGCAGGGAATACCCGGAGCCGGATCGCTGGGGGTTGTAGTCTCCGTGGCGCTGACCCGGTCCGTGCCCAGGGTGGTCAATTCAGTGGCAGTCTTATTAGTGAGATAATAGTCCGACTACGCCACCCGTGGATTACGGTCAGTGGGGACCGCCGCTGCAAGGCAGACCGCTGAGGCCGGTGTTGTGTGTGCAGCTAAGAACGGGATGACTCCCCACGGGAGGAGTATAGCCTCAGGGCAGTTAGTGTGGATGATGGGAGTGATGGTGCACGAGCGCAGCAGGAATAACTCAGAGTCCGTGCAGTGCAGTTCAGGGTCTTTACTGATGTTATAAAGCAGACCCTCCCGGGAGTACTGGCTAGCAGTAGAGGCCTGGTCAGTCTGAGAGCTAGCAGGATCTCCCCTGGCCAGGTGGAATTGTAGGCCTCCCCATCTATCTGTACTCTTTCCTGGCTACCTTGCTGTGTGCGGGTAGAAGTAGCCCACGTCCCTGAGTATACCGTGTGGTGCTCACCCGTACGGCCGGTGACTTGGGGCCTTCTGTTAGCCTCCGCTTCACGATGGCGGTGCTGGTCCCTTGCTTGTGACCGTGCCTCCGGGCTTCTCTGGCCAGAGGACATGGAATCCCCTGCCGGTTGGATTCTGCTGCTGGACCTGGATGTCCCCACAGCCTCGGACTCCGTGTCCGGTCTTAATGTCTTCAGCCAGGGCGAGCTATCTAGCTTCCAGCCCCTGGCACTCGCTCCTGCTCCTACAGAGCTCCTTGCTGACACTTTCCCTGTGTCTGGAACTGTCTCCAGGCTCTGACTCACTTAATCCCGCCCCAGACCCAGTTTATAAGGGCAGATTCCTCCCCTCCCTGGTCTGGGCAGGCGGTGTTGCATGCTTAGGGCTCCTGACCAGAGAAACCTCCCACTTGCTCTCAGACATAATATTTCTATTACTGTGGTAACCAGACCCCTGGGGTGCCACATACCCTCAATGCAGAAATGCTCCGGATTTTTCCTGAGCGTTTCTGCATCTCCCTGGCAGAAAAAACGCATGCGGATTGTACATGTGGATTGTACATGTGGATTGTACATGCGTTTTTCCTGCCAGAGACAAGCGGAAGTGAAGCGTTCTTCACATGCATTTCCGCATGCGGGTTGTCAAGCGCTTTCCAAGCTATTTTAGCATCACTTGGAAAGTGCTTGACAACTTGGTCACGCTATATAAATCCATGCAAACGGCATGGATTTATATAGGGTGACCGAATGAATGGTAAAAAATAAAAAATAAATCTATACATACGTTCTGATAGCCCCCGGTGTCTTTATCCGATGCGTCCTGGCTTGCCTGCAGCTCGCGGTACACTAAAGGACGGTCGCGTGACCCGTCACATGATTAAATGACGTCATGGAAGGTTCTTTTCAGACCATCGCGAGTTGCCAGCAAGCCGAGACGCATCGCTATGGACACCGGGGGCCATCAGAAGGTAAGTATAATGTATATTTTTTTTATTTTATTCTTTATTTAACAGGTGCTATGGTACCCGGGTCCGGAGGAGAGTCTCCTATTCTCCAGACCCGGGTACCATCCGCACATTGAAACGTATAGAATGCGCATGTGCAGATGCAGTGATGCTGATTCCATGCGTTCCAATGCAAGTCAATGGCGGCGAAAACGCCACGCTTCCGCAAAATAATTGGTAGTGCTGTGGATTTTTCCCCAATGGTAATCCGCAGCGGAAATTTCCGCAGCATGTGCACAGCACATGCAGATTATCATTGAGGAACATGGCAGACCTTCTACCAATCGTTTTTTAAGCGTTTCTGCAGTGGAATTGCCGCTGCGGAAACACTTAAAAAACGCATAGTGGGCACACAGCCTAATGGTCTGTGGTACTTAGAGACCCACTTTCTCATAGCAGATGGGAACGGATTTTGTTATGCATTAGAACCTTTGACACATTCTGACCCTTATTTCTCCGGAAGGAAGAAAAAGAAACCCTGACCTCCTTGTTTCATTAGTGCCATCTACCTAGATCTTTAAAGAAGCCTTCCCAGAAAAGGCAATGGTAGGTAACTATATTAATACATACATACTACATTACATATATACACAAATTAATTTAAAAACATTTTCATGGAAGTGCTTTTTTAAGGCTCTGCCCACATCAAGACGGTGAAGGCTCCTCTCTTCATTGAAATAAGGATCTGAAATAAACATTGTTAATTAGAGACAAGCAGATTTATTGAAATTCAAATTTGCCTGCTCCACCAAATTTTCCCCCAAAATATGACTTGTAGCTAATCTTAATATGCAAAGCCTCTAAATGCCCAGAAAATTAAGGTATAAACACTATGAAGTCCTGGGACTCTATTGAAACCCTATTGAGCTCTTTAACACAAACACAGCCTTTGTAATGTCCAATTGACCCCAACCCTATCCTTTTTTAGGTTTAGATGTCTACCTTGCCGCAGTTTATACATGTGCAGTGCAAAGGGAAGAAGCTGGGACTTTACCACAAAGGGTGGTACTAGTTAGGTTCATGTTCCAAAAGCAAGCACCTGCACCAGGCTGCTCCATTCGGGTAGCATGTATGGGTGTAATACTGGATTGTTACAAAAAGGGAAGCGTGCCATATTGTTTTTTTTTTTTACAAAATGCACACTTTGCTGGGTAGACAGTTGTGTTCACATTTCTGGAATGTGGGGATTTTTTTTTAAATGATAGCTTAGCCATCTAACAAGCCAGGAAGCACATTTTTCTCTGACAAACTCTTGGTTTCATGATTTTTCTTCATAAGGAAAATTAGGTATTAAAATTCCCTCCCTTTTTGCAGTGTGTGAAGAATAAAAAAAATGTTATTGATTGATCTGTATATCACAGATCAATCAATTGACAGTCAGTCATACTTACTCTACAGGTACAGCACCTGCCTATCACTTGAATTTTGGGATTATTATTCATAGACTGAGACAACTATTCCCATTTTCACTCTTCCTCAGCACTGCATTAGAAGACCACAATCAGATTTAGGCCTTTTTTGTCCTTATGTGTAATGAGTAGTGTTGAGCGATACCTTCCGATATCAGGAAATATCGTATCGGATTGGATCGGACCGATACCCAAAAAGTATCGGATATCGCCGATTCCGATACCGGAAACCAATGCAAGTCAATGGGACACAAATATCGGAATGAAAATAAACCCTTTCTTTCCTTGTAGGTTAATTCTACATGAAGTAAAACAACTAAGAATAATGTAGAATGTATTACGCGAAAAGCCGGCAATTCATCAGCGGCATACACCGGTACCTGACAATTTACAACAGAAAGAATAGAGTATCACACATAGATTAGATAGATAGAAACATGTCAGTCACATATATAATAAGTACAGTGATAGTGTTGGTTACTGTACTTGTCATTTAGTGTAAAGGATTTATTTAAAAATATAATAGTGTTTTCATGCACCGTCTCTTTAAAAAAGCCGGCCGGCAATTCAGCATCTGTACCCGACAATTTAGAATAGAAGGAATAGAGAATCATACATAGATTAGAGAGATAGAAACATGTCAGTCACATATATATGAAGTACAGTGACAGTGTTGATTACTGTACTTGTCATTTAGTGTTAAAATAAAGGATTTATTTTAAAAAAAATTGGCGTGGGGTTCCCCTTAATTTTAGGCTCTAGCGGAGGTTAAGCAGACGGCTGGGGCAGATGTTTGAAGCCTGGGAAGGGGGTAATACCCACGGAGCTTCCCAGCTACTAATATGAGCCCCCAGCTGAATACCTAGCCTTTACTAGCTATTAAAATGGGGGACCCCCTCCAAAAAATGACGTGGGGTCCCCCCTAATTTAATAGCTAGCAAAGGCTAGGCAGACAGCTGGGGGCTGATATTAATAGCCCAGGAAGGGTGCCATGAATATTGGCCCCCTCCCAGGCTAGAAACACCAGCCGTCAGCCGCCCCAGAAATGGCGCATCCATAGGATGCGCCAATTCTGGCACTTAGCCTCGCTCTTCCCACTGCCCTGTAGCGGTGGCAGTGGGGTAATAGGGTTGGGGTTGATGTCAGCTTATAATGCCAGCTGACATCAAGCCCAGGTTAGTAATGGAGAGGCGTCTATAAGACACCCCCATTACTAACCCCATAGTCAAAGTTAAAAAAAAAAGCACAAACACCCAGAATAAAGTCCTTTAATTGAAATAAACACACAATTCTTTATTGTTCTAAATTAAACTCTACTTACCATCACGCCCATTCCAGCTGAAGCCAACGATCTCCTGCAATAAAAGAAAAATAATGAAGCAACCTCATCCTTACCTTTCCATGGTTCCCAGGACAGCTTCAGTTCTGCTACATCGAGATGACAGGCTGGACCGCAGCAGAAAGCTGCCATCCAGCCTGTCATCCCGCAGACACTGAGAAGCGCAGGCATGCTTGCGCTCCTCAGTGTCTCTCTGTGACGGCATCCAGATGAGCCGAGCTCATGTCCAATGAACTCAGCTCACCTCATGCACGTCACTGACAGCATGGGAGAATTCTCCTGCACTCAGCGCTTCAGCGTGAGAATTTTCCCACGCTGTCAGTGACGTGCATGAGGTGAGCTGAGTTCATTGGACATGACCTCACCTCATTCACGTCACTGACAGCGTGGGAAAATTCTCACGCTGAAGCGCTGAGTGCAGGAGAATTTTCCCACGCTGTCAGTGACGTGCATGAGGTGAGCCGAGTTCATTGGACATGACCTCGGCTCATCTTTATGCCGTCACAGAGAGACACTGAGGAGCGCAAGCAAGCCTGCGCTTCTCAGTGTCTGCGGGATGACAGGCTGGTTGGCAGCGTTCTGCCGCGGTCCAGCCTGTCATCTCGATGTAGCAGAGCTGAAGCTGTCGTGGGAACCATGGAAAGGTAAGGATGAGGTTGCTTTATTATTTTTCTTTTATTGCAGGAGATCATTGGCTTCAGCTGGAATGGGCGTGATGGTAAGTAGAGTTTAATTTAGAACAATAAAGAATTGTGTGTTTATTTCAATTAAAGGACTTTTTTCTGGGTGTTGTGTTTTTTTTAAATACTTTACTAGAAATTCATGGTGGTCATGTCTAATATTGGCGTGACCCCATGAATTTCGGGCTTAGGGCCAGCTGATAATGCCAAGCTGGCCTTAACCCCTTTATTACCCAGTGAGCCACCGCACCAGGGCCCTGGATGAGTTGGGTACAGCGCCAGAAGATGGCGCTTCTATGAACGCGCCATTTTCCGGGGTGGCTGCGGACTGCAATTTGCAGCGTGTGGGGCCCAGAAAGCTTGGGCCTCCCTACGCTGCAGATTCCAGACCCCAGCTGCCTAGTTGTACCTGGCTGGACACAAAAAATAGGGCGAAGCCCCACATTTTTTTTTTTTTAATTATTTCATGAAATTCATGAAATAATTAAGAAAAAAAGGGCTTCCCTATATTGTTGTGTCCAACCAGGTAAAAATAGGCAGCTGGTGGTTGGGGGCAGCCCGTTCCTGCCTGCTGTACCTGGCTGGACACAAATATAGTGCGAAGCCCCACGTCAATTTTTTTAAAATTATTTCATGAAATCATTTTTTAAAAAAAGGGCTTCCCTATATTGTTGTGTCCGGCCAGGTACAAATAGGCAGCTGGTGGTTGGGCGCAGCCCGTTCCTGCCTGCTGTACCTGGCAGGACGCAAATATAGGGCGAAGCCCCACATCAATTTTTTTTTAATTATTTCATGAATTTCCTGAAATAATTAAAAAAAAATTGACGTGGGACTTCGCACTATATTTGTGTCCAGCCAGGTACAGCAGGCAGGAACGGGCTGTGCCCAACCATCAGCTGCCTATTTGTACCTGGCCGGACACAACAATATAGGGAAGCCCTTTTTTTCTTTATTATTTCATGAATTTCATGAAATAATTAAAAAAAAAAATATGTGGGGCTTCTCCCTATTTGTGTGTCCAGCCAGGTACAACTAGGCAGCTGGGGGATGGAATCTGCAGCGCAGGGAGGCCCAAGCTTTCTGCCCCCCCCCCCCGGTGCAAATTACAGTCCGCAGCCACCCCGGAAAATGGCGCGTTCATAGAAGCTGGATGCTGTACCTGGCTGGCATACAAAAATATGGCAAAGCCCACGTCAAAATTTTTGGGAAAAATTAATTAAAAAATAAATAATAATTTAGGGACTGCATCTTTATTAACTCCTCAAATGTCATTTAGTGTTAAAATAAAGGATTTATTTAAAAAAAAATTGGCGTGGGATCCCCCATAATTTTAGGCTCTAGCGGAGGTTAAGCAGACGGCTGGGGCAGATGTTTGAAGCCTGGGAAGTGGGTAATACCCACGGAGCTTCCCAGACTACTAATATCAGCCCCCAGCTGAATACCTAGCCTTTACTAGCTATTAAAATGGGGGACCCCCCAAAAAAAATTACGTGAGGTACCCCCTATTTAATAGCTAGCAAAGGCTAGGCAGACAGCTGGGGGCTGATATTAATAGCCCAGGAAGGGTGCCATGAATATTGGCCCCCTCCCAGGCTAGAAACACCAGTCGTCAGCCGCCTCAGAAATGGCGCATCCAGAGGATGCGCCAACTCTGGCACTTAGCCTCGCTCTTCCACGCTGCCCTGGTGCGGTGGCAGGGGGTAATAGGGTTGGGGTTCATGTCAGCGCCAGCTGCCATGAAGCCCAGGTTAGTAATGATGGGCGTCTATAAGACACCCCCATTACTAACCTACAAAGTGTTAAAAAGAAAAAACACACTACACCCAGAAAAAAATAATTTATTTGAAATCAAACACACAATTTTATTTAATTCTTAGTTTACTAAAAAAAAATAGTTACCTGTCCACGTTCCTGCGCTGATCTCCCATGCACAGCTGTCACATCTGGAGATGGTGACAGCTGTGTATGCCTGCTGTAAGCTCACACTGCCGGGAACACGTCCGCTCCCGGCAGCGGGAGCCACTGACTGAGGTCACCGGTGTGCATTCAGGCAGCGCAGCTCCGGAGACCTCCTTTACGGCACTGCTGTACCGTGGGAATTTCTCACGATACAGCAGGGCCGTAAAGGAGCTAACCGGAGCAGCGCTGCCTGAACTCCGGCGAACCCGCTTATGCAATGACGGGGCTACTTTACGGCCCTAACATTCTAGCGGCGGCAGCGGTTCAGAGCGGTCACATTCTATGTGGCTGCTCTAAACTGGAGATCATCGTGGGACACTCGTGGACTACTACGGAGGGGTAAGGATAAGGTTGTGGTTTATTATTTTATATTTTATTACAGGAGATCGATGTCTTCGGGGAATTAGGTGTCTAGGTGAGTATAGGTGTAGTTTTTTATTTTTTACTTTATTTTAGGTGGCGATCGGCGGGGACAGGTAATGTATGAACTAATTTATTGTAGGTAACCACTGGCCACCAATGACATGTATTTAAAATTTATTGGGGAAACAGTAGGGCAATTTAAATAACAGGATCAGGCTGATGGGATCTACTGCTCCCATCGAGCTGATCCTGCTGGCACGAGTGGACGGGGGACAGACATAGGCCGATAGGAGTAGTAGTGTCACATCGGCCTATGTCTGCCTGCACGCACACACTCGCAGACATCGCACAGACACCGCACACACTCGCAGACATCGCACAGACACCACGCACACCCGCACACATCGCACAGACATCGCACAGACACCCCGCACACACTCGCAGACACACGCACAGACACTCCGCACACACTCGCAGACACACGCACAGACACCCACACACACCAATCATGACGGGCTGATCGTCTGGGAGGTGAGGCTGACCTGTGCGGCCGTGGGAAAGTTCATGTGAGTTCATGCAATGCAGTCAAGCATGAACTCACGTGAACCCTCTGAGGGCACCGCGGCTACTTCAAATGAACAGCTGATCAGCATCACCTGATACCTCAGCTGTTCATTTGAAATAACCGGCGGGAAAGCGCAGCACAGAACGGGAAAGCCGGCGGTGAAGTCTTTTCACTGCCGGCTTCCCCGCCCGGGTCCTTCGCTCCCCGCTCCTTGGTGCTGCGCTCCCCGCCCGGTCCTAACTTACGATCGGGATGGGAGGTGGCGAGGGGAGCGGAGGATCGGGGTGGGAGGCTGCGGGGAAGCAGTATGGGGCTGTGTGATTGTTTAAAAGCCGGCGGCTTTTTACCGCTTTTAAACAATCAGGAGAATTCTCCCACGCTGGGATGGCATTCTGATGACAGGCTGGATCGCAGCTGAGCGCTGCCATCCAGCTTGTCATCCTTCAGAGACACTGCAGAGCGCAGGCATTATGGGAACTTCCGATTCCGGTATTCGATATTGTAAAAGTATCGGAATTAAGTATCGGAATTCCGATACCGCGAATATTGGCCGATACCCGATATTTCAGTATCGGAATGCTCAACACTAGTAATGAGCAGACCTCCTATCCCTAGGATGTAAAATCCTAAAATAGCCATTGCTTGTCCTAATCTCATCTTTTATAGGCCCTGTGATACTCCTCCCTGATTGGCTGCTGCAATCTTCAGCATTGTGTGAAATCACGACGGGCATTTATTTTTTTGCGATATGAATAGAACGGCAAGTTGATCGAATTCAGGGGTGACTTGTGAATTTGAGGAAAATCGACTCAAAGTCTTTTCACATCAGCTCAATCCACTCATCTCTACTAGTAATTCAATATGCTGGGTTATGTTGAAGAAGGAGGGCACTTTAGGAATAAGCACTAGTAATATTCACAGTAGAACACATTTGGGAAATCAGATAAGTGGAAGTTATTGGCCCGTATTTCCCTTACACGCTTAGTAGAGATGAGTGAATACATTAGAGTAAAATTAAACTCTACTTGAATTTTACAAAATATCCACATTCGCAAAATGCGGATTTTTCGGAATTCACTTCTGCGCAAATTCAGCAAAATGGTGTTGGCCGCCATTTTTCTGAACTTTAAAGGCTCATAAAAAGGTAAGAAATATAAAAGAATCCTATATTCACTTTACCACCCACCTCTCCAGTCTCTCGGTTCCTCACTGTCACCTGTCCCATCCTTGCTGCATCTTCGGATTACACCGCTCATGCCGAAATCCCTGGGTCTCTCACAGTGATGTAGCGTCTCGGCACGTGTGACTATAGTCGCAAATCCTTTGCGCTCTTTCTTCTGAAACTACCCCATCCATGGCAATCTGGTCATCTCAACAACTTAGCCAACGATTATCAGGAAGCAGACCTTGAAAGATAGAGGCTTTATGAGAGCAGAATGAAGTGGACTATATACAGATGATTTTTCACAAGGCAAAGATCTCATCTCGGAACTGGGTCCACAATAATAAATCAAATTCTCTGGACAGCTCCAATAAATCTCTGTATAATTGATTTCTTAGACTGTTGAAGGAACAGAGTACATCTGGCTTCTTTTGCACCAAACTGCTTTCTTCTAAACATCTTATACACTTGTCATCTAGCATAGCTTCTTGATAGGGAAACACTATGTGAATAAGGTACTGTATATTTATCAGGAGCTGTTTTGTAGAAGACATTCTTGAAGTTGCTATCTATCTGCCTGCAGGATCTGCAGATGGTTCTATACGACAGCCATATTTTAGTGTAAGTGCAAATCCATGAAATTGGAAATCTGGTTTCATTTGGAGGTAGTGGTTCTTTACCATGGCCTTTCTGACATTGACTAGATGATCTCTGAGAACTCTACCTTCTCCAGTAGAAAGAATTTTTACCTCTGTTTTGTGTACTGGATCTTGCCCTTCTAGTAGAGGCATGAAGAGCTCCATTTATGCCCCTCTTACTAATGAACAAATTTCCTTCTTTTTCTGTCAGATAGGTTGTATCCACATATAAACTTATGGTAAAGGGATATAACTCAAATTTAAGCAGAAAAAAACAGTTAACTAAAGGTTGATGGGGATTTCCGGTTTCAGAAAAGCCCTGCCATAGGTGAAGTTTGTTTTAAAAAAAACCTGTGCTTTACTCATTATCCCTGGGTCCAGTGCTTAGTCTCCATCCCTTTATGTTTGTTCGTTTTTTTGGGCTAGAAAACCTTAACACAAAGCTTACAATAGTATACCGACCCCATTTATGCACATAGCTTGCAATTTGGTTGATTGTTTTTCAGAAGTTATTTTCAAAGATCACTGTTTTTATCTTTCGTGTCAGATAAAGTGACATTTGCTTTTACGTCTGAGGCTATGGTCAGACGGTCGTAGATTCTCTTATCCAAGAGAATTGGGTCGATTATGCAAATGACATTCTGCTTAGACTTTGATCCGAGTGTCATCTTAGTTTGATCCAGTTCGCTTAGATGAGAGAATAGTAGCACAGGTGAGGAGAAGATGGAGAATAAAATTTCTCCATCTTCTCCATTCTATGAGTCTGCAGAAATCAAACTGCATTTGGGTGTCATCCGGGTGCAGTATGATGTTTTCCACGCACCCATAGACTTGAATGGGTGAGTGGCATCCAATTTCAGAGTGAAATCGCAGCATGCTGTGATTTTTTTTCACTGACAAATTCTATCACTGAAAAAAGTCATGCATCAGCACTGCCCCATTGAATAACATTGTTCCAATTGCTATCCTATAAAAAAACACTCATCCGATGTATGCGCTGGTGTGAGCGAGCCCATATGAAAAGTACTGATAGGACTTGTTTGTTGCTCTGTTTATATACACATTCGAATGTGACGTAAAGCATCATTAATAGTGATGAGCGAGCGTGTATTGTTAACCCATTAATCGAGCATGCTCGGGTACTCGCCGAGTATTTGCAGCTTGCTCAGCATCTATGTTAGTGCTGCCGCGGATGAATATGTCAAATCTGTTAGACAGCTGTGACACATGCAGGGATTGCCTGTTTGTTAGGCAATCCCTGCATGTGTCACAGCTGTCTAACAACCGTGACACATGCAGCCGTGACTCGATTAGCGTGCTCGATTTAAGGGTTAACAATACACGCTCGCTCATTACTAATGATTAAGTCCAAGATGAACACTAATAATTGCAATATCCTGCATGAGGATTGTAATTGTGATTGTAATCCTTCACAATAATCTTGAAGTCTAACCAGGCTGCCAATCACCTGATAAAATGAGCAAAACGCTCATTTGTTACATGAAATGATCTGTTGTGCTGTACAAAAACATTGTTATCAGCAGCACATCATCCTGTGTATACAGGACTTGCACTACTGAGAACAATGCCAACCTATGCCCAGTGAATGATTTACTACAGATCGTTCAGTGCGCATCGTTAATGCAATGCAATAAAAAATTAGATTGCACATGGATCAATGTTATTTAATGAGGCAGTCTGAATATTTTGTATCAGCTGTATTCGGCATGAGAAAAAAAAAATTGCAGAATGCTGCAATTTCACTCCGAAATCTGATGGGTATGATAAAAAAATATGATGCCATATGGACCATCAGTATAACATCCAATTTTTATAAATACATTTCAATTCTGCAGCATAGGAAACTGTTAATGGTCTTGTAAATGAGTAATAGCTGTTGGGTGAAAAAAACGGATTGTATATGGACAGCACATGGATGACAAGTAAGGAATAAATCGTACCACTTTTCTGGACCGATTTTTTATACGCTAGTGTGAGCGAACCCTTAGTCCGTAAATGATCCCTGCTCTGTATGCTAATGGGTCCATGGTGAAGGTGAGTACAGTGAAAGTTAGTTCAGGAATAAACATTATATCTTTGGAATCCTTTTTTCTTTACATACCCATACAGACTATGCAGGTATACATTTCCAGAGAATATATAGGTATATATGTAACATGCAGAAGTAGTGCTGTTGCTTCAAAAGCATCCAGAAACTATTAGAAGTAACACAAGCACAGGAGACAGGATGTGTTGTGCTCCAGAAGCATCCAGCAACTAGAGGGGTTAACACAGTCACAGGAGACAGGGAGTGTTTAGCAGAGCCCCAGGGGGGATTATGGGGAAGTTGTTTACTGTCTGGCTAGAGCAGAAGAGAAAGGTGGTGTATGATCTGCATCTCACAGAAGGCAAGGGGACAGAATTCAGGTCAGGAGGGAAGCTAAATACAGGTCAGATAGACTCCATCACCTAACAGTGCAGAGTATTATTGGGCAGAAAGGTAAGGACAGAAAGGAATCCTGTCATAGGGATCATCTCCCTCATCAGACCCTCCCCCCTCCATCTCCATGCAGGATAAAGAATTCTGTGTACTATTGAGTCATTGTGAAGGAAAAGCCTGTGGTTGTGTATGCATTAAAACTGTGCTGTACTGTGCTACTGGATAGACTGTGTACTACTGTGCTGTGAAGGAGATTGTACTGTTGTTACTGGAGCCTGTTGCTCAAAGAGACACTTAAATTGCACTGGCCGTGCCTCATTAAATGTTACTGTTCTACCATTTCTGAGTACTCTTGTCAAATGTGTCTGGTCAGCAACTGAATCTATCCTGTGCCTGAGAGAAGCTGCAGCCTATGGTCACCCTGAGTAATGGTTCCCCTAGGATTCCAATGAATTCATGTAACCGGTCTCACCCCTATCTGAACTTAGGCGGCATACGTGTAACATTAGTGGCCCATACAGGGAACTCCTGAGCGGGAATTAGCATGTAGAGGGAGAAGAGGAAAAGTGTCTGGAAAAACACAGCAGCACAGCACCTCAATTCAACTCTGCTACACCAGTTAAAGGGGACCAGCCCTAAAGAAAACTCACTAGCAGCAATGGATGTGGAATTACAAATGGACAGAATTAGTGAGCTGCTTCTTCAGTTAGCCTGTGAAGAATTGAGAACAGTAGCAGAACATATAAAGATGTCAGAAGAACAGATTTCTAAAGCACACAACCGCAGGCAACTGTTAGCTGCCATTAATGCAAAAATGGATGAGCTGGGGGAGAAAGAAGCTGAAGACGTCATGGGGAAATTCCTCCAGGAGCTTACACAGTTTCTAACCAGGTTGAAGATGGAGGATGGAGGGGCGGCACCAATTACCAAAAGCAGGAATCTCCGTCCGCAGAAAGAACTAGAGGAATTGAAAGAACAATTCAAAGCCCTAACAACAGCCCTGCAGGTATCGACCAAAACCTCTGAACGGGTGACAGACTCAGGCAGAGCCTTTAACCTGTTTGGGTTAGATAAATCAGGGAGACAGTCCTCTCTAACACCACAAATCACCATAAGGAAAGAATTCAAGATACTGGGACAGATTGAAGAGTGTGAACAGAAAGAGAAACTGTCTTATAAGAACTTGTTGCACCAGATCGATGCAGGTTTACAGAAAGGCTACCAACCAGATAAGGTCGTTGAGGGGGTGGTGAAAGCGATCAGCCCAGGACTGAACCTCCATAGTATGCTAGAAATGAAGAATCAATTGACCTTGCAACAGCTGAAGATGATTTTAAAAGGGCACTATAAAGAAGAGAGTACTTCAGAATTGTTCCACCGAGTCATTAACCTCTCACAGAAAAATAATGAATCACCCCAAAGTTTCTTGTTTAGAGCAATTGAACTGAAGGATAAATTGTTGTTTGCATCCAGAGATGTAGAAGCGAAAGAGAAGTTTGATGCTGGACTAGTCCAGAAGAAGTTCTTGAGATCATTGGGAATGGGGTTAATCAGCAAAGACATCAAGTTGCAGCTGAAACAGTACCTAGAAGATGCTGGCATTTTGGATGAAGTCCTAATTGAAAAAATGAATGAGGCAGCAAGTTTGGAGACAGAGATCGAACAGAAGTTAAAGAAAGGCTCTGCTCCTAAAATCACCAAAATGAGTCAGCTGAAGTTGGAGACCCCCAGTGGCCAGTTCAAAGATCATCATGGAGACCCTCCAGTGCCACCTCCGAGAGGGAACCTTAAATTACCAAAAAAAGAGAGGACCGCCAGCTCTGACTGGGAGGAAGTAATAGGAGAACTGCGAGCCTAGTTGATTGAGGTGAAAAAGTTGATTCATTCCAGGCCAGAACCTTTATCCCTCAGGAGTGGGTTCCAAAATAGAAGATACTCAGCTTGTGAAGCGTGCCATTCATCAAATCAGAATACGGTGTGTGTCCACTGTCTAAAATGTGGTGAGGAAGGACATTATGCCAAGGAATGCCAATGGTCACGGTCGTTTGGGTTAAAAGACAGGGGGTTGCCAGTGCGGGGCAACTTGTAAACGTGACACGGAGAAGGCCCCAGAAGCAAATCCAAAGCTCACCAAACCCCTGAACGGCGCATGAGGTAAAACGGTTGCATCAGTGCTATTCCCAAGTATGTTGCCGTCTACAACAGCTGCAAGAAAGCCAGGGGCATCAGTTACTTAATGCCCAGTGCAGAGGTCAAACGCTGTACTCCAGGGAGGAGGATTCCGCTGACAGTAAAGACAGCCTCATCAGCCTAATCAGTGAAAGGTGCTTTATACAGTGCCGGCTAGATGGACTCCTGGTAAAAGCACTGTGGGACACAGGAGCCCAAGAGAGCCTTTTAAATGAAGAATGGAGAAGGCACTACCTGCCACATACCTGCCTCCGGTCGCTAAAAAAGCTCTTAGGACCAGTGGAACTCCACGGCAAAGCTGTCAGCCAGACCGAAATCCCCTTCATAGGCTGGGTGGAAGTTACTTTCCAACTGAGGGCCACGAAGAACAGCAACACCATTGAGCTTTTGGTACCTTTTCTGATGATCAGTGATCAGAATGTAGCAGAGGAACCTATCCTGGGTTATAATGTAATCAGTGAGGTCATCACGAAACACAAGTCAGGAACATTGGTGGTGGATGCAATTGCCACCTCGCTTGCCATACCCAACACCGTGGCGGAAAATGCGATTCATAGAGTAAAGAAAGCACAGAATACAATGAACCTAAAAGAGAAGAGTGTCATGCATTCTCCAAAGATGACTCTGATAAAGGTTGTATCCCGTCGTTGCAGTTGAAAATCAATTTGAAAGACACGACCCCAGTAACAAGAAGTTACATGTTTGTGCCGAAGCCATTACATCGTGAAGTGAAAGAGTATTTTCAAGACCTAATCAACAGAGGTTGGGTCCAAAAGTCAAAGTCGTCTTATTCCTCTCCTATTGTTTGTGTTACGAAGAAGGACGGTACGTTGAGACTCTGCTGTGATTACCGGGAACTAAACCGAAAGTCAATACCTGATCGGCACCCGATACCAAAGATTCAAGGTATGCTGGATAGCCTATCAGGAAGTACCTGGTTCTCTGTCCTCGATCAGGGTAAAGCATACCATCAAGGGTTTGTTGAAGAGTCCAGTAGACCTTTGACAGCATTCATCACACCGTGGGGGTTATATGAGTGGATCCGCATACCGTTTGGGCTCAGTTAAGCCCCAGCAGAAATCCAGAGAAGCATGGAGACATGTTTAGAAGGATTGAGGGACGATATCTACCAGCCGTACTTGGATGACAACGTGGTACTCAGCAAAACCTTCTGGGAGCATGTTGAACACGTGAGGACGATATTACAGCGGTATCAACAACACGGAGTTAAGTTGACCCCAAAGAAGTGTGAACTGTTCAAAAGGCAAGTCTGATTTCTAGGGAAAATTGTGTCCGGAGAAGGATATACTATGGATGCAGCAGAAATCGCTCCAGTACTGGCCTTAAAAGCAAGTGGCCCTCTACCATCGGGGAGTTGAGGCAGATATTAGGATTCCTCTCCTACTACCGTACTTACGTTCTGAACTTCTCCAGGATTGCCACCCAACTATACCTTCTCTTGGGGGGTACAACAGAGTCAACAACACCCACGAAGAAAAAGAAGAACGCGGGTAGGACTGGGCTTAAAAGAAACAACACCGTTTTGTCCCAACAGCCCATTCTCTGGACAGCAGACCACCAGGAGGTATTAGAAGAACTAGTAGATTACCTGGTAAAACCACCCATCTTGGGATATCCTGATTTCAATTTACCATTTGTTCTTCATTGTGACGCTTCTCACGTTGGACTGGGAGCTGCCCTGTATCAGCATCAAGATGGAAAATTGAGAGTCATCAGTTACGGTTCTAGAATGTTGACAGACACCGAGAAGAATTACCATCTACATTCCGCAAAATTGGAGTTCCTAGCAATGAAATGGGCTATCTGTGAACGATTTAGAGATTATCTCTATTACAGCAAAGAGTTTGAGGTATACACTGACAACAACCCTTTGACCTGTGTCCTCATTACAGCCAAACTGAATGCAATGGGTCAGACATGGGTCACTGAACTAGATGACTTCAATTTCAGCATCAAGTACAGGCCAGGAAAATGCAATGCGGATACTGACGGATTGTCGAGAATGCCACTAGAGCCTGAGGAGTTCATGCAAGAATGCTCAGAGGAAGTCAGTCTGGAAGCAATTGAGAGCACTACCCAAGCAGTACAAGCTTATCAAGAGGAAGACACACCATTGTGGTGTCTGTTGACGATGGAAACCTCCATAAAAGAGAGAGAACAACATCACCCCCTGTCTATTCAACAACTACCAAAAGGAAAAATCCATAGAGCACAACAGGAAGATCATATAATTGGTAGAATACTACTTCATGTGGACCAAAATCGGTTTCCTAGTAAACGGGCGAGAGATAATGAGTTACCAGCAGTATCTGTTTTAAAGAATGGACGAAGCTCTACCTCAGTGAAGACGGTATGCTGTATCGTAAAGGGCAAAACCGGCAGTTTGCACTACCCAGAGTATTCCGTAGGTTGGTCTTCAAAGAACTCCATGAAAACATGGGACACCTGGGAGTGGAAAGGACAACAAACTTGATCCGTCAATGGTTCTTCTGGCCGTACATGCAAACAGATATTGAGAGGTACATGACCAGGGATTGTGGGTGTCTGAAAGATAAACGCCCCAACACATCAACCCGGGCACCTATGGGCAACATCCAAACTATGTATCCATTCAAGATGGTCTCAATAGACTTTCTACATCTTGAGACGTGCAAGGGTGGCTACTAGTGTTGAGCGAGCACTAAAATGCTCGGGTGCTCGAAGCTCGGCCCGAGCTCACCGTGATACTCGGGTGCTCGACCCGAGCAACGAGCCCAATGTTAGTCTATGGGAGACCCGAGCATTTTTGCGGCGGCACCCCCGGCAGTCTGTAGAAAGCCTAAAAAGTGCCCAAAACGATAGTGACAGTGCTCAAATGACATGGGGACAGCATGGGGATCGCCCCAGGAAGCATTTCTGACCCCCAGGTCACTGTTGTCAACAATGTGTTCAGAGGTATTAAGCCACTTTTACAGGCTCATAATAAAACGTTCAAAAACGAAAGTGAAACTTTTTTCCTGTGAAATATGTTAAGGAATTTCTTTTCCAGGGTAAAGACTTGTGTATAAGGTAAAATAAATAACCAAAAACAAAAATACTCCTCCACACCTTGGGCTATGTTCACAAGTAGCATTTTTTATGCCTTTTTTACACTTTTGTATTGCTTTCAACTGTGACAAATGCATTCACTGGGACATGTCATTTTAACATTTTACAACCTTATCTGGCCATGTGCTGTATGACACATGCATACAGTGCTGAAAAGACATGGGGACAGCATGGGGAAGACCCCTGGAAGCATCTCTGACTCCCAGGTCACTGCCTAAAAGTGTACCCATCAGAAGTGATCCTTGCTGCATCAGAAGATGCAGACTTGCAACTATCCCCGTGCAAGTCCTTGTCCCAGGGCAGTGTTCAATGGTACCTCCCCCATTCCTTGCAATGAAAGCACAAATATGCAGCCAACCACCCACCCACCCCCAGGCTGCAATACCATACTGCTAGCTTGCACTTCAAATGGGGCCTTTTAGTTTTGAGGAGGCCGAAGCTGGCCACTACCTCATGGCTGCTTCAGCTGCGAGGTATCCATACTCAGTCCCCAGCCGCCCGGCGGCCGGGTGTCCACGCTCGGTCCCCAGCCACCAGGGGGCGGCCGGGTGTCCACACTCGGTCCCAGACGCCCCGCGGCCAGGTGTCCACACACGGTCCCCAGCCGCCAGGGGGAGGCCGGGTGTCCACGCTCGGTCCCCAGCCACCAGGGGGCGACCGGGTGTCCACACTCGGTCCCCAGCCGCCCCGCGGGCAGGTGTCCACACACGGTCCCCAGCCGCCAGGGGGAGGCCGGGTGTCCACACTCGGTCCCCAGCCGCCCCGCAGCCGGGTGTCCACACTCAGTCCCCAGCCGCCCCGTGGCCGGGTGTCCACACATGGTCCCCAGCCGCCCCGATTTCTCCGTGGAACATCCCCACACACTTTTCTTAGACTGGCCTGCTTTAGGGCAGCATTGGACGAGCCCACCAGAGAACCCGACTCCTCCGGTGGTCCCTGGCTTCTCCATCAGGGGAGTTGTTTGTGCCAAGGTGAGGAGCATGATGAGGATGATAGAAGTTAGCATCTGCTTTGTTTTCAAGGAATGCAAGCGCATGTATGTAGTAGCGGCTAGGCCTGAGGTGGTCAGCGTTTTGGTGCATATCCTACCTCCTCCAAGGATTGCTGGATGTTTTCCTGCTACTATCCAAGTTCTATGACTCCTGTTAAAACAAAGCTTCAGGTGATAAATTATGGATGAGGTAGTGGCAAAGGTGAAAGAGCAGGAGGAACAGGGACCATTCACATCAATATCAGGCCAGTCAACCACACATGTCTTGTAGGATATGCTTCTGTAACAAAAGGAGCTGTTCGGCTACAAAGTTATAGGGCATACAGTGAGTGCAATGCCTACCAAAAATTTTGAGGCACTCCAATGCCCCTTGGAAATGACATGGAGGTCAGAAGGCCTTAACTAAACCTTTTTTTCCATTTATAGCAACTGGGTCTCTTGTGCACTGTTGGTCTAAGCAGTGAATGGAAGGCTTTCCAAAAATGATGAGGAACTGCAATGCCCCTTGAAACAGACGTGGATTACAGCGTACTAAAAACCTTCTACCCATTATTGGGGAGTGTGTCTCCCTTAGTTTTCACCTTTGCATTGAAAAGCAAAAGCTGACTAAAATTAGGAGGAAATGCAATGCCCGTTGGAAGAGTCGTGGAGATTAGAGGTAAGGTAATTAAAAACAACATTTCAATGCCCCTTGGAAGAGCTGTGGAGTTTAGAGTGGCTTAAGAAGATGCTTTTAATGCCCCTTTGCAGAGACGTGGAGGTCACAGTAGCTAAACAAGACGGTTTTAATGCCCCTTGGAAGAGTGGTGGAGGTCACAGTGGAATAAAAAGACAATATCAATGCCCTGTGGAAGAGACATGAAGGTCACAGTAGCTTAACAAAACAGTTTTAATGCCCCTTGGAAGAGCTGTGGAGTTCAGAGTGGTTTAACAAGACGGTTTTAAGGCCCCTTGGAAGAGTGGTGGAAGTTACAGTGGAATAAAAAGACAATATAAATTCCCCGTGGAATAGACGATGAGGTCACAGTAGCTTAACAAGACGGTTTTAATGCCCCTTAGAAGAGCTGTGGAGTTCAGAGTGGTTTAACAAGATGGTTTTAATGCCCCTTGGAAGAGACATGGAGGTCACAGTAGCTTAAAAAGATGGTTTTAATGCCCCTTGGAAGAGTGGTGGAGGTCGCAGTGGAATAAAAAGACAATATCAATGCCCCGTGGAAGAGACGTGGAAGTCACAGTAGCTTAACAAGACGGTTTTAATACCCCTTGGAAGAGCTGTGGAGTTCAGAGTGGTTTAACAAGACGGTTTTAATGCCCTATGGAAAAGACGTGGAGGTCACAGAAGCTTAACAAGACAGTTTTAATGACCCTTGGAAGAGTGGTGGAAGTTACAGTGGAATAAAAAGACAATATCAATGCCCCGTGGAATAGATGTTGAGGTCACAGTAGCTTAACAAGATGGTTTTAATGCCCCTCGGAAAAGACGTGGAGGTCACAGTAGCTTAACAAGACGGTTTTAATGCCCCTTGGAAGAGCTGTGGAGTTCAGAGTAGTTTAACAAGACGGTTTTAATGCCCCTTGGAAGAGACGTGGAGGTCACAGTAGCTTAACAAGACGGCTTTAATGCCCCTTGGAAGATTGGTGGAAGTTACAGTGGAATAAAAAGACAATATCAGTGCCCCGTGGAATAGACGTTGAGGTCACAGTAGCTTTACAAGATGGTTTTAATGCCCCTCGGAAGAAACGTGGAGGTCACAGTAGCTTAACAAGACGCTTTTAATGCCCCTTGGAAGAGTGGTGGAAGTTACAGTGGAATAAAAAGACAATATCACTGCCCTGTGGAATAGACGTTGAGGTCACAGTAGCTTAACAAGATGGTTTTAATGCCCCTTAGAAGAGCTGTGGAGTTCAGAGTGGTTTGACAAGATGGTTTTAATGCCCCTTGGAAGAGACATGGAGGTCACAGTAGCTTAACAAGATGGTTTTAATGCCCCTTGGAAGAGTGGTGGAGGTTGCAGTGGAATAAAAAGACAATATCAATGCCCCGTGGAAGAGACGTGGAGGTCACAGTAGCTTAACAAGACGGTTTTAATGCCCCTTACAAAAGCCATGCAGTACAGCATATTACAAACATTAGTCCCATTATTGGGGAGTGGGTCTCCCATAGTATTTGCTTATGTCTTCCAAGCAAAAGCTTCCAAAAATTAGGACGGAGGAACTTGCAATGCCCCTTACAAGAGCCATGCAGTACAGCATATTACAAACATAAGTCCCATTATTGGGGAGTAGGTCTCCCATAGTATTTGCTTATGCCTTCCAAGCAAAAGCTTCCAAAAATTAGGACGGAGCAACTCGCAATGCCTCTTACAAAAGCCATGCAGTACAGCATATTACAAACATTAGTCCCATTATTTGGGAGTAGGTCTCCCATAGTATTTGCTTATGCCTTCCAAGCAAAAGCTTCCAAAAATTGAGGAAATGCAATGCCCGTTCGAAGAGTCGTGGAGGTCCCAGTAGCTTAACAAGACGCTTTTAATGCCCCTCAGAAGAGACGTGGAGGTCAGAGTGGTATAACAAGATGGTTTTAATGCCCCTTACAAGAGCCGTGCAGGTCAGAGTGGCATAACAAAACGCTTTTAATGCCCCTCAGAAGAGACGTGGAGGTCAGAGTGGTATAACAAGATGCTTTTAATGCCCCTCAGAAGAGACGCGGAGGTCAGAGTGGTATAACAAGACGCTTTTAATGCCCCTTCCATGAGACGTGGAGGTCAGAGTGGTATAACAAGACGCTTTTAATGCCCCTCAGAAGAGACGCGGAGGTCAGAGTGGTATAACAAGACGCTTTTAATGCCCCTCAGAAGAGACGTGGAGGTCAGAGTGGTATAACAAGACGCTTTTAATGCCCATCAGAAGAGACGTGGAGGTCAGAGTGGTATAAAGAGACGCTTTTAATGCCCGTTACAAGAGATGTGGAGGTCAGAGTGGTATAACAAGATGCTTTTAATGCCCCTCAGAAGAGACGTGGAGGTCAGAGTGGTATAACAAGATGGTTTTAATGCCCCTTACAAGAGACGTGGAGGTCAAAGTGGTATAACAAGATGCTTTTAATGCCCCTCAGAAGAGACGTGGAGGTGAGAGTGGTATAACAAGACGGTTTTAATGCCCATTGGAAGAGCCATACAGTACAACATCTTAAAAATATTATTCCCATTATTAGTCTTTGCTTATGCCTTCCAAGCAAAAGCTGACAAAAATCAGGATGGAGGAACTTTCAATAATGGCAACACGGACCACGGTTACCCTGGTGGTATAGTGGTGGTGGAGGCTGAGGATAAGGAGAAGAACATAAAACAGCCGAAATGAGGAAGCGTATACCCATGTGTGGGTGTAAAGCGGTGCATGTGAATACACCTCACAAAATAACACAGTGGATTTGAATTTATGTTACTCTGCTGTCATTTGGTGGTGATGAGAAGTCTGGCCCAATCCAGCCCTTGTTCATTTTGATAAGGGTCAGCTTGTCAGCATTGTCAGTTGACAGGCGAATGCGCTTATCAGTTATAATTCCCCCAGCGGCACTAAAAACACGCTCCGATAACACGCTAGCGGCAGGGCAGGCCAGGACCTCCAAGGCGTACAGAGCGAGTTCATTCCAAGTGTCCAGCTTGGATACCCAATAATTAAAAGGCACAGAGGAATCACGGAGGACACTGTTACAGTCGGCAAGGTACTCCCTCACCATCTTTTGAAACTTTCCACTCCTTGTGAGAGTACCCCGCACCTCAGGGTCTGTCCGAAGAGAGGGTCTGAGAAAACTGTCCCAGAACGTTGACAGTGTTCCCCTGCCTCTCCTGGATTGGAGTTGCGTCTCTCTCGCATTTACGCCTTGGTTGGGCAACAACGAACTGTGACCTCTGCCGCTAGCGTGTTCAGATGGGAATTTTTTTAACAGTTCTGCAGCAAGAGCCTTCTGGTACTGCCCCATTTTTGTAGACCTCTCCACCTCAGGAATAAGAGAGTGAAAGTTCTCCTTGTAGCGGGGGTCTACAAGTGTTACTAACCAGTAATGACTGTCACCCAACATTTTGACAACGCGAGGGTCACGGTTAAGGCAGCGTAACATAAAGTCAGCCATGCGGGCCAGACTGGTAACGGGCAAGATTTCCGTGTCCTCACCAAGATGACGATTGACCATGCTCTCCTCCTCCTCCTCCCCCCCGCCCCCTGTCCTCAGGCCACCCACGCTGAACCGACGGTATGACAGTTGTAGAGGTACTACCGTCTACAGCACATGATACCAGCTCCTGTTCTTCCTCCTCCTCCTCCTCTCCCTCATTGTCCCCCAATGCACGTTGGGATGAGATGAGACTGGGCTGTGTGTAATCACCCGCTACGGCTTCTTGGTCCATCTCATCATACTCTGGCTGCAATGCCTCCTCTTTAATTCTCTGCAGAGAGCGTTGCAAAAGACAGACAAGTGGGATGCTGACACTAATGATGGCCTCCTCAAAGTTTGTCAGGATGGTACATATGTCAGACATCCAGGTCCACTCCTGAGGTCTTATGTGTGGAGTCTGACCTGAATATCGACGGCCTTGTTGCAGCTGGTACTCCACAACTGCTCTCTTCTGCTCACAAATCCTTAGCAACATGTGGAGGGTAGAGTTCCAACGTGTGGTGACATCACACACCAGTCGGTGTGCCGGAAGCTGCAAACGCTGCTGCAACGCAGCAAGGGCGGCAGAAGCTGTAGCCGACTTGTGAAAATGAGCTGACAGGCGGCGTACTTTGACAAGCAGATCTGGCAACTCGGGGTACGATTTAAGAAACCGCTGAACCACGAGGTTAAGCACATGAGCCAAGCATGGTACGTGTGTGATCTCGCCTTGCCTCAGAGCCGCCACCAGGTTACGGCCATTGTCACACACGACCATGCCTGGATGTAGGTTCAGCGGTCTCAGCCAGAGATCTGCCTGCTCTTTCACAGCTGTCAACAACTCACAAGCAGTGTGAGGTTTATCACCTAAGCTTATGAGTTTCAGCCCCGCCTGTTGCCGCTTGGTGGAGGCAGTATTGCAGTGCTTCCAGCTTGTAACTGATGTGGTGAAATCTGAGATGGAGGCTGAACATGAGGAGGAGGAGGATGATGCGCAGGAGCTGTACACTGTGGGGGCAACTCTGACTGATATAGGGCCCGTAATCCTCGGTGTGGGGAGGATGTGTTCCGTCCCAAGGTCCGACTGGGTCCCGGCTTCCACTATGTTTACCCAGTGTGCCGTCAGGGAGATGTACCGTCCCTGGCCACAAGCACTTGTCCACGTGTCCGTTGTCAGGTGGACTCTCCCAGTAACTGTGTTGTTGAGGGCACGGCAGATGTTTTGGGACACGTGCTTGTGTAGTGCGGGGATGGCACACCGGGCAAAATAGTGTCGGCTGGGGACCGAGTACCGAGGGACGGCCACCGCCACAAGGTTGCGGAAGGATTCCGTCTCCACCAGCCTAAAAGGCAGCATTTCCAACGCAAGCAGTCGTGAAATGTGTGAATTTAGGACTGTGGCTGTAGCATCGGCGTCTCTGCCCCCTGCCAGGCATAGACGCCATCCCACTCACCTCCTCGCTTCCCGCGCTCCCCGCTCTGCGTACTCCAGCGCTCCTCTTCCGGCTGCCGGCGCGCGCAGCTCCCCGGGCACTGTGCTTAGGGCGCGCGCTCCCTCCCTCTTAAAGGGGCAGCGCGTGTCTTCCTAAGGAGTCCCCGGCCAATAGCCGAGGGTCCTCCCATATATAAGGCACCTCCTTCAAAATGGAGGTGCCCGAGCAAAAGTTGTTGCAGAGTGTTTCTGACCTCTGCTTCAGCCCTCAGGTCCCGCTGCTAGCCTGACTACCAGTCTTGCCCGCCAGCCTGTTGCCTGCCTGTTACCTGCCGTGCCTGCCAGTCTGCTCACCTGGGAGCACTTGCCTGTTGCCTGCCTGTTACCTGCCATGCCTTCCCGGAGGCTCCTGCCGTCACTTGCCGTGACCACCTAGAGACTCCTGCCGTCACTTGCAGTGACCACCTGCCAGCCCACCTAGAGACTCCTGCCGTCACTTGCTGTGACCACCTAGAGACTCCTGCCGTCACTTGCCGTGTCTACCTGATAGCCTACCTGGAGACTTTTGCTCGCCAGCCTGCCTGCTGTGCCTACCTGCTATTCCGGTCAGTCCCTGCCTTCTGTGCCATGGCAGTCACCTGCTCCCTTACAAGGTCATCCCCAGAGTAGCACCTGGTCCCTCGGCTCGGTCCCTCCCTGGTCACGGAGTCGTTAGCCGCCGTACGACCAGGGTCGGTCCGGGTTGATACTTAGTTACGCCCCTCTGGGTCCCTCCTTGCACCGTAGCACAAAGGTTCCACCTCCCGGATCCGTAACAGTGGCCTGTGGGGCGTCAGCTGCGAATTTACGCTTTCGTTCAAAGGTCTGGGATATGAACAATTGAACGCTGCGGTGGGACGTGGACGTGGACGTTGATGCTGTTTCTTGAGAAACTGCCATAACAAGTGAAGACTGAGAGGAGGGGGCATCTTTACATGCAGTATGGACAGGGGATTTCCTTGCACACACAACAGGGGGTTCTATTGCACGCACAACAGCGGAAGAAGCAGTGGTGACACCCGCTGACACTGGTCGTGGACCCTGGGGTTCGCCCCACAAAGTCGGGTACTTTGCTGCCATGTGCCTTATCATGCTGGTGGTGGTCAGGCTGGTAGTTTTGTCACCCCTGCTGATGCTGGCATGGCAGGTGGTACAAATGGCCTTTTTGGGGTCATCAGCAGAGTCTTTAAAAAAATTCCAGATTCTGGAAGACCTACCGGTTGTATGGGCAACGTCCCTCGTGTTGGTGTTACGGGGAACCGTTGCCCGCCTTCTGTCTGCGGCCACCACACTGCTTCTTCCTGCCTGTTGGGGTACTCTGCCTCCCTCCCCCTGTGTGCTGCTGGCCTCACTCGGCATGTCCTCCTGCCACGTTGGGTCAGTTACTAGATCATCCACCACCTCCTCCTCTTCCACTTGCGCACCACGATCCTCCTCCTCACTTCCTGGCAATTGTGTCTCGTCATCGTCCACCTCTTGTGACAAATTGCCAGCGTCGACTTCCTGTGGCCTTGGCTGTTCAAATATTTGGGCATTGCTACATGGGATCTCCTCTTCCACCACTTCAAGCGGAGCAGGCGAGGGGCACAAATATGGAAATGGACCAGTGAACAGCTCTTCCAGCTCTTCAGAGTGTGGGATCAGTTGCTGTCTGACGACACTCGGCATGGTGGGAGGAAGGAGCATCAGGGTGAGGAGGAGTATGCGGTCGAGACTCACGGCTACTAAGAGTTGACCGTGTGGAAGACAGACTGGAGGTGGTGGTGCCCAGGTAACTGGAAGTATTATCTGCTATCCAATTAATAACCTGTTCACACTGATCAGTTCGCAATACTGGTGTTGTTCTGTGCTTCCCTAGTAATTCGGTCAAGAAGTGGGAGCGAGAAGATGTGGCTGTTGGTTGTGGCACATTTTCACCTTGGCCACGGCCCCGTCCTCTGCACGCACCATCACCAGAACATCCACTTCCACGTCCCTTGCCACGCGCCTTGCCCATTGTAAATGAAGTAAAATAGCTTACACTCGCACTATCAATGGAAAAAGGGTAATAAAAAGTAGATTAGAACCGTGGAAGAGGAAAACCACAGTTCTATTTCTCTGGCCTACACCCGACTCTTTTAAACAATCAGAACAATCAGGGAGAAACTATTACTGTTTTTCTTTACGGAAAAAATACCAAAACCTGAATAAGAGAGATTTTTTTTACCGTGGAATGGCAAAACCACAATTATTGTTCACTGGTGTATACCAGACTTTTTTAAAAATATAGATTTGCCGCTGAACAGTGAGCGACACACTCAAACTGTTTTTTTTTTTAGATACAAAAGGCCCAAAACTGGACCCTACAGAGATTTGACCCGTGGAACTGCAAAACCTCACTGGGATTTGTCGGGCCTACACCAGACTATTTTCAACAGATATATTTTTGTGTCACAACAGTCAGGAGACGCTACTGTTTTTTTTTACTGCAAAAAATGGGAAAAGCAGGATAATAGAGATTTTTTACCGTGGAACAGCAAACCCACAGTTATAATTTACTGGTGTATACCAGACTTTTTTAAATATATAGATTTGCGGCTGAACAGTGAGCGACACACTCAAACTGTTTTTTTTTTAGATACAAAAGGCCCAAAACTGGATACTACAGAGATTTGACCCATGGAACTGCAAAACCACACTGGGATTTGTCAGGCCTACACCAGACTATTTTCAACAGATATATTTTTGTGTCACAACAGTCAGGAGACACTACTGTTTTTTTTTTACTGCAAAAAATGCGAAAAACAGGATAATAGATATTTTTTACCGTGGAACAGCAAACCCACAGTTATAATTTACTGGTGTATACCAGACTTTTTTAAAAATATAGATTTGCGGCTGAACAGTGAGCGACACACTCAAACTGTTTTTTCTTACATACAAAAGGCCTAAAAATGAATACTACAGAGATTTGACCCATGGAACTGCAAAGCCACACTAGGATTTGTTGGGCCTACACCAGACTATTTTCAACAGATATATTTTTGTGTCAGAACAGTCAGGAGACACTGCTGTTTTTTTTTAAGGCAAAAAATGCGAAAAACAGGATAATAGAGATTTTTTACCGTGGAACAGCAAAACCACAGTTTTAATTTACTGGTGTATATACCAGACTTTTTTAAAAATATAGATTTGCGGCTGAACAGTGAGCGACACACTCAAACTGGTTTGTTTTAGATACCAAAGGCCCAAAACTGGATACTACAGAGATTTGACCCGTGGAACTGCAAAACCACACTGGGATTTGTCGGGCCTACAACAGACTATTTTCAACAGATATAATTTTGTGTCTGGACAATCAGGGAGACACAATTAAATTTTTTTTTTACTGCAAAAAATGCGAAAAGCAGGATAATAGAGATTTTTTACCGTGGAACAGCAAACCCACAGTTATAATTTACTGGTGTATACCAGACTTTTTTAAAAATATAGATTTGCGGCTGAACAGTGAGCGACACACTCAAACTGTTTTTTTTAGATACAAAAGGCCCAAAACTGGATAATACAGAGATTTGCCCCGTGGTACTGCAAAACCACACTTCTGTTTCTGTGGCCTATACCAGACTCTTTTCACCAGATATATTTGTGTCTGAAAAATCAGAGACACACTTTTTTTTTTGGGGGGGGACACCAATAGGTTAATAAGACGGGTATTTGTACAGTGTGAAGTAGGAAAAAAAAAGAGGATTTAGATGAAAAAAAAGGATTTTTACTGGCCCCCGAGACCTGGAGCTAAGTCCAGCAATTTCAGAAACAGGAGCACACAGGACTGTAATGCAGCATTTGCTGGTGTAACCACTGCGTCTCCTATACAGCCTGCCTGCCTGATATCTGGGATGGATATTAGTCCTGAGAAGGACTGTTTGTTTGTTCTGGCAGCCTTTACAGACCCTACACTAACTATTTTGCAGGAAAAATCTCTCCCTAGCTCAGCAGCGCTGTCCCTACACTGTCTAATCCGGAGCGACTGTGTCCAAGATGGCGGCGCCCGGTTTTAAATACTCGAGGTGACGCTGTGCGGCCAGCCAATCACTGTAATGCCCACAAACAATCCCTGCATGTTCATTGGCTCTGTAAAAAGCACCAAACATGCAGGGCGGAGACCCGAGCTCCCGCCCGAGTAACCCGTGATGCTCGGGTGAGTACCGAGCAGTGTCGAGCATGCTCGCTCAACACTAGCGGCTATGAATACATCTTCGTGGTGATGGACCATTTTACTCGTTTTGCTCAAGCATATGCCACCACCAATAAATCGGGTCGAACAGTGGCAGAGAAGATCTTCAATGATTTTACTTTGAGGTTTGGGTTCCCTATCAGATTACACCACGACCGATGAAAAAAATATGAGAACCAGCTCTTTGGCAAGCTAGGAAAGTACTGTAGAATTCAGAGATCCCACACATAGCCCTATCACCCAGAGGGTAATGTACAAGTGGAACATTTTAACCTGACATTATTATTGATTTTGCGCACTATAACAGCTAATGAGAAGAAAGACTGGAAGAGTTCTCTGTCAAAAGAGGTACATGCCTATAACTGTACAAAGAGCGATGCAACAGGTTACTCACCCTTCTTCCTATTGTATGGACGATCGCCAAGACTGCCAATCGACATCATGTTCGATACTCCGGTGTCAGAGACCTACAGAACGTATCCAGAGTATGTTCAGAAATGGAAGGAACAGATGGCAAAGGCATACAACATAGCATCCAAAGTGGTTACGCAAGGAAAGAGCAAGAGTAAGGAGTACCATGATCAAAAATGTTATGGACCAGAATTAGCAACGAGAAGCCAAGCCAAGAACGTACGTGAGAAAGTTGGTCCAGGAAAACTTTGTTCGTACTGGGTAGACAAGGTGTATGTGGTCTTAAAGAGGAAAGTCGATGACAGTCCAGTGTATGAAATTTGATTGGAAAGAGGGGACAAGAAAACCAGAATAGTCCATCAGAATTTATTACTACCCTGTGATTATCTCCCACCACAACAAGACTTCCCAGAAGCAGACCGACATCGTCCGAGATCGACTAAGGGACCACCACAGACTGAAGCTCCGAAGGTGGATAGTGACCTTGAAAGTTCAGATGAAGAAGAACACACAGCTGTATTTCTCAGACCGGCAAGGAGAGGGATGTACCATCCTCAGCAGTGTGAATAAGTCCAGAGTCTCCAGAGTTTGTAACAAGGAGTACAGATGAAGTCTAATTCAGATCTGACGATCAAGCACTGGTCCCTGAAGAGACCAATCGACACTCAGGAGGAGCGGAATCACCAGACCGTGCGGAAATAGGCGATTCAGGAGAAGTACAGGAACTTAAAGATGCAGCTTAAAGAGCATCTGAGGAAGCACGGGAAATGAGTGCGGCGGAAGAAACTCCTGTGACCAAAGAACCCGTGGTATCTGAGGAACAACCCACCAGGAGGATGTCGGCTCGAGAAGTGAGGAGGCCCGTGATGCTGACGTATGAGACACTTGGTGGACCGAGTCAAGTGCCAAGGACTGTAGACTGGAAACAGGTATCTCTGCCTACGGACCAGGTAAGCCCACTGGAGTGGTTTTCACCACTGAGAGGCAGTATGGAAGATGTTGCCTACTGGAAAGACTTGTTTCATGCTTTGATTTTCCTTAAAAGACTTTGTAGAAACAAAGAACTGTTAAAGCCTAGGGAAAGAGAGCTGGTTGAAGACGTATGAAAAGCTCCAGCTGAAGAGATGCTGATTGTTTTAATTGTGTTAATTGTTTATTTCTTACAGGCGTCCTACAAGAAAAAGGTTGTAAGAATAGGTTGTTATCAATGTTTATGAACGTTATACCAATTTGACAATGTCAATCTGTATATGAAGTTATTCAACTTTCACCACTGTCTCAGAATTGGTCACAAGCTTACGTTTAGTGGCCAGTGTCAGGCAGCTGCTGCAAAGGCAAATAAAATAACGGGATGCATTAAAAGAGGCATAGATGCTCACGAGGAGAAGATAATCTTACCTCTATACAAGTCATTAGTGCAACCACACTTAGAATACTGTGTACAGTTCTGGTCTCCGGTGATTAAGAAAAACATAGCTGAACTAGAGAGGGTGCAGAGAAGAGCGACCAAGGTTATTAGAGGACTGGGGGGTCTGCAATACCAAGACAGGTTATTATACTTGGGGTTATTTACTGTGGAATAAAGAAGGCATAGGGGTGATCTTATTAATATGTACAAGTATATGAGGGGACAGTACAAAGACCTGTCTACTGATCTTTTTACTCTGAGGCCAGAGACGGGGACAAGGGGGCATCTTCTACATCTGGAGGAAAGAAGGTTTAATCATAATCACAGATGGGGATTCTTTACTGTAAGAGCAGTGAGACTATGGAACTCTCTGCCGCATGATGTTGTAATGAGTGATTCACTAATAAAATTTAAGAAGAGCATGGATGCCTTTCTTGAAAAGGATAATATTACAGGTTATATATACTAGATTCCTTGATAGGGTGTTGATCCAGGGAACTAGTCTGATTGTCGTATGGAGTCGGGAAAGAATTTTTTTCCCCAATGTGGAGCTTAGTGTTTGCCACATGGTTTTTTTTTTTGCCTTCCTCTGGATCAACATGTTAGGCTATGGGTTGAACTAGATGGACTTAGTCTTCCTTCAACCTTAAAAACTATGTATGTTACATTGACCAATTAAGATGAATGTAGAGGACGACATTCAAAAAGGAGGGAAGAGTGTGACATGCAGAAGTACTGCTGTTGCTTCAAAAGCATCCAGAAACTAGAGGGGTTAACATAGTCACAGGAGACAGGGAGTGTTGAACAGAGCCCCAGGGGGATTGTAGGGAAGTTGTTTACTGTCTGGCTAGAGCCGAAGAGAAAGGTGGTGTATGATCTGCATCTCACAGAAGGCAAGGGAACAGAATTCAGGTCAGGAGGGAAGCTAAACACAGGTCAGATAGACTCCCTGAGCTAACAGTGCGGAGTATTATCGGACAGAAAGATAAGGACCGGAAGGAATCTTGTCATAGGAATCCCTCATCAAACCCTTCCCCCCTCTATCTCCATGCCGGATAAAGAATTCTGTGTACTATTGAGTCCTTGTGAAGGAAAAGCCTGTGGTTGAGTATGCATTAAAACTGTGCTGTACTGTGCTAAAGGATAGACTGTGTACTACTGTGCTGCAAAGGAGATTGTACTGTTGTTACTGGAGCCTGTTGCTCAAAGAGACACTTAAATTGCACTGGCCGTGCCTCATTAAATGTCACTATTTTACCGTTTCTGAGGACTCTGGTCAAATGTGTCTGGTCAGCAATTGAATCTATTCTGTGCCTGAGAGAAGCTGCAGTCTATGGTTGCCCTGAGTAACGGTTCCCCCAGGATTACAACGAATTCATGTAACCGGTCTCACCCCTATTTGAACTTAGGCGGCGTACGTGTAACATACAGTATATCCACACATTAAGTATTTGCTTCAAACCGTTCTCCATCAAAAATGTGTCTCTTGGTAGGAAAACCGCTGCATAGAAAACATCTGTTTTGGTGCATTTTTGCATGCGGTTTTAATGTGTTTTTATGTGTTTTTGCCAACCACTGGAATGGGGTGAAAACCACTGCAAAAATGTTAAAAGAATTGACATGCTGCAGATTTGGAGAAAATCTGAAACATGTACATAAGATTTCAGAATTCTCATTCACTTAGCCTTTGCTGGAACAGTAAAATGCTTTTTTTGTGGAAATAACATGAGGAAAAATCGCAGTAATAAACAAAAATGCGACGTGTGAATATACCCTAAGAGGGGAACTGCACAACTCAACAAGTATGAAGAGAGAGTCCAAAATTGTTAATACACTGGGAATAAAAGGATTTTGCAAAACATAAATGTCAGAAAAGCAGGTCTTCTCTACATGTATTTTAACAAACAATAAGACATACCAGGTAACAATTGACTAGAGCATGAACCGAAATACAAGTAGGTAAGGAGGCCTGCTGTCATACTCAGAGGTGCTTCCTACTATCACTTCAATTACATGTAACGGCCTGAGTTAATTAACATCCTAGCTTACAATGATTAATAGATGGGTAGGGAGTAGAGCTGTACAAAAAGATTCACGTGACAATGGACCTGTGGCCAGGGCCGTCTCTAGGTTTTCTTGGGCCCCGGGCGAAAGACTCTCATGATTCATGATGCACAGATACGGAGGAGAAATATATAGTCATGGCCAAAAGTTTTGAGAATGACACCAAAATTATATTTTCACATGATCAGCTGGCCTCTGGTTTTTATTAGTGTTTGTCTGATGTTTATATCACATACAGAAATATAATTGCAATCATATTATGAGTACCAATAGGTTATATTGACAGTTAGAATGAGTTAATGCAGCAAGTCAATATTTGCAGTGTTGCCCCTTCTTCTTCAAGACCTCTGTAATTCTCCCTGGCATGCTCTCAATCAACTTTTGGACCAAATCCTGACTGATAGCAGTCCATTCTTGCATAATCAATGCTTGCATTTTGCCAGAATTTGTTGGTTTTTGTTTCTCCACCCGTCTCTTGATGATTGACCACAAGTTCTGGGGATTAAGATCTGGGGAGTTTCCAGGCCATGGACCCAAAATCTCTATGTTTTGTTCCATGAGCCATTTAGTTATCACCTTTGCTTTATGGCAAGGTGCTCCATCATGCTGGAAAAGGCATTGTTGGGCGCCAAATTGCTCTTGGACGGTTGGGAGAAGTTGATCTCGGAGGACATTCTGGTACCATTCTTTATTCATGGCTGTGTTTTTAGGCAAGACTGTGAGTGAGCCGATTCCCTTGGCTGAGAAGCAACCCCACACATGAATGGTTTCAGGATGCTTTACAGTTGGCATTAGAGAAGACTGGTGGTAGCGCTCACCTCTTCTTTTCCGAATAAGCTGTTTTCCAGATGTCCCAAACAATCGAAAAGGGGATTCATCAGAGAAAATGACTTTGCCCCAGTCCTCAGCAGTCCACTCCCTGTACCTTTTTCAGAATATCAGTCGGTTCCTGATGTTTTTTCTGGAGAGAAGTGGCTTCTTTGCTGCCCTCCTTGAAACCAGCCCTTGCTCAAAGAGTCTTCGCCTCACAGTGCGTGCAGAAGCAAGCTCAGCACTGCTGGTAGTCCGATCCCGCAGCTGAAACAGTTTTAAGATACGGTCCTGGCGCTTGCTGGTCTTTCTTGGGCGCCCTGGAGCCTTCTTGAAAACAATGGAAGCTCTCTGCTTGAAGTTCTTGATGATGCGATAGATTGTTGACTGAGGTGCAATCTTTGTAGCTGCGATACTCTTCCCTGTTAGGGCATTTTTGTGCAGTGCAATGATGGCTGCACGTGTTTCTTTAGAGATAACCATGGTTAATTGAAGAGAAACAATGATACCAAGAACCAGCCTCCTTTTAAAGTGTCCAGTGATGTCATTCTTACTTAATCATGACTGATTGATCGCCAGCCCTGTCCTCATCAACACCCACACCTGTGTTAATGGATCAATCACTAAAACGATGCTAGCTGCTCCTTTTAAGGCAGGACTGCAATGATGTTGAAATGTGTTTTGGGGGTTAAAGTTCATTTTCTGGGCAAATATTGACTTTGCAAGTACAGTAATTGCTGTTAAGCTGATCACTCTTTGACATTCAGGAGTATATGCAAATTGCCATTACAAAAAATGAAGCAGTAAACTTTGGAAAAATTACTATTTGTCTCATTCTCAATACTTTTGGCCATGACTGTAGGTATACATCACAGGGTCCAACCTGCCCCCTCATCCTTCATATATCTAGACATGCACACACACAGTACGCAGACATGCACACACACAGTACACAGACATGCACACACATACAGTACGCAGACATGCACACAGTATGCAGACATGCACACACACAGTATGCAGACATGCACACACATACAGTACGCATACATAGAGACATGCACACACAGTATGCAGACATGCACACACATATAGTATGCAGACATGCACATACATACAGTACGCAGACATGCACACACATGCAGTACGCAGACATGCAGACACATACAGTACGCAGACATGCACACACACAGTACGCATACATAGAGACATGCACACACAGTATGCAGACATGCACACACATATAGTATGCAGACATGCACATACATACAGTACGCAGACATGCACACACATACAGTACGCAGACATGCAGACACATACAGTACGCAGACATGCACACACACAGTACGCAGACATGTACACACAGTATGCAGATATGCACACACACAGTATGCAGACATGCACACACACAGTACGCAGACATGCACACGCATACAGTACGCATAAGCAGACATGCACACACAGTACGCAGACATGCACACACATATAGTATGCAGACATGTACATACATATAGTATGCAGACATGCACACACATACAGTACGCAGACATGCACACACAGTACGCAGACATGCACATGCATACAGTACGCATACATGCAGACATGCACACACATATAGTATGCAGACATGCACATACATACAGTATGCAGACATGCACACACATACAGTACGCAGACATGCACACACACCGTACGCAGACATGTACACGCATACACAGTACACAAACATACACACACAGTATGCAGACATGCACACACACAGTACGCAGACATGGCACACCATGGCATACACATACACAGTACACAGACATGCTCACATATACACAGTATGCAGGCATAGAAACAGTATGCAGACATGCACACACACAGTATGCAGAAATGCATACACATACAGTACGCAGACATGCACACTCATACAGTACACAGACATGCACACACACAGTACGGAGACATACACACACATACAGTACGCAGACATGCACACACAGTACGCAGACATGCACACGCATACAGTACGCAGACATGCACACACATACAGTATTCAGACAAGCCCACATATACAATACGCAGACATGCACACAGTACGCAGACATGCACACACATACGGTGCACAGACATGCACACACACATAGTACCCAGACTTGCACACACGCACAGTACGCAAACATGCATACATGCACAGTACGCAGACATACACACATGCACAGTATGCAGACATGCACAAACATACAGTATGTAGACATGTATACACGGTATGCAGACATGCACACACATGCAGACATGTACACATACATGCACACGTACGCAGATATGCACACATACCATGCGCAGACACGCACGTACACAAACATATACACAGATATGTACATGTGGCGCCCCTGCTGCGCATTGGTGCCACAGAACCCAGAAGGGTGCATGGATGGACTTCTCCACAAGAGGCCCTCACTACATTCATACACCTCCACCTACCACCTCAGACCAGCAGAGGGAGCCTGTTAGGGACATATATAGGGAAGGTGCAGCTAGGCAGCTCAGTTAGTGTTCAGTCTACAGAGAGTACAGTCTAGTTTGAGATCAGTGTTTGAGTTTAGTGTTCAGAGAGAGAGGAACACAGCTCTGAGTGAGCAGAGAGCCTGCCGATGCTCAGAGAGCGGTGAAGACGCAGCACGCCAGCTGCCAAGTAGTGAGGGCCTCGAGTGTGGTCGACGGCGAGGAGAAAAAGGAGAGTGGAACTCAGGGGGCAGAGGAGCATAGTAAGCTCACCCCGATATATAAATACCTGACACCGGGTCCGCACCTACAAGGATTCCTGATACCCAGTAGGAACCACTGGAACCCCTGGAGAACTACAGGTCCCATGTCCACCTAATGCTGATTGCAGTACCAGGGCTAGGAGTCACAGAGGTCCCAGCATCCAGGGAGAGTGATCTCCAAAGAGAAGGCCCTACCACCAGGTCAGCAGGTGCAGAGAGAGCCAGTCACCAAGCTAGGCCCAGCTCCAGGCAGGCCAGAAGCTTAGAGAATAGAGCAACGGATTAGGAGGCCCTATACCCGATCACTGGGGAGAGTCCAGAAGTGCACCCTTCACCTGGAGTACCCTGGACCGTGCCTGCAGCATCATCAGTAAAGGTACTGAAGCTTACCCCTGTGTGAGAGTCCATCCTTACTCCGGGACCGTCCTGCCGTCTCTCCCCTGGACCACCATCCAGTATTCCCCCCCACGCTGCCCTGAGGCCTGCTCCACCTGTGGGGAGCCATTCCATCACAAGCTGCCCTACCATCTGCCTCAGAGGACTGCTCGGCAGCGGCGGCATCCCATAGCCGCATTCCACAGGTGGAGTCACGAATAACCCCAAAATCCCCATTTAATAGAAGTTTCCCTTTTCACTGACCGCCCTGGGTCACGGACCGGGCCAGCCACCGTGATATCCCCCGGCAACCAGAGGCCCGGCTGCCGAGTACCCCACGGCCCTGGGGGCGAGTCCGCTTTCTGGCGTCATGAGCAGGATTGCGTGCCCGTTGACACCGGGTACTGTGCGCCTTAAGAGACTGTAACCCTTACTGTGGTGAAGTTTTCCCGCCATTCCTGAGGTTTTCCCACCATATCCGCCATTTTTCCTGTTGCCGCGTGGGAAGAAGAGGGGCGTAACCGCTGGAAGCGCGCGAAGCCTAGGACACGCCCCTCCCCTGACGTCGAACCAGGAAGCGTCAGGTCCTGGAAGGAGCCAGAGGATGCTCTGACGTCAAACGCGTGCGACGCAAGGTCCTGAAAGAAGACCGTCGCCCGCAGAGCTGCGGCCTACCTGTTGAAGAAGGTAGGTTCCGGTTCACTAGGGAGGCGCAATAATGACTGACGAACAGCAAGCCGACGGAGCACCGGTTAACGCTCCTGATGCCCAATCTGCGCCCGGCGCCGCACAGGCCGGAGCGGCCTCTCCACCAGCAGGGGTCGTAACTCCGTTGATCCCTATGGCCCTGCCGTATATCCCTGGAGCAAAGTGGTTCCCCCAGTATAATGGTAAACCAGACACACTGTCCGGATTCAAGAGGAAAATATGCGGCATACTGGATATGTATTCTATGACTGGCAAGCAGAGAGCCGCTGTAGTGTTAGGACAATTGACTGGTGCCACTGAGCGAGAAGTTGAAACCTGGCCAGCCGCAGACCAAGAATCAGTGTCCTTCATCTTTAAAAGACTGCAAACAGCGTTTGAAAACTGCACTGAGACAGATCTCCGGATGAGGTTCTACCAGTGTGTCCAGAAAAACGAGGACAGTATCCGGGACTATGCCTGGCGTTTACAGGAGGCCCTGCGGGCCCTGAAACAGGTTAGTCCAGCCAGCATACATGAGGAAAATAAAATGCTGACGGAACAATTCATCCGGGGGCTGAAGTCCCAGGAGGAGAGCAGAACTGTACGGTGGTGGGCCTTAGACCATCCAGATGCCACTTTTGACACCCTTAAGGACATGGCTATAAAGGGCTTGCAGCCCCTGGAAACAACAGATACTGCTATACAGCGTTACCAGGGTGGGGCCACCCCAGTGCCCGCAGCACCCACTGCTCCTCCATTGATGGCTGAAACAAGGATGCAAACAGTGCCCCCTAGCGAGCTGGACAGCCTGCGCTTTGAAGTGCGTCAGCTAAGTAAAACCCTGGCCACTGTCATGAGCACCCTGCAGCTACAGACGGAGCCTGAGCCAGAAGGAAGGATCCTGCTAGCTGACAGTCCTGAGGATGTCCCCTGGATGAGAAGAAGAAGGAGGACAACGCCATCCCGTGGGAGGACCAATGACCAACGGCGCCCTCCAGGAGAATTCATCTGCTACAGCTGCCAGAAGGCAGGCCACACAGTGTGGAACTGTCCTTTAAACGAGCAAACCCAGGGGCCGAGGGCCGACACCAAGGAGTAGATCAACCAGGCCAATCAAACTGGTACCGCCAGTTCGTGGGAGGAAGACCTTTCCTGTCCATTGTGCTGGACGACATTGCGACACCTGCCCTGCTGGACACTGGATCTCAGGTAACCATCGTGCCAGATGTCCTCTACAAAAGGTTCTGGTCCATAGACGAACTTCGCCCGCCAGCTCCAAACCTTTCCATGTATGCCTCCAATGGCCTTCCCCTTAACCTAGTCAGGGTTAAGGATGTGGCAGTAAAGGTGGGAAGAGTGGAACTGAAGGACCAGGGACTAATTGTAGTAGAGACTAATCCTGATGATACAGACTTGTATATGGTACTTGGCACAAATATTGTTAGTAACTGTTTGGGAGAAGTGTTGTTCTTGCTGCAACAGATGGCTGACACCGCCAGACCAGGGCAGAGGAGGGTGCTCCAGAAAGAGATCTGAGGCCTTATGTACCAGCAACAGGTAAAGCTATCAGGTGGTGAAATTGGTAATGTACGGGTGACAGACCCAATACCCATTGTGATTCCCCCGATGAGTGAGATGCTGATTTGGTGTAGAGCAGCAATAGGTCTCAAAGGACGGAGCTACCAGGCGGTAGTAGAGCCCCTTAGCTCGGAGCATAGACTTACACTTTTGACTGTCAGAGGGGTAGTGGATGTACGCAATGGGAGGGTGCCCGTACGCCTCCTAAACTATGGGGAGGACGAGATTAGATTACCACGCTACGCCACTGTTACCAAACTGTACACAGTAGATAACAATTCCATACACACGGCGGAGTCCTTAACCTCCCCAGACGAAGTGTAGGGTAATGACTCAGGAACCCAGGTGGAGGATTGGTGTCAACAGCTCCATGCTGGTATTCAGTAAACACCCACTTGACTTTGGAAGGATTAAAGGGGTACAACACCATATACCCACAGGTGACCATCCACCCATCAAAGAACGTTACAGGCCCATACATCCAGCACACTACCAGAAGGCGAAGGAGATGTTGCACGACATGAAGAAGGCAGGGGTAGTAAGTGTAACATCCCTGGCGGCGTGCTTGCATAGTGCACCACCTCCCATTATTCAAGACTGCAATCTTACCTGTCAGTCAGTCCAGCCTGCAAATCTTGCTCCAGTTCATGCTGTGTGCATTTCTCTTGACTGACTGCTTAGGGCGGCGGCCCGGTTACTTCCTGATTCTTATAGCTGCTGTGGGCGCACCCCTAATGTGTCTCCAGCCTATTGCTGTGAGTCACTGGATATTTAAACCCCCTCCACCCAGTAGGAGGTGTCTGAGCAACACTAACATTCAGTGTGCTCCTTGACTCTGAAGTTGCCAGGTCCAGCTCTGCTTCTTCTCTGTTTCCGCCATCTCTGGGGGCTGCATACCCAGACTTGTTATATGTGACTACTTGTCCGTTACCGCCATCTCTGGGGGCTGTATACCCAGGCCTGTTATCTCTGACTTCTAGTCTGTTTCGCCTCTCTGGGGGCTGTATACCCAGGCTCGTTCTTGTATCTCATTGCAGTAGCAGTTCCTGTCTGAACTGTATCCTAGCCTGTTACCTGTTTTTCTCTATGTCCGTACCTTCCCTTTTCCTGCAGTATCTGAACCTGCACCTAACTCCAACTCGTTGTCTCTGTACTTCTGTTTGTGAGTTTTGTGTCCACTCACTACTTCATAGCAAGTACCTTGTGTGTATCTGGTTCTGCTTGTCCCTTTTCCCTTCCTCCATATCCACCTCCTGTGTTTTTGCCATCTTCCTGCATTTTCCAGTCTGTTCCATGTGAACAGAGCCATGTCCTCTCTGCCTGCACCTTCATCCCTGTTCTGCTCTGCCTTGTCCACCGCACCTGCGGTTTCGCTCCGCTCTGTCTTGCCCACCGCTCCGGCGGTTTCTCTCTGCTCTGACTTACCCACCGCTCCAGCGGTTCTGCTCTGCTCTGCCTTGTCCACCGCACCTGCGGTTTCGCTCTGCTCTGTCTTGCCCACCGCTCCGGCGGTTTCTTTCTGCTCTGACTTACTCACCACTCCGGTGGTTCTGCTCTGCTCTGCCTTGTCCACCGCACCTGCGGTTTCGCTCCGCTCTGTCTTGCCCACCGCTCCGGCGGTTTCTCTCTGCTCTGACTTGACCACCACTCCGGCGGTTTCTCTCTGCTCTGACTTACTCACCGCTCTGGCGGTTTCTCTCTGCTCTGACTTACCCACCGCTCCGGCGGTTTCTCTCTGCTCTGACTTACTCACCGCTCCGGCGGTTTCTCTCTGCTCTGACTTACCCACCGCTCCGTCGGCTTTTCTCTGCTCTGACTTGCCCACCACTCTGGCGGTTTCTCTCTGCTCTGCCTTGTCCACCACTCCGGCGGTTCCGCTCTGCTCTGCCTTGCCCACCGCACCTGCGGTTTTTGCTCCGCTCTGCTTGCTCACCGCACCAGCAGTTCCTCTCTGCTCTGCATTGTCCTCCGCTCCGACGGTTTCGCTTTACTCTGCTTGTCTACCACATCTGCGGCTCGGTACCTGTCTCCCAGTCTGTACTGGACCCTATCTAGCCTACGCTCCAACCTGCTAGTACCTCCCTGTCTGCACTCCAGCCGAGCTTGCCAGTGCCCACCTGTCTGCATACCAGCCGTGCTTGCCAGTGCCCACCTGTCTGCATACCAGCCGTACTTGCCAGTACCCACCTGCCTGTATGCCAGTCTAACCTGCCTGTTCCTGCATTCCCCGGTGTGGGTCATCAACTGTGACCGGGGTCTGACCTGGAGTCGCACCTGGTCCCTCTGCTCGGTTCCTCCTTGGTCCACGGAGTCGACTAAGCCGCCGTGCGACCTTGGTTGGATCGGGTTGAAACTTAGTTACGCCCCTCCAGGCACTCCTCGGTTCATTGTACAATGGGATCACTAATCACGCTCACGCCAGTGAGTCCGGGCGCGAGCGTAACAGTAAGGGATAGCTGTAGTCCCTGGGCAGCTCCCCTGGTCCTAGTCAGGAAAAAGGATGGAAGCATGAGAATGTGTGTAGATTACAGAAAGGTAAATAACACACAAAGATGCATACCCTTTGCCCCGTATAGAGGAATCCCTGGCTGCATTAAAGTCTGCAAATTACTTCTCCACCCTTGACCTCACTAGTGGGTACTGGCAAGTAGCTGTTGCTGAGGAGGATCGGGAGAAGACGGCCTTTACTACCCCTATGGGACTCTGCGAGTTCAACAGTATGCCGTTCGGACTCTGCAACGCTCCCGGAACGTTCCAGAGATTGATGGAGTGCTGCCTGGGACACCACAACTTCGAGACTGTGCTGCTACACCTGGCAGAGGTATTTGAGTCGCTGTCCCAGTATGGGATGAAGCTGAAGCTCTCCAAGTGCCACCTGCTCAAGCGAATGGTACAGTACCTGGGGCACATTGTCAGTCCAGAAGGAGTAGCACTGGACCCAGAGAAGGTCACTGCCATCCAAAAATGGCCGGAGCCGAAGAGCCTCAAGGAGGTACGTCAGTTCCTGGGACTAGTCGGGTATTACCGGAGGTGAAGGACTATACCAAGAAAGCGGCGTCTTTGCAAGACAGTCCGGGAGAGGCAGAAACCCCCCATTCCAGTGGGGTAAGGAGCAAGCTGAATACTTTAAGGTTATGAAAGAGATCCTGACTGGCGAAGAGATCCTAGCCTACCCTGACTACAGCCAACCGTTCCTGTTGTACACTGATGCCAGCAACGAGGGATTAGGAGCTGTGTTAAGTCAGAAGCAGAATGGCCGAGAGAAGGTGATCGCCTATGCAAGCAGGAAGCTCCGACCGACTGAGAGAAACCCAGAGAACTATAGCAGCTTCAAGTTGGAGTTCCTGGCCCTGGTCTGGGCCATCACCGAGCGGTTCAAGCACTACCTAGCCTCCAGTAAGTTCACTGCCTATACCGATAATAACCCCTTGACTCACCTAGAGACAGCCAAATTAGGATCCATGGAACAACGATGGATGGGTCGGCTGTCAAACTACCAGTTCACCATTAAGTACCGGGCAGGCCGCAAGAATGCCAACGCCGATGCCCTGTCCAGGATGCCTCACCAGTCGGACACTGAAGAAGTGGATGACCTGGAGGAGATTAAGCTACCTGCCTTCCATAGGAATGGGATGGATGGATGCTTGTGGACCATCCCATAGGAATGGGATGGTCCACGAGCAATGAGCCTCCAGGAGGTATCGTGGTAAGACGTTAAAACCTTTGCCTCACCACAGCTGGAAGGAGACCCAGAACAGCGACCCGGTTGTCAGCCGTATCAAAGAACTGATAACCCAGGAAGGTTCCTCCCTGGAGAAGGACGCGTCTCTACAAGCCAAGCAACTGTGGAATGAGAGAAGCCGGCTGTTCATCTATAGAGAGAAGCTGTGCCGATGGTACGTCAACCCGAGGACCCATGAGATGGTATAGCAGATCGTAGTGCCCAGGACGGACATCCAGATGGTGTTGGAGGCCTACCACGATCAAGCGGGGCACTTTGGCTGGAAGAAGCTAGAAACCCTGCTGAAAGGTCGGTTTTATTGGGTTGGATGCAGTTCCATAGAGAGATGGTGCCGGGATTGTGGACCCTGTAGCCTCAGAAGAAAAGACTACAGCAGCCAGAAGGCACCCCTGCAACCCATCAAGACAACTCGACCCTTGGAGATCGTGGAGCTGGATCATGTCAAGCTGTCACCCAGCAGGTCAGGATATTCCTATGCCCTGACCCGGAGCAGGTGTTGATAGATCAAGGCCCTGCCTTTGAAGCCAATTTGTTCAAGGAGTTCTGCCATCTGTACGGGTGTAAGAAGATCCGGACTACACCGTACCACTCCCAAACCAATGGGTTATGTGAAAAGATGAATAACATCGTTATTGACCTGTTGAAGACCTTACCGCTAGAAGAAAAAAAACAGTGGCCCGGCAAGCTACCTGACCTGGTAGATTTGTACAACCACATACCTGTGAGTTCCACCAATTGTACTCCAGCATATCTCATGCGAGCAAGACCCGGAAAGTTGCCCATGGACCTGAAGCTTGGTGTAGTAGAACCCGAAGCAGATATGTCCACTGAGGACTGGGACACGACGCGACAGGAACAGTACATGAGAGTACAAGCCTATGTCGAAGACAGTCTGAATAGGGTAAGAGACAAGCAGGAAGCACAGTACAACAAAAGTGCACCAGCAGAACCCTTAGCACCTGGAGAAGTTGTGCTAAAAAGAAAAAGGAGAAACCACAAACTTGATGACCAGTGGGAGAGGGAACCCTACATTGTGTTAAATTCAAGATTTGATAACAAGAAGACCTGTTTAATCACCAAGGACGGAGGAAGAACGACAGCAACGGTATCTAGAGACCATATGAAGTTGTGTCCAGGTCTGCTAAAGTCCCAGGAAGAAGTGCCTCTCATCGTACCGGAGGAGCCTAAAGAAGCAGTGTTACACACTGAATTAGGAGATTTCTCGGCAGATTGGCCTCAGCTAGGTGGAGCAGTAAAACTCAATAAAGTCCGATTAATTGGACAATATCCACACTGGTGAACATCACGAAATAGATCATAAATCATAGGGAAGGGGAAAGAGAGGAAAAGAGTGTGAATAGATATAAAATATAACTTTTAATATTAATTCAATTAAAATACCAATAAATTTATATATATATATATATATGACGCGCCCCCTGGGCCAGTGTTGTTTGGGGGATACCCGGAGCCGGATCAGATGGGGGTTGTAGTCTCCGAGTGGCGGTGACCCGGTCCGTGCCCAGGGAGTCAAACTGAGCGGCGATGTAACAGCGGTAGATGTAGGAAGACTACGCCACCCGTTGAATGCAGCTATGGAGCTGCCGCTGCAGGACAGTCCGCTGAGGCCGGTGGATGGATGGTGCAGCGTAGATGGTATAACCCCCAACGGGAGGGGTATGGCCTCAGGGCAGCAGATGTGGATGATGGGGGTAGCAGGAACCACTCAGAGACGGTGCGGTGTAATTCAGGGTCTTTACTGGTAACAACGATAGACCCTCCCGGAGTACTTGCTAGTGAACGGGGCCTGGTCAGTCCTTGAGCAGATGGGATCTCCCCTGGCCAGGCGGAGTTGTAGGCCTCCCAAACTGATTGTACTCTTCTGGCTACCTTGCTAGAAGCGGATATAAGTAGCCCACGTCCCTGAGTGTACCGTGTGGTGCTCACCCGTATGGCCGGTGACTCGGGGCCTTCTAATGGCTTCCGCTCCACGATGGCGGTGCTGGTCCCACGCGTGTGACCGTGCCTTCGGGTTTCTGGGCCTGAGGACCTGAAATCCCCTGCCGGTCGGCTTCTGCTGCTGGGTAAGAGTTAGTCCCCACAGCCTCGGACGCCGGGTCCGGTAAGAAAGCTTCTCAGTCAGGGCGAGCTCTGCAGCTGCCAGCCCCTGACTCGTAGTAGTATTGCTTCTGCTGTTTCTTGTCTCTACTCTCCTTGACTGCTAACCCTGCTTCAGCCCCGGGTTTATATAGGGGAAGTTCTTCCCCTCCCAAGACTGGGCAGGAGGTGTGGCATGCACAGGATCCCTGACCAAAGGACCTCCCACCTGCTCTCAGACATAACATTACATTACTGTGGAAACCAGACCCCTGGGGTGCCACATTCCCCCCTAGTAAAATTTAGTACTCCGGGACTAAACACATTTTAGAAAAACATAACAAGATATAACAATAACAATACAATAAGAAACACATAAAGGTGGTCACGGCATGTCCGTAACCGGGTGCAGTCTTTGAAGAAAGCAAGGTGTCCATTTCACCAAAACAGGGAGACGTAACCAGGTAGGGGTCTGTCCTACCCCGAGTCCTTAACAGTCTCTAGTCCATCCTGGGTTACGCTCCAACTATGTACAAGGATTCCCGGTAAATCCACCAAGGATTCCTAAAAATAACTGGAAACACAAAATTATACACAAGCAACAATACACAGATAAACATAAATAAAACAATTTATACACTTCAAATTCTCCAGCGTGCGGGTAACTGGCCTCTAGTGGCCCTAGTGGACCTACGGAGCTGACTGTCTGGCCCTGAACTACAGGGTGTAGGAGCTGTCAAGGGTAAACTGGGCAGCTGTCTACCGGCTCTTTGTCTCACTAGGGGTACGGCAGGCTCACTATAAGCAGAGGGTTGATCCTCCTGTTCTGCTTGTGTGGAGTCTTCTGCCTCCTGGACCGGCTGTTCTTCCAGCTCTACCTGTTGCTCCGTAGGTGCTTGGGATGCTGGTTGGAGGAAGGTGAGTACGGGTACCACAACTGCACCATTGACTTGAGTCCAAGACCGAGGGAAGTCCCCGAGCACAGTACTAACCATATCTTCCCTTTCCTCTACGGGTCGATGGTCTTCTTGTTCCTCTTCAGGGTTCCTCAGTTGTTCGGGACACTTCTTCAGGTGGTCCCGGGATACAATGGCTGTGGTTTCCCCTCCGTCTTTACTGATGGTACAAACCTTCGGGTTCTCGTGGCTTGAGGGCAGTACGGTGTACGGGTCCTTCTCCCACTGGTCGTCCAACTTGTGGAGCCGTCTCTTCCTCTTCAAGACCTGCTCTCCGGGTACCAGGGGAACAGCGGGAGCATACTGGTTGTAAGTTTTCTCTTGTCTTTACCTAGCCTGACAGAGACTTCGCTCCACGCTCTCCTGTACTCTCCGGTACTGCTGCTGCCTCTCTGTGTCCCAGTCTGTTTCTGGTGAAGTGTCCTCGGGTGTCAGGACTCCCATTTCCAGGTCAACAGGTAACTTACCAGGTCTTGCCCTCATTAGGTAAGCCGGGGTACAGTTGGTGGAACCTACCGGGATGTGGTTGTATAGGTCCACCAGATCGGGCAACTTCTCAGGCCACAGACTGCGTTCTTCCAGGGGCAACGTTTTTAGAAGATCCATTACCACCTGGTTCATTTTCTCACAAAGTCCATTAGTTTGCGGATGGTAGGGTGTCGTCCTTATCTTCCGGCAGCCATACAGATTGCAGAATTCCTGGAAGACCTCCGCTTCAAAGGCAGGTCCTTGGTCCGTCAGCACTTGGTCCGGGTACCCGTGTGGACGGCAAAAGTGCTGCTGGAAGGCTCTAGCTGCTGTTTGAGCCGTTAAGTCCTTGACGGGGACGACAACCAGAAACCGGGAGTAATGATCCACGATGGTTAACGCGTAGACGTAGCCACTTCTGCTTGGGGTCAGTTTTACATGATCCAAGGCTACCAGTTCCAACGGTTGCCGGGTGACGATGGACTGCAGGGGAGTCTTCTGGCTGGCACGGTCCTTCCTTCTCAGGTTGCACGGGCCACAGTCTCTGCACCACTTCTCGATGGTTCCCCTCATGCCTACCCAGTGGAACCGCTCGCGCAGCAGGAACTCTAGCTTCTTCCACCCGAAGTGTCCAGCTCCGTCGTGGTATGCCTCCATCACCATGGCTGCGTCTCTTCGTGGCACCACTACTTGCCAGAGTAATTCATGCGTCCGGGAGTTAACCATTCTGCGGCACAACTTCCCTTTGTAAAGGAACAGTCGACTCTTCTCTGCCCATAGTTGTTTGGCTTCCTCCGGAGCGTCTGGTTCAAGGCGAGCCTCCGGCCGAGTCAGCATCTCCTTCACCAGTCGGACGGCAGGGTCGCTGTCTTGCGTTTCCGCCCAGTTGTAGTGGGGTAAGGGGTTCAACGTAGCAGCCTGCTTACTCCTTACCCGGTGGGAATACTGGATAGTCCCATGACGGTGGAACGCAGGGAGTTCAACTTCTTCCAGTCCCTCCGGATCTTCTCCTCCGTCCGGCAGGTTGGGCATCCTGGACAGGGCGTCCGCGTTGGTATTGGAGCGTCCTGCCCGGTATTTGATTGTGAACTCGTAGTTGGACAGACGGGCCATCCACCTCTGCTCCAGGGCACCGAGTCTTGCCGTGTCCAGGTGTGTCAATGGGTTGTTATCCGTGTACACGGTGAACCGGGAAGAAGCGAGGTAATGCTTAAAGCGCTCGGTGACTGCCCATACTACGGCCAGGAACTCTAGCTTAAATGAGCTGTAATTCTCGGGGTTCCTTTCGGTGGGTCGCAGTTTTCGGCTGGCGTAGGCGATTACTCGTTCCTTCCCCTGCTGGATCTGGGACAGTACGGCTCCTAGCCCGATGTTACTGGCGTCGGTGTAGCGGATAAAGGGCTGGCTATAATCCGGGTACGCCAGGATTTCGTCCCCCGTGAGGGCCATCTTCAGCTGGCGGAAGGACTCTTCTTCCAGCTCCTCCCATTTGAAGGGCGGCTTCTGGTTCTTGGCCTTCCGGGACTGGCCTATCAGGAGGTCCTGCATAGGTGCTGCCTTTTTGGTGAAACCGGGAATAAACCTTCGGTAGTAGCCTACCAACCCGAGGAACTGCCGCACTTCTTTTACGTTGGAGGGGCTTGGCCATTCCTTAATTGCGGTGATCTTATCAGGGTCGGGAGCCACTCCGTCAGCGCTCACCACGTGTCCCAGGTACGGCACCTTTGGTTTCAGGAGGTGACACTTGGAGGGTTTCACCTTTAGGCCGTAACTTGCCAGAGCTTCGAACACTTCCGCCAGGTGTTTCAGGTGGTCCTCATACGTCTTGGAATATACGATGACATCGTCCAGGTACAACAGGACCGTCTCGAAGTTTCTGTGGCCCAGACAACACTCCATTAGTCGTTGGAAGGTTCCCGGTGCGTTGCAGAGTCCGAACGGCATGCAGGTGAACTCGCTAAGTCCCATCGGGGTGGTGAATGCGGTCTTCTCCCAGTCCGCCTCTGCTACAGGAACCTGCCAGTACCCGCTAGTGAGATCCAAGGTAGAGAAGAAGTTAGCAGATCTTAAAGCAGCCAATGACTCCTCTATCCTTGGTAAGGGGTACGCATCCTTGTGTGTGATACGATTGATTTTCCGGTAATCTACACACATCCTCATGGTGTTGTCTTTCTTTCGGACTAAGACTAGTGGAGCTGCCCAGGGGCTACAGCTATCCCTGATCACCCCAGCCTCCTTCATGTCTCTAAGCATCCCCTTAGCGTGTTGGTAGTGGGCAGGGGGTACGGGTCGATACCTCTCTTTTATAGGAGGATGGTCTCCCGTGGGGATGTGGTGTTCTACCCCCTTGACTCGCCCGAAGTCTAACGGGTGTTTACTGAACACTCTCTCGTACTCCTGAACCACCCGATAGACTCCTTGTTTCTGGTGTGCGGGAGTGGAGTCAGTACCCAGATGTAGTTGCTGACACCAGTCCTCCATGTTTTTCTTAGAGCCGTTACCTTCCTCCGGGTGAGATGGAGGCAAGGGTTCCACAGATTGTATAGAATTTTGGTTAATGGTATATAATTTGGCTAGCGTGGCATACCGGGGCAGGTACACTTCCCTCTCCCCGATATTTATTATGCGAACGGGCACCCTCCCATGGCGTACATCAACCACCCCCCGTGCTGTCAAAATGGTGGGCCTACTGTCCGAGTAAACTGGTTCTACCATTGCCTGGTAATCTCTACCTCTCAGACCAATAGCTGCCCGGCACCAAATCATCATTTCACTTTTTGGGGGCATGGCAATAGGAAAAGGGTCACACATTCTTACGCTACCAATCTCACCGCCGGAGAGTTCCACCTGTTGCCGTCGCATCAGTGCCCGGATCTGTTTCTGGAGCACCCGCTGCTCGCCGGAGCTGGCATTCTTGGCAACCTGCTGTAAAAGGAAAATCACCTCTGCAAGACAATTTTCAATTACATTAGTTCCTAGAGTTATTTTTGGGTGACTCTCATGTTTGTCAATATCTACAATGATCAGTCCCTGTGCTGCCAGTTCGACTCTACCGATTTTGATGGTCACCTCTTTAAATCCGATCTGTGGCACGGGCTGGCCATTGCTGGCGATGATACTCAAGTCGTCGTCAGGGTAGCGGGTAATATCCGAGTCATTCCAGTACTGCTTAAAGAGCACGTACGGGATGGTGGTGACCTGTGACCCGGTGTCCAGTAGGGCACTCATGGGAATGCCATCCAGTACCACAGGCAATACTGGACGTCCTCCCACATATCTGTCGCGCCAGTTCGATGGGCCTGGTGATCTTTTTCCTGGGGGTTGGCCCTCTACCCCAGGTTGTACCCGTTTAAAGAACAGTACCTTGCCATATGTCCCGGTTGATTGCAGCGGCGGCAGATGGGTCGTCCGTCCTCGCTGTATCGGTCACTGGGTCTTCCTCTGGCCGGTAGGGTCCTCCTTGGTCGACGCCACGGGATGTCCTCCGGTCCGGATGCCAGCTGGATCTTCCCTGGGGTGGAAGCCTGTAAAGACTGCACAGTTCCGGTTAGCGCAGCAACGCTCTTAGCTAGCTCTTGGACCTGATGGTGTAGGTCTGGAGCCGGGTCATTGTCCAAAGCCTGCGCATCAGCTCCCACAGGCCCTGCCGACAAGGGCGCCGCCTCCTGGTCGTAAGTGATAGCAGGGCGCTTGTGGGTCACAACGCCACCCGGTGCCGGTTCTCGGAGCACCCGGATGGCTCTGTCCTTGAACTGTGCAAAGCCCAGATGGGGATCCTGTAAGGCCATTGCCCGCAACTGGGTTCGGTGGGTATTACAATACAGTCCCTCTATAAACTGTTCGGTCAACAGCCTGTCCTCGTTTCCCACTCCATCAGGGTCGGTCTGCTTAATGGCCCTCAGGGCCTCTTGTAGGTTTAGTGCATAGTCCCTTATACTCTCATGCGCTCGCTGCTTGCACCCGTAGAATCTAAGCTTAATCTCGGCTGAGGTGCGGGTATCAAAGGTGTCCTTCAGCCGGGTTAGTATCCCTGCGACAGTCTTCCTCCCAGGTGGCCAGGATTTTACTTCCCTTTTGGCTGCCCCGGTTAGTTGGGCCACCAGGATGCTCACTTTTTGCTCTTCTGTGAGGGGGTACACCTGGAAGAGGCTATCCAGCTTTTCTCTAAAGTCATGCAGGGTATGTGACTCCCCTGAGTACTGGGGTAGCCAAGCTGCTCCCGGGATATAGGGCATGGTGAAGGGCATAACTGCAGCAGCGGTAGCGCTGGCGGGGGTTGAGGCAGTGAAGCTCTCCTCCGTATCCGACATCTTCCTCCCCCCTAGTGGACCGTGGCCTACCTTGCGATGATCCTCTTCCGTAGGCCGCGGCTCCGCAGTGGATCGTCAGGGTTGAGGACCTTCCGTCGCGCTCCTGTGACGTCGGCGTCTGCTGGGCTCCTTCCAGGACCTTACGCAACGTCCGGACGTGAGGCGGGGCTTCAGTTCTCGTGCGCTTTCGGAGTCCACGCCCCTCTTCTTCCCGCGCGGCGTCCTCAAGATGGCGTCCAATGGCGGGAAAACTCCACGGATGGCGGGAAGAAGGCAGAAGATGGCGCCGGATGGCGGGAAACTTCACCGATGGCGAGAAGAAGGCTGAAGATGGCGCCGGATGGCGGGAATCTTCACCACAGGTAAGTTTGAAAAGTCTCTTTTTCAGGCACGCAGTACCCGGTGGTTGCGGGCACGAAATCCTGCCGACTACGCCAAAGTTGACGCGCCCCCTGGGCCAGTGTTGTTTGGGGGATACCCGGAGCCGGATCAGATGGGGGTTGTAGTCTCCGAGTGGCGGTGACCCGGTCCGTGCCCAGGGAGTCAAACTGAGCGGCGATGTAACAGCGGTAGATGTAGGAAGACTACGCCACCCGTTGAATGCAGCTATGGAGCTGCCGCTGCAGGACAGTCCGCTGAGGCCGGTGGATGGATGGTGCAGCGTAGATGGTATAACCCCCAACGGGAGGGGTATGGCCTCAGGGCAGCAGATGTGGATGATGGGGGTAGCAGGAACCACTCAGAGACGGTGCGGTGTAATTCAGGGTCTTTACTGGTAACAACGATAGACCCTCCCGGAGTACTTGCTAGTGAACGGGGCCTGGTCAGTCCTTGAGCAGATGGGATCTCCCCTGGCCAGGCGGAGTTGTAGGCCTCCCAAACTGATTGTACTCTTCTGGCTACCTTGCTAGAAGCGGATATAAGTAGCCCACGTCCCTGAGTGTACCGTGTGGTGCTCACCCGTATGGCCGGTGACTCGGGGCCTTCTAATGGCTTCCGCTCCACGATGGCGGTGCTGGTCCCACGCGTGTGACCGTGCCTTCGGGTTTCTGGGCCTGAGGACCTGAAATCCCCTGCCGGTCGGCTTCTGCTGCTGGGTAAGAGTTAGTCCCCACAGCCTCGGACGCCGGGTCCGGTAAGAAAGCTTCTCAGTCAGGGCGAGCTCTGCAGCTGCCAGCCCCTGACTCGTAGTAGTATTGCTTCTGCTGTTTCTTGTCTCTACTCTCCTTGACTGCTAACCCTGCTTCAGCCCCGGGTTTATATAGGGGAAGTTCTTCCCCTCCCAAGACTGGGCAGGAGGTGTGGCATGCACAGGATCCCTGACCAAAGGACCTCCCACCTGCTCTCAGACATAACATTACATTACTGTGGAAACCAGACCCCTGGGGTGCCATATATATATATATATATATATATATATATAATCAAATTCTTACATACATCCAATTGGATGTATATAGGGTCGATATAAAATTGTAAGCTCAGACCCTGTAAGTCCTGGATTATGTATCACAGCCAATAAATTTATGTAAATCCACCACCAATGTCCCTCAAAATTAGAGGTGGGGAATTGTATTATATTGTCCCTATTAGATGTGTGTTTCCCTAATATCTCCAGATAGGTCACTATGGAGAATAGTTGTGGGTCACCGCTATATTCTGATTGAGATGGATATAAATAAATGTGCGGTATGGAAACTGTGGATGGCCATTAAATGTGACAGCTGTAGCTGTAATAAGAATATCTACTGTCACATGTTAATAAGGGTCACTGTTATATTACAAGTGACCCCACAAATGAATAAAGCGGGATCCCCGCAAAAATCAACCCAAAAGATTTTGACAATTTGGGTAGATGAGGATATATTGTCCCAGTAAATAACGGTGTGCAGCACCCTTGTTCTCAACCCCCGCAGCGGTGTGAGGAGCGGGCAGAGATCTGTCAAGGCAGCTATGTACAAAGCTGCACTATCGCTCCTCAACCTCTGCAACGGTGTAAGGAGCGAGCAGTAATCTATCAACAGCAGCTATGATCGAAGCTGCACTCTCGCCCCTGACACCGGCAAGCAGTCTCGCACGCTGACCGCGTACAATTGGCATGCACGCGGTCAATGTAATCATCTATCTCGAATAAGACGCTATGCCATATAACCAGACGGGGGCATGGTGAGTGGGTAGGGAAGGGGCATAAGAATTAAGGCTGGCATGCCAATACACAGGACATAGACATCCCTGACGCGCGTTTCGCCGGGGGTACCGGCTTTTTCTAAGGGCGGGATCGGCCGCCTTCTCAAATTATTTATACATCCTGCCATGACTGACAGATATTGCAGCCAATTAAATCAAAGATACGGATTTGCTAAAGCCAGTTAATACAAGGTGCAACAAACATAATTGTAATCCAAATAAATATTTCATTATAAATTCTAAGCATAAAAGCCCTAGAGAAGTTTTAAATCAATTAGTAGATATATAAAATAGTCCATTAGAATGTTTATATAGGGAAAGATTATATAGTCTCAGGATAAACTATTTAAATATGAGGAAGAGATATAAAGGGGGTATGTAATAGCTGTTAAATATATTATCAATATGAAAGGGAAAGACAAATTATAGCAAGATCTTAGACTCGGCTATGAGTTCTGCAAGAATCAGTTAGAGTTATCAGCAAATGGATTCCTAATTCAAGGAGGATATTCTCCAAAGGACATGCACTATGTATTGTACATATATTGTTTAATTACACTCTTAATATAAGACTGCCAGAATAATCACATATCAAAGAGATTGTAGATAGTCTAAGAGTATGTCATAAAAGGGTATATGGTATATATTAATATGTATGTTTTTATCTTGGACAGATGACATCAAATCCAATCATATCCACAAAATGCACTGATCCCATGAACGAGATCAGAGAAAGCAACCAAAATTAAAATTCTCATTAAGTCCATGAGGTCGGACCGTATTCAATCTGAATATCCATTCTCTTTCCTTCTTTAGAAGGATTGAATCCAAGTTGCCTCCTCTGAAATCCATTTTCTGCTGAAAAATAGCCCACCCTTTCAGTTCTTTCCACCTTAGGGCATGTACATCCTTGAAATGTCTAGCAATAGGGGTGGGTGCAAAAACTTTCCGTTGTTCTTGATTTGCGTGTTCATCCTTATCATAATTGACGATGCTTCTAATATGTTCCCTCACCCGGGTTTTCAAATCTCTGGTGGTTTTCCCCACATATTGTAGTCCACATGTACATTCCAAACAGTAAATCACTCCAGCAGAAGAACAGTTAAGATGTTGACGCAAGGTAAAGGTTTTTCCAAAAGCATCTCTAAACGACCTCTTGGGAACTAGAATTTGGCAAGCCTTGCACGTCTGACAAGGAAAGAAGCCCGGATCTCGAACTGTCAGGGGTTTGTTATTCCGTTTGAAATGACTGCTCACCAACAGACTCGAGATAGAAGTGGTTTTGCGATAACCTGCAGATGCCTGTGGTGTGAGACAACAATTGAGATCTCAATCCGATTTCAAGATACCTCAATGTTTATTGAGGATATTCATCATCACGGACCAATCCTCGTGATATTCAGTAATGAATCTCACATTGTCATTTCCCAGTTGTTTCCGTTTCCTCGGGGTCAAAAGATCTTTCCTTTCGGTTCTCAAGGCAATATTGTACACTTTTTTAATATTGCTCCTAGAATAATTTCTTTCCAACAATCTTTCTTTAAGGTCATCAGCTCTTACTTTAAATCCCTCAAATGTGGAACAGTTGCGGCGTAACCGCAAAAATTCCCCCTTGGGAATGGCTCTAATGGTTGCTGTGGAATGGGCACTTCTGGCGTCCAAAATGCTATTAGTAGCAGTCTCTTTCCTGTAGAGATCAGTTTGAATCATGTTATCTACATCTCTCTTGATCATAATATCCAAGAAAGGGATATTATCTTGATGATATGAAAGTGTAAGCTTCAAATTGTATTGATTATCATTAAGGACGTCAATAAAATTTTTTAAAGTGTCTCCTGTGCCTTTCCAGATGATCAGGACATCATCTATATAGCGTTTCCATGTTACGATCTGATCCACATGGATAGACATGTCCTCCGCAAACACAACTTCCTCTTCCCACCATCCCAGGTAGAGGTTGGCGAATGTCGGTGCCACTGCCGCCCCCATCGTGGCGCCCCACGTTTGTAGGTAAAATCGACCATCGAACACAAAATAATTCCTCTTCAAAATGAACCTAAGAAGGCCAAGAAGGAATTCTTTCCTAGTTGGATTATAGTTTTGGTCCTTAGAGAGGAAAAAATGTACCGCCTTACAGCCCATGTCTTGGTCTATACTGGTATATAGACTTTCGACATCACATGTCGCTAAAGGTTCGTGCTCATCCAGTCTGCTACCTTGTAATTCTTGAAGAACCTGCATAGTGTCCCTGGTATAGGAGGGAAGATCATATACATATCCTCTTAATTCCTGGTCAATCCACTGGTTGGCCCTTTCAGTTAGATTTCCTATACCAGAGACAATGGGTCTCCCTGGTGGATTATTAATGTCTTTATGGACTTTAGGTAGCATATAAAATGTGGCTATCTTGGGATTCTTGACCTCAAGAAAGTCTCTCTCATTTTTAGTGATTACCCCACTTTCCCAACCCTGGAGTATGATATCTTTATACTCATTCAGGAATTGGTCCGTGGGGTCACTCCAAAGGGACTTGTAACAGTCCTTGTTGTTGAGTTGCCTCTTAGCTTCCTGAATAAATTTATCTTGTGGCCAAACGACGATATTACCACCTTTGTCACTGGGCTTGAAAACGACATTGTCCAGTCGTTTCAGTTCATTTATTGCCTGTCTATCCTTAAAATCCAAATGTGGTCCTGAGGTTTTGTCAGGTAAAGCTAATATATCCCTTGTAACCATATCTATAAAGACTTTCACAGCTGGACAGATTTGTAATGACGGCATGTTAGTGGACTTAGGCTTCAAAATTTTTTTATGCCAAGTTGACCCTGTCCCTTCCTCAAATTCTATCTTCTCCATTCCATTATCAGTGTCAAGTTCCTCAAGTATTTTCAAAATCTGCAGATCTTGGCTAGAAAAATTAGGAATTGTGTCCATTCCTGAAGATAAAATTTCATTTGTAGACTCCTTTGAAAACATCTTTTTGAATATCAATTTTCTCCCAAAAAGATGCAAATCTTTGACAATATTGAATTTGTTAAGATGGGTTGGGAGACAAAAATTCAAACCCTTCTTTAAAACATTTGCTTGAGACCCGGTAATAGTATGTCTAGATAAGTTAATGATTCTGAAAGAGTTAGATTTAACACCAATTGACTCCGTCATTTTCTTTTGTTCCTGCTCTTGATAGAGCCCCTGAACCCCCATCTGTTAGAACTCTCCTGTTAGTTTTTTTTTAGTTTGCTGGTCACATGACCATTTTTGCCTATTTAATCCGGCTCCGCCCTCCTGGTCTTGCTGGACTTCATTGTATTTACTACTCTTGAGCTAGCTTGGTGCTCTGTTGCCGTTCTCTGTTAGTTTTGCTAGGTCTTCTGACCTCTATGCTTTTTGTTGTGTGTTTGTCTTTGACTGCTACTATTTCTGCTAGGAGGTGTCCAACTTTCCCAGTCCCTAGTTCTTGTAGGGATCCCTCCCTCACATCTATAGGTCTTCGTACAGACTAGCCGAGGACTTTAGCGGGTCTGATCGCAGGATCAGGTTCCCCGTTACATCGTAGGGATCTAGTTTAGTTCTATTGTAGGGACAGATCTCCTGTCTTTCCTTAGTCCCTGTAGCAGATCATAACAGTAAGTCCAGCCTAAAAGAAAAAAACAATTTTCTCTAAGGAAAGACCTCCAGTTTTCCATCATGGTCTCGGTTCAAGATTTGGCTCAACGCTTGCAGGGACTCTCTCTGGAGGTGGCCGAGCTCCAACAACACGTGAGTAGCTGTTCTGGAGCGCATTTTGTGGAACCAAAGGTACGTCTGCCTGATCTATTTTTTGGCGAACAACAAGATTTTTTTTCTTTTAAAAATGCTTGTTTATTGTATTTTCGTTTGAGACCCGGATCCTCTGGTGATGAATCACAGCGCATAGGGTTCATAATGTCACTTTTGCGCAAAGATCCTCAGGGATGGGCCTTCTCTCTCCAACCTAGTGATCCGTGCTTTAGATCAGTGGATAGTTTTTTCTCTGCTTTGGGTTTGTTGTATGATGATCCTGATCGTGTCTCATCTGCTGAGTCTGAATTGAGACGTTTGAGGCAGGGATCAGGTAATGTGGAAAAATATTGTTCTCACTTCCGTCGGTGGTCTGCCCAGGTGGGGTGGAACGATTCAGCTTTGAAAAGCTTGTTTCTTGCAGGGCTAGGTGAAAGGGTTAAGGATTTACTGATTGCTTATCCCACACCTGGAAACTTGCAGGAGGCAATGCAATTAGCTATACGGGTGGACAGGAGACTGCGTGCAAGGGTTAATGAGAGCAAATCCTCTGCTATGTCAGCTCCGAGTCCTGAGAGGGTCTGTGCTGACAATGGAGAGCCGATGGAGATTGGGGCGATGACACCCCGCTCTCAGGAAAAAGACCGCAGGCTTTGTGAAGGCTTGTGCTTCTATTGCGGAAATTCTGGTCATTTTATTAAGAACTGTGTGCTTCGTATGAAGAAAGAAAAAAAAATGGTCAGTTATGCCCGTATTGCCTGTTTAAATTCTAAGGGAGTATTCCTATCTGCCACTACTGCTGCTCAGGATGAATTAATTGAATTTCGGGTATTTGTGGATTGTGGTTCTACTCTGAATGTGATTGATGGGGGATTCTTGGAAAAACTTAGATTAGAACCTAAAACTTTGTCATCCCCTATTGCTGTGGTTTCTGTTGATGGCTCTCCCTTGAAGAGTGTTACTCATAAGGTCTGTGAATTTCCCCTCACTATTAATGGTATTCACCAAGAAAATTTGGATTTGGTGGTATTGGATAATTTGCCTTCTCCAGTAATATTGGGGTTACCCTGGTTAAAATTGCACAATCCTGTACTGGATTGGTCTACCAATGAAATTAAGTCCTGGAGCCCTAAGTGTTATGACAAGTGTTGTAACGGACGTATTGCTGCTGTGGATAAAGGGGAATTGCCTGTACCTATTCAGGATTTTTGGAGAGTTTTTTCTGAGGAGGAGTCACAAATTTTGCCTCCCCATAGAGACTATGATTGTACCATTGAATTTGTCCCTGGAGCGACTCTTCCTAAAAGTCGTTTATTTAATCTTACTATTCCTGAGAGAAAGGCTTTGGAGGAATACATACAGACAAGCTTGGCCGCCGGTCACATTAGGCCTTCCAAGTCTCCTGTGGCTGTTGGATTTTTTTTGTAAAAAAAAAAGATGGCGGTTTACGTCCTTGTCTGGACTTTCGTGAGATTAATAAAATTACTGTACGCAATCCTTACCCACTGCCATTGATTCCTGATTTATTTAACCAGTTAGTGGGGGCCAAGTGGTTCTCTAAAATTGATCTCCGGGGGGCATACAATTTGTTGCGCATGAAGGAGGGTGATGAATGTAAGACTGCTTTTAACACTCCTGTGGGTCATTTTGAGAATCTGGTTATGCCTTTTGGTCTTACCAATGCTCCAGCATTTTTTCAGAATCTTTTTAATGACATCCTTAGACCTTTAATCGGCAAAAATGTGGTTGTGTATTTGGATGACATTTTGATTTATTCGCCTGATCTGGAGTCTCATTGGCGGAGCGTACATGAGGTATTACAGTTATTAATGGACAATTCGCTTTTTGCTAAGCTGGAGAAATGTGAGTTCGCTGTACAGAGAATTAGTTTTTTGGGCTACATTATCTCCAGTGAAGGTTTTGAGATGGACCCGGTTAAAGTTCAAGCTGTGCAGGAATGGCCTAGGCCTATTGGTTTGAAATCGATACAGAGGTTTTTGGGTTTCGCCAATTATTACAGAAAATTCATAAAAAGTTTTTCTATTATTGTCAAACCGCTGACCGATCTCACCAGGAAAGGTGCTAATGCGGTTCAGTGGACTTCTGAGGCCATTAAAGCTTTTGTGTTTCTAAAGGAGAGGTTCACCTCTGCTCCCATCCTTATGCAGCCTGATGTGACTAAGCCGTTTTTGGTTGAGGTTGATGCTTCTTCGGTGGGGGTCGGTGCGGTGTTGTCTCAGGAAAACAAGGATGGAGTACATCCCTGTGCCTTTTTTTCAAAAAAATTTTCTGAGACTGAACTTAATTACGATATTGGTAATCGGGAATTTCTGGCGATTAAACTCGCATTTGAACACTGGCGTCACCTCTTGGAAGGTGCTGAATTTCCCATTCAGGTTTTCACTGATCATAAAAATCTGATCTATCTTGATGCTGCCAAGCGCTTGAATGCCCGTCAGGCTAGGTGGGCACTTTTTTTCTCGCGGTTTAATTTTTCCGTTACTTACATCCCGGGTACCAAGAATGTTAAAGCGGATGCTTTGTCTCGCAGCTTTTCTCCCATGGTCGGTGTTGAGGAGGAAGAGGAGAGCATTTTACAAGAAGGTGTTGTGATTGCTGCTTTGGACTCCGTTTTGGAGGATGAGATTCTTAAAGCTCAGGAGAATGCCCCATCTAACACTCCCCATGGGAGGTTGCTTGTGCCTAGGACCTTTAGGAGAGATTTGTTTGTTGAGTGTCATGAGTCTCGGTTGGCAGGTCATCCAGGAATTTCTGAGACCAAGAGACTTGTGGGTCGCAGTTTTTGGTGGCCTGGATGGCAGAAGGAAGTCATTAAGTGGGTGCGCCAATGTACTGTGTGTGCTAGATCCAAGTCTTCGCATGCTCCTGCTGCGGGGTTGCTTTGCCCTCTGGAGGTTCCTAGTGCACCTTGGACACATCTGGCTATGGACTTTATTACTGACCTTCCCCCCTCTGAAGGTTTCACGGTCATCTGGGTGGTCGTGGACCGTTTTAGCAAGATGTGTCACTTGGTTCCTTTCATCAAACTGCCTTGCGCTAAGACACTCGCTAAGGCCTTTGTCAAGGAAATTGTCAGACTACATGGTGTTCCTACTGACATTGTTTCTGATAGGGGACCTCAGTTTGTGGCTCGTTTTTGGCGTGCCTTTTGTGACAGGTTGGGAGTTCATTTGTCGTTTTCATCTGGATATCATCCTGAATCTAATGGCCAGACAGAAAGGAAGAACCAGGATGTTGAGCAGTTCTTGCGTTGTTTTGTGGCAGACAATCAAGAGGGGTGGTCTGAGTTTCTGCCACTTGCTGAATTTGCTCTTAACAACCATACATCCTCTTCTGCTGGGTGTTCGCCTTTTTTTTGTTGTTCTGGGAGACATCCGTCTTTTGGGTCATTCTCCAAATTGGTTTCGGCTGTGCCTGAGGAGGAGAGTTTTTCCGGTGATTTGGAGAGAGTTTGGACGGATGTGCATGGTAATCTTCAGGAGGCTAACAAAAAATCTAAGAGGTACTTTGATAGGAAATGGCAAGAGGTTTTGTTTGCTGTTGGTGACATGGTTTGGTTGTCCTCTAAGAATCTGCGATTGAGGATTCCTTCTAAAAAATTGGGTCCCAAGTTCGTAGGGCCCTTTAAGGTGCTTCAGATAGTTAACCAATCTGCTGTTAGGTTGGAGGTTCCTACGTCCTGGAAGATTAACCCGGTGTTTCATGTTTCTCTGTTGAAAAAAGCTGATGTGTCGGATGGTGACGCCTCTGCCACTGTTCCTCCGGTGGTGGAGGACGGGGAATATGAAATTTCCTGCATCCTAAATTCTAGACGGTATAGAGGGAGTTTGCAGTATCTCGTCGCTTGGAAGGGTTTCGGACCTGAAGATAACTCATGGGTGAGGGCGGATGATGTTTCTGCTTCCAGACTTGTCAGAGCGTTTCACAGGAGGTTTCCTGGTAAGCCTGGGCCTAGGGGATCCGGAGGATCCTCTTAGAAGAGGGGGTACTGTTAGAACTCTCCTGTTAGGTTTTTTTTAGTTTGCTGGTCACATGACCATTTTTCCCTATTTAATCCGGCTCCGCCCTCCTGGTCTTGCTGGACTTCATTGTATTTACTACTCTTGAGCTAGCTTGGTGCTCTGTTGCCGTTCTCTGTTAGTTTTGCTAGGTCTTCTGACCTCTATGCTTTTTGTTGTGTGTTTGTCTTTGACTGCTACTATTTCTGCTAGGAGGTGTCCAACTTTCCCAGTCCCTAGTTCTTGTAGGGATCCCTACCTCACATCTATAGGTCTTCGTACAGACTAGCCGAGGACTTTAGCGGGTCTGATCGCAGGATCAGGTTCCCCGTTACATAGAAGGGATCTAGTTTAGTTCTATTGTAGGGACAGATCTCCTGTCTTTCCTTAGTCCCTGTAGTAGATCATAACAGTAAGTCCGGCCTAAAAGAAAAAAACAATTTTCTCTAAGGAAAGACCTCCAGTTTTCCATCATGGTCTCGGTTCAAGATTTGGCTCAACGCTTGCAGGGACTCTCTCTGGAGGTGGCCGAGCTCCAACAACACGTGAGTAGCTGTTCTGGAGCGCATTTTGTGGAACCAAAGGTACGTCTGCCTGATCTATTTTTTGGCGAACAACAAGATTTTTTTTCTTTTAAAAATGCTTGTTTATTGTATTTTCGTTTGAGACCCGGATCCTCTGGTGATGAATCACAGCGCATAGGGTTCATAATGTCACTTTTGCGCAAAGATCCTCAGGGATGGGCCTTCTCTCTCCAACCTAGTGATCCGTGCTTTAGATCAGTGGATAGTTTTTTCTCTGCTTTGGGTTTGTTGTATGATGATCCTGATCGTGTCTCATCTGCTGAGTCTGAATTGAGACGTTTGAGGCAGGGATCAGGTAATGTGGAAAAATATTGTTCTCACTTCCGTCGGTGGTCTGCCCAGGTGGGGTGGAACGATTCAGCTTTGAAAAGCTTGTTTCTTGCAGGGCTAGGTGAAAGGGTTAAGGATTTACTGATTGCTTATCCCACACCTGGAAACTTGCAGGAGGCAATGCAATTAGCTATACGGGTGGACAGGAGACTGCGTGCAAGGGTTAATGAGAGCAAATCCTCTGCTATGTCAGCTCCGAGTCCTGAGAGGGTCTGTGCTGACAATGGAGAGCCGATGGAGATTGGGGCGATGACACCCCGCTCTCAGGAAAAAGACCGCAGGCTTTGTGAAGGCTTGTGCTTCTATTGCGGAAATTCTGGTCATTTTATTAAGAACTGTGTGCTTCGTATGAAGAAAGAAAAAAAAATGGTCAGTTATGCCCGTATTGCCTGTTTAAATTCTAAGGGAGTATTCCTATCTGCCACTACTGCTGCTCAGGATGAATTAATTGAATTTCAGGTATTTGTGGATTGTGGTTCTACTCTGAATGTGATTGATGGGGGATTGTTGGAAAAACTTAGATTAGAACCTAAAACTTTGTCATCCCCTATTGCTGTGGTTTCTGTTGATGGCTCTCCCTTGAAGAGTGTTACTCATAAGGTCTGTGAATTTCCCCTCACTATTAATGGTATTCACCAAGAAAATTTGGATTTGGTGGTATTGGATAATTTGCCTTCTCCAGTAATATTGGGGTTACCCTGGTTAAAATTGCACAATCCTGTACTGGATTGGTCTACCAATGAAATTAAGTCCTGGAGCCCTAAGTGTTATGACAAGTGTTGTAACGGACGTATTGCTGCTGTGGATAAAGGGGAATTGCCTGTACCTATTCAGGATTTTTGGAGAGTTTTTTCTGAGGAGGAGTCACAAATTTTGCCTCCCCATAGAGACTATGATTGTACCATTGAATTTGTCCCTGGAGCGACTCTTCCTAAAAGTCGTTTATTTAATCTTACTATTCCTGAGAGAAAGGCTTTGGAGGAATACATACAGACAAGCTTGGCCGCCGGTCACATTAGGCCTTCCAAGTCTCCTGTGGCTGTTGGATTTTTTTTGTAAAAAAAAAAGATGGCGGTTTACGTCCTTGTCTGGACTTTCGTGAGATTATTAAAATTACTGTACGCAATCCTTACCCACTGCCATTGATTCCTGATTTATTTAACCAGTTAGTGGGGGCCAAGTGGTTCTCTAAAATTGATCTCCGGGGGGCATACAATTTGTTGCGCATGAAGGAGGGTGATGAATGGAAGACTGCTTTTAACACTCCTGTGGGTCATTTTGAGAATCTGGTTATGCCTTTTGGTCTTACCAATGCTCCAGCATTTTTTCAGAATCTTTTTAATGACATCCTTAGACCTTTAATCGGCAAAAATGTGGTTGTGTATTTGGATGACATTCTGATTTATTCGCCTGATCTGGAGTCTCATTGGCGGAGCGTACATGAGGTATTACAGTTATTAATGGACAATTCGCTTTTTGCTAAGCTGGAGAAATGTGAGTTCGCTGTACAGAGAATTAGTTTTTTGGGCTACATTATCTCCAGTGAAGGTTTTGAGATGGACCCGGTTAAAGTTCAAGCTGTGCAGGAATGGCCTAGGCCTATTGGTTTGAAATCGATACAGAGGTTTTTGGGTTTCGCCAATTATTACAGAAAATTCATAAAAAGTTTTTCTATTATTGTCAAACCGCTGACCGATCTCACCAGGAAAGGTGCTAATGCGGTTCAGTGGACTTCTGAGGCCATTGAAGCTTTTGTGTTTCTAAAGGAGAGGTTCACCTCTGCTCCCATCCTTATGCAGCCTGATGTGACTAAGCCGTTTTTGGTTGAGGTTGATGCTTCTTCGGTGGGGGTCGGTGCGGTGTTGTCTCAGGAAAACAAGGATGGAGTACATCCCTGTGCCTTTTTTTCAAAAAAATTTTCTGAGACTGAACTTAATTACGATATTGGTAATCGGGAATTTCTGGCGATTAAACTCGCATTTGAACACTGGCGTCACCTCTTGGAAGGTGCTGAATTTCCCATTCAGGTTTTCACTGATCATAAAAATCTGATCTAACTTGATGCTGCCAAGCGCTTGAATGCCCGTCAGGCTAGGTGGGCACTTTTTTTCTCGCGGTTTAATTTTTCCGTTACTTACATCCCGGGTACCAAGAATGTTAAAGCGGATGCTTTGTCTCGCAGCTTTTCTCCCATGGTCGGTGTTGAGGAGGAAGAGGAGAGCATTTTACAAGAAGGTGTTGTGATTGCTGCTTTGGACTCCGTTTTGGAGGATGAGATTCTTAAAGCTCAGGAGAATGCCCCATCTAACACTCCCCATGGGAGGTTGCTTGTGCCTAGGACCTTTAGGAGAGATTTGTTTGTTGAGTGTCATGAGTCTCGGTTGGCAGGTCATCCAGGAATTTCTGAGACCAAGAGACTTGTGGGTCGCAGTTTTTGGTGGCCTGGATGGCAGAAGGAAGTCATTAAGTGGGTGCGCCAATGTACTGTGTGTGCTAGATCCAAGTCTTCGCATGCTCCTGCTGCGGGGTTGCTTTGCCCTCTGGAGGTTCCTAGTGCACCTTGGACACATCTGGCTATGGACTTTATTACTGACCTTCCCCCCTCTGAAGGTTTCACGGTCATCTGGGTGGTCGTGGACCGTTTTAGCAAGATGTGTCACTTGGTTCCCTTCATCAAACTGCCTTGCGCTAAGACACTCACTAAGGCCTTTGTCAAGGAAATTGTCAGACTACATGGTGTTCTACTGACATTGTTTCTGATAGGGGACCTCAGTTTGTGGCTCGTTTTTGGCGTGCCTTTTGTGACAGGTTGGGAGTTCATTTGTCGTTTTCATCTGGATATCATCCTGAATCTAATGGCCAGACAGAAAGGAAGAACCAGGATGTTGAGCAGTTCTTGCGTTGTTTTGTGGCAGACAATCAAGAGGGGTGGTCTGAGTTTCTGCCACTTGCTGAATTTGCTCTTAACAACCATACATCCTCTTCTGCTGGGTGTTCGCCTTTTTTTTGTTGTTCTGGGAGACATCCGTCTTTTGGGTCATTCTCCAAATTGGTTTTGGCTGTGCCTGAGGAGGAGAGTTTTTCCGGTGATTTGGAGAGAGTTTGGACGGATGTGCATGGTAATCTTCAGGAGGCTAACAAAAAATCTAAGAGGTACTTTGATAGGAAACGGCAAGAGGTTTTGTTTGCTGTTGGTGACATGGTTTCGTTGTTGTAGCGCTGGCGTCCCTGCCCTCTGCTAGGCAGGGACGCTGTTCCCCTCACCGCTCTGCTCCGTGCCCGGCGTCCTCTCCCCGCTCTGCTGTCAGCGCGCGCTCCGTCCCGGCGTCCTCCTCCTGCTCTGCTCTCGGCGCGCGCTCCTTCCCGGCCCCTGTGCTTAGGGCGCGCGCGCGCGCGCTCCCCTCCTCTTAAAGGGGCCGCGCGCGCCGCCCTAAAGAGTCCCCGGCCAATGGCCGGAGGACTTCATCATATAAAAGGCACCTCCTCCAAAATGGAGGTGCCCGAGCAATGTTGTTTGCACCTGTGTCTCACCTGTGCTTCAGCCCTCAGGTCCCGTTGCCAGTTACCTGCCAGTTACCTGCCAGTTACCTGCCTGATTCCTGCCAGTTACCTGCCTGATTCCTGCCTGAATACTTGTTACCTGTCTGCCAGTCTGAGGTCCGACGGTCTGCCTTACTACTCCTGTCAGTCTGTCTAAGGACCAGCCTGCCCGCTCACCTGGGAGCGCATATCAGCTACCTGCCTGCTTGCCTGAGGTCCGACGGTCTGCTTTACTACTCCGGTCAGTCTGTCTATGGACCAGCTTGCCCGCTCACCTGGGAGCGCTTCTCCGTTACCTGCCTGCTTGCCAGCCCGGAGGCTCCGTTGTCACGTGCTGTGACCACCAGCTATCTCTGAGACTCTTGCCCGCTCACCTGGGAGCGCATCTCCGTTACCTGCCTGCTTGCCAGCCCGGAGGTCCCGTTGTCACGTGCGGTGACCGCCAGCTATTCCAGAGACTCTTGCCCGCTCACCTGGGAGCGCTTCTCCGTTACCTGCCTGCCTGCCAGCCCGGAGGCTCCGCCGTCACGTGCCGTGACCACCTGCTATTCCAGAGACTCTCGCTTGCTCACCTGGGAGCACACATCTACCATCTGCCTGCTAGCCTACCCGGAGGCTCCGCCATCACAGGTCGTACCTACCCCTTACCCAGAGACTGCCCTGATCACTTGCCGTATCTCCCTGTCCGTTCACCCAGAGACTGCCCTGATCACTTGCCGTATCTCCCTGTCCGTTCACCCAGAGACTGCCCTGATCACTTGCCGTATCTCCCTGTCCATTCATCCAGAGACTGCCACCCGCTCCCTTACAAGGGCCGCCCCCTTGTATAGTAGCTCAGAGGTTCCGCCTCCCGGACCCGTTACAGTTTGCTCGGGCCATGGAACCCGGTGGCACCCAAGCTCCCTCGCTCTCGGACCTCTGTCTTGAACTGTCCCGTCAGAGGTCCCAACAGGAGACCATCCTGGGTCACCTGCGGAATGTTAATACTCGCCTGAACACTCTGTCTGATCCACCAACAACCTCCGCCAGTACCATGGTATCCTTTTCCGGACCCCGGCTCTCTGCACCTCCTCGCTTCGGAGGCGACTCCGTCCTGGCTCGGGGCTTCATAAATCAGTGCACCCTGCATTTTGAACTATTATCCCACCAGTTTAACTCCGACCGAGCCAAAATTGCCTTTATCATGTCCCATCTCACCGGGGAGGCCCTGGCCTGGCTAAATCCTCTATGGGAGAGAGGAGATCCCCTGGTGTCCGACTTGCCTGCCTTTCTCATGGCTTTCCGGAAAGCCTTCGACGAACCCGGACGGAGGACCTCATCCGCATCTTCTCTGCTTCGCCTCCGTCAGGGAAGCCTCACCGTGGGCCAATATGCCATACGGTTCCGTACCCTTGCCTCGGAGCTGGCCTGGGATAACGAAGCCCTGGTATCCGTCTTCTGGGAGGGTCTGTCCGGCCGTATTAAAGATGAACTTGCTGGTCGGGACATTCCTACCACTCTCGATGATCTAATAACCCTTGCCACCCGGATTGACCTACGGTTCCAGGAGCGTGCCAAAGAGGTCACCCGTGAGAGAAGGATTCCACGTCTAGCTCCTACTTTCCAGGAACCCGTCATTCCTTCCGTTTCTCCACAGGTACACTCTCCTGAGCCTATGCAGGTCGACCAGACCAAGATGGTCAAATCCCGTCAGGATTTCCGCCGTGCCGAGGGGAGCTGCTTCTACTGTGGCAGTAAGGAGCATCTGATCCGTGCCTGCCCGGAGAGGTCGGGAGAACGCCTGTATCTAGGTTCACTCAGAGGGGTCGATCTAGACAAAAATAAATCCTCTCCATCTCTGCTGTTGTCAGTCTCAATCATCTGCGGGGAGAATCGTTATTCCGAACTAGCCCAACTTGACTCTGGAGCAGCCGGAAATCTTATTTCACAGTCCCTGGTGGAGAAATTCCGCATCCCCACCAAACCTCTGGCTGTACCCTTGTCTGTTGTTGCCGTGGATGGGGGCCTCTTACCTCGCCCCATCCAATTCATCACCGAATCCATTACTCTGCAGGTGGGAATGCTGCATTCAGAGAGTATCTCCTTTCACGTTCTGCCTGGTCTCCCTCACGCCCTCTTGCTAGGTCTGCCTTGGCTCCAGAGACATGCACCCGTGCTTGACTGGCAAACCGGAGAAGTCCTTCACTGGGGACAGGCCTGTCATAAAACCTGCCTGGTCCCCGTCCATTCCGTCCGTCCCTCTCCTATCCCAGCTAATCTACCTGGACTTCCGATTCCTTATTGGTCTAGTGCTGATGTCTTTGTTAAGGAGGAGGCAGTGACATCACCACCTCATAGACCATGTGACTGCCCCATCGATCCCGCCAGAGTAATGCAGGTGGCTCCCGTGAGTCTAAATTGTCTCCCTCCTGGTAAGACGTTCGTATCGGTACCTGATCGGGAGAGAATCCTACACTGGGGTCATTCGTCTAAACTAGCTGACCACGCCGGTCGGAAAAAGACCCTCCAGCTTATTACCCGACACTACTGGTGGCCTAACCTGCACAAGGATGTTATGGACTTTGTTTCTGCCTGTGTGTCCTGCACCCGCAACAAAGTTCCGAGACACCTGTCGGCCGGCCGCCTTCTTCCTCTGCCAGTACCTGCTGCCCCCTGGCAGCATTTAGCGATGGACCCTCCTCAATTCCGTCCTGGGGATAAAGTCTGGCTCTCGTCCAAATATGTCCGACTCAAGATCCCTTCCTATAAGTTAGGGTCTCGGTTCATCGGCCCACTGGTGGTCATCGGTCAGATCAACCCGGTAACCTATAAATTGAAACTCCCGGCCAACTTACGGATCCCTAACTCCTTCCATGTATCTCTCCTCAAACCTGTGGTACTTAACTCTTTTTCTAAGTCTACAGGTACGCCTCCTGCTCTGGTTTCTGCTGAGGACAAGTTTGAGGTAGAGAACATTCTTGCCAGCAAAAGGGTAAGAGGAAAGACCTTTTTTCTGGTAGATTGGAGGGGGTTTGGTCCTGAGGAGAGAACGTGGGAGCCCCGGGAGAACATCCATGCCCCTCTCATCCTAGCTAAATTTCTGTCTGGCCTAAAAAAGGGGGGGCCTAAAGGGGGGGGTACTGTAGCGCTGGCGTCCCTGCCCTCTGCTAGGCAGGGACGCTGTTCCCCTCACCGCTCTGCTCCGTGCCCGGCGTCCTCTCCCCGCTCTGCTGTCAGCGCGCGCTCCGTCCCGGCGTCCTCCTCCTGCTCTGCTCTCGGCGCGCGCTCCTTCCCGGCCCCTGTGCTTAGGGCGCGCGCGCGCGCGCTCCCCTCCTCTTAAAGGGGCCGCGCGCGCCGCCCTAAAGAGTCCCCGGCCAATGGCCGGAGGACTTCATCATATAAAAGGCACCTCCTCCAAAATGGAGGTGCCCGAGCAATGTTGTTTGCACCTGTGTCTCACCTGTGCTTCAGCCCTCAGGTCCCGTTGCCAGTTACCTGCCAGTTACCTGCCAGTTACCTGCCTGATTCCTGCCAGTTACCTGCCTGATTCCTGCCTGAATACTTGTTACCTGTCTGCCAGTCTGAGGTCCGACGGTCTGCCTTACTACTCCTGTCAGTCTGTCTAAGGACCAGCCTGCCCGCTCACCTGGGAGCGCATATCAGCTACCTGCCTGCTTGCCTGAGGTCCGACGGTCTGCTTTACTACTCCGGTCAGTCTGTCTATGGACCAGCTTGCCCGCTCACCTGGGAGCGCTTCTCCGTTACCTGCCTGCTTGCCAGCCCGGAGGCTCCGTTGTCACGTGCTGTGACCACCAGCTATCTCTGAGACTCTTGCCCGCTCACCTGGGAGCGCATCTCCGTTACCTGCCTGCTTGCCAGCCCGGAGGTCCCGTTGTCACGTGCGGTGACCGCCAGCTATTCCAGAGACTCTTGCCCGCTCACCTGGGAGCGCTTCTCCGTTACCTGCCTGCCTGCCAGCCCGGAGGCTCCGCCGTCACGTGCCGTGACCACCTGCTATTCCAGAGACTCTCGCTTGCTCACCTGGGAGCACACATCTACCATCTGCCTGCTAGCCTACCCGGAGGCTCCGCCATCACAGGTCGTACCTACCCCTTACCCAGAGACTGCCCTGATCACTTGCCGTATCTCCCTGTCCGTTCACCCAGAGACTGCCCTGATCACTTGCCGTATCTCCCTGTCCGTTCACCCAGAGACTGCCCTGATCACTTGCCGTATCTCCCTGTCCATTCATCCAGAGACTGCCACCCGCTCCCTTACAAGGGCCGCCCCCTTGTATAGTAGCTCAGAGGTTCCGCCTCCCGGACCCGTTACAGTTTGCTCGGGCCATGGAACCCGGTGGCACCCAAGCTCCCTCGCTCTCGGACCTCTGTCTTGAACTGTCCCGTCAGAGGTCCCAACAGGAGACCATCCTGGGTCACCAGCGGAATGTTAATACTCGCCTGAACACTCTGTCTGATCCACCAACAACCTCCGCCAGTACCATGGTATCCTTTTCCGGACCCCGGCTCTCTGCACCTCCTCGCTTCGGAGGCGACTCCGTCCTGGCTCGGGGCTTCATAAATCAGTGCACCCTGCATTTTGAACTATTATCCCACCAGTTTAACTCCGACCGAGCCAAAATTGCCTTTATCATGTCCCATCTCACCGGGGAGGCCCTGGCCTGGCTAAATCCTCTATGGGAGAGAGGAGATCCCCTGGTGTCCGACTTGCCTGCCTTTCTCATGGCTTTCCGGAAAGCCTTCGACGAACCCGGACGGAGGACCTCATCCGCATCTTCTCTGCTTCGCCTCCGTCAGGGAAGCCTCACCGTGGGCCAATATGCCATACGGTTCCGTACCCTTGCCTCGGAGCTGGCCTGGGATAACGAAGCCCTGGTATCCGTCTTCTGGGAGGGTCTGTCCGGCCGTATTAAAGATGAACTTGCTGGTCGGGACATTCCTACCACTCTCGATGATCTAATAACCCTTGCCACCCGGATTGACCTACGGTTCCAGGAGCGTGCCAAAGAGGTCACCCGTGAGAGAAGGATTCCACGTCTAGCTCCTACTTTCCAGGAACCCGTCATTCCTTCCGTTTCTCCACAGGTACACTCTCCTGAGCCTATGCAGGTCGACCAGACCAAGATGGTCAAATCCCGTCAGGATTTCCGCCGTGCCGAGGGGAGCTGCTTCTACTGTGGCAGTAAGGAGCATCTGATCCGTGCCTGCCCGGAGAGGTCGGGAGAACGCCTGTATCTAGGTTCACTCAGAGGGGTCGATCTAGACAAAAATAAATCCTCTCCATCTCTGCTGTTGTCAGTCTCAATCATCTGCGGGGAGAATCGTTATTCCGAACTAGCCCAACTTGACTCTGGAGCAGCCGGAAATCTTATTTCACAGTCCCTGGTGGAGAAATTCCGCATCCCCACCAAACCTCTGGCTGTACCCTTGTCTGTTGTTGCCGTGGATGGGGGCCTCTTACCTCGCCCCATCCAATTCATCACCGAATCCATTACTCTGCAGGTGGGAATGCTGCATTCAGAGAGTATCTCCTTTCACGTTCTGCCTGGTCTCCCTCACGCCCTCTTGCTAGGTCTGCCTTGGCTCCAGAGACATGCACCCGTGCTTGACTGGCAAACCGGAGAAGTCCTTCACTGGGGACAGGCCTGTCATAAAACCTGCCTGGTCCCCGTCCATTCCGTCCGTCCCTCTCCTATCCCAGCTAATCTACCTGGACTTCCGATTCCTTATTGGTCTAGTGCTGATGTCTTTGTTAAGGAGGAGGCAGTGACATCACCACCTCATAGACCATGTGACTGCCCCATCGATCCCGCCAGAGTAATGCAGGTGGCTCCCGTGAGTCTAAATTGTCTCCCTCCTGGTAAGACGTTCGTATCGGTACCTGATCGGGAGAGAATCCTACACTGGGGTCATTCGTCTAAACTAGCTGACCACGCCGGTCGGAAAAAGACCCTCCAGCTTATTACCCGACACTACTGGTGGCCTAACCTGCACAAGGATGTTATGGACTTTGTTTCTGCCTGTGTGTCCTGCACCCGCAACAAAGTTCCGAGACACCTGTCGGCCGGCCGCCTTCTTCCTCTGCCAGTACCTGCTGCCCCCTGGCAGCATTTAGCGATGGACCCTCCTCAATTCCGTCCTGGGGATAAAGTCTGGCTCTCGTCCAAATATGTCCGACTCAAGATCCCTTCCTATAAGTTAGGGTCTCGGTTCATCGGCCCACTGGTGGTCATCGGTCAGATCAACCCGGTAACCTATAAATTGAAACTCCCGGCCAACTTACGGATCCCTAACTCCTTCCATGTATCTCTCCTCAAACCTGTGGTACTTAACTCTTTTTCTAAGTCTACAGGTACGCCTCCTGCTCTGGTTTCTGCTGAGGACAAGTTTGAGGTAGAGAACATTCTTGCCAGCAAAAGGGTAAGAGGAAAGACCTTTTTTCTGGTAGATTGGAGGGGGTTTGGTCCTGAGGAGAGAACGTGGGAGCCCCGGGAGAACATCCATGCCCCTCTCATCCTAGCTAAATTTCTGTCTGGCCTAAAAAAGGGGGGGCCTAAAGGGGGGGGTACTGTAGCGCTGGCGTCCCTGCCCTCTGCTAGGCAGGGACGCTGTTCCCCTCACCGCTCTGCTCCGTGCCCGGCGTCCTCTCCCCGCTCTGCTGTCAGCGCGCGCTCCGTCCCGGCGTCCTCCTCCTGCTCTGCTCTCGGCGCGCGCTCCTTCCCGGCCCCTGTGCTTAGGGCGCGCGCGCGCGCGCTCCCCTCCTCTTAAAGGGGCCGCGCGCGCCGCCCTAAAGAGTCCCCGGCCAATGGCCGGAGGACTTCATCATATAAAAGGCACCTCCTCCAAAATGGAGGTGCCCGAGCAATGTTGTTTGCACCTGTGTCTCACCTGTGCTTCAGCCCTCAGGTCCCGTTGCCAGTTACCTGCCAGTTACCTGCCAGTTACCTGCCTGATTCCTGCCAGTTACCTGCCTGATTCCTGCCTGAATACTTGTTACCTGTCTGCCAGTCTGAGGTCCGACGGTCTGCCTTACTACTCCTGTCAGTCTGTCTAAGGACCAGCCTGCCCGCTCACCTGGGAGCGCATATCAGCTACCTGCCTGCTTGCCTGAGGTCCGACGGTCTGCTTTACTACTCCGGTCAGTCTGTCTATGGACCAGCTTGCCCGCTCACCTGGGAGCGCTTCTCCGTTACCTGCCTGCTTGCCAGCCCGGAGGCTCCGTTGTCACGTGCTGTGACCACCAGCTATCTCTGAGACTCTTGCCCGCTCACCTGGGAGCGCATCTCCGTTACCTGCCTGCTTGCCAGCCCGGAGGTCCCGTTGTCACGTGCGGTGACCGCCAGCTATTCCAGAGACTCTTGCCCGCTCACCTGGGAGCGCTTCTCCGTTACCTGCCTGCCTGCCAGCCCGGAGGCTCCGCCGTCACGTGCCGTGACCACCTGCTATTCCAGAGACTCTCGCTTGCTCACCTGGGAGCACACATCTACCATCTGCCTGCTAGCCTACCCGGAGGCTCCGCCATCACAGGTCGTACCTACCCCTTACCCAGAGACTGCCCTGATCACTTGCCGTATCTCCCTGTCCGTTCACCCAGAGACTGCCCTGATCACTTGCCGTATCTCCCTGTCCGTTCACCCAGAGACTGCCCTGATCACTTGCCGTATCTCCCTGTCCATTCATCCAGAGACTGCCACCCGCTCCCTTACAAGGGCCGCCCCCTTGTATAGTAGCTCAGAGGTTCCGCCTCCCGGACCCGTTACAGTTGTCCTCTAAGAATCTGCGATTGAGGATTCCTTCTAAAAAATTGGGTCCCAAGTTCGTAGGGCCCTTTAAGGTGCTTCAGATAGTTAACCAATCTGCTGTTAGGTTGGAGGTTCCTACGTCCTGGAAGATTAACCCGGTGTTTCATGTTTCTCTGTTGAAAAAAGCTGATGTGTCGGATGGTGACGCCTCTGCCACTGTTCCTCCGGTGGTGGAGGACGGGGAATATGAAATTTCCTGCATCCTAAATTCTAGACGGTATAGAGGGAGTTTGCAGTATCTCGTCGCTTGGAAGGGTTTCGGACCTGAGGATAACTCATGGGTGAGGGCGGATGATGTTTCTGCTTCCAGACTTGTCAGAGCGTTTCACAGGAGGTTTCCTGGTAAGCCTGGGCCTAGGGGATCCGGAGGATCCTCTTAGAAGAGGGGGTACTGTTAGAACTCTCCTGTTAGGTTTTTTTTAGTTTGCTGGTCACATGACCATTTTTGCCTATTTAATCCGGCTCCGCCCTCCTGGTCTTGCTGGACTTCATTGTATTTACTACTCTTGAGCTAGCTTGGTGCTCTGTTGCCGTTCTCTGTTAGTTTTGCTAGGTCTTCTGACCTCTATGCTTTTTGTTGTGTGTTTGTCTTTGACTGCTACTATTTCTGCTAGGAGGTGTCCAACTTTCCCAGTCCCTAGTTCTTGTAGGGATCCCTCCCTTACATCTATAGGTCTTCGTACAGACTAGCCGAGGACTTTAGCGGGTCTGATCGCAGGATCAGGTTCCCCGTTATATAGAAGGGATCTAGTTTAGTTCTATTGTAGGGACAGATCTCCTGTCTTTCCTTAGTCCCTGTAGCAGATCATAACAGTAAGTCCAGCCTAAAAGAAAAAAAAAAATTTCTCTAAGGAAAGACCTCCAGTTTTCCATCATGGTCTCGGTTCAAGATTTGGCTCAACGCTTGCAGGGACTCTCTCTGGAGGTGGCCGAGCTCCAACAACACGTGAGTAGCTGTTCTGGAGCGCATTTTGTGGAACCAAAGGTACGTCTGCCTGATCTATTTTTTGGCGAACAACAAGATTTTTTTTCTTTTAAAAATGCTTGTTTATTGTATTTTCGTTTGAGACCCGGATCCTCTGGTGATGAATCACAGCGCATAGGGTTCATAATGTCACTTTTGCGCAAAGATCCTCAGGGATGGGCCTTCTCTCTCCAACCTAGTGATCCGTGCTTTAGATCAGTGGATAGTTTTTTCTCTGCTTTGGGTTTGTTGTATGATGATCCTGATCGTGTCTCATCTGCTGAGTCTGAATTGAGACGTTTGAGGCAGGGATCAGGTAATGTGGAAAAATATTGTTCTCACTTCCGTCGGTGGTCTGCCCAGGTGGGGTGGAACAATTCAGCTTTGAAAAGCTTGTTTCTTGCAGGGCTAGGTGAAAGGGTTAAGGATTTACTGATTGCTTATCCCACACCTGGAAACTTGCAGGAGGCAATGCAATTAGCTATACGGGTGGACAGGAGACTGCGTGCAAGAGTTAATGAGAGCAAATCCTCTGCTATGTCAGCTCCGAGTCCTGAGAGGGTCTGTGCTGACAATGGAGAGCCGATGGAGATTGGGGCGATGACACCCCGCTCTCAGGAAAAAGACCGCAGGCTTTCTGAAGGCTTGTGCTTCTATTGCGGAAATTCTGGTCATTTTATTAAGAACTGTGTGCTTCGTATGAAGAAAGAAAAAAAAATGGTCAGTTATGCCCGTATTGCCTGTTTAAGTTCTAAGGGAGTATTCCTATCTGCCACTACTGCTGCTCAGGATGAATTAATTGAATTTCAGGTATTTGTGGATTGTGGTTCTACTCTGAATGTGATTGATGGGGGATTCTTGGAAAAACTTAGATTAGAACCTAAAACTTTGTCATCCCCTATTGCTGTGGTTTCTGTTGATGGCTCTCCCTTGAAGAGTGTTACTCATAAGGTCTGTGAATTTCCCCTCACTATTAATGGTATTCACCAAGAAAATTTGGATTTGGTGGTATTGGATAATTTGCCTTCTCCAGTAATATTGGGGTTACCCTGGTTAAAATTGCACAATCCTGTACTGGATTGGTCTACCAATGAAATTAAGTCCTGGAGCCCTAAGTGTTATGACAAGTGTTGTAACGGACGTATTGCTGCTGTGGATAAAGGGGAATTGCCTGTACCTATTCAGGATTTTTGGAGAGTTTTTTCTGAGGAGGAGTCACAAATTTTGCCTCCCCATAGAGACTATGATTGTACCATTGAATTTGTCGCTGGAGTGACTCTTCCTAAAAGTCGTTTATTTAATCTTACTATTCCTGAGAGAAAGGCTTTGGAGGAATACATACAGACAAGCTTGGCCGCCGGTCACATTAGGCCTTCCAAGTCTCCTGTGGCTGTTGGATTTTTTTTGTAAAAAAAAAAGATGGCGGTTTACGTCCTTGTCTGGACTTTCGTGAGATTAATAAAATTACTGTACGCAATCCTTACCCACTGCCATTGATTCCTGATTTATTTAACCAGTTAGTGGGGGCCAAGTGGTTCTCTAAAATTGATCTCCGGGGGGCATACAATTTGTTGCGCATGAAGGAGGGTGATGAATGGAAGACTGCTTTTAACACTCCTGTGGGTCATTTTGAGAATCTGGTTATGCCTTTTGGTCTTACCAATGCTCCAGCATTTTTTCAGAATCTTATTAATGACATCCTTAGACCTTTAATCGGCAAAAATGTGGTTGTGTATTTGGATGACATTCTGATTTATTCGCCTGATCTGGAGTCTCATTGGCGGAGCGTACATGAGGTATTACAGTTATTAATGGACAATTCGCTTTTTGCTAAGCTGGAGAAATGTGAGTTCGCTGTACAGAGAATTAGTTTTTTGGGCTACATTATCTCCAGTGAAGGTTTTGAGATGGACCCGGTTAAAGTTCAAGCTGTGCAGGAATGGCCTAGGCCTATTGGTTTGAAATCGATACAGAGGTTTTTGGGTTTCGCCAATTATTACAGAAAATTCATAAAAAGTTTTTCTATTATTGTCAAACCGCTGACCGATCTCACCAGGAAAGGTGCTAATGCGGTTCAGTGGACTTCTGAGGCCATTGAAGCTTTTGTGTTTCTAAAGGAGAGGTTCACCACTGCTCCCATCCTTATGCAGCCTGATGTGACTAAGCCGTTTTTGGTTGAGGTTGATGCTTCTTCGGTGGGGGTCGGTGCGGTGTTGTCTCAGGAAAACAAGGATGGAGTACATCCCTGTGCCTTTTTTTCAAAAAAATTTTCTGAGACTGAACTTAATTACGATATTGGTAATCGGGAATTTCTGGCGATTAAACTCGCATTTGAACACTGGCGTCACCTCTTGGAAGGTGCTGAATTTCCCATTCAGGTTTTCACTGATCATAAAAATCTGATCTATCTTGATGCTGCCAAGCGCTTGAATGCCCGTCAGGCTAGGTGGGCACTTTTTTTCTCGCGGTTTAATTTTTCCGTTACTTACATCCCGGGTACCAAGAATGTTAAAGCGGATGCTTTGTCTCGCAGCTTTCCTCCCATGGTCGGTGTTGAGGAGGAAGAGGAGAGCATTTTACAAGAAGGTGTTGTGATTGCTGCTTTGGACTCCGTTTTGGAGGATGAGATTCTTAAAACTCAGGAGAATGCCCCATCTAACACTCCCCATGGGAGGTTGCTTGTGCCTAGGACCTTTAGGAGAGATTTGTTTGTTGAGTGTCATGAGTCTCGGTTGGCAGGTCATCCAGGAATTTCTGAGACCAAGAGACTTGTGGGTCGCAGTTTTTGGTGGCCTGGATGGCAGAAGGAAGTCATTAAGTGGGTGCGCCAATGTACTGTGTGTGCTAGATCCAAGTCTTCGCATGCTCCTGCTGCGGGGTTGCTTTGCCCTCTGGAGGTTCCTAGTGCACCTTGGACACATCTGGCTATGGACTTTATTACTGACCTTCCCCCCTCTGAAGGTTTCACGGTCATCTGGGTGGTCGTGGACCGTTTTAGCAAGATGTGTCACTTGGTTCCCTTCATCAAACTGCCTTGCGCTAAGACACTCGCTAAGGCCTTTGTCAAGGAAATTGTCAGACTACATGGTGTTCCTACTGACATTGTTTCTGATAGGGGACCTCAGTTTGTGGCTCGTTTTTGGCGTGCCTTTTGTGACAGGTTGGGAGTTCATTTGTCGTTTTCATCTGGATATCATCCTGAATCTAATGGCCAGACAGAAAGGAAGAACCAGGATGTTGAGCAGTTCTTGCGTTGTTTTGTGGCAGACAATCAAGAGGGGTGGTCTGAGTTTCTGCCACTTGCTGAATTTGCTCTTAACAACCATACATCCTCTTCTGCTGGGTGTTCGCCTTTTTTTTGTTGTTCTGGGAGACATCCGTCTTTTGGGTCATTCTCCAAATTGGTTTTGGCTGTGCCTGAGGAGGAGAGTTTTTCCGGTGATTTGGAGAGAGTTTGGACGGATGTGCATGGTAATCTTCAGGAGGCTAACAAAAAATCTAAGAGGTACTTTGATAGGAAACGGCAAGAGGTTTTGTTTGCTGTTGGTGACATGGTTTGGTTGTCCTCTAAGAATCTGCGATTGAGGATTCCTTCTAAAAAATTGGGTCCCAAGTTCGTAGGGCCCTTTAAGGTGCTTCAGATAGTTAACCAATCTGCTGTTAGGTTGGAGGTTCCTACGTCCTGGAAGATTAACCCGGTGTTTCATGTTTCTCTGTTGAAAAAAGCTGATGTGTCGGATGGTGACGCCTCTGCCACTGTTCCTCCGGTGGTGGAGGACGGGGAATATGAAATTTCCTGCATCCTAAATTCTAGACGGTATAGAGGGAGTTTGCAGTATCTCGTCGCTTGGAAGGGTTTCGGACCTGAGGATAACTCATGGGTGAGGGCGGATGATGTTTCTGCTTCCAGACTTGTCAGAGCGTTTCACAGGAGGTTTCCTGGTAAGCCTGGGCCTAGGGGATCCGGAGGATCCTCTTAGAAGAGGGGGTACTGTTAGAACTCTCCTGTTAGTTTTTTTTTTAGTTTGCTGGTCACATGACCATTTTTGCCTATTTAATCCGGCTCCGCCCTCCTGGTCTTGCTGGACTTCATTGTATTTACTACTCTTGAGCTAGCTTGGTGCTCTGTTGCCGTTCTCTGTTAGTTTTGCTAGGTCTTCTGACCTCTATGCTTTTTGTTGTGTGTTTGTCTTTGACTGCTACTATTTCTGCTAGGAGGTGTCCAACTTTCCCAGTCCCTAGTTCTTGTAGGGATCCCTCCCTCACATCTATAGGTCTTCGTACAGACTAGCCGAGGACTTTAGCGGGTCTGATCGCAGGATCAGGTTCCCCGTTACATAGAAGGGATCTAGTTTAGTTCTATTGTAGGGACAGATCTCCTGTCTTTCCTTAGTCCCTGTAGCAGATCATAACACCATCTGCCTCTGTCCCTTAAAAAAGGCCCAGTGGGGTTATGGTTATTATCCATATCCTTCCTTCTAGTACTATGGGAAGGTTGTTCGGAGTCGGACTCTGACAGATTGCTGCTTTCTGCGTCAGTCCCAGAAAATTCGCTTTTTTGGTAATCTTGTTTACTCAAGGCTTGTTTCCTAACATGCTGGGATAAATTTTTGCCCCAATTATAAACCTCGCCTTTGGAATGATCCATTTTGTCCCTTAAATATTTCTTTCTCTTACGCATCTTAATTTTAGTTTCAACCTTGTCAATATATTGCAACGTCTGCTTAAAGCCTTCTTCAAATTCAGTTTTGCCCTCCAATTTGTCCATATTAGGGGAAATTTACTCCAATTCCTTCTCCAACTTCTCTAAAATATATACCTCATCCTCAACAAGAAGTTTCATTAGTTCACGAGAGCATTCAGTGAGGATTGCTTCCCATCTATCCTTCAAGTTAGGTTTAGTAAGGTCATAAGAGGGAAATATAGATACCCGCAGCCCTCTGGAAATTAATCCTTGTTCCAAGTACTGTTCTAGGCTCATCTTAGTCCATGTTGCCTGCATATGTTTAATTTGGATATCCCTAAATCTTTTTAAGAAGTTGTGTCCCCGTCTGCTAAAGTCCCAGGAAGAAGTGCCTCTCATCGTACCGGAGGAGCCTAAAGAAGCAGTGTTACACACTGAATTAGGAGATTTCCCGGCAGATTGGCCTCAGCTAGGTGGAGCAGTAATAATACCTGTGATGCATTTCTACCAACAGCCAGAAGGCCCTCCACAGCAAGTAGAACCTGTAAGTGCCCCAGAAGAGCCTGCTCAAGAATCCCCGGAAGAAGGATCCCCGGTTGGAGAAGAGCAAGAAGGCCCAGCCAATGGTACACTTGCCAGTCCCATAGAGAGGTTAAGGTAGTTTTACAATCTACCCACACGTAGAACTGACAGGGTAGCAGACGGTGCAGACACAGATACCATCCACACTCCCGTACTACGCAGATCAACACGTAGCACCAAAGGCCAGGCCCCTCAGGTTTAGTGAATTAGTAGAAATACCTATAGTATAAATAGTTGCCCCTGGGGTATGTTATTCTTGTGTGATTTTCATGTAATTAATTATTGATGTGTTTTGGCTTACAATGGACAATTTATATGAACATTAGTTACCCGTAAGGGTATATATATATATATAAAGGACTCAGCGACTGAGGACTGTGAGCAGCCCAAAACCTCTTATGTATGTAGTTGCACTCCCTGGAGTGCCCCTTAGTTGACCACGGAACAAAAACCTGTTTGGTGTGGCCGAAGACGTGGTCCAGCACCTGGATCACCTATGCCCTGTAGCCACGCCCAGGGCCTACGTTGAGGGATTTCAGGCGGGTCCCTCATGTGCCTCATGTTCTTTCACCGGTGAGATGGACACCATTAACTTGTAAGACTCTGAGGACGCTCTAAATCTGTATATATTTATTATGTTTTTATACCTGTAACGTTCAAGAGATGTGCCTCCCATAAAGGGAAGAGTTATTGTTAACCTGTTTGGAAAATAGCTTCAGTCCAGGAGTACTGAGTTTTACTAGGGGGGAATGTGGCTTGTTACGGATCCGGGTGGTGGAACCTCTGTGCTGCGGTGCAAGGAGGGACCCAGAGGGGCGTAACTAAGTATCAACTCGGACCGACCTAGGTCGTACGGCGGCTAACGACTCCCTGACCAGGGAGGGACCGAGCAGAGGGACCAGGTGCTACTCTGGGGACAACCTTGTAAAAGAGCAGGTGACTCCCACGGGTCAGATGGCTGGGACTGACCGACACAGCAGATGGGCACAGCAGGCAACAGGTGGGAGCCTCTAGGTAGGCTGTCAGGTGGTCACGGCAAGTGACGGGAAGGAACCTCAAGGTAGGCTGACAGGTGGTCGCGGCAAGTGACGGGCAGGAGCCTCCAGGTAGGCTGACAGGTGGTCACGGAAAGTGACAGGCAGGAGCCTCTAGGTAGGCTGTCAGGTGGTCACGGCAAGTGACGGGAAGGAGCCTCTAGGTAGGCTGTCAGGTGGTCACGGCAAGTGACGGGAAGGAACCTCCAGGTAGGCAGACAGGTGGTCACGGCAAGTGACGGGCAGGTAGCAAGCAGGGGCCTCCAGATAGGCACGGCATGTAACAGGCAGGTGCTTCCAGGTAAGCAGGCAGGCAAAGCCCATAGACAGACTGGCGGACTGAACGGGAGATAGACTGTCGGGCTGGAGAGTAGTCAGGCTGGCGGGCAGGACTAGTAGTCAGGCTAGCAGCGGGACCTGAGGGCTGAAGCAGAGGTAAGTACACTGTGCATCAACTATTGCTCGGGCACCTCCATATTGGAGGAGGTGCTTTATATATGGGAGGACCTCCGGCAATTGGCCGGGGACTCCTTAGGGCGGTGCGCGCGGCCCCTTTAAGAGGGAGGGAGCGCGCACGCGCCCTAAGCACAGTGCCCGGGAAGCTGCGCGCGCCGGCAGAAGCAGGAAGAGGAGCGCTGGAGGACGCCGGGCGGGGAGCGCGGCGGTGAGAAGGATGGCGTCTCTGCCTGGCAGGGGGCATAGACGCCGATGTTACAGTACCCCCGCCCCCTTTACGCCCCCTCTTTTTTAGGCCAGAAAGAAATTTTTCCAGGAGAAGCGGGGCATGAATGTTCTACCTGGGTTCCCAAGTTCTCTCCTCTGGGCCAAAACCCTTCCAATTAACCCCAAAAAAAGTTTTTCCTCTTACCCTCTTGGTGGCCAGAATGTTCTCTACCTCAAAAACGTCCTCAGCGGAAACCGGAGCAGGGGGAGTACCTGGATTGTTGGAAAAAGAATTAAACTCAACTGGTTTGAGGAGAGATACGTGGAAGGAGTTGGGAATCCGTAAGGTGGCCGGGAGTTTTAACTTGTAGGCCACTGGGTTGATTTGTTTGAGGACTTCAAATGGACCGATGAACCGAGGACCCAACTTGTAGGAGGGTATTTTGAGCCGAACATGTTTGGAGGAGAGCCAAACCTTGTCTCCTGGACGGAATTGAGGCGGATCCAGGCGTCTCTTGTCAGCATGTTTCTTCATCCGCTCGGAGGATTGAAGAAGTGCGGACCTAGTATTTTCCCAAATGGTGGAAAATTCGCTGACCAGAGACTCCGCGGCAGTCTTGTCCACAGAAGCAGAGACGGGAAACGGAATCTGGGGATGTTGACCATAGACTACAAAGAACGGGGACTTGGAAGTCGATTCACTCTCATGGTTGCTGTAGGAGAATTCAGTATGGTGAGCATTAACAAACTGCCGGAGGTAGCTGGTAAGGATCTGGTTGATACGCTCCACTTGGCCATTGGACTGTAGATGGTAAGCGGAGGAGAAATCCAGGGTGACATCCAGCAGTTTACACGTAGCTCTCCAGAAGCGTGAGGTGAACTGAACCCCTCGATCTGACACAATGTGGAGGGGTAGGCCATGGAGACGGAAAATGTGAAGGAAGAAGTCCTTAGCCAGCTCTGATGCAGACGGGAGACCAGGCAGAGGGATGAAGTGGGCCATTTTAGAAAAGCGGTCGGTGACCACCCAAATGACTGTACAGCCGGCAGAAACAGGGAGATCTGTAATAAAGTCCATAGCAATGTATTGCCAAGGGGAAGCAGGTACGGGAAGAGGCAGGAGGTGGCCGGCTGGAAGATGTCTGGGAACTTTGTTGCGGGCACAAGACGAACAGGCTGAGACGAAGTCTACCACATCCTTGCGTAGTGTGGGCCACCAGTAATGTCGGGTAATGAGCAGGAAAGTTTTCTTCTGACCGGCATGGCCGGCTAGTTTAGATGAATGACCCCAGTGAAGAATCTTCCCCCGATCTGGAACCGCTACAAACGTCTCACCGGGTGGGAGACGAGTCAGATCTAAGGGGGCCATACTCATCACTTTGGAGGGGTCGATGATGTGCATAGGCTCCTCCTCTAGATCGGAGGGCAGGAAGGATCGGGACAAGGCGTCAGCTTTAACATTCTTGTCCGCCGGGTGGAAATGTAGGATAAAGTCAAAGCGAGCGAAGAACAAAGACCACCGGGCCTGACGCGGATTGAGTCTTTGGGCATTCTGGAGATATGCAAGGTTTTTGTGATCAGTATAGATGATCACTGGGTATAGAGCCCCTACTAGCAGTTAACGCCACTCCTCCAGCGCCAATTTGATGGCTAGCAGTTCTCGGTCTCCCATGGAGTAGTTGCGCTCAGATGAGGAAAAGAGTTTGGAGAAGAAGCCGCAGGTTACCATTCTCCCGGATGAAGATTTTTGGGTGAGCACCGCTCCGGCTCCAGAGGAAGAAGCATCAACCTCCAGGAAGAACTGTTTGTTACAGTCCGGACGGTGCAGCACTGGGGCAGAGGAGAAGGCTTGTTTTAAGGAAAGGAAGGCCTCCTCAGCTTCGGGCGGCCATACCTTGGGATTTGCTCCCTTACGGGTGAGCACAGAGATGGGAGCAGTCCAGGAAGAGAAGAGCGGGATGAAGAGACGGTACTAGTTGGCGAAGCCCAGGAATCGCTGAATCGCCTTCAACCCCTCCGGACGGGGCCACTTTAAGACGGAAGAGAGCTTCTCGAGGTCCATTCATAGACCGGTCTGGGAGATAATATAGCCCAGGAACGGAAGGGAGATCTGCTCGAAGAGGCACTTCTCAAATTTGGCATAGAGGTGATTTTGCCTGAGCCTAAGCAGGACCTGACGAACATCCCTCCAGTGCGTGGGAAGGTCCGGAGAGAAGACCAAGATATCGTCCAGGTACACCACCACGCAGGAATATAGAAGGTCACGGAAGATGTCATTGACCAATTCTTGGAAGATGGCGGGAGCATTGCAGAGACCGAAGGGCATCACACGGTATTCATAGTGACCGTCCCGGGTATTGAATGCCGTCTTCCACTCGTCTCCTTGACGGATCCGGACCAGGTAATACGCCCCACGTAGATCCAGCTTGGAAAAGATCCCGGCGCCCTTAAGGCGGTCAAACAACTCGGAGATGAGCGGCAGGGGGTATTTGTTTTTGACCGTGATTAGATTGAGTCCTCTATAGTCAATACAGGGGCATAGCGAGCCATCCTTCTTCTTGACGAAGAATCCGGCTCCAGCCGGGGAGGTAGATTTCCGGATGAATCCCCTAGCCAGATTCTCCTCAATGTACTCCGACATGGCCCGGGTTTCGGCCGACGACAACGGGTAAATACGCCCACGGGGTGGAGTGGCTCCGGGTACCAGGTCGGTCGGGCAATCATATGGCCTATGAGGTGGCAGTGTCTCTGCTTCTTTTTTATCGAAGACATCTGCATAGGACCAGTAGGGTGCCGGTAAACCGGGTAGATTAGCCGGGGTGGGTGGAGGACGAACCGGGCGGACCGGGACCAGGCAGGACTTATGGCAATCCTGCCCCCAACGGAGAACTTCTCTGGATTGCCAATTCAGCACAGGTTCGTGTTTCTGAAGCCAGGGTAGACCTAGCAATAGGGAGTGAGAGAGACCGGAAAGCACATGGAAGGAGATCCTCTCAGAGTGCAGCATTCCCACCTGCAGGGTTATAGGTTCTGTGACGAGCAGGATGGTCACCGGAAGGAGTCTTCCATCCACGGAGGCGACTGCCAATGGTTCAGCCAGAGGTTTGGTGGGAATGTGATATTTCTCTACCGGGGACTGGGAAATGAGGTTCCCAGCAGCTCCGGAATCTAGGTGTGCAATTTCAAAGTAGCGGTTCTCTCCCCAAGAGATGGAGACAGACAAAGTCAGGGAACGAGAGGGTTTACTTTTGCCTAGGACGACCTCTCCGAGCGGTCCTAGATACTGGCGTTTCCCGGCTTCTCCGGGCAGGAACGGATGAAGTGCTCCTTACTGCCACAGTAGAAGCAGCTCCCCTCGGCTCGGCGTGACTCTTGGCGAGATTTGACCATCTTTGTCTGGTCGACCTGCATAGGTTCGGGCGAGCGTGCCCGGGGAGTTGTTAATTGAGAGACAGGCCTCTGGAAAGTAGGAGCAAGACGAGGAAATCTTCGCTCCCGGGTAGTCTCTTTGGCATATTCCAGGAAACGGATGTCGATCCGGGTAGCTAGCAACACCAGGTCATCCAGGGTGGTAGGAATGTCCCGGCCGGCTAACTCATGCCTGATCCGGCCGGAAAGGCCCTCCCAGAAGATGGACACCAGGGCCTCGTTGTCCCACGCAATCTCAGAAGCGAGGGTATGGAACCGTATGGCATATTGGCCCACGGTGAGACTCCCTTAGCGGATACGAAGCAGAGAGGAGGCAGTAGAGGATTTTCGTCCTGGTTCATCGAAGACTTTCCGGAAAGCAGCGAGGAAAGACGATAGATCGGACACCAGGGGATCCCCTCTCTCCCACAGGGGATTTAGCCATGCTAGTGCCTCTCCAGTGAGGTGAGACATGATGAACGCCACCTTGGCCCGGTCGGAGGGAAACTGATGTGCCAAAAGTTCAAAGTGCAGGGTGCACTGGTTTATGAAACCCCGAGCTAGAGCGGGGTCGCCTCCAAAACGAGGAGGTGCAGAAAGCCGGGGACCTGGGTTGGATGCCGTGGTATTGGTGGGCAGCGGTGCTGCTGGAGCGGGAGTCGCACGACTCGAGGCGGACACAGGTGGAACAGTCAGTGTGTCCAGGCGGGAGTTGACACTCCGCAGGAAGTTCAGGATGGTTTCCTGTTGGGATCTCTGACGAGAAACCTCGTACAGGTCAGAGAGAGAAGGAGCTTGGGGGCCACCGGGTTCCATGGCCCGAGCAAACTGTTACGGATCTGGGCGGTGGAACCTCTGTGCTGCGGTGCAAGGAGGGACCCAGAGGGGCGTAACTAAGTATCAACTCGGACCGACCTAGGTCGTACGGCGGCTAACGACTCCGTGACCAGGGAGGGACCGAGCAGAGGGACCAGGTGCTACTCTGGGGACGACCTTGTAAGAGAGCAGGTGACTTCCACGGGTCAGATGGCTGGGACTGACCGACACAGCAGATGGGCACAGCAGGCAACAGGCGGGAGCCTCTAGGTAGGCTGTCAGGTGGTCACGGCAAGTGACGGGAAGGAACCTCCAAGTAGGCTGACAGGTGGTCATGGCAAGTGACGGGCAGGAGCCTCCAGGTAGGCTGACAGGTGGTCACGGCAAGTGACGGGCAGGTAGCAAGCTGGGGCCTCCAGGTAGCCACGGCAGGTAACAGGCAGGTGCTTCCAGGTAAGCAGGCGGGCAAAGCCCATAGACAGACTGGCGGACTGAACGGGAGACAGACTGTTGGACTGGAGAGTAGTCAGGCTGGCGGACTGGACTGATAGTCAAGCTGGCGGGCAGGACTAGTAGTCAGGCTAGCAGCGGGACCTGAGGGCTGAAGCAGAGGTAAGTACACTGTGCATCAACTATTGCTCGGGCACCTCCATATTGGAGGAGGTGCTTTATATATAGGAGGACCTCCGGCAATTGGCTGGGGACTCCTTAGGGCAGCGCGCGCGGCCCCTTTAAGAGGGAGGGAGCAGGAAGAGGAGCGCTGGAGGACGCCGGGCGGGGAGCGCGGCGATGAGAGGGACGGCGTCTCTGCCTGGCAGAGGGCAGAGACGCCGATGCTACATGGTGCCCCTGCTGCGCATTGGTGCCACAGAACCCAGAAGGGTGCATGGATGGACTTCTCCACAAGAGGCCCTCACTACATTCATACACCTCCACCTACCACCTCAGACCAGCAGAGGGAGCCCGTTAGGGACATATATAGGGAAGGTGGAGCTAGGTAGCTCAGTTAGTGTTCAGTCTACAGAGAGTACAGTCTAGTTTGAAATCAGTGTTTCAGTTTAGTGTTCAGAGAGAGAGGAACACAGCTCTGAGTGAGCAGAGAGCGTGCCGACGCTCGGAGAGCGGTGAAGACGTAGCACGCCAGCTGCCAAGTAGTGAGGGCCCCAAGTGTGGTCGACGGCGAGGACAAAAAGGAGAGTGGAACTCAGGGGGCAGAGGAGCATAGTAAGCTCACCCCGATATATAAATACTGGACACCGGGTCCGCGCCTACAAGGATTCCTGATACCCAGTAGGAACCACCGGAACCCCTGGAGAACTACAGGTCCCAGGTCCACCTAATGCTGATTGCAGTACCAGGGTTAGGAGTCACAGAGGTCCCAGCATCCAGGGAGAGTGATCTCCAAAGAAAAGGCCCTACCTTCTAGGTCAGCAGGTGCAGAGAGAGACAGTAACAAAGCTAGGCCCAGCTCCAGGCAGGCCAGAAGCTTAGAGAATAGAGCAACGGATCAGGAGGCCCTATACCCGCTCACTGGGGAGAGTCCAGAAGTGCGCCCTTCACCTGCAGTACCCTGGACCGTGCCTGCAGCATCATCAGTAAAGGTACTGAAGCTTACCCCTGTGTGAGTGTCCAACCTTCCTCCGGGACCGTCCTGCCGTCTCTCCCCTGCACCACCATCCAGTATTCCCCCCCACGCTGCCCTGAGGCGTGCTCCACCTGTGGGGAGCCATTCCATCACAAGCTGCCCTACCATCTGCCTCAGAGGACTGCTCCGCAGCGGTGGCATCCCATAGCCGCATTCCACAGGTGGCGTCACGAATAACCCCAAAATCCCCATTTAATAGAAGTTTCCCTTTTCACTGACCGCCCTGGGTCACGGACCGGGCCAGCCACCGTGATATCCCCCGGCAACCAGAGGCTCGGCTGCCGAGTACCCCACGGCCCTGGGGGCGAGTCATACACATACAGGCATACGTACATATTTGAAGACAAATTCATAAAAACACATATTAAACAGACACATAGCACACACATACACAGTACACAGACATGCTCACATATACAAAGTATGCAGACAAACACACACAGTATGCAGACATGCACACACACAGTATGCAGACATGCACACACACAGTATGCAGACATGCACACACATACAGTATGCAGACATGCACACATATACAGTACGCGACATGCACACACATACAGTACACAGACATGCACACACACAGTACGCAGACATACACACACATACAGTACGCAGACATGCCCACACAGTACGAAGACATGCCCACATAGTACGCAGACATGCACACGCATACAGTACGCAGACAAGCCCACACATACAATATGCAGACATGCACACAGTACGCAGACATGCACACACATACAGTGTGCAGACATGCACACACATACGGTGCACAGACATGCACACACACACATAGTACCCAGACTTACACATACGCACAGTACCCAGACATGCATACATGCACAGTACGCAGACATACACACATGCACAATATGCAGACATGCACAAACATACAGTATGCAGACATGTATACACGGTATGCAGACATGCACACACACGCAGACATGCACCACATACATGCACACGTACGCAGATATGCACACATACAATACGCAGACACGCACATACACAAACATATACACAGATACGTACACATACAGGCATACGTACTGTACAGATTTGAAGACAAATTCATAAAAGCACATATTAAACAGACATACACACTGACATACATAAATATTCACATCATACATGCACACACACACACATAGACATTAGAAATGTGTTTAATATGGGGATTAGGGAAGCCGGCAACTAGTCTCGCTCACCAACCCCTGGTCTGCCTCCCATCAAGCTCCTCTGGCATGTGGCTGTGCAGGGCCACCCGCTGTGGTTGATGGCCGTCACTTTCACAGACATTGCTCTAGACCATCAGGGGGGCCCACTCGCCGTCGGGGCACTGGCCGCTCCCCCAGCAGCTGTGCAGGGCTGCTGGTGCTGTTTGATGGGCATCACTTTACCAGACATGGCCTCGCGCAGTGCACTGTGCAGCTGTGTCTACTTGTAATGACGCGGCCAGGGCGACACACAAGCAAAATGAAAGGTGCAGTGCTGACCCGCGTCATTACTAGCAGACACAGCTGCACAGCGCAATGCGCAAGGCCATGTCTGGTAAAGTGACACCCATCAAACAGCGCCAGTGGCCCTGCACAGCTGCTGGGGGAGCGGCCCAGGCCCTGATTGCGAGTGGGCCCCCTTGATGGTCCAAGACCTCGGCATTTGCCCGGGTTCACAGGGTGCTGATGCAGGCCCTGCCTGTGGCCACATTGATAGTCCATGGTTAAGGGGTCATGACACTGCTAACCTCCTACTACCGGAGGCATCTTCACGGTGCCTTCTGATTTGTAAGACCCCGCAATGTCATTCCACTGCAGCGTGGTAATAGGTCCGCAGTGCTCTGGTCCCGTGGCTATGGAGTACTGACATGACTGCTGGACCAGGGTCCTGCAATCTTGATAGACATTAGGATTACATAAGGGGGTGCTGTAGGATGAGCCTTTTGATAACATGGAGCCCATTTTGAAAACCTCTTTAACATCATATATTTCAGGTAAGTGATACAATGGATTCGAACTCAATGATCCATGGCATAAATATACCATATTTAATGTAATTAGTGGCATTTTTTATTTTGGTGCAATCAGTCCTTATTTGCCAACACTATCACTTTGCTGAGTATTAAATACACTGCGGCCTGACTATATGCCTTAAGAGTCACTTGTAGAGAGGCATAATAATGAGAGAACCTGTCAGAATGCAAATGTGTTAATGTTTATGGATGTAATGAGTCATGAGATTAGTTGCAATTACAAGCTAAGGACTTACACAATCAGAAGGTGACACTGAAATAGGAGATTTATACCCTGGCACTTAAGTTGATTTCAGTGATTAGAGAAGCAAATTAAACATTTTACCTACAGGCGGTGTGTATCAGACACTGGCTCTGTCAATTCAGACAAGTATGTTTAGGGTATATGCACACATTCAGGAATTGAAGCAGAAATTTCCTGAGCATTTTTACCTCTCCCTGGCAGAAAAAAACACATGCGGATTTACATGCATTTTTTACGCGTTTTTACATGCGTTTTTTGAAGCGTTTTTGAGCATCAATGAATGATTTTTGGAGCTAAATAAAGTTGGTGGGACATTGCTTAAGCCCTTAGATTACCATAAGAACTGGGGTGAGTATATTGGTTCATTTAAATTATTAAAGAATGTGTCTGTTGTATTTCAAATAAAGTGTTTACACTGTGTCTGTGTGTTTCTTTACTTTATTTGATCATGAAAAGGTCTGACTGACACCTTGACATAAACAAACAAAAGAGCTGGGTGTCAGATAGTCCCATTCACCCAATCTTCATTAGCATTTCTATTCATGTAATTTATGCGACTGCTGTGAGCTGCTTTTTTTAGCCTGGGAAGGTGCCACTAGGCAAATAGTGGCATTAAATAACATCTCACAGCTGGTTTGTTAGCCGCTATGTCCCCCCAATCAGCACTCAACAGCGCTTTGGACACAATGTATTTTTGTTGCGTCCAAAACGCGGTGTTCTAATGCCGCACTTTTGTTGTTGGTACATGTCAATCCACTGTATATAGTGACACTTCAATCGGTCAAAATCTGCAGCGGAGACTAGCGTGTCCACTACAGAAATTGACATGCTGCGGGTGAGTTTGGGTACGTGGCCACGATCAGGAGCCACTGCAGGTTTGATGCTGAGCGTATATACAGTGTCAAACCTGCAGCATCCAGATGTTACAGTATAGTGGATGGGATCTCTAGAAATCCCACGCCCACTATGCGTGCATCAGAGGCTGAGAATCACCCGTGGACACTGACATGCAGCGCGTCTTTCAGGACCGCAGCATGTCAAATTCTCTTGTGGAGTCACTAGTCTCCACAACAGAAATGTGACCACTAGAATGTATTGAATGTGGTAAATCTGCATGGTTCAGTGAACACATGTGGATTTACCTGTGTTCAATAAAATGCAACTGTTTGGATGCAGCAAAAATTTGTGTCCAAAGCGCTGCTATGTCTGAACTCTGGGCACAAAGCCTAAAATAAAGTAAAAAAATGACATGGGCTCCCGCGTCATTTTTATAACCAGCAGAGGGAAAGCCGACCGCTGGGGGCTGATATTAGTAGCAGTGGAAGGGGCCATTAGCCAAAAATGTTCCCTGGCTATTAATATCAGCCCACAGCTGTTTGTTTAGCCTTTACTGGCTAGATTACAGGGGGACCCCAGAATAAAATTGACGTGGGGTACTCTTATAAAATCTAGCCAGCAAAGGCTAAACTAGACAGCTGCAGGCTGATATTAATAGCCAGGGAAGGGGCCATGGATACTAGCCCCCTCCACGGCTATTAATATCACCTCTCAGCAGTCCGAGAAATGGTCATCCATAAGATGCGCCAAATCTGGCACTTAGCCTCGCTCTTCCACACTGCCATGCAGCGGTGGCAGGGGGTAATGGGGTTGGGGTTCACGTCAGCCTTGTATTGGCAGCTGAGGTGAAGCACAGGTTAGTAATGGAAGGCGTCTATAAGACGCCCCCATTACTAACCGCATGGTTAAATGGTCGCCGCTTTTTCAATAAAAGACACGGCCAGAATAAAGTAATTTAATTAAATAAAAAACACTTGGTTCTACAATTTTTTTTATCACCCGCCTCTGCGAAGCCCTCGAACTCCTGAAAAAATAATGTAAAAAAACAAACAACAATATTCCTCACCTGTCCGCCGTCAATGACGTAGTCCACAATCACTACAGTCCCACGACAATCCAGATAATTTCTACAGCTGTGACATCAGAAATCACTGTTATCAGCCAGAGCAGCAGTCGGATGAGTGGAGTAGCAGTCTCCTCTCCTGCCCCGGGTACCAGCTGCGGCACGATTGCGGAGCGATTTTGCGCCTAATGTTTTACATTGAAACGCAGTAAATTCGCATGTATAGATATTATACATGCGGGTTTGCTGCGATTCAATGCAAGTCAATGGGCGCAATTTTGCCACAAAATCACTCCTGAATTGGTTGTGCTTCAGTTTGTGCGACAATGATAATCCGCAGCAGAAATTTCCGCATCATGTGCACAGCACATGCGGATTATCATTGCCCTACATGGCAGAGGTTTTTATGCATTTCCCGCCGCCTGCATGCGTTGTTTTTCCGCTGTGGAAACGCATTAAAACCGCATCGTGTGAGCTCAGCCTAAAGAGAACCTGTCAGCAGGATTTTGTATTGTTGAGTAAAGACATGGCTGTAATGGCGCTGTAATACTGATTACATTGATACCTTTGGTGAAGAAATCCGCCTTTTTGTTCTTTAATCACCATTTGAAGTTTTCTGCTAATTAGATTTGGGTGCACAGGGGCAGAACAACAGTACACTGGGTATTCTCTGCCCTGTCTGTGATTACTTGGCCCCAACGCCTGCTTCCGGTCATTGAATTTTCAGTGATCTGCCTCCTCTGCTTGTAATCTCCTCTTCAAACAGTAGAGGAAGGCAGAAGGGCAGGGAATCTACTACTCCAAAATGGTATCAATAAAAACTTCAACTCGGGGCACAAAAAATAAGCCTTCATACAGACCCATTAACCAAAAATGTTAAACATTATGAATCTCCGAAAATGGCAACACAAGCAAAAATTTTTTTTTTCCACCACTTAAATGAAAAAAAAAGAAGAAGAATAAGAGGAAAAAACGAAAATTCAAAAATGGAAAACAGCCATGTTGGGAAAGAACAATACAACAGATTAGATACAGTATTGGGGGACTACAAAATGTTTTACACACCATTCTAGTGCAATTAAACTACTTGACATTTACCGTAAATAAATGCACCACAATTTAAATTTTTAGGAGGAATTCAAAGAGCCTGGCGGATTCTAATCTCAATCATTTTGATTGTCTATAATGTGCATAGGAGATGAGCTGGTTGACTGAAGAGAACAAAGACCCCGACTCTGGAGCCAGGACAGATGAGTAATGCTGACACCATAGATTGCTCTAATATTATTATGATAAATACTCGTAAAGTGTTGATCAAATGTATGTGGCTGTAAAGTTAATTTTAAATGTTTTAATGCATATTGCATGCATCCTTCAGAATTACTGTGTGTACCTTTTCCATACGGATGAGCAGATGTAAATTTACAGAATGCATGCAGTATAAGCACAGTGTATTTGATATATTATTTATGCTCAATTAGGATAGTATAGATCACACTATTGTCTTTCTGAACAATAGAGCACCATTAAAAGAAGCCAGTAAAAAGAAAAATTGGGTCAGGTTAAAAATGTAAATAGCAGATGTAGCTAATGTAACACAACTGTGTGATTCTGAGCTAATGCTTCAAAATAGGTTATTGTAGCACCCTGAGGATTCGGCTGCTACAGGGGTATTGCACCTCAACCCAGAGGTGTGATATTCCACTCCCGGGTAAGGATGGAGTGTGGAACTGAGCTCGGTAGGCTGCATGCACTACATACATCCCATTTCCGAGGAACAGGCCGACGGTACTCCCACTTAGAAATGTGCAGGTACGACCGAGTCTGTTCCTGGCTGGAGTGGGAGGGGGGTGGTACATCCCAAGTAGTGTAGGGGCAGATAGGGGGAGCAGCCTGGGTAAAGATAGGAGCTCATTGGGTGCTGGTCACCTGAGCTCACACATAGAGGGTGTATATAAGGTGGGCACCATCAAAGAACAGGGTCAGTCAGTCAGCCTTTGCAGAGGAGGAGAACAGAAGAGCAGAGCAGCCCTAGAGAGAGAGAGAGGAGAAAGAAGGAAAGACCCAGAGAGGGGACAAAGAGAGGACTCTAAGACCCCAAATCCAATCCACGGGTGAAGAGTCGGCATCAGGGTACCGGAACCCAAGCTGGTGGGGGCAAAAACACACCCCAGCCAGAGACCGGAGGCCGTGGGCAGCGTCTGCCACGGCCACCCACCACATCCACCACGAAGGCATACCACGTGGAGGGTCAGGGAACCCAAGGCCAAGGGTCACCCAACAGAAGGCCCGAGGGAGCTGGACCTGGGTGGATCAATAGTGGGGACGGCCAGAGAAAGGACAGAAGGAGAGCTCAGGGTCACGCTCCGGACTCGCTTGGGGGTTGGCTGGATCCAGGACCTGGTGGACGCAGCACGGCTCGGGAGGTCACTTGAAGCTGGAGTGACCGGAACATCAGCAGTGAGTAAATACCCTAAACTGCACAACCCGACTCTGTCTTCATTTTACACCTATGCTGCACCACCACAACCCCCATCCTCTGCACCTGACCCCCTGAGGCTATACCCCACCCATTGGGGGTTATACCATCACAAGCTGCACCTACACCATCAGCCTCAGCGGACCCTGCTGCAGCGGCGGCCATAGTGACCGCAATACAACGGGTGGCGTAGTCGACAATAAAGAACTTATAACATCTGTAGGACTGCCACATACAACTGAGTTTGACACCCTGGGCACGGACCGGGTCACAGCCACTCGGAAGACTACAACTCCCATCTGATCCGGCTCCGGATATTCCCCCTAACGAATATGGCCCAGGGGGCGCGTCAACTTTGGCGTAGTCGGCAGGATTACGTGCCCACAACAACCGGGTACTGCGTGCCTGAAGAAAAGAACAAGTTTACCTCAAAAAGAAGTCTCCTGCCGGTTCCGGAGGGTCCCCGCCATCGGACTCCATCACAGGTCGTTTCCCGCCGGTTGTCCGCCATTAACAGTGTTTTCCCGCCATCTGCAGAGTTTCCCGCCACTGGGAGACGATTCCCGCCATTTCCAAAGGTTTCCCGCCTTGGAAGAGCGGACGCCATTATGGGCGTGCCAGAGGGTGGCAAGAGGCCACCTCCCATCGTGGGCCAGGACCGAAAATGGCACCAAAAGTGGAAACCGCCCCCACCAACAGAGACTGTGATGCTAGAGGTGTCTGTCAGCGTGAAAGAACAGCCCCTGGAGCTGACAATCACCAAGTGGCCCCGGGACCGCCCTCGAGGTGGGAGGAGACGAAAGAAGAGAGAAAAGATGGGTGTCGCTTGGAGCAGTCTAGAGCGAGCGCACCCGGAGGCAAGAAGCCGGGAGAAGAAAATCGGAGGAGCTTACCCGGAGATGGCGAGAAAGCAGAGCAGCACCGGCCCGTTGGCCAGGAGCCTGCTAGAAACAGAAGAGGGAGAGCAGAGCAGCACCGGCCCGCTGGCCAGGAGCCTGCTGGAAACAACAGAAGGAGAGCAGAGCAGCACCGACCCGTTGGTCAGGAGCCTGCTGGAAACAACGACCCCACTAGGCCTAGTGGAGGTCCTAGCACAGCTCCCCCGAGACCGGAAGTGTGCGCAGACCGCTCTGGAGGGCCTCGCAAGGAGGATGGCCCGGGTGCAGCGAGAGACATTGGCGGAGTGGAGCCGAGAGATGGCCCAGCAGACCGAGACCCGTCAGCGGAGCACGCCACCCAAGACGAGGAGACCGACCGCCTCTGAGGATGGTGCGGGAGGACTGAAGGCCGGAGACGGCGCCGAGAAGGGAGCCGAACGAGTGGAGGCAGGTAAAGGGGACGTCTATACCCCAAACCGGGAAACCGCGTACCTGCCCCAGCTCCCCGTCGCAGAGCCCGAAGTCTATCCTGCCGTGCCCGTCGCTGCAACGTCACCGCCGCAGACTAGGCCTCAAACGGGAGCCGCGACCCCTGTGACGTCACACGCCTCGACCCCGAGCGTGACCAAGCAGGAAGTACCACCAGCCTGGTCGCAAGGCCTAGTACCCCCGGGCGCCGCAATACCAACAGCGCCCCCTACCTCCGCGGAGCCACCGGCCTGGTCGCAGGGCCAAGTAGCCCAGGGCGCCGCCGTCCTTACGGTGCCCTTCACTTTCCAGATACCCCAGGCCTGGCCGCAAGGCCCGGGCAACCCGGGCGCTAACACCACCGCGCCCATAAGACCAAGAGTGCCGCATCTGGGAGAGGACCTGTACGCCCAGCATACGTGCCCGGATGGGCAGCCATTTATATGGCCACCGGAGTTCCACCATCCCCGACTCCGGAGAGAAAGACCCCTGGATGAACCCCTGATCCCGGCTCCAAAGCCCGTAAAGAGGATCTCGCCCCCGCTAGCAGAAGCGCAGTTCGAGTGGGACCCCACCGGAGAAGATCTCATGGGGTTCACTCAAGAGACTCGGGCAGCTGCAGCGGAGCGTGCTGAGTGCTGCCGCCAACAGCTCGAGGACTTTGAGAGGGAGCGGAGAGAGAGGCGGGTCCGGGAACAGCAAGCTCAAATAAGGAGCGCGGAGCAGAAGAGCCGGGCCAGGAGAGACCCCCGTGCAGCGCATAGTCCCCGCACCACCGGGACTGTGATAAAGTTTAACATGCAGCATGGGTGGGGCTTCATCCGAGACCACCGCACCCTAGGCGACGTCTTCGTGACCAGGAGAGACGTTGAGTCCCACCTACCGGAGGGACACAGAGGTCGTGACCTTTACATCGGGGACGAGGTCACCTTCACCCGGCACAAGTGTGCCAAAGGACCCTACGCCCTCCATGTGCATCGTCTGACGGAGGAAGAGCTGCGGTGTGAGGAGGAAGAACAAGAGGACCTGGACGGGTCTGAAACTAGAGCCAAAGGTAACAATAAAGAAAGAGCAGGAGGACGCCGTCGTTAAGTACAGCGAAGCAGGAGCTGTATATAGTTGCCCGTCGGGGCACCATAAACTGAAACTGTTGCTGTTGCTAAAAATAGTCCCCGTTGGGACCAGTAAGTGTGAACTGTTACCCGATTAACCCCTAAATCCCACTGACCGAGGACTGAGAGCGGTCATTCTTCCCCAATACCTGGCCGAGGACTGAGAGCGGCCATATCCCTGTATATAGTTGCGCGTCCTAAAGCGCCCTTACCGGTTTTATAGGAAAACCAGTTTTCTAGAGAGACTGTCGCACTTTACCCGGTCACACGTTGCACAGTGACCGGAGGAGGAGCCTGAGGCGACGAGAATGTTTTATCTGCTAAGATATGTTGTTTAATATGTTTTATATGTTTATGAAAAAAAATGTATGTTTTGGTGTTGTTTTTATCTTACAGCCCGAGGACGTGCTGTGATTTACCAGGGGGGAATGTAGCACCCTGAGGATTCGGCTGCTACAGGGGTATTGCACCTCAACCCAGAGGTGTGATATTCCACTCCCGGGTAAGGATGGAGTGTGGAACTGAGCTCGGTAGGCTGCATGCACTACATACATCCCATTTCCGAGGAACAGGCCGACGGTACTCCCACTTAGAAATGTGCAGGTACGACCGAGTCTGTTCCTGGCTGGAGTGGGAGGGGGGTGGTACATCCCAAGTAGTGTAGGGGCAGATAGGGGGAGCAGCCTGGGTAAAGATAGGAGCTCATTGGGTGCTGGTCACCTGAGCTCACACATAGAGGGTGTATATAAGGTGGGCACCATCAAAGAACAGGGTCAGTCAGTCAGCCTTTGCAGAGGAGGAGAACAGAAGAGCAGAGCAGCCCTAGAGAGAGAGAGAGGAGAAAGAAGGAAAGACCCAGAGAGGGGACAAAGAGAGGACTCTAAGACCCCAAATCCAATCCACGGGTGAAGAGTCGGCATCAGGGTACCGGAACCCAAGCTGGTGGGGGCAAAAACACACCCCAGCCAGAGACCGGAGGCCGTGGGCAGCGTCTGCCACGGCCACCCACCACATCCACCACGAAGGCATACCACGTGGAGGGTCAGGGAACCCAAGGCCAAGGGTCACCCAACAGAAGGCCCGAGGGAGCTGGACCTGGGTGGATCAATAGTGGGGACGGCCAGAGAAAGGACAGAAGGAGAGCTCAGGGTCACGCTCCGGACTCGCTTGGGGGTTGGCTGGATCCAGGACCTGGTGGACGCAGCACGGCTCGGGAGGTCACTTGAAGCTGGAGTGACCGGAACATCAGCAGTGAGTAAATACCCTAAACTGCACAACCCGACTCTGTCTTCATTTTACACCTATGCTGCACCACCACAACCCCCATCCTCTGCACCTGACCCCCTGAGGCTATACCCCACCCGTTGGGGGTTATACCATCACAAGCTGCACCTACACCATCAGCCTCAGCGGACCCTGCTGCAGCGGCGGCCATAGTGACCGCAATACAACGGGTGGCGTAGTCGACAATAAAGAACTTATAACATCTGTAGGACTGCCACATACAACTGAGTTTGACACCCTGGGCACGGACCGGGTCACAGCCACTCGGAAGACTACAACTCCCATCTGATCCGGCTCCGGATATTCCCCCTAACGAATATGGCCCAGGGGGCGCGTCATTATTCCAGGTACAGTATAGATAGTTTTAATAGTATAGATGTGTTTAATAGTTCCAGTAGCGGTTAGACAGATAACATATTCTAACATTCCAAGGAAAACATTTTTTTAAAGGAATCTATGTAGAAAGCCGGAAGGAACAAACAAAGGAGAATGGTGACTCTGAGTCGCTGGGAAAGATTGCTCCAGGTATGATATTCTACTGATGTCCGTCAGAGAATTGCAGCCCCAGATGCCTTCATAAGCACTCTAACAGCAGATGACCCCTACTGCAAGTGACGCGCCCCCTGAGCCGTGGGGTACTCGGCAGCCGGGCCTCTATCGATGCTGGTGGGAGATATCACGGTGGCTGGCCCGGTCCGTGACCCAGAGCGGTCAATAAAAAAGGGGTTTTCTATTTATAGGGGATTTATAAAGTTCGTGACGCCACCTGTGGAATGGGCCAAAGGGAGCCGCCGCTGCGGAGCTGATGTTACTGTAGCATGGATGGTGTGGCTCTCCACAGGAAGAGCTAGCTCCAGGACAGTGTAGATATTGTTGGTTGTGCTAGGCGTTGTAGTGCAGGGGGAAAGATGGCGCAGCTGAAATAATGGACGGAGGCAGTGCGGTGCAGTCATCCGAGTCTTTACTCACAGTTCTCATGTACGTTCCACTGATACACTGCGCGGGTTGCAGCCTCCCACGTCGCGCTACGTTCACCAGACCGGGGGTTCAACTCTTCCTCAGGTAGGTTAGGAGCACTTGACGGAACCCCGCTTTCTTGTGTTCCTATCTAGACCGACTTCACGCTGGGTCTTCTCCCTCCTGCCCTGCGCTTCCCCATCACAGTCCCGTTCGGGTGCTCTGAAGTCCCTCCTGTCAAACTGGAGTTCCCGGACCTACTTGACCCTCACGGTGACTAGAATGAGGCTTTGGTAACTGAACTATAAAAGCCAGAAGCCTCCGGTTTTTCCAGCCGAGACCTGGAGTAACACGGCTGGTCCAGGGGCCGGTCCCCTTCTTGCAGCCTGATCCCTCTGTCTTCTGACAGATTCGGGGCGTACTGGTGCCATCCTGCACTCGCCGTACCCCCTGGGATCCCTTCAATAGAACGGAGCCTTCCTCCTCTGCTCCCCTCCTGGGCCTCTAGCACTAGGCCCCACTTGTGGGGCAGAGCTCCTAAGGAGACTCTGCTCCCAGACTGTCTTCACTCTCTCCTCTCACTGACTGCTCACTCTGTTCTGCCACCCTAAGATGGCTTCCCATTACATACCTCCTTCTATGGTGCTCCCATAAACTACTTCCTCCACCCACACCCACTACTGGTTCCTCCTACCTTTGGGTTTCCCCCACTCCAGCCAGGGACAGGGCTCAGCAGGACACAGTGCATCTTGCCCTTCCTGCCGGCCTGGAGCAGTGTAGTGTTGGATGCAGGTGTTGGGGTTCCGGGCAGCACTCCCTCCTTACCTGAGAGAAGGAGGATACCACACCTCTGGGTGAGGTGCAGTACCTCTGTGGCGACCGAACCCTCAGGGGCGCCACACAAGTGCATCTAACATGTGTGTCAGCCACGGTATGCAGATCATCCAGCAATGCAAAATGATGTATATACCTACTAGGGCTTATGAATATAATAAAATAGTCTTATTTGCCCAGAATTCCACTGTACAAGACAGAGTGGGAACACCTGTAAATAAAGTCCAAAATTGTGAAATATTATATTATTTATCAGTCACGATGAACTCTGTAAAAAATGCCTGAATTGTCATTTGTTTTGTCACCTAATCAGTCAAAAAAGAGTAAATCTGCTGCTCATTCCGTACAAAAAAGCCATTACACAGCTCCATTAACAAAAAAAAATATTTTTTTTTCATGTTTTTTTTAAGCTTTAAAACAGAAACAAAACTATAAAAATTTGTTAGCTCTGTAATTGTACTGACCTGATGAATAAAGTTACCAGGTCATGTTTCCAGCACAGTGAACTCTGTAAGAATGAACCAGAGCAACAAAGGCAGAATCTCACCATTCTAACACACAATAATTTATTTTTTCAACTTTTCAGTATATTTGCTGTAATTTAACAAACTAATTTAGAAAAATGGACTCAAATGAAACCAAAATAGATATGTCACAAAATTTATTTTCATTGACATTATACAAGATTAAAATGGATTATAAACAAGTTGCACAATGAGAGCGCAGAATTCTATTCTGAGGACTAATGGAATACATATTTAAGAACTATTAAAAGAGCCACAATGACAAAAAGCTGAATTATGGATATGAAAACTTAAAAATATTGTATGTCCTTTAACCATTGTGAAGTAAAACCATGTATACCGTAGGTTACAGAATGGAAAAATAAATGACAATGACACAATTAAACATCTGGATACTAGGGGTGACTAAATCCAGACAAAGCTGTGTTCCCTGCTCGGCAAAGCCCAGTGGATGCCTGCCATGGTGACTTTCATACATCCTTGTGCATCTGCCTTCCTGCCTGTTCAATATCTTCTACAGTGTTTTGCTGAAGCTAGTGCCGATGGTCCATGCTCAGCCGAGCATTTACTCCCTGTCTGTAATGTTATCTATACAGTATTGCTGCTGATGAGGCGGCTAATGCTGACTCTGCCATATATTTCCTTGCCTACCCCATCCTATTTATATGCCATATGGCGTCTGCCACCACAACTAAACAACCATATCAGCCACACAGCTTCTGACTGCCCACTATATTTTATTGTGCTATAACTACTGCTGCAAACAGGTCTACGGTCTACCAGTGCTGTCCCTATACTGCCAGACATCTCCTTGCCTGCTCTGTCATAATATTACACCATGCGACTGCTGCCACTGACTACCACCTCTGTTTTTAGTGCTACACTGTACCGCTGCTGCAGGGGTTGCCAGCGCTAGCTGTACATCCCCAGTCATCTCCATGACTGCCCCATCATATTTGTATACCTTGTGGCTTCTGATAGACAGCCAAACCAGCCACACATCTCCTGCATGCCCACTGAGTTTTATAGCTCTTTAATGTAATGCTGCTACCTTAGTTACCAGTGCTGGCACTATACCGCCAGACATCTCATTGCCTGTCCTGTCATACAGTATATCTATACTGTGCGGCATCTGGCGCTGTCATTGCTGTCAAGTAGCCATGCCAACCACACATTTCCTTCATCCCCCATAATATTATAATAATTATAATAATATACTTGGTGGTTGTTGCCGCTGACAATAAAAAGTCATCGTTATTGTTTAGTCATTTTAAGAATTGCAAACCTGTTACGGTTTCCAAAAGAAGGATACATTTTTCACTCCTAATTGAGAAACCTCTGCATTATTACCTTCAAAACAACACTGCTTAAAAAAAGGATAATTTTTGGATGACTTATGAAACAGCTATAACTAGTGTTGAGCATTCCGATACTGTAATATCGGGTATCGGCCGATATTCGCGGTATCGGAATTCCGATACTTAATTCCGATACTTTTACAATATCGGATACCGGAATCGGAAGTTCCCATAATGCCTGCGCTCTGCAGTGTCTGTGAAGGATGACAAGTTGGATGGCAGCGCGATCCAGCCTGTCATCAGAATGCCATCCCAGCGGGGGAGAATTCTCCTGATTGTTTAAAAGCCGGCGGGCGGTATAAAGCCGCCGGCTTTTAAACAATCACACAGCCCCATACTGCTTCCCCGCAGCCTCCCACCCCGATCCTCCGCTCCCCTCGCCACCTCCCATCCCGATCGTAAGTTAGGACCGGGCGGGGAGCGCAGCTCCAAGGAGCGGGGAGTGAAGGACCCGGGCGGGGAAGCCGGCAGTGAAAAGACTTCACCGCCGGCTTTCCCGTTCTGTGCTGCGCTTTCCCGCCGGTTATTTCAAATGAACAGCTGAGGTATCAGCTGATGCCGATCAGCTGTTCATTTGAATTAGCCGCGGTGCCCTCAGAGGGTTCATGTGAGTTCATGCTTGACTGCATGAACTCACATGAACTTTCCCACGGCCGCACAGGTCAGCCTCACCTCCCAGACGATCAGACCGTCATGATTAGTGTGTGTGCGGGGTGTGTGCGCGATGTTTGTGCGGGTGTGCGCGGTGTCTGTGCGATGTGTGCGGGTGTGTGCGGTGTGTGTGCGGGTGTGTGCGTGCAGGCAGACATAGGCCGATGTGACACTACTACTCCCATCGGCCTATGTCTGTCCCCTGTCCACTCCTGCCAGCAGGATCAGCTCGATGGGAGCAGTAGTTCCCATCAGACTGATCCTGCTATTTAAATTGCCCTACTGTGTCCCCAATAAATTTTAAATACATGTCATTGGTGGCCAGTGGTTACCTAAAAGAAATTAGTTCATACATTACCTGTCCCCGCCGATCGCCACCTAAAATAAAGTAAAAAATAAAAAACTACACCTATACTCACCAAGACACCTAATTCCCCGAAGCCATCGATCTCCTGTAATAAAATATAAAATAATAAACCACAACCTTATCCTTACCCCTCCGTAGCAGTCCACGAGTGTCCCACGAAGATCTCCAGTTCAGAGCAGCCACATAGAATGTGACCGCTCTGAACCGCTGCCGCCGCTAGAATGACGGGGCCGTAAGGGTTCACCGGAGTTCAGGCAGCGCTGCTCCGGTTAGCTCCTTTACGGCCCTGCTGTATCGTGAGAAATTCCCACGGTACAGCAGTGCCGTAAAGGAGGTCTCCGGAGCTGCGCTGCCTGAATGCACTCCGGTGACCTCAGTCAGTGGCTCCCGCTGCCGGGAGCGGACGTGTTCCCGGCAGCGTGAGCTTACAGCAGCCATGCACAGCTGTCACCATCTCCAGATGTGACAGCTGTGCATGGGAGATCAGCGCAGGAACGTGGACAGGTAACTATTATTTTTAGTAAACTAAGAATTAAATAAAATTGTGTGTTTTATTTCAAATAAATTATTTTTTTCTGGGTGTAGTGTGTTTTTTCTTTTTAACACTTTGTAGGTTAGTAATGGGGGTGTCTTATAGACGCCCATCATTACTAACCTGGGCTTCATGGCAGCTGGCGCTGACATGAACCCCACCACTATTACCCCTGCCACCGCACCAGGGCAGCGTGGAAGAGCGAGGCTAAGTGCCAGAGTTGGCGCATCCTATGGATGCGCCATTTCTGGGGCGGCTGACGACTGGTGTTTCTAGCCTGGGAGGGGGCCAATATTCATGGCACCCTTCCTGGGCTATTAATATCAGCCCCCAGCTGTCTGCCTAGCCTTTGCTAGCTATTAAAATAGGGGGGACCCCACGTCATTTTTTTTGGGGGGGTCCCCCATTTTAATAGCTAGTAGAGGCTAGGTATTCAGCTGGGGGCTGATATTAGTAGCCTGGGAAGCTCCGTGGGTTTTACCCCCTTCCCAGGCTTCAAACATCTGCCCCAGCCGTCTGCTTAACCTCCGCTAGAGACTAAAATTATCGGGGGTTTCCCACGCCATTTTTTTTTAAAATAAATCCATTATTTTAACACTAAATGACATTTGAGGAGTTAATAAAGATGCAGTCCCTAAATTATTATTTATTTTTTAATTAATTTTTCCCAAAACTTTTGACGTGGGCTTCGCCATATTTTTGTATGCCAGCCAGGTACAGCATCCAGCTTCTATGAACGCGCCATTTTCCGGGGCGGCTGCGGACTGCAATTTTCAGCGGGGGGCAGAAAGCTTGGGCCTCCCTGCGCTGCGGATTCCATCCCCCAGCTGCCTAGTTGTACCTGGCTGGACACAAAAATAGGGAGAAGCTCCACGTTTTTTTTTTTTTAATTATTTCATGAAATTCATGGAATAATTAAGAAAAAAAGGGCTTCCCTATATTGTTGTGTCCAACCAGGTACAAATAGGCAGCTGGTGGTTGGGGGCAGCCCGTTCCTGCCTGCTGTACCTGGCTGGACCCAAATATAGTGCAAAGCCCCACGTCAATTTTTTTTTAATTATTTCAGGAAATTCATGAAATAATTAAAAAAAAATTATGTGGGGCTTCGCCCTATATTTGTGTCCAGTCAGGTACAGCAGGCAGGAACGGGCTGCCCCCAACCACCAGCTGCCTATTTGTACCTAGCCGGACACAACAATATAGGGAAGCCCTTTTTTTCTTAATTATTCCATGAATTTCATGAAATAATTAAAAAAAAAAATACGTGGGGCTTCGCCCTATTTTTGTGTCCAGCCAGGTACAACAAGGCAGCTGGGGGCTGGAATCCGCAGCGCAGGGAGGCCCAAGCTTTCTGGGCCCCACCCGCTGCAAATTGCAGTCCGCAGCCGCCCCGGAAAATGGCGCGTTCATAGAAGCGCCATCTTCTGGCGCTGTACCCAACTCATCCAGGGCCCTGGTGCGGTGGCTCACTGGGTAATAAAGGGGTTAAGGCCAGCTTGGCATTATCAGCTGGCCCTAAGCCCGAAATTCATGGGGTCACGCCAATATTAGACATGACCACCATGAATTTCTAGTAAAGTATTTAAAAAAAACACAAACACCCAGAAAAAAGTCCTTTAATTGAAATAAAGACACAATTCTTTATTGTTCTAAATTAAACCATACTTACAGTCACGCCCATTCCAGCTGAAGCCAACGATCTCCTGCAATAAAAGTAAAATAATAAAGCAACCTCATCCTTACCTTTCCATGGTTCCCAGGACAGCTTCAGCTCTGCTACATCGAGATGACAGGCTGGACCGCAGCAGAACGCTGCCATCCAGCCTGTCATCCCGCAGACACTGAGAAGCGCAGGCATGCTTGCGCTCCTCAGTGTCTCGCTGTGACGGCATCCAGATGAGCCGAGGTCATGTCCAATGAACTCAGCTCACCTCATGCACGTCACTGACAGCGTGGGAAAATTCTCCTGCACTCAGCGCTTCAGCGTGAGAATTTTCCCACGCTGTCAGTGACGTGCATGAGGTGCGCCGAGTTCATTGGACATGACCTCACCTCATGCACGTCACTGACAGCGTGGGAAAATTCTCACGCTGAAGCGCTGAGTGCAGGAGAATTCTCCCACGCTGTCAGTGACGTACATGAGGTGAGCCGAGTTCATTGTCGGCTCATCTGGATGCCGTCACAGCCAGACACTGAGGAGTGGAAGTATGCCTGCGCTTCTCAGTGTCTGCGGGATGACAGGCTGGATGGCAGCGTTCTGCTGCGGTCCAGCCTGTCATCTCGATGTAGCAGAGCTGGAGCCGTCGTGGGAGCCATGGAAAGGTAAGGATGAGGTTGCTTTATTATTTTTCTTTTATTGCAGGAGATCGTTGGCTTCAGCTGGAATGGGCGTGATGGTAAGTATGGTTTAATTTAGAACAATAAAGAATTGTGTGTTTATTTCAATTAAAGGACTTTTTTCTGGGTGTTTGTGTTTTTTTTAAATACTTTACTAGAAATTCATGGTGGTCATGTCTAATATTGGTGTGACCCCATGAATTTCGGGCTTAGGGCCAGCTGATAATGCCAAGCTGGCCTTAACCCCTTTATTACCCAGTGAGCCACCGCACCAGGGCCCTGGATGAGTTGGGTACAGCGCCAGAAGATGGCGCTTCTATGAACGCGCCATTTTCCGGGGCAGCTGCGGACTGCAATTTGCAGCGGGTGGGGCCCAGAAAGCTTGGGCCTCCCTGCGCTGCAGATTCCAGCCCCCAGCTGCCTAGTTGTACCTGGCTGGACACAAAAATAGGGCGAAGCTCCACGTTTTTTTTTTTTAAATTCATGAAATTCATGGAATAATTAAGAAAAAAAGGGCTTCCCTATATTGTTGTGTCCGGCTAGGTACAAATAGGCAGCTGGTGGTTGGGGGCAGCCCGTTCCTGCCTGCTGTACCTGACTGAACACAAATATAGGGCGAAGCCCCACATCAATTTTTTTTAATTGTTTCATGAATTTCCTGAAATGATTTAAAAAAAATTGACGTGGGGCTTCGCACTATATTTGTGTCCAGCCAGGTACAGCAGGCAGGAACGGGCTGCCCCCAACCACCAGCTGCCTATTTGTACCTGGTTGGACACAACAATATAGGGAAGCCCTTTTTTTCTTAATTATTTCATGAATTTCATGAAATAATTAAAAAAAAAAAATACGTGAAGCTTCTCCCTATTTTTGTGTCCAGCCAGGTACAACTAGGCAGCTGGGTGATGGAATCTGCAGCGCAGGGAGGCCCAAGCTTTCTGCCCCCCCCCCCCCCGCTGAAAATTGCAGTCCGCAGCCACCCCGGAAAATGGCGCGTTCATAGAAGCTGGATGCTGTACCTGGCTGGCATACAAAAATATGGCGAAGCCCACGTCAAAAGTTTTGGGAAAAATTAATTAAAAAATAAATAATAATTTAGGGACTGCATCTTTATTAACTCCTCAAATGTCATTTAGTGTTAAAATAAAGGATTTATTTAAAAAAAAATTGACGTGGGGCTTCGCCCTATATTTGTGTCCAGCCAGGTACAGCAGGCAGGAACAGGCTGCCCCCAACCACCAGCTGCCTATTTGTACCTGGCCGGACACGACAATATAGGGAAGCCCTTTTTTAAAAAAATTATTTCATGAAATAATTAAAAAAAAATTGACGTGGGGCTTCGCACTATATTTGTGTCCAGCCAGGTACAGCAGGCAGGAATGGGCTGCCCCCAACCACCAGCTGCCTATTTGTACCTGGTTGGACACAACAATATAGGGAAGCCCTTTTTTTCTTAATTATTCCATGAATTTCATGAAATAATTTAAAAAAAAAATGCGTGGGGCTTCGCCCTATTTTTGTGCCCAGCCAGATACAACTAGGCAGCTGGGGGCTGGAATCCGCAGCGCAGGGAGACCCAAGCTTTCTGGGCCACCCCCGCTGCAAATTGCAGTCCGCAGCCGCCCTAGAAAATGGCGCGTTCATAGAAGCGCCATCTTCTGGCGCTGTACCCAACTCATCCAGGGCCCTGGTGCGGTGGCTCACTGGGTAATAAAGGGGTTAAGGCCAGCTTGGCATTATCAGCTGGCCCTAAGCCCGAAATTCATGGGGTCACGCCAATATTAGACATGACCACCATGAATTTCTAGTAAAGTATTTAAAAAAACACAACACCCAGAAAAAAGTCCTTTAATTGAAATAAACACACAATTCTTTATTGTTCTAAATTAAACCATACTTACCATCACGAACATTCCAGCTGAAGCCAACGATCTCCTGCAATAAAAGTAAAATAATAAAGCAACATCATCCTTACCTTTCCATGGCTCCCACGACAGCTTCAGCTCTGCTACATCGAGATGACAGGCTGGACCGCAGCAGAACGCTGCCATCCATCCTGTCATCCCGCAGACACTGAGAAGCGCAGGCATACTTCCACTCCTCAGTGTCTGGCTGTGACGGCATCCAGATGAGCCGAGGTCATGTCCAATGAACTCAGCTCACCTCATGTGCGTCACTGACAGCGTGGGAAAATTCTCCTGCACTCAGCACTTCAGCGTGAGAATTTTCCCACGCTGTCAGTGACGTGCATGAGGTGAGCTGAGTTCATTGGACATGACCTCACCTCATGTATGTCACTGACAGCGTGGGAGAATTCTCACGCTGAAGCGCTGAGTGCAGGAGAATTTTCCCACGCTGTCAGTGACGTGCATGAGGTGAGCTGAGTTCATTGGACATGAACTCGGCTCATCTGGATGACGTCACAGAGAGACACTGAGGAGCGCAAGCATGCCTGCGCTTCTCAGTGTCTGCGGGATGACAGGCTGGATGGCAGCGTTCTGCTGCGGTCCAGCCTGTCATCTCGATGTAGCAGAGCTGAAGCTGTCGTGGGAACCATGGAAAGGTAAGGATGAGGTTGCTTTATTATTTTACTTTTTTTGCAGGAGATCGTTGGCTTCAGCTGGAATGGGCGTGATGGTAAGTATGGTTTAATTTAGAACAATAAAGAATTGTGTCTTTATTTCAATTAAAGGACTTTATTCTGGGTGTTTGTGTTTTCTTTTAATTTTGACTATGGGGTTAGTAATGGGGGTGTCTTATAGACGCCTCTCCATTACTAACCTGGGCTTGATGTCAGCTGGCATTATAAGCTGACATCAACCCCAACCCTATTACCCCCTGCCACCGCACCAGGGCAGCGTGGAAGAGCGAGGCTAAGTGCCAGAATTGGCGCATCCTATGGATGCGCCATTTCTGGGGCGGCTGACGGCTGGTGTTTCTAGCCTGGGAGGGGGCCAATATTCATGGCACCCTTCCTGGGCTATTAATATCAGCCCCCAGCTGTCTGCCTAGCCTGTGCTAGCTATTAAATTAGGGGGGACCCCACGTTATTTTTTTGGGGGGGGTCCCCCATTTTAATAGCTAGTAAAGGCTAGGTATTCAGCTGGGGGCTGATATTAGTAGCCTGGGAAGCTCCGTGGGTATTACCCCCTTCCCAGGCTTCAAACATTTGCCCCAGCTGTCTGCTTAACCTCCGCTAGAGCCTAAAATTAAGGGGAACCCCACGCCAATTTTTTTTTAAATAAATCCTTTATTTTAACACTAAATGACAAGTACAGTAATCAACACTGTCACTGTACTTCATATATATGTGACTGACATGTTTCTATCTATCTAATCTATGTGTGATTCTCTATTCTTTCTATTCTAAATTGTCGGGTACAGATGCTGAATTGCCGGCCGGCTTTCTTAAAGAGACGGTGCATGAAAACACTATTATTTTTTTAAATAAATCCTTTACACTAAATGACAAGTACAGTAAGCAACACTGTCACTGTACTTCATATATATGTGACTGACATGTTTCTATCTATCTAATCTATGTGTGAAGCTCTATTCTGTCTGTTATAAATTGTCGGGTACCGCTGCTGAATTGCCGGCCAGCTTTTTTAAAGAGACGGTGCACGAAAACACTAATATTTTTTTTAATAAATCCTTTACACTAAATGACAAGTACAGTAAGCAACACTGTCACTGTACTTCATATATATGTGACTGACATGTTTCTATCTATCTAATCTATGTGTGATTCTCTATTCTTTCTATTCTAAATTGTCGGGTACAGATGCTGAATTGCCGGCCGGCTTTCTTAAAGAGACGGTGCATGAAAACACTATTATTTTTTTAAATAAATCCTTTACACTAAATGACAAGTACAGTAATCAACACTGTCACTGTACTTCATATATATGTGACTGACATGTTTCTATCTATCTAATCTATGTGTGAAGCTCTATTCTGTCTGTTATAAATTGTCGGGTACCGCTGCTGAATTGCCGGCCGGCTTTTTTAAAGAGACGGTGCACGAAAACACTAATATTTTTTTTAATAAATCCTTTACACTAAATGACAAGTACAGTAAGCAACACTGTCACTGTACTTCATATATATGTGACTGACATGTTTCTATCTATCTAATCTATGTGTGATTCTCTATTCTTTCTGTTATAAATTGTCGGGTACCGCTGCTGAATTGCCGGCGGGCTTTTTTAAAGAGACGGTGCACGAAAACACTAATATTTTTTTTAATAAATCCTTTACACTAAATGACAAGTACAGTAAGCAACACTGTCACTGTACTTCATACATATGTGACTGACATGTTTCTATCTATCTAATCTATGTGTGAAGCTCTATTCTTTCTGTTGTAAATTGTCGGGTACCGGTGTATGCCGCTGATGAATTGCCGGCTTTTCATGTCATTCTACATTATTCTTAGTTGTTTTCCTTCATTTAGAATTAACCTACAAGGAAAGAAAGGGTTTATTTTCATTCCGATATTTGTGTCCCATTGACTTGCATTGGTTTCCGGTATCGGAATCGGCGATATCCGATACTTTTTGGGTATCGGCCCGATCCAATCCGATACGATATTTCCTGATATCGGAAGGTATCGCTCAACACTAGCTATAACTTCTTCATTTAGCAAACAACAAAGCTCTTGATACTCCTCAAACAGTGATTTTAGCATCACTCCTCATGAAAAGCCATGCGTTCTTTTGTTTGTATTATCTGTTTAGAAACACCAGCAAGGCAAGCATCGGCCACCAAAACGGGACATTTTTTTAACCAATTTGCAACTTAAAAAGCCTAAAAAATCTGTTAGTACAATGTATTGCTAAACAAATGGTTGGCTATTACTGGTTAGCATCGGGTTTTCCCTAACTAGATATATTGAGGTCACAGACTTTTCTAAGGCTGTCTGCATTAAAGCTGAAAAGGGGGTTTAATAAAATCCTGAGAGACCTGAGGGTGTTATACATCTTTTCTAGGCAACTTAGCAGTATTCAATTCACACTGAATCTATATGATGCAAATCTAATTTTTAATAAATTTTGTTGGAGCTGGTGAAGTTGAATATCAAAAGATAAAGTGAACCAATAAAGAAACCATACATACGGATTGCGTGGATTTGGACAGTGGAGAACCTCAAAAAATGTAGCAATAGCATAATGCTTACACATGTTATTTTCTCTTCCTGGAATATTGCCCGAGGCCAGCGCACATTTTGGCTCAACCTTTGTCAGGAGGTGGCAGAACACCAGCAGGAAATCCATTTCATACTAACATTATCCAGTCAAAAGGGACTGCACAAACATAATCAAGTAAAGAATAATATATGTTAGTACAAGCCAGCCACCCACGTCATGGTATTATTATTATTTATTTTTAGAGCACCATTGATTCCATGGTTCTGTACATAAGAAGGGGTTACATACAAAATACAAATATAAATTACAGTTAACAAACTAACAATGACAGACTGGAACAGAAGGGAGAGGGCCCTGCCTTTTCAGGCTTATAGTCTACAGGATAAAGGAGAAGGAGACAGTAGGTTTCGGGGGGTTGAAGCAGCTCCGGTGATGGAGAGGTGGCAGCAGGGTTATTGCAGTCTGTAATCTTTCTTCAAGAGTTGCGTTTTCAAGATCCTTCTGGAATTTCCGAATGTCGTGGATAAAAAGACATGCTGGGAAACAGAATTCTAGAGGAGGCGGGATACTCGAGGGGAGTATTGGAGGTGATTGGGTGAGGAATGTATAAGTGTAGAGGAGAGAAGGAGTTTTTGGGAGGATGGGAGGACTGGAGATTACGTGTTGGAAGATATCAGGAAACTGTTGGGGAATTGAGAGCCAATGAGGGGATTTGCAGAGGGGAGAAGCAGAGTAGTAGCGAGGAGAGAGGTGAATTAGTTATGCAGTTAAGGATGGACTGGAGAGGTGCGAGAGTATTAGCAGGGAGGCCACAGAAGAGGATATTGCAGTAGTTGAGGTGGGAGATGATGAGGACATGCACTACTATTTTAGTAGATTTGTAAGAGGGTGACTGGGACCCATATTCAAAGGAACTTGAACTCTGTGTTTCAGGGTCCCAACCGAGTGGGACCGAGGTCAAGGTTGACCAGCAAGAAGAAGTGATTAAAGTGAATTGATCTATCATGCATTTTGATATAAACATATGTGTTGAATGTTTTAGATGTGCATTATTGCTTCTTTTCACAGGTGTTGTCATGGTCGGGACGACCATGCTTTAGGAGGGAGGTATGTAAGAGGGTGACTTGGACGGTCATGCCCCTCTTCCCTCTTAATGCACATAATGCTGTGTTCTATGTTTATATATGAGCATTCATATGATCTAATGTCTGATGGGTTACTTATAGGTTCAATATAGATTAGTGCGGGTAGAATATTAGCTTAATAGAAGAAGTAGTGCAGAGGTGGGCACTGTAGCACACAGAGTATGCAGTTATGGTTGGGAAAGAGTTAAGAGGTTTAGGAGCTGCTTCAGTGTGGGAGGAGCAGGTTCAGTGAAGAAAGGAGTCACTTCCTGATTGCAGGCAGTTCTAGTTGAGTGAGGGACAGTGACTAGTGAAGACATGTCAGGAGGACACAGGAGAAAGTACAGGAGAAGGGTGTGTGTGTCACAATTTGGGCGCCTTTGGACAACTTTATCTAGAAGGTGAATCCGAACAGTCTAGACAGCAGGGACAACAGGAACAGATGTATATGGAGAGGTCAATGTGGGAACTTTATCTTACATGCCAAGACAGGACAGCCTCATCACGGAGGTGGATCCAAGCAGGTCAGGCAGTGGGACAGAGAATGGAGTTACCCATAGAGCTGGCGCGCTCTGCATTGGTCTTCCATCATTTTACAGAACTAGGAACCACGAAGGCCCCAGCGTCCAGGGATAGTGGTAGCCTGAGAAAAGTTCTATTACCAAGCAGACAGGTGAGAGAGTGAAATAGCATAGGAGCTAGGCCTAGTTTCAGGCTGGTCAGAAGCTTCAGAGAGAGAGGAAGAAACAGATCAGGAGGCCTTATACCTGCTCACTGGGGAGAGTCCAGAAGTGCACCCTTCCTATCAAGTACCCTGGACCGTACCTGCCGTCTACACCAGTAAAGGTACTGAAGCGAACCCCCTGTGTGTGTGTCTGTTATTCTCCCCTGGCCCGGCTGTGCCACCTCTCACCTGCATCCCTTCCATCAACTCTGCCCCGGGGGCCCACTCCGCCTGTGGGGAGCAGAAACATCCCAGCTGCCATCCCATCACCCCCAGAGGTCTGCAGCAGCGCCGGTACCCATTACCGGGAACCACAGGTGGCGTCACGAGACAAAACTGTTAACAAACCCCTTTTAAAGAGTGACCCCAGAGTACAGGCCCGGGAGCCGACTGCCGTGACATCCCAAGGAAGTAAAGGCCCGGGTACCGAGTCCCCTATATTCCCCCTGGGCGAGTCAATAACATCAGTTGTGAAAGTGTATTCATATCACTGCCTAGTCACTTGGAAACGATTTCTGCATCTGACAACAGTTAGTGAAACACTAATCAAGGAAAGAGGGCATGTAAAATACCACTGAATGCATGTAGGCAGCACATCAGAAAAAAATTGAACATTCAGTTTGATTCTTGAAAAAAAAAATATTCATGAGACACAGGTCAAGAAATTATCTTGTGATTTTAACAATGTGCAACATTTTGTGAATATAGATCGACATCCATTGATGTCCACTTATCAAAGATCAATATCCATCTCTTGAGTTTCCTTATCTGGCAATCAATCACATTATTCCAGTTACACTATAGCAACACTTTATGAAAAAAAGAATATTCAAAAGAAAATTGGACTGCAAACAAGTTAACAGCTAAACTTAAACAGGAAAATAACAATGGACAACTTTGGAACAAACTAAAAATTTTGTTTATTTCTGAAACCAACTTGTCGAGTATGGAGAAGGGATTGGTTTTCTCTCCTTGCACTTGTTTTGATCTATTTGCAGCAGTGGCAAACTTACAGATATTTGTCCGCCTTGATCTTAAAAAAAAAAAAAGATTTATTATTGATTCTCTGGATGGACATTTTCCCAAAACAGCAGAACAGGATGCTATTCGCTTTCTTGAGGATTTATGTGAAGAACATACCCAAACTTCAACAGGTGAGATCCAAGCATCCATTAGAAAAAATCTTGCCAATTTCCATATCTGCAAGTCCAAATGTAAATCTGTTTGTCAAGTTGATACCAGAGATTATGAAAAGATCTGTATTAAAGAAGGACTCCTCCCATCAAAGTTTTTATCCTCTTAATATATTGCAACGATCATATTATATAGCACTGTGTACTTACAATTGCTCATTTTGTCTTTCTACTCAGATATTTTTTCTGTATTTCATTAGGTCTGTGACATCACATGATTAAAAATTGACTAGCTGAAGCCTTCTAAGCTCTATATAGAAACAGGAGGTCAATTTTGTCTGCACAAGTCACGAGTCACTGCAAAAGTCTATGGCAGGAGGGAGCAGTTGGGTCTGGAGTTGAAGAGAGGGATTATAAATGCAGGGACAAGAGACATCCTGTCTCTACTTACAGCAGAAAAAAGAGAATAATTTACTGAATAGAAAGGCAAAATGAGCAATTGTAAGTAGACAGTGCTATATAATATGATTATTGCAATATATTAAGAGGGTAAAAACTTTGATGTGAGTGCTTCTTTAACTGGTTCCCGACCGCCCACTGTACATAAACGTCGGCGCTGCCTGGGCTCTGTGCAGCGCCGACGTTTAAAAACGGTGGGTGGTCCCGCAGCGCTCAGGACCCCCAGGGTCCTGCTAGCGCTGCGGTACCGGTTCAGAGCGATAGCTCTGACATGTGGCATCATGGGGACCTGATTGGATCAGGTCCCCATGATGTTAACCTGTTCCTATCTTCTAGATGCCGCGATCCATAGCGATCGCGGCATTTAAAAGATAGTGACAGCCGGTGGTTGGCGATCGGGACCCCCCACATACCTGCCAGCGGCGGGGATCCCGGTGCTGTGACCTCTGACATCATCGAGACCTGATTGGCTCAGGTCTCGATGATGTCAGCGTCACACCAGCCAATCAGAGAGATCACCAGGGAAGTTTGTTTTAGCAACAAACTTTCCCGGGCGATCTGCCTGATAAATACACTGTTTCTCCTCCGATCTCAGTGAGAGAGCAGAGGAGAAACACTGTGACAAGAGCTGTCAGCCTTGCCACAGTAAAAGTGAAAAAAATAAAATAAAAAAGAAAGTAAGAGTTAGGGTTAGTCAGTCCTGTCAGATCAGTCAGTCAGTCCTGTCAGATCAGTCAGTCAGTCCTGTCAGATCAGTCAGTCAGTCCACTCAGTTAGTCCTGTCAGATCTGTCAGTCAGTCAGTCCTGTCAGATCTGTCAGTCAGTCAGTCCTGTCAGATCTGTCAGTCAGTCAGTCCTGTCAGATCTGTCAGTCAGTCAGTCCTGTCAGATCAGTCAGTCCAGTCAGTCAGTCAGTCCTGTCAGATCAGTCCTGTCAGTCAGTCCTGTCAGATCTGTCAGACAGTCAGTCCTGTCAGATCAGTCAGTCCTGTCAGTCCAGTCAGTCCTGTCAGATCAGTCAGTCAGTCCTGTCAGATCAGTCAGTCAGTCCTGTCAGGTCAGTCAGTCCTGTCAGTCCAGTCCGGTCAGTTCAGTCCGGTCAGTCCAGTCCGGTTCCGTCCTTTCAGTCTGGTCCGTTCAGTCCAGTCAAAAAATATAAAAATAAAATGGCCCGTCAGACTTATACCGCAGAAGAGGTGTATGCCCTGCTATGTTCTGACACTGATGACAGTGCAATCTCAGATGGAGATATGGATTTTGAGGGCTTTAGTAGCGGCGACACTGAGAGCTCAGAAATGAGCAGTGATTCTGTTCCATCCTCAAGCCCAAGGACCAGTACAGCAATAGGGGCAAATAGCGCTACTGGAGAAAAGTCTCCAAATCAGGGAACACTGCCCAGTACAAGCGCTGTCCCTGCTACTAGTGAATTGGCGCACGCCAGTGTACAAGGGGCGTTGCCACATGATCTAGCATTTCCCAGATGGGAGGCTTCGGATTCGGCTGCTCCATTCAGCCCTGATTTCAACGCCATTCCTGGTATAAATGTGGAGGTGGAAGATTTTGGACCAATTCATTTTTTTTAATTTGTTTTTTACAGACAGCTTGCTAGAGCATATTGTCGTGCAAACAAATTTATATGCATCCCAATTCATAAGCCAGAATCCCCGATCTTACTATGCTGGGGCAAATTTATGGACACCAACTAATGTCCCGGAAATAAAAAAATTTTTAGGACTTACATTTGCCATGGGGCTTGTTAAAAAACCGAGCATTCGATCCTACTGGTCCAACCACCCTGTTCAAGCCACCCCTATGTTTTCAGTCGTTCTGCCTAGGACCCGTTATGAAATGCTCATGCGGTTTTGGCATTTTAACGACAATAGTCAATGCCTGCCCAGAAATGCCCCAGAACATGACAGGTTATATAAAATTAGACCCATCATTGAAAATTTGTCAGAAAAATTCTTAAGCCTCTACACCCCAACACAAAATATTTCTATAGATGAGTCCCTTGTAAAATTCAAAGGAAGACTGCACCTCAAGCAATTTATCCCATCTAAAAGGGCAAGGTTTGGAATAAAGATCTATAAAATCTGCGAAAGTTCAACCGGATACACATCCGCTTTCCGCATATATGAGGGGAAAGATAGCCAGCTAAACTCACCAGGATGCCCTACTTATCTGGGGACATCTGGAAAAATTGTTTGGAAGCTGATAAGTCCATTTTTTCAAAAAGGCTACAATCTATATGTGGACAATTATTACACCAGCATACCCCTATTTAAAAGTCTGGTTGAACACAACATCGGGGCTTGTGGGACCATCCGTAAAAAAACCGTCAGGGGTTTCCACAACCATTGGTCAACCAAAAGTTTCAAAAGGGGCAGTCAGGGGCAGTACGCAACGGAGAGCTGCTTGCCCTGAAATATAGGGATAAGAGGGATATTTTTGTCCTCAGCTCGATCCACACAGATGCCACAAGGGCCACTGTAGAACTAGGATCCACCACTCCGAAGCAAAAACCTGTGTCAGTAATTGACTACAACAAACACATGGGGGGTGTGGACCTTGCAGACCAGGTTCTACAGCCATACCAGGTATCAAGAAAGTCCTATACCTGGTATAAAAAGTTGGTTATTTATTTGTTTCAGGTGGCCACATACAATTCTTTTGTGTTGTACAAAAAAGCAGGAAATTCAGATCCTTTTCTTGATTATCAAGAAAAGGTAATTGAAAGTGTTAGCCCCGCTCATCCATTAGAATCTGAGGATGTGAAAAGACTCACTGAGCGACATTTTATTGCACTTATTCCAGCAACGGAAACAAGAAGGAACCTCCATAAAAGATGTCGTGTATGTACTAAGAGAGGAATGAGGCGTGATACCCGCTACTATTGCCCACAATGCCCATCATTGCCAGCCTTATGCGTCACTGACTGCTTTAAAATCTTACACACAGAACCACGTTTTTAAACTGTAAAAATGTATCCCAATTTGTCATTCAAACATTTGGTTCATTTAGTGAATGACACATTCGAGTAGAGCTCACTTAATTTCCAGGGGGGGGTTCTCCAGAATCTAAACCTTCCATTGCGTGCTTGTTTCTGGAAATCATCCATTGAGTTAAAATGGTCACTAAACCATAGATGAATTCCCAGAGGGGTGTCATTTCCAAAATGGGGTCACTTCAGGGGGGATTCTTTAGCTCTGGTACTCTGAAAAGTGCCAGAACAGCATAATCCCCCCTGAAGTGACCCCATTATGGAAATGACACCTCTGTGGGAATTCATCTATGGGTTTAGTGACCATTTACCTATCTACTTATTTTCCCACCACTAGATTAATTTATACAGAGGAGTAGATTGTAAAATTCGGTCACTTGTTGGGGGTTTCCTCTGTTTAGGCACCTCAGGGGCTCTCCAAATGCAACATGGCGTCCGCTATCGATTCCAGTCAAATTTCCATTCCAAAAGTCAAATGGCGCTCCTTACCTTCCAAGCCATGCCGTGCGCCCAAACAGTGGCTTTGCACCACATATGGGGTATCAGCATGCTCAGGAGAAATTGCACAACACATTTTGGGGTCCATTTTTTCTGGCTGCCCTTGTGAAAATTAAAAATTTGAGGCTAAAGTAGCAGTTTTGTGTTAAAAATGTGTTTTTTTATTTTCACACTTCAACATTATAAAATTCTGTGAAGCCCCTGGGGGTTCAAGGTGCTCACCACACATCTAGATAAGTTCCTTGAGGGGTCTAGTTTCCAAAATGGGGTCACTTGTTGGGGGTTTCCTCTGTTTAGGCACCTCAGGGGCTCTCCAAATGCAACATGGCGTCCGCTATCAATTCCAGTCAAATTTCCATTCCAAAAGTCAAATGGCGCGCCTTAACTTCCAAGCCATGCCGTGCGCCCAAACAGTGGCTTTGCACCACATATGGGATATCAGCGTGCTCAGGAGAAATTGCACAACACATTTTGGGGTCCATTTTTTCTGGCTGCCCTTGTGAAAATTAAAAATTTGAGGTTAAAGTAGCAGTTTTGTGAAAAAAAGTTAAATGTTCATTGTTTTCTTCCACATTCCAAAAATTCCTGTGCAGCACCTGAAGGGTTAATAAACTTCTTGAATGTGGTTTTGAGCACCTTGAGGGGTGCAGTTTTTAGAATGGTATTTGGGTATTTTCTGTCATAAAGGCTCCTCAAAGTCACTTCAAATAAGATGTGGTCCCTAAAAAAATGTTTTCGTAAATTTTGTTGTAAAAATGAGAAATCGCTGGTCAACTTTTAACCCTTATAGCTTCCTAACAAAAAAAAATTTTGGTTCCAAAATTGTGCTGATGTGAAGTAGACATGTGGGAAATGTTATTTATTAACTATTTTGTGTGACATATCTCTCTGATTAAAGGGCATGAAAATTCAAATTTTGAAAATTGCAAAATTTTCAAAATTTTTGCCAAATTTCCGATTTTTTCACAAATAAACGCAAGTGATATCGAAGAAATTTTACCACTATCATGAAGTACAATATGTCACAAAAAAACAATCTCAGAATCAGGGGGATCCGTTTAAGCGTTCCAGAGTAATTACCTCATAAAGTGACAGTGGTCAGAATTGAAAAAATTGGCCCGGTCACGAAGGCAAAAACAGGCTCTGGCGCGAAGTGGTTAATATTCACCATGATCCCTACTATAAATCACCATAACAAAAGCTAGCTTGAAAAAGCTTGAAGCTGCCATGGCAAGCCCTGGCAAGTTTCCTCTGCTCTCCTGCATGTCTGGTTGCTATAATCACCTAGTGCAAACCTCTGATATCATCCTCCCAGGCCTCTTAAGGCATGCTAAGGTTAATAAGGTTAATAAATTAATCCAAGCTACTTCTAAATCCCTACACCCTGCCTAGCCACATACTTGATCTGGATCTGCTACAACCAGATATCTTCTGACAACTTGAACTAATGTTCCCAGGTGCTATCCACATATCCAGATCTGATGCAACTAGGTACTTGATGCAAACTTGGCTATACTGTTCCCAAGTGGTGTCCACACATCTAGCTCTGTCATAGCAGATGCCTGCTACCAATTTGTCTCTATTGTGCCTAAGTGTTAAACATGTCTAGCTCTGCTATAGACAGGTGCCTGCTACCAACTCCGCTCTATTGTTCCCAAATGTTGTCCTACAACTAGGTACCTGCCTAAGTGCTGATCTGTTACAAGAAGGTACCTGCTGCCAACTCAGCTCTACTGTTCCCAAGTGCTCTCTTAACTTCTAGTTTGGCTACTATCTGGTATCTGCCACCAACTTGTTTATACTGTTCTTAAGTGCTGATCTGCTACAAGTACCTGCTGCCAACTCGGCTCTCTTTTTGTTAGGTCTTGTCCACATGACCACCCCTGTTTCAACTAGGTGCTAGAGATGAGCGGTGTTCGAATCGAACTGTTCGCCAATCTCAAATTCGAGCTGTTTTGGGCGGTGTTCGAGCCATTCGACGAACCCGAACGATTTGAAATAAATCCTGCTGTTCGAGGTTATGTTCGATAACTGTTCGTGCACCAAAATCGTAACTGGATTTTTTCACAGTAATGCTGATAATGTTAATACACAGTTTGAGTGTACAGCGGGGCGGGGGGAGGGGCAGGGGATGGATCTCTGCAGAAATAATGAAGATCTTCATTTTTTTTTCTCTTTCCCGCATTTACAGTGGGGAGGTGCAGTCTGTCAGCCTATCAGCAGCGCACACACGGAGCGAAGTGCTTTTTTTCACACAAGCAAGGGCATGTGTCATTGGCTGTGTATGTCACATGTCCTTGCTCTATAAAACCCAGCCATTTTCCCCGTCGCCACCATTTTCTCACTGCTGCAGCTGAGTGTTAGACGGCACTGCTGCTGCTGTTAGCGCTATATTGTGTAACTGAATTGCAAGCGAATTTTCTCTTAAATAGACAGAAAGGTTTAGGGAGTAGGGACTAGTTTGTAATTGCAGCCCTTTTGAGGGCTAGGTTACAGCAGTTCCTAGCACTTTTAGCAGGCAGGTCTGTGCTCTTAAATAGACAGATAGGTTGGGAGTAGTGACTAGTTGTAATTCCAGCCCCTTTGAGGGCTAGGTTACATCAGTTCCTATCACTATTTGCCAGGCAGGTCTGTTTGAGTGCTGTGCAAGTGTTTTTCACAGCATTTGGCTAAATCTAGCTAAGCAAATCCTTTTGGGCCTCTTGCAGTGTGTGTCAGTCAGTGGAGTAGCCTATCTGTGTTGCAAGCTACACCACCTGTGTATGTAATACTAATTTTTTACTGCACCTAGCCAAGTAAAACCTTTTGGGCGTATTAGCAGTGTGTGTTAGTCAGTGGAGTAGCCTATCTGTGTTGCAAGCTACAACACCTGTGTATGTAATACAAATTTTTTACTGCACCTAGCCAAGTAAAACCTTTTGGGCATATTAGCAGTGTGTGGTACTCATTCTATTAGGCCATCTATACTAAGCTCCACCAGCTTTCAAATTACTAATAATTTTTAGCTGCATCTTGCCTGGAAAATAATTTTGGGCCTGTAGCAGTGTGTGGTACTCATTCTATTAGGCCATCTATACTAAGCTCCACCAGCTTTCAAAGTACTAATAATTTTTAGCTGCATCTTGCCTGGAAAATAATTTTGGGCATAGTAGCAGTGTGTGGTACTCATTATATTAGGCCATCTATACTAAGCTCCACAAGCTTTCAAATTACTAATAATTTTTAGCTGCATCTTGCCTGGAAAATAATTTTGGGCCTGTAGCAGTGTGTGGTACTCATTCTATTAGGCCATCTATACTAAGCTCCACCAGCTTTGAAATTAATAATAATTTTTAGCTGCATCTAGCCTGGAAAATAATTTTGGGCATAGTAGCAGTGTGTGGTACTCATTGTATTAGGCCATCTATACCAATCTCCACCAGCTTTGAAATTAATAATAGTTTTTAGCTGCATCTAGCCCGGAAAATAATTTTGGGCATAGTAGCAGTGTGTGGTACTCATTGGATTAGGCCATCTATACCAAGCTCCACCAGCTTTGAAATTAATAATAATTTTTAGCTGCATCTAGCCTGGAAAATAATTTTGGGCTTAGTAGCAGTGTGTCGTACTCATTGTATTAGGCCATCTATACCAAGCTCCACCAGCTTTGAAATTAATAATAATTTTTAGCTGCATCTAGCCTGGAAAATAATTTTGGGCATAGTAGCAGTGTGTGGTACTCATTGTATTAGGCCATCTATACCAAGCTCCACCAGCTTTGAAATTAATAATAATTTTTAGCTGCATCTAGCCCGGAAAATAATTTTGGGCCTGTAGCAGTGTGTGGTACTCATTGTATTAGGCCATCTATACCAATCTCCACCAGCTTTGAAATTAATAATAGTTTTTAGCTGCATCTAGCCCAGAAAATAATTTTGGGCATAGTAGCAGTGTGTGGTACTCATTGGATTAGGCCATCTATACCAAGCTCCAGCAGCTTTGAAATTAATAATAATTTTTAGCTGCATCTAGCCTGGAAAATAATTTTGGGCTTAGTAGCAGTGTGTGGTACTCATTGTATTAGGCCATCTATACCAAGCTCCACCAGCTTTGAAACTAATAATAATTTTTAGCTGCATCTAGCCCGGAAAATAATTTTGGGCCTGTAGCAGTGTGTGGTACTCATTGTATTAGGCCATCTATACCAATCTCCACCAGCTTTGAAATTAATAATAGTTTTTAGCTGCATCTAGCCCGGAAAATAATTTTGGGCATAGTAGCAGTGTGTGGTACTCATTGGATTAGGCCATCTATACCAAGCTCCACCAGCTTTGAAATTAATAATAATTTTTAGCTGCATCTAGCCTGGAAAATAATTTTGGGCTTAGTAGCAGTGTGTGGTACTCATTGTATTAGGCCATCTATACCAAGCTCCACCAGCTTTGAAATTAATAATAGTTTTTTAGTTGCATCTAGCCCGGAAAATAATTTTGGGCATAGTAGCAGTGTGTGGTACTCATTGTATTAGGCCATCTATACCAAGCTCCACCAGCTTTGAAATTAATAATAATTTTTAGCTGCATCTAGCCCGGAAAATAATTTTGGGCCTGTAGCAGTGTGTGGTACTCATTGTATTAGGCCATCTATACCAATCTCCACCAGCTTTGAAATTAATAATAGTTTTTAGCTGCATCTAGTCCGGAAAATAATTTTGGGCATAGTAGCAGTGTATGGTACTCATTGTATTAGGCCATCTATACCAAGCTACACCAGCTTTGAAATTAATAATAATTTTTAGCTGCATCTAGCCCAGAAAATAATTTTGGGCATAGTAGCAGTGTGTGGTACTCATTGTATTAGGCCATCTATAACAAGCTCCACCAGCTTTGAAATTAATAATAATTTTTAGCTGCATCTAGCCCGGAAAATAATTTTGGGCATAGTAGCAGTGTGTGGTACTCATTATATTAGGCCATCTATACTAAGCTCCACCAGCTTTCAAATTACTAATAATTTTTAGCTGCATCTTGCCTGGAAAATAATTTTGGGCCTGTAGCAGTGTGTGTTACTCATTGTATTAGGCCATCTATACCAAGCTCCACCAGCTTTCAAATTACTAATAAATTATTACTAATAATTTTTAGCTGCATCTTGCCTGGAAAATAATTTTGGGCATAGTAGCAGTGTGTGGTACTAATTCTATTAGGCCATCTATACTAAGCTCCACCAGCTTTCAAATTACTAATAATTTTTAGCTGCATGTTGCCTGGAAAATAATTTTGGGCCTGTAGCAGTGTGTGGTACTCATTGTATTAGGCCATCTATACCAAGCTCCACCACCTTTGAAATTAATAATAATTTTTAGCTGCATCTAGCCCGGAAAATAATTTTGGGCATAGTAGCAGTGTGTGGTACTCATTGTATTATGCCATCTATACCAAGCTCCACCAGCTTTGAAATTAATAATAATTTTTAGCTGCATCTAGCCCTGAAAATAATTTTTCTTCCCAATAGTGGTAGCAATAGTGGTAGCAATAGAAATATGGGGCGCGCGCCTGGCTAACAAAAATATACGCTTCATAACAAAAAACACCAGCCTAGCGCACTGCATTAATAATATGGCATCATCGTCTCTCCCAGTGCTATGCCTACTACGCTAGCATTCCTGTGCCTAAAACACAATGTATGGGTCCGCGCTAGCCACGATGCTGAGGGGTCTAACGCTGCTGCTAACGCTTTATCACAATTCAATTGGCAGATTTTCACAGAGCTCCTCCCCAACGCCCACCCATCAGGCAACAGTTGCCCACCCTCCCTATGGGATCTAGTGGCAAATAGTTGATGCCTTTAATCAGAGCGTCAGTTGCCCCGTCGACGTGGCAAGCATACGGTAAGGCATGGGAAGAGTGGACACGACTAGTAGCAGGCAGACAGGTTGACAAATGTGAACAAGCCAGATTACAAGTCACCATAGAATTTCTCCACCAGCTAATGATGAGGGGCATATCAGGGGCGTCAGCGCAGCGGTGTCTGACCAGAGTAGCATTTCACTTCCAACTACTGAATTGGGGAGATGTGACAAAGAGATTCATCATCAGACAATCCATAAAAGGGTGGAAAAGGGGTCAGCCAAGTCAGGAGTGTAGACTTCCCGTCCCGTGTCACTAAAACTGATTTCTCACATCATATCCCTAACACCATTAACATGACACTCACAATTTGAAGCAACACTACTGTCTACTGCATTTGCGATCGCCTTCTTCGGGGCGCTATGCATAAGCGAATTAGTCCCTCAATCCAAAATTACCACCAGTGGAGGCTTATTACACCAGGACGTAGTCATAGCCAATAATGCAATACGTCTACGCATACGCCAATCGAAAACGGTTCCAGCGGGCAGGGGCACTTGGGTACTTCTGCAACCCACAAACGGTACACTGAGTCGGGTAATAATAGTAAAAACATATATAACCATCAGATCACAAAGTAATTTCTTCCTATCACACATTGATGGAACGCCATTATCAAGATTCCAGTTCCAAGCTATATTTAATAAATGCCTAACATCGGCAGGGAACCACCCCAAAGATTACGGGACACACTCATTCCACTAGGCGCGGCCACGGAAGCAGCAAGAGCAGGACTGTCAGAAACAGAAGTTCAGAGGATAGGGAGATGGCGATCCACGTGTTTGGTGAGATACATAAGACCAGACTTGTTATCCTAACGTGGTTTATTTCTTTTACAGGTGACGCTAAGCCAACAGTGTGGGTGATAGGCCACTTGTATATATATTGGGCAGAAAAAAGGGCGAAAGTCCGCCCAGGCGGGAGGAAATTAGAGTTTCATAACACATATTTCAACTGGAGAGGTATTAGAGGCCTGCAATGGCCACAGGTACTAATGGAGGTAATCAAGGTAGGGAGAGAGGCAAGAGGTTCGGTCATCTTAGTTATACAGGCCGGGGGAAACGACCTAGGTCATCACAAGAGCGCATAACTAATGGCAATAATGAAACTAGACACTGAGCGCTTCATAGAATTTTTCACAAAACGAACTATAGTATGGTCAGAGATTGTGCCGATAGCGGTATGGCAAGATGCGCGAGACATCACGGCCATCGAACGGACAAGGCGGGTAATAAATATTCAGATGGCAAAATTTAGAAGAGACAGAGGCGGTGTAGTGATACGACACCAACAACTGGAAGGAGATAAAGCAGGCCTCATAGGGCCCGACGGTGTTCACTTAATGGATATTGGACTGGACATATTCCTGTCAGGACTTCAGGACGGAGTGGAACAAGCGTTAAGAGTGATGGATGGGGGTCAGAGTACGCAGGATCCTCCGTGGCCTGGAAATAGAAAGGACATGTTGGAGAGTTACACTTGTTGGCCAACTTGCCGGTGTGGAGACACAGGGCATGCTGCAACAAGCTGAATTATTTTAGAAATAAAATGCCTTTCTAATGGAATGAGTATAAAGAGTTAATAAAGCTGTGACCGATCCTCACCCATCCAGTTGAAAGAGTTACATCACTGTATTGTCAAGGAAAGGGGGGCGGTAAGGGGGCTGAGCGTCTGGGTTTGGTTGGGGGTCCCCACAGTCTGCCTAGGCTAGATGCAGTTAAAAATTCTTATTAGATACACAGGCGGTGTAGCTTGCTTCAGAGCTGGGCTACTACGCTGACTAGCAGACACTGAAGCTTTGGAGCAGACCTCTGAGTAAACAGCTCTTCAGACTCAACCATCTGTGTTACCCCAAGCCATAGTGTATGCAGTTTCTTACGGTTAAAAGGGGGGGGGGGGAGCGACCCAACCCACCTGGAATTGACGATGCCAACGTCACGTAAAACACAGCAAGGGGACTCCAAAAAGAGTCTCCATTTTTTCCAAAAATTGTGGCACAGACACCACTTAAGTGGCATCAATTGCCCCAGAGTTGCTTAAAACGGTTGGTGAGGTGATTTTACCAAATCCTCAAGCTTTTAGTCTCTCCAGGATGACACAGGGGTAGAAAAGTCCTTGCGGATCCAGGATTTATTCATCTTTATGAACGTGAGTCTGTTTACATTCATAGTGGACAGCCGCGTGCGCTTATCTGTCAGCACACCACCGGCAGCGCTGAACACACTTTCAGAGAGAACACTGGCTGCAGGGCATGACAAGATCTCCAAGGCGTGAGTGGCGAGCTCCGGACATTTTTCCAGATTAGAAGCCCAAAATGAGCAAGGGTCCAGTGACACAGTCATGGCTTCGATGTTCACTTGGAGATACTCCTGTACCATCCTCTCTAGGCGTTGACGACGTGTCAAACTTCTTGTCTCCTGTGGCCTTGCAAAGCATGGTCTAAAAAAGTAGTGAAACAATACCACAAAATTGCTGTTACCAGCAGATACTGTGTTACTGTTACGGTTTGAGTGATGAAGACTCGACAATCCCACGGTTGGCAAGTTAGAACTGTGAGATTCACTACGTGCACCACTGGTGTTTTGTGGAAAAGCACATGTAAGATTCTGCAACAGCCTCTGCTGATACTCCTGCATGCGTGAATCCCTTTCTATGGCAGGAATTATTTCGGTAAATTTACTTTTGTACCGGGGATCTAAGAGTGTGGCAACCCAGTAGTCGGGATTACTTCGAATTCTGACAATCCAAGGGTCATGTTGCAGGTAGTGCAGCAAGAAGGCACTCATGTGTCTTGCGCATCCAGGAGGACCAAGTCCTTGTTGTGTTGGTAGTGAGGTAAGAATCATGCTTCCTTCCTCTGCCCTCTCCCCCCAACCTCGCACAACAGAAATGTGATCAAGGTCTCCCTCATCTGATGAGTCTTCCATGCCCATCGCCAGTTCGTCCTCCACTTCTTCCTCAGCTCCTGCACCTTCCTCAACAGTTTGGCTGCTACCATGCGCCCTGGTTAATCCCTCTCCCCCACCCTCCCATGCCTGCCGCCTTGGTGCTGCCGACCGTCTGGACCTTGGAGATGTTATCCCTTCCGCATACGACTCCTCCTCTACTTTCTCCACGTCCACTTGTCCCACCTCCGAATTCTGTTTAACATGTGCTCCAGCATGTAAATCACCGGAATAGTCATGCTGATAATGGCATCGTCAGCACTAAACATCTTCGTCGCCATTTCAAAACTTTGCAGAAGGGTGCATAGGTCCCTGATCTGAGACCACTCCTGCAGCGTGATTTGCCCCACCTCTGGATCTCGTTGGCCCAGGCTATACGTCTATTGCACCAGGGCTTGTCGGTGCTGCCACAGTCGCTGCAACATGTGCAGAGTAGAATTCCACCATGTTGGCACATCGCATTTCAGCCGGTGAACTGGCAGGCCCAACGACTTCTGTAGAGATGTAAGTCGTTGAGCTGCGGGATGCGAACGGCGGAAGTGAGCACACAGCGACCGTGCCCTCTGCAGAAATCCATCTAGTCCGGGATAGTGGGCTAAAAATTGCTGGACAACCAGGTTCAACACGTGAGCCATACAAGGCACGTGTGTGTGACATTGCCCCGGCAAAGGGCCGCACCCAGGTTTGCAGCATTGTCGCACACGGCTTTCCCTGGTTGCAGGTCCAGTGGAGACAACCATTCATGAAACTGGGTCTCCAGAGCTGACAACAACTCCTCAGCTGTGTGACTCACATTTCCCAGACATTTCAAAGTAAACACCGCCTGATGCCGTTGAACCCTGCTGCCAGCATAGTAAGGAGGTGTGCAGGATTCCTTCTGCGCAGTTAGAAAGCGGGTGGCATTACCAGACAGGCTTTGGGTGCAGGTGGAGGACCGAGAGAAGGTTGAGGAGGCAGAAGCAGTGGAGGAACTTCTAGATAAAGAGGATTGATGCACAACTCGTGGGGACGGCAAGACTTGGACAGCAGCCCCTTGTCCTGCTGTCACCATAGTTACCCAGTGCCCAGTCAGCGACATGTAACGACCCTGTCCATGCCTACTCGTTCAAGTGTCTGTGGTGAAATGCACCCTGTCACACACAGAGTTTCTCAAAGAAGCGGTGATGTTGTGTGCGACATGCTGGTGTAGCGCAGGCACACCTTTCTTTGAGAAGTAGTGCCGACTGGGCATCTGGTACTGGGGCACTGCGACGGACATAAGGTTTCGAAAATCCTCTGTGTCCACCAGGCGGAAAGGCAGCATTTCTGTAGCCAACAGCTTGCAGATGGTGAAATTCAACCTCTTAGCTTTCTCATGGCTAGGAGGAAATGGTCTTTTACTTGTCCACATCTGAGGAACCGAGGGCTGGCTGTTGTGCTTAGATGGGGTTGAGTAGGTTGTCCCCGGTAAACTGCCGGTCTGTGAGGAAGATGCAAGTGGAAAAGTTAGGTTGCCTTGATCCAAAGGTGGTGCTTTCGATGTCGGAGAGAGCTCAACACCAGCTGGTGTTTCCACTTCCAAATGAAATGATGACCTGCCAATCACACTGGCTGTTGCGGGTAAAGACGTGGCAGGTCTGCGTCCAAAAACATGTGTGACTGCTGTCCCCCCAGTCACAGAGGATGAAGAGGCCGCGGATGCACAAGATGGGGCAGACTGTGGTTGGCCCGGCCCGCTAGGCTGCATTGTAGCACAGTGAGCTTCCCACTGCAACTTATGCTTCATATCCATGTGACGGTTCATGCATGAAGTACTCAAACTATGGATTTTTTGGCCTCTACTTAGCTTTTGGTCACAAATATTACAGATAACACGAGTTGGGTCATCCTTATCGATCTGAAAAAATGCCCAGGCTATGCAAGGCTTAGAGCCTATGCGACCTGAAGAGCCACCACGACTTGTGGTCAGAGGCAGAGTTGTGGTTGAGGATGCAGTTGTTGATGTGCTTCCAGTACTCCGTCTCTGTCCAGGAAGGCGCAACCTAACCTCATCGTCAATAGCATCCTCCTCCACCTCCTCTGCTGACCTCATCAACTGGCTGACTGTGGGTTGACAGTAAGTGGGATCTCCAACCTCGTCATCATCACCCTGTGTGTTCTCACACCCGTCGTCCTCAGAGCCAACCTCTTCCTGCCCTGACCGAAAAGTCAAGTTGTCGCTCCAATCAGGTATTTGAGTCTCATCATCGTCTTCATCATTGTCTCCACCAACAGGAGTTACAGTTTGGGAACGAGGGTCTACATTATGCTCAGAACCTTCTTCATCTGGTCCTGGATCCGACTCATAAAGATTCTGGGCATCAGTGCAGATCATTTCCTCGTCTGGATTAACAGAAGCTCTGGAGCAGACCTCCGTTTCCCAGGCTATAGTATGAGTAAACAGCTGTGCAGACTCAACCATCTGTGTTACCCCATACTCAGATGGGCAGCTGGAGACTTGGGAGCTGTGAGGAAGCAAGTGCGATTGGGGTGACACCTCTGAGGACTGGAGTATTTGTGATGTTGAAGTTGAGGTGGAGGAGAGCCCACTTGAAGGAGCACTTGATATCCGTTGAAGCACGTGCAGTTTTTGTGCCTCATCTGGAATTTGTAGCGATGGGTGTGTCCGTAAGAAAGGGATCGTATCACATTTTCCATGAAAAGAAGTAGACATCTTAGTTTGGCTGGAAGATGGTATTTCTTCTGCAGATGTTACTCCCCCCCACCGCGGGGGGGCTCGACCCACCAGTGGACAGGCACCAGTATTGGGAGAGGGGGGCTGGCCATCAGGGTACACCGCGTCTCTGGCACAAACCCGGCGACACGGAGGTCGCACGGGCAGGAACGGACTGGCCGTGTCGGCTTCGCACTCCAGCGTAGTCCCTCTGCCCGCTCGCGCCCGTAACCTCAAAGGGATGCGCAAGCGGCTTTTCTTCCCAGGGCTGTTCCCCGCCCAGCAGTAACGTGGGGGAGCTCAGGTCGGCCTTCCACTGTACTCCCTTACCTCCCTCGCCCTCTTTCCTTTTTCCGTTCTCCATCTAACCCTTCGGTTCTGTGGTGTCCACTCTCCCTCCAGTTCTCTCCTTCTCACAGGTGGACTACCGCGTGTATTCACACTGTGGCGAATCTTTTGGGCCCAGGCATAAGAAGTTGTCGAGGTAATGGATAATATGTGCCCCCTTAGAAATGTCCATTACAACCCATTCGAGGAAGCAACTAAACGCCTCAAATATTGAGCAGGATCTGGACCACCCCATGGGCAAACAGCGATCTATATAGTATGCTCCTTCCCAGAAGCAGCCCAATAGGTGGACACTATTCGGAGGCACAGGTAGTAAGTAACCGGAACGCCGCATCAATGTCTGTTTTGGCCATTAGGGTGACCCTTCCCAACTTCTTGATCTGCCTGATTGCCTTGTCAAAGGATGTACAGTGTATACTACTGTACTTGGTTCCACGTCGATGTTGTCGTTTACTGACCTGCCCCTTGGATATGACAAATGGTGGATTAGTCCGCATGTATTGGGTTCCGTTTTTGGCACAACTCACAACGGGGATACCACTACTTCTTGTAAGGAAAGTGTTCTGAATGGAACCGGCATTCTACCTAAAGATATTTCTTTTTTTAATTTTCTTGTCACGATGTCTGGGTGTTGGTAGGCTGATTTTAGATTTTTACTCCACCCTTTCTTGATTTTAGAAGGGCATGACATGCCTATATCTGTGTCTCCCCCTCCTTTTACTCCTCCACCTCTTTTCTTTTCGCATGACTATATGTACTTGTCACTTTTCCATATGTTAGTTGTGTCTTCTGAGCAGTTTGTCAGCTTTTGGACACCTTTGAAGGTGTTTTCTATGTGTTTCTATGTGTTTTTGTTTGCCTGCCATTGGTTTTAACGGTGTTCGATGGTATTCGACGAACAGTTCGATGAACAGTTCGGCGAACATAACGGTGTTCGACGAACCGAATCGAACCCGAACACTACGGGGGTGGCTCAACACTACTAGGTACCTACCGTAAATTTGCCTCTACTGTTTCTAAGTGCTGATATGCTTCAACCAGGCACCTGCTACAAACCCCACTCTACTATTCCCAACTGCTGTCCACATGTACAGCTCTGCTATAGTCTGGAACATGCTGCAAATTCAGCTCTATTGTTCCCAAGTCCTATCCACCTGTCCACCTTGGTTCTACTGTTCCTAAATGGTGATCTACTACAACCAGATACTTGCTGCCAACTTGGCTCTACTGTTCCCAAGTGGTTTCCACACTTCTAGCTTGGCTATTAACTGATACCTGTTGCCAACTTGACCCTACTGTTCCAAAATTCTGTAAGCACATTTGGCTATGCAGGACAGGTTGTGGAGGGGAGGTATGTGTCCCCGAGGTGCCAAGCTTCGGGGATGTAGGACCCAGAGAAGCAGGCTCCAGCATACATAGTGCTGAGGGGTAGTTAATGGGCCCGGATTAAAGGGCCGGCTTTTACGAGCACCTGAAAGAGCTGGGGGGCATCAGCTGCTCCCTTTCCTCCAGTCCAGGTCTTGGAAGGCTTGATTTAAGACAGCTGCGCCTGTCTCAGTCGGGCTGTGTGTTGTGCAAGGCGAGCAGGCTTGCATGTGCTGCTCAAAGTCTGCTAGGAAGCAGAGAAAAGCACTTCATTTAAACGGCTGAGGACGTTCTGTATGGACTTGTTATTTTGAGTTTTGTTCTGATATACATTTTTGTGCCAGAAAGAGACTGTTATGTTTTGTTTTCCTGGCTGGTCAATGGACATTTAATAAACCACCAGTTTGTTTGGGAACCTGCGGACTGCATTCCTGTGTGAACTTGTGTCTACCCGAGAGCTGATCCTTCACAAATTGGTAGAAGTGTGGGCACGAATCCCTAGGGGCAGTGTGGCTGCTATAGGAAACCGTACATGTCCTGGGTGAAGGCTGCCAGTCAGCAAGGTTCATCCGGCAGCATGGAGGACCTGATAAAGCAACTGGTGCAGGCGAATATGCATCGGCAGCAGGCTCAACAGGAGACGAATAAGCTGTTAATACAACAGTTCCAGCTTCAACAGCAACAGATGCAGCAACAGCAGCAGGAACAGATGATGCAGGAACAGATCCTGGCAGAGGCCGTTCGTGTCAGAGAAGCAGCAGCACCTCCAGGCCGAAGCGACAAGACCCAGGTGAGTAAAACCGTGAGAGGGGCGTTGCAAAAGGTGACTCCGGGAGATGATGTCGAGGCATTCCTGGCCGTGTTTGAGAGGGTGGCAGACCGTGGGAGACTACCACCGGAGCAGTGGACAGAGGTTCTAGTGCCATATCTGACCGGGGAGCCACAGAAGGCGTACTTTGATTTGGCCCTGCAAGGCTCTAAAGAGTATAGCAAATTTAAGACTGAGATCCTGGCGCGGCTGTGCATAACCCTGGCAGTCAAGGCACAACGAGTCCACCTCTGGGACTTCCACAGGGACAAACCGCCCCAGTGGCAAATGTTTGACCTTCTGCACTTAGTCCAGAAGTGGCTGCAGCCAGAAACTTGTTCCCCAGGCCAGATGGTCGAGAGAGTGGACATGGATCGGTTTATCCACTCTGCCGAAGCTGATTCTGTCCTGGGCTGCCCAGGTAGATCCCCAAAATGCGGACAACCTGGTGGGTCTAGTGGAGAGGTACAGGCGGTAGAGGGTTCCCTGAGTGGTCAAGCGGGGGTTAGGTCACCTTTCTGTGGTTCCCAAAGGGGGATGGCTCCCAAAAGAAGGGGACTAAATCCTCTCTGGGTTGGTGTCCAAAGTCCCAGGAGGCTGCTGAATCGCAGTTGGGTAACCAGTCCCATTCCATCCTCTCTTGGAGGCGTCATGCCCCTGGCCATATAGCCGCCCATGTCCTATGATTTCTGAACCAATGAACTGCAACATAGGCCGGCGTTACTCCTATTTTGCCTACCCCGCCTGCAGCGCGGTTTCTCAACATGGCGAAGACCCTCAGGCGTGTTCAGTGTCCGTAAACAGAGTATGAGTGACTGGACTGTTGGACTCAGGAAGTTTGGTGACGCTGATAAGTGCCACACTTCCTCATCGTCTAGTCCCTGGAAAGTTGGTAGGCGTCAGGTGTATCCATGGGTACGCTAAGAACTATTCTGTGGCCCAGGTCAATGTAAGCACGGACTGTGGCACCGCGTCTCATGAAGTCGGGGTCGTCAAAGACTTATTGCACCCCATAATAATTGGACGGGACTTTGTGTTGTTTTGGGACATGTGGAGGAAAGGAGGATGCCTGTTTGCTCGGACGACAGCCAGATCGCCCCTTAAGAAACCTCACCGTAGACCGTAGTGAATGAGTTTCCCGTGTGTGTGCTTTTTGGCGATGAGGATGAGGTAGCATCCCCTGAGACCAACATCCCTGAGCTGGAGGTGTCCGAGGGAAACTTTGGAATTGCCCAACTCAAGGACTTAACACTTAAAGGGGCGTTCGAAAATGTTACGGTGTTAAATGGGGTGCCCCAGGAGCCGGGGGCCGACAGTTGATTCACTCATTTTGCTGTGAATGGGATTTGCTGTATAGAGTAACAAAGCCAAGGGGTGAGGTAATAGAGCAGTTGCTAGTGTCAGGACCCTATAGACGCAGGGTGTTAGACATGGCTCATTCCCATGTGTTGGGTGGTCACCTGGGGGCAGATAAGACACAGGAACGGATCCTCCAGAGATTCTACTGGCCAGGGTGCTACAGAGAAATATTGAGATATTGTCGTTCCTGTCCCACATGCCAGCTAACCTCCTCGGTGGCCCACTTCCGCAGTCCCCTAGCACCGCTACCTGTCATTGAAGTCCCCTTTGAACGCATAGCGATGTATTTAGTGGGGCCCCTAGTGAAGTCCGCCCAAGGGCATCAGTATATCCTGGTGATATTAGATTATGCTACACGGTATCCGGAGGCCGTTCCACTACGAAACTCCTCCGCCAGGTGCGCTTTTTCCCCTCACCTCCCGGCACATGCGCAAAGTGCGGCTCACTGAGAGCGCGCTTTGTTTCCTCCCGGGCCTGTTTGGCTGAGCACAGTGCAACAGTACTCTATTGTACAGGCGTCAAGGAGTCACTGTGACGTCATTGCGCCTGCACAATAGAGCACTGTGGCACTGTGCTCAGCCAAACAGGTCTTGGAGGAAACAAAGTGCACTCCCTGTGAGCCGTGCTTTGTGCATGCGCCAGAAGGTTAGGGGAAAAAAGCGCATGTCACAGGGCCCTTTGACCTGCGGGTAGGGGGGTAAATATGGTAAACATGCACATAGGTGGGGATTTGGTAAAATAATAAGCAGATGGGCGGGGATAGCTTAGCGTCCGGGGGACCCCAAGCCTGTGAAAAACCAAGACGATAAAACTACATTTCTCTGCATTCAGACCTCTGCTATGAGCATACAGGTATGTATAGATTTACTTTTCTATACCCTGTATGGCCATAGTAGAGGTCTGATAACTCCGAAGGGGTGACAGATTCCCTTTAAATGGCTTAGGCCGTGCTGCATGGACTTGTTATTTTGAGTTTTGTTCTGTTATACCTTTTTGTGCCAGAAAGAGACTGTTATGTTTTGTTTTCCTGACTGGTTTATGGACATTTAATAAACCACCAGTTTGTTTTGGAACCTGCGAACTGCATTCCTGTGTGAACTTGCGTCTACCCGAGAGCTGATCCTTCACACACATGATAAGGTTTTAATACCAGAGGTTAGGACCATCCCAATTGGGTACACCTTGTCACTGGTGGGATGGCTTTTACAATTTTTTTTGATCAAACATAGTGTTTACTAAGTACCCTATATTATTTATATGCACTATTGCTTTTTACTTAACTAAAGAAGGGTATATGTTCATTTTGTTTCTATCTTAGGTTTTGTCTGTTTAATAACAAGTGTGAGCATGCTCTTATACGTTGCATATATACAAATTTATACTCCAGTTAATTTATTTTGGTTTCAATCTGGTATTACAGCACTTTGATCTAAAAACTTCAAAGATCACAGTTAAGAGCCATTACAACCCCTAAGGCACAATTTGGAAGCAGCTTTCCTAATTAGGGTTTCATAGTGTGTGGTGTGTGACATGTCCTAACATTTCGATGTGCCTCTACATCTGACTCAACAGGTACTCGGCAACCCCGACGATCTACTGTTACGAGCGCCGTCTGGAAGTTCTTGGATTCTGCCAGAAACCAGCAGCTTCATCATTTCCATAGTGGCCACTATAGTTTTGAAGAAGCTGCTGTGTTACGGCAACATCTAAAATCTCCCACCACCAGTAACATCTGATTAGCGAGGGTGTCGGGTGTAGCACTCTCACCTATCAAATTGATGATTTATCTTAATGATAGGCCGTTAATAAAAAAGTAGTGGTCAACATTTTAACTATATTATATATCTTCTGTTTCTTTAATTTTAGTGCTATAATTATCTGTTAGGAATATAGTGAGCATCACCCAATCTTCTAACATCCTTCTATGTGAAGATTCCACACATAGTTTTAGGTAGAACAGCCTCTTTTAGGGATATTATTACATTTTTATTTTTATTTCTGTTCATATTTTTTTAAATTTCTACATTTTTTTGTACTTGAAACCTATAATAGAAGGAATTACCCAAGGTAGATAGTGACGCGCCCCCTGGGCCGTGGGGTACCCGGAGCGGGGCCTGTAGATGCTGGGGGTTGTAGTCACCGTGGCGGTGACCCGGTCCGTGACCCAGGTGGTCAATCTAAGGGTAGTTTATGTATATCTGTTATGTATAGTCCGACTACGCCACCTTTGGAATGCAGTTATTGGGAACCGCCGCTGCGGAGCAGTCCGCTGAAGCTGGTGGTATGTGCAGCAAGGTGATGTAACTCTCCACAGGAAGAGTGGAGCTTCAGGGCAGCGTGTATGGATGATGGTGGTTGTAGTGTAAGGTATCAGTAATGACAACACGGAGTCTTTGCGGTGCAGTCCCAGGGTCTTTACTGTTGGCAATTACATGGGCCCCAACGGGAGTACCGACTAGTGATGAGGGCCTGATCAGTCTGGGGACAATCCTAGAGTCCTCCTGGCCAGGTGGAGTTGTAGGCCTGCTGCTCTGACTATACTCTTTGGCTATCCCGCTTATATTCGTGTTGTAGCCCACGTCCCTGAGTGTAACGTGCTGTGCTCACCCGTATGGCTGGCGACTCGGACCTTGCGTATTCCTCGCTCCTCTGTGGCGGTACGGGTCCTTTCGTGTGGCTGAGCCTCCGGGCTTCTGTTGGGCCAGGAGACCTGCAATCTCCTGCCCTGTGGTATCTGCTGCTGGGTATGCAATCCCTACTGCCTCGGACTCCGGCGTCCGGTCCTCTGTGGATACTATCCGGGACGAGCTAACTCCAGCTCCAGTCCCTGGTTCTTTACTCCTCCGTGTCCTACTTGACTTCACACACTGACTCTGACTCATACTGACTAACCCCACCTCCAGATCCAGTTATAAAGGGCAGGATCCTCCCCTTTCTGGTCTGGGGCAGGAGGTGTTGCATGTAATATGTTCCTGACCAGGAAACTCCTGTTTTGCTCCCAGACATAGTATTACTACCACTGTGGCAACCAGACCCTTTGGGGTGCCACATTACCCCCTAGTAAATTTCAGTACTCCGGGACTGAGCATATTTTGCAAAAATATAACAGACAACAATAAACAATAGCAATAACAATGCATGAACATATTTACAGGCATTACTGTCTTTTTAGGTCACGGTATCATCCGTAACTAGGTGTCCATTCCACTGAAGAAGATGTAGTTTGAGGGACCCGTCCAAAACCCTCCACAGGGGCCCTGTGGGGGCTACAGGGCATTGATGATCCAGGTGTTGGACCACGTCTTCAGCCACCTCCACGGGTTTTTGTTCTGTGGTCTGGCACAAAGGGGCACTTTTACAGGTGCAACTATTTATAAGGGAAAGTTCTTGGTTATTCACTGTCCATAACCTAAAAGTCTTTGGACCCTTTTCGGGTAACGGGATAAACAGGTTAAATGCACTCATATAAAACATTTCAAAATAGCATTGTCTCTGGCATACCTTTACAGGTAACTATATACAGCATACATTTACTTTAAACTTTACATTTTTAAATCCTCCAACGGGCAGGGGGCTGACCTCTTGTACTTCTGATGGATCTACGGAGTACACTATCTGTCAGTGCTCTACCCTGGCCCCTAGTGTCTACCCATTGTGTGGTGGGTTCAGCGTGAACTGCATCACTAGTATTTTGAGGTGACACTGGTAGGTTGGGAAACTTCCTATGGATCCTTTGGCTTACCGTGGGTACGACAGGCTCACTACTAGCAGAGGGTAGATTCTCCTGGTCTGCTGATGAGGAATCTTCTGTCTCCGGGGTCAATGGTTCTTCCAACTCTACTGGGACTTCTACAGCTCCCTGAGGGGCTGGTTGGAGAAATGTAAGGACTGGCACAACAATGGCATTATTCACTTGCGTCCATGACCGGGGAAATTCTCCGAGTACTGTGCTGACCATTTCTTCCACTTCCTCTGCGGGTTGAGGGATATCTTGGCCTTCTTCAGCATGCTGTAGCTGCTCGGGACATTTCTTCAGGTGGTCTCTGGAAACTGTTGCTGTTGTTTCTCCTCCATCCTTACTTATGAGGTACACCTTGGTGTTATCATGACTTGATGGTAGAATGGTGTACGGCTCTTTTTCCCACTGGTCATCCAATTTATGGAGCTGCCATTTTCTCTTTAGGACTTGCTCTCCCGGTGACAAGGGGGCAGCAGGTGCATGTTGATTGTAAGTCTTCTCTTGCCTTTCTCTTGCTTGGGACAGACTCCTTTCAACACTTTCTTGTACCTTACGGTATTGCTGTTGCCGCTCAGTGTCCCAATCCGCATCCGGTGAGGCGTCCTCTGGTGTCAGAACTCCCATATCCAGATCGATGGGCAGCTTACCAGGCCTCGCTCTCATCAGGTAAGCTGGTGTGCAGTTGGTGGAATTCAATGGGATGTGGTTTATAAAAGGAAAGATTAGAACAGAGAATTAAGTTACCTTATTGTACAGAGTTTAAAGTGACGCAGCATGTGTCAAAAAATACATACAGAGTTTAAAACATACTTATAAAACAAGCAGGTGTCACAAGAGTGTAGGTATCACGTCCCACAGGTATCATTATTCATAATTATTGCATCACTGAAGAAACTGAATTGATGGATAGGGGGAGTATGGACAACCAATCCATGTACAAACAATATTCGGTCTAAAAGACTATGTATATATATATATATAACTCTCCCTACCCTTGTTCATCAAAAATCGCTAATGTCCATCATAATTACCTTTGTAGAGTGAAGCCCACACGCTGCGTGGTTCTCCGACGCGCGTGTCGGCGCTATTGCCTTCCTCAAGGGGATTGCTCTGGCTGAACATCAGGACCTTTAAATACATATTGCGCGCATTCCTAGCCAATGGAGCAACCATACCGCCCCCACCGGAAATGAGCGGTCATGTAATCGTTGTCTTAACGATCCACGACACTACCCAGTGATACACTGCGACCCGGAAGTGACGCAGAGTGCGTCGCCGTAACCAAGACAGCAGACCCCAGCGGCATCGCAGCAGCGACGCTACCCAGGACGCCGATGGAGTCAGATGTGTAGGGACAGCGACGCACCTGCATACAGGATCTTACTGTGACTGTACTCACCATATAACAATGGACCACCACATATAGAGATCATACCTCGGGAAAGAGGGATCGCTAGAGTATCATCCCATAGCTTACCATAGATACATAAGGGTGTATCCTATAGTGACACATCTCATAATTCATAAACAGTGACACATCTCATAACTCATAATGTGTATATATCATAGAATAATGCATATATCTTACATTACTAATACCCTCCCATTTCAAAAACCACAGTTGGACCCCACATTACATCCCCCATATACATAGATATATATCCCATATGACACACAATCACAATCCAATGAAAAATTACATATAAAAAGGGATATATACCCCAATTATGGCTAGATTTTCTCATATAAATCCCCATCACCATTTATAAGGGGCAATATTTTACAATTATAATTATAAATATAGCCAAATGTTTTTATATATTTTTATATCCCCATCACCATTTCATAGGGGACAGTATTTTATAATTATATGCACATAACATAATACAGATAGAGGACCATAAGCCATAAGTTTCTTCGTTTTGCGCATTGCGTTACTTCCATCTGCATTAGCTGTGGCCGAACCAACAGTTCCCACCCTGTATCTCCTCCCCAAACTGCATAAGAATTTGAGCAGACCTCCTGGACGTCCGATTATATCGGGCAGGGGCAATTACTTGGAGCCAGTTAATAGATGGATAGATTCCAAATTAAATCCACTGGTTGAAAGTCTTCCTTCATTCTTGAAGGATATAGGTGACCTGCTGAGAAGGGTGGATGGACTATATTTAGAGATTGATTCTATATTAGTGACAGCTGACACTGAGTCGCTGTACACCAGTATTAGACACAATGACGGTCTATGTGCTACTCAACATTTTTTAAAAGGATCATCTCTATCTATTGACTTACAGGCATTGGTGATGGAACTATTGACGTTCACACTCACCCATAACTTCTTTGTATTCAAGGGGTCCTTCTATCTGCAGCTCCAGGGGACTGCTATGGGAGCAGCTTTTGCCCCCTCATATGCTAACCTCTTTCTGGGGCTGTGGGAGAAGGACCTCTCCCTGCCAGATCAGGTGTCACCGATGGGCCGCGTCCTTTCCTGGACGCGGTACATCGATGACATCCTGCTGATCTGGCAGGGTTCGCGTGAACACTTGGAGATGTTCATACAAGACTTAAATACTAACACATTGAATATCCGTATCACATTCACATGCAATCCGGATAAAATTGAGTTCTTGGATGTATGTTTGATGCGAGATAAAGACAATGCCGTCCAACGCGTCGGGGAACCACGCAGCATGTGGGCTTCACTCTACAAAGGTAATTATGATGGACATTAGCGATTTTTGATGAACAGGGCTGGGAGAGTTATATATATATATACATAGTCTTTTAGACCGAATATTGTTTGTACATGGATTGGTTGTCCATACTCCCCCTATCCATCAATTCAGTTTCTTCAGTGATGCAATAATTATGAATAATGATACCTGTGGGACGTGATACCTACACTCTTGTGACACCTGCTTGTTTTTTAAGTATGTTTTAAACTCTGTATGTATTTTTTGACACTTGCTGCGTCACTTTAAACTCTGTACAATAAGATTTTGTTAATAAAAATTTTTTTCTAATTCTCTATAAAATGGGCCATATGTTCGTTTTTTTCTGCTTCGGCACTCCCCAAAATACTGGGGTGTGGTTGTAGAGATCTACCAGGTCTGGCAACTTTTCTGGCCACAGGCTGCGTTCCTCCAGGGGCAACGTCTTCAGGAGGTCTATCACCACCTGATTCATCTTTTCACACATCCCGTTGGTCTGGGGGTGATAAGGTGTTGTCCTGATCTTCTTGCAGCCGTACAGGTTGCAGAATTCCTCTAATACTTCTGCTTCGAAGGCCGGACCTTGGTCAGTTAGCACACATTCTTGGTAACCATGCGGGTGGCAGAAGTGCTGTTGGAAAGCTCTGGCTGCTGTCTGAGCTGTTTGGTCCTTGACTGGCACTACTACCAGGAACTGGGAGTAGTGGTCTACGATGGTGAGAGCGTAGATATGAGCCTGACCTGCTCGTGGATAGCTTCACATGGTCCAGGGCTACCAGTTCGAGTAGCTGCTTGGTGATGATGGGCTGCAGGGGAGCCCTCTGACTGTCACGGTCTTTTCTTCTCACGTTGCATGGTCCGCATTCTCGACACCACCTTTCGACTGCTTTCCTCATGCCAACCCAATAGAACCGTTCACGTAGCAGAACTTCCAGCTTCTTCCATCTAAAATGTCCCACTCCATCTTGGTACGCTTCCAGGACCATAGACGCATCTCGCCTCGGGACTACCACCTGCCAGACCAGTTCATGTGTCCGGGAGTTGACAGTTCTTCGACACAGCTTCCCTTCATAGATGAACAGCTTGCTCTTTTCTTTCCTCAGCTGTTTGGTCTCTTCTGGAGCATCTGAATCAGTGTATGAGTCAGCTTGTGTCAGCAACTGTTTGACTAGGCGAACAGCCGGGTCACTGTCTTGTGTTTCTGCCCATCCATGGTGGGGCAATGGAATGAACGTGGCTTCTCTGTTGGCAGAGCACCTGTTCTTCACACAATGGGAGCACTGCTTTATCCCATGGCGGTGGAACGCAGGGATTTCTATCTCTTCCAGCTCCTCTGGGTCTTCTCCCCCGTCTGGCAAGTTAGGCATTCTGGACAGCACATCTGCATTTGCATTCTTGTGCCCATCCCGGTACTTGATGGTAAATTCGTAATTAGACAGTCGGGCCATCCATCTTTGTTCCAGGGCACCAAGTTTTGCAGTGTCCAGGTGTGTCAGCGGGTTATTATCCGTGTACACAGTGAATTTGGACGAGGCGAGATAATGTTTGAAGCGCTCAGTCACAGCCCAGACGATGGCAAGGAACTCCAACTGGAAGGAGCTGTAGTTTTCTGGGTTTCTTTCTGTGGGCCGGAGCTTCCTGCTGGCATAGGCTATCACCCTTTCTCTGCCTTGCTGGATCTGGGACAGCACCGCTCCTAGTCCCACGTTGCTCGCGTCCGTGTGAAGGATGAAGGGTTGGCCATAATCAGGGTAGGCCAGGACCTCGTCTCCTGTTAGGGTCATCTTCAACCTGGTGAAGGACTCATCTTCCAGCTTGTCCCATTTGAATGGTGGTTTCTGGTTCTTGGCCTTCCTGGACTGGCCTATCAGGAGGTCCTGCATGGGTGCCGCCATCTTGGTGACGCCTGGTATAAACCTTCGGTAGTAGCCTACCGACCACTGCCGCACTTCTTTGATGGTGGAAGGTCTCGGCCAGTCCTTGATTGCGGTGATCTTATCGGCGTCTGGTGCTACACCATCAGCGCTTACCACATGTCCTAAGTACTGTACTTTGGGCTTCAGCAGGTGGCACTTAGACGGCTTCACCTTCAGACCAAAGCCAGCCAGGGCTTCAAACACTTCCGCCAGGTGCTTCAGATGATCCTCATATGTCTTGGAGTATACTATGACGTCATCCAGGTAGAGCAGGACTGTCTCGAAATTCTTATGCCCTAGACAGCACTCCATCAACCGCTGGAAGGTTCCTGGGGCGTTGCAGAGCCCGAATGGCATGCAGTTGAACTCGCTGAGGCCCATCGGGGTGGTGAATGCGGTCTTTTCCTTATCCGCCTCTGCTACAGGAACCTGACAATACCCACTAGTAAGATCCAAAGTAGAGAAATAATTAGCAGATTTTAACGCAGCTAGTGACTCCTCTATCCTGGGTAGTGGGTATGCATCTTTATGTGTTATGCGGTTAATTTGCCTGTAGTCTACACACATTCCTATTGTGCCATCCTTTTTCTTTACAAGAACTAATGGAGCTGCCCAGGGGCTACAACTGTCTCTTATTACCCCAGCCTCCTTCATCTCTCGCAACATCCCTTTGGCATTTTGGTAGTGTGCTGGCGGTACAGACCGGTACCTTTCTTTAATGGCTGGATGGTCTCCTGTGGGGATATGGTGTTGAACCCCCTTTACCTGCCCGAAGTCGAGTGGGTGTTTACTGAAGACCCTTTCATACTCTTGGACCTCCCGGTATACTCCTTGTTTTTGGTGTTGAGGGTGGAGTCAGTGCCCACATGCAGCTTCTGACACCAGTCCTCCATCTGTCCCTCGGAGCCATTACCCTCCGCCTGGTTGGACGGAGGTAAGGGTTCCACTGTTTTTATAGCATTTTGATTGACGGTAAATAGCTTGGCTAGGGTGGCATACCGAGGCAAATGGACTTCTTTTTCCCCAATGTTCAGGATGCGGACTGGTACTCTCCCATGGAGTATATCAACCACCCGCCTGGCTGTCAAAATGGTGGGCCTACTGTCAGAGTAGACGGGCTCTACCAGGGCCTGGTAATCTCTACCCCCGAGACCGATTGCTGCCCGGCACCATATCAGCATTTCACTTCTTGTGGGCATGGCAATAGGGAATGGGTCACTCATCCTGACACTGCCAATTTCACCACCAGACAGTTCTACCTGTTGTCTTTTCATCAGGGCTCTGATCTCTCTTTGTAGAACCCGCTGCTGGCTGGAACTGGCGGTCTCCGCAACCTGCTGTAACAAGACAATTATTTCTGCAAGACAATTTTCAATGACATTAGTGCCTAAGGTTATCATGGGATGACTTTCTCTGCGATCAATGTCGACAATAATCAGTCCTTGTGCTGGCAGTTCGACTTTGCCAACCTTTATGGTCACTTCTTTGTACCCCACCTGAGGTATGGGTTGACCATTACTGGCATAAATACTCAAATGTTCGTCTGGACGGCGGGTAATGTCCGAATCAGTCCAGTACCGTTTGAAAAGAATGTAGGGGATGGTGGTCACCTGGGACCCAGTGTCCAGTAACACGCTCATTGGAAAGCCGTCCAGCACGATAGGTAGGACTGGTCGTCCTCCCACATATTTGTCTCGCCAGCTTGATGAGCCTGGTGGTCTTATGCCTGGGGGTTGGCCCTCTGCCCCAGGTTTTGCTCGTTTAAATGATAGTACCTTGCGTAATGTCCTGGCTGGTTGCAGCGGCGGCAGATGGGTTGTCCGTCCTGGTCGTAGCGGTCGCTGTTCCTCCCTCTGGATGGTGGAATCCTCTTCTGTCGGCGCCACGGGACGTCCTCCGGACTGGAAGCCAGCTGAATCTTTCCTTTGGGATACACCTGCAAGGACTGCACAGTTTTGGTTAGCGCAGCAGCACTTTTAGTTAACTCTTGGACCTGATGGTGCAGGTCTGTAGACGGGGCATTGTCCAGAGTCTGTGCATCAGCTCCTACAGGCTCCGGGTAAAAGGGTGCCACCTCCTGGTGGTAGGTTATAGCTGGGCTCCAGTGAGCTGTAGCGCCACCTGGTGCTGGTTCCCGTAGCACCTGGATGGCCCTGTCCTTTAATTGAGTAAAGTCCAAGTCAGGGTTTTGCAGAGCCATTATGCGCAGCTGGGTTCGGTGGGCGCTGGACAGTAAACCCTCAATAAATTGCTCAGTTAACAGTCTGTTTTCATCACGCACACTGTCAGGGTCTACCTTTTTGATGGCCCTCAGCGCCTCCTGCAGGTTTAAAGCATAGTCCCGTACATTGTCCTGTGCCCGTTGTTTGCACCCATAAAACTTCATCTTTATCTCTGCCGTAGTATGGTGTCAAAAGTGTCCTTTAGGCGGGCCAGTTTCTCTTTTACAGTCCCCTTTTCTCTGGCTGACCAGGATTTTACTTCTCTCTGGGCTGCACCAATCAACTGGCCTACGAGGATGCTCACTTTCTGCTCCTCGGACAGGGGGTATACTTTAAATAAACTGCTTAGTCTCTCCTTAAATTCACTCAGGGTGTGCGACTCTCCTGAGTACTGGGGCAACCACGCAGCCCCCCGTATATATGGCATGGAGAATGGCATTACCGGCCGCCTCGGTGGTTGAAGTTCCCTCCATATCGGGCATCTTCCTCCCCCCTATTGAATCGTGGCCTACCTTCCTTCTCTTTTCTTCCATAGGCCGCAGTTCCGCAGGTGATGGTCTCCGTTGAGTACCTGGGGTCGCACGCGTCTGACGTCAGCGTTCGCTGTGGCGCCTTCCAGAACCTGGCGCTGCGTCTGTACGTGGTGCGGGGCTTTGTACTTCGCGCGTTTCCGGCGATCACGCCCCTCTTCTTCCCGCTCGGCGACTCGAAAATGGCGGACAACGGTGGGAAAATGGCGACAAATGGCGGAAAATCTTCACCACGGTATGCGACACAGTCTGTGAAGGCGCGCAGTACCCGGTGGTAGCGGGCACGAAATCCTGCCGACTACGCCAAAGTTGACGCGCCCCCTGGGCCGTGAGGTACCCGGAGCCGGGCCTGTAGATGCTGGGGGTTGTTGTCACCGTGGCGGTGACCCGGTTCGTGACCCAGGTGGTTAATCTAAGGGTAGTTTATGTATATCTGTTATGTATAGTCCGACTACGCCACCTGTGGAATGCGGTTATTGGGAACCGCCACTGCGGAGCAGTCCGCTGAAGCTGGTGGTATGTGCAGCAAGGTGATGTAACTCCCCACAGGAAGAGTGGAGCTTCAGGGCAGCGTGTATGGATGATGGTGATGGTAGTGTAAGGTATCAGTAATGACAACACGGAGTCTTTGCAGTGCAGTCCCAGGGTCTTTACAGTTGGCAATTACATGGGCCCCAACGGGAATACCGGCTAGTGATGAGGGCCTGATCAGTCTGGGGACAATCCTAGAGTCCTCCTGGCCAGGTGGAGTTGTAGGCCTGCCGTTCTGACTATACTCTTTGGCTATCCCGCTTATAGTCGTGTTGTAGCGCACGTCCCTGAGTGTAACGTGCTGCGCTCACCCGTATGGCTGGCGACTCGGACCTTGTGTATTCCTCGCTCCTCCGTGGCGGTACGGGTCCTTTCGTGTGGCTGAGCCTCCGGGCTTCTGTTGGGCCAGGAGACCTGCAATCTCCTGCCCTGCGGTATCTGCTGCTGGGTATGCAATCCCCACAGCCTCGGACTCCGGCGTCCGGTCCTCTGTGGATACTATCCAGGAAGAGCTAACTCCAGCTCCAGTCCCTGGCTCTTTACTCCTCCGTGTCCTACTTGATTTCACACACTGACTCTGACTCAGACTGACTAACCCTGCCTCCAGATCCAGTTATAAAGGGCAGGATCCTCCCCTTTCTGGTCTGGGGCAGGAGGTGTTGCTTGTAATGTGTTCCTGACCAGGAAACTCCTGTTTTGCTCCCAGACATAGTATTACTACCACTGTGGAAACCAGACCCTCTGGGGTGCCACAATAGCGCAATGAAGCACCAATTCAAAGCAGACATGAACCGATGAAGCTTAAAAAAACTGTGTTGAATGAAAAGTGTAATAATTAAAAATATACACCAAAATACAAAATAATTAATAAAATATTTTGAAAAACTCCATTAGACAAACGAGACCGTATAAAATACATAGACAAGAAAATTAAAACAGGAAAAGAGGCAGGGGGCAATGCACACCGTGAGCACTAAGTTAAATGAGATAATAGGAATTATTAGAGTAATGTGGGGTCAGAGCACCCAATTAAACAAACAAACAAAAAAAAAAGACAAAGACATGGTAGATTAATAGATAAGACACCTAGTAATACCAATAATACACATGTAGAGTAAATAAAATAAGGTAAATACTGTATGTAGACACTAAAAAGATTAGGTATATCAAATCCACATGCTGGCGTTATAAATTAAATGCTAACTAAACAAGTCGTTTAGAATGTATCTCATGGTGAAATTACATATTTACCTTATTTTTTTTTACTCTACTTGTGAGTGGTACTAATTAATTAGTATGTAGGCACTGACACCTTAAACCCTTAATGCTGCACGACGGGTATAGTATGTCATGAGCACGTGTCAGTTCCCGCATCATGACATGCTATACCCATCATGACTTTAAGCTGTCACTGTATGAAAACACGCGGTGACAGCTCCGTGCCGGCAGCGGTCGCTGACAGCTGACTGGCACAGCTGGAGATATGAGGACCCATTTCAGCCGGCCTCGCTCTCTGATTGCTGCGATTATGTGATCTGTGGAAAATGTGGAAATATCAGCACTTCCCTGCACAAATCCCGCCTGGAGTCAGCTCAGCTCAGCTGACAGCCGAGCTCTTGCGGTAACAGCCAGGGCCTGTATCCGCACCGACTCTGGCTGATTAACCTTCCAGATGCCGCAATCGATAGTCAAATTGTTAACCAAATTAAAAGGTCCTACGCTCAGTTATCCTCAATATGGGCCCGGTATTTGGCCGAAGATCTAAATTACAACCAATAAAACCGGGTTTTGTAAAAGCGGTCATAAGAGTTATTAACTGTAAAGGTCAATTCCTCCATCAACATCACTTCATTTATTTTAGAGAACCAGATGCAAATCGTCGGAGCGGAGTCTTTTTTCCAGAGCAGGGGTATGCATGCACGTGCCACTGCAATTACAGTAAGCGTCTCAGTATAAAATGCCTGTATATTTTTAGAGGGATATTGCCATGATGGAGAAGGACGAGGGCAGGATTCAGCTCAGACACAAGATCTGTGACCCTTCGTTTTACTAATTGCACTTTTTTCCCAAAAGGGAGTGATTAACTTACATGACCAAAAAATATGTAAGAGATCCCCCTCCTCCTCCTCACATCTCCAGCACATGAGACAGGCTTCAGGGAAAATAGAGTGCAGGCATGTTGGGACTCTGTGTACAATCGAGATAGCAGTTTATAACTGGCCTCATGAAAATGAGAACAAATTTGCTTTATCCATTTGAGAAAATTTTGCTTCCATTGGTCTTTTGATATAGACAAACCCAGGTCCCCCTTCCATTGAGTTGGGGCGACCGGAAGGTCTGGAGGGTCAATCAGCAAGGAATAAGAGAAGGAAAAAGTATGTCTTAAATGTCCTGGATTCAAGCAGGCTGTCTTGAATGTTGGTTTGTCAGTATTAAAAAAGGGTCTAGTTGGAAGCAATTGGAAAAAAATGAGACAGCTGACCTGCTCTCCAAAGTCCCAGAGTGGAAGGTGAAGACAAATCCAGAAGGTGGGCCCTTGATGGCCAGTGGTGTCCTACTCCAAAATGACAAATTCTGAAAAAGCCCTTGTTCACCCAGGATTGAAAGACATTGTCGTCAAGGCCCAGAGGGAAGAGTGGATTACCCAAAATGGGAAACATAGGAGAGTATTACAGTATATGAGCATGCACTGCAGGAAGAGAACAATATGCAAGGGTCGCCCCAATTGTGGGATGCATTTTGAGCGCTTTAACCAAAGGTGGGTCTAGCCAGGGAGTCAGTATGACAGGGATACTTGTAAAGCAAGCTTAATGCCGAACCTCGCTTTCCCAGTGCCATTACTACAGCAGTTCAGTACTATAGAAAGGTAGGAGGCTATATAGTAAGATCTGAAATTGGGTAAGGCTATACTTCCTGAAGATTTAGGGCGCTACCATATGGCTATTTTAATACAAGGAGGTTTGCTAGATCATATAAATTTAGTTTGAACTCAAGCCAGTTCTGAAGAAGGATGAGGAGAACACAATAGGGAGGGACTGTATAACAGAGCAAATCATCGGCATATGAGGAGAACTGCGAATACAATTGCCCATAATGTTAATGTTAGACCAAATTTGCCTAAGGAAAGGCTCCATTGTAAGTATAAAAATCAAAGGCAACAGTGGGCACCCTTGGCGTGTACAATATGACAAATTCCTGTGAAAGAACTCATTTACCTTTACACTGGAGGTTGGTATTGTATATAAGGCAGAAATCCATTGCATCATGTTAGACATTAGACCAAAACCATAGAGTGTCTCGTCCATAAATGAGCAGTTCACTCTATCAAAAGCTTTTTCTGCGTCTGTAGATCATAGAATAAGGGGCTGGGACTTAATTCTAGCTCTGTGTATGAGGTTCAACGTCTTGGTAGTATTGTCCCTAGCCTCCCTCCCACTCATGAAACCCGCCCGATCTGGGTGAATAATGTTCGTTAGGGGACAATCTAGACGCAATCATTTTCGCAAACAACTTTGTGTCCACATTGAGGAGTGAAATACTGTAGGTCTATAACTTGCACATTGGGATAGGTGTAACTGGCCCCGATTACTAACGGCGGGGGTAAGACTCCGTTTTGATACAGTGATGCCACTGACAGGACAGATGAGCTTCAAAAGAAAAACGGTGGTAAAACAATAACAAGATTTATTGTAACAAAACTCGCCCCTGTTTGTATGGGGAAGAAAAGTGAATAAAATAAACAGTAACATTTTTAATCCAACAACTCGTACAAAAGAATTGTGTTTTATTTTTCATACCAGACCAGCCACATATCCCTGGTCCCAGTAAGGGGATGTCTTCCCTTGGGCCAATAATGCCACCCCTCTCCTCTAAATGTGTCCGGACTTAAAACAGGGCTAGTTCCTAAGGGGAAGCCGTCATATGTGTCTTTTCTCCAGGTTCAAAATCTTAATACCATTCCCAATCAATAAACTTTCTGGGATCCCAATATGACCAAACTCAGCTGTACAGCTAGGCGTGTTACAACCCAAGTTCATCTAACAAGAATAACATATAAAATAAACAACCATATTCAATTTCCATTTACAAGAACACAGATGATAGCAAATTCATTTGATTAGCATGCTCTGCAGGAAATTCAATCCAGACAGGTGGGTGCCTTGGGAGCTTCACCACGGACTGTGGCCTTTCTGAACTTCGCACCGCGCTATCAACAGTCGTTGACAAGATGAACACAGTTCGTGCCTCTCTGACACCATCCCATAGAGACTAGTCATTTAGATTAGTCTCAACACCTAGCTGACCCTAACTAACTCGTTGGACCGGTCAGGGAGAATTTAAAATAAGAAGAAGAACATGAGGTATCTCATCCTTGTTTAAAACATAGGGTGCTTTACCCTCTGCAGACGCCGTGCCACACTTCACAAGATGGCCGGCTCTTTTCAGTGTTATCCCACTGTTGCACTTCCCCGCACTCTTCACCGAACAGAAATAGAGGATTATTGTCCCAGACGTCACCAATCACAGGAGCACAAAACCACTGCACTCCAAGGGGGAACCAGGTTCGCCTACTCCAGACCTTCCTTTTTTTCTCATTCACCAGGAGCTCCCAGACCACACGCGTCAAATCTCAGCTACGTCTCCCTGGCAACCCAACCCCTCTCCACCAAACAAACTTTATCCATCCTCAGCTTGAGTGGCAGAGCAATGATGCAATGAAAGTATTTTATAACTCAAGCAGCAAAATTGCATTTTCACTGCACAGTTCGTCTATTATTTGCATCCCAGCATTCATAAAATTATTCAAGTATTGTTTTGTTAACACTTAATAAAATTTAGATCAACAGTGAGTGTCACTGACATCTAGAGGTCAGATGTCATCATTACAGGTATGGCCTCCACTCACAGTCATCACCAACACACATATCTCTATACACACTCTTACATAAGCTTTTCCCATCCTTTTGGATAACAGATATTTGAGCTCTTAGTTCACTCAACGGGAAAGAGGAACTCTGTGAAATCCCATTGAAATTGGATTGCAAATGAAATTATAGGTACTCCAAGAACCGTATATAGTAATGTAAGGAGAAACCATCTGGGCCTGGAGCTTGCCCTGGTTTGGACTCTTGAATGGTTGCCTTATGTTCCCCTTTGGAGAATGGTGACTGGAGAGCTTCGATGTCCACTTCCGACAGAGTGGGTAAACTCGACTCTTTCATATATGTCTGAATATGGGACTTAAAATCTGTGTTTTGCGTTTTGGGATTGGTTGAGTCTACAGAGTATAAAAAAGGAGTAAATAGGCTTAAACGTATCAGCAATATCAGGTAGTAAATATCTCTGCAATTGATCTAAAATGAATGGGACATACGTGTTGGTTCTCTGTATTCTTAAGGCCCTAGCTAGTGATTTGCCACTTTTATTTCCATGTTCATAATAGTTGTGAAGACACCTAGTAAAGTCAGCTTTTGCTTTATGTAGAAGTAAAGTGCAGAGAGATTCACATTTAATTATAAGGGACTTCCTTATCTCTTCATTGGGAATTTGTTTATGTGATCTCTCCAGATCACCAATCTCTCCCAGCAGACAAGCCATCTCATGAGCACATTTACATATTACACGGGCCCCATGCTTAATAAACACCCCCCTGACCATGCACCTCCCATACAATACAAGGGCCTGTTTCCTCAATAGTATTAACTGCAAAGTATGTGTGAAGAGTCTTCTGTAAATCTGACATCACAATGGGATCATCAAGAAAAGTGAGTTCAGTAGCCAATGGCATTGCCTGGCTTCGAAGACTGGTAGAGAAATGGAGAAACTAAAATGTGCGTGGTCCAAGAAGAAGATATTGTCAATCATGGACCTTTGAAGTAAAAAGATCTCTTGAATAAAAGTAATCAATCCTCATTTAAACATCAGAAGAGTTAGAGGAAAAAGGAAAAATCCTTGTCAGCTGGGTGAAGCGAGTGCCACGTGTCAACCAATTGATGTTCCTGCAGGGATTTTAGTATACGTTTGACCTTGGGGTTTGAGAGGGAAGATATTACTTTGGAATTTTCCATGAAAGGGTCGAGGGTTGTATTAAGGTAGTCTCCTAGAATCAATGTACCCTCCGCAAATTCAGCCAGCTGATCTAAATAACTGTGAAGCACTTTGTCCTGATCTGAATTGGGTAGATATACGGATGCAAATGTGACCTTATTAGAGGCAATGGAACCCTTGACCATTAGCAAACGTCCCTCTCCATCCATGCGGTACTCAAAGAATACTCAAGAGATCGAGCGTGCTATGAGTATACATGAGCCACTGGATTTTGAATCTGGAGATGGGCTATGATAAGATGTGGGAAACCTGTAATTTGAAATCTTATACAGCTAGATGATTTTATTAAGGGGTGTAGTTTGTAAAATGAGATAACTTATGGGGAGTCCAGCTGTCCTGACACCTCAGAGGCTCTGCCAATGTGACATGGCACCTGCAAACCATTTCAGGCAAATCTGCACTCCGATATGGCGCTCCTTCCCTTTTGAGCTTTGCACTGTGCTTAAAAAAGTAGTTTCCGACCAGATATGGGGCATTGCTGTACTCAGGAGACATTGCGTAACAAATTTTGTGGTCCATTTTCCCCTATTAGCCCTTTTGAAAATTAAAAACTTGGGGCCAAGGGGACATTTTAGTGGTAAAATGTAACTTTTCAATTTCACAGCCCAATGTTATACAATTCTGTAAAATACCTGTGGGTTTAAAATAAGAAATTCTTCGGCAGGTGTAGTTTCCTAAATGTGGTCACTTGTGGGGGTTTCTGCTGTTTAGGAATCTTGATGGCTCTTCAAATGCGACATGGCATCTGCTGTGTATTCCACAAATTTTGTACTCCAGAAATCAAATAGCGCTTTTTCCCTTTGAAGCCCTGCCGTGGTCCAAACAAGAGTTTCTGACCACATATGAGTTATCCCTGTACTCAGCAAAAATTGCACAACAATTAATGTGATCCATTTTCTCCTGTTACCTTTGTGAAAATTAAAAATTTGAGGCTAAAACAACATTTTTGGGGAAAAAACATCATTTTTAATTTTTATGGTCCAATGTGCTAAAATTCTGTGAAGCAACTGTGGGTTTAAAATGCTCACTAAACCTCTAGATAAATTCCTTGAGGTGTGTAATTTCCAAAATGGAGTCACTTTTAAGGGGTTGCCACTGTTTAGGCACTTCAGGGGCTCTGCAAACACGACATGGCATCCGTGTTCTATTGCAGCCAATTTTTCTCTCCAAAAATCAAGCAAATGTTGCTCTTTCCCTTCCGAGCCCTGCCGTGAGCCCAAACAGTAGTTTTCCGACACTTATGGGATATCAGTGTACAAAGGAGAAATTGCACTACAAAATCTATGGTTCATTTTCTCCTGTTACTCATGCAAACATGAAAAGTTTGGGGCTAAAACGACATTGTTTTGGGAAAAATGTATTTTTCCATTTTCTGGGCTGAACATTATAAAATTATGTGAAGCACCTGTGAGTTCAAGGTGCTCACCACACTCTAGATGAATTTCTTTAGCACTCCAAAAGTCAAATGAAGCTACTTCCCTTCCAAGCCCTGCTGTGTGCCCAACAGTAGTTTTCCACCATATATGGGGTATCGGTGTACTCAGGAGAAATTGCACAAGTAATTATATGGCCCATTTTCTCCTTTTACTCTTGTGAAAATGAAAAATATCGGACTAAAGCAACATTTTTATGGGAAAAATTTATTTTTCCATTTTCACTGCTAAATGTTATAAAATTATGTGAAACACCTGTGAGATCAAGGTGCTCACCACATGTCTAGATAACTTCCTTTAGGGGTGTAGTTTCCAAAATCCACTGCTTAGGCACATCAGGGGCTCTACATATGCAACTTTATGTCCGCTATCTATTCCAGCCAATTTTGCACACCAAAAGTCAAATGAAGCTATGTCCCTTCTGAGCCCTGCAGTGCGCCCAAACAGTAGTTATCCACCACATATGGGGTATCAGTTAACCCAGGATAAATTGCACAACTAATTGTACAGTCCATTTTTTCCATGTCAGATTTTAAAAATGAGGCTCCGTTATTAAGTGGTGAAATTTCTTATTTATATTATTGCTATTATTAGGTGTTATATCTATTTATCTAACATGCCCTTTGTTGGATTGGGTTCTCTGACCCTACATTACTCTAATCATTCCTATTACCTCATTTTACTTAGTGCTCATGGTGTGCACTGCCCCCTGCCTCTTTTCCTGTTTTAATTTTCTTGTCTGTTTTTTATATGGTATCATTTGTCTAATTGAGTTTTTCAATAAAGTTTTGGATTATTTTGTGTTTTGGTGTATATTTTTAGTCATTACAGTTCTCATTCAATCCAGCTTTTTTTTTGTACTTTCCTGTGTGTCTGTTTCTAATTTTGGGGCATCTTTTATGTGATTTTGATCACTTATGCCCCATATAGGTCCACTGTTTCTTTTTTTGCATTGTTGTATCACATTACGTTCTTCATTCCTTACACACCACGTTCTTACACTTGTGTTCATTCATTGTACAACATAAATGTTTTTCTCATCTCCACTCCTTCTTTTGACGTTCTTTATTCATCTTCACACATCTCATTGCTATATTTACTTTTTTTCGCATTATATTCCACTTTCTCTACATCACTGCTCCTTTTGTATTCAAGCCTCATGTGCCAGTCATTCTTTCTCCCATTCACTCAGTGTATTATATTGTTACACAATACATGTAAATTATGTTCATCATTATCCTATAAGCCTTTTATTCCCCTTTTCCTGAAATGCAATCATGTACGTGCACGTGTATATGATTTCCATTTTTATTATTACTATCTGTAGTAACGACCAATAATCATCACTATAAATATAATTTCCATAATGATCATGTTTATAAAAATTTTTTGTATGAGCCAGTCATCTATTCACTTACACGGCTGGAAAACACAGACAGAATAGGGCCCCTATACAAGAACAGTATATGGGCCCTTTGCAGTGCATTGATCAGAATGCAAAATTCCACCTGTTTTGGAGCTGAATGTGGGTCCCCTTACCTCTTGGGCCCTTGTGCAGCTGCACTAATTGCACCACTGATATGTTCGTTCCTGACATACACTTGTATACACTTACACTTTCATCATATTGCTGCCATTTTGCTGAACCATAGACGGCTTGTAAATGTTTAAAAAACAAAAATCTTATGGTGACCCCACTGCTCATCTGTGTGGTCCCTCCGCTGTTCTCTACCCAAAGTTGGGTCCTCAGAGCCGCCATTTCTTTTTTCCAATGTTCGTCGCATCTCTCAACCTGTTCTCATTAGGCCTGGTGTTTTTGCCTCGACCTTGCATCAGAGGTCACTGCGAGTTGCACCTCACAGATGTGCGTTGCGGGTGACCTCTGAGGCCTGGTCGCGGCTGGAAAACCCGGCCTAACGTTGCAGATCGATGATGTGACAGCGGAAAGAACAGGACCAGACAGTGGGTAGAGATCACTGGGACTCTTTTTTCTGCTGTCATAGTTTTTGCCTGTTTACTCTAGGCTGGGACTTCTGGCCGTAACCAGGCCCTAGAGGTCACTGCGCATTGCATGTCTGTGAAGTCATGACGTTACCTTTGTCACAGCCAGAAGTCCCAGTGTAGGGCAAACAGGTACAAGAAAGGGGAAAGAAGAGATAGCTCTGAGTACCGGACGGTGGGCTTACATTAATTATGCATTGGGATTTGAATCCCTGCAAACGAATCTTCACACAATTCGGCTAATTTGAATTTTGTCACATCTCCTCATCTCCATTCCCAGTATGTTCATATAGGACTTACTAATATTATTTTATTTCCAATGGTGTTTTGATCACAACAGGAAATGTCAAGAACAGGACCAGAAGTGGAGCTGCTGTGCCTGGACCTGATATCTTTAGATATCTACTTACAGGGTAGCTATGGTACCTATGGGTGTAAGTAGAGTGACAATATTCTTTAAAAGAAAGCTAATTTGCATAGTTTTTGCTAGTAGAGCATTACCTGTAAGACTTCACACACCAGCTAGATCTCCACAAGGAGAACCCCGTACTTTCCATAAGTTATCAATGACATGTAAAGAGGTGTGCCTGATGGCAGATTGCCCAATTTAGATTGGATTTAAAAATCACTCCAATAAGACAAGTATCTGAAGCTTGCTAAAAATTCACAGTAATGGTGGTCAAGCAGAAGAATGTGATCATTGGCGAGACTATGGATCTCAATGTTAGATCAGGTTGTTCCCTGCAGGTTTCTACACAGAAGTGAGAAAACTGTCTCCACTTAGATTCATGTTTCAGCATGCCTGTCACCATCTTTTTTAAGTGAAATGCTCATTGTCGATTCATATGGGGACATAAGAAATGTGGACAACTCTATTTGCTGGTGTAGCCCGAGGTTATGTTTGAAGAATGTGACTTCTCGTAGTACCATCATGTGTACAAAAATTGCCAACATCAGTAGTTCTTTTTAGGAAAAAAAATGATAGCTTACAGCGTGGCCATAATGGGGTCTGCAATGAAAGGAATTTGTTTTCTGTAATTCAAAGAGTCTTCATTTATCTGCTACAGGGTATGTTATAATTAAATGTAATGATGTTTGGAAAACTCCAATTGCAGAAGCTGACCAAATAGAGTAAAGCTTTTTGTTTCTAAATGAACTGCTCATAGTGCTGATAGGATCGTACATAAAGGATTTAACAAATCCCATTTTGATAATGGTGGATGTAGGTGCTTGCCAAGATATAGAATCTTTAAGCAAGTTAATGAAAACTCTTTTCACTTTCATATATACTTTTTCTTTTTATCTTACAGATATGGATTCCAACAGATCAAAAGCCATATTTTATATAGAATTTCTCCTGTAAATGATAGAAAATTTCTTTTCTGTAAGTGACCCTGTTAGAAAAAAAAAAGTTTTTGCCAGGTAATGAGGACCAGAGAGAGATGCACCATACCAATCAATGATAGCTGATTTTATACAAGGCGCATTTATTGTTATAAATATTATTATCATCATCACAGAATTAGGCATAAAATAGTTATATAGTTCAATATGGCTATAATAGTTTAATATTAGATATTATTTGCATAAAGTTAAACTACTGATCAGAAAGCACAACTTTAGAAAAAAATTCAGACATAGACAATTCAAGGATTGCCAACTACTCCCCAGGAATTGTTGAAAAGAAATTTTATAATAGGCATCAAAAGGTCCGACTTTGCACTAGTCACTCCGTTAAGCAAGTCCCAGGAGCACTATGGTGTTCACCCTTTCACCTCAATTCAGAGATCTGATCTGGCATCCTCCTAGCTGGTAATAGTTACTGGCAGGTGAAATGGGTTTAATGGAAAAAACACATGTAGCAAAATCAGAGCCAGAGAGATTAACAAAATGAATAGCTAGGTTCAAGGACTGGAGGATAGGTATCAACTTTAAACAAAAAAGTACTTTATTTTTTGGACCATAGGACTCATTTTTTCCCTCCAATTTGGGAGGAAAATGGGGGGGGGGCGTCTTTTGGTTCGAATGTAGCTTACCGGGGAGTTGCGGTGGTAGTGGAGCAGGATCGCAGAAAGCAGGGTCCCTCCGTTCCATCCCTCAGGAAGCCGGCACTGGCAACAAAAGAGGTGAGATGCTACGGGGCTGGTGTCAGCGATGAGGCAGATCGGCGTGCGCTGATTTTCCGGTGGCTGTGGCCATCTTCCTGAAGCAATGATCTACAGGAAAATGGCAGCCTGAGCCGGCGCATGTACAGAATGGGAATTCAGCAGCCATTTCCCTGAGGCCGACGGCTTCAGGAAGATGGACGCCGAGATCCCAGTCTATGTATGCGCCGGCGTGGGCGGCCATTTTCCTGTAGATCATGGCTTCAGGAAGATGACTGCGGTCGCTGGAAAGCAGCACATGCCGTCTCACCGGCAACAGCCAGATACCGGCCCCGCAGCATCTCACCACTGCTGCCGCCGCTGGGTTCCCCCATTTTAAAAAAAATATTTTTTTCCCATTTTCCACCCCAAAATGTGGTCTGGTGCATCTTAGAGTCCAAAAAATACGGTAGTTTGGCGATCCATGGCAGAATAAACAAGAACAAGACAGGTGAGGTACCAGGTCAATCCACAATAGCTTACCGTGCCAGTATAATATATACAACAACTGACAATGACAAGAGCCTATTGGGGATTTACTGTACCTAATGTTCCTATTGGTAGTTGAACCTGCCTGTTGATGGCTTGTAACTGGCAGGTCAGCAGAATGATTATGAACATTGTCAGCTTTGCTTGAGCGATGCACACACTAACCAGCATGAGAGGAAGGCACTCCCACTCCATGATTTTTCTTGTCTGTCTTGTTATCTGGGTGGTTATGCACATTTATTTTTGGCAAATGTGCCGGAAACTGCATTATAAAGCGCATTATAAGCCATTGCTGACTTTTTATAATTTTTTATTCATTGTTGGAAAGTGCGTTATAAGCAGCTTGCTAATATAGTGGTATTCAGTGTTATAAAGAGATCAGTAGCAATACTTCCCTGTGTAAAATAATATTGTCACAATTCCTCCGCTCAGTGTGCCTTGGACGCAGTGAGTGACAGCTCAGTCTTTCTTCCAAACTAGTGCAGAGGCGTGCTGAGCTGTCAGTATTTTGAAAGACAGCTCAGTCCAATGTAGTGCAGAGGGTGCTGAGGTCTCGATATTTTGATAGACAGTTCAGCCATCTAATCTGAGACTGGGAGGTGCTGAGCTTCCTTCAGGTGTTCTCTGTTTTTAGTGATTACCCAGCTACTTACCTAAGCTGTCAGTCCAAGATCACTGCCAGTCATAACATTTGCTCGGTGGTGCATGTTGCCTTGTATTCCTGTGCTCTTCTTGTTGATCTGTTGTTTCCTGGCATCATTCTGACCATCTGTTTGCCTAGCCCCTTTGCTCTGATCCTCTATCTTCCTGGTATTCTGACCTCGGACCATGACCTGACAACATCTTTGTCTTTCTCCTTTAGTTTATGACATGCTCTCTTTGTATCTGACCCCTGACTAGTGTCACAGATACTTACATTTAGCACAGCCCCCCTCTATAGAATGCACAGTACTTCAGTTCTAAACACAAATGCTGATTGGAGGTGCAACATGTGCATCAGCAACTTGCATTTAAAAACACTGTGTATGGTACTGAGAATGTGCTAGTTTCTCATATATATATATATATATATATATATATATATCATGTAGTTCCTTTAGCCATTGTTGAAGCAACCACGGTTTTAATTATTTCTTTATAAATCAACAGTGCAAGTGAAAATAAGAAACTTTGTAATATATCTAACTAGCGAAATCTGCTTCTTTCTCCTCCTGGACTGATATTACATTTTCAAAATTCTCAATTTACTGGTAAAATCTGTCTTCAGTGAATACAGATTTTCCCATTTCTGACATAGGAGATAACAGTTGGTTTTCATAAAGTTATACGAACTGTCGTTTTTCCCTCCATAGTTTTAAAAGTAGAAACTGTCATCTCCTATTTCAGTAATGGGAAAATCTTGTCTTCACTGAATACAGAGTTTACCCATGAATTAAGAATAAATGATCAGTCCAGGGAAGAAAAAAGCTAATTTCTCTGATAAGATATATTACGAAGTTACTTATTTTCACATGTATTTTTGATTTATAAAACGAAAATTAAAATGACGGTTATTCTTTCAAAGAACCCTTATGTTTTTAAATGTTACAAAGTTCTCAGGGGAAAACTTAAGTTGCTCCTCTTTCCTTTCGTTTGGTAAAATGCCACTGACAGTGAATTGCATACCCTAAGGCTATGTGCCCAAGATGCAGAAATGCTCAGGATTTTTTCCTGAGCGTTAGTGTTGAGCCACCCCCGTAGTGTTCGAGTTCGGTTCGTCGAACACCCGTGTGTTCGTCGAACTGTTCGTCGAACACCTTCGAACACCGTTAAAACCAATGGCAGGCAAACAAAAACACATAGAAACACATAGAAAACACCTTCAAAGGTGTCCAAAAGCTGACAAACTGCTCAGAAGACACAACTAACACATGGAAAAGTGACAAGTACATATAGTCATGCGAAAAGAAAAGAGGTGGAGGAGTAAAAGGAGGGGGAGACACAAATATAGGCATGTCATGCCCTTCTAAAATCCAAAAAGTGAGAAGCCGACACGTTCAGTCCGCTCCTGCCCGTGCCATATCCGTGTCGCCGGGTTTGTGCCAGAGCCGCGGTGAACCCTGACGGCCAGCCCCCCTCTCCCAATACTGGTGCCTGTCCGCTGGTGGGTCGAGAGAGCCCCCCTGTGGTGGAGGCAGCTCTAAGCTTTTTAATTTAAATTGTCCCTCTAATTTGAATGAATACACTTTAAATCCATTTACAAGGATCTATTGGAGGGCAAGTCTCATGCCAGCAGCCGCGTAATTCCAGCTCCAGTAGCGTCCACTAAAGCTGCTGCAGTTAAAAAGCTTTTATAAGGATCGAGCTCGGCTGTCCACCGCAAGGCATCCGAGTGCCAGTCCCAGCCCCTATGCCTTGGGGTGCCTCCTGATGCTCTTCACTAAGTATCCCGTGGTCCCGAAGCATTTCCTTTGAAAAAATTAAGTGTCCAAACTACAGGTGGTGTAGCTTGCTTAACAGCCGGGATAATCCGCTGACTAGCAGACACTGCTACTAGGCACAAAGTATTTCCTGGGCTAGATGCAGTTAAAAATTTGTAAGTAGATACTCTCGTTGGATGCTGAGAAAGCATTCCATAGAGTCTCCTGGCACGCCATATATGATTCTCTTAAAAAGCTTGGGGTAGGGGTCTAGGGGACCCTTTTATAGCCAAAATCACGGCCCTGTATCACAATACGTCACCTAGGCTGAAGATAAATGGAACTGTAGCACCGAGGGCTCGGTTGCTACAGACGTATTGCACCTCACCCAGAGGTGTGATATCTCACTCTCAGATAAGGATGGAGTGTGGATCAGGACCCGACACCTGCATGCATTACACCACATTGCCGTGGGGCAGGGCGACCAATATGCCCCTGAGATGGGCACGACAGTCCCTGTCCCTGGCTGGAGTGGGGGGAGGGAACACTGAGGAAGGGGAACCCTGCAGTGCAGGAGCAGGGAGGAAGCAGTTCCTGGGTGCATTGAGAAGGGAGTATAAAAGGTGGGCACCATCTTAGTTCAGTGCAGAGAAGTCTGAGCAGAAGTGGCAGGGAGCAGGGGCTCTGCATGAGCTCTGCTCCGGAGGCGGGCCTAGTAACAGAGGCCCAGGCCTGCAAGAGGGAGAAGGAAGGAAGAGGAGCGGAGAAGGCTCCAGGAACGAGGAATGAAGGGATCCCAGGGGTGCGGACGGGCGAGTCGCCACCGCACGCCCGAATCCACCTGCGTGGAGGGGTCAGGCCAAAGGGGGAGACCGGTCCCCGAACTAGTGGAGGCAGGAAACGACCCTCAGCTAGAAACCGGAGGCTCTGACATTTTATGTGGCGCAGCCCCTTGCTCCACCCGCTAGGAAGGCACCACATAGGGTCAGGGAAACTGGCGCCAAGTTTACCAAGAGGAGGCCCGAGGCAGCCGGACAGAAGTGTTGGTAAGAAAGGCCAGACAAAGGACACACAAAGGGGGTCCTGTGAAGCGCTCCAAAGTTATCTGGGAGTTGTCTGAGCCCCTCACCTGGTGAGCACAGTACGACGTGGGCAGCCGTTACCTGCAGACGTGGTCTGGATAATAAGAACTGTGAGTAAAGGCCCTGAACTGCATCACTGACTCCGTGTCGTTACTGCTGCTGCCCTGCACCATCACCCCCATCCTCCGCATACACTGCCCTGAGGCTATACTCCTCCCGTGGGGAGTTATGCTACGCTCTGCTGCACCCACAACACCAGCCTTAGCGGTCTGCCCTGTAGCGGCGGTTCACTCTGACCGCAATCCACGGGTGGCGTAGTCGGACATTTAAACATCAAAACCACATAAATAGTTCCGCCACTGGTTTGACCGCCCTGAGCCACGGAACCGGATCGCCGCCATGAAGACTACAACCACCAGCATCCACCAAAAAGGGTCCGGCTCCGGGTGTCCCAAGGCCCAGGGGGTGCGTCAGAACATTTTCATCACCTTTCACAATCACCAATGGGACAAGGCAGGGATGTCCTCTGTCCCCTCTCTTATACATCCTAGTGACGGAGCACCTGCTCTCATCAATTCGCCATAACCCCAATATTAGGTGGATTGAGGTGGGAGGCACCGAGTACAAGTGCTCTCTATTTGCTGATGATGTCCTAGTATATATCACTCAATCACATATATCCATCCCTGCTGTTATGGCTGAAATAGATCACTTTGTTACATGGTAAAATTTTAAAATCAATGCAGCGAAGTCTGAGGCCCTCGATGTCTCCCTCCCTAAATCCATATAGGATTCCATCCAGTCCAACTTTCCCTTTGCCTGGCCCTCACAGGGTATCAAATACTTAGGAATTCCTATTCATAGAGACCTCTCCCATCTATGTTATCTTAATTTTGGGCCCTTTATTGAACAATTCCATACAGACCACGGTTGGCAAGTTAGAACTGTAAGATTCACTACGTGAACCACTGGTGTTTTGTGGAAAAGCACATGTACACCGCGTTCCAAATTATTATGCAAAAAGTGTTTAGGAGTGATAAGGGAAGAATTTGTTTGTTTGTCAGTTAAACTCATTGATGGTGATGTGTGTCAGGGCTCTTTATATCACTGTAAGCAATTGCAGACACCTGTGCTAATTAGTTTGGCAGGTGTGTCCAATGAAAGGCAAGACTACTTAAGAAGGCTCTCTCACATTATTAAGCAGCCTACATTTTCTGCCAAAATGGGAAAGAAAAAGGATGTGTCGGCTGCTGAGAAGCAACAAATTGTGGAGTGTTTAGGTCAAGGCATGACTACAATCAACATTGTGCGATGATCAGGATGAAGTGTCTTGGCAATCAAGAAGTATGTAGCTGATTCACAGTACACACGTGTGCGTGCTGATAAGGGCAAATTGAGGACTCTTTCCTACAGGCAATTACGTCAGGTTGAAAGAGCAGCGGCAAAAAAGCCTTGTCATAGCAGCAGACAAGTTTTTGAAGCTGCTTGTGCCTCCAACGTCCCCCGAACAACAAGATGCAGGGTCCTTCAGAGGTTTGCAGCTGTGCATACGCCATCCTGTCGACCTCCTCTATCCACTTCACACAAGCAGAAACGGCTCCAGTGGGCCAAACATTACATGAAGACTGATTTCAAAACTGTTTTGTTCACGGATGAGTGCCGTGCAGCGCTCGATGGTCCAGATGAATGGAGTGGAGGATGGCTGGTTGATGGACACCCCACGCAAACACGGCTACAGCGCCAACAAGGAGGAGGTGGAGTAATGTTTTGGGCTGGAATCATGGGGAGAGAGATTGTCGGCCCCTTTAGGATCCCTGAAGGCGCTAAAGATGAACTCCATAATGTATGTGGATTTTCTCAAACAGCACTTCCTGCCATGGTTCAAGAAGAAGAACCGTGTATTTCACAGCAAGATCATTTTTCTGCATGATAATGCACCATCTCATGCTGCACATAAAACATCTGCATCTCTGGCTGATATGGGCATAAAAGGGGACAAACTTATGGTGTGACCCCCATGCTCCCCTGACCTCTACCCCATTCAGAACCTTTGGAGCATCATTAAAAGGAGTGTCTATGATGGCGGGAGGCAGTTCACATCTAAGCAACAGCTCTGGGAGGGTATTCTGTCCTCATGCAAAACAATTGAAGCAGAAACCATCCAAAACCTGACAAATTCAATGGACGAGAGAGTTCAGAAGCTCCTTTCGAACAAGGGGTCCTATGTGAAAATGTAACATCACCTAGAATAAAGTTTTGAGTTGAAAACTGTTTGATTTCAGTTTCTAACAACCTGCTAATGCTTATAATTTCAAAAATGACCATTTTTTTGGTCTTTATTAAAATGAAAAGGTTGATCGAAAAGTTTGGGGGATCTAAGAGTGTGGCAACCCAGTAGTCATGATTACTTCGAATTCTGACAATATGAGGGTCATGCTGCAGGTAGTGCAGCAAGAAGGCACTTATGTGTCTTGCGCATCTCGGAGCCCCAAAATTATTTTCCGGGCTAGATGCAGCTAAAAATTATTTTTAATTTTAAATCTGGTGAAGCTTATTATAGATGGCCTAATAGGATCAGTGCTGCACACTGCTACAAAGCCCAAATTATTTTCCAGTCAAGATACAGATAAACATGATTAGTAATTTGAAAGCTTAAAACGGTTGGTAGGGTGATTTTAACCAATCATCAAGCTTTTACTCTCCCCAGGATGACACAGGGGTAGAAAAGTCGTTTCGGATCCATGATTTGTTCATCTTTATGAACGTGAGTCTGTCTACATTATCAGTGGAGAGCCGCGTGCGCTTATCTGTCAGCACACCACCAGCAGCGCTGAACACACGTTCAGACAGAACGCTGGCTGCGGGGCATGACAAGATCTCCAAGGCGTAAGTGGCTAGCTCCGGCCATTTATCCAGATTGGAAGCCCAAAAAGAGCAAGGGTCCAGTGACACAGTCGTGGCTTCAATGTTTACTTGGAGATACTCCTGTACCATCGTCTCTAGGCGTTGACTATGTGTCAGACTTCTTGTCTCCTGTGGCCTTGCAAAGGATGGGCTAAAAAAGTGGTGAAATGATTCCGCAAAATTGATGTTACCAGCAGATACTGTGGTTCTGTTACGGTTTGAGTGCTGAACACTTGACGGTCCCACGGTTGGCAAGTTGGAACTGTGAGATTCACTACGTGCACCACTGGTATTTTGTGGAAAAGCACATGTAAGATTCTGCAACAGTCTCTGCTGATACTCCTGCATGCGTGCATCCCTTTCTATGGCAGGAATAATTTCTGCAAATTTACTTTTGTACCGGGGATCTAACAGTGTGGCAACCCAGTAGTCAGGATTATTTCTAATTCTCACAATTCGAGGGTCATGTTGCAGGTAGTGCAGCAAGAAGGCACTCATGTGTGTTGCGCATCCAGGAGCACCAAGTCCCTGTTGTGTTGGTGGCGAGGTAACAATCATGCTTCCTTCCTCTGTCCTCTCCCCCCAACCTCGCACAACAGAAATGTGATCAAGGTCTCCCTCATCTGATGAGTCTTCCATCAGTTCGTCCTCCACTTCTTCCTGGGCTCCAGCATGTAAATCACCGGAATAGTCATGCTAATAATGGCATCGTCAGCACTAAACATCTTCGTCGCCATTTCAAAACTGTGCAGAAGGGTGCATAGGTCCCTGATCTGAGACCACTCCTCCAGCGTGATTTGCCCCACCTCTGAATCTCGTTGGCCCAGGCTATACGTCAGAACGTATTGCACCAGGGCTTGTCGGTGCTGCCACAGTCGCTGCAACATGTGCAGAGTTGAATTCCACCGGGTAGGCACATCGCATTTTAGCCGGTGAAGTGGCAGGCCCAACGACTTCTGTAGAGATGTAAGTCACTGAGCTGCGGGATGCGAACGGCGGAAGTGAGCACACAGCGACCGTGCCCTCTGCAGAAGGCCATCTAGTCTGGGATAGTGGGCTAAAAATTGCTGGACAACCAGGTTCAACACGTGAGCCATACAAGGCACGTGTGTGACATTGGCCCCGGCAAAGGGCCGCACCCAGGTTTGCAGCATTGTCGCACACGGCCTTCCCTGGTTTCAGGTCCAGTGGAGACAACCATTCATGAAATTGGTTCTCCAGAGCTGACCACAACTCCTCAGCTGTGTGACTCACATTTCCCAGACATTTCAATGTAAAAACCGCCTGATGACGTTGAGCCCTACTGCCAGCATAGTAAGGAGGTGTGCAGGATCCCTTCTGCGCAGTTAGAAAGCTTGTGGCATGACCAGACAGGCTTTGGGTGCAGGTGGAAGACCGAGAGGAGGTTGAGGAGGCAGAAGCAGTGGAGGAAAAATGACATAAAGAGGATTGACGCACAACTCGTGGGGACGGCAAGACTTGGACAGCAGCCCCTTGTCCTGCTGTCACCATAGTTACCCAGTGCCCAGTCAGCGACATGTAACGCCCCTGTCCATGCCTACTCGTCCAAGTGTCTGTGGTGAAATGCACCCTGTCACACACAGAGTTTCTCAAAGAAGCGGTGATGTTGTGTGCGACATGCTGGTGGAGCGCAGGCACACCTTTCTTTGAGAAGTAGTGCCGACTGGGCATCTGGTACTGGGGCACTGCGACGGACATAAGGTCTCGAAAATCCTCTGTGTCCACCAGGCGGAAAGGCAGCATTTCTGTAGCCAAGAGCTTGTAGATGGTGAAATTCAACCTCTTAGCTTTCTCATGGCTAGGAGGAAATGGTCTTTTACTTGTCCACATCTGAGGGACCGAGGGCTGGCTATTGTGCTTAGACGGGGTTGATAAGGGTGTCCCCGGCAAACTGCCGGTCTGTGAGGAAGATGCAGGCGGACATGTTAGGTTGCCTTGATCCAAAGGTGGTGCTATCGATGTCGGACAGCGCTCAAGACCAGCTGGTGTTACCACCTCCAAAGAAAATGATGACCTGCCAATCACGCTGGCTGTTGCGGGTAAAGAGGTGGCAGGTCTGCGCCCCAAAACAGGTGTGACTGCTGTCCCCCCAGTCACAGAGGATGAAGAGGCTGCGGATGCACAAGATATGGCAGACGGTGGTTGGCCCGGCCGGCTAGACCGCATTGTAGCACACTGAGCTTCCCACTGCAACTTATGCTTCATGTCCATGTGCCGGTTCATGCATGAAGTACTCAAACTATGTATTTTTTGGCCTCTACTTAGCTTTTGCTGACAAATGTTACAGATAACACGAGTTGGGTCATCTTTATCGATCTGAAAAAATGCCCAGGCTATGCAAGGCTTAGCACCCATGCGACCTGAAGAGCCACCACGACTTGTGGTGAGAGGCAGAGTTGTGTTTGAGGATGCAGTTGTTGACGTGCTTCCAGTACTACGTCTCTGTCCAGGAAGGCGCAACCTGACCTCGTCGTCACTAGCATCTTCCTCCACCTCCTCTGCTGACCTCATCTCTTGGCTGACTGTGGGTTGACAGTAAGTGGGATCTCCGACCTCATCATCATCACCCTGTGCGTTATCACACCCGTCGTCCTCAGAGCCAACCTGTTCCTGCCCTGACAAAAAACTAAAGTTGTCGCTCCAATCAGGTATTTGAGTCTTATCATCGTCTTCCTCATTGTCTCCACCAACAGGAGTTACAGTTTGGGAATGAGGGTCTACATTATGGTCAGAACCTTCTGCGTCTGGTCCTGGATCCGACTCATAAAGATTCTGGGCATCAGTGCAGATCATTTCCTCGTCTGGATTCACAGAAGCGCTGGAGTCGACCTCTGATTCCCAGGCTATAGTATGAGTAAACAGCTCTGCAGACTCAACCATCTGTTCTACCTCATACTCAGACGGGCAGCTGGAGATTTGGGAGCTGTGAGGAAGCAAGTGCGATTTGGGTGACACCTTTGAGGACTGGAGTATTTGTGATGTTGAAGTTGATGTGGAGGAGAGCCCACTTAAAGGAGCACTTGATATCCGTTGAAGCACCTGCTGTTTTTGTGCCTCATCTGGAATTTGTAGCGATTGGCGTGGCCGTAAGAAAGGGATCTTATCACATTGTCCGCTAAAAGAAGTAGACATTTTAGTTTGGCTGGAAGATGGTCTTTCTTCTGCACCTACCCCACGGACACAACCTTTTTTCCCCTTCCCAACACGCCTATTCCCCTTTCCACCAGCAGCAGGCCTTTTTCCACTCATTTTGGTGGTTAACTAATTCACAACTCTGGAGTTGTTTGCACAAAAAAACAATGGATGGTAACCGAGCAGAGCTGAGTGGCCAAACTGTGGTATTAGGCCAAAACTATTGGCTGGGTTAGATGCAGAAAAAAATTATTTTTAATTTGCAACCTGATGGAGGTCAGTATAGATGGACTAATAGACCAAGTCCCACACACCGCTAGAAGCCCAAATATTTTTTCAGAGCTAGATGCAGAAAATTTTTTTATTCAATTTGCAACCTGATGGAGGTCAGTATAGATGGACTAATAGACCAAGTCCCACACACTGCTAGAAGCCCAAATATTTTTTCAGAGCTAGATGCAGAAAAAAAATATTTTTAATTTGCAACCTGATGGAGGTCAGTATAGATGGACTAATAGACCAAGTCCCACACACCGCTAGAAGCCCAAATATTTTTTCAGAGCTAGATGCAGAAAAAAATTATTTTTAATTTGCAACCTGATGGAGGTCAGTATAGATGGACTAATAGACCAAGTCCCACACACCGCTAGAAGCCCAAATATTTTTTCAGAGCTAGATGCAGAAATTTTTTTTATTCAATTTGCAACCTGATGGAGGTCAGTATAGATGGACTAATAGACCAAGTCCCACACACTGCTAGAAGCCCAAATATTTTTTCAGAGCTAGATGCAGAAAAAAATTATTTTTAATTTGCAACCTGATGGAGGTCAGTATAGATGGACTAATAGACCAAGTCCCACACACCGCTAGAAGCCCAAATATTTTTTCAGAGCTAGATGCAGAAAAATATTATTTTTAATTTGCAACCTGATGGAGGTCAGTATAGATGGACTAATAGACCAAGTCCCACACACCGCTAGAAGCCCAAATATTTTTTCAGAGCTAGATGCAGAAAAAATTATATTCAATTTGCAACCTGCTGGAGGTCAGTATAGAAGGACTAATAGAACAAGTCCCACACACTGCTAGAAGCCCAAATATTTTTTCAGAGCTAAATGAAGAAAAAAATTATTTTTAATTTGCAACCTGATGGAGGTCAGTATAGATAGACTAATAGACCAAGTCCCACACACTGCTAGAAGCCCAAATATTTTTTCAGAGCTAGATGCAGAAAAAAATTATTTTTAATTTGCAACCTGATGGAGGTCAGTATAGATGGACTAATAGACCAAGTCCCACACACCGCTAGAAGCCCAAATATTTTTTCAGAGCTAGATGCAGAAAAATATTATTTTTAATTTGCAACCTGATGGAGGTCAGTATAGATGGACTAATAGACCAAGTCCCACACACCGCTAGAAGCCCAAATATTTTTTCAGAGCTAGATGCAGAAAAAATTATATTCAATTTGCAACCTGCTGGAGGTCAGTATAGAAGGACTAATAGAACAAGTCCCACACACTGCTAGAAGCCCAAATATTTTTTCAGAGCTAAATGAAGAAAAAAATTATTTTTAATTTGCAACCTGATGGAGGTCAGTATAGATAGACTAATAGACCAAGTCCCACACACTGCTAGAAGCCCAAATATTTTTTCAGAGCTAGATGCAGAAAAAAATTATTTTTAATTTGCAACCTGATGGAGGTCAGTATAGATGGACTAATAGACCAAGTCCCACACACTGCTAGAAGCCCAAATATTTTTTCAGATCTAGATGCAGAAAAAAATTATATTCAGTTTGCAACCTGATGGAGGTCAGTATAGATGGACTAATAGAATGATGCTATGCCCAAAAGATTTTACTTCACTAGGTGCAGTAAAAAAATTGGTATTCTATACACAGGTGGTATATCTTGCAACACAGATAGGCTACTCCACTGACTAACACACTCTGCAATAGGCCAAAAAGGATTAGCTTTGCTAGATTCAGCCAAATGCTGTGAAAAAAACTTGCACAGCACTGGCACAGACCTGCCTGGCAAAAACTGATAGGAACTGATGTAACCTAGTCCTGAAAAGGACTCCAATTACAATTAGTCTTTACTCCCACAATCTATCTATTTAAGAGCACAGACCTGCCTGATAAAAGTCGTAGGAAATGCTGTAACCTAGTCCTTAAAAGGACTGCAATCACAACTATTCCCTACTCCCAAGCTATCTGTATATTTGTGCGAAAATTGGCTTGAAATTAACAAGGTATAGCGCACACAGCAACAGCGGTGCCGTCTAACACGCAGCTGCAGCAGTGAGAAAATGGTGGCGACGGGGAAAATGGCTTGGTCTTATAGGGCAAGGACATGTGACATACACTGCCAATCACACATGCCCTTGCTTGTGTGAAAAAAAGCACTTCGCTCCGTGTGTGCGCTGCTGATAGGCTGACAGATTGCACCTCCCCACTGCAAATGCGGGAAAGAGAAAAAAAAATGGAGATCTTCATTGTTCCTGCAGAGATCCATCCCCTGCCCCTCCCCCCACCCCGCTGTACACTCAAACTGCGTATTAACATTAATTTTCATCATTACTGAGAAAAAATCCAGTTATGATTTTGGTGCACGAACAGTTATCGAACATAACCTCGAACAGCCGAATTTTTCTCAAATTGTTCGTGTTCGCCGACCAGCTCGAACACCGCCCAAAACAGCTCGAATTTGAGATTGGCGAACAGTTCGAGTAGAACAACGCTCATCTCTACTGAGCGTTTCTGCATCTCCCTGGCAGAAAAAAACGCATGCGGATTGTACATGTGGATTGTACATGCGTTTTCCTGCCAGGAACATGCGGAAATAGAGCGTTATTCACTGACATTTCCGCATGTGGATTGACAAGCTCTTTCCAAGCGATTAGCATCACTTGGAAAGTGCTTGTGACAACTAAGTCACACTATATAAATCCATGCAAACGGTATGCATTTATATAGTGTGACCCGAGAGAGTGGTTAAAAATAAAAAAATAAATGTATACTTACCTTCCGATGGCCCCCGGTGTCCTGCTTTACACTCCGTTCTCTCTTGCCGGCAGCGGTGGATTGAAAGACCTGCCGACGTCAGCGTCGCGTGACCCATCACATGACTCTGACGTCAGCGCAGGTCCTTCAATCCACCGCGAAGTGCCGGGAAGCAAGCAGGAGCGCACCGTGGGCTGCCGGAAGGTAAGTATATATTTATTTTTTATTTTATTCTTTTTTTACAGATTTTTTTAATGGTACCTGGGTCCGGAGGAGAGTCTCCTCTCCTCTACACCCGGGTACCATCTGCACATTAGAACGCGCCAATTACGCAAGTACAGATGCAGTCTTGCAGAATTGGCGCGTTCTAATGCAAGTCAATGGCGGCGAAAACGCAGCACTTCCGCAAAATAATTGGTAGTGCTGCTTTTTTTTCCGCAATGATAATCCGCAGCGGAAATTTCCGCAGCATGTGCACAGCACATGCGGATTATCATTGGGGAACATTGCTGCCCTTCTACCATGTGTTTTTAATGCGTTTCCGCAGCGTTTCTGCAGCTGCAAAAACGCTGCAGAAACGCATTAAAAACGCATCGTGGGCACACAGCCTAATTCTATACAACACAATTTATTGTGCTCATCGTAAAAGAAGGTGACAATGGTCAATTTAGGTTGCAGGCAGAGAATCGTAGACTAGATCATTTCTGGATCATTGCTAACAAATACGTCTACCTGTGGAATTACTATGCCAATAACTTTAGAAATGGTATGCCTTATGCAGCTCTATCATTTATTTTGTTTTGTATGCTATAATACCGCATTGCATTGTTAAGTGCATGATCAGGGCTGAGCCAGCAATTCTATGGTTTATTTGCTGAAAAAGATAAGCCATAAGCTAGTACTAGGGAGAACTGCTCATAATCAAAGGAACAAACAGTAACAAGCTCAAGTGAGTAGCGTCAGAAGAAAGTCATTATACCCATCATTATCCAACAGGAAAGTATATATGTTAATTTATTTGCTGTGGTCATATTCTTTGTCATTTAATGTCGACATCGTACATGATATAGCTTGATACAATTTTTCTATGTGTTATAAAAACATTTTTTTTGCATAAAGCACCTGTATGAACACTGCCATTATTGTGCCATGATGCAAAAACTCCTTTAATAAAACATTCATGGCATCCTGGCTGTGAAATATTATTAGTATTAGAGCTCATGCAGACAACGCTATCTTTAGTTCGAGTGCGATCGGGCAAAACATCGGATCGGACTCAGACCATTGTTTTTCTATGAGGCTGTCCAAGGAAAAATATCACAGCATGCACCATTCTCATCCGTAAATCAGATTGCACTTGACGATGCAAGTCAATTGGTCTGTCAAAAAAATCAGACCTCAATCGGATTACATCTGAGTGCAGTCCGATTTTCAAAGACTGACAGAATGGAGAGGATGGAGAATTTTTTTTCCCCGTCTTCACCTTGTCCGAGAAAATCAGATCACACCATGCTCACACTCTGATCAAACTCTGATCAGAGTGTGATTAGCATAAACAGCCCACTTCTCTCGGATGAGATAAAATACAGTTGTGACTAGTGTTGAGCGATACCTTCCGATATCGGGAAATATCGGATCGGATTGGATCGGACCGATACCGAAAAAGTATCGGATATCGCCGATTCCGATACCGGAAACCAATGCAAGTCAATGGGACATAAATATCGGAATTAAAATAAACCCTTTCTTTCCTTGTAGGTTATTTCTACATGAAGGAAAACAACTAAGAATAATGTAGAATGTATTGGGGGAGGTGGGGGAGACAATAAAGGCATAGAGGTTTAGCCCAGTCAAATGGAATAGCAGGAATTAATATTTTTTTATTATGTTCTGAGTTACGGAAATATTAACTATGTTAAGTATTTTTATATTTTGTCAGATATTTATGTTTCACTACTTCCATGCTCTTCACCTTCTTTTTTACTTCTCCCACACTTTCTCCTTCATCATCCTCAGCATCTTTTTCATCCACTTCTTCTTCACCTTCTTCTTCTTCACCTTCTTCGTATTATTCTTTTTTTTACATTCTTCATATTCTACTTCTTCATCTTCTTCATATTCTTCTTCTTCATCATATTCTTATTTGTGACAGGCATTCCTGTAGTTGTTATCTATAAAAGGTTGGACATTACACCTTTCGTTCTGCCCGTCACAAAAGATTTACAACAGGATTTGTCCGCGTTCAGTTTGGCCTGCAGCAGCAGGTCTTTTCCAGGGGCACCACGAGGAGGAACGGACTCACCCCCATACACTGCTTAGTCATCTTCTGCTTATAATTTAGATATTATCTTTTGCTCTGATTTTTAGTCTTATGCTTAATGTTCTTCCGCTTTTTGTTCTGCAGCTTCTTGTATTTCTGCTTCTTGGTTTTCTGTCTCTTGTTTTTCTGTATCTTGGTGCTTGTCTTCTCTTCTTTGTCTTCTTGGTCAACTTCTTCAGGGTCATCTTCTTGGTCTTCTTCGGGGTGGTCTTCAGGGTCGTCGTCTTCGGGGGTCCTCGTCTTCGGGGTCCTCGTCTTCTTCGGGTTGGTCTTCTGGGTCCTCGTCTTCGGGGTCCTCGTCTTCTTCGGGGTGGTCTTCAGGGTCCTCGTCTTCTTCGGGGTGGTCTTCAGGGTCCTCGTCTTCTTCGGGGTGGTCTTCAGGGTCCTCGTCTTCAGGGTCATTGTCTTCGGGGTCCTCGTCTTCTTAGGGTTGGTCTTCAGGGTCCTCGTCTTCAGGGTCCTCGTCAGGGAGATCCAGAGTGATTACCAAGAACCATTTCAAAAAGCTTGAACTTGGAAATGTAGCAGAAGGTACAAGAAAGCTGAGGAACTACCGAGGACCAGCTGACGTTGGTGGAACTTGGATACCGAGAAGGAGGCACCTAATCCAAAGGCACTGCCGAGAACCAGCTGACGGTACTGGAACCCGGATGGGTAGCAGAAGGTACCCATGTAAAAAAAAAGTTCAAGGCCGCGAGCCGGCCGCAGTTACCAAAACCCACAGTCCTACAGAGGGTGCTTGTCCTATTGGCACTATGGAACCAGCCTTCATTGCCAGATCCCGCAGCCCACATAGGAGTCACCTAAACTGCAGGCACCATAGAGTCGGCTAACCCGACCGCAACACGACAGGACAACGCATTGGAGGCAAAGTGACGTTGACACTACCCGGAAACAGCTGGCGTGCTGGAACCAGGCTGGGCAGGAGGGAGTACCCGTGCCAAAGACACTGCCGAGAACCAGCTGACGGTACTGGAACCCGGATGGGTAGCAGAAGATACAAGAGCAAATGGAACTACCGAGGACCAGCTGACGGTACTGGAACCCGGATGGGTAGCAGAAGGTACAAGAGCCAATGGAACTACCGAGGACCAGCTGATGTTACTGGAACTCGGTTACTAAGCAGGAGGTACCTGTGCCAGAAAGCACTACCAAGGACCAGCAGACGTTGGTGGAACTTGGATACCGAGAAGGAGGCACCTAATCCAAAGGCACTGCCGAGAACCAGCTGACGGTACTGGAACCCGGATGGGTAGCAGAAGGTACCCATGTAAAAAAAAAGTTCAAGGCCGCGAGCCGGCCGCAGTTACCAAAACCCACAGTCCTACAGAGGGTGCTTGTCCTATTGGCACTATGGAACCAGCCTTCATTGCCAGATCCCGCAGCCCACATAGGAGTCACCTAAACTGCAGGCACCATAGAGTCGGCTAACCCGACCGCAACACGACAGGACAACGCATTGGAGGCAAAGTGACGTTGACACTACCCGGAAACAGCTGGCGTGCTGGAACCAGGCTGGGCAGGAGGGAGGACCCGTGCCAAAGACACTGCCGAGAACCAGCTGACGGTACTGGAACCCGGATGGGTAGCAGAAGATACAAGAGCAAATGGAACTACCGAGGACCAGCTGACGGTACTGGAACCCGGATGGGTAGCAGAAGGTACAAGAGCCAATGGAACTACCGAGGACCAGCTGATGTTACTGGAACTCGGTTACTAAGCAGGAGGTACCTGTGCCAGAAAGCACTACCAAGGACCAGCAGACGTTGGTGGAACTTGGATACCGAGAAGGAGGCACCTAATCCAAAGGCACTGCCGAGAACCAGCTGACGGTACTGGAACCCGGATGGGTAGCAGAAGGTACCCATGTAAAAAAAAAGTTCAAGGCCGCGAGCCGGCCGCAGTTACCAAAACCCACAGTCCTACAGAGGGTGCTTGTCCTATTGGCACTATGGAACCAGCCTTCATTGCCAGATCCCGCAGCCCACATAGGAGTCACCTAAACTGCAGGCACCATAGAGTCGGCTAACCCGACCGCAACACGACAGGACAACGCATTGGAGGCAAAGTGACGTTGACACTACCCGGAAACAGCTGGCGTGCTGGAACCAGGCTGGGCAGGAGGGAGTACCCGTGCCAAAGACACTGCCGAGAACCAGCTGACGGTACTGGAACCCGGATGGGTAGCAGAAGATACAAGAGCAAATGGAACTACCGAGGACCAGCTGACGGTACTGGAACCCGGATGGGTAGCAGAAGGTACAAGAGCCAATGGAACTACCGAGGACCAGCTGATGTTACTGGAACTCGGTTACTAAGCAGGAGGTACCTGTGCCAGAAAGCACTACCAAGGACCAGCAGACGTTGGTGGAACTTGGATACCGAGAAGGAGGCACCTAATCCAAAGGCACTGCCGAGAACCAGCTGACGGTACTGGAACCCGGATGGGTAGCAGAAGGTACCCATGTAAAAAAAAAGTTCAAGGCCGCGAGCCGGCCGCAGTTACCAAAACCCACAGTCCTACAGAGGGTGCTTGTCCTATTGGCACTATGGAACCAGCCTTCATTGCCAGATCCCGCAGCCCACATAGGAGTCACCTAAACTGCAGGCACCATAGAGTCGGCTAACCCGACCGCAACACGACAGGACAACGCATTGGAGGCAAAGTGACGTTGACACTACCCGGAAACAGCTGGCGTGCTGGAACCAGGCTGGGCAGGAGGGAGTACCCGTGCCAAAGACACTGCCGAGAACCAGCTGACGGTACTGGAACCCGGATGGGTAGCAGAAGATACAAGAGCAAATGGAACTACCGAGGACCAGCTGACGGTACTGGAACCCGGATGGGTAGCAGAAGGTACAAGAGCCAATGGAACTACCGAGGACCAGCTGATGTTACTGGAACTCGGTTACTAAGCAGGAGGTACCTGTGCCAGAAAGCACTACCAAGGACCAGCAGACGTTGGTGGAACTTGGATACCGAGAAGGAGGCACCTAATCCAAAGGCACTGCCGAGAACCAGCTGACGGTACTGGAACCCGGATGGGTAGCAGAAGATACAAGAGCAAATGGAACTACCGAGGACCAGCTGACGGTACTGGAACCCGGATGGGTAGCAGAAGGTACAAGAGCCAATGGAACTACCGAGGACCAGCTGATGTTACTGGAACTCGGTTACTAAGCAGGAGGTACCTGTGCCAGAAAGCACTACCAAGGACCAGCAGACGTTGGTGGAACTTGGATACCGAGAAGGAGGCACCTAATCCAAAGGCACTGCCGAGAACCAGCTGACGGTACTGGAACCCGGATGGGTAGCAGAAGGTACCCATGTAAAAAAAAAGTTCAAGGCCGCGAGCCGGCCGCAGTTACCAAAACCCACAGTCCTACAGAGGGTGCTTGTCCTATTGGCACTATGGAACCAGCCTTCATTGCCAGATCCCGCAGCCCACATAGGAGTCACCTAAACTGCAGGCACCATAGAGTCGGCTAACCCGACCGCAACACGACAGGACAACGCATTGGAGGCAAAGTGACGTTGACACTACCCGGAAACAGCTGGCGTGCTGGAACCAGGCTGGGCAGGAGGGAGTACCCGTGCCAAAGACACTGCCGAGAACCAGCTGACGGTACTGGAACCCGGATGGGTAGCAGAAGATACAAGAGCAAATGGAACTACCGAGGACCAGCTGACGGTACTGGAACCCGGATGGGTAGCAGAAGGTACAAGAGCCAATGGAACTACCGAGGACCAGCTGATGTTACTGGAACTCGGTTACTAAGCAGGAGGTACCTGTGCCAGAAAGCACTACCAAGGACCAGCAGACGTTGGTGGAACTTGGATACCGAGAAGGAGGCACCTAATCCAAAGGCACTGCCGAGAACCAGCTGACGGTACTGGAACCCGGATGGGTAGCAGAAGGTACCCATGTAAAAAAAAAGTTCAAGGCCGCGAGCCGGCCGCAGTTACCAAAACCCACAGTCCTACAGAGGGTGCTTGTCCTATTGGCACTATGGAACCAGCCTTCATTGCCAGATCCCGCAGCCCACATAGGAGTCACCTAAACTGCAGGCACCATAGAGTCGGCTAACCCGACCGCAACACGACAGGACAACGCATTGGAGGCAAAGTGACGTTGACACTACCCGGAAACAGCTGGCGTGCTGGAACCAGGCTGGGCAGGAGGGAGTACCCGTGCCAAAGACACTGCCGAGAACCAGCTGACGGTACTGGAACCCGGATGGGTAGCAGAAGGTACAAGAGCCAATGGAACTGCCGAGAACCAGCTGGCGGTGCTGGAGCCCAGGGTAAATACTAAAAACAGAAGAGCCAGAGGTGTATTTGGAGGAGGTTTTAAATCCGTACTACAGTGGATGTGGACAAAGCAGGAGAATTTGCCGGACACACAGCTGGGGATCAGCTGACGTTACTGAATCCCAATAACACTGGAGCAAGCGTTGACTGTGCAGACGGCACTTCTGAGCAGCAACTAGCGGTATTGGAGCCCAGGGTAAATACTAAAAACGGAGGAGCCAGAGGTGTAATTGGAGCAAGTTTTAAATAAGTAGCACAGTGAATATGGACAGAGCAGGAGAAATTGCCGTGAACACAGCAGGGGAACAGCTGACGTTACCGAACCCCAATAACACCGCAGCAAGTGTTGACTGTGCAGACGGCACTTCCGAGCGCCAACTGGCGGTGCTGGAGCCCAGGGATAAGAATGAAAACAGAGGAGCCAGAGGTGTAATTGGAGCAACTTTAAAATCTGTAGTAGTGAGAATGTGGACAGAGCAGGAGAAATTGCCGTCCGCACAGCAGGGGAACAGCTGACGTTACTGAACCCCAATAACATGGTAGCAAGTGTTGACTGTGCAGACAGCACTTCCGAGCGCCAACTGGCGGTGCTGGAGCCCAGGGATAAGAATGAAAACAGAGGAGCCAGAGGTGTAATTGGAGCAACTTTAAAATCTGTAGTAGTGAGAATGTGGACAGAGCAGGAGAAATTGCCGTCCGCACAGCAGGGGAACAGCTGACGTTACTGAACCCCAATAACACGGCAGCAAGTGTTGACTGTGCAGACAGCACTTCCGAGCGCCAACTGGCGGTGTTGGAGCCCAGGGTAAATACTAAAAACGGAGGAGCCAGAGGTGTAATTGGAGCAAGTTTTAAATAAGTAGCACAGTGAATATGGACAGAGCAGGAGAAATTGCCGTGAACACAGCAGGGGAACAGCTGACGTTACTGAACCCCAATAACATGGTAGCAAGTGTTGACTGTGCAGACGGCACTTCCGAGCGCCAACTGGCGGTGCTGGAGCCCAGGGATAAGAATGAAAACAGAGGAGCCAGAGGTGTAATTCGAGCAACTTTAAAATGTGTAGTACAGTGGATGTGGACAAAGCAGGAGAAATTGCCGTCCGCACAGCAGGAGAACAGCTGACGTTACTGAACCCCAATAACACGGCAGCAAGTGTTGACTGTGCAGACGGCACTTCCGAGCGCCAACTGGCGGTGCTGGAGCCCAGGGATAAGAATGAAAACAGAGGAGCCAGAGGTGTAATTCGAGCAACTTTAAAATGTGTAGTACAGTGGATTTGGACAAAGCAGGAGAAATTGCCGTCCGCACAGCAGGAGAACAGCTGACGTTACTGAACCCCAATAACACGGCAGCAAGTGTTGACTGTGCAGACGGCACTTCCGTGCGCCAACTGGCGGTGTTGGAGCTCAGGGATAATACTGAAAACAGAGGAGCCAGAGGTGTAATTGGAGCAACTTTAAAATCTGTAGTAGTGAGAATGTGGACAGAGCAGGAGAAATTGCCGTCCGCACAGCAGGGGAACAGCTGACGTTACTGAACCCCAATAACATGGTAGCAAGTGTTGACTGTGCAGACAGCACTTCCGAGCGCCAACTGGCGGTGCTGGAGCCCAGGGATAAGAATGAAAACAGAGGAGCCAGAGGAGTAATTGGAGCAACTTTAAAATGTGTAGTACAGTGGATGTGGACAAATCAGGAGAAATTGCCGTCCGCACAGCAGGAGAACAGCTGACGTTACTGAACCCCAATAACACGGCAGCAAGTGTTGACTGTGCAGACGGCACTTCCGAGCGCCAACTGGCGGTGTTGGAGCTCAGGGATTACAGTTCAGGTGGTAGAAACATGAACAGAACAGGAGACCTGGATACTGTTGCCAACCAATTATTTATTCTGGAAGAGGACTGGCAAATTCATGAGAGATCCAGGCCTTGTTCATTTTGAGAAAAGTAAGCCGGTCAACGTTATCGGAGGATAGTCGCATGCGACGGTCTGTTAGTACACCACCTGCGGCACTAAAGACGCGTTCCGATAATACACTAGCAGCAGGGCAAGCTAGCACCTCCAGTGCATACTGACTAAGCTCTGGCCATGTATCCAGCTTACAGACCCAAAACTTGAAGGGAGAAGAGCCGTCTGGGAGTACACTAAGAGGGCAAGACATGTAGTCTGTCACCATCTGACGGAAACGTTGCCTCCTGCTGACTGGAGCTGTCTGTGATGGTGTAGACATTTGTGGCGGCGGGGACACAAAACTTTGCCACATTTCGGCCATACTGGTCTTGCCTTGTGCTGAGGCGCTGCTTCTGCTCCCTCTTTGTGCAGAGCTTCCTCCACTGCCTCGACGCACTGAGCTGCTTTGTAAAGCACTAGCAGCACTGCTCTCGGTTGGAATGGAGAACATGATGGAATGCACCAGTGCGTCTTGGTACTCCCGCATTTTACGCTCCCGGTTCAATGGTGTTATGAGGCTTTGTAAGTTGTCCCGGTAGCGAGGATCTAGGAGGGTGGACACCCAATAATCAGCCGTGTTGAGAATGTGGGCGATGCGGCGGTCGTTTCTGAGGCACTGCAGCATGAAATCAACCATGTGCTGCAGACTGCCAACTGGCCAAGAAACGCTGTCCCCTGCTTGAGGCGTGATCTCTGCCTGCTCTGCATCACCCCACCCTCGCTCTAGATACTGACTACTAGAGCATTGTGTACCTCCCTCCTCTGGACAGATGTCTTCCTCATCCATTGACTCCTCCTCATCCTCCTCACAAAGTGTCCCCTGCCTAGGCCTTTGTGAGGAACCACGTTGCGCAGACTGTAGAGAAGCAGATGGCATTTGTGACTCCTCATCCTCCACCTCTTCCAAAACCTCGTCCCTTAGTGCTTGCAGTGTTTTTTCAAGCAGGCAGATAAGGGGGATAGTCATGCTGACTAGTGCATCATCTGCACTCGCCATCCGCGTGGAATAATCCAAGGCACGCAAAACGTGGCAAATGTCCTTCATAGAGGCCCACTCAGTGGTGGTGAAGTGTGAACGGCGCGCACTGCGACTTGTTTGCGCCTGCTGCAGCTGGTACTCCATTACTGCTGCCTGCTGCTCACACAACCTCTCCAACATATGTAACGTTGAATTCCACCTGGTGGGTAGGTCACATATGATGCGATGTTCCGGAAGACATAATCGGCGCTGCAGAGCTGCAATGCGTGATCTTGCATTGCTGGAACGCCGCAAGTGAGCGCACTCTATGCGGACCTTGTGAAGCAGTGCATCAAGATCCGGATAGTCCCTCAAAAAACTCTGCACGACCAAGTTGAGCACATGTGCCAGACATGGGATGTGAGTGAGGTTGCCTAGGCCCAGAGCTGCCACCAGATTTCGGCCATTGTCACACACTACCATGCCTGGCTGGAGATTCGCTGGCACAAACCACACGTCACTCTGCTGCTTGATGGCATTCCAGAGCTCCTGCGCTGTGTGGCTTCGATTCCCCAAAGAAATTAATTTTAATACGGCCTGTTGACGTTTGGCCACGGCTGTGCTCATATCGGTCATCATAACAGGTAACCGTTCACGGGTCGATGTGGAGGTAGACCGTGACGGCTCCTGCAGCGCTGATTCAGAGGAACTGGAGTATGAGGAGGAGTCAATGTGTACAGACTGGATTCCTGCAATCCTTGGAGTTGGCAGAACACGTACAGCGCCACTCTCAAGATCTGTACCCGGCTCCACAACATTTACCCAATGGGCAGTGAGGGAAAGGTATCGTCCCTGTCCATGCTTACTGGTCCACGCATCAGTGGTCAGGTGGACCTTGCTACTGACGGCGTTTTGTAGCGCATGTTTAATTTTTCCCTCCACATGATGTTGCAGGGCAGGGACGGCTTGCCTGCTGAAATAAAAGCGGCTGGGCACGTTGTATTGTGGGACTGCCAATGCCATAAAGTTACGGAATGTGTCAGTCTCCACCAGCCTGAATGATAGCATTTCAAGGGCCAGTAGTTTAGCAATGCCAGCATTCAGAGCCTGTGCTCGGGGGTGGTTTGCCGAGTATGGGCGCCTTTTCTCCCATGCCTGTGCTAACGATGGCTGTAGACTGGCCTGGGAGTGTGAGGATGACTGGGAAAGTGGTGCTGTGGGTGGAATTACACTGTGTCTCTGTACAACAGTGCCAGAGATTCTTCCATGGCGATCCTGTGAGGAAGCCGAACCAGCTGTGTGTGAGCTGGAGGAAGAGGCTACAACACGAGCTGAAGAGGTGGTAGGTGGCGCTGTAGGTTGGCCTAGGTCTTCAGTGTGTTTGTGTAACTCCACCACGTGCTTGGTCCGCACATGTTTCCACATATTTGTGGTATTGAGGTTGCTGACACTTTTCCCTCTTTTCACCTTCTGATTACACAGCTTGCATTTGACAAAGCAAATGTCATCTGCAACTGTGTCAAAAAAGGACCAGGCACTGCAAGTCTTGGGAGCGCCCGCTTTGGATTTTGGAAGAGCCATGCTCCTAATGGGTGCCGAAGTGGAGGCTACAGGCAACCAAGTCTGCCCCCTCCCTCTCCCTCCTTTTTGGGCCGTTCGGGGAATCTCTTCCTCAGAGCTGCTCCCACCACCTTCCTGTCCCTCACGCCATGATGGGTCAAGGACCTCATCATCTACACCACCCTCTTCAAACAACTGCTTCTCCTGGGTAGTCTCGACAGCACAGTACGCACCAGAAAGTGGCACCTGAGTCTCATCATCAGATGCGTACTGAGGTGTGCTGCTGACCATAGGCACTGGCCCACCCGCCTCTTCAGATTCAGAGAGACAAAACGGTTGCGCATCACTGCATACTACCTCTTCTTCAAATTCTCGAATTCTGCTTGGCTGGCCCCCTCTTTCCAAGCCAAGAGATTCAGAGAACAGAAGTAGAGATGGCTCCTGTCCAGGGCTCTCTGACTGCCTGGGCAATTTGGCAGGTGGTGAAGAGACAGATGGGTGCTCTTCAGTGCTCAGGACCTGAGAGGATCTGGAACTAATTGAAGTCGATGCGTTAGCTGCCATCCATCCGACAACGGCTTCAATTTGGTCCTCGCGCAGCAGTGGGGTACGGCTAGCTCCTACAAAGCTGCGCATAAAGGACTGTTCCCTGGTAAAACTGGGGGATGCTGAGTCACTGGTGCCCGCAGCAGGCACAGAATCCCCACGTCCTCTCCCTGCAGGCACAGAATCCTCACGTCCTCTCCCTGCAGAAACTCCACGCCCACGCCCACGACCACGACCACATGCCTTACTCCCTGCCTTCTTCATCTTGGTAGACTGATAAAGATAGGCAGAAAAGTACTAAGGGCTTAGTGTGCTTATTCCTGAACAGCTGCTAACAGGTATAAGAAACACTAATTTTATAAAGTGTGGACTAGACTTTAATATGAGCTAATGTGGCCTACACAACTGTAAAGTGGAGTGTTTGGTGAACTTTATTTAGGTTTTTTTTGTCACAAAAAGACACTGGATGTGCCTAAAGATGTAATAACGATAGTATCACAAACTTTTTGTAGCTATTACAATGTAGGAAGGTAACCTACAATGCAATAGATGAGGCTGCAAAAAATAGGCTAATACTAATCTGGCTGGGGCTGCAGGGCCCAATGCTGCAGAAAGGCTCCTCTATCTACTCCTATATAGTGTGTTTGGAATCAATTTAGCTGAATATGGATGGAACCACCACACTAATAGGAGATATCAGGAAAAATTATGAATTGGCAATAAAGGACAATGTATGAGGCAGTGACACACACTGAGTGCACTACAACCAGACGGGGTTGAAGCACACACTACAGGGTGAGCTGCACTCACACACCAGACCTTGCAGACAGCGGTGAACAGTACAGATGCAGAGCACTGTGCACTAGTGCTGCAAGACGGAAAAAAAATTCTCTATCTACTCCTATATAGTGTGTTTGGAACCAATTTAGCTGAATACAGATGGAACCACCACACTAATAGGAGATATCAGGAAAAATTATGAATTGGCAATAAAGGACAATGTATGAGGCAGTGACACACACTGAGTGCACTACAACCAGACGGGGTTGAAGCACACACTACAGGGTGAGCTGCACTCACACACCAGACCTTGCAGACAGCGGTGAACAGTACAGATGCAGAGCACTGTGCACTAGTGCTGCAAGACGGAAAAAAATTTCTCTATCTACTCCTATATAGTGTGTTTGGAACCAATTTAGCTGAATACAGATGGAACCACCACACTAATAGGAGATATCAGGAAAAATTATGAATTGGCAATAAAGGACAATGTATGAGGCAGTGACACACACTGAGTGCACTACAACCAGACGGGGTTGAAGCACACACTACAGGGTGAGCTGCACTCACACACCAGACCTTGCAGACAGCGGTGAACAGTACAGATGCAGAGCACTGTGCACTAGTGCTGCAAGACGGAAAAAAATTTCTCTATCTACTCCTATATAGTGTGTTTGGAACCAATTTAGCTGAATACAGATGGAACCACCACACTAATAGGAGATATCAGGAAAAATTATGAATTGGCAAAAAAGGACAATGTATGAGGCAGTGACACACACTGAGTGCACTACAACCAGACTTGGCTGAAGCACACACTACAGGGTGAGCTGCACTCACACACACAGACCTTGCAGATAGCGGTGAACAGCACAGGGAACTGTGCACTAGCACTGCAAGGCACAGTGATTTAGAAAGTAGCTTGGGTAAAGCAGTATAGAGCAAATAGGTAGCTAAAACTGTCCCTCAGAACAACAGCGTCCTATCCCTAACTGAATTCACAGCAGAGTGAGCTCAAAATGGCGGCGGTGGCTTTTATAGTGCATCATGACATCATTTCAGCAGCCAATCACAGCCATGCCATTAGTTAAGATGCCTACATGCCTAACAGGATGTGCCCACACTTCTTAGGATCCTCATTGGCTGAATAAAATGAAAATGTCTCATTGCATTATGGGAACTTCCGATTCCGGTATACGATATTGCAATAGTATCGGAATTAAGTATCGGAATTCCGATACCGCGAATATCGGCCGATACCCGATATTTCAGTATCGGAATGCTCAACACTAGTTGTGACCCTTAGCCCTATGCATATTCTTATCTCCAGGATTAAAGGGGTTCTCTGGGATTTTCAAGAAGTTTGCCAATAGTAGGAATAGCAGGAGAAAATAGAAACAATCCTCTTCTGCTCCTCAGAAAGGGATCTCCACCAATTCTGTAGTAATAACAACAAATCTATAGTTTATGTGACCACTGCAGCCAATAACTTGCATGTACAATACAGGACGACTCAGCAGTCATGTACTGTCTATGCAAGTGTCACCGCTCAGGCCAGTGAATGGCTGCAGTGGTAATGTGAACAATGGACTTGATGTCATTGTCATAAGACTAGGAGGATCTCTGGATTCTGGCAGCCCTTCTAGATGTTAGCATCCCCAGGAACTCTTCTTATTAGTAGGCTTGACGCTATGTTACTATTACCGTGTAATGCACGCATGACTACTAATCAGTAGAAAAAAACAAGGCATTGTTCCTCTATCATCGTAGGGGTGATACTCAAATACATATTGCTAAAGGCAAAAGAAATCCATAAACTAAGGACCTAAATTAAAAATTAAATTTTATTCTATCAATTAATAGTTTGAAAAAAGTGCATTAATCATAAATACACACAGTGCAATGGATAGGTATCCTATATAGGAATTACCTTATCTTTTATAGGTATCTCCACATTGTATTAATTCCCAAATAGAGGAAGGTAATTGATCATGGATTGCCTATGTATGTAGGCTGTGTGGCCGGGGACCATTACAATATATTCTGATTCCAATCTTATATGTATTAATTAGAGCCTGCCATCGCCTATGGAACTAAAAGCCATTAGCCTCCTCAACATGTTTCACCATACTGGCATCATCAGGTGACTGAGGCTATAAGCATACTGGCGTCATCAGGGCTATATTATAGCCTCAGTCCCCTAATGACGCCAGTAAGGTTATAAAGCCATTTTGAAAGCTTTGGGACTCCAGCAAACCACAGTGAGAGCCATTATCCACAAATGGCGAACACATGTAACAGTGGTGAATCTTCCCAGGAGTGGCCGCCAACCAAAATTGCCTCAAGAGTGCAGCGACGACTCATCTAAAAGGTCACAAAAGACCCCACAACAACATCCAAAGAACTGCCGGCCTCACTTGCTTCAGTTAAGGTTAGTGTTCATGATTCCATCATAAGAAAGAGACTGGACAAAAATGTCATGCATGGCAGAGTTCCAAGATGAAAACCACTGCTGAGCAAAAAGAACATAAAGGCTCGTCTCAGTTTTGCCAGAAAACATATTGAAGATCACCAAGACTTTCGGGAGAATGCTCTATGGAAGCTGTATGCCCCATTACATCTGGCGTAGAAGTAACACTGCATTTCAGAAAAGGAAAATCATACCAACAGTAAAATACTGGTAGTGTGATGGTCTGGGGCTTTTTTGCTGCTTCAGGACCTGGAAGACATGCTGTGGTAAATGGAACCATGAATTCAGCTGTCTTCCAAAAAATCCTGAAGGAGAATGTCCAGCCATCTGTTTGTGACCTAAAGCTGAAGCGCACTTGGGTTATGCAGCAGGACAATGATCCAAAACACACCAGCAAGTCCACCTCTGAATGGCTTAAGAGAAACAAAATTAAGACTAGACTTTGGAGTGGCCTAATCAGAGTCCTGACCTTAATCCGAGTGAGATGCTGTGGCATGACCTTAAAAAGGCGGTTCATGCTCGGAAACCCTCCAATGTGGCTGAATTAAAACAATTTTGCAAAGATGATTGGCCAAAATTCCTCCAGAGCGTTGTAACAGACTCATTGCCAGTTTTCGCAAACACTTGATTGCAGTTGTTGCTGCTAAGGGTGGCCCAACCAGTTATTAGGTTTAGGGGGCAAGCACTTTGTCACACAGAGCCCTGTAGGTTTGGATTTCTTTTTCCCTTAATAATAAAGACCTTCATTAAAAAACTGCATTTTGTATTTACTTGTGTTACATATATACATATATAGACAAAAATGCCTCTTTCTGTACCTAATGAGTTGTCATTTCCCTCCCCCACCCTCTGTACTACGATCTCTATCTGAGTTGAAGGTTTGACGATTGAAATCTGTTTAAAATAGTCTGGCCACAGAGACCGGGGAAGAGACACACACAGATCTGTGTTGCTGCAGCTTCTAGTGATTGTTGCACCTCAATCCAGAGCTGAATTCAGTTACACTGCTCAGTACAGTTTTAGAATATCTTATATATTTCTGCTGCTTCTAAAAGTGTGGTACAGAGATACGATAAAGGGAACGTCTCCTGTTTGCCATACGTATTGTTCATGGCTGGCATCATAGCAGTTCTGTTTGCATCTGCATTGGAGGAAAGTATGACAGAAACCCAATAAAAATAAATATTTATGTAACACCTGAGACACATTTTCCAATATGTTTGAATGTGTTCTGATTCAAGTATCTAAATTTTCCAACATTTTTGTACTTAGGAAACTGTCAGAAAACAGTGTCAGGTTTGACCTATAGTTGATTTGTGTGCACTATAAATCTGACACAAGTTGGAAATATTGGAGCACTGATTATACTGTGCAATGTTATTATTGTATTTCCCCTTTTATTTTCATTAATAGACAGAGTTCTAGTTAACACAATGATAATGACATTGGTTAATTGCTAGACTTCTCAAGGATAAAATTAGCATTACGTGATAACTAGCATCAAAGTTGTGGAAAATGGCTTAAGAACTACATTGTTACTAGACTCCATCAAGCACAACTTATAGCAAAGTAAAGTTTCATATTCTTGAGTGCGTAGAGATTCGACTGTGTTGTTTTTCTCTTATAAGGCTATGTGCCCACGTTGCGGAAATGAAGCAGAAAATTTCTGCTTCATTTCCGCATGTCCTCTCCCGGAAAAACGCATGCGGAATTCCGCACGCGTTTATTGCGCGTTTATCGCGCGCTTAACGCGCGTTTGCCACATGCGGAATTGCCTTGCGTTTTTAATGCATTGCACAAGGCAATTCCGCTTGCGGAAACGCAAAATTAATGAACATGCTGCGGATTTTTGAACGCAGCATAAACGCTGCGGAAAAATCCGCAGCGTGGGCATAGAACTTGCGGAATCCCCTTGGGGACCATGGGGAGCGGATTACCTAGCGTTTAACAAGCGTTTCCGCTGCGGAAATTCCGCAGCGTAAACGCTTGAAAAACGCTACGTGGGCACCCAGCCTAAGTGAAAGATAAATGTCCTCCACTTAAACAGGAAGCCTGGTAGTGATAATACACAAAGCAAAAAATGTATCTAAATTTTCCCGTGCAGCGTACTGATTAATGCATTTCCAAATCATTCCCTTTTCAATGACAAAACATGCATGAATTATGAATCCAATTACTTTAGAACAAGAGCAGTCACATAAAAACTTACCTTGCAATTCAATTAACTTTATCTTCTTTTTACTCTTGCACATTTTAATTTAAAACAGTTTTACCACAAACTCCAATAGTATTGCACTGCATAGTGGAATAGTTTATAGAATTATTAATATCCAGATTCATAATCCTGAATCCAAGTGACCAATGGTAACAGAAAAGTAATGAACTAGTATTACCCTGTATCGCATACTGAAATATTAGTTTTATACAGTACAACCATGCAGCAGGTTTGATTTAACGCCTTCCTGAAATATGGTGTACTATTTGTCGTAAGTAGGGTCTTAGTCTGTGAAGTAAGGCTCAGTAGCTGAGCCTGCATTATTGTTGGCAGCTGATGGCTACCTCCAATTGCAGCGAGTGGAGTTGAGGTTCGCCAGCTGCTGTTGAATTCTAAAATGATGCTGTCAATGTCAATCACTGACAGTATCATTTACAGAGCACCACCCAGGGTTGTGACGTTTTTATGCCCCCATCTACTCCCCTCCATGGCAGCTGCAGGATCACTTAAGATCCCTGTGCTGGCCATGACAGTACTTCTATGTAGACCAGTTTGAGGCTTGCGCTCATAGGAGACTGTGATTTTTACTATATACTGCAATACATTGGTACTTTGTTTTTTTATGATTTTTTTTATAAAAGCATTGTCGTAATCATGCTAACCTGGAAAATCATATTGCTTTGTAATTTTAGCACACAATGAACAACATAAAAAACAAAACCCAGAAAATAATGTGGAATTGCATATTTTGCATAATTTCAATACACTTAATTTTTTTTTACAGTTTTTCATGGCATGAAAACATAAAAAGAATAGTATAATTAAAAATACAACTTGTCCCACAAACAACAAGCTGTCATATAGCTGTTGTATGTGGAGAAAAAAATAAATAAAGTTATGGCCCTTGGAAGAAGGGGAGGAAAAAAACAAAATGCAAAATTGGAAAATTTCCCAGTCTTGAAATGATTAAGTAAACATTTAAAGTTAAAACCTATATGAGATTTAAGGAGGTCAGCCCATCAAAACAACCTTTGTACTTTTAGAGCATATGGATAAGTCATAGCTATAGGTTGTAATGAAAGTCCTCTACTTGGATTTGAGGCATCCTTGTATCCATATAATACTAATGGACAGCTAGCCACGACATTAAAGGGGTTGTCCACTACTTGAACAACCCCTTCTCAATCCTCACGTTCCCCCTTGTAAACTAAAAACACTTATACTCACCTCCGGCACTGTTCCAGCAGTGTCAGCACTGGCTCTCCCGGGGAACATGTAACAATTGTTATGTCAGGTGATCCCTGCGACCAATCAGTGCTGGCTTCATTCTCTCTGCCTTCAGACAAATCACATACATCTGGAAGTCAGAGCTGCCACGGTGAGTAAAAGTATTATTATTCTACTAGGAAGCATGAAGGATGGAGAATGGTGTTGTCCAAGTAGTGGACAACCCCTTTAATCAATTTAATTTAATCACATTATATAGTCTTTACAACTGTTGGAGCTTTATATGTCAGTTACAAAGCTGCAGATCCCATGCTTTCTCTCATACTGTCAAAGAGTTAAAAGTGTAAGCGAGTATTTTCAGAAATACTATGGAGAAAATAGCGAGGCATACACATGCAGCAACCTCTGTAGTTACAGGCGCTAGGGCACCAATTGGAACCAGGAGATGGGGACCCCTTTACTGTAGATAGGAGTTACATCTCTACCTGGACCAGCTCTTTCGATGTCTACTTCTGTCGCCAGGTGTGACTGTGTTTGACGCGCCCCTGGGCCTGTGTCGCGCTGCGTTGCGCACGCGGGAGCTTACCCGGAGCCGGATCTCTTGAGGGTTGTAGTCTCGTGGCGGTGATCCGGTCCGTGCCCAGGGAGTCAGACTAAGTGGCGCTGTATCAGCGGTAGATGATGGACGACTACGCCACCCGTTGAATGCAGCTATGGAGCTGCCGCTGCAGGGCAGACCGCTGAGGCCGGTGGAAGGATGGTGCAGCGTGGATGGTATAACCCCCAACGGGAGGGGTATGGCCTCAGGGCAGCCGACGTGGATGATGGGGGTAGCAGGAACCACTCAGAGACGATGCGGTGTAGTTCAGGGTCTTTACTGGTGACAAAGATAGACCCTCCCGGAGTACTGGCTAGCGGTTGGGGCCTGGTCAGTCCTTGAGCAGATGGGATCTCCCCTGGCCAGGCGGAGTTGTAGGCCTCCCAAACTAACGATACTCTTCTGGCTACCTTGCTAGAAGCGAGTATAAGTAGCCCACGTCCCTGAGTGTACCGTGTGGTGCTCACCCGTATGGCCGGTGACTCGGGGCCTTCTAGTAGCTTCCGCTCCACGACGGCGGTGCTGGTCCCATGCGTGTGACCGTGCCTTCGGGTTTCTTGGCCAGAGGACCTGAAATCCCCTGCCTGACGGATTCTGCTGCTGGGTAGGAGTTAGTCCCCACAGCCTCGGACTCCGGGTCCGGTGATAGCTTCCCAGTCAGGGCGAGCTCTGCAGCTGCCAGCCCCTGACTCCTTATAGCACTGCTCCCACAGAGCTCCTGATGTTCTTTTCCTAGATCTGCTTCTCTTCTCTGTCTCTACTTCTTCTCTACACACTAACCCTGCCTCAGCCCTAGGTTTATATAGGGGAAGTTCTTCCCCTCCCAGGACTGGGCAGGAGGTGTGGCATGCATAGGATCCCTGACCAAGAGACCTCCCACCTGCTCTCAGACGTAATATCTCTATCACTGTGGCAACCAGACCCCTGGGGTGTCACATTCCCCCCTAGTGAAATTTAGTACTCCGGGACTAAACATATTTTTAGAAAAACATAACAAGGTATAAACAATAATAATACAATAAGAAAAACACATAAAGATGGTTACGGCGTGTCCGCAACCGGGTGCAGTTTTGAAGAAAAGCAAGGTGTCCATTTCACCAAAACAGGGAGACGTAACCAGGTAGGGGTCTGTCCTGCCCCGAGTCCTTAACAGTCTTTAGTCCATTCCTAGGTTACGCTCCAACCAATTGTACAAGGATTCCCGGTAAATCCACCAAGGACTCCTAAAAATAACTATAAACATATAATTATTTACAAGTAACAGACAGGTGACCACAAATAAAACAATTTAAACACTTCAAATCCTCCAACGTGCGGGTAACTGGCCTCTAGTGGCCCTAGTGGACTAGTGGACCTACGGAGCTGACTGTCTGTCCCTGAACTACAGGGTGTAGGAGCTGTCAAGGGTAAACTGGGCAGCTGTCTACGGGCTCTTTGGCTCACTAGGGGTACGGCAGGCTCACTATGAGCAGAGGGTTGATCCTCCTGTTCTGCTTGTGTGGAGTCTGCTGCCTCCTGGACCGGCTGCTCTTCCAGCTCTACCTGTTGCTCCGTAGGCACTTGGGATGCTGGTTGGAGGAACGTGAGGACGGGTACCACAACTGCACCATTGACTTGAGTCCAGGACCGAGGGAAGTCTCCGAGCACAGTACTAACCATATCTTCCCTTTCCTCTACGGGTCGAGGGTCTTCTTGCTCTCCTTCTGGGTTCCGTAGCTGTTCGGGACACTTCTTCAGGTGATCCCGGGATACAATGGCTGTGGTTTCCCCTCCGTCTTTACTGATGGTACAGACCTTTGGGTTGTCGTGGCTTGAGGGCAGTACGGTGTACGGGTCCTTCTCCCACTGGTCGTCCAACTTGTGGAGCCGTCTCTTCCTCTTCAAGACCTGCTCTCCGGGTACCAGGGGAACAGCGGGAGCATACTGGTTGTAAGTTTTCTCTTGTCTTTCCCTAGCGAGACAGAGACTTCGCTCCACGCTCTCCTGTACTTTCCGGTACTGCTGCTGCCTCTCTGTGTCCCAGTCTGCTTCCGGTGAAGTGTCCTCGGGTGTCAGGACTCCCATCTCCAGGTCAACAGGTAGCTTACCAGGCCTTGCCCTCATTAGGTAAGCCGGGGTACAGTTGGTGGAACCTACAGGGATGTAGTTGTATAGGTCCACCAGGTCGGGCAGCTTCTCAGGCCACAGACTGCGTTCTTCCAGGGGCAACGTTTTCAGAAGATCCATTACCACCTGGTTCATTTTCTCACAAAGTCCATTAGTTTGCGGATGATAGGGTGTCGTCCTTATCTTCCGGCAGCCATACAGATTGCAGAATTCCTGGAAGACCTCCGCTTCAAAGGCAGGTCCCTGGTCCGTCAGCACTTGGTCCGGGTACCCGTGTGGACGGCAGAAGTGCTGCTGGAAGGCTCTAGCTGCTGTTTGAGCTGTTAAGTCCTTAACGGGGACGACAACCAAGAACCGGGAGTAATGATCCACAATGGTTAACGCGTAGACGTAGCCACTTCTGCTTGGGGTCAGTTTTACATGATCTAAGGCTACCAGTTCCAACGGCTGCTTGGTGACGATGGACTGAACGGGGGTCTTCTGGCTGGCACGGTCCTTCCTTCTTAGGTTGCACGGGCCACAGTCTCTGCACCACCTCTCGATGGTTCCCCTCATGCCTACCCAATGGAACCGCCCGCGCAGCAGGAACTCCAGCTTCTTCCATCCGAAGTGTCCAGCCCCGTCGTGGTATGCCTCCATCACCATGGCTGCGTCTCTTCGTGGCACCACTACTTGCCAGATTAGTTCATGCGTCCGGGAGTTAACCATTCTGCGGCACAACTTCCCCTTGTAAAGGAACAGTCGACTCTTCTCAGCCCACAGTTGTTTGGCTTCCTCCGGAGCATCTGGGTCAAGGCGAGCCTCTGGCCGAGTCAGCATCTCCTTCACCAGTCGGACGGCAGGGTCACTGTCTTGCGTTTCCTCCCAGTTGTAGTGAGGCAAGGGGTTAAACGTAGCGGCTTGCTTACTCCTTACCCGATGGGAATACTGGATAGTCCCATGACGGTGGAACGCGGGAAGTTCGACTTCTTCCAGTCCCTCTGGATCTTCTCCTACGTCCGGTAGGTTTGGCATCCTGGACAGGGCGTCCGCGTTGGTATTGGAGCGTCCTGCCCGGTATTTGATTGTGAACTCGTAGTTGGACAGACGGGCCATCCATCTCTGCTCTAGGGCACCGAGTCTTGCCGTGTCCAGGTGTGTCAACGGGTTGTTATCCGTGTACGCGGTGAACCGGGAAGAAGCGAGGTAGTGCTTAAAGCGTTCGGTGACTGCCCACACCACTGCCAGGAACTCTAGCTTAAATGAGCTGTAATTCTCAGGGTTTCTTTCGGTGGGTCGCAGTTTTCGACTGGCGTAAGCGATTACTCGTTCTTTCCCCTGCTGGATCTGGGACAGTACGGCTCCTAGCCCGATGTTACTTGCGTCGGTGTAGAGGATAAAGGGCTGGCTGTAATCAGGGTACGCCAGGATTTCATCCCCCGTGAGGGCCATCTTCAGCTGGCGGAAGGACTCTTCTTCTAACTTCTCCCATTTGAAGGGCGGCTTCTGGTTCTTGGCCTTCCGGGACTGGCCTATCAGGAGGTCCTGCATAGGAGCTGCCTTCTTGGTGAAACCGGGGATGAATCTGCGGTAATAGCCTACCAACCCGAGGAACTGCCGCACTTCCTTTACACTGGAGGGACTTGGCCATTCCTTAATTGCAGTGATCTTATCAGGGTCGGGAGCCACTCCGTCAGCGCTCACCACGTGTCCCAGGTACTGCACCTTTGGTTTTAGGAGGTGACACTTGGAGGGTTTTACCTTTAGGCCGTAGTTTGCCAGAGCTTCGAACACTTCCGCCAGGTGTTTCAGGTGGTCCTCATAAGTCTTGGAATATACGATGACATCGTCCAGGTACAACAGGACCGTCTCGAAGTTTTTGTGGCCCAGACAGCACTCCATTAATCGTTGAAAGGTTCCTGGTGCGTTACAGAGTCCGAACGGCATGCAGGTAAACTCGCTAAGTCCCATCGGGGTGGTGAATGCGGTCTTCTCCCGGTCCGCCTCTGCTACAGGAACCTGCCAGTACCCACTAGTGAGATCCAAGGTAGAGAAGAAGTTAGCAGATCTTAAAGCAGCCAAAGACTCCTCTATCCTTGGTAAGGGGTACGCATCCTTGTGTGTGATACGGTTGATTTTCCGGTAATCTACACACATCCTCATGGTGTTGTCTTTCTTGTTGACTAAGACTAGTGGAGCTGCCCAGGGGCTACAGCTATCCCTGATCACCCCAGCCTCCTTCATGTCCCTAAGCATCCCCTTGGCGTGTTGGTAGTGTGCAGGGGGTACGGGTCGATACCTCTCTTTTATGGGAAGATGGTCTCCCGTGGGGATGTGGTGTTCTACCCCCTTGACTCGCCCGAAGTCTAACGGGTGTTTACTAAACACTCTCTCGTACTCTTGAACCACCCGATAGACTCCCTGTCTCTGGTGTGAGGGAGTGGAGTCAGTACCCAAATGTAGTTGCTGACACCAGTCCTCCATTGTTTCCTTAGAGCCGTTACCTTCCTCCGGGGAAGATGGAGGCAAGGGTTCTACGGACTGTATGGAATTTTGATTGATGGTATACAATTTGGCTAGCGTGGCATACCGGGGCAGGTACACTTCCCTCTTCCCGATATTTATTATGCGAACGGGCACCCTCCCATGGCGTACATTGACCACCCCCCGTGCTGTCAAAATGGTGGGCCTACTGTCTGAGTAAACTGGTTCTACCATTGCCTGGTAATCTCTACCTCTCAGACCAATAGCTGCCCGGCACCAAATCATCATTTCACTTTTTGGGGGCATGGCAATAGGGAAAGGGTCACACATTCTTACGCTACCAATCTCACCACCGGAGAGTTCTATCTGTTGCCGTCGCATCAGTGCCCGGATCTCTTTTTGGAGCACTCGCTGCTGGCCGGAGCTGGCGTTCTTGGCAACCTGCTGTAAAAGGAAAATCACCTCTGCAAGACAATTTTCAATTACATTAGTTCCTAGAGTTATCTTTGGGTGACTCTCGTGCTTGTCAATGTCTACAATGATCAGTCCCTGTGCCGCCAGTTCAACTCTACCGATTTTAATGGTCACCTCTTTAAATCCAATCTGTGGCACGGGCTGACCATTGCTGGCGATGATACTCAAATCGTCGTCAGGGTAGCGGGTGATATCCGAGTCATTCCAGTACTGCTTGAAGAGCACGTACGGGATAGTGGTAACCTGTGACCCGGTGTCCAGTAGGGCACTCATAGGGATGCCATCCAGTACCACAGGCAAGACTGGACGTCCTCCCACATATTTGTCGCGCCAGTTCGATGGGCCTGATGATCTTTTTCCTGGAGTTTGGCCCTCTACCCCAGGTTGTGCCAGTTTAAAGGACAGTACCTTGCCATATGTCCGGGTTGATTGCAGCGGCGGCAGATGGGTTGTCCGTCCTCGTTGTATCGGTCGCTGGGTCTTCCTCTGGCCGGTGGGGTCCTCCTTGGTCGACGCCACGGGATGTCCTCCGGTCCGGATGCCAGCTGGATCTTCCCTGGAGTGGAAACCTGTAAAGACTGCACAGTTCGGGTTAGCGCGGCAACGCTTTTAGCTAGCTCTTGGACCTGATAGTGCAGGTCTGGAGCCGGGTCATTGTTCAAAGCCTGCGCATCAGCTCCCACAGGCCCTGCCGACAAGGGTGCCGCCTCCTGGTGGTAAGTGGTAGTGGGGCGTCTGTGGGTCACAACGCCACCTGGTGCCGGTTCTCGGAGCACCCGGATGGCTCTGTCCTTGAACTGTGCAAATCCCAGATGAGGGTCCTGTAAGGCCATTGCCCGCAACTGGGTTCGGTGGGCATTGCAATATAAACCCTCTATAAATTGTTCAGTCAACAGCCTGTCCTCGTCTCCCACGCCGTCAGGGTCGGTCTGCTTAATGGCTCTCAGGGCCTCTTGTAGGTTCAGGGCATAGTCCCTTATACTCTCGTGTGCTCGCTGCTTGCACCGGTAGAATCTAAGCTTGATCTCGGCTGAGGTGCGGGTATCAAATGTGTCCCTCAGCCGGGTTAGTATCCCTGCAACAGTCCTCCCCCCAGGTGGCCAGGACTTTACCTCCCTTTGGGCTGCCCCCGTTAATTGGGCCACCAGGATGCTCACTTTTTGCTCTTCTGTGAGGGGATACACCTGGAAGAGGCTATCCAGCTTTTCTCTAAAGTCATGCAGGGTATGTGACTCCCCTGAGTACTGGGGTAGCCAGGCCGCTCCCGGGATATAGGGCATGGTGAAAGGCATGACTGCAGCAGCGGTGGCGCTGGCGGGGGTTGAGGCAGTGAAGCTCTCCTCCGTATCCGACATCTTCCTCCCCCCTAGTGGACCGTGGCCTACCTTGCGATGAACCTCTTCCGTAGGCCGCGGCTCCGCAGTGGATCGTCAGGGTTGAGGACCTTCCGTCGCGCTCCTGTGACGTCGGCGTCTGCTGGGCTCCTTCCAGGACCTTACGCAACGTCCGGACGTGAGGCGGGGCTTCAGTTCTCGCGCGCTTTCGGAGTCCACGCCCCTCTTCTTCCTGCGCGGCGTCTTCAAGATGGCGTCCAACGGCGGGAAAACTCCACGGATGGCGGGAAGAAGGCAGAAGATGGCGCCGGATGGCGGGAAAACTTCGCTGATGGCGGGAAGAAGGTAGAAGATGGCGCCGGATGGCGGGAAACCTCCACGGATGGCGGGAATCTTCACCACTGGTAAGTTTGAACAGTCTTTTTCAGGCACGCAGTACCCGGTGGTTGTGGGCACGAGATCCTGCCGACTACGCCAAAAGTTGACGCGCCCCTGGGCCTGTGTCGCGCTGCGTTGCGCACGCGGGAGCTTACCCGGAGCCGGATCTCTTGAGGGTTGTAGTCTCGTGGCGGTGATCCGGTCCGTGCCCAGGGAGTCAGACTAAGTGGCGCTGTATCAGCGGTAGATGATGGACGACTACACCACCCGTTGAATGCAGCTATGGAGCTGCCGCTGCAGGGCAGACCGCTGAGGCCGGTGGAAGGATGGTGCAGCGTGGATGGTATAACCCCCAACGGGAGGGGTATGGCCTCAGGGCAGCCGACGTGGATGATGGGGGTAGCAGGAGCCACTCAGAGACGATGCGGTGTAGTTCAGGGTCTTTACTGGTGACAAAGATAGACCCTCCCGGAGTACTGGCTAGCGGTTGGGGCCTGGTCAGTCCTTGAGCAGATGGGATCTCCCCTGGCCAGGCGGAGTTGTAGGCCTCCCAAACTAACGATACTCTTCTGGCGACCTTGCTAGAAGCGAGTATAAGTAGCCCACGTCCCTGAGTGTACCGTGTGGTGCTCACCCGTATGGCCGGTGACTCGGGGCCTTCTAGTAGCTTCCGCTCCACGACGGCGGTGCTGGTCCCATGCGTGTGACCGTGCCTTCGGGTTTCTTGGCCAGAGGACCTGAAATCCCCTGCCTGACGGATTCTGCTGCTGGGTAGGAGTTAGTCCCCACAGCCTCGGACTCCGGGTCCGGTGATAGCTTCCCAGTCAGGGCGAGCTCTGCAGCTGCCAGCCCCTGACTCCTTATAGCACTGCTCCCACAGAGCTCCTGATGTTCTTTTCCTAGATCTGCTTCTCTTCTCTGTCTCTACTTCTTCTCTACACACTAACCCTGCCTCAGCCCTAGGTTTATATAGGGGAAGTTCTTCCCCTCCCAGGACTGGGCAGGAGGTGTGGCATGCATAGGATCCCTGACCAAGAGACCTCCCACCTGCTCTCAGACGTAATATCTCTATCACTGTGGCAACCAGGACCAGAAAGCTCTAGGTTGGCGCACACTCTGTCCAAACACTTAGACTGGGTGGCTGGGACAAGTACTGCTGTCCAGCCTGCAGTATGTAAGCTCTTTGTGTGCTGGAGTTATCAGCTCTTAGCTTCCTCCAATGAGACAGTACCACACCCTACTAAAACTACCAGCTTACTGCTAGGAGTTGCCAGTTATAGTTTTACTACTCTTAGTTCACGTCTTTAGTCCAGCTCTGGTTTAGCCTGTGTTATTCCTGTTTTGACCTGTGCCTAGTTTACTGACTATTTTTCCATCTTTTGATTTTGAGTCTTGTCTGCCTTCTTGATTTTTACCTGATCATTTCTACTAGCCCGCTCCTTTGGCTTGCGACTAGACCGAAGACTCAACCAAGGACCTTGTAACTCAACACACCTGTTCAGGGCTTAAAGAGTGAAAGCCAGGACTATCCTGGGAGCTGATAAAGTAGCTAACATAAAGCCTTTCCCTGGAAGCTCTATTAAGCTGCCAGGCATCCACAGACAGAGACACATCATAGTTACATTAGGGGCATTTAAGGATGCTAGCAATTTATGCAGTTATAACTATGTATTTGCTATTAAGGGTAATAACCCACTTGAGTCACTTTTTTTAATGACATCTATGTTAAGAGAATTTATACTTTCAGGAGGCCTCCATACCGCCAACAACCTGTCGTAGAACTGCATGAACTATATAAAAGTTACATATAAAGAGTCAATGTGGTCAAGTCATTCCTTTGAAGAGTTATGTAGGACAGTCTGGTTTGATTGACATGCCATGAGAGTTATGTGACGCGCCCCCTGGGCCGCGTGGGGAACCCGGAACCGGGCCTCTGGTGGGATGCTGGGGGTGGTAGTCTCAGTGTGGCGGCGACCCGCTCCGTGGCTCAGGGTGGTCAAATCAGTGGCAGTCTTAGTGTAATAACAAATGTCCGACTATGCCACCCGTGGATTGCGGTCAGTGGGGACCGCCGCTGCGCTGCAGGCCGCTGAGGCTGATGTTGTAAGTGCAGCCAAGTATGGGATAACTCCCCACGGGAGAAGTATTGCCTCAGGGCAGCTAGTGTGGATGATGGGAGTGATGGTGTGAGCATCCCAGTACTAATGGTGCTGGTGCGGCGATGAAACACAGAGACGTGGGGTTGCAGTTTCCAATGCTTTACTCACAGTTGTTATTCGTGTCAATCCTGCAGGCGATGACTGCCCAAGCCGTGCTGCGTCCACCAGGCAGGGGACTCGACCAACTCCCAGGCAATTCCAGAGCGTGGCACAGGGCTCCCTTCTCTTCCCTACTCTGGCCGTCCTCACCAGTGACCCACCTTTGTCCAGCTTCCTCGGACCTTCTATTGGCGAAACCTATCTCCGGTTTCCCTGACCCTATATGGTATGCTTTCCTGGTGGATGTAGTGAGGGGTCGCACCAAGATGTGGTCACAACCTCCGGTCTTTGGCTGAGGAATTTGTTGCCTCCACCAATTTGGGTTCCGGTACCCTGCTCAGCCAACCCGTCACCCGCAATCTCCTGGGTCCTTAGGGTTCCCTCTGTCCTCGTGTCTCTGGGCCTTTCTTGATGTTCTTGTTCCTTTCTTACTTTCCTTTCCGTTCTTTCTTCTCTCTCTCTCTCTCAGGCCCCGGCCTCCTGACAAGGCCTGCCTGGGGAGCAGAGCCCATGCAGCAGCTCTGCTCCTTGTCACTCCTCCTCAGACTGCACTCCTCTCTGAACTCACACTGTCCTAAGATGGTACCCACCTTTTATACCTCCCTCTAGCACCCGAGTCCAGGTGACTAGCAACCAATGGGCTCCTACCTATGCCCAGAGACCCACTCCTACACCACTGGGTTTTCCTCCCCCTCCCCACTCCAGCCAGGGACAGAAGCTGTCATGCCTGCACTTCTGTGGGAGCACCGTTGAGCTGTCCCTCGGAAATGGGGTGTGTGTGGTGCATGCAGCTAAACGAGTCCTGGTCCACACTCCATCCTTACCCGGGAGTGGAATATCACACCTCTGGTTTGAGGTGCAATACCCCTGTAGCAGCCGAGCCCTCGGGGTGCTACATATGCATTATAACAAGCAGGTCTCCAGTATCATTTCACACATGCACAATTGAGCAAGGCATAATGGCATTGGTTTCATCTGATTGTGCATATGGTGGAAGCTGTCAAAATTGGCTTCTAATCACATATCTTGGGCTTTGGGATGTCAATCAAGTGAGGAGGTGGTCAGTGTGGTTGTAGTATTGGAGGCTGAAATTATCCTGATAGGATTAAGAAAGTGGAGTTAGATCCAGATATGTCTTCAGTACAAAAATCGACTAACATAAATAGTCATTCTAAAAATCATAATGTAGTCTTAGTTTTATGTACTTGCAGAATTAATCATGTGTGCCAATACAACTTATTTTTACAGTTGCACTTATTTGCAGCCATCACTGTCCTAATGATGTCCCCTACCATGTCACTCTTTAACATCCTTTGTCACTGAGTCCTTCCTCCAGCAGTTCTAATGATGTAATTTGAACATGCAGAAACGAACCTAATGAATCTGTCTAATAAAACATTCTCATGTCGTCCTCACTAATCTAAAAGTCAGGGTGTAACACAGATCAGTTATGCTATGTCCAACTTCTGAAGGTACCACTAAAGCTATTTGTAGGTGCACCTAATAAATCTCCCTCAGTGAATCCTCATTGCTCTGACAGCCAACTTGTAGCACAGCTCAGCTATGCTATACTTTGTTCAGTTATGCATACAGGAGAGAATATGATCATGCTTACTAGGGGATACAAGAACATGCACTGTTTGTTCACCAGCCCATCAATCTGATTACCCATCACATTAATTATTTCCTGTGGATATACATTTTTTTTTAACAAAAGTCATCTCATGACTTTACCTTTTTTTTCCCCTTTTCTCTCCTCTGTCCCTCTCTCTTCTCTGTTTCTAGCTCTCACTCTTCTCTTACCTCTCTCCTTATTTCTTTATTTTTTTGTTCTTTCACTCTTTCTCTTCTTTCACTCTCTCTCATCACTCATTCATTCTTTCTCTCCTTTTCTTTCTCTCTCTCTCTCATTTCATCCTTTATAAACTGAGATTTATTTCTATCACAAAGCACACAGGAGAGCAGAGGGAGGGGCCTGCAGCACTGAAAAGAAGCAATGTGTTGCTTTGTGGTGATTTTTGCCACAATGTTCAAAAATATAGGTAAAATCGATGCATTTTTTACAGCAATTTTGGAAAATCACGACAAATATGTATTTTCAAGACTCTTTCACAAAATTACAGCAAGAGACAGTGTGACTACATTGTGTAATCATACTCTAATGGCTGTTGTGGGTCCCTTGATTATATGTCACTTATGCAGGTAGGCACACGGGCTACATTAGTGCTCCTCAATAATATAATACTGAAAAAGTATTATAACATTTCACAGGATTTGTGTTGTACAGTACAATGTGTTCATTTTTTTTTCTCTTATTTTCTTTTTGAAAATTTTCTTTTCATTTGATTCATTAGCTTTAATAAGCTGAATGGATTGTTTGTGGTTATTATTTTCTGCAGCATTTCATATTTTTTGCATATTGAAAGGTTATTTGTGTATATCACTGTTTCCTTTTTACTATTTTATTTTAACTTATTTAGAAAAACATCTTTTATTCTACTGGAGATAGCAGAAACATTAGCAGTGTACCTGAATTACACAAAAATGTGTGTCAACAACATGTCAAAGACATCACTTCATGGAATCTGTGTTTTTATAGCAAAATAAAGCAGGACTCCAAAAACAAAAGAAGATCCCGTCTAAGTTATTATGTCAAATATATGAGAAGGCGAGAAAAGGTAGAATTGTGATATAAGGTCTTTATGACATTTTTCTTGTGTGCACTGACTTCACACGCTTTCTTAAATGTAAGAAATTAATAAAATTTTACATTATTTTATTCAATCTACAGTTCCTAATTTCCTTTATCATGCAGATGATGTGAAGATAATTGTGTCAGTGTATTATGTCTGTGAACACATGTTTCAGCTATGTGCCTAAACTGTTGCATATGTCTGCCACTGGTGCCTATTGAATTAAAAAAAAGTATACCGCAGTCTATTAAAAAAACAAATTAATTATGCACATTTAATAATGGTAAAAAAAATAAAAGAAAGAGAATAAAATCATATAGCAGCTAAACGCACTTTAAAATGACATTTTTTTGCATATGTTCGGCTAATTGGGTAGACATAGTATTTTATTATGCTGGTAAAATACCCTTTACTGTTTTAGAAATATATACTGCTCAAAAAAATAAAGGGAACACTCAAATAACACATCCTAGATCTGAATGAATGAAATATTCTCATTGAATACTTTGTTCTATACAAAGTTGAATGTGCTGACAACAAAATCACACAAAAATCATCAATGGAAATCAAATTTATTAACCAATGGAGGCCTGGATTTGGAGTCACCCCCAAAATGAAAGTGGAAAAATACACTACAGGCTGATCCAACTTTGATGTAATGTCCTTAAAACAAGTCAAAATGAGGCTCAGTATTGTGTGTGGCCTCCACGTGCCTGTATGGCCTCCCTATAACGCCTGGGCATGCTCCTGATGAGGTTGCGGATGGTCTCCTGTGGGATCTCCTCCCAGACCTGGACTAAAGCATCCGCCAACTCCTGGACAGTCTGTGGTACAACGTGACGTTGGTGGATGGAGCGAGACATGATGTCCCAGATGTGCTCAATCGGATTCAGGTCTGGGGAACGGGCAGGCCAGTCCATAGCTTCAATGCCTTCATCTTGCAGGAACTGCTGACACACTCCAGCCACATGAGGTCTGGCATTGTCCTGCATTAGGAGGAACTCTGGGCCAACCGCACCAGCATATGGTCTCACAAGGGGTCTGGGATATTCTGTTGTTTAAGTGTTCCCTTTATTTTTTGAGCAGTGTATTTACTAGAGAATAGTGGTTGATCTGTGGAGGATAAAATTTGAGTCAAATTTACTGCGGTTCTACATGAATTCGAACAATCTGCGAGAGAGATAAAGAGAGAGAGGACACCGCTGACCATTAAAGCTTAAACTATACAGGAGAGAGACTTACCCAGTGATTCTGAAGATGGAAAACGACTCTGCCATACAAAGTGTGCTCAACTGAGAATCGCTGATCTGTGATGGCCTAGGTACTGACTGCCACTGTAGAATCCATAACATAAATAAATAACAATTCTGCTGGCTGTTGCCACAAATCACTTTCTGTGCATGTATCTCCGTAGCGAACTCATTATTTAGGGTAAAACTTTTTTTGTTAAGGGTGGGAGAACTTTAAATAAAAAAGCTAAGTTTGTTAAATTTGTCAACAAAGCTTAGGAACAAATTAAATGTTATACTTTTCTGCAAAATTTATGCAAAGCCAAACATGGCACAGGCAACAGACGTAGAAGGGAAATAGAACAGACCCTAATATCACGGAAAATAATGTAGTTGCTGCAAAAAAACAGCTCTAACACCACTGGTAGTGTTGGCAGTAACCATACCTGCAGTAATAGCACCAAAATTAAGTCACATTTGGCCTCCTTTGCTTCTGGCAAGCAGATTATCGAGGAGGAAGCAGAGGGCATACTGGAGCACATGACCAATCACTCATCTCAATCACAGCAGGATGATGTAGTCTCTTATAGCGACACTATCAGCTGGACCATAATAGTTAATGTTGTACTGTAGTACAAGGTGTAATTTACAATACATCAAAGACACCTGTTTCTTTTTTGCCCCAAAGACCCTATCTCAGAGCACTATAGAGGTTAAGGAACATGCTACACCAGAAAAACGTCTTCCAGTTTACATTTTGGAAGACGCAAACAATTAACCTTTGTTCTTGTTAAACATGGTGCCGGAGGAGATTGACAACAAAAACTTGGGGTAAGAATCAGGAGGAAAGGGAAGGAGCACTAGACATTTCACACACGGAGGCACCTGTCAGCTGAATCATAGATGACGATGAAATGATGATGATTCTGTGTTGAACAAAACCTTGGAACCAGGCATGGGTGACCAGGAGTTTCGGTCATCAGAGGTGGAGGTTGCTGGCATTGGTGATACACAGTGAATGTGACATGCATCAAAAAACATCATCTGTGGCCGAATCAGCTTTTCCTGCAGTCAGCTCTGAAGCAGGTAATGCCACACGCGCTGTTAGTCGAGGAGGCTCTACAGTGCCTGAAATGTCGAGTTATATGAGCGGGCTTCTTGTGTGTGTGTGAGTTCTTTTGCATGTTGTCGTCAAACAATTCTTTGTCACTCTGCATGCTGTGCAAGAGGAAAGTAAGCCGGGACATCTCAGCTCTTATAGACTGGGAACTACGTGTCTCCATCAGCACATGAAGCGATATCACCTGCTCATTTCTACACACCTACAAACTCACCCTCTTGGCATTTTATCAGCTTTAATCAAATGAAGAGATAAAAGCAAAAAAATTTGGCCTACACCAATTTTAGCCAGAGATACCAGCTACCTTTCAAACCTAATTTTTTCCATTCATTAGCAGCAAATTGCACACAAATCAGAAAACTGAAAATTTCTCTCTTAAACCTGTTAGAATTACAAACTCACCCTCTTGGCTAAGACAATCATTGTGCTTCTCCTAATGAAAATGTTGATACAACTTCAAAACGCTTTGAGAATAGAGAATAAACCTATATGATTTTTGATCATCATGATTTCTGGATTTTCTTCGCCAGCAGCACAGCAACTAACCACTGTCCATCTCTTTCTATTAAACTTCTCGCTGGAATCCCTCTAACAAACGGATCATCAGCAGCTGGATTTACACATAAAAACCCTTCTAAGAGTATTTTACTTCTCACAGCTCAACTAGGTGAGCACAAACTGCAGTAATAACACTCTGTGAGTCTGGATAACGCCCTACGTGTGCTTCTTGTCATTGTTCAACTTATTCTCAAACTCAATCTCTTGGCATCTTATCAGGTTTGATCAGATGAGGAGAAAATAGCAAAAAATTTAGGCCGACACCATTCCTAGCCAGAGATTCAAGCTAACTTCCAACCTCATTTTTTCTATTTATCCGCAGTAAATTGCACACAGATAAGAAAATGGAAAAATTATCTCTTGAACCAGTAAAACTACAAACTCATCCTCTTGGAAAATATGAGAAGGAAAACATGGATATATCTGCGGCCCCTTCTGGGAAATTAAGAAATCCAAGAGTCAAAATAATGAAATTCTTCAGTTTATTATCAACATGTTTTCCAGTCGGACAAACCCCTTTCTCAGAACGAAACCACATTAAAGATTCAAAGCAATACACTGGTGGTTAAATATTTTTAAAAACCAGCGCTAAAGGGTCAGGAACCACCCCCTGGAATAGTATACGGAAAGGTTTTTTTATTCTTGTATTTATTAATAAAGTTAAAAAGAAAAAATGGGGGAGGGAGAAAAAAAGAGCGATATGAGGTTTGTGCTAAGAAATGTTTAAGAATGAATGAGTGATTGAAAGGGAAGGGCCGAAAAAAGTAATAACAAAATTGGTGGAAAAATAAGTATAGGAAAGAAGTGGGGAAACTTGAAAAAATGAAAAGGATAAAGATCCCAAGGGAATAGGCACAATGTAAGTGTGGATGAATATATGGAGTTGTTTTTCCCGATAAGAAAAGAATATGGATTACTTCCACAAAAGTATATTCCTCAGGAAGAGTGATCTAGCAAAACGTGTCTTTCCAGAACGCAGCATGTTAATTTCTCCAGCAAGACCGCATGCAGGCTTTCCCCATAGTCCTAACCACTATGAGGAAAGTCTGCAGATGGAAAAAAAAAGTGTGGGCACATACCCTTATACTCACCTCTAACGTCAGTCCAGTGGTGTTAATATTTGTTTCTCTGGGGATTGCGTGACATTGTTATTTTACGCGGGCCCTGCGCTTGATCAGCACTGGCTTCACTCTCCCCATCTTCGGACAGATCAGACATCAAGGGGAAGTGAGTGACAAGCCACAGCTCTCACTTCTTCTCTAAGTTTGAGTTGCTGGAACTGCTGGAACATCGCCGGCACCTTTTAAAGTGCCATTTCAGATATTATCAATATCACCAAGCAATTGTTCTTATATGAGCCTCATCAGGGTTGTAATAGGTTTAATTCTAATATCACTTCTAGGATCCTTTCAATAGAACATGAAACAATAACAAAAACAACTAAAAAATTAAACAGAAAACGAGAAGACTACCGCATGTGATGAAAACTTAAATAATAATAATGATAATACCCCTGGAGTGGAAAACAATAATTTCCTTAAAATGTTTGCCTCTAAATCACTCCATGCATCTGAGGTTGTCTCTCCTCGTACTGATTTCAGGAGACAATATATCAATAGTAAATACACCAAAGAAAAAACCCTCCCTCTCCAACTCCTGTTAATAGAACACCCACACCAACCAACAAAACCCTCAATTCCTCCTGCTCCAATCAACAAATTAGGTTCAATACATACTTCTAACAGTACAACCCCAAAACTTCTCCATTCCTCCCCTACAACCTCTTTATCTCAAACAGATGCTGAACTACACATTTTAGGCATCCGTCAGAGAATTAACAAATTGAGACAAGAACATCAATCATCAATTTCCCAAATTCCGTCCTTCATTGTTTCCAAATTCCTAGCAATCTCACACTTTTCTCACACCCCACTGATGCCGCCCACCATTTGGACTTGGGCCCCTACCTGCATGTTGGTCAGATGTATGGGTCATAGAATCATAGAATCATAGAATCATAGAATGGTAGAGTTGGAAGGGACCTCCTGGGTCATCTGGTCCAACCCCCTGCTCAAAGCAGGATTCACTAGATCATCTCAGACAGATGTCTGTCCAGCCTCTGTTTGAAGACGTCCATTGAAGGGGAACTCACCACCTCTCGTGGCAGCCTGTTCCACTCATTAATCACCCTAACTGTCAAAAAGTTTTTTCTAATATCTAATCTGTGTCTCCTCCCATTTAATTTCATCCCATTGCTTCTAGTCTTTCCTTGTGCAAATGAGAATAAAGATGATCCTTCTACAATGTGACAGCCCTTGACATATTTGTAGACCGCTATTAAGTCTCCTCTCAGTCTTCTTTTTTGCAAGCTAAACATTCCCAAATCCTGCAACCGTTCCTCATAGGACATGGTTTGCAGACCAGTCACCATTCTGGTCGCTCTTCTCTGAACTTGCTCCAGTTTGTCTATGTCTTTTTTAAAATGTGGTGCCCAAAACTGTACACAGTATTCCAGATGAGGTCTGACCAAAGAGGAGTAAATGATAATGACTTCACGTGATCTAGACTGTATGCTTCTGTTAATACATCCCAGAATTGTATTTGCCTTTTTTGCTGCTGCATCACACTGTTGACTCATGTTCAGTCTATGATCTATTAGTATACCTAAGTCTTTTTCACATGTACTGTTGCTTAGCTCTATTCCTCCCATTCTGTATATGCTTGTTTCATTTTTATTGCCCAGATGTAGTACTTTGCATTTTTCCCTGTTAAAAACCATTCTGTTGGTTGCTGCCCACTGCTCCAGTTTATTTAGGTCTTTTTGAATCCTCTCTCTCTCTTCTCTAGTATTAGCTATCCCTCCTAGCTTTGTGTCATCAGCAAATTTAATCAGCTTACCCTCAATTCCTTCATCTAAATCATTGATAAAGATGTTGAACAATACAGGTCCCAGGACGGAGCCCTGTGGTACCCCACTTGAGACATTCATCCAGCTGGATGTGAAGCCATTTACAACCACCCTTTGAGTCCGATCACTAAGCCAGTTATGAATCCACCTAACAGTTGCCTGGTCCATTGCATACTTGGTCATTTTTTCAATAAGGATGGTGTGAGATACTTTGTCAAATGCTTTGCTGAAGTCAAGATATACTATATCTACAGCATTTCCCTGATCCACCCAGTCAGTGATTCTGTCATAGAAGGAAATTAAGTTAGTCTGACATGACTTGTTAGTTACAAACCCATGCTGACTCTGGTTAATCACTTCATTCTTATCCATGTACTTACATACATGTTGTTTAATAATTTGTTCAAAGATCTTTCCTGGTATAGAAGTCAGACTCACCGGCCTATAGTTCCCTGGGTCCACCTTCTTCCCCTTTTTGAAGATAGGAACAACATTTGCTCTTCTCCAGTCTTCTGGGGCTTCTCCTGTTCTCCAAGAATTTTCAAAGGTCCTTGTTGCATTCTAGATAATATACACCGTGTTTGAAATTATTATGCAAATAATATTTTCTCAGATTTTCCCAAATTACCTATATGAATTGCAGTCATTGTAATTTTCCAGTCAAATAACTATTAGAGTACAATTGAAAGGTTTTTGTACAAACCGCCTATGATAACAGTATATTTTTAAAAAAATAAAAAACTCAAACTGCACTCAAAATACATGTTCCAAATTATTATGCACAGCAGAGTTTTCAACCTTTTCATTTTAATAAAGAACAAAAAAATGGTCATTTTTGAAATTATAAGCATTAGCAGGTTATTACAAACTGAAATCAAACAGTTTTCAACTTAAAACTTTATTCTAGGTGATGTTACATTTGCACATAGGACCCCTTGTTCGAAAGGAGCTTCTGAACTCTCTCGTCCATTGAATTTGTCAGGTTTTGGATGGTTTCTGCTTTAATTGTTTTGCATGAGGACAGAATACCCTCCAAGAGCTGTTGCTTAGATGTGAACTGCCTCCCGCCATCATAGACACTCCTTTTGATGATGCTCCAGAGGTTCTCAATGGGGTTGAGGTCAGGGGAGCATGGGTGCCACACCATAAGTTTGTCCACTTTTATGCCCATAGCAGCCAGAGATGAAGATATGTTATGTGCAGCATGAGACGGGGCATTATCATGCATGAAATGATCTCGATGGTCCAGATGGATGGAGTGGAGGATGGCTGGTTGATGGACACCCCATGCAAAGATGGCTACGGCGCTAGCAAGGAGGAGGTGGAGTAATGTTTTGGGCTGGAATCATGGGGAGAGAGATTGTCGGCCCTTTAAGGATCCCTGAAGGGGTAAAGATGAACTCCATAATGTATGTTGAGTTTCTCAAACAGCACTTCCTTCCATGGTTCAAGAAGAAGAACCGTGTATTCCGCAGCAAGATCATTTTCATCCATGATAATGCCCCGTCTCATGCTGCACATAACACATCTGCATCTCTGGCTGCTAAGGGCATAAAAGGGGACAAACTTATGGTGTGGCACCCATGCTCCCCTGACCTCAACCCCATTGAGAACCTCTGGAGCATCATCAAAAGGAGTGTCTATGATGGCGGGAGGCAGTTCACATCTAAGCAACAGCTCTGGGAGAGTATTCTGTCCTCATGCAAAACAATTAAAGCAGAAACTGTCCAAAACCTGACAAATTCAATGGACGAGAGAGCTCAGAAGCTCCTTTCGAACAAGGGGTCCTATGTGCAAATGTAACATCACCTAGAATAAAGTTTTGAATTGAAAACTGTTTGATTTCAGTTTGTTATAACCTGCTAATGCTTATAATTTCAAAAATGACCATTTTTTTGTTCTTTATTAAAATGAAAAGGTTGAAAACTCTGCTGTGCATAATAATTTGGAACATGCATTTTGAGTGCAGTTTGAGTTTTTTATTTTTTTAAAAATATACTGTTATCATAGGCAGTTTGTACAAAAACCTTTCAATTGTACTCTAATAGTTATTTGACTGGAAAATTACAATGACTGCAATTCATATAGGTAATTTGGGAAAATCTGAGAAAATATTATTTGCATAATAATTTGGAACACAGTGTAAAGACATGCGTTCGCCCCTCATGATGCAGAAGCCAGCAGCTGACTTCAGCGTTGCAGCATGGGCAGTTCATGATGTTGCTGCCATGTGACGCGCATCACTGGACAAGCCAATGTCAGAGGCCAGCCTCTGATTGGCCGGTGGCGTCAACACATTCTTAAATATCCAGTTGACTAAGAGTCATTGTAGCTTAATTTCTACCTATTTATACTGCATACCTTGATGTATTCATTGTGATAATAATAGTAACAACTGCTTACGGATTTGATTTTTGCAGACTTTGTTAGAAGAAATTTCTAATTTTACAGTTCTGTGTCATAAGCTAAAATGGTGCTGAGCTAATGATGCAGAATCATATTTTGCAGCTCGACTGGTAGTTACCAAGTCTCTGTTGTCCATTTCTCTATAAGTAATTTATTCATGAATTAGCAATTACAATATTCACAGTGATTAAAACTGTTTGTCTTTTATTCCAGGTTGCTATAAACCATGGACAGGCAATGTAAGAAAAATGGGATTTTCCCAAGAATAAATAGTAGAGCTTACTCTGCCTACAAGAAGATCATGTGAAATGGATCAGTAAGGTGTCATTATATGAATCAATAGTAAACTTATACAGGTTGGCCATGATAAAAGAAACATTTCTTGATGAAGGTAAAAATACGCTGTTGATCAGTTAATTGTGCATAAAATTGCTTTAAGATGTCATTTACACAGCTGTGTTCACATTTTAATCAAAGAATATTGGATTTACAATACAAGTATCCATTGTCCATTTGTACCAAACGCTAATTTTTGGAGAATGCAGTGGCTGTTCAAGCAGTTGGTGTGAATTTTCTGTGTTCCAGTACCATTGATTCGCAGAACCCAGTCAAGCGAGCATGTCAGTTTTCCCTGAAGCAGGACGGGAGCGAACTGCGTTTTACCTTACCGAATCCCTAGCTTCTCTTTTGATTAACCAGCCTGGTGCAACGTCATTGCAGAGTTACATACATGTGACATTGTGACAGGTCAGCCAATGAAAGGAAGAGCCGAGGATGCCAGCAGGTAGGAGATGGTTGGCTGGGCTCCCATTCCGCAGCCACATAATACAAGTTTGGTCGATGGACCGGGTCCTGCGAATCAATTTGCATCTTTTCTATCCAATATCTATTGTTCTGTGAATTTAATCACCCTAATAGATGGCAGTGGATACCATGCTTCATTGGAAATTACATATTACAATGTGTCCAAATGACCATTATATTATATCTGTTTGACGCTTAATTGGAATTGTTGGGAGCTGTGGTCTAATATACTTAGGCAGGGTGCCACTAAGATGTCCATTAAGAGTATTGCCATTATATGGAGAGAGAGGGTAAAGATTGCCACCGCAGAGCATTGAGGATAAAAATCAATGAAACAGAAATCTGTGTGTGCATTTTTAGGCATAGCTAAGGGTTCAGCACATATGGGAGACCTCAAAGTGAACTAGAAATGCGTGTTTACAGGGGCATATCCTAATTTCAATGGTTTATTTTGAGCGGCAGAATGAAAATGCCCAATTTATATACATTTTTTATATTTTGCTATTTTAAATTAAAAAAAACCTAAAAACTGCAACTCATAATAAACCATGTATTCAGATTTAGGTTAGGACTATACAATGACAATGATTATGGTGATGTTAGTTGTTGCTTACCATCGTAGTTTGTCAGTGCTGCATTGAAAGCGTAAGTGGTCACATTGTCCACACTCCAAATCCACAGATAGTCACTTGCAAGTCTGAGGCTTCTGAGCCCCTATCAGATCTTTTATAATATGCTGGCTCTAAGACACTGTTATCTCTATGCAATAATATCAAGATAACAGTGTAAAAATTAGAAGAAGCTCTCTGTCATCTGCAGACAAGGCTGCCTGATATATATGCATCAGAAGTGCACATGTTCAGGTCAGCGGCATGGCTGTCATACTGACCTGAATTGTCAATCAAAGAGTAGTACCCATCAGCTACCTGGAAGTTCCAGAGCCTCTGGTGCTGTGCACTCCTCTTCAGGATGCTTGAGAATGCCTCTTTATGTAAAAAAAAGCTAATCTGCTAGACTTCTTGCCACTTGTGTATCACGGTCCAAACAATATGAGAGCCGCAATGCCACCACATTCACGTTCATTATGTTATGACCGAGCATGCCATACTGAGATGTTTAAGTGGGCAATTATGGTCTGGTAGTCAAAATCACTTTGTAGCCCCAAACCTTAAAGAGCTTGCCACCTCTTTTTTTTCTCATTTTAAAAATAGGCCCAGCACAGGGGTGGATATACCGCCTGTGCAGCTGCACCGGGGCCCATAGGTGGAGGGGGCCCTTGCAGGGTGGCTAATAATGATGGCAATCTGGCCTGCTTTTTGGAATCTGAGGCTCCGGGGAGCCCATGGCCAAATTGCCCTCATCATGTGTGGCTCTCCGCTGCTGACAGGAGAAAATTAGCAGCGGAGCGGAGCTGAGGAAATTAGCAGTGGAGCGGAGCTGAGGGATCCGTCCTCTGCTTCCTGCCCACCCGGCGCTTTCTCCCTGACACAAGCTCGCTCGGCTTGATGACGTCAGCATGCAGCGTGGCCCTGTCAGAGAGAAAGTTGCCGGCAACGACGATGCTATGGAGGAATGGACTGAGAGGTGAGTGTTGTTTTTTTTTTATCTGCTTTTTTACTAATACACTGCGGAGAGGTCCAGGACAATGAGTGGTGGTGGGGAGACAATGATGGGGGTGAGGGAGACCATGATGGGGATGGGGGAGATAACAATGATGGGAATGAGGGAGAACAATGATGATGGAGGTGGGGGGGACAATGATGGGTATTTAGGAGATAATGATGGGAATGGGGGAGATAATGATGGGGATGAGGGAGAACAATGATGAAGGGGGAAACAATGATGAAGGTGGGGGAGAGCAATAATGGGGATGGGAAAACAATAATGGGGAGAACAATCATGGAGGTGGGAAAAACAATGATGGGGATGCGGGAGAGCAATGATGGAGGTGGGGAGAGCAATGATGGAGGTGGGATAGAGCAATGATGGGGATGGGGAGAACAATGATGGAGGTGGGAAGAGCAATGATGTAGGTGGGGAGAGCAATGATGGGGATGGGGAAAGCAATGATGGAGGTGGGTGAGAGCAATGATGGGGATGGGGGAGAGCAATGATGGAGTGGGGGAGAGCAATGATGGGGAGAACAATGATGGGGTGGGGGAGAGCAATGATGGAGTGGGGAAGAGCAATGATGGGGAGAACAATGATGGGGTGGGAGAGAACAATGATGGAGGTGGGGGAGAGCAATTATGGAGTGGGAGAGAGCAATGATGGGGAGAACAATGATGGCGTGGGAAGAGCAATGGTGGAGGTGGGCAGAGCAATGATGGGGATGAGGAAAGTAATGATGGAGGTGGGGGCCAGCAATGATGGAGGTGGTGAGATGACAATCATAGACGTGGGGGGGGGTGACAATTATGGAAATATTTTGCTTGGTGCGTGGCTAATAGTATATTAATGGTGGGGTACATATCTGTATTCAGGGGCACCGTGCGGGGGAGACACATGTATGTATACAATATATGTGACCTTGTTATTTTTAGGGCTGCGGTGATCATCGTGAAAAGACCAGTCGTGGCTGGGAGATGTCGACATGAAGGTCTGACCAGATGAAGAAGAAGCAACAGAAACCAACTCTAATTAGATGAGACATCAGTGGTAAGTGCCTGGATGTAAATTTTATTCTGCATCTGCACTGTGTGACAATGTTACATGCAAAATCCCTTAGGCTGCATTCTCACATTTGTGTGAAATGTCCATGAGCTGCCAGATTTTTTTTATTGGACGGCACACAGACTCGTAGAGTTTTCTGGGTCCATTCACACATCCATGAAAATCACGGATCTGAGAATGAGATCCGTGAGGGTCAGAGAATGTCCTGTTCTGTTCCGATTTTGAGGATCACAATAGGACATGCTCAATGCGTCTGTAAAAGCAGGCAGCACACTGACACTGCACACGGATACAGGAATGTAGCCTTATTATGTATAGCATAGTCCCTTAGTATATAGTGTACTCACTTATTATGTATAGCACCATCCTTAGTTACATTGTTTCATCTTTTATTATGTATAGCACTGTCCCTTATTACATACCATCCTCTCTAGTTATATATGGTGCTATCTCTTATTATATAGCCGCCTCTGCTGTTATGTATAGTGCTGTCCCTTACATAGTGTATTCTTGTTATTTTTGTCAGTCACAGTGCCCTCTACTATTACATAGTTGTTAGATATAAAATAACTACTGATGGAGGAGCTGGTGAGGCAGCATCTGACCAGAAGAACAGTCCATCAGCTCCTCCATCAGAAAATAAGCTTTCCCATGCTCCATCAGCCATCATTGCATTACATATCTAACAAGAGAGGATGCTATGTAATAAAAAACAGGGCGCGATTTTATCCGATATCTAAGGGACGGTGCAGTACATAACTAGAGAAAGCACTGCGTAATAAGGGACAGCAATATACATAATAAAGGAGACTATGTAAGATATACATATATGTATATATATATATATATATATATATATATATATACATATACACAGTATATCTGTAGCTTTGTCACCATAAAAGGAGGGGGGCCCAGGTACATTTCTTGCACAGGGGCCCTAAGCTGTCAATGTCCGCCCCTGGCCCAGCATGTTGTAAAATCATCTATGAGCTGCTTCTCCATACTGCTACCTAGGTCCCACACCAATCAACTTGTTTACTCTTATGGTGTAGTTGGAAAAAAGGAGATGAGGGAACTGAAGAGGGCCCCAGACAGCAGCACAAAGGGAAGGTGGGGGATCGGTAGGTGAGTATATGTACATGTTTTTATTTTCAGACAATGGTAGGTTTTGTAAAAATAAAAAACAGTTGGACAAGGAATTTAATACCTCATCTGACTCCCTCCCCAATGCTAAAAAAAGCAATTGGTTGTATAGGGTATGTGCTGCCCCCACTGTGTGAGATTTTCATGCAGTGTCAGGCAGCAAGAAGCTAAGAGATAATAGATTGCTCTGAACTGTGACATTGAGGAGACAGAGTCAACTCTCACAAGATTCTGCTGCACATGGAAGCTGGACAGCGCTCAGGGAGGCCTTCCCCTGAGGAGCGACGCGCTCAACACTTCTTCATACTTGTCTTTGTTATCGCGCTCACATTGTAATGCAATGTTGGATATGACTGTGGGTATAAAGAAGTACTGAGCACTCTGCTCACTGAGTAAAAGATGCATGGTGCGGCTAACCAGGAAGAAGCTAGCGGGCCCCTCTATGCAAGTAGACTCGAGGAAGTCACATACCCTGACACCTTGACTAATTAAGCTCTGGTCTTGATCTAACTTCATGTATTCATGTAGCTAGGATACAATAGAACAAGTAAAAATTAGTTTGTTTCTTTGTTTTTTATGTTTTTTAACAATCGATCTCAATAAATAAAATAGATTTATATCACATGTACCTAGCTAATCAATAGAATAAATATCCAGGTATATTATTTTAAAATGTGAACAGAAAATCCTTTTATTTAAGGGCTTTGCAATGTTCTAAGAAATTGCAAGAGAACCTAGTTCAATCTGAAATTCCATCTCTGGTCAGTCTGATGTGATTAATTCTTTTGATAGAATTATGTATATAAAACTCTTTATAAACACTAATCTCGGGAAGATTACAGGCATTGGAATTTTATTCTGTGCTGTGGTTAATATTTAGTTACTATCCAAGATTCGGAAACCTGTTTTAAAATATTTTAAAACATAGGCTCTTTCCCCTTCTTCATCTATATCTTTATCATTGCAGAAGTTAAAACAGAGAAAATAAATGTTGTATACATATATATATATAAATATATATACAGTTATATGAAAAAGTTTGGGCACCCCTATTAATCTTAAGCTTAATGTTTTATAAAAATTGGTGTTTTTGCAACAGCTATTTCAGTTTGATATATGTAATAACTGTTGGACACAGTAATGTTTCTGCCTTGAAATGAGGTTTATTGTACTAACAGAAAATGTGCAATCTGCATTCAAACAAAATTTGACAGGTGCATAAGTATGGGCACCCTTATCATTTTCTTGTTTTAAATACTCCACCTATTTTTTACTGACTTACTAAAGCACTTTTTTTGGTTTTGTAACCTCATTGAGCTTTGAACTTCATAGCCAGGTGTATGCAATCATGAGAAAAGCTACTTAAAGTGGCCACTTGCAAGTTGTTCTCCTGTTTGAATCTCCTCTGAAGAGTGGCATCATGGGCTCCTCAAAACAACTGTCAAATGATCTGAAAACAAAGATTATTCAACATAGTTGTTCAGGGGAAGGATACAAAAAGCTGTCTCAGAGATTTAACCTGTCAGTTTCCACTGTGAGGAACATAGTAAGGAAATGGAAGAACACAGGGACAGTTCTTGTTAAGGCCAGAAGTGGCAGGCCAAGAAAAACATCAGAAAGGCAGAGAAGAAGAATGGTGAGATCAGTCAAAGACAATCCTCAGACCACCTCCAGAGAGCTGCAGCATCAACTTCCTGCAGATGGTGTCACTGTGCATCGGTCAACTATACAATGCACTTTGCACAAGGAGAAGCTGTATGGGAGAGTGATGCGAAAGAAGCCGTTTCTGCAAGCACGCCACAAACAGAGTCGGCTGAGGTATGCAAAAGCACATTTGGAGAAGCCAATTTCTTTTTGGAAGAAGGTCCTGTGGACTGATGAAACCAAGATTGAGTTGTTTGGTCATACAAAAAGGCGTTATGCATGGCGGCAAAAAAACACATCATTCCAAGAAAAACACTTGCTACCCACAGTAAAATTTGGTGGAGGTTCCATCATGCTTTGGGGCTGTGTGGCCAATGCCGGCATCGGGAATCTTGTTAAAGTTGAGGGACACATGAATTCCACTCAGTATCAGCAGATTCTTGACAATAATGTTCAAGAATCAGTGATAAAGTTGAAGTTACGCAGGGGATGGATCTTTCAGCAAGACAATAATCCAAAGCACCGCTCCAAATCTACTCAGGCATTCATGCAGAGGAACAATTACAATGTTCTGGAATGGCCATCCCAGTCCCCAGACCTGAATATCATTGAACATCTGTGGGATCATTTGAAGAGGGCTGTCCATGCTCGGCGACCATCAAACTTAACTGAACTGGAATTGTTTTGTAAAGAGGAATGGTCAAAAATACCTTCATCCAGGATCCAGGAACTCAATAAAAGCTACAGGAAACGACTAGAGGCTGTTATTTTTGCAAAAGGAGGATCTACTAAATATTAATGTCACTTTTCTGGTGAGGTGCCCATACTTATGCACCTGTCAAATTTTGTTTGAATGCAGATTGCACATTTTCTGTTAGTACAATAAACCTCATTTCAAGGCAGAAACATTACTGTGTCCAACAGTTATTACATATATCAAACTGAAATAGCTGTTGCAAAAACACCAAGTTTTATAAAACATTAAGCTTAAGATTAATAGGGGTGCCCAAACTTTTTCATATAACTGTATATATGTACTGTGACAGAGTCACTGGTATTATATGTGAGGGGAGCTAGCCTTAGCGAACTGAACCTACAACTTTCCTTCAGCATGTTATGTGTTGGGGGGGGGGTTAAATCACCTAAAGGGAGTGGTTTTGGGTGAATGACATAGAGATAGGAGGGAAGTCATTCACCCTACCTCCACCTCAGGGTGTGGCTCAGCAAAGTCAAATGCTCAGTCACTTTTTTATTTTCTCTAGTCTAGTCTGGAGGAGGAAGTCTCCAGACAGTGTTGTTGAAGCTAGAGAGCTCCACAGAAGGGCTTTGCCTGAACGAATAAACCCACTGGAAGCTAACTCGAGACATGTGTCCTGTGTGTGCCTCTGTGAGAGCGGAGCAAGTCACCTTATCACAGTACACATACAGGTGCATCTCACTAAATTAGAATATCATCAAACAGTTAATTTATTTCAGTTCTTCAATACAAAAAGTGAAACTCATATATTATATAGAGTCATTACAAACAGAGTGATCTATTTCAAGTGTTTATTTCTGTTAATGTTGATGATTATAGCTTACAGCCGATGAAAACACAAAAGTCATTATCTCAGTAAATTAGAATATGTTACGTGTCCGGATGGTGGAACCACTGTGGCGTGGTACAAGGAGGGACCAGAGGGGCGTAACTAAGTGCCTACCCGGACTGACCCTGGCTACACAGCGGCTTAGTCGACTCCGTGAACCAAGGAGGGACCGGGAAGGTGATCCAGGTGCCACTCTGGGACCGACCTCATGTGAGAGCAAGCGACTTCCACAGGTCTGATAGCCGAAGCGGACAGATGGGCAGACAGATGTGCATGACTGGTAAGTAGGTGGACAGAGCTGACTGACGTACAGGCTCGGCGGGCAGGCTGATTGGCGGGCACGGCTGATAGATAGGCTGGCGGGCACAGCTGATGGACAGGCTGGTGGACAGCACTGGGACCTGAGGGCTGGAGAGATTGTTAGCACACAAACTACAACATTGCACAGGCACCTCCATTTTGGAGGAAGTGCCTAAAATATCGGCTGTCCTCTGGCCATTGGCCAGGGAAATATTAGGACGGTGCGCACGGCCCCTTTAAGAAGAAGGGAGCATGCGAACGCCCTAAGCACAGTGCCCGGGGATCTGAGAGTGGTGCATGCACCCTGGGCATGCAGCCAGAGGAGCGGAAGACGCCACAGCGACGGTAAGGGGGTCAGTGTCTCTGCCAGGCAGGAGGCAGAGATGCTGGCGCTATAGTACCCCCCCTTTATGCCCCCTCTTCTTCAAGCCTGCAAGAAATCTTTCTAGAAGAAGAGGAGGATAATTAATGTTCTCCCTGGGCTCCAATGACATCTCCTCAGGACCAAACCCCTTCTAATCCACAATAAAGAAAGTTTTTCCTCTTACCCTCTTGGAGGTCAAAATGCTCTCTACCTCAAAAGCGCCCTCAGCGCTGACTGGAGCTGGAACGGTACCTGGATCATCAGAGAAAGAATTGAGGACAACAGGCTTAAGGAGAGACATATGGAAGGAATTGGGGATCCATAACGAGACGGGGAGTATCAACTTGTATGCCACTGGATTAATTTGGCTCAGAATCTCAAACGGACCAATGAACCGCGGTCCTAACTTGTAAGAAGGCATCTTGAGACAGACATACTTAGTGGGAAGCCACACCTTGTCCCCTGGACGGAATAGAGGTGGGTCCAGACGTCACTATGGTGAGCGTTAACGAAATGCCGAAGGAAACTATTGAGGATCTGATTGATACGCTCAACCTGACCATTGGACTGAGGATGATAGGAAGAGAAGTCCAAAGCGACATTCAGCAGCTTACATGTGGCTCTCCAGAAGTGTGAAGTAAACTGAACTCCTCTATCCAAGACAATATGGAGAGGTAGGCTGTGGAGAAGGAAGATGTAATGGATGAAGTCTTTGGCTAGCACTGGCGCAGAAGGAAGACTTGGCAAGTGAATGAAGCCGATACAGGAAGATCCGTGATGAAATCCATCGCGATGTGTTACCATGGAGCAGAAGGCATGGGAAGTGGAAGAAGTCGACCAGCCGGAAGTTGCCTAGGCGTCTTGTTATGGCCACAGGAAGAGCAAGCAGAGACAAAATATGCAACGTCATTGCGCAGAGTAGGCCACCAGTAATGTCGGGAAATTAACAGAAGCGTCTTCCTTTGACCGGCATGTCCAGCCAGTTTGGAAGAATGACCCCAGAGTAAGACCTCCTCATATCTGGAGCTGCCACAAAGGTCTTACCAGGAGGAAGATGAGACAAAGGCTCCTTCTCTTTATGGGTACACAGGAAGTAATGGGAGAGTGCGTCTACCTTAATATTCTTGTCTGCTGGACGGAAATGAAGGGTGAAGTTGAAGCGAGCAAAGAACAGGGACCACCTGGCCTGACGAGGATTGAGTCACTGAGGGGATAGCAAGTAGGAGAGATTCTTGTGTTCCGTATAGATGAACACAGGGTGCCAAGCCCCCTCTAGCAAGAACCGCCATTCCTCCAATGCCAGTTTAATAGCAAGCAGTTCTCGATCACCAATGGAGTAATTGTGCTCTGAGGGAGAGAAGAGTTTGGAAAAGAAGCCGCAGGTTACCATTTGCCCGGACGAGGACATCTGGGTGAAAACTGGTCTGGCCCCAGAGGAAGATGCGTCAACCTTCAGGAAGAACTGCTCGTTACCGTCAGGACGATGAAGCGCCGCAGCAGAGGAGAAAGCTTGTTTCAAGGATAGGAAGGCGTTTTCCGCCTCGGGAGTCCATTCCTTGGGGTTAATCCCTTTGCAGGTCAGAGCAGAGATGGGAGCTATTTGTGTTTCTCTCGCCTGTACTCCTTGGTTGTCCAACGAGCTGTGACCTCTGCCGCCAGCGGTTTCAGATGGGAATGTTTTTAATAGTTCTGAAACAAGTGCTTTCTGGTACTGCCTCATTTTATTAGGCCTGTCCTGCAAAGGAATAAGAGACAGAAAGTTCTCCTTGTAGTGTGGGTCTAGAAGTGTCACCAACCAGTAATGACTGTCACCCAAAAATTGGACAAAATGAGGGTCACAGGAAAGGCAGCGTAACATAAACTCAGCCATGTATGCCAGACAGTTAACAGGCAAGTCTTCCGTGTCCTCATGCTGAAGCATGGCAAGCGCGGCCAAAGCTGTAGCTGACTTTCTAAAATGGGCACACACGTGGCATACTTTGACAAGCACATTTGGGTAGGTTTTGAGAAACCGCTGAATCACTAGGTTAAGCACATGGGCCAGGCATGCTATGTGTGTGAGCTCGCCTCGCTTGAGAGCCGTCACCAGGTTCTGGCCATTGTCACACACGACCATGCCTGGCTGTGGGGTCAGCGTTGTCAGCCACAGATCTGCCTGCTCTTTCAGAGCTGTACACAACTCTTCAGCATTGTGAAGTTTGTCACCTAAGCATATTTACTTCAGCACAGCCTGTTGACGCTTGGCCGAGACAGTGCTGCAGTGCTTCCAGCTTGTGACTGATATGGTCACTTCATAGATGGAGGCTGAAGAGGAGGAGTAAGTGCAGAAGTTGCAGAATGTGGGGGCAACCCTGATTGACCCAGGGCCCGCAATCCTCGGCGTCAGGAGGATCAGTTCCGTCTCAAGGTCCGACTGGGTCCCGGCATTCACTATATTAACCCAGTGTGCCGTCAGTGAGATGTACCATCCCTGCCCACAAGCACTTGTCCACACGTCCGTGGTTAGGTGGACTTTCCCAGTAACTGCGTTACTGAGGGCATGGCTAATGTTGTGGGACACGTACTCGTGTAATGCAGGGACGGCACACCGGGAGAAATAGTGGCGGCTGGGGACTGAGTACTGAGGGACAGCCGCCGCCATCAGGTTGCGGAAAGCTTACGTCTCCACAAGCCTAAAAGGCAACATTTTGAGCGCAAGCATTCAACAAACTTCTATCTGCTGATGCTGCTGCTGAACCTCACAGCGGAGGTAATTCACCTCCAGAGACAGACAGTGGAACTGCTCTGCGAGCTCTGCAACTGAACCCATAACAAGGGAGAAAGGAAAAAAAAGGTGCACACCCAAAAACACACAGAGAAAAAAAAAAAAGTCAGTTCCCTTTTTTTTTCCTTTTCAAAACGTGCTTGGCCGGTTATAATGTCACGCCAGGTGTGGGAAAGACTAGGGCAACACAGAGGGAAAATGGAAAGGGAGCTCATACACTAGGGAAAGGAGGAAGTAGAGACCTCCTAGTCTGGTCTAGCGTCACCGTCCTGAGGTCCTTTGGAAGTGCATTGAGCTGTAGGTTGGATTGCTGCTAAAGGTAAAGAAACAACAAAAAAATACCTCTTTAAATCTTCTTCCTTAGCGAGTGAGAGCAAGCTGAGAGTGACCGGAGCGTAAGTGCGAATGGAAGTAATTGTGTTACTTGTGATTCAGTGACTTTGGATTTAGGGAGTTTGGAAGGGAGGAATTTGAACTCAATTGCTGTCTGTATTGTATTAATTCTTTACATTTCTTTTTACTTAACATTTCTGTCTAGTGCAATCACCATTAGGAAATGAGCTCCATTATTGACAATGCTATCCAGTGTACATCTTGCCACATGTATGCAATCCTTGCTGACAGGCTGACTCTTATAAAAATGAACAAAGCTGGATTGGGCCAGACTTCTCAACACCACCAAATGATAGCAGCGTAAGATAAACTCAAATATAGTATATTTTTAAGGGAGGCCTAACTCTATTCCCATGCACCTCTGTCTTCACACCCAGACATGGGTATACGCTTCCTGATTTTGTCTATTTGCTCTTGTCCTCGTTTTTCTCCTCATCCTCCATCACCATATCACCACCATATCTTCTCTATTACCATATTTACATCTCTTGCAAGGGACATTGGAGTGCCTCCAATTTTTTGGCAGCCGTTGCATTCACTGCATGGGAAAACAGTATGGGAGGCCCACTTCCTAATAATGGGAACATTTTTTTCAGAAGGCCCTCTGACCTCTACGTCTCTTGCAAGGGGCATTGGAGTGCCTCCAATTTTTTGGCAGCTCTTGCTTTCACTGCATATGCAAACATATAAATTGCAGAAAAGGAAACAGTTTTTTCCAGCTCACCAACTTCCTAGGAAGTGTTTCTCCAGAAAGTGCACAAATTCAGTGTTGGGACTTGTGTGGTGCAAGTTGAACAAGGCAAAAAATGAAGAATGTTCAGCCACAGATCTGCCTGCTCTTTCAGAGCTGTCCAAAGCTCTTCAGCATTGTGAAGTTTGTTACCTAAGCATATTTGCTTCAGCACAGTCTGTTGCCTCTTGGCCGAGGCAGTGCTGCAGTGCTTCCAGCTCCTGACTGATATGATCATTTCGGAGATGGAGGCTGAAGAGGAGGAGGAGGTGCAGGAGCTTTAGAATGTGGTGGCAACCCTGATTGACCCAGGGCCCGCAATACTCGGCGTCAGGAGGATGTGTTCCGTCCCAAGGTCTGACTGGGTCCCGGCTTTCACTATATTAACCCAGTGTGCCATCAGCGAGATGTACCATCCCTGCCCACAAGCACTTGTCCACATATCTGTGGTTTGGTGGACTTTCCCAATAACTGAGTTGTTGAGGGCACGGCTAATGTTGTGGGACACATGCTTGTGTAATGCAGGTACGGCACACCGGGAGAAATAGTGGCGGCTGGGGACCGAGTACCGAGGGACGTTCGCCGCTATCAGGTTGCGGAAAGCTTACGTCTCCACGAGCCCAAAAGGCAACATTTCGAGCGCAATAATTCAACAAATGTGTGAATTTAGTAGTGTGGCCTGTGGGGCGTTGGCTGCGTATTTGAGGTTGCGTTCCCAGAAGTGGGGTAGGGACAACTGAACTTTGTGCTGGGACAAGAACGTGGACGTGGTTGCTGACTGTGATGGTTGCAAGTCTGCAATGACAAGTACAGGGTGGGAGTCATCTTCGCATGCACCATGGACAGGGTATTGGCATGCACGGACAACAGTGGAAGAAGCAGTGATGTCACCCGCAGACACTGTTTCTGGACTCTGGGGTTCAGCCCACTTTGTGGGGTGCTTTGCTGTTATGATCATACTGGTGGTGGTCAGGCCGCTAGTTTTGCTACCTCTGCTGATGCTGGCCTGGCAGGTGGTGCAAATGGCCTTTGTGGGGTTATCTGCAGAGTCTTTAAAAAACAACCAGACTCGGGAAGACCTAACAGTTATACTGGAAACTTCCGTCGTTTTGGTGTTATGGGGAACGCTTTCCCACCTTCTGTCTGTGGCCACCACACTGCTTCTTCCTGCCTGTTGTGGTGCTACGCCTCTTGCAACCTGTGTGCTACTGTCCTTGCTCTGCATGTCTCCCTGCCAGGTTGGGTCAGTTACTATATCATCCACCACCTCGTCTTCCACTTCTGCGCCCTGGTCCTCCTCCTGACTTTCTGGCAATTGTGTCTCATCATCATCCACCTCTTGCGACAGTAATTGCACTTTCCCACTGTTGCCTTCATGTGACCGTGGCTGCTCAAATATTTGGGCATCGCTACACGCATTCTGCTCTTTATCCGCTTAAAGCTGGCTGGGCGAGATGCCCGCATCTATAATTGGAAAAGTGAACAGATCTTCTGAGTGTCCAAATTTGGGATCAGTTGTCTCTGGGCACTCAGCATGGTGGGAGGAAGGAGGATCAGGGTGAGGAATATGCGGTGGTGGCAAAGTGACTGGAAGCGTTAACTGCTATCCAACCAACAACCTTTTGACACTGCTCTGTGTTCAATAGTGGTATTCTCCGGTCCCCTAGTAATTGGGACAGGAAGGTCGAGCAACAAGATGTGGGTGTTTGTTGTGGCACAATTTCAGCTTGGCCTCGGCCTCTGCATGCACCATCACCATCACGTCCACTTCCCTGTCCCTTGCCATGCACCTTGCCCATTTTAAATGGAGGACAATATTTTCCACGTTCACTACAAATGGCTGGATTTGAACCGCAGTTATATGTGATACGTCTAACGGAGAACCACGGTTTTAAATAGCGGGCCTGTAGTTTACTAATACTATTCTTCACAGCGACCTCGTGTGAATAGCTTCACTGACACACTGCAAAAAAATGTAAATGGAAGCCTGAAATGGCTGATTTTGGAACACAGTTATATGTGATACGTCTGACGGAGAACCAAGGTTTTAAATAGCGGGCCTGTAGTTTACTAATACTATTCTTCACAGCAACCTCGTGTGAATAGCTTCACTGACACACTGCAACAAAATGTAAATGGAAACCAGAAATGGCTGATTTTGGAACACAGTTATATGTGTTATGTCTGACGGAGATCCACGATTTTAAATATCAGGCCTGTAGTTTACTAATATTATTTTTCACAGCGACCTTGTGTGAATAGCTTCACTAACACACTGCAAATGCAAATGGACGCCAATATTTTCCACGATCACTTCAAATTTCTTGAATTTTATCGCTATAATATGGAAAATATCTGGCTGTATTCTGCAGTGCTAACAAGCAAATGGAGCAGAAAAATGGTGTACTCTGGATTGCTTTTTAAGTAAATAATCAGGATTAAGATAAAAAAAATTAGCCCTGGCCCCTGATTCCTGGAGCTATGTCTACAAATATCTGTAACAGCAGCAGACAGAACGTGCAATGGACCCTCTTGTGCTATATGCACTGCAGTCTGCCTCAACCCTGCCTGCCTAACTCCTGCTATCACCACTGAATATATGCAGCTGGATTAGTCCTCAGAAGGACTGGTAGTTCAGATGTATATGTAGATATGCTGTGGAATACCTATACTAACTATAAACAAGCAAATCTCTCCCTGACTCAGCAGCAGCTCTCCCTACTCTGCCTGTTTCCGGGATCGACTGATGAGCATAGCGGCACTAGGTCTTATTTAGACCCGATGACGCTATGCAGCCAGCCAATCACTATAATGCCCACAACCAACATGGCTATGGCATTGCAGTGCGGGGCAAGCAATCCCTGCATGTTCATTGGCTTTCTAAAGAGCTCCAAACATGCAGGGAGGGGACCCAAGCTCCCGCCCGAGCACCCGGAAATACTCGCCGAGCTTGTCGAGCACCGTGATGCTCGGTCGAGTACCGAGTAGTGGCGAGCACATTCGCTCATCACTATTCTTTACCACTGTGCTTTAACACACTGTAGAATTTGTTCATCGTTTTATGTCTCTCCCTCCCTTGATGAACCGTGAGCTATGACTTGTTTTCGCAACGCAACTCAAATTGGCTCCTACATTCCCTGTCTCTTTTTTATACAGGCTATGATAGTTCCCCCTGATTGGCTTTACTAGGTGATGTGTTAATTACAACTCCTGATTGGCTGTGCTATACTAGGTGATGTGATAATTCAAGGTCTTGTAAGCCTTCCTTAGCTAAAGCAATGTTCTGCACTGTGTAAAATTCTGGTGGCCATTTTAGACAATCTACTCAATGGGTTTAGCGAATTCCTAAAAATTTGACACAAATCAAATAGAATTTAATCGATTCTTGATTCGCTCATCTCTAGTATACATATCTTTGAAGGATATCTGTTTTAGCTAACTTTTTAGAATAAGCTGTAATGTGTGTATAAATGAGGAATAAAACTATTTCTGCTGATTATTTGACTAGCAAACATTGCTATTTTGTATTATCCACATGCAACGACCATGATATTTATTAGTGGGACTCCTAGTGGAAATTTAAAAGGACAGACGTGACATAGTATAATTTACTTTGGAACATTTTTCTTGTAGCACTATGAAGTATTTTCAGACTTTGCTCAATACAAGTAATTTTTTGTACAAGTAAAACAAGGTCATATCACAGTTATGGTCAATCTATTGTAAGACAGTTTTTTTTTACCATTTATTATTGTAGCAATTAGGTGTTCTCTAAAAGACAAAGAATGAGCACAAAGCTGTAATTTCAACAAAGCTGTCATTTCAACAATTTCACTGTGATTTCTCCATCCAAGTAATTAGGATTTGAAATCTGGGTTCTCTTTCCAAAATATCAGTCATTACTTTCTAAATAACACATTTTTAAATCACACTGAACCAATTTTCTGTTATTTATGGCTTTTTTAGATGGTTTCTAAACTATGATGCAAGACCTAGTGTTTCCAGGTCAAGGTTGCTCAAATAAGTGTAACATCCCTGGGGCGTGCTGGCATGGCTTACCATCTTCCACCTTTCAAGACCGCCAACTTACCTATCAGTCCACGCTGTGCACTATACTCCTTTACTTGCTGTGTGCATGTCTCTTGTCTGCTGGCTTAGGGCGGCGCTGATACTTCCTGATTCTTAAAGTTACAGTGTGCGCAGTCCTAATGCATCCCCTGTCTATTGCTGTGAATCACTGGATACTTAAACCTCCATCACCCAATGGGAGGTGCCTGAGCAACACTTTCTTTCAGTGTGTTCTGTGCAACTGAGTTGCCAGGTCCTATCCTGTATCTTGTCTGTTTCTGCCACTCTGGGGGCTGAGTATCCAGGTCCGTTACCTGTATCTGTGTTTTCTAGTCTTTTCTGCCACCCTGGGGGCTGTATGCCCAGGCTTGTACCTGTATCTCGTTCCAGTGTCAGTTCCTGTCTGAACTGTGTCCTAGCCCGTTACCTGTTTGTCTCTATGTCTGATCCTTCCCTTTTCCTGCAGTGTCTGAACCAGTACCTAACTCCTACTTGTTGTCTCTGTACTTCTGTTTGTGAGTTTTGTGTCCACTCGTAACTTCATTGCAAGTACCTTGTGTGTATCTGGTTTGCTTGTCCCGTTTGCCTGCCTCCATATCTACCTCCTGTGTTTCTAGCTATCTTCCTGTGTTTCCCAGTCTGTTCAATGTGAACAGAGCCCTGTCCTGTCTGCCTGCACCTGCGGTTCTGCTCTGCTCTGCTTGTCCTCCGCACCTGCTGCTCTGCTCTGCTTGTCCTCTGCATCTGCAGCTCTGCTCTGCTTGTCCTCTGCACCTGCGGCTCTGCTCTGCTCCGCTTGTCCGCCACACCTGCGGCTCTGCTCTGCTTGTCCTCTGCACCTGCAGCTCTGCTCTCCTCCGCTTGTCCTCTGCACCTGCGGCTCTGTTCCTGTATCCCAGTCTGTACTGGTCCCTATCCAGCCTGTTTTCCTACCTGCCAGTACCGGCCTGTCTGTATACCAGCCGAGCCTGCTAGTACCCGCCCGTCTGTAAACCAGCTGTACCTGCCTGTACCCGCCTGTCTACATACCAGCAGTGCCTGCCAGTACCCACCTGTCTGCATACCAGCTAAACCTGCCCGTTCCTGCATTCCACGGTGTGGGTCAACAGCTGTGACCGGGGTCTGACCTGGAGTAGCACCTGGGCCACCTCCCACAGAGTAGATTAAGCCACCGCATGTTCGTGGTCGGATCTGGCAAGGCCCCTAGTCATGCCCCTTCAGGCACTCCTCGGTTCGTGGCCCATTGGGACCACTAACCACGATCACGCCAATCAGTGCAGCGTGAGCGTAACAATAAGCCCCTGTCAGGTACAAGTCAGGACCGACAAGGTAAAAAACCCTGTGGGGAAGAGAGTATTAGACAAGTGGGTCTACATGGGGCTCATGAGCATCGCCGTCCTATAGGCTTCGTCAGGGCAGGACCTAGGTCTTGCATCATAGTTCACCTCTTAGCTTGTCTTTTTACTCTTACTGCTACATGTTATTACATTCTCACATGAGACCAGTATCGGACTGGGGTACCAAGGGCCCACCAGTGACCAACTCCAGCGCCCCACTTTTCAACTACATGCAAATGTGGCATTATCGTCAATCACAAATTTACATAAAAATTAACTGGGTAGATTGTTTTATGAATAAAATGCCACCTTTGTCTGTACATAGTGATTCATGTATATAGTGCCAAGTACTGCTCATATAAGAGGGGGCCCATTGGAGGATTCTCCTGCTCTTCTGTGGGCCAGTCCAAGCCTGCTTCTGTTTGTACAATGGCTGCTGGCGGAGGGTCATGTGACTGGATCAGTCTCCTCCAATAGTAAAACATCATACGTAGGAAAGCAACTGTTCCACGAGAGGAGGCTGAAGGACTGACATCGTCACATTAGCATCCATCAGCTATTGTACGGACTGAAACGCTGTGCGGTTTTGTGATGAAGACACTAAAAACATATGACGCACCCCTGGGCCTTCGTCGCGCGGCATCGCGCGCACGGGAGCTTACTCGGAGCCGGATCTGTTGAGGGTTGTAGTCTCGTGGCGGTGACCCGGTCCGTGCCCAGGGAGTCAAACTGAGCGGCGATGTATTAGCGGTAGATGTTGGACGACTACACCACCCGTTGAATGCAGCGAAGGAGCTGCCGCTGCAGGGCAGACCGCTGAGGCCGGTGGTAGGATTCTGCAGCGTGATAGTATCACCCCCAACGGGAGGGGTATGGCCTCAGGGCAGCCGACGTGGATGATGGGGGTAGCAGGAATCACTCAGAGACGATGCGGTGTAATTCAGGGTCTTTACTGGTGATAAAGATAGACCCTCCCGGAGTACTGGCTAGCGATCGGGGCCTGGTCAGTCCTTGAGCAGATGGGATCTCCCCTGGCCAGGCGGAGTTGTAGGCCTCCCAAACTGACTGTACTCTTCTGGCTACCTTGCTAGAGGCGGGTATAAGTAGCCCACGTCCCTGAGTGTACCGTGTGGTGCTCACCCGTATGGCCGGTGACTCGGGGCCTTCTAGTGGCGTCCGCTCCACGACGGCGGTGCTGGTCCCACGTGTGTGACCGTGCCTTCGGGTTTCTGGGCCAGAGGACCTAAAATCCCCTGCCGGGCGGTTTCTGCTGCTGGGTAAAGATTAGTCCCCACAGCCTCGGACTCCGGGTCCGGTGATAGCTTCTCAGTCAGGGCGAGCTCTGCAGCTGCCAGCCCTGACTCCTTATAGCACTGCTCCCACAGAGCTCCTGATGTTCTTTTCCTAGATCTGCTTCTCTTCTCTGTCTCTACTTCTCTACTCACTAACCCTGCCTCAGCCCTAGGTTTATATAGGGGAAGTTCTTCCCCTCCCAGGACTGGGCAGGAGGTGTGGCATGCACAGGATCCCTGACCAAGAGACCTCCCACCTGCTCTCAGACATAACATTGCTGTTACTGTGGAAACCAGACCCCTGGGGTGCCACATTCCCCCCTAGTGAAATTTAGTACTCCGGGACTAAACATATTTTTAGAAAAACATAACAAGGTATAAACAATAATAATACAATAAGAAAAACACATAAAGATGGTTACGGCGTGTCCGCAACCGGGTGCAGTCTTTGAAGAAAACAAAGGTGTCCATTTCACCAAAACAGGGAGACGTAACCAGGTAGGGGTCTGTCCTGCCCCGAGTCCTTAACAGTCTTTTAGTCCATTCCTGGGTTACGCTCCAACCAATTGTACAAGGATTCCCGGTAAATCCACCAAGGACTCCTAAAAATAACTAGAAACACATAATTATTTACAAGTAACAGACAGGTGACCACAAATAAAACAATTTAAACACTTCAAATCCTCCAACGTGCGGGTAACTGGCCTCTAGTGGCCCTAGTGGACCTACGGAGTTGACTGTCTGGCCCTGAACTACAGGGTGTAGGAGCTGTCAAGGGTAAACTGGGCAGCTGTCTACGGGCTCTTTGGCTCACTAGGGGTACGGCAGGCTCACTATGAGCAGAGGGTTGATCCTCCTGTTCTGCTTGTGTGGAGTCTGCTGCCTCCTGGACCGGCTGCTCTTCCAGCTCTACCTGTTGCTCCGTAGGCACTTGGGATGCTGGTTGGAGGAACGTGAGGACGGGTACCACAACTGCACCATTGACTTGAGTCCAGGATCGAGGGAAGTCTCCGAGCACAGTACTAACCATATCTTCCCTTTCCTCTACGGGTCGAGGGTCTTCTTGCTCTCCTTCTGGGTTCCGTAGCTGTTCGGGACACTTCTTCAGGTGATCCCGGGATACAATGGCTGTGGTTTCCCCTCCGTCTTTACTGATGGTACAAACCTTTGGGTTGTCGTGGCTTGAGGGCAGTACGGTGTACGGGTCCTTCTCCCACTGGTCGTCCAACTTGTGGAGCCGTCTCTTCCTCTTCAAGACCTGCTCTCCGGGTACCAGGGGAACAGCGGGAGCATACTGGTTGTAATTTTTCTCTTGTCTTTCCCTAGCGAGACAGAGACTTCGCTCCACGCTCTCCTGTACTTTCCGGTACTGCTGCTGCTTCTCTGTGTCCCAGTCTGCTTCCGGTGAAGTGTCCTCGGGTGTCAGGACTCCCATCTCCAGGTCAACAGGTAGCTTACCAGGCCTTGCCCTCATTAGGTAAGCCGGGGTACAGTTGGTGGAACCTACAGGGATGTAGTTATATAGGTCCACCAGGTCGGGCAGCTTCTCAGGCCACAGACTGCGTTCTTCCAGGGGCAACGTTTTCAGAAGATCCATTACCACCTGGTTCATTTTCTCACAAAGTCCATTAGTTTGCGGATGATAGGGTGTCGTCCTTATCTTCCGGCAGCCATACAGATTGCAGAATTCCTGGAAGACCTCCGCTTCAAAGGCAGGTCCCTGGTCCGTCAGCACTTGGTCCGGGTACCCGTGTGGACGGCAGAAGTGCTGCTGGAAGGCTCTAGCTGCTGTTTGAGCTGTTAAGTCCTTAACGGGGACGACAACCAAGAACCGGGAGTAATGATCCACAATGGTTAACGCGTAGACGTAGCCACTTCTGCTTGGGGTCAGTTTTACATGATCCAAGGCTACCAGTTCCAACGGCTGCTTGGTGACAATGGACTGAAGGGGGGTCTTCTGGCTGGCACGGTCCTTCCTTCTTAGGTTGCACGGGCCACAGTCTCTGCACCACCTCTCGATGGTTCCCCTCATGCCTACCCAGTGGAACCGCCCGCGCAGCAGGAACTCCAGCTTGTTCCATCCGAAGTGTCCAGTCCCGTCGTGGTATGCCTCCATCACCATGGCTGCGTCTCTTCGTGGCACCACTACTTGCCAGATTAGTTCATGCGTCCGGGAGTTAACCATTCTGCGGCACAACTTCCCCTTGTAAAGGAACAGTCGACTCTTCTCAGCCCACAGTTGTTTGGCTTCCTCCGGAGCGTCTGGGTCAAGGCGGGCATCTGGCTGAGTGAGCATCTCCTTCACCAGTCGGACGGCAGGGTCACTGTCTTGCGTTTCCTCCCAGTTGTAGTGAGGCAAGGGGTTAAACGTAGCGGCTTGCTTACTCCTTACCCGATGGGAATACTGGATAGTCCCATGACGGTGGAACGCGGGGAGTTCGACTTCTTCCAATCCCTCTGAATCTTCTCCTACGTCCGGTAGGTTTGGCATCCTGGACAGGGCGTCCGCGTTGGTATTGGAGCGTCCTGCCCGGTATTTGATTGTGAACTCGTAGTTGGACAGACGGGCCATCCATCTCTGCTCTAGGGCACTGAGTCTTGCCGTGTCCAGGTGTGTCAACGGGTTGTTATCCGTGTACACGGTGAACCGGGAAGAAGCGAGGTAGTGCTTAAAGCGTTCGGTGACTGCCCACACCACTGCCAGGAACTCTAGCTTAAATGAGCTGTAATTCTCAGGGTTTCTTTCGGTGGGTCGCAGTTTTCGACTGGCGTAAGCGATTACTCGTTCTTTCCCCTGCTGGATCTGGGACAGTACGGCTCCTAGCCCGATGTTACTTGCGTCGGTGTAGAGGATAAAGGGCTGGCTGTAATCAGGGTACGCCAGGATTTCATCCCCCGTGAGGGCCATCTTCAGCTGGCGGAAGGACTCTTCTTCTAACTTCTCCCATTTGAAGGGCGGCTTCTGGTTCTTGGCCTTCCGGGACTGGCCTATCAGGAGGTCCTGCATAGGAGCTGCCTTTTTGGTGAAACCGGGGATGAATCTGCGGTAATAGCCTACCAACCCGAGGAACTGACGCACTTCCTTTACACTGGAGGGACTTGGCCATTCCTTAATTGCGGTGATCTTATCAGGGTCGGGAGCCACTCCGTCAGCGCTCACCACGTGTCCCAGGTACTGCACCTTTGGTTTTAGGAGGTGACACTTGGAGGGTTTTACCTTTAGGCCGTAGTTTGCCAGAGCTTCGAACACTTCCGCCAGGTGTTTCAGGTGGTCCTCATAAGTCTTGGAATATACGATGACATCGTCCAGGTACAACAGGACCGTCTCGAAGTTTCTGTGGCCCAGACAGCACTCCATTAATCGTTGAAAGGTTCCTTGTGCGTTACAGAGTCCGAATGGCATGCAGGTAAACTCGCTAAGTCCCATCGGGGTGGTGAATGCGGTCTTCTCCCGGTCCGCCTCTGCTACAGGAACCTGCCAGTACCCGCTAGTGAGATCCAAGGTAGAGAAGAAGTTAGCAGATCTTAAAGCAGCCAAAGACTCCTCTATCCTTGGTAAGGGGTACGCATCCTTGTGTGTGATACGGTTGATTTTCCGGTAATCTACACACATCCTCATGGTGTTGTCTTTCTTTTTGACTAAGACTAGTGGAGCTGCCCAGGGGCTACAGCTATCCCTGATCACCCCAGCCTCCTTCATGTCCCTAAGCATCCCCTTGGCGTGTTGGTAGTGTGCAGGGGGTACGGGTCGATACCTCTCTTTTATGGGAAGATGGTCTCCCGTGGGGATGTGGTGTTCTACCCCCTTGACTCGCCCGAAGTCTAACGGGTGTTTACTAAACACTCTCTCGTACTCTTGAACCACCCGATAGACTCCCTGTCTCTGGTGTGAGGGAGTGGAGTCAGTACCCAAATGTAGTTGCTGACACCAGTCCTCCATTGTTTCCTTAGAGCCGTTACTTTCCTCCGGGGAAGATGGAGGCAAGGGTTCTACGGACTGTATGGAATTTTGATTGATGGTATACAATTTGGCTAGCGTGGCATACCGGGGCAGGTACACTTCCCTCTTCCCGATATTTATTATTCGAACGGGCACCCTCCCATGGCGTACATTGACCACCCCCCGTGCTGTCAAAATGGTGGGCCTACTGTCTGAGTAAACTGGTTCTACCATTGCCTGGTAATCTCTACCTCTCAGACCAATAGCTGCCCGGCACCAAATCATCATTTCACTTTTTGGGGGCATGGCAATAGGAAAAGGGTCACACATTCTTACGCTACCAATCTCACCACCGGAGAGTTCTATCTGTTGCCGTCGCATCAGTGCCCAGATCTCTTTCTGGAGCACTCGCTGCTGGCCGGAGCTGGCGTTCTTGGCAACCTGCTGTAAAAGGAAAATCACCTCTGCAAGACAATTTTCAATTACATTAGTTCCTAGAGTTATCTTTGGGTGACTCTCGCGCTTGTCAATGTCTACAATGATCAGTCCCTGTGCCGCCAATTCGACTCTACCGATTTTAATGGTCACCTCTTTAAATCCAATCTGTGGCACGGGCTGACCATTGCTGGCGATGATACTCAAGTCGTCGTCAGGGTAGCGGGTGATATCCGAGTCATTCCAGTACTGCTTGAAGAGCACGTACGGGATAGTGGTAACCTGTGACCCGGTGTCCAGTAGGGCACTCATGGGGATGCCATCCAGTACCACGGGCAAGACTGGACGTCCTCCCACATATTTGTCGCGCCAGTTCGATGGGCCTGATGATCTTTTTCCTGGGGTTTGGCCCTCTACCCCAGGTTGTGCCAGTTTAAAGGACAGTACCTTGCCATATGTCCGGGTTGATTGCAGCGGCGGCAGATGGGTTGTCCGTCCTCGTTGTATCGGTCGCTGGGTCTTCCTCTGGCCGGTGGGGTCCTCCTTGGTCGACGCCACGGGATGTCCTCCGGTCCGGATGCCAGCTGGATCTTCCCTGGAGTGGAAACCTGTAAAGACTGCACAGTTCGGGTTAGCGCGGCAACGCTTTTAGCTAGCTCTTGGACCTGATGGTGCAGGTCTGGAGCCGGGTCATTGTTCAAAGCCTGCGCATCAGCTCCCACAGGCCCTGCCGACAAGGGTGCCGCCTCCTGGTGGTAAGTGGTAGTGGGGCGTCTGTGGGTCACAACGCCACCTGGTGCCGGTTCTCGGAGCACCCGGATGGCTCTGTCCTTGAACTGTGCAAATCCCAGATGAGGGTCCTGTAAGGCCATTGCCCGCAACTGGGTTCGGTGGGCATTGCAATATAAACCCTCTATAAATTGTTCAGTCAACAGCCTGTCCTCGTCTCCCACGCCGTCAGGGTCGGTCTGCTTAATGGCTCTCAGGGCCTCTTGTAGGTTCAGGGCATAGTCCCTTATACTCTCGTGTGCTCGCTGCTTGCACCCGTAGAATCTAAGCTTGATCTCGGCTGAGGTGCGGGTATCAAAGGTGTCCCTCAGCCGGGTTAGTATCCCTGCAACAGTCCTTCCCCCAGGTGGCCAGGACTTTACCTCCCTTTGGGCTGCCCCGGTTAATTGGGCCACCAGGATGCTCACTTTTTGCTCTTCTGTGAGGGGATACACCTGGAAGAGGCTATCCAGCTTTTCTCTAAAGTCATGCAGGGTATGTGACTCCCCTGAGTACTGGGGTAGCCAGGCCGCTCCCGGGATATAGGGCATGGTGAAAGGCATGACTGCAGCAGCGGTGGCGCTGGCGGGGGTTGAGACAGTGAAGCTCTCCTCCGTATCCGACATCTTCCTCCCCCCTAGTGGACCGAGGCCTACCTTGCGATGATCCTCTTCCGTAGGCCGCGGCTCCGCAGTGGATCGTCAGGGTTGAGGACCTTCCGTCGCGCTCCTGTGACGTCAGCGTCTGCTGGGCTCCTTCCAGGACCTTACGCAACGTCCGGACGTGAGGCGGGGCTTCAGTTCTCGCGCGCTTTCGGAGTCCACGCCCCTCTTCTTCCCGCGCGGCGTCTTCAAGATGGCGTCCAACGGCGGGAAAACTCCACGGATGGCGGGAAGAAGGCAGAAGATGGCGCCGGATGGCGGGAAAACTTCGCGGATGGCGGGAAGAAGACAGAAGATGGCGCCGGATGGCGGGAATCTTCACCACTGGTAAGTTTGAACAGTCTTTTTCAGGCACGCAGTACCCGGTGGTTGCGGGCACGAGATCCTGCCGACTACGCCAAAAGTTGACGCACCCCTGGGCCTTCGTCGCGCGGCATCGCGCGCACGGGAGCTTACTCGGAGCCGGATCTGTTGAGGGTTGTAGTCTCGTGGCGGTGACCCGGTCCGTGCCCAGGGAGTCAAACTGAGCGGCGATGTATTAGCGGTAGATGTTGGACGACTACGCCACCCGTTGAATGCAGCGAAGGAGCTGCCGCTGCAGGGCAGACCGCTGAGGCCGGTGGTAGGATTGTGCAGCGTGATAGTATCACCCCCAACGGGAGGGGTATGGCCTCAGGGCAGCCGACGTGGATGATGGGGGTAGCAGGAATCACTCAGAGACGATGCGGTGTAATTCAGGGTCTTTACTGGTGATAAAGATAGACCCTCCCGGAGTACTGGCTAGCGATCGGGGCCTGGTCAGTCCTTGAGCAGATGGGATCTCCCCTGGCCAGGCGGAGTTGTAGGCCTCCCAAACTGACTGTACTCTTCTGGCTACCTTGCTAGAGGCGGTTATAAGTAGCCCACGTCCCTGAGTGTACCGTGTGGTGCTCACCCGTATGGCCGGTGACTCGGGGCCTTCTAGTGGCGTCCGCTCCACGACGGCGGTGCTGGTCCCACGCGTGTGACCGTGCCTTCGGGTTTCTTGGCCAGAGGACCTAAAATCCCCTGCCGGGCGGTTTCTGCTGCTGGGTAAAGATTAGTCCCCACAGCCTCGGACTCCGGGTCCGGTGATAGCTTCTCAGTCAGGGCGAGCTCTGCAGCTGCCAGCCCTGTCTCCTTATAGCACTGCTCCCACAGAGCTCCTGATGTTCTTTTCCTAGATCTGCTTCTCTTCTCTGTCTCTACTTCTTCTCTACTCACTAACCCTGCCTCAGCCCTAGGTTTATATAGGGGAAGTTCTTCCCCTCCCAGGACTGGGCAGGAGGTGTGGCATGCACAGGATCCCTGACCAAGAGACCTCCCACCTGCTCTCAGACATAACATTGCTGTTACTGTGGAAACCAGACCCCTGGGGTGCCACACATACGAGGCTAATCCCTGTAGCGTTTTTTTGGTGAGGTAAAGCTTCATATTTATAGACTGAAGATGTTTCTAGAGGTAAATTCATGGCTCTCACGGATTCATCTTACAAGGTTGTACATTACGTGACCAGACAACGAAACATAAGGAAGAGCGGTGGCCTCCAATGAATATATCCAGAGATAAGCGCCAAACTACATGGAATATCTCACTAGTAATAGTGAGCAGCAGCATACAGTATGGCTAGTACAGGCACATGGTCAACCACAATCAGCAGCACCCACAATCAGCAGCACCCGCAGATTCTAAGTAGCAGAATCTACATGTAATGGTAACACATGTCTCATAACCCCACCAAATGGCTACACAAATGTTCATCGGGGCTCATGACAATCCAAGAAGGGATTTCTGGTCGTTTCAGCTCTTACCAACCCCTTATCTTAACGTCCCTTTAAGATAAACACACGACTGCATGCGACATGGGTTAAATGGCCACAGCAGCCTTTTATTAAACAGTACACACAATCTGAGGCAGCGACAACAATGGCGCCGCAGAACATTATAAACAATAACCATGTAAACATTACATATATATATATATATATACACACACACATATATATATATATATATATATATATATATATATATATATAATAACAACAGATAAGTCTGGCCCAGATGCATCCCCAAAGGATATCCCTGGCCGCAACACACCAGCCCAGGGATGAGGTATTAATATCCCATAATTAATACCCCTACCACTTGCAGGAACTACGCCAGCAAGTTACCTAGACCTGTAACAGAAGCCTCTATTCCCCAACAGTGACTTCCCACCAAAGCGGACATTACCAAGACCAGCTTCTGAACCAAAACTATCCCCCACCACTGTGACACTAAATATACACAAAAAAATATATATTTTTTTATTCTTATTTTTTTTAATATATAAATAAGGGCGGGTAGCTGCGTTCCAGGAAGCAAGAGGAGGTAACTGACCCCTGCATTTCCGTTTATCTCCTCTTACTCCTGCACCCATCTCCTCCCCTCCAATCAAACCCCCCCACACACGTATCCCTAATCACTCATTCAAATTCTTTAACCAGTTCACTCTCCCCCTCTGTATTGTCATGTGCCCTGTAAGCCATATGGGGCACCCTGGCCTTTCTTTATTCCTGGTACCTTGGTGTAATAAGTAGAGCCCACTGCTCAAGGTATGTATGTTATAATAGGACAAAAAGATAATCATGGAAGATGCAACCATGAGTGATAAATGGAGATTGACTTAACACCAAGTAATGCCATATGTAGCTAGTAAATATACTTAAAGGGTTGTTCGGCCTTAGGGTACAAGACTGCAGTTATACTATGCGTGCTGTGAGAATTCCCCGATGCTGGCGCTAGGAGCAGGCAATTTGCTTACTTCCAGCCACATTCTGACTAGACAGGCTTTGCTAGATACACCTGTATTGAGTGAGGGCGCACACGTCTAGTTGGAACATATCCACATGTATGCAAATCATATACTTGTAGTCATCCGCCCACCTCTCCTGACGCCATCCCCAGAGAATTCTCACAGCGCATTGTGTGCAATGTGAGGATTCACAAGTCTGCAGTCATAGAGAGTAGCTGTAGACTTGGAACCCAAGGCAGGACAAATCCCTTTCAATATTTTATAACTACTCATCAGGTATCCTTAGGCATATTATAGAACATTTGTGGTTCAGTGGCCAGCACTATAACCTTACAGTGATGAGGTCATGCAAGGAGTTTGTGTGTATGTATGTGTGTGTGTGTTGTTCAAAGAGTTCGTATGTTGTCTCCATGTTTGCGTGGGTTTCCTCTGGGTACTCCAGTTTCCTTCCAAACGCCAAACACATACTTATAGGGAATTTAGATTGTGAGCACCAATGGGGACAGTGATGATGAAGTCTGTAAAGTACTGTGGAATTAATGGCGCTATATTAGTGAGTAATAGAAATGAATACCCCAAAATGTTAAACTGTTGTTTAAAAATATGATGTCTTCCAATAAACAAAATACCTCCAGTATCAAATAGAACAAGTTATCAATGACGGGGAAGACTTAGAGCATATGTGTCAAACTCTGACCCATGAGCCAAATCTGGCCCGCTGGGTGGTTTTATTTGGCCCATGACATCAGAACCACCATCCCTATGTGGGGCCACATTCTGTATGGAGGACTATGTGGGGTCCATTATTCTGTATGGAGGACTATGTGGTGGCCATTATTCTGTATGGAGGACTGTGTAAGGCCCATAATACTGTATACTGGTTGGCCCGCTACTTTGTCCACGTTTTTAAGTTTGGCCCTCTGTGTAACACACTGAGTTAGAGTAAATACTAGTGATGAGCGAGCACTAAAATGCTCGGGTACTCGTTGTTTGAGTCGAGCAAATTGGAATGCTCAAGTGCTCGGTCCGAGTAACAAGCCCAATGAAGTCTATGGGAAACTCAAGCATTTTTCATGCGGCTCCCCCCGGCGGTCTGCAGAGGGCCTAAAAATTGCCAAAATCGATGGGAACAGTGCTCAAATGACAAGGGAACAGCATGGGGAAGACCACTGGAAGCATCGCTGACTCCCAGGTCACTGCCTAAAAGTGTGCCCATCCTTGGCGCATGCGAAGATGCCTCCCGCCATGCACCTGTCATTGCAGACTTGCAACAATCACCGTCTACGTCCTTGTCCCTGTGTAGCGTTCAGTTGTCGCTACCCCAAGCGCAAGAATGCGTCCAGCCACCCTCCCACAGGCTGCAATATCATACTGCCAAATATTTGACAGCTGCTTGCACTTGAAATGTGGCCTTTTAGGCTCGTGGAGGCAGAAGCTGTCCACCACCTCATGGTGGTGGCGACCTGGTGTCCACACTCGGTTCCCAGCCTCCACTATTTCTCCCGTTGTCGTCTCCACCTTTCACAAGCACGGGTTCCACAACATTACCAGTGCGCTCCCCAGTGCACTTACTAGGAAGGACCGCCTAACCACAAACACGTGGACAGGTGAATGTGGCAAGGGACGGTACGGAGCCAGTCCACATTAAAAATGCAGCCATAGAGTGTCTGGGAACCTTCCCACACACTTTTCTTAGCCAGGGCTGCTTCTCGGCAGAGTTGGACGGGCCCACCAGAGAACCAGAGACTCCTCTGGTGGGCCGTGGCTTCTCCATCGGGAGAGTTTATAGTGCCGAGGTGAGGCCATGATGATGATAGAAGCCACCATCTGCTTCGCTTTCTGTTACTTCGAATGCAAGCGCAAGTATGCAGCCCAGCAACCCATCCACTCACAGGCCACAATAGTAAACTGCCAGATTTCTGGGCAGCTACTTGCACTTGAAATGTGGCCTTTTAGGCTAGTGGAGGCGGAAGCTGTCCACAACCTCATGGCGGCCATACTCGGTCCCCAACCGCCTCTATTTCTCCCGGTGTTGTCTCCGCCTTCCACAAGCACGGGTCCCACAACATTACCGGTGCCCTCCCCAATGCACTTAGGTGGGAAGTATTGCCTAACCACAAACATGTGGACAGGTGAATGTGGCCAGGGATGGTATGGAGCCAGTCCACATTAAAAATGCAGCCATAGAGTGTCCGGGAACCTTCCCAAACATGTTTCTTAGCAAGGGCTGCTTCGGCAGGGTTGGACGGGCCCACCAGAGAATCTTCAGGTGGGCCCTGGCTTCTCCATCAGGAGAGTTCATGATAGGTGCAAACTTTACAGCTGCTATGGGGCTCTTGAGTGGGGGAGAAAGCTGGGCCCTCAGAATCAAATCCTCTGGTGGGCCCAATGTTTTTCAGTCTGACACTGCTTCTCATTGACAGTTGCATTTCACCACAGCCATATTCTTTAGGTCGGTGAAAGGACAGGCATAGAGGGAAACCTTATCTACTCTGGCTGTCATTTCTCCGTCACCACCAGGTTCCTCCCATTGTCACACATGACCATGCCTGGCTGTATGTTCCACGGTGAGAGCCACAGATCAGGCTGCTGTGTTACAGCTTTCAACAACTCTGCAGAGGTGGGCGGTTTGTCCCATAAGCATTAAGCATGTTATCTTCAGCACAGCCTGTTGACGCTTGGACAAGGCAGTGCTGCAGTGCTTTCAGCTTGTGACTGATGTGGTCATTTTGGAGATGGATGCCGAACTGGAGGAGGAGGTGCAGGACCTGAACAATGTGATTACATTGAGAAAAATCTGAGCACCAGAATTATGTTTATTTGGCCTCCACAACATTGCAATAAAATACAATAAGAGGCGATCAAAACATTGTACCTACACCAAAATGGTGTAGGTACAATGGCAATGTCAAGGTGCAACAAATAAGCCACGACACAGCCCCAGATCACAAAAAATGAAACCGTTACGGGTCTCCGAAAATGATGAAAAAAGTTTATTTTTGTTTCAATTTCCAAATTTTTTTCACCACTTAAAAAAACAAAACAGCTATACATGTTTGGCATCTGTGTACTCGTACTGAACTGGAGAATCATATTGCCAGGTCAGTTTTACTGTATTGTGAACACACTAAATAAAAACCCGAAAAACAATTGTGGAATTGCACTTTTTTTGCAATTTCAACACACTTGGAATTTTTTTCCCACTTTCCAGTGCATCACTTGTTAAATGATTGGTGGCATTCAAAAATACAAGTCGTCACGCAAAAAACAAGTCCTTATATGCCTATGTGGATGGAAAAAATACTTATGGCTCTTGGAAGAAGGGGATGAAAAATTGAAAACTAAAAAAACTGGAACAGCTGTGTCATGAAGGGGTTAAGCTGCATATGTATTGTCTACAAAGTGAGGGTGGCCACTTTGCAAATTAGTGGTGGACTTGTTACCACTTCTGGTAGCTAGGAAAATCTTATCAACAAATAGTATATGTCCTATACAAACATGGAGTCATGCAACAACCAACTACATAAAATTACAAACACAATAATAAAGAGTGATGATAAAAACCTAATCAAAAGGTGTAGACTCAAGCAAAAATATCATGTGTACAATGTATGGAGGGGGAAAAGTGGCAAAAATGATTACTGCATGTCCATAGTGAAGATTAGACCAATGGTATTGTCCACAGTGAGAAAAAGGACAAAAAATTACCAATGCTCAGTGTTGCTTTCAGAATTTTTCCAGTTTCCCCATCTGGATTTAATTCGCTCGGCTTTCAATTCCAGGGTATGTTTTTCTTCAATAAGTGCCTACCGATGGGCTTTGCATTATCTTGTTTCTATTTTGAAGTGTTCGCCACATTCTTACAATAGGTTACGGAGCACACCATAACATCGGGTAGTATGTTACACTACTTGGATGATTTCTTGTTTTTTGGTGTTGCGGACTCCTCTGATTGCTATCGCTTATTAACAGGTTTTCAAGATATTGCTGGTGTGTTTGGTGTTCCATTGGCCGCCGAGAAGATGGTGAGCCCTCGTCGAGTCATCGAATTTTTGGCAATCGTCATTGATTCTGATCGATTGGAATTACGCCTTTCAGCTGAGAAGGAGTAGAAACTTATTTGTGGCATCCAGTAAGTTCTTGCCAACAAAAAGGTTACCCTCAAAGTTTTGCAGTCACTCTTAGGTAGCCTCAATTTCGCTTTATGCCCATCGGTAGAGTTTTTTGTAGGCGGCTATATGACAGCATGAAGGGACTTTCGTCCTTTTTTGCGCATATACGGGTTACTGCGGCTATGCAAGCGGATTTGTTGATTTGGCTTCGTTTTTTGCGACAATTTAACGGCGTTTGCTGTTTACAAGACCTGTTTGTTTGTTCATTGGATTTGGGCCTGATTGTGGATTTGGTTACGGACACGGGTTTCTACCTCCGTTTCAGTGTTTCCGGTGAGTTCAACCGGTAAAAGTGTCAGGAATCGTCTGGTTTTGAACAAAATTTTTGCGGTGATAGTTGCTGTGATCCTTTGTGGGTCATGTTTGTCGGATAAAAGGATAACCGTGTTGTCAGGTAGCCCAGGTTTCGTGGGTTCCATCAATATGATGTCGTCCAAGCATTCTGAGGTGGCTGAGTTGTTTAGACATCTGGTGCTGTTATGTTTAACTTATAATATTTGGCTGAAGACATCGTTAAGAAGTGAGCCAACGGTTATGGCAACTGACTTTTTCTCTCATCAGAATTGGGCAGAGTCAGGCTACGTCCATCGAGGCATCGAACGGGAAGGCATCCCTTTGCCGGCTCATCTGTGGCAAATTTATGCGAGTTAGTCTATGACTACATTCGTGGGTCCCTGGCTCCCATAACATGGGCTGCATACTCAGCCGCATGGCAGGAATGATTGCATTTTTGTGCCTTGGAGTGGGTTTCCCCGCTGTCAGCTCGGTTTTCAGTGACCCTACATTTTTTGTAAGGCTTGGTGGCCATGGGGTACGGTCATTCCAACATTTATGAAACAGCATCGGGAATTTCATTTTTTCTAAAGCTACATGGTGCTTCTTCTATTCTGTTAATGTTTCCGGTTAAACAATTTTTAAAAGGTTTGAGGAAAAAGCACTCCTGTGTGGACGGGAGGAGAGTTATTTCTATCTATTTAATGTTTCGCATGTGGGCTGTGTTACATCTGGTGTGTTTTCATAAATTCGAAGTTCTGCTGTTTAAGTCATGTTTCTCTCTGGCGTTCTTTGGAGCTTTCCGCGTAGGGGAATTGATCTGCTACAGTAAATATCAACACTCCGGGCTATATTTCAAGGATGTTACCGTCATGGGAAACAAGGTGGTCATTCGAGTTCGTAGGTCAAAAAAGGACCAGGTCGGGAGGGGTGTATCAGTGCACCTTCAGGCAATACCGGGCTCTGCGCTCTGCCCATATGCTAATCTAAACAATTGGTTGTCAATCCGCCCTTTGTTTATTCATGAGAACGGGTTTCCTCTAACTCGGTTCCAGTCCACTTCAATATTACACCGTTAATTGGCTAAACTGGGGTTGGAGAATCTTCGATTTTCCTCCCACTCGTTTCACATCGGCGCAGCAACGGAGGCTGGTAGGATGGTTCTCCCTGAAAGCAGGATTAGGAAGATTGGGAGATGGGCCTCAGGGAGGGTCAAATTGTACATTCGGCTGGATAGTCTTGTTTACCTTTTACCTTTTCATCCACAGGTAGGAAGAATATATGGATTGTGGGACATTCGTATGTGTATTGGGCGAGGAAGAGGGCCCAAGGACGAATCTACACTAACAATCTTGGTTTCAATCGTGATTCTATTTGTATTTGGTGGTACAGGCGCAGAGGCATGAGATGGGATGTATTCTGCATTACTTTGTCTACTTTATTTGACCAATTTCCCAAACCTGACTTGATTATTGTGCATTTAGCTGGTAACAATCTCGGGAGAATTCGCACCTTCGATTTGCTGTGGCAGGTGCGACATGATTTAAAAGTCGCCCATTCCATGTTTTCGTCTGCCACTATTATTTTTTCCTAGATCGTCCCACGCTTGTTATGGTCTTCAATTAATTTACGGTTCCTAGACGCCATTCGTAAAATATTCAATAAAGCTTTGGAACGATTTATTCTAATAGTGGGTGGTTTTTCACATAGACACATTGACCTGGAGGGTTTTGTACCAGGGCTTTATCGACAGGATGGAGTACACTTGGACGCTATCGGGTTGGACATTTTCAATAAGAGTTTATAATACCGCGATTGAGAAATGGCTGAGGGGCTTGGGGGTGGCCACCCTATGACTGGTGTGTCCGGGTGGGGAAAGTTTTTCATTCTAAAGTTGGTTGTGAGTTTATTGTTAGTCTTACAGTGGACTTTGATAACTTTGTATGTTTATTTATTAAATTATTTAGATAAGTAAACCTATTAAAAGCCTCTCGGCCATTTCATGCCAACCAATGTCTCTCGTAATTTTTACCGTCTGTTTAGTATTAAGGGTATGTATAGGGCCTACTATCCCATGGATAGCCCCACATCATTTAGAGCGGAGGCTACATGGGCTCGTGGCACTTAGGGTTAAATGAATTTTATGTAGTTACAATGCTAGTTTTATGCTGTTTTGAACCATTTTCTTCTCTATAGGTTTCCTTAATATTCTCATGAGGGATCCTCATGAGTAAGTGGTAAAGGGTTAATGGTCCCTGTTGTCATGTAACGGAGGCAGGCGATCTCCCTGATTGGCTGGCCTGGCTGTCTGACAGGTGTCACTTAGATTGGTGGAAAAGTGCGGGAATGTGTGCTACATATACCCCCTCCCTCAGGAATTCTCCTCAGTGTCTCTAAGAGACTAAACATCTATCACCCGCCCACCGAGCCCCTTAGATCCTTCTATGCTACAAGATGGAGAGTCGTCGAGAGGCTTTTCCTGAGAGGAAGGTTTTTCGTTCTAAAGTTGGTGGTGAGTTTATTGTTAGTCTTACAGTGGACTTTGATAACCTTGTATGTTTATTTATTAAATAATTTAGTATATTTATTTGATTATTTAAATAAGTAACCCTATTAAAAGCCTCTCGGCCATTTCATGCCAACCAATGTCTCTCGTAAATTTTACCGTCTGTTTAGTATTAAGGGTATATATGAGGCCTACGATCCCATGACTTTGGCTGTTGAACCATCCAGCCTAATGACCATATCTGCAAATCTACCAGAGAAAACAGGAACTCAAATGACCATCCATGATTCCGTAAGACAATGCTCTATGACTACAGAGCAATAGTTGCCTGTACTGTGCCTATTGCTACAGCTAACAGCCAGGATTTGCAAACTGAAGGACATTCCCTCTGACATATACATACCCATAGATGGGGTAATACATAGTCCTACTGTGGCTATGGAGAAGATACTATTCTGAAAGCGAGAGGCCAATACCAGCTAGTCATCACCAGTCTCCTGAGGAACCATCAGAGGAGAAATCAGAATGTATCAACCACCTCATTGCAGAAATATCAGAGGTAAGTCACTTTTAAATACTACATGTTATTTAGCTCTTTTCATGATGTAGTCAGGTTAGCATGTAAAATTGTAGAAAGGTAAGGAAGAAACAAGATATATCTGTACTGAGATTGCTTACAGTATATACCCATTACCCTATATATCCCATAGGCAGAGTAAGCATTTAGCTCTTACATGATGTTATACAGGTAAGATAATAGAAGGAAGGAAAGCAACATCCTAGTCTGACAGCTCAGCAGTAGATATGATAATAGTCAATTACACATCCATGAGTATGAAGGAGGGTGAGCAGGAGGACAGCAATAATAGTGTCAGCGTCCTGAAAGCCCACCTGACTGTGCTGTCCAATGTAAGGGCACCATATTACAGGTCCATTTTCTCATTAACCAAAAAAGCATAACAATATTGTGACGTTTGGCCAATAACAGTGAAAGAAAACAGAGAAAACAGCGTGTCAATCATCACTGTGAGGGGCGGAGGGAGCGCTGCCCTCAATAATACAGCGGACTCACAGCTATAATGCTGCTGCGTTCTTTTATCCCCTTATCAGCCAAACAATACAAAGGTTTTTGTGCCATTCTGGTTAATATAAGAACAGACCTATGGCTCACAGTAAAATTGAGCCTTATATTGGGCAGAATATTCAGAGGACAATCTCCATTCCTACCCCAGTGCCCTTAGTGATGTTGGCACAGACTGACCAAACTGCAGCCTCTGGCCAAATAGTGGAGTTCCTACAATTTTGGTAAGGCTATGGTCTCACAATCAGTATTTGGTCAGTATTTTTCCTCAGTATTTGTAAGCCAAAACTAGAAGTGGAACAATCAGAGGAAAAGTATAATAGAAACACGTCACCACTTCTGTATTTATCACCCACTCCTGATTTTGGCTTACAAATAGTGAGGAAAAATACTGACCAAATACTGATAGTGGGGCCTATCAGGTAAATTTGGCTGCTCCCTTCTATTTCTATTTAGCCCATTTCACTTATTTGGAATTAATGAGAAATGTATGAAATAATTCGGGTTTTATGTTTAGGGTCATAAAGAGAACCTCAAACTAACATCATAATCCCACCTAACAGCAGCCGTTACTTGAGGGGGAAGAACCATTGCTTTATAATGTGATCACAATATATGACATCTCTGGATTACTTACATTATATAAATCTGTTTATTCATCACACAGAAAAGCATCATCAAGCCGAATGTAGAAAGCGAGACGTTACCAGGACTGGCTACATTATACATGGAAAATACAATCTCTGCATATTACATTGCTATCAATAAATGATCGCCATTATTACTGTGCTATTGGTGTTGTATTTTATTATCTCTGAATATGTCTTGATGATATATTATCCCCTTAGCGCACAATGAGGTTCCTGTATGTCAGCGCCAGGGTCAGTGTGTGGTGAGGGGCTCAGGGGCTAGAAGTGGCCCATGTTACCCAGCATCTGTCTAATAGCAGCGGCCTGAGCTGAGCTCCATTCACTGCTGGTAAAGGGACCGGTCACTAGAGGCCCAATACACGAGCAGCATTAAATAGCCCGTAAATAGCCCGGGATGTGCAAGTGCAGCCAGAAATTATTTTCTCTGAAACACTCTGCAAAGAAGATGACCTCGCATGGCTATATCAATGGAAAGATAAAAAAAAAAGCTATGGCTCTTGTAAGAAGGGAAGGGAAAAATTAAAATGCAAAAACACAAAAATTGTCTGCGGAGACAAGTGGCTATTATTGTAATAAAGTAATGGAGAGTTTATCACTATTAATATTACTCCACAAACCTGACAAATAAAAGCAGCCAGTTTGGGGGCCGTGGGCAACATTGCCCTTCCAGTTCTTAACATTTATTTCAGAAAGTGTCGCAATTATATCTGAAATGTCTATATATCTAGAACATCTTTCTCCTGCAGGCTTTTGATCCACACTGGTACATGAAAAGCCAATCTGGATTAATTCTTTTCATCAACTTAAAGGGACGGACCACTCCTCACATCAACCAGCACTGGTGAGACTATCCATTTTGGCTAAGATATCCCTGGTACTTGCTTACCCCCTCCCAGGGACACCTGGGCTTGGGTTTATATATGTGTATATGTACTATCCTCATTAGCTACTTATATAGCAAGAGTCTCCCTAATATTGTGGTTACATTTTGATACTATGGTTGTCTACTGCTCATGGTTATACACTGTGTGCAGAATTATTAGACAAACGAGTATTTTGATCACATGATACTTTTTCTACATGTTGTCCTACTCCAAGCTGCATAGGCTTGAGAGCCAACTACCAATTAAGTAAATCTGGTGATGTGCATCTCTGTAATGAGGAGGGGTGTTGTCTAATGACATCAACACCCTATATAAGGTGTGCTTAATTATTAGGCAACTTCCTTTCCTTTGGCAAAATGGGTCAGAAGAGAGATTTGACGGGCTCTGAAAAGTCCAAAATTGTGAGATGTCTTGCAGAGGGATGCAGCAGTCTAGAAATTTCCAAACTTTTGAAGCGTGATCACCGAACAATCAAGCGTTTCATGGCAAATAGCCAACAGGGTCGCAAGAAGCGTGTTGGCCAAAAAAGGCACAAAATAACTGCCCACGAATTGAGGAAAATCAAGCGTGAAGCTGCCAAGATGCCATTCGCCACCAGTTTTGCCATATTTCAGAGCTGCAACGTTACTGGAGTATCAAAAAGCACAAGGCGTGCGATACTCAGGGACATGGCCAAGGTAAGGAAGGCTGAAAAACCACCACCTTTGAACAAGAAACATAAGATAAAACTTCAAGAAACAAAAGATAAAACTTCAAGAATGGGCCAAGAAATATCTTAAGACTGATTTTTCAAAGGTTTTATGAACTGATGAAATGAGAGTTACTCTTGATGGGCCAGATGGATGGGCCAGAGGCTGGATCAGTAAAGGGCAGAGAGCTCCACTCCGACTCAGAAGCCAGCAAGGTGGAGGTGGGGTACTGGTATGGGCTGGTATCATCAAAGATGAACTTGTGGGACCTTTTCAGGTTGAGGATGGAGTGAAGCTCAACTCCCAGACCTACTGCCAGTTTCTGGAAGACAACTTCTTCAAGCAGTGATACAGGAAGAAGTCAGTATCGTTCAAGAAAAACATGATTTTCATGCAGGACAATGCTCCATCGCATGCATCAAACTACTCCACAGCGTGGCTGGCCAGTAAAGGTCTAAAAGAAGAAAAAATAATGGCATGGCCCCCTTGTTCACCTGATCTGAACCCCATAGAGAACCTGTGGTCCATCATAAAATGTGAGATCTACAGGGAGGGAAAACAGTACACCTCTCGGAACAGTGTCTGGGAGGGTGTGGTGGCTGCTGCACGCAATGTTGATCGAAAACAGATCAAGCAACTGACAGAATCTATGGATGGAAGGCTGTTGAGTGTCATCATAAAGAAAGGTGGCTATATTGATCACTAATTTTTTGGGTTTTTGTTTTTGCATGTCAGAAATGTTTATTTCTAAATTTTGTGCACTGATATTGGTTTACCTGGTGAAAATAAACAAGTGAGATGGGATTATATTTGGTTTTTATTAAGTTGCCTAACAATTCTGCACAGTAATAGCTACCTGCACAAACAGATATTCTCCTAAGATAGCCAAACCTAAAAAAAAACACTCCAACTTCCAAAAATATTAAGTTTGGATATTTATGAGTCTTTTGGGTTGATTGAAAACATAGTTGTTGATCAATAATAAAAATAATCCTCTAAAATGCAACTTGCCTAATAATTCGGCACACAGTGTATATACCCTGGATGACACTGTGGGGGCACATTAGTCTCTGACTCATGTATTTTATTATCAACAAGGGTGATTACTTGGATATGATCTACATTATGGTCTGTGGTCGTTGTTTTTAATTGTTTTTAGTGTGTTGGTATGCATTAATAAAGCTATTATTTTTTTATAGCATTCGCTTGCAATTTGGTGTGCATATCCGTCCTGTGCATTGATTCTTTCTTCTCTTGATGCCATTTTGTGTCCGCTACTTGTGGTGACAGTTTCCACCCGTACCGGAGACACTGACACACACAGACCCATTCATTTGAATGGGTCTGCACACATGTCAGTGTTTCCATGGACCATGTGATCCACACGTAGACATGTCCGCTTTTGGCCGACAGCACTGATCACATGGATCCATTTAAGACAATGGATCCATGTAAACACGTACCGCACATGGATGCCATCCGTGTGACATGAACCAGTGCTTGGGAATCAGCGGTACAGTTAGATAGTTCCCCGCTGGCAATGCGATCAGCACCAGCAGGGGATAATGATGAGAGTAGTATTCTGCTCCCGATGTCTCCAAATAAGAATAAAATAAAAAAATTCTTATACTCACCTGTCCTAAGTGTCCCCTGCTGTAATCCATGAGACCACTGAGCAGAGGAGCTGGGGAGAGTGATTCCTGCAGTGAGCGCGCCCCGGAGCTGCGCAGCGCTCAGTGAGTGATAGGACACCGCTCACTGAGCGCAGCTCCGGGGCCCGCTGGCTGGAGAGTCTCATTCTCCCTGGCTCCTTGGTGTGAGCGATCGCATGGGTTACAGCAGGGAACACCTACAACAGATGAGTATATGGATTTTTTATTCTATTCTTATATTTACAGTTGGACACTGCGGGAGTAGACTACTACTCTCATCATTAACCCTTGCTGGTGCTTATCACACCGCTGGCAGGGGACAATAATGAGTGCAGTATTCAGTGTCCGGTGCTTGGGAACAGCGCTAACTGCACCCCTGATTCCCAAGTCCCAGTATATGTGCTCCTGATGTGGCACACGGGCGGCACACATGTCTAACACAGGTGCACACAGACTCACAAACATGAATATCTCTGGTACTGTTTTTTCCAGTACCGGAAATATCTGGACATGTGAAAGAGCCCTAAGACCAATTTCTCAAAGAGGATCTTTACCACGTTAACATTGATGGCCTATCCTAAGGATAGGTCATCATTGTCTGACTAGTGGGGTTGCGACAATAGGCACCCCCGCTAATCAGCTGTTCTCAGTGTTGGCGGTGACCAGAACTGCTCAGTTACGGAGCTGCACAGCTTCATCGACTGTATAGTGGCCGCAGTCAAGTACTGCAAATCTTCTTCCTATTGCTTTGAATAGGGAGTGGCAGATGTTGCACCACCACCGATCAGACATTAATGTCTTGAATAGGGATGAGCGGACCCGTGGACAGGGCCGGCTCCAGGTTTTTGTGGGCCCTGGGCGAAAGAGTCTCAGTGGGCCCCTTTAACACATACCACGATTGAAGATGCATAGATACCGCAGAGAAATATATATTCAGTACAATGCCAAAGATTTCACTTCTTACATTACTTGACCGATATCTATTGTAAATTCCACAATAGCACTGAAACCGGAGAATCCTCACAGCACACAGTGCAGACCGGACAGTATAGTCCCCCTAATACTCACCTCACTTCTCACCTGCTGCCGCTGCTCCGGACTCCTCACCCACGTCGCCAGCGTCTTCCCACTCTGCGCTGTGACAGCTCAGGAGAGGGTACGGTGTAAAGACGTCACCGTGCCCTCTGACCTGAGACGTCACAGTGCAGCAGCTGCGGAATAGACTGGACCTGCTGCGGAGGCACGAGGAGGGGTAAGCATTGTCCCGGTTGCCAAGGCCCTAAGCAAGCATGGAGGGTGGCGGGCGCTGCACTGGCACAGCATCGCTCATGGGTCCCATAGCTCGGCGGGGTTCCCGACGGTGAGTGAGCCCCCCTGCCTGCTCAGGGCCCCGGCACTTGCCCGGGTGCGCCGGGTGCTGAGGCCGGCCTGTCCAGGGAGGTTCAGGTTTGTCGGGTTCAACTGAACTTTAGTAAAAAGTTCAGTTCAAGTACCAGAACTCTACCCGAACTTGAATCCGAATGCAAACCCCAGAGAAGTCAATGAGGACTCGAACTTTGGTGCTGTAAAATGGTCATAGTAAGGGTTTTCTCTCTCGCCACAGTTCTCCCGGAACTCTGAACACTAAAGCAGACTTCCGACAGAAGGGACATTTGGTGTCCGGTATGAACCCTGAACTTTACAGTTCAGGTTTGCTCATCTGTAGTCAATGTTGAAGTAGTGGACAGCCTCTTTAAACTTTATGTTAAAAAATATTGCATCTGCTCTTAAGATAAGATTATTATTTTGTTTTACTTTAGGTCCAATTTAGGCCTCATTCAGACATCAATGGAGTTTTTTTTGTGTACCAAAAAGTGGTACGATCTACATCAGTATTTTTTATGCAGTTTTCATCACAGTTTAGTCAATGTGTCAGTTTTTACAATCAGAGATTCATCACATATGCAAAAGAAATTGATGCAGTTTTTATAAAACTTCTCCTAGCAAACATTCAGTGAAAATCAGAGAAGCACATGGACGTGCTGTCCGATTTTTTCATAGACCAACAGACTTACATTGGCGGGTAGGATTTATGACTTAGATTAACATTTGACATTTCTCGGTGATTTGGTGCAGACTAATCAGTCTGCAAAAATACATGGACATGTGAACAGCCCATAGACTATAACAGGTACAAATTATATCCATGAAAAACAAGGATAGAACTTGTACCCAAAAAACTGACATTTGAATGAGCACTGAAACAGAGCTAAATTTATTAAAAAGCTGTGATGTTCCATAAATTTGTCATTATTTACTGTATTAATCTTTTTTAGACTGTAATATAAAATGTCAATCTTGATAAATCTGTCCCAATAAGTCCCTGAAGAAATGCACTTAATTGCGCTGTGTGCTTGAACGCAGCTAACCAACTATTTCCATAAGCTAGCAGCATCTAAAACAGACCTATTACATTACACACCTTCAGCAATCCAACAGTTTAAAGGGAAAATTAAACCTACAAGGAGAGGGATTTTAGGATTATTCCACAATATAATGTCCAGGTGATTTTGCATTCGACTAAGACAATTACCATTTTAACTAAGTGCCCTTTGGCATTGATTAGCTGTTAGAGGCTGATTCTCCTTTGGCCGAAATCCATTAGGCAATAGAAATAGAAGTGATCTTGAGATATGAATACATTTGAACCATATGCGGATGTAATTTTCTTCTTGATTTGATAGACATATTTTTTTAGGAAAAAGGATATCAGAAGTTGAAACAGATTAAACCTTACCATTGGGTTTTTAGTTATTGTATGGATTAAGTAAATTTAAGCAACCAATTTCTATAAATCCTAATGACTCAGGAAAGAAAAAATGAGTCATAGAGCAAAACTTTCATTTGCAACCACAAAAATCTAATATAAGTCCCCATTACCTTTGTCTTTGAAGGGTGCTACAATCACACATAATGATGACCACAAGTTCAGCCATTTAAAATGAAAGAGACACAATCTCCGCAGGCTACAAATACAGTTGTTAAAACCGTTTCTCATTCACACAAGTGGTCTATTTTCAGAACCTAAATCATTACCCAGAAAATAACCTTTTATTAGTGTTCCTTTAGCTGCTAAAACTTATATTATGATAGGGAAAGAAATATGGCTGAAGGTTTCCAAGTGAATACAAGATGAAATCATTGAGTGTGAATTGATTGGTTCACGAAAAAGAAAATTATAGGTTTTTTTTACAGAATTTTGCTTCAGTAGCATTGTATTTTTTTTCTTAAAATGCATGGACTTTCACTTAGGTCCGCTGCAGACGAACATATGGGATATCGTTTGCGTTTCATCCAGAAAACTCAGAGGATTTTTTGTGTAATTTTCACCCAATTTTAATCCATGTGCCATTCGTGTGTCCTTCTTTTAAGTACGTATGACATCTATGTGAGGTCCCTTTTTATACATCTACTACACTAAAAATGGTACATGATCAAATATTGTTTCCTGGGTTTATAACGGAAATGTATCCGATGCCACTTGGATGTTCTGTTTGGGATCTGATTTTTTTTTTTTTTTACGTACCCATAGACTTGAATGGACGAGTATCATCTGAGACTCAGAAGAAAGTAGTAGTCCATGCTGCAACTTCTCTCTCATAGACAGTCGGACCAACAGAAAAATCGTTCATCTGAACAGCCCTGTTGAAAATCATGGGTCAGTGTCCGTGTACTATCCAGGGGTGGATTAAGAGTAGCCAGGGTCCCAGGCAGTTTAAAAGGCGTGGGCCCCCCAGGTACTCAATGGATCACGTGACATGTCACATGATCCATTTTTGATAAATCATGTGATAATTTATTTGAGTAACAGGTGCTCTGGTGCATATCTGTAGAGAAAAAGACAGGGACAGCGGCGAACACAATGCACCGCGCAAATTTTTCCCTTATGTACAGAACTACACTGCTCAAAAAAATAAAGGGAACACTTAAACAACAGAATATAACTCCAAGTAAATCAAACTTCTGTGAAATCAAACTGTCCACTTAGGAAGCAACACTGATTAACAATCAATTTCACATGCTGTTGTGCAAATGGAATAGACAATAGATGGAAATTATTGGCAATTATCAAGACACCCTCAATAAAGGAGTGGTTCTGCAGGTGGGGACCACAGACCACATCTCAGTACCAATGCTTTCTTGCTGATGTTTTGGTCACTTTTGAATGTTGGTTGTGCTTACACACTCGTGGTAGCATGAGGCGGACTCTACAACCCACAGAAGTTGCTCAGGTACTGCAGCTCATCCAGGATGGCACATCAATGTGAGCTGTGCCAATAGTGTCCAGAGGCTGGAGGCGCTACCAGGAGACAGGACAGTACACCAGGAGACGTGGAGGGGGCCGTAGGAGGGCAACAACCCAGCAGCAGCAGGACTGCTACCTCCGCCTTTGTGCAAGGAGGAACAGGAGGAGCACTGCCAGAGCCCTGCAAAATGACCTCCAGCAGGCCACAAATGTGCATGTGTCTGCACAAACGGTTAGAAACCAACTCCATGAGGGTGGTATGAGGGCCCGACGTCCACAGATGGCGGTTGTGCTCACAGCCCAAGACCGTGCAGGACACTTGGCATTTGCCACAGAACACCAGGATTGGCAAAGTCGCCACTGGCGCCCTGTGTTCTTCACAGATGAAAGCAGGTTCACACTGAGCACATGTGACAGATGTGACAGAGTCTGGAGACGCCGTGGAGAGCGATCTGCTGCCTGCAACATCCTTCAGCATGACCGGTTTGGCAGTGGGTCAGTAATGGTGTGGGGTGGCATTTCTTTGGAGGGCTGCACAGCCCTCCATGTGCTCGCCAGAGGTAGCCTGACTGCCATTAGGTACTGGGATGAGATCCTCAGACCCCTTGTGAGACCATATGCTGGTGCGGTTGGCCCTGGGTTCCTCCTAATGCAGGACAATGCCAGACCTCATGTGGCTGGAGTGTGTCAGCAGTTCCTGCAAGATGAAGGCATTGAAGCTATGGACTGGCCCGTCCGTTCCCCAGACCTGAATCCGATTGAGCACATCTGGGACATCATGTCTCGCTCCATCCACCAACGTCACGTTGCACCACAGACTGTCCAGGAGTTGGCGGATGCTTTAGTCCAAGTCTGGGAGGAGATCCCACAGAAGACCATCCGCAACCTCATCAGGAGCATGTCCAGGCATTGTAGGGAGGTCATACAGGCACGTGGAGGCTACATACAATACTGAGCCTCATTTTGACTTGTTTTAAGGACATTACATCAAAGTTGGATCAGCCTGTAGTCTGTTTTTCCGCTTTAATTTTGAGGGTGACTCCAAATCCAGGCCTCCATTGGTTAAAAAATTTGATTTCCATTGATGATTTTTGTGTGATTTTGTTGTCAGCACATTCAACTTTGTACAGAACAAAGTATTCAATGAGAATATTTAATTCATTCTGATCTAGGATGTGTTATTTGAGTGTTCCCTTTATTTTTTTGAGCAGTGTATATATACAGTGCATTGTGAAAGTATTTGGCCCCCTTGAACTTTTCTACGTTTTGCCACATTTCTGGCTTCAAACATAAAGATGTAAAATTCTAATTTTTTGGGGAAGAATCATCAACAAGTGGGACACAATCGTTTGGACAATTTATTGAATATTTTAAACTTTTTTGCGAATTAAAAACTGAAAAGTGGGGTGTGCAATATTATTCGGCCCCCTTGAGTTTATACTTTGTAGCGCCGCCTTTTGCTGAGATTACTGCTGCAAGTCGCTTGGGGTATGTCTCTATCAGTTTTGCACATGGAGAGGCTGAAATTCTTGCCCATTCTTCCTTGCAAAACAGCTCGAGCTCATTGAGGTTGGATGGAGGGCATTTGTGAACAGCAGTTTTCAGCTCTTTCCATAGATTCTCGATTGGATTCAGGTCTGGGCTTTGACTTGGCCATTCTAACACCTGGATATGTTTATTTTTGAACTATTCCATTGTAGATTTTGCTTTATGATTGGGATCATTGTCTTGTTGGAAGATAAATCTCCCTCCCAGTCTCAGGTCTTTTGCAGACTCCAACAGGTTTTCTTCCAGAATGGTCCTGTATTTGGCTCCGTCCATCTTCCCATCAATTTTAACCATCTTCCCTGTCCCTGCTGAAGAAAAGCAGGCCCATACCATGATGCTGCCACCACCATGTTTTATAGTGGGGATGGTGTTTTGAGGGTGATGAGCTGTGTTGCTTTTACGCCAAACATATCGTTTTGTATTGTGCTCAAAAAGTTAGATTTTGGTTTCATCTGACCAGAGCACCTTATTCCACATGTTTGGTGTGTCTCCCAGGTGGCTTGTGGCAAACTTCAAACGTGACTTTTTATGGATATCTTTCTTCTTGCCACTTTTCCATAAAGGCCAGATTTGTGCAGTGTACGACTGATTGTTGTCCTATGGACAGACTCTTCCACCTCAGCTGTAGATCTCTGCAGTTCATCCAGAGTGATAATGGGCCTTTTGGCTGCATCTCTGATCAGTCTTCTCCTTGTTCGAGATGAAAGTTTAGAGGGACGGCCGGGTCTTGGTAGATTTGCAGTGGTCTGATACTCCTTCCATTTCAATATGATCGCTTGCACAGTGCTCCTTGAGATGTTTAAAACTTGGGAAATCTTTTTGTATCCAAATCCGGCTTTAAACTTCGCCACAACAGTATCTCGGACCTGCCTGGTGTGTTCCTTGGTCTTCATGATGCACTTGAAACAGAACCCTGAGACCATAGGCGGATTATAATGAGGACGATCTGGGCTACCGCCCGGGGCCCCGAACCTCCAGGGGGCCTGGGGCTCTGGGGTGTCTATGGCCAGATTGTCTTCATTATATGTGCGGCGCCGCGGCACATACCGGTAGACAGTGGCGGGGGGGGGCCCGGACCGCCCCCCCAGCAGCGGCGCACGGCCACTGCTTCTTCTTCGGCCGGGCCAGCACTGCAGCAGTTAACTTCCCTGTGCTGGCCCGGCCGCGTCACTGCTAGGAGACACTGTCCTGTGCGCGGCCGTGTCTCCTAGTTGTGACGTCACGCAGTGCGCACCCGGACTGCAGTGCTGCACCGGAAAAGAGCAGGACTGGAGCCGAGCCGGGGGATGGTGAGTGTGTGTGTGTGTGTCTGTGTGTGTATGTGTGTGTGTGTGTGTGTGTGTGCAGGCAGATATCATTGTGTTATGTCTGTTTATATGTATTTTTGTGTTTAAAATGTGTTTATGCGTGTATGCATATGTCTGTATATGTTTGTGTGCGTGCGTGACTGCGTGCGGCCTCCTGCTGAGTATAGATGGCGCCGTGCGGCCTCCTGCTGTCTCTGGGGGGGGCGCCGTGCGGCCTCCTGCTGTGTATAGATGGCGCCGTGCAGCCTCCCGCTGTGTATAGATGGCGCTGTGCGGCCTCCCGCTGTGTATAGATGGTGCCGTGCGGCCTCCCGCTGTGTATAGGTGGCATCGTGTGGCCCCCTGCTGTGTATAGATGGCACTGTGCGGCCCCCTGCTGTGTATAGATGGCGCCGTGCGGCCTCCTGCTGTCTCTGGGGGATGTGCCGTGCGGCCTCCCGCTGTGTATAGATGACGCCGTGCAGCCTCCCGCTGTGTATAGATGGCGCCGTGCGGCCTCCCGTTGTGTATAGATGGCGCCGTGCAGCCTCCTGCTGTGTATAGATGGCTACATGCGGCCTCCTGCTGTGTATAGATGGCTACTTGTGGCCTCCTGCTGTGTATAGATGGCTATGTGCGGCCTCCTGCTGTGTATAGATGGCTACGTGCGGACTCCTGCTGAGTATAGATGGCTACGTGCGGCCTCCTGCTGTGTATAGATGGCTACGTGCGGCCTCCTGCTGTGTATAGATGGCTACGTGCGGCCTCCTGCTGTGTATAGATGGCTACGTGTGCACAATTAATGTAAGGCTATGTGCCCACGATGCAGAAATGCTCCGGATTTTTTTTGAGCGTTTCTGCATCTCCCTGGCAGAAAAAACGCATGTGGATTGTACATGTGGATAGTATATGCGTTTTTCCTGCCAGGGACATGCGGATGTGAAGCGTTCTTCACTTGCAATTCCGCATGCGGGTTGACAAGCGCTTTCCAAGCGATTTTAGCATCACTTGGAAAGTGCTTGACAACTTGGTCACACTATATAAATCCATGCAACCAGCATGGATTTATATAGTGTGACCTTAAAAGAATGGTAAAAAATAAATATATAATTGCCTTCTGATGGCCTGCCGACGTCAGCGGTCGCGTGACCCGTCACATGACTAAATGACGTCACGGCAGGTCCTTTTCAGACCATCGCGAGCTGCCGGCAAGCCAGGACGCATCGGATAAAGACACCGGGGGCCATCAGAAGGTAAGTATAATATTTATTTTTTATTTTATTCTTTTTTTACAGGTTCTATGGTACCCGGGTCCGGAGGAGAGTCTCCTCTTCTCCAAACCCGGGTACCATCTGCACATTGAAACGCATGGATTCTGCATGTACAGATGCAGTGATGCGGATTCCATGTGTTCCAATGCAAGTCAATGGCAGCGAAAGCGCCGCGCTTCCGCAAAATAATTGGTAGTGCTGCGGATTTTTCCGCAATGATAATCCGCAACGGAAATTTCCGCAGCATGTGCACAGCACATGCGGATTATCATTGGGGAACATGGCAGACCTTCTACCAAACGTTTTTAAGCGTTTCTGCAGCGGAATTGCCGCTGCGGAAACGCTTAAAAAATGCATAGTGGGCACACAGCCTAAAAAAAATTATTATAATTAATATTGTGCCAAATTAATTTCACGTGAACTATCATATGATCTATCATAGGGGATCGCCTTCTAAACTGCCCGGGGCCCTTGCTACTCTTAATCCACCCCTGCCTGAGACTATCACAGAGCAGGTGCATTTATACGGAGACTTGATTACACACAGGTGGATTCTATTTATCATTACCAGTCATTTAGGACTCATCAAGATGACTCGCCCCCTGGGCCGTGGGGCACCCGGAACCGGGTTTCGGTGCAATGTTGGGGGTAGTAGTGGCAACCCGATCCCGTGGCTCAGGGTGGTCAGACCAAATGCTGTGGCAGTCTATTTGTAGGGTTTTGAATGTCCGACTATGCCACCCGTGGATTGCGGTCAGGGATGATCGCCGCTGCAAGGCAGACCGCTGAGGCTGATGTTGGTATGCAGCACAGGGATAGGATAACTCCCCACGGGAAGAGTGTAGCCTCATGGCAGTGTAATAGGATGCTGGGGATGATGGTGCAGGCCGCAATAATAAGGGTTCAGAGTCTGCTTCAAACAGTCCAGGGTCTTTATTGTAGTTAGTACTAATGACCCACCAGGAGTACAGGGTAGGAATGGGCCTGGGTGTCTGAGAGCATTCGGGCGAGCCCCACTGGTCAGGGTGAGTGGGTAGGCCTACCGTTCTCTCTCTGCCCTTGCTGACTATCCCCCTTTTCGTGGTGTGATAGCCCACGTCCCTGAGCTGGCCGTGTACTACGCCTGTATGGCTTGCGACTCGGGCCTTAGGTTCCTGTTGCTTCTCCTTACTGTACTGGTCCCTCTGTGTGGCGGAGCCGCCAGGCTTCTTAGGCCAAGGGACCTGAAATCCCTCGCGGGTTGGTTCTCTGCTGCTGGGCTTGCAACCCTGACAGCCTCGGACCCCAATGTCCGGTAGATCGGTTCTCTCAGCCTGGACCGGCTCTCGTCGCCTCTGTCCCTGGCTTGCAGTCTCTCCTCTGCCTCACGGACTCCTCAGCTGCTGCTGACCTGTCCCTTCCTCTGGGAACCCTTCTGAATGCTTCAGAAGTGGGTCCTGGTCTCTCCAACCCTGCCCTCAGTTCCAGCTTTTATAGGGGCAGCCTGCTCCCCCTACTGGCCTGGGACAGGAGGTGCTGCATGCTAATGACGCGCCCCCTGGGCCAGTGCTGTTTGGGGGATACCCGGAGCCGGATCAGATGGGGGTTGTAGTCTCCGAGTGGCGGTGACCCGGTCCGTGCCCAGGGTGTCAAGCTCAGTGTGTGGCAGTCTTTACAGATGTTATTAGTTCTTAGTGTCGACTACGCCACCCGTTGATTTGCGGTCAATACGGCCGCCGCTGCAGCAGGGTCCGCTGAGGCTGGTGGTATGTGTGCAGCTTCGGGTAGTATAACCCCCAACGGGAGGGGTATAGCCTCAGGGGGTCAGGTGTAGAGGATGGTGGTAGTGGTGGTGCAGTGTGGATGGTAAGAAGACTCACAGTCGGGCTGTGCAGTTCAGGGTTTTTACTTACTGCTGTTCTGTTGGTCACTCTGGCCTTGAGTGACCGCCCGAGCCGTGCTGCGTCCACCAGGTCCTGGACTCGGCCAACCCCCAAGCAATTCTGGAGCGTGGTCCTGAGCTCCCTTTCTGACTGTCCTCTCTACTGGCCTTTCTCACCAGGGGTCCACTTATATCCGGCTCCCTCGGGCCTCTTGGTGGGTGCACCTCTTCGGGGTTCCCTGACCCTATGCCTGGTGTGCCTTCTTAGTGGACTTAGTGAGGGGCTGCTCCACAGGTAATGTCGCAGCCTCCGGTTCTTAGCTGAGGGTTGTTTCTCTTCTCCACTAATTTGGGATCCGGTTCCCTTGCGTGCCAACCCTTCACCCTTCTGGTCTAATTCTGGGTTCTTGGGGTTCCTTCTTCTCCCCCTCTGGGTCCTTCTCTCCTCCTCTCTCTCTTCTCTCTGCAGGCGCTCCTGGACCTCTCTCAGGACTGACTAACCCTCTACAGAAGACTGACCCTGATCTAAGATGGTTCCCACCTTATATACTCCCTCTATGTGTGAGCTCAGGTGACCAGCACCCAATGAGCTCCTAGCATTACCCAGACTGCTCCCCCTATCTGCCCCTACACTACTGGGATGTTCCACCCCCCTCCCACTCCAGCCAGGGACAGACACTGTCGTACCTGCACATATACCTAGTGGGAGTACCATCGGTCTGTCCCTCGGAAATGGGATGTATGTAGTGTACGCAGCTAACTGAGCTCAGTTCCACACTCCATCCTTACCCGGGAGTGGAATATCACACCTCTGGCTTGAGGTGCAATACCCCTGTAGCAGCCGAATCCTCAGGGTGCTACATTCCCCCCTGGTAAATCACAGCACGCCCTCGGGCTGTAAGAAAACAAAACATCCACAAACATACAAATTTTCATAACAACATAAACATATAAAACATTATATATATATCATCAGCATAAACTTTTTCTTGTTCCTTCGGCCACGGTGCAACTTGTGACCGGGTAAAGTGCGACAGTCTCTGGTAAAAAAACACGGCTTTCCTATAAAACCAGTAGGGGGCGCCTTAAAAAGCGCAACTATATACAAGGGGAAATATGGCCGCTCCCAGTCCTCGGCCAGGTATTAGGAAAGGAATGACCGCTCTCAGTCCTCGGTCAGTGGGAATAGGGACACACGGGTTTCAGTTCAATTTGCTGGTCCCAACGGGGACTATATTTTAACTAGCAGCAGCTTATACCCTGACGGGTAACTATTTACAGTTTCTTTACCGTACTTTAATGACGGCGTCCTCCTGCTCCTTCTTCAGACCCGTCCGGGTCCTCTTGCTCCTCCTCACACCGCAGCTCCTCCTCCGTCAGGCGATGCACATGGAGGGCGTAGGGTCCTTTGGCACACTTGTGCCGGGTGAACGTGACCTCGTCCCCTACATATAGGTCACGACCTCTGTGTCCCTCCGGCAGATGGCTTTCTACGTCTCTGCGGGTGACAAAGACGTCGCCGGGGGTGTGATGATCCCTGATGAAACCCCAACCATGCTGCAGTTGGAATTTAATTACAGTCCCGGTGGCACGGGGACCGTGGGCTGCACGGGGGTTCCTCCTGGTCCGGCTCTTCTGCTCTGCGCTCTGTTCCTGCAGCCGCTGCTCCCGGACCCGCCTCTCTCTCCTCTCCCGGTCGAAGACCTCTAACTGCTGCCGGCAGCACTCCGCACGTTCAGCTGCGGCCGCCCGCGTTTCTTGGGTGAGCCCCATGAGGTCTCCTCCGGTGGGGTCCCACTCGAACTGCGCTTCTTCCAGCGGGAGCGGGGTCCTTTTAACGGGCTTCGGAGCCGGAATCAGGGGCTCGCACAGGGGCCTTGCTTTTTGGAGTTCCAGCTGATAGTACTCCGGTGGCCATATAAAGGGCTGTCCATCCGGGCAAGTGTGCTGGGCAAACAAGTCTTCACCCAGGTGCGGTACTCTAGATGTTGAGAGCGCGGTGGTGGAAGCGGCGCCCGGGTTCGCCAGGCCTTGCGACCAGGCCTGGGGTACCCTGAACGTAAAGGGCACCGTGAAGACGGCGGCGCCCGGGGTTACTTGGCCCAGCGACCAAGCCGGTGGCTCCGCGGAGGTAGGGGGCGCTGTTGGTACTGCGGCGCCCGGGGGTACTAGACCTTGCGACCAGGCCGGTGGTGTTTCCTGCTTTGCCGCGCTCAGGGTTGAGGCGCGTGACGTCACAGGGGTCGCGGCCGCGGCTTCTGCTTGAGGCCTAGTCTGGCACGGTGACGATGCAGCGACGGGCACGGCAGGGGGAATTTCGGGCTCTGCGACGGGGAGCTGGGACAGGTACTCGGTTTCTCGGCTCGGGGTAGAGACGTCCCCTTTACCTGCCTCCGTCCGTTCAGCTCCCTTCTCGGCGCTGTCTCCTGCCTTCATTCCTCCTGCGCCATCCTCAGAGGCGGTCTGTCTCCTCGTCTCGGGCGGCGTGCTCCGCTGACGGGTTCCGGTCTGCTGGGCCATCTCACGGCTCCACTCCGTCAGCGTGTCTTGCTGCACCTGGGCCATCCTCCGTGCGAGGCCCTCCAGCGCGGTCTGTGCACACTCCCGGTCTCGGGGGAGCTGTGCTAGGATCTCCACTAAGCCTAGTGGGGTTGTTGCTTGCAGCAGGCTCCTGACCACTGGGTCGGTGCTGCCTGTCTCTCCCTCCATCTCCGGGTACGCTTTCTCTGGACTCTCCTCCAGACTTCTTGTCTCCGGGTGCGCTCTCTCCAGACTCCTCCAGGCTGCACCCATCTTCGTTCTTTTGTTCTGTCTCCGCCCACATTGAGGGTGGTCCCGGGGCAACATAGTGATTGTCAGTTCCAGGGGCAGTTCTCTCACGCTGATGGACACTTCCAGCATCACAGTCTCTGTTGGTGGGCGCGGTTTCCGCTTTTGGCGCCATTCTTCGACCTGGCCCACGATGGGAGGTGGTCTCTTGTCACCCTCTGGCACGCCCATAATGGCGTCCGCTCTTCCAAGGCGGGAAATCTTTGGAAATGGCGGGAATCGTCTCCCAGTGGCGGGAAACTCCATGGATGGCGGGAAAAAGCTGCAAATGGCGGACAACCGGCGGGAAACGACCTGTGATGGGGTCCGTTGGCGGGGACCCTCCGGAACCGGCGGGAGACTTCTTTTTGAGGTAACGGTGAACTTTTCTTCAGGCACGCAGTACCCGGTTGTTGCGGGCACGTTATCCTGCCGACTACGCCAAAGTTGACGCGCCCCCTGGGCCAGTGCTGTTTGGGGGATACCCGGAGCCGGATCAGATGGGGGTTGTAGTCTCCGAGTGGCGGTGACCCGGTCCGTGCCCAGGGTGTCAAGCTCAGTGTGTGGCAGTCTTTACAGATGTTATTAGTTCTTAGTGTCGACTACGCCACCCGTTGATTTGCGGTCAATACGGCCGCCGCTGCAGCAGGGTCCGCTGAGGCTGGTGGTATGTGTGCAGCTTCGGGTAGTATAACCCCCAACGGGTATAGCCTCAGGGGGTCAGGTGTAGAGGATGGTGGTAGTGGTGGTGCAGTGTGGATGGTAAGAAGACTCAGAGTCGGGCTGTGCAGTTCAGGGTTTTTACTTACTGCTGTTCTGTTGGTCACTCTGGCCTTGAGTGACCGCCCGAGCCATGCTGCGTCCACCAGGTCCTGGACTCGGCCAACCCCCAAGCAATTCTGGAGCGTGGTCCTGAGCTCCCTTTCTGACTGTCCTCTCTACTGGCCTTTCTCACCAGGGGTCCACTTATATCCGGCTCCCTCGGGCCTCTTGGTGGGTGCACCTCTTCGGGGTTCCCTGACCCTATGCCTGGTGTGCCTTCTTAGTGGACTTAGTGAGGGGCTGCTCCACATGTAATGTCGCAGCCTCCGGTTCTTAGCTGAGGGTTGTTTCTCTCCTCCACTAATTTGGGATCCGGTTCCCTTGCGTGCCAACCCTTCACCCTTCTGGTCTAATTCTGGGTTCTTGGGGTTCCTTCTTCTCCCCCTCTGGGTCCTTCTCTCCTCCTCTCTCTCTTCTCTCTGCAGGCGCTCCTGGACCTCTCTCAGGACTGACTAACCCTCTACAGAAGACTGACCCTGATCTAAGATGGTTCCCACCTTATATACTCCCTCTATGTGTGAGCTCAGGTGACCAGCACCCAATGAGCTCCTAGCATTACCCAGACTGCTCCCCCTATCTGCCCCTACACTACTGGGATGTTCCACCCCCCTCCCACTCCAGCCAGGGACAGACACTGTCGTACCTGCACATATACCTAGTGGGAGTACCATCGGTCTGTCCCTCGGAAATGGGATGTATGTAGTGTACGCAGCTAACTGAGCTCAGTTCCACACTCCATCCTTACCCGGGAGTGGAATATCACACCTCTGGCTTGAGGTGCAATACCCCTGTAGCAGCCGAATCCTCAGGGTGCTACACTAATGGTCCCTGACCAGGGAACCTCCCTCCTGTTCTCAGACACAGCCTTTAATATTTGTGGCATCCAGGCCTGGGGTGACACAAAGAGAATGCCAAGAGTGTGCAAAGTAGTCATCAAAGCAAAAGGTGGCTATTTTGAAGAACCTAGAATATAAGACATATTTTCAGTTGCTTCACACTTTTTTGTTACGTATATAATTCCACATGTGTTAATTCATAGTTTTGATGCCTTCAGTGTGAATGTACAATTTTCATAGTCATGAAAATACAGAAAAATCTTTAAATGAGAAGGTGTGTCCAAACTTTTGGTCTTTACTGTATATTATATACATATATGTGGCATCCCATTTGCCACAGAGGTACTGCATCTCACCCAGAAGTGTGGTACCCCACTCTCAGGTAAGGACGGAGTACTACTCGGGACCCACACACCCACATCCAATACACTCCACTTCAGTAGAGAAGGGTGAGATTGCTCCTAAGGGAGAGCACAGTCCCTGGTCCCTAGCTGGAGGGTGGAACTAGGTAGAGGAGGTGGGTGGAGGAAGTAGATCAGTGGAGCACAGACAGAAAGGGTATAAAAGACAGAGAGAAACATCTAGAAAGGGCTCAGATGTTCAAGCTCAGGTTCATTTGGGAGTGGGAACTCAGAAGGAGCTCAGCTCAGGAGAGCAAGGAAGGAGAGAGAGGAGTCGGGCCTAGTGAGAGAGGCCCAGGAGGAGAGTGAGAGAAGATGGGCAGAAGGAAAGGCTCCAGAGACAGAAGGGATCCCAGGGGCACGGTGAGTGCAGGAAGCCTCCCGTGTGTCCAAATTCACACCGACGTGGAGGGATCAGGCTGCAGAAGGGGACCGGCCCCAGACTAGTGGAGAACAACCAGGCTCAGCTAGCCAACTGGAGGCTGCAGCATTTTCAAGGTGTTGCAGCCAAAACCCACAATTACATCGCTGAAAAAGTGGCCACATAGGGTCCAGGGGACTACACGTCGCCAGACAAGACCCAAGGCCACTGGCTTTGGACACTGATTGTGAGGTGCAGGGCAGGAGGATGAGAGCCAGCGCAGTGAGACGACCGGGAAAGGTACATAGAACGGGGTCCCGTCCAAGTGCTCCTGAGATACCTGAGAGTTTGCTGGATCACTACCCGGAGGACACAGGACGACGTGGGCGGTTGCACACCGGTGACTGTAACTTGGAGAACTTAAAAACTGTGAGTAAAACCTGAAGACTGCACCCCACTGTGTCCTTGAATAATTGCTGCGCCATCACCTGCATTAGACCTCACCAACAACATCAACCTCATAAAATCACCATCTACTGCCCTGGAGCTAAGCTCTGCCTGTAGAGAGCTAAACCAACTCTGCTGCGTCACCATCAGCTCCAGTGGATCTGCACCGCAGCGGCGGCCCCATATAGCCGCATACCACAGGTGGCGTCACAAACATTATCTCTAAAAACTTTATTCCCCTTTTACTTTCCCTTTAATTACTTGACCACCCGGGTCACTGCCACCGTGACATCCCCATCACAGACCAGCCTAGCTACAGACTACCCCACGGTCCCAGGGGGAGCGTCAATACTGATAGTGGGGCCGTGACCTAAGGCTAAGTTCCCACGATGAGTATTTGATGAGATTTTGAAGTTGCAGATTTGCTGCATCATTTCCACACCAATTAGCTAAATTAGATTATTTTCATGTTTTTCATTGCATTTTTATCGCACTTTTTTGACTGCGTTTTTTATCTTTGTGATATTTATTTTTTAAATAAAACTGTTTTATATTAGATACTACCTGTTATTTGACACAGTCATATGTGGACTTTAGTGTCTTTTTATCTTTTTAGTGCCTTTCCTCTGCGGAAACGCAATAAAAATTCTTGTGCCTTTTTTATCTGTGGATTTTGCTCATCTCAGTAAAGTTATGGGGAAAATCCGTAAATAAAACACATTTACTGCAAGAAAAATTTACATGTTGAGGATTTAAAAAATGCACCGCACAGTCAATTTACGCTGTGTAAACAAACAAAAATAAAATCTGTAAGCATGAGGTTTCTATAAATCCCATACACTTTGCTAGAACTGTAGAGCTATGTTCACACAATTAGCTTTTGGTGAATTTTTGATGTTGCAGATTTTTTTAAAGGGGTTTTCCCACAAACAAAAGTTCATTTTAATTAATAGATCTTGGAATAATAATAACTTCCACAATTGGATGTGTTTAACCCCTTAACGCCCAATCAGGGACACTGCACGTCATGAGCCGGTGTAAGTTCTCGCTCCTTGCCGTGCAGTGTCCGTCGTGGCTTTAAACTGCCACAGCGTGTATAGACGCTGTGACAGTTCAGTGTGACAGCTGAGCGGCAGAAGCAGAGGTGCAGGGACCCATGCCATCGGTCCCTGCACCCAGATCACTGTGATCGGTCAATCTGACTGACCGATCACAGCATAATCGTGCAGGAGACGCTGAAATATCAGCGTGTTCTTCCCGATCAGTGCCGGAGGTCAGCGCTGCCAGTGGCTGAGCTCCTGCACTAAGCAGCCAGGAGCGGTGTCAGTGTGGCACCCCAGGGGTCTGGTTACCACAGTAATAGAGATATTATGTCTGAGAGCAAGTGGGAGGTTTCTCTGGTCAGGAGCCCTAAGCATGCAACACGGCCCACCCAGACCTGGGAGGGGAGGAATCTGCCCTTATAAACTGGGTCTGGGGCGGGATTAGTGAGTGAAGTCCCAGACAGAGACGCAGTCAGGTCTGGAGGACAGCAGACACAGGGAAAGTGACAACAGAATCTCTGTAGGAGCAGGAGCGAGTGCCAGAGGCTGGAAGCTAGGAAGCTCTCCTTGGCTGAAGACACTAAACCCGGACACAGAGTCCGAGGCTGTCAGGACATCCAGGTCCAGCAGCAGAATCCAACCGGCAGGGGATTCCATGTCCTCTGGCCTTAGAAACCCGAAGGCACGGTTACAAGCAAGGGACCAGCACCGCCATCGTGAAGCGGAGGCTAACGGAAGGCCCCAAGTCACCGGCCATACGGGTGAGCACCACACGGTATACTCAGGGACGTGGGCTACTTCTACCCGCATAGAGCAAGGTAGCCAGGAAAGAGTGCAGATAGTCGGGGAGGCCTACAACTCCACCTGGCCAGGGGAGATCCTACTTGCTTACAGACTGACCAGGCCCCTACTGCTAACCAGTACTCCTGGGAGGGTCTGCGTTATACCATCAGTAAAGACCCTGAACTGCACCACACGTCTCTGTGTTTCATCGCCGCACCAGCACCATTACTACTGGGACACTCACACCATCACTACCATCATTCACCCTAGCTGCCCTGAGGCAATACTTCTCCCGTGGGGAGTCATCCCATTCTTGGCTGCGCATATAACATCAGCCTCAGCGGTCTGCAGCGCAGCGGCGGTCCACACTGACCGCAATCCACGGGTGGCGTAGTCGGACAATTACAATACCAATAGACTGCCACTGGTTTGACCGCCCTGGGCACGGACCGGGTCACCGCCACACTGAGACTACAACCCCCAGCGATCCGGCTCCGGGTATCCCCCTGCACAGCACAGGCCCAGGGGGCGCGCCAACTTTGGCGTAGTCGGCAGGATTTCGTGCCCGCAACCACCGGGTACTGCGTGCCTGAAAAAGAGACTTTTATACTTACCTGTGGTGAAGTTTCCCGCCGTCCGGAGTCGTTTCCCGCCATTGGACGCCATCTTGGACCGTTTCCCGCTGTCTTCTGCCATCTTCCCGCCATCCGCAGCTGCTTCCCGCCTTCGGACGCCATCTTCGGGACGCCGCGCGGGAAGAAGAGGGGCGTGGACGCCGAAAGCGCGCGAGATCCGAAGCTCCGCCCCACGCACTGATGCTGCGTAAGGTCCTGGAAGGGAGAAAGAGCGACGCTGACGTCAACTGAGCGCAACGCCAGGTCCTCGACCCCGACGATTGACTGCGGAGCCGCGGCCTACGGAAGAAGAGCATCGCAAGGTAGGCCACGGTCCACTAGGGGGGAAGAAGGATGTCGGACACCGAGGGGAGCTCCACCGCCACACCGGCTGCCAGCGCAACCGCTGCTGCAGTCATGCCCTTCACCATGCCCTATATCCCGGGGGCAACCTGGCTACCCCAGTACTCAGGGGAGTCACATACCCTGAGTGACTTTAGGGAAAGACTTGATAGCCTCTTCCAAGTATACCCCCTCACGGAAGAGCAAAAAGTGAGCATCCTGGTGGCCCAGCTAATCGGGGCAGCCCAAAGGGAGGTAAAGTCCTGGTCACCTAGGAAGAAGAGGACTGTCAGAGAAATACTAGCCCGGCTGAAAGACACATTTGACACCCGCACCTCAGCCGAGATAAAACTCAGATTTTACGGGTGCAAACAACGGGCACACGAAAGTATAAGAGACTATGCTCTAAACCTACAAGAGGCCCTGAGAGCCATTAAGCAGGCAGACCCTGACAGCGTGGGAAATGAAGACAAGCTGTTGACCGAACAATTTATTGAGGGTCTACCGTGCAATGCCCACCGAACCCAATTGCGGGCAATGGCCTTACAGGACCCTGACCTGGACTTTGCACAGTTCAAGGACAGAGCCATCCAGGTGCTCCGAGAACCGGCACCAGGTGGCGCTGTGACCCACAGGCGCCCTGCTATCACTTATCACCAGGACGCGGCGCCCTTGCTGCAGGGCCTGTGGGAGCTGATGCGCAGGCTTTGAACAATGACCCGGCTACAGACCTGCACCATCAGGTCCAAGAGCTGACTAAGAGCGTTGCCGCGCTAACCAGAACTGTGCAGTCTTTACAGGTCTCTTCTCCAGGAAAGATCCAGCTGGCATCCGGACCGGAGGACGTCCCGTGGCGCCGACTGAGGAGGACCCCACCGGCCAGAGGAAGACCCAGCGACTGATACGAGGACGGAAGACCCATCTGCCGACGCTGCAATCAACCCGGACATATGGCAAGGTACTGTCATTTAAACGGGCACAACCTGAGGTAGAGGGCCAACCCCCAGGCATAAGATCATCAGGCCCATCGAACTGGCGTGACAAATACGTAGGAGGACGTCCGGTCTTGCCTGTGGTACTGGATGGCATTCCTATGAGTGCCCTACTAGACACCGGGTCGCAGGTCACCACCATCCCGTACGTGCTCTTCAATCGGTACTGGAATGACTCGGACATAACCCGCTACCCAGATGACGACCTGAGCATTATCACCAACAATGGTCAGCCCGTGCCACAGATAGGATTTAAGGAAGTGACCATCAAGGTCGGTAAGGTTGAACTGCCGGCACAAGGACTGATCATTGTGGACATTGACGGTCGCGAGAGTTACCCAAAAATAACCCTAGGTACTAATGTAATCGAAAACTATCTTGCAGAGGTGATTCTTATTTTGCAACAGGTTGCCAAGAACGCCAGTTCCAGCCAGCAGCATGTGCTCCAAAAAGAGATCCGGGCACTGATGAAACGGCAACAGGTGGAACTATCTGGTGGTGAGATAGGTAGCGTGAGAATGTGTGACCCGTTCCCTATTGCCATGCCCCCAAAAAGTGAGATGATGATTTGGTGCCGGGCAGCTATTGGTCTAAGAGGTAGAGACTACCAAGCAATGGTAGAACCCGTCTACTCAGACAGTAGGCCCACCATTTTGACAGCACGGGGGGTGGTCGATGTACGCCATGGGAGGGTGCCTGTCCGCATCATCAATATCGGGGAGAGAGAAGTATACCTGCCCTGGTATGCCACGCTAGCCAAATTGTTCACCATCAACCAGAACTCTGTACAGGCCGTGGAACCCTTGCCTCCATCTCAACCAGAGGAAGGTAACGGCTCTAAGAAACCAATGGAGGACTGGTGTCAGCAACTGCATTTGGGTACTGACTCCACTCCCTCACACCAAAAACAGGGAGTCTATCGGGTGGTTCAAGAGTACGAGAGAGTGTTTAGTAAACACCCGCTGGACTTCGGGCGAGTAAAGGGGGTAGAACATCACATCCCCACGGGAGACCATCCTCCCATAAAGGAGAGATACCGACCCGTACACCCTGCACACTATCAGCACGCCAAGGGGATGAAGGAGGCTGGGGTAATCAGGGACAGCTGTAGCCCCTGGGCACCTCCACTAGTCTTAGTGAAAAAGAAAGACAACGCCATGAGAATGTGTGTAGACTACAGGAAGGTCAACCGTATCACACACAAAGATGCGTACCTGTTACCAAGGATAGAAGAGTCCTTAGCTGCATTAAAATCTGCTAGCTTCTTCTCTACTTTGGATCTCACTAGCGGGTACTGGCAGGTTCCTGTAGCAGAGGCGGACCGGGAGAAGACCGCATTCACCACCCCGATGGGACTCAGCGAATTTAACTGTATGCCGTTCGGGCTCTGCAACGCAACAGGAACCTTCCAACGGTTGATGGAATGCTGTCTGGGACACCGGAACTTCGAGACGGTCCTATTATACCTGGACGATGTCATAGTCTATTCCAAGACCTACGAGGACCATCTGGAACACCTGGCAGAAGTGTTTGAAGCCCTGGCAAACTATGGCCTAAAGGTAAAACCCTCAAAGTGTCATCTACTGAAGCCAAAGGTACAATACCTGGGACACGTGGTAAGTGCTGACGGAGTGGCTCCCAACCCTGACAAGATCACCGTGATTAAGGACTGGCCAAGACCATCCAGCATAAAGGAAGTGTGGCAGTTCCTCGGGTTGGTAGGCTACTACCGAAGATTCATTCCCGGTTTTACCAAAAAGGCAGCTCCTATGCAGGACCTCCTGATAGGCCAGTCCAGGAAGGCCAAAAACCAGAAGCCACCCTTCAAATGAGAAAAGCTGGAAGAGGAGTCCTTCCGCCAGCTGAAGATGGCCCTCACGGGGGATGAAATCCTGGCGTACCCTGATTACAGCCAGCCCTTTATCCTCCACACGGACGCAAGCAACATCGGGCTAGGAGCCGTACTGTCCCAGATCCAGCAGGGGAGAGAACGGGTAATTGCTTACGCCAGCCGAAAACTGTGACCCACGGAAAGAAACCCTGAGAATTACAGCTCATTCAAACTAGAGTTCCTGGCAGTGGTGTGGGCAGTAACCGAACGTTTTAAGCATTACCTTGCCTCTTCCAGGTTCACCGTGTACACGGACAACAACCCGTTGACACACCTGGACACTGCAAGACTGGGTGCCCTGGAGCAGAGATGGATGGCCCGCCTGTCCAATTTTGAGTTCACGATCAAGTACCGGGCAGGACGCTCCAATACCAACGCGGACGCCCTGTCCAGGATGCCAAACCTACCGGACGAAGGGGAGGATCCAGAAGAATTGGAAGAGATCGAACTCCCTGCATTTCACCGTCATGGGATTACCCAGTATTCCCACCGTGTGAGGGGCCAGCGATCCGCTACGTTCAACCCCTTACCCCACTACAACTGGGCGGAGACACAAGACAGTGACCCCGCAGTCCGTCTGGTGAAGGAGATGCTGACCCAGGCTGACGCCCGCCTGGACCCAGACGCTCCGGAAGAGACCAAGCAACTGTGAACGGAGAAGAGCAGACTGTTTCTCTACAAGGAGAAGTTGTGCCGCAGAATGGTCAATTCCCGGACACATGAACTGATCTGGCAGGTGGTGGTACCGAGACGGGACGCGGCTATGGTGCTGGAGGCCTACCACAATGGGGCAGGGCAATTCGGATGGAAGAAGCTGGAGTTCCTGCTGCGTGAACGGTTTTACTGGATAGGCATGAGAGGAGCCATTGAGAGGTGGTGTAGAGACTGTGGCCCGTGCAATCTAAGAAGAAGGGACCGTGCCAGCCAGAGGACTCCCCTGCAGCCCATCATCACCAGGCAGCCGCTGGAACTGGTCGCTCTGGACCATGTTAAACTGGTTCCAAGCAGAAGCGGGTATGTCTACGCTCTAACCATCGTGGATCACTACTCCCGGTTCCTAGTGGTGGTCCCTGTCAAAGACCTGACGGCTCAGACAGCAGCCAGAGCCTTCCAGCTGCACTGCTGCCGCCCACACGAGTACCCGGACCAAGTGCTGACGGACCAAGGACCAGCCTTCGAAGCAGAGGTCTTCCAGGAGTTCTGCAACCTGTATGGCTGCAAGAAGATAAGAACAACACCCTATCACCCCCAAACCAATGGACTCTGCGAGAAGATGAACCAGGTGGTGATAGATCTGCTAAAAACATTACCCCTGGAAGAACTCAGTCTGTGGCCTGAGAAACTGCCGGATCTGGTGGACCTGTATAACCACATCCCGGTAGGTTCCACCAACTGTACCCCGGCTTACCTAATGCGAGCAAGACCTGGTAAGCTGCCTGTTGACCTGGATATGGGAGTCCTGATACCCGAGGACACCTCACCAGAGACAGACTGGGATACAGAACGGCAGCAGCAGTAACGGAAAGTACAGGAGAGCGTCGAGCGAAGTCTCTGCCAATCAAGAGAAAGGCAGGAGAGGACTTATAACCAACATGCTCCCGCTGTTCCCCTGGTACCTGGAGAGCAGGTCTTGAAAAGAAAAAGGCGGCTCCATAAGTTGGACGACCAGTGGGAAAAGGACCAGTACACCGTACTGCCCTCAAGCCACAATAATCCAAAGGTGTACGTCATCAGCAAGGATGGAGGAGAGACCACAGCCACTGTCTCCAGAGACCACCTGGAAAAGTGCCCCGAGAAGTTGCAAAGCACGGATGAAGATCAGGAAGACCCTCAACCCGTAGAGGAAAAGGAGGAAATGATCAGCACCGTACTCGGAGACTTTCCCCGGTCCTGGACACAAGTAAACAAAGCTATCGTGGTGCCCGTCCTCACCTTTCTCCAGCCAGCCCCTCAAGTGCCTACAGAAGACCAGGTAGAGCTGGAAGAGCAGCCGGCCCAGGAGGCAGAAGAATCCACACCAGCAGCACAGGAGAATCAACCCTCTGCTAGTAGTGAGCCTGCCGTGCCCCTAGTGAGCCAAAGAGTGCGCAGACAGCTGCCCAGCTTACCCATAACACCTCCTACACCCTGTAGTGCAGGACCAGTTAGTGAGCTCCGTAGGTCCACTAGAGTCACTAGAGGTCAGATGCCCGCTCGCTGGAAAATCTAAAGTAATGCACTGTGAATTTATCTGTTTAACTGTTTATGGTTTATGTTTGTTGCCTGTTACTAATTATGTTTCTCAGCTACCCTGCAGATTTCTATGGACTAACAGGTTATGGACACTGGATAACCGGAACAATTTTGTAGATAGTTGCAACTTGGTGCCTCTTGTGAAGACGGCCGCGGAAGAGAAAACCTGTCTGGCGTGGCCTACTTGCGGCCCAAAGTAGCTAGCTTCAGCCTTGCAGCCACGCCCAGGGCCAACGCAAGGGGTTTGCTTTGGACAGGTCCCCTATTTCGCTTAAAGCTTCACCTTGGGTGATATGGACACCCGGTTGCGGACACGCCGTGACCTTTAAAGAACTAAAGCTACTTGTAAATATGTTATTGTGTTATTGTTATACCTTGTATTTATGTTTCTTTAAAAGTGTGTTTAGTCCCGGAGTACTAAAATTTACTAGGGGGGAATGTGGCACCCCAGGGGTCTGGTTACCACAGTAATAGAGATATTATGTCTGAGAGCAAGTGAGAGGTTTCTCTGGTCAGGAGCCCTAAGCATGCAACACGGCCCACCCAGACCTGGGAGGGGAGGAATCTCCCCTTATAAACTGGGTCTGGGGCGGGATTAGTGAGTGAAGTCCCAGACAGAGACGCAGTCAGGTCTGGAGGACAGCAGACACAGGGAAAGTGACAACAGGAGCTGTGTAGGAGCAGGAGCGAGTGCCAGAGGCTGGAAGCTAGGAATCTCGCCTTGGCTGAAGACACTAATCCCGGACACGGAGTCCGAGGCTGTGGGGACATCCAGGTCCAGCAGCAGAATCCAACCGGCAGGGGATTCCATGTCCTCTGGCCTTAGAAACCCGAAGGCACGGTCACAAGCAAGGGACCAGCACCGCCATCGTGAAGCGGAGGCTAACGGAAGGCCCCAAGTCACCGGCCATACGGGTGAGCACCACACGGTATACTCAGGGACGTGGGCTACTTCTACCCGCATAGAGCAAGTTAGCCAGGAAAGAGTGCAGATAGTCGGGGAGGCCTACAACTCCACCTGGCCAGGGGAGATCCTACTTGCTTACAGACTGACCAGGCCCCTACTGCTAACCAGTACTCCCGGGAGGGTCTGCGTTATATCCTCAGTAAAGACCCTGAACTGCACCACACGTCTCTGTGTTTCATCGCCGCACCAGCACCATTACTACTGGGACACTCACACCATCACTACCATCATTCACCCTAGCTGCCCTGAGGCAATACTTCTCCCGTGGGGAGTCATCCCATTCTTGGCTGCGCATATAACATCAGCCTCAGCGGTCTGCAGCGCAGCGGCGGTCCCCACTGACCGCAATCCACGGGTGGCGTAGTCGGACAATTACAATACCAATAGACTGCCACTGGTTTGACCGCCCTGGGCACGGACCGGGTCACCACCACACTGAGACTACAACCCCCAGCGATCCGGCTCCGGGCATCCCCCTGCACAGCACAGGCCCAGGGGGCGCGTCATCAGCACCACCACTGGCTGTTAACCCCCTGAATGCTGCGATCGAGCTCGATCGCAGCGTTCAGGAGGCGGAAGAGGGACGGGAGCTCCCTCTGCCTTCAGTTCGGCGCCCCCGACGTCATCGCGGGGCCCAACCGTTGCTATGGTGACCTGGGGTCGTCATAACGACCCCCGGTTCACCAAGCTATGGAAAGTTCCTGAGACCACTGTACAGCATGGTCTCAGGAGCTTTCACTACAGGTATAATGTACTGCAATGCTAGTGCATTGAAGTACATTATACCTATGGAAAAAGTGAAAAAAATGAAAATCCCATAGAGGTACTAAGTACAATTTTAAAAAAAGTAAAAAAAAATTGTAAAAATCTAAAAAAAATGTTAAAAAATAATAAAATATATTACACTAATGAATACAGATTTTTAGGTAAAAAAATAAAATAAACAAAAAAAGTACACATATTTGGTATCACCACGTCCAGAATGACCTGATCTATAAACGTGTCACACTAGTTAACCCCTTCAGTGAACAGCGTTAAAAAAACAAAACAAAAAAAAAAAACACATGAGAAACTATGCCTTTTCTGCGCTCCCAAATCCAAATCCCCCCGCCCTTCTGAGCTCCACAGTGTGTCTAAACTGCATTTAGAGTCCACATGTTTGGCATGGGTATAATTTCCAAAATGAGGTCTCTTGAGGGGGGGATTCTGCTCTTCTAGCATTTAGGGTCTTTGTCCGCAAACTATTCTAGGAAAATCTGCGCTCCAGGAGGCAAATAGCGCTCCATCCCTCCAGAGTGTCATCGTGTGGCTAAGCAGTACTGTACAACCACATGTGAGGTATTGCCACATTCAGCAGAAATTGTCGGACAAATTTTGGTGCCATTTTTGTTCATTCCCAGTGTGAAAATGTAAAATATGGCGCTAAAACAAAATTTTTGTGGTAAAAATGTAATTATTTTTTCCTCACTGCCCAATGGTATAAAATTCAGTGACACACCTGTGGTGTCAATATGATCAACGCTCCCCTATATGAGTTCATTGAGAGGTGTAGTTTGTAAAATGGGGTCATTTATGGGGGAATCTTCTGTTCTGGCACCTCAGGGGCTCTTCCAGTTTGTCATGGCACCTGCAAACCACAACAGTAAAATCTGCACTATAATATAGTGCTCCTTCCCTTCTGACCTTTGCACTGTGCCTCAAAAGTAGTTCCCAATTCCATGTAAGGTATTGGCGTACTCAGGAGAAATTGCACAACAAAATGAGAGGTCCATTTTCTCCTGTTACCCTTGTGAAAATAAAAAGTTTGGGGCTAAAAGAAAATTTTTGTGACTTTTTTTTTTATGGCTCTACGTTATAAACTTCTGTGAAGCACCTGGGGATTCAAAGTGCTCACCACACATCTAGATAAGTTCATTGAGGGGTCTAGTTTCCAAAATGAGGTCACTTGTGGGGGGTTTCCACTGTTTAGGCACACCAGGGGCTCTCCAAATGCAACATGGCGTCCGCTAATTATTCCAGCAAATTTTGAATTCAAAAAGTCAAATGGCACTCCGTCCCTTCTGAGCCCTGGTGTGCGCCCAAACAGTGGTTTTCCGCCACATATTGGGTATCAGCATGCTCAGGAGAAATTGCACAGTACATTTCGGGGTCCACTTTTATCTGTTACCCTTGTGAAAATAAAAAAATTGGGTCTAAATTAAATTTTTTGTAATAAAAAAATGTTAATTTTTTTCTTCCTCATTGTGAAGCACCTGAAGGGTTAATAAACTTCTTGAATGTGGTTTTGAGCACCTTCAGTGGTGCAGTTTTAGGGATGGTGTCACTTTTGGGTATTTTCTGTCATAAAGGCCCCTCAAAGTCACTTCAAATATGATGTGGTCCCTAAAAAAATGGTTTTGAAAATCTTGTTGGAAAAATGAGAAAATGCTGGTCAACTTTTAAACCTTATAACTTCCTAACAATTTTTTTTTCCCAAAACTGCGCTGATATAAAGTAGACATGTGGGAAATGTTATTTATTAACTATGTTGTGTGACATATATCTCTGATTTCAGAGCATAACAATTCAATTTTCACAATTTTTGCTAAATTTCCGGGGTTTTTTTTCAAATAAACGTAAGTGATATCGAAGGAATTTTACCATTATCATGAAGTACAATATGTCACGAAAAAACAGTCTCAGAATCAGTGGAATCCATTGAGGTGTTCCAGAGTAATTACCTCATAAAGTGACAATGGTCAGAATTGAAAAAATTGGCCCTGTCATTAACCTACAAAGTGGCTTGGTCCTTAAGGGGCTAAATAAAATGTCCCTGTGCTGAGATAATCTTATAAATGTTCCCCTGCTGTGTACTGTGTAATGGACGTGTCTGACCATGCAGGAACATGGTCTGTTCATACCACATCGCCTGAGCAGGGGGGAGAAAAAAAAAGTGTACAGACATTACAGCACGGGATCACAGCTGATTCTTTCCGTGAGGTAAAACATTTCACTACCTGTTTTAAAACAATGTTTTACTTCAAAGAAAGAGTCATTTGCGATCCGGTGCTATAGGATCTGCATCCTCTCTTTTGCGTCCTCCCTTCCCAGGACATGTGGTATGATCAGACCATGTTCCGTACATGGTGAGACACAGCCATTACACAGTATACAGCAGGGGCACATTTATAAGATTATCTCAGCACTGGAACATTTTATTTAAACACATCCAATTGTGGAAGTTATTATTATTCCAAGATCTATTGATTAAAATTAACTTTTGTTCATGGGAAAACCCCTTTAACCCCTTAACAACATTAGACGTACTAAAACGCGTCTGTGCCCTGGGACTTAAGAGCCAGACCCGTAGTAGTACGTCATCGCGATCGCGCGCGCACACAGGCTGTGCGGGCGCGATCGCCGCCGGGTGTCAGCTGATTGTCACAGCTGACACCCGGTACTATGTGCAGGGAGCGGTCCCACATCGCTCCCAGCACATTAACCCCCGCAATGCTGCGATCGAAGTCGATCGCAGCATTGCGGTGGCAAGGAGAGGTGATCGCGGATACTCACCTCCTCTTCCGGCCTCCAGCGCTGTCTGCCGTGACTTCCAGGATGTTGCCATGACGACCCGATGTCGTCATGACAACATCCGGGTCACCAGACAACAGGAAGATTGTTTGGACATGCGCAGTGCATCTCCAAACTATCTTCTCCCTGTCCAGCGCTGACAGCCTGCATGGCACAGGGATGGTGCTGCATTCCTGTGCCATGCAGGGGATCAGAATAAAAAAAGTGAAAGTCCCAGAGTGGGACAGAGTAAAAAAGTGTAAAAACTGTCAGAAAGTGAAAAAAAAAAAAAATTGTAAAAATATAAAAAATAAAATAAAAAAAATAATCCACCAAAAATAAAAATATAATGTAGCCATCAATAAATATTATTATAAAAAAAAAAAACAATAAAAGTACACATATTTGGTATCACCGCGTCCGGAACAACCTGACCTATAAAAATGTCCAACTAGTTAACCCCTTCAGTGAACATGGTAAAAAAAAAAAAAAAACGAAGCAAAAAACAATGCTTTATCATCATACCGCCAAACAAAAAAATGGAATAACACGCGATCAAAAAGACAAATATAAGTAAAAATGCTACTGCTGAAAACATCATCTCGTCCCGCAAAAAACAAGCCGCCATACAGCTCCATCAGCCGAAAAATAAAAAAGTTATAGCTCTCAGAATAAAGCTATGCTAAAAAATATTTTTTTCTATAAAATTGCTTTTATTATGTAAAAGTGCAAAACATAGAAAAACGATATAAATGTGGTACCGCTGTAAACGTACTGACCCGAAGAATAAAGCTGCCTTATCAATTTTACCACACGCGGAACAGAATAAAAAAAGAAAAAAAAAAAAACAATTCCTGAATTGTTGGTTTTTGTTTATTCTGCCTCCCAAAAATCGGAATAGAAAGCGATCAAAAAATGGCACGTGCCTGAAAATGGCACCAATAACAACGTCAACTCATCCCGCAAAAAACAAGCCATCACATGACTGTCTGCCAAAATCTGGAAAAATTATAGCTCTCAAAATATGGCGATGCAAAAACTAGATTTTACAAAAAATGCGTCTTTTAGTGTGTGACTACTGTCAGTCCTAAAAACCCCATATGATTCTGGTATCACTGTAATCGCACCGACCCGAAGAATAAAGTCGTCTAATCACTTATACCACACGAGGAACGGCGTAAAAAATAAACTCTCGGGTTAGGGTTGGGCTAGGGTTAGGGCTAGGGTTAGGGCTGGGTTTGGGGTTAGGGTTGTGATGGGGTTGGGATTTTTTTCAAAAGTAAGAAAAAAAGATGACGATATGGTGACTAGTGTTGAGCGCAAGTGCTCGCTACTTGAGTTTGCATCGGGTGCTCAGGTATGCATTGAGTATTGTGGGTATTTGAGTGACATGCTCGAGTCTCCGCCCCATATGCTTCGCGGCCAAAAAAACTTTGCGGGGATTGCCTGCCATGCACGAGCGATCCCCGCATGTTTTTTTTGGGTGTCTAATAACCGTGAAACATGCGGGGCAGGGACTCGAGCATGTCACCAGAGCACACGCAGTACATGGTGCATACCTGAGTACCCGATGCAAACTCAAGTAGCGAGCACTTGCGCTCAAGACTAATGACAACTTATTCAATATGATGACCTAATGTTATCAAATTCTGTGTCGTACCTCTGGGTTCAAAATGTTCACTATACCCCTTAATAAAATCCTTGAGGGGTATAGTTTCCAAAATGAGGTCACTTGTGGGGGAGCTCCACTGTTTAGGCACATCAGGGGATCTCCAAACGCGACATGGTGTCCGCTAACAAATTGAATGGAAAATCGGCTCAAATTGTTAGCGGACGTCATGTTGCGTTTGGAGAGCCCCTGTGTGCCTAAACATTGGAGCTCCCCCACAAGTGACCCCATTTTGGAAACTAGAACCCCCAAGGCACCTATCTAGATGCATAGTGAGCACTTGGAACCCTTAGGTCCTTCACAAATTGATTCGTAAAAATGGAAAAGTATTTTTTTTTTCACTTTTTCTTTTTTACGAATCAATTTGTGAAGCACCTGGGGGTTTCAAGTGCTCACTATGCATCTACATAGGTGCCTTGGGGGGTCTAGTTTCCAAAATGGGGTCACTTGTGATGGAGCTCCAATGTTTAGGCACATCAGGGGCTCTCCAAACGCAACATGGCGTCCGCTAATTATTCAAGCAAATTTTACAATCAAAAAGTCAAATGGCGCTCCTTCCCTTCCGAGCCCTGCCGTGCGCCCAAACAGTGCTTTTCCCCCACATATGGGGTCCATTTTTTCTTGTTACCCCTGTGAAAATAAAAAAAATTGGGTCTAAAGTAACATTTTTGTGAAAAAAGTTAAATGTTCATTTTTTTATTCCACATTCCAAAAATTCCTGTGAATCACCTGAAGGGTTAATAAAGTTCTTGAATGTGGTTTTGAGCACCTTGAGGGGTGCAGTTTTTAGAATGGTGTCACTTTTGGGTATTTTCTGTCATAAAGACCTCTCAAAGTGACTTCAAATGTGATGTGGTCCTTAAAAAAATGGTTTTGTAAATTTTGTTGGAAAAATGAGAAATCGCTGGTCAACTTTTAACCCTTTTAGCTCCCTAACAAAAAAAATTTTGGTTCCAAAATTGTGCTGATGTAAAGTAGACATGTGGGAAATGTTATTTATTAACTATTTTGTGTGACATATCTCTCTGATTTAAGGGCATAAAAATTCAAAGTTTGAAAATTGCAAAATTTTCAAAATTTTTGCCAAATTTCCGTTTTTTTCACAAATAAACGCAAGTGATATCGAAGAAATTTTACCACAATCATGAAGTACAATATGTCACGAAAAAACAATCTCAGAATCAGGGGGATCCGTTGAAACGTTCCAGAGTAATTACCTCATAAAATGACAGTGGTCAGAATTGTAAAAATTGGCCTGGTCATTAACGTGCAAACCACCCTCGCGGGTTAAGGGGTTAAGTAAATTAGGTTTTTTGAGTGAATTTTTTACATGTCTTTTTATTGCTTTTTTGACGCTGAGGTTTTTGTCTCTTGCTGGTATATCATGTTGTAAACAAAGCTGCTTTGTTTTTTATGCTTCCTAGTATTTGCCTTTGACAAAACTATATAGTCATGTGCAGGTTACATGTGTTTTTATGTACAGTTGTGCTCAAAAGTTTACATACCCCTGCAGAATTTTTGCTTCCTTGGCATTGTTTCAGAGAAAATGAATGATAACAAAAAAACTTTTTCTCCACTCATGGTTATTGGTTGGGTGAAGCCATTTATTGTCAAACTACTGTGTTTTCTCTTTTTAAATCTTAATGACAACCAAAAACATCCAAATGACCCTGATCAAAAGTTCACATACCCTGGTGATTTTGGCCAGATAACATGCACAGAATTTGACACGAATGTGTTTGAATGGCTAATAAAGGTAACATCCTCACCTGTGACCTGTTTGCTTGTAATCAGTGTGTGTGTGTGCATAAAAGTTGAGTGAATTGCTGGGATCCAGACAGACTCTTACATCTTTTCATTCAGCCACTGAAGTTTCTGGATTGTGAGTCATGGGGAAAGCAAAAGAATTGCCAAGGGATCAACGGGAAAAGGTAGTTGAACTGTATAACACAGGAAAGGGATACAAGAAGATATCCAAGGAATTGATAATGCCAGTCAGCAGCGTTTAAACTGTGATTAACAAATGAAAAATCAGGGGCTCTGTAGAAATCAAACCACGGTCAGGTAGACCAACAAAAATTTCGGCCACAACTGCCAGGAAAATAATTCGGGATGCAAAGAAAAACCTACAAATAACATCAGCTGAAATTCAAGACTCTAAAACTAGCGGTATTGCTGTTTCAAGATGCACAATAAGGAGGCACTTGAAGAAAAATGGGCTCCATGGTCGAGTCGCCAAAAGAAAGCCATTACTGCACAAATGCCACAAAGTATCTCACCTACAATACGTCAAACAGCACAGAGACAAGCCTCAAAACTTCTGGAACAAGGTAATTTGGAGTGATGAGACCAAAATTTAACTTTTTGGTCACAACCATAAACGTTACATTGGGAGAGAGGTCAACTAGGCCTATGATGAAAGGAACACCATCCCTATTGTAAAGCATGGAGGTGGATTGCTGATGTTTTGAGGATGTGTTATCTACGAAGGCACAGGAAACTTGGTAAACGTTGAAGGAAAGATGAATGCAGCACGTTATCAGGAAATACTGGAGGCAAATTTGCACTTATCAGCCCGGAAGCTGCTCATGGGACGTACTTGGACGTTCCAACATGACAACGATCCAAAACATATGGTGAAGTCGATCTGTCACTGGCTACAGCAGAAGGTTCTGGAGTGACCATATCAGTCTCCGGACCTCAATATCATTGAGCCACTCTGGGGAGATATCAAGCGTGCAGTTCATGCTAGACAGCCCAGGAATTTACAGGAACTGGAGGCTTTTTGCCTAGAAGAATGGACAGCTTTACCATCTGAGAAAATAAAGAACCTCATCCACAACTACCACAAAAGACTTCAAGCTGTCATTGATGTTAGAGGGGACAATACACGGTATTAAGAACTGGGGTATGTGAACTTTTGATCAGGGTCATTTTTGTTGTCATTAAGATTTAAAAAGAGAAAACACAGTAGTTTGACAATAAATGGCTTCACCCAACCAATAACCATAAGTGGAGAAAACGTTTTTTGTTATCATTCATATTCTCTGAAACAAAGCCAAGAAAGCAAAAATTCTGCCGGGGTATGTAAACTTTTGAGCATAACTGTATTTCTGCCGCAGAAGCGCACTAAAAACGTATGTGCATTTTTACCTGCTGATTTTCAGCATCTAATGCAAGTCTATGGAGAAAATCTGCACAGAAATTTCATTGTACCTGCAAGTGAAATTGACATCTTGCAGATTTGAAACATGCACCATAGCTCAGTTTACAAGGAGTAAAAAAAAAAAAAAAGAGAGAGCATGAGATTTTTATAAATCTTATCCACTTTGCATTTTTTGATGCAGCAAAACTACACAGCTACAAAAACTCATTGTAGGCACACAGACTAATATGCTGCATTTTTGTGTTGAAGTGAAAATATGCAGCATCAAAAGCTTAGAACTTAGCCAAAGGCTGGGGTCACACAACGGTATAAAAAAAAATTGAGTGAGATTTTCATCCAGAAAAGTGGTACGATTTTTTTCTCACTTGTCATGTGTATGCAATCTGTTTTCTCACCCAGGTGCTATTAATCATTTACAGGACCATTTACAGTTTCCTATGCTACAGAATTACAATGTGCCCGTAAAAATTGGATGGTACGACTGTGGAATCCGATTTTTTTTCTCTCACTTATAGACTAGAATGGGCGAGTCTCATCTGATTTCAGAGTCAAATCAAAGCATGTAACGATTTTTTTCACAGACAAATTCTGTCAGGGAAAAAAATCGTCCATCTGCACTGACCCATAAAATAACATGGGTCAGTCGTTAAATATTTTGCAAGGCACAGTATTTTTTTTTGTTGCGATAATCATTTCTTACAAAAGCAAGAGTTTTCCAGCTGTAAAAATTCTCCCTTATATTTTCAATTTTCATATTCTCTGACTGTGAAGGTAATAAATACAATTTAGACTAAAACCTTTAGAATTATTAATAATATTATTCAAGAGCTCTCTAGTTTTATTGTCTGCATTCATTTCTTTCTGTGACGTTTTTCATTTGCTAAATACAATTGAACTTCTTTTGTTTGCTAGCTTTAATATGCCTGTTAAAAAACATTGTGCGAAAAAGCATTGGCGTAAAGTGTCACCAGGTCTGTACTGTTTTTATGGTTTCTATTGTGGCTTTGTGTCTCATGAATTGTTAGTTATACATCACTATTACTGACTTACATATAACTGATGTTTTATCATCTTTGGCATCATAGCAAGTGGCTCTTATGTGGTTGCTTGGTAATACGTCTATTATCTGTTTCTTGAGAGGCTTATTTTGCAGAATTTATGTGTATTTCTATTCTAGGTCCTTATGGAAAGCCATTGCTGTAAAGCCGTAAAGCCTAGCTGGTGGCCATACTAAGCTTTAATAACCATTTAGGTAAACTAAGTTGTACATTTTCCTCTTGATGAAGTTTAATTAAATTATTTTCCTTTTTTAATGTACTGAATTTTAATAGCTAGCACCATCACATAAGTAAGAAAACAAAAATCACATTTAAAGGGGCCATACAATTAAGTGAATCTTTCCATTTAAAGATAGGGAGGTAAATCATGTTAAAATGCATGTAATGTAGGGTGGAAAAACAGCATTGGTGGCCCTTTAAAGTATTATTCTTTCTCTTATGTTTTTTTTTTTTTGCTACACAGCAATCACTTAGGCTACGTTTCCATAATGAGCTTTTGGTGATCTTTTGATGGTACAGATTTTCTACACCTACTAAGAAAATTAGGAAAAAATACAAAGCGATCAAGCGGGAACTGCTAAAAAGTTAGTAAAACTTAGCTTTTAATTAGCCTTTAAAACATAATCCTCCACCATATGTTGGCATTAGTGCACAATAAGAGTTACGACCTATGCATTTCGACGTTAGTCTTAAACATGGTCTCAGAGACACACCTTACCAGAACGATCATCATGTCTTTGTTATTATAATTTCATATTGAGCATTTTTCACACATGCATTTATGATTGAGATGTTCAACTCGCTATATATGGCTACAGCTATGACTAAGTATACACATTAAGTTCAAAGTGATGAAAATAGTTTTTTTTCAATCTAGCAAAGCGAATTAAAAGCAAAAATACTTTATTGTGACTTCATTAAAATATTAGCATGGGCATAAAAAATATATCTGATGCATTTTCAGTTTTGCTGGATTAAAAAAAAAAAACTATTTTCATCACTTTGAACAAAGCTGCTTGATACCTCACAAGCTTTATCCGTGCACAGTGGAGTGGATTGCCCAGGAAACCAGGCTGAACAACATACAGTGTACATATATAGGATGGGGTGAGCTGTATCTACAAACTTTCTTACATTTATACACATTAAGAATTGAACTGCCATGGATATCTGATTTAACACTTTCATATAACCACCCATATATAGTCATGGCCGAAAGTGTTGTCACCCTCGAAATTGTTCCAGAAAATGAAGTATTTCTCCCAGAAAATGATTGCAATTACACGATTTGTTATACATGTTTCTTTCCTTCATGTGTATTAGAACAACACAAAAAAACCTGAAAAAAAGGCAAATTGTACATAATTTCACACAAAACCACAAAATATGGGTTGGACTATATTGTTGGCACCGTCCACTTAATATTTGGTTGCACACCCTTGGGAATAAATAACTGCAATCAATTTCTTCCTATAACCATCAACAAGCTTTTTACACCTCTCAACTGGAATTTTGCACCACTCTTCTTTTGTAAACGGCTCCAGGTTTCTCATATTTGAAGACGCCTTCTCCCAACAGCAATTTTAAGATCTCTCTACAGGTGTTTAATGGAATTTGGATATGGACCCATTGCTGGCCATCCAAAGGAAATAAACATGTTTATAACAAAATGTGTAATTGCAATAATTTTCTGGGAGAAAAACTTAATTTTCTGGAACTATTTCCAGGGTGCCAACACGTTCAGCCATGACTGTATGCCCACTTTTATGCTTTGTATTTCCGTGATCGTGTTATATATTATTTATATAATCTTTTTTTAATAAGCAAGATTTAATAAAGATATATTTTAATTAAAGTGTGACAATTTTTGTAGGGTTATTAAAACTGTAAGACACTGTTTCTGACTCAGCAAAAATATGCGGCATCAGAAACTCACCAAAACTCATGGTGGTCAATGTTCAATGACTCCTTAACCTCTTCACCCCCTTGGGCTTTTCCGTTTTTGTTTTTTGCTCCCTTTTTCCTAGAGCCATAACTTTTTTATTTTTCCATCAATATGGCCATGTGAGGACTTGTTTTTTGCAGGACGAGTTGTACTTTTGAATTACACCATTGATTTTACCATGTAGTGCACTGCAAAACAGAAATGCTCACTTGCTATGTGCGCCAATCGCTGGGAGGTTCTCATAGCATCCCGGCAATGACAACCGCGGGTTGTCATGCCAACCCATGTGACAAGGGCACCAATGGGCAGGACTAGTGACGTTCTTTCACCGCTTCTATGTTAAATGCCGCATATTAACAGCTGTGGATGGATCGCGATTCCACCCGTTGCAGTTAGGGGCTCATGACAGCTGGTCAGAAAAGTGCGGGCTCATTGCTGGAGTCCGCGCCAAAGCGGGAGACATGCCATGCGCCATACATGTACAGTACATGTCGTAAAAAGGTTAACTTTAGGCCTTTTAGAGATCATTTCATCTTCAGCTTGCTTAACTGTTCACAATAACAGTAATTTTGACCAGGGATGCCCAAACTTTTACATGGCACTGTATGCTACACACAGCAGGCTCACTGCGTGAGGTGGATCCACTAAGCCCAAGGTTTGGATGGGCAATTGGGTATCGGTGCAGCAGCTAGGTGGAGCATGTGGAACATGGACAGCTGAGGGAATGGAAACTGCAGGTAGACAGGAGGAATGCTGGATGCTGGAAACCGCAGGCAAGCAGAAGATGTTCAGGAGACTACAAGCAGGTGGACATGTAGATGGCAAACTAAAACTTTTAATAATGTCCTGGAAACTGCAAGAGGACAGGAGACAACTGGACGATAGAGGTGGACACTTAGAAGTTCAGCTAAAAGTCTTAATAAAGTCCTGGAAAACCACAGAGAAGCAGACGGGAGACATCCAGGAGACCACAGTCAGGCAGCCGGGATACTGGAAACCGCTGGCAGGCGGGAGACATCCAGGAGACCACAGGCAAGCAGGCATGTTGCTGGAAACAGCTAGCAGGCGAGAAACTTTCAGGTGACCACAGGCAGATTGCAAAGTTACTTAAGACCTCAGACAGATTGCAGAGTTACTGAAAAACACAAGCCGACTGAAGACTCAAGGACTGGAAGCCGCAGGCAAACAGGAAGCGTCATGGAAATGCAGACAAAACTCCAGAGTAACAAAAAAGTGGACTCGGGCAGGTGAGTAATACTATACACAAGGTAAAAAGTAATTAAAATTACTTTTTTAGATATCTAACATATTAATATGGGCATACAGGTTATAGACTGCTGAAAAAAAGTCCTACCTGTATGTCTCATATCAGATGCCTTGTTGTGAATAAATCAGCTTTTATCTTTTTAGGTAAATGAGTTCTTCCAGGCTATGTGGAGGACTTTGCCAGGAAGATAACCCTTCCTATCCTATGTATCGCCACCAACAGCGTCACTATGTCCCTGTGACGTCGAGTGCTTGTCTGGAAATCTTGCGCGTGCATATTCCATCTCCTGTCGTTCTTCTTCAGTGTTCCACCCTCCTATGGGCATAGGCTTCACATTGATTCTGTGCAAGTGCCAGCGAGTCACTGGGAGAGGGGGTCTTAATTTTATTTTATTTTAAGGGTAGTCTAATCGTATCCACCAATTAACTATTGTATTATATCATTACTTATCCTAACTGCAGGGATGGATAAACTTATTCTTATGCTCAACAAAATGTACACAAATTGCCAAACATCTCCATACTATTTTCATCTACCTACAAGTATAGATTTACAAAGGAAAACTCCTAGAATGGAATCCAGTGTTACTGTGATGGTTCTCAAAACTTGATACAGATATGAGACTATGGTATTAAAGAGTACTTGTCATCAAGGTTATGCATATTAAACTAAAGCGATTGCCATAATGGTGCTGGTATACTGATTTAATACATACTTTCAGTGAAGAAATCCGAAGCCTGGTTTTGATTAAATCATCATTAGAAGTTTTGGTCTCTCTCTGTACATTGGGGCAGGCCTATGGGTCGGGACTGTGGGGTGGGACTGTTAGTAGGGTCTTTGGTATGGTCTACATGGCCCCTCTACTCTCGATGGGCTTCAACAAAATGGCGCTGGTAATGGCGCATATGCACATTGATCTTCTGGCAGTCTTCGTGAAAATGGCACCGGTGGCAGCGCATGCGCAAATTGAGATTTTTTTTCCCTGACATTAAACCACAGAGAATGCTCTCTTAACAAAATATATATCTTCACGATTAAAGGATATTCTGCTTTTTTATCTATGTTCTACCACTAAGTATTGTAGACAACTGGTGTTCTCATTTTGTGCTATCAGAAACATTATTATTCATATTATTAATAGTGTTGGGCGAGCACTAAAATGCTCGGGTGCTCGAAGTTCGGGCCGAGCTCACCGTGATACTCGGGTGCTTTACCCGAGCAACGAGCCCAATGTTAGTCTATGGGAGACCCGAGCATTTTTGCGGCGGCACCCCCGGCAGTCTGTAGAAAGCCTAAAAAGTGCCCAAAACGATAGTGACAGTGCTCAAAAGACATGGGGGCAGCATGGGGATCGCCCCTGGAAGCATTTCTGACCCCCAGGTCACTGCTGTCAACAACGTGGTCAGAGGTATTAAGCCACTTTTAAGGGCTCACAATAAAACGTACAAAAACGAAGCTGAAACTTCTCCATCAGGGGAGTTGAGAGTGCCAATGTGAGGAGCATGATGATGATGATAGAAGTTAGCATCTGCTTTGTTTTCTTGGAATGCAAGTGTGGCACCCCAGGGGTCTGGTTGCCACAGTGGTAGAAATACCATGTCTGAGAGCGAGCATGGGTTTTCCTGGTCAGGATCACATTTGCATGCAACGTCTCCTGCCCCAGTCCAGGGAGGGGAGGAACCTGCCCTTTATAAACTGGATCTGGGGCGGGGTTAGAGAAGTCTAGTTCCAGAAGAAGGGACAGAGCAGCAGCAAGGAGCTCTGTAGGAGCCAGGAGCTGAAGGCCAGGGACTGGAAGCTAGCAGAGCTCGTCCTGGCCGAAGACGCAGAGAACTGGACACCGGAGTCCGAGGCTGTGAAGATATTCACATCCAGCAGCAGAAACCACCTGGCAGGGGATTTCAGGTCCTCTGGCCATAGAAAGCCCGGAGGCTCAGTCACACGCAAGGGACCGGCACCGCCATCGAGGAGCGGAAGGCACCAAAGGCCCCAAGTCACAAGCCATACGGGTAAGCACCACACGGTACACTCAGGGACGTGGGCCACTACACGACTACAGCAGGGTAGCCAGGAAGAGTGCAGTCAGACGGGAAGGCTTACACCTCCACCTGGCCAGGGGGACTCTTGTTCGCTCACAGACTGACCAGGCCTCTAATGTTAGCCAGTACTCCCGGCAGGGTCTCCTTCATTACCAACAGTAAAGACCCTGAACTGCACTGCACGGACTTTGAGTCATTTCTGCTGCGCCTATGCACCACAACCCTCACCATCTACACACGCTGCCCTGAGGCTATACTCCTCCCGTGGGGAGTTATATGACCATCTGCTGCGCACACAACATCAGACTCAGTGGTCTGCCCCGCAGCGGCGGTTCTCAGTAACCGCAATCCACGGGTGGCGTAGTCGGACATTTAAATATTACAAAACCAAATAAACAGATCCGCCACAGGTTTGACCACCCTGAGCCACGGGACTGGGTCACCGCCATGGAGACTACAACCCCCAACACTACACAAAGACCCGGCTCCGGGTATTCCCCCATACACACGGCCCAGGGGGCGCGTCACAAGCGCATGTATGTAGTAGCGGCTAGGCCTGAGGTGGTCAGCGTTTTGGCGCATATCCTACCTCCTCCGAGGATTGCTGGATGTTTTCCTGCTACTATCCCAGTTCTATGACTCCCGTTAAAACAAAGCTTCAGGTGATAAATGATGGATGAGGTGGTGGCAAAGGAGAAAGAGCAGGAGGAACAGGGACCATTCACATCAATATCAGGCCAGTCAACCACACATGTCTTGAGGGATATGTTTCTGTACCAAAAAGAGCGGTTCGGCTACACAGTTATAGGGCATTCAGTGAGTGCAATGCCTACCAAAAATTTAGAGGCACTCCAATGCCCCTTGGAAGTGACATGGAGGTCAGAGGGCCTTAACTAAACCATTTTTTCCATTTATAGCAACTGGGTCTCCTGTGCACTGTTGGCATAAGCAGTGAATGGAAGGCTTTCCAAAAATTATGAGGAACTGCAATGCCCCTTGAAACAGACGTGGATTACAGCGTGCTAAAAACCTTCTACCCATTATTGGGGAGTGGGTCTCCCCTAGTGTTCGCCTATGCATTGAAAAGCAAAAGCTGACTAAAATTAGGAGGAAATACAATGCCCGCTGGAAGAGTCATGGAGGTCGCAGTAGCTGAACAAGATGGTTTTAATGCCCCTTGGAAAAGTGGTGGAGGTCACAGTAGCTTAACAAGATGGTTTTAATGCCCCTCGGAAGAGACGTTGAGGTCGCAGTAGCTTAACAAGACGGTTTTAATGCCCCTTACAAGAGCCATACAGTACAGCATCTTAAAAATATTATTCCCATTATTGGGGAGTGGGTCTCTCACAGTCTTTGCTTATGCCTTCCAAGCAAAAGCTGACAAAAATAAGGATGGAGGAACTTTCAATAATGGCAACATGGACCACGGTTGAAGAACATAAAACAGCCGAAATGAGGAAGCGTATACCCATGTGTGGGTGTGAAGCGGTGCATGTGAATACACCTCCCAAAATAACACAGTGGATTTGACTTTATGTTACTCTGCTGTCATTTGGTGGTGATGAGAAGTCTGGCCCAATCCAGCCCTTGTTCATTTTGATAAGGGTCAGCTTGTCAGCATTGTCAGTTGACAGGCGAGTGCGCTTATCAGTTATAATTCCCCCAGTGGCACTAAAAACACGCTCCGATAACATGCTAGCGGCAGGGCAGGCCAGGACCTCCAAGGCGTACAGAGCGAGTTCATTCCAAGTGCCCAGCTTGGATGCCCAATAATTAAAAGGCACAGAGGAATCACGGAGGACGCTGGTACGGTTGGCAAGGTACTCCCTCACCATCTTTTGAAACTTTCCACTCCTTGTGAGATTACCCCGCGCCTCAGGGCCTGTAAGCTGGGCGGGTCTCAGAAAACTGTCCCAGAATGTTGACAGTGTTCCCCTGCCTCTGTTGGACTGGAGCTGCGTCTCTCTCACCTGTACGCCTTGGCTGGTCAACGAACTGTGACCTCTGCCGCTAGCGTGTTCAGATGGGAATTTTTTTAACAGTTCTGCAGCAAGGGCCTTCTGGTACTGCCCCATTTTTGTAGACCTCTCCACCTCAGGAATAAGAGAGTGAAAGTTCTCCATGTAGCGGGGGTCTAAAAGTGTCACCAACCAGTAATGACTGTCACCCAACATTTTGACAACGCGAGGGTCACGGTTAAGGTAGCGTAACATAAAGTCAGCCATGCGTGCCAGACTGGTAAAGGGCAAGACTGCCTTGTCCTCACCAAGATGACGACTGACCATGCTCTCCTCCTCCTCCTCCTCTTCCTCCCCCCTGTCCTCAGGCCACCCCCTCTGAACCGACGGTATGATAGTTGTACAGGTACTACCGTCTACAGCGCATGATACAAGCTCCTGTTCTTCCTCCTCCTCCTCCTTCTCTCCCTCATTGTCCCCCAATGCACGTTGGGATGAGATGAGGCTGGGCGGTGTGTAATCGACCGCTACGGCTTCTTGATCCATCTCATCATACTCTGGCTGCAATGTCTCCTCTTTAATTCTCAGCAGAGAGCGTTGCATAAGACAGACAAGTGGAATGCTGACGCTAATGATGGCGTCATCGCCACTCACCATCTTGGCGGACACCTCAAAGTCTGTCAAGATGGTACATATGTCAGACATCCAGGTCCACTCCTGAGGTCTTATGTGTGGAGTCTGACCTGAATATCGACGGCCTTGTTGCAGCTGGTACTCCACAACTGCTCTCTTCTGCTCACAAATCTTTTGCAACATGTGGAGGGTAGAGTTCCAACGTGTGGGGACATCACACACCAGTCGGTGTGACGTAAGCTGCAAACGCTGCTGCAACACAGCAAGAGCGGCGGTAGCTGTAGCCGACTTGCGAAAATGAGCTGACAGGCGGCGTACTTTGACGAGTAGATCTGGCAACTCGTGGTACGATTTGAGAAACCGTTGTACCACGAGGTTAAGCACATGAGCCAGGCATGGTACGTGTGTGATCTCGCCTTGCCTCAGAGCCGCCAACAGGTTACGGCCATTGTCACACACGATCATGCCTGGATGTAGGTTCAGCGGTCTCAGCCACAGATCTGCCTGCTCTTTCACAGCTGTCCACAACTCACAAGCAGTGTGAGGTTTATCACCTAAGCTTATGAGTTTCAGCCCAGCCTGTTGCCGCTTGGCAGAGGCAGTACTGCAGTGCTTCCAGCTTGTAACTGATGTGATGATATCTGAGATGGAGGCTGAACATGAGGAGGAGGAGGAGGATGATGCGCAGGAGCTGTACACTGTGGGGGCAACTCTGACTGACATAGGGCCCGCAATCCTCGGTGTGGGGAGGATGTGTTCCGTCCCATGGTCCGACTGGGTCCCGGCTCCCACTATGTTTACCCAGTGTGCCGTCAGGGAGATGTACCGTCCCTGGCCACAAGCACTTGTCCACGTGTCCATTGTCAGATGGACTCTCCCAGTAACTGCGTTGTTGAGGGCACGGGAGATGTTTTGGGACACGTGCTTGTGTAGTGTGGGGATGGCACACCGGGCAAAATAGTGTCGGCTGTGGACCGAGTACCGAGGGACGGCCACCGCCATAAGGTTGCGGAGGGATTCCGTTTTCACCAGCCTAAAAGGCAGCATTTCCAACCCAAGCAGTCGTGAAATGTGCGAATTTAGGACTGTGGCCTGTGGGGCGTTGGCTGCGAATTTCCGCTTTCATTCAAAGTTCTGGGATATGGACAATTGAACGCTGCGGTGAGACGTGGACGTGGACGTTGATGCTGTTTCTTGAGAAACTGCCATAACAAGTGAAGACTGAGAGGAGGGGGCATCTTTGCATGCAGTATGGACAGGGGATTGCCTTGCACACACAACAGGGGGTTCTACTGCACGCACAACAGCGGAAGAAGCAGTGGTGACACCCGCTGACACTGGTCGTGGACCCTAGTGTTCACCCCACAAAGTCGGGTGCTTTGCTGCCATGTGCCTGATCATGCTGGTGGTGGTCAGGCTGGTAGTTTTGTCACCCCTGCTGATGCTGGCATGGCAGGTGGCACAAATGGCCTTTTTGGGGTTATCAGCAGTGTCTTTAAAAAAATTCCAGACTCTGGAAGACCTACAGGTTGTACTGGCAACGTCCCTCGAGTTGTTGTTACGGGGAACTGTTGCCTGCCTTCTGTGTGCGGCCACCACACTGCTTCTTCCTGCCTTTTGGGGTTCTCTGCCTCCCTCACCCTGTGTGCTGCTGGCCTCGCTCTGCATGTCCTCCTGCCACGTTGGGTCAGTTACTAGATCATCCACCAACTCCTCCTCTTCCACTTGCGCACCACGATCCTCCTCCTCACTTCCTGGCAATTGTGTCTCGTCATCGTCCAACTCTTGTGACACATTGCCAGTGTCGACTTCCTGTGGCCGTGGCTGTTCAAATATTTGGGCATCGCTACATGGGATCTCCTCTTCCACCACTTCAAGCGGAGCAGGCGAGGGGCACAAATCTGGAAATGGACCAGTGAACAGCTCTTCAGAGTGTCCAAGTGTGGGATCAGTTGCTGTCTGACGACACTCGGCATGGTGGGAGGAAGGAGCATCAGGGTGAGGAGGAGTATGCGGTCGAGACTCACGGCTACTAAGATTTGACCGTGTGGAAGACAGACCGGAGGTGGTGGTGCCCAGGTAACTGGAAGTTTTATCTGCTATCCAATTAATAACCTGTTCACACTGATCAGTTCGCAATACTGGTGTTGTTCTGTGCTTCCCTAGTAATTCGGTCAAGAAGTGGGAGCGAGAAGATGTTACTGTTGGTTGTGGCACATTTTCACCCTGGCCACGGCCCTGTCCTCTGCACGCACCATCACCAGAACGTTCAGTTCCACGTCCCTTGCCACGCGCCTTGCCCATTGTAAAGGAAGTAAAATAGCTTACACTCGCACTATCAATGCAAAAAGGGTAACAAAAAGTAGATTAGAACCGTGGAAGAGGAAAACCACAGTTCTATTTCTCTGGCCTACACCCGACTCCTTTAAACAATCTGAACAATCAGGGAGAAACTATTACTGTTTTCCTTTACGGAAAAAATACCAAAAGCTGAATAATAGAGATTTTTTACCGTGGAATGGCAAAACCACAATTATTGTTTACTAGGGTATACCAGACAATTTTAAATAGATATATTTGCGGCTGAACAGTGAGTGACACACTCAAACTGGTTTTTTTTTAGGTAAAAATGGCCCAAAAGTGGATAAAACAGAGGTTTGAACCGTGGAACTGCAAAACCACACTTCTATTTCTCTGGCCTACACCAGACTATTTTCAACAAATAAATTTGTGTCTGAACAATCAGGGAGTCACTATTACATTTTTTTTTACGGCAAAAAATGCCAAAAGCAGGATAATAGAGATTTTTTACCGTGGAACGGCAAAACCACAGTTATAATTTACTGGTGTATACCAGACTATTTTAAACAGATATATTTGTGTCTGAACAATCAGGAGACACTGTTACTGTTTTTCTTTATGGCAAAAAATGCCAAAAGCAGGATAATACAGAGGTTTTAACCGTGAAACTTCAAAACCACACTTCTATTTCTCTGGCCTACACCAGACTACTTTCAACAAATATATTTGTGTCTGAACAATCAGGGAGACACTACAGGTTTTTTTTTACGGCAAAAAATGCCAAAAGCAGGATAATAGAGGTTTTAACCGTGGAACTGCAAAACCACACTTCTATTTCTCTGGCCTACACCAGACTATTTTCAACAAATATATTTGTGTCTGAACAATCAGGGAGACACTACAGGTTTTTTTTTACGGCAAAAAATGCCAAAAGCAGGATAATAGAGATTTTTTACCGTGGAACGGCAAAACCACAGTTATAATTTACTGGTGTATACCAGACTATTTTAAACAGATATATTTGTGTCTGAACAATCAGGAGACACTGTTACTGTTTTTCTTTATGGCAAAAAATGCCAAAAGCAGGATAATACAGAGGTTTTAACCGTGAAACTGCAAAACCACACTTCTATTTCTCTGGCCTACACCAGACTATTTTCAACAAATATAATTGTGTCTGAACAATCAGGGAGACACTACAGGTTTTTTTTTACGGCAAAAAATGCCAAAAGCAGGATAATAGAGGTTTTAACCATAGAACTGCAAAACCACACTTCTATTTCTCTGGCCTACAGCAGACTATTTTCAACAAATATATTTGTGTCTGAACAATCAGGGAGACACTACAGGGTTTTTTTTACGGCAAAAAATGCCAAAAGCAGGATAATAGAGATTTTTTACCGTGGAACGGCAAAACCACAGTTATAATTTACTGGTGTATACCAGACTTTTTAAAATAGATATATTTTCCGCTGAACAGTGAGCGACACACTCAAACTGTTTTTTTTAGGTAAAAATGGCCCAAATGTGGATAATACAGGTTTTTTTTACGGCAAAAAATGCCAAAAGCAGGATAATAGAGGTTTGAACCATGGAACTGCAAAACCACACTTCTATTTCTCTGACCTACGCCAGACTCTTTTAAAAATATATATTTGTGTCTGAACTGTCACAGACACACTTTTTCTTTTTTTTTGGGGGGGGGGGCACCAAAAGGTTAATAAGATGGGTATTTGTACAGTGTGAAGGAGGAAAAAAAAAATGAGGATTTAGGTGAAAAAAAAAGAATTTTTCCTGGCCCCCGAGACCTGGAGCTAAGTCCAGCAATTTCAGCAACAGGAGCACACAGGACTGTAATGCAGCGTTTGCTGGTATAACCACTGCGTCTCCTATACAGCCTGCCTGCCTGCCTGATATCTGGGATGGATATTAGTCCTCAGAAGGACTGTTTGTTTGATCTGGCAGCCTTTACAGACCCTACACTATCTATTTCGCAGTATATATCTCTCCCTAAATCAGCAGCACTGTCCCTACACTGTTTGATCCCAGCCGTCTGTGTCCAAGATGGCGGCGCCTGGTTTTAAATACTCGAGGTAACGCTGTGCGGCCAGCCAATCAATGTAATGCCCACAACCAACAGGGCTGTGGCTTTACAGTGACTGGCTGGCAATCCTTGCATGTTCATTGGCTCTGTAAAGAGCACCAAACATGCAGGGCAGAGACCCGAGCTCCCGCCCGAGTAACCCGGAAATGCTCGGTGCTCGCCGAACATCCCGAGTAGCGTGATGTTCGGCCGAGTACCGAGCAATATCGAGCATGTTCGCTCAACACTAATTATTAACAAAAATTCCCCATTATGCTGTGTGTACAGTACAAACTAAGTAACCTTGCCAAGCATTTACCTTAATTGGAGAAGAGCATTATAAAGAATTATATTCCATTAGATAGGTTACACACTTTCACAATTCCTCTTGAGTTTATCTCTTTTTTTATGCTTTATCCTGAAGGACAGAGTGTTTCTGGGAATGAAGTTTAGAATTTCACCATTATGTAATTTTTTAGATGGACTAGAAAATTTAAAAAGGAACATGTCAGTATGTGTTCATTATAAGCAAGCTCGAATATTTTTTTAACCTGCCGTGCAATTTGTAATTATAATACAATGTTCCTACCTTCCTCATTTGTACCAGGTATATGGACTCCAAAGAAGTTTAAGATGGAACAATAATGATGGTGTTTGCATATTAAAAAGAAAGTCAGCGGGATTTTACCCATTAATCCACCACCAGCGCTCTATCTGCTTCTTAGAAACCCTTCTGAGCCCATCCTTAGGCAGAGTGCACACGATGCGGTTTTAATGCGTTTCGGCTGCGTTTTTCCATCGTGGAAATGCATTAAAACCCCTTGGTAAGAGGTCTGCCATGTATAGCAATGGTATTCCGGATCTGCTGTGCACATGATGCGGAAATTTGTGGATTACCATTGCGGCAAAAACCGCAGCAAGACCATTTCTAGCGCGATTCCGCAGCGAATTCATGCCCATTGGCTTGCATTGAATCGCAGCAAACCCGCATGTATAATATCTATACGTTTCAATGGAAATCAATAAGCGCAAAACCATGGCGGAATCACGCTGTGGGTGGTACCCGGGTTGGGAGAGGAGACTGCTACTCCTCTCATCCAACCGCTGCTCTGGCTGATAACAGCGAGAGCAGTGTGGCTGGGAGGAGCAGCAGTCTGCTCTTCCAACCGTGCCCTCGGTAGTTAAAAAAAGTAAAAATAAAAAATTAAACCTGTATACTCACCTGTCCGGCGGGCCCCCGGTGTCCTCCTCGGCGGTGCTTCCTCTTCGGCGGCCTGCATTGTACTGTCAGGACCTGCGGTGACGTCACTGATCAGCTGATGGTCACGTGACAATCAGCTGATAAGTGTCGGCAGCGATCACCTGATGGTCACTTGACCGTCTCATGACCGTCTCATGCCCGATCAGCTGATGTTCAGCATGGGAACATTCACAAGAATGTTCCCACGGTCTCTAGCTCACTGGGACTCATCAGTTGATCTTCAGGTGATGAACCCCAGTGACCCCCTGCAGCATCTACACTGACAGGGGGTGATTTTACACCCCTGTCAGTTTACAGTGCTGTATTCTACAGCAGTGACATAAGTGATGGCGGATGTCACTGCTGTAGAAGTGACCCGGATCGTCGTGGGACACTTGGCGTTATGTGGACTGCGTCGTTGATGGCAGACACGTGAGGAATATTGTTGTTTGTCTTTTTACATTTTTTCAGAAGATCGAGGCCTTCGCGGATGCGTGTAAAAAAAAAAATGTAGAGCCGTGTGTGTTTTATTTCATTAAAATACTTTATTCTGTCCGTATTTTTATTGAAATAGCGCTGACCATTTTAGTACGCAGTTAGTAATCGGGGCGTCTTATAGATGCCCTCCATTATTAACCTGGGCTCCACGTCAGCCACCAATACAAGGCTGACGTGAACCCCAACCCCATTACCCCACTCGTCACCGCTACAGGGCAGTGGGAAGAGCGAGGCTAAGCACCAGATTTGGCACATCTTATGGATGCGCCATTTCTGGGACTGCTGAGGGGTGATATTAATAGCCGGGGAGGGGGCTAGTATTCATGGCTATTAATATCAGCCTTTGCTTGATAGATGTTATAGGGGGATCTCACATAAATTTTTTCTTGGGGTCCCCCTGTAATCTAGCCAGTAAAGGCTAAACAAACAGTGGTGGGCTGATATTAATAGCAATGGAACATTGTTGGCTAATGGCCCCTTCCGCGGCAACTAATATCAGCCCCCAGCGGTCGGCTTTCCCTCTGCTGGTTATAAAAATGATGCGGGAGCCCACGCTACTTTTTTTTTATTATTTTAGGCTCTGTGCCCATAATTCAGACTTAGAAGCGCTTTGGATGCAAATTTTTGCTGTGTCCAAAACGTTGCATTCTATTGAACGCAGGTAAATCCACATGTTTTCACTGAACCATGTGGATTTACCGCATTCAATACTTTCTAATGGTCAAATTTCTGTTGTGGAGACTAGCGACTCCGCAAGAGAACTTGATATGCTGCAGTCCTGAAAGACGCGCTGCATGTCAGTGTCCACAAGTCATTCGCAGCCTCTGATGCATGCATAGCGGACATGGGATTTCTAGAGATCCCATACACTATAACATAACATTTGGACGCTACGGGTTTGATGCTGTATAAACACACAGTGTCAAACCTGCAGCGGCTCCTGATCGTGGCCACGTACCCAAACTCACCCGCAGCGTATCAATTTCTGTAGCGGACACACTAGTCTCTGCTGCAGATTTTGACCGATTGAAGTGTCATTATATGCAGTGGATTCACATGTACCAACAACAAAGTGCGGCATTAGAACACCGCGTTTTGGACGCAACATAAATATGTTGTGTCCAAAGTGCTGCTGAGTGCTGATCGGGGGACGTAGCGGCTAACGAACCAGCTGTGAGATGTTATTTAATGGCCAGGGAAATGTTTGCCTAATGGCACCATCCCAGACTAAAAGAACCCAGCTCACAGCAGTCGCATAAATTATATGAATAAAAATGCTAATGAAGATTGGGTGAATGGGACTAGCTGACACCCAGCTCTTTTGTTTGGTTATTTCAAGGTGTCAATCAGACCTTTTCATGACCAAGCTGTTATGATCTGCTACAAGCACTAAGGAAAGAAAGGAGATCTGTCCCTACAATAAAACTAAGCTAGATCCCTACGATGTAACGGGGAACCTGATCCTGCGATCAGACCCGCTAAAGTCCTCGGCTAGTCTGTACGAAGACCTATAGATGCAAGGGAGGGATCCCTACAAGAACTAGGGACTGGGATAAAGTTGGGCACCTCCTAGCAGAAATTGTAGCAGCAAAAGACAAACACACAACATAGAACATAAAGGTCCGAAGACCAAGCTAAACAGACTGAGAAAGGTAACTAAGCACCAGGCTAACTTAAGAGTAGAAATTGCAATGAAGTCCAGCAAGGCCAGGAGGGCGGAGCAGGATTAAATAGGCAAACAAGGTCATGTGACCAGCAAGATAGAAAAAAACCTAACAGGAGAGTTCTAACACATGCAAAGTAAAGAAACACACAGACAGTGTAAACACTTTATTTGAAATACAACAGACCCATTCTTTAATCATTTAAATGAACCAATATACTCACCCCAGTTCTTATTTTAATCCAAGGGCTTAAGCAATGTCCCACCAAATAACTTTATTTAGCTTCAAAAATCATTCATTGATGCTCAAAAACGCTTCAAAAACCGCATGTAAAAACACGTCAAAAACGCGTCAAAAACGCATGTAAATCCGCATGCGTTTTTTTTCTGCCAGGGAAAGGTAAAAATGCTCAAGAAATTTCTGCTTCAATTCCTGAACGTGTGCACATACCTTTATTATAGCAACCCAGGAAGCCAGGCAATCTTGTAATAATCATTGTTTAAGGAAATGTGCACACGACATGCTAATTCCGACGGTGAAGCTGTTAAGTGAAAAGGTCGGAGGTCTTTTTCCTAAAGTAACTTGGCGCTTTTGCAGTTATTTTTAGTAGTGACTTCACTGCTGGTGTCTCTGCCCTATACAATTCGACGATAAATAGCAGGTGGCATGTGTTACTTTTTTTTTAACTGCTTTATGTTTTTTGAACCCAGAAGTGGTTAAAAGAGGAAACAAAAAGTGAACATGTGCACAGCAATGTCTTCATATATTGCTCTGCATTATGTTCATGTTTTCATGGTGATTTAGCAGCATTTTTTTAGTTCTTGAAAAAAATGTGCACATATCTTTATAGTGTCGCTTGGCATATGTGAAGTACCTCCTCTAGTCCTCAGAGCGGCACCTCATCCTGGACTGAATCAGGATGAATCTGCTGGAATGCTGCTCAAAAAGGAGAGATTTAATTGCTAGAAACTCCTCGACCACTTTCTCACAGCGCTCCAGTGACTAGTGCAGGTAAGAAACATACACACCACTATTAAATTATCATATATTGAATACTTTCCTCTGTGTAATCATCACTTGATCAGGACAGACTTGAAGGTAAACAGGGAAAACAAATCAAAGGCTTTATTAATGACAGCAAGCAGACAGCCTTAAAAGAGTATTCAATGTAATGATGCAGAAAACATAATGGGAAAATTGTGTATTGTCTAATTCATAGGCGGATTATAATGAGGGCAATCCGGGCTACCGCCCGGGGCCCCGAACCTCCAGGGGGCCCGGGACTCTGGGGTGTCTATGGCCAGATTGCCCTCATTATATGTGCGGCGCCGCGGCACATAACGGCAGACAGTGGCGGGGGGGCCCCCAGTCCGCTCCCCCAGTAGCGGCGCAAGGCCGCTGCTTCTTCTTTGGCCGGGCCAACACTGCAGCAGTTAACTTCCCTGTGCTGGCCCGGCCACGTCACTGCTAGGAGACATGGCCCTGTGCGCGGCCGTGTCTCCTAGCTGTGACGTCACGCAGTGCGCACCAGGCCTGCAGTGCTGCACCGGAAAGGAGCAGGACCACTGGAGCCGAGCCGGGGGCTGGTGAGGAGTGTGTGTGTGTGTGTTGGTGAGTGAGTGAGTGTGTGTGTGCGTGTGTAGATATCATTGTGTGATGTCTGTTTATATGTATTTTTGTGTTTCAAATGTGTTTATGCGTGTATGTATATGTCTGTATATGTTTGTATGTGTGTGTGACTGGGTGCGTGACTGCGTGCGGCCTCCTGCTGAGTATAGATGGCGCCGTGCAGCCTCCTGCTGTCTCTGGGGAGGGTGCCGTGCGGCCTCCCGCTGTGCATAGATGGCGCCGTGTGGCCCCCTGCAGTGTGTAGATGGCGCCGTGCGGCCTCCCGCTGTGTATAGATGGCATCGTGCGGCCCCCTGCTGTGTATAGATGGCATTGTGCGGCCTCCCGCTGTGTATAGATGGCACCGTGCGGCTCCCTGCTGTGTATAGATGGCGCCGTGCAGTTTCCTGCTGTGTATAGATGGCGCCTTGCGGCCTCCCGCTGTGTATAGGTGGCGCCGTGTGGCCTCCCGCTGTGTATAGATGGCTATGTGCGGCCTCCCGCTGTGTATAGATGGCACCGTGCGGCCTCCCGCTGTGTATAGATCGCGCCGTGCGGCCTCCCGCTGTGTATAGATGGCGCCGTGCGGCCTCCCGCTGTGTATAGATGGCGCCGTGCTGCCCCCCGCTGTGTATAGATGGCGCCGTGCAGCCTCCCGCTGTGTATAGATAGCTACGTGCGGCCTCCCGCTGTGTATAGATGGCTATGTGCGGCCTCCTGCTGTGTATAGATGGCTACGTGTGCTCAATATTGAGTCATACAATTAATGTAAGGCTATGTGCCCACGATGCAGAAATGCTCCGGAATTTTTTTGAGCGTTTCTGCATCTCCCTGGCAGAAAAAACGCATGCAGATTGTACATGCGGATTGTACATGCGTTTTTCCTGCCAGGGACTTGCGTATGTGAAGCGCTCTTCACATGCATTTCCGCATGCGGGTTGACAAGCGCTTTCCAACTTGGTCACACTATATAAATCCATGCAACACTATATAAATCCATGCAACCGGCATGGATTTATAAAGTGTGACCGTAAAAGAATGGTAAAAAATAAATATATAATTACCTTCTGATGGCCTGCTGACGTCAGCGGTCGTGTGACCCGTCACATGACTAAATTACGTCACGGCAGGTCCTTTTCAGACCATCGCGAGCTGCCGGCAAGCCAGGACACATCGGATAAAGACACGGGGGGCCATCAGAAGGTAAGTACAATATTTATTTTTTATTTTATTCTTTTTTTTACAGGTTCTATGGTACCCAGGTCCGGAAGAGAGTCTCCTCTTCTCCAAACCCGGGTACCATCCGCACATTGAAACGCATGGATTCCGCATGTACAGATGCAGTGATGCGGATTACATGCGTTCCAATGCAAGTCAATGGCGGCGAAAAAGCAGAGCTTCCGCAAAATAATTGGTAGTGCTGTGGATTTTTCCGCAATGATAATCCGTAGCAGAAATTTCCGCAGCATGTGCAAAGCACATGCGGATTATCGTTGGGGAACATGGCAGACCTTCTACCAAGCGTTTTTTAAGCGTTTCTGCAGTGGAATTGCCGCTGTGGAAACGCTTAAAAAACGCATAGTGGGCACACAGCCTAAAAAAAAAATATTATAATTAATATTGTGGCAAATTAATTTCACGTGAACTATCACATGATCTATCACAGGGGATCATGTGACATCTCACGTGATACATCAGGTGTGTGTGTGGGGGCGGGGGGTGCGCCTTCTAAACTGCCCGGGGCCCTTGCTACTCTTAATCCACCCCTGGTCTAGTAGAGATGAATGGATCAATCCATGGAGGTTAAAGTTTGAGTCAAATATCCAGAAATTTTCAGTTTCACGTGAATTTGAATATTTTGACATTTGATTCATGGCTCGCAAAAAGGCACCATTTTCCCACATTGCTAAAGAATCAAAGAGCAGGCAAAAATAATTTTGCATTGCTGCGTGGGCCTTCCCATAATGCCCTGCAGCTGTGACATCTTATGGATTATCATACCTTGTACTGTGGCGGTCAGTACTTGAGCCATCACAGATAAAGTTCCCTTTAATGCCATCAGGGGAAATAATGAAAGATATGAATCTGCCATTATGCAACTGTCTATTGGATATTGAAGAACAAATTGCCACGGGTCAGTTTAATAAAATGTAGGACAAACACAACTTGTACTATATTTCCAAGTTTTAGTACATGTAGGAGACCTCATTACATTAATTTGTGCATAATTACTAGTTAATGGAGGTGAAAAGAAAATATCTAATTAGGAACAATTTGTGAAATTATCCAACCAGGGACCTGAGCAGAGGTACAATAATGGAGAAGATGAACTGAGCATGCATCACTGAACCAGTTCAGAGTAGATAAGGGAACGTTGAGTAGCACACAAAACCACAAACTTCATTTGCAACAGAAGTCTAGCATGAGGAAATATGATTTTATGTGCTAAAAAATTACTAAAATGACTCCCCTGAAGTCGTATTAGTGGTACACTATATGTAGTAAGGCGGCATGAAAGGAGTAAGGTACATTGAGGTTAGGAGGAAGATGACATAAGACAGGAACAGGGTGCTGATTTGGGGATGGTAGAAAGTGGAAAGGAGCAAGCGGAGAAAAGGTATCGTGGAACAGAAGCAGAAGAGTTTGTGCCCTGACTGTGTACCCTCCCTGGAAAAAAGCATTGACCTTGATTCATTAAGACATGTGCTTCGTATAATGAGAGGCGTGAAGGAATAAGGTGCACCAAATTCTTTAAGATGCATATGCTAATTAATGAATTTCGCGCATCTTATCAGTTGCATGTTTCTCTACAGACACAAGAGTAACATTTCTGGCACAGGAAATGCTGCCATGATTGATAAATTTTATATATCAATATAAAAAGTCATGTAACAGCACCCTAACCGGAAGAAAAACTCAACCTCAAGTAAAGATAACAGAATTTTTCACCATATGCAAAGTAAACTGATCACAATGTACAATACTAATAGGATTAGCTCTGATCGCTGCTATTTGAGGCAGGTGTTGGCTGTACAGCGCAGCTGGAACCCACTGTGTATGAAACATGCTAAATGCCTGAACCTGGTCTGCACGTACGCTCCTGACTTTTGCCTTATGTATGGCAGATATCGGGAAGGAGTTAAACACATTAAGTCAATTTTTCAAAGCATTAGTGATATGCATCGAAGAACCACAAAATCAACTTTGAAGTTTTTAAAATCTGCTTACAATAGGTAAGTTCTTCTGTTTCTCATACTAATTTCTATGGAAAGTAGTTGGGTATTTAGATCCTCGACGTCTCAGTAGTATTTGGGTACCAAATTTCTGATCCTCATCATCACTACTTATTTATTTGACAGACCTTACTATGGTGATTGACTACCATGTCATAAGATGATGGCCTTTAAATGGTTACTGTCCTTGAAGTAAAATAAGGCTCATCTAATGGACAATACAATGACTAACAAAATTGTAACACACTTGTTTAGCCAAAATTACATTTTTTATATTGAAATAAGAGTCCCAAGTGCTGGCATTGGATTCCTTTTCTCTTTCTAACTAGCTGTCTACCACATGTCATCAATGTATAATCAGTCAGATGAGTTACAGGAAGTACGGCTGGCCTTTTTTTCTCTCCTTTCCTCTCCTCAAAAAGCTCATGTCGCGCCCCTGGGGGCCTTACTGTTTGGGGACAGTATATATATCATGGTGGCTGGCCCATGGCGGACAGTGCACAAAAGGGGTAGCGATTACTAATAAAGTTCAGAGAAATTCGTGACGCCACCTGTGGTGTCTGGTGAAGGTCACCAGCGCTGCAGCAGTCCTCTGAGGCAGGTGACAAGGCAGCTAAAGATGGTACAGCTCCCCACAGGTGGAGCGGGCCTCAGGGCAGTGTAGATAGATAGATGGTGGAATGGTGTGCTGGGCGTTGTAGTGCGGTGAGGAGCAGTGATGCCGGTGAAGAAACAGACAGAGGCTGTTCGATGCAGTCATTCAAGGTTTTACTTACAGTTCTTGAGCAATTCACAAATGCACTTTGCTGGTGAAGGCCTCCCTCATCGCGCTGCGTTCACCGGACAGGGGTTCAATCCTTTCTCAAGCAAATTTAGGAATGCCTGGCGGAACCCCACTTTCATATGTACCTATCTTGACCTTTTTCACACTTGGTCCTTCTCACCGTTGTCCTACGCTGCCCACTCTCATTCCTGCGCGGGTATGCTGAAGTCCTTCCTGTACGTCGGATCCGGGACCAACCTGACCCCCTGGGGTTTTGAGTGTAGCAACCGATCCTTCCTGACACCTGGCAGGAGCGGGTTGTACGGGTGCCGTCCTGCACGCGCCGTACCCCCTGGGATCCTTTACGTAGAATGGAGCCTGCTCCCTGCTCCCCTCCGGGGCCTCTATGGTGGGCCCTAACTTGTGGAGCAGAGCTCTGACAGAGCCTCTGCTCCCGGACTGTTCCTCTAAACAGCCCTCACTAGAACTCCCCTTAGACCTAATATGGCTTCCTATTATATACTTACTGTATATGTGCTCCTTGTATCTGTTTCCTCCACCCACACCCACTCTTGGTTCCCCCTATCTTTGCGTTCCCCCACTACTCCAGCCAGGGCCAGGGCCCAGCAGAAAACTACATTGCGTCTTGCCCCTCCTGCTGGCCTGGCCTGTATTGGATGTAGGTGGTTGGGGTTCCGTGCAGCACTCCCTCCTTACCTGAGAGAAGGGAGACACTACACCTCGAGGTGAGGTGCAGTATCTCTGTGGCGACTGAACCCTCAGGGGCACCACACTCACAGGCAGAGCAGAGAGATGGGCAGGAGGCATGCATACTGGGAGGTGAGGACAAAGAATCTCCAGAACCTATAATGCTGACAGAATGCTTAAAAAAAGAACCACTATCTCCAAAAATACAGAAGATACAGACAGCTTCTTCACGTTTGGCTGGTGAGTCTAACAAAAGCAGTTTTAATTTGTTGCGCAGACAAACAAAAACAGCGAAACATTTTATATCTGAAATCACAAATGTATTTAAATCCTATCATAATTTTGTATAAAAATGAGCTGCTCAGCTGCTCTTCAATATTGCATAATTGGTGAGTAAATGTGGTAAGAGGTTAGCGCGTATGTGGCTCTTGCTGTGATTGTAGAGCCCTTTGAGTTGACCAGGTCTTAGCTAATTTCATTTTAAACTGATGCAATTCATTTTTAAGTGTTTCCAAGGCAGTTTCTACATTATCTTTCTTCTTATTGAATCTAAGAAATGAAAAATCAGTCTGTTGATATCATAGCTTTTGTAAAAGTAATCATAGCTGAGCTATGTTTAATCAATAGCGGTCATATATTTTTGAAGACAGGTATTGAAAGTGGTTTTCCGAGAAAAACAAAAAAAATGTTTAACAGCAGGGAATATGCTAAAACTAAAAAACATTTAATAACCAATGCAATGCATGTTAAATCATCTGCTCCTCAAATGTGACTGCTCCCATCTAAGTAACCTCTGCAGGCAATCACTAGCCTCACCTTTGATGCCTTGCACATACTTGTACAGGCATATCAATGTTGGGGAGTGAGACTGTAAGGAAATGGAGGAGTGCCCACAGTCCTCCTTGAAGATCTGTAAATTAATGTAAAGTATTATGATTAGTGTTGAGCGAGCACTAAAATGCTCGGGTGCTCGAAGCTCGGGCTGAGCTCACCGTGATACTCGCGTGCTCGACCCGAGCAACGAGCCCAATGTTAGTCTATGGGAGACCCAAGCATTTTTGCGGCGGCACTCCCGGCAGTCTGTAGAAAGCCTAAAAAGTGCCCAAAACGATAGTGACAGTGCTCAAATGACATGGGGACAGCATGGGGATCGCCCCAGGAAGCATTTCTGACCCCCAGGTCACTGCTGTCAACAACGTGGTCAGAGGTATTAAGCCACTTTTACGGGCTCACAATAAAACGTTCAAAAACTAAACTGAAACTGCTTTCCTGTGAAATATGTTAAGGAACTTCCTTTCCAGGGTAAAGACTTGTGTATAAGGTAAAATAAATAACCAAAAACAAAAATACTCCTCCACACCTTGGGCTTTGTTCACAAGTAGCATTTTTTATGCATTTTTGCACTTTTGTATTGCTTTCAACCGTGACAAATGCATTCACCGGGAAATATCATTTTAACATTTTACAATCTTATCTGGCCATGTGCTGTGTGACACATGCATACAGTGCTGAAAAGACATGGGAACAGCATAGGGAAGACCCCTGGAAGCATCTCTGACACCAAGGTCACTGCCTAAAAGTGTGCCCATCAGAAGTGATCCTTGCCGCATCAGAAGATGCAGACTTGCAACTATCCCCGTGCAAGTCCTTGTCCCAAGGCAGTGTCCAATTGTACCTCCCCCATTCCTTGCAATGCAAGCGCTAGTATGCAGCCTGCCACCCACCCACCCCCAGGCTGCAATACCATACTGCTTGCTTGCTTGCACTTGAAATTGGGTCTTTTAGGCATGTGGAGGCGGAATCTGGCCACCACGTCATGGCTGCGTCTGCGGCCTGGTATCCATACTCAGTCCCCAGCCGCCCGGTGGCCGGGTGTCCATGCTTGGTCCCCCGCCGCCAGGGGGCGGCCGGGTGTCCATACTCGGTCCCCAGCAGCCCCGCGGCCGGGTGTCCACTCTCGGTCCCCAGCCGCTAGGGGGCGGCTGAGTGTCCATACTCGGTCCCCAGCCACCTCTATTTGTCCCGCTAACCTTCCCCACACTTTTCTTAGCCTGGCCTGCTTTAGGGCAGCATTGGACTAGCCCACCAGAGAACCAGACTCCTCCGGTGGGTCATGGCTTCTCCATCAGGGGAGTTGAGAGTGCCAAGGTGAGGAGCATGATGATGATGATAGAAGTTAGCATCTGCTTTGTTTTTTTGGAATGCAAGCGTAAGTGTGCAGCCTGCCACCCACCCACCCCCAGGCTGCAATACCATACTGCTAGCTTGCACTTGAAATAGGGCCTTTTAGTTTGGAGGAGGCCGAAGCTGGCCACTACCTCATGGCTGCTTTGGCAGCGAGGTATCCATACTCAGTCCCCAGCCGCCCGGCGGCCGGATGTCCACGCTCGGTGCCCAGCCGCCAGGGGGCGGCCGGGTGTCCATACTCGGTCCCCAGCCGCCCCACGGCCGGGTGTCCACACACGGTCCCCAGCCGCATGGGGGCGGCCGGGTGTCCATAAATGGTCCCCAGCCGCCCCTATTTCTCCTTGGAACTTCCCCCCCACACTTTCCTTAGCCCGGCCTGCTTTAGGGCAGCATTGGACGAGCCCACCAGAGAACCAGACTCCGCCGCTGGGCCCTGGCTTCTCCATCAGGGGAGTTGAGAGTGTCAAGGTGAGGAGCATGATGATGATGATAGAATTGGAATGCAAGCGTAAGTGTGCAACTTGCCACCCACCCACCCCCAGGCTGCAATACCATACTGCTAGCTTGCTTGCACTTGAAATTGGGCCTTTTAGGCATGTGGATGCAGACGCCGGCCACCATGTCATGGCTGCGTTGGCGGCCTGGTATCCATACTCAGTCACCAGCCGACCGGCCGCCGGGTGTCCACACATGGTCCCCAGCTGCCAGGGGGCGGCCGGGTGTCCATAAACGGTCCCCAGCCGCCCCTATTTCTCCTTGGAACTTCCCCCCACACTTTTCTTAGCCCGGCCTGCTTTAGGGCAGCATTAGACGAGCCCACCAGAGAACCAGACTCCTCCGGTGGGCCCTGGCTTCTCCATCAGGGGAGTTGAGAGTGCCAAGGTGAGGTGCATGATGATGATGGTAGAAGTTAGCATCTGCTTTGTTTTCTTGTAATGCAAGCACATGTATGTAGTAGCGGCTAGGCCTGAGGTGGTCAGAGTTTCGGCGCATATCCTACGTCCTCCGAGGATTGCTGGATGTTTTCCTGCTACTATCCCAGTTCTATGACTCCCGTTAAAACAAAGCTTCAGGAGATGAATGATGGATGAGGTGGTGGCAAAGGAGAAAGAGCAGGAGGAACAGGGACCATTCACATCAATGTCAGGCCAGTCAACCACACATGTCTTGTAGGATATGTTTCTGTACCAAAAGGAGCGGTTCGGCTACACAGTTATAGGGCATGCAGTGAGTGCAATGCCTACCAAAAATTTCGAGGCACTCCAATGCCCCATTGAAGTGACATGGAGGTCAGAGGGCCTTAACTAAACCATTTTTTCCAATTATAGCAACTGGGTCTCCTGTGCACTGTTGGCCTAAGCAGTGAATGGAAGGCTTTCCAAAAACTTTGAGGAACTGCAATGCCCCTTGAAACAGACGGGGATTACAGCATAGTAAAAACCTTCTACCCATTATTGGGGAGTGGGTCTCCCTTAGTGTTTGTCTATGCATTGCAAAGGAAAAGCTGACTAAAATTAGGAGGAAAAGCAATGCCCGTTGGAAGAATGGTGGAGTTCGCAGTGGAATAAAAAGACAATATCAATGCCCCATGGAAGAGACGTGGAGGTCGCAGTAGGTTAACAAGACGGTTTTAATGCCCCTTGGAAGGGACGTGGAGGTCGCAGTAGCTTAACAAGACGGTTTTAATGCCCCTTGGAAGAATGGTGCAGGTTGCAGTAGCTTAACAAGATGGTTTTAATGCCCCTGGGAAAAGTGGTGGAGGTCGCAGTAGCTTAACAAGACGGTTTTAATGCCCCTGGGAAAAGTGGTGGAGGTCGCAGTAGCTTAACAAGATGGTTTTAATGCCCCTGGGAAAAGTGGTGGAGGTCGCAGTGGAATAAAAAGACAATATCAATGCCCCTGGGAAAAGTGGTGGAGGTCACAGTAGCTTAACAAGACGGTTTTAATGCCCCTGGGAAAAGTGTTGGAGGTCACAATAGCTTAACAAGACGGTTTTAATGACACTTGGAAAAGACGTGGAGGTCGCAGTGGAATAAAAAGACAATATTAATGCCCCTGGGAAAAGTGGTGGAGGTCGCAGTAGCTTAACAAGATGGTTTTAATGCCCCTTGGAAGAATGGTGGAGTTAGCAGTGGAATAAAAAGACAATATCAATGCCCCTTGTAAAAGTGGTGGAGGTCGCAGTAGCTTAACAAGACGGTTTTAATGCCCCTTGGAAGAGACGTGGAGGTCGCAGTGGAATAAAAAGACAATATCAATGCCCTCTGGGAAAAGTGGTGGAGGTTTAAGTAGCTTAACAAGACGGTTTTAATGCCCCTTGAAAGAATGGTGGAGGTCACAGTAACTTAACAAGACGGTTTTCATGCCCCTGGGAAAAGTGATGGAGGTCGCAGTGGAATAAAAAGACAATATCAATGCCCCTGGGAAAAGTGGTGGAGGTCGCAGTAGCTTAACAAGACGGTTTTCATGCCCCTTGGAAGAATGGTGGCGTTCACAGTGGAATAAAAAGACAATATCAATGCCCCTTGAAAAAGTGGTGGAGGTCGCAGTAGCTTAACAAAACGGTTTAATGCCCCTTGGACGAATGGTGGAGTTCGCAGTGGAATAAAAAGACAATATCAATGCCCCTGGGAAAAGTGGTGGAGGTCGCAGTAGCTTAACAAGACCGTTTTAATGCCCCTTGGAAGAGACGTTGAGGTCGCAGTGGAATAAAAAGACAATATCAATGCCCCTGGGAAAAGTGGTGGAGGTCGCAGTAGCTTAACAAGACGGTTTTAATGCCCCTGGGAAAAGTGTTGGAGGTCACAATAGCTTAACAAGACGGTTTTAATGCCCCTTGGAAGAGACGTGGAGGTCGCAGTAGCTTAACACGAACGTTTTAATGCCCCTTGGAAGAGACGTGGAGGTCACAGTAGCTTAACACGACGGTTTTAATGCCCCTGGGAAAAGTGGTGGAGGTCGCAGTGGAATAAAAAGACAATATCAATGCACTTGGGAAAAGTGGTGGAGGTCGCAGTAGCTTAACAAAACGGTTTTAATGCCCCTGGAGAAAGTGGTGGAGGTCGCAGTAGCTTAACAAGACGGTTTTAATGACACTTGGCAAAGACGTGGAGGTCGCAGTGGAATAAAAAGACAATATCAATGCCCCTGGGAAAAGTGGTCGAGGTCGCAGTAGCTTAACAAGACAGTTTTAATGCCCCTTGGAAGAGACGTGGAGGTCGCAGTAGCTTAACAAGACGGTTTTTATGCCCCTTGGAAGAGACGTGGAGGTCGCAGTAGCTTAACAAGATGGTTTTAATGCCCCTTGGAACAATGGTGGAGGTCGCAGTAGCTTAACAAGACGGTTTTAATGCCCCTGGGAAAAGTGGTGGAGGTCGCAGTAGCTTAACAAGACGGTTTTAATGCCCCTGGGAAAAGTGGTGGAGGTCGCAGTGGAAAAAAAAGACAATATCAATGCCCCTGGGAAAAGTGGTGGAGGTCGCAGTGGATTAAAAAGACAATATCAAGCAGGGCAGGCCAGGACCTCCAAGGCGTACAGAGCAAGTTCATTCCAAGTGTCCAGCTTGGATGCCCAATAATTAAAAGGCACAGAGGAATCACGGAGGATGCTGGTACGGTCGGCAAGGTACTCCCTCACCATCTTTTGAAACTTTCCACTCCTTGTGAGAGTACCCCACGCCTCAGGGCCTGTAAGCTGGGCGGGTCTCAGAAAACTGTCCCAGAATGTTGACAATGTTCCCCTGCCTCTGCTGTATTCGAGTTGCGTCTCTCTCGCCTGTACGCCTTGGTTGGTCAATGAACTGTGACCTCTGCCGCTAGCGTGTTCAGATGGGTATTTTTTTAACAGTTCTGCAGCAAGGGCCTTCTGGTACTGCCCCATTTTTGTAGACCTCTCTACCTCAGGAATAAGAGAGTGAAAGTTCTCCTTGTTGCGCGGGTCTAAAATTGTCACAAACCAGTAATGACTGTCACCCAACATCTTGACAACGCGACGGTCACGGTTAAGGCAGCGTAACATAAAGTCAGCCATGCGTGCCAGACTGGTAACGGGCAAGACTTCCGTGTCCTCACCAAGATGACGACTGACCATGCTCTCCTCCTCCTCCTCCACCTCCCCCCTGTCCTCAGGCCACCCACGCTGAACCGACTGTATGACAGTTGTACAGGTACTACAATCTACAGCGCATGATACCAGCTCCTGTTCTTCCTCCTCCTCCTCTCCCTCATTGTCCCCCAATGCACGTTGGGATGAGATGAGACTGGGCTGTGTGTAATCGCCCATTACGGGTTCTTGATCCATCTCATCATACTCTGGCTGCAATGCCTCCACTTTAATTCTCTGCAGAGAGTGTTGCAAAAGACAGACAAGTGGGATGCTGATGCTAATGATGGCGTCATCGCCACTCACCATCTTGGTGGACTCCTCAAAGTTTGTCAGGATGGTACATATGTCAGATATCCAGGTCCACTCCTGAGGTCTTATGTGTGGAGTCTGACCTGAATATCGACGGCCTTGTTGCAGCTGGTACTCCACAACTGCTCTCTTCAGCTCACAAATCTTTTGAAACATGTGGAGGGTAGAGTTCCAATGTGTGGGGGCATCACACACCAGTCGGTGTGCCGGAAGCTGCAAACGCTGCTGCAACACTGCAAGGGCGGCGGAAGCTGCAGCCGACTTGCGAAAATGAGCTGTCAGGCGGCGTACTTTGATGAGCAGATCTGGCAACCCGGGGTACGATTTAAGAAACCGCTGAACCACGAGGTTAAGCAAATGAGCCAGGCATGGTACGTGTGTGATCTCGCCTCTCATCAGAGCCGCCACCAGGTTACGGTCATTGTCACACACGACCATGTCTGGATGTAGGTTCAGCGGTCTCAGCCACAGAGCTGCCTGCTCTTTTACAGCTGTCCACAACTCACAAGCAGTGTGAGGTTTATCACCTAAGCTTATGAGTTCCAGCACAGCCTGTTGCCGCTTGGCTGAGGCAGTTCTGCACTGCTTCCAGCTTGTACCTGATGTGGTGATATCTGAGATGGAGGCTGAACATGAGGAAGAGGATGATGCGCAGGAGCTGTATACTGTGGGGGCAACTCTGACTGTCAAAGGGCCCGCAATCCTCGGTGTGGGGAGGATATGTTCCGTCCCAAGGTCCGACTGGGTCCCGGCTTCCACTATCTTTACCCAGTGTGCTGTCAGGGAGATGTACCATCCCTGGCCACAAGCACTAGTCCACCTGTCCGTTGTCAGGTGGACTCTCCCAGTAACTGCGTTGTTGAGGGCACGGCAGATGTTTTGGGACATGTGCTTGCATAGTGCGGGGATGGCACACCGGGCAAAATAGTGTTGGCTGGGGACCGAGTACCGAGGGACGGCCACCGCCATAAGGTTGCGGAAGGATTCCGTCTCCACCAGCCTAAAAGGCAGCATTTCCAATGCAAGCAGTCGTGAAATGTGCGAATTTAGGACTGTGGCCTGTGGGGCGTTGGCTGCGAATTTGTGCTTTCATTCAAAGCTCTGGGATATGGACAATTGAACGCTGCGGTGGGACGTGGACGTGGATGTTGATGCTGTTTCTTGAGAAACTGCCATAAAAAGTGAAGACTGAGAGGAGGGGGCATCTTTGCATGCAGTATGGACAGGGGATTGCCTTGCACGCACAACAGGGGGTTTATTACACGCACAACCGCGAAAGAAGCAGTGGTGACACCCGCTGACACTGGTCGTGGACCCTGCTGTTCGCCCCATAAAGTCGGGTGCTTTGCTGCCATGTGCCTGATCATGCTGGTGGTGGTCAGGCTGGTAATTTTGTCACCCCTGCTGATGCTGGCGTGGCAGGTGGTACAAATGGCCTTTTTGGGGTTTTCAGCAGAGTCTTTAAAAAAATTTCAGACTCTGGAAGACCTACCGGTTGTACTGGCAACGTCCCTCGTGTTGATGTTACGGGGAACTGTTGCCCGCCTTCTGTGTGCGGCCACCACACTGCTTCTTCCTACCTGTTGGGGTACTCTGCCTCCCTCCCCCTGTGTGCTGCTGGCCTCGCTCTGCGTGTCCTCCTGCCATGTTGGGACAGTTACTAGATCATCCACCACCTCCTCCTATTCCACTTGCGCACCACGATCCTCCTCACTTCGTGGCAATTGTGTCTCGTCATCGTCCACCTCTTGTGACAAATTGCCAGCGTCAACTTCCTGTGGCCGTGGCTGTTCAAATATTTGGGCATCGCTACATGGGATCTCCTCTTCCACCACTTCAAGCGGAGCAGGCGAGGGGCACAAATATGGAAATGGACCAGTGAACACCTCTTCAGAGTGTCCAAGTGTGGGATCAGTTGCTGTCTGACAACACTCGGCATGGTGGGAGGAAGGAGCATCAGGGTGAGGAGGAGTATGCGGTCGAGACTCACGGCTACTAAAACTTAACCGTGTGTAAGACAGACCGGAGGTGGTGGTGCTCAGGTAACTGGACGTATTATCTGCTATCCAATTAATAACCTGTTCACACTGATCAGTTCGCAATACTGGTGTTGTAGTGTGCTTCCCTAGTAATTCGGTCAAGAAGTGTGAGCGAGAAGATGAGTCTGTTGGTTGTGGCACATTTTCACCTTGGCCACAGCCCCGTCCTCTACACGCACCATCACCAGAACGTCCAGTTCCACGTCCCTTGCCACGCGCCTTGCCCATTGTAAATGAAGTAAAATAGCTTACACTCGCACTATCAATGGAAAAAGGGTAATAATAAGGAGATTACAACCGTGGAAGAGGAAAACCACAGTTCTATTCCTCTGGCCTACACCAGACTCTTTTAAACAGATATATTGGTTTCTGGCCAGTCAGAGAGACACTATTACAGTTTTTTTTACGGCAAAAAATGCCAAAAACAGGATAATACAGAGATTTGACCCGTGGAACTGCAAAACCACAGTTCTAGTTATGTGGCGTACACCAGAATCTTTTAAACAGATATATTGGTGTCTGACCATACAGGGAGATACTATTACAGGTTTTTTTTACGGCAAAAAATGCCAAAAGCAGGATAATACAGAGATTTGACCCGTGGAACTGCAAAACCACAGTTCTATTTTTCTGGCCTACACCAGACTCTTTTAAACAGATATATTGGTGTCTGAACAGTCACAGACACACTCATTTTTTTGGGGGTGGCGGGGGGAAATACCAAAAGGTTAATAAGACGCGTATTTGTACAGTCTGACTGAGGAAAAAAAATACAGGATTTAGATGAAAAAAATAATAATTTTTCCTGGCCCCTGAGACCGGGGTGATAAGTCTAGCAATTTGACCAACAGGAGCACACAGGACTGCAATGCAGCGTTTGCTGGTATAACCACTACGTCTCCTTTACAGCCTGCCTGCCTGATATCTGGGATGGATATTAGTCCTGAGAAGGACTGTTTGTTTGATTTGGCAGGCTTTAGAGACCCTACACTACTTATTTCGCACTATATATCTCTCCCTAACTCAGCAGCACCCTCTACACTGTCTGATCCGGAGCGACTGTGTCCAAGATGGCGGCGCCCGGTTTTAAATACTCGAGGTGACGCTGTGCGGCCAGCCAATCACTGTAATGCCCACAAACAACATGGCTGCGGCATTCCAGTGACTGGCTGGCAATCCCTGCATGTTCATTGGCTCTTTAAAGAGCGCCAAATGTGCAGGGCGGAGACCCGAGCTCCCGCCCGAGTAACCCGGAAATGCTCGGTGCTCGCTGAACATCCCGAGTAGTGAGATGCTCGGGCGAGTAACGAGCAGTGTCGAGCATGCTTGCTGAACACTAATTATGATGTGTTGTATGTCTACTAACTTTCTTTGTTCTGCCCAGCACTAGGTAGTTGACAGGGATAGTTAATAGTTGGGACTAGCCCAGGGGGAGGAGCTAAATGAAGGGAGCATTTCCTGTCAGAGCTCCAGATAGGGATGAGCCTGAGGTAGTAGCAGATCTCAGGCTTGGCTGAGTAGCAGAACTGAATGCAGTGGGTGCATACATTTGTGGCAGTAGGGAAATGACCAAGGCAGGTAGTATGTGCCTACGAGAGTAGCAACAACAAGAAGGTAGTGAGTAGCTTCTGGAATTGCAGAAGCCTAGGTGAAGGAAGGATAAGAGAGATGAAGAGGAAATGCCCTGCTTGGTAGTCCAAATGTGTCAATAAAGCAGAAAGCTAAGTATCAGCCATATTGGCATAGAAACCTTCCCTAAGATGGGAAGGATGCGGAACCGCGCATGGAAGTGTAGGACTCTTGCTTGCTGGACTGTAGTGCCATTACTGAGGACAAGGAGGCTCCCTGAATAGAGTGTGCTAGGCTGTTTTGAGGCAGAAGAGGTAAACAAAGTAGAAAGCGAGGCTGACTCCAGGAAGGAGAAGAGAAAGTGTATGATAATGTTCCACGTCATAACAAAAATGTTCCTAAAGATGAATACTTACTACCTGCTGTACATAGTTCCCCAAAAGTTATTATTGTTCAGTAAAAAAAATATTTATTTATTAACTATGGCCTCCTTCATTGAACTCCATAACATCTGGTCCTGGTTGGCCCAATACAACGGTAACATGTGGTCTGCAAGGGCGTATCGCCACCACAGCTAAAGTCCATACACCCAACTAGGACCCCCATTTTCATGTAGCGTGCTAGGGCGTGAAACACTAGTACCTCGCCCGCGGCTACCACACCACGCCATGTTACTGGGCCACCTGGGCCGCCACACTCGGGGGATTTAAAAAGTGTTTATTTTTTTTATTTTAGAATATTCCCTAGTAGTACATTATCATTACCATTTCAAATTATGATTAATTAACCATCAAATCAGAATTTTTTTGTAACAAAAGAGATGAAAAATTTCACATTCCCTGCAATTAAGCATAAGGTAAAGTTCCTGGGTACAGGCAGCTGTTACCCTTGCATCCCCAATTGTTACACCCTGAATGAGAAAAAATAGTTTAGTTCAATGGACATTATAATTATTAACTATCTTTTTTGTTAAAATTCACTTTCATGACTGTGGCATCTTTAATTGCAGAATGCCCAATCACTTAAATTATTGGGCTGGTCCACACATGACTCTACATCAATGCTATTTTTTATTTTAGAATATCATTGCAGGGTCAGCAGTTGCACAGAGACTATGTAGCTGCAGGAACAAAGAAGCAGCTTTCAGAGAAGGCAGAGGTGGTTTATTATTATCTCTCACTTCCTGATTGCTATATGCGCATTGCTGGTAAATAAACGCTACATATACAGCTTAGGAAGCAGTAACAGCATTTGCTCCTCCTGTGTTAGTGATCATGTGATTACTGGGTACCTGGAAGGAGCAAGAAGCAACGCTGGTACCACTCACTCTGCTTCTATCACTCACCCTGCTTCTATCACCGCCCACTGATGATGATTTGTTTGAAAGCGGTGATAGAAGCTGTGGGCCTGCGCTGGTGTCATTCACACTCCTTCTATCACTGCCTCCTGATAACATCTCCTTTCACAGTAAGAAGATGCAACTGGCGGGAACAGAAGCAGAGTGGCAGAACCTTGTTCACTTCAACTACAGCTTCTATCAGCGCCATGAAAGGAGAACATCTTCAGAGGGCGTCGTAGAAAGAAACTGTGGTAAGTGGCGGCAATGCTACCCCCTAATGACGTCATGCTGCAGGAGGGGTGAGCGCAGCCCCAGACTCCTGTGACGTCCTGTTTGAGACACCCCTCAAGTAAAAGATCACAGGAAGTAAAGTAAAATACACATTTAGAGATTAACAGGATAGGGAGAGCGATATTTTATAATAAAGCAAATTAGAAAAGAGCTTTGAGTGTAAAAATAGATATCTATAAAGGACATTTTAGGTATCAAACCACCCATTTAAGGCCACGGCCTTGCTATCAGTATTTGTTCAGTATTCGGTCAGTATTTTTTCTCAGGAGTGGGAGACAAAACCAGGATTGGGTGATAAATGCAGAATTGGTGACTTGTTTCTACTATACCTTTTCTCTGATTGTTCCTTACCTGGTTTTGGCTCCCACTCCTGAGAAAAAATACTGACCAAATACTGACCAAATACTGATAGTGGGGCTGTGGCCTAAGCTTCACAGTGGTCGCCTTGAATTGGCCAATTTACATTTCTTTTGCTGTTATGGTAAAAAATACATAATTTTCATTTGAACCTTTGTCATAATAATTTATGAACAGCAAAAATCAAAAAGCATAGCTTTCATATTTCTTTTGTAACAGAAACAAACAGATGTGGACTCAATGAGGCATAATAGTCTTTATTCCCTATAGTCATATTTAAAGTTTATTTTGGATTCCCTGTTTACAAAACTTCTGACAGTCCTGCAGCCGAATCCCTGCAGACAAGCAATACCAGATGAGAGCTGTGCAGTTATTTCTTTGTTCTATAAAACACTATGTTCTATGGCTCACCCTGTATACAGCTTTGAATGTTATAAACTTTATGATTCACAGGAACTTTAATTGATTAAGCACGAGGCCTATTTTGACCCTAATGATCAATGTCTTTTTTTATTTCTTTTTTTTACTTTTTTCATTAACGCATTCCAGGAGCCATAATATTTGTATTTTTTTGTCGATATAGCAATATGAGGACTTGTTTTTTGATAGCACAGTCATCCATGTTTGATACTTTCTTACTATCACAACCCACATATGCTCAACTGGAAGGAGATCTGAAGAATTTGAAGAAGAAAACACCTTGAAGTTTTTAAAACTTTCCTCGGCAATTTTAGCTGTATGACATGGTGTATTATCCTCCTGAAAGAAGTCAATGTCATTAGGGAATACTGTTCCCAAGAAGGGGTTGTACATGATCTACAACAGTGTTTAGGTAAGTGGTACGTGTCAAAGTAATCACTATATGTAAGCGGGCAGGAAGGTTTCCCAGCAGAACCAGGCTCTGAGCATCACACGGCCTCCGCTGACTTTACTTCTTTTTCACATGGTGCATCCTGTTGACCAGGTAAGAGACACAATGACACCCGGATGTCCACATGCTGTAAAGTAAAATATGATTCATCACACCAGGCCATCTCCATGCTCTATAATCCAGTGATGATTTCTATGAGCTTACTGTAGGTGCTTCCAGCAATCAGCATGGGAACTCTGATCAATCTCTTCCATCTATGGTGATCTGTATTTATATAAATTGAACACACTGAATATCATCATCAAGAAGTGGCTTAATTTGAGACAACAGTGATATTACTTAGAATTGGAAGTCCCTCAAAACTTGATGAAAATATAAAATTGGTTTAGGAGGCTGCCAAGAGGCCAATAGCAATATTACAGAAGCTGCAGGAATTTCTGGCAAGTCTTAGTTGTGTACTGCATGTGACAACAATCTACTGTATGCTTCATAGAGGCCTGTGGTGTAAGATGGCAAGATAAAAGCCTTTTCTTGCAAATAAAAACATCCAAGCCCAGCTATCTTTTGCCAAAACCTACATCAAGCCTTCCAAAAGCATGTGGGTAATACGTTATAGCCACGAGACCAAAGTTGGACTTTTTGTTATAATTCCATAAGGTTTATTTGGAGCAGAGATAACACTTCACAGCACAAAAGAACACCATAACCACAGTATCACATATCCATACCCACATTGAAGCATGCTGGAGGCTATATTAAAACAATTATTATTATTTATTAGAATAGATGACATGCTGTGATATACTGTACAGTTGTCTTACACTTTATTCAAAAGTCAGTTGTTTAAGTACAAGATAAAAATAGATTCCTCAGTGATGTTCATCAGATTTTCATCAGTGTCCTCAGAATTTGGTAAGAGTTTCAATTTTTTACTGATGAGAAAAAAAAGATTCTCCACCTTCTCCAATCTGTCAATGAAAAACAGACAGCACACAGATGACATCCAACTGCTGTCTGATTTTTTTCACGAACCTATAGACCTTCATTGTCGAGTTTGATCTGACACACGGATCAATATTGAATTTGTCTCCACAATTTTGCACAGACGATTCGATCCGCAAAGCATGATGGACATGTGAACGGCCCCATAGACTATCATTGAATGAGCCCTTAAAAGGGTTGTCCGCACTGCGCGCTGTGAGGATGCCTCAGTGCCAATGCTGGAAATGGTGGTCATGCAACAGCAAGTATGTAAATGCATACTCCTGGCCATATTCCAACTAGATGAGTGCAGCCTCGCTCAATGAAAGTGTATTGAGTGAGGCCAGAAACGGTCTAGTCAGATTGTGGCCAGGAGTATGCATATCGCATACCTGCCATTCCCGATGCCGGCACTGAATAATCCTCACAGCACACAGTGTGTGCTATTTGAGGATTCACAAGTCTGCAGTCAGGGTGACTGGATAACTCCTTTAAGGCTTTGCACCTAAGCTATCTGATCTCGACGTAGAAGTAATTAAAGAATACTCCTTGAGGCATGACTATATGGTCTTAATTGTGCATGTGTTTAGTTTAAGCTCTTCACCCAATTCTGCAATGTTTGGTTCATGTTCTCACAATTATTTGATATTTTTACTTCTAAATGTCTTTGAAGAGATCTCCAATTGCAAAGCTACCACAATAGGTTGAAAGCTTTGCTCTGGTACACTGTGCTGTTTTCAACCTTATCCATTCATTGCAAGACATTATGTGCAAGGACACACCACAATTCCATCCTATAGGCCCTTTATGTGTCATGCCAGGTGTAAGTGCAACACAGAGGGAAAAGGGAGAGGGAAACCAGACACTAGGGAAAGGGGGAAGTGGAGACCTCCTAGTCTGGTCTAGCGTCACCCTTTCTCAACTAACCTATATAGCCTCCTCAGCTATCACTGATCGTGTGCCTGATCCAACTTTCTCTGGCCTATGGCTACGGCTAGGGATGGAAGGAGATGAGAACTTGTCAACCTCCACTAAAACTCTAAAGACAACAAGGGTAGACAAAACAGGGGAAAATTGCTTAGCTTTAGATGAATTCCAAATGTGCACACGGCCTCAAGCTCCAGAGAGGACAAGGTACTGCTCCTGCTAAGCTTCACAAGTAGAAAAGAATATAACCGGCAATGCCCTCTCAGACACACCAGGTATATATACGCCCAGGTCAGAGAGCAAATTAGCAGCATAGAGCTAGTCGCTCAGTCCTAAAGACAGCCTCCTATCTAAGCAGCTGTCTGCAATGCCAAACGTGGAGATCTGGTAGGCTGTCACGCCAGCAGTGGGTGCAATACAGGGGGGAAAGGTAAAGGGAGCGCAGACACTAGGGAAAGGGGAAGTGGTGACCTCCTAAACTGGACTAGCATCACCCTGTCTTCCCCTACCGTCCCTATACAGCCTCCGCAGCTGTCGCCGATCACGTGCCTTGCCCTACTATCCCTGGTGTAAGGCTACAACTGGGGGTGGAAGGAGATGAGCACTAGTCAACCTCTGCTAGCACTCTAAAGACAAAAGGGGAAAACAACACAGGGGAATTACAACTTTAGACGAAACTCCAACAGGGCACACGGCCTCAAGACTAAAAAGAGGACGTGATACTATTTCAGCAAAGTTCCAAGTAGGAATGAATATAACCAGTGACGCCCACCTAGACACACCAGGCATATATACACCCAGGCTAAAGGGAGGTAGTCACTTGGTCCTAAACACAGCTTCCTATCAAGGCAGCTGTCTGCATTGGCACACATGGAGATCTCCTACAGACAACTGCAGGGCGACTGTCTGTCACCTCTGACACACCAGTGACAGTACCCCCCCTCTATGAGTGGCCTCTGGACACTCAGGACCGGGTTTCTCAGGAAAAGAGGTGTGAAAAGAGAGAACCAATCTGGGAGTGTTCACCTCTGACGCTGGCGACCACTCCTCCGGACCATAGCCTTTCCAGTGCACCAAGTATTGCAGAGAACAACGTTGGAGATGAAAATCTACTATCCTCGAAATCTTGAACTCCAACTTACCATCAACCATTACTGGGGCGGTGGTAGAGGTAAGGGCTCAAGAGGTTCTATGTACCTTTTGAGTAAAGACCTGTGGAACACATTGTGAACCTTAAGGGGCCGAGGAAGTTCAAGACGAAACGCTGCTGGGTTAATGACGGCGGTAATTTTGAAGGGACCAATAAACCTAGGTCCCAGCTTCCAAGAAGGAACTTTCAATCTTACATTCTTGGTAGACAACCACACAAAGTCATTCACATTCAGGTCCGGACGTGGCAAGCATTTTCTGTCAACCATACGTTTATACCTGTCACCCATAGTTTTCACATTACACAGAACACCCTGCCACACCGAGGAGAGTGACGAAGCAAACTGTTCCTCTTCAGGAACTCCTGAAGCTCCTCCCCCACTGAAAGTACCAAACTGTGGATGATAACCGTATGAAAAACGGTGAACTGCCAGTGGATTCTTGACGATGATTATTGACGCAAATTCTGCCAGCGGTAAGTAGGATGCCCAATCCTCCTGATTTTTGGAGACAAAACACCTGAGGTATGTCTCCAAGTTCTGATTGACCCGCTCGGTCTAACCATTTGACTGAGGGTGGAAGGCAGAGGAAAAGGACAGCTGCACCCCCAGTCGAGAACAGAATGCCTTCCAGAACTTGGAAACAAACTGGGTCCCCCGATCAGACACCACATCGGAGGGAACCTCGTGAAGCTTCACAATTAGTGTTGAGCCACCCCCGTAGTGTTAGAGTTCGGTTCGGTTCGTCGAACACCCGTATGTTCGCCGAACTGTTCGTCGAACACCTTCGAACACCGTTAAAACCAATGGCAGGCAAACAAAAACACATAGAAACACATAGAAAACACCTTCAAAGGTGTCCAAAAGCTGACAAACTGCTCAGAAGACACAACTAACACATGGAAAAATGACAAGTACATATAGTCATGCGAAAAGAAAAGAGGTGGAGGAGTAAAAAGAGGGAGAGACACAGATATAGGCATGTCATGCCCTTCTAAAATCAAGAAAGGCTGGAGTAAAAATCTAAAATCAGCCTACCAACACCCAGACGTCGTGACAAGAAAATTAAAAAAAGAAATATCTTTAGGTAGAATGGCGGTTCCATTCAGAACACTTTCCTTACAAGTCGTAATGGTATCCCCATTGAGAGTTGTGCCAATAACGGAACCCAATACATTCGGACTAATCCACCATTTGTCATATCCAAGGGGCAGGTCAGTACACGACAACATCAACGCGGAACCAAGTACAGAAGTATATACTGTACATCCTTTGACAAGGCAATCAGGCGGATCAAGAAGTTGGGAAGGGTCACCCTAATGGCCAAAAAAGACATTGATGCGGCGTTCCAGTTACTTACTACCTGTGCCTCCGAATAGTGTCCACCTATTGGGCTGCTTATGGGAAGGAGCATACTATATAGATCGCTGTTTGCCCATGGGGTGCTCCAGATCCTGCTCACTATTTGAGGCGTTTAGTTGCTTCCTCGAATGGGTTGTAATGGACGTTTCTAAGGGGGCACATATTATCCATTACCTCGACAACTTCTTATGCCTGGGCCCAAAAGATTTGCCACAGTGTGAATACACGCGGTAGTCCACCTGTGAGAAGGAGAGAGCTGGAGGGAGATCGGACACCACAGAGCCGAGTGGTTAGATGGAGAACGGAAGAAGGAAAGAGGGCGAGGGAGGTAAGGGAGTACAGTGGAAGGCCGAACTGAGCTCCCCCACGTTCCTGCTGGACGGGGAACAGCCCTGGGAAGAAAAGCCGCTTGCGCATCCCTTTGAGGTTACGGGCGCGAGCGGGCAGAGGGACTACGCTGGAGTGCGAAGCCGACACGGCCAGTCCGTTCCTGCCCATGCGACCTCCGTGTTGCCAGGTTTGTGCCAGAGCCGCGGTGGACCCTGACAGCCAGCCCCCTCTCCCAATACTGGTGCCTGTCCGCTGGTAGGTCGAGCCCCCCCCCCGCGGTGGGGGGGAGTAACATCTGCAGAAGAAAGATCATCTTCCAGCCAAACTAAGATGTCTACTTCTTTTCGTGGACAATGTTATACAATTCCTTTCTTACGGACACGCCCATCGCTACAAATTCCAGATGAGGCACAAAAACAGCAGGTGCTTCAATGGATATCAAGTGCTCCTTCAAGTTGGCTCTCCTCCACCTCAACTTCAACATCACAAATACTCCAGTCCTCAGAGGTGTCACCCCAATCGCACTTGCTTCCTCACAGCTCCCAAGTCTCCAGCTGCCCGTCTGAGTATGGGGTAACACAGATGGTTGAGTCTGCAGAGCTGTTTACTCATACTATAGCCTGGGAATCAGAGGTCTGCTCCAGAGCTTCTGTGAATCCAGACGAGGAAATGATCTGCACTGATGCCCAGAATGTTTATGAGTCGGATCCAGGCCCAGATGAAAAAGGTTCTGAGCATAATGTAGACCCTCGTTCCCAAACTGTAACTCCTGTTGGTGGAGACAATCAGGAAGACGATGATGAGACTCAGATACCTGATTGGAGCGACATATTGACTTTTCGGTCAGGGCAGGAAGAGGTTGGCTCTGAGGACAACGGGTGTGAGAACACACAGGGTGATGATGACGAGGTTGGAGATTCCACTTACTGTGAACCCTCAGTCAGCCAGTCGAAGAGGTCAGCAGAGGAGGTGGAGGAGGATGCTATTGACAACGAGGTTTGGTTGCGCCTTCCTATACAGAGACGGCGTACTGGAAGCACGTCAACAACTGCATCCCCAACCACAACTCTGCCTCTGACCACAAGTCGTGGTGGCTCTTCAGGTCGCATGGGCTCTAAGCCTTGCATAGCCTGGGCATTTTTTGAGATCGATAAGGATGACCCAAATCATGTTATCTGTAACATTTGTCACCAAAAGCTAAGTAGAGGCCAAAAAATCCATAGTTTGAGTACTTCATGCATGAACCGTCACATGGATATGAAGCATAAGTTACAGTGGGAAGCTCAGTGTGCTACAATGCGGCCTAGCGGGCCGGGCCAACCACCGTCTGCCCCATCTTGTGCATCCGTAGCCTCTTCATCCTCTGTGACTGGGGGGACAGCAGTCACACATGTTTTTGGATGCAGACCTGCCACCTCTTTACCCGCAACAGCCAGTGTGATTGGCAGGTCGTCAGTTCATTTGGAAGTGGAAACACCTGCTGGTGTTGAGCGCTCTCCGACATCGAGAGCACCACCTTTGGATCAAGGCAACATAACATGTCCGCCTGCCTCACAGACCCGCAGTTTGCCGGGGACACCCTACTCAACCCCATCTAAACACAACAGCCAGCCCTAGATCCCTCAGATGTGGACAAGTAAAAGACCATTTCCTCCTAGCCAAGATGATGTACAATACAAAGTTATATTGTGGTACCGTGTTAGCCAGAAAAATCGATGTAAATACTTTTATGCCAAAAATGACAGAAGTATTCTTGTGGTGATACCTTTATTGGCTAACCAGAAAAAAAAAAAATATATATATATATATAAGCAAGCTTTCAGAGCACAGAGACTTCTTCTTCAGGCAAGATTACAAATGAATTCATAAGACAAAAGGCACAGCATTTGAGAGATGTTACAAGACATTTGTTCATGAGGTGTAAGTTGTGATGCCTCCTACTGATAAGTTAGGGAGAGCTAATTAGGTTTTTTTTGTTGCAAAATGAAATGCCTTGGTAATGTTTAATTATCTGAAGGTGTGAATTGTGTCCACGTAGTGACTCATAAAGCCAGGTGTTATATTTAGTCCTGTTGTCAGTGAATTGAACATCCTTATAAATTTGAATTCCCAAATTTTTCTTTCTCTGTTGCCCTTGAAGTGACCTTTTAGTATTAAAACTTTTAGATCTTTCATACAGTGTCCCCGGCCAGAGAAATGTTTTCCCACAGGTGTATCCAGTTCATTCTTAATTGTGTGTCTGTGTAAATTCATTCTGGTTTGCAGCCTTTGCATAGTTTCTCCAATATAAACTCCTTCTGGGCACTTTGTACATTGTATCATGTACACCACATTGGAGGATGTACATGAAAAGACATCCATGATTTTGTAGTCCTGATTTGTGTTAGGTATGCTGACTGTATTTGATGGTAATATGTGGGTACAAGTTTTGCATTTTTTGTTTTTACATGGGAATGTGCCCGTCACTGATGGTGATGAGAGGACACTTCTGACAAGGAGATTCCTTAAGTTAGGGGGCAATTTGTAGGAGAGAAATGGTAGTTCTGGGAATATTTCTTTCAGTTTGTGGTCTCTGTGGAATATGGGTTGGAGATCAGCACCAATTTTCCTTAGGATGTTCATGTGGGGGTTGTATGTGACCACAAGAGATACCCTGTTGTTGTCCTCCCTTTGTCTGTAATTCAGATCCTAGCCATGACAAAGCTAAGAGGTTGAATTTCACCATCTGCAAGCTCTTGGCTACAGAAATGCTGCCTTTCCGCCTGGTGGACACAGAGGATTTTCGAGACCTTATGTCCGTCGCAGTGCCCCAGTACCAGATGCCCAGTCGGCACTACTTCTCAAAGAAAGCTGTGCCTGCGCTACACCAGCATGTCGCACACAACATCACCGCTTCTTTGAGAAATTCTGTGTGTGACAGGGTGCATTTCACCACAGACACTTGGACGAGTAGGCATGGACAGGGGCGTTACATGTCACTGACTGGGCACTGGGTAACTATGGTGACAGCAGGACAAGGGGCTGCTGTCCAAGTCTTGCCGTCCCCACGAGTTGTGCGTCAATCCTCTTTTTCTCGAAGTTCCTCCACTGCTTCTACCTCCTCAAGCTCCTCTCGGTCCTCCACCTGCACCCAAAGCCTGTCTGGTAATGTCAACCGCTTTCTAACTGTGCAGAAGGGATCCTGCACACCTCATTACTATGCTGGCAGCAGGGCTCAACGGCATCAGGCGGTGTTTACTTTGAAATGTCTGGGAAATGTGAGTCACACAGCTGAGGAGTTGTGGTCAACTCTGGAGACCCAGTTTCATGAATGGTTGCCTCCACTGGACCTGCAACCAGGGAAAGCCGTGTGCGACAATGCTGCAAACCTGGGTGCGGCCCTTCGCCGGGGCAATGTCACACACGTGCCTTGTATGGCTCACGTGTTGAACCTGGTTGTCCAGCAATTTTTAGCCCACTATCCCGGAATAGATGGCCTTCTGCAGAGGGCACGGTCGCTGTGTGCTCACTTCCGCCGTTCGCATCCCGCAGCTCAATGACTTACATCTCTACAGAAGTCGTTGGGCCTGCCAGTTCACCGGCTGAAATGCGATGTGCCGACACGGTGGAATTCAACTCTGCACATGTTGCAGCGACTGTGGCAGCACCGACAAGCCCTGGTGCAATACGTTCTGACGTATAGCCTGGGCCAACGAGATCCAGAGGTGGGGCAAATCATGCTGCCAGAGTGGTCTCAGATCAGGGACCTATAAAGTTGACACGCCCCCTGGGCAGTGGGGTACCCAGAGCAGGGCCGGTAGACGCTGGGGGTTGTAGTCACTGTGGCGGTGACCCGGTCCGTAATCCAGGGCTGTCAATCCAAGGGTAAATTGTATATATGGGTTTTATTATGTCCGACTACGCCACCTGTGGAGTGCGGCCAAAGGGGCCCACCACTGCGGAACACTCCTCTGAAGCTGGTGGTTTTTCAGCAATGGTATTATTACTCCCCACAGGAAGAGTGTAGCTTCAGGGCAGTGTGGGTGGATGATGATTGTTGTAGTGCAGGGAGTCAGTAATGAACACAGAGTCCGTGTGATGCAGTCCCAAGATCTTTACTCACAGTTGTTGCAGTCCAGATTACAGGTACCAGAGCAATCTCCCCGTCGTGCTGTGCGTACTCAGTTAGGGGCTCAGTCCACCCCCAGATAGCTCCGGAGTACTTAGCAGGACCCCCTTCTGTGTGTCCTTTCTCTGGCCTTCTCCCTGCACCTCACACCCAGTGACACTTCTATCCGGCGGGCGACGTGTGTTCCGTCCCCTGGGTCCTATGTGGCTACCTTCTTAGTGAGACTGGTGTGGACTTTGGCCTGCAGTACATGAAATGCTGCAGCCTCCGGTTTCTAGTTGAGCCTTGCTGTTTCTCCGCTACTTGAGGGACCGGTTCCCCATATCTGGCCTGACCCCTCTACCTCCTGGTAGCAGAGGGCGTACGGGTGGCCTTCTGCACGGCCCGTACCCCTAGGGTCCCTTCGGTTCCTGGAGCCTTCCTGCTCCCACTCCTCTCTTCTCTCCTTCAGTCCTGGTGCTTTCTCCACCCACACCCACTACATAGGACCCTCCCACCAGCTAGGGACCTGGGACTGTGCTCTCCCTTAGGAGCAATCTCGCATAACCCCCACTGCGGGTATGTGTTGGATGCAGGTGTTAGGGTCCCGAGCCATACTCCTTCCTTACCTGAGGGTGAGATACCACACCTCTGGGTGAGATGCAGTACCTCTGTGGCGACTGAACCCTCAGGGGCACCACACACCCTTTTGCACAGTTTTGAAATGGCGACGAAGTGCTGACGACGATGCCATTATCAGCATGACTATTCTTCTGATTTACATGCTGGAGCACACGTTAAACAGAATTCAGAGTCAGGTGGTGGGACAAGAGGAGGTGGAGGAAGTAGAGGAGGAGTCGTATGCAGAAGGGATAACATCTCCAAGGTCCAGACGGTCGGCAGCACCAAGGCGGCAAGCATGGGAGGGTGGGGGAAAGGGATTACCCAGGGCGCATGGTAGCAGCCAAACTGTTGAGGAAGGTGCAGGAGCCGAGGAAGAAGTGGAGGACGAACTGGCGATGGGCATGTAAGACTCATCAGATGAGTGAGACCTTGATCACATTTCTGTTGTGCGAGGTTGGGGGGAGAGGACAGAGGAAGGAAGCATGATTCTTACCTCGCTACCAACACAACAAGGACTTGATGCACACAACATCCTCCTGGATGCGCAAGACACATGAGTGCCTTCTCGCTGCACTACCTGCAACATGACCCTCGGATTGTCAGAATTCGAAGTAATCCCGACTACTGGGTTGCCACACTCTTAGATCCCCGGTACAAAAGTAAATTTGCCGAAATAATTCCTGCCATAGAAAGGGATTCACGCATGCAGGAGTATCTGCAGAGGCTGTTGCAGAATCTCACATGTGCTTTTCCACAAAACACCAGTGGTGCACGTAGTGAATCTCACAGTTCTAACTTGCAAACCGTGGGACTGTCGAGTCTTCATCACTCAAACCGTAACAGTAGCACAGTATCTGCTGGTAACAGCAATTTTGTGGAATCGTTTCACCACTTTTTTAGACCATCCTTTGCAAGGCCACAGGAGACAAGAAGTCTGACACATAGTCAACGCCTAGAGAGGATGGTACAGGAGTATCTCCAAGTGAACATCGAAGCTATGACTGTGTCACTGGTCCCTTGCTCATTTTGGGCTTCCAATCTGGAAAAATGGCCGGAGCTCGCCACTCACGCCTTGGAGATCTTGTCATGCCCTGCAGCCAGCGTTCTCTCTGAACGTGTGTGTGCTGACAGATAAGCGCACGCGGCTGTCCACTGAGAATGTAGACAGACTCACGTTCATAAAGATGAACAAATCATGGATCCGCAAGGACTTTTCTACCCCTGTGTCATCCTGGGGAGACTAAAAGCTTGAGGATTTGGTAAAATCACCTCACCAACCGTTTTAAGCAACTCTGGGGCAATTGATGCCACTTAAGTGGTGTCTGTGCCACAATTTTTGGAAAAAATGGAGACTCTTTTTGGAGTCCCCTTGCTGTGTTTTACGTGACGTTGGCATCGTCAATTCCAGGTGGGTTGGGTCGCTCCCCCTCCCCATTTTAACTGTAAGAAACTACATACACTATGGCTTGGGGTAACACAGATGGTTGAGTCTGAAGAGCTGTTTACTCAGAGGTCTGCTCCAAAGCTCAGTGTCTGCTAGTCAGCGTAGAATTTTTAACTGCATCTAGCCTAGGCAATACTTTGGGCGTAGTAGCCCAGCTGCGAAGCAAGCTGCACCGCCTGTGTATCTAATAAGAATTTTTAAATGCATCTAGCCTAGGCAGACTGTGGGGACCCCCAACCAAACCCAGACGCTCAGCCCCCCTACCGCCCCCCTTTCCTTGACAATACAATAATGTAACTCTTACAACTGGATGGGTGAGGATCGGTCACAGCTTTATTAACTCTTTATACTCATTCCATTAGAAAGGCATTTTATTTCTAAAATAATACAGCTTGTTGCAGCATGCCCTGGGTCTCCACACCGGCAAGTTGGCCAACAAGTGTAACTCTCCAACATGTCCTTTCTATTTCTAGGCCACGGAGGATCCTGCGTACTTGTATGCAGGACTCTGACCCCCATCCATCACTCTTAACGCTTGTTCCACTCCGTCCTGGAGTCCTGACAGGAATATGTCCAGTCCAATATCCATTAAGTGTACACCGTCGGGCCGTATGAGGCCTGCTTTATCTCCCTCCAGTTGTCGGTGTTGTATCACTACACCGCCTCTGTCTCTTCTAAATTTTGCCATCCGAATATTTATTACCCGCCTTGTCCGTTTGATGGCCGTGATGTCTCGCGCACCTTGCCATACCGCTATCGGCACAATCTCTGACCATACTATAGTTAGTTTTGTGAAAAATTCTCTGAAGCGCTCAGTGTCTAGTTTCATTATTGCCATTAGTTATGCGCTCTTGTGATGACCTAGGTCATTTCCCTGGGCCTGTATAACTAAGATGACTGGACCTCTTGCCTCTCTCCCTACCTTGATTACCTCCATTAGTACCTGTGGCCATAGCAGGCCTCTAATACCTCTCCAGTTGAAATATGTGTTATGAAACTCTAATTTCCTCCCGCCTGGGCGGACTTTCGCCCTTTTTTCTGCCCAATATATATGCAAGTGGCCTATCACCCACACTGTTGGCTTAGCGTCACCTGTAAAAGAAACAAACCATGTTAGGATAACAAGTCCGGTCTTATGTATCTCACCAAACACGTGGATCGCCATCTCCCTATCCTCTGAACTTCCGTTTCTGACAGACCTGCTCTTGCTGCTTCCGTGGCCGCGCCAATGCGGAATGAGTGTGTCCCGTAATCTTTGGGGTGGTTCCCTGCCGATGTTATGCATTTATTAAATATAGCTTGGAACTGGTATCTTGATAATGGCGTTCCATCAATGTGTGATAGGAAGAAATTACTTTGTGACATGATGGTTATATATGTTTTTACTATTTTTACCCGACTCAGTGTACCGTTTGTGGGTTGTAGAAGTACCCAAGTGCCCCTGCCCGCTGGAACCGTTTTCGATTGGCGTATGCGTAGACGTATTGCATTATTGGCTATGACTACGTCCTGGTGTAATAAGCCTCCACTGGTGGTAATTTTGGATTGAGGGACTAATTCGCTTATGCATAGCGCCCCGAAGAAGGCAATCGCAAATGAAGTAGACAGTAGTGTTGCTTCAAATTGTGAGTGTCATGTTAATGGTGTTAGGGATATGATGTGAGAAATCAGTTTTAGTGACACGGGACACGACGTCTACACTCCTGACTTGGCTGACCCCTTTTCCACCCTTTTATGGATTGTATGATGATGAATCTCTTTGTCACATCTCCCCAATTCAGTAGTTGGAAGTGAAATGCTACTCCGGTCAGACACCGCTGCGCTGATGCCCCTGATATGCCCCTCATCATTAGCTGGTGGAGAAATTCTATGGTGACTTGTAATCCGGCTTGTTCACATTGGTCAACCCGTCTGCCTGCTACTAGTTGTGTCCACTCTTCCCATGCCTTACCGTATGCTTGCCACGTCGACTGGGCAACTGACGCTCTGATTAATGGCATCAACTATTCGCCACTAGATCCCATAGGGAGGGTGGGCAACTGTTGCTCGATGGGTGGGCGTTGGGGAGGAGCTCTGTGAAAATCTGCCAATTGAATTGTGATAAAGCTTTAGCAGCAGCTTTAGACCCCTCAGCATCGTGGCTAGCACGGACCCATGCATTGTGCTTTAGGCACAGGAATGCTAGCCAGCGTAGACGGGAGAGACAATGATGCCATCTTATTAATGCAGCGCGCTAGGCTGGTGTTTTTTGTTATGAAGCGTATATTTTTGTTAGCCAGGAGCGCGCCCCATATTTCTATTGCTACCACTATTGGGAAGAAAAAAAATTTTCCGGGCTAGATGCAGCTAAAAATTATTATTAATTTCAAAGCTGGTGGAGCTTGGTGTAGATGGCCTAATACAATGAGTACCACACACTGCTACTATGCCCAAAATTATTTTCCAGGCAAGATGCAGCTAAAAATTATTAGTAATTTGAAAGCTGGTGGAGCTTAGTATAGATGGCCTAATAGAATGAGTACCACACACAGCTAATATGCCCAAAATTAGTTTACAGGCAAGATGCAGATAAAAATTATTTTGAATTTGCAACCTGGTGGAGGTTAGTATAGATGGACTAATAGAACAAGTCCCACACACTGCTACAAGCCCAAGCCCAAATATTTTTTCAGAGCTAGATGCAGATAAAAATTATTTTGAATTTGCAACCTGTTGGAGGTTAGTGTAGATGGACTAATAGAACAAGTCCCACACACTGCTAGAAGCCGAAATGGGTTTTTCAGAGCTAGATGCAGAAAAAAATTATATTGAATTTGCAACCTGCTGGAGATTAGTATAGATGGACTAATAGAACAAGTCCCACACACTGCTAGAAGCCGAAATAGTTTTTCAGAGCTAGATGCAGAAAAACATTATATTGAATTTGCAACCTGATGGAGGTTAGTATAGATGGAATAATAGAACAAGTCCCACACACTGCTAGAAGCCGAAATATTTTTTCAGAGCTAGATGCAGAAAAAAATTATATTGAATTTGCAACCTGATGGAGGTTAGTATAGATGGACTAATAGAACAAGTCCCTCATACTGCTAGAAGCCAAAATAGTTTTTCAGAGCTAGATGCAGAAAAAAATTATATTGAATTTGCAACCTGATGGAGGTTAGTATTTATGGACTAATAGAATGATGCTATGCCCAAAAGGTTTTACTTCACTAGGTGCAGTAAAAAAAATTGTATTCTATACACAGGTGGTGTAGCTTGCAACACAGATAGGCTTCTCCACTGACTAACACACACTGCAAGAGGACAAAAAGGATTAGCTTTGCTAGATTTAGCCAAATGCTTTGAAAAAAACTTGCACAGCACTGGCACAGACCTGCCTTGCAAAAAGTGATAGGAACTGATGTAACCTAGCCCTGAAAAGGACTGCAATTACAATTAGTCTTTACTCCCAACTTATCTATTTAAGAGCACAGACCTGCCTGATAAAAGTCATAGGAAATGATGTAACCTAGTCCTTAAAAGGACTGCAATCACAACTATTCCCTACTCCCAAGCTATCTGTAGATTTGTGCGAAAATTGGCTTGAAATTAACAAAGTATAGCGCACACAGCAACAGCGGTGCCGTCTAACACGCAGCTGCAGCAGTGAGAAAATGGTGGCGACGGGGAAAATGGCTGGGTCTTATAGGGCAAGGACATGTGACATACACTGCCAATGACACATGCCCTTGCTGGTGTGAAAAAAAGCAGTTCGCTCCGTGTGTGCACTGCTGATAGGCTGACAAATTGCACCTCCCCACTGTAAATGCGGGAAAGAGAAAAAAAAATGGAGATCTTCATTGTTTCTGCAGAGATCCATCCCCTGCCCCTCCCCCCGCCCCGCTGTACACTCAAACTGCGTATTAACATTAATTTTCAGCATTACTGAGAAAAAATCCAGTTATGATTTTGGTGCACGAACAGTTATCGAACATAACCTCGAACAGCCGAATTTTTTTCAAATCGCTCGTGTTTGCCGAACGGCTCGAACACCGCCCAAAACAGCTCGAATTTGAGATTGGCGAACAGTTCAAGTGGAACACCGCTCATCTCTATTCACAATCTCATTTATGAACACCTGAGAAAGTGTCTTAGCATTGGGAAGTGCAGGTAAAGCGACGAAGTCAACCATTTTACTGAACCTATCTACTACTACCTAAACCACCATTTTATCTGCAGAAACTGGTAGGTCAGTAATAAAATCCATGGACAAGTGTGTCCATGGCCTCTTAGGGATAGGTAGCGGAAGAAGAGTACCAGATGGACAGGTGTGCGAAACCTTAGAACGCGCGCAAATACTACAAGCAGCTACGTGTTCAATTACATCCCGATGCAACCCTGGCCACCAAAAACAACAACAGAGGAGGTCCGCGGTTGCCTTACCACCTGGATTCCCAGCAAGCACAGAGTTATGATGTTCCTTGATTACTTTACGGAGCAGATCAGGTGGTACAAATAATTTTCCTGAAGGGCAGGAGGCAGGGGCGTCCCCCTGAGCCTCCAGCACCTTAGCCTCTAGTTCAGGAAAAAGAGCCAAAATAACTACCCCTTTCTGTAATATCGGGGCAGGGTTCTTATGGTCACCACCACTCGGGAAGCTCCGGGACAAAGCATCAGCCTTGACGTTTTTGACGCCTGTCCGAAAAGTGACAACAAAATTGAACCTAGTAAAAAACAGGAACCATCTGGCTTGCCTAGGGTTGAGACATTTAGCTGACTGGTGATATGACAGGTTCTTATGGTCAGTAATAACAGTAATAGGATGGACAGCCCCTCCAACCAATGACGCCATTCCTCGAACACCAATTTGATCACCAAAAGTTCCCTATTACCCACGTCATAATTTCTCTCAGCTGAAGACAATTTTTTAGAAAAGAAGGCGCATGGACGCAATTTACCAGGGGATGAACCCTGAGACAACACAGCCCCAACCCCGACATCCGAAGCATCGACCTGCACAATAAAGGGTTGAGAACTCGGGTTGACTAAGTATAGGTGCTGCGGCAAAATGATTCTTTAAGGAAGAAAAAGCCTAGAGGGAAGCATCCGACAATTTGGAAAAATCAGACCCCTTCTTAGTCATGTCAGTAAGGGGTTTCACTACAACAGAGTAATTTTGGATGAATTTCCTGTAAAAATTAGTAAAGCCCAGAAAACATTGTAGGGCCTTCAGGTTCTCGGGATGTTCCCAGTCAAGGACTGAACGGATCTTCTCCGGATCCATCCGAAAACCTGAAGATGACAACAAGTACCCCAAAAACTGCACCTCCTGAACAGCAAAAACACATTTTTCTAGTTTGGCATAAAGTTTGTTATCCCTTAATATCTGGAGCACCTGCTTAACATGCCCCCGATTGGTCTCAAAATCAGGTGATTTTTTCTTTTTCTTTTTTATTACTTTGTATGTCACTGATTCTGCTTTTTATTCAGCTGTTGGTTTAATGAGGGCATGTGTATATAATTATCTCCGTCCCTATTTGTCAGCTTTTGCCATGACTAAGACCATCTGTCGAAACATGTTGGCTTAAGCACTGTGTAACTCCCTGTTTGTATTGAAGATTTTATTTTCTGCATAATAAATTTTGGAAATTGGATACCACTCCACTGGAAAACTTTTTCTTCAAAATCAGGTGAGTAAACCAAAATATCGTCCAGATAGACCACCACAAACCTCCCCACCAAATGATGAAAAATATAATGCTGGAATATCACAGGTGCATTGGTCAAGCCAAAAGTCATAACCAGACTCTCGAAATGACCTTCCGGGGTATTGAACGATGTCTTCCATTTGTCCCCTTCTCTAATTCTAACCAGATTGTAGGCTCCCCTTAAATGCAACTTGGATAATTCCTTACCTCCCACAACCTGGCTGAACAAATCAGGAATCAGAGGAAGAGGATATGGATCACGAATGGTAATTTGATTTAATTCCCGGAAATCTAAACAGGGACGTAGACCGCCATCTTTTTTCTTCACAAAGAAGAGCCCTGCCGCCACGGGCTAAGATGAGGGTCTGATATGTCCCTTCTCCAGACTTTCCACAATGAAATCCTTCATGGCTTGTCTCTCAGGGCCAGAAAGATTATACAGTCTGGACTTGGGTAAATTAGCTCTGGGGGTCAGGTTAATAGGACAATCATAAGCACGATGAGGAGGCAAATCCTGACACCCTTTCTCATAAAAAACGTCCTCAAAACCAGACAGAAAAGCAGGCAGAAACTTCGTAGAGACAGCAGCAATGGAAACATTCAGACAGTTCTCATGGCAGTGATCTCCCAATTCAATAATCTCCCCGGTTTGCCAATCCACCAATGGATTATGTTTAACAAGTTAGGGGATACCTAAAACAATCGGAGTAGGGAGATTCTCCAAAACATAGCAAGGAATGATTTCACAATGAACTGACCCCACCCTCAGTTTCACATTATGTACAATCTGAGTAAATGCTTTCTGTGTAAGTGGCGCCGAGTCAATGGCACAGATGGAAATAGGTTCAGCTAAAGCACAGCAAGCGAGACCATGAGTTTCATAAACTCAGCATCAACCATGCTGACCCCGGCTCCACTGTCAACAAATACAGAAATGTTTACGATTTTTGCTCTCTAGCACCACCTCTGCAATCAGGACAAAACAGGAACTGCAGTTTAGACAGAAATGCACCCCTTGTTTATCCAACTCCAGACTATCGAGAGTTAATTGAGTCTCTTTTTGTTTAGGAATTGAAGGACAGGTCCCAACAAAGTTTCCCTTTTTCCCACAAAAAAAAACATATGCCTTTTTTCTTGCGAATCTCCAGGGAGATGTATGATGTAGAGACACCCCCTAACTGCATAGGTTCCTCCACTTCCCCCGGTACTGGTTCACCCCCAGACCGCTCCCTTGATATAGGTACACAACCCCGACAAGAAGGCCCCGGAGAAGGAGGTCGCACCCATATATCTCGAAGGCGCCTATCCAGATGTATGGCCAAAGACATGGCAGCTTCCAAGGACTGAGGGGTATCATATACAGCCAAGGCATCTTTCAACCTTTCTGTTAACCCCTCACAAAATTGACTTTTAAGGGCTGAGTCATTCCATTTGGAATCCCTTGCCCATCTACGGAATTCCGAACTGTATGTTTCCACTGACTGAATCCCCTGCTGAAGGCGACGTAGCTTAGACTCAGCCAAGGCGACTTAGTCAGGGTCATCATAGATGAGGGCAAGAGCTCCAAAAAACCCCTCCACAGATTGGAGACAAACCGAATCCTGCGGTAACGAAAATGCCCATGACTGCGGATTGCCCTGCAGTAGAGAGATCACAATGCCAACACGTTGCTCCTCATTACTGGAGGGGTAGGGACGAAGTTTGAAGTACAATTTGCATGCCTCCTTCAACACAAAAAACCTGTCCCTACCTCCTGAAAACCTGTCCTGGAGGGCAACCTTGGGCTCAGGCTGGACAGGTCTACCAGCAGAGACCCCCACATTGGTGACCAGCAGCCACTGAAACTGCTGCAGCCCGTGCTGCCGCTCTGCAAGCTCTGCAACCGATCCCATAGCAATGGAGAAAGGAAAAAAAAAAGGTATACACCCAAAAACACACAGAAAAAAAAGGAACCCAAAGTGTCAGATTTGTGTCTTTTTTTTTTCCAAAAAACATGCTCGGCCGGTTATAATGTCACGCCAGGAGTGGGTGCAATACTCAGAATACCCAGAAAGGAAAAGGGAGCCCAGACATTAGGGAAAGAGGAAGTGGTGACCTCTTAACTGGACTAGCATCACACTGTCTTCCCCTACCGTCCCTATACAGCCTCCGCAGCTGTCGCCGATCACGTGCCTCACCCTACTATCCCTGGCGTAAGGCTACAACTGGGGGTGGAAGGAGATGAGCACTAGTCAACCTCCGCTAGCACCCTAAAGACAAAAGGGGAAAACAACACAGGGGAATTACAACTTAGCTTTAGAAGAAACTCCAACAGGGCACACGTCCTCAAGACTCCAAAGAGGACGTGATGCTACTTCAGCCAAGTTCCAAGTAGGAATGAATATAACCGGTAACGCCCACCTAGACACACCAGGTATATATACACCCAGACTAAAGGGAGGTAGTCGCTGGGTTCTAAACACAGACTCCTATCTAGGCAGCTGTCTGCATTGCTAAACGTAGAGATCTGCTGCAGACCACTGCAGGGCGACTGTCAAAAACCTCTGACACACCCATGACATAGGCTTTCTACATAGCCAACTGCACTTTTTACTGTCAGGTATGATCCTATAAGCTTAAACTTTATAGGCATAAGAGAGAGAGGACCGCACTGACCATAAGAGCTTATGACGCACCCCCTGGGTCGTGGGGTACTCAGTGCCGGGCCGGTCGTTGCAGGGAATATGTCACAGTGGCGGTGACCCGGTCCGTGACACAGGGCAGTCATTTAAAGGGGGATTATTTACAGGGGATTTTATAATTTTAAATATATATAGTTCGTGACGCCACCTGTGGTATGCGGCTATGTGGAGCCGCCGCTGCTGTGCAGAACCTCTGGAGCTGATGTTAGTGCAGCAGGGTTGGTTCAGCTCTCCACAGGCAGAGCTTAACTCCAGGGCAGTGTAGAGATGTTGTAGATATTATAGTTGATGCTGGACGTTGTAGTGCAGGGGTGATGGTGCAGATAATAATCACAGAGACAGTGGGGTGCAGTCCTCAGGGTCTTTACTCACGGTTGTTGCATTCCAAGTTACAGGTACCAGTGTAGCTTCCCTCGTTGTGCTGCACTTACTCAGGGAGGGGTTCAGTCGACCCTCAGATATGTCCGGAGTACTTAGCGGGACCCCCTTCTGTGTGTTCTCTCTCTCTGGCCGTCTCCCTGCACCTCATACCTAGTGTCCCAATCCGGTACCCGCGGGCCTTGTCGGGCGACCTCTGTTCCGTCCCCTGGGTCCTCTATGGCTACCTTCTTGGTGAGACTGATATGGACTGTTGGCTGCAGGACTTGAAATACTGCAGCCTCCAGTTTCTAGTTGAGACATAAAGTCCTCCACTAGTTGAGGGACGGGTCCCTTTTGTGTGGCCTGACCCCTCAATCTCCTGGTAGATTCAGGTGTACGGGTGGTCTCCAGCACTGCCCGTACCCCTTGGGTCCCTTCTTCATTCCTGGAGCCCTTCCTGCTCCTCTCCTTCTCCTTCAGTCCTGGGCCTCTCCTCAGGCCCTCCTCCCTGAGCAGAGCTCCTACAGAGCTCCGGCTCCCAACTCCTCTCACTGTTGACTGATCTGAACTTCTCTTCTCTAAACAAGATGGCTTCTCTATTTATACTTTCCTTCATGTGCTCCCCTAAGCTATTTCCTCCACCCACACCCACTACATAGTTCCACCCCTCAGCTAGGGACAAGGGACTGTGCTCTCCCTTAGGAGTAATCTCGCACTGCCCGCCCTGGTGTGGAATGTGTTGGATGAAGGTGTTAGGGTCCCGAGCTGTACTCCTTCCTTACCTGAGAGTGAGATACCACACCTCTGGGTGAGATGCAGTACCTCTGTGGCGACCGAACCCTCAGGGGCGCCACACTTACACTCTATTACGCTCTACAGGAGAGAGAAAGAGGACCTTGCTAAGTATAAGAGCTTACATTCTAAAGGAGGGAGGAGTCTGCTGACCACAAGAGCCTAAACTCTACAGGAGAGGGAGAGAGAGAAGACCCCGTTGACCATAAGAGCTTACACTCCACAGAATTGAGAGAGTTACCCAGTGACTTTGGAGATGGAAAACGAGAAACTGTGCTCCACTGGAAACGCTGACGTGTGATCCCCCATGTACTTACCACCATTGTACAAGGTATGATAATCCACTAGATGTCAAAGCTGCAGGGCTTCATGGGCAGGCAAAATTACACTAGCCTGCTTCAGCAGTGTGCAAAAGTTTTTTTTTAAATTTGCAAACCGCAGCTCAAAATGTTCGAGTTTGCAAGAAACTGCAAATTTCAGGAAATTCGACTCAAACTCAATTTTTTGCTACTCATTACTCTCTAACCATTAGCTTTAGCCTCTACACTTATGTGCCTCATCTCCCTTATGACAGGGCAGGAGGTACACTGGCTTTATATGTGACCATAGTCCAGTTTTTGATGACACTGCTCCAGGATCGTGTAGGGCAAATGTGATGCAATTTTATTATATTGCTTCAAGCTATATGTAAAAAAGACGAAGTTCTTGCATTGCTGTTTATGTACATCTGTACCATGTCCTAGATTACAATATAGTAGCTTTAAATAATGTTCTGCCTTTTGTTTCATCACAGGTTTTATTTTTATTTCACTCCAGCAACAAAAAAAAACCCCATGAAATAAATAGTGAGATCTATTTGTATCGACCTTTACTTTCAATATTCAGTAATAGTTTGAACCTGGCCACCTAGTGCTGAGCAATGCCTCTATAACCAAGATCTATATTTTTTACCTACTAATTACTTCCTTAGGGGAAATTTGCACTATGCATTCCATCAATCATCCAGAAGAATGGCAAACATTTCTGTTCTGTTCTATAGTCAGGAGTCAGAAAGTCAGCTACACTTTTTGTATTAGGTCACAAGACGTGCAAGTTACCATTTAGTCAGAATGTTATTGGAGCAGTTCAGAGCTATGATTTTCTACTTCTCTTCTACAAATAGCAAGCGTACATTTATTTTAGGGCTAGTGTGAGCATAGTCTTATAAATAGTGTTGAGCGATACCTTCCGATATCAGGAAATATCGTATCGGATTGGATCGGGCCGATACCCAAAAAGTATCGGATATCGCCGATTCCGATACCGGAACCCAATGCAAGTCAATGGGACACAAATATCGGAATGAAAATAAACCCTTTCTTTCCTTGTAGGTTAATTCTACATGAAGTAAAACAACTAAGAATAATGTAGAATGACATGAAAAGCCGGCAATTCATCAGCGCATACACCGGTACCCGACAATTTACAACAGAAAGAATAGAGCTTCACACATAGATTAGATAGATAGAAACATGTCAGTCACATATATATGAAGTACAGTGACAGTGTTGCTTACAGAACTTGTCATTTAGTGTAAAGGATTTATTTAAAAAAATATTAGTGTTTTCGTGCATCGTCTCTTTAAAAAAGCCGGCCGGCAATTCAGCAGCGGTACCCGACAATTTATAACAGACAGAATAGAGCTTCACACATAGATTAGATAGCTAGAAACATGTCAGTCACATATATATGAAGTACAGTGACAGTGTTGCTTACAGAACTTGTCATTTAGTGTAAAGGATTTATTTAAAAAAATATTAGTGTTTTCGTGCACCGTCTCTTTAAAAAAGCCGGCCGGCAATTCGGCATCTGTACCCGACAATTTAGAATAGAAAGAATAGAGCATCACACATAGATTAGATACATAGAAACATGTCAGTCACATATATATGAAGTACAGTGACAGTGTTGATTACTGTACTTGTCATTTAGTGTTAAAATAAAGGATTTATTTAAAAAAAAATTGGCGTGGGGTTCCCCTTAATTTTAGGCTCTAGCGGAGGTTAAGCAGACAGCTGGGGCAAATGTTTGAAGCCTGGGAAGGGGGTAATACCCACGGAGCTTCCCAGGCTACTAATATCAGACCCCAGCTGAATACCTAGCCTTTACTAGCTATTAAAATGGGGGAACCCCCCAAAAAAATAACGTGGGTTCCCCCCTAATTTAATAGCTAGCAAAGGCTAGGCAGACAGCTGGGGGCTGATTTTAATAGCCCAGGAAGGGTGCCATGAATATTGGCCCCCTCCCAGGCCAGAAACACCAGCCGTCAGCCGCCCCAGAAATGGCGCATCCATAGGATGCGCCAATTCTGGCACTTAGCCTCGCTCTTCCCACTGCCCTGTAGCGGTGGCAGTGGGGTAATAGGGCTGGGGTTGATGTCAGCTTATAATGCCAGCTGACATCAAGCCCAGGTTAGTAATGGAGAGGCGTCTATAAGACACCCCCATTACTAACCCCATAGTCAAAGTTAAAGAAAAACACAAACACCCAGAATAAAGTCCTTTAATTGAAATAAACACACAATTCTTTATTGTTCTAAATTAAACCATACTTACAGTCACGCCCATTCCAGCTGAAGCCAACGATCTCCTGCAATAAAAGAAAAATAATAAAGCAACCTCATCCTTACCTTTCCATGGTTCCCACGACGGCTCCAGCTAGGCTACATCGAGATGACAGGCTGGACCGCAGCAGAACGCTGCCATCCAGCCTGTCATCCCGCAGACACTGAGAAGCGCAGGCTTGCTTGCGCTCCTCAGTGTCTGGCTGTGACGGCATAAAGATGAGCCGAGGTCATGTCCAATGAACTCAGCTCACCTCATGCACGTCACTGACAGCGTGGGAAAATTCTCACGCTGAAACGCTGAGTGCAGGAGAATTTTCCCACGCTGTCAGTGACGTGCATGAGGTGAGGTCATGTCCAATGAACTCAGCTCACCTCATGCACGTCACTGACAGCGTGGGAAAATTCTCCTGCACTCAGCGCTTCAGCGTGAGAATTCTCCCACGCTGTCAGTGACATACATGAGGTGAGGTCATGTCCAATGAACTCAGCGCACCTCATGCACGTCACTGACAGCGTGGGAAAATTCTCACGCTGAAGCGCTGAGTGCAGGAGAATTTTCCCACGCTGTCAGGGACGTGCATGAGGTGAGCTGAGTTCATTGGACATGACCTCACCTCATGTATGTCACTGACAGCGTGGGAGAATTCTCACGCTGAAGCGCTGAGTGCAGGAGAATTTTCCCACGCTGTCAGTGACGTGCATGAGGTGAGCCAAGTTCATTGGACATGACCTCGGCTCATCTTTATGCCGTCACAGCCTGACACTGAGGAGCGTAAGCATGCCTGCGCTTCTCAGTGTCTGCGGGATGACAGTCTGGATGGCAGCGTTCTGCTGCGGTCCAGCCTGTCATCTCGATGTAGCAGAGCTGAAGCTGTCCTGTGAACCATGGAAAGGTAAGGATGAGGTTGCTTTATTATTTTTCTTTTATTGCAGGAGATCGTTGGCTTCAGCTGGAATGGGCGTGACGGTAAGTATGGTTTAATTTAGAACAATAAAGAATTGTGTCTTTATTTCAATTAAAGGACTTTTTTCTGGGTGTTTGTGGTTTTTTTAAATACTTTACTAGAAATTCATGGCGGTCATGTCTAATATTGGCGTGACCCCATGAATTTCGGGCTTAGGGCCAGCTGATAATGCCAAGCTGGCCTTAACCCCTTTATTACCCAGTGAGCCACGCACCAGGGCCCTGGATGAGTTGGGTACAGCGCCAGAAGATGGCGCTTCTATGAACGCGCCATTTTCCGGGGCGGCTGCGGACTGCAATTTGCAGCGGGTGGGGCCCAGAAAGCTTGGGCCTCCCTGCGCTGCAGATTCCAGCCCCCAGCTGCCTAGTTGTACCTGGCTGGACACAAAAATAGGGCGAAGCCCCACGTATTTTTTTTTTTAAATTATTTCATGAAATTCATGGAATAATTAAGAAAAAAAGGGCTTCCCTATATTGTTGTATCCGGCTAGGTACAAATAGGCAGCTGGTGGTTGGGCGCAGCCCGTTCCTGCCTGCTGTACCTGACTGGACACAAATATAGAGCGAAGCCCCACATCAATTTTTTTTAATTATTTCATGAATTTCCTGAAATAATTTAAAAAAAATTGACGTGGGGCTTTGCACTATATTTGTGTCCAGCCAGGTACAGCAGGCAGGAACGGGCTGCCCCCAACCACCAGCTGCCTATTTGTACCTGGTTGGACACAACAATATAGGGAAGCCCTTTTTTTCTTAATTATTCCATGAATTTCATGAAATAATTAAAAAAAAAAAAAAAATGTGGAGCTTCTCCCTATTTTTGTGTCCAGCCAGGTACAACTAGGCAGCTGGGGGATGGAATCTGCAGCGCAGGGAGGCCCAAGCTTTCTGCCCCCCCCCCCCCCCGCTGAAAATTGCAGTCCGCAGCCGCCCCGGAAAATGGCGCGATCATAGAAGCTGGATGCTGTACCTGGCTGGCATACAAAAATATGGCGAAGCCCACGTCAAAAGTTTTGGGAAAAATTAATTAAAAAATAAATAATAATTTAGGGACTGCATCTTTATTAACTCCTCAAATGTCATTTAGTGTTAAAATAAAGGATTTATTTAAAAAAAAAAATGGCGTGGGATCCCCCATAATTTTAGTCTCTAGCGGAGGTTAAGCAGACGGCTGGGGCAGATGTTTGAAGCCTAGGAAGGGGGTAAAACCCACGGAGCTTCCCAGGCTACTAATATCAGCCCCCAGATGAATACCTAGCCTTTAATAGCTATTAAAATGGGGGACCCCCCCAAAAAAATGACGTGGGGTCCCCCCTATTTTAATAGCTAGCAAAGGCTAGGCAGACAGCTGGGGGCTGATATTAATAGCCCAGGAAGGATGCCATGAATAATGGCCCCCTCCCAGGCTAGAAACACCAGCCATCAGCCGCCCCAGAAATGGCGCATCCATATGATGCGCCAATTCTGGCACTTAGCCTCGCTCTTCCACGCTGCCCTGGTGCGGTGGCAGGGGGTAATAGTGGTGGGGTTCATGTCAGCGCCAGCTGCCATGAAGCCCAGGTTAGTAATGATGGGCGTCTATAAGACACCCCCATTACTAACCTACAAAGTGTTGAAAAGAAAAAACACACTACACCCAGAAAAAAATAATTTATTTGAAATAAAACAGACCATTTTATTTAATTCTTAGTTTACTAAAAATAATAGTTACCTGTCCACGTTCCTGCGCTGATCTCCCATGCACAGCTGTCACATCTGGAGATGGTGACAGCTGTGCATGGCTGCTGTAAGCTCACGCTGCCGGGAACACGTCCGCTCCCGGCAGCTGGAGCCACTGAATGAGGTCACTGGAGTGCATTCAGTCAGCGCTGCTCCGGAGACCTCCTTTATGGCAGTGCTGTACCGTGGGAATTTCTCACGATACAGCAGGGCCGTAAAGGAGCTAACCCGAGCAGCGCTGCCTGAACTCCGGCGAACCCTTACGGCCCCGTCATTCTAGCGGCGGCAGCGGTTCAGAGCGGTCACATTCTATGTGGCTGCTCTGAACTGGAGATCTTCGTGGGACACTCGTGGACTACTACGGAGGGGTAAGGATAAGGTTGTGGTTTATTATTTTATATTTTATTACAGGAGATCGATGGCTTCGGGGAATTAGGTGTCTAGGTGAGTATAGGTGTAGTTTTTTATTTTTTACTTTATTTTAGGTGGCGATCGGCGGGGACAGGTAATGTATGAACTAATTTATTGTAGGTAACCACTGGCCACCAATGACATGTATTTAAAATTTATTGGGGCACAGTAGGGCAATTTAAATAGCAGGATCAGGCTGATGGGAACTACTGCTCCCATCGAGCTGATCCTGCTGGCACGAGTGGACGGGGGACAGACATAGGCCGATGGGAGTAGTAGTGTCACATTGGCCTATGTCTGCCTGCACGCACACACCCGCACACATCGCAGACACCGCGCACACCCTCGCAGACATCGCACAGACACCGCACACATCGCACAGACACCACGCACACCCGCACACACCCACAAACATCGCACAGACCCGGAGACACCGTACAGACACCCCACACACCCGCACATACACGCAGACACACTAATCATGACCGGTCTGATGGTCTGGGAGGTGAGGCTGACCTGTGCGGCCGTGGGAAAGTTCATGTCAGTTCATGCAATGCAGTCAAGCATGAACTCACATGAACCCTCTGAGGGCACCGCAGCTACTTCAAATGAACAGCTGATCGGCATCACCTGATACCTCAGCTGTTCATTTGAAATAACCGGCGGGAAAGCGCAGCACAGAACGGGAAAGCCGGCGGTGAAGTCTTTTCACTGCCGGCTTCCCCGCCCGGGTCCTTCGCTCCCCGCTCCTTGGTGCTGCGCTCCCCGCCCGGTCCTAACTTACGATCGGGATGGGAGGTGGCGAGGGGAGCCGAGGATCGGGGTGGGAGGCTGCGGGGAAGCAGTATGGGGCTGTGTGATTGTTTAAAAGCCGGCGGCTTTTTACCGCGCGCCGGCTTTTAAACAATCAGGAGTATTCTCCCACGCTGGGATGGCATTCTGATGACAGGCTGGATCTCAGCTGAGCGCTGCCACCCAGCTTGTCATCCTTCAGAGACACTGCAGAGCGCAGGCATTATGGGAACTTCCGATTCCGGTATTCGATATTGTAAAAGTATCGAAATTAAGTATCGGAATTCCGATACCGCGAATATCGGCCGATACCCGATATTTCAGTATCAGAATGCTCAACACTACTTATAAAGCTAACCCTATATGTCTCCTCGTTTGAATGGATTTAAAGCTTATGTTTGAATAAAATATTAATATATTTCCCTTTCAAACAGGTAAATGTACTGGTATATGCACTGATTCCCCAGTGTGGACTATACAATAAATATGATAAAGGAAACCTATTAGTATAATAAATTCTGCAGACATTTCAGTATATGTGAAATAATCCTTAGAAATATGGACCCCAATTTATCACTGTTAATTAATTGTAAAAATTAGAATAGTGACTTCCATGTTTGTTCCTCATTATTTATTTGGCCCCTTTTTTAAGTTAACTTAACATAGTGTTGTCTAGTTTATTTTCTGCAATGTAGACATGGTTTGGTTTTAAAGGGAACCTGTCATGTAAAAAAAATATTAACCTGCAGATATGAGGTTAATCTGCAGGTTAATAGCATTCTGACACCGTGTGGTGCCTGCTCTGAGATCCCCACTGCCGGGGGGAAATGAACTCCCCAGCAGCCTCGCTCTTTCAGTCATAGGGGTGATGCCTGTGCAGTTTCACTCACCACTCAGTGTATAGAGAGTAGACGCTGTAAACGCGCCCTCAGCACTGACTGACAGCCGAATCTAATGCTGATCCTGCTGTCAGTCAGTGTTGCAGTTATAGCCGTCGCTCACTATACACTGAGCGATGTCTGAAGCCGTGTACCACCCCATGACTGGAAGCCAAACACTGCTGAGGGGAATAAAGTTAATTTCCTCCTGGCAGTGGGGCTCTCGGTGCTGGTGCCACACAGTGTCACAAAGCTATTAACTTACACATTAACTCCATATCTGCAATTTATTAGAGTTATTTTACATGACAGGTGCCCTTTAATTAGCCACACATTTGACCTGAATTCATTGTTTGTGACAAGGGATGAGCAAAAACAATGAAGTTCGGGTTCTGGTCATCGACCGAACTTTAGTCCAAAGTTCAGTGCGGGTACCAGAACCTTGCCCGAACTTGAGCCTGGACCCAAAACCCACTGAAATCAAGGGGGACCCGAACTTTGGAGCTGGAAAATCTCTCTCTATCTCTCCTCCCACCACATTCATTGTTCAGTACGAAATCTATCTAGTTTCATTTTTGTGCAGTTGAAGACTAAGATTTTAAAGCATCAGTTGACTTTTTGCTCTAACAAGGCACAAAAATAAAAGGCAAAAAAAGAGCATATTTGATGTTTCGCAAAATTTATCAACCCTCATGCGGCAATTTGAAAAATTTGATGCAAAAAATTGCAACAAACATTTAAAAAAAGCGCAAATGATGAATCAGAGCCATAGTTTTTGAAAACTCCATTTCCAGCATTACACCATGTACAGGGCATGTTTAACAATATATGCAAGTATTTGGCCCTTTGGTTTAATATACTGATGAGTGATTGCTTAAAGCAATACAATATTTTCTTCATTCCAACAGTGCTAGGAAATAGTCCTCCAGAGAGTGCTACTAGGTAACAACATATGGCAGCTACATTTATCTAAGCCGTAAACAAAACACACTAACATACAGTAATGATTATGTGAGCCGTAATCTGTCTACAGTGGGCTATCTCTTCTGCTTGGTGCAGTGTAAGCAAATCTCATTATTTTAAATAACTGCTTCCACTACTCTCAAATCTCCATTTTATGCCTGTAGGCTAATGCTAATTTGATGGAGCCTCCTTTGATATATTGATGGACATCTGGAATCTAGTAATTGCTTAACATGGCAATGCCAACTGGTTTATAAAAGGCTGCCAAAGGGATTTGACAGCAAAATATATTACTCATATTTTCCCCAAAAATTTTTTTTTATAACTTGTCAAATGTTAACCATTTCTGTGTGTAAAATAATTTGCAAACTTCTTAAAGGGACAGAAAAAGTATAAAACATGTTCTATGCTTCTTACATATCACAATGAAAAGAGTAATTGGGGCAGCTTGGGAGCATGGGAAGCCATTGAGGAGTGAAGACGTGAGTGTCTCACATCTCATCCATACCAACCAATAAAAAGCAAGACAACCTACTCAGTACAGTTTGTTTTGCCTTTTTAGGTGTATCCCAGTGCTGAATTGTCATCCCCTATCCAGGGGGATATCCAATCATATCTCCTAAAAAGCAGCCACCCAAAAACACCACTACCAGACTTACAGCCTGACCAGATCAGGCCTCAACATATGGGGGATAGCAGAAACGTGCCCCTCCATCATCAAATAATGGGACTGCACTTGCGCAATTAAGCTTCAAGGGACTCACCATGCTTTTCCCATCTGTAAAACAGGCAACCCAGTCCTGCTTCCTGACAGCTACTCAATGATGTCACAACAGAGTAGGAAATTGCCTGCACCTCACTTGGTGCACCATCACTGGAGCCACCTGCCACATGCTCGCTCACCAAGAGTTGGTGCCTCCAAAGGCGGTGTCTAGTGTGTTGAGATGTGCTCCAGTCCCAGAGCATGTTGAGGCAATGCCATCTTCCCCAGCTTCACTTCATCATAAGTTGCAGTCCCCAGAAGGCAGATAATTAACACCTGCCTGGCCTACACTAATGCAGACCCTGGAGTAGTCTCTCGCCTCAGATTTCCCAATCCACATGCTCACACTCTCAATGGGCAGCCCTGCATTCCAGACCAGCCCCAAGTTGAGACCATCACATTACATTTCTTTCACAAGGACCTAGTTACAAGATTAACTTTTTAAATAGAAGGTGACCATACTCCCTATAATGACCAAATAAATTGCCCGCCGTATGTCATGGTATACGACAAAGAAGTCCAGACAGTCCATCTGATTCTCCAGTATTTTCATAACTCCAACCATCAGGGATCCCACAAATCCTATGCACCCAGTTACATAGTTCAAAGTACCACAGCAACAACATCCAATATTTCATCAACACTATAGCCACCTAATGGAACTGATATCTAGACTCTGATATGTTCTGTGCCAACCAGAAAGGACATGGAGGCGTTTGCTAGATACCTCAAAAACCAATGTAAACAAGAGTTCACCAATCTAATATTACAAACCTGATAACAAGGGTGGACTCCCACCTCGCCCATAACAACAATGATAACCTGTCTTAAAAGAAGCCATACAGTGGAAATTGCAAAACTACAATATCAACTGAATGATTTAAAGAACAATAACAGATGCAATAACCTCTGCATTTGTGGTATGCGGCAGTCCATAACCACCTATGATTCACCATCCATTCTTACTCATCTTTTTAACAACATATTAGGCTCTCCCCCATAAACTGAATTGAATTATACAGGACCCACAGAGCAGTTTGACATAATTGGAAACACACATAAGAAATAGAGTCAGACTTCCACTTAAAAGGAACCTGTCACCAGAAATAACGCTGTTAACTAGCAGATTTGGGGTTAATTCTCAGGTTAACAGCGTTATTATGCTGCCCGGCGCCTGCACGCAGCCGAATGCAGTGGGCAGAAAATTATGGAGGGCGGCGCTGGTTCAGTCACTGCTCTGAGAACACAGAGCGGTGGTTGTAATCGCACCCCCGGTCCTGACTGATAGCTGATCTCAATGCAGAGGGAGTGTCAGTACAACTTCTTTAATTCTAATGTTGTACAAAATGTATGGTAAAGAAAAAATGGCAAGCACTATGGATGGGGTAGTGTAAAAGAAAAAGCAAAACAATACCATGGCTAAGGAGTAGCTATCAGCAGAAGAAGTAGCACAACAATCACTGGCAGTAGCTGTCCAGGCAGCAGTACTACCAAATGTAGGTCAAAATTGGCCTCCATTGCCCTCTTAATGGGTATTAGTAGGGAGAAAGCTGAGGGCATTATGGAATATATATCGCTCATCACTTATCTTAGTCACAGCAGGGTGATGTTATGCAACTCTTTCAGTTTGAGTCAGTATTCTAGACCGAACTTTCTTCTCGGACTGGCCCACAATGAAACAGGTAAATGTCCCGGTGGGCCCTGTGCAGGAATGCATCCCTTCACCCAGAACCGGCTCCAGGTTTTCGTGGGCCTCAGCTGGATAAGTCTCAGTGGGCCCCTTTTACACATATCATGATGCACAGATTTCACTTCTCACATTACATGAGTGATATCTATTCTAAATTGTGCAATACCATACCGCAGAGGGGATTTATGCAAGTCAAACCCTTATGTGCCAATTATTGTGACCTACCCCCTCCCTCAGTGAAGGGAACCAAACACCCACACACAATATTTTACTCCTTGGCCCTAAGAATCCCCCTCATACGATTTGTCACCGAGAATTGAATGGCAGTCCCCTGTTCAACTGTATGGGTCCGTGAAAAAAATCAATATCCGAGTGAGGCCCAATTTTCACGAGCTAACTGCATGGAGAAGGTGGAGAAACTTTTTTTTCTCTCTATCTCCAAGAAAATTGGATCCCACTCTGATCAAACTCTAATCAGAGTCTGATTAGCATAATCGGTCCGATTTTCTTTGATGGAGAGAAAACAGTCGTCTGCATTTGCCCTTATCTGTACAAGTTCCTCTAGCTTCCAAAAAATAACAAATGCATCTAAAAAATGTTTTGGACAGGGGAAAACATTGCCCTATTTTTATAGGCTGTCTGGGATTTTCTGGATGATTGGCATAATCCTGGCCTGAGTTTAGCATAGTTATTTATGGATTAGTACAGCGCTGGCTGCAGCGTGGCAGAGACTGGTGCTCCGCTCCAAATACCTGTGCATTCACTTTTTTTTTAACTAAACTTTTAGACTATGGTACAGACACAGCGTTACTTCCTAAATTCTAATTACCATAATAGTTTATTAACATTTTTTTTCTTTATTTTGGAAGATTACTTTTCACATATTCCTTATAAATTGATTATGTGATATACAAAGTAATGGTCACAGTAAGGGTATGTGCCCACGATGCGTAGCAGCCTGCGGCCCCGACTCTCCGGAATAGCTCTGCAGCTTCCGCTCATTATGCAAATGAGTGGCAACATTTTTTTTTCCAGCTGCGGACTTTCCTCATAAAGGTTAGGTCTATGGGGAAAGACCGCATGCGAACCCGTAAGACAAATTGACATGCTGCGGTCTGGAAAGACACCCCACATGTCAGTTACCACGGATGATGCGCAGGTGCCCAGATACGCATAGTGGACATGGGATTTCTAGAAATCCCATCCACTATGCTGTAACATATGGCCGCTGCGGGTTTGACGCTGCATAACATGCAGCATCAAACCCCCCAGTGGCTCCGGATCATGTGCACATACCCTAAGAGGGGTAATAATTAGTGATGAGCGAGCACTAAAATGCTCGATGCTCGGGTCGAGCACATTGGAATACTCGGGTGCTCGACCCGAGCAACGAGCCCAATGTAAGTCTATTGGAAACTCGCGCATTCTTCAGGCGGCTCCCCCCGGCAGTCTGCAGAGGGCCTAAAAATTGCCCAAATCGATAGGAACAGTGCTCAAATGACATAGGGACAGCATGGGGAACACCCCTGGAAGCATTTCTGACTCCCAGGTCACATCTGTCAACAATGTTGTCAGAGGTATTACGCCACAGACTCACAATAAAACATACAAAAACAAAACCAAAATGGATTTTCCTGGGAAATATGTTAAAGAATATCCTTTCCAGGGTAATGACTTGTATATAAAGCAAAATAAATAACCAAAAACAAAAATGCTCCTCCACACCTTGAGCTATGTTCACACGTAGTGTTTATGTGTTTTTTCACTTTTGCATTGCTTTCAACCGTGACAAATGCATTCACCAGGAAATGTCATTTTAACTTTTTACAACCTTATCTGGCCATGTGGTGTGTGAGATATCATCAGACACATCCTGTTTCATTTATGAAGGAGGGACTCTGAAAGTTACAAAGCCTATTTTTATAGGGCCATCAGGCGGTCTTTACTATTCTTAAAGGGCCAGCAGTCGGCCCTCACTATTCTTAGAGAGCCATCAGCCGGCTATGTTTTATTGTTCCCATTACTAAAGAGTGGGTCTCCTATACTGTTATTACATATGCAGTGAGTGGCAGGGCTGCCCAAAATTTGGACGCACCCCAATACCACTTTGAAAATTTGGATGCACCCCAATACCCCTTTGAAGAGACTTAGAGGAGGGCCTCCTGAAAACAATGTCCCCATTATTAGGAAGTGGGTCTCCCATTGTGTTTGCCTATGCAATGAATGCTGTAGCATCGGCGTCTCTGCCTCCTGCCGGGCAGAGACGCCGTTCCCCTCACCGCTGCAGTCCTGGTCCGGCATCTTCCTGCTCCCCTGCTCCTGTGGAGCGCACCACGCGCAGCTTCCTGTCTTAAAGGGGCCGCGCGCCGTCCTAAAGAATCCCCGGCCAATGGCCAGAAGACTTCTCCTATATAAGGCACCTCCTCCAAAATGAAGGTGCCTGTGCAAGGTTGTTGTTCCGTGTGTTAACACTTGCTTCAGCCCTCAGATCCCGCTGCCAGTCAGTCCTGCCCGCCAGTCTGTCTAACAGTCCAGTCCGCCCGTCTGTCTACAGTCCAGCCCGCCAGTCTGTCTAATAGTTCTGCCCGCCAGTCTGCCAGCTACCTGCCGTGCCCGCCAGCTTGCCTACCTGGAGCACCTGTCAGTAACCTGCCGAGCCCACCAGCCTGCCTACCAGGAGCACCTGTCAGTTACTTTCCGTGCCCATCAGCCTGCCTACCTGGAGCACCTGCCAGTTACTTGTCATGCCCGCCAGCCTGCCTACCTGGAGCACCAGCCAGTAATCTGCTGTGTTCGCCAGCCTGCCAACCCGGAGCACCTGTCTGGCTATCCGCTGTACCCGCCTGCTTGCCTACCCAGAGCACCTGTCTGACTATCTGCCTTACCTGCCTGCTGATCTACCCAGACCACCCGTCTGCCTTCCTGCTGTGCTCATGCACTGTATCGGTCAGTTCCTGTCATCTGACCCAAGGGAGTCACCTGCTCTCACACAAGGTCAGTCTCAGAGTGACACCTAGTTCACCTGCCCGGTCCCTCACTGGTTCACGGAGTCGACTAAGCCACCGTGTGACCTGGGTCAGGCTGAGTAGGCACTTAGTCAAGCCCCTCTGGTCCCTCCTTGCACCGAAGCACAGAGGTTCAACCACCCGGACCCGTAACAGTTTGCACAGGCCATGGAACCCGGTGGCTCCCAGGCTCCTCCGCTCTCTGACCTGTACCAGGAGGTTTCACATCAGAGATCCCAACAGGAAACTATCCTGTCCTATCTGCGGACTGTCAACTCCCACTTGGACACGCTGTCCAACCCGTCTGTGTCCGTCTCTAGCTGAGCAGCACCCGCTCTGGCGGAACCTCAACCCAGTGGCGCTGTGGCACCCGGGTTTGGACCCTGGCTGTCTGTGCCTTCACGTTTTGGTGGTGACCCCGTCTTATGTCGGGGATTCATAAATCAGTGCACACTGCACTTTGAACTCCTGGCAAGCCAGTTCACCTCCGACCGGGCCAAGGTGGCGTTCATCATGTCTCACCTCACCGGGGAGGCATTGGCATGGCTAAACCCTCAGTGGGAAAGAGGGGATCCCCTGGTGTCCGATCTTCTGGCTTTCCTCGCTGCCTTCCTGAAGGTCTTCGATGAGCCCGGACGAAAATCTTCTACTGCCTCTTCACTTCTCCGTCTCCGCCAAGGGAGTCTCACTGTGGGCCAGTATGCCATACGTTTCCGAACCCTCGCATCTGAACTTGCCTAGAACGACGAGGCCCTGGTGTCCACCTTTTGGGAGGGTCTTTCCAGACAGATCAAGGATGAGCTAGCCGGTCATGACATCTCTTCCACCCTGGACGACCTGGTGTCATTAGCTACCCGGATTGACATCCGTTTTCTGGAACGTGCTAAGGAGACTACCCGGGAGAGAAGATTTCCACGTCTCGCTCCAACATTCCAAAGGCCAGCCTCGCAACCAGCAATTCCCCGGGCATGTTCGCCTGAGCCTATGCACATTGACCAAACCAAGATGGTCAAGTCTCACTTGGAGAGTTGCTTCTACTGAGGCAGTATAGAGCATCTGATTCGTTCCTGCCCGGTGAGGCTGGGAAACTCCAGTGTCTAGGACCGCTAGGAGAGGTCGTCCTAAGCAAGAATAAATCCTCTCCGTCCTTGACTTTATCCAGTGGTGAGACCCGCTTCTTCGAGACTGCCCATCTGGATTCCAGAGCCGCTGGGAATCTCATTCAACAGACTGTTGTGTAGCGGTATCAGATTTCTATCGTACGTCTGGCTGAACAATTGGCGGTTGCCTCCGTGGATGGGAGGCTTCTTCCGGAGACCATCTTGCTCGTCACAGAGCCTGTAACCCTTCAGGTGGGAATGCTGCACCCGGAGAAGATCTCCTTTCATGTGCTGTCCGGTCTCTCTCACCCTCTCTTGCTTGGTTTACCCTGGTTACAAAGACATGAGCCCGTCCTGAATTGGAGATCTGGTGAAGTGCTCCTTTGGGGTCAGGAATGCCATGAGTCCTGTCGGGTTCCAGTTCGTCCTGCTCGAATCCCGTCTTCTCCGGCTAATCTACCTGGTCTACCGGCACCCTACTGGTCCTATGCAGACGTCTTTGACAAAAAGGAAGTGGAGACACTACCACCTCATAGGCCGTATGATTGCCCCATCGACCTAGTACCTGGTGCTTCTCCTTCCCGTGGGCGAATCTACCCCTTGTCGCTGGCTGAGACCCGGGCCATGTCTGAGTACATAGAAGAGAATCTTGCTAGGGGATTTATCCAGAAATCCACCTCTCCGGCTGGAGCAGGATTCTTCTTCGTCAAGAAGAAAGACGGCTCTCTACGTCACTGTATCGATTACAGGCGCCTTAACCAGATTACCATCAAAAATAAGTACCCCCTTCCTCTCATCTCGGAGCTGTTTGACCGCCTTAAAGGCGCAAAGACCTTCACCAAGCTCGATCTTCGTGGGGCTTACAATTTGGTCCGGATCCACCAGGGAGATGAGTGGAAGACGGCATTCAACACCCGGGACGGTCACTACGAATACCGCGTGATGCCCTTTAGTCTCTGTAATGCTCCAGCCGTCTTCCAGGAGCTGGTTAACGACATCTTCCGTGATCTCCTATATTCTTGTGTGGTGGTGTACCTGGACGATATCTTGGTTTTCTCTCCGGATCTGTCCTCACACCAGAGGGGTGTTCGTCAGGTTCTGCTAAGGCTCCGGAAGAATCGCCTATACGCTAAATTCGAGAAATGCCTCTTTGAGCAGACCTCTCTACCGTTCCTGGGCTATGTTATCTCTGAGACTGGTCTACGGATGGATCCCGAGAAGGTGTCTGCCATCTTAAAGTGGCCCCGACCGGAAGGGTTGAAGACGATTCAGAGTTTCCTGGGCTTTGCAAACTATTACCACCTCTTCATTCCTCATTTCTCCTCCCGGACTGCTCCCATCTCCGCGCTCACCCGTAAAGGAGCAAATCCCAGGGAATGGACTTCCGAAGCGGAGAGGGCCTTCGTCTCCCTTAAACAAGCCTTCTCCTCCGCTCCTGTGCTGCACCATCTGGATTGCAACAAGCAGTTCTTCCTGGAGGTTGATGCATCCTCCTCTGGAGCCGGAGCGGTGCTCACCCAGAAATCCTTGTCTCGGAGACTACTCCATATGAGATCGTGAGCTGCTGGCCATCAAATTAGTGCTGGAGGAGTGGCGCTACTTGCTGGAGGGGGCGCTGCACCCGGTGGTCATCTACACTGACTACAAAAACCTCGCTTATTTGCAGAACGCCCAAAGACTAAATCCGGGTCAGGCCAGGTGATCTCTATTCTTTGCCCAATTCTGCTTCACTCTGCATTACCGCCCGGCGGACAAGAACATTAAAGCTGACGCTCTATCCCGCTCATTCCTGTCTTCCGACCAAGAGGAGGAGCCTCTACATATCATTGACCCCTCCAAAGTAATGACTGTTGCTCCGTTTGACGTGTCTCATCTTCCACCCGGTAAGACCTTTGTAGCGGTTCCGGATCGAAAGAAGGTTCTTCTCTGGGGCCATTCATCCAAACTAGCCAGTCATGCTGGCCAAAGGAAGACCTTTCTGCTCGTCGCCCGACATTACTGGTGGTCTTCCCTGTGCAAGGACGTTGCGGACTTTGTCGCAGCTTGTTCCTCTTGTGCCCGTAACAAGGTTCCCAGGCACCTTCCATCCGGCCGTCTCCTTCCTCTTCCCGTGCCTTCCACTCCGTGGCAACACATTGCAATGGACTTCATCACGGATCTCCCTGTTTCTGCCGGTTGTACTGTCATTTGGGTGGTCGCTGACCGCTTTTCTAAAATGGCCCACTACATCCCTCTGCCTGGTCTTCCGTCTGCATCTGTGCTGGCTAAGGACTTCATCCATCACATCTTCCGTCTTCACAGCCTACCCCTCCACATTGTGTCTGATCGCGGAGTTCAGTTCACTTCGCGCTTCTGGAGAGCTACGTGCAAGCTACTGGATGTCTCTTTGGATTTCTCTTCTGCTTATCATCCTCAGTCCAATGGTCAAGTGGAACGTATCAACCAGATCTATACCAGCTTTCTACGGCACTTTGTCAACGCTCACCATAATGATTGGGTTGAGCTCCTGCCCTCGGCCAAGTTCTCCTATAACAACCATGAGAGTGAGTCTTCTACTAAATCCCTGTTTTTTGTGGTCTACGGTGGACACCCCCGGATTCCGTTCCCCGTCCTCTCTTCAGTGGATAATCCTGCCGCGGAGTCTCTTGTCAGCGAATTTTCGGCTATTTGGGAAGACACTAGATCTGCACTTCTTCAGTCCTCCGAGCGGATGAAGAGACATGCTGATAAGAGACGTCTGGATCCGCCTCAATTCCGTCCGGGAGACAAGGTCTGGCTTTCCTCCAAATATGTCCATCTCAAGATACCTTCTTATAAGTTGGGTCCGCGGTTCATCGGTCCGTTTGAGGTTCTGAACCAAATCAATCCCGTGGCTTACAAGCTGAAACTCCTGGTCACCTTACGGATTCCCAACTCCTTTCATGTATCCCTCCTCAAACCAGTTGTCCTTAATTCCTTCTTTGACGATCCAGGTACCACTCCTGCTCCAGTCTCCGCTGAAGACGTCTTTGAGGTAGAAAACATTTTGGCCAGCAAGAGGGTAAGAGGAAAGACTTTCTTTCTTGTGGATTGGAAGGGGTTTGGCCCGGAGGAGAGGTTTTGGGAACCCAGGGAGAACATTTATGCCCCTCATCTTCTTAAAAAATTTCTTGCTGGCCTAAAGCGCCTAAATAATATCAAAATAGACAAGTCACCAGGCCCAGATGGCATACACCCCCGCGTACTAAAAGAATTAAGTAATGTGATAGACAGACCGCTGTATCTTATATTCAAGCACTCTTTATGGACAGGGACTGTCCCACTAGACAGGCGCCAAGAAAATGTGGTAATAATATACAAAAAGGGGTCTAAAAGTGACCCTGGGAACTATAGACCAGTAAGCTTAACGTCTGTTGTGGGTAAATTGTTTGAAGGATTTCTTAGAGATGCTATTGTAGAATATCTTAATGATAATAACTGTCTAACTCCATATCAACATGGATCCATGAGGGATCGCTCCTGCCAAACAAACCTGATCGCCTTCTACGAGGAGGTGAACTCACAGCTGGACCGGGGAGAGTCAGTGGATGTTGTATACCTTCACTTCTCCAAAGCGTTTGATACCGTGCCACACAAAAGGTTGGTATATAAAATGAGAATGCTTGGTCTGGGGGATAATGTGTGCAAGTGGGTAAATAGCTGGCTGAGTGATAGAAAGCAGAGGGTGGTTATCAATGGAGTAAGCTCAGGGTGTGTCAGGGTTACTAGCGGGGTGCCTCAAGGGTCCGTCTTGGGCCCTATATTATTTAATATATTTATTAATGATCTAGTGGAAGGGTTGCATAGTAAAATAGCAATATTTGCAGATGATACTAAACTTTGTAAAGTAGTTAATACAGATGAGGATAGGGCACAGCTACAGGAGGATTTAGATAAATTGGGGAGTTGGGCCAAAAAATGGAAAATGGGGTTCAATGCCGATAAATGTAAGGTCATGCACATGGGAAAGAAAAACAGCAGTCACCCATACATATTAAATGGGAAACCGTTGGGGAAATCTGACATGGAGAAGGACCTGGGCATCTTGGTTAACAGCAAATTAAATTGGAGTGCCCAGTGTCAGGCAGCAGCTGCGAAGGCAAATAGAGTCATGGCATGCATCAGAAGAGGAATAGGGGCGTATGATGAGAACATTGTTCTTCCTCTGTATAAAAAGCTGGTAAGGCCGCACTTAGAATATTGTGCACAGTTCTGGGCTCCGGTGCTCAGGAAAGACATATTGGAGCTAGAGAGGGTACAAAGGAGGGCGACTAAGGTAATAGAGGGAATGGAGGGACTAGAATACCCAGAGAGGTTGTCAAAATTAGGCCTATTTACGTTGGAAAAGAGAAGGCTTAGGGGAGACCTCATAAACATGTATAAATACATCAGGGGTCAGTAGAGTGTCTTCCTGCTCCCCTGCTGCTGTGGCGCGCACCGTGCGCAGCTTCCAGGGCACTGTGCTTATGGCGCGCGCGCTCCCTTCCTCCCTCTTAAAGGTGCCGCGTGCGCTTCGTCCTAAAGAGTCCCCGGCCATTGGCCGGAGAACTTCTCCTATATAAGGCACCTCCTCCAAAATGGAGGTGTCTGTGCAAGGTTGTTGTTCCATGTGCTAACACTTGCTTCAGCCCTCAGGTCCCGCTGCCAGTTAGTCCTGCCCACCAGTCTGTCTAACAGTCCAGTCCACCAGTCTGTCTACAGTTCAGCCAGAAAGTCGGTCTAATAGTTCTGCCCGCCAGTCTGCCAGTTACCTGCCGTGCCTGCCAGCTTGCCTACCTTGAGCACCTGTCAGTAACCTGCCGTACCCGCCAGCCTGCCTACCTGGAGCACCTGCAGTTACCTGCCGAGCCCTCCAGCCTGCCTACCTGGAGCACCTGCCAGTTACCTGCCGTGCCCGCCAGCCTGCCGACCTGGAGCACCAACCAATAATCTGCCATGCCCTCCAGCCTGCTTATCCGGAGCACCGGTCTGGCTATCTGCCGTACCCGCCTGCTTGCCTACCTGGAGCAACTGTCTGACTATCTGTGTTAGAACCCTCCTGTTTGTTTTTTCCATCTTGTGTTTTGCGGTCACGTGACCATCTGCCTTTATATTCCAGCTCCGCCTTTTTGGCTGTGCTGGACTTCAGTGTTGTTTGACTGTTTTGCTAGCCAGGTGCTTCGGTGCCTACATCTCTCAGTTCGCTTGGTCCTTTGGGACCTCTAGTACCTTTTTGTCAATTTATCTTTTGTTTTCTGCTACAACTTTCTCTGTTCAGGAGGTGTCCCATTTTTGTTCCAGTCCTTAGTTCTTTTAGGGACCCCTTCCCTTTATTCTATAGGTCTTCGTTCAGACTAGCCTAGGACTAAGGCGGGTCTGTTCGCTAGGAACAGGCAGCCCGCTACATCATAGAGATTCAGCTTAGTCTTACTGTAGGGAAAGCTTTCCCCTTCTTTCCTTAGTTCTTGTTTGCAGATCATAACAGTAAGAACAGCCAAAAGAAAAATTAAGGAAATATTAATACGGGGATCAGTATGGCTTCCGTCCAGGTTTTGGCTCAACGCTTGCAGGGGTTGACTCTGGAGGTGGCCGAGCTCCAGCAACACGTGAGTAGCTGTTCCGGAGCGCATTTTGTGGAACCCAAGGTAGGACTTTGGATGTTTTTTATGGTAAACAGCAAGATTTTTTTTCCTTTAAAAATGCTTGTTTGTTATATTTTCGTTTGAGACCAAGGTTCTCTGGGAATGAATCACAGCGCATTGGTTTTATTATGTCACTTTTGCGCAATGAACCACAAGGGTGGGCCTTTTCTCTTCAACCTAATGAACCATGTTTGAGGTCGGTAGGAGAGTTTTTTTCTGCTATGGGTCTATTATATGACGATCCTGATCGAATTTCATCTGCTGAGGCAGAACTCAGGCGTTTGAATCAGGGGTCAGATGATGCTGAGATTTATTGCACACACTTTAGAAGGCTTCTGAAGTCAGATGGAATGATCTGCTCTGAAATGTCTATTTCTTGCTGGTCAGAGTGAAAGGGTTATGGATTTTCTAATTGCATTCCCTGCACCTGAGACTCTGCAGGATGCCATGCAATTAGCTGTTCGTGTGGATAGGTGGCTGAGATCTAGGCAGAATGAGGTAAAGACTCCTGTAATGCCAGGTCCTAGTCCCCAGAAAATCTGCTCAGACGGCAGAGAACCGATGGAGGTTGGGGCGATGTCACTCCGCTCTCAGGAAAGAGACCGGAGGTTCGCCAAGGGATTGTGTCTTTATTGTGGTAAAGCTAACCATTTGATTAAGGATTGTGAGCTTCGTTTAAGTATAGAAAAAAAAAGGGCAGGTACGCCCATATAGCTTGTTTACGCTCTGCAGGAGTATTTCTTTCAGGGAGTACAACTTTGCAGGAAAATTTGATTAAATTTCAGGTATTTGTGGATTGTGGTTCAACACTTAATGTGATTGATAAAGGGTTTTTGGAAAAACTTAAATTGAAATCCAAACCTTTGTCATCACCAATTTCTGTGATTGCAATCGATAACACTCCCTTGAAATGTATTACTCACAAGGTTGCTGCATTTCCCCTCGCTATCAATAGTCTTCACCAAGAAATTTTGGACTTGGTTGTATTAGATAATTTACCCTCTCCGGGGTTTGGTATTGCCTTGGTTAAAACTGCACAATCCTTTCCTGGACTGGTCTACTAATATGATTAAGTCTTGGAGTCCGAAATGCTATGGTAAATGTTGTAATGGTCGCATTGCGGCTGTGGGAAAGGGGGAATTGCCTGTGCTATTCATGATTTTTGGAGGGTTTTTTCGGAGAAGGAGTCGCAAGTTTTACCTCCTCATAGGGATTATGATTGCGCCATTGAGTTTATTCCGGGAGCTACTCCTCCTAAAAGTCGCTTGTTTAATCTAACTATCCCTGAAAGAAAGGCCTTGGAGGAGTACATACAGACTAGCCTGGCTGCTGGTGACATTAGACCTTCTAAGTCGCCTGGGGCAGTTGGATTTTTCTTTGTTAAAATAAGGACGGGGGTTTGCGTCCGTATCTGGATTTTCGTGAAATTAATAAGATTATCATAAGCAATTCCTACCCATTGCCGTTAATTCCTGACTTGTTTAACCAGTTAGTGGGGGCCAAGTGTTTCTCTAAGATTGATCTCCGGGGGGACATACAACTTGTTACGAGTTAAGGAGGGTGATGAGTGGAAAACTGCTTATAACACTCCGGTAGGTCATTTTGAGAATCTGGTGATGCCTTTTGGTCTTACCAATGCACCTGCATTTTTTCAGAACCTTATTAATGACATCTTGACACCTTTGATTGGTAAGAATGTGGTTGTGTATTTGGATAACATCTTGATTTATTCGCCAGATCTGGAGTCCCATTGGCAGAGTGTACGTGAAGTTTTGCAGTTACTGAGTGATAATTCACTCTTTGCTAAGCTGGAGAAATGTGAATTCACTGTGCAGAAAATTAGTTTTTTGGGCTACATTGTCTCCAGCGAGGGCTTTGAGATGGACCCAGTGAAGGTTCAGGCTGTGCAGGAATGGCCTAGGCCTATTGGTTTGAAATCTATACAGAGATTTTTGGGTTTTGCCAATTATTACAGGAAATTCATTAAGAATTTTTCTGTAGTTGTTAAGCCTCTAACCGATCTCACCAGGAAAGGTGCGAATACGGTCTAATGGACTACTGAGGCCATTGAAGCGTTTAAGTATCTCAAAGAGAGGTTCAGTTCTGCCCCTCTCCTTATGTAGCATGATGAGACCAAGCCTTTTTTGGTCGAGGTCGATGCTTCATCGGTGGGGGTCGGAGCAGTTTTGTCTCAGGAGAACAGGGGTGGAGTACATCCTTGTGCCTTCTTTTCGAAAAAAATTTCGGAAACCGAATTGAATTATGATGTTGGAAATCGGGAGTTGCTGGCTATTAAACTCGCGTTTGAATATTGGCGTCATTTTTTGGAAGGCGATAGATTTCCTATTCAGGTTTTCACAGATCATAAGAATTTGATCTATCTGGATGCTGCCAAGCGCTTAAATGCCCGTCAAGCTAGATAGGCACTTTTTTTTTCTCGGTTTCATTTTTCTGTTACCTATATCCCTGGTACTAAGAATGTTAAAGCCGATGCTTTATCTCGCAGCTTCTCTCATGCGGTCGGTGCCGAGGAGGAGGAGAACATTTTACAGAAAGGAGTTGTGGTGGTGGCATTGGACTCCGTTTTAGAGAATGGGATTCTAAAAGCTCAAGATGATGCTCCATCTAACACTCCCCATGGGAGGTTGTTCATGCCTATAACCTTTAGGAGAGACTTGTTTGTGGAGTGTCATGAGTCTCGGTTGGCAGGTCATCCAGGAATTTCTGAGACTAAAAGACTTATCAATCACAGTTTTTGGTGGCCTGGATGGCAGAAAGAAGTCATCAAGTGGGTGCGTCAATGTACAGTGTGTGCTAGGTCAAAGGCTTCACATACTCCTGCTGCGGGGTTGCTTTGCCCTCTGGAGGTTCCTAGTGCGCCTTGGACGCATCTCACAATGGATTTTATTACTGATCTGTCCATGTCCGAGGGTTTTACTGTCATCTGGGTGGTCGTGGACCGTTTTAGTAAGATGTGTCATTTGGTTCCATTCATTAAGTTTTTGAGATGTTTTGTGGCGGACAATCAAGAGGTGTGGTCTGAGTTTCTGCCTCTCGCAGAATTTGCTCTTAACAATCATACATCCTCCTCAGCTGGGTGTTCTCCTTTTTTTGTTGTACTGGGAGACATCAGTTTTTTGGCTTGTTCTCCAAATTGGGGTCAGCGGTGCCGGAGGAGGAGAATTTTTCCGGTGATTTGGAGACAGTTTGGACTAATGTAGGTTGCAACCTTAAAGAGGCTAACAAGAAGTCCAAGAAGTATTTTGACAGGAAACGAAAGGAGGTTTTGTTTTCTGTGGGTGACATGGTTTGGTTGTCCTCAAGGAACCTGCGGTTGAGGATTCCCTCTAAAAACCTGGGTCCTAAGTTTGTGGGTCCATTTAAAGTGCTTCAGGTTGTTAACCCGTCTGCGCTTAGGTTGGATGTTCATACTTCCTGGAAGATTAATCCTGTGTTTCATGTTTCCTTGTTGAAAAAGGTGGATGTATCTGATAGGGATGCCACTGTCTCAGTTTCTAGTGTGGTGAAAGACGGCGAATATGAAATTTCACGTATCTTGAATTCTAGATGGCATAGAGGGAGAGTACAGTATCTCGTCTCCTGGAAGGGTTTCGGTCCCGAAGACAACTCCTGAGTAAGGGCGGATGATGTCTCTGCTCCTAGGCTTGTTAGAGCTTTCCACAACAGGTTTCCGGATAGGCCTGGCTCTGGAGGATCAGGAGGATCCTCTTAAAAGAGGGGGTACTGTTAGAACCCTCCTGTTTGTTTTTTCAATCTTGTGTTTTGCGGTCACGTGACCATCTGCCTTTATATTTCAGCTCCGCCTTTTTGGCTGTGCTGGACTTCAGTGTTGTTTGACTGTTTTGCTAGCCAGGTGCTTCGGTGCCTATATCTCTCAGTTCGCTTGGTCCTTTGGGACCTCTAGTACCTTTTTGTCAGTTTATCTTTTGTTTTCTGCAACAACTTTCTCTGTTCAGGAGGTGTCCCATTTTGGTTCCAGTCCTTAGTTCTATTAGTGACTCCTTCCTTTTTTCTATAGGTCTTCGTTCAGACTAGCCTAGGACTAAGGCGGGTTTGTTCGCTAGGAACAGGCAGCCCGCTACATCGTAGGGATTCAGCTTAGTCTTACTGTAGGGAAAGCTTTCCCCTTCTTTCTTTAGTTCTTGTTTGCAGATCATAACAATCTGCCTTACCTGCCTACTGATCTACCCGGACCACCCGTCTGCCTTCCTGCCTTGCTCATCCGCTGTACTGGTCATTTCCTGTCATCTGAGCGGTGGGAGTCACCTGCTCTCACACAAGGTCAGTCCCAGAGTGTCACCTGGTTCACCTGCCCGGTCCCTCCCTGGTTCACGGAGTCGACTAAGCCGCCGTGTGACCGGGGTCACGCCGAGTAGGCACTTAGTCACGCACCTCTGATCCCTCCTTGCACCAAAGCACAGAGGTTCCACCACCCGGACCCGTAACAAATGCAAGGGTTGCCAAAAATTTGGAGGCACTCCAATGCCCCTTGGAAGAGACATAGAGGGCCTCATGAAAAAATATTACCATTATTAGGAAGTGGGTCTCCCATAGTGTTGACCTATGCAATGAATGCAAGGGTTGCCAAAAATTTGGTGGCACTCCAATGCCCCTTGGAAGAGACGGGGAGGTCAGAGGGCCTCCTCAAAACAATGTTCACATTATTAGGAAGTGGGTCTTCCATTGTGTTGGCCTATGCAGTGAATGCAAGGGTTGCCAAAAATTTGGAGGCACTCCAATGCCCCTTGGAAGAGACGTGGAGGTCAGAGGGCCTCCTCAAAACAATGTTCCCATTATTAGGAAGTGGGTCTCCCATTGTGTTTGCCTATGCAGTTTATGCAAGGGTTGTCAAAACTTTGGAGGCACTTCAATGCCCCTTGGAAGAGACGTAGAGGGCCTCATGAAAAAATGTTCCCATTATTAGGAAGTGGGTCTCCCATAGTGTTGACCTGTGCAGTGAATGCAAGGGCTGCCAAAATTTGGGAGGCACTCCAATGCCCCTTGGAAGAGACATGGAGGAGGGCCTCATAAAAAAATGTTCCCATTATTAGGAAGTGGGTCTCCCATTGTGTTTGCCTATGCAGTTTATGCAAGGGTTGCCAAAAATTTGGAGGCACTCCAATGCCCCTTGGAAGAGACATAGAAGGCCTCATGAAAAAATGTTCCCATTAATAGGAAGTAGGTCTCCCATATTGTTGACCTATGCAGTTGACTCGCCCAGGGGGATATGGGGGAAACTCGGTACCCAGGCCTTGACCCTCTGTGGGATGTCACGGCAGTTGGCTCCCGGGCCCATACCCCAGGATCACTCTTTAAAAAGGGGTTCTGTTACTCGAAGGGATGAATAAGAGTTTTGTCTCGTGACGCCACCTGTGGTTCCCGGTAATGGTTACCGGCGCTGCTGCAGACCTCTGGAGCAGTTGTTAGGGCAGCTTGGTTGGTGCGGCTCTCCACAGGCAGAGCACAGCTCCAGGGGAAGTGTAGGTGCAGATGGTGATGCTGGGCGTTGTAGTGCAGGAGCCACAGTGTGGTAGAAATAACTGACAGAAACAGTGGGGTGCAGTCATCCGAGTTTACTCACAGTTATTTAGGTTCTTCAGGTGGCACTGTACAGGTGTCGGCCTCCCACGTCACGCTGCGTTTACCAGGCAGGGGTTCAGTACTCCCTCAAATATTTCAAGAGCACTTAACGGGACCCCTCTCTTTATGTTCCTTTCTTAGCCGACTTCCCGCGCTGGGTCTCTCCCTCCTGCCCTGCGCCTCGCCACACAAAGTCCTGATTGGGTACCTTGAGATCCCACTGGGCAACTTGAAGTTCCCAGACCTGACTTGGTGCCCTTTTTGGCGGCTTAGGTGCGAATGTGGCAACTGCACCCTGAAAGTGTAGAAGCCTCCGGTTTTCCAGCCGAGACCTGAAGTAACTCGGCTAGTGCAGGGACCGGTGCCCTTCTTGCAGCCTGATCCCTCTGACGCCTGGCAGATTCGGGCGTATGGGTGCCGTCCTGCACTCACCGTACCCCCTGGGATCCCTTCTGTTACTGGAGCCTTTCTCCTCCGCTCCTCTCTCACTCTTAGGCCTCTCTTACTAGGCCCCATTCTGGAGCAGAGCTCCTGAAGAGACTCTGCTCCTCAGACTGCTCCGCTCCTCTTCTCTCTCACTGAATCCCATGCCTACACATGATGGCTTCCCTTCTTATACTACTCCTGACAGTGCTCCCCTGTTCTGCGTCCTCCACCCACACCCACTACATGGTTCCCCCTCACTTTTGGTTCCCCCCACTCCAGCCAGGGACGGGGCAGCAGAAGAAGTGCATAATGCCCTTCCAGCCGGCCTGGAGTAGTGTAGTGTTGAGTGCAGGTGTTGGGGTCCCGGGCAGTACTCCATCCTTACCTGAGAGGAGATGCCACACTTCTGGGTGAGGTGCAGTACCTCTGTGGCGACTGAACCCTCAGGGGTGCCACACAGTGAATGCAAGGGCTGCCAAAAACTGGGAGGCACTCCAATGCCCCTTGGAAGACACGTGGAGGAGGGCCTCATAAAAAAATGTTCCCATTATAAAGGAGCGGGCCTCCTATACTTGTAATGCCCATGCACTAAGTGTATGAGCTGACAAACATTTACACCTGGGGGGTATACATGAACATACGGTATAATTTTTCTTTTTTTACGGGCATCATAAACACCCTTTAAAAAAATTATGTGAGTGTTGCATCATAGACCACGGTCAACATCCTGGTGATATGGTGGTGGAGGATGAGGAGCAGGAGGAGGAGGAGGACAAGAGCAAATAGACAAAATCAGAAAGCGTATACCCATGTCTGGGTGTGAAAAGGTGCATGGGAATTCACCTCCCAAGAAAAGATACTGGATTTGAGTTTATGTTACCCTACTATCATTCGGTGGTATTGAGAAGTCTGGCCCAATCCAGCCCTTGTTCATTTTTATAAGAGTCAGCCTGTCAGCATTTTCAGTTGACAGGCGGATGCGCTTATCAGTTATAATTCCACCAGCCGCACTAAAAACCCGCTCTGATAAAACGCTGGCGGCAGGGCAGGCCAGGACCTCCAAGGCATAGAGAGCCAGTTCATTCCACGTATCCAACTTGGATACCCAATAATTATAAGAGGACAGAGGAATCATGGAGGACGTTGGTACGGTCGGCAAGGTACTCCCTCAGCATCTTCCCAAACTTTGCATTCCTTGTGAGAGTACCCCGCACCTCAGGGCTTGTGCGATGGGAGGGCCTGAGAAAATTCTCCCAGAACTTTGACAGTGTTCCCCTGCCTCTGCTGGATTGAAGTTGTGTCTCTTTCGCCTGTACCCCTTGGTTGTCCGACAAAGTGTGTCCTCTGCCACCAGCGTTTTCAGATGGGAATTTTTTTAATAGTTCCACAACAAGAGTCTTCTGGTACAGCCCCATTTTTGCAGACCTGTCCGCCTCAGGAATAAGAGATATAAAGTTCTCCTTGTAGCGTGGATCTAGAAGTGTCACCAACCAGTAATGACTGTCACCCAAAATTTTGAGAACGCGAGGGTCATGGGAAAGGCAGCATAACATAAACTCAGCCATGCATGCCAGACTACTAACAGGTAAGACTTCCGTGTCCTCACCAAGAGGATGACTGACCATGCTCTACTCCTCCTCCTCCTCTCTGTCCTCTGGCCATCCACGCTGAACAGACGGTATGAGAGCTGTGCACGTAGTACCGTCTATAGCGCATGAAACTAGCTCTTGTTCTTCCTTCTCCTCCTCTTCCTCATTGTCCCCCAATCCACGTTGGGATGAGATGAGGCTGGGCTGTGTGTAATCACCCTGTATGGTTCCTTGCTCCATCTCATCGTGCTCTGCCTGCAATGCATCCTCTTTGATTGTGAGCACAAAGCGTTTCAGAAGACAGAGAAGCGGGATGGTGATGCTAATTATGGCGTCATCGCCGCTCACCATCTTGGTGGAGTCCTCAAAGTTTCGGAGGATGGTACATATGTCTGACATCCATGTCCACTCCTGAGGTCTTATCTGTGGAGTCTGAACTGAATACCGACGGCCTTGTTGATGTTGGTACTCAACAACTGCCCTCTTCTGCTCACAAATCCTTCCCAACATCTGCAGTGTAGAGTTACAATGCGTGGGGACATCACACACCAGTCTGTGAGCCGGAAGCTGCAAAAGCTGCTGAAACATGGCAAGGGCGGTGGAAGCTGCAGGTGACTTTCTAAAATGGGCACACAGGCGGTGTACTTTAACAAGCAGATCTGGCAGCTACGGGTAGGATTTGAGAAACCGCTGAACCACGAGGTTAAGCACATGGGCCAGGCATGGTACATGTGTGAGCTCGCCTCGCCTCACAGCCGCCACCAGGTTCCGGCCATTGTCACACATGACCATTCCTGGCTGTAGGTTCAGCGGTGTGAGCCACAGATCTGCCTGCTCTTTCAGATCTGTCCACAACTCTTCAGCATTGTGTGGTTTGTCATCTAAGCATATTAGCTTCAGCACAGCCTGTTGCTGCTTGGCCGAGGCAGTGCTGCAGTGCTTCCAGCTTGTGACTGATGTGGTCATTTCACAGATGGAGGCTGAAGAGGAGGGGGAGGCTGAGGAGGATGAGGTGCAGGAGCTGTAGACCGTGGGGGCAACCCTGATTGACCTAGGGCCCGCAATCCTTGGCGTCAAGAGGACGTGTTCCATCCCAAGGTCCGACTGGGTCTCGGCTTCCACTATGTTAACCCAGTGTGCTGTCACCGAGATATACCTTCCCTGCCTACAAGCACTTGTCCACGTGTCCGTGGTTAGGTGGACTTTCCCGGTAACTGCATTGTTGAGGGCACGACTAATGTTTTGGGACACGTGCTTGTGTAATGCAGGGGCGGCACAGCGAGAGAAATAGTGGCGGCTGGGGACCGAGTACCGAGGGACGGCCGCCGCCATCAGGCTGCGGAATGCTTCCGTCTCCACGAGCCTAAAAGGAAACATTTCGAGCGCAAGCAGTCGTGAAATGTGAGAATTTAGCAGTGTGGCCTGTGGGGCATTGGCTGCATATTTGCACTTGCGGTCCAAGGACTAGGGTATGGACAACTGAACGCTGCGCTGGGACAAGGACGTGGACGTGCTTGCTGATGCTGCTACTTGAGAGTGTGCAACGACAGGTGCAGGGCAGGAGGCATCTTCGCATGCACCATGGCCAGGGGATTGGCTTGCATGCATAACAGTGGAAGAAGCAAAGGTGCCACCCGCAGACACTGTTCCTGGACCCTGAGGTTCGGCCCACAAAGTCGGGTGCTTTGCTGCCATGTGCCTGATCATGCTGGTGGTGGTCAGGCTGGGTCAGTTACTATATCATCCACCACCTCGTCTTCCACTTCCGCACCCTGGTCCTCCTCCTGACTTTCTGGCAATTGTGTCTCATCATCGTCCATCTCTTGTGATACTTTCCCACCGTCGCCTTCGTGTGACCGTGACTCTTCAAATATTTGGGCATCGCTACATGCGATTTCCTCTTGCCCCGCTTCAAGTGGACCGGGCGAGAGGCCCGAATCTATAAATGAAAAAGTGAACAGCTCTTCAGAGTGTCCAAGTGTGGGATCATTTGTCTCCGGGCACTCGGTATGGTGGGAGGAAGGAGGATCAAGGTGAGGAATATGCGGTCCAGACTCACGGCTACTGAGACTTGACCGTGTGGAAGACAGGGTCGTGGTGGTTGTGGTGGCTAAGTGACTGGAAGCATTATCCGCTATCCAACCAAAAACCTTTTGACACTGCTTTGAGTTCAATAGTGGTGTGCTGCAGTTCTCTATGAATTGGGACAGGAAGGTCGGGCGAGAAGATGTGGGTGTTTGTTGTGGCACAATTTCAGCTTGCCCACGGCCTTATCCTCGGCCTCTGCATGCACCATCACCATCATGTCCAGTTCCCCGTACCTTGCCACGTGCCTTTCCCATTTTAAATTGAGAACAATATCTTCTACACTTACTACAAATGACTGAATTTGGAGTGAACTTTTTTGTGATCCATGTGACGGAGAAACCACAGTTTTAAATAGCTGGCCTGTAGGTAACTATTTTGAATAGCAAACTGGTGTCAATTGCTTCACTGACACACTGAAACAAATTTTTAATGGAGGTTAGAAATGGCAGTATTTTCTGAAAACGTATATGTGATCCGTGTGACGGAGAAAACACAGTTTTAAATAACAGACCTGTAGGTAAGTAGTTTGAACAGCAAACTGGTGTGAATTGCTACACTGACACACGGAAGGAAATTTTTAATGGAGGTCAGAAATGGCAGTATTTTCTGACAACGTATATGTGATCCGTGTGACGGAGGAAACACAGTTTTAAATACCTGGCCTGTAGGTAAGTAGTTTGAACAGCAAACTGGTGTGAATTGCTTCACTGACACACTGAAACAAATTTTTAATGGAGGTCAGAAATGGCAGTATTTTCTGAAAACGTATATGTGAGCCGTGTGACGGAGGAAACACAGTTTGAAATACCTGGCCTGTAGGTAACTATTTTAAACAGCAAACCGGTGTCAAAAACTTCGCTGACACAGCGAAAAAAAATTGAATGGAGGCCAAAAATGGCAGTATTTTCTGAAAACGTATATGTGATCTGTGTGACGGAGAAAACACAGTTTTAAATAACAGACCTGTAGGTAAGTAGTTTGAACAGCAAACTGGTGTGAATTGCTACACTGACACACGGAAGGAAATTTTTAATGGAGGTCAGAAATGGCAGTATTTTCTGACAACGTATATGTGATCCGTGTGACGGAGGAAACACAGTTTTAAATACCTGGCCTGTAGGTAAGTAGTTTGAACAGCAAACTGGTGTGAATTGCTTCACTGACACACTGAAACAAATTTTTAATGGAGGTCAGAAATGGCAGTATTTTCTGAAAACGTATATGTGAGCCGTGTGACGGAGGAAACACAGTTTGAAATACCTGGCCTGTAGGTAACTATTTTAAACAGCAAACCGGTGTCAAAAACTTCGCTGACACAGCGAAAAAAAATTGAATGGAGGCCAAAAATGGCAGTATTTTCTGAAAACGTATATGTGATCCGTGTGACAGAGAAAGCACAGTTTTAAATAGCTGTAATTTTAGCGCTGTAATATGGAAAGGACCTGTCTGTATTCTGCAGTGCCAACAAGCAAGTGGCGCAGAAAAATGGTGTTCTCTGGATTGCTTTTTAAGCAAATAATGAGGATTAAGATCCAAAAAAAGTATTCCTGGCCCCATGAGACCTGGGACTTTGTCTAGAAATATCTAACAGCAGCAGAAGGCAGAAATGGAATGGAGCCTCTTGTGCTATTTGCACTGCAGTCTGCTATATACTCTGCCTGCCTATATACACTGCCTGCCTGATACCTCTGCAGATGGATTAGTCCTCAGAAGGACTGTTTGTTAAGATGGATATGTGTAATGTATGGTTTTTCTCCCTACACTACCTAATACACAACCAAATCTCTCCCTAGCTCAGCAGCACCTCTCCCTACTCTGCCTGATTCCGGAGTGACTGTGACGAGCATGGCGGCGCCAGGTCTGATATAGACCTGATGACGCTGTGCGGCCAGCCAATCACTGTAATGCCACAACCAACATGGCTGCGGCATTACAATGAGTGGCAGACAATCCCTGCATGTTGATTGGCGCCAAACATGCAGGGAGGGGACCCGAGCATCCGCCCGAGCATCTCGCAAGTACTCGGCGAGCTCCAAGCACCTCCAGTACTGAGATGCTCGGAAGAGTACCAAGTACTTGCGAGTATGCTCGCTCATCACTAGTAATAATCACTGTATAACCCAGGGAGGTGCTTTCGTGGGGTCTTTTCCTCACAATTACTAATGACTGAACACAAAAATCTATAATAAGATTCTAGATTATATAATGATAATAATGATAATAAATGGTAAAACGCTGAATATAATGACACTATGTGCCCTATAATCTGTGGTAAGGGCCTTTTTTAGTGCAGATTATGGGATTTCTCAGATTACTGTATACTTCTGTATAAATGAGGTGTATACAGTGAGAGGCATGGAGGACACGGAGTACGAGCCCCCGGTAGCACAGGCCCCTAACTGGCAGATGCAGTAGTACACGACTGGCCAGTATCCATATATATACACACATACATTCCCGGATACACCATCTGTCACTGGGGGAGTGCACCTACTGCCTGAAAGCCTCGGCCGAACATCCATCCCGAGCTGCGTACAATTTATCACGAGTCCTGCCCCCATAGCAGGTACTCACCTGCATTCAGGCCGGACACTGAGCGCACATCACAGAGATGGAGAGACTCAGCTGACTGAGCAGCAGGCGCCACCACCCGTAGTCAGTGATATGCGGAGCACTGGCAAGTTGCCACCAGCAAGTGGCGTGGACAGTGTCCCCGATGGCGAGTTGTACAGGGCCCCAGAATTTGCCCGGGTGCGCCAGGTGGTGACGCCGGCCCTGCCTTAGATAGCTGTCACAGCTATCAACTCTCATTACAGATACATGATCAGCATGTGTGCTTAATGGAGGAACGGGAATGTGCACCTTCCAGACATCCCTGATGCTATAATCTCCAAATAGGACAAAAGACCGGGTATGGGGTATGTCAACCATGATAATATACCAAATTTTGGACAATCGTCATCTAAGAGGCATCTTTAGGCTTTCATCTACTTTTTTTTAATGCTATTTCTGAAATCCAGAACTATTGCTATGGTTTACTGCAGTCTAGCGAAAATTGCGGCATAAACTAGTGTTAATACATGGTGTGCACAATTATTAGGCAAGTGAGTATTTTAACTATATCATATTTTTTTGTGAATATTTTTCAACTCAAAACTGTATACAGTTGAATGTGTATTTCTGTAATAAGGGAGGTTGTTGCCTAAGGATGTCAACAACCTTTATAAGGTATGCAGAATTATTAGGCAGCTTACTTTCCTCAGGCAAAATAAGCCAAACAAAGAGATTTAATAAAGTACTCCTATCAAAGTTTCTAGTCTCTTAATATATTGCAATCATCATATTATACAGCGACTTGCGAAAGTAGTCAAATGGGTAGTCAAAATACAGACTCAGGTCAAATAACAAAAATCCAATCTAGCAAGGCAGGAACATGGATCAGGAGTGTGAACCAGGAATTAATACTTATAATTAGCACTAGTGATGGAAAGTCAGGGGATTAAAAAGTGTGACCCCCCAGGAGGGAGTTTACTATATAACACAGGACGTAAACCCCTAGCTCCTTGTATGGACAGCACCACTAGTCCCAGAACCCAAAATTGCTGCATTGATGCCCAGCATCGCACCTAATTAAGGTGTAGTCCGGTGACAGAAGCGGAAGCAAACAGAAGTGGATTCACCATACATGAACAGAAGATCACAGCAAGAATGGGAATGTCTTTTTGACTACTAATTTTATTCAGACCACTGACCAAACTATACTTACCCTCTATACTCTTGGCTCCCATTTCATCCATCGCACCCATTGGCATCCATCACTTTAGAGACAAAATTGTGAATTCTTTCTGAAAGAAGTCATCTAATTTTATTATTCTCTTCTATTAGAGTGTAACACAATGTGTGTGCGTGTGTATAAGTGTGTGTGTACTGTATGTGTATGTGTGTATATGCGTGTGTATTGCATGTGTGTATGTGCAAGTGTATGTGTGTGTACAGTGTGTGAGGAGTGGTTATTTTAAGTCCTGTTGGTCTGTCACTCACTACCTGCCCACCCCACCAGCAAAATGTTCTGTGGCTATGAAGGTTCATCCCAGCACTGCAAACACCCTACACACACTATTATTATTATTAGGCCACGTTTACACGCTTAGTATCTGGTCATTATTTGACATCAGTATTTGTAAGCCAAAACCAAGAGTGGGTGAAAATGCAGAAGTAGCGCACATGTTTCTATTATACTTTTCCTTTGATTGTTCATCTCCTGATTTTGGCTTATAAATACTGAGGTCAAATTCTGAATATGTGAATATGGCCTTATTATTTTTATCTAGGTTCTCTGTACAGAAACAAGGTGATATCTATGTCTCACTGAGCGACCAGGTAAATAAGGCTAACAATTGTATATATATTGTGACAGAGTCACTGGTGTTATATGTGAGGGGAGATATGTTTCACTACGGCTACTAGCCTTGGTGAACTGCACCTACAACTTTTCTCCAGCATGTTATATGTTGGGGGGTTAAATCACCATTGTGAAGGGAGTGTTTTTTGTGACTGACATAGAGACGGGAGGGAAGTCATTGGTGTCCCAATACTAATTACCTTGAATGGAAACATATGGAGGATATTAACCAAATCCAAAGACCCCTCTCATGAGTCCAATAATACACTATCCATTCAATAGACAAATCCCATATCCGAGCTTACCCAGACATTAACACAGTCAAATAGTATATATACATTAAAGTGCAATAGTGAAAAGGCATACATAGATTTCACCCATCTTCACCGTGGCAAAGCCGTAGACAGACAGGGGGTTTCTCTCAAGTTGCTTGTGGACCAGAATAAATACCTTGTTGTGCCCCTTGCATTAAGCCCGCCCTAACAAGGTCAGTACCCAAGTGTAGTTCTCATGCCATTACCCCAAGAAAAAGTCTATCCCAACGTGTTTCTTTCTCCAAACGGAGAATTCAACAGGGGAGTGTACTTGGAAAAAATAGGGGAATAGTAAGGCACGGACCATATGAGACTCAGGTTGCTTCAAAGTGCAAAAGCAAAAAAGTGTCTCAGTGCCCATAAAGTGCCATGTGCTTAAATAAAGATTATAGATACTACAGTGGTGGTGCTCCATTCATTTGGAGATGCAGAGTATTGCATCCTCCTTAAAAATTCAGAGATACAGGGTGAGTCTGTATAAAATTGGGTGAGTTGACAAATCTGTTTCCACAATACCGGAACTTTCTTTAACTTTTAATACCATAGGATTTTTTATTGTTGAAAGTTTTGTGTACTTGACGCGCAGGAGGTCTGGGTGTTGAGCCATTAAGTTTCATAAACCTATATTAATTTTACGTTAACTTGATTCATCTAAAGTTTAGCTACTATTTTTTTTATTGCTGCAAAATAATTTGAAGCTAAATTCAGAGCTGAAAGTGATTTTAATTCTTTAGTTTAACTACTGCTTGAGTCATTACTTTTAAGTCTTATCTCATGTGTCCAATACAGTCAGTAATGCCAGTATAAAACTTAATTTAATTTAACAGATCAGAGACACATTTCACTGTAGACATTTATAATCCATGGCTTACAAATCAATTGGGATTTTTGTTTAAATTATGTGATTGGCATCTCTCTGCTGGTATCTCGGAGACACATAAGGCAAAGCTTCTTTTTCATTCTGGGTATTAGTTACAGATGTCTAAATTTTCGTGTGTGCCATGAAAATGAGGATTGTTGCAAACTACATCAGTATAAATGATATATTCTACCAATTTAAAATGCTAGAATAACTGAGATATCAATCATAAAGTTTTTGCTACTGTTGAGCCAACAGCTGTAAGTCTTCAAAATTCCCTTGGCTGATCACTTACTTCATCTGCAGATTACATGTATTCATTCATTAGGCCACGACCCCACTGTCAGGGAAATATTAAGAAAATATTAACCATTTTTCCCAAACCCCTCTTGCCTCTCACCCCTGCCTTATCCACCATTTGTCACAAGAGGAGAGCTGACAGTCCAGCATCTGTCTCTCTGCAAATTATCCCCCACAGCAGAAGTAGCTTAAACAAATACTGGCACAAGAGAGGTGCTACAACCCAATTAAAATGTGAAGGTCTTTTCCCCTGGCAGAGGCAGGGGATAATTAGACAAAGGCTTGCAATAAATCGACATGTAGTTGAGAAACTTCATTTCCAGGACGTCAAAGGGAATTTAATAGAGATTCCCAGGATGTCCGGCACCAATACGAAATATGGAATAGCTCAAGTTCCATAATTCTGATAATAATGGGACCCATATTTTTAGTATCAGGGTCAGCTAAGGAACAATATGGATATTTTCCTGTCACTGTAAGCCCCTCCGGGGGACTATGGCACAAAAGTGGCAAAATAGCAGATCACAACTATGCCATATGTGGTCTCTAAATGAAGGTAAAATCATAATAGAAAATATGGTATCACTTTTAGGCTTCTGGGATCAACCAGTGATAAGTTATCCCAAAAAACAGATATCTTAATAAAAATGTGCAGGCTAGAGCCCAGCCCCTGTGATGTCAGCACAGAGGGTGTGTGGGCAGGTCTCCTCCTTCAGCATAAAAGAATCTGCTGAGGTTGGAGTAATATTCATTGCGGGAGTTTATATTTATTATATGCAAAGGATCCTGTTCGCTGAACGGTCATAGGAGAGCTCCCTTCCAGCTATATTGAGTCGTCACTGCGAACGTATAGTAACTCTCTTCTTTAATCCTGTTTTATTTGTGTAACTGCATATTTATTGTATTGTCTCCTTTTGTAAAATCTTATATATATATTTTTCCTAAGCACTGCCTCCCTTTTGGATTAAATATAAAATTTAATAGTTCTGTTTCTTTTGTCCTGTAATCGTTCCCTCCCCCAAAGCCATATACGCTACCAGAATGCAGGCGTCCGACCCGGCCTGTGTTATATTTCAAAGTGGGTCATGGTGGCAGCAACTAATAATAGTTGGGGTATCGTGAAGCTGACATTGACCATACGGGGGCGTATACACATATTCCATGTGTTGGAATCTGGAGGTGTGACGCCATACGCTCACTGGTCGCTTGCCGATACCTACGTAGTGAGTAGTCAGGATCGTGTGCTCACGAATCCCTGACGAAATCCTGACAGAGTGACAGCAACAGTGAGATATTGTGTGATCTCCCTGGTGTCGTCTCTGTGGAACCCTGACAAATTGGTGTCAAGCGATGGGATATTACAGAACATCAGTGGCTGGATTGAGCAATCATGCCTGTCACTGAAAACTTGCACGGTTCTTGCAAGAATTCTGTGCAGAGTTTTAAGAAATCAGGCTCAGTGTTTTAATATTTTTTATCTGGGACATTACTGTAAGTGTAGAAGTTGCATCCCCTCCCCTCCTCTTGTTTTTCTGTCTTATCTGTTATTTGGCAATAATGGCTACACGTGGAGAGCCCTGGTATCATCAGCAGTCAAAGGACACTATCACTGCCCTCTGTGAGCTGAGATAGATTGACCCCCATGGGCAAAACCAAGGCCAAAATGATTGCTGAACTGTTGCAAGGTGCTGCCGAGCCCGTCCGACAGCAGAGCCCTGATGAGGGGGCGGCCAGCCAAGGCCCGGATGGCGCTGCTGCAGGGGTGCCGCCTGTGATTGCCAGCCAGACCCACAGCCAGGGTAGTGTGGACCCCACCTGCAGATGGCCTTGGAGCAGCTCACAGCAGATGATCATGATGGACAACTGCAGCTGATCCTGAAATTCCGGGAGGCTGAGAGAGCTGAGCGACAGGCCCAGGCCCAAGCGGAGCGTCTGTACCAGCTGGAGCTAGCCTGGATTCGGAAGGAGTCATCCTCCACCCAGACCCGTGATTCCAACAGTGCCAACAGCTTCAAACTCCGTCCTGAGCATTTCACTGTAATGGAAAAGGACAGAAACTTGGACATATTTCTCTGAGGATTTGAAAAAGCTTGCAGACAGTATCAGCTGTCTGAAGATCAGTGGGCCAGATATCTAATTCCACGGCTCAGAGGAAAAGCTCTGGAGGTGTTTGCCTCTCTCCCTCAAGCCCAAGATGGAGACTATGAGGCCGTCAAGCAGGCCCTGATAAAAAAGTACCAGCTGACTCCGGAGGTTTACCGGAAAAAAATCATAGCTCTCCAACGTGGACCACATGACAGCTACAGTTACGTGGTGGATGGGCTTAGAACCAACTTTGAGCAGTGGATGTGATGACTGTCAGTCACCACCTTCGAGGACCTGAAGGATCTGATGGTGAAGTACCAGTTTCTTTGTCTTTGCCCAGTGGAAGCGTGAAAGTGTGTGCTTGACAATGAGCCAAAGAAGGTTGCCAAAGCAGCCCTGATCGCAGATGCCTATGAGGCCAGCCGCACAACAGAGGTGCAGAAGTCGGCCGCCACAAGTTGGAGAAGGGGTAAGCCTACAAGCACCCCCAATGTTCCAGCCAGCCGGCCCTCAGCGGATTCTACCACATCTTTCAGCACCTGGCCTGCATTTGACTCCCGTAAGTGCTATATTTGTGACTAAACGGGTCATGTCAGCCTTGTCTGTCCGGAGAGGTGGAAGATGGACATCACACCTGAGACCCCAAGGCTTACTGCAGCCATTCTTTTTTGTGGGTGGGGCAGTTGGCCTGGCCCGTGAGAACCTACAACCGGTTACTGTGGACAACACCGTTACTGTTAGCCTTAAAGACACTGGCGCAGAACGTACCCTCATCCGCCGTGTGTTCGTGTTACCAAAGGAACTCATTCCTGGGAAGACCCTGACTGTCACCGGGTTTAGGGGTGTTCACCGTCCCATACCGATGGCCTAAGTTTTCCTGGACTGGGGTGCTGAGAGGCGGTTAAGGGAAGTGGGGGTGTCGGAGAATCTCCCAACTAATGTGCTATTGGGCGGAGCGGATCCCTAACCCCACGAGTATCACTGCGGCTAGCGCAGCTTCATCAGGAGTATGCAATCTGTCCTAATAGATTCCCTTAAATAATTGTATGTTAGGGGTTAGGGATCCACTCTGCTCATGCCTCCCACAGCCTCTCTGTGCCTCCTTTATACCCATTATTCTTTATATGGGTCTTATTCAGAAAAATTTACATAAGGATAGGTATATCTCTTTCTGACTTTGCTGCTCAGAGGAACACTTGATTCTATAGCAGGCACCTTTAACTGACAAAGATCATGGGCAATTAGTACCTGCGTTTATATCCTTTCCTACAATCTCTGTGTCTGGACAGCTGTTTCATGGTTTTGATAATTAAAGATAAAGCTGTGCTCAACCGACAATGTACTGGTGCTCAGGGAAAAAGGTCCAAATATGTAATAAATAATCCTGGCACACAAAATAGAAAGACAAGAAAATAATGTGCAAAAAAGAAGGTTCTTTTATTGAGTAGATCCAAGAAAAATATCCGACGATCGTTTCAATCATAACATGATTTTCATCAGGGACAAGGATCTACATGAAAAACAATATATTTCATGACATGTACAAACATAATTTCACAACAGAATAAACGAACAGTTGAAATAGAGACACTGTACTACTGATATGCTTGTTAACGTGCTGTGAGGCACGAGAAAGAAAATAAAAAAAAAAACATCAGAAATTTAAACCTCAAAACAAGCGTTTTCAGGAAAAGCCATTAGTGTGGCTCAATAGGACAACCCACGTTTGGGTCCTATAATCAAAGAATAAGAATATGCAGCGATCCTTTCAATCGTATTGAAAAAGTGTGGTAAGGGGTAATGGGTAATTACCTGATAGCCCGGTGAGGTAAGCCTAATAGGGCTCTAGGTCATTGTACGTAAGTGTTCTCGAAATGCTATAAGGCATATAATCCGTCTAGGAATTTGGGGAGAATCACAATATATGGAAAGAGCAAACCTGTGCATATAGGCGATTCTTATTTGAATAGAAACAGTGTTCCTTTATCCCCAAGGATGGAGTATGCAGTAGATATCGGGCTGCAGGGAGAGGGAGAGAAGAACGGTGGTGATCCATATTTACAAAATACCAATGCTCAAGATCTGCGTTCAGAATGAGGGGACCACTCCTGCCTACCTTGGTTGTGTGCCATGTTGGGTATATGGACCGTCGCGCCATCAGGTGTGCTGTGACTACCGCACATCGTGGTTAAATACACTGTCCCAGTGAAAGGAGGAAGTGGAGAGAGTGCGTAACTTCCGGTTTCCGGTATGTGGAACGCAACAAAAGTCGCTTGGAATACGAAGATTCAACGCATCTAGTGAAAACATAGTGTTGCCCTGGGTGGGTTGTGGGTCAAACTTGGTATACAACATCTCATCCTACATCCTATTACCAAGCGAACTTGGGGTCCTCCAGAAGGGCCTCACATTTTGTCCCACTCCCAGTTATAGCACATTTACCCTGGACCAGGAACTCAGACGCTTCTTCAGGACGTTAAGTCTGAAAGCCTATTTCTTCACACAGGTTAGGGCCCCTGGGGAAACACAACCCACCCAGGGCAACACTATGCTTTCACTAGATGCGTTGAATCTACGTATTCCAAGCGACTTTTGTCCCCCCCGATGTTATCATCCAATAGAGACATACATCGGTCTAGTATCAACAGAAGCTAAGGATATCAAGTTCTCTATCTCGCAGGGTGATTTACCCCTTAAACACAATTTAAGCCAAGTAGAGCATTGAGCATTGATATCTTGTCAATATGGATCACCACCGTTCTTCTCTCCCTCTCCCTGCAGCCCGATATCTACTGCATACTCCATCCTTGGGGATAACGGAATACTGCTTCTATTCAAATAAGAATCGCCTATATGCACAGGTTTGCTCTTTCCATATATTGTGATTCTCCCCAAATTCCTAGACGGACTATATGCCATATAGCATTTCGAGAATACTTACGTACAATGAACTAGAGCCCTATTAGGCTTACCTCACCGGGCTATCAGGTAATTACCCATTACCCCTTACCACACTTTTTCAATACGATTGAAAGGATCACTGCATATTCTTATTCTTTGATTATAGGACCCAAACGTGGGTTGTCCTATTGAGCCACACTAATGGCTTTTCCTGAAAACGCTTGTTTTGAGGTATAAATTTCTGACGTTTTTTTTTTTTTTTCTTTCTCGTGCCTCACAGCACGTTAACAAGAATAACAGTAGTACAGTGTCTCTATTTCAACTGTTCGTTTATTCTGTTGTGAAATTATGTTTGTACATGTCATGAAATATGATATTGTTTTTCATGTAGATCCTTGTCCCTGATGAAAATCATGTTATGATTGAAACGAGTGTCGGATATTTTTCTTGGATCTAATCAATAAAAGAACCTTCTTTTTTGCACATTATTTTCTTGTCTTCCTATTTTGTGTGCCGGGATTATTTATTACACGTTTCATGGTTTTGGACCTACTATGGTTATTGTGCCTTACTCATTAGTTTGGGTCCACATTAGCCACATCTGTTAAAGCGCATTGGATATGACTTCAGTTATGTGTTTAGCCATGTAAAATTGGTGATATTAAATGAATAGGTTTTCCATCACAGTACTGTATGGTCACAAATTTTGTATTAGAGTGCTTTTCACCTGTAGGTTCTTGCATAGCCTCCATATTAGGATACTTATGTGATTTATCTTTATGTCAATGCACAGTATATTGGGATACTTATATTATACTGTATATTATTATACTTAAGTGATTTAACTCCATGTCAATGCACTGTATATTTTCTCAGGGAGATGCGAAATATATTGCATAATGGTTGTAGTATCGGCATCTCTGCCCCCTGACAGGCAGAGACGCCGTCCCTCTTACCTCCGCGCTCCTAGCCCAGCATCTTCCTGCTCTCCTGCTCCCTCCCTCTTAAAGGGGCCGCGTGCGCCGCCCTAAGGAGTCCCCGGCCAATGGCCGGAGGACCTCTCATATAAAAGGCACCTCCTCCAAAATGGAGGTGCCCGTGCAAGTTTGTAGCTTTGTGTCCTAAACTCTGCTTCAGCCCTCAGGTCCCGCTGCTAGCCTGACTACCAGTCCAGTCCGCCAGCTTGACTACCAGTCCAGTCCGCCAGCTTGACTACCAGTCCAGTCCGCCAGCCTGACTACCAGTCCAGTCCGCCAGCCTGACTACCAGTCCAGTCTGCCAGCCTGACTACCAGTCCAGTCAGCCAGGCTGATTACCAGTCCTTTCCACCAGCCTGACTACCAGTCCTGTCCGCCAGCCTGACTCCCTGTCTCCGCCTGCCAAGTGTACTCTCCAGCCCGACGGTCTGCCTACGATCCAAATCCGTCAGTCTGTCTATGGGCCTGGCTTGCCTGCCTACCCGGAGAACGTACCAGTTACCTGCTGTGCCTATCTGTCAGCCTACCTGGAGGCTCCTACCAGTTACCTGCCATGCCTATCAGTCAGCCTACCTGGAGGCTCCTGCCAGTTACCTGCCGTGCCTACCCGGACACTCCTGCCAGTTACCCGTGGGAGTCACCTGCTCTCATACAAGGACAGACCCAGAGTAGCACCTGGTCCTCTGCTCGGTCCTTCCCTGGTTCACGGAGTCGAATGAGCCGCCTTGTGACCTTGGTCAGTCCAAGTTGATACCTAGTTACGCTGCTCTGGTCCCTCCTTGCACCGCAGCACAGAGGTTCCACCACCCGGATCCGTAACAATGGTCTTCTTGCAAAAGAGTATATGGTTCTTTGGAGGCTAAGTACTATCGTCATAATTATAGGAGCGGATCCTTTGATATATGTTTTTTAAATGTTTTTAAATGTGTTGTGCATGGATGTTCCTAAATAAACTTGTTATATTTATTCTATTATCGTAGATGTGCACATTTTTGACGTGGTTTCTTCTCCTTGGTTCTTTTGAGGAGCAGTAAAGGCCATACAGCTATGGGGAATTAAAGGGAATCTGTCACCAGATTTTTGCTACCTCACCTGAGAGCAGCATGATGTATGAAAAGAGACTGTGATTCCAATGATGTTTCACTTAGTCTACTGGATGCAGCAGTTCTGACCAATTAGAGTTCTTAGATGCAGCATGTAGCAGAGCCCAAAAGCTTCCCCCGCCCACACCACAGTTTTCTGTGTACACTTTATATTGACAGAAAGCTGTTGATCACAGGAATGGGCGTGGTCAGACCAGGGCTCCTGTGCCTTGTTTCTCGGGCAGTGGTTATCTCCTCGTATTAAAACTTTCATTGTATGGAAACAATAGTATGCAGCCTAATAAGTAACACAACCCTGACATCTGTGCCTCAACCTCTGCATTGTGCTTTCCTCAGGTTACATAGCAAAACCCTTTGTAACGGGGGGCAGGGTGGTAGTCGGTGGCGAGTGGCATGTCAGTTTCAGTGATTAAATCCTCACCCTGGCCCGCTACAGAAAAAGGGGACTCGGAGAATCCCTGGGTCTGTGTGTGTTGTGGTGCCTCCGTGGAGGAGACCTCCATACTCACTTCTGACCCGCTGGCGCGGGTGTTGAGTCTTTTAACCTTCAGAAGGAGATTACCAGACCAGCTTAAACACGTAAAAACTTCTTTACTTGCAGCCACAGTCACATACAGGGAGTAACAAATGATACAGTCTCTTTGTGATCTCTTCACATACAGTGGCACTTTACCAGCAATGAAAGTCACAGACACCGATTTGGACATCAAGATCAACGCCGAGCGCCCCAGCTCTCTGGGCAACTCCATTCTCTGTCCCACTACCTGACCTGCTTGGATCCACCTCCCTGATGAGGCTGTCCTGTCTTGGCACGTAAGGTGAAATTCCCACATTAACCTCTCCATGTACATCTGTTCCTGTTGTCCCCGCTGTCTAGACTGTTCAGATTCACCTTCCAGATAAGGTTGTCCAAAAACTCCCAGACTGTGACACACACACACCCTTCTCCTGTACTTTCTCCTGTGTCCTCCTGACACATCTTCACTAGTCACTGTCCCTCACTCAACTCACTCTGTCTGCAATCAGGAAGTGACTCAGTTCTTCACTGACTCTGCTCCTCCCACCTGAAGCAGCTCCTAAACCCCTTAACTCTTTCCTAACTTATAACTGCATACTCTGTGTGCTATAGTGCCCACCTCTGCACTACTTCTATCAATCTAATAGTCTACCCGCACCAACCTCTATTGAACCTATAAGTAACCCATCAGACATTAGATCATATGAATGATCATATATAAACATAGAACACAGAATTATGTGCATTAAGAGGGAAGAGGCACATGACCGTCCCGGGTCACCCTCTTACACCTTCTGACAGATTCCCTTTAATGATGAACAATGTTGAGATTCTATAGCGGCTGCACCTTGGCTTATGCCATTGCAAAACTGTAAGACCATGATCTCATAAAATGGCACAACATGGAAAAGGTTATTTTCATTAGAATTTTGTCTGGATTTAGATCTGTGGAAGTCTGAGTGCAACATTTTGTGAGGTCCTCTTATCCTTAATAGTGTTGAGCCACCCCCGTAGTGTTCGAGTTCGTTTCGGTTCGTCGAACACCCGTGTGTTCGCCGAACTGTTCGTCGAACTGTTCGTCGAACACCTTCGAACACCGTTAAAACCAATGGCAGGCAAACAAAAACACATAGAAACACATAGAAAACACCTTCAAAGGTGTCCAAAAGCTGACAAACTGCTCAGAAGACACAACTAACACATGGAAAAGTGACAAGTACATATAGTCATGCGAAAATAAAAGAGGTGGAGGAGTAAAAGGAGGGGGAGACACAGATATAGGCATGTCATGCCCTTCTAAAATCCAAAAAGTGAGAAGCCGACACGGCCAGTCCGCTCCTGCCCGTGCCACCTCCGTGTCGCCGGGTTTGTGCCAGAGCCGCGGTGAACCCTGATGGCCAGCCCCCCTCTCCCAATACTGGTGCCTGTCCGCTGGTGGGTCGAGCGAGCCCCCCTGTGGTGGAGGCAGCTCTAAGCTTTTTAATTTAAATTGTCTCTCTAATTTGAATGAATACACTTTAAATCCATTTACAAGGATCTATTGGAGGGCAAGTCTCATGCCAGCAGCCGCGTAATTCCAGCTCCAGTAGCGTCCACTAAAGCTGCTGCAGTTAAAAAGCTTTTATAAGGATCGAGCTCGGCTGTCCACCGCAAGGCATCCTACTGCCAGTCCCAGCCCCTATGCCTTGGGGTGCCTCCTGATGCTCTTCACTGAGTATCCCATGGTCCCGAAGCATTTCCTTTGAAAAAATTAAGTGTCTAAACTACAGGTGGTGTAGCTTGCTTAACAGCCGGGATAATCCGCTGACTAGCAGACACTGCTACTAGGCACAAAGTATTTCCTGGGCTAGATGCAGTTAAAAATTTGTAATTAGATACTCTCGTTGGATGCTGAGAAAGCATTCCATAGAGTCTCCTGGCACGCCATATATGATTCTCTTAAAAAGCTTGGGGTAGGGGTCTAGGGGACCCTTTTATAGCCAAAATCACGGCCCTGTATCGCAATACGTCACCTAGGCTGAAGATAAATGGAACTGTAGCACCCTGAGGGCTCGGTTGCTACAGACGTATTGCACCTCACCCAGAGGTGTGATATCTCACTCTCAGGTAAGGATGGAGTGTGGATCAGGACCCGACACCTGCATGCATTACACCACATTGCGTGGGGCAGGGCGACCAATATGCCCCTGAGATGGGCACGACAGTCCCTGTCCCTGGCTGGAGTGGGGGGAGGGAACACTGAGGAAGGGGAACCCTGTAGTGCAGGAGCAGGGAGGAAGCAGTTCCTGGGTGCATTGAGAAGGGAGTATAAAAGGTGGGCACCATCTTAGTTCAGTGCAGAGAAGTCTGAGCAGAAGTGGCAGGGAGCAGGGGCTCTGCATGAGCTCTGCTCCGGAGGCGGGCCTAGTAACAGAGGCCCAGGCCTGGAAGAGGGAGAAGGAAGGAAGAGGAGCGGAGAAGGCTCCAGGAACGAGGAATGAAGGGATCCCAGGGGTGCGGACGGGCGAGTCGCCACCGCACGCCCGAATCCACCTGCGTGAAGGGGTCAGGCCAAAGGGGGAGACCGGTCCCCGAACTAGTGGAGGCAGGAAACGACCCTCAGCTAGAAACCGGAGGCTCTGACATTTTATGTGGCGCAGCCCCTCGCTACACCCGCTAGGAAGGCACCACATAGGGTCAGGGAAACTGGCGCCAAGTTTACCAAGAGGAGGCCCGAGGCAGCCGGACAGAAGTGTTGGTAAGAAAGGCCAGACAAAGGACACACAAAGGGGGTCCTGTGAAGTGCTCCAAAGTTATCTGGGAGTTGTCTGAGCCCCTCACCTGGTGAGCACAGTACGACGTGGGCAGCCGTTACCTGCAGACGTGGTCTGGATAATAAGAACTGTGAGTAAAGGCCCTGGACTGCATCACTGACTCCGTGTCGTTACTGCTGCTGCCCTGCACCATCACCCCCATCCTCCGCATACACTGCCCTGAGGCTATACTCCTCCCGTGGGGAGTTATGCTACGCTCTGCTGCACCCACAACACCAGCCTCAGCGGTCTGCCCTGTAGCGGCGGTTCACTCTGACCGCAATCCACGGGTGGCGTAGTCGGAAATTTAAACATCAAAACCACATAAATAGTTCCGCCACTGGTTTGACCGCCCTGAGCCACGGAACCGGGTCGCCGCCACGAAGACTACAACCACCATCATCCACCAAAAAGGGTCCGGCTCCGGGTGTCCCAAGGCCCAGGGGGTGCGTCAGAACATTTTCATCACCTTTCACAATCACCAATGGGACAAGGCAGGGATGTCCTCTGTCCCCTCTCTTATACATCCTAGTGACGGAGCACCTGCTCTCATCAATTCGCCATAACCCCAATATTAGGTGGATTGAGGTGGGAGGCACCGAGTACAAGTGCTCTCTATTTGCTGATGATGTCCTAGTATATATCACTCAATCACATATATCCATCCCTGCTGTTATGGCTGAAATAGATCACTTTGTTACATGGTAAAATTTTAAAATCAATGCAGCGAAGTCTGAGGCCCTCGATGTCTCCCTCCCCAAATCCATATAGGATTCCATCCAGTCCAACTTTCCCTTTGCCTGGCCCTCACAGGGTATCAAATACTTAGGAATTCCTATTCATAGAGACCTCTCCCATCTATGTTATCTTAATTTTGGGCCCTTTATTGAACAATTCCATACAGACCACGGTTGGCAAGTTAGAACTGTAAGATTCACTACGTGAACCGCTGGTGTTTTGTGGAAAAGCACATGTACACCGCGTTCCAAATTATTATGCAAAAAGTGTTTAGGAGTGATAAGGGAAGAATTTGTTTGTTTGTCAGTTAAACTCATTGATGGTGATGTGTGTCAGGGCTCTTTATATCACTGTAAGCAATTGCAGACACCTGTGCTAATTAGTTTGGCAGGTGTGTCCAATGAAAGGCAAGACTACTTAAGAAGGCTCTCTCACATTATTAAGCAGCCTACATTTTCTGCCAAAATGGGAAAGAAAAAGGATGTGTCGGCTGCTGAGAAGCAACAAATTGTGGAGTGTTTAGGTCAAGGCATGACTACAATCAACATTGTGCGATGATCAGGATGAAGTGTCTTGGCAATCAAGAAGTATGTAGCTGATTCACAGTACACACGTGTGCGTGCTGATAAGGGCAAATTGAGGACTCTTTCCTACAGGCAATTACGTCAGGTTGAAAGAGCAGCGGCAAAAAAGCCTTGTCATAGCAGCAGACAAGTTTTTGAAGCTGCTTGTGCCTCCAACGTCCCCCGAACAACAAGATGCAGGGTCCTTCAGAGGTTTGCAGCTGTGCATACGCCATCCTGTCGACCTCCTCTATCCACTTCACACAAGCAGAAACGGCTCCAGTGGGCCAAACATTACATGAAGACTGATTTCAAAACTGTTTTGTTCACGGATGAGTGCCGTGCAGCGCTCGATGGTCCAGATGGATGGAGTGGAGGATGGCTGGTCGATGGACACCCCACGCAAACACGGCTACAGCGCCAACAAGGAGGAGGTGGAGTAATGTTTTGGGCTGGAATCATGGGGAGAGAGATTGTCGGCCCCTTTAGGATCCCTGAAGGCGCTAAAGATGAACTCCATAATGTATGTGGATTTTCTCAAACAGCACTTCCTGCCATGGTTCAAGAAGAAGAACCGTGTATTTCACAGCAAGATCATTTTTCTGCATGATAATGCACAATCTCATGCTGCACATAAAACATCTGCATCTCTGGCTGATATGGGCATAAAAGGGGACAAACTTATGGTGTGACCCCCATGCTCCCCTGACCTCTACCCCATTCAGAACCTTTGGAGCATCATTAAAAGGAGTGTCTATGATGGCGGGAGGCAGTTCACATCTAAGCAACAGCTCTGGGAGGGTATTCTGTCCTCATGCAAAACAATTGAAGCAGAAACCATCCAAAACCTGACAAATTCAATGGACGAGAGAGTTCAGAAGCTCCTTTCGAACAAGGGGTCCTATGTGAAAATGTAACATCACCTAGAATAAAGTTTTGAGTTGAAAACTGTTTGATTTCAGTTTCTAACAACCTGCTAATGCTTATAATTTCAAAAATGACCATTTTTTTGGTCTTTATTAAAATGAAAAGGTTGATCGAAAAGTTTGGGGGATCTAAGAGTGTGGCAACCCAGTAGTCATGATTACTTCGAATTCTGACAATATGAGGGTCATGCTGCAGGTAGTGCAGCAAGAAGGCACTTATGTGTCTTGCGCATCTCGGAGCCCCAAAATTATTTTCCGGGCTAGATGCAGCTAAAAATTATTTTTAATTTTAAATCTGGTGGAGCTTATTATAGATGGCCTAATAGGATCAGTGCTGCACACTGCTACAAAGCCCAAATTATTTTCCAGTCAAGATACAGATAAACATGATTAGTAATTTGAAAGCTTAAAACGTTTGGTAGGGTGATTTTAACCAATCATCAAGCTTTTACTCTCCCCAGGATGACACAGGGGTAGAAAAGTCGTTTCGGATCCATGATTTGTTCATCTTTATGAACGTGAGTCTGTCTACATTATCAGTGGAGAGCCGCGTGCGCTTATCTGTCAGCACACCACCAGCAGCGCTGAACACACGTTCAGACAGAACGCTGGCTGCGGGGCATGACAAGATCTCCAAGGCGTAAGTGGCTAGCTCCGGCCATTTATCCAGATTGGAAGCCCAAAAAGAGCAAGGGTCCAGTGACACAGTCGTGGCTTCAATGTTTACTTGGAGATACTCCTGTACCATCGTCTCTAGGCGTTGACTATGTGTCAGACTTCTTGTCTCCTGTGGCCTTGCAAAGGATGGGCTAAAAAAGTGGTGAAATGATTCCGCAAAATTGATGTTACCAGCAGATACTGTGGTTCTGTTACGGTTTGAGTGCTGAACACTTGACGGTCCCACGGTTGGCAAGTTGGAACTGTGAGATTCACTACGTGCACCACTGGTATTTTGTGGAAAAGCACATGTAAGATTCTGCAACAGTCTCTGCTGATACTCCTGCATGCGTGCATCCCTTTCTATGGCAGGAATAATTTCTGCAAATTTACTTTTGTACCGGGGATCTAACAGTGTGGCAACCCAGTAGTCAGGATTATTTCTAATTCTCACAATTCGAGGGTCATGTTGCAGTTAGTGCAGCAAGAAGGCACTCATGTGTGTTGCGCATCCAGGAGCACCAAGTCCCTGTTGTGTTGGTGGCGAGGTAACAATCATGCTTCCTTCCTCTGTCCTCTCCCCCCAACCTCGCACAACAGAAATGTGATCAAGGTCTCCCTCATCTGATGAGTCTTCCATCAGTTCGTCCTCCACTTCTTCCTGGGCTCCTGCACCTTCCTCACTAGTTTGGCTGCTACCATGCGCCCTGGTAAAACCATCTCCCCCACCCTCACATGCCTGCCGCCTTGGTGCTGCCGACCTTCTGGACCTTGCAGATGTTAGCCCTTGCGCATACAACTCCTCCTCCTCTACTTCCTCCACCTCCTCTTGTGCCACCACCTGACTCCGAATTCTGTTTAACATGTGCTCCAGCATGTAAATCACCGGAATAGTCATGCTGATAATGGCATCGTCAGCACTAAACATCTTCGTCGCCATTTCAAAACTGTGCAGAAGGGTGCATAGGTCCCTGATCTGAGACCACTCCTCCAGCGTGATTTGCCCCACCTCTGAATCTCGTTGGCCCAGGCTATACGTCAGAACGTATTGCACCAGGGCTTGTCGGTGCTGCCACAGTCGCTGCAACATGTGCAGAGTTGAATTCCACCGGGTAGGCACATCGCATTTTAGCCGGTGAAGTGGCAGGCCCAACGACTTCTGTAGAGATGTAAGTCGCTGAGCTGCGGGATGCGAACGGCGGAAGTGAGCACACAGCGACCGTGCCCTCTGCAGAAGGCCATCTAGTCTGGGATAGTGGGCTAAAAATTGCTGGACAACCAGGTTCAACACGTGAGCCATACAAGGCACGTGTGTGACATTGCCCCGGCGAAGGGCCGCATCCAGGTTTGCAGCATTGTCGCACACGGCCTTCCCTGGTTTCAGGTCCAGTGGAGACAACCATTCATGAAATTGGTTCTCCAGAGCTGACCACAACTCCTCAGCTGTGTGACTCACATTTCCCAGACATTTCAATGTAAAAACCACCTGATGACGTTGAGCCCTACTGCCAGCATAGTAAGGAGGTGTGCAGGATCCCTTCTGCGCAGTTAGAAAGCTTGTGGCATGACCAGACAGGCTTTGGGTGCAGGTGGAAGACCGAGAGGAGGTTGAGGAGGCAGAAGCAGTGGAGGAACTTTGACATAAAGAGGATTGACGCACAACTCGTGGGGATGGCAAGACTTGGACAGCAGCCCCTTGTCCTGCTGTCACCATAGTTACCCAGTGCCCAGTCAGCGACATGTAACGCCCCTGTCCATGCCTACTCGTCCAAGTGTCTGTGGTGAAATGCACCCTGTCACACACAGAGTTTCTCAAAGAAGCGGTGATGTTGTGTGCGACATGCTGGTGGAGCGCAGGCACACCTTTCTTTGAGAAGTAGTGCCGACTGGGCATCTGGTACTGGGGCACTGCGACGGACATAAGGTCTCGAAAATCCTCTGTGTCCACCAGGCGGAAAGGCAGCATTTCTGTAGCCAAGAGCTTGCAGATGGTGAAATTCAACCTCTTAGCTTTCTCATGGCTAGGAGGAAATGGTCTTTTACTTGTCCACATCTGAGGGACCGAGGGCTGGCTATTGTGTTTAGACGGGGTTGATAAGGGTGTCCCCGGCAAACTGCCGGTCTGTGAGGAAGATGCAGGCGGACATGTTAGGTTGTCTTCATCCAAAGGTGGTGCTATCGATGTCGGACAGCGCTCAACACCAGCTGGTGTTACCACCTCCAAAGAAAATGATGACCTGCCAATCACGCTGGCTGTTGCGGGTAAAGAGGTGGCAGGTCTGCGCCCCAAAACAGGTGTGACTGCTGTCCCCCCAGTCACAGAGGATGAAGAGGCCGCGGATGCACAAGATATGGCAGACGGTGGTTGGCCCGGCCGGCTAGGCCGCATTGTAGCACACTGAGCTTCCCACTGCAACTTATGCTTCATGTCCATGTGCCGGTTCATGCATGAAGTACTCAAACTATGTATTTTTTGGCCTCTACTTAGCTTTTGCTGACAAATGTTACAGATAACACGAGTTGGGTCATCTTTATCGATCTGAAAAAATGCCCAGGCTATGCAAGGCTTAGCACCCATGCGACCTGAAGAGCCACCACGACTTGTGGTGAGAGGCAGAGTTGTGTTAGAGGATGCAGTTGTTGACGTGCTTCCAGTACTACGTCTCTGTCCAGGAAGGCGCAACCTGACCTCGTCGTCACTAGCATCTTCCTCCACCTCCTCTGCTGACCTCATCTCTTGGCTGACTGTGGGTTGACAGTAAGTGGGATCTCCGACCTCATCATCATCACCCTGTGCGTTATCACACCCGTCGTCCTCAGAGCCAACCTGTTCCTGCCCTGACAAAAAACTAAAGTTGTCGCTCCAATCAGGTATTTGAGTCTTATCATCGTCTTCCTCATTGTCTCCACCAACAGGAGTTACAGTTTGGGAATGAGGGTCTACATTATGGTCAGAACCTTCTGCGTCTGGTCCTGGATCCGACTCATAAAGGTTCTGGGCATTAGTGCAGATCATTTCCTCGTCTGGATTCACAGAAGCGCTGGAGTCGACCTCTGATTCCCAGGCTATAGTATGAGTAAACAGCTCTGCAGACTCAACCATCTGTTCTACCTCATACTCAGACGGGCAGCTGGAGATTTGGGATCTGTGAGGAAGCAAGTGCGATTTGGGTGACACCTTTGAGGACTGGAGTATTTGTGATGTTGAAGTTGATGTGGAGGAGAGCCCACTTAAAGGAGCACTTGATATCCGTTGAAGCACCTGCTGTTTTTGTGCCTCATCTGGAATTTGTAGCGATTGGCGTGGCCGTAAGAAAGGGATCTTATCACATTGTCCGCTAAAAGAAGTAGACATTTTAGTTTGGCTGGAAGATGGTCTTTCTTCTGCAGATGTTACTGTTGCTTTAACACCTACCCCACGGACACAACCTTTTTTCCCCTTCCCAACACGCCTATTCCCCTTTCCACCAGCAGCAGGCCTTTTTCCACTCATTTTGGTGGTTAACTAATTCACAACTCTGGAGTTGTTTGCACAAAAAAACAATGGATGGTAACCGAGCAGAGCTGAGTGGCCAAACTGTGGTATTAGGCCAAAACTATTGGCTGGGTTAGATGCAGAAAAAAATTATTTTGAATTTGCAACCTGATGGAGGTCAGTATAGATGGACTAATAGAGAAAGTCCGACACACTACTAGAAGGCCAAATATTTTTTCAGAGGTAGATGCAGAAAAAAATATATTCAGTTTGCAACCTGATGGAGGTCAGTATAGATGGATTAATAGAACAAGACCCACACACAGCTTGAAGCCCAATATTTTTTCAGAGGTAGATGCAGAAAAAACTATATTCAGTTTGCAACCTGATGGAGGTCAGTATAGATGGACTAATAGAACAAGTCCCACACACTGCTAGAAGCCCAAATATTTTTTCAGAGGTACTGTAGATGCAGATAAAAATTAGTTTTAATTTGCAACCTGATGGAGGTCAGTATAGATGGACTAATAGAGAAAGTCCGACACACTACTAGAAGGCCAAATATTTTTTCAGAGGTAGATGCAGAAAAAAATATATTCAGTTTGCAACCTGATGGAGGTCAGTATAGATGGATTAATAGAACAAGACCCACACACAGCTAGAAGCCTAATATTTTTTCAGAGGTAGATGCAGAAAAAAATATATTCAGTTTGCAACCTGATGGAGGTCAGTATAGATGGACTAATAGAACAAGTCCCACACACTGCTAGAAGCCCAAATATTTTTTCAGAGGTACTGTAGATGCAGATAAAAATTAGTTTTAATTTGCAACCTGATGGAGGTCAGTATAGATGGACTAATAGAGAAAGTCCGACACACTACTAGAAGGCCAAATATTTTTTCAGAGGTAGATGCAGAAAAAAATATATTCAGTTTGCAACCTGATGGAGGTCAGTATAGATGGACTAATACAACAAGTCCCGCACACAGCTAGAAGCCCAAATATTTTTTCAGAGGTACTGTAGATGCAGATAAAAATTATTTTTAATTTGCAACCTGATGGAGGTCAGTATAGATGGACTAATAGAGAAAGTCCGACACACTACTAGAAGGCCAAATATTTTTTCAGAGGTAGATGCAGAAAAAAATATATTCAGTTTGCAACCTGATGGAGGTCAGTATAGATGGACTAATACAACAAGTCCCACACACAGCTAGAAGCCCAAATATTTTTTCAGAGGTACTGTAGATGCAGATAAAAATTAGTTTTAATTTGCAACCTGATGGAGGTCAGTATAGATGGACTAATAGAGAAAGTCCGACACACTACTAGAAGGCCAAATATTTTTTCAGAGCTAGATGCAGAAAAAAATTATATTCAGTTTGCAACCTGATGGAGGTCAGTATAGATGGATTAATAGAACAAGACCCACACACAGCTAGAAGCCCAATATTTTTTCAGAGGTAGATGCAGAAAAAAATATATTCAGTTTGCAACCTGATGGAGGTCAGTATAGATGGACTAATACAACAAGTCCCGCACACAGCTAGAAGCCCAAATATTTTTTCAGAGGTACTGTAGATGCAGATAAAAATTATTTTTAATTTGCAACCTGATGGAGGTCAGTATAGATGGACTAATAGAGAAAGTCCGACACACTACTAGAAGGCCAAATATTTTTTCAGAGGTAGATGCAGAAAAAAATATATTCAGTTTGCAACCTGATGGAGGTCAGTATAGATGGACTAATACAACAAGTCCCACACACAGCTAGAAGCCCAAATATTTTTTCAGAGGTACTGTAGATGCAGATAAAAATTAGTTTTAATTTGCAACCTGATGGAGGTCAGTATAGATGGACTAATAGAGAGAGTCCGACACACTACTAGAAGGCCAAATATTTTTTCAGAGCTAGATGCAGAAAAAAATTATATTCAGTTTGCAACCTGATGGAGGTCAGTATAGATGGATTAATAGAACAAGACCCACACACAGCTAGAAGCCCAATATTTTTTCAGAGGTAGATGCAGAAAAAAATATATTCAGTTTGCAACCTGATGGAGGTCAGTATAGATGGACTAATAGAACAAGTCCCACACACTGCTAGAAGCCCAAATGTTTTTTTCAGAGGTACTGTAGATGCAGATAAAAATTAGTTTTAATTTGCAACCTGATGGAGGTCAGTATAGATGGACTAATAGAGAAAGTCCGACACACTACTAGAAGGCCAAATATTTTTTCAGAGCTAGATGCAGAAAAAAATTATATTCAGTTTGCAACCTGATGGAGGTCAGTATAGATGGACTAATAGAGAAAGTCCGACACACTACTAGAAGGCCAAATATTTTTTCAGAGGTAGATGCAGAAAAAAATATATTCAGTTTGCAACCTAATGGAGGTCAGTATAGATGGACTAATAGAACAAGTCCCACACACTGCTAGAAGCCCAAATATTTTTTCAGAGGTACTGTAGATGCAGATAAAAATTAGTTTTAATTTGCAACCTGATGGAGGTCAGTATAGATGGACTAATAGAGAAAGTCCGACACACTACTAGAAGGCCAAATATTTTTTCAGAGCTAGATGCAGAAAAAAATTATATTCAGTTTGCAACCTGATGGAGGTCAGTATAGATGGACTAATAGAGAAAGTCCGACACACTACTAGAAGGCCAAATATTTTTTCAGAGGTAGATGCAGAAAAAAATATATTCAGTTTGCAACCTAATGGAGGTCAGTATAGATGGACTAATAGAACAAGTCCCACACACTGCTAGAAGCCCAAATATTTTTTCAGAGGTACTGTAGATGCAGATAAAAATTAGTTTTAATTTGCAACCTGATGGAGGTCAGTATAGATGGACTAATAGAATGATGCTATGCCCAAAAGATTTTACTTCACTAGGTGCAGTAAAAAAATTGGTATTCTATACACAGGTGGTATATCTTGCAACACAGATAGGCTACTCCACTGACTAACACACTCTGCAATAGGCCAAAAAGGATTAGCTTTGCTAGATTCAGCCAAATGCTGTGAAAAAAACTTGCACAGCACTGGCACAGACCTGCCTGGCAAAAACTGATAGGAACTCATGTAACCTAGTCCTGAAAAGGACTGCAATTACAATTAGTCTTTACTCCCACAACCGATCTATTTAAGAGCACAGACCTGCCTGATAAAAGTCGTAGGAAATGCTGTAACCTAGTCCTTAAAAGGACTGCAATCACAACTATTCCCTACTCCCAAGCTATCTGTATATTTGTGCGAAAATTGGCTTGAAATTAACAAGGTATAGCGCACACAGCAACAGCGGTGCCGTCTAACACGCAGCTGCAGCAGTGAGAAAATGGTGGCGACGGGGAAAATGGCTTGGTCTTATAGGGCAAGGACATGTGACATACACTGCCAATGACACATGCCCTTGCTTGTGTGAAAAAAAGCACTTCGCTCCGTGTGTGCGCTGCTGATAGGCTGACAGATTGCACCTCCCCACTGTAAATGCGGGAAAGAGAAAAAAAAATGGAGATCTTCATTGTTCCTGCAGAGATCCATCCCCTGCCCCTCCCCCCACCCCGCTGTACAATCAAACTGCGTATTAACATTAATTTTCATCATTACTGAGAAAAAATCCAGTTATGATTTTGGTGCACGAACAGTTATCGAACATAACCTCGAACAGCCGAATTTTTCTCAAATTGTTCGTGTTCGCCGAACGGCTCGAACACCGCCCAAAACAGCTCGAATTTGAGATTGGCGAACAGTTCGAGTAGAACAACGCTAATCTCTAATCCTTAATTTAAATTGAGAAGAAAAAATCATTGTAGTAAACAAAATTACCAAAGGATAAAAAAAGGATGCACTTTTCAACCACTTATTGACTCTGCATATTTGGGACTTTAGGACGCAGCCCTATTTTTTACATCTGGTATGAGTCACTTTATGTGCTAGTAAAATTGAAATGCTTTTACTTGTTATTGTGATTCTGTTTTTTTTTTATCATAACACATTGTACATTAACACAAAATTTAGTTGATATGTTAACGTTTTTTAAAAGCAAAATAATTAAAAAAGTTGTCATATCACACAAAATAGTAATAGTAATGTCCATTTATTTTTTTGGGGAAAATTAGATGGCTTAAAGGGAACTTAACAGGTGATATATGCTGACCAAACCGTATCAGCCATTGGCTGTATGATCAAAGCCAGGCATGTTTTACTGTGAAACGCTGCGGCATTTCAGAGAAAAACATACTTTTAATAGCCGCCTGGGACCGAGCTGCACGGATGACTAGTTGTACAGGCGGGTCCCCAGCGGCTTCCCCCCCCCCCCCCCCACTGACAGTGACTGACAAGCCTCTGACTATACGCACACGTAGATAGTGGCATGTCAGTTAGTGTCAGCGGGAGGGGAGAATCCTCCAAGGACCTGCCTGTACGAATAGTCATCCATGCGGCTCAGTCTCTATAATATTTTGTCTTCTAATCTTTTGGCTAAACATATGACAGGGCTCAGAAGTGAAAGAACACCATGCACACATGAGGCCTAATCTGATGATTAACACAGCATTGGCCAACAATATCAGAGGTTCTAGGGGATAAATTAAAAGAAACCTCCAAAATGTCACCCCATTTTGAAGACTGTACCCGTAATGGCATGTGGCGCCCCTGAGGGTTCAGTCGCCACAGAGGTACTGCACCTCACCCAGAGGTATGGTGTCTCCCTTCTCTCAAGTAAGGAGGGAGTGCTGCACAGAACCCCAAACACCAGCACTACACTACTCCAGGCCGGCAGTAGGGGCAACATGCAGAGCGCAGCTGCTGAGCCCTGACCCTGGCTGGAGTGGGGGGAACCCAAAGGTAGGGGGAACCAGTAGTGGGTGAGGGTGGAGGAAGTAGTTAGAGGAAGCACTTTAGTAGGAGTATAAATAGGGAAGCCATCTTAGGGTGGCAGTTCAGAGTCAGGGAGCAGTTCAGATGAACAGCTCGGGACAGTTCAGAAGAACAGTCCGGGAGAAGAGTCTCATTAGGAGATCTGCTCAACAAGTAGGGCCAGGTCAGAAGGCCCCGGAGGGGAGCAGGGAGTAGGCTCCGTTCTACAGAAAGGATCCCAGGGGGTCCGGCGCGTGCAGGACGGCACCCGTTCGCCCCGCATCTGTTAGAAGACAGAGGGATCGCTGCGGCATTTTAATCCCCAGGAGGGTCAAGTAGGTCCCGGATCCGACGTACAGGAAGGACTTCAGAGCATCCGAGCGGATTGAGAGTAGGCAGAGCAGAGCAGGAGGGAGAAGGACCAGAGTAAAGACGGTCAAAGTAGAAACACGAGAAAGTGGGGTTCTGCCAGGTATTCCCAAGTTGCCAGAGGAAGGATTAAACCTCTGCCCGGTGAACGCAGCGCGACGTGGGAGGCCTTTACCTGTATAGTGCACCTGTGAGGTGTCTAAAGAACTGTGAGTAAAATCTTGGATGAGTGCACTGCACTGCCTCCGTCCATTCTTCATCGGCACTATTGTTCCCACTGCACTATAACGCCCAGCCCGACCCACTCTCTTCTACTACACTGCCCTGAGGCCTGCTCCACCTGTGGGGAGCCGTCCCATCACAAGCTACCCTAACATCTGCCTCAGAGGACTGTTGCAGCGCTGGTGATCCTCACCAGACACCACAGGTGGCGTCACGAACTTTCCGAAATCCCCTATAAATATCCCCTCTTTTACTGACCGCCCTGGGTCACGGACCGGGCCAGCCACCGTGATATCCCCCATCAGCATCCATAGGCCCGGCTGCCGAGTACCCCACGGCCCAGGGGGGCGCGTCAGACCTGGCGTCACAAACAGGATGCGTGACCAGCCCGTACCTGCGGGTGAAGTGTGCCTAAAGAATTGTGTTATGTTACTGAATGTGGCGCCCGCCCCAGAAAAATGGGCGCCATTATGTGCGTGCTAAAGGACAACAATATGGAACCTCCCATCGTGGGCCAGGTCCCGGAATGGCGCCAAAAGCCAGCCCTGCCCCTTGCAACAGTGACTGTCAGCGTAGATGTGTCCGTCAAGGCAGGGAGGCCGTCACAAGGAGTGACCGACAGCAGATTGCCATGGGACCGCCCCCGAAAGAAGAGAGGAGGAGGAGAGAAGGAATGGAGACAGGGTGTGGTCTTAACCAGTCTAGACAGACCGCACCCGGCAGCCAGAATGGAAGGAAGCAAAAGTCCAGCCTTCGCCTCTGGCCTCCCGCAGTGTCAAGTGACCCCCCTCACCCTGGAGGGAGAAATTGGAAAATTGTCCCAGGAGGAAGCGGAATTCCTCCAAGCAGAGATGCAGGAGCTGAGCCGCAAAGTTGAGGAGGAAGAGAACATGTCCCTGCAGCCTGAGGCTGATGACCGGGCCGGGTCAGCCAGCAAAAATCAAGAATATCCCAGGCGGGGACCCCACCACTAGGTCAGTAGTTGGGACTAACTGTATATAGTTACCTGGAAAGGTATGGCAGAGACACTGCAAGTTTGACAGATTTATGTGTGAGTTTATCTGATTACCCGGTAAGGGTACCAGAACTGAACGGCCGAGGACTGACTTTATAAATAGTTCTGCACTTCTTAAAGTGCACCCTATTGGTTTTATACTAGTAACCATGACCACAGAACAAAAACCCGTTTGGCGTGACGGAAGCCGTGGTCCAACTCCAGGATCACCCATTCCCTGCAGCCACGCCCAGGGCCTACGTTGAGGGTTTGCGGATGGGTCCCTCATGCTGCTACCAGTTGCACTTGTTGAGAAGAAAATGTTATTTAAAAAGTTTTATAATCCCTATGAAAAATGTAACCTGTAACGTTTAAAGAAAATGTGCCTCCCATAAAGGGAAGAAATGTTGTGCTTTTATAATCATATATGCGAATGCATTCTTAAAACTTTTGCATGTCAAATATCCCTGTTTTGCTTTGTTCCAACCCGCGGACGTGCTGTGTTTTACCAGGGGGGGAATGTGGCGCCCCTGAGGGTTCAGTCGCCACAGAGGTACTGCACCTCACCCAGAGGTGTGGTGTCTCCCTTCTCTCAGGTAAGGAGGGAGTGCTGCACGGAACCCTAAACACCTGCATCCAACACTACACTACTCCAGGCCGGCTGGAGGGCAATATGCAGAGCGCAGCTGCTGAGCCCTGACCCTGGCTGGAGTGGGGGGAACCCAAAGGTAGGGGGAACCAGTAGTGGGTGAGGGTGGAGGAAGTAGTTAGAGGAAGCACTTTAGTAGGAGTATAAAGAGGGAAGCCATCTTAGGGTGGCAGTTCAGAGTCAGGGAGCAGTTCAGAGTCAGGGAGCAGTTCAGAAGAACAGCTCGGGACAGTTCAGAAGAACAGTCCGGGAGAAGAGTCTCATTAGGAGATCTGCTCCACAAGTAGGGCCAGGTCAGAAGGCCCCGGAGGGGAGCAGGGAGTAGGCTCTGTTCTACAGAAAGGATCCCAGGGGGTCCGCCGTGTGCAGGGCGGCACCCGTTCGCCCCACATCTGTCAGAAGACAGAGGGATCGCTGCGGCATTCTAATCCCCAGGAGGGTCAAGTAGGTCCCGAATCCGACGTACAGGAAGGACTTCAGAGCACCCGAGCGGGATTGAGAGTGGGCAGCGCAGAGCAGGAGGGAGAAGGATCAGAGTAAAGACGGTCAAAGTAGGAACACGAGAAAGTGGGATTCTGCTAGGTATTCCCAACTTGCCTGAGGAAGGATTGAACCTCTGCCCGGTGAACGCAGCGCGACGCGGGAGGCCTTTACCTGTATAGTGCACCTGTGAAGTGTCTAAAGAACTGTGAGTAAAATCTTGGATGACTGCACTGCACTGCCTCTGTCCATTCTTCATCGGCACTATCGATCCCCCTGCACTATAACGCCCAGCCCGACCCACTCTCTTCTACTACACTGCCCTGAGGCCTGCTCCACCTGTGGGGAGCTGTCCCATCACAAGCTGCCCTAACATCTGCCTCAGAGGACTGTTGCAGCGCTGGTGATCCTCACCAGACACCACAGGTGGTGTCACGAACTTTCCCAAATCCCCTATAAATATCCCCCCTTTTACTGACCGCCCTGGTTCACGGACCGGGCCAGCCACCATGATATCCCCCATCAGCATCCAGAGGCCCGGCTGCCGAATACCCCACGGCCCAGGGAGCGCGTCAGGCATAAGTTAAGAAGTGAAGTGAGTATTTAACCCCTCAGATTTTTTTCCAGAAATTAGTACTGATGGATTTTGCTGTGAGAAAAGATGAAATTTTTCCATATATAGTTTATTTCAACGCCCACTATGTTGTACATTGTGCCACAGTGAAAGGACAGCTCTTTAATCACAATGTATTTCCTGGCTTTATAGATACTATACACATCCTGAATCTTTTCACTGGACATTTAAAAGGGCTCAGGAGTGAGAGAGTACCATGTGCATTTCAGGCCTAATAGGGAGGTGAAAAAAATAGAAAAACCCTCATGGCTCCATTTTGGAAACAGCACCATCAAAGGTTTTTTTATCAAGGGGTTTAGTAAGCATTTTGTTTTTCAGAAATTAATACACAATATATGATAAAAAGTTACATTTTTATACTCTTAGGGTTCATTTAGTTATAGTGTTGATTCTACATCTCACATTCTTTTTGATACTTTAGTTTCAATATCTGTTGCTTCCAGAAGTAAAAACCTGTCATTGTTCCAAATCATGAAGATCTCTTAGATATTTCTTTTTTCCTTTCAATTATCTCTCGCTGTTCTTTCTCTACTTCATCCTGTAATTTGTTCTTTGAAAGCATTTAGCTTTTTGTACACTCGTATCAATATCCTTTGTAAATTGTACTAATTGTGTCTTCTATTCATCTACAATCATATGCACCAAATGTGTGGAGTGTTTTTTACACTAATTATCCCAGCAGGTCACAAATAAGTACAGAAACGAGACACCGCCATAATCCGTTTCCTCAATCCTCAGTGAGTGTTATTGGATTAAAAAAAGCTTCTAAGCTTTTTACATCCCACCTGTGATGTAGATGGGGTAAGGTTAATTTGAGATAATTTTTGAGAAGATTGCACAATACCTTCATTTTTTCTTATGGCAACTTGTTTAGTTCACAATTACGTATTGCCGTTAGTTCTGCATCTTCCACATCACTCAAAGTACCATTTTTAAGAAATTACTTCAAAGGTATTTCAAATCTCAAATGTATACAAAATACAGAGACAATGGATAATGCACTTACTAGAAGTATTTTCATGGGTGCAATCTTAAGGACAACAATACATCCTCAGGTGCAATGGTTGACATTATGCTTCTCATTTAAGCCAAAAAGCTCTATTTGGTCTCATCCGTACACAATACATTGAATCAATAGCCAACTTGTCCAGGTAATCTTTACCAAACTTCAGATAGGCAGAAATGTTCTTTTTTACCGCAATCTCAACTTTGTGCAATCCTGTCATATACCATATCTTTTGGACTGTAAGACGCACTCCCCCCCCCCTTCAAAAATTTGGGAGGAAAAGGGGGATGCGTCTTATAGACCGAATGTAGCTTTACTGGCTCACTGTGGGGAGAGGGTGGCGGCGGCAGCAGTGGCGGTGGAGCGGGATCACAGGAAGCAGGAGCAGGACGAGATCTCGGCTCGTCATTGAGCCGCGATCTCAATCTACGAATGCGCAGACATCAGCACCATTTTGCTGGAGACTGCCAGAGGTTAATCTTAATCTTTGCTAGAGATTTCCGGTACATGAATGGTTGCAAGCACCGCTCACCTCAAGGACGATGCTAGTGGAAAATTTAAAAAAAAGAAGCTTATACAAATTGTGATGACAGGACGCACGCTAAGCCCACATCTTTTCCCGCACCTGATGACTGATTTAATCAGTCATCATGTGACTTTAACAGACACAGGCTGATGCACTGCAATGGATAGCACAGGCGATCGGACGATTGCAGCTTTAAGTTTCCTAAGGAACGATTGAAGTTAGTAAAAAGTGAGAACATTTTTAAAAAAAAAATATGAAAAGAAATAAAACAAAACAGAAGTTGAAATCACCCCCCTTTTGCCCCATTAAAAATAAAACAATTAAAAAAAATACACATATTTGGTATCACTGCATTCAGAAATGTCCAATGTATCAAATGTAAAATAAATTAATCCGATTTGTAAACGGCATAACAGGAAAAGAATCAAAATGCCAGAATTAAGTTTTTTTGGTGATCAAAACATCGTATCTACCCCAAAATGGTATCAATAAAAATGTCAGCTCAGGGCACAAAAATAAGACCTCACCCGGCCCCAGATATTGAAAAATTAAAACTCTACGGATCTTGGAAAATGGCGACATAAGCAAAGTTTATTTTTCAAATTTCCAATATATTTTCATTACTTAAATTAAAAAAAAACTAGACATGTTTGCGTACTCGTACTGACCTGGATAATCATATTTCCAGGTTAGTTTTGCCATATTGTGAACATGATAAATGAAAAAAACAATTGGGGAATTGCACTTTTTTTTTGCAAAAAATTGGGGAATTGCACTTGGAATTTTTTTCCCGCTTTCCAGTGCTGCACATGATAAAGTGAATGGTGTCATTGAAAATTACAACTCGTCCGGCAAAAACCAAGCCCTCATACGGCTATGGGGATGGAAGAATAAAAAAGCTATGACTTAAAATAAGGGAAGGAAAAAAAAAAAGTTCAAAAACGGAAAATTGCAGTCAGGAAGGGGTTAAGACCAGGCTCAGATGAATATATGAAAAATCATTCAGAAATCTGACGGTGTTCGTCTGTATTGTCATCCATGTGTCTGTATTTTACGTCCGTGTGGCATCTGTTTTTATACATCAACATTTTATAATTATATCTGTAAAAATCAGATGCAACGCAGATGTTCCCTATATGATCAGGTTTTTTTTTGTTGTGTAGTGAATGGGTAAGTTTCATCCAAAATATATAAGAGAATAGTGTGATTTTTTTTCACATGGACATGAGGACAGTGAGAAAAAGCTGTCACCTGGGCAGCCCTATTAAATTACATTGGTCAGTGTACTGCCTCATGCTTACGCAGGCCGCACATGTCTGTATAATGCGTTCATCTGAACAAGCCCTTAAACACATTTTAGACATATTTTTTACTTGCTTGACATGGGGATGTATGCTATTGGAACTGGAAAAATAGCAGAGAAAAGGCATGGCCTAAATCTCATGAAATTGTGCCAAAAATTGTAGTATCTTTATGAACCAAAATAAATCAGGTAACAAAAGGAATAAACTTCATCATTTGTGGGGGGGAAGTTGGTGACTTTTCTTTTTTGTTTTGTGGTATTCTTTGACTTTTTTTTATTCTAGACTCTTCAAGATGGCAAAATAATACATGAGCTTTGTGCAAAATAAATCATGCTGTTTATTTTTGTCATTCGCTTTTATTGGTGACTTTTTAACACAAAATGTGGCATTTTATGCTTAAATGTTGCAAAAATTAGCACAAAAATTTAAGACCAACATAAAATTATTCCGGAGGGCTGGAGTACAATTTGTGCAAACATTTTGTGAAGTTTTAATAAATTGCAATTAATGAATCACCCGAAAATACCTGGAAGCACCAAATTCCACCCACAATTATAACTATAAAAAAACAAGTGAACACATATGAAATAAACTTAAAAAGAGTCACTAATTAAAGGAAGAATAAAAACAAGTGGAAAACAGGTGAAAGCCACAAACAGACAAAATAAGGCGAGATATGAGATAATGAATTGCCTTAAGGCTAAGTTCACATGTAGCAGAAATGCTGCAGTTTTTAGTCATAACATGTGTGCTTTTGTAGATTTAACAGCTGTTTTTGTGATTGTGCAGGGAAACAGTGGGAAGACTAGTTTTGCACTAATAGCCTCTCCTCAGGATAGGCCATCAATATCTGATAGTGGGGGTGCGACACCCAGCACTCCCACCATTCAGCTGTTATTGGCAACGGCAAAAGTTCTCAGATGTTGCCAGAACACAGAAGCTCCGTTATTTCTATACGAGATGAATTAGGATGGATCTGTAGTAATGGGCCACAGCCACTAGAGTCTTGACAGAGCTCCTGTTCCAGCAGCATCTTAGAACTTCGGTCGGCGTTGGTAACAGCTGATTGGCAGTGGTACCGGGTGTCACAACCCCACAATCACATATCCAAAGGATAGGCCATCAATAAAAAGGACTGGCCAACTATAGAACTATCTGATGACTTAGATGCCACTGTCAATCGCTAAGGGGTTGCGTTTTCTCTCTCAAGCTTCCCCTGTGATGCGATCCCTGGGAGTTAATGGGTTGCCATAGGAGATCAGTAAATTGACAATGCACAGTAGTAGCAAAGCATTGCTGATCAAAGAATTACTACCCTTGTGGGGCTATAAAAATGTGAGAAAAATAGCTAAAAAATGTTTAAAAAAAATCAAAAATGTAAGGAACTTTAACGTTCAAATAACCTTCAAAAAATAAATGTCTGATCATTCAAAGGGAAAAAATATTTATCAATATGGTCAAAGCCATAAAAGAAAAGAAAAGTCAAAATGCCAAGTAGGTTCTACCAGCTGCAAGATATCATGGGTTGTTCATGCCCAGGGACAATCTGTACTTTGTCTGCTGTTAAAAACTGGTCAAATTAGATTTTCAGTCCCATCAGGGATAGACGCTGATTTGAATGATAACAATCTCTGTACAGGAAATAATAATGCTATATAAGCAACAACAAATAAATAAATGACACAGGAACCTTAGCTTTTTGACTATCCGGAAGATTACAGATGAGCGGATTAGACAAAATTCAAATTGGCCTCTTCACATGGATTTTCCCAGAAAATTCCTTTGACAGAGAAGTTATTCTCCACAAATTTAATGTCTCTTAATAGGAGAGACCCCAGAGCATAATTAACATAATATGTAAAAAAAAATATAAAAAAAATTCTTACACTCAAATTTATTTGCTCATCTCTACTGATCGATTTACACACAAGTTCCTCTGGATGTAATTTGCAAAATGAAACACAAGATGGTAGCAACAAACTAGTAGACAGTCGATTAACTTCCCTAATCTTCAGATGTAGCAGAGTTGACATGTAGGGGTGTAACTATAGTAGTCACAATGTTCACAGTCTCACCCAGGCCCTGGCGCCTAGGGGGGGCCTGAAAGGTAGTCTTAGCCCATATGAGAAAATCAGTTCTATTAAAGACTATGGTAGTTAGGGGTCCTGTTGGAGATTTTACATACGAGCATTAAGTTGTCTTATATTACTTTATCGATAAAACTTTAGAAAAATAATTCAGTTATGTACTCAAAAATACAAGTCTAAAAAAAAAAACATGAATGCAGAAATCTTGTAGTTTCACCAATGCCTCACTAGCAGTTTAGGGAGACGTAGAACCAAAGGGTAGCAGTATCTTAGAGGCAGGACGCTAAAGCAGTTTTTCCAACCAAATACAAAAAAGTAAGAATGATTTTATGGAGGCTTTAAGGGCTGGCACAATCTTATGGGAACATTAGTGGTTTGCTCTTTTAAAAATGTGGTGTGGAAATGCCATCATGGCAAAGGTTGTGCTGAAACCAGGTCATTGTGGCACATTTGACGAGTATATTAGCAAGTGCAATTAAATCACATTTCATACACAGTAAAACACAGCAATGCAGGTGAACCCCTTTAATCAAGACCACTTCAAATGCTATGAGACTTTAAAGGGGACCTTTGACTGTATTCTTTAATTTGCACCTCCTCCAATTGGTGATCTACTGATTGTGAAGTAGTTTTTCTCTAATAAAAGTGGAAATTTTTCCTTCACCCAACTGGGCGTGTACCACAGAACTTCTCAGTGGGTGTCATCATGTTTTGATTGGCCAGTCACTGTTGAAAAAGCAAACGCCCATGAAGAAGTTTTGTGGTACATGCCCAGTTAGGTGAAGGGAACATTTGAAACCTTTATTTTCAAGTGGCATAACTTTGGAACAGAAGGGCACAGAAGAAAGAGAAAAACTGTTCCAGAATCAGTGGCGCAACAGCAATTGGATCAGTTACTCTGTTTAAATTTCAAAACTCCAGTGAAAGATCCTCTTTAAATAATGCTGACAGGGCAAAATGCAGTTGGCACTGAGGGAGGTTTTGGCAATACTGCTGCCAGTGGTGCTGCACTTTGATATTTGTTTGAAACTAGTTGGGAGGTATAGTGTGCTGCAAGGTGGTACGTGGTGTTTCTGTGGTGGACCGCTGCACAGTGGTATGTTGTGTTGTGTTTGGTGCTGCAGGGGATGCATTTTGTGCTGCACTGTGCTATTTGTTTGAGGAGGTATTTTGAGGTCCACTTTGGTATTTTCTGCTACTGAGGAGGTATTTATTGCAGAACTGTAGTATTTGGCCCTTCTGAGGAAATATTTTGTGCTGTACTTGGGTATTTAATGCCACATGAGGGTTATTTTTGCTGCACTGTGGTATTGCTGCTATGGCATATTGTGTGCAACACTTTATTGTTCGGCATTTTTGTGCAAGTATTTTTTATCCTACTGTCTTTAGAGCTCCCATAGAACTTAATAGAGAAAGTGCACATGTACTGGCACCTCTCCACTAACTGTGCACCACATCACTAAAAATGGGGGATGGGGGGGTTGGGACCACTGATCTTGAGATATCTGAGGATCCCATATCTGGAGCTAAGATCTGTCAGATATTTAAGGCATACAGTTGTGCTCAAAAATTTACATACCCCGGCAGAATTTTTCCTTTCTTGGCCTTGTTTCAGAGAATATGAATGATAACAAAAAAAACTTTTTCTCCACTCATGGTTATTGGTTGGATGAAGCCATTTATTGTCAAACTACTATGTTTTCTCTTTTTAAATCTTAATGACAACTAAAAACATCCAAATGACCCTGATCAAAAGTTCACATACCCTGGTGATTTTGGCCTGTTTGAATTGCTACTAAAGGTAACATCCTCACCTGTGACATGTTTGCTTGTAGTGTGTGTGCATAAAAGCTGAGTGAGTTTCTGGGATCCAGACAGACTCTTGTATCTTTCATCCAGCCACTGATGTTTCTGGATTGTGAGTCAGGAGGAAAGCAAAAGAACTGTCAATGGATCTATGGGAAAAGGTAGTTGAACTGTATAACACAGGAAAGGGATACAAAAAGATATCCAAGGAATTGATAATGCCAGTCAGCAGCATTCAAACTGTGATTAGCAAATGGAAAATCAGGGGCTCTGTAAAAACCAAACCACGGTCAGGTAGACCAACACAAATTTCGGCCAGAACTGCCAGGAAAATTGTTCGGGTTCCGAAGAAAAACTCACAAATAACATCAGCTGAAATTCAGGATTCTCTGAAAACTAGCAGTGTGGCTGTTTCAAGATGCACAATAAGGAGGCACTTGAAGAAAAATGGGCTGCATTGTCAAGTCGCCAGAAGAAAGCCATTACTGCGCAAATGGCACAAAGTATCTCGCCTACAATATGCCAAACAGCACAGAGACAAGTCTCAAAACTTCTGGAACAAGGTAATTTGGAGTGATGAGACCAAAATTGAACTTTTTGGCCAGAACCATAAACGTTACTGTTACGGATCCGGGTGGTGGAACCTCTGTGCTGTGATACAAGAAGGGACTAGAGGGGCGTAACTAAGTGCCCACCCGGACCGACCCTGGTCACACGGCGGCTTAGTCGACTCTGTGAACCAAAGAGGGACCGGGAAGGTGAACCAGGTGCCACTCTGGGACCAAACTTGTGTGAGAGCAGGTGACTCCCACGAGACTGATGGCCGAGGCCGACAGGCACAGTGGATAAGCACGGCTGGTAGCCAGGCAGGTGATGTGGGTAGACAGGCACGGCTGATAGGCAGGCTGGTGGGCTCGGCATATAGACAGGCTAGCGGGCACGGCTGATAGGCAGGCTGGTGGGCACAGCTGATAGACAGGCAGGCGGGCACGGCTGATAGACAGTCTGGTGGGCACAGCTGATAGACAGGCAGGCGGGCGCGGCTGATAGACAGGCTGGTGGGTACTGGAACCTGAGGACTGAGGAGAGTGTTAGCACACAAACAACAATCTTGCACAGGCACCTCCATTTTGGAGGAGGTCCTTTTATAGGGGAAGTCCTCCGACCATAGGCCGGGGACTCTTTAGGACTGCGCACGCGGCCCCTTTAAGAGGGAGGGAGCGCACATGCGTGCGCCCTAAGCACAGTGCCCGGGGACCTGCGCGAGGTAAGCACTCCCCTGGCAGACGCAGGGTGGGAGCAGGAGGACGCTGGACCGGGACCGTGGCGGTGAGGGGATCGGCGTCTCTACCCAGCAGGAGGCAGAGACGCCGACACTACGGTTACATTTGGAGAGAGGTCAACAACACCTAAGATGAAAGGAACACCATTCCTACTGTAAAGCACGGAGGTGGATCGCTGATGTTTTGGGGATGTGTGAGCTACAAAGGCACAAGAAACTTGGTAAAAGTTGAAGGAAAGATGAATGCAGCACGTTATCAGCAAATACTGGAGGCAAATTTGCACTCATCAGCCCGGAAGCTGCGCATGGGACGTACTTGGACGTTCCAACATGACAAAGGACCAAAACACAAGGCCAAGTCGACCTGTCAGTCTCCTGACCTCAATATCATTGAGCCACTCTGGGGAGATCTCCAGCGCGCAGTTCATGCTAGACAGCCCAGGAATTTACAGGAGCTGGAGGCTTTTTGCCAAGAAGAATGGGCAGCTTTACTATCTGAGAAAATAAAGAACCTCATCCACAACTACCACAAAAGACTTCAAGCTGTCATTGATGTTAGAGGGGGCAATACGCGGTATTAAGAACTGGGGTATGTGAACTTTTGATCAGGGTCATTTGGATGTTTTTGGTTGTCATTAAGATTTAAAAAGAGAAAACATAGTAGTTTTACAATAAATGGCTTCATCCAACCAATAACCATGAGTGGAAAAAAAGTTTTTTTGTTATCATTCATATTCTCTAAAACAAGGCCAAGGAAGGAAAAATTCTGCCGGGGTATGTAAACTTTTGAGCACAACTGTACATTGTAGATATGCCAGAAATGTCGAAGAATAGACTACACCTTTAAGGCCACGTTCACACGTTCAGTATTTGTAAGCCAAAACCAGGAGTCGAACATTTAGAGGAAAAGTATAATAGACACATGTGCTACACTTTTGCATTTTTCACCCACTCCTGGTTTTGGCTTACAAATACTGATGCAAAATACTGACCAAATACTGAATGTGTTAATGATGCCTTACAGACATGTCAGGAAAGCTGACAAAACTTTGATGCAGTGTGTGTTCATTGTTTTTCTGTGATATCCCACAGTGGTGGGAATGATATTGTGTGACTTTTTGATTCTCACCCCAATCTAGCCCCAGAGTTCATCATAGTGCAACACACTGTAGAATCAGTGATGCTTCATTAGGTAACTGAACAGTGAACACGGAATTTTTGTGATGTCCTTTTAGTATTTGGTAATTTTTGTGCTTTAAAAAATAGTGTGAGAATTGTGAATGATATTCCTATCAGATACACTGTACTAAAATTTGAAAGACTACACATCTTCTTCCTGACCATCATCTGCAGTATGATTGTTTGGGATAAATCCCTGTATATAGCATTGTTACCGAGCTCAGGTGTATCTGATCTGGATCAGAAAGGATAGATAAAATCACTGTTAGTTCTGTTACCTCTATATTTATCATACTTTGTTATTGTTGTTTGATTGTGTTCAGCTTTATTGTTTTGTTGTACAAGGACATCTCCAATCTTTAATACTTGTTCTTTATATTTTTTGTTGATATGGTAAAAAGTAGACAATGTCATACTTAATATTCCATGTGCCCTCCTTAGGAAAAGTGTGTTGGTGCATGGAGAATTACTGGGAGGGGCAGTGTGACCATGGCCCCTCCTGTCCCATTGAAAACACACACTCTTATTGCCCCCTTCTATAGTGTCCTCCACTGGTGCTTTCCAACTTGTCTGGTAAGACTTCTTGTATTGCTTCTTATACTTGTGTTATTCTCTAACATAGTGTATTGTAATTTGTACTAGTTATTTAACGTTAGTGCAGATCATAGATAATACTATGTGTAATGTTCTAATTCTATATTTAATTGAATAAATGTCTTCATAAGTGATTTTCATTGCTGAATACCAATCTTATAATTAGTGCAGCCCTATAGTGTATCCCTTCCATCACACATGTAGTCATAGCTATATGGACATTTATATGTATTATTGTATTTTTTGTTCACATTTTAGATTGTTTTATATTTCTACATTTTCTTTTTGGTATTCTCCAAATGAGCTATTTGGCTTCTTTATATGCTCTGCATGTTCCATAAAGGTGTGATTTGCAAGTGAATACTGTTTAGTCGCACTTGCGTTAGTGATTTGCATGTGCTTGTAAATCTTTAAAGACTTTTTCCTTTTCCATGAAGCTCTTCTATTCAGCTCTTTCAGATCTTCAGTCATAGCTTAGACTGTACATTAGCTCCACAACTCTTGGAATACTGTTAATATCTCTTGTTTTGTGAGCCCATGTTTTACAGCCAGAGCACAGTAATTGCCTATGTTTTGACTCACCCACATTTTATTTTTCTTGCCCCTGCCTTTCAGGAATTTTGGAATGCCAAATAGCTTCTCCTCCAGAGCTTGTAAAGATTATTAATGCTTGGACGCCCTTGAATTACAAACCATCCAGCAACACAGACCTAATGAGATGAGGCTCTCCAGTGTTATTTCATTCATTTTTTTGGTGCACTGCCTAAGTGTTTTACAACTAGTGGTTGGCAAAAATGTCAAAACAGCCAACAAGAGGGGAGAGACACAAGCAATCCTGCGGGCAGGGCAATTTTTAACCAAACACAAACATGATTGCTCTTGGGAAATTGTTGGAAATGCCACTGTAAACCTTTCGGTAAACTGTAACGTACCAGGTAGCAATAGTTACAATTGTACTTATGAAGGGGAGCCACAGAAATGCCCTCTGTATGCCACCAAGGCTAAACAGTACTGGAAACAGATCCTTGGTAAATTGAAGAAAATGAAACAGGTCTGTGAGGATAAGACATTGAAGTCACGTCTGTGTAAGAAAACAGAAGCTGTAGAATCTCAACTCCAAAAACTAGATGGAGATGTGGCTGAAAAAGCCAAAGGGAAGAGTCGCAGTAAGGAACATGGAAAGGAGCCAGAAGTAAAAGCAAAAGATCCAGAAGAGAATGAAAATGTAGGTGCTGGGAAAAAATCTGGGAGCAAAAAGAAGTCTGACCATAAATCCAACCAGAAGTCACATCCTTCACCTTCACCATCTGGACTTGAACTCACCACAGTCCGGGAAGTAAATGATGATATAGTAGAGATGAATGAAAATCTGTCAGAAACCTACTGTGATGAAAAGTGGCATTCAGTGTGTTCTTTCTTTGTTAATTTCTGGAATGGCTAAATCAAAGCTCTCCGTGTGGTAGAAGTGTTAGAGTAGAGCTGTTTAATACAATGCTCTAATACAGGAATTCCTGCCTAATTCCTTCGGACGACGTGATCCTTAATACAACTGACAAATCCTCAATACTAAAAAAAAAGCAAGTGTAGACTTGTCTACATTCACAATATGACCCCAACATTTTCTGTGTAGGATGTTTTTTACACTTCGATATAGAGATAATAAACTATTAATATTTCTATTACTGTGTGAGGAATACTAGTTTCTCCATACAAATGAATTGTCTTTAGAAATATTCTATAGTTTTGTTGATGCAATAATAAATCAGTTTTTGATATGTAATGCTTGTTTGTGCACCTTTCTACATGAATCGGAATTTACTTTGTAACATCTTTCCTTTTAGGCCTGAGCTGTATTCATACTTCTGCTTTTATTTGAAATAGCCAAGAAGCTTGTTAACACACCCTTAGAAAGAATACGTTGGTATAACATCCAATAATAATAATTCTTCTTGAAACTCTGAGGCTCACAGCTAGTATTCTTAATGGTAGCAGCAGCTTAAAGTGGTTCTGCCACCAGGTCAAAATTGGTCAGTTTTTGTTCTTATTTTATTCTCGCTGCTCCACTAAGTATTTTGCTTTTTTTTTAAAAAAAAACATTCTGCCATACAGTTCCAGAGATGCCATCCTCTCTAATTAGTGCACATTTTTTTGCTCTTAACTAAAGGGATGTGACTTACCAGGTAATTATGCAAAGCAGCCTAAATGCACGCCCCCAAAGAATCCAGAAAGTCATGCCCCCTTCCTAAGGACTAAAAAAAAAATAACACTAAATAAAAAACTCCATATTTCTGGAACCATATGGTGGATTTTAAAAAAGAAAAAAAAAAGAAATACTCAGAGAGCAGTGGAAATAAAATAAGAGAAAAAGCTGTCCATTTTTGACATGGTGACAGGTCCTCTTTAAGTTGTATTTTTTTTCATTCTTGCGGATATGACATAAATACTTGATGTGCAGTTCCCATCTCTAAGACTCTCATCTTTGAAGAGAATTGGGGTCGGGTGACATATACAGTACCTTATTGGAGAAGACAGAATGCAAACACTACCCCCTTTTCTCCTAACAGATAGCCCCAGAGGTGTGATCTACATTTGACAGTCATTTATGATATATCCTGTGATTATATCATAAATACTTACAGGAATACCCCTTTAAATGGGTTTTCTTAATATTATAAATGTGGCTGATTGCCTAGGCAAAGAGGGCAGTACTTGCAAGCTTTTTGGATCCCATCAGCTTCAGTGACCTTGTGCTTCTAGGATGCTGGAAAGGCAAAGCTGCTTGCAGAATTGGACAGCGGCTCAATTACATTGCTGGCCTGACCTGTCAATCATTCAGGAGCATACCGTCCCGCGGATTGCAGGACCACCCCTTTAATGAACGGGATATTTTTGTACCATCTAAATGCAAATGAGGGCACTATTTTAAAAGTGCCATCATACTGGCAACTTACTGTGCTTGTATACAAAGACACAGTGGTAGTGTCAATGACAATAGTACCATCATTTGTATATAGGGAGCTAATATGTCCAAAGCCTATAGCGTGCATTATTCACTGGCATGGCATATCTCGGGTGACGTAGGTATTACATGGTTACTGCCAGTAGAACAGATTCTCTTAAAACCTGGTTTTCTGGTCTATTTGCCCTTCCCTTAGTAGTTCAGCGCATAGTGCTCCTGCACAGACTTGTGCTTCAACTGCGCGGGTACAAGATTTGCGGCGATCAGTAAATGACATAGGACCAGTTATCCACATCAATCAAGCCAGGAGGATAGCACCTGCTGCAGAGATTGAAAAGACGCTGAGAAAAGAAAAAAAGACGCCCATCGGACCCGACCCCACCGTAAGTCAGAAGTATATAAGGCATTTTTTGGCATAAAAGGGGGAGTTTGGGGCTTAAATTCAGTTGAATGGTCTGTGATAATAGAATAGATAAGGGTGGTAGCCTTAGTTTATATTGGGAAAACCTTATGATAGGTTCTCTTTAACTTTGAAGTCTGAAGACATATTGTCATGCCAGGTGTGAGTGCAACACAGAGAGTCACGCCAGGTGTAAGTGCAACACAGAGGGGAAAGGGAGCCCAGACACTAGGGAAAGGGGGAAGAGGTGACCTCCTAATCTGGACTAGCGTCACCCTGTCTCCCCCTAACATCCCTATGCAGCCTCCGCAGCTGTCACCGATCACATGCCTCGCCCTACTATCCCTGGCGTAAGGCTATAACTGGGGGTGGAAGGAGATGAGCACTAGTCAACCTCCACTAGCACTCTAAATACAAAAGGGGAAGACAACACAGGGGAACAACAACTCAGCTTTAGAAGAACTCCAACAGGGCAAACAGCCTCAAGACTTCAGAGACGACGTGATGCTGCTTTAGCCAAGTACCAAGCAGAAATGAGTATAACCGGCGACGCCCACCTAGACACACCAGGTATATATACACCCAGACTAAAGGGAGGTAGTCGCTGGGTCGTAAACACAGCCTCCTATCTGGGCAGCTGTCTGCATTGCCAAAGGTGGAGATCTACTGCAAACCGCTGCAGGGCGACTGTCTGTCACCTCTGACACACCCGTGACAGTACCCCCCCCCCTCTACGAGTGGCCTCCGGACTCTCAGGAATGGGTTTCTCAGGAAAAGAGGTGTGAAAAGAGCGAACCAATCTGGGAGCGTTCACCTCTGACGCTGAAACCCACGTCATCTCCTCCGGACCATAGCCTTTCCAGTGCACCAAGTGTTGCAGTGAACGACGTTGGAGACGAGAATCTACTATCCTCAAAATCTCGAACTCCAAATTACCATCAACCATTACTGGGGGCGGTGGTAGAGGTGAGGGCTCAAGAAGGTCTACGTACCTTTTGAGTAAGGACCTGTGGAACACATTGTGAACCGTAAGGGCCCGAGGAAGTTCAAGACGAAACGCTGCTGGGTTAATGACGGCGGTAATTTTGTAGGGACCAATAAACCTAGGTCCCAGCTTCCAAGAAGGAACTATCAATCTTATATTCTTGGTAGACAACCACACAAAGTCATTCACATTCAGGTCCGGACCTGGCAAGCGTTTTCTGTCAGCCATATGTTTATACCTGTCACCCATGGTCTTCAAATTACACAGAACACCCTGCCACACCGAGGAGAGCGATGAAGCAAACCGTTCCTCTTCAGGAACTCCTGGAGCTCCTCCCCCACTGAAAGTACTAAACTGTGGATGATAACCGTATGCACCTAAAAACGGTGACCTGCCAGTGGATTCTTGACGATGATTATTGATGGCAAATTCTGCCAGCGGTAATTAGGATGCCCAATCCTCCTGATTTTCGGAGACAAAACACCTGAGGTATGTCTCCAAGTTCTGATTGACACACTCGGTCTGGCCATTCAAATGAAGGTGGAAGTCAGAGGAAAACAACAGCTGCACCCCCAGTCGAGAACAGAATGCCTTCCAGAACTTGGAAACAAACTGGGTCCCCCGATCAGACTCCACATCGGAGGAAACCCCGTGAAGCTTCAGCCAATGTGATGCTGCTTCAGCCAAGTACCAAGTAGAAATGAGTATAACCGGCAACGCCCACCTAGACACACCAGGTATATCTACACCCAGACTAAAGGGAGGTTGTCGCTGGATCCTAAACACAGCCTCCTATCTGTATGCACCTGTCTGCATTGTCAAACATGGAGATCTCCTGCAAACCACTGCAGGGCGACGGTCTGTCACCTCTGACACACCCATGACACATATGAATGTCACTGTGAGCACTAATTAAATATTGATAGAAAATAAATAATGAAATGAATATTAATACACAGAATGTGCCTTCCTTCAAAATATTTATCGCAATGACACATCAAATGGGACCATATGAACTGATCTTTCTTTGAGTTTGTCCTTCTGGGCAGCATCTGCTTTTTTAATTTTCCTTTGTTGTATATCATACAATTACTGTCTTATACATACATCCTTTATCGAAACACTGAGCGGTGCACACCTAAGTACGGCGTAAGTAATTCATCATAATTTATGGCATAAAAGTGGCATAAAATAGGACAGAAATATACTCCAGTCCTTGACCAAAGTATATTTGATATCTGATGCTGGCACAAGGCATCTGAAAGATATATCAAATTCATTCAGGTGGGCCTGTCATCAGGTCATACAGTGGTGGCCAAAAGTATTGGCACCCCTGCAATTCTGTCAGATAATACTCAGTTTCTTCCTGAAAATGACTGCAATCACAAATTCTTTGGTATTATTATCTTCATTTAATTGGTCTTCAATGAAAAAACACAAAAAGAATTGTTCTAAAGCCAAATTGGATATAATTTCACACCAAACCTAAAAAAGGGGGTGGACAAAAGTATTGGCACTGTTTGAAAAATCATGTGATGCTTCTCTAATTCGTGTAATTAACAGCACCTGTAACTTACCTGTGGCACCTTACAGGTGTTGGCAATAACTAAATCACACTTGCAGCCAGTTAACATGGGTTAAAGTTGGCTCAACCTCTGTCCTGTGTCCTTGTGTGTACCACATTGAGCATGGAGAAAAGAAAGAAGACCAAAGAACTGTCTGAGGACTTCAGAAAACAAATTGTGAGGAAGCATGAGCAATCTCAAGGCTACAAGTCCATCTCCAAAGACCTGAATGTTCCTGTGTCTTCCGTGCGCAGTGTCATCAAGAAGTTTAAAGCCCATGGCATTGTGGCTAACCTCCCTAGATGTGGACGGAAAAGAAAAATTGACGAGAGATTTCAACGCAAGATTGTGCGGATGGTTGATAAAGAACCTCGACTAACATCCAAACAAGTTCAAGCTGCCCTGCAGTCCGAGGGTACAACAGTGTCAACCCGTACTATCCGTCGGCGTCTGAATGAAAAGGGACCGTATGGTAGGATACCCAGGAAGACCCCACTTCTTACCGCGAGACATAAAAAAGATAGGCTGGAGTTTGCCAAAACTTACCTGAGAAAGCCTAAAACGTTTTGGAAGAATGTTCTCTGGTCAGATGAGACAAAAGTAGAGCTTTTTGGGAAAAAGCATCAACATAGAGTGTACAGGAAAAAAAAAGAGACATTCAAAGAAAAGAACACGGTCCCTACAGTCAAACATGGCGGAGGTTCCCTGATGTTTTGGGGTTGCTTTGCTGCCTCTGGCACTGGACTGCTTGACCGTGTGCATGGCAATATGAAGTCTGAAGACTACCAACAAATTTTGCAGCATAATGTAGGTCACAGTGTGAGAAAGCTGGGTCTCCCTCAGAGGTCATGGGTCTTCCAGCAGGACAATGACCCAAAACACACTTCCAAAAGCACTATAAAATGGTTTGAGAGAAAGCACTGGAGACTTCTAAGGTGGCCAGCAATGAATCCAGACCTGAATCCCATAGGACACCTGTGGAGAGATCTCAAAATGGCAGTTTGGAGAAGGCACCCTTCAAATATCAGGGACCTGGAGCAGTTTGCCAAAGAAGAATGGTCTACAATTCCAGCAGAGCATTGTAAGAGACTCATTGATGGTTACCGGAAGCGGTTGTTTGCAGTTATTTTGGCTAAAGGTTGTGCAACCAAGCATTAGGCTGAGGGTGCCAATACTTTTGTCTGGCCCATTTTTGGAGTTTTGTGTGAAATGATCAATGATTTGATTTTTGCTTCATTCTCTTTTGTGTTTTTTCCTTGCAAGCAAATTAAATGAAGATAATAATACCAAAGAATTTGTGATTGCAATCATTTTCAGGAAGAAACTGAGTATTATCTGACAGAATTGCAGGGGTGCCAATACTTTTGGCCACCACTGTAAATGGATAGTTTTTGCTCCTATTTTACTCCTGCAACTTCCCTGAGTATTCTGGGGTTTTTTTGTTTTGTATTTGTATTTTTTTTTAAATCCGCTGTTTGGTACCAGAGATATGGGCCTTTTTATTTAGTGCTCATTTTTATGTTCTTTACCGAGGGGGCATGGCTCACAGGTTCTCTGGAGGCGAGTATTTAGGCTGTCACTCTGCGTTATTACCCTGTGAGCAATGTCCCCTTGTAAAAACCATAAAAATTAGCAAAAAAGAAAAAGGCACATATCTCTGGAACCATATGGTGGATTAAAAAAACATAGAGGGGGCAACGGGAGGAAATAAAAGTGTTGGTCCGAAATTAAAGTTGATTTTTATTCTAAATGTCTAATTAATGTATATTAACTAATAATCTAATCTTGTTTCTAATATATTTCAATTAAATACTCCCCACCATTCCCTCTCTACTCTATCTGCTTTATTTATTCATTTTGGCTTTCCATTTCGATGATGCTTCGTTTGAGAATCCCCAATGAATGCTGGATTAATCAAACAGGAATTCATTGGGAGGCTAGGGTTGCTGTCACTGCCGTAGCCTCTGTCCCCACTCTGAAATGAAGCGTCATCATCATCAGTGATGTCTGTCTCAGAGGCTGGGCTATTCCCTGCTCTAATGAGCATGCATTGGTTTTCAATGCAAAGCTCAGTATGAGATCCCTGTTCACTGAGCAGTATTCTATTTTAATGTGCAGTGACAGTGCACTTCAGCTCTAATGAGAAATGGCAAGCCGGCAAGAGAGTGCACTGTCAGTGTCCATTGTAAAAGAGAGAAAGCAAAAATCAGTGAGAACAAATACTAGATCTGCCCTCAAAACCTATGTAATGATGTCTGTTTTAGGGACAGGGCTTGTCACTCCTCTCCCTGCTCGCCTCATTCTCTGCTTTACAAATGTCAGTCAATGCCCTGATTTTATCAGGATCCGCCCACAATTAGACATGAATAGAGCAACCCAAATGTTTTGCTGTATTTTACCATACCCAATCTTTTGATCCGTTTTAGATAAGTGCTGACAAATTCCTCTTCTTTGTGAAATCAGTATGCTTGCTTGGCCTATTACAGTGAGCGTGAGCTTATAGCAGAGACAGATGAGACCAGGCTGTAGGACAAACAGCTATAGATGCCTATAACAAGCATAATTTCTATAGGAGCAAGCGACAATCAGCACTGACAGTGAAGGGGTTACTGTGAGAGCAGCAGAGGAAATGAGGTGAGATACAGACAATGGTTTTCCCCTATAGGTCTTTTCAAACAAAGTTCCGATAATTATTTTATGCTGTAGATTCTTTAAGCAATGACTTCTATAATTCTTGATTCCTTGGAAGTACTAATACGAAAGAAAATATATCATCTCACTGGAGTCACCTATATTACATGATCAATCTCAACAGTCTCCTAATATATTTTGCATTGTACAGTTGGTTCACTTTAAGTAATGATTTGTGGAATTCCCGATTTCTCAAAAAAACTAAGGCAGCAAAGAAGATACAATCTAATAGGAGGCAATGACCTGCTTGTTACATGATCAATCTAGATTAATGTTGAAGGGATTCACAAAATGCTCAGATATAACCTCAAGCAAAGAAACACACACATGGGTATTTTGCTGCACAAGCAGAAGAAAAAGTCCAGAACCGAAATTTCAGATTGATTGGAGGCCTCAGGCAAAAACAGAACCTTTTACAAGAAGGCAACTAGTTTACATACATCCTCAGGGTACAGCAAGGAAAAAATTCAATTCATGCTATCAGATAATGAGCTTCTGCCTAATGACGGTGACCTTCTGCCTTCATGCAAAGTGATACATAAATTACTGTATACGCCAAAATAAGCTATGATGCCTTGTTCTTCACTTCCCAGGTACTTAAAACAAAAATATACTTCAAGATTGTTTTCTTTAGAACACCATGAAATCCTGTGTATCCAAAGCTACCATATACAACCACTGGCAGAAATTATGGAATCACCGGGCTCGGAGGATATTCATTCAGTTGTTTAATGTTGTTGAAAAAAGCAGATCACAGACACGGCACAAAACTAAAGTCATTTCAAATGGTAACTTTATGGCTTTAAGAAACACTAAAAGAAATCAAGATAAAAAATGTGGTACTCAGTAAGGGTAGTTTCTTTCAGATCAAGCAGAGGGAAAAAATTATGGAATCATGAAAAACAAACACACAAAAGAACACTCCAATATATCACTAGTATTTTGTTGCACCACCTCTGGCTTTAATAACAGCTTACAGTCTCTGAGGCATGGACTTAACGAGTGACAAACAGTACTCTTCATCAATCTGGCTCCAACTTTCTCTGATTGCTGTTGCCAGATCAGCTTTGCAGGTTGGAGCCCTGTCATGGACCATTTTCTTCAACTTCCACCAAAGATTTTCAATTGGATTGAGATCCGGACTATTTGCAGGCCATGACATTGACTTTACGTGTCTTCTTTCAAGGAATGTTTTCACAGTTTTTGCTCTATGGCAGGATGCATTATCATCTTGAAAAATGATGTCATCATCCCCAAACATCCATTCAATTGATGGGATAAGAAAACTGTCCAAAATATCAATGCAAACTTAGGCATTTATTGAAGATGTAATGACAGCCATCTCCCCAGTGCCTTTACCTGACATGCAGCCCCATATCATCAATGACTGTGGAAATTTGCAGTCATCTTTATAAATCTCATTGGAACGGCACCAAACAAAAGTTCCAGCATCATCACCTTGCCCAATGCAGATTCACAATTCATCACTGAATATGACTTTCATTCAGTCATCCACAGTCCACGATTGCTTTTCCTTAGCCCGTTGTAACCTTATTTTTTTCTGTTTAGGTGTTAATGATGGCTTTTGTTTAGCTTTTCTGTATGTAAATCTCATTTCCTTTAGGCGGTTTCTTACAGTTCGGTCACAGACATTGACTCCAGTTTCCTCCCATTCGTTCCTCATTTGTTTTGTTGTACATTTCCTGTTTTGGAGGCATATTGCTTTAAGTTTCCCGTCTTGACGCTTTGATGTCTTCCTTGGTCTACCAGTATGTTTGCCTTTAACAACCTTCCCATGTTGTTTGTATTTGGTCCAGATTTTAGTCACAGCTGACTGTGAACAACCAACATCTTTTGCAACATTGCATGATGATTTACCTTCTTTTAAGAGTTTGATAATCCTCTCCTTTGTTTCAATTGACATCTCTCCTGTTGGAGCCATGATTCATGTCAGTCCACTTCGTGCAACAGCTCTCCAAGGTGTGATCACTCCTTTTTAGATGCAGACTAACGAGCAGATCTAATTTGATGCAGGTGTCAGTTTTGGAAATTAAAATTTACAGGGTGATTCCATAATTTTTTCATCAGAATTGAGTAATTCCATATTTTTTTCCCTCTGCTTGATCTGAAAAAAATTACCCTTACTGAGTACCACATTTTTTATCTTGATTTCTTTTAGTGTTTCTTAAAGCCCTAAAGTTGCCATTTGAAATGACTTTAGTTTTGTGCCATGTCTGTGATCTGCTTTTTTTCAACAACATTAAACAACTGAATGAACATCCTCCGAGCCCGGTGATTCCATAATTTTTGCCAGGGGTTGTAGTATTACACACACTACTTTTGTTGTTCTAGTTCTTCTGACAGTTTTACACCTTCTTGCTGCGGCCATGTTTAATTTTTCATTTTTTTTCTCCTCTTCTTTCAAGATTCAGAACTTTTTTATTTTTCTGTCTACTTAGTCATAGGATTTTTTGGGGGTTAAATTGTATTTTTGAATGATAATGTCTGTCTGAACTCGCTCCATACGTACGTATTTGAAATAGGCTGTTTTAATATGTTCTACGTCTATCTCAATATCAACATGTAATTTTCCCTTTTTGTGAAATAAATAATTGCTACAGTAAACTAAATTTTGCTGAAAATACAACAAACATATAACTAAGCCTGGATTATAGGGAGGACACAAAGGGGAAACTGCTTCACACACCTTGAGGATCTAGGGGATTTACCACCAGTTCTCCATATGGCCAGGTCTTCTGATCCACAGCACGGGCGTAACGATCATGGTCGCAGAGAGTGTAACCACGACTGGGCCCGTGCAAGATGGGGGCCCACTGACACCAGTAGCTATTTCAGCTGAATGTGTACCCAAGGATGCACATTCAGCTGAAATGTATTGTGGTGCAAATGTGACGCTCACAGCCCTCCCTGGGAAATGGGGTTACTCGGAGCCGGGTCGGTGTAGGGGTAGCGGGGGAGGCAGTCGTGGCCTGGACCCGTTCCGTGCCCCGGGCCGTCACATACAAAATATATGCGCTTTCAGGTAGGAGTGGTATTTTTCGACTACTCCATCTGCGGTTTCTGGTGATGGGCACACGCGCTGCTTCAGTCCACTGAGGCCGGTGTTACAGGCAGCTAAGATGGGACGGCTCCCTGCAGGCGGAGCAGGCCTCAGGGCAGTGAGAGAAATGATGGTGGTTGCAGTGCCGCGCAGGAAATAACAGGCTGAGGCGGTGTGTGAAGTCATCCAGGGTTTTTACTCACATTCAGATGGACTTTAGCCGCAAAGCTTCTCTCTGCTACTCGCGGTGTACTGCGGCCACCGGGAAGGGGGTTCAGCACTTTCAGGTAGATCAGGAGCACCTGTCGAGACCCCTCTGGTGTGTGTTCCTCTCCTTGGTAGGTTGTTCTCCCACTAAGTCTTCTCCTGACTGTGTGTGGTTAGAACGAGGTGTAAGGCCTGGTCCCACTGGATAAACGCAGCGTAAGAGATACAGGTGGCGTAGACCGCTCCGTCCTTATCCCCCTGGGATCCACTAAGCCTCCGGGCTTTTCTGACTGAGACGTGAAGTAACAAAGCCAGATATCGGGTGCCGGTACCCCTCTTGCAGCAGGAATCCCTCTGACTAGGCCAGAGTAAAGAATACAGGTGGCGTAGGCCTCTCTGTCTGTATTCCCCTGGGATCCTTTTGCCTGTGGAGCCTATCTCCTCTGCTCCCCTCCAGGCCTTCTTAGGTAAGGACTTTGACCGGGTAGAGACAGTGGTTAACTCTGACCCGCTTCTTGTCTCAAGGCCAGAGAACGAGGACTGTGTATCTTCAGTCGACTGCGGCCTTATCCTGGACTCTGGCGGGTGACCACAATCAGAGACGAAGACCGCAATCACAGACGAAGATCACAACCAAAGACCTTGAACTTAAGATGGTCGTAGATTAAATATGAAACAATATGTGTTTCCTAAAAGTGTGTCCTCCACCCTCACCCACTACATTGTTCCCCCTATCTTTGGTTCCCCCCATCTCCTCTATCCTGGGCCGGGGCAGCACCCTGGTGCATTTAGGCCCCCTTCAGGACAGGAGTGGTGTAGTGTTGAATGGTGAAGTGGTGTCCCGAGAGATGCTCCATCCCTACCTGGAAGAGGAGATACCACACCTCAGGCTTGTTGGTATATACAACAGATTAGGACTTATTATAAGTGAAATGAGAACTTTATACTAACCAGACAGCAGATGGCGATAGTGTGTAAAGTTATATGCTTGCTGTAAATGTGGGAGAAAAGCTCTCTATTGTTGGTTGTTTTTACTTCCTGTGTTTTTCTTTCTTTCATGAATGTGTTATGTCAGCAGCACATGGACTGTGTGACACTGAATTGTATCTCATGTTTATCCAGTATGAAGTAAATACTGTTTACTCAAGATATCTTGCTGATTGAAGCTCTCGTATGTACAGTGGTGACGATAAGAAGATGCATTCTGCGACAGGTTATGGGCCCAGGCCGGAACCCAGACACTAAAGCCCAGACACTACAGGCCCGCACTACAAGAGGATCCTGGTTTATAACCCCAGATAACGGGGCACACAGATAAACTCTGTAAACAGAAGGAAATAAATCCAGATACAGAGTGACAAAGGAATTCATGATCCCAGGAACTATCAGCAAGAAGAAAAAAACAGGAGAATATCTTCAGTACAACTCTCTAAACAAGTAAGACTATATAAAGATGATGAGTAACACAGAACTGAAATTCACAGTAGCTAAACTGAATAGTGAAAATTATCAGTTATGGAAATTCAAAGTAGAGATTTTGTTATCTAAGGATGATTTATGGGAAGTAATTGTTACAGAAAGACCAGATCAAGATAATCAGACATAGGATAAGAAGAATAGACAAGCGAGAGCCACCATTAGCTTATTAGTGGATGATGCTCAATTAGTACATATAAGAAATGAAGAAACAGCTAAAGGAATGTGGGAAGAATTAAGAAAACTGTATGAAAGACCTAGCTTGAATCACAAGTTATTTTTATTAAGAAAGCTTTACAGTATGAGATTGAGTGCAAATGACGACATGCAGAAGCACATATTCTCAATGATGGAAGTGATATCACAGCTAAGATCTATTGGTGAAGACATTAAAGATAGTCATGTAGCAGCTATATTATTGTGCAGTTTACCAGATTCGTATACAGCCTTGATAAATGCCCTTGAGACGAGACCAGAAACTGACATTACATTAGATTTTGTGAAAACAGGACTAATAGATGAATATCAGAGAAGAAAAGAACAAAGAAATGATTCTTCTACTGAAAAGGACAGTGAAAACGCTCTTAAAGCTACAGAATTTAAAAAATCCTATAATAAAGAGACAAGAGAATGCTTCAGATGTAAGGAAAAAGGTCATTTAAAGAAAGACTGTACCATATGGAAAGTAGAACAACAAAAATTACAACATAAAAAGCATACACAGAAAGTAAAAAACACAATTTCCAATTCATGTGAGAATAATTGGAATGGCACATTTAAAGTAACAGACAAGAAATCATCACTTGGTTGGTTAATTGATTCAGGAGCAACGAGTCATATGACAAGTGACAAGAATTTCTTTACTGATCTTGATTTAGATAAGAAAGAAGCCATTTATCTTGCAGATGGAAGCAAAATAACCGCAGAAGGTATCGGACAAGGTATGTTAAATTGTTCAAACAAGTTCGGACAAGATTCAAAGATACTTGTACAGGATGTGTTGTATGTTCCAAAGTTGGAAGGCGGATTATTATCTGTGAAACGTTTAACAGCTAAAGGACTTACAGTAAAATTCAAAGACAATAATGTGCAATTATTGCAGGAAACAAGGTGATAACCAAAGTCAAGGCAGATGAACAATTATATCATTTTGACACACCAAAGGAACAGATGAAGGTATGTACACATGATCACAAAAATTGTATTCACATGTGGCATAGACGTCTAGGATATAGACACCCTGACAGTATAAGGGAACTACAGAGAAAAGAATTGACAAAAGATTTAAAGATATCAGATTGCTCAATTACCGTAAGATGTGAATGTTGTATAAAATCCAAAGCCACAAGGATATCTATTCCTAAAGAAAGTGAGATGAAAAGCGAAAGACCACTTGACTTGGTGCATACTGACGTATGTGGACCCATGAAAGTGACTACATCAGGAGGCAATAGATACATGTTGACTTTTATAGACGACTACTCAAGATACACAGTCACATACTTAATTAAAAACAAAAGTGAAGTTTTTGATAAACTTGTAGACTATGTAACAAGATCAAGTAACAAATTTCAAAGGAAGCCAATTGTCATCAGAAGTGATAATGGAGGTGAATTTACAGGTCACAGAATAGAAGACTACTTAAGACAAAATGGAATAGAACACCAGAAAACTGTTCCATACACACCTGAACAAAATGGAGTAGCAGAAAGGAAAAACAGAACTCTAACAGAGATGATAAGATGTATGCTGACGGATTCCAAACTACAAGAGAAATATTGGGGTGAGGCAGCAATGACAGCTACCGTATATTCCGGCGTATAAGACGACTTTTGAAGACTGAAAAATCTTCTGTCTAGTCTGGGGTCGTCTTATACGCCGGTAATGCTTTTGAACTTTCAGAAATTGACATGCGGGGATACTCTGGGGGTGTTAATAAGCTGCCGTGGCCGTATCCCTGCCATGTCGGAGTTAATATAAGGTGGAGGGAGTTAAAATACGGCGGCGGTAGGTCCAGACAGTCAGCGCTTCTTTGCTGAAACTGACACATCGCTGCGTATTCCCAGCTCCGGACACAGCGCAGGACTTCTGTGCCGACAGTTTTCACTTGTCACAGAAGCGCTGCGCTGTGTCCGGAGCAGGGAAGCTCGCATCGCTTCTGTGACAATATATGAAAAGCCGGCAATTCAGCAGCGGCATAAGCCGGCACCCGACAATTTAGAATAGAAAGAATAGAGCATCACACATAGATTAGATAGATAGAAACATGTCAGTCACATATATATGAAGTACAGTGACAGTATTGCTTACTGTACTTGTCATTTAGTGTAAAGGATTTATTAAAACAAATATTAGTGTTTTCATGCACCGTCTCTTTAAAAAAGCCGGCCGGCAATTCAGCATCTGTACCCGACAATTTATAACAGAAAGATAGAGCATCACACATAGATTAGATAGATAGAAACATGTCAGTCACATATATAAGAAGTACAGTGACAGTGCTGGTTACTGTACTTGTCATCTAGTGTTAAAATAACGGATTTATTTAAAAAAAAATTGGCGTGGGGTTCCCCTTAATTTTAGTCTCTAGCGGAGGTTAAGCAGACAGCTGGGGCAGATGTTTGAAGCCTGGGAAGGGGGTAATACCCACGGAGCTTCCCAGGCTACTAATATCAGCCCCCAGCTGAATACTTAGCCTTTACTAGCTATTAAAATGGGGGACCCCCCAAAAAAAATGACGTGGGGTCCCCCCTAATTTAATAGCTAGCAAAGGCTAGGCAGACAGCTGGGGGCTGATATTAATAGCCCAGGAAGGGAGCCATGAATATTGGCCCCCTCCCAGGCTAGAAACACCAGCCGTCAGCCGCCCCAGAAATGGCGCATCCATAGGATGCGCCAATTCTGGCACTTAGCCTCGCTATTCCACGCTGCCCTGGTGCGGTGGCAGGGGGTAATAGGGCTGGGGTTGATGTCAGCTTATAATGCCAGCTGACATCAAGCCCAGGTTAGTAATGGAGAGGCGTCTATAAGACACCCCCATTACTAACCCCATAGTCAAAGTTAAAAAAAACACAAACACCCAGAATAAAGTCCTTTAATTGAAATAAACACACAATTCTTTATTGTTCTAAATTAAACCATACTTACCATCACGCCCATTCCAGCTGAAGCCAACGATCTCCTGCAATTAAAGTAAAATAATAAAGCAACCTCATCCTTACCTCTCCATGGTTCCCAGGACCGGTCCAGCTCTGCTACATTCACATGACAGGCTGGACCGCAGCAGAACGCTGCCATCCAGCTTGCCATGCCGCAGACACTGAGAAGCGCAGGCATGCTTGCGCTCTGCAGTGTCTGGCTGTGACGGCATCCAGATGAGCCGACAATGAACTCAGCTCACCTCCTGGACGTCCGTCACTTACAGCGTGGGAAACTTCTACTGCGCATGCGGGGAGCAGGAGAATTTTCCCACGCTGTCAGTGACGTGCATGAGGTGAGCCGAGTTCATTGGACATGATCTCGGCTCATCTGGATGCCGTCACAGTCAGACACTGAGGAGCACAAGCATGCCTGCGCTTCTCAGTGTCTGCCGCATGGCAAGCTGAACGGCAGCGTTCTGCTGCGGTCCAGCCTGTCATGTGAATGTAGCAGAGCTGGACCGGTCCTGGGAACCATGGAGAGGTAAGGATGAGGTTGCTTTATTATTTTACTTTTATTGCAGGAGATCGTTGGCTTCAGCTGGAATGGGCGTGATGGTAAGTATGGTTTAATTTAGAACATTAAAAAATTGTGTCTTTATTTCAATTAAAGGACTTTATTCTGGGTGTTTGTGTTTTTTTTAATTACTTTACTAGAAATTCATGGCGGTCATGTCTAATATTGGCGTGACCCCATGAATTTCGGGCTTAGGGCCAGCTGATAATGCCAAGCTGGCCTTAACCCCTTTATTACCCAGTGAGCCACTGCACCAGGGCCCTGGATGAGTTGGGTACAGCGCCAGAAGATGGCGCTTCTATGAACGCGCCATTTTCCGGGGTGGCTGCGGACTGCAATTTGCAGCGGGGGGGGGCCAGAAAGCTTGGGCCTCCCTGCGCTGCAGATTCCAGCCCCCAGCTGCCTAGTTGTACCTGGCTGGACACAAAAATAGGGCGAAGCCCCACGTCTTTTTTTTTTTAATTATTTCATGAAATAATTAAAAAAAAAAGGGCTTCCCTATATTGTTGTGTCCGGCCAGGTACAAATAGGCAGCTGGTGGTTGGGGGCAGCCCGTTCCTGCCTGCTGTACCTGGCTGGACACAAAAATATGGCGAAGCCCACGTCAACATTTTTGGGAAAAATTAATTACAAAATTAATAATAATTTAGGGACTGCATCTTTATTAACCCCTCAATTGTCATTTAGTGTTAAAATAAAGGATTTTTTAAAAAGAAAATTGGCGTGGGATCCACCATCATTATAGTCTCTAGCGGAGGTTAAGCAGACGGCTGGGGCAGATGTTTGAAGTCTGGGAAGGGGGTAATACCCACGGAGCTTCCCAGGCTACTAATATCAGCCCCCAGCTGAATACCTAGCCTTTACTAGCTATTAGAATGGGGGACCCCCCCAAAAAATGACGTGGGGTCCCCCCTATTTTAATATGTTTATGAGTGACAGTTTTCCTGCTATATACCTGCATGTCATAAGAATTTAAATTAAAAAAAGGACCATGTTAAATTCAAATCTGTTTTTTTTTAATTTTTACCGGTGTTTGGTATGCGTTGGAAAAGGGGTAGTCTTATACGGTGAATATATCCTAAACTCTATATTTTAACAGGAAAGTAGGGGGGTCGTCTTATACACCAGGTCGTCTTATACGCCGGAATATACGGTACATATCTACAGAACCGACTTTTTTTTCCAGAAAACTGACGAAAACTCCATATGAACTGTGGCAAGGTATGAAACCAAGTGTCAATCATTTAAAAGGTTTTGGATGTAAAGTTTTTATATTCATTCCAACAGAAAAACGTTCCAAACTTCAAAACAGATCCATGGAAGGAATATTCGTTGGATATAGTGAAAATTGCAAAGGATATAGAATCCTAGATCCCAAAACAGACAGCGTTACGGTGAGTAACAGTGTGACATTCATTGAAGATTTAAATGAAGACATTATGATTTCAGTTGAAACAAAAAATGAGAAAAACAATAGTGACATAATTGAAGAAATATCTGATGAGAAAGAAGTAGAAATTAATGAAGACCAAAATACTGAAAGTGAAGAATCACAACTACAAACAGACACAGAACCAAGACGTTCAATGAGAGAGAACAAAGGAAAACCACCAAAACGTCTCTCATACAGGACAAGCTTAAGAAAAATCTATGAGCCTACCTCTTGGGAAGACATATCTAAACTTCCTGAAGAAGAAGCTGATAAATGGATAGAAGCAACAGAAACAGAAATTAAATCCATGCATGATTCAAATACATGGACACTAACAGATTTGCCAGAAGGAAGAAAAGCCATAGGATGTAAATGGATTTTTAAAGTAAAATACCAAACAGATGGCACAGCAGAAAGATACCGAGCAAGACGTGTAGCTAAAGGGTATTCTCAAAAATATGGAGAAGACTATGATGAGACATTTGCTCCAGTTGTCAAACACACTACAATAAGAACTTTACTTACAGTTGCAGCAATGAAACAGATGGAACTGAGACATCTGGATGTAAAGACAGCTTTTTTGAATGAAGATAAGAAGACATTTACATGGAACAACCTCCAGGATACAAAGATGAAAGAAATCCAAACAAAGTTTGCAAACCACAGAAAAGCATATATGGTTTAAAGAAAGCAGCTAAAGCGTGGAATGACAAAATCACGGAAGTACTTACAAATGAAAAATTTCAAAGAAGCAAAGCTGATCCATGCTTGTACACAAAAAGGCTGATTAATAGATGGATTTATGTACTCATATATGTAGACTAGAGATGAGCGTTGTTCTACTCGAACTGTTCGCCAATCTCAAATTCGAGCTGTTTTGGGCGGTGTTCGAGCAGGTCGGCGAACACGAACAATTTGAGAAAAATTCGGCTGTTCGAGGTTATGTTCGATAACTGTTCGTGCACCAAAATCATAACTGGATTTTTTCTCAGTAATGATGAAAATTAATGTTAATACGCAGTTTGAGTGTACAGCGGGGCGGGGGGAGGGGCAGGGGATGGATCTCTGCAGGAACAATGAAGATCTCCATTTTTTTTTCTCTTTCCCGCATTTGCAGTGGGGAGGTGCAATCTGTCAGCCTATCAGCAGCGCACACACGGAGCGAAGTGCTTTTTTTCACACAAGCAAGGGCATGTGTGATTGGCAGTGTATGTCACATGTCCTTGCCCTATAAGACCAAGCCATTTTCCCCGTCGCCACCATTTTCTCACTGCTGCAGCTGCGTGTTAGACGGCACCGCTGTTGCTGTGTGCGCTATACCTTGTTAATTTCAAGCCAATTTTCGCACAAATATACAGATAGCTTGGGAGTAGGGAATAGTTGTGATTGCAGTCCTTTTAAGGACTAGGTTACAGCATTTCCTACGACTTTTATCAGGCAGGTCTGTGCTCTTAAATAGATAGATTGTGGGAGTAAAGACTAATTGTAATTGGAGTCCTTTTCAGGACTAGGTTACATCAGTTCCTATCAGTTTTTGCCAGGCAGGTCTGTGCCAGTGCTGTGCAAGTTTTTTTCACAGCATTTGGCTGAATCTAGCAAAGCTAATCCTTTTTGGCCTATTGCAGAGTGTGTTAGTCAGTGGAGTAGCCTATCTGTGTTGCAAGATATACCACCTGTGTATAGAATACCAATTTTTTTACTGCACCTAGTGAAGTAAAATCTTTTGGGCATAGCATCATTCTATTAGTCCATCTATACTGACCTCCATCAGGTTGCAAACTGAATATAATTTTTTTCTGCATCTAGCTCTGAAAAAATATTTGGGCTTCTAGCAGTGTGTGGGACTTGTTCTATTAGTCCATCTATACTGACCTCCATCAGGTTGCAAATTAAAAATAATTTTTTTCTTCATTTAGCTCTGAAAAAATATTTGGGCTTCTAGCAGTGTGTGGGACTTGTTCTATTAGTCCTTCTATACTGACCTCCAGCAGGTTGCAAATTGAATATAATTTTTTTCTGCATCTAGCTCTGAAAAAATATTTGGGCTTCTAGCGGTGTGTGGGACTTGGTCTATTAGTCCATCTATACTGACCTCCATCAGGTTGCAAATTAAAAATAATTTTTTTCTGCATCTAGCTCTGAAAAAATATTTGGGCTTCTAGCAGTGTGTGGGACTTGGTCTATTAGTCCATCTATACTGACCTCCATCAGGTTGCAAATTGAATAAAAAAATTTTCTGCATCTAGCTCTGAAAAAATATTTGGGCTTCTAGCGGTGTGTGGGACTTGGTCTATTAGTCCATCTATACTGACCTCCATCAGGTTGCAAATTAAAAATAATTTTTTTCTGCATCTAGCTCTGAAAAAATATTTGGGCTTCTAGCAGTGTGTGGGACTTGGTCTATTAGTCCATCTATACTGACCTCCATCAGGTTGCAAATTAAAAATAATTTTTTTCTTCATTTAGCTCTGAAAAAATATTTGGGCTTCTAGCAGTGTGTGGGACTTGTTCTATTAGTCCTTCTATACTGACGTCCAGCAGGTTGCAAATTGAATATAATTTTTTTCTGCATCTAGCTCTGAAAAAATATTTGGGCTTCTAGCGGTGTGTGGGACTTGGTCTATTAGTCCATCTATACTGACCTCCATCAGGTTGCAAATTAAAAATAATTTTTTTCTGCATCTAGCTCTGAAAAAATATTTGGGCTTCTAGCAGTGTGTGGGACTTGGTCTATTAGTCCATCTATACTGACCTCCATCAGGTTGCAAATTAAAAATAATTTTTTTCTGCATCTAGCTCTGAAAAAATATTTGGGCTTCTAGCAGTGTGTGGGACTTGGTCTATTAGTCCATCTATACTGACCTCCATCAGGTTGCAAATTGAATAAAAAAAATTTCTGCATCTAGCTCTGAAAAAATATTTGGGCTTCTAGCGGTGTGTGGGACTTGGTCTATTAGTCCATCTATACTGACCTCCATCAGGTTGCAAATTAAAAATAATTTTTTTCTGCATCTAACCCAGCCAATAGTTTTGGCCTAATACCACAGTTTGGCCACTCAGCTCTGCTCGGTTACCATCCATTGTTTTTTTGTGCAAACAACTCCAGAGTTGTGAATTAGTTAACCACCAAAATGAGTGGAAAAAGGCCTGCTGCTGGTGGAAAGGGGAATAGGCGTGTTGGGAAGGGGAAAAAAGGTTGTGTCCGTGGGGTAGGTGCAGAAGAAAGACCATCTTCCAGCCAAACTAAAATGTCTACTTCTTTTAGCGGACAATGTGATAAGATCCCTTTCTTACGGCCACGCCAATCGCTACAAATTCCAGATGAGGCACAAAAACAGCAGGTGCTTCAACGGATATCAAGTGCTCCTTTAAGTGGGCTCTCCTCCACATCAACTTCAACATCACAAATACTCCAGTCCTCAAAGGTGTCACCCAAATCGCACTTGCTTCCTCACAGCTCCCAAATCTCCAGCTGCCCGTCTGAGTATGAGGTAGAACAGATGGTTGAGTCTGCAGAGCTGTTTACTCATACTATAGCCTGGGAATCAGAGGTCGACTCCAGCGCTTCTGTGAATCCAGACGAGGAAATGATCTGCACTGATGCCCAGAATCTTTATGAGTCAGATCCAGGACTAGACGCAGAAGGTTCTGACCATAATGTAGACCCTCATTCCCAAACTGTAACTCCTGTTGGTGGAGACAATGAGGAAGACGATGATAAGACTCAAATACCTGATTGGAGCGACAACTTTAGTTTTTTGTCAGGGCAGGAACAGGTTGGCTCTGAGGACGACGGGTGTGATAACGCACAGGGTGATGATGATGAGGTCGGAGATCCCACTTACTGTCAACCCACAGTCAGCCAAGAGATGAGGTCAGCAGAGGAGGTGGAGGAAGATGCTAGTGACGACGAGGTCAGGTTGCGCCTTCCTGGACAGAGACGTAGTACTGGAAGCACGTCAACAACTGCATCCTCAAACACAACTCTGCCTCTCACCACAAGTCGTGGTGGCTCTTCAGGTCGCATGGGTGCTAAGCCTTGCATAGCCTGGGCATTTTTTCAGATCGATAAAGATGACCCAACTCGTGTTATCTGTAACATTTGTCAGCAAAAGCTAAGTAGAGGCCAAAAAATACATAGTTTGAGTACTTCATGCATGAACCGGCACATGGACATGAAGCATAAGTTGCAGTGGGAAGCTCAGTGTGCTACAATGCGGTCTAGCCGGCCGGGCCAACCACCGTCTGCCATATCTTGTGCATCCGCGGCCTCTTCATCCTCTGTGACTGGGGGGACAGCAGTCACACCTGTTTTGGGGCGCAGACCTGCCACCTCTTTACCCGCAACAGCCAGCGTGATTGGCAGGTCATCATTTTCTTTGGAGGTGGTAACACCAGCTGGTCTTGAGCGCTGTCCGACATCGATAGCACCACCTTTGGATCAAGGCAACCTAACATGTCCGCCTGCATCTTCCTCACAGACCGGCAGTTTGCCGGGGACACCCTTATCAACCCCGTCTAAGCACAATAGCCAGCCCTCGGTCCCTCAGATGTGGACAAGTAAAAGACCATTTCCTCCTAGCCATGAGAAAGCTAAGAGGTTGAATTTCACCATCTGCAAGCTCTTGGCTACAGAAATGCTGCCTTTCCGCCTGGTGGACACAGAGGATTTTCGAGACCTTATGTCCGTCGCAGTGCCCCAGTACCAGATGCCCAGTCGGCACTACTTCTCAAAGAAAGGTGTGCCTGCGCTCCACCAGCATGTCGCACACAACATCACCGCTTCTTTGAGAAACTCTGTGTGTGACAGGGTGCATTTCACCACAGACACTTGGACGAGTAGGCATGGACAGGGGCGTTACATGTCGCTGACTGGGCACTGGGTAACTATGGTGACAGCAGGACAAGGGGCTGCTGTCCAAGTCTTGCCGTCCCCACGAGTTGTGCGTCAATCCTCTTTATGTCATTTTTCCTCCACTGCTTCTGCCTCCTCAACCTCCTCTCGGTCTTCCACCTGCACCCAAAGCCTGTCTGGTCATGCCACAAGCTTTCTAACTGCGCAGAAGGGATCCTGCACACCTCCTTACTATGCTGGCAGTAGGGCTCAACGTCATCAGGCGGTTTTTACATTGAAATGTCTGGGAAATGTGAGTCACACAGCTGAGGAGTTGTGGTCAGCTCTGGAGAACCAATTTCATGAATGGTTGTCTCCACTGGACCTGAAACCAGGGAAGGCCGTGTGCGACAATGCTGCAAACCTGGGTGCGGCCCTTCGCCGGGGCAATGTCACACACGTGCCTTGTATGGCTCACGTGTTGAACCTGGTTGTCCAGCAATTTTTAGCCCACTATCCCAGACTAGATGGCCTTCTGCAGAGGGCACGGTCGCTGTGTGCTCACTTCCGCCGTTCGCATCCCGCAGCTCAGCGACTTACATCTCTACAGAAGTCGTTGGGCCTGCCACTTCACCGGCTAAAATGCGATGTGCCTACCCGGTGGAATTCAACTCTGCACATGTTGCAGCGACTGTGGCAGCACCGACAAGCCCTGGTGCAATACGTTCTGACGTATAGCCTGGGCCAACGAGATTCAGAGGTGGGGCAAATCACGCTGGAGGAGTGGTCTCAGATCAGGGACCTATGCACCCTTCTGCACAGTTTTGAAATGGCGACGAAGATGTTTAGTGCTGACGATGCCATTATCAGCATGACTATTCCGGTGATTTACATGCTGGAGCACATGTTAAACAGAATTCGGAGTCAGGTGGTGGCACAAGAGGAGGTGGAGGAAGTAGAGGAGGAGGAGTTGTATGCGGAAGGGCTAACATCTGCAAGGTCCAGACGGTCGGCAGCACCAAGGCGGCAGGCATGTGAGGGTGGGGGAGATGATTTTACCAGGGCGCATGGTAGCAGCCAAACTAGTGAGGAAGGTGCAGGAGCCCAGGAAGAAGTGGAGGACGAACTGATGGAAGACTCATCAGATGAGGGAGACCTTGATCACATTTCTGTTGTGCGAGGTTGGGGGGAGAGGACAGAGGAAGGAAGCATGATTGCTACCTCGCCACCAACACAACAGGGACTTGGTGCTCCTGGATGCGCAACACACATGAGTGCCTTCTTGCTGCACTACCTGCAACATGACCCTCGAATTGTGAGAATTAGAAATAATCCTGACTACTGGGTTGCCACACTGTTAGATCCCCGGTACAAAAGTAAATTTGCAGAAATTATTCCTGCCATAGAAAGGGATGCACGCATGCAGGAGTATCAGCAGAGACTGTTGCAGAATCTTACATGTGCTTTTCCACAAAATACCAGTGGTGCACGTAGTGAATCTCACAGTTCCAACTTGCCAACCGTGGGACCGTCAAGTGTTCAGCACTCAAACCGTAACAGAACCACAGTATCTGCTGGTAACATCAATTTTGCGGAATCATTTCACCACTTTTTTAGCCCATCCTTTGCAAGGCCACAGGAGACAAGAAGTCTGACACATAGTCAACGCCTAGAGACGATGGTACAGGAGTATCTCCAAGTAAACATTGAAGCCACGACTGTGTCACTGGACCCTTGCTCTTTTTGGGCTTCCAATCTGGATAAATGGCCGGAGCTAGCCACTTACGCCTTGGAGATCTTGTCATGCCCCGCAGCCAGCGTTCTGTCTGAACGTGTGTTCAGCGCTGCTGGTGGTGTGCTGACAGATAAGCGCACGCGGCTCTCCACTGATAATGTAGACAGACTCACGTTCATAAAGATGAACAAATCATGGATCCGAAACGACTTTTCTACCCCTGTGTCATCCTGGGGAGAGTAAAAGCTTGATCATTGGTTAAAATCACCCTACCAACCGTTTTAAGCTTTCAAATTACTAATCATGTTTATCTGTATCTTGACTGGAAAATAATTTGGGCTTTGTAGCAGTGTGCAGCACTGATCCTATTAGGCCATCTATAATAAGCTTCACCAGATTTAAAATTAAAAATAATTTTTAGCTGCATCTAGCCCGGAAAATAATTTTGGGGCTCCGAGATGCGCAAGACACATAAGTGCCTTCTTGCTGCACTACCTGCAGCATGACCCTCATATTGTCAGAATTCGAAGTAATCATGACTACTGGGTTGCCACACTCTTAGATCCCCCAAACTTTTCGATCAACCTTTTCATTTTAATAAAGACCAAAAAAATGGTCATTTTTGAAATTATAAGCATTAGCAGGTTGTTAGAAACTGAAATCAAACAGTTTTCAACTCAAAACTTTATTCTAGGTGATGTTACATTTTCACATAGGACCCCTTGTTCGAAAGGAGCTTCTGAACTCTCTCGTCCATTGAATTTGTCAGGTTTTGGATGGTTTCTGCTTCAATTGTTTTGCATGAGGACAGAATACCCTCCTAGAGCTGTTGCTTAGATGTGAACTGCCTCCCGCCATCATAGACACTCCTTTTAATGATGCTCCAAAGGTTCTGAATGGGGTAGAGGTCAGGGGAGCATGGGGGTCACACCATAAGTTTGTCCCCTTTTATGCCCATATCAGCCAGAGATGCAGATGTTTTATGTGCAGCATGAGATGGTGCATTATCATGCAGAAAAATGATCTTGCTGTGAAATACACGGTTCTTCTTCTTGAACCATGGCAGGAAGTGCTGTTTGAGAAAATCCACATACATTATGGAGTTCATCTTTAGCGCCTTCAGGGATCCTAAAGGGGCCGACAATCTCTCTCCCCATGATTCCAGCCCAAAACATTACTCCACCTCCTCCTTGTTGGCGCTGTAGCCGTGTTTGCGTGGGGTGTCCATCAACCAGCCATCCTCCACTCCATTCATCTGGACCATCGAGCGCTGCACGGCACTCATCCGTGAACAAAACAGTTTTGAAATCAGTCTTCATGTAATGTTTGGCCCACTGGAGCCGTTTCTGCTTGTGTGAAGTGGATAGAGGAGGTCGACAGGATGGCATATGCACAGCTGCAAACCTCTGAAGGACCCTGCATCTTGTTGTTCGGGGGACGTTGGAGGCACAAGCAGCTTCAAAAACTTGTCTGCTGCTATGACAAGGCTTTTTTGCCGCTGCTGTTTCAACCTGACGTAATTGCCTGTAGGAAAGAGTCCTCAATTTGCCCTTATCAGCACGCACACGTGTGTACTGTGAATCAGCTACATACTTCTTGATTGCCAAGACACTTCATCCTGATCATCGCACAATGTTGATTGTAGTCATGCCTTGACCTAAACACTCCACAATTTGTTGCTGCTCAGCAGCCGAAACATCCTTTTTCTTTCCCATTTTGGCAGAAAATGTAGGCTGCTTAATAATGTGAGAGAGCCTTCTTAAGTAGTCTTGCCTTTCATTGGACACACCTGCCAAACTAATTAGCACAGGTGTCTGCAATTGCTTACAGTGATATAAAGAGCCCTGACACACATCACCATCAATGAGTTTAACTGACAAACAAACAAATTCTTCCCTTATCACTCCTAAACACTTTTTGCATAATAATTTGGAACGCGGTGTACATGTGCTTTTCCACAAAACACCAGTGGTTCACGTAGTGAATCTTACAGTTCTAACTTGCCAACCGTGGTCTGTATGGAATTGTTCAATAAAGGGCCCAAAATTAAGATAACATAGATGGGAGAGGTCTCTATGAATAGGAATTCCTAAGTATTTGATACCCTGTGAGGGCCAGGCAAAGGGAAAGTTGGCCTGGATGGAATCCTATATGGATTTAGGGAGGGAGACATCGAGGGCCTCAGACTTCGCTGCATTGATTTTAAAGTTTTACCATGTAACAAAGTGATCTATTTCAGCCATAACAGCAGGGATGGATATATGTGATTGAGTGATATATACTAGGACATCATCAGCAAATAGAGAGCACTTGTACTCGGTGCCTCCCACCTCAATCCACCTAATATTGGGGTTATGGCGAATTGATGAGAGCAGGTGCTCCGTCACTAGGATGTATAAGAGAGGGGACAGAGGACATCCCTGCCTTGTCCCATTGGTGATTGTGAAAGGTGATGAAAATGTTCTGACGCACCCCCTGGGCCTTGGGACACCCGGAGCCGGACCCTTTTTGGTGGATGCTGGTGGTTGTAGTCTTCGTGGCGGCGATCCGGTTCCGTGGCTCAGGGCGGTCAAACCAGTGGCGGAACTATTTATGTGGTTTTGATGTTTAAATGTCCGACTACGCCACCCGTGGATTGCGGTCAGAGTGAACCGCCGCTACAGGGCAGACCGCTAAGGCTGGTGTTGTGGGTGCAGCAGAGCGTAGCATAACTCCCCACGGGAGGAGTATAGCCTCAGGGCAGTGTATGCGGAGGATGGGGGTGATGGTGCAGGGCAGCAGCAGTAACGACACGGAGTCAGTGATGCAGTTCAGGGCCTTTACTCACAGTTCTTATTATCCAGACCACGTCTGCAGGTAACGGCTGCCCACGTCGTACTGTGCTCACCAGGTGAGGGGCTCAGACAACTCCCAGATAACTTTGGAGCGCTTCACAGGACCCCCTTTGTGTGTCCTTTGTCTGGCCTTTCCTACCAACACTTCTGTCCGGCTGCCTCGGGCCTCCTCTTGGTAAACTTGGCGCCAGTTTCCCTGACCCTATGTGGTGCCTTCCTAGCGGGTGGAGCAAGGGGCTGCGCCACATAAAATGTCAGAGCCTCCAGTTTCTAGCTGAGGGTCGTTTCCTGCCTCCACTAGTTCGGGGACCGGTCTCCCCCTTTGGCCTGACCCCTCCACGCAGGTGGATTCGGGCGTGCGGTGGCGACTCGCCCGTCCGCACCCCTGGGATCCCTTCATTCCTCGTTCCTGGAGCCTTCTCCGCTCCTCTTCCTTCCTTCTCCCTCTTGCAGGCCTGGGCCTCTGTTACTAGGCCCGCCTCCGGAGCAGAGCTCATGCAGAGCCCCTGCTCCCTGCCACTTCTGCTCAGACTTCTCTGCACTGAACTAAGATGGTGCCCACCTTTTATACTCCCTTCTCAATGCACCCAGGAACTGCTTCCTCCCTGCTCCTGCACTGCAGGGTTCCCCTTCCTCAGTGTTCCCTCCCCCCACTCCAGCCAGGGACAGGGACTGTCGTGCCCATCTCAGGGGCATATTGGTCGCCCTGCCCCACGGCAATGTGGTGTAATGCATGCAGGTGTCGGGTCCTGATCCACACTCCATCCTTATCTGAGAGTGAGATATCACACCTCTGGGTGAGGTGCAATACGTCTGTAGCAGCCGAGCCCTCGGTGCTACAGTTCCATTTATCTTCAGCCTAGGTGACGTATTGTGATACAGGGCCGTGATTTTGGCTATAAAAGGGTCCCCTAGACCCCTACCCCAAGCTTTTTAAGAGAATCATATATGGCGTGCCAGGAGACTCTATGGAATGCTTTCTCAGCATCCAACGAGAGTATCTACTTACAAATTTTTAACTGCATCTAGCCCAGGAAATACTTTGTGCCTAGTAGCAGTGTCTGCTAGTCAGCGGATTATCCCGGCTGTTAAGCAAGCTACACCACCTGTAGTTTGGACACTTAATTTTTTCAAAGGAAATGCTTCGGGACCACGGGATACTTAGTGAAGAGCATCAGGAGGCACCCCAAGGCATAGGGGCTGGGACTGGCACTAGGATGCCTTGCGGTGGACAGCCGAGCTCGATCCTTATAAAAGCTTTTTAACTGCAGCAGCTTTAGTGGACGCTACTGGAGCTGGAATTACGCGGCTGCTGGCATGAGACTTGCCCTCCAATAGATCCTTGTAAATGGATTTAAAGTGTATTCATTCAAATTAGAGGGACAATTTAAATTAAAAAGCTTAGAGCTGCCTCCACCACAGGGGGGCTCTCTCGACCCACCAGCGGACAGGCACCAGTATTGGGAGAGGGGGGCTGGCCGTCAGGGTTCACCGCGGCTCTGGCACAAACCCGGCGACACGGAGGTGGCACGGGCAGGAGCGGACTGGCCGTCTCGGCTTCTCACTTTTTGGATTTTAGAAGGGCATGACATGCCTATATCTGTGTCTCCCCCTCCTTTTACTCCTCCACCTCTTTTCTTTTCGCATGACTATATGTACTTGTCACTTTTCCATGTGTTAGTTGTGTCTTCTGAGCAGTTTGTCAGCTTTTGGACACCTTTGAAGGTGTTTTCTATGTGTTTCTATGTGTTTTTGTTTGCCTGCCATTGGTTTTAACGGTGTTCGAAGGTGTTCGACGAACAGTTCGACGAACAGTTCGGCGAACACACGGGTGTTCGACGAACCGAACCGAACTCGAACACTACGGGGGTGGCTCAACACTAATGTAGACGACATTTTGATTTGTTTTAAACAAGAAAGGGATAAAGAAAACATTCTAAAAATCCTGAAGCAACATTTCGAAATCAAAGACTTGGGAAATGTAAAACAGTACCTAGGAATACAGGTAGAAAGAGAAGAAGACGGAAGTTTCCTACTGAATCAAAATCACATGATTCAAGACATAACAGAAAAATTTGGATTAAAGGATGCAAAAACAGTAAAGTCTCCAATGGAAACTAATTATCTCAAAGAGATGAACAGTGAAAAAAATATGCTACCAAATAATGAAGAATACAGAACTGCAATAGGAAAACTAGTGTATCTAGCGACCGTTACAAGACCAAACATCGCAGCAGCAGTAGGAATCCTGAGTAGAAAGGTATCAAAACCAAATAAAGCTGATTGGAATGCCGTGAAGAGAGTAATGCGTTATTTGAAAGGAACTAGCAATGTTAAACTGAAATTACCCACAAGTGATAATTGCATTTTAACAGGATATGTTGATGCAGATTGGGCCTGAGATCCAACTGACAGAAGATCTACCAGTGGACATATTTTTTTTCTCTCAGGTGGACCAATAAGTTGGACAAGTAAGAAACAGTCAATTGTGACACTGTCTTCAACAGAAGCAGAATATGTTGCCGCAGCACATGCGAGTCAAGAAGTACTGTGGTTAAGACAATTGTTGACAGAATTAGGACAACCACAGTTGGAACCAACAAAACTGAAAGAGGACAATCAAGGATGTCTTGTTCTTGCTCAGATGGAAAGAGTCAATCCAAGAACCAAGCATATTGATGTGAAATATCATTTCTTGAGAGATCATCAGGAACAAGGAGTCTTGAAGTTAGAGTATTGTCCTACTGAAGAAATGATAGCAGACATCTTCACGAAGGCGTTGAATGCTGATAAACACCAGAGACTAATAAAAAAGTTTGGTTTGATTGAATAAGTCCTTACTGTTGAGAAAGGGTGTTGGTATATACAACAGATTAGGACTTATTATAAGTGAAAGGAGGACTTTATACTAACCAGACAGCAGATGGCGATAGTGTGTAAAGTTATATGCTTGCTGTAAATGTGGAAGAAAAGCTCTCAATTGTTGATTGCTTTTACTTCCTGTGTTTTTCTTTCTTTTCCTGAATGTGTTATGTCAGCAGCACACGGACTGTGTGACACTGAATTGTATCTCATGTTTATCCAGTATGAAGTAAATACTGTTTACTCAAGATATCTTGCTGATTAAAGCTCTCATAAGTACAGTGGTGACGATAAGAAGATGCACTCTGCGACAGGGCTGAGGTGCAGTACCCCTGTGGCGACTGAACCCTCAGGGGTGCCACACAGAGATCCGCCGAGTCTCTTCCCTGAATTAGATGCTGCTGGCCAATCAGAGGCCGGCAGCTAATGTCAGCATGCAAGTTACTGGCAGTGCATGGCAGTAATGTCATGCGCTGCCCATCGCTTGCATGCTAAAGTTAGCTGCTGGCTTGTGCGCTGGCTATGGAAGAGGATGCGCATGTCGTGAGAGCGAGGGAAGGTGAGAAGAATTGTTTATTTTTTATACATGCTGGAGAAGAGCCGCAGAACAGGGACATTATTACTGGAAGAAGTCCATAATGGGTCACATAAACCAGGAGGGAGAACATATATTACTTGAAGGGACCCAGAATGGGGGATTATTATACCAGGATGGGGGACATATATTACTGAAAGGGGTTCAGGATGGGGGACATACAACTAGTTCTAGAAATATTTGAACAGTGACACAATATTCGTGATTTGGGCTCTGCATGCCACTATTTAGGATTTAAAATGAAACAACTGAGATGTAATTGAAATGTAGACTTTCAGGTTTAATTAAAGGGGTTGAACATAAATATTCTGTGAAACGTTTAGCAATTGCAACCAGTTTTCCGCAAAGCCTCCTCATATCAGGTGTTCAAAAGTAATTGGATAAATTAACTTTACCATAATAAAATGTTCATTTTTAATACTTTGTAGAGAATTCTTTGCAGGCAATGACTGCCTAAAGTCTGGAAGCTATGGATGTCACCAGACACTGGGTTTCCTCCTTTGTGATGCTTTGCTGCAGCTGACTTCAGTTGTTGCTTGTTTGTGGGTCTTTCTGCCTTAGGCATGTGAAATGCTGCTCGATGGGGTTGAGAGCTAGTGATTGACTGAGCCATTGCAGAATATTCCCCTTCTTTGTCTTAAAAAACTCCTGGGTTTTTTTTGCAGTATGTTTTGGGTCATTGTCTATCTGTACTGTGTAGTTCCGTCCAATCAACCTTGCTGCATTTGGTTGCATCGGAGCAGAAAGTATAGCCCTGCACACTTCAGAATTCATCCGGCAGCTTCTGTCATTAGTCAAATCATCAATAAACACTCGTGACCCAGCGCCATTGGAAGTTATGCATGTCCATGCCATCATACTGCCTCCACCATGTTTTACAGAGGATGTAGTGTGCTTTGGATCATGAGCTGTTCCCAGCCTTCTCCATACTTTCTTCTTCCCATCATTCTGGTACAGGTTGATCTTAGTTTCGTCTGTTCAAGGAATGCTTTTTTCAGAACTGGTCTGCCTTCTTTATATGTTTTTTTTGTGGCAAAGTCTAATCTTGTCTTTCTATTTTTAAGGCTGATTAATGGTTTGCACCTTGTGGTGAATCCCCTCTATTTGCTCTCATGAAGTCTTCTATTTATGGTAGACTTAAATACTGAAACACCTACTTCCTTGAAAGGATTCTGAAATCATCCACCACTGTTGTCTTCCGGGGACATCCAGGACTTTTTGAATTACCAAGCTCACCACTTTTTTTTTTTTGAAGAATGTACCAAACTGTTGATTTGGCTTCACCTTACATATCTGCTATCTTTCTGATGGATTTCTTCGGCTGAGTGCACACGGTGCGGTTTTAATACGTTTCTGCAGCGGTTATTCCATCACGGAAACACATTAAAATTGCTTGGTAAGAGGTCTGCCATGTAAACCAATGCTAATCCGCATGTGCTGTGCACGTGATGCGGAAATTTCTGCTGCGAATTATCATTGCGGCACAAACCGCAGCACAACCAATGCAGGCGCGATTTCGCAGCGAAATCGCGCCCATTGACTTGCATTGAATCGCAACAAACCCGCATGTATAATATTTATACCTGCAGATTTGCTGCGTTTCAATGTAAATCAATAGGTGCAAAATCGCGCCGGAATTGCGCTGCGGCTGGTACCCGGGTCGGGAGGGAAGACTGCTATTCCTCTCATCCAACCGCTGCTGTGGCTGATAACAGGGAGAGCAACGTGGATGGGAGAAGCAGCAGCCTGCTCCTCCCAGCCTGCATGCCAGCGGCAGTTAAAAAAGAATAAAAAAGTAAAAATTTAAAAAAAAACTTCATACTCACCTGTCTGGCAGACCCCGGTGTCATCCTCTGCGATGTCGTCTCTTTGGCGGATCGCGGTACACTGCAGGGGCGCAGGCTCGCACTCCGCAATGTACTTCCAGGACCTGCGGTAACATCACTGATCACCTGATGGTCACGCAACCATCAGCTGATCGGTGATGTCAGCGATCACCTGATGGTCGCGTGACCATCAGGTGATCAGTATAGAGGTCAAAAGGATTCGCACGAACTGTTGATGTGCTCGGAAGGAAAAGATATATTATATGTAGATATACCTTCGGCACAATAAAAGAGAAATTTTTGATGCCAAAAATAAGTTTATTGAGAGTAACCCAAAGAAACAAAGTTGCCAACGTTTCGGCTAATGCCTTTATCAAGGTTATCTAAATATAAGAAACATATAAATGTCAGGGTCGTGAGGGTACGTATAAACAAAATACATATAAATATATACAAGGCTCATTGAAAAAATTATAAATACCGGTACATCATTTGTAGGAAACATATTGAAAGACATTGTAACTCCTATGAGGCAAAAAATGTGGGAAATTATGACCATCAGGTAACCTGAGACCATAGGTAAAGTATCTACCTTCATAAGAAAAGCAGAAATTCCAAGTGAATGAAAAAATGTATGAGGGTTTGTGTACATATAGATTAGAGTCGATATTGGCTATAAAACACGGGTAGACACTCAAACCTTTTTAGCACTTCCCTGCCTAGTGCATATATTCTCTGCACTATTCCCTGTGTTATGGAGACCCTCTTTGTTATTAGGGAGAACTTTGGAATAGACATCAAATGGTCTTCACATTGCCAGTGAGATTCAAATTAAAATACTTCATCGATGAAGGGAGAGAGACAAAATACATGCGACATTCATTGTCAGCAGGTAGAGTCTTCTGGTGTGGCAACAAAGACTCACCACATTTATTAGCTAGACAAAAAGCGGAACTACATTTCTTACATACAACTGAACAGTAAACCGAAATAGACAATCAATGTGTAACATCCCTGGCGGCGTGCTTGCATAGTGCTCCACCTCCCACTATGCAAGACCGCAATCTTACCTGTCAGTCCAGCCTGCAAACCTTGCTCCAGTTCATGCTGTGTGCATGTCTCTTGTCTGATTGCTTAGGGCGGCAGCCTGGTTACTTCCTGATTCTTATAGCTGCTGTGGACGCACTCCTAATGCGTCCCCAGCCTATTGCTGTGAGTCACTGGATATTTAAACCACCTCCACCCAGAAGGAGGTGCCTGATCAACACCTTCACTCAGTTTGTCTTTACAACTGAATTGCCAGGTCCTGTCCTGTATCTTGTCTGTTCTGCCACCCTGGGGGCTGCTTACCCAGGCGCGTTATCTCTGACTTCTAATCTGTTTCCGCCACTCTGGGGGCTGCATACCCAGACCTGTTATCTCTGACTTCTAGTCTGTTTCCGCCACTCTGGGGGCTGTATACCCAGGCCTGTTACCTGTGACTTCTAGTCTGTTTCCGCCACCATGGGGGCTGTATATCCAGGCTCGTTCTTGTATCTCGTTGCAGTATCAGTTCCTGTCTGAACTGTCTCCTGGCCTGTTACTTGTTTGTCTCTATGTTCATACCTTCCCTTTTCTTGCAGTGTCTGAGCCTGCACCTAACTCCAACTCGTTATCTCTGTACTTCTGTTTGTGAGTTTTGTGTCCACTCGCTACTTCATAGTAAGTACCTTGTGTGTATCTGGTTCTGCTTGTCCCTTTTCCCTTCCGCCGTATCTACCTCCTGTGTTCTAGCCATCTTCCTGTATTTTCCAGTCTGTTCCATGTGAACAGAGTCCTGTCTTCTCTGCCTGCACCATCTGCCCTGTTCGGCTCTGCTTGCCCACCGCGCCAGCGGTTTCCCTCTGCTCTGACTTGCCCACCGCTCCGGCGGCTTCTCTCTGCTCTGCCTTGCCCACCGCTCCGGTGGTTCCGCTCTGCTCTGCCTTGTCCACCGCACCTGCGGTTTCGCTCTGCTCTGCCTTGTCCACCGCACCTGCGGTTTCGCTCTGCTCTGCCTTGTCCACCGCTCCGGTGGTTCCTCTCTGCTCTGCCTTGACCACCGCTCCGGCGGTTCCTCTCTGCTCTGCCTTGTCCACTGCTCCGGTGGTTCCGCTCTGCTCTGCCTTGCCCACCGCACCTGAGGTTTTCGCTCCGCTCTGCTTGCTCACCGCACCTGCGGTTCCTCTCTGCTCTGCCTTGTCCTCCACTCCGGCGGTTTCGCTTTACTCTGCTTGTCGACCGCATCTGCGGCTCTGTTCCTGTTTCCCAGTCTGTACTGGACCCTATCCAGCCTGCGCTCCAACCTGCTAGTAACTCCCTGTCTGCACTCCAGCTGTGCTTGCCAGTATCTCCCTGTCTGCACTCCAGCTGTGCTTGCCAGTACCCACCTGTCTGCATACCAGCCATGCTTGCCAGTGCCCACCAGTCTGCATACCAGCCGTGCTTACTAGTGCCCCCCTGTCTGCATACCAGCCGTGCTTGCCAGTACCCACCTGTCTGCATATCAGCCGTGCTTACCAGTATCCACCTGTCTGCATACCAGCCGTGCCTGCCAATACCCACCTGCCTGTATGCCAGTCTAACCTGCCTGTTCCTGCATTCCCCGGTGTGGGTCAACAGCTGTGATCGGGGTCTGACCTGGAGTAGCACCTGGTCCCTCTGCTCGGTTCCTCCTTGGTTCACAGAGTCGACTGAGCCGCCGTGCGACCTTGGTCGGATCGGGTTGATACTTAGTTACGCCCCTCCAGGCACTCCTCGGTTCATGGTACAGTGGGATCACTAATCACGCTCACGCCGGTCAGTCCGGGCGCGAGTGTAACACAGTGATAACACACTTCCCTTGGCCCAACGTAAAACCTTCTTATCAGGGAAATCACAGGAAACCAGTATCTTAGTCAGACATTCCATAATTCAAGTCTTAAGCAGAGGCCTCATAGAATAGATTGTTTTTCTAAATTAATAATGAATCTAGATATAAAAAAATTAACCATAACAACTCCTCCCTTTTTATTATTTTACAAAACAATTTATTCATCAGCTACTTCCCCATGCTATAAAAGCCTGGAGGGGCCGAGTCATGTTCACTGACAAATATCTTGCTTGTAAATCTCATCACATATGTTTATAAGAGGCGTGGCATTATATTTCGCAGGCCTGTGAGGCTTAATCTTGCGTGTTTTCTTGCATAGTCTCTTAATAGCAAATATACTAATCCTGGCAACTATATACACTAGTAATATCAAAATTCCTATTTGTAGAATACCTTGTAGGATACCCATTAGCCACCTATACCCTTGAACCAATTGACTTGATTAAGAAATGAGAAAGTGTCGCTCCACCAGGAATCTTTGTTAACATGATGTTCTTGGAGCCACGCATCCCTCATTTCTCTAACTATCTCTATCTTGGTCTTTACCTGGAAATTTCCTGCAGGGTCTATGTAGTGGCAACAGATAGGGCCTATTATCTGACACATCCCGTCCTCTCTAGCAGTCAAGTAATCTAGCACTATGGTGTGTTGGTTAGTAACTGCAATTAGTTGTTTCTGTACAATATTAGATGTATTGAGAACGTCAAGAATCTGGAAGATCAGGTCATCTAGCTAATCAGTCGCTTCTACCAACTTATCCCACATTTGCATTATGAATGGGTAAATGAATAAGACACTAAAAAATCTGTTAGCCACCCCCATTTCTACAAGATGTGGTTTACCATTTGGTCTGGGCTTGTCGTCTGCAGCTCGTCTGTACAGTGTGTGTAGAGGGATTGCTTTAATATCTACTCTTGTGTGTGGTACTATAAAAGTAGAAGGTGTCAGAAAGGACAATGTGCAAACTCCTGTGAAATTGTTGGGTAACCACTTGTAAGCCTGATGTCCACATACAATATATAAACTCTGGTGCTCCAACAACAGTGTTGTTGAACAGACTAGCAATCCATTTAGATAACAAGGTGGAGCTTAATTTTTCCATAATTCTTCCCTGATACTGAGTGTCTTTTGAGGTAAAACCTGATATTAGATTGAGAGTGGCATCAACCGCTATACACTGCGTAGTATTGGTAGCAGATCCATTACACTCCGAATAGTCAGCTGTAGAGAAAGGAAACCCTCTGGATTTTATCTGAATACAGCTGCAAGAGGTAAAGTTCGGATAACAGGAGAGGTCGACACCACTGGTCGCCCAAGGCATTTCAGTCTGACTTAGAGGCAGACCACTCCTGTTAAACAACAACCGTGGCTCAGTCAGCCAAGCAGCTACAGTTAGACTTACAGCCTTCTTTTTTGTTGTTGTTCTTAGTCTAATAGGAAAAGTGTAGTTACTTAAGTAAAAAAATTCTTTCAAAGTCACTGGAATAGCTAAATAAGGCATAGTATTGGAGGATATTGGACTATAGGTGCATATCCAACAGTTCTTAGGACGGTCATTAGAGTTCATGTCTTGGAGTAAGAGTTGGTGATGCTTTATCAGTTTGTTATCCCAGTTCTCTTTTAGTACTTCATGGAGAGTTAGGGCAAGGGGTGCTGTTGCTATCACCATAGTCCAAACAAACAGGGTCATCATCTTTGCTGCTGCTGAGGTTCAAAACCTTTTTACAATGGCTGGCGTGGATCCAAGTGTCCTTGCCTTGAAGCTTGACAGAAGTGACAGTGATTAACAGCACTTGTAATGGTTCACAGTATCTGGGCACCAGTGGTCTTCTCATATGTCTCTTTACCACGACCCAGTCTCCTGGTACCAAAATGTGAGTGCCGCTGAAGCAATTGGGGTCAGAGATAGAGGAAAGAACATGATTATGAGTAACAGTCAAATGTTTATGCAACTCCAGAACATATTCAATGAGAGAACCATAGGAGGCCTACTGTTAGAACCCTCCTGTTTGTTTTTTCCATCTTTTCTTTTGCGGTCACGTGACCATCTGCCTTTATATTCCAGCTCCGCCCTTATGGCTGTGCTGGACTTCAGTGTTTGACTGTTTCTCTAGCCTGGTGCTTCGGTGCCTTTCTCTGTCAAGTTCGCTTGGTCCTCTGGGACCTCTAGTACATTTTTGTCAGTTTGTCTTTTTGTGTTCTGCAACAACTTCTCTGTTTAGGAGGTGTCCCATTTTTGTCCCAGTCCTTAGTTCTTTTAGGGACCCCTCCCTTAATTCTATAGGTCTTCATTCAGGCTAGCCGAGGACTAAGGGGGGTCTGTTCACTAGGAACAGGCAGCCTGCTACATCGTAGGGATTCAGCTTAGTCTTACTGTAGGGACAGCTTTCCCCTATCTTTCCTTAGTACATGTTGCAGATCATAACACCTGCAGCTGCTGTGGGAAATACAACCTTGTCTTAGGGACACTACCAAACAGTATTTCATATGGGGACAGCTTCTCTCTCCCCCTTGGGGGGGTCCTCACTGAATACAATGCTGTGGGCAAACAATCTACCCAGGACAAGTGTGTTTCTTCCATGCACTTTTGGATTTTTAGTTTCAAGGTACCATTGAGGCGTTCCACCTTGCCACTACTTTGTGGATGATAGGGAACATGGAAACCCTATTCTAGCCCAAGAGTAACCATGATTTGTTTCATTAGTTCCCCAGTAAATTGGATTCCTCTGTCACTTTCTATAGTTTGGGGCACCCCTATTCACTAGGAACAGGCAGCCCGCTACATCGTAGGGATTCAGCTAAGTCTTACTGTAGGGACAGCTTTCCCCTATCTTTCCTTAGTACATGTTGCAGATCATAACAGTAAGTCCAGCCCAAAAAACTAAAAGGAAAGAAATTCGGGGATCAGTATGGTTTCCGTCCAGGATTTGACTCAACGCCTGCAGGGATTGTCTCTGGAGGTGGCCGAGCTTCAGCAACACGTGAGTAGCTATTCTGGAGCGCATTTTGTCGAACCCATGGTAGGACTGCCTGATGTTTTTTATGGTAAACAGCAAGATTTTTTTTCCTTTAAAAATGCTTGTTTGTTATATTTTTGTTTGAGACCCAGGTCTTCTGTGAATGAATCACAGCGCAATGGTTTTATTATGTCACTTTTTCGGCAATGAACCACAGGGGTGGGCCTTTTCTCTCCAGCCTAATGATCCGTGTTTAAGGTCTGTTGAAGATTTTTTTTCTGCTATGGGGCTATTATATGATGATCCTGATCGAATCTCATCTGCTGAATCAGAACTCAGGCGTTTGAATCAGGGGTCAGATGATGTTGAAAATTATTGCACACAGTTCAGGAGATGGGCTTCAGAAGTTAAGTGGAATGATCCTGCGCTGAGATGTTTATTTATTGCTGGTCTGAGTGAAAGGGTTAAGGATTTGCTAATTGCATTCCCTGCACCTGAGACTCTGCAGGATGCTATGCAGTTAGCTGTTCGTATAGACAGGAGACTGAGGTGCAGGCTCAATGAGGTAAAGACTCCTGTAATGTCAGTTCCTAGTCCCCAGAAAATCTGCTCTGACGGCGGAGAACCGATGGAGGTTGGGGCGATGTCACTCCGCTCTCAGGAAACACACCGGAGGTTTACCGAGGGATTGTGTCTTTATTGTGGTAAAGCTGACCATTTGATTAAGTATTGTGAACGTCGTTTAAGTAAAGAAATAAAAAAGGTCAGTGCCGCCTGTATAGCTTGTTTACGCTCTGCGGGAGAATTTCTTTCTGGGAGTACTACTTTGCAGGGAGATTTCATTGAATTTCAGGTATTTGTGGATTGTGGTTCAACACTTAATGTGATTGATAAAATGTTTTTGGAAAACCTTAAATTTAAATCCAAACCTTTGTCATCACCTATTTCTTTGATTGCAATTGATAACACTCCTTTGAAATGTATTACTCACAAGACTGCTGCATTTCCCCTCACTATCAATGGAGTTCATCAAGAAATTTTGGACTTGGTTGTTTTAGATAATTTACCCTCTCCAGTTGTTCTAGGATTGCCTTGGTTAAAACGGCACAATCCTTTATTGGACTGGTCTACTAATGTGGTTAAGTCTTGGAGTCCGAAGTGCTATGATAAATGTTGTAATGGTCGCATTGCGGCTGTGGAAAAAGGGGAATTACCTGTACCTATTCAAGATTTTTGGAGGGTTTTTTCGGAGGAGGAGTCGCAAGTTTTACCTCCTCATAGGGATTATGATTGCGCCATTGAGTTTGTTCCGGGAGCTACTCTTCCCAAGAGTCGCTTGTTTGATCTGACTATCCCTGAAAGAAAGGCCTTGGAGGAGTACATACAGACTAGCCTGGCTGCTGGTCACATTAGACCTTTTAAGTCGCCTGCGGCAGTTGGATTTTTCTTTGTTAAAAAAAAGGACGGCGGTTTACGTCCATGTCTGGATTTTCGTGAAATTAATAAGATTACCGTACGCAATTCCTACCCATTGCCATTAATTCCTGACTTGTTTAACCAGTTAGTGGGAGCCAAGTGGTTCTCCAAAATTGATCTCCGGGGGGCATACAATTTGTTACGAGTGAAGGAGGATGATGAATGGAAAACTGCTTTTAACACTCCGATAGGTTATTTTGAGAATCTGGTGATGCCTTTTGGTCATACCAATGTACCTGTATTTTTTCAGAACCTTATTAATGACATCCTGAGACCTTTGATTGGTAAGAATGTGGTTGTGTATTTGGATGACATTTTGATTTACTCACCAGATCTAGAGTCCCATTGGCAGAGTGTACGTGAAGTTTTGCAGTTATTGAGTGATAATTCACTCTTTGCTAAGCTGGAGAAATGTGAGTTCGCTGTGCAGAAAATTAGTTTTTTGGGCTACATTGTCTCCAGCGAGGGCTTTGAGATGGACCCTGTGAAGGTTCAGGCTGTGCAGGAATGGCCTAGGCCTATTGGTTTGAAATCTATACAGATATTTTTGGGTTTTGCCAATTATTACAGGATATTCATTAAGAATTTTTCTGTAATTGTTAAACCTCTAACCGATCTCACCAGGAAAGGTGCGAATACGGCCCAGTGGACTACTGAGGCCATTGAAGCGTTTGAGTATCTCAAAGAGAGGTTCAGTTCTGCCCCTATCCTTATGCAGCCTGATGAGACCAAGCCTTTTTTGGTCGAGGTCGATGCTTCATCGGTGGGGGTCGGAGCAGTTTTGCCACAGGAGAACCAGGGTGGAGTACATCCTTGTGCCTTCTTTTCAAAAAAATTTTCGGAAACCAAACTGAATTATGATGTTGGAAATTGGGAGTTGCTGGCTAATAAACTTGCGTTTGAACATTGGCGTCATTTTTTGGAAGGCGCTAGATTTCTTATGCAGGTTTTCACAGATCATAAGAATTTGACCTATCTGGATGCTGCCAAGCACTTGAATGCCCGTCAAGCTAGGTGGGCACTTTTTTTTTCTCGGTTTCATTTTTCTGTTACCTATATCCCTGGTACTAAGAATGTTAAAGCTGATGTTTTATCTCACAGCTTCTCTCCTTTGGTCGGTACCGAGGAGGAGGAGAGCATTTTACAGAAAGGAGTTGTGGTGGCGGCATTGGACTCCGTTTTGGAGAATGGGATTCTGAAAGCTCAAGATGATGCTCCATCTAACACTCCCCATGGGAGGTTGTTTGTGCCTAGAGCCTTTAGGAGAGATTTGTTTGTGGAGTGTCATGAGTCTCGGTTGGCAGGTCATCCAGGAATTTCGGAGACTAAGAAACTTATCAGTCGCAGTTTTTGGTGGCCTGGATGGCAGAAGGAAGTCATCAAGTGAGTGCATCAGTGTACTGTGTGTGCTAGGTCAAAGGCTTCACATACTCCTGCTGCGGGGTTGCTTTGCCCTCTGGAGGTTCCTAGTGCACCTTGTACGCATCTCACAATGGATTTTATTACTGATCTTCCTGTGTCCGAGGGTTTTACTGTCATCTGGGTGGTCGTGGACCGTTTTAGTTAGGTGTGTCATTTGTTTCCTTTCATTAAGTTTCCCTGCGCCAAGACACTCGCTAAGGCGTTTGTTAAGGAGATTGTTGTTATGAACTGCTACAAAACTAAGGAAAGATAGGAAAACTGTCCCTACAATAGGACTAAGCTGATACCTTACGATGCAGCGGGAGACCTGTTCCTTGTGAACAGACCCGCCTAAGTCCTCAGCTAGTCTGAACGCAGACCTATAGATATAAGGGAGGGGTCCCTACAAGAACTAAGGACTAGGATATAGTTGGACACCTCCTAGCAGAAATTGTAGCAGAGCAAAGACAAACAAACAAACAGAAGTACTAGTGGTCAAAAGACCAAGCAAACTACGGAGTAAGGTACAAGGCACCTGGCTAGCTTAAGAGTAAATGTAACACTGAAGTCCAGCAAGGCCAGGAGGGCGGAGCTGGATTAAATATGCAAAAAGTCATGTGACCAGCAAAATAGAAAAAACTAACAGGGGGGTTCTAACAGTACCTCCTCTTCTATGAGGATCCTCCGGATCCTCCAGGCCCAGGTCTATCAGGAAACCTCCTGTGGAACGCTCCGACAAGTCTAGGAGCAGAGACATCATCCGCCCTTACCCAGGAGTTATCCTCGGGACCGAAACCTTTCCAAGCGACGAGATACTGCAATCTCCCTGTAAGCCATCTAGAATTAAGAATGCGAGAAACGTAATATTCACCGTCTTCCTCCACCGGAGGAACAGAGACAGTGGCGTCCCTATCAGAAACATCAGCTTTTTTCAATAAGGAAACATGAAACACCGGATTAATCTTCCAGGAGGTAGGAACCTCCAACCTAACAGCAGATTGGTTAACTACCTGAAGCACCTTAAACGGACCTACAAACTTCGGGCCCAATTTCTTAGAAGGAATCCTCAACCGCAGATTCCTAGAGGACAACCAAACCATGTCACCAACAGTAAACAAAACCTCTTGACGTTTCCTGTCAAAGTACCTCTTGGATTTTTTGTTAGCCTCTTGAAGGTTACGACGTACATCAGTCCAAACTCTCTCCAAATCACCGGAAAAATTCTCCTCCTCCGGCACAGCCGATACCAATTTGGAGAATGACCCAAACGACGGATGTCTCCCAGTACAACAAAAAAAAGGAGAACACCCAGCGGAAGAGGATGTATGGTTGTTAAGAGCAAATTCAGCCAGTGGCAGAAACTCAGACCACCCCTCTTGATTGTCAGCCACAAAACAACGCAAAAACTGTTCAACATCCTGGTTCTTTCTTTCGGTCTGTCCATTAGACTCAGGATGATAACCAGATGAAAATGACAAATGGACTCCCAACCTGTCACAAAAGGCACGCCAAAAATGAGCCACGAACTGAGGTCCCCTATCGGAAGCAATGTCGGTAGGAACGCCATGGAGTCTGACAATTTCTTTAACAAAAGCCTTAGCGAGTGTCTTGGCGCAGGGCAGTTTGATGAAGGGAACCAAGTGACACATCTTGCTAAAACGGTCCACGACCACCCAGATAACAGTGAAACCCTCAGAGGCAGGAAGGTCAGTAATAAAATCCATAGCAAGATGCGGCCAAGGAGCACTAGGAACCTCCAGAGGGCAAAGCAACCCCGCAGCAGGAGCATGTGAAGACTTAGATCTAGCACACACAGTACACTGACGCACCCACTTAATGACTTCCTTCTGCCACCCAGGCCACCAAAAACTGCGACCTACAAGTCTCTTAGTCTCCGAAATTCCTGGGTGAACTGCCAACCGAGACTCATGATACTCCACAAACAAAACTCTCCTAAAGTTCCTAGGCACAAACAACCTCCCATGGGGAGTGTTAGATGGGGCATCCTCCTGGGCTTTCAGAATCCCATCTTCCAAAACGGAGTTTAATGCTGCTATCACAACACCTTCCTGTAAAATGCTCTCCTCCTCCTCGGTACCAACCATGGGAGAAAAACTGCGAGATAAAGCATCAGCTTTTACATTCTTGGTACATGGAATGTAAGTAACAGAAAAATTAAACTGCGGAAAAAAAAGTACCCACCTAGCTTGACGGGCATTCAAGCGCTTGGCAGCATCAAGATAGATCAGATTCTTATGATCAGTAAAAACCTGAATGGGAAATTTAGCACCTTCCAAGAGATGACGCCAATGTTCAAATGCGAGTTTAATCGCCAGCAATTTCCGATTACAGACATCGCAATTAAGTTTGGTCTCAGAAAATTTTTTTGAAAAAAAAGCACAGGGATGTACTCCATCCTTGTTTTCCTGAGACAAAACAGCACCGCCCCCCACCGAAGAAGCATCAACCTCGACCAAAAAAGGCTTGGTCTCATCAGGCTGCATAAGGATAGGGGCAGAACTGAACCTCTCTTTGAGATACACAAAAGCTTCAATGGCCTCAGTAGTCCACTGGACCGTATTCGCACCTTTCCTGGTGAGATCGGTCAGCGGCTTAACAATTATAGAAAAATTCTTATTGAATTTTCTGTAATAATTGGTGAAACCCAAAAATCTCTGTATTGGTTTCAAACAAATAGGCCTAGGCCATTCCTGAACCGCCTGAACCTTCAACGGGTCCATCTCAAAGCCCTCGCTGGAGATAATGTAGCCCAAAAAACTAATTCTCTGCACAGTGAACTCACATTTCTCCAGCTTAGCAAAAAGTGAATTGTCGCTTAACAACTGCAATACCTCACGTACGCTCTGCCAATGAGACTCCAGATCCGGCGCAAAAATCAAAATGTCATCCAAATACACCACCACATTATTACCGATCAACAGTCTCAGGATGTCATTAATAAGGTTCTGAAAAAACGCTGGTGCGTTGGTAAGACCAAAGGGCATAACCAGATTCTCAAAATGACCCACTGGAGTGTTAAAAGCAGTTTTCCACTCATCACCTTCCTTCATACGTAACAAATTGTATGCCCCCGGAGATCAATCTTAGAGAACCACTTGGCCCCCACTAACTGGTTGAACAAGTCAGGAGTTAATGGCAGTGGGTAGGAATTGCGTACTGTAATTTTATTAATTTCGCGAAAGTCCAGACATGGACGTAAACCGCCGTCCTTTTTTTTTACAAAAAAGAATCCAACAGCCACAGGTGACTTAGAAGGTCTAATGTGACCGGCGGCCAAGCTTGTCTGTATGTATTCCTCCAAGGCCTTTCTCTCAGGGATAGTAAGATTAAATAAGCGACTCTTGGGAAGAGTTGCTCCAGGGACAAACTCAATAGTACAATCATAGTCCCTATGAGGAGGCAAAACTTGCGACTCCTCCTCAGAAAAAACCTTCCAAAAATCCTGAATAGGTACAGGTAATTCCCCTCTTTCCACAGCAGCAATGCGACCGTTGCAACATCTATCATAACACTTAGGACTCCAAGACTTAATTTCATTGGTAGACCAGTCCAGTACAGGATTGTGCAATTTTAACCAAGGTAACTCCAAAACCACTGGAGCAGGCAAATTATTTAATACCGCCAAATCCAAATTCTCTTGGTGGATACCATTTAATGGTGAGGGGAAATTCAAAAACCTTGTGAGTAATACCTTTCAAGGGAGAGCCATCAACAGCAACCACAGAAATAGGAGATGACAAAAGTTGGGATTCTAATTTAAATTTTTCCAAAAAACCCTCATCAATCACATTGAGTGTTGAACCACAATCCACAAATACCCAAAATTCAATCAACTCCTCCTGGAATGAGGTGCTTCCAGAAAGAAATACTCCTTTTGAGTTTAAACAAGCTATGCGGGCATAACTGACCTCTTTTTTTTTTTCTTTGTTCAAACGAAGCACACAGTTCTTAATAAAGTGGTCAGATTTACCGCAATAAAAACACAATCCTTTAGCAAACCTGGGGTCTTTTGCCTGAGAGTGGGGTGACATCGCCCCAATCTCCATCGATTCTCCACCCTCCGAACAGACCCTCTGAAAACTAGGAGCTGCCATAGCAGTAGATTTCTCTTCATTACACCTAGCACACAGTCTCCTGTCCACACGTATGGCTAATTGCATTGCCTCCTGCAAGGTTCCAGGTTTTGGGAAGGCAATCAGCAGATCCTTAACCCTTTCACCTAGACCATCAAGAAACAAACATTTTAATGCTGAGTCATTCCATTCCACTTCAGCCGACCATCTTCTGAAGTATGTACAATAATTTTCCACATCACCTGATCCCTGCTTCAAACGTCTTAATTCAGTTTCAGCAGATGAGACTCGATCAGGATCATCATACAACAACCCCATAGCAGAAAAAAATCTTCCACAGATCTAAAACACGGATCATTAGGTTGTAGAGAAAAGGCCCATCCCTGTGGTTCTTTGCGCAAAAGTGACATTATAAACCCAATGCGCTGTGATTCATTCCCCGAGGATCTGGGTCTTAAACGAAAATATAATAAACAAGCATTTTTTAAGGAAAAAAAATCTTGCCGTTTACCATAAACAAAAATCTGGCAGTCCTACCTTCGGTTTGACAAAATGCGCTCCAGGACAGCTACTCACGTGTTGCTGGAGCTCGGCCACCTCCAAAGACAGTCCCTGCAGGCGTTGAGCCAACTCCTGAACCGACACCATGCTGAAATCAGGATTTCTTTTCTTAGAGTGTTTTATTTTTTGGCTGGACTTACTGTTATGAACTGCTACAAAACTAAGGAAAGATAGGAAAACTGTCCCTACAATAGGACTAAGCTGATACCCTACGATGCAGCGGGTGACCTGTTCCTTGTGAACAGACCCGCCTAAGTTCTCAGCTAGTCTGAACGCAGACCTATAGATATAAGGGAGGGGTCCCTACAAGAACTAAGGACTGGGATATAGTTGGACACCTCCTAGCAGAAATTGTAGCAGAGCAAAGACAAAGAAACAAACAGAAGTACTAGTGGTCAAAAGACCAAGCAAACTACAGAGTAAGGTACAAGGCACCTGGCTAGCTTAAGAGTAAATGTAACACTGAAGTCCAGCAAGGCCAGGAGGGCGGAGCTGGATTAAATAGGCAAAAAGTCATGTGACCAGCAAAATAGAAAAAACTAACAGGAGGGTTCTAACAATTGTCAAGCTCCATAGCGTTCCCACGGATATTGTTTCTGATAGACGACCTCAGTTTGTGGCTCGCTTTTGGCGTGCTTTTTGTGACAGGTTGGGAGTACATTTGTCATTTTCGTCTGGTTATCATCCGGAGTCTAATGGACAGACTAAAAGAAAGAACCAGGATGTTGAACAGTTTTTGCGTTGTTTTGTGGCGGACAATCAAGAGGTGTGGTCTGAGTTTCTGCCTCTCGCAGAATTTGCTCTTAACAATCATACATTCTCCTCTGCTGGGTGTTCTCCTTTTTCTTGTTGTACTGGGAGACATCCGTCTTTTGGTTCATTCTCCAAATTGGGGTCGGCGGTGCCGGAGGAGGAGAATTTTTACAGTGATTTGGAGAGAGCTTGGACTTCAAGAGGCTAACAAGAAGTCCAAGAAGTATTTTGACAGGAAACGTAAGGAGGTTTTGTTTACTGTGGGTGACATGGTTTGGTTGTCCTCGAAGAACCTGCGGTTGAGGATTCCCTCTAAAAAACTGGGTCCTAAATTTGTGGGTCCATTTAAAGTGCTTCAGGTTGTTAACCCGTCTGCTGTTAGGTTGGATGTCCCTAATTCCTGGAAGATTAATCCTGTGTTTCATGTTTCCTTGTTGAAAAAGGCTGATGTATCTGATAGGGATGCCACTGTCACAGTTCCTCCTGTTGTGAAAGACGGCGAATATGAAATTTCTCGTTTCTTGAATTCTAGATGGCATAGAGGGAGATTACAGTATCTTGTCTCCTGGAAGGGTTTCGGTCCCGAAGACAACTCCTGGGTAAGGACGGATGATGTCTCTGCTCCTAGGCTTGTTAAAGCTTTCCACAGGAGGTTTCCGGATAGGCCTGGGCCTGGAGGATCTGGAGGATCCTCATAAAAGAGGGGGTACTGTTAGTACCCTCCTGTTTGTTTTTTCCATCTTTTGTTTTGCGGTCACGTGACCATCTGCCTTTATATTCCAGCTCCGCCCTTGTGGCTGTGCTGGACTTCAGTGTTTGACTGTTTCTCTAGCCTGGTGCTTCGGTGCCTTTCTCTGTCAAGATCGCTTGGTTCCCTGGGACCTCTAGTACATTTTTGTCAGTTTGTCTTTTTGTGTTCTGCAACAACTTCTCTGTTTAGGAGGTGTCCCATTTTTGTCCCAGTCCGTAGTTCTTTTAGGGACCCCTCCCTTAATTCTATAGGTCTTCGTTCAGACTAGCCGAGGACTAAGGCGGGTCTGTTCACTAGGAACAGGCAGCCCGCTACATCGTAGGGATTCAGCTTAGTCTTACTGTAGGGACAGCTTTCCCCTATCTTTCCTTAGTACATGTTGCAGATCATAACACCTGCAGCTGCTGTGGGAAATACAACCCTGTCTTAGGGACACTACCAAACCGTATTTCATATGGGGACAGCTTCTCCCTCCCCCTTGGGGGGTTCTCACTGAATACAATGCTGTGGGCAAACAATCTACCCAGGACAAGTGTGTTTCTTCCATGCACTTTTGGATTTTTAGTTTCAAGGTACCATTGAGGTGTTCCACCTTGCCACTACTTTGTGGATGATAGGGAACATGGAAACCCTATTCTATCCCAAGAGTGACCATGATTTGTTTCATTAGTTCCCCAGTAAATTGGGTTCCTCTGTCACTTTCTATAGTTTCGGGCACCCCATATCTATAAACCACCTCAGTGATCAATTTTTTAGCAGTAGTTTTTGTGTTTACCTTAGTCACCGCCCAAGCTTCTGGCCACGCAGAGAAAAGGTCAATGCATACCAGGGCGTATTCATAATTACCCACCTTAGGTAGCTGTATGTAGTCCACCTGCAGTCTCTGAAATGGGTAATCTGTAGTGATGAGCGAGCATGCTCGCTACTGCTCGGTGCTCGCCCGAGCATCTCACTGCTCGAGATACTCGGCGCTCCCCGAGTATTTCCGGGGTCGCTCGGTGGGAGCTCGGGTCCCCTCCATGCATGTTTGGCGCTCTTTAGAGCACCAATCAACATGCAGGGATTGCCTGCCACTCATTGTAATGCCGCAGCCATGGTGGTTGTGGCATTACAGTGATTGGATGGCCGCACAGCGTCATCAGGTCTATATCAGACCTGGCGCAGCTGTGCTCGTCACAGTCACTCCGGAATCAGACAAAGTAGGGAGAGGTGCTGCTACGTCAGGGAAAGATTTGCTTGTGTATTAGGTACTGTAGGAAGAAAAAACGTACATTACACAAATCCATCTTAACAAACAGTCCTTTTGAGGACTAACTAATCCATCTGCAGAGATATCAGGCAGGCAGTGTATATAAGCAGGCAGGCAGGGTATATCGCAGACTGCAGTGCATATAGCACAAGAGGCTCCATTCCAATTCTGTCTTCTGCTGCTGTTAGATATTTCTATACAAAGGCCCAGGTCTCAGGCGCCAGGAATACTTTTCTTTGGATCTTAATCCTCATTATTTGCTTAAAAAGCAACCCAGAAAACACAGTTTATCGGCGCCATTTGCTTGTTGGCACTGCATAATACAGCCAGGTCCTTTCCATAATACAGCGCTAGAAATCCAGCTATTTAAAACTGTGTTTTCTCCGTCACACGGATCACATATACGTTTTCAGAAAATACTGCCATTTTTGGCCTCCATTCCAATTTTTTTTCACTGTGTCAGCGACATTTTTGACACCGGTTTGCTGTTCAAACTAGTTACCTACAGGCCAGGTATTCAAAACTCTGTTTTCTCCGTCACACGGTTCACATATACGTTGTCAGAAATTACTGCCATTTCTGGCCTCCACTAAAAATTTCTTTCAGTGTGTCAGTGAAGCAATTCACACCAGTTTGCTGTTCAAACTACTTACCTACAGGCCAGGTATTCAAAACTCTGTTTTCTCCGTCACACGGATCACATATACTTTGTCAGAAAATACTGCCATTTCTGACCTCCATTAAAAATTTCCTTCAGTGTGTCAGTGAAGCAATTCACACCAGTTTGCTGTTCAAACTACTTACCAACAGGCCAGGTACTTAAAACTCTGTTTTCTCCGTCACACGGATCATATATACGTTGTCAGAAAATACTGTAATTTCTGGCCTCCATTAAAAATTTCCTTCAGTGTGTCAGTGAAGCAATTCACACCAGTTTGCTATTCAAACTACTTACCTACAGGCCAGGTATTTAAAACTCTGTTTTCTCCGTCACATGGATCACATATAAGTTCGCTCCAAACTCAGTCATTTGTAGTGAGCATTGAAGATACAGTCCTCCATTTAAAATGGGCAAGGCACGTGGCAAGGGACGGGGAACTGGACGTGATGATGATGGTGCATGCAGAGGCCGAAGACAACACAGTGGGCAGGCTGAAATTGTGCCACAACAAACACCCACATCTTCTCGCCCGACCTTCCTGTCCCAATTCCTAGGGGACCGTAGCACACCTCTATTGAACCCAGAGCAGTGTCAAAAGGTTGTTGGTTGGATAGCGGATAATACTTCCAGTCACTTAGTCACCACCACCACCACCCTGTCTTCCGCATGGTCAAGTCTCAGTAGCTGTGAGTCTGGACCGCATATTCCTCACCCTGATCCTCCTTCCTCCCACCATGCCGAGTGCCCGGAGACAACTGATCCCACACTTGGACACTCTGAAGAGCTGTTCACTTTTCCATTTATAGATTCGGGCCTCTCGCCCGGTCCACTTGAAGCGGGGCAAGAGGAGATCGCGTGTAGCGATGCCCAAATATTTGTGCAACCACGGTCACACGAAGGCGACGGTGGGAAAGTGTCACAAGAGGTGGACGATGATGAGACACAATTGCCAGAAAGTCAGGAGGAAGACCAGAGTGCGGAAGTGGAAGATGAGGTGGTGGATGATATAGTAACTGACCCAACCTGGCAGGAGGACATGCAGAACGAGGACAGCTGCACACAGGGGGAGGGAGGCAGAGCACCCCAACAGGCAGGAAGAAGCAGTCTGGTGGCCGCAGAGAGAAGGCAGGCAACCGTTCCCCGTAACACCAACAGAAAGGAAGTTGTCAGTACAACTGTTAGGTCTTCCCGAGTCTGGTTGTTTATCAAAGACTCTGCCGATAACCCCAAAAAGGCCATTTGCACCACCTGCCAGGCCAGCATCAGCAGGGGTGACAAAATGATCAGCCTGACCACCACCAGCATGATCAGGCACATGGCAGCAAATCACCCGACTTTGTGGGCCGAACCCCAGGGTCCAGGAACAGTGTCTGCAGGTGGCACCATTGCTTCTTTCGCTGTTGTGCTTGCAAGCCAATCCCCTGTCCATGGTGCATGCGAAGATGCCTCCAGCCCTGCACCTGTCGTTGCGCACTCTCAAGTAGCAGCATCAGGAAGCACGTCCATGTCCTTGTCCCAGCGCAGCTTTCAGTTGTCCATACCCCAGTCCTTGGAACGCAAGCGCAAATATGCAGCCAATGCACCACAGGCCACACTAGTAAATTCTCACATTTCATGACTGCTTGACCTTGAAATGTTGCCTTTTAGGCTCGTGGAGACGGAAGCATTCCGCAACCTGATGGCGGTGGCCATCTCTCAGTACTCGGTCCCCAGCCGCCACTATTTGTCGCGGTGTGCCGTCCCCGCATTACACAAGCACGTGTCCCAAACCATTAGCTGTGCCCTCAACAACGCAGTTACCGGGAAAGTCCAGACACGTGGACAAGTGCTTGTGGGCAGGGACGGTACATCTCGCTGACGGCACATTGGGTTAACATAGTGGAAGCCGGGACCCAGTCGGACCTTGGGACGGAACACGTCCTCCCGACGCCAAGGATTGCGGGCCCTAGGTCAATCAGGTTTGCCCCCATGGTCTACAGTTCCTGCACCTCATCCTCCTCAGCCTCCTGCTCCTCTTCAGCCTCCATCTCCGAAATGATCACATCAGTCACAAGCTGGAAGCACTGCAGCACTGCCTCGGCCAAGCTGTAACAGGCTTTGCTGAAGCTAATATGCTTAGGTGACAAACCGCACAATGCTGAAGAGTTGTGGACAACTCTGAAAGAGCATGCAGATCTGTGGCTCACACCGCTGAACCTACAGCCAGGCATGGTCATGTGTGACAATGGCCGGAACCTGGTGGTGGCTCTGAGGCGAGGCGAGCTCACACACGTACCATGCCTGGCCCATGTGCTTAACCTCGTGGTTCAGCGGTTTCTCAAATCCTACCCGGAGTTGCCAGATCTGCTTGTTAAAGTATGCCGCCTGTCTGCCGATTTTCAAAAGTCAGCTACAGCTTTCGCCGCCCTTGCCGTGTTTCAGCAGCGTTTGCAGCTTCCGGCTCTCAGACTGGTGTGTGTTGTCCCCACGTGTTGGGACTCTACACTGCAGATGTTGGGAAGGATTTGTGAGCAGAAGAGGGCAGTTGTTGAGTACCAGCATCAACAAGGCCGTTGGTATTCAGTTCAGACTCCAAACATAAGACCTCAGGAGTGGACATGGATGTCAGACATATGTACTGTAACATACCTGGCGGCGTTCTTGCATAGGGCACCATCTCCCACTATGCAAGATCGCAAACTTGATCATCAGTCCAGTCTGCTAGCCTGGCTTCTTTCCATGCTGTCTGCTTGCCTCTGTTCTGGCTGCCTAGGGCGGCGGCCCGGTCACTTCCTGTTTCTTGTAGCTGCTGTGGGCACACCCCTAATGCGTCCTCAGCCTACTGTTGTCAGTCATTGGATATTTAAACCAGCTCCACATACAAGCTGGTGCCTGAGCAACTCTATCATTCAGTGTGCTCCTTGACTCTGAATGTGCCAGGTCCTGTCTGAGCTATCTCCTAGCCTGCTGTCTGTCCGCCTTCCTGGAGGCTGTATTTCCAGGCCAGTGTGAACACGCTCCTGCCTGTTCTTTCCGCCTTCTAGGGGCCGCATACCTAGACCCGCTCCTGTATCTTGCCTGTTCCTGTCTGAACACGCTCCTAGCCTGTTCTTTCCGCTTTCTAGGGGCCGCATACCTAGACCCGCTCATGTATCTTGCTGCTGTGTCTGTTCTTGTCTGAATACTCTCCTAGCCTGTTACCTGTTTTTCTCTATGTCCATACCTTCCCTTTTCCTGCAGAGTCTGAACCCGTACCTAACTCCTACTCGTTGTCCCTGTACTCCCGTTTGTGAGTTTAGAGTGCACTCGCTACTTCATTGCAAGTACCTTGTGTGTTTCTGGTTCCGCCTTTCCCTTCTAGTCTGTTCCGTGTGAACAGAGCCCTGTCTTCTCTGCCCTGCCTTTGCTCACCGGTCCAGGCGGTCTCGCTCTGCTCTGCCTTTAATCACCGCTCCAGGCGGTCTCGCTCTGCCCTGCCTTTGCTCACCGCTCCAGGCGGTCTCGCTCTGCTCTGCCTTTGCTCACCGCTCCAGGCGGTCTCGCTCTGCTCTGCCTTTGCTCACCGCTCCAGGCGGTCTCGCTCTGCCCTGCCTTTGCTCACCGCTCCAGGCGGTCTCGCTCTGCTCTGCCTTTGCTCACCGGTCCAGGCGGTCTCGCTCTGCTCTGCCTTTGCTCACCGCTCCAGGCGGTCTCGCTCTGCTCTGCCTTTGCTCACCGCTCAAGGCGGTCTCGTTCTGCCCTGCCTTTGCTCACCGTTCCAGGCGGTCTCGCTCTGCTCTGCCTTTGCTCGCCGCTCCAGATGGTCTCGCTCTGCCCTGCCTTTGCTCGCTGCTCCAGACGGCTTCGCTCTGCTCTGCCTTTGCTCACCGCTCCAGGCGGTCTCGCTCTGCTCTTCCTTTGCTCACCGCTCCAAGCGGTCTCGCTCTGCCCTGCCTTTGCTCACCGCTCCAGGCGGTCTCACCCTGCTCTGCTCTTGCTCACCGCTCTGGCGGCCTCGCCCTGCTCTGCTCTTGTTCACCGCTCTGGTGGTCTCGCTCTGCTCTGCTTGTCTACCGCATCTGCGGTTCTGTTCCTGAGTCCCAGTCTGTACTGGACCTTATCCAGTCTGTGCTCCAACCTGCTAGTGCCTCCCTGTCGGCACTCCAGCCGTGCTTGCCAGTACTCCCTGCCTGCATATCAGTCGTGCTTACCAGTGCCCGCCTGTCTGCATACCTGCCGTGCCTGCCTATACCCACCAGTCAATGTGCCAGCCTAACCTGCCTGTTCCTGTATTCTCCGGTGTGGGTCAACAACCGTGTCCGGGGTCTGACCTGGAGTAGCACCTGGTCCCTCTGCTCGGTTCCTCCCTGGTGCACAGGCGTCGTTAGCTGTCGTGCGACCTTGGTCGGATCGGGTAGATACTTAGTTACGCCCCTCCAGGTACTCTCCGGTTCATGGTCCAGTGGGATCACTAAACACGCACACGCCAGTCAGTCCGGGCGTGTGCATAACATGTACCATCCAAAACTTTGAGGACTCCACCAAGATGGTGAGCGGCGATGACGTCATAATTAGCGTCACCATCCCGCTTCTCTGTCTTCTGAAATGCTCTCTGCTCACAATCAAAGAGGATGTACTGCAGGCGGAGCACGATGAGATGGAGCAAGGAACCATACAGGGTGATTACACACAGCTCAGCCTCATCTCATCCCAAAGTGTATTGGGGGACAATGAGGAAGAGGAGGAGGAGGAAGGACAGGAGCTAGTTTCATGCACTATAGACGGTACTACCTGCACAGCTGTCATACCGTCTGTTCAGCGTGGATAGCCAGAGGACAGAGAGGAGGAGGAGGAGAGCATGGTCAGTCATCCTCTTGGTGAGGACACGAAAGTCTTGCCTGTTAGTAGTCTGGCACGCATGGCTGAGTTTATGTTACGCTGCCTTTCCCATAACCCTCGCGTTCTCAAAATTTTGGGTGACAGTCATTATTGGTTGGTGACACTTCAAGACCCACGCTACAAAGAAAACTTTATATCTCTTATTCCTGAGGCGGACAGGTCTACAAAAATGGGGCTGTACCAGAAGGCCCTTGCTGCAGAACTATTAAAAAAATTCCCATCTGAAAACGCTGGCGGCAGAGGGCACACTTCGTTGGACAAACAAGGAGTACAGGCGAGAGAGACACAACTTCAAACCAGCAGAGGCAGGGGAACTGTTATGTTCTGCTACCAAAGCTAAGGAAAGAGAGGAGATCTGTCCCTACTATAAGACTCAGCTGAATCCCTACGATGTAACAGGGAACCTGATCCTGCGATCAGACCTGCTAAAGTCCTAATCTAGTCTGTACGGAGACCTATAGATTTGGGGAGGGAATCCCTACAAGTACTAAGGACTGGGAGGAATAAGGGACACCTCCTAACAGAAATAGCAGCAGACAGACGAACAAACAAAATAGATAGAACCTAGAGGTCCGTAGACCAAGCAAACTAACAGAGTTAGATACAGAGCACAGGCTAGCTAGAAAGTAGATATACAATGAAGTCCAGCAAAGCCAGAAGGGCGGAGCAGGATTAAATAGGCCAACAAGGTCATGTGACCAGCAAAGGAAAAAAAGCCTAACAGCAAGGTTCTAACAGTACCCCCCCTTCTAAGAGGATCCTCCGGATCCCCTAGGACCAGGCTTATCAGGAAATCTCCTGTGAAACGCTCTGATAAGTCTGGACGCGGAAACATCATCTGACCTCACCCAAGAGTTATCCTCGGGTCCGAAACCTTTCCAGGCCACAAGATACTGCAAACTACCTCTATACCGTCTAGAGTCAAGGATGCGAGAAATTTCATATTCCCCGTCCTCCACCACCGGAGGAACAGAGGCAGAGGCGTCACCATCCGACACAACAGCTTTTTTTAACAGAGAGACATGAAAGACCGGATTAATTCTCCAGGAGGTAGGAACCTCCAACCTAACAGCAGATTGGTTGACAACCTGAAGCACCTTAAAGGGCCCTACAAACTTGGGACCCAATTTCTTAGAAGGAATCCTCAACCGCAGATTCCTAGAGGACAACCAAACCATGTCACCAACAGCGAACAAAACCTCCTGTCGTTTCCTATCAAAGTAGTCTTTAGATTTTCTGTTGGCCTCCTGAAGATTACCACGCACATCCGTCCAAACTCTTTCCAAATCACCGGAAAAATTCTCCTCCTCAGGCACGGCAGATCCCAACTTGGAGAACGACCCAAACGACGGATGTCTCCCAGAACAACAAAAAAAAGGCGAACAACCAGCAGAAGAAGATGTATGATTGTTCAGAGCAAATTCGGCAAGTGGCAGAAACTCAGACCACCCCTCTTGATTGTCTGCCACAAAACAACGCAAGAACTGCTCAACATCCTGGTTTTTCCTTTCTGTCTGGCCATTAGATTCAGGATGATATCCGGACGAAAACGACAAATGAATTCCCAACCTGTCACAAAAGGCACGCCAAAAACGAGCCACGAACTGAGGACCCCTATCAGAAACAATGTCAGTAGGAACGCCATGAAGTCTGACAATTTCCTTGACAAAGGCCTTAGCGAGAGTTTTAGCGCAGGGCAGTTTGACGAAGGGAACCAAGTGACACATCTTGCTAAAACGGTCCACGACCACCCAGATGACAGTAAAACCCTCAGAGGGGGGAAGGTCAGTTATAAAGTCCATAGCCAAATGTGTCCAAGGAGCACTGGGGACCTCCAAAGGACAAAGCAACCCCGCAGCAGGAGTATGTGAGGACTTAGATCTAGCACATATAGTACATTGGCGCACCCACTTAATGACTTCCTTCTGCCATCCAGGCCACCAAAAACTGCGACCCACCAGTCTCTTGGTCTCAGAGATTCCGGGATGACCTGCCAACCGAGATTCGTGACACTCAACAAACAAATCTCTCCTAAAGGTCCCAGGCACAAACAACCTCCCATGAGGAGTGTTAGATGGGGCATTCTCCTGAGCTTTAAGAATCTCATCTTCCAAAACGGAGTCTAAAGCAGCTATCACAACACCTTCTTGTAAAATGTTTTCCTCTTTCTCAGCACCGACTATGGGAGAAAAACTGCGAGACAAGGCATCCGCCTTAACATTCTTAGTACCAGGGATGTAAGTAACGGAGAAATTAAACCGCGAGAAAAACAGTGCCCACCTAGCCTGACGGGCATTCAGGCGCTTGGCAGCGTCAAGATATATCAGATTTTTATGATCCGTAAGAACCTGAACGGGAAATTCCGCACCTTCCAAGAAGTGGCGCCAGTGTTCAAATGCGAGTTTAATAGCCAATAATTCCCGATTACCAATATCGTAATTCAATTCAGTCTCCGAAAATTTTTTTGAAAAAAATGCACAGGGATGTAATCCATCCCCGTTATCCTGAGACAATACTGCGCCAACCCCCACAGAGGAAGCATCAACCTCAACCAAAAACGGCCTAGTAACATCAGGCTGCATAAGGATGGGAGCAGAGGTGAACCTCTCCTTGAGATACACAAAAGCTTCAATGGCCTCAGAAGACCACTGAACCGCATCAGCACCTTTCCTGGTGAGATCAGTCAGAGGTTTGACAATACTAGAAAAATTTTTTATGAATTTTCTATAGTAATTGGCGAAACCCAAAAACCTCTGTATTGATTTCAAACCAATAGGCCTAGGCCATTCCTGCACAGCCTGAACCTTAACCGGATCCATCTCAAAACCTTTGCTGGAGATAATGTAGCCCAAAAAACTAATTCTCTGTACAGCGAACTCACATTTCTCCAGCTTAGCAAAAAGCGAATTGTCCATTAATAACTGTAATACCTCACGCACGCTCCGCCAATGAGACTCCAGATCTGGCGAATAAATCAAAATGTCATCCAAATACACAACCACATTTTTACCGATCAAAGGTCTAAGGATGTCATTAATCAGATTCTGAAAAAATGCAGGAGCATTAGTAAGACCAAAAGGCATAACCAGATTCTCAAAATGACCCACAGGAGTGTTAAAAGCAGTCTTCCATTCATCACCCTCCTTCATGCGCAACAGATTGTATGCCCCCTTAAGGTCAATTTTAGAGAACCACTTGGCCCCCAATAACTGGTTAAACAGATCAGGAATCAATGGCAGTGGGTAAGGATTGCGTACCGTAATTTTGTTAATCTCACGAAAATCCAGACAAGGACGTAAACCGCCGTCCTTTTTTTTTACAAAAAAAAATCCAACCGCCACAGGAGACTTAGAGGGCCTAATGTGACCGGCGGCCAAACTTGTCTGTATGTATTCCTCCAAAGCCTTCCTCTCAGGAATAGTAAGGTTAAATAAACGACTTTTAGGAAGAGTCGCTCCAGGGACAAATTCAATAGAACAATCATAGTCTCTATGGGGAGGCAAAACCTGCGATTCTTTCTCAGAAAAAACTCTCCAAAAATCCTGAATAGGAACAGGCAATTCTCCCCTATCCAAAGCTGCAATACGCCCGTTACAACACTTGTCATAACATTTATGGCTCCAGGATTTAATTTCACTGGTAGACCAATCCAGTACAGGATTGTGAAATTTTAACCAGGGCAAACCCAATATTACTGGAGAAGGCAAGTTATTCAACACTACCAAATCCAATTTCTCATGGTGAACACCATTAATAGTGAGAGGAAATTCACTGACCTTGAGAGTAATATTCTTCAAAGGGGAGCCATCCACAGAAACCACAGCAATGGGGGATGATAAAGGTTCAGGTTTTAAATTGAGTTTTTCCACGAATCCCCCATCAATAACATTCAGTGTAGACCCGCAATCAACAAACACCCGAAATTCCATTAATTTTTCCTGAGCAATCGTGGAAGCAGCTAAAAATATACCCTTGGAATTTAAACAGGCAATACGGGCGTGACTGACCATTTTTTTTTCTTTCTTCATACGAAGCTCACAGCCTTTAATCAAATGACCAGATTTTCCACAATAGAAACACAAGCCTTCTGAAAAACGACGGTGTTTTTCTTGAGAGCGAGGTGCCACCGATCCAATCTCCATCGGTTCACCACTGTTAGTACACACATTATCATAACCAGAAACTGACATAGCAGAGGATTTGCTCTCATTAACCCTAGCACGCAGTCTTCTGTCCACCCGTATAGCTAATTGCATAGCCTGTTGCAAATCCTCAGGTGTAGGATAAGCAATTAGCAGGTCTTTAACCTTTTCACTGAGCCCAGCAAGAAATAGACTTTTCAGAGCAGAATCGTTCCACCCTGTTTGAGTGGACCAACGACGAAAATGTGTACAATATTTTTCCATATTACCTGATCCTTGTTTTAAACGTCTCAACTCAGTCTCAGCTGATGCCACACGGTCAGGATCATCATATAATAGTCCTAAAGCAGAAAAAAAACTATCCACTGATCTGAAGCATGTATCACTAGGTTGCAAAGAAAAGGCCCACTCCTGAGGCTCTTTGCGCAAAAGTGACATTATGAACCCTACGCGCTGGGATTCATCCCCAGAGGACTTGGGTCTCAAACGAAAATACAATAAGCAAGCATTTTTAAATGAAAAAAATTCTCGATGTTCACCAAAAAATAAATCCGGCAAACATACCTTAGGCTCCAAGAAATATGCTCCAGGACAGTTACTCACGTGCTGACGGAGCTCGGCCACTTCCAGAGAGAGTCCCTGCAGGTGTTTAGCCAAATCCTGAACCGACACCATGATGGAACAAAAAAAAAATCTTTCCTTAGAGAATTTACAGGCTGGACTTACTGTTATGTTCTGCTACCAAAGCTAAGGAAAGAGAGGAGATCTGTCCCTACTATAAGACTCAGCTGAATCCCTACGATGTAACAGGGAACCTGATCCTGCGATCAGACCTGCTAAAGTCCTAATCTAGTCTGTACGGAGACCTATAGATTTGGGGAGGGAATCCCTACAAGTACTAAGGACTGGGAGGAATAAGGGACACCTCCTAACAGAAATAGCAGCAGACAGACGAACAAACAAAATAGATAGAACCTAGAGGTCCGTAGACCAAGCAAACTAACAGAGTTAGATACAGAGCACAGGCTAGCTAGAAAGTAGATATACAATGAAGTCCAGCAAAGCCAGAAGGGCGGAGCAGGATTAAATAGGCCAACAAGGTCATGTGACCAGCAAAGGAAAAAAAGCCTAACAGCAAGGTTCTAACAGGAACACTGTCAAAATTCTGGGAGAGTTTTCTCAGCCCCTCCCATCGCACAGGCCCTGAGGCGCGGGGTACTCTCACAAGGAGTGCAAAGTTTGGGAAGATGCTGAGGGAGTACCTCGCCGACCGTACCAACGTCCTCCGTGATTCCTCTGTGCCTTATAATTATTGGGTATCCAAGCTGGATACGTGGAATGAACTGGCTCTCTATGCCTCGGAGGTCCTGGCCTGCCCTGCCGCCAGCGTTTTATCAGAGCGGGTTTTTAGTGCCGCTGGTGGAATTATAACTGATAAGCACACCCGCCTTTCAACTGAAAATGCTGACAGGCTGACTCTTATTAAAATGAACAAGGGCTGGATTGGGACGGACTTCTCAACACCACCGAATGATAGCAGCGTAACATAAACTCAAATCCAGTGTCTTTTCTTGGGAGGTGTATTCCCATGCACCTTTTCACACCCAGACATGGGTATACGCTTCCTGATTTTGGCTGTTTGCTCTTGTCCTCCTTTTTCTCCTCATCCTCCACCACCATATCACCAGGGTGACCGTGGTCCGTGATGCAATACCCACAAAAAATTTTTAAAGGGTGTTTATGATACACGTAAAAAAAAAATAAATTATACAGTATGTTTACCCCACAGGGGTAAATGTTTGTCAACCCATACACTTAGTGCATGGGCATTACAAGCATAGTAGGCCCGCTCCTTTCTAATGGGAACATTTTTTTATGAGGCCCTCCTCCACGTCTCTTCCAAGGGGCATTGAAGTGCCTCCAAATTTTTTGCAGCCCTTGCATTCAATGCATAGGCCAACACTATGGGAGACTCCTTTCTAATGGGAATTTGTCGCTACTGTGGCCCTGCTCTATGTCTCTTTAAATTGTTAGTGGGGTTTTTCCTAAGTTTAGTCAGCCATTAGACTCACTGCATACCCTATAACTGTATAGCAGACTCTCTCCTTTCTAATGGGAATTTGTCGTTACTGTGGCCCTGCTCTATGTCTCTTTAAATTCTTAGTGGGGCTTTTCCTAAATTTGGTCAGCCGTTGGACTCACTGCATACCCGATAACTGTATAGCAGACCCTCTCCTTTCTAATGGGAACATGTCATACTTGTTACTGTGGCCCTGCTCTATGTGTCTTTAATTTCTTAGTGGGGTTTTTCCTAAATTTGGTCAGCCGTTGGACTCACTGCATACCCTATAACTGTATAGCAGACTCTCTCCTTTCTAATGGGAATTTGTCATTACTGTGGCCCTGCTCTATGTGTCTTTAATTTCTTAGTGGGGTTTTTCCTAAATTTGGTCAGCCGATGGACTCACTGCATACCCTATAACTGTATAGCAGACCCTCTCCTTTCTAATGGGAACATGTCGTACTCGTTACTGTGGCCCTGCTCTATGTGTCTTTCAGAGTCCCTCCATCATCAATGAAACAGGATGTGTCTTATGATGTGTCACACACCACATTGCCAGATAAGGTTGTAAAATGTTAAAATAACATTTTCCGGTGAATGCATTTGCCTTAAAAAATAACGTAAAAAAAAACAGAACAGTAGGATCTTTCTTTAGTATAAAAACAGAGTCGCCAATGTAACCTCAATGTAATCACATTGTTCACCTCCTGCACCTCCTCCTCCATCTCCGAAATGACAACATCAGTCACAAGCTGAAAGCACTGCAGCACTGCCTTGGCCAAGCCGCAACAGGCTGTGCTGAAGATAACATGCTTAATGCTTAGGTGACAAACCGCCCAGCACTGCAGAGTTCTTGAAAGCTGTAACACAGCAGCTTGATTTGTGGCTGTCACCGCTGAACATACAGCCAGGCATGGTCGTGTGTGACAATGGGCGGAACCTGGTGACGGAGAAATGACAGCCGGAGTAGATACGGTTTTCCTCTATGCCAGTCCTTTCACCGAGCTAAAGAATATGGCTGTGGTGAAATACAACTCCCACTGAGAAGCTGTTTCAGATTGAAAAACATTGTGCCCACCAGAGGATTTGATTCTGAGGGCTCACCTTTTTCCCCCGCTCAAGAGTCCCATAGCAGCTGCAAAGTTAGCACTATCATGAACTCTCCTGATGTAGAAGCCAGGGCACATCAGAGGATTCTCTGGTGGGACCGTCCAACCCTGCCGAGAAGCAGTCCTGGCTAAGAAAAGTGTGTGGGAAGGTTCCCGGACACATTATGGCTGCTTTTTTACTGAGGTGGAAACCCATGCAAACATGGGGAGAACATACAAAGTCCTTGCAGATGTTGTCCTTGCTGGATTTGAACCCAGGATCCCAGCGCTGCAAGGCTTCAGTGCTAACCACTGATCCAATGTGCTGCCGTTCACCCTCTAATATCTAACAAGGTGGAGAAACTTGCACCTACTGCCACTCTATCTTCATCTCCTTTGTGAGAAAATAATGTATTTGGGCAGCCACTCAGTCTACCAAATAAAATTCCTGAGAAGGAAATTGGGGATGGCTTCGCTACTGTTACTGGGGGCAGTGCTAATACCATGGTGTCGTACCATAGTTTACTGGAAATATTCCAGGCTGGTAGGTGGCAAGCAAATGCCCACAGAAAAGTACCAGCAGTAATGTTCAGGGACCCGTGCTTGTAGAAGGCGGAGACAACACCGGGAGAAATAGTGACGGTTGGGGACCGAGTATGGACACGAGGCATGAGGTTGTGAAAAGCTTCCGCCTCCACGGGCCTAAAAGGTCACATTTCAAGTGCAAGCAGCTGCCCAGAAATCTGGCAGTTTAGTATTGCAGCCTGTGGGTGGGTTGGTGGCTGGCTGCATACTTGCGCTTGCATTCCAAGTAACAGAAAACTAAGCAGATGGTGGCCTCTATCATCATCATGACCTCACCTTGGCACTATGAACTCTCCTGAAGGAGAAGCCAGGGCCCACCGGTTTTCTGGTGGGTCCGTCCAACCCTGCCGAGAAGCAGCCCTGGCTAAGAAAAGTGTGGGGGAAGGTTCCCGGACACTCTATGGCTGTTTTTTTTAATGTGGATCGGACGTGCTTATGCATGTTATTTCTCAAACCGGATTGCAGATCAGGCCATTATCCATCTCTGAAGTCATGAAATTAAATGCGCAAAGAAAGATGTTTGTGTGTCAAAACACCACCGAGAAGTGCGAGTTGATGTTGGACAGGCTGCCATTGCTTCTGCAAAAGCTGCTTTACAGGACTTCCTGGGAGAAATGACACCCAGAGTAGATACGGTTTGCCTCTATGCCAGTCCTTTCACCGAGCTAAAGAATATGGCTGTGGTGAAATACAACTTTTAGCAAAAAAAGCTGTGGACTGGCTCCGTACCGTCCCTGGCCACATTCAACTGTCCACGTGTTTGTGGTTAGGCGGTCTTTCCCAGTAAGTGCACTGGGGAGGGCATGGGTAATGTTGTGGGACCCATGCTTGTGGAAGGCGGAGACGACACCGGGAGAAACAGTGGCTACTGGGGACAGAGTATGAACACCTGGCCGCCTCCGGCATGAGGTTATGGACAGCTTCCGCCTCCATGAGCCTAAAAGGCCACATTTCAAGTGAAAGCAGCTTTAGAGGACTTCCTGGGAGAAATGACAGCTGGGTAGATATGGTTTCCCAAGTCCTTTCACCAAGCTAAAGAATATCGCTGTGGTGAAATACAACTCAGCAAAAAAAGCTGTGGACTGGCTCCGTACCGTCCCTGGCCACATTCAACTGTCCACGTGTTTGTGGTTAGGCGGTCTTTCCCAGTAAGTGCACTGGGGAGGGCATGGGTAATGTTGTGGGACCCATGCTTGTGGAAGGCGGAGACGACACCGGGAGAAACAGTGGCTACTGGGGACAGAGTATGAACACCTGGCCGCCTCCGGCATGAGGTTATGGACAGCTTCCGCCTCCATGAGCCTAAAAGGCCACATTTCAAGTGAAAGCAGCTTTAGAGGACTTCCTGGGAGAAATGACAGCTGGGTAGATATGGTTTCCCAAGTCCTTTCACCAAGCTAAAGAATATCGCTGTGGTGAAATACAACTCAGCAAAAAAAGCTGTGGACTGGCTCCGTACCGTCCCTGGCCACATTCACCTGTCCACGTGTTTGTGGTTAGGCGGTCCTTCCCAGTAAGTGCACACTGGGGAGGGCACGGGTAATGTTGTGGGACCCATGTGACTCGCCCCCAGGGCTGTGGGGTACTCGGCAGCCGGGCCTTATGGCTGCTTTTGGGGGAGATCACGGTGGCTGGCCCGGTCCGTGACCCAGGACGGTCAGTGCAAAAGGGGGATATTTATAGGGGATTTGTCGTGACACCACCTGTGGTGTCTGGTGAGGATCACCAGCGCTGCGACAGTCCTCTGAGGCAGGTGTTAGGGCAGCTTGAGATGGAACGGCTCCCCACAGGTGGAGCAGGCCTCAGGGCAGTGAAAACGATGCAGGTTGCGCTGGGCGTTGTGGTGCAGGGGGAGCGATGGCGCCGCAGAATTAAAGGACAGAGACAGGGGCTTTGCTTCATTACCTTTACTGGTGCTGTTGTTAGGTATGGTCCAGGGTACTCCAGGTGAAGGGTGCACTTTTGGACTTCGCCCCAGTGAGCGGGTATAGGGCCTCCTGATCCGTGTCTGTCTCTGTGTATGTTCCTGGCCAGCCTGCAACTAAGCCTAGACTATGTGTCCTGCTTTTACTTCGCCTGTCGCTCTGAAGTAGGACCTCTGGTTGGTAACCACTTTCCCTGGACATCGGGGCCTTCGTGGTTCCTGGTCCTGTAGGTGTCTAGCTTCAGGTTTGCCAGGGACTTGTAGTCCTCCTGGGCTTCCGGTTATCCCTACTGTGTGTAAAGGGTCTCTGTAGGCTCGGACCAGGTGTCTTGTTTGTATAACGGGGTGAGCTTACTATGCTCCTTTGCCCCCTTAGCTCCAATCTCCTTTTCTCCTCGCCGTCGACCACACTCGGGGCCCTCACTACTCGGCAGCTGGCGTGCTGCGTCTTCACCGCTCTCTGAGCATGAGCACGCTCCCTGCTCAACTCTGAGCTCTAGACTGCACAACTCATTCTGAACTCCCTAAACTGCCTGGCTCCACCCTCCCTATATATGTCCCTAATGGGCTCCCTCTGCTGGTCTGAGGTGGTAGGGTGGAGGTGTGTGAATGTGTGAGGGCCTCTTGTGGAGAAGTCCATCCATGCATCCTTCTGGTTTCTGTGGCACCGTGATCAGCAGGGCGCCACACATGCTTGTGGAAGGCGAAAACGACACCGGGAGAAACAGTGGCAGCTGGGTAGAGAGTATGGACACCTGGCCGCCGTCGGCATGAGATTATGAAAAGCTTCCGCCTCCACAAGCCTAAAAGGCCACATTTCAACTGCAAGCAGCTGTCAAAAAATTGACAGTATAGTATTGCAGCCTGTGGGTTGGTGGGTGGCTGGCTGCATACTTGCGCTTGCATTCCAAGGAATGGGGTAGGGACAACTGAACGCTGCAGTGGGACAAGGACATGGATGGTGATTGTTGCAAGTCTGCGACGACAGGTGCATGGCGGGAGGCATCTTCACATGCGCCAAGGATCACTTATGATGGGCACACTTTTAGGCAGTGACCTGGGAGTCAGAGATGCTTCCACAGGTCTTCCCCATGCTGTTCCCATGTCTTTTCAGCACTGTATGCATGTGTCTGATGATGTGTCACACACCACATGGCCAGATAAGGTTGTAAAATGTTAAAATGACATTCCCTGGTGAATACATTTGTCTTGGTTGAAAGCAATGCAAAAGTGCAAAAAAGCATCAAAAACGCTACGTGTGAACATAGCCCAAAGTGTGGAGGAGTATTTTTGTTTTTGGTTATTTATTTTGCCTTATATACAAGTCATTACCCTGGAAAGGATGTTCGTTAACATATTTCCCAGGAAAATCCATTTTGGTTTTGTTTTTGTATGTTTTATTGTGAGTCCGTAAAAGTGGCGAAATACTCTGACAACGTTGTTGACAGCAGTGATCTGGGAGTCAGAGATGCTTCAAGGGGTCTTCCCCATGCTGTTCCCATGTCATTTGAGCACTGTTCCCGTCGATTTGGGCAATTTTTAGGCCCTCTGCAGACCGCCGGAGGGAGCCAACGGAAAAATGCTCGCGTTTCCCATAGACTTACATTGGGCTCGTTGCTCGGGTCGAGCACCCGAGTATTCCAATGTGCTTGACCAGAGCAACGAGTACCCGAGCATTTTAGTGCTCGCTCATCACTAGTCACAATCATTTGTCAAGATCACTTGTCGGAATCACTTGTCAAAATCACTTGGATTTCAAGGAAATCTGTCAAGGGTTTTTGTACCCCATCTAATAGCAACAGTTCCAGCGATGTGTCACTTACTGTGATTTGATTTGATAAAATCTGTTTTATCTGCTGCAGAGCTCCCAGTTCTCTGAATGCTGAACTATGTACAACACCACACACCACTGATTGGCAGCTTTCTGTGTACACTGTGCATGGGCAAAAAACTGCCAATCAGGGGTGGGTGCAGAGTTACACAGAGCTCATGATTGTGGAGGACTACATGGCAGCAGGTTTAATAGTCCTTCAGTGATAATCTCCTGCTGATAGAACAGCAAACAGCCCAGTAAGTGACACATCCCTGGATTTAGAGTCTCTATATCATGCTGCTCAGATTAGGTGTGAAAAACCCGGTGACAAATCCCATTTACATCAGATGTATGTATTGTAATACATTGTATAATGAATGAGTCATGATACCAGGCCTCATGTGTGAAAACTGTTTTCTGTTACAGACCTGAAAAAATAGAGACAGAGAAATGGCCTCACCAGTGCCCAGCCATCAAGTATGTATATTATATCAGAGAATAAAGTATTATATGTAAATGAGGATATAAGTGCCCCGAGGGCGGGATGATTTCGGTCTAGTGCACATATTCTGTACTTTCAGATCTATGACAATTGCTGCAGTTTTGATAAAATCACCGTTTTCTCTGCTGCAGATCTCCCAGTTCTCTGAATGCTGAGCTCTGTATAACCTCACACACCACTGATTGGCAGCTTTCTGGGTAAATTTTACACTGACAAAAAGCTGCCAATCAGTGAGGGTTATACAGAGATTATGAATATGGAGGACTACATGGAAGCAGGTATACTAGTTCTCTATTGATAATTTCCTGCTGATAGAACAGCAAGCAGCCCAGTAAGTGACACATCCCTGGATTTAGGGTCTCTATCTTGCTGCTCTCAGATTAGGTGTTAAAAACCTGGTGACAGATTCCCTTTACATCAGATGTATTGTATGTATTGTAATATAGAGTATAATGAATGAGACATGACATGAGGTCTCATATATGAAAACTGTTTTCTGTTATAGATATGAAAAAAAAAGAGATAGAGAAAAGGCCTCACCAGTGCCCAGCCATTAAGTTTGTATATTATATCAGAGAATATAGTATTATATGTAAATGAGGATGCAAGTGCACCGAGGGCGGGATGATTTCGGTCTAGTGCACATATTCTGTACTTTCAGATCTACGACAATTGCTGCAGTTTTGATAAAATCACTGTTTTATCTGCTGCAGATCTCCCAGTCTCTGAATGCTGAGCACTGTATAACCCCAGATACCACTGATTGGCAGCTTTCTGCGTACACTGTGCATAGGCAGGAAGCTGCCAATCAGGAGTGGGTGAAGAGTTACAGAGAGCTCATGACTATGGAGGACTACATGGCAGCAGGTTTACTAGTCCTTTAGACATAATCTCCTGTTGATTTTATATAAACTACAGCAAACAGCCCAATAAGTGACAAGCCGCTGGAAGCAAGGTTTTGATCCCTACATTATGCTGCACTCAGGTTAGGTGGCAAAAATCTGGTGACAATTTATCTTTTAAGGGAATCTGCCCCAAGGTATTGCAATGTAATCTGAAAACAGCATGATTTATTGACAGAGACCCTGATTCCAGCAATGTGTCAGTTACTGGGCTGCTTGGTGCAGCTTTAGTCAAAATCACTATTTTCTCTGCTACAGATGTAGCAGTTCTCTGAATGCTGAGCTCTGTATAACCCCACACACCAGTGATTGACAGCTTTCTGGGTCAATTGTACATTGACAACAAGCTGCCAATCAGTGAGGGTTATACAGAGGTTTACTAGTCCTTCAGTGATAATCTCCTGCTGATAGAACAGCAAGCAGCCCAGTAAGTGACACATCCCTGGATTTAGAGTCTCTATATCATGCTGCTCCCTGATGAGGTGTCAAAAACCTGGTGACAGTTTCCATTTAAATCAGATGTATGTATTGTAATACAGTACATAATGAAGGAGTCATGTGACCAGGCCTCATGTATGAAAACTGTTTTCTGTTACAGACCTGAAAAAATAGAGACACAGAGATGGCGTCACCAGCGCTCAGCCATCAAGTATGTATATTATATCAGAGAATATAGTATTATATGTAAATGAGGATATTCTGCTCTTTTAGATCAACGATTATTTTTTGTTAAAAGAATTATCCCAATTCAGAAACTCATGATGATGTACGATCTCTAGGATATGCCAATATTATCAGGTCAGTGACAGTTGACCCTACAGCATACGACTGCCCCCCCACCCTAAAAAAAAAATAAGGTGAAGAAAAACACCACACGGGATGAAATGAGCTTTATTCCCCTCGTAGCCTCCGGCTTACAGTCATAGGGGTCGGCCGGCGTGGCTTCAGTCTCCCCTCCATAAATAGTGAACAGCAGCTGTAGCACGCGCCGGCACTGACAGCCAGCTCTGCATTGGTGCCTTGATGAGCGAGCTGTCAGTCAGTGCTGGGGCACAGTTATAGCGCTGTGATTGGTGACTGTAATTGACTGAAAGCCGGCAGCTCTCAGGAGAAATGAAGTTCATTTTCTCTTGGGTGCCGCACTTTCAGTACTGCCGCCAGCCACCTTCATAATGTTATTAACCTGCAGATTAACCCTGAATCTGAAGGTTAATAGCATTATAGTACCTAACAGGTTCCCTTTAACCTATTGTTTTGGTGAGTTCAGGACGCAAAGGGGATTAGAAATGCCTTATAAGTGAAGAATGAAGCATATTTCTCTGATGGGATGATAAGATACATTACATTGCTTCTTATATTTGCTTGTGACGCGCCCCCTGGGCCTTGGGTTACTCGGTGCCGTTGTTGCAGTCCAAGTTACAGGTACCAGTGTAACTTCCCTCGTCGTGCTGCGCTTACTCAGGGAGGGGTTCGGTCCACCCTCAGATATCTCCGGAGTACTTAACGGGACTCCCTTCTGTGTCTTCTCTCTGGCCGTCTCCCTGCACCTAATGCCAAGTGTTCCAATCCAGTACCTACGAGCCTTGTCGGGCGACGTCTGTTCCGTCTCCTGGGTCCTCTATAGCTACCTTCTTGGTGAGACTGATATGGACTGTTGGCTACAGGACATAAAATACTGCAGCCTCCGGTTTCTAGTTAAGGCATAAAGTCCTCTGCTAGTTGAGGGACCGGTCCCCTTTGTGTGGCCTGACCCCTCCACCTCCTTGTAGATTCGGGCGTACGGGTGGCCTCCAGCACTGCTCGTACCCTGGAGTCCCTTCTTCGCTCCTGGAGCCCTTCCTGCTCCTCTCTCCTCTCATTCAGTCCTGGGCCTCTCCTCAGGCCCTGTGCCTGAGCAGAGCTCCTGCAGAGCCCTGCTCCACTCCTCTCACTGTAGACTGTTCTCACTCACTGCTCACTGTTCTGAACTGATCTCTCTAAACAAGATGGCTTCTCCTTTTATACCTTCCTCTCATGTGCTCCCCTAACTACGTCCTCCACCCACACCCACTACATAGCCCTTCCCACAGCTAGGGACCCAGGACTCTGCTCTCCCTTAGGAGCAATCTCGCCCTACCCCCACTGCGGGTATGTGTTGGATGCAGGTGTTAGGGTCTGGAGCTGTACTCCTTCCTTACCTGAGAGTGAGATACCACACCTCTGGATGAGATGCAGTACCTCTGTGGCGACTGAACCCTCAGGGTCACCACATACCCCCCTGGTAAAACACAGCACGTCCGCGGGCTGGAACAGAGTAAAAACAGGGTATTTTACAGACATGCAATTTTTAGAATGCATTCGCATAGAAGACTTTAAACAATCTTTTTCTTCCCTTTATGGGAGGCACATTACTTTAACGTTACTGGTTTCTTTATCAAAACATTATGAGACTTTTTTAAAGAACATCTTTCTTCCCATATAAAACATTTCTTCGGATAAAACATTTGTCAGATAAAACATTTTTCAACAGGTTACAGCACGATCTGCAACCGGGTGTCCATTTTCTTTATTAAGGTGCAAACTAGCAAACTTGAGCATGAGGGACCCGTCCAAAAACCCTCAACTTAGGCCCTGGGCATGGCTGCAGGGCATAGGAGATCCCGGTGTTGGACCACGTCTTCGGCCACGCCAAACGGGTTTTTGTTCTGAGGTCATTTGTTGTTGCATAAAACCAATAAGGGGCACTTTAAGAAGTGCAATTATGCACAATGGAAAGTTTCTTGGTTATTCACCGTCCATAACCTGATAGTCTTTTTAAACGGGTAACCAGAAAACTTTGAATACACACAAGTTAACTTTGGAAACTGTCAGGGTTGTACCCTTCCAGGTAACTATAAACAGTTTTTGCAAAACAAACAGTCTAACATGGGTGCTCCCTCCAGGGAAACTCTTGATTCCTGCAGGCTGACCCAGCCGGGCCTTCAGCCTGGGGCTGCGGGGGCATGTCTCTTTTCTTTGCCACACGGTATACTTGAAGGGCATACCAGCCTCGCTCGCCCTTGTGACGGGTAAATGTGACGTAGTCACCTGGATATAGATTTCAGCCGGGATGCCCCTGTTGGAGGTGGGGTTCCACATCCCGCCGGTTCACAAACACATCTCTGTCGGTGTGTGGTTCCCTCACAAAGCCCCACCCCGCGTCCAGATCGAACTTGACAACTATCCCCTCCAGACGGGGACTAGGGGTGGTAGCTCTGGCTTGGCGGGCCCAGGTTTTGGCTGCCATGTTCCGGGCCTCCATGCTTTCCCACCGCACCTGTCGGTCGTGACGTTCCCGCTCCAGCTGCAGGAGCTCCCTCCTGCAGTGCTCTTCTCTCCGGAGGGCCTGGGCCTGCGTCTCCCACGGGAACCCCATGAGGTCCCCTTCCCGGTTATCCCACTGGAACTCTTCTCCTCCTGGGCAGGTAACCGGGGTGCAGGCGCAGGTGCTAGCGGGGGTCCTTGCTTGTCCTCATAATGGGCGGACCAGTCGTAGGTGGCGTTTCCGTAGGCCCACTCAGGTGTGGGTACAGGTGGCTCCGGTAGGGGGCCCAGGAGCAAATCGGCGGAGCAAGCGCCCGAGTACGGGATTTCCGCCAGGGGGTCTGGGAGCCAGTCCGAGAAGCAGGTGTCCGGGACGGGAGATTCTGCCTGGAGACCGGGGAGCAGATTGGCAGAACAGGCGCCTGGGATTGGAGGTTCCGCCGGGGAGCCCAGGAGCAGGCTAGCACTCTCAGTGCCCGGGACAGTGAGTCTCTCCTTACCTACTCCCGTGGCCGCACTTGTGCCATCCGCTGCCTCCTGGCTCCGTTCAGGTTCCTCCGGGGCTGGGGCACTGCTGGTGGAGTGCAGCGCTGGCTGCTGCCGGATCATCAGCTTCTCCAGCAGCTCCTTTTTCCAGCCGGCGATGGCGTCCTGCTGGGCCCTCTCCATTCTCCTTCCCAGCTCCTGGATTTCCATCTGGAGGAATTCAGTATCCTCCAGGGATAGCTCTGCCATGGCCTCCTCCAAGGTAAGAGACCTTGCTGTCTGTTGCAGACCACTGATGGGAGCTGGCTCCTGACTCTCTATCTTGCCCTCCGGGTGCAGTCTGTCTGGACTCCTGGAGACTCCGCCCTGTCTCCCAGGTTTCTTCTCTCCTCTCCCCTTTCGGGGGCGGTTCAATGGCAACTTGCTGTCGGACACACCTTGGGGCGGCACCCCCAGCTTGATAGACACATCCACATACATGGTCACTGTTGCTCGGGGCGGGCCTCGTTTTTGGCACCATTCTGGAACCCGGCCCACGATGGGAGGCGGTTTCTTGTTGTTGTTTGGCTCACACATATGGGCGCCACATTCAGTAGAAAACACAGTCTCTAGGGGCACAATACCCGGTGATAACGGGTGGGTTCATATCCTGTTCGTGACGCCAAAGATGACGTGCCCCCTGGGCCGTGGGTTACTCGGTGCCGGGCCGGTCGTTACTTGGGGATATGTCACAGTGGCGGTGACCCGGTCCGTGACCCAGGGCGGTCATTCAACAGGGGAATATTTACAGGGGATTTATGTACAAAGTTCATGACGCCACCTGTGGTATGCGGCTAAGTGGAGCCGCAGTTACAGAGCAGTTCCTCTGGAGCTGAAGTTTGTGCAGCAAGGCTGGTGTGGCTCTCCACAGGTAGAGCTTAGCTCCAGGGCAGTGTAGATCTAATAGGTGATGCTGGGCGTTGTAGTGCAGGGTTTGATGGCGCAGCAATAATCACAGAGACAATGGGGTGCAGTCCTCAGGGTCTTTACTCACGGTTATTGCAGTCCAAGTTACAGGTACCAGCGAAACTTCCCTCATCGTGCTGCACTTACTCAGGTAGGGGTTCAGTCCACCCTCAGATATCTCCGGAGTACTTAACGGGACCCCCTTCTGTGTCCTCTCTCTGGCCGTCTCCCTGCACCACATACCAAGTGTCCCAATCCGGTACCTGCGGATCTTGTCGGGCGACGTCTGTTCCGTCTCCTGGGTCCTCTATAGCTACCTTCTTGGTGAGACTGATATGGACTCTTGGCTACAGGACATAAAATACTGCAGCCTCCGGTTTCTAGTTAAGGCATAACGTCCTCTGCTAGTTGAGGGACCGGTCCCCTTTGTGTGGCCTGACCCCTCCACCTCCTGGTAGATTCGGGCGTACGGGTGGCCTCCAGCACTGCCCGTACCCCTGGAGTGCCTTCCTGCTCCTCTCTCCTCTCCTTCAGTCCTGGGCCTCTCCTCAGGCCCTCTGCCTGAGCACAGCTCCTGCAGAGCCCTGCTCCACTCCTCTCACTGTAGACTGTTCTCACTCACTGCTCACTGTTCTGAACTGATCTCTCTAAACAAGATGGCTTCTCCTTTTATACCTTCCTCTCATGTGCTCCCCTAACTACGTCCTCCACCCACACCCACTACATAGCCCCTCCCACAGCTAGGGACCGGGACTGTGCTCTCCCTTAGGAGCAATCTTGCCCTACCCCCACTGCGGGTATGTGTTGGTTGCAGGTGTTAGGGTCCCGAGCTGTACTCCTTCCTTACCTGAGAGTGAGATACCACACCTCTGGATGAGATGCAGTACCTCCGTGGTGACCGAACCCTCAGGGGCGCCACACTTGTGCTATTGAGTTTGTGACCATTTAAATAAGTTGATGCTTCTTCTTTGTACAATAGTGAAGAAACCTCCATGAAAACAGATTTAGAGACATAAATAGAAAATCAAAAGATGAGGATCCTGGCTCTGTAAGTACAGAGAATTACTGACCTAATATAAGAAAACCTTATAGATCATATAACAATATAGATGTTTCCTTATCTCCAATGTGTGATTCACTGTATTCAGGTACTGATGGTATAAACCTGAATACACATGATACACAGTATATCTATTACACATATACCGTATTTTTCGGACTATAAGACGCAACCCAAATTTTGGGGTGGAAAATAGAAAACAAAATACTTTTTATAAGATAGGAGTCCATCTTATATTCTGAATAGGTACGGTATCTTACTTGGGGGGCGGTGGAGCGGGGGACACAGGAGGCAGGGTCCTTCAGGAAGCTGGTGCTGGGAGTTGCGGTGGTGGTGGAGCAGGATCGCAGGGTCCTCCTCTCCCTCTCTCCCAGCAGCAGAAGAGGTGAGATGGCTGAGGCCCGATGTCTGGCCTGGGCCCGGTGTCTATACAAAATAAATGAGTCCCGGCACTCACATATGTTTCAATGCTTCTTTAATGAACATCCACACAGGAAAAAAGTTTCAGCCCATCCCGAGATGTTCATTAAAGAAGCATTGAAACATTTGTGAATGCCGGGACTCATTTATTTCTATGGACTGCGTATTTCCACGTGCACCACTATTCCAACTGGACTGCCGACCTTTCTTCAGGATTTTGGGGCCCGGTGTCTGGCTGTGAGCGGCGTGGCAGAGCGATGTGGCAGAGCAGCGTGCGCGGGTTTCCTGAAGCTGTGATGTACAGGAAAATGGCCTCCGGGCTCCTAGTCTGTGCATGCGTCAGCTCAGACGGCCATTTTCCTGTAGATCACAGCTTCAGGAAGATGGCCGTGGCCACCGGAAAGCCGTGCACACCGCTCTGCCTCACCGCCGAGAGCCATACACCGGCCCCGCAGCATCTCGACATCCACGTCTCTTCTGAGGGGCATTAAAAGTGTCTTGTTATACCACTCTGACCTCCACGCCTCTTCTGAGGGGCATTAAAACCGTCTTGTTATACCACTCTGACGTCCACATCTCTTGTAAGGGGCATTAAAACAGTCTTGTTATACCACTCTGACCTCCACGTCTCTTTTGAGGGGCATTAAAAGCGTCTTGTTATACCACTCTGACCTCCACGTCTCTTCTGAGGGGCATTAAAAGCATCTTGTTGAGCTACTGGGACCTCCACGACTCTTCGAACGGGCATTGCATTTCCTCATAATTTTTGGAAGCTTTTGCTTGGAAGGCATAAGCAAATACTATGGGACACCCACTCCCCAATAATGGGAATAATGTTTTTAAGATGCTGTACTGTATGGCTCTTGTAGGGGGCATTAAAACCGTCTTGTTAAACCACTCTGAACTCCACAGCTCTTCCAAAGGGCATTGATATTGTCTTTTTATTCCACTGCGACCTCCATCACTCTACCAAGGGGTATTAAAATCGTCTTGTTAAGCTACCGTGACCTCCACGTCTCTTCCAAGGGGCATTAACACCGTCTTGTTAAACCACTCTGAACTCCACAGCTCTTCCAAGGGGCATTAAAACCGTCTTGTTAAGCTACTGTGACCTCCACGTCTCTTCAAAGGGGCATTAAAAGAGTCTTCTTAAGCCACTCTGAACTCCACAGCTCTTCCAAGGGGAATTGAAATGTTGTTTTTAATTACCCTACCTCTAATCTCCACGACTCTTTCAACGGGCATTGCATTTTCTCCTAATTTTAGTCAGCTTTTGCTTTTCAATGCAAAGGCGAAAACTAAGGGAGACACACTCCCCAATAATGGGTAGAAGGTTTTTAGTATGCTGTAATCCACGTCTGTTTCAATGGGCATTGCAATTCCTCATAATTTTTGGAAAGCCTTCCATTCACTGCTTAGGCCAACAGTGCACAGGAGACCCAGTTGCTATAAATGGAAAAAAAGGTTTAGTTAAGGCCCTCTGACCTCCATGTCATTTCCAAGGGGAATTGGAGTGCCTCAAAATTTTTGGTAGGCATTGCACTCACTGTATGCCCTATAACTGTGTAGCCGAACCGCTTCTTTTGTTACAGAAACATATCCTACAAGACATATGTGGTTGACTGGCCTGATATTGATGTGAATGGTCCCTGTTCCTCCTGCTCTTTCTCCTTTGCCACTACCTCATCCATCATTTATCACCTGAAGCTTTGTTTTAACGGGAGTCATAGAACTTGGATAGTAGCAGGAAAACATCCAGCAATCCTCGGAGGAGGTAGGATATGCGCCAAAACGCTGACCACCTCAGGCCTAGCCGCTACTACATACATGCGCTTGTATTCCTTGAAAACAAAGCAGATGATAACTTCTATCATCCTCATCATGTTCCTCACCTTGGCACTCTCAACTCCCCTGATGGAGAAGCCAGGGACCACCGGAGGAGTCTGGTTCTCTGGTGGGCTCGTCCAATGCTGCCCTAAAGCAGGCCAGTCTAAGAAAAGTGTGTGGGTCGGTAACAGGAGAAATAGGGGCGGCTGGGGACCGTTTATGGACACCCGGCCGCCCCCATGCGGCTGGGTACCGTGTGTGGACACCCGGCCGTGGGGCGGCTGGGGACCCAGTGTGGACACCCGGCTGCCCCCTGGCGGCTGGGGACTGAGCGTGGACACCCGGCCACCGGGCAGCTGGGGACTGAGTATGGATAAAAGGGCCACCGACGCAGCCATGACATGGTGGACGGCGTCTGCCTCCACATGCCTAAAAGGCCCAATTTCAAGTGCAAGCAAGCTAGCAGTATGGTATTGCAGCCTGGGGGTGGGTAGGTGGCAGGTTGCACACTTACGCTTGCATTCCAACAAAACAAAGCAGATGCTAACTTCTATCATCATCATGCTCCTCACCTTGGCACTCTCAACTCCCCTGATGGAGAAGCCAGGGCCCACCGGAGGAGTCTGGTTCTCTGGTGGGCTCGTCCAATGCTGCCCTAAAGAAGGCCAGTCTAAGAAAAGTGTGGGGTCGGTAACAGGAGAAATAGGGGCGGCTGGGGACCGTTTATGGACACCCGGCCACCCCCATGCGGCTGGGGACCGTGTGTGGACACCCGTTCGCGGGGCGGCTGGGGACCGAGTGTGGACACCCGGCCGCCCCCTGGCGGCTGGGGACCGAGCGTGGACACCCGGCCGCCGGGCGGCTGGGGACTGAGTATGGATAAAAGGGCCACCGACGCAGCCATGACATGGTGGACGGCGTCTGCCTCCACATGCCTAAAAGGCCCAATTTCAAGTGCAAGCAAGCTAGCAGTATGGTATTGCAGCCTGGGGGTGGGTAGGTGGCAGGTTGCACACTTACGCTTGCATTCCAACAAAACAAAGCAGATGCTAACTTCTATCATCATCATGCTCCTCACCTTGGCACTCTCAACTCCCCTGATGGAGAAGCCAGGGCCCACCGGAGGAGTCTGGTTCTCTGGTGGGCTCGTCCAATGCTGCCCTAAAGAAGGCCAGTCTAAGAAAAGTGTGGGGTCGGTAACAGGAGAAATAGGGGCGGCTGGGGACCGTTTATGGACACCCGGCCACCCCCATGCGACTGAGTATGGATAAAAGGGCCGCCGACGCAGCCATGACATGGTGGCCGGCGTCTGCTAACTTCTATCATCATCATCATGCTCCTCACCTTGGCACTCTCAACTCCCCTGATGGAGAAGCCAGGGCCCACCGAAGGAGTCTGGTTCTCTGGTGGGCGTGGCCAATGCTGCCCTAAAGTAGGCTGGGCTAAGAAAAGTCTGTGGGGATGTTCCACGGAGAAATCGGGGCAGCTGGGGACCGTTTATGGACACCCGGCCGCCCCCAGGCGGCTGGGGACCGTGTGTGGATACCCGTTCGCGGGGCGGCTGGGGACTGAGTGTGGACACCCGGCCTCCCCCTGGTGGCTGGAGACCGAGCATGGACACCCGGCCGCCCCCTGGCGGCTGTAGACTGAGTATGGATACCTCGCTGCCGAAGCAGCCATGAGGTAGTGGCCAGCTTCGGCCTCCTCAAAACTAAAAGGTCCCATTTCAAGAGCAAGCTAGCAGTATGGTATTGCAGCCTGCGGGTGGGTGGGTGGTTGGCTGCATATTTGCGCTTGCATTGTAAGGAATGGGGGAGGTACAATTGAACACTGCCCTGGGACAAGGACTTGCACGGGGATAGTTGCAAGTCTGCATCTTCTGATGCAGCAAGGATCACTTCTGATGGGTATGTGGTGCCCCTGAAGGTTCAGTCGCCACAGGGGTACTGCACCTCAGACCAAGGTGTGGTATCTCCTCTCCGAGGTAAGGAAGGAGCATCTCTCGGGACCCCACCACATCATCCAACACTACACCTCTCCCACCTGAGGGGGGCTTTAAGGCACCATTGTGCTGCCCCAGCCGGGATAAGAGGAGATGGGGGGAACCAAAAGTTAGGGGGAACCATTTAGTGGGTGAGGGTGGAGAACGCACTTTAGGTTACACCACAAAATTCATATTTAATAAACGGCCATCTTGGGCTTGTGGTCTTTGATTGTGATCTTCATCACTGAACGTGGCTTTCTGTGTGAACCTGCAGCTGATTGAGGATACACGGTCCTCGCGCTCTGGCCTTGAGGCGAGGAGCAGGTGAGAGTTAACGGTTGTCTCTGCCCGGTCAAGGTCCCTACCCAAGAAGGCCTGGAGGGGAGCAGAGGAGGCAAGCTCCACAGGCAAAAGGATCCCAGGGGGGTGCATACGGAGCGGCATACGCCACCTGTCCTGACTATTCTGGCCTAGTCAGAGGGATTCCTGCTGCAAGAGGGGTACCAGCCCCCGATATCTGACTCTGTCACTTTAAGTCTTAGTCGGAGAATCCCGGAGGCTCAGTGGATCCCACCGGGTAACGGAGCGGAGTCTCCACCCGTACCCTTGTTCTGTGCATAGTCCAGAGGGATACCCAGCCTTGTAACACGCACCACATACGGACAGGAGAGGACCTAGTGGGAAAGTCTAGGAACACTCTGGTGCAGGGGGTCCTGATTGTTGCACCTGAACTACCCGGAGTGTGCTGAACCCCTTGCTGGTGGCCGCAGCGCGCCGTGAGGAGCAAGGAGAACACTTACAGCTGACACCTAACATCGTGAGTAAAGCTTGGAAGACTGCATCCATTGCCTCCGGTTCCTTATTGCAACGCGGCACCGCACTACACCGCACCACATCTCCGACTACTACTCCCCTGATCCGTCTTCTCTGCCCTGAGGCCCTGCTCCACCTGTGGGGAGTAGTACCATCTCCTGCTGCCACTACATCCCGCATCAGAGGACTGAACGCAGCGCTGGTGGAGGATCACCAGAAACCACAGGTAGCGTAGTCATTAAATCCACTCGATTACCATCAACTCTGATAGCCCATTAAATCTTTTATGTGACGGCCCTGGGCACGGTACGGGTCCAGACCACGACTGCAACCCCCAACATCTGACCCGGCTCCGAGTACCCCCATCTAGCAGGGTAGGACTGTGAGCGTCACAGGCACACTTTTAGGCAGTGACCTGGGAGTCCGAGATGCTTCCAGGGGTCTTCCCCATGCTGTCCCCATGTCTTTTCAGCACTGTATGCATGTGTCAAGAAGGCAGCGAGGAAGCGCTAATATCTTATAGGGAAAAAAACAAAATCTGTAAGAAAGAAATAAGAATAGCAAAAGAGGAGAAAGAGAGACTAATTGCCACGGAAAGTAAAACGAATCCCAAACTGTTCTTTAACTATATAAACAGTAAAAGGATTAAAACTGATGGAGTTGGCCCACTGAAAAATAACCTGGGTAAAATCCTAGAGGGCGATGAGGGTAAAGCAAACCTACTCAATAGCTTCTTCTCCACTGTTTTCACAAAAGAAAACAATTTATCGGAGGAAATGCAGAGTGATAAAGTAAACCCTCCGCTAAATATCACCCACCTAACCCAGGAGGAAGTTCAGAAACGCCTAAATAATATCAAAATAGACAAGTCACCAGGCCCAGATGGCATACACCCCCGGGTACTAAAAGAATTAAGTAATGTGATAGACAGACCGCTGTATCTTATATTCAAGCACTCTTTATGGACAGGGACTGTCCCACTAGACTGGCGCCAAGCAAATGTGGTACCAAGCTTAACGTCTGTTGTGGGTAAATTGTTTGAAGGATTTCTTAGAGATGCTATTGTAGAATATCTTAATGATAATAACTGTCTAACTCCATATCAACATGGATTCATGAGGGATCGCTCCTGCCAAACAAACCTGATCGCCTTCTACGAGGAGGTGAGCTCACAGCTGGACCGGGGAGAGTCAGTGGATGTTGTATACCTTGACTTCTCCAAAGCGTTTGATACCGTGCCACACAAAAGGTTGGTATATAAAATGAGAATGCTTGGTCTGGGGGATAATGTGTGCAAGTGGGTAAATAGCTGGCTGAGTGATAGAAAGCAGAGGGTGGTTATCAATGGAGTAAGCTCAGGGTGTGTCAGGGTTACTAGCGGGGTGCCTCAAGGGTCTGTCTTGGGCCCTATATTATTTAATATATTTATTAATGATCTAGTGGAAGGGTTGCATAGTAAAATAGCAATATTTGCAGATGATGCTAAACTTTGTAAAGTAGTTAATACAGATGAGGATAGGGCACAGCTACAGGAGGATTTAGATAAATTGGGGAGTTGGGCCAAAAAATGGCAAATGGGGTTCAATGCCGATAAATGTAAGGTCATGCACATGGGAAAGAAAAACAGCAGTCACTCATACATATTAAATGGGAAACCGTTGGGAAAATCTGATATGGAGAAGGACCTGGGCATCTTGGTTAATAGCAAATTAAATTGGAGTGCCCAGTGTCAGGCAGCAGCTGCGAAGGCAAATAGAGTCATGGCATGCATCAGAAGAGGAATAGGGGCATATGATGAGAACATTGTTCTTCCTCTGTATAAAGCGCTGGTAAGGCCGCACTTAGAATATTGTGCACAGTTCTGGGCTCCGGTGCTCAGGAAAGACATATTGGAGCTAGAGAGGGTACAAAGGAGGGCGACTAAGGTAATAAAGGGAATGGAGGGACTAGAATACCCAGAGAGGTTGTCAAAATTAGGCCTATTTACGTTGGAAAAGAGAAGGCTTAGGGGAGACCTCATAAACATGTATAAATACATCAGGGGGCAGTACAGAGATCTCTCCCATGACCTGTTTATACCAAGGATGGTGACAAAGACGAGGGGGCACACTATGCGTCTGGAGGAAAGGAGGTTCCTGCACCAGCATAGAAGGGGATTCTTTAAGGTCAGAGCCGTGAGACTCTGGAACTCTCTGGGAGAGGAAGTGGTGATGTCCAACTCACTTAATGAATTCAAGAGAGGCCTGGACGCCTTTCGTGAGAACAATAAAATTACATCTTATGCTTAGTAATAGTTAATTAATCCAGGGATTTAATCTGACTGCCAGATTGGTGTCGGGAAGTGAATTTTTCCTCAATGATGTAAATTGGCCTATACCGCATGGTTTTTTTTTTGCCTTCCCCTGGATCAACGCTGTGGAATAGCTGCAGTGCACAAGAAATAGACTGAACTGGATGGACGCTTGTCTTTTTTCGGCCTTATAAACTATGTAACTATGTAACTATGTAACACACAGCACATGGCCAGATAAGGTTGTTAAATGTTAAAATGACATTTCCTGGTGAATGCATTTGTCACAGTTGAAAGCAATACAAAAGTGCAAAAACGCATAAAAAATGCTACTTGTGAACATAGCCCAAGGTGTGGAGGAGTATTTTTGTTTTTGGTTATTTATTTTACCTTATACACAAGTCTTTACCCTGGAAAAGAAATTCCTTAACATATTTCACAGGAAAAAAGTTTCACTTTCGTTTTTGAACGTTTTATTATGAGCCTGTAAAAGTGGCTTAATACCTCTGAACACGTTGTTGAAAACAGTGACCTGGGGGTCAGAAATGCTTCCTGGGGCGATCCCCATGCTGTCCCCATGTCATTTGAGCACTGTCACTATCGTTTTGGGCACTTTTTAGGCTTTCTACAGACTGCCGGGGATGCCACCGCAAAAATGCTTGGGTCTCCCATAGACTAACATTGGGCTCGTTGCTCGGGTCGAGCACCCGAGTATCTCGGCGAGCTCGGCCCGAGATTCGAGCACCCGAGCATTTTCGTGCTCGCTCAACACTACTCATCTTTCTACCATGCTGCTTCTGCCACAGCCACTGCAAAACCACACAAGCCACAAACCTCCTGGCTGCCCCTGTATTTCATAGTGCTTGACTGTACTACTGATGCTGGGAAATGTCCTCTTATGTTTTTGTACCCTCCAGAAACAGCTCTAAAAATAGGGTTAATTGATTAAAAGGCTTGATGACAACAAGCTGTAGCCCGGCAGGAGGCAGAGACGCCGTTCCCCTAACCGCCGCGGTCTAGGTCCGGCATCTTCCCGCTCCCCTGCAGCTGTGGCGCGCACCGCACGCAGCTTCCCGGGCACTGTGCTTAGGGCGCGCGCACGCTCCCTCCCTCTTAAAGGGCCCAGCGCGCCGTCCTATAGAGGCCCCGGCCAATGGCCGGAGGACTACCCCTATATAAGGCACCTCCTCCAAAATGAAGGTGCCTGTGCAAGGTTGTTGTTCCGTGTGCTAAACACTTGCTCCGGCCCTCAGGTCCCACTGCCTGTCAGTCCTGCCTGCCAGTCTTCTGTCAGTCCAGCCCGCCAGCCTGTCTAACAGTTCTGTCCTCCAGTCTGTCTACAGTTGTGCCCACCAGTCTGCCTACCTGGAGCACCTGCCTATTACCTGTCGTGCCCACTCGCCAGCCTACCTGGAGCACCTGCCTGTTACCTGTCGTGCCTGCCAGCCAGTCTACCCGGAGCACCTGCCAGTTACCTGCAATGCCCGCCTGCTCGTCTCCCCGGAGCACCCGTCTGGCTATCTGCCGAACCAGCCTGCTTGTCTACCCGGTCCACCCGTCAGCCTTCCTGCCATGCTCATCCGCTGTACCGGTAAGTTGTAGCCATCTAACCTGTGGGAGTCACCTGCTCTCACCCAAGGTCGGTCCTAGAGTGGCACCTAGTCCACCTGCCCGGTTCCTCCCTGGTTCACGGAGTCGACTAAGCCGCCGTTTGACCTTGGTCGGACCGAGTAGGCACTTAGTCACGCCCCTCTGGTCCCTCCTTGCACCGAAGCACAGAGGTTCCACCACCCGGACCCATTACAGTTTGCACAGGCCATGGAACCCGGTGGCCCCCAGGCTCCTTCGCTCTCTGATCTGTATCAGGAGGTCTCACGTCAGAGATCTCAACAGGCAACTATCCTGTCCTACCTGTAGACTGTCAACTACCGCCTGGACATGCTGTCCACCCCGTCTGTGTCCATCTCTAGCCGAGCGACACCCGCTCTGGCAGCACCTCAACCCACTGGCGCTGTGGCACCCACCTCCGGACTCCGGCTCTCTGCGCCTCCACGTTTTGGTGGTGACCCCGTCTTATGTCGGGCCTTCTTAAATCAGTGGAAGCTGCACTTTGAACTCCTGGCACATCAGTTCCCCTCCGACTGGGCCAAGGGGCGTTCATCATGTCTCACCTCACCGGGGAGGCATTGGCATGGCTAAACCCTCTGTGGGAGAGAGGGGATCCCCTGGTGTCCGATCTTCTGGCTTTCCTCACTGCCTTCCGGAAGGTCTTCGATGAGCCTGGGCAAAAATCTTCTACTGTCTCCTCACTTCTCCGTCTCTGCCAAGAGAGTCTCTCCGTGGGCCAGTATGTCATACGTTTCCGAACCCTCGCATCTGAGCTTGCCTGGAACAACGAGGCCCTGGTGTCCACCTTCTGGGAGGGTCTTTCCGGACGGATCAAGGATGAACTAGGCGTTCATGACATCCCTTCCACCCTGGACGACCATGTGTCATTAGCTACCTGGATTGACATCCGTTTTCTGGAACGTGCTAAGGAGACTACCCGGGAGAGAAGATTTCTGCATCTCGCTCCTGTATTCCAAAAGCCAGCCTCGCAACCAGCAATTCCCTGGGCATGTTCGCCTGAGCTCATGCAAATTGACCAAACCAAGATGGTCAAGTCTCGCCAGGAGACGCGTCGAGCCGAGGGGAGTTGCTACTACTGTGGCAGTAAAGAGCATGTGATCCGTTCCTGCTTGGTGAGGCCGGGAAACTCCAGAGTCCAGGACCACTCAGAGAGGTCGTCCTAGGCAAGAGTAAATCCTCTCCATCCTTGACTCTGTCTGCTTCTATTTCCAGTGGTGAGACCCGCTTCTTCGAGATTGCCCATCTGGATTCCTGAGCCGCTGGGAATCTCATTCAGCAGGCTGTTGTGGAGCGGTATCAGATTCCTACTGTACGTCTGGCTGAACCGTTGGCGGTTGCCTCCGTGGATGGGAGGCTTCTTCCGGAGACCATCTTGCTCGTCACAGAGCCTGTAACCCTTCAGGTGGGAATGCTGCACTCGGAGAAGATCTCCTTTCATATGTTGTCCGGTCTCTCTCACCCCCTCTTGCTTGGTCTATCCTGGTTACAGAGACATGAGCCCGTCCTGAATTAGAGATCTGGTGAAGTGCTCCTTTGGGGTCAGGAATGCCATGATTCCTGTCTGGTTCCGGTTCGTCCAGCTCGACCCCCGTCTACTCCGGCTAATCTACCTGGTCTGCGGGCACCCTACTGGTCCTATGCAGACATATTAGACAAAAAGGAAGCAGAGACACTACCACCTCATAGGCCGTATGATTGCCCATCGACCTGGTACCTGGTGCTTCTCTTCCCCATGGGCGTATCTACCCCTTGTCGCTTGGCAACCCTTGGCTGAGACCCGGGCCATGTCTGAGTACATAGAGGAGAATCTTGCTAGGGGATTTATCCAGAAATCCTCCTCTCCAGCTGGAGCAGGATTCTTCTTCATCAAGAAGAAAGATGGCTCTCTACGTCCCTGTATCAATTACAGGGGTCTTAACCAGATTGACATAAAAAATAAGTACCCCCTGCCTTTTATCTCGGAGCTGTTCGACTGCCTTAAAGGTGCAAATATCTTCACCAAGCTCTATCTTTTTGGGGCGTACAATTTGGTCCGGATCCACCAGGGAGACGAGTGGAAGACGGCATTCAACACCTGGGACGGTCACTACGAATACCGTGTAATGCCCTTTGGTCTCTGTAATGCTCCAGCTATCTTCCAGGAGCTGGTTAACAACATCTTCCGTGATCTCCTGTATTCTTGCGTGATGGTGTACCTGGACGATATCTTGGTCTTCTCTCCGGATCTGCCCTCTCACCGGAGGGATGTTCCTATACGCTAAATTTGAGAAATGCCTCTTTCAGCAGACCTCTATACAGTTCCTGGGCTATATTATCTCCGAGACTGGTCTGCGGAAGGATCCCGAGAAGGTCCCTGCCGTCTTAAAGTGGCTCCGACCGGAGGGGTTGAAGGCGATTCAGCGATTCCTGGGCTTCGCAAATTATTACCGCCTCTTCATTCCTCATTTCTCCTCCCGGACTGCTCCCACCTCCGCCCTCACCCGTAAAGAAGCAAATCCAAGGGAATGGACTTCCGAAGCGGAGGAGGCCTTCATCTCGCTAAAACAAGCCTTCTCCTCTGCTCCTGTGCTACACCGTCCGGATTGCAACAAGCAGTTCTTCCTGGAGGTTGATGCATCCTCCTCCGGAGCCGGAGCATTGCTCACACAGAAATCCTCGTCCGGGAGAATGGTAGCCTGCTGCTTCTTCTCCAAGCTCTTCTCCTTGTCCGAGTGCAACTACTCCATAGGAGATCATGAGCTGCTGGCCATCAAATTAGCGCTGGGGGAGTGGTGCTACTTGCTGGAGGGGGCTCTGCACCCGGTGGTCATCTACACTGACCACAAAAACCTTGCTTATTTGCAGAACGCCCAAAGATTAAATCCGCATCAGGCCAGGTGGTCTCTATTCTTTGCTCGATTCTGCTTCACTCTGCATTACCGCCCGGCGGACAAGAACATTAAAGCTGATGCTCTATCCTGCTCATTCCTGTCTTCCGACCAGAAGGAGGAGCCTCTACATATCATTGACCCCTTTAAAGTATTGACTGTGGCTCCGTTTGATCTGTCTCATCTTCCACCCGATAAGACCTTTGTAGTGGTTCCAGATCGTAAGAAGGTTCTACTCTGGGGCCATTCATCAAAACTAGCCGGTCATGCTGGCCAGAGGAAGACCTTTCTGTTCATCGCCCGACATTACTGGTAGCCTTCCCTGCGCAAGGATGTTGCGGACTTCGTCGCGGCTTGTTCCTCCTGTGCCCGTAACAAGGTTCCCAGGCACCTTCCATCCGGCCGTCTCCTTCCTCTCCCCATGCCTTCCGCTCCATGGTAACACATTGCAATGGACTTCATTACGGATCTCCCTGTTTCTGCCAGTTGTACTGTCATTTGGGTGGTCGCTGACTGCTTTTCTAAAATGGCCCACTTCATCCCTCTGCCTGGTCTTCCATCTGCATCTGTGCTGGCTAAGGACTTTATCCATCACATCTTTCATCTTCACGGTCTACCCCTCCACATTGTGTCTGATCGCGGGGTTCAGTTCACTTCGCGCTTCTGGAGAGCTACGTGTAAGCTGCTGGATGTCTCCTTGGATTTCTCCTCTGCTTATCATCCTCAATCCAATGGTCAAGTGGAATGTATCAACCAGGCATAGGCGGATTATATTAAGGGCAATCTGGGCTACCGCCCGGGGTACGGGGCTCCGGGGAGTCCTTGGCCAGATTGCCCTCATTATAATATGTGTGACGCAGCAGCGCCAATGCAGCAGACACCAGCAGGCAGAGGCGGAGGGGGGCCCCGGACCGCTCCCCCAGCAGCGGCGCAGGGCCGCTGCTTCTTCTTCGGCCGGGCCAGCACTGTACCTGTTAACTTCCCTGTGTGCTGGCCCGGCCGCGTCACAGCACGGCTGTGTATAGATGGCTACATGCGGCCCCCTGCTGTGTATAGATGGTGCCGTGCTGCCACTCGCTGTGTATAGATGGCTATGTGCGGCCTCCCGCTGTGTATAGATGGCTACGTGCAGCCTCCCGCTGTGTATAGATGGCTACGTGCGGCCTTCCGCTGTGTATAGATGGCTACGTGCGGCCTCCTGATGTGTATAGATGGCTACGTGTGGCCTCGCACTGTGTATAGATGGCTACGTGCGGCCTCATGCTGTGTATAGATGGCTACATGCGGCGTCCTGCTGTGTATAGATGGCTACATGCGGGCTACCGCTGTGTATAGATGGCTACTTGCGGCCTCCCGCTGTGTATAGATGGCTACGCGCAGCCCCCTGCTGTGTATAGATGGTGCCGTGCGGCCTCCTGCTGTGTATAGATGGTGCCATGCTGCCACTCGCCTTGCATAGATGGCTACGTGCGGCCTCCAGCTGTATATAGATGGCTATGTGTGGCCTCCCCCTGTGTATAGATGGCTACGTGCGGCCTCCTGCTGTGTATAGATGGCTACGTGCAGCCTCCCGTTGTGTATAGATGGTGCCATGCGGCATCCTGCTGTGTACAGATGGCTACGTGCTGCCTCCCGCTGTGTATAGATGGCTACGTGCGGGCTCCTGCTGTGTATAGATGGTGCCGTGCTGCCACTCGCTGTGTATAGATGGTGCCGTGCTGCCACTCGCTGTGTGTAGATGGCTACGTGTGGCCTCCCGCTGTGTATAGATGACTACGTGCGGCCTCCCGCTGTGTATAGATGGCTACGTGTGGCCCCCCTGCTGTGTATAGATGGTGCCGTGCTGCCACTCGCTGTGTATAGATGGCTACGTGCGGCCTCCCGCTGTGTATAGATGGCTACGAGCGGCCTCCCGCTGTGTATAGATGGCTAAGTGCAGCCTCCCGCTGTGTATAGATGGCTACGTGCGGCCTCCCGCTGTGTATACATGGCTACGTGCAGCCTCCCGCTGTATATAGATGGCTATGTGTGGCCTCCCGCTGTGTATAGATGGCTACGTGCGGCCTCCCACTGTGTATAGATGGCTACGTGTGACCTCCCGCTGTGTATAGATGCCTACGTTTTACCTCCTGCTGTGTATAGATGGCTACGTGCGGCCTCCCGCTGTGTATAGATGGCTACGTGCTGCCTCCCACTATGTATAGATGGCTACGTTTGGCCTCTTGCTGTGTATAGATGACTACGTGCGGCCTCCCGCTGTGTATAGATGGCTACGTGCGGCCCCCTGCTGTGTATAGATGGTGCCGTGCGGCCTCCTGCTGTATATAGATGTCTACGTGCGGCCTCCCGCTGTGTATAGATGGCGCCGTGCGGCCTCCTGCTGTGTATAGATGGCGCCGTGCGGCCTCCCGCTCTGTATAGATGGCTACGTGCGGCCTCCTGCTGTGTATAGGAGGATTATGTGGCAGCTCATATTGTGTGTAGGGTCTTATACTGTATATAGGGGATGTCAGCTTACTTAATTGTGCTCAATATTAAGTCATACAATTAATGTAATAAAATGATTATAATAATATTGTGCAAAATTAATTTCACTATCACACAATCTATCACAGGGGATCATGTGACATGTCACATGATACATCAGGTGTGCGCGGGGGGGCCACGCCTTCTAAACTGCCCGGGGCCCTTGCTACTCTTAGTCCACCCCTGCACCCAGGTCCTTACCAGCTTTCTTCGGCACTTTGTCAACGCTCACCATAACGATTGGGTTGAGCTCCTGCCCTGGGCCGAGTTCTCCTTTAATAACCATGAGAGCGGGTCTTCTTCTAAATCCCCGTTCTTTGTGGTCTACGGTCAACACCCCCGGATTCCTGTCTCGTCTTCAGTGGACAATCCTGCCGCGGAGTCTCTGGTCAGCGAATTTTCGGCTATTTGGGAAGACACTAGATCTGCGCTTCTTCAGTCCTCCGAACGGATGAAGAAGCATGCTGATAAGAGATGTCTGGATCCGCCTCAATTCCGTCCGGGAGACAAGGTCTGGCTTTCCTCCAAATATGTTTGTCTCAAGATACCTTCCTATAAGTTGGGTCCGCGGTTCATCGGTCCGTTCGAGGTTCTGAACCAGATCAATCCTGTGGCTTACAAGCTGAAACTCCCAGTCACCTTACGAATTCCCAACTCCTTTCATGTATCATTCCTCAAACCGGTTGTCCTTAATTCTTTCTCTGATGATCCAGGTACCGCTCCAACTCCAGTCTCTGCTGAGGACGTCTTTGAGGTAGAAAATATTTTTGCTACCAAGAGGGTAAGAGGTAAGACTTTCTTTCTTGTGGATTGGAAGGGGTTTGGCCCTAAGGACAGGTCTTGGGAACCCAGGGAGAACATTCATGCCCCTCATCTTCTTAAAAAATTTCTTGCGGGCCTAAAGAAGAGGGGCGTAAAGGGGGGGGTACTGTAGCATCGGCGTCTCTGCCTCCTGCCGGGCAAAGACGCCGTTCCCCTCACCGGCGCGGTCCAGGTCCGGCGTCTTCCCACTCCCCTGCTGCTGTGGCGCGCACCGCGCTTTGCTTTCCAGGCACTTTGCTCCCTCCCTCCTAAAGGGGCCACTCGCGCCGTTCTATAGAGTCCCCGGCCAGTAGCAGGAGGACTTCCCCTATATAAGGCACCTCCTCCAAAATCGAGGTGCCTGTGCAAGGTTGTTGTTCCGTGTGCTAAACACTTGCTCCAGCCCTCAGGTCCCGCAGCCTGTTAGACATGCCTGCCAGTCTTCTGTCAGTCCAGCCCACCAGCCTGTCTAACAGTTCTGTCCTCCAGTCTGTCTACAGTTGTGCCCACCAGTCTGCCTACCTGGAGCACCTGCCTGTTACCTGACGTGCCCACCCACCAGCCTACCTGGAGCACCTGCCTGTTACCTGTCGTGCCCGCCAGCCAGTCTACCCGGAGCACCTGCCAGTTACCTGCCGTGCCCGCCTGCTCGCCTACCCGGAGCACCCGTCTGGCTATCTGCTGAACCAGCCTGCTTGTCTAGCCGGTCCACCCGTCAGCCTTCCTGCCGTGCTCATCCACTGTACCGGTCAGTTCCTGCCATCTGACCTGTGGGAGTCACCTGCTCTCACACAAGGTCAGTCCCAGAGTGGCACCTGGTTCATCTGCCCGTTTCCTCCCTGGTTCACGTAGTCTACTAAGCCGCCGTGTGTCAGACCGAGTAGGCACTTAGTCACGCCCTTCTGGTCCCTCCTTGCACCGAAGCACCCGGACCCGTTGCACAAGCCAGAACTACTTCAGATTCAAAACAGTGCTACTGTTTTGTGTCCACAAATAAGAGCATTATTTTTGGATGGTTTGACAAAGAGCCTTTTTAATTGCATAATTTTGTGATTAGCAAATCTGTTTCATACCACAAAAAAGTGATAGTTTTTTTCACTCATCGTTGAGAAGCCATTACTTCTTCATATTCAAAATAGTACAGTACACCTGTTTTGTCTCCCTACTTTTTGGATGGCTTATAAAAAAAAAGCTCTCTCTTCTTCATTTAAAAAGTGCAAAGCTCTTTATACCCACCAAGCAGGGATAATTGTTGCATCCAACAGTGTCAAAATGCAGCGCCTTCTTCCATTTGCACCACCTGTCTATCAATTCCCCCCCCACCTCTGCTGCAATGGATACTTTTTAGACTGTTGATACAATTTAGGTAGCCTAAAAAGTCTGATACCTGATATTGCAGTGTGTTGTGAAATATGCTGTTGGTCACCATCCGTTTTTTCCCTAGCCATATAAGTGGAAGTCATTTGGACATAAAAAAAGGCTTTGTTTGCATTATAGAGCTCAAAATAAGTTAAATTGAATCCAAAGGGACCTCATAGTGAACTCTACATATTTTTCAGGCAATTACAGGCTTTTTATTTATGCGATTCATGCAAACTTATTCACCGCAAACCAAATTTTTATTGGCATTTCGGCAAATTGAAATTTCAAAAGATCCACTCATCTCTAATCGGTACACTAGTAATGCAATGCATTTATAGGGTGATTTAATACTACTCAATATCAAAACAAAAACAAAAAAACAATGGTACAATTTTTAAATATTGCTAACAGCATTTATATACTTTTAGAGATGAGCCAATTGTTTTAACTTAGAATTCACCGGTTTCACCAAATTCTCCACAAAAATTTGAATTTGTCATGAATCTATACTGGAAAGGTTCAAATTGCTGGAGAAAGAGAGACCTGCATCTGGCTGTGGTCCACTGGGACCTGCTGATTCTGTTAACCCAGGTACTAACCACCACTGTACAAGGCACGATCCATTTAATAAACTGGGCTAGACCACATGATGTCATAGCTGCAGGGCATTATGGTAAAGTCTGCACGACTGCACAAAATGTAATTGACAGGCTTTCTGATGCTTCAGCAGTGTAAGAAATGGTGCATCATATTTTTTTTTCTGCAATCGTAGACAAACTAAGCTGAAAGTTCTCGAATTGTCATGATACCACAAAGTTCAGGAAATTGGACTAAAAGTTGATCCTCTGTGGATCAATAAGCTATTACTAATTCAATTGAATTAGTGTTTTATGGTTCTGTATTTAATTAAATTTTCCTAAAGTGTCAACTGTCTGTTTCTCATCACAACTATTTTGCCAAAAAGAAAGCCACTTTTTGAAGCCCAGTATTGCTCTTATTCGTGTTGGCAGATGCTTTTTTGCAACAGGCAGCAGAAGAAAAGTGTCTCTTTTTGGGTTAGTAGTACAGACTTGTGTGGGATTCACTCATACTAGGAACACAAGAATAGGCTTCCGCCCAATTAAGGACTGGCGTGCAAGTTCAAAGGTTTCTAGATGGCTGGCATAATGCCTGTCCTCATTTAACTTTCATGCTCAATGAGAAAGCACAGCTCACATTCCAGTCTTTCATCTGCTATTTGACAGTAACAGGACAAGAAGGAAATATACAAACAAGAGTCCTATCAACAGGGGAACAAAACACTGTCATTTACCACCAATATTTCTCATATCAAAAACTTGGCTCTCCTTACAAACTTTTTTAACCATGTAAACAAATTTACAAAAGTTTAAAAAATAAACCTTGAGAGAAAATTCTGAATACTGTTTTAGGAAAATTAGGATAGATATTACTATTGAATTCCGGCATTCTTAATTTCACTCAATTAATTTAGACAGAAATAATGATCAGCGCAAAAAAGAATGGATGATTATGTATCTAGAAAAGGTGGCATGACTTTGTCAATGTATAACATGTGCCTGATTTATTACTGCCATGCACCAAATTTTAAACACATACTGGTGATAATAAGGGATTATTCACGACTAATTAATTTTTTTTACTATGGGCCTAAAAAACTAACAGGCAGGTAGTTGATAACTACCTGCCTGTTCTACATGATGCTGGCTCAGAGTCCTGCCTGTGCTACCTGGTTCCGGCTCAGAGGGGTCAGAGACTGCTATTGTTGGTGATTTAGCTGCTCCACGTCAACAGACAAGCTTTTCATCCTTCGAGGTGCTCTGTCAACAGGGCATGACTGCCAACATCATGCTGATTGACAGCCAGTTCCCCACAGTTAGGTAATGGGGAGCCAGCTGGTAATCAGCATGATGTGGACAATTACGCCCCGTCAACAGAGCAGAGAAGCTGCTGAATCACCAAAAAGAGCAGTCAGAGATTGGTGTCGGGCACAATAGACAGTTAAGCACATAGTAAAAACTTTAAATTGCTCTGGAAAACCCCTTTAAGCATACCAATTAAGAGCTAAAAAAATACATTATTGTCCAACATGTACAAAAACTATGAAGAGTTCCAATATATTTTACCATTAGGTGGTGGACTTCAATAAGTGGCATAAACTATCAAATGCCTAAAAATTATCTTCTCACCGAGTCCAACAAAACAAACTTCCATTGTCTGGAGCTGATTGATTATTATACAGAGATAATAGTCATCTTTAAAGGGGTTTTCTTATCTTAAAGTGACATCATAAAGCTAGGATCAGGGCCGGCTCCAGGTTTTTCTGGGCCCCGGGCGAAAGAGTCTCAGTGGGCCCCTTTAACACATACCACGATTCATGATGCAGAGATACAGCGGAGAAATTATATATATATATATATATATATATATATATATAGTACAATGCAAAGATTTCACTTCTTACATTACATGAGTGATATCTATTGTAAATTCCACAATAGCTCAGAAACCGGTGAATCGCTCCACACAGAATACTGGCCCCCATATAAGGCTCCATACGGAATACTGGCCCCCATATAACGCTTCATACGGAATACTGGCCCCCATATAAGGCTCCATACGGAATACTGGCCCCCATATAAGGCTCCATACGGAATACTGGCCCCCATATAAGGCTCCATACGGAATACTGGCCCCCATGTAAGGCCCCATACGGAATACTGGCCCCCATGTAAGGCTCCATACGGAATACTGGCCCCCATATAAGGCCCCATACGGAATACTGGCCCCCATATAAGGCCCCATACGGAATACTGGCCCCCCATATAAGGCTCCATACGGAATACTGGCCCCCCATATAAGGCTCCATACAGAATACTGGCCCCCATATAAGGCTCCATACGGAATACTGGCCCCCATATAAGGCTCCATACGGAATACTGGCCCCCATATTATGCCCCATACGGAATACTGGCCCCCATATAAGGCTCCATACGGAATACTGGCCTCCATATAAGGCTCCATACGGAATACTGGCCCCCATATAAGGCTCCATACGGAATACTGGCCCCCATATAATGCTCCATACAGGATACTGGTCCCCTTATAAAGCTCCATACAGGATACTGGCCCCCATATAACGTTCCATACAGGATACTGGTCCCCTTATAAAACTCCATACAGGATACTGGCCCCCATATAACGCTCCATACAGGATACCGGTCCCCTTATAACGCTCCATACAGGATACCGGTCCCCTTATAACGCTCCATACAGGATACCGGTCCCCTTATAACGCTCCATACAGGATACTGGCCCCCATATAATGCTGCATGCAGGCTGTTACCCCCCACATAATGCCCCATACAGGCTGTCCCCCCCTTATAATGCTCCATGCAGGCTGTTACCCCCCACATAATGCCCCATAACGGCTGCCCCCCCTTATAATGCTCCATGCAGGCTGTTCCCTCCCACATAATGCACTATGCAGGCTGCCCCCCCCCCTTTATAATGCCCCATGCAGGCTGTTCCCCACCTTATAATGCCCCATGCAGGATGTCACCCCCCCCTCTATATAATGCCCCATGCAGGATGTCCCCCCCCTCCCTCTTTATAATGCCCCATGCAGGATGCCCCCCCCTCTTTATAATGCCCCATGCAGGATGCCCCCCCCTTATAATGCTCCATGCAGGCTGTTCCCCCCCACATAATGCCCCATACAGCCCCCCCCCTTTTAATGCTCCATGCAGGCTGTTACCCCCCCACATAATGCCCCATACAGGCTGCCCCCCTTATAATGCTCCATGCAGGCTGTTCCCCACCTTATAATGCCCCATGCAGGATGTCCCCCCCTCTTTATAATGCCCCATGCAGGATGCCCCCCCCTTCTCTTTATACTGCCCCATGCCTCCATACATTAAAAAAAAAAATCAAATACTCACCTCCCTTCTCCTCACCTGCTACCTGCTGCCCGCTGCTCGGGTCCGAACGCCAGCGTTGTCGGTGTCTTCCCACTCAGCGCTCCCTGTGACGGCCAGGGGAGGGCGCGGTGAAAAGACGTCACCGCGCCCTCTGACCTGAGACGTCACAGGGAGCTCAGTGCAGGAAGACAGCGGATCTGCGGAGGCACGGGGAGAGGTAAGTATCCAGCTGCCGGGGCCCTGAGCAAGCGGCGAAGGGTGGGCGCTGACACCGCTCTCCTCCGCTCATAGCCCAGCGCGGTGCGCGACCGCCAGTGGGCCCCTCTGCCTGCTCAGGGCCCCGGCATTTGCCCGGGTGCGCCGGGTGCTGACGCCGGCCCTGGCTAGGATAATCCTTCATGTTATGATTGGTGGGGGACTGACTTCTTGAAACCACACAGATTCTGAGAATGATGAGGCAGCAGTAGTGATTTAGTAGTGTGTACCCTTCTAAGGTATTCCTGAACAGTGAGCCCAGCCCCCTGGCAACTAAATGTGCCAAGAATTGAAGTTGGCTCCTTTCACTTAAAGGAAGCCATCCAGCAGTTCTCTGAATAGCTGGTGGCCAAGCAGAGCTGTGCAGAAGAAAACAGTAAAGGGTACACAAATCATAAATCAGCGCTGTGTCCCCTTTCAATCTCAGGATTGATGGGGGTTCTAGAAGTCAGACCTCCACTGATCATAAAATGAAATCACACCATAAAATGGGAAAACCATAGTGTAACTAATCAAGTAGAGAAAATGAATGGAGTATACAGGTAGATGCATGTGACATCATCAACTTGCATCAATGCGCAGTCCACTGGGTGTGAAGGGCTGGATCTGACGCAAGGAATGTGTTGAAAATAGATAGACCTGTGTCATAACTTTAATAAGGAGCTTAATTTTTACACGAGAGTAGACTTATATATGTAAAGGTCACATTCACACATTCAGAATTTTGGTCAGTATTTTACATCAATATTTGTAAGCCAAAACCAGGAGAGGAACAATCAAAGGAAAAGACTAATATAAATGTGGCACCCCAGGGGTCTGGTTTCCACAGTAACGGCAATGTTATGTCTGAGAGCAGGTGGGAGGTCTCTTGGTCAGGGATCCTGTGCATGCCACACCTCCTGCCCAGTCCTGGGAGGGGAAGAACTTCCCCTATATAAACCTAGGGCTGAGGCAGGGTTAGTGAGTAGAGAAGAAGTAGAGACAGAGAAGAGAAGCAGCATAGGAAAAAACAACAGGAGCTCTGTGGGAGCAGTACTACAAGGAGTCAGGGGCTGGCAGCTGCAGAGCTCGCCCTGACTGAGAAGCTATCACCGGACCCGGAGTCCGAGGCTGTGGGGACTAACTCCTATCCAGCAGCAGAAACCGACCGGCAGGGGATTTCAGGTCCTCTGGCCAAGAAACCCGAAGGCACGGTCACACGCGTGGGACCAGCACCGCCGTCGTGGAGCGGAAGCTACTAGAAGGCCCCGAGTCACCGGCCATACGGGTGAGCACCACACGGTACACTCAGGGACGTGGGCTACTTATACCCGCCTCTAGCAAGGTAGCCAGAAGAGTACAGTTAGTTTGGGAGGCCTACAACTCCGCCTGGCCAGGGGAGATCCCATCTGCTCAAGGACTGACCAGGCCCCAATCGCTAGCCAGTACTCCGGGAGGGTCTATCTTTGTCACCAGTAAAGACCCTGAACTACACCGTACCGTCTCCGAGTGGTTCCTGCTACCCCCATCATCCACGTCGGCTGCCCTGAGGCCATACCCCTCCCGTTGGGGGTGATACTATCACGCTGCACAATCCTACCACCGGCCTCAGCGGTCTGCCCTGCAGCGGCAGCTCCTTCGCTGCATTCAACGGGTGGCGTAGTCGTACAACATCTACCGCTAATACAGCGCCACTTAGTCTGACTCCCTGGGCACGGACCGGGTCACCGCCACGAGACTACAACCCTCAACAGATCCGGCTCCGGGTAAGCTCCCGCGTGCGCAACGCTGCGCGACACAGGCCCAGGGGTGCGTCATAAACACGTCACCACTTCTGCATTTATCACCCACTCCTGGTTTTGGCTGACAAATACTAATGAAAAATGCTGACCAAATACTGACCATGTGAACGTGGCCTAAAGATGATGATATTTGCTCTGCTACAAAAACCAGAGTGTTGGCAGGAAAAGCACTGCATGAAATCTGCATGTTTTTTTTTTCCTCATTCGTTTGAATAGGTGAAAAATGCTGCAAAAAAAAAAACTTGAAAATTAACATGCTGCAGAGTTGAAAACAGATGGTTCAAATCTGCAATGGGAAAATAAGTAGCCTGTGTGTGAGAATTCAGAAATCTCATTCACTTTGCTGGTACTGTAAAACACTGTGTTTTTCCCCATAGTATGCAAATTGTCTCTCAGAGAGGAAGAGAACTGGAACTCTAGTGCCACCTATTGAAAGTAGCAATCGTAAAAATCAATACTGACCCTCTAATGAGTCTTGTCGCATGACTTAGGATAAAAGCCAGAACCAGAAACTCAATTTGCAGACACTGTGTTTCAGGGTACTGCCCCTTGTCAGTGCAAAGTGTGAGTTCTGGTTTCGGCTGGGTGAGAGGCGTGTGACTGGTATCTAAGGGGTAACGTTTCTCCTTCCGGAGAGTGACATGTTAAGCATGTCAAGGTGAGGAGACTTTTAAAGTCGCAATGCTCCTCTAGGAAATATGCAAATTGTCTCTTCAGAGAGAAAGAGAACTAGAACTCTAGTGCCACAAAAATGCGTGGCAAAAACAGTGTGAACAAGCCCTAATATAGATCAATGCAACGGAAGGCTAATTCACACACAAAATCCACATACATCCTGGCTGCACCATGAACATTGTAGAGTAATCTACTTTTATCTGATCTCAAGACTATTTGTCATTCCATCTAGACAGTCTCTTCAAGAGACATCTATCTGCCCGGTAGACAGCTGCAAGCTGTAAGCTGGGTGGTCACACCATGAATTCTTTTAGCTGGTGGGCCCCATATCTTTGATCAATACGTTCTTTTGTTGTTTGAACAATGTCTATAACAGACATTTACTTCTCAAAGGGCAAGACAAGAGCTTGTACTTTAGAAAATATTCTGGATGGAGGGGGAGGGGAGGGATGTGAATGCCAAGGCTGTGCGCCACTGCTTCTTTGTAACAGCTTAAATATGTAACTTCTTTTCTTGACATTCCTGCACAGGACGCTTCTCATGGTGACCAGGTCATGAATGTTATATTTTGTATTGAAGGTGTCACAAATATCAAGCCCTTCCCATGACGGACTTTTCCCTTATCCTTGTGCATTTTGGATTTATTTTAGACATTTGAGCTCCATTTGTCTTAATGTGCAGCAAATATCTGTTTTTCATGTTCTTAAAGTAATCTTCACTCGTCTAAAAAGCTCTGGTTCTCCAAAAATAATATTCCTGCTATATAAGCTAAACGTTAAATTTGCCACCCTCATAATACATCCCATACTATAATGACTAACCGGCCATGGTTACAAAGGTTTACTTTTAGAAATAAACTGTTAGAGTCCTCCCCCGAATATAGTTTTTTTAGGGGCAGAAATCCCAAAGTAGTGCTCAACACAGAACACTGTATTAATAATGCAAACCGAGACTTATAGGTGCCGATGTTCACAGAATACACTGTGTGCAGAATTATTAGGCAAATGAGTATTTTGCTCACATGATACTTTTTATACATGTTGTCCTACTCCAAGCTGCATAGGCTTGAGAGCCAACTACCAATTAAGTAAATCTGGTGATGTGCATCTCTGTAATGAGGAGGGGTGTTGACTAATGACATCAACACTCTATATACGGTGTGCTTAATTATTAGGCAACTTTCTTTCCTTTGGCAAAATGGGTCAGAAGAGAGATTTGACGGGCTCTAAAAAGTCCAAAATTGTGAGATGTCTTGCAGAGGGATGCAGCAGTCTTGAAATTTCCAAACTTTTGAAGCGTGATCACCGAACAATCAAGCGTTTCATGGCAAATAGCCAGCAGGGTCGCAAGAAGCGTGTTGGCCAAAAAAGGCGCAAAATAACTGCCTACGAATTGAGGAAAATCAAGCTGCCAAGATGCCATTCGCCACCAGTTTTGCCATATTTCAGAGCTGCAACGTTACTGGAGTATCAAAAAGCACAAGGTGTGCGATACTCAGGGACATGGCCAAGGTAAGGAAGGCTGAAAAACGACCACCTTTGAACAAGAAACATAAGATAAAACGTCAAGAATGGGCCAAGAAATATCTTAAGACTGATTTTTCAAAGGTTTTATGGACTGATGAAATGAGAGTGACTCGTGATGGGCCAGAGGCTGGATCAGTAATGGGCAGAGAGCTCCACTCCGACTCAGATGCCAGGAAGGTGGAGGTGGGGTACTGGTATGGTATCATCAAAGATGAACTTGTGGGACCTTTTCGGGTTGAGGATGGAGTGAAGCTTAACTCCCAGACCTACTGCCAGTTTCTGGAAGACAACTTCTTCAAGCAGTGGTACAGGAAGAAGTCGGTATCGTTCAAGAAAAACATGATTTTCATGCAGGACAATGTTCCATCACATGAATCCAACTACTCCACAGCGTGGCTGGCCAGTAAAGGTCTAAAAGAAGAAAAAATAATGACATGGCCCCCTTGCTCACCTGATCTGAACCTCATAGAGAATTTGTGGTCCATCATAAAATGAGAGATCTACAGGGAGGGGAAACAGTACACCTCTGGGAACAGTATCTGGGAGGCTGTGGTGGCTGCTGCACGCAATGTTGATTGAAAACAGATCAAGCAACTGACAGAATCTATGGATGGAAGGCTGTTGAGTGTCATCATAAAGAAAGGTGGCTATATTGATCACTAATTCTTTTGGTTTTGGTTTTTGCATGTCAGAAATGTTTATTTCTAAATTTTGTGCACTGATATTGGTTTACCTGGTGAAAATAAACAAGTGAGATGGGATTATAGTTGTTTTTTATTAAGTTGCCCAATAATTCTGCACAGTAATAGTAACCTGCACAAACAGATATCCTCCTAAGATAGCCAAATCTAAAAAAAAAGCCACTCCAACTTCCAAAAATATTAAGCTTGGATATTTATGAGTCTTTTGGGTTGATTGAGAACATAGTTGTTGATTAATAATAAAAATAATCCTCTAAAATACAATTTGCCTAATAATTCTGCACACAGTGTAATATTTATGGGGACAGCTAATGTCTGTATGGGGGAAAACAAGGATCAGCATGTTGGATTTAAAGGGTTAAACCTTTACATTAATGGCAAACGCCATAAATGTATGATGGATACAGATCATCCAGTAGTATCTGCATTCATCCAGAGACTGGGGTGCGTCTTTGCACACTCTTGTCAATGCCAGATTGCCGAGCATTCGCGTCTCTCTCCATTAATTTCTATGGGAATTCTGAAAATTGCTTTGAATGCTTGAGGTGGATTAGATGGATTTTTTTTGTTAGCATGTACCTCACACTTCAATGCCTGGTCCATCTCAGCTCACCTAAATTTCAATTGCTGTCACTTACTACCCTAGTCAAGAGGGGTATTCTGTGGATCCAGTTTGGTGAGATCACCACAGTTAAATAAAACAGTTTTCTGCTGGGGTCACTGGTAAATATTATTCTTGTTGCCTGTTTCATTTCTGACCATTATTAGTCATAGGAGATACTAGAAAGTCCACTTGCTATTCAAGTAGATGACTCTATCTAAATGTTGAAAATTAAGAATATGTCAGCAGGCTTATGCTGCTTAATCTGAGAGCAGCATGATGTAGGGGCACAGAGCCTGATTCTAGTGATGTATCGCTTACTGGGCTGCTTGGTGAAGTTTTGATACAATCCCTGTTTTCTCTGCTGCATATCTTCCAGTTCCCTAAATGTTGAGCTCTGTATAACCCACCCACACCACTGATTGGCAACTTCCTGTGTATATATTCAGGAAGCTGCTAATTAGTGGTGAGGGTGGGGTTACACACATTAGTCTGACTGTTCTGCATGTGAGACCTAGTCCTTTAGCGATAATCTATTGCTTATAAAACACTAATTATATTGAGAGTATAACACACACCCTAATAAGTGACACATCCTTGGAATCAGGCTCACTAGGCCTCTATTATGCTGATCTCAGATTAAACTGCTGACACATTCCCTTTGAGAGAGGGTAAGATAAGAGCTATATTAAACACTTTGTTAATTATTTGTCAAAAAACTTTAGTTTTGAATGCAGCCTTTTTACTGGCAAGAGAGCAGGTTTTGGCTGCAGAAAAAAAATACAGCAAAAACACTGCATGTGAACATAGCTAAAGGGTTCTCAGCCTAAAAGATATCGAAAAAATTGCATCTTCATATTCATTTTGAAGTTACACATGCAAGTAAAATAGTTCAGAAGTCAGAGAAAGCAGGGGCATTGCGATCACGGTCACAGAGGGTGCAACCGCAACCGTGACACTGCGGGAGGGGGGCCTGCGGACCCCAGCGTCTACTTCAGCTAGATGATCGTCCGGGGAAGCACATTCAGCTGAAATATATTGCGACACATAGACCCACCAGCTCCCTGCACGGAATTACACACCACAGGCCAATCGGAAGCCGGCAGCTGACATTGATGTGACCGTCATGAGCGGCGCATGGCAGTGACGTCATGCGCTGCCCGTGGCTAGCAAGATGAAGTCAGCTGCTGGCCTCTGAGCCTGCTATAAAAGAAGGCACCACACATCGTGGGAGCGGGGGGCAAAAAGAATAGTTAATTTTTTTTTTTTAAATGTGTTGGAGACGAGCAGCAAAATGGGGTCCATTATAAAAGGAAGGGGCCACAATAGGGAATATTATTACTAAACCAGGAAAGAGCCCAGAGTGGGGGACATTATTACTGTAAACTGAAAGAGGCCCAGGATATGGGACATTGTACCAGGAAGGGGCTCAGGATTAGGGAACAATATTACTGAAAGAAACCCTAGATGGGGGTCATTATTCCAGGAGGGGCCCCAGGATGGGGGACATTATTACTAAAAAGGGCACCGGGATGGCGGGACATTATTACTCAAAGGGGCCAGGATGGGGGTACTATTCCAGGAAGGGGTCACCAAAGATGGGGGACATTATATGAGTAAGGGGCCAAGTATGGGGGACTTTATACCAGGAATGGCCCATGATGGAGGACATTATAACTTGAAGGGGACCAGGATGGGCAACATTATACCAGGAAGAGGCCCAGGAATGGGCAACATTATACCAGGAAGGGACCCAGGATGAGGAACATTATACCAGGAAGGGGCCACGATGGAAGACATTATTACTGGAAGGGGCCAGGATGGTGGATACTACTACATCGGGGTATGAACACGTATGTCTTTATAGGAGCTAGAATGCTTCAAGGACTCATACATTTGTCCAACATGTAGGTGTGTGCCCAGGTCCAGATTTTGCACTGGACCCTATCAGATTCTAGTTATGTCAAAAACAGAAAGATATCAGAGTGTTTGAAGTATAAGCAAATCATCAGTGACAGCAGCTGATTGATTTAATATGTGTCTTATTTTTATTTTTTTGATTGTAAGGTCTAACCTAATGCGTTATAAGAGAATCTATGTCACCAAGATAAAAAGCAAATGGAATGGACAAAAACAACATTTCCTAAGGGTATAAAAAGATGAGTACAACAATGCAATTTGTATTTGAAAGGGTCATGAAACACTGGAACTGTGGAGTGCTTCAAACATCAAGGTCAGGTTCACATTGACAAAGCCCTTTCAAATCTGAGTAATCAGAAGCATCAGCAAGTTAGAAATAGTTTAAAAACACTAAGGATACTTTTCATTAATTAACCTTGCCTACGAATATTACATTTGTTTCAAGTTGATCAGAGAAGATATTTGAAGTCAACATATTGAAGTTTATATTTAGGAGAAAAAACGGTAGTACCGATTTCACGAAATCCCCTTAAAGCAATGGAAAAACCCACATTGTTTCTCAGACAAGGCATCTTGGAACATTTCTCATTAAAGCTATATGCTGTAGATATCACCATTGTCTTATTCAGTAACAGACAGTTATCATTCCCTGCCATGTTACAGATATCATGGAGCTGTAGTCTGTTAATGGTCACTCACTATATCTACAAGCCTGGAGAATAACAACATCTCTCTAAGGTAAAAGTAGCAGGGAGTAAGTAAAGGACTTCAATAACATACAGCACTATATTAGAATTGTACATTAAAAACTTGAATTTATGTACTAATGTCCATATTCTAAGAGTTTATCAATAGTATACTCTAATACAAATACAATTTACATTGTTTATAAGCTATTTTCTAATTTTGATAGGAAAACAGGTACATGTAACAGGTATTTTTGTATCTATAGCATAGTACATGCTGATTGCTGGGGGTCAGACAACTGGGACCCCAATGATCCTGAGATTGGGAGTATGGAACCCCTATCTTGAAAAGAGCAGTCAGTAAGATACCTCCACACTGCCTCCATTTGGTGCCCCCATTTGGTATGATGCCCCCATATTACATTCCCTCCACAGTATAAAACGTACCAAAATATGGAGTCATAAGTTCATCAAATATAATAAACAAATAAGATATTATTAGAAATTACAAAACATGGCGAAATATAGATTTAAAAAAGGAGGATAACAATAAAATCAGAGGTGAAGACTCAAATGTGGAAAAGGGGAGACCACCTAGACACATTATGTAAGGAGGGGCAGGTACCATATGAATAAATACATAGTACATGTACTGACTAATGAACATAGATGTGAATAATTCATATTGCACACAATGTAGTCAATGTATCACAAAGTGTGCTACAATATACAACAAAATATAGTCAATATCCCAAGTCATGTGGCATACGCATAATTCCCTGTATCAGACCATTGTTTTACATGGGCTACCTCGAGTAGTTGTTATGGACTGTGTGCCTGTTGGTATTATATAGTAGAACTCTCAGGTTACATTAATTTGGCCACATAGTTAGGCGTATTGACTACAGGACTCACACCGGGGAGCACATTGCTTCAACCAATTAATAGGAAATCCATTATTACTTGTTCATATTTTCCTATCTATAATATAGGAAATAACTTGCTGATTGCTGGGGGTCAGACTACTGGGACCCCAGTGATTCTGAGAAGGGGAATCTGGAACCACAATCTCGAAGGAAGCCGCCAGTAAGAAACCCCCACACTGTCCCCACATACTATGATGCCTCCATACTACATTCCCCCCACAATGTATGATGCCCCACATTAAATGACCCCCGCAAAGCAAAATGCCCCCCCACAGTACATTTCCCAAGACAATAAGATGCCACCATAGTCCCTCCTGCACAATATTATGTTATTCTCCCCATAGTCTCGCCTCATACAATATGAAATCCCTACAGTCACCCTAACACAAGCATCCCCTCACCTGTGTGTCCTGTGACATCCCTACTCCTTTGCTATTGAGCTGACCTCTGCTACCCAGTCATGTGACCTAAGAATGTTCTGGGACCTGACAGTCGTTGTAGTTCCTTCAGTCTCTACCCAAGTCAGAATGGTGGAGCAGGGATCTGACGGTTCCTGCTCCACCAACGTCTTTAATTGTAATTGTGTCCTGAGGACGCAGGTACTGTTGAAGTTGGGACATACTCCTAACTTCCTAGGACAGCTCCCAAAATTTGGGACAAGAGGTATGTGACTGTAATGATGACGTTGAAAAACAAGCAGACAGAATAAATACAAACTATGAAATATTCCCGTCATAAGAATATTTTTGCGCTATTATTAGAGGACAAATAAACACAATCTTGTAAGGTGGAGACGCACAAATAATATGAAGAAAAATCTTCGTCATCAGAGATTGTCATTAAACCTACAAGGGCTACACATTGAATTCTGCAAACACATTAATTCTCATAATCGAATATGCTAAAATTGTGCCTGAAAGATCCATTTAAGGCTGAAATACGATATGTGTGAAGTTCTTTGAATCAGTGTTATTCTCCATAAAAGACCGTGGGAAATGTTATTTTGTTGTCAGGCAATCTGATGCTTAATAATGTCTGTGCCTTCTGGGATAAGGACATGGGGCTGAGCTAAGTCCCCATAACTCAACCCACCCCCTGGTCCTATGAATAGACAAAATGGCCTGATTAGTATGGTGTGATTTTACTCATCAATGACCACCCCTTAGATCAGGGGACTCCACCTTCTCACAACACAACAGGCTTTGAGCTGGGAACACACACACAATTTCCTTGCTCTGCATATTTTCCAGAGACTACATACCAAGAAGAGAAACATGAAGGCAAAACACAAAAATAATGCTTATTAGAGACATTTCTTTCCAAAAAGTAACCTCTCAAATGAACACTGATTGCGTGCCCTGAAGTACGCAAGAGTGAAAAGATGAACAACATCATGTATCCATCTTCAAGAAAATAATCCATTCTTTACATCGCTCCTCACAATATCTCGGCTACAACATAATGTAAAAAGAAATGATTGGCATTATTAGCCATGAATTATATTGTGGGAATCTGAACTTTTTATTCTGAGATATTCAATAGGGTAATAAGCAGAGACTAACCCTGTGTGTGCCTGCAATCAGTGATGAGTAGTATCAGCTTCTTCCCCAAAGATATAAGAAAGAGATATGCTCTGCATAATCTTAAGCCCCCGTCTCACATAGCGAGATCGCTAGCGAGATCGCTGCCGTGTCACGGTTTTGGTGACGCAACAGCGACCTCACCAGCGATGTCGTTATGTGTGACACTTTGCAGCGATCAGGCCCCTGCAGTGAGGTCGCTGATCGCTGCAAAGTGTCCTGGACCATTTTTTGGTCGTTGCCCTCCTGCTGGTCAGTACACATCGCTGTGTGTGACCAGCGGGAGCAGCGATCAGGCTGGTAACCATGATAAACATCGGGTTACTAGGAGCACACGCGCACCTAGTAACCCATTGTTTATCATGGTTACGAGCCTGCTAAAGTGAGAGGTAACCTCCTGCTCACTGTAGCAGAGTGGTAACCATGGTAAACATCGGGTTACTAGGTGCGCGTGTGCCCCTAGTAACCCGATGTTTACCATGGTTACCAGCCTGCTCCTGCTTCAGCAGCAGGCTGGTAACCAGGAGCAGGACATCGTGGAAAGATTCTTTCCACGATGTCGCTGCTCCCCTGATCGTTGGTGAGCCTGCCTGTTTGACAGCTCACCAGCGACCACATAGCGACGCTGCAACGATCCCTGACAGGTCATATCGCTGTCGGGATCGCTGCAGCGTCGCTAAGTGTGACGGGGCCTTTAGAATGAAAATGTGGCTGCTTTGACCTTGAGATTACACTGAATCTAAATTGTGAGTTTCTAATTTTTAAAGAAATAGTAAAGTGCACATAATGCATAGGTAAGAAATAGGTTAGATACAATTGTGCTCAAAAGTTTACATACCCCGGCACAATTTTTCCTTTCTTGGCCTTGTTTCAGAGAATATGAATGATAACAAAAAAACTTTTTCTTCACTCATGGTTATTGGTTGGGTGAAGCCATTTATTGTCAAACTACTATGTTTTCTCTTTTTAAATCTCAATGACAACCAAAATCATCCAAATGACCCTGATCAAAAGATCACATACCGAGGTATTTGACACAAATGGGTTTGAATGGCTACTAAAGGTAACATACTCACTTGTGACCTGTTTGCTTGTAATCAGTGTGTGTGCATAAAAGCTGAGTGAGTTTCTGGGATCCAGACAGACTCTTGCATCTTTCATCCAGCCACTGACGTTTCAGGATTGTGAGTCATGGGGAAAGCAAAAGAATTGTCAACGGATCTATGGGAAAAGGTAGTTGAACTACACTGCTCAAAAAATAAAGGGAACACTCAAATAACACATCCTAGATCTGAATGAATGAAATATTCTCATTGAATACTTTGTTCTGTACAAAGTTGAATGTGCTGGCAACAAAATCACACAAAAATCATCAATGGAAATCAAATTTATTAAGCAATGGAGGCCTAGATTTGGAGTCACCCCCAAAATTAAAGTGGAAAAACACACTACAGGCTGATCCAACTTTGATGTAATGTCCTTAAAACAAGTCAAAATGAGGCTTAGTATTGTGTGTGGCCTCTACGTACCTGTATAACCTCCCTACAACGCCTGGGCATGCTCCTGATGAGGTTGCGGATGGTCTCCTGTGGGATCTCCTCCCAGACCTGGACTAAAGCATCCGGCAACTCCTGGACAGTCTGTGGTGCAACGTGACATGAGTGGATGGAGCGAGACATGATGTCCCAGATATGCTCAATCGGTTTCAGGTCTGGGGAACGGGCGGGCCAGTCCATAGCTTCAATGCCTTCATCTTGCAGGAACTGCTGACACACTCCAGCAATATGAGGTCTGGCATTGTCCTGCATTAGGAGGAACCCAGGGCCAACCCCACCAGCATATGGTCTCACAAGAGGTTTGAGGATCTCATCTCGGTACCTAATGGCAGTCAGGCTACCTCTGGTGAGCACATGGAGGGCTGTGCAGCCCTCCACTCCAAAGAAATGCCACCCCACACCATTACTGACCCACTGCCAAACCGGTCATGCTGAAGGATGTTGCTGGCAGCAGATTTCTCTCCACGGCATCTCCAGACTCTGTCACGTCTGTCACATGTGCTCAGTGTGAACCTGCTTTCATCTGTAAAGAGCACAGGGCGCCAGTGGCAACTTTGCCAATCCTGGTGTTCTGTGGCAAATACCAAGCGTCCTGCACGGTGTTGTACTGTGAGCACAACCCCCATCTGTGGACGTTGGGCCCTCATACCACCCTCATGGAGTTGGTTTCTAACCATTTGTGCAGACACATGCACATTTGTGGCCTGCTGGAGGTCATTTTGCAGGGCTCTGGCAGTGCTCCTCCTGTTCCTCCTTGCACAAAGGCGGAGGTAGCGGTCCTGCTGTTGGGTTGTTGCCCTCCACGTATCCTGGTATACTGGCCTGTCTCCTGGTAGCGCCTCCAACCTCTGGACACTACGCTGACAGACACAGCAAACCTTCTTGCCACAGCTCGCATTGATGTGCCATCGTGGATGAGCTGCACTACCTGAGCAACTTCTGTGGGTTGTAGAGTCCGTCTCATGCTACCATGAGTGTGAAAGCACAACCAACATTCAAAAGTGACCAAAACATCAGCCAGAAAGCATTGGTACTGAGATGTGGTCTGTGGTCCCCACCTGCAGAAGTGTCTTGATAATTGCCAATAATGTCCATCTATTGTCTATTCCATTTGCACAACAGCATGTGAAATTGATTGTCAATCAGTGTTGCTTCCTAAGTGGACAGTTTGATTTCACAGAAGTTTGATTTACTTGGAATATATTCTATTGTTTAAATGTTCCCGTTATTTTTTTGAGCAGTGTATATAACACAGGAAAGGGATACAAAAAAATATCCAAGGAATTGATAATGCTAGTCAGCAGCGTTCAAACTGTGATTAACAAATGGAAAATCAGGGGCTCTGTAAAAACCAAACCAGGGTCAGGTAGACCAACAAAAATTTCGGCCACAACTGCCAGGAAAATTGCTCGGGATGCAAAGAAAAACCCACAAAGAACATCAGCTGAAATTCAGGACTCTCTGAAAACTAGCGGTGTGGCTGTTTCAAGATGCACAATAAGGAGGCATTTGAAGAAAAATGGGCTGCATGGTCAAGTCGCCAGAAGAAAGCCATTACTGCGCAAATGCCACAAAGTATCTCACCTACAATACGCCAAACAGCACAGCACAGACAAGCCTCAAAACTTCTGGAACAAGGTAATTTGGAGTGATGAGACCAAAATTGAACCTTTTGGCCACAACCATAAACGTTACATTTGGAGAGAGGTCAACAAGGCCAATGATGAAAGGAACACCATTCCTACTGTAAAGCAAGGAGGTAGATCGCTGATGTTTTGGGGATGTGTGAGCTACAAAGGCACAGGAAACTTGGTAAAAGTGGAAGGAAAATGAATGCAGCACGTTATCAGCAAATACTTGAGGCAAATTTGCACTCATCAGCCCGGAAGCTGCGCATGGGACGTACTTGGACATTCCAACATGACAACGATCCAAAACACAAGGCCAAGTCAACCTGTCATTGGCTACAGCAGAACAAAGTGAAGGTTCTGGAGTGGCCATCTCGGTCTCCTGACCTCAATATCATTGAGCCACTCTGGGGAGATCTCAAGCACGCAGTTCATGCTAGACAGCCCAGGAATTTACAGGAACTGGAGGCTTTTTGCCAAGAAGAATGGGCAGCTTTACCATCTGAGAAAATAAAGAACCTCATCCACAACTACCACAAAAGACTTCAAGCTATCATTGATGTTAGAGGGGGCAATACACTGGGGTATGTGAACTTTTGATCAGGGTCATTTGGATGTTTTTGGTTGTCATCACGATTTAACCCCTTTAAAGCCCATGACGTATTAATACGTGTCTGTGCCCTGGGACTTAAGAGCCTGACCCGTATTAGTACGTCATATCTTTAATGCGGCACCGCGACCGAAGTCGCTGTGATCGCATTAAATTTCCGGCGCCCCCCCGCACCAGCAATCGCTGTGATTGGCTGTTTAAATCTGAACAGCCAATCACAACATTTCTCACTGTTTCCGGCAATGTTATTGCCGGAAACAGGGATCTGCAGCCTAGGATCGGTGCTCCTAAGAGCACCGATCCTAGGCTGTTGCTAGGACACCCCAGCCCTGGCCCCAGACTGCTATGATCAGTGCGATCACCGATCACATCGATCGCACCGATCGTAGCGCGACCGCGCGGTGACAGGGCAGTCATGGGGCGGTGACCGGCTTGTGACCTGCCTGTCACCGCCCCATGACCCCCTGTAATGTGATCCAAGCCCCCATACAGCTGTGATTGGAGCGATCAATGATGACATCGATCGCTCCAATCAGAGTACCTGAATACAGGTGGCCGGGCGGTCACAGGGAGGTGTCACCTCCCTGTGACCCCCTGTGGTGCGTGCTCTGCCCCAGCCATGTCTGATTGGTGCAATCAATGTCACCAATCAGATGGCTGGGGCACAGCATGCACCACAGGGGGTCACAGAGAGGTGACACCGCCCTGTGACCGCCCGGTCACCTGTATTCAGGTACTCTGATTGGAGCAATCGATGTCATTAATGATTGCTCCAATCAGATTACCTGACCAGGAGGTGACTGGGTGGTGACCTCCACCTGTCACCACCCTATCACCCCCCTGTGACCGCCCTGCAGACCCTCACGCTTGGTGAGGATTTCTTCAGAGCGGTCACAACTGATGTGTATGTGCTGGGCCTTGTAGTGCCACAGAATATTCTGTGACACCACAAGACCATCTACTCACCTGCTCCAGTCGCTGCTGCTGCTGCTGCTGCTCCTGGATCTTCTGCTCCAGCGTCCTGGGTATCTTGCTCTTGACCTGCTGTGGTTCCTGCTCCAGATCCTGCTCCAGAGCCTGCTGCTGATCCTGCTGCTGATCCTGCAGAGAAGACTTTGGTAAGTCTGTTCTCCCCTCATCCACCCCAATCCCCCCTCCCCCCTCTTTTTACTCACCCTTACCACCATTTTTTTTTCTGCGTCCTGCAGCGGTCTCCAGCTCCGGTCCCGATCTCTATTTCCGCTCCCGGTCTCCAGCTCCGTTCCCGGTCACCAGCACCGGGCTCTCGCTCCGGGCTCCCGGTCACCAGCGCCGGGCTCTCGCTCCGGGCTCGCGGTCTCCTGTTCTGGGCTCCCGGTCAACAGCACCGGGCTCTCGCTCCGGGCTCCCGGTCTCCTGCTCCAGGCTCCCGGTCACCAGCGCCGGGCTCCCGGTCTCCTGCTCCGGGCTCCCGGTCACCAGCGCTGGTCTCCTTCTCCGGGCTCCGTCTCCTGTTCCGGTCCTGCTGCTGATCCTGCTAACCCCTTGGTAAGTCCATCTCTGATCTCCCCTCATCCACCCCAATCCCCCTCTCCCCACTCCCCCATCTTTTTACCTCCCTTCCCACCCCAATTCCCCTCACTTCAGTGTCCTTGTTAATTCTCTCGGTTATGGTCTCCAGCTCCAGTACCGGTCTCATACTCCGAGCTCCCGGTCTCCTGCTTCAGGCTCCCCGTCTCCAGCGCCGCTCCCGGTCTCCAGCGTCAGGCTCCCGGTCTCCAGCGTCCTTCTCCCGGTCTCCTGCTCCGGGCTCCCGGTTTCCTGCTCTGGGTCTTCTGTTCCAGTCCTGCTGACCCTTTTGTAAGTCCATCTCTGATCTCCCCTCATCCACCCCAATCCCCTTCTCCCCACTCCCCTGTCTTTTTACCCCCCTTCCCACCCCAATCCCCCTCACCCCAGTGTCCCTGTTAATTCTCTTGGTTCTGATCTCCAGCTCCAGTACCGGTCTCCTGCTCCGGGCTCCCGCGCTCCTGCTCCGGGCTCCCGCTCCAGGCTCCCAGTCACCAGCGCCGGTCTCCTGCTCTGGGCTCCCGGTCACCAGCGCCAGGCTCCTGCCCCTGAAAGAAGAACAGAGAGGACTTTGGTAAGTCATCTCTGATCTCCCCTCATCCACCCCAATTCCCCTCTTCCCACTCCCCACACATCCATGCGCACATCCAGCAGCCGCCGAGTGTTGATCGGTGACATAGTTCACCAATCCACACTTGTGCTCGCTGTTTGCACTACATACAGTATTTCCTTTTTCCACACACTCTAAATAAAGTACTGACACACACACACTCTAAATAAAGTATTGACACACACGCACCACATTCATAACAAAAAATGTCCCGCTCATCCCAAACTCGCTATTCAGCGGAGGAGGCATACGCTTTTCTTGCCTCCGACACTGACAGCGAGGGCGAGGATCCCACATTTCTTTGTTTTTCCGACTCCTCATCGTCTTCCTCCTCCTCTTCTTCCTCCTCTTCCTCTTCTTCCTCGGGTGCTGCTGGACCGCCCCTCAGTCGTCGCAGGAGAGAAGATGATCCAGCGCTCCCCACCACTGATACCATATGGACCTCGCCCCCTGAAAATTATGAGCCACTGATTCCTGATTTTGTGGCGGAATCAGGAATCAAGTTTGACACCACCGGCCTCACAGAACTAGACTTTTTCAAAGTCTTTTTCTCTGAGGATTTTGTAAACCTCATGGTGGGCCAAACTAATTTATATGCTCATGAATTTTTGGAACAAAACCACTCTTCATCATTTTCTAACTGGTCTCCTGTAGACGCAGTAGAAATGATGAAGTTTTGGGGCCTGGTCCTTCTTATGGGGATCCTGAAGAAGCCAGAGCTTCGGCAATACTGGAGTGTTGACGTTTTGTATAACACTCCAGTGTTCCGAATGGTCATGATCCGGAGACGCTTTCAGGCCATCCACAAGTTCTTGCATTACCAAGATAATGCACACGATGACCCGAACTTTGATCGTCTTGTCAAAGTTCGGCCGGTCATCGAACACTTCAACAACAAGTTTGCTGAAGTGTACGTGCCCCAAAGGGACATCTGCGTGGATGAGTCCTTAATCGCTTTTAAGGGGCGGCTTGGATTCCGGCAGTACCTACCCAGTAAGAGGGCAAGGTACGGGATCAAGCTGTATAAACATTGAGAGAGTACCTCAGGGTACACTCACAAGTTTAGAGTTTATGAAGGGAAGGACTCCCGGATTGAACCCCCTGAATGCCCCCCTGTTCTGGGAGTGAGTGGGAAAATTGTGTGGGACTTGGTGCACCCACTGCTGGATAAAGGTTATCACCTCTACGTGGATAACTTTTATACAAGTATCCCGCTCTTCAAGTCCCTCTCTGCGTGATGTACCGCAGCCTGTGGTACTGTCTGCAAAAATCAGAGAGGCCTCCCAAAGATGCTAAGTAGGCAGCTGCTCAGAAGGGGTGAGAGCAGAGCCCAATGTAGCGACCACCTGCTGATGGTCAAGTACAATGACAAAAGGGATGTCCTTTTCTTGACCACCATACATGGTGATGGCTACACCCTCAGCACTGTACGAGGTTCCACTACACAGGTCGCCAAACCAGACTGTGTAGTGGGGTATAACAAGTACATGGGGGGAGTTGATCTCTCCGATTAAGTCCTCCAGTCGTACAGTGCTTTGAGAAAGGCCAAGGTATGGTATAAGAAGCTGGCCATGCACATTGTACAGATGGCAATGCACAACGCTTTCCTTCTGTCACAATGTGCAGGCCAGACTTCTACGTCGTATCTTCACTTCCAGGAGACAGTTATCAAGGCCCTGATATTTGGCAGCGGTGACGGAGCAGGCCCCAGTACTTCCGGAACTGAAGGACCTCGAATTGTACTAGGCCAGCATTTCCCAGGGCAGATCCCTCACAGCGGAAAAAAAGGAAAGTCACAAAAGAGGTGCCGAGTGTGTTATAAAAGGGGAATACGCAAGGACATCATTTATCAATGTGACACCTGCCCTGACAAACCTGGCCTGTGCATGAAAGAATGCTTCAAAAGGTACCATACTTCCATGGACTATTAAATTAATTTCTGACGTATGACAACCTGACGAACACTATATAGCTGACGTAGTGTTCGTCAGGTTTTCATACGTCAGTTGTGTAGTGTTCGTCAGATTGTCCTACACAACTGACGTATGACACTAAATTATAATATTCAAAAATCAGCTACCACTTCCAAAAAGGGGGCACTTGTTGGGCATTTCCACTGTTTAGGCACATCAGGGGCTCTGAGAACGTGACATGACGCCCGCAGACCATTCCATCAATGTCTGCATTCAAAAGCGTCACTCCTTCCCTTCTGAGCCCTGACATGCGCCCAAACAGTAGTTTTCTCCAACACATGGGGTATCTGCGTACTCAGGAGAAATTGCACAACAACTTATGGGGTGAAATTTCTCCCGGTACCCTTGTGAAAATACTATTTTTTGCATTTTTGTGGAAAAAATGTTTTTTTTTATTTTCACAAGTCAACATTATAATTTTCTGTGAAGCACCTGGGGGTTCAATGGGCTCACCACAGATCTAGATAAATTCATTGGGGGTCTAGTTTCCAAAAAGGGGACACTTGTTGGGCATTTCCACTGTTTAGGCACATCAGGGGTTCTGAGAACGTGACATGACGCCCGCAGACCATTCCATCAATGTCTGCATTCAAAAGCGTCACTCCTTCCCTTCCGAGCCCTGACATGCGCCCAAACAGTAGTTTTCTCCATCACATGGGGTATCTGCGTACTCAGGAGAAATTGCACAACAACTTTTGGTGTCCAATTTCTCCTAGTACCCTCGTGAAAATAAAAATATTGCGGCTAAAAGATCGTTTTTGTGGAAAAAAAATTGTTTTTTTTTTCACGGCTCTACGTCAAAAACCTTTGCAAAACACTTGGGGGTTCAAAGTGCTCACCACACATCTAAATAAGTTCCCTGAGGGGTCTAGTTTCCAAAATGGGGTCACTTGTGGGGGTTTCCACTGTTTAAGCACATCAAGGGCTCTCCAAACGCAACATGGGGTCCGCTATCAATTCCAGCAAGTTTTGCATTGAAAACGTCAAATTGCGCTCCTTCCCTTCCGAGCCCTGCCGTGCGCCCAAACAATGGCTTTCCCCCACATACGAGGTATCAGCATACTCAGGAGAAATTGGAGAACAACTTTGGTGTCCAATTTCTCCTAGTGCCCTTGTGAAAATAAAAATATTGCGTCAAAAAGATTGTTTTTGTGGAAAAAAAATTATTTTGGCTCTACGTCATAAACTTTAGCAAAACACTTGGGGGTTCAAAGTGCTCACCACACATCTAAATAAGTTACTTAAGGGGTCTAGTTTCAAAAATGGGGTCACTTGTGGGGGTTTTCCACTGTTTAGGCACATCAGGGGCTCTCCAAACGCGACATGGGGTCCGCTGTAAATTCCAGCGAGTTTTACATGGAAAATGTCAATTGGCGCTCCTTCCCTTCCGAGCCCTGCTGTGCACTCAAACAATGGCTTTCCCCCACATATGAGATATCAGAGTACTCAGTAGAAATTGCACAACAACTTTTGGGGTCCAATTTCTCCTGGTACCCTTGTGAAAATAAAAAAATTGGGGTCTAAAATAAAATGTTAGTGAAAAAAAGTTAAACGTTCATTTTTCCCTTTCACGTTCAATTAATTGGTGTAAATCACCTGAAGGGTTAATAAAGTTGTTGAATGTGGTTTTAAGCACCTTGAGGGGTGCAGTTTTTAGAATGGTGTCACTTTTGGGTATTTTATGTCATATAGACCCCTCAAAGTGACTTCAAATGTGATGTGGTCCCTAAAAAAATGGTTTGGTAAAATTTTGTTGTAAAAATGAGAAATCGCTGGTCAACTTTTAACCCTTATAGCTCCCTAATAAAAAAAAAATTGGGTTCCAAAATTGTGCTGATGTAAAGTAGACATGTGGGAAATGTTATTCATTAACTAGTTTGTGTGACATATCTCTCTGATTTAATGGCATAAAAATTCAAATTTTGAAAATTGCAAAATTTTCAAAATTTTTGCCAAATTTCAGTTTTTTTCACAAATAAACGCAAGTGATATCGAAGAAATTTTACCACAATCATGAAGTACAATATGTCACGAAAAAACAGTCTCAGAATCAGGGGGATCTGTTGAAGCGTTCCAGAGTAATTACCTCATAAAATGACTGTGGTCAGAATTGTAAAAATTGGCCTGGTCAGTAACGTGCAAACCACCCTGGGGGGTAAAGGGGTTAAAAAGAGAAAACACAGTAGTTTGACAATAAATGGCTTCACCCAACCAATAACCATGAGTGGAGAAAAAGTTTTTTGTTATCATTCATATTCTCTGAAACAAGGCCAAGAAAGGAAAAATTGTGCTGGGGTATGTAAACTTTTGAGCACAATTGTAGATAGAGATAGATAGATAGATAGATAGATAGATAGATAGATAGATAGATAGATAGATAGATAGATAGATAGATAGATAGATAGATAGATAGATAGACAAAGGATATTGCAGCTCTCAAAGAATTCCAATCTAATTATCCATTTATTAAAGGTAACCTGTTACCAGGTTTTCCCAAAATAAACTACGGCCACCACTTTTACAATAGTCTAGCAACCTGCATAGTAGCCTCAAACCCCTTCTGAATAGCCCATAAAATATATTACGGCGCTAGATTGGGAACAATGTGTGGATGACGTACAACTAGTGTTGAGCGAACATGCTCGACACTGTTCGGTACTCGCCCGAGCATCACGCTACTCGGGATGTTCAGCGAGCACCGAGCATTTCCGGGTTACTCGGGCGGGAGCTTGGGTCTCCGCCCTGCATGTTTGGCGCTCTTTACAGAGCCAATGAACATGCAGGGATTGCCAGCCAGTGACTGTAATGCCGCAGCCATGTTGGTTGTGGGCATTACATTGATTGGCTGGCCGCACAGCGTCACCTCGAGTATTTAAAACCGGGCGCCGCCATCTTGGACACAGACGGCTGGGATCAGACAGTGTAGGGACAGCGCTGCTGATTTAGAGAGAGATATATACTGCGAAATAGTTAGTGTAGGGTCTGTAAAGGCTGCCAGATCAAACAAACAGTCCTCCTCAGGACTAATATCCATCCCAGATATCAGGCAGGCTGTATAGGAGACGCAGTGGTTATACCAGCAAACGCTGCATTACAGTCCTGTGTGCTCCTGTTGCTGAAATTGCTGGACTTAGCTCCAGGTCTCAGGGGCCAGGAAAAATCCTTTTTTTTTCATCTAAATCCTCTTTTTTTTTTCCTCCTTCACACTGTACAAATACCCATCTTATTAATCTTTTGGTGTCCCCCCCTCCGAAAAAAAAAAAAAAGTGTGTCTGTGACAGTTCAGACACAAATATATTTTTTTAAAGAGTCTGGTGTAGGCCAGAGAAATAGAAGTGTGGTTTTGCAGTTCCATGGTTCAAACCTCTGTATTATCCACTTTTGGGCTATTTTTACCTAAAAAAAAAACAGTTTGAGTGTGTCGCTGAATGTTCAGCGGCAAATATATCTATTTAAAAAAGTCTGGTATATACCAGTAAATTATAACTGTGGTTTTGCCGCTCCACGATAAAAAAATCTCTATTATTCTGCTTTTGGCATTTTTTGCCGTAAAAAAAAACCTGTAATAGTGTCTCCCTGATTGTTCAGACACAAATATATTTGTTGAAAATAGTCTGGTGTAGGCCAGAGAAATAGAAGTGTGGTTTTGCAGTTCCACGGTTCAAACCTCTACATTATCCACTTTTGGGCCATTTTACCTAAAAAAAAACAGTTTGAGTGTGTCGCTCACTGTTCAGCCGCAAATATATCTATTTTAAAAAGTCTGGTATACACCAGTAAATTATAACTGTGGTTTTGCCGTTCCACGGTAAAAAATCTCTATTATCCAGCTTTTGGTATTTTTTTCCGTAAAGAAAAACAGTAATAGTGTCTCCTGATTGTTTAGACACCAATATATCTGTTTAAAAGAGTCTGGTATACACCAGTAAATTATAACTGTGGTTTTGCCGTTCCACGGGGAAAAATCTCTATTATCCTGCTTTGGGCATTTTTTGCCGTAAAGAAAAACAGTAATAGTGTCTCCTGATTGTTCAGACACAAATATATCTGTTTAAAAGAGTCTGTTAGACACCAGTAAATTATAACTGTGGTTTTGCCGTCCCACGGTAAAAAATCTCTATTATCCAGCTTTTGGTATTTTTTCCGTAAAGAAAAACAGTAACAGTGTCTCCTGATTGTTCAGACACCAATATATCTGTTTAAAAGAGTCTGGTATAACTAGTAAGTTATAACTGTGGTTTTGCCGTTCCACGGTAAAAAATCTCTATTATCATGCTTTTGGCATTTTTTGCCGTAAAAAAAATTTTTAATAGTGTCTCCCTGATTGTTCAGACACAAATATATTTGTTGAAAATAGTCTGGTGTAGGCCAGAGAAATAGAAGTGTGGTTTTGCAGTTCCACGGTTCAAACCTCTGTATTATCCACTTTTGGGCCATTTTTAACTAAAACAAACAGTTTGAGTGTGTCGCTCACTGTTCAGCCGCAAATATATCTATTTAAAATTGTCTGATATACCCCAGTAAACAATAACTGTGGTTTTACCACTCCACGGTAAAAAATCTCTATTATTCAGCTTTTGGTATTTTTTCCATAAAGAAAAACAGTAATAGTTTCTCCCTGATTGTTCAGATTGTTTAAAAGAGTCGGGTGTAGGCCAGAGAAATAGAACTGTGGTTTTCCTCTTCCACGGTTCTAATCTACTTTTTATTACCCTTTTTCCATTGATAGTGCGAGTGTAAGCTATTTTACTTCATTTACAATGGGCAAGGCGCGTGGCAAAGGACGTGGAATTGGACGTTCTGGTGATGGTGCGTGCAGAGGACAGGGCCGTGGCCAAGGTGAAAATATGCCACAACCAACAGCCACATCTTCTCACTCCCACTTCTTGACCGAATTACTAGGGAAGCTCAGAACAACACCAGTATAGCAAACTGATCAGTGTGAACAGGCTATTAATTGGATAGCAGATAATACTTCCAGTTACCTGGGCACCACCACCTCCGGTCTGTCTTCCACATGGTCAAATCTTAGTAGCCGTGAGTCTCGACCGCATACTCCTCCTCACCCTGATGCTCCTTCCTCCCACAATGCCGAGTGTCGTCAGACAGCAACTGATCCCACACTTGGACACTCTGAAGAGCTGTTCACAGGAACATTTCCAGATTTGTGCCCCTCGCCTGCTCCGCTTGAAGTGGTGGAAGAGGAGATCCCATGTAGCGATGCCCAAATATTTGAACAGCCACGGCCACAGGAAGTCGACGCTGGCAATTTGTCACAAGAGGTGGACGATGACGAGACACAATTGCCAGGAAGTGAGGAGGAGGATCGTGGTGCACAAGTGGAAGAGGAGGAGGTGGTGCATGATCTAGTAACTGACCCAACGTGGCAGGAGGACATGCAGAGTGAGGCCAGCAGCACACAGGGTGAGGGAGGCAGAGTACCCCAACAGGCAGGAAGAAGCAGTGTGGTGGCCGCACACAGAAGGCAGGCAACAGTTCCCCGTAACACCAACACGAGGGACGTTGCCAGTACAACCTGTAGGTTTTCCAGAGTCTGGAATTTTTTTAAAGACTCTGCTGATAACCCCAAAAAGGCCATTTGTACCACCTGCCATGCCAGCATCAGCAGGGGTGACAAAACTACCAGCCTGACCACCACCAGCATGATCAGGCACATGGCAGCAAAGCACCCGACTTTGTGGGGTGAACCTCAGGGTCCACGACCAGTGTCAGCGGGTGTCACCACTGCTTCTTCCGCTGTTGTGCGTGCAATAGAACCCCCTGTTGTGTGTGCAAGGCAATCCCCTGTCCATACTGCATGCAAAGATGCCCCCTCCTCTCAGTCTTCACTTGTTATGGCAGTTTCTCAAGAAACAGCATCAATGTCCACGTCCACGTCCCACCGCAGCGTTCAATTGTCCATATCCCAGACCATTGAACGAAAGCGGAAATTCGCAGCCAACGCCCCACAGGCCACGGTCCTAAATTCGCACATTTCACGACTGCTTGCGTTGGAATGCTGCCTTTTAGGCTGGTGGAGACGGAATCCTTCCGCAACCTTATGGCGGTGGCCGTCCCTCAGTACTCGGTCCCCAGCCGACACTATTTTGCCCGGTGTGCCATCCCCGCACTACACAAGCACGTGTCCCAAAACATCTGCCGTGCCCTCAACAATGCAGTTACTGGGAGAGTCCACCTGACAACGGACACATGGACAAGTGCTTGTGGCCAGGGCCGGTACATCTCCCTGACGGCACACTGGGTAAACATAGTGGAAGCCGGGACCCAGTCGGACCTTGGGACGGAACACATCCTCCCCACCCGAGGATTGCGGGCCCTATGTCAGTCAGAGTTGCCCCCACAGTGTACAGCTCCTGCGCATCATCCTCCTCCTCCTCCTCATGTTCAGCCTCCATCTCAGATATCACCACATCAGTTACAAGCTGGAAGCACTGCAGTACTGCCTCCGCCAAGCGGCAGCAGGCTGTGCTGAAACTCATAAGCTTAGGTGAGAAACCTCACACTGCTTGTGAGTTGTGGACAGCTGTGAAAGAGCAGGCAGATCTGTGGCTGAGACCGCTGAACCTACATCCAGGCATGGTCGTGTGTGACAATGGCCGTAACCTGGTGGCGGCTCTGAGGCGAGGCGAGATCACACACGTACCATGCCTGGCTCATGTGCTTAACCTTGTGGTTCAGCGGTTTCTTAAATCGTACCCGAGTTGCCAGATCTGCTCGTCAAAGTACGCCGCCTGTCAGCTCATTTTCGCAAGTTGGCTACAGCTTCCGCCGCCCTTGCTGTGTTGCAGCAGCGTTTGCAGCTTCCGTCACACCGACTGTTGTGTGATGTCCCCACACGTTGGAACTCTACCCTCCACATGTTGCAAAGGAATTATGAGCAGAAGAGAGCAGTTGTGGAGTACCAGCTGCAACAAGGCCGTCGATATTCAGGTCAGACTCCACACATAAGACCTCAGGAGTGGACCTGGATGTCTGACATATGTACCATCTTGACAAATTTGAGGAGTCCACCAAGATGGCGAGTGGCGATGACGCCATCATTAGCATCAGCATTCCACTTGTCTGTCTTTTGCAACGCTCTCTGCAGAGAATTAAAGAGGAGGCATTGCAGCCAGAGTATGATGAGATGGATCAAGGAGCCGTAGTGGTCGATTACACACAGCCCAGCCTCATCTCATCCCAACGTGCATTGGGGGACAATGAGGGAGAGGAGGAGGAGGAGGAGGAGGAGGAAGAACAGGAGCTTGTATCATGCGCTGTAGACGGTAGTACCTGTACAACTGTCATACCGTCGGTTCAGCGTGGGTGGCCTGAGGACAGGGGGGAGGAGGAGGAGGAGGAGGAGAGCATGGTCAGTCATCATCTTGGTGAGGACACGGAAGTCTTGCCCGTTACCAGTCTGGCACGCATGGCTGACTTTATGTTACGCTGCCTTAACCGTGACCCTCGCGTTGTCAAAATGTTGGGTGACAGTCATTACCTGTTGGTGACACTTTTAGACCCCCGCTACAAGGAGAACTTTCACTCTCTTATTCCTGAGGTGGAGAGGTCTACAAAGATGGGGCAGTACCAGAAAGCCCTTGCTGCAGAACTGTTAAAAAATTCCCATCTGAACACACTAGAGGGAGAGGTTACAGTTCGTTGCCCAACCAAGGCGTACATGCGAGAGAGACGCAACTCCAATCCAGCAGGGGAACACTGTCAACGTTCTGGGACATTTTTCTCAGACCCTCCCTTCGGACAGACCCTGAGGCGCGGGGTACTCTCACAAGGAGTGGAAAGTTTCAAGAGATGGTGAGGGAGTACCTTGCCGACCGTACCAGCGCCCTTCGTGATTCCTCTGTGCCTTTTAATTATTGGGTATCCAAGCTGGACACTTGGAATGAACTCGCTCTGTACACCTTGGAGGTCCTGGCCTGCTCTGCTGCTAGCGTGTTATCGGAGCGTGTTTTTAGTGCTGCTGGGGGAATTATAACTGATAAGCGCACTCGCCTGTCAACTGACAATGCTGACAAGCTGACCCTTATCAAAATGAACAAGGGCTGGATTGGGCCAGACTTCTCATCACCACCAAATGTCAGCAGAGTAACATAAAGTCAAATCCACTGTGTTACTTCGGGAGGTGTATTCACATGCACCGCTTCACACCCACACATGGGTATACGCTTCCTCATTTCGGCTGTTTTATGTTCTTCTCCTTATTCTCAGCCTCCACCACCACTATACCACCAGGGTGACCGTGTTGCCATTATTGAAAGTTCCTCCGTCCTTATTTTTGTCAGCTTTTGCTTGGAAGGCATAAGCAAAGACTGTGGGAGACCCACTCCCCAATAATGGGAATAATATTTTTAAGATGCTGTACTGTATGGCTCTTGTAAGGGGCATTAAAACCATCTTGTTAAGCTACTGCGACCTCCACCACTTTTCCAAGGGGCATTAAAACCGTCTTGTTAAGCTACTGCGACCTCCACTTCTCTTCCAAGGGGCATTAAAACCGTCTTGTTAAGCTACTGGGACCTCCACGTCTCTTCCAAGGGGTATTAAAACCATCTTGTTAAGCTACTGCGACCTCCACGTCTCTTCCGAGGGGCATTAAAACCTTCTTGTTAAGCTACTGTGACCTCCACCACTTTTCCAAGGGGCATTAAAACCGTCTTGTTATGCTACTGCGACCTCCACGTCTCTTCTGAGGGGCATTAAAACCGTCTTGTTAAGCTACTGGGACCTCCACGTCTCTTCCGAGCCGAGGGGCATTAAAAGCGTCTTGTTAAACCACTCTGAACTTCACAGCTCTTCCAAGGGGCATTGAAATGTTGTTTTTAATTAACTCGAACCTCCACGACTCTTCGAACGGGCATTGCATTTCCTCCTAATTTTTGGCAGCTTTTGCTTGGAAGGCATAAGCAAAAACTATGGGAGACCCACTTCCCAATAATGGGAATAATGTTTGTAATATGCTGTACTGCATGGCTCTTGTAAGGGGCATTGCAAGTTCCTCCATCCTAATTTTTGGCAGCTTTTGCTTGGAAGGCATAAGCAAAGACTATGGGAGACCCACTCCCCAATAATGGGAATAATGTTTGTAATATGCTGTACTGCATGGCTCTTGTAAGGGGCATTGCAAGTTCCTCCGTCCTAATTTTTGGCAGCTTTTGCTTGGAAGGCATAAGCAAAGACTATGAGAGACCCACTCCCCAATAATGGGAATAATGTTTTTAAGATGCTGTACTGTATGGCTCTTGTAAGGGGCATTAAAACCGTCTTGTTAAGCTACTGCGACCTCCACCACTTTTCCAAGGGGCATTCAAGCCATCTTGTTAAGCTACTGTGACCTCCACCACTTTTCCAAGGGGCATTAAAACCGTCTTGTTAAGCTACTGTGACCTCCACGTCTCTTCCGAGGGGCACTAAAACTGTTTTGTTAAGATACTGCGACCTCCACCACTTTTCCAAGGGGCATTCAAACCGTCTTGTTAAGCTACTGTGACCTCCACCACTTTTCCAAGGGGAATTAAAACCGTCTTGTTAAGCTACTGCGACCTTCATGTCTCCTCCGAGGGGCATTAAAACCATCTTGTTAAGCTACTATGACCTCCACCACTTTTCCAAGGGGCATTCAAACCGTCTTGTTAAGCTACTGTGACCTCCACCACTTTTCCAAGGGGCATTAAAACCGTCTTGTTAAGCTACTGCGACCTCCACGACTCTTCCAACGGGCATTGCATTTCCTCCTAATTTTAGACCCAGTTGCTATAAATGGAAAAAATGGTTTAGTTAAGGCCCTCTGACCTCCATGTCACTTCCAAGGGGCATTGGAGTGCCTCTAAATTTTTGGTAGGCATTGCACTCACTGTATGCCCTATAACTGTGTAGCCGAACCGCTCCTTTTGGTACAGAAACATATCCTACAAGACATATGTGGTTGACTGGCCTGATATTGATGTGAATGGTCCCTGTTCCGCCTGCTCTTTCTCCTTTGCCACCACCTCATCCATCATTTATCACCTGAAGCTTTGTTTTAACGGGAGTCATAGAACTGGGATAGTAGCAGGAAAACATCCAGCAATCCTCGGAGGAGGTAGGATATGCGCCAAAATGCTGACCACCTCAGGCCTAGCCGCTACTACAAACATGCGCCTGCATTCCTTGAAAACAAAGCAGATGCTAACTTCTATCATCATCATCATGATCCTCACCTTGGCACTCTCAACTCCCCTGATGGAGAAGCCAGGGCCCACTGGAGGAGTCTGGTTCTCTGGTGGGCTCGTCCAATGCTGCCCTTAAGCAGGCCAGGCTAAGAAAAGTGTGTGGGAAGGTGACAGGAGAAATAGGGGCGGCTGGGGACCGTTTATGGACACCCGGCCGTCCCCAGGCGGCTGGGGACCGTGTGTCGACACCCGGCCACAGGGCGGCTGGGGGCCGAGTATGGACACCCGGCCGTCCCCTGGCGGCTGGGGACCGAGCGTGGACACCTGGCCGCAGGGCGGCTGGGGACTGAGTATGGATACCTCGTTGCCGAAGCAGCCATGAGGTATTGGCCAGCTTCGGCCTCTTCCAAACTAAAAGGCCCCATTTCAAGTGCAAGCTAGCAGTATGGTATGGCAGCCTGCGGGTGGGTGGGTGGTTGGCTGCATATTTGCGCTTGCATTGCAAGGAATGGGGGAGGTACAATTGAACACTGCCCTGGGACAAGGACTTGCACGGGGATAGTTGCAAGTCTGCATCTTCTGATGCGGCAAGGATCACTTCTGATGGGCACACTTTTAGGCAGTGACCTGGGAGTCAGAGATGCTTCCAGGGGTCTTCCCCATGCTGTTCCCATGTCTTTTCAGCACTGTATGCATGTGTCACACAGCACATGGCCAGATAAGGTTGTAAAATGTTAAAATGACATTTCCCGGTGAATGCATTTGTCACGGTTGAAAGCAATACAAAAGTGCAAAAACGCATGAAAAATGCTACTTGTGAACATAGCCCAAGGTGTGGAGGAGTATTTTTGTTTTTGGTTATTTATTTTACCTTATACACAAGTCTTTACCCTGGAAAGGAAGTTCCTTAACATATTTCACAGGAAAACAGTTTCAGTATAGTTTTTGAACGTTCTATTGTGAGCCCGTAAAAGTTTCTTAATACCTCTGACCACGTTGTTGACAGCAGTGACCTGGGGGTCAGAAATGCTTCCAGGGGCGATCCGCATGCTGCCCCCATCTCTTTTGAGCACTGTCACTATCGTTTTGGGCACTTCTTAGGCTTTCTACATACTGCCGGAGGTGCCGTCGCAAAAATGCTCGGGTCTCCCATAGACTAACATTGGGCTCGTTGCTCGGGTCGAGCACCCGAGTATCGCGGTGAGCTCGGCCCGAGCTTCGAGCACCCGAGCATTTTAGTGCTCGCTCAACACTACATAGAACACGTCATCCACATGAAGCAGGGCAGGAGAATGGCGATTGCAGGGAGGGGCCAAGAAAGACTAGGGACGCCTGAAGTGTAGCTAGCTTACAGCACAGTACATTGACCCATGTGGCCCTATGCTGGGAAGATGGAGGTCCTCAACTTAACCTGTTATTCTTCAGTAACGTTCCTCACATGTTATGTGCCGCCATCTGCAACCGAAATGTTTGTGCCTCTGTCGTATAATACATATGAAGAATTGAAGTGTTTTACCTACTACCTAGTGTGTTCAAGGCAAAGTAAACAAGAGTATATTTGATTAATAACACCTGGCTCATTCTTCATGAAAACAATGGGTCCCAACTTGCTCCAAGATATGGCTGTATGCAGTCAGAGAGTGACAGCAAAATCAGAGTACACATGTACACACACACGGGGACAATTGTATAGGATGTTTGGGGTTCCCAATTCACATACAGCTAGACTGCTGTAAAAGATGCAGTAAAGGTGGTGGCAGTAGTTCAAAATTGGAAAATCTGGCGATGGGTTCCCTTTAATGATTTTTTGGTTTGTGAAGGATGAGGAAATCACTTATTGACTAGGATCACATGACCGTATAAAAAAAATCGTCAAAGATTCATCCAAAAAATTCGGACGATTTTTCTCTTGTCATTCGTGTTCAATCCATATTTCACAGCTACTGCTATTAATAATTCACAAGACCATTTACAGTTTCTTATGTGTTACACACCTGTCCCAGGTCTTGGCTCTCCTCCCTTCACCTCGATCCGCTGCTGTCTGTTGTGCTCCACATCCGTCCATTTGATCAGGGTTACCTGGAGTGCTGAGACTTCTTCACTTGCTGCAGTTTGCTGCTGATAGATTTTTTCTATCTATTTTATTCAGTGAACCTCAGGTCACTGTCCAGTGGTCTGCACCCAATATTTCACTCCAGTAATAGGATGATGCCTCCATTGAAAATAGTTCATATAATTTCTTCCCTCCTAAATATTCCACTATCCACTGTGAGTGGTAATATTGAAAAGTGGAAGCATTTAGGAACCACAGCAAGGAAAAGTGGCGTCGGTGCATGCCGAGGAACATAGAGCCTGATTCATTATTGCATTTGCTCCTGTTTTAATGTTGAGTTTTTAGTGTTTTGCGCTTATTTTTGGTTTGTGTCATATTCGCTTTTTCATTTGCGCCTTTTTTTGAAGTCTGTATTACATGCATTTGCCTGTTTTTGTTTTGTTAATTGCTACTGTGGCAGCGTTTAATGTTTTCAGATGTTTCCACCCAATTCTACATTTGTGAATTTTTGAAAAACGCAAAATTTGTTATTTATGTATGTCTATATTTTAACCACATTGCAAAATGTGCAACTTTTTGATCTAAAAAGTCACAAAAAAGGTTGTCAATTTTTGACTGCGCAAAATTCATCAACCGCGTGTGCCATTTTGAAAACTATCAAAAAGAAAATAAACAGTAATAAATACAAGATAAAAAATAAAAGTGACAAAAAACTGCACATCATGAATTAGGGCCAGAGTGCATAAAAGTCACCAACACTTTGCAGACTCAATAACTTCTGAGTTCAAACCACCTCTACCATTGACATCAGCACAAAAACTGCGCACTAGGAGCTTCATGGTTGTGGTTTCCATGACCGACCAGCTGCATGCAAGCCTTACATTACCAAGCACAATGCCAAGCGTCAGATGGAGTGGTGTAAAGCCGTCACCACTGGACTCTGAAGCAGTAAAAACGCATTTGGTGGAGTGATGAATCACACTTTTCTATCTGTCATCTGATGGACGAGCCTGTCTGGGTTTGATGAATGCCAGAAGAATGTTACCTGCCTGACCACATGGTGCCAACTGTAATATTTGGTGAAGGAGGGATAATGCTATGGGGTTGTTCTTCAGGGGTTGGCACAGGTCCCTTAGTCCCAGAGAAGGGAAATCTTAGTGCTTCAGCATGCCAATACATTTTGGACAATTGTAAGCTTCCAACTTTGTAGAAAGAATTTGGAGAAAACCCTTTTCTGTTCCCCATAACTGTGCCCCAGTGTACAAAGTAAGGTCCATAAAGACATGGTTAGTTGACGCTGGTGTGGAAGAACTTGACTGTCCCACTCAGATCCCTGACCTCAATGGCATTTAACACATTTTGGGATGTACTAGATTGGAGATTGTGGGCCCGACCTCTCATCCAACCTCACTGTCTGACCTCACAGACGCTTCTAAAATCTTGTAGAAAGCCTTCCAAGAAGAATGTAAGCTGTTTTAGCTGCAAAAAAAACACGGCCTTTTAGCAAAGTACATAGTGTACGCTGTGGGAAATTTCATGTCAACCACATGTCAGGAACAAAGAGCTCAGGTAACAAACTTTAAATGCTCCAATTAAATGTGTAATTCTAGTCATTAATTTTGCAAATTACACTCCGACATGGTTTGTCACTATCCTACGATGTAAATTCTCAGGTTTTATGGGCATGCATAATCTCAAGCAGAATTTATTTGACTTAGGCTGCATTCAATCATCTCTGATTTTTTTCGGACAGCACCGAGATCCATTGAGTATGTCATATTCTGAACCTCAAAATTGGATCATTGTATAGGACATAGGGTAGAGACAGATTACCGTATAAATCGTGCGATGATCGCATCGCACTGGACGGACTGGCCGGCATCTCTTCTGACCTGAGCATGACAGCACGATGGATTTCTATGCAGCTGTCAAGCGGAGGTCAGGAGAGCCGACAGCCAGTACGATGTTTACGGTGCGATCCTAGCAGGAGAAATATGGCAGTGTGTCTCTGCCCATGCTCTGAGTTTCACGGATCTCATTCCCAGGTGCATCATTTTAACGGATGTCTGAATAAATCCATTTTACTCAATGGGCCCGTATACTGTTCGATTAAAGATCAGGCAGCACAAGGCCATTTCACACGTTTGTGTGAATGCAGTCTTAGGACATCCTTATTTAGGATCCTTCTTACAACCCTGGTTTTCATTCCAGTGCAGCTGGGTGCTAGTGAGCTGTACAGACATCATGCCTTGCAGTAGGGCAGCTTTATTTATTATCACTCTTTTTTGATCAAATGGCATCATATCCAGCATCATAGTTCTTGCGATCCATATGTTCATGCATTCAGTGTCAGGAAATATCTGCTGAAAATATTCACAGTAGTCCAAATTTCCACCTTCCGCATTATTAAAACTTTCATTCTTTTCCAGGGATTTGTTTTCTAGATTTTTCTATGCTTCTTGTAAACAATTCCAAAGTTTAGTCCTAGCATTTTGTCGTAGCATTTTGTGTCTCTCATTATGCAAGTTATCCAACCCACACTAAATAATGAAGAAGTCCGGGTTTTGGGGTGGCCAGTCCATTGTTCTAGGAATACCAGTTGCTTCTTTGTTTTAGGCCACGTTCACACGTTCAGTATTTGGTCAGTATTTGACATCAGTATTTGTAAGCCAAAACCAGGAGTGGGTGATAAATACAGAAGTGGTGACGTGTTTCTATTATACTTTTCCTCTGATTGTTCCTCTCCTGGTTTTGGCTTACAAATACTGATGTAGAAAACTGACCAAATACTGAACATGTGAACGTGGCCTAACAGTGACACATGGAGAAAGACTTTTGGTTGGAAAGACACAGTCACAACTAGCTATGTTGCCAAGGTTAAGAGCAGGTCTAGTCCAGTTAGATCAGAAAAGGACTACTTAATCATAGTAGAGGGTGGGCCATTTATATGGATACACCTAAATTAAATGGGAATGGTTGGTGACATCAACTTCCTGTTTGTGGCACATTAGTATATGGGAGGGGGAAAACTTTTCCAGATGGGTGGTGACCATGGTGGCCATTTTGAAGTCGGCCATTTTGGATCCAACTTTACTTTTTTCAATGGAAAGAAGGTCATGTGTCACATCAAACTTATTGAGAATTTCATAAGAAAAACAATGGTGTGCTTGATTTTAACGTAACTTTATTCTTTCATGAGTTTTTTACAAGTTTATGACCACTTATAAAATGTGTGCAGCTTCATCACACGTAGCACACGTTCATAAAAACGATGGCTGTATAGATGCAAATATTGTGAGGGACACATAACACATCATGTAATGATAAAACAGGAATCCGGCACTCTGTTTAAATGCAATTTATTGACTCAAGTAGATATATGCAGGCCCAGGACTCCCGGTGACGATTGCCACGATTTCCCCACGCTGCATCCCCATATTGGTTGTATCTTACAATCTCACTGTGAATTTAATTACAAAATAATCAGAATGAATGTACGCTTTGTGTACGTCTGATGAAGGTTGACGAGACGAAAACATCAACATTTTTTTGCTCATACTCGATTTATCTACTTGAGTGAATAAATTACAGCAAAACAGAGTGCTGGATTCCTCTTTTATTATATTGTTGGATTTGGGCCCTATCCGTGCACCTAACAAATAAGGCGTGCCGGACTTCTTTCACTCTTTACATCATGTAATAAACTTTTAAAAGGATATGCACACAGTTTTTACAAGAGGGAGAAAAGTGAGGATTACCCCAACATGTAAATTGAAGGGTTTAGAGCATACATGTCAAACTCTGGCCTGTGGGCCAAATCTGGCCACAGGGTGGTTTTATTTGGCTCGCGACGCCAAAACCACCACCTTTATGTGGAACCATTATTCTGTATGGAGGACTATGTTGGGCCATTATTCTGTATGGAGGCATGGAGGACTATGTGGGGCCCATTATTCTGTATGGAGGACTATGTTTGGCCCATTATACTGTATGGAGGACTATGTGGGGCCCATTATTCTGTATGGAGGACAATGTGGGGCCCATTCTACTGTATGGAGCTCTATGTGGGGTTCATTATTCTGTATGGAGGACTATGTGGGGCGCAGTATTCTATATGGAAGACTATGTAGGGCCCATTATACAGTGAATACGGAAAGTATTCAGACACCTTTAAATTTTTCACTCCTTGTTTCATTGCAGCCATTTGGTAAATTCTAAAAAGTTCATTTATTTCTCATTAAAGTACACTCTGCACCCCATCTTGACTGAAAAAAACAGAAATGTAGAAATTTTTGCAAATTTATTAAAAAAGAAAAACTGAAATATCACAGGATCATAAGTATTCAGACCCTTTGCTCAGTATTAAGTAGAAGCACCCTTTTGAGCTAGTACAGCCATAAGTCTTCTTGGGAATGATGCAACAAGTTTTTCACACCTGGATTTAGGGATCCTCTGCCATTCTTCCTTGCCGATCCTCTCGAGTTTCGTCAGGTTGGATGGTGAACGTTGGTGGACAGCCACTTTCAGGTCTCTCCAGAGATGCTCAATTGGGTTTAGGTCAGGGCTCTGGCTGGGCCAGTCAAGAATGGTCACAGAGTTGTTCTGAAGCCACTCCTTTGTTATTTTAGCTGTGTGCTTAGGGTCATTGTCTTGTACATGTGTCCTTCAATTGCAACCAGTCGTCCTGTCCCTGCAGCTGAAAAACACCCCCATAGCATGATGCTGCCACCACCATGTTTCACTGTTGGGATTGTATTGGGCAGGTGATGAGCAGTGCCTGGTTTTCTCCATACATACCGCTTAGAATTATCACCAAAAAGTTCTATCTTCATCTCATTAGACCAGAGAATCTTATTTCTCATAGTCTGGGAGTCCTTCATGTGTTTTTGAGCAAACTCTATGCGGGCTTTCATATGTCTTGCACTGAGGAGAGGTTTCCGTCGGGCCACTCTGCCATAAAGGCCTGACTGGTGGAGGGCTGCAGTGATAGTTGAGTTTGTGGAACTTTTTCCCATCTCCCTACTGCATCTCTGGAACTCAGCCACAGTGATCTTGGGGTTCTTCTTTACCTCTCTCACCAAGGCTCTTCTCCCACGATTGCTCCATTTGGCTGGATGGCCAGGTCTAGGAAGACTTCTGGTGGTCCCAAACTTCTTCCATTTAAGGATTATGAAGGCCACTGTGCTCATAGGAACCTTGAGTAATGCAGAAATTCTTTTGTAACCTTGGCCAGATCTGTGCCTTGCCACAATTCTGTCTTTGAGCTCCTTGGGCAGTTCCTTTGAGCTCATGATTCTCATTTGGTCTGACACGCACTGTGAGCTGTGAGTTCTTATATAGACAGGTGTGTGCTTTTCCAAATCAAGTCCTATCAGTTTAGTTAAACACAGCTGGACTCCAATGAAGGAGTAGAACCATTTCAAGGAGGATCACAAGGAAATGGACAGCATGTGACTTAAATATGAGTGTCTGAGCAAAGGGTCTGAATACTTATGACCATGTGATATTTCAGTTTTTCTTTTTTAATAAATTTGCAAAAATTTCTACATTTCAGGTTTTTTTTTCAGTCAAGATGGGGTGCAGAGTGTACTTTAATGAGGAAAAAATGCATTTTTTTTAAATTTTCCAAATGGCTGCAATGAAACAAAGGGTGAAAAATTTAAAGGGGTCTGAATACTTTCCGTACCCACTGTATACTGTATGGAGCACTATGTGGAGCCCATTATTCTGTATGGAGCACTATGTGGGGCCATTATTCTGTATGAAGGACTATGTGGGGCCCATTATACTGTATGGACAACTATGGGGGGCCCATTATACTGTATGGAGGACTATATGAGGCCCATTATACTGCATGGAGGACTATGTGGAGCCATTTTTCTGTATGGAGGACAATGTGGGGCCCATTATACTGTATGGAGGACTTTGTGGCACCATTATACTGTATACTGGTTGGCCCGCGACTTTGTTCAAGTTTTTCATTTTGGCCCTCTGTGTGTTTGAGTTTGACATCCTTGGTTTAGAGGAATGAGATATCCAACCCGTCTCTTTACGCAGAAAGTGTGCAGAATGTGTACAAGCATTTATATTAATGACAGAATAACAATATTGGCATTAGCAAGGGCAAGAAATACAGAGAACGTACCCAGTTGAACTTATATGATATACTTAATCACATGTTAAATGCCAAAAGAACATACTGAAAACCTGAACTTCCCATAAACTGATTTATTATGAGCCCAAGAAATAAGAAAATTGCGATATGCTGCATCACCAAGCAGTGGTAAAGTGCCTGACGTGGCGGTACTCATGGTACCTACAGTTCTGTAATGCACACATGTAGGGACATTTTAGGGACAAGCAGGCGCAGTATATACAGCATTACCATGCGCACGAAGACTCAGATATAACTTTTGCTGATATTTCTAGAGCTTAAAAAAATCAATATCTAAATCCTACAAAAGTGCAAATATGAAATAATCACGTCAGCTAGATACACTTGTCCCTGCACCCCTGGAGAATGGACGTTTGGCTTATCATAAATGATTCAGTGAGAGTCCACAATACGGCCATCAAGCTGATTAATTACAACTCAAGTGTCCAATCATGGTGTTCTCATGAGGGCTACGTCCTTGAAAAAGTACATTGCAGTCTGTTGGCTTGTAAGTAACTAGTTGGCCACCTGCAATGCACTTTATCTAATGCTTCTTCCTTGAAGGGCAAAAATGTTTTGATTTACGAAAATACAATATTGCTCTGTTTTCTCTCTGCGCTATTAAATAGCGCCACCTAATGTGCAATAGATGAAATAATGTTGGAGAGCTACGTGCGCCTATTCAGACTACATTCACACATCCTTGTCTATTTTTCACAACTCTGTAAAACAGACCACTTTTCTATCAAGTGTCACCCTTATTGCCTCCACTTTTGACTCTATTTTGCATTCATTTTTTTCCCGCATTCCTTTTTTAAAAACTGAAAGAGGTGAACGGCCTGAACTTGTGTTTAGCAAGTGACAGATGAAACTCTGAAATACAAAGTATTTAATGGACTTTAATGGTTGAGCCTGATCCGCATAATTGAAGAGAATAGGACACGCTCTGACTTTAAGGCTATGTGCCCACGTTGCGGAAATGAAGCAGAAAATATCTGCTTCATTTCCGCATGTCCTCTCCCGGATAAACGCATGCGGAATTCCGCACGCGTTTATTGCGCGTTTTTCACGCGTTTTCCACATGCGGAATTGCCTTGCGTTTTTAATGCATTGCACAAGACAATTCCACATGCGGAAACGCAAAATTAATGGACATGCTGCGGATTTTTGAACGCAGCATAAACGCTGCGGAAAAATCCGCAGCATGTGCATAGAACTTGCGGATTCTCATTGGGGACCATGGGGTGCGGATTACCAAGCGTTTTACAAGCGTTTCCGCTGCGGAAATTCCGCATCAAAAACGCTTGTAATCCGCAACGTGGGCACGCAGCCTAAAGGACTATATTCAGCTCTGGCTGGGAATAGCACGCGTGCTGGGTCACGCGTGCAATAGATTTTAAGTGCAATAATTACAAGTGCAGTTATACATGACCGGAAGATGATAATCCACTCTCCTCTCTTCTTCTTCTTCACACAGGTATTTAATCCATCCATCCGTTTGTGTGCTGTCTGATAAGTGTGAACAGAGTCATATTCTCTAGCAACATTTTTCCATGGTATTTAATCCATCCATCCGTTTGTGTGCTGTCTGATAAGTGTGAACAGAGTCATATTCTCTAGCAACATTTTTCCATGGTATTTAATCCATCCATCCGTTTGTGTGCTGTCTGATAAGTGTGAACAGAGTCATATTCTCTAACAACATTTTTCCATGGTATTTAATTGCTTGGTCCTGCATCTTTTTGTCTTATTTATTTATTTTTTTGTTTTTTGTTTTGTTTCTATTTTAAAATGTTCAAAGCCTTCTCTTTCACTGGTTTATGGCCTCTGTGTTTATCTTGCATAGCATTGCCTGCTCTAGCCCAGTGCTAATTGGCTAATTACTCAGTTTGTCCAACTGGTGCTGGCCTCTAGCAGACATTTCATTTCATATATATTCAGCTCTGGCTGGGAATAGCACGCGTGCTGGGTCACGCGTGCAATAATTACAAGTGCAGCTATACATGGCAGTTGGGCAGGAGACAGGTAAGGTGCATAAAATATTCATACAAACATGCTTCTCGGTCACTAATACCGCATTTTTCATTAGTCTTATCAATCTGCTTTTTATTTGTTTTTACTTCTGCTTTCTCACAACTCACCCGCCCTTCAACACATTCTGTGCACTCTCTCTATATCAGCCCCTCCCTTCTCCCCTCTCCCATGTATAACTCTGAGGCTCTACTGACATTCCTCACCCACTGCAAACCATCCTCTACCTCCATACAGCACTCAAAACGTTCATACAAATCATTAGACCACCTGCTCTTTCTCTTCTTTCTCCTTTTACTAGTCGCAGGCGACATCTCCCCCAACCCTGGGCCTCCCTCCACTAGCATACACCACTCTCCTCCAGCTGCATATAGAAACCCTGCTAATCTTATTAACGTTCAGTGCATGCCCTCTCCTATCAATTTCCATTGCGCTCTCGGGAACGCACGGTCTGTGTGTAACAAACTAACTTACATCCATGATTTTTTCCTCTCTAATTCCCTTAACCTTCTGGCTATCACTGAAACCTGGATTCAGCAGCCAGACACCACCGCTGCTGCTGCTGCTCTCTCGTTTGGTGGGCTGAAATTTTCACATACCGCCAGACCTGACAACAGACAGGGTGGAGGTGTTGGTCTGCTCCTTTCCTCACAATGTGCTTTCCAGGTCATCCCCCCGGTTCCCTCACTTATGTTTCCTTCCTTTGAAGTCCACACCATCAGACTCTTTAAACCCTGCTCCCTGCGAGTGGCAGTCGTGTATCGCCCTCCAGGCTCCCCTCGCCAGTTCTTGGATCACTTTGCCACCTGGCTTCCTCACTTTCTATCCTGTGACATCCCCACCCTCATCATGGGCGACTTTAACATCCCCATCGATGATCCCCTCTCCCAATCTGCCTCTCATCTACTTTCTCTAACCTCTTCATTCCGTCTCTCACAGTTTACTAGTTCTCCTACCCATGAAGATGGGAACACTCTGGACCTGGTTTTTTCCAGTCTCTGCTTGCTGGATGACTTTACCAACTCCCCTCTCCCGCTCTCGGACCACAACCTTCTTTCCTTCTCTGTTAAGAATTGTCTACTCACCCGGGACACCCCCACTTACTACACTTATAGGAATACACGTACCATTAATACCCAGCAGCTTATGGACAAGCTCCACACATCTTTAGCCCCCATCTCCTCCTTCTCCTGTCCAGACTTAGCATTGTCACACTACAATAATGCACTGAAGAGCACCCTAGATGAAGCAGCTCCTTCTACTCGCAGAAAGATCCAACACAGACAACAGCAGCCCTGGCACACTATGCAAACACGTTTTCTTCAAAGTTGCTCAAGGTGTGCTGAGCGTCAGTGGAGAAAATCTCTTTTAGCAGAGGACTTCATCCACTATAAATTCATGCTCAAAACCTATAACTCTGCCCTTCATCTGGCCAAACAATCCTACTTCACCACCCTCATCACTTCAATGTCCAACAATCCAAAACGACTTTTCGAAACCTTAAACTCCCTCCTGAAACCTAAAGCACAGGCCCCCACCACCAACCTCAGCGGGGAGGATCTGGCCACTTATTTCTTGGAAAAAATCAACCACATCCATCAGGACATCTCAGCCCAATCTCCTCAGTGCCTGGATCCCCTTCCCTACCGCACTTCAAGCTCACTAGCCATCTTTGAGCCTGTTACAGAAGAAGAAGTTACCCAGCTCCTCGCTTCTTCTCGGCCTACAACCTGCAACAGTGACCCCATTCCTTCACATCTCCTGCAGTCCCTCTCACCGGTGGTCACCACTCACCTGACTAAAATATTTAACCTCTCTCTTTCGTCAGGTATCTTTCCCTCCTCATTTAAACATGCCATCATAACCCCTTTACTTAAAAAGCCATCCCTGGACCAGAACTGCACTGCTAACTACAGACCTGTCTCTAATCTTCCTTTCATCTCTAAACTGCTGGAACGCTTGGTCCACTCCCGTCTAATCCGCTATCTCTCAGATAACTCTCTCCTCAACCCTCTACAATCTGGTTTCCGCTCCTTACACTCCACTGAAACTGCCCTCACTAAAGTCTCTAACGATCTACTAACAGCCAAATCCAAAGGTCACTGCTCCCTGCTGATTCTCCTGGATCTCTCTGCAGCATTTGACACTGTGGATCACCAGCTCCTCCTCACTATGCTCTGCTCTTTAGGCCTCAAGGAAACCGTTCTCTCCTGGTTCTCCACCTACCTCTCTGACCGCTCCTTCACTGTATCTTTTGCCGGCTCCTCTTCCCCTCCTCATCCCCTTACTATCGGGGTTCCGCAGGGCTCAGTCCTAGGCCCCCTCCTCTTCTCTCTATACACTGCCCCTATTGGACAAACAATCAGCAGATTTGGGTTCCAGTATCATCTCTATGCTGACGACACCCAACTATACACTTCTTCCCCTGACATCACCCCTAGCCTAATACAAAATACCAAGGATTGTTTGTCTGCTGTGTCTAGCATCATGTCCTCCTTGTATCTCAAACTGAATCTCTCCAAAACTGAACTTCTTGTGTTTCCCCCATCTACTAACCGAACTCTACCTAACATCGAAATTACCTTGGAGGGGTCAACCATAACTCCCAAGCAGCACGCCCGCTGCCTTGGGGTCATATTCGACACTAACCTTTCCTTTACTCCCTATATCCGATCACTCACTCGCTCTTGTCACCTGCATCTTAAAAACATCTCCAGAATCCAATCTTTTCTCACTTTGGAAACTGCTAAAACTCTTACTGTCGCTCTTATTCACTCTCGTCTGGACTACTGCAACTCTCTTCTGATCGGTCTCCCTCTTATCAAAATTTCCCCTCTCCAATCTGTCCTGAATGCGGCAGCCAGGGTCGTATTTCTGTCCAGCCGCTTCACCGATGCCTCCACCTTGTGCCAGTCATTACACTGGTTACCCATTCGCTACAGGGTCCAATATAAACTCATTGCTCTCATCCACAAAGCTCTCCACAGTTCTGCACCACCTTATATCTCCTCTCTCATCTCAGTCTATCATCCTACACGTGCCCTCCGTTCCACAAATGACCTAAGGCTAACATCCCCCATAATCCGAACCTCGCACCTCCGTCTCCAAGACTACTCTCGTGCTGCGCCAGTTCTCTGGAATGCTCTACCCCAGACGATCCGATTGATGCCTAGCCCCGATGTCTTCAAGCGCGCTTTAAAAACCCATCTCTTTAAACAAGCCTACCACCTCAAATACCCAGTAAACTAACTTTCCCCTGTTCCCTCCTAAATACTACTCAGAATCTGCCCCCTACTGTTCATCTGTTTCTACACCCTCCATGCACACGATAACTGCACTCGGTAATTGAGTATTGCACTTTAACATACAGGCTGATGACCGGATCATACAGCTTTATATGATAATCCCGACTTATTATAATTGCCTGACCTGAAATAACAAGCACTTTCCACCTATTGTGTCCCCCCATTTCCGTGTAGAATGTAAGCTTGCGAGCAGGGACCTCACTTCTGATGTAACTGTTAAACTGTCTCACCTTGTATTGAATTTATTGTTTGTACATGTCCCTGCTTAACTGTAAAGTGCTGCGGAATATGTTGGCGCTATATAAATAAAAATTATTATTATTAAAGGACCGGAGACACGGATCTGCTTTTTAAAACTGATGTGTGATCCATGATATTCTATGGGTCAGTGTACTGTCTGAGAAAAAAAATGGACAGCATCAGGACGTGTAACACATATGTATAAGTGTAGCCTAAAACCGCATCCATACATTTCTTCTAAGGCTATGTTCCCACACATTGTGTTTTTCAGCTTATTTTGCTGCAGATTTTAATGCAAATTTTCAGCTGCGTTTTGCAGTACCAGCAAAGTCTATGAGAAACCAGAATTCTCTGTTCACACATCTTGGGTTTTTTTTGCTTTGTGTTTTGTGCCTTGGTTGGTTTTTTGGACAATAGAGAATGTCACTTTTTCAGCATTTTTTTTACCCATAGGAAGTAATGGGGGGTGAAAAAAATGCTGAAAAAACGCAGCTATATTTTTTCAGCATTTTTGATGGCAAAATAGAATGGGGTTCTTTTTTTTCACAGAACTTTATGTACATGCATAAATAGAGACAGAAGAACAGTGAAAAAAACGCTGAATAAATGCCCAAAAAGACGCATAAAAAACGCAGCAAAACCTGCGTTTTTGACGCAGCTGATTTCCTGCCAGAGATCAGTTTTGCTGCAGATTTCTGACATAAAAAAACACAACATGTGTGAACATAGTCTTAGTTAGGAAAGCCAAGTAGTTTAATCATCTATAAGATGTATGTACTGTGTGTTTTAAGTTCATACCTGGTATTGATGTTAGTTTTATTATGTAGGGGGCATTCACCCTAAGATCACCACTGACCTCATCCCTACCTGATAGCAGAGGTTCGCACCCTCTTGGACACAAATGGTGCCCCCATTCCCCGGAGGCTCTCCCTAATAGTCCCTGTAAGACCTTAGTCAAATGAGAAATCATGAAAAGTGGGAAATCTCAAAAACGAAGATAAGTAGTAGCCAACCTCTTATTCTGGACATTGGTCCACAGCAGGCTAGGAACCAGCACATAGGATCACACCACTATATAGCACCTAGTGTTTAGTCCAATAATACATTCAAAATAAATTTAGTAGCAAGAAGGTGTGAATTGTATATCTCAATGATGTATTCTAGCTCAGAAATCTATTCAATGCTCTTAATCTGACAGATTGTACTAAAGTAGCAATATACAGCCTATATGAAATTTAGTGGCAAGATCCTTTTCCAGAAATGATAGCATGTATGAGAAAAGAGGCCAAATTATACACCTTAAGGGTACATGGTCTTAGTACGGTATATCCTAAAAGTACCTCAAAAGATATTTTTATCATATGTCTGTTATGCAAAGTTGTTTCATGTCAGCAAGAAAGTGCTGATTAAATAACAGATTTCAAAGCTATATGGTATGACAGGCCTGCATGAGATCCAATAAATGCTAAGCTCAAAAATAGAGTGTACACAAGAATATAATGTTCAATAGACCACGTAAGATGCAAATGATGCTTAGCTCACAAAAAAGTGTACCTTACAGGTCTCAGATACTTTTGTGCTGACTTCATTCCATATCTGGCACTATTTGTTGCACTATACTGTTGTCAATGTTTGACATTTTTAAATGGTTTTAATCTTTTTGTGTTCTGCTTGTCTAAATAAAAAATGGGGTTATTTATGGTGATCCCTGTGTACATAGCATGTTTCCTTTTTTTTCTTTCTTTGCTTAAAAAACTGCAAGTATCACTGGTTGCTATAGACAAAAGCTGTTGTGTTTGACCGAACTGGGATTAGAACAGCCGTGTATGAGTAGCCAGGGTCTATTTAAATCTCACATTGTTTTGACCCAGAAACATGTATGTGTATATATATATATATATATATATATTAATTATACACACAGGTGCATCTCACTAAATTAGAATATCATCAAAAAGTTCATTTATTTCAGTTATTCAATACAAAAAGTGAAACTCATATATTATATAGAGTCATTACAAAGTGATCTATTTCAAGTGTTTATTTCTGTTAATGTTGATGATTATGGCTTACAGCCAATGAAAACACAAAAGTCATTATCTCAGTAAATTAGAATAATTAACAAAAAACACCTACAAAGGCTTCCTAAGCATTTAAAAAGGTCCCTTAGTCTGTTTCAGTAGGCTCCACAATCATGGGGAAGACTATTGACTTTGCCTTCTGGACATCTGTCATCATAGACACTAAGTAAATGCAAAGTAAATTTAGCATTTCATTTGGAAATCAAGGTCCTGGAGTCTGGAGAAAGAGTGGAGAGGCCACAATCTAAGCTGCTGGAGGTCTAGTGTGAAGTTTCCACAATCAGTGATGGTTTGGGGAGCCATGTCATCTGCTGGTGTAGGTCCACTGTGTTTTATCAAGACCAAAGTCAGCGCAGCCGTCTACCAGGACATTTTAGAGCACTTCATGCTTCCCTCTGCCGACAAGCTTTTTGGAGATGGAAATTTCATTCTCCTGCAGGACTTGGCACCTGTCCACACTGCCAAAAGTACCAATACCTGGCTTAAAAACAACAGTATCACTGTGCTTGATTGGCCAGCAAACTCGCCTGACCTTAACCCCATAGAGAATCTATGGGGTATTGTCAAGAGGAAGATGAGACACCAGACCCAACAATGCAGACGAGCTGAAGGCTGCTATCAAAGCAACCTGGGCTTCCATAACACCTCAGCAGTGCCACAGGCTGATCGCCTCCATGCCACGCCGCATTGATGCAGTAATTGATGCAAAAGGAGCCCCGACCAAGTATTGAGTGCATTTACTGAACATACTTTTCAGTAGGCCAACATTTCAGATTTTAAAAAACATTTTTCAAGCTGTTGTTATAAAGTATTCTAATTTACTGAGATAATGATTTTTGTGTTTTCATTGGCTGTAAGCCATAATCATCAACATTAACAGAAATAAACACTTGAAATAGATCACTCTGTTTGTAATGACTCTATATAATATGAGTTTCACTTTTTGTATTGAAGAACTGAAATTAACTTTTTGATGATATTCTAATTTTGTGAGATGCACCTGTATATTTTATACATACATGTGTCTCCCCCCGCACTGCGTCCCCTGATTACAGATATGTACCCCACCATTAATATACTATTAGCCACGCACCAATCAAAATATAAAGTGTTAAGCAGCACTGTGCCCCCATTAACTATAATGTCCACTGGCCAATAATATAAATTATTCAGTCTCTGTGACCAATTAACTGTAACGCTATGTGCACACGGAAAATATACAAGGCTTTACAGTACAAGCAAAGTGAAACCCCCATCATTGCTCTCTCCCAGCACCCCCATCATTGCTCTCTCCCAGCACCTCCATCATTGCTCTCTCCCAGCACCTCCATCATTGTTTTCCCACCACCTCCATCATTGCTCTCCCCAGCCCCATGATTGCTCTCCTCATCACCACCATTGCTCTCTCCAGCCCCATCATTGCTCTCCCCAGCCCCATCATTACTCTCCCCAGCTCCATGATTGCTCTCCTCATCACCACCATTGCTCTCTCCAGCCCCATCATTGCTCTCCCCAGCCCCATCATTACTCTCCCCAGCTCCATGATTGCTCTCCCCAGCCCCATCAGTGCTCTCCCCAGCCCCATCAGTGCTCTCCCCAGCCCCATCATTGCTCTCCCCATTGCCACCATTGCTCTCACCCACCTCCCCTCATTTTCCTGTTCCTCTCCCAGTGTTTCAGTATAAAAAAAAGAAGACACAACTTACCTCTCAGCATGCTCCCCTGAAGCATCCATGTTTCCGGTAACTTTCTCCCTGACACAGGCCCGTGCTGCTTACTGACGTCATCAAGCAGTGCGGGCCTGTGTCAGAGAGGAAGCACCAGGCAGGAAGCAGAGGTAAGGATGGATCCCTCCAGGGGGCCCATGGCCAGATTGCCCTCATCATATGCGGCGGGCAGGGAGCGATCCCTCCAGGAGGTAAAAATGGCAGCGAAGCTGGAGGGATCGCTCCCTGCCCGCTGCATATGATGAGAGCAATCTGGCTATGGGCCCCCCAGAGCCTGGGGCTCAGAGAAGCAGGCCAGATTGTCCTCATCATTAGCCGCCCGGCAAGGGCCCCCCTGCACCGCCAGGCCCCGATGCAGTTGCACTGGCTGCACCAGCGGTAGGTCCGCCCCTGCAATAAAACCACGCTATAATACTCATTTAAATACGGTTTTGCAGACGTTGTCTTTAGAGGGAGAGACACGTGACATTCCCTGCCACACCCTTACATTTGCGTGGGTTTCCTCCACACTCTAAAGACATACTTATAGGGAATTTAGATTGTGAGCCCCGATGGGGACAGTGCCCATAATGTCTGTAAAGTGCTGTGGAATTAATGCCACTATATAAGTGAGTAGATAAATAACCTATAATTGTCCTTCTCTTCCCCATATGTCACATGTATATCAAATTATTGACCTATTTGTTACTTGCCAACTGGTTAACCAAGTATTGCTGTGTATTGCTCCAGTATAATTGCCCTTTTGAGGACCATGCTGTTCTTGTACAGCATTCAATCAGTTTTTACTGCTGTTGGATGGAAAACATATTTTGTCTGGCTTTCTTCCAAAACCTTTCAAGCTAAGAACATATTTTGCTTTTCTGACAGCAGAATTAAGAGGTACTGTCAGATAGGTAATTGTGAAATCTATAAAGCCATCTCATAGTTCTCATAATGAATATTGAAGTAAGGCTAGCACTCTATTAACCTCTACATGCGAAGTAGAAAATAGGAGGATTTCATCCAGCACAGCCATCGGAGTAAAACTAAATTTAGTGAAAAACCATAAGAAACCTGACGTGTTTCTGGCGCCCTTAGTGATAGGATCTTATAGCAAGTATGAACAATGGCATTTAATCCCTTCATGACCGGAGCATTTTCCCTTTTTGCGTTTTCGTTTTTTGCTCCCCTTCATCCTAGAGCCATAACTTTTTTATTTTTCTGTCAATATGGCTGTGTGAGGGCTTATATTTTGCGGGACAAGTTGTACTTTTGAACGACATCACTAGTTTTACCATATTGTGTACTGGAGAACGGGAAAGAAAATTCCAAGTGCAGTGAAATTGCAAAAAAGTGCAATTACACAATTGTTTTTTGGGTTTTTTTTTTCACCATGTTCACTGAATGCTAAAACTGACCTTCCATTATTATTCTCCAGGTCATTACGAGTTCGTAGATACCAAATATGTATAGATTCTATTTTATTTAAGTGGTGAATATATCCAAAGTTGGTAAAAAAAAAACAAATGGCGCCATTTTCCAAGACCTGTAGCGTCTCCATTTTTCATGATTTGGGGCCGGGTGAGGGCTTATTTTTTGTGCGCCGAGCTGACGGTTTTATTGATACCATTTTGGGGTAGATACGATGTTTTGATCGCCCGTTGTTGCATTTTATTGCAATGTTGCGGCGACCAAAAAAACGTAATTCTGGCGTTTAGAATTTTTTTCTCGTTACGCTGTTTACAGATCAGATTAATTCTTTTTTTATATTGATAGATCAAGCAATTCTGAATGCTCCTGCAGACCCCGGGTTGTCATGCCAACCCATAGGTGACCCGCGATCATGTGATAGGGTCATCAATGGGCGGGGCCAATGACTCGCTTCCCGAAGGCACGAGTTAAATGACACTGTCAGAGATTGACAGTGGAATTAACTAGTTAACAGCCGCGGGTGGATCGCGATTCCACCCGCAGTTGTTGTGGGCACAAGTCAGCTGTATACATCAGCTGACATGTACCCGAAAAGGTGCGGGCTCCGGCACTGAGCAGGGGGATCTGACGTAGGGCGTACTATTACGCTCCACGTCAGAAAGGGGTTAAAGGGAACCTGCCATGTCCTGTGTAGTGGTATCTGCACACTTGGTCAAATTGTTAGTACCCCTCTTTTAATGAAAGGAAAAAACCCACAATGGTCAGCGAAATAGCTTGAATCTGACAAAAGTAATAATAAATTAAAAATCGATGAAAATGAGCAAATGAAAGTCAGTCATTGCTTTTAACCCTGCTTCCACAGAATTAAAAAAAAAATTTAACTCATGAAATAGGCCTGGACCGAAATGATGGTACCCCTGAAAATAATGTGACAAAAGGGACATGTTAAATCAAGTTATGTCCACTAATTAGCATCACAGGTGTCTACAATCTTGTAATCAGTCAGTGGGCCTGTATATAGGGCTACAGATACTCACTGTGATGTTTGGTGACATGGTGTGTACCACACTCAACATGGACCAGAGGAAGCAAAGGAAAGAGTTGTCTCAGGAGATTAGAAAGAAAATTATAGACAAGCATGTTAAAGGTAAAGGTTATAAGACTATCTCCAAGCAGCTTGATGTTCCTGTGACTACAGTTGCACATATTATTCAGAAATTTAATATCCATGGGACTGTAGCCAACCTCCCTGGACGTGGCTGCAGGAGGAAAATTGATGACAAATCAAAGAGACGGATAATACGAATGTTATCAAAAGAGCCCGGGATAACTTCTAAAGAGATTAAAGGTGAACTTCAAGCTCAAGGAACATCAGTGTCAGATCACACCATCCGTCGTTGTTTTATCCAAAGTGGACTTCATGGGAGACGACCAAGGAAAACACCATTGTTGAAAAAAAATTATAAAAAAGCTAGACTTGAATTTGCCAAACTACATGTTGACAAGCCGCAAAGCTTCTGGGAGAATGTCCTATGGACAGATGAGACAAAAATGGAAGATTTTGGCAAGGCACATCAGTTCTATGTTCACAGACAGAAAAATGAAGCATATCAAGAAAAGAACACTGTCCCTACTGTGAAACATGGAGGAGGCTCTGTTATGTTCTGGGGCTGCTTTGCTGCATCTGACACAGGGTGTCTTGAATCTGTGCAGGCAGGGGAGGGCTTGGCCGGGTGGCAGAGGGGCAATTGACCCCCAGGCTGGTCCTCCAGCAGCAGTTTTGGGCCGCCCGGCTGTCGGCCATCACCTCGGCCAGGCGGCCCAAACTGTGCCGCCTGACTGCAATACTGCCACAGCCATTCTCCTCTGCATGCACTCTCCCATCAGGGCGCACGGCCTGCTGGGAGGGCACACCGCCTGCTGGGAGGGCGCGCGCAGAGAAGAGTGGCCGCAGTGCTAGGGAAAGGGGGATGGCTCGTGGGCCCACAGGTAAGTAGGGATCAGCGTTGGAATGGCAGAGGTGAGTATTTATTTATTTTTTTAATATGGGGCCATTATACTGTGAGGAGCACTATGCAGGGCCATATATACAGCACGGAGTACTATGCTGGGGCATATATACAGTACGGAGCACTTTGCAGGGCTATATATACAGTACAGAGCACTATGCGGGGCCATATATACAATACGGAGCACTGTGCGGGGCCATGTATACAGTACGGAGCACTATGCGGGGCCATATATACAGTACGGAGCACTATGCAGGGCCATGTATACAATACGGAGCACTATGCGGGGCCGTGTATACAGTATGGAGCACTATGCAGGGCCATATATACAGTATGGAGCACTATTCGGGGCCATGTATACAGTACGGAGCACTATGTGGGGCCATGTATACAGTACAAAGCACTATGGGGTCCCTGTATACATTACACAGCACTATGCGGGGCCATGTATACAGTATGGATCACTATGCGGGGCCCATTATTCTGTATGGAGGACTATGTGGGGCCATTATTCTGTATGGAGGACTATATGGGGCCATTATTCTGTATGGAGGACTATGTGGGGCCATTATTCTGTATGGAGGACTATGTGGGGCCATTATACTGTATGGAGGACTATGTGGGGCCATTATACTGTATGGAGGACTATGCAGGACCATTATACTGTATGCAGGACTATGTGGGCCCATTATTCTGTATAGAGGACGATGTGGGACCCATTATACTGTATGGAGGATTATGTGGGGCCATTATACTGTATGTAGGATTATGTGGGGTCCTTTGTACTGTATGGAGGACTATATGGGGCCCATTATTCTGTATGGAGGACTATGTGGGGCCCATTATTCTGTATGGAGGACTATGAGGGGCCCATTATTCTGTATGGAGGACTATGTGGGACCCATTATACTGTATGGAGGATTATGTGGGGCCATTATACTGTATGGAGGACTATGTGGGGCCCATTATACTGTATGGAGGACTATGTGGGGCAATTATACTGTATGGAGGATTATGTGGGGTCCATTATACTGTATGGAGGACTATGTGGGGCCCATTATACTGTATGGATGACTATGTAGGGCCCATTATACTGTATGGATGACTATGTGGGGACATTATACTGTATGGAGGGCTGTGTGGGGATAACAGTTGGAGAATCATACTGTGATGGGGTCACCATTCTTTGTTGGGGGGATTGAGGGAGAGGGGTACAGTAGGGTCATCATATTGTGAGTGTGGAGGAATTCACTGTGTGGGTATCATACTATGTTTGGGGGCACTTTTGTTTGCATCATACATTATTATCTGTTTCATTTAAGAATTTTTATCCTCTGTTAAATTACATATTTACATTAGGCCATTTGGTCATATGCTTTTTACTGCTTTTACATAACATACTATAATTTTCCACTATAATTTTTAAATCAATCGTCATATTTGATAAAGAAAAACTTCATCAATTGTAGACACTTTTTTAATAAATATTAAGGTTGGTGCGCGACTTTGTCCAAGCTTTGAACTTTGGCCCTCTGTGTATTTGAATTGACATCTCTGGCTTTAAAGGGAACCTGTCATGTCATATCTACTATCTACACTGCCCCCATTGCTTTGTTTGTGATGCAATGTGCATAACTAACACGCTTTTTTCATTAAAATCGGTGCTAATATTGACGCGCCCCCAGGGCAATGGGGTACTCGGCAGCCGGGCCTATGGAAGCTGGTGGGGGATAGGTCACAGTGGCTGGCCCGGTCCGTGGCCCAGGGCGGTCAACCGCAAAGGGGATTGTAACTTGGATAAAAATAAATAAATAGTTCGGGACGCCACCTGTGGTACCTGGTAAGGATTACCAGCGCTGCGGCAGACCTCTGGGGGGTGATGGGATGGCAGCTGGGATGTTTCTGCTCCCCACAGGTGGAGCGGGCTCCCGGGGCACTGTGGAGTTTGATGGTGGTGGTGCTGGGACTTGTAGTGCAGGTGGTAGTGATGGCGCAGCTGAAATAATGGATGGAGGCAGTGCGGTGCAGTCATCCGAGTCTTTACTCACAGTTCTCATGTACGTTCCACTGATACACTGCGCAGGTGCCAGCCTCCCACGTCGCGCTGCGGTCACCAAACCGGGGGTTCAGCTCTTCCTCAGGTAGGTTAGGAGCACCTGACGGAACCCCGCTTTCTTATGTTCCTCTCTAGACTGACTTCACGCTGGGTCTTCTCCCTCCTGCCCTGCGCTTCCCCACTCTCAGTCCTGCTCGGGTGCTCTGAAGTCCCTCTGGGCAACTTGGAGTTCCCGGACCTGCTTGACCCTCACGGTGACTAGGATGAGACTTTGGCAACTGCACTATAAAAGCCAGAAGCCTCCGGGTTTTTCCAGCCGAGACCTGGAGTAACACGGCTGGTCCAGGGGCCGGTCCCCTTCTTGCGGCCTGATCCCTAAGTCTTCCGACAGATTCGGGGCATACGGTTGCCGTCCTGCACTCGCCGTACCCCCTGGGATCCCTTCAATAGAACTGAGCCTTTCTCCTCTGCTCCCCTCCTGGGCCTCTAGCACTAGGCCCCACTTGTGGAGCAGAGCTCCTGACGAGACTCTGCTCCCTGACTGACTGTCCTCACTCACTGACCTACTGAACTGCCACCCTAAGATGGCTTCCCTTAATATACCTCCTTCTATGGTGCTCCCCTACTCTACTTCCTCCACCCACACCCACTACTGTTTCCCCCTACCTTTGGGTTCCCCCCACTCCAGCCAGGGACAGGGCTCAGCAGGAAAACACATTGCATCTTGCCCTTCCAGCCGGCCTGGAGCAATGTAGTGTTGAATGTGGGTGTTGGGGTTCCGGGCAGCACTCCCTCCTTACCAGAGAGAAGGAGACACCACACCTCTGGGTGAGGTACAGTACCTCTGTGGCGACTGAACCCTCAGGGGCGCCACACTATCATGTGTAAAAAACACTTTATATGTTTATATCATACCTGCTTGTTTAGTCATAGGGGTGTGATTTCTCGCATTTAGTCAGGGTTGGCATCACCCACGCTATTCGTACTTTGCTCCCGGCTCCAGTTTAGATACTACACAGGACATGACAGGTTACCTTTAAATGAGAACCAATCACCTAAGAATGATACTAATTACATTTGAAAAACAAAAACTGGGTAGGTCAAGATTAGAGATGAGTGGTGTTCGACTAGAACTGTTCGCCAATCTCAAATTCGAGCTGTTTTGGGCGGTGTTCGAGTTGTTCGACGAACCCGAACGATTTGCAAAAAATTCGGCTGTTCGAGGTTATGTTCGATAACTGTTCGTGCACCAAAAGCGTGTCCTGCATGTCTGGCGCTATTTAGAGCACCAATCATGCAGGGATTGTCTGCCACTCACTGTAATGCCACAGCCATGGTGGTTGTGGCATTACAGTGATTGCCCAAATCGATGGGAACAGTGCCAACAGTGAAACATGAAAAGCCGGCAATTCAGCAGCGGCATACACCTGTACCCAACAATTTAGAACCGAAAGAATAGAGCTTCACACATAGATTAGATAGATATAAACATGTCAGCCACATATATACGAAGTACAGTGACAGTGTTGCTTACTGTACTTGTCATTTAGCGTAAAGGATTTATCAAAAAAAATAATAGTGTTTTCATGCACCGTCTCTTTAAAAAAGCCGGCCGGCAATTCAGCAGCGGTACCCGACAATTTAGAATAGAAAGAATAGAGAATCACACATAGATTAGATAGATAGAAACATGTCAGTCACATATATATGAAGTACAGTGACAGTGCTGCTTACTGTACTTGTCATTTAGCGTAAAGGATTTATCAAAAAAAATAATAGTGTTTTCATGCACCGTCTCTTTAAAAAAGCCGGCCGGCAATTCAGCAGCAGTACCCGACAATTTATAACAGACAGAATAGAGCTTCACACATAGATTAGATAGATAGAAACATGTCAGTCACATATATATGAAGTACAGTGATAGTGTTGGTTACTGTACTTGTCATTTAGTATTAAAATAAAGGATTTATTATTAAAAAAATTGGCGTGGGGTTCCCCTTAATTTTAGGCTCTAGCGGAGGTTAAGCAGACGGCTGCGGCAGATGTTTGAAGCCTGGGAAGGGGGTAATACCCACGGAGCTTCCCAGGCTACTAATATCAGCCCCCAGCTGAATACATAGCCTTTACTAGCTATTAAAATGGGGGACCCCCCAAAAAAAATGACGTGGGGTCCCCCCTAATTTAATAGCTAGCAAAGGCTAGGCAGACAGCTGGGGGCTGATATTAATAGCCCAGGAAGGGAGCCATGAATATTGGCCCCCTCCCAGGCTAGAAACACCAGCCGTCAGCCGCCCCAGAAATGGCGCATTCATAGGATGCGCCAATTCTGGCACTTAGCCTCGCTCTTCCACGCTGCCCTGGTGCGGTGGCAGGGGGTAATAGGGTTGGGGTTGATGTCGGCTTATAATGCCAGCTGACATCAAGCCCAGGTTAGTAATGGAGAGGCGTCTATAAGACACCCCCATTACTAACCCCATGGTCAAAGTTAAAAAAAACACAAACACCCAGAATAAAGTCCTTTAATTGAAATAAAGACACAATCCTTTATTGTTCTAAATTAAACCATACTTACCGTCACGCCCATTCCAGCTGAAGCCAACGATCTCCTGCAATAAAAGAAAAATAATAAAGCAACCTCATCCTTACCTTTCCATGGTTCCCACGACAGCTTCAGCTCTGCTACATCGAGATGACAGACTGGACCGCAGCAGAACGCTGCCATCCAGCCTCTCATCCCGCAGACACTGAGAAGCGCAGGCTTGCTTGCGCTGCTCAGCGTCTCTCTGTGACGACATCCAGATGAGCCGAGTTCATGTCCAATGAACTCGGCTCACCTCATGCACGTCACTGACAGCGTGGGAAAATTCTCACGCTGAAGCGGTGAGTGCAGGAGAATTCTCCCACGCTGTCAGTGACGTGCATAAGGTGAGCTCATGTCCAATGAACTCAGCTCACCTCCTGCACGTCACTGACAGCGTGGGAGAATTCTCCTGCACTCAGCGCTTCAGTGTGAGAATTCTCCCACGCTGAAGCGCTGAGTGCAGGAGAATTTTCCCACGCTGTCAGTGACGTGCATGAGGTGAGCCGAGTTCATTGGACATTAACTCGGCTCATCTGGATGCCCTCACAGAGAGACACTGTGGAGCGCAAGCAAGCCTGCGCTTCTCAGTGTCTGCGGGATGACAGGCTGGATGGCAGCGTTCTGCTGCGGTCCAGCCTGTCATCTCGATGTAGCAGAGCTGAAGCTGTCATGGGAACCATGGAAAGGTAAGGATGATGTTGCTTTATTATTTTTCTTTTATTTCAGGAGATCGTTGGCTTCAGCTGGAATGGGCGTGATGGTAAGTATGGTTTAATTTAGAACAATAAAGAATTGTGTGTTTATTTCAATTAAAGGACTTTTTTCTGGGTGTTGTGTTTTTTTTAAATACTTTACTAGAAATTCATGGTGGTCATGTCTAATATTGGCGTGACCCCATGAATTTCGGGCTTAGGGCCAGCTGATAATGCCAAGCTGGCCCTAACCCCTTTATTACCCAGTGAGCCACCGCATCAGGGCCCTGGATGAGTTGGGTACAGCGCCAGAAGATGGCGCTTCTATGAACGCGCCATTTTCCGGGGTGGCTGCGGACTGCAATTTGCAGCGGGGGTGGCCCAGAAAGCTTGGGCCTCCCTGCGCTGCGGATTCCAGCCCCCAGCTGCCTAGTTGTACCTGGCTGGACACAAAAACAGGGCGAAGCCCCACGTCAATTTTCTTTAAATTATTTCATGAAATAATTAAGAAAAAAAGGGCTTCCCTATATTGTTGTGTCCGGCCAGGTACAAATAGGCAGCTGGTGGTTGGGGGCAGCCCGTTCCTGCCTGCTGTACCTGGCTGGACACAAATATAGTGCGAAGCCCCACCTCAATTTTTTTTAAATTATTTCATGAATTTCCTGAAATAATTAAAAAAAATTGAAGTGGGTCTTCGCACTATATTTGTGTCCAGCCAGGTACAGCAGGCAGGAACGGGCTGCCCCCATCCACCAGCTGCCTATTTGTACCTGGCCGGACACAACAATATAGGGAAGCCCTTTTTTTCTTAATTATTTCATGAATTTCATGAAATAATTAAAAAAAATTGAAGTGGGGCTTCGCACTATATTTGTGTCCAGCCAGGTACAGCAGGCAGGAACGGGCTGCCCCCAACCACCAGCTGCCTATTTGTACCTGGCCGGACACAACAATATAGGGAAGGCCTTTTTTTCTTAATTATTTCATGAATTTCATGAAATAATTAAAAAAAAAGTACGTGGGGCTTCGCCCTATTTTTGTGTCCAGCCAGGTACAACTAGGCAGCTGGGGGCTGGAATCTGCAGCGCAGGGAGGCCCAAGCTTTCTGGGCCCCCCCCCCCCCGCTACAAATTGCAGTCCGCAGCCACCCCGGAAAATGGCGCGTTCATAGAAGCGCCATCTTCTGGCGCTGTACCCAACTCATCCAGGGCCCTGGTGCGGTGGCTCACTGGGTAATAAAGGGGTTAGGGCCAGCTTGGTATTATCAGCTGGCCCCAAGCCCAAAATTCATGGGGTCACGCCAGTATTAGACATGACCGCCATGAATTTCTAGTAAAGTATTTAAAAAAAACACAACACCCAGAATAAAGTCCTTTAATTGAAATAAAGACACAATTCTTTATTGTTCTAAATTAAACCATACTTACCATCACACCCATTCCAGCTGAAGCCAACGATCTCCTGCAATAAAAGAAAAATAATAAACCAACCTCATCCTTACCTTTCCATGGTTCCCACGACAGCTTCATCTCTGCTACATCGAGATGACTGGCTGGACCGCAGCAGAACGCTGCCATCCAGTCTGTCATCCCGCAGACACTGAGAAGCGCAGGCATGCTTGCGCTCCTCACTGTCTCGCTGTGACGGCATCCAGATGAGCCGAGGTCATGTCCAATGAACTCGGCTCACCTCATGCACGTCACTGACAGCGTGGGAAAATTCTCACGCTGAAGTGCTGAGTGCAGGAGAATTCTCCCACGCTGTCAGTGATGTGCATGAGGTGAGCTCATGTCCAATGAACTCGGCTCACCTCCTGCACGTCACTGACAGCGTGGGAAAATTCTCCTGCAATCAGCGCTTCAGCGTGAGAATTTTCCCACGCTGTCAGTGACGTGCATGAGGTGAGCCGAGTTCATTGGACATGAACTCGGCTCATCTGGATGTCGTCACAGAGAGACGCTGAGCAGCGCAAGCAAGCCTGCGCTTCTCAGTGTCTGCGGGATGACAGGCTGGATGGCAGCGTTCTGCTGCGGTCCAGCCTGTCATCTCGATGTAGCAGAGCTGAAGCTGTCGTGGGAACCATGGAAAGGTAAGGATGAGGTTGCTTTATTATTTTTCTTTTATTGCAGGAGATCGTTGGCTTCAGCTGGAATGGGCGTGATGGTAAGTATGGTTTAATTTAGAACAATAAAGGATTGTGTCTTTATTTCAATTAAAGGACTTTATTCTGGGTGTTTGTGTTTTTTTTAACTTTGACTATGGGGTTAGTAATGGGGGTGTCTTATAGACGCCTCTCCATTACTAACCTGGGCTTGATGTCAGCTGGCATTATAAGCTGACATCAACCCCAACCCTATTACCCCCTGCCACCGCACCAGGGCAGCGTGGAAGAGCGAGGCTAAGTGCCAGAATTGGCGCATCCTATGAATGCGCCATTTCTGGGGCGGCTGACGGCTGGTGTTTCTAGCCTGGGAGGGGGCCAATATTCATGGCTCCCTTCCTGGGCTATTAATATCAGCCCCCAGCTGTCTGCCTAGCCTTTGCTAGCTATTAAATTAGGGGGGACCCCACGTCATTTTTTTTGGGGGGTCCCCCATTTTAATAGCTAGTAAAGGCTATGTATTCAGCTGGGGGCTGATATTAGTAGCCTGGGAAGCTCCGTGGGTATTACCCCCTTCCCAGGCTTCAAACATCTGCCCCAGCCGTCTGCTTAACCTCCGCTAGAGCCTAAAATTAAGGGGAACCCCACGCCAATTTTTTTAATAATAAATCCTTTATTTTAATACTAAATGACAAGTACAGTAACCAACACTATCACTGTACTTCATATATATGTGACTGACATGTTTCTATCTATCTAATCTATGTGTGAAGCTCTATTCTTTCTGTTCTAAATTGTCGGGTACAGATGCTGAATTGCCGGCCGGCTTTTTTAAAGAGACGGTGCATGAAAACACTAATATTTTTTTTAATAAATCCTTTACACTAAATGACAAGTGCAGTAACCAACACTGTCACTGTGCTTCTTATATGTGTGACTGACATGTTTCTATCTATCTAATCTATGTGTGATGCTCTATTCCTTCTTGTCTAAATTGTCGGGTACCGGTGTATGCCGCTGCTGAATTTGCCGGCCGGCTTTTTTAAAGAGAGTGTCTTCTGAGCAGTTTGTCAGCTTTTGGACACCTTTGCAGGTGTTTTCTATGTGTTTCTATGTGTTTTTGTTTGCCTGCCATTGGTTTTAACGGTGTTCGACGGTGTTCTAAGGTGTTCGACGAACAGTTCCTCGAACATCCCGGTGTTCGACGAACCGAACCGAACCCGAACACTACGGGGGTGGCTCAACACTAGTCAAGATAGAAATACAGAAATGCAAAGTAAGCGCTCTTTCACACGTCCGGATATTTCCTCTACTGGAAAAACCAGTACCGGAGATCTCCATGTCCGTGTGTCAGTGTGTACCTTTGTGGCATACATGTGGAAACCGTGTGCTGCTCATGTGCCACATCAGGATCACACGTACCGGCGCCTGGGAAACAGTGGTACAGTTAGTGCTATTCCCAAGCGCTGGGTGCTGAAGGAGTCACTCATCAGTGTCCCCTGCTGGCGCTGCAATTAGCGCTAGCAAGGGACAATGTTGAGAGTAGCATTCTGCTCCCAATGTCTCCAAAACCTGTAAAAATAAGAATAAAATAAAAAAATCATTATACTCACCTGGCTTGAGGCAACCGCACATGCTGAGAAGCAGAGGAGAATGACTCACTGCAGCGAGCGGGCCCCTGAACTGCGCTGAGCTCACTGAGTGACAGGACACCGCTCACTGAGCTCAGTGCACATCAGGGGCCCGCTCACTGCAGCGAGTTATTCTCCTCTGCTTCTCAGTGTGTGCGGTCACCTCAAGCCAGGGGAGTATAATGATTTTTTAAATTTTATTCTTATTTTTACAGGTTTTAGAGATATCAGGAGGTGAATACTACTCTCAACATTGTCCCTTGGTAGCCCTACTCTCAACATTGTCCCTTGGTAGCCCTGATCGCAGCACAAGCAGGGGACAATGATGAGTGATTCCTTTAGCACCTGGCACTTAGGAACAGCGCTAACTGTACCGCTGATTCCCAGGCGCCAGTACATATCAAACACTGACATGTTGTCACTGGTGTGTCAGGTGTGACAGACAGTTGCTCTGGATCTGGCTGTAGAAGGTCACTGGCATTGCAGATGCCTTCTTGATCCTCTCATCTCTGTTGTATAGTTATATCCTTCTTTCTTTAGGACCAAGCAGTGACCTCCACCTTCTGCTGATGATTGACACACCCTTGCTTGGTAGTTAAAAACTCTCAGTTTCTCCACAGAGTCACCCGTGATAGTTCTATGTACCTCTATGCAGGCTTGGAGCACTAGCAGTCAGCTAGTTTCTTCTTTGGTGCCCTTGGAGGACAGTTAGCTTTATCGCTCTGGTGTCTGCTCAAGCTAAGTGTATCTTCTTTGTTTGTTTACCTTATTGTCTTTAGTTTGTAGTGGGGCCTGACTAGTGCTCATCCCATCCCTTCCCTATCTAGGCCCTAGCTCTAGGGACATTCAGAGATTAGGTTCCTACTTGGCGATAGGTGTGGAACCTATATAGGGACGATAGAGTAGGCAGGTTGATATTAGATCTAATTACTTATAGAGGTAAGGAGGGAGTAATAGATCACAGTAATTTATATATCAGAAAAAAAAATATTTTATCAAAAGTTTTAAAATATGTTATGGTATAAATATTCTCATACATATGGATATAGGACATAAACTTTAGTACAAAAGGTTTGTTAAAGGAGACCTATGAGCCAGACCACTATTTTATTTGTACCCTAGATCTATAGAATAGACAATGTTTTTTTAGTATAGAAAAGTTAGTAGGTTCCTTCCTTATAGTCTTTATGTAAGGTTCAATAGAGATAGTACTATTGATAATATTATAGAAGCAATATCAAAGTATACAATAAGGAAAGGTATATTACCTGTGGACATAGGGATGTGGTCTTAGATGGCTCACTTGTTACCTCGACGCGCGTTTCACCGCTGCTGCAGTTTCGTCAGGAGGTGTTGAATGCGTTAAGGTGTCGGGGTTTTATATGTGCTGTTCTATTATGATAGGTCCGATGTGAGCGGCGCGCCTCCGCCATGTTGCCGCGTCATCCAGGGGGGCCGCGCGCCCTACTCTCGCCACCATCTCCACGTGATCCGGTCACATGACCGTAGCCGTAGCCATGGCGACACGTCGTAGTTCCGGAGCACTCCCTCCCGGAGGACGCCGCAGCGCATGCGCGGTGCGCGCTCCATCGGACTGGTAACAGATATGATTATTTGGGAGCTTTTTCTATCAGATATATACGTTGTTCTTATTCTCACAGAATATCATAAACTATTTGTGCAAATGTATATCATAATGGTCTAATTTTTAAGAAGAATATTAGTGTTATATTAGATCTGCCTAGGGGTCTCCAATCTCCCTTTCCCTAGTTGTTGGGCTTCCTTCCTCCCCCTTCCTGTCATTGTACACTTGTGCCTTCCCTCACCTTGCGCGACATTACCACCGGCCATGCATAAAAATGAAAAAAAACAACTGACACATGGTTTTTTGTTTTATTTTTGTGTGTTTTTTTTTCATTCTCCCTTGGTTCATGGATCCCATTGCAATGCCGGCAGAGCAGTTGCACAAGCTGTCTCTGGAGGTGACTCACCTTCGCTCTGAGGTTCAGCTGCAACGGCAGTGGCTGCAGACTCCTAATGTTGTGGTCTCTGTGGGTAGGCCAGTCCAGCTTGAACCTAAAATTGCCCTCACAGACAGGTTTTCAGGAGTTTTTTTTGTGTTCAGGGAAGCTTGCAAGTTATATTTTAAACTTCGTCCTTAATCCTCTGGAGATGAGGTGCAGCGAGTGGGGATCATAATCTCACTGTTGCAAGGAGATCCTCAATCCTGGGCTTTCTCTTTGCCACAGAATTCTGTTTTTCTCCAATAAGTGGAAGGGTGTTTCGGGGCTCTAGACCTCATCTATGATGATCCTGACCGAATCTCCTTGGCTGAGTCCAGGCTGCATGGCCTTCAGCAGGAAATAGGTCAGTGGAGACGTATAGCTCCGAATTCCGCAGATGGGCAACTGATACCAAATGGAATGATCCGGCTCTTAGAAGTCAATTTTGTCAGGGCCTTACTGAAAGGTTGAAAGATGCCTTGGCAGTGTATGAAACCTCAAAGTCCTTGGAGGCTGCCATGTCATTGGCTAGACGTGTTGATTGATGCCTTTGGGATAGGTGGGTGAGACCACCTTCTCCGAAGCCCTCTTTTCGGGATAATGCCCCTTTGCCAGTGGAGCGGTCTGGGGGTGAACCAGTACTGATGAAGGTGGAAGAACCCATGCGATTAGGGGTGCCTCTGCATCATATATTTCCTCTGAGATCAGCAAAAAAAAAATGGTGTGTTTTTTTTTGTGGAAAAAAGGGATCTTGGGGTCTGTCCCTTGATTCCTAAGCAAAATAAAACTCGATTACCCCTGGTAGTCTGGAGTTGGATAATCAAGGGGTGTGTTTGTCGTCAACCTGCAGTTGGTGCTAGAGAGCAGGACTGAGAAAATTTCTGTGTTTGTAGATAGAGGAGGTGGAGTCAGCATGGTTGATACTGAGTTTGTGAGAACTCATGGGCTTGCTTTCTGTACTTTAGCTAAGCCCATTCCTATTTTTGCCATCAACTCAGCCTCACTAGCACAGAAAGCTCTGACTCAGATTGTACATAATGTAAGACTGAGGGTGGGGTCTATTTAATTCCTTGTTATGTCCTGGATGGCCTTCCCACTCCAACTGTACTGGGTCTACCCTGGTGGGTGAAACATAATCTGATACTGGATTGGCAATCCAGAGAGATCATTGAATGGGGAGATTTCTGCCATGAGAACTGTTTAAACATTTCCCTTTCTGTAGTCTCTACAGAGACCTTACCTGCATTTTTGTCTGGTTTTGAGGACGTTTTTTCTGAGAAGGGGTGTCAGGATTTGCCTCCTCATCGTGCATATGACTGTCCTATTAACCTGGCCCCAGGAGCTAAACTACCAAAGTACAGACTGTATAATCTTTCTGGCCATGAAAGACAAGCCACGAAGGATTTCATTGCGGAAAGTCTGGAGAAGGAACATATCAGACCCTCATCTTCGTCCGTGGCAGCAGGCTTCTTCTTTGTGAAGAAGAAAGATGGCGGTCTACGTCACTGTTTAGATTTCCAGGAATTTAATCAAATTACCATCCGAGATCCATACCCTATTCCTCTGATTCCAGATTTGTTCAGCCACATTGTGGGAGCTAAGGTGCTCTCCAAGTTGGATTTAAGGGGAGCCTACAATCTGGTTAGAATCATAGAAGTAGAGAAGGGGATGAATGGAAAATAGCGTTCAATACCCCTGAGGGGCATTTCTGGATATGCCTTTTGGTTTGACCAATGCACCTGTGATGTTCCAGCATTTAATAAATTATATTTTCCATCATTTGGTGGGCAGGTTTGTGGTGGTCTATCTGGATGATATTTTGGTTTACTCACCTGATTTTGAGACATATCAGGGGCATGTTAAACAGGTGCTTCAGATATTAAGGGATGCCAGAAAAATGTGTTTTCGCCATCTAGAAGGTGCAGTTTTTAGGGTACCTGTTGTCATCTTCGGGTTTTCGGATGGATCCAGAGAAGATCCATGCTGTCCTTGATTGGGACCATCTCAAGAACCTGAAGGCTTTACAGCGTTTTCTGGACTTTACTAATTTTTACCGGAAATTTATCTCAAATTATTTGGTAATTATGAAACTCCTCACTGACATGACAAGGAAGCGGTCTGATTTTTCTAAATGGTTGGATACCGCCCTGCAGACTTTTTCCTCCCTTAAGAGTTGTGTTGCCATTGCACCTATACTCAGTCAACCTGATGTTTCTCAATCTTTTATCGTGTAAGTTGATGCATTGGAGGTGGGGGTTGGTACTGTGTTGTCTCAGGGTCAGCCCACTAGTAAATGGCATCCATGCGCTTTCTTTTCCAAGAAATTAACTTCGGCTGAGAGAAATTATGATGTGGCTAATAGGGAGCTTTTAGCAATTAAATTGGCGTTCGAAGAATGGCGACATTGGTTGGAGGGGGCTATCCATCCTATTACTGTTATTACGAACCATAAGAACCTGTCACATCTCCAATCGGCTAAATGTCTTAACCCTAGGCAAGCTAGATGGTCTCTGTTTTTACTAGGTTAAATTTTGTTGTCACTTTCCATCAAGGTGTCAAAAACGTCAAGGCTGATGCTTTGTTCCGGAGCTGGTGGTGGTGACCATTAGTGATGAGCGAGCACTAAAATGCTTGGGTACTCATTGCTCGGGTCGATCAAATTGGAATACTCGGGTGCTCGACCCGAGCAACGAGCCCAATGTAAGTCTATGGGAAACTCGAGCATTTTTCAGGCGGCTCCCCCCGGCGGTCTGCAGAGGGCCTAAAAATTGCCCAAATCAATGGGAACAGTGCTCAAATGACATGGGAACAGCATGGGGAAGACCCCTGGAAGCATCTCTGACTCCCAGATCACTGCTGTCAGCAACGTGGTCAGAGTATTACGCCACTTTTACGGACTTACAATAAAACATAGGAAAACGAAACCAAAATGGATTTTCCTGGGAAAATATGTTATCCTTTCCAGGGTAATGACTTGAATATAAGGCAAAATAAATAACTAAAAACAAAAATACTCCTCCAAAACCTGGGCTATGTTCACACGTAGCGTTTTTGATGCGGTTTTGCACTTTTGAATTGCTTTCAACCAAGACAAATGCATTCACCAGGAAATGTCATTTTAACATTTTACAACCTTATCTGGCCATATGGTGTGTGACACATCATCATCAGACACATGCATACAGTGCTGAAAAGACATGGGAACAGCATGGGGAAGACCTATGGAAGCATCTCTGACTCCCAGGTCACTGCCTAAAAGTGTGCCCATCATAAGTGATCCTTGGCGCATGCGAAGATGCCTCACACCATGCACATGTTGTTGCAGACTGGCAACAATCACAGTCCGCGTCCTTGTCCCACTGCAGCGTTCAGTTGTCCTTACCCTATTCCTTGGAATTCAAGCGCAAGTATGCAGGCAGCCACCCACCCACCCACAGGCTGCAATACTATACTGGCAAATTTTTGACAGCTGCTTGCACTTGAAATGTTGCCTTTTAGGCTCGTGGAGGCGGAAACTTTTCACAACCTCATGCCGGCGGCGGCCGAGTGTCTATACTTGGTCCCCAGCCGCCAGTATATTTCCCGATATCGCCTCCGCCTTTCACAAGCACGGGTCCCACAACATTACCCGCGCCCTCCCCAGTGCACTTACTGGGAAGGACCGCCTAACCACAAACACGTGGACAGGTGAATGTGGCCAGGGACGGAACGGAGCCAGTCCACAACTTTTTTTGCTGACAGTTGTATTTAGCTCGGTGAAAGGACTGGCATAGAGGGAAACCGTATCTACCCTGCGTGTCATTTCTCCCAGGAAGTCCTCTAAAGCTGCTTGCACTTGAAATGTGGCCTGAACATTACTGCTGGTACTTTTCTGTGGGAATTTGCTTGCCTCCTACCAGCCTGGAATATTTCCAGCAAACTATGGTACGACGCCATGGATGGTATAAGCACTGCCCCCAGTACCAGTAGCGAAGCCATCCCCAATTTCCTTCTCAGGAATTTTATTTGGTAGACTGAGTGGCTGCCCAAATACAATTTCTCACAAAGGGGCTGAAGATAGAGTGGCAGTAGGTGCAAGTTTTTCCAGCCTGTTAGATATTAGAGGGTGAACGGCAGCACATTGGATCAGTGGTTAGCACTGAAGCCTTGCAGCGCTGGGATCCTGGATTCAAATCCCAGCAAGGACAACATCTGCAAGGACTTTGTATGTTCTCCCCGTGTTTGCGTGTGTTTCCCCCTCAGTAAAAAAGCAGCCATAGCGTGTTCGGGAACCTTCCCACACACTTTTCTTAGCCAGGACTGCTTCTCGGCAGGGTTGGACGGTCCCACCAGAGAATCCTCTGGTGTGCCTTGGCTTCTACCTCAGGAGAGTTCATGATAGCGCTAACTTGGCAGCTGCTATGGGGCTCTTGAGCGGGTGAGAAAGGTTAGCCCTCAGAATCAAATCCTCTGGTGGGCACAATGTTTTTCAATCTGAAACTGCTTCTCAGTGGGAGTTGTATTTCACCACAGCCATATTCTTTAGCTCGGTGAAAGGACTGGCATAGAGGGAAACCGTATCTACCCCGGCTGTCATTTCTCCATCACCAGGTTCCGCCCATTGTCACACACGACCATGCCTGGCTGTATGTTCAGCGGTGATAGCCGCAGATTAGGCTGCTGTGTTACAGCTTTCAACAACTCTGCAGTTGCTGGGCGGTTTGTCAATTAAGCATTAAGCATGTTATCTTCAGCACAGCCTGTTGCCGCTTGGCCAAGGCTCACAAATCCTTTCCAACATCTGCAGTGTAGGGGACATCACACACCAGTCGGTGAGCCGGAAGCTGCAAATGCTGCTGAAACATGGCAAGGGGGGCGAAAGCTGTAGGTGATTTTCTAAAATGGGCACAGAGGAGGCGTACTTTAACAAGCAGATCTGGAAGCTCCGGGTAGGATTTGAGAAACCGCTGAACGACGAGGTTAAGCACATGGGCCAGGCATGGTACGTGTGTGAGCTCGCCTCACCTCAGAGCCGCCACCAGGTTCCGGCCATTGTCACACACGACCATGCCTGGCTGTAGGTTCAGCGGTGTGAGCCAAAGATTTGCCTGCTCTTTCAGAGCTGTCCTCAACTCTTCAGCATTGTGCGTTTTTTCACCTAAGCATATTAGCTTCAGCACAGCCTGCTGCCGCGTGGCTGAGGCAGTGCTGCAGTGCTTCCAGCTTGTGACTGATGTGGTCATTTCGGAGATGGAGGCTGAAGAGGAGGAGGAGGAGGCTGAGGAGGATGAGATGCAGGAGCTGTAGACCGTGGGGGCAACCCTGATTGACCTAGGACCCGAAATCCTTGGCGTCGGAAGGACGTGTTCCGTCCCAAGCTCCAACTGGGTCCCGGCTTCCACTATGTTAACCCAGTGTGCCGTCAGCGAGATGTACCATCCCTGCCCACAAGCACTTGTCCACGTGTCCGTGGTTAGGTGGACTTTACCGGTAACTGTGTTGTTGAGAGCACGGCTAATGTTTTGGGACACGTGCTTGTGTAATGCGGGGACGGCACACCGGGAGATATTGTGGCGGCTTGGGACCGAGTACCGAGGGACTGCCGCCGCCATCAGGTTGCGGAATGCTTCCGTCTCCACGAGCCTAAAAGACAACATTTCAAGCACAAGTAGTCGTGAAATGTGAGAATTTAGCAGTGTAGCCTGTGGGGCGTTAGCTGCATATTTGCGCTTGCATTTCAAGGACTGGGGTATGGACAACTGAACGCTGCGCTGGGACAAGGACATGGACGTGCTTCCTGATGCTGCTACTTGAGAGTGTGCAATGACAGGTGCAGGGCAGGAGGCATCTTCACATGCACCATGGACAGGGGATTGGCTTGCATGCACAACAGCGGAAGAAGCAATGGTGCCACCCACAGACACTGTTTCTGGACCCTGGGGTTCGGCCCACAAAGTCGGGTGCTTTGCTGCCATGTGCCTGATCATGCTGGTGGTGGTCAGGCTGGTCGTTTTGCCACCCCTGCTGATGCTGGCCTGGCAGGTGGTGCAAATGGCCTTTTTGGGGTTATCGGCAGAGTCTTTAAAAAACAACCAGACTCGGGAAGACCTAACAGTTGTACTGGCAACTTCCTTCGTGTTGGTGTTACGGGGAACGGTTGCCTGCCTTCTGTCTGCGGCCACCACACTGCTTCTTCCTGCGTTTTGGGGTGCTCTGCCTCCCTCCCCCTGTGTGCTGCTGTCCTCGCTCTGCATGTCCTCCTGCCAGGTTGGGTCAGTTACTATATCATCCACCACCTCATCTTCTACTTCCGCACCCTGGTCCTCCTCCTGACTTTCTGGCAATTGTGTCTCATCATCATCCACCTCTTGTGGCACTTTCCCACCGTCGCCTTCGTGTGACCGTGGCTGCTCAAATATTTGGGCATCGCTACGTGCGATCTCCTCTTGCCTCGCTTCAAGTGGACCAGGGCGAGAGGCCCAAATCTATAAATGGAAAAGTGAACAGCTCTTCAGAGTGTCCAAGTGTGGGATCAGTTGTCTCTGGGTACTCGGCATGGTGGGAGGAAGGAGGATCTGTGTGAGGACTCACGGCTACTGAGACTTAACCATGTGGAAGACAGGGTGGTGGTGGTGGCTAAGTGACTGGAAGCATTATCCGCTATCGAACCAACAACCTTTTGACACTGCTCTGGGTTCAATAGTGGTGTGCTGCGGTCCCCTAGAAATTGGGACAGGAAGGTCAGGCGAGAAGATGTGGGTGTTTGTTGTGGCACAATTTCGGCTTGCCCACGGCCTTGTCCTCAGCCTCTGCATGCACCATCACCATCACGTCCAGTTCCCCGTACCTTGCCACGTGCCTTGCCCATTTTAAATGGAGGACAGTATCTTCCACGCTCACTACAAATGACTGAGTTTGGAGCGAACTTATATGTGATCCGTGTGATGGAGAAAACAGAGTTTTAAATACATGGCCTGTAGGTAACTAGTTTGAACAGCAAACTGCTGTGAATTGCTTCAATTACACACTAAAGGAAATGTTTAATGGAGGCCAGAAATGGCAGTATTTTCTGACAACGTATATGTGATCAGTTTGACGGAGAAAACAGTTTTAAATAGCTGGATTTCTAGCGCTCTAATATGGAAAGGACCTGGCTGTATTCTGCAGTGCCAACAAACAAATGGCACAGAAAAAATGGTGTTCTCTGGATTGCTTTTTAAGCAAATAATGAGGATTAAGATCCAAAGAAAAGTATTACTGGCCCCTGAGACCTGGGCCTTTGTATAGAAATATCTAACAGCAGCAGAAGGCAGAATTGGAATGGAGCCTCTTGTGCTATATGCACTGCAGTCTGCCATATACACTGCCTGCCTATACACCCTGCCTGCCTGATATCTCTGCAGATAGATTAGTCCTCAGAAGGACTGTTTGTTAAGATGGATATGTGTAATGTACGGTTTTTCTCCCTACACTACCTAATACACAAGCAAATCTGTCCCTGACGCAGCAACACCTCTCCCAAAACAAGCAAATGGCGCAGAAAAACGGTGTTCTCTGGATTGCTTGTTAAGCAAATAATGAGGATTAAGAGCCAAAGAAAAGTATTCCTGGCCCCTGAGACCTGGGCCTTTGTATAGAAATATCTAACAGCAGCAGAAGGCAGAATTGGAATGGAGCCTCTTGTGCTATATGCACTGCAGTCTGCTATATACACCCTGCCTGCCTGATATCTCTGCAGATGGATTAGTCCTCAGAAGGACAGTTTAGATGGATATGTGTAATGTACGGTTTTTCTCCCTACACTACCTAATACACGATCAAATCTCTCCCTGACTCAGCAGCAGCTCTCCCTACACTGTCTGATCTGGAGTGACTGTGACGAGCATGGTGGCGCCAGGTCTGATCTAGACCTGATGACGATGACGATGTGCGGCCAGCCAATCACTGTAATGCCCACAACCAACATGGTTATGGCATTACAGTGCATGGCAGGCAATCCCTGCATGTTCATTGGCTCTCTAAAGAGCGCCAAACTTGCAGGGAGGGGACCCGAGTTCCTGCCCGAGCAACCCTGAAATACTCGGCGAGCACCGAGCATCTCGAGCAGTGAGATGCTCGGGCGAGCACCGAGCAGTAGCGAGCTTGCTCACTCATCACTAGTGACCATGAGAATCCTGCCCTGATTTTGCAGAAGGGGGTAGTCATTTCAGCATTGTACCCTGAACTGGAAGGTGAGGTGTTCGAGGCTCAGGGGGCTGCCCCTGCCTCCTGCCCTTCAGGAAGGCTATTTGCACCATCTAATCTGCGCCGCAAAGTAATTGGGGAACATCGCAACTCTGTGCTTGCCAGTCATCCAGGTGATAAGGCAACTGTGGACCTCTTTTCTCATCCTTTTTAGTGGCCGGAGTTGAATCGGGATGTAGTTGAACAGCACATTAATCAGAATTTAAAGACTTACCTCAGGTGTTTTGTCTCCGAAAACCAGGAGGATTGGGCATCTTACTTACAGTTGGCAGAATTTGCTATTAATAATTATCACCAAGAATCTACCAGCAGGTCACCATTCTTTGGTGCATACGGTTTCCATCCACAGTTTGGTACTTTTAGTGGGGGAGTGGATTCGGGAGCTCCTGAGGAGGAACGTTTTGCTTCGTCGCTCTCCTCTGTGTGGCGGGGTGTTCTGAATAATTTGAAGATCATGGGAGACAGGTACAAATATATGGCTGACACTCGCCAGGTCCGGACCTAAGTGTGAATGACTTTGTGTTGTTGTCTACCAGGTATATTAAATTGAAGGTTCCTTCCTGGAAGCTGGGACCTAGATTTTTTGGTCCCTATAAAATAACCGCCATTATTAACTCAGCAGCGTTTCGTCTTGAGCTACCTCAGGCCGTTAAGATCCACAATGTGTTTCACAGGTCTCTGCTCAAGAAATATGTAGAACCTCTTGAGTCCTGTCCCCTGCCACCACCCCCAATCATGGTTGATGGCAATTTGGAGTTTCAGATTTCAAGGATTGTAGATACTCGACTCCAGTGTCGTTCCCTACAGTACTTGGTGCACTGGAAGGGTTATGGTCCAGAGGAAAGGATGTGGGTTTTGGCATCAGAGCTGAATGCCCCCAGGTTGGTTTGTTCATTCCATACCTCTTATCCTGAGAAACCTGGCCCTGAGTGTCCGGAGGCCACTCGTAGAAGGGGGGGGGGGGTACTGTCACTGGTGTGTCAGACAATCGCTATGGATCCGGCTGTAGAAGGTCACTGCACTTGGCATTGCAGACACCTTCTTGATCCTTTCATCTCTGTTGTATAGTTATATCCTTCTTCCTTTAGGACCCAGAAGCGACCTCCACCTTCTGCTGCTGATTGACACACCCTTGCTCGGTAGTTAAAAACTCTCAGTTTCTCCAGAGAGTTGCCAGTGATAGTTCTATGTACCTCTTTAGTTTGTAGTGGGGCCTGACTAGTGCTCACCCCATCCTTTCCCTATCTAGGGCCTAGGTCTAGGGACATTCAGGGATTAGGTTCCTGGGCGATAGGTGTGGAACCTATATAGGAATGATAGGGTAGGCAGGGTGATATTAGATCAGCCTAGGGGTCTCCACTTCCCCTTTCCCTAGTTGTTTGTCTCACTCCCCCCCCCTTCCCAATCTTGCACACTTGTGCCTTCCCTCACCTTGCCTGACACATGTGCACAGACCCATTCATTTGAATGGGTCTTTATGTGTTAGTGCCTCCAGTACGTGAAAACTGTCACCACACATACTGGACACACTGACCTGTGAAAGAGCCCTAACAAGAAATTAACGCATGAAAGACTTATAATATGAAGTATATACACTTCTAGAATTAAGAATCTGACACTCCTTGCCACGTATCTTTTTTGCATCATATACACTTCTAATACATGTAAAATAAATAATTTTTAGAATTCATCCCGTTAAGGTATTTGATATCCAACTGTAAAATCCAATATGCTTTCCTTAAGGAAACCTTGACCCTTTCAATGCCAAAAAATGTAAAATGTGTAAGATCTCCCTTGTGAATTGTAACAAAATGCTTTTGTTATGCTTGTGTAGTAGATCACTCAGGAATAATTGGTTAAACACTAAAAACCGCAACAGACCCTGCTGATTCTTGTACAGGCTAGGAGTTCTGACACTGCAGTCCCAAGTGATGACTGCGTGTAGAGATATAGCCCTTTCCTTAAACTAGGAGATGGCAACTCGAACCTAAAACTGTCTAAACGTCCGTCAAGTTGTTTCATCACGTTCCTTCTAAAGAACCGGCGGAGAGAGCAGAGTGTGAATTACCTTCAAGAGGAGAAGTGTGCTGTACAAAGAACAGTTCCCAGAATGAGTAAAGTAAATAACGAAATACCAAACAAAGAATACACCAAATACTATAAACAAATACTCTGCCTACTTCCTAATGACAAATAGGAGATAGGTGCAAAGTGAAGTGGAACAGCAAAGCGGAAACACTTTTCTGTAAACTCACAGACAGTAATAACAGTTATTTATGTGACGTCCTCAATTCTCGAAAGAGCCCTTTTAGTTTTGAGTTTACCCTGGGTGATGGGGGACTCTATGTCGGGTCCTGTGACGAAGAGATTGGGATGTAGCCGTGGCCCGGACCCGACCCGTGCTCAGGGCTGTCACATGAAAAGGAAGATGTTGAGTGGCTTTATTTTAACGACTACGCCACCTGTGGTGCCTGGTGAAGGGTCACCAGCGCCGCTGCAGTCCGCTGAGGTCCGGTGTCATGGCGGCCAAAGTGCTCACTGCTCCCCACAGGCGGAGCAAGGCCTCAGGGCAGGCAGGCAGAATGGAGGGGGTAGTAGTGCGAGGAGTACAGGCACCGCGTCGCATGGTATGGCGCGTAATGAACAGTCCGGAGGCCATAGGGGTGAACTTCCAAGGCTTTACTCACTTAGAGATGATAGCGGGAAGGCGACTCCCTGCTCCCCGCGGAGTCCTGCGGCCACCAGGGACGGGGGTCCGACTACCTCCAAGAAAGTCCAGTGTTCGGTAGCGACCCTACACCAGAGTGTTCCTGCACTACAAACTTCACCCTTTCCCGTCTGTGCGTGTGTAGGTAGGCCCGGTCTCCCTCTGAGCTCCTCTCAGGACTAGGGCACGGGTGGCAATTCCTCTCCATCCGATGCCCGGTGGGATCCTCAGGGCCTAACCGGGCTTTCCCGTCCAGGACATGGAGTACAAGGTCAGGTGTCGGGGGCCGGTACCCCTCTTGCAGCCAGAATCCCTCTGAATGGACAGGTGGCGTGCTCCGCTCCGTCTGCATCCTCCCCGGGACCCATTTGCTAGGGAGCCACATTCTAAAGCATCTGAGGCCTTCTTGATCCTGGTCCTTGGCCGGGTTGAGACATTCCTTGTCTACAACCTACCGCTCGTCCCAAGGCCAGGGTACGAGGGCTGTGTCCCTTGCCGGCGCAGGCCCACACAGGATCTGCGCTCCCGGAGGGAAGTCACATTAACACACAGTAGTTTGATTGCACAGTACGACCACTAGAACCATCGACTTTGGACGGAAGGACCAAGATCATAGATGGCTTTTAATTAAATACGAAATTTAAGGTGTAACTAACTTGTAAGTCCTCCACCCACACCCACTAGCTGGTTCCTACCACTTTGTGTTCCCCAGTCTCCCTGTAACCAGGGGAGCAGCACCTAGTGCATACTAGCTCGCTCTGGTGGAGAAATGTGGTGTTGGATGCAAGGCTGGGTCACGACTATCACACTGTTCTTACCTCAGAGGAGGAACACCACACTCCATTAGAGAAGTGCAGCATTCCTGTGGCGGTCGAACCCTCAGGGGCGCCACATTTACGTTACTGATATGTTCCGCAATGCTCTTTTGTAATTTTCTTGTAGTGCAACCTATATATCTTAATCTACATGTTTGGCACTCTATACAAAAAACTATATAATTAGAATCACAATTAATATAATAGGTGATGTTATGACTTATGCCTTGCGGCATTATGAAAGGGTGTTTTTTTTTTTAATGCAAACATACAGACATTACATCTGCTTACTGCACATTTGTAAAAGCCTTTGAGTGAAAGCCACGCGGATGTTGGAAATGATTGCCGCACCATACTGGGTGACAGCATATTTCCCAGTGATCGACCTCTTCTGGCAACACACCTGCAACCTCGGTCAATGATTTTATGTAGGGTATTATCCTGGTTTATGACGGGTAAGTATTTCAAAATAAATCTCTTTATGTCATTAAGGACTTTAGGCAGTTGAAAAAGTAATTAGAGGGGAGATATTATTTAAAATATTGAGACTATGGTCCCTATATAATACATTGGATCTAGGTTTCTTAGTGATGTCATCCAGTGCGTGTTTGACATTGTGTCTGTTGTAGCCTCTGTTTAGTTACTTGTTACCTATGACTGCACCTTCCCTGCAGTAAGCATCATCACTAGCGAAAGTACGTCTTTCTCGAGTAAACTCTCCGTAAGGTATGGCATGAATGGTGTGCCGTGGATGGGAAGTGGAAGACAATAGGATAGTTTTACCAGAGATGTCCTTTCTAAAATGGGATGTCTCAACCATATGGGTGATAACTGATTTAACTGATAATAAGTTCAGAAAAGGAACTTGATTGCAAGAACTGTTGAATGTAAATCACAGATTGCAGTCATTTGAATTAAGATAAGATGCAAAGTTTGGAAAGATAGAAATGTCACCATTCCAAACAAACAGAAGATCATCCACATAACTTCCAAACCAAATTATGTTATTGAAAAACGGATTGTTTTCAGAAAAAAAAAAATTCTTCCCACCATGACATATATAGGATAGTAAGAGAAGGGGAAAATTTAGAACCCATCAGGGCACCTAATGTCTGGAGGAAAAACCTAGACTCAAACATGAAAAAATTGTAATCTAACAAGTAACCTAATGCAGAAAGAATGAATGGTTTTAAATGAGATGAATAAGCACTGTATTGGTCAATGTGGTGTTGTATGGCTACCCGTGCTAGTGAATGCGAAATGGCGGAGTAGAGGTTGATAACATCACAAGTAGTGTTGAGCGAGCACTAAAATGCTCGGGTGCTCGAAGCTCGGGCCGAGCTCGCCGTGATACTCGGGTGCTCGACCCGAGCAACGAGCCCAATGTTAGTCTATGGGAGACTCGAGCATTTTTGCGGTGGCACCCCCGGCAGTCTTTTAAAAGCCTAACAAGTGCCCAAAACGATAGTGACAGTGCTCAAATGACATGGGGACAGCATGGGGATCGCTCCAGGAAGCATTTCTGACCCCCAGATCACTGCTGTCAACAACGTGGTCAGAGGTATTAAGCCACTCTTACAGGCTCACAATAAAACGAAAGTGAAACTTTTTTCCTGTGAAATATGTTAAGGAACATCCTTTCCAGGGAAAAGACTTGTGTATAAGTTAAAATAAATGACCAAAAACAAAAATACTCCTCCACACCTTCGGCTATGTTCACAAGTAGCATTTTTTATGCGTTTTTGCACTTTTGTATTGCTTTCAACTATGACAAATGCATTCACCGGGAAATGTCATTTTAACATTTTACAACCTTATCTGGCCATGTGCTTTGTGACACATGCATAAAGTGCTGAAAAGACATGGGAACAACATGGGGAAGACCCCTGGAAGCATCTCTGACTCCCAGGTCACTGTCTAAAAGTGTGCCCATCATAAGTGATCCTTGCCGCATCAGAAGATGCAGACTTGCAACTATCCCCATGCAAGTTCTAGTCCCAGGGCAGTGTTCAATTGTACCTCCCCCATTCCTTGCAATACAAGCGCAAGTATGCAGCCTGCCACCCACCCACCCCCAGGCTGCAATACCATACTGCTTGCTTGCTTGAACTTGAAATTGGGCCTTTTAGGCATGTGGAGGCGGAATCTGGCCACCACGTCATGGCTGTGTTGGCGGCCTGGAATCCATACTCAGTCCCCAGCCGCCCCGCGGCCGAGTGTCCACACGGTCCCTAGCCGCCTGGGGGCAGTCGGGTGTCCATAAACGGTCCCCAGCCGCCCCCATTTCTCCTTGGAACATCCCCCCACACACTTTTCTTAGCCCGGCCTGCTTTAGGCAGCATTGGACGAGCCCACCAGAGAACCAGACTCCTCCGGTGGGCCCTGACTTCTCCATCGGTGGAGTTGAGAGTGCCAAGGTGAGGAGCATGATGATGATGACAGAAGTTAGCATCTGCTATGTTTTCTTTTAATGCAAGTGTAAGTGTGCAGCCTGCCACCCACCCACCCCCAGACTGCAATTCATACTGCTAGCTTGCACTTGAAATGGGGCCTTTTAGTTTAGAGGAGGCCGAAGCTGGCCACTACCTCATGGCTGCTTCGGCAGTGAGGTATCCATACTCAGTCCCCAGCCGCCCCTATTTGTCCTGGTGTGCCTTATACATAAGATTAAGCGCGTATACCAAAACATTACCTGTGCCCTCCCCAGTGCATTTAGTGGGAAGGAGAGCCTATTCCGCTGTAGTGTGTGCATGCCAAACCCCTGTTCATGGTACATGCAAGATGCCTCCCACCTTGCACCTGTCGTTGCAGACTTGCAACTATCCCCATTCAAGTCCTTGTCCCAGGGCAGTGTTCAATTGTACCTCTCCCATTCCTTGCAATGCAAGCGCAAGTATGCAGCCTGACACCCACCCACCCCCAGGCTGCAATACCATACTGCTTGCTTGCTTGCACTTTAAATTGGGCCTTTTAGGCATGTGGAGGTGGAATCTGGCCACCACGCCATGGCTGTGTCGGCGGCCTGGTATCCATACTCAGTCCCCAGCCGCCTGGTGGCCGGGTGTCTCCGCTTGCTCCCCAGCCTCCAGGGGGTGGCCGGGTGTCCATACTCGGTCCCCAGCCACCCCTATTTGTACCGGTAACCTTTCCCACACTTTTCTTAGCCTGGCCTGCTTTAGGGCAGCATTGGCAGAGCCCACCGGACTATCAGACTCCTCCGGTGGGCCCTGGCTTCTCCATCAGGGGAGTTGAGAGTGCCAAGGTGAGGAGCATGATGAGGATGATAGAAGTTAGCATCTGCTTTGTTTTGTTGTAATGCAAGCGCATGTATGTAGTAGCGGCTAGGCCTGAGGAGGTCAGCGTTTTGGCGCATATCCTACCTCCTCCGAGGATTGCTGGATGTTTTCCTGCTACTATCCAAGTTCTATGACTCCCGTTAAAACAAAGCTTCAGGTGATAAATGATGGATGAGGTAGTGGCAAAGGAGAAAGAGCAGGAGGAACAGGGACCATTCACATCAATATCAGGCCAGTCAACCAGATATGTTTTGCAGGATATGTTTCTGTAACAAAAGGAGCGGTTCGGCTACACAGTTATAGGGCAGACAGTGAGTGCAATGCCTACCAAAAATTTCGAGGCACTCCAATGCCCCTTGGAAATGACATGGAGGTCAGAGGGCGTTAACTAAACCTTTTTTTCCATTTATAGCAACTGGGTCTCCTGTGCACTGTTGGCCTAAGCAGTGAATGGAATGCTTTCCAAAAATTATGAGGTACTGCAATGCCCCTTACAAGAGCCATGTGTGGCACCCCAGGGGTCTGGTCACCACAGTAATAGAGATTACGTCGGAGAGCAAGTGGGAGGTTTCCTGGTCAGGATCCCTTAAACATGCAACATCCTCCTGCCCCAGTCCTGGGAGGGGAGAATTCTGCCCTTATAAACTGGATCTGGGGTGGGGTTGAGTGAGTCAGAGAACAGAGAACAGTCAGAGTCAGTGTGAGAGCAAGGGAAAGTAACAGCAAGGAGCTCTGTAGGAGCTAGGAGCCAAAGACGAGGGGCTGGAAGCTCGCCCTGGCAGAAGACAATAGGAACCGGACACAGGAGTCCGAAGCTGTGAGGACTTATATATCCAGCAGCAGAAACCAGCCGGCAGGGGATTTCAGGTCCTCTGGCCATAGAAGCCCGGAGGCTCAGTCACAAGCAAGGGACCAGCACCGCCGTCGTGGAGCGGAGGCTAACAGAAGGCCCCAAGTCACCAGCCATACGGGTGAGCACTACACGGTACACTCAGGGACATGGGCTACTTCTACCCGCTTACAGCAAGGTAGCCAGGAAGAGTGCAGACAGACGGGGAGGCCTACAACTCCACCTGGCCAGGGGAACCCCTGCTTGCTCACAGACTGACCAGGCCTCTTATGCTAGCCAGTACTCCCGGGAGGGTCTACCTTATAATCATCAGTAAAGACCCTGAACTGCACTGCAAAGACTCTGAGTCATTCCTGCTGCGCTCGTGCACCATCACCCCCATCATCCACACTCACTGCCCTGAGGCTATACTCCTCCCGAGGGGAGTTATCCCATTTTATGCTGCGCACACAACACCAGCCTCAGCGGTCTGCCTCGCAGCGGTGGTACTCCCTGACCGTAATCCACGGGTGGCGCAGTCGGACAATTAACCTCAAAACCTTAGAAAGATTGCCACTGGTTTGACCAGCCTGAGCCACGGGACCGGGTCACCGCCACGGAGACTACAGACCCCAGAGACCCGGCACCGGGTATCCCACACACGTGTACACACGGCCCAGGGGGCGCGTCACATGCAGTACAGCATATTACAAACATAAGTCCCATTATTGGGGAGTGGGTGTCCCATAGTATTTGCTTATGCCTTGCGAGCAAAAGCTGCCAAAAATTAGGACGGAGCAACTTGCAATGCCCCTTACAAGAGCCATGCAGTACAGCATATTACAAACATAAGTCCCATTATTGGGGAGTGGGACTCCCATAGTATTTGCTTATGCTTTCCCAGCAAAAGCTGCCAAAAATTAGGATGGAGCAACTTGCAATGCCCCTTACAAGAGCCATGCAGTACAGCATATTACAAACATAAGTCCCATTATTGGGGAGTGGGTCTCCCATAGTATTTGCTTATGTTTTCCCAGCAAAAGCTGCCAAAAATTAGGACGGAGCAACTTGCAATGCCCATTACAAGAGCCATGCAGTACAGCATATTACAAACATAAGTCCCATTATTGGGGAGTGGGTCTCCCATAGTATTTGTTTAGGCTTTCCCAGCAAAAGCTGCCAAAAATTAGGATGGAGCAACTTGCAATGCCCCTTACAAGAGCCATGCAGTACAGCATATTACAAACATAAGTCCCATTATTGGGGAGTGGGTGTCCCATGGTATTTGCTTATGCTTTCCCAGCAAAAGCTGCCAAAAATTAGGACGGAGGAACTTGCAATGCTGGCACCCTGGTGGTATAGTGGTGGTGGAGGCTGAGGATAAGGAGAAGAAGATTAAACAGCCGAAACGAGGAAGCGTATACCCATGTGTGGGTGTCAAGCGGTGCATGTGAATACACCTCCTGAAATAACACAGTGGATTTGACTTTATGTTACTCTGCTGTCATTTGGTGGTGATGAGAAGTCTGGCCCAATCCAGCCCTTGTTCATTTTGATAAGGGTCAGCTTGTCAGCATTGTCAGTTGACAGACGAGTGCGCTTATCAGTTATAATTCCCCCAGCGGCACTAAAAACACGCTCCGATAACACGCTAGCGGCAGGGCAGGCCAGGACCTCCAAGGCGTACAGAGCGAGTTCATTCCAAGTGTCCAGCTTGGATACCCAATAATTAAAAGGCACAGAGGAATCACGGAGAACGCTGGTACGATCGGCAAGGTACTCCCTCACCATCTTTTGAAACTTTCCACTCCTTGTGAGAGTACCCCGCGCCTCAGGGCCTGTAAGCTGGGCGGGTGTCAGAAAACTGTCCCAGAACGTTGACAGTGCTCCCCTGCCTCTGCTGGATTGGAGTTGCATCTCTCTCTCGCCTGTACGCCTTGGTTGGGCAACGAACTGTGACCTCTGCCGCTAGCGTGTTCAGATGGGAATTTTTTTAAGAGTTCTGCAGCAAGGGCCTTCTGGTATTGCCCCATTTTTGTAGACCTCTCCACCTCAGGAATAAGAGAGTGAAAGTTCTCCTTGTAGCGGGGGTCTACAAGTGTCACCAACCAGTAATGACTGTCACCCAACATTTTGACAACGCGAGGGTCACGGTTAAGGCAGCGTAACATAAAGTTAGCCATGCGTGCCAGACTGGTAACGGGCAAGATTTCCGTGTCCTCACCAAGATGACGACTGACCATGCTCTCCTCCTCCTCCTCCTCTTCCTCCTCCCCCCTGTCCTCAGGCCACCCATGCTGAACCGACGGTATGACACTTGTACAGGTACTACCGTCTACAACGCATGATAGCAGCTCCTGTTCTTCCTCCTCCTCCTCCTCCTCCTCTCCCTCATTGTCCCCCAATGCACGTTGGGATGAGATGAGGCTGGGCTGTGTGTAATCATACTCTGGCTGCAATGCCTCCTCTTTAATTCTCTGCAGAGAGTGTTGCAAAACACAGACAAGTGGGATGCTGACACTAATGATGGCGTCATCACCACTCACCATCTTGGTGGCCTCCTCAAAGTTTGTCAGGATGGTACATATGTCAGACATCCAGGTCCACTCCTGAGGTCTTATGTGTGGAGTCTGACCTGAATATCGACGGCCTTGTTGCAGCTGGTACTCCACAACTGCTCTCTTCTGCTCACAAATCCTTTGCAACATGTGGAGGGTAGAGTTCCAACGTGTGGGGACATCACACACCAGTCGGTGTGCCGGAAGCTGCAAACGCTGCTGCAACACAGCAAGGGCGGTGGAAGCTGTAGCCGACTTGCGAAAATGAGCTGACAGGCGGCGTACTTTCATGAGCAGATCTGGCAACTCGGGGTACGATTTAAGAAACCGCTGAACCACGAGGTTAAGCACATGAGCCAGGCATGGTACGTGTGTGATCTCACCTCGCCTCAGAGCCGCCACCAGGTTACGGCCATTGTCACACACGACCATGCCGGGATGTAGGTTCAGCGGTCTCAGCCACAGATCTGCCTGCTCTTTCACAGCTGTCCACAACTCACAAGCAGTGTGAGGTTTATCACCTAAGCTTATGAGTTTCAGCACAGCCTGTTGCCGCTTGGCTGAGGCAGTACTGCAATGCTTCCAGCTTGTAACTGATGTGGTGATATCTGAGATGGAGGCTGAACATGAGGAGGAGGAGGATGCGCAGGAGCTGTACACTGTGGGGGCAACTCTGACTGACATAGGGCCCGCAATCCTCGGTGTGGGGAGGATGTGTTCCGTCCCAAGGTCCGACTGGGTCCCGGCTTCCACTATGTTTACCCAGTGTGCCGTCAGAGAGATGTACCGTCCCTGGCCACAAGCACTTGTCCACGTGTCCTTTGTCAGGTGGACTCTCCCAGTAACTGCGTTGTTGAGGGCACGGCCGATGCTTTGGGACACTTGCTTGTGTAGTGCAGGGATGGCACACCGGGCAAAATAGTGTCGGCTGGGGACCGAGTACCGAGGGACAGCCACCGCCATAAGATTGCGGAAGGATTCCGTCTCCACCAGCCTAAAAGGCAGCATTTCCAATGCAAGCAGTCGTGAAATGTGCGAATTTAGGACTGTGGCCTGTGGGGCGTTAGCTGCGAATTTCCGCTTTCGTTCAAAGGTCTGGGATATGGACAATTGAACGCTGCGGTGGGACGTGGACTTGGACGTTGATGCTGTTTCTTGAGAAACTGCCATAACAAGTCAAGACTGAGAGGAGGGGGCATCTTTACATGCAGTATGGACAGGGGATTGCCTTGCACACACAACAGGGGGCTCTATTGCACGCACAACAGTGGAAGAAGCAGTGGTGACACCCGCTGACACTGGTCGTGGACCCTGGGTTTCGCCCCACAAAGTCGGGTGCTTTGCTGCCATGTGCCTGATCATGCTCGTGGTGGTCAGGCTGGTAGTTTTGTCACCCCTGCTGATGCTGGCATGGCAGGTGGAACATATGGCCTTTTTGGGGTTACCAGCAGAGTCTTTAAAAAAATTCCAGACTCTGGAAGACTTACCGCTTGTACTGGCAATGTCCCTCATGTTGGTGTTATGGGGAACGGTTGCCTGCCTTCTGTCTGCGGCCACCAGACGCACCACACTGCGTCTTCCTGCCTGTTGGGGTACTCTGCCTCCCTCCCCCTGTGTGCTGCTGGCCTCACTCTGCATGTCCTCCTTCCACGTTGGGTCAGTTACTAGATCATCCACCACCTCCTCCTCTTCCACTTGCGCACCACGATCCTCCTCCTCACTTCCTGGCAATTGTGTCTCGTTATCGTCCACCTCTTGTGACAGATTGCCAACGTCGACTTCCTGTGGCCGTGGCTGTTCAAATATTTGGGCATCGCAACATGGGATCTCCTCTTCCACCACTTCAAGCGTATCAGGCGAGGGGCCCAAATATGGAAATGGACCAGTGAACAGCTCTTCAGAGTGTCCAAATGTGGGATCACTTGCTGTCTGACGACACTCGGCATGGTGGGAGGAAGGAGTATCAGGGTGAGGAGGAGTATGCGGTCGAGACTCACGGCTACTAAGAGTTGACCGTGTGGAAGACAGACCGAAGGTGGTGGTGCCCAGGTAACTGGAAGTATTGTCTGCTATCCAATTAATAACCTGTTCACACTGATCAGTTCTCAATACTGATGTTGTTCTGTGCTTCCCTAGTATTTCGGTCAAGAAGTGGGAGCGAGAAGATGTGGCTGTTGGTTGTGGCACATTTTCACCTTGGCCACGGCCCCGTCCTCTGCACGAACCATCACCAGAACGTCCACTTCCACGTCCCTTGCCACGCGCCTTGCCCATTGTAAATGAAGTAAAATAGCTTACACTTGCACTATCAATGGAAAAAGGGTAATAAAGAGTAGATTAGAACCGTGGAAGAGGAAAACCACAGTTATTGTTTACTGGGGTATACCACACTTTTTTAAATAGAGATATTTGCGGTTGAACAGTGAGCGACACACTCAAACTGCTTTTTTTTTTTTAGATACCAAAGGCCCAAAACTGGATAGTCCAGCAATTTGACCCGTGGAACTGCGAAACCACACTGGGATGTCGGGCCTACACAAGACTATTTTCAACAGATATATTTTTGTGTCACAACAGTCAGGAGACACTACTGTTTTTCTTTACGGAAAAAACTACCAAAACCTGAATAATAGAGATTTTTTACCGTGGGATGGCAAAAGCACACTTCTGTCTCTCTGGCCTACACCAGACTATTTTCAACAGATATATTTGTGTCTGAAAAATCAGGGAGACACTATTATTTTTATACAGCAAAAAATGCCAAAAACAGGATAATAGAGATGTTTTACAGTGGAACATCAACACCACAGTAATAATTTACTGGTGTATACCAGGCTTTTTAAAATATATATATATATTTGCAGCTGAACAGTGAGCGACACACTCAAACTGTTTTTTTTAGATACAAATGGCCCAAAAGTGGATAATACAGAGGTTTGTACCGTGGAACTGCAAAACCACACTTGTATTTCTCAGGCCTACACCAGACTATTTTCAACAGATATATTTGTGTCTGAAAAATCAGGGAGACACTATTTTTTTTTTTTACGGCAAAAAATGCAAAAAACAGGATATTAGAGATTTTTTACCGTGGAACAGCAAAAGCACACTTCTGTCTCTCTGGCCTACACCAGACTATTTTCAACAGATATATTTGTGTCTGAAAAATCAGGGAGACACTATTATTATTTTTATACAGCAAAAAATGCCAAAAACAGGATAATAGAGATGTTTTACAGTGGAACATCAACACCACAGTAATAATTTACTGGTGTATACCAGGCTTTTTAAAATATATATATATTTGCAGCTGAACAGTGAGCGACACACTCAAACTGTTTTTTTTAGATACAAATGGCCCAAAAGTGGATAATACAGAGGTTTGTACCGTGGAACTGCAAAACCACACTTGTATTTCTCAGGCCTACACCAGACTATTTTCAACAGATATATTTGTGTCTGAAAAATCAGGGAGACACTATTTTTTTTTTTTTTTTTTTTTTTTTTTACAGCAAAAAATGCAAAAAGCAGGATAATAGAGATTTTTTGCCGTGGAACAGCAAAAGCACACTTCTGTCTCTCTGGCCTACACCAGACTATTTTCAACAGATATATTTGTGTCTGAAAAATCAGGGAGACACTATTATTATTTTTATACAGCAAAAAATGACAAAAACAGGATAATAGAGATGTTTTACCGTGGAACATCAAAACCACAGTAATAATTTACTGGTATATACCAGGCTTTTTAAATATATATATATTTGCAGCTGAACAGTGAGCGACACACTCAAGCTGTTTTTTTTAGATACAAATGGCCCAAAAGTGGATAATACAGAGGTTTGTACCGTGGAACTGCAAAACCACACTTGTACACCAGACTATTTTCAACAGATATATTTGTGTCTGAAAAATCAGGGAGACACTATTTTTTTTTTTTTTTTACAGCAAAAAATGCAAAAAGCAGGATAATAGAGATTTTTTACCGTGGAACAGCAAAAGCACACTTCTGTCTCTCTGGCCTACACCAGACTATTTTCAACAGATATATTTGTGTCTGAAAAATCAGGGAGATACTATTATTATTTTTATACAGCAAAAAATGCCAAAAACAGGATAATAGAGATGTTTTACCGTGGAACATCAAAACCACAGTAATAATTTACTGGTGTATACCAGGCTTTTTAAAATATATATATATTTGCGGCTGAACAGTGAGCGACACACTCAAACTGTTTTTTTTAGATACAAATGGCCCATAGAACTGCAAAACCACACTTCTATTTCTCTGGCCTGCACCAGACTATTTTCAACAGATATATTTGTGTCTGAAAAATCAGAGGCACACTTTTTTTTTTTGAGGGGGGGGGGGGGGGGCACAAAAAGGTTAATAAGATGGGTATTTGTACATTGGAAAGGAGGAAAAAAAAAAAGAGGATTTAGATTTAAAAAAAAGGATTTTTCCTGGCCCCCGGGACCTGGAGCTAAGTCCAGCAATTTCAGCAACAGGAGCAGCACACAGGTGTGTAATGCAGTGTTTGCTGGTATAACCACTGCGTCTCCTATACAGCCTGCCTGCCTGCCTGATATACCTGGGATGGATATTAGTCCTGAGAAGGACTGTTTGTTTGATCTGGCAGCCTTTACAGACCCTACACTAACTATTTTGCAGGATATCTCTCTCCTTCAATCAGCAGCGCTGTCCCTACACTGTCTGATCCGGAGCGACTGTGTCCAAGATGGCGGCGCCCGGTTTTAAATACTCGAGGTGACACTGTGCGGCCAGCCAAGCACTGTAATGCCCACAAACAACATGGCTGCGGCATTACAGTGACTGGCTGGCAATCCCTGCACGTTCATTGGCTCTGTAAAGAGCGCCAAACATGCAGGGCGGAGACCCGAGCTCCCCCCCCCCCCCTCGAGTAACCCGGAAATGCTCAGTGCTCGCCGAACATCCCGAGTAGCGTGATGCTCAGGCGAGTACCGAGCATGTTCGCTCAACACTAGTCACAAGTGATAAAAGAAAACTCACTGTGCCACAGGAAAGAGTCAAAAACTTTAAGCACTGTTGAGGTTTCCTTTATTTAACCTGTTCCAACAACGAGGGGCTGGAGATGTTCAGCAATCCATTGGCTTAAATTTTCTTTGTGGGTCCCTATCCCAGAGATAATGGGGAATAGTGGAGGTGGAAAAATGGGCTTATTGAGTTTTTGGCAAACCGTGAAACATAGATATGATATGATACTCGGGTAATAACAATCTTTTACTGTTTAGACCCCCAAGAGAATACTTTCCTCTAAACATTTAGACAATGTGTGCTTAAAAGAAATAGTAGGATCAGATGTGATCTAGATGTAGATGTATCACAAAATATGTTATTGAGAAGTTTAAAGTACAAAGGTGTATCAAGAACAACTACACAGCCTGACGTACAGTAAGATTTGGGTTACTTTGTAAATCAGTAATTGCTTTAAATTGTGCACGATTAAGATTTCTGAATCGATGGGACATTTTAGTCTGTTCATGGAATAATTTCAAATCACAAGTGTCTGGAATAAGGCAAGGGCACTCTAGCTTGCAATGGATAACAGAAAGTTTTGGGAATTATTTGTATGTCCTTATTGGTTATACCGGTGAGGCTTTCCTCATCTTGCAGTGATGTTAGAGTTCGATGTCTTTTAAGTACACATTGTCTTAGCCAACATCAATCCAATGTGTGTGCAACCTGTGTAATTCATGGTATTTCCTATGTTGAATTAGTAAGGGAAACTGAGCATTTGATTTCAGTCTCCATCCCCGCCTTCATATTACAGCTCATCAGTGAAAATCCAGACATTGAGGCCCTTATCTTCAGTTCACCATGTTTAAGTCAGACGTGGTTTGATTTGAATATGAAAATTAACTCCAGAACATCTGTACTAGCTGAAAGAGGCAACTGTGGTGCAGTTTCATCAACTTTGCCAAGGTATTTCAGGTTTTATCATCAGGACCTGAAAGGTAATCTGTCGGCACCACCACCCAAAACGGTCATGTTGCTCTGTGAAATAATTTTGTCCACTCATGCAATCTGTTGCTCCCCGACAGCCCCAAAAATCTACTTTAATTCAAAAGTAAATTAGGCTGAAGTACTCTCGACATGATCAGAGAACTTCCCGAGTGCTCTGCCTAAGGGCCACCAGTATAGTAAAGCCAGTGAGCTGTCAGTCAAGTAGAGGAAGGTGGGGCTGGGCGGGAATAAAGTCAGGGTGGCAGACGCCTGGGAAGTGCTCCGCCGATCATGCACAGAGCATGTCAGCCTTATTTGCGCAAGACTTAAAACAGCAGATTTTCTTCAGTCAAGAAACAGCATAACTAAAAGGTAAGGCTTCTTATATGATGAAAGGTTGGAAAAGTGGAGCTTATCTTAGAAAAAAAACATCTCAGAGGAGATCTTATTTATTTGCATAAATCCATGTGTGGTCCATACAAAGGTCTGTCACATGACATTTCTTCCAAAGACCATACTAAGGACCAGGGGGCACTCATTACAGGTGGAAGAAAGGAGATTCTGGCAGCTAAATAGGAAAGGGTTCTTTACAGTCAGAGCAGTCAGACTGTGGAATGCCGACCACAAGAGGTAGTGATGGCCGACACTATAACAGCATTTAAAAAAGGGGCTGGATGATTTCTTCAGCAGAATTACCATTGTGGGATATAGATAATTTAGTGACAAAGAATGTATAGTGGAGAAAGGTTGAACTGGACAGACTGGAGTCTTTTTTTTCAACCTATATATGGATAAAATTATCTTTCACATAGCTAGTTGACCAATTTAAGTTTGGGAGGGAGAGGGGGAGAGGAGTGTAGATAGTGTGAGTGTGTGTGTGTGTGTGTGTGTGATTAAAAAATAAAAAAAAAGTATAATGGGGAAATTATGCATAGCTCATTCAATATAAAAAAGATGAACACATTATACTGGCATTATGGCTTTCGTTTCTACAGGGCCTATCACAGAAAGGACCTATCCACCGTGATCCTTGAATTGACACCATTGCTCTTAAAGGGAACCGGTCATGTAAAGAAACGAAAAAAAACGTTATCAACCCGCAGATATGAGGTTAATTTGCAGGTTAATAGTGTTCTGAACCTGCCTGTCGCCGTACAGAGCCCTGTTGCCAGAGGAAATGGAACTTTATTCCACCCGGCAGGCTTAAGCTTTCAGTTACAGTGGTATGACGCTTCAGTCACCACGCTCACTGCATAATGAGCAGTGGCTGTAATCACGCCTCAGACACTGACAGACAGCAGACTCCGCATTAAAACGGACAGTGTCGGGGGCGCAGTCACAGCAGCCGCTCACTGTATACTGAGCGATAACTGAAGCTCCGCCTCTATGACTGAAAGCCTGAGCCTGCCTGGGGCTCTCTGTGCAGGCACCAGGCAGATTCAGAATGCTATTAACCTGCAGATTAACCCCATATCTGCTAGTCAATAGCATTTTTTTTTTTACATGACAGGATCTTTTTAAAACAATTCTGACCATCAAAAAATAAAAACTTAAAAACTCAACTAAAAAGTAGTCAGACAAGTAATAAATGTATTAATGTAGAATAATACAAGTCTTTTGAATTATATCCATGGCTTAGCATTCCTGGCGCACAGCTGCAATCAGGGTGTTCTTTTACTATCATAGTAGATTATATCCAAGGATGTGATAGAGTTGGTTTAGATGATTATATCTTTCACACCATGCTATAATAGTGGAAGGGAACTAGTGATTTTTTTTTTATGACAGCTTGCATATAGGTTACGCCAGGGTTTTTTTTTTTTTCTTTTAAATGGACAAACTTTAAACAATCCTCAGGATCATGGCTTTTAAAAATGTCAACTACATAGTTGTTGCTGGAACTGTCCCGTCATGCGCTGTAATTCCCATTGATAGAAAGGAGCTGAATATGTGTTAAATAGTAGCGTAATATTTTTTTGCCAAAACTACTGCGCATGAAAATAGGAAACTCATGTATCATATCAGAAATCTTTTTTTCTCCTCCTGGAATTTGAAGTGAAGAAAGTTTGTAATATGCCTGATCATATCTGCTTTTTCTCCAATGGTCCTGGACCAATCATTCATTCTCAATTCATGGATAAAATCTGTCTTCAGTGAATACAGATTTCCCATTACCACGATAATGTGAGTTGCTGCTCATAAAGTTCCACTGAGAGGGGAGGAAGAGGAGGAGCTAGAAGCGGACACCGACATTCTGCTGCAAGTTCTCTTGAAACAGGATTTTCTGTAGGAAAAAAAATGCTTTTTTTTTTTTTTTTTTTGAGTTTTTCCTTTCCTGAAGTGGTTTTAGAATTTTTTTTTCTTTTTAAATGAAGTGCTCTCTGTTTGCAGCCTTTTGATTTAACAGTGCAGTTTGGAGTGGTTTCCTTCATGATCCACTCCAAAGAAGTGACATGGACTTTTTTTTTTCCCTCCGCCAAGCATTTTTCAAAACCTCTTAAAAAACCCAAAACCTTCAAAAACAGCAAATTGGATTTCGCATAGAAATGAATAGGAAGATTTTTCCAAGAATTTTTTTAAGTGTGTTTTGGAGTTTGGAATTTTTGGAACCACTCAAAAATACATCAAAATATCTCCATACCTGGAAGGGGAGTGGGGTGAGATCTCAGGATCTGCACCCTGACTGATCCAAACTACTGACATGAGACTATAGCATATAAAAAGTTTTTCTATTTACTTTGTGATGACATCCAGTTAACCAGGACGCAATATGGAAATATGGGCTCTAGGGAATACAAATGTGAATTTGTCACATTTCTCTCCACCTGACAGAACTTTAATTTTACTGCCCCTGCTGCATGCCAAGCACAGTGTGATCTAATGAGTGCATCATAACTTAAATCCACACAATCATTCCATAAGAGATTTCAAGACAAAAATGTTTTTTATTTTAAACATCACAAAAATGTAATAGAGCAGGCAAAAAGTCGGGATCCTCGTCCATAGATGCACAATAAAAGTTCTTGTCAACGTCACATATTTAATCAGTTTGACAAATGCACATTTGTTTTTATGAACACAAAAAAGCACAAAACACAATCATCCATTGCTAGACTAAATGCCAAGCAAAGTGTATACAGTATATATACATATATATCTCAATTTATGCAACGTTCTCCACTGTGTATGGAAAGTTGTAATACAACGGAGCAGAATAAGTAGATGTACCTTAAAGGGAATCTGTCAGCAGTTTTTTAGTGTCTGAACAAATACCACCACCTTTATCAGTTTCCACAAACTTGTATATTATCTAACTCCCCCCTGTATAGCACAAAAATATGTTTTGAATTGCTCCAGTGCTGTACCTAAACCGGGTGGTCAGGTGAGATGGGCGTAATTACTGTGGCATCTGTCCCTCCTTTTTGTTGTTAATCGCCACCCTCTGGATTGATTTGGATGACCCATCCTGCGTCAACCACATATCCTAACATCATCATACAGAGCAAGGGCAATTCAAAAGATATATTCGGGTGTAAAAGGGGAGTCGGGGGACAATATACAACTCTGTGGAATGCAGCATTGGCACTGATAAAGATGGTGGTATTTTTTCAGACACTAAAAAACTGCTGACGGGTTCACCAACTCCCACCCTTCCCTAAAGATAAGAGTGTAGTGTAAAGGCCCTGTCACACATAACGAGATCGCTAGCGAGATCGTTATTGCGTGACGGTTTTGGGATCGCTGGGGAGATGTCAAACATGCAGAACTTTCCAACGATCTCGGCTGCCCCAGCGATCTAACCAACGATCTCGGTGGTCGTTGGGACACTTTCACACAGCAGCTATTTCAACGATCCACACCTTGATAAGGGCTGTACTGTGTCAGAAAGGCGTGCATAAAATTGCTTTTCCGCGCCCCCCTCATCTCCAGCTGGTGGACGCTACTGCGTTCTGATTGGGTGGCCTTGTTTTAACACTTTGTCTCCGGTCAGATGAGATCTCTACTGCGTCTCCATTAAAAATGGAAACTCATTTGAGACCCCAAGCAATACCTACCTCACTAAAGATGCCTGATTTCTTCAAAGTGGAGTCACAGCCGGGGAACGCTGGTGGGATCTGGAAAAACAAGGACACAGTAGTGACCACCAATCGGGGACGAGGAGCGCAGAAAAGTCCAATTTATGCACGCCTACATGTCTCAGTTCTGAATCGCTAACGAGGTCATTGATAAGGTGTCAAATACAGCGATGCACACTGCCCAGCGGGAGCGCAACGACCCAGGAATGGTCCAGGAAGCTTTGTAACCATCAGCGATCTCACAGCAGGGGCCTGATCGTTGCTACCTGTCACACATAACGAGATCGCTAGCGAGATCGCTGTTGCGTCACCAAAACTGTGACTCATTAGCGATCTCGCTAGCGATCTTGTTATGTGTGACGGGGCCTTAACAGAATCCTAGGAACTGCCTCCTATAACAATAGATCTGACCCTGTATACCACAAAATGCTCATCAAGTACAAAAAGATTGGTAAAAAGGAGCCCGAAACAACAATCAGTGGTCTTACCTACAGTACACACTTGCATCTACATGTAGAATGGTACAAAACCAAACACAGCCCCCCTTATAGACCTAGTGTAAGGAGAAGCCGAGGCAGCAGAATGCAGACAACGCCAACTCGTACATACGGCAATAGAAACATTGGAGAAAGTGTCAGCAGGCAGAAGCCATAGAAGATTCACACATACTGAACGTACGTTTGTTTTAATGTTTCTCAATTTATAGTTTTCTTAAAAGAACAAGGACTGCACATAAGTATATTATACAGTGAGGAAAGAAGAACTTCAAGGCAGGATTCACACATGCAGTTTTTGGTGGCAATCGTAAGTGTGAAGAAGGTAGAAGTGTAATTGTCCATTGAGACGGGCGATTGATTATATAGAAGTTGATTGGCAGTTATTTGCTCGTGCCACCTGTGACTGATGAGCACAAAGTGATCATTAATACGATCATTCTGTCCCCAGACAGCAGGGCTTCTCAACCATGTTATTCCACGATAGACAAACCGATGGATTACAATGACAACTGGGGGTCTACAGACATGAGGATGCTCCTATGAAAACCATCCTGTGGCTGACGTTCAGAGACCATGATTTTCATTATATATGGTCTAAAAAAAAATACATATAAACGTTTGAATCACTCACATATTCTGGAATTAAAAATATATAAAGGGAACCTGTCGCCAGTTTTTTCGCTTAGAATCTATGCCCATCACCTTTAAGAGCATAAAAATAGGGTTCCTGCAACCCCTTTATATCCTCAGAAAAAGTGTTTTATACTTGTCCTGTGACGCATGTAAATTGCGTGGTCCAGACTGACGGGTGTCTCCAGATTGCGATCAGCGCCACTTCTTCTAACTGCATGTAAGTGGATGACGTCTCTCGGTCATCCACGTAGTCCTCAAAAGTCTCGCGCCAGCACAGTGGAATAACTGGCTGTTCAATAGGGCATAGTGAGGCGCGCCTGCGCAGCTCTCAGATTACACTGCGCAGCTGCGAGACTTCGGACATGTTGTGGATGAGGGAGAGACACGTCATTCACTTCCATGCAGTTAGAAGAGGTGGCTCCAATCACAATCTGGAGACACCCATCAGACTGGACCACGCAATTTAAATGCAGCGTAGGACAAATATAAAACTTTTTCTGAGGTATGCAAAGCCACATCTGAGGAACCCCTTTTTATGATCTTAAGAGGTGATGGACATAGTTAATAAGGGAAAAAGCTGGTAACAGGTTCCCTTTATTAAAAAAACAAACAAAAAAACACATTTGGTACTGCTGTGTCCGTATAGGTCCGATCTATCAAAATATAAAATGAATTAACCTCATTAGTGAACTCTTTAATTGGGAAAAAAATAGAAATACCAAAAATGTATTTTTTGTCACCTCAACTGTGGAAAAATGCAATAAAAAGGATCAAGATTAAGCCCAAAATGCTATTAGTAAAAACATCATCTTTTCATACAAAAAAACAATCCCCGCCATAGATCTAACACTACTGGTCTCAGAAAATGGTGACAAGACATTTTTTAATGAAATTTCAATTTTTTCATCATTTTACAATTGCAGAATTATGTTCTCCCTCCCACCCCCATTTCAACACACTTCAAATTCTCCTGTTCTCCAGTACTTTGATTGGTAAATTGAATAATGTCATTCAAAGCTACAACTCATCCTGCAAACAAATCCTCATACAGCTATGTGGACAGAAAAATAAAAATGTATGGCTATGGTTAGCACTCATTAGGTAAGGGGTTAGTGAATTGTACTACATTCTTGAATCCGTAAAGGGGTGATCCAAAGGCAAAGCATTTTTCTCCTAACTTCTATATAGTCCCATAATCTAAGCTATTTTCAAATATACTTGCTTTAAAAATTCCCTACGTTCCCTAACTACACTAACACCCTATTGCTTTTTTTTTCCCATATCCTGTCTGATGATTATTCGCTTGAGTATCACCAGTGCATGCTGGGATACTCAAATGGAGCATGATCAGGGGGAAGAGGCTATGGTCACAGTCACGACCCCTGTGCCCTCCCTAAATCGAAGCATCATCAGTGACGCTGGTTTCAGGGGCTGGTCCCTGCTCTGTCCCCGAGTGTCTCCCCTGTGCAGGCAGTGTATATTGTATACAACCTTAGATGTAAGTAAAAAAAAAAATAAATCTGTATGTGGGACTCTAGCCCTAAACAGGTTTTCCAAGCTTATAAAAAAAATTGAACTACACTTTGCAAAGGTCATCATTAATAAGATTAGTGGGGTCCAAAACGACAACTGATCAGCTGTTTCAGCACTGTCCAGGTGTAAACCGTGAACAAAGCCAAAAAGCACAACTCCATTCAATGTGTAGTAGTTATTCCTGGGTACTGTCAATCAGCTTCTGAATGGGAGCTGGCCTGCAGTACCTGAGAGCGGCCACTATAGAGTGGACGGAGTTGTGCTGTCCGGCTCCATTCACTGCTTACATCCAGTAACCGCCGGAGTGGAAACAGCTGATTGGTGGGAGTCCAACACACCCACTGGTCTGGTACTGATCATGACGTACTTACTGTATAGTAAGTACAGGCCATCAATGTTGTAACCATGGAATACCCCTGGAATAATCCACTGTACTTGGATGGTAGAGCATTCCACACCTATTGTTATTTACAATTAAGAAAAAAATGCAGAATATTTTCAAGCAAACCTTTTTCATTATTGCTCAGTAATACACATTAATAGCAGTTATGCAGTATTTAACATCAGTCGCAAAGGCTGTAATATCCTTGTGGGATTAAGGATTTTGTTTAACACTACCTTGATGTAGCTGGATCAATAGCATTTCAATATGGGGCAATATTTTTAGAAGTAGAGCAATAAATCAATAGCAGAAGGCTGGAAGCAAATGCGTACAGGCCTCCCCTCTGCATCCAACACCTACTCACTAATTTCTTTCATAGGATCTCCACACCTACCAGCATGAGATAAAACCTACATGAATAAGAATTTCCATGTTATTTTGACAATGGGCAATGTAAATCACATCACACTGGTGGTAAGTCTTAAGCAGGCCATGTACAAAATGAACAAGTTAACATTTGGCAGACGGCCATCTCTCTCAACATCCCCATATACATCAGGACTCGGCTCATTTTTCTGCTCGTGCCAGTTCAATGGGAAGATAGGAGAGAGCCACTGCCAGACACCTTTGGTCATTGAAAATTATTGGTCATTGAAATTCCAACTGTCTGATCCGTCGGATGTCAGGGCCCCTATAAAGATCAGATGGTTGGCCAGTCCCACTGAAATTGTCATGATCGGCCAACTTTCATCTCACGTCTATGGGGGCCTCTCGGCTGGGACAGTCGCACCCACCTGCAGACACGACTGAGCGCCTCATTATGTGGTTACTCCTAGTTGATAACAGTTTCTCGAACACTTATTCGACACTGCAAAAAGGCATAGGTTTCAGCCATATGCGGTAGAGAAGCTTGAGAGCGCAGAAAAACAAAACGGTTCACATGTCCATCAATAGTAAACTACTTTTCAAAGATGATTTAGATCTGAACCTACAACATTAACAGTCAGTGTAATCAAGCTTCCAAGTGTAATGTTGCACCGTTCCTGTTATTATTCCTGTAAATATATGAATTACCGGACAACTGAGGGTTTCCATTTACTTCTCACTGGCATTGTCCAGTGGATGCTGACAACATACATATTCATACACTTCCAGGAGAAACAGAGGGAAAAGCACAATGTCAGATTCTGTAGCATGATTTCATGGGGAATACTTTAAAAAGTCATGTCAGAGAGCACAGACAAGTTCTCTTTAAATATGGACCGGTCATCAAACTAGTTATATACAGTATGGTCTTCACTTTTGCATTGGTACCCCCAAGGTTTTTGTTCCGTTGTTATGGCCCCCATTAATATTGGTGCACACACAGTACGTGAATAGGCCCCACTGTATGAAAATGAATACTTTGACAACTGGGAGAGACTTTCCCATCTCTGACACCATCTAATAAGTCTGGGGTCACAACTGCTTGCATGGTTATATATTCACTCTGCTATCTGTCCAGCCTATAGACCATGAATGGAGTGTGCCACCAGGAGACCCCATTCAGTTGTAACCACAGCTAGAAGACCAGGGGCTCCGAACCCCTGTTGTAGCCATCAGAGCGGGTCCTAGAAGAGGTATCTCTATCGATGACACATTTATCACCTGTGTACAGGTGATAAATATTACTTGTGGAATAACTCCTTTACTTTACAATCCCTCCATTTCTTCAGGAACACATTTAGGGCATACAGTATGGAGGCATTTAGTCAAGTGCATAATGTAATGAAGTCTTTAAGACAACTATGACTACTTAGGAACATGGCCTTTTTTTGGTATAAAAAAATGTATTTTGGTTTTCCCTTCATTAAAAATCTCCATCTCCATCCTAAAATATGGGTTAAGTGAGTGTATGTGCAAGACCCTAAAGCGACATATTGTGGGAGAAAACCAAGTCCATTTTTTTAGAGCAATGAGTCCTCTGCAATGCTTCGGACCATCCTGCTCTTTGGTACGTAACGGCCAGCATTGTGGTACACAAAGGACAGCCTCAGCCAAATAAAATTACATGTGCATTTTTTTTTTCTGCTTTGTACAAGTTGCAATTTTAAAAGACTATATTACAAGGCAATGTAAATAAATACCCGGCAAGTAGAAAAAGCTCTTATATACAGTTGTACAAACATATTGGATTCAGTGTCAACGCTGCGTTAGAAAATACACAATTCTAGTAATGCATTGTTACAGGGATTCAGTTAGATGCCAATGCGTTGTATTTAAAAAGGGAGGAAAAAAACAACTAAATTTCAAGTTAATGCAATACATTTCTTTGTGTAGAATTAAATATAGACAAACCCATTTACATTAAAAATGGCGTCTGTTAAAGTGCTGATAAAGTACTTTTGTGAATGTTCAGGAAATATACTAAAATCTGCATAAAGCTTGACGTCTCTGAGAAAGTTACAATGTGTTCACATTGGTAATTCTCTCCCCAGATGACAGCACAGGCAGGTGACGCAGTCCAGAGGTCGGGCTCATCCTTCCGCAGTAGTGTCAGGCTTTACTATTTGATAGGTAATTAGATATTCTGGGTATGCCTGCAGAACAATTAATATACATGTTAGCAATTTCTTCAGCAGCATAAAAACAATCATGAAAGGGGGTGTCCTCTATTGGACAAGCCCTTCTTAAATGCTATAGTACCCCCTATAAAAAAAAAAAACACAAAAAAAACCCCAGACATATACTGAACTCTTGGGCCATCACCAAACCTGCAATGTTCGTGCTACCTCCCAAAAATCAGAACAGAAAGCGATCAAAAAAGGGTATGTGACCGAAAATGGTACCAATAAAAATGTCAACTCGTCCTGCAAAAAACAAGTTCTCACATGACTGTTGGCCAAAATATGGGAAAATTATAGTTCTCAAAACTGGCAATGCAAAAACTTTGTTTTGCAAAAAAAAGCAGCTTTTAGTGTGTGACAGCAGCCAAACATAATAACCCGATATAAATCTTGTATCGCTGTAATCGCACCGACCCAATTACTTCTACCGCATGAGGAACAGCGTAAAAAATAAAATCAATTCTTTACCTGCTGCTGATTTGTTAGCTCTGTCTCCCAAAGATCGCAGTAAGGCACGGTGCATTTATCCTGCGCTCTGTTCTTACACTGGGGTTTCTGGGTAAATCTCTAAAATACGCGATTCAGAGAGAACCCCCGGCGGAAAAATCCCTATAATGAGGCAGATGGAGGCACTGTGGATGCCGTCTGGCCTGTGATCCGGCGGTGTCCATCTTTTTAGGCATGCATAATAGCACTGTCATCCACAACTTTGTGCACTTCCGAATAATAGGACAACGCTGAACAGAGGCCAGACGGAGTCCAGAGTAACTCTGCTGCCTCATTACAGTGAATGGATCCCGCAGGGGTTTCATCTGAATCACATCACTCGAATATTTAGATGGAAACCCCGATGTAAGTGCTCAGTGTAGAGGGCAGGATAAATTTGATCCCATAGTTATGAAAAACGTTCCCAATAAAAGCTTCAACTCAATCCACAAAAAAAACAAGTCCCCACTAAGATCTGTCATCTGTTAATGGAAATATAGGGGGCTTCCATGTTACTCGTAGTACAAAGGCTCTGGAAACGTGCTATGGCTCATCACCCCCCAAAAGAAATCCAGCAAATTATGGGCTCCTAAATCCAAATGCAACATTTTAGTGGAAAAATGGTAATTTTCCAATGACTCAACCCAATGTTATACAATTCTGTGAATCGCCTGAGGGTTAAAAATGCTCACTACACAGCTAGATGAATTTCTCAAGGGATGTAGTCTCCAAAATGGGGTCACTTGTGGGGGTTTCTGCTGTTTTGTCATTTCAGGGGCTTCTCAAATGTGACATGGCATCCGCAATGTATTCCAGCCAAAATTGCGCTACAGAATTCAATTGGTGCTCCTTCCCTTCTGAACCCTGCCATGTGCCCAAACAGTAGTTTACCACCACATATTGAGTATAGGTTTACTCAGGAGAAATTGCACAACAAATTGGTGTGGTCCGTTTTCTCCCGTTACCCTTGTGAAAATTGAATATTTGGGACCTATGTAAGATTTTTGTGGGAAAAAGGTATTTTTTCATTTTCACGGCTCAAATTCTGTGAAGCACCTGAGTTCAAGCTGCTCACCACACCATACCTCTAGATAATTTCCTTGTGGGATCTCGTTTGTAAAATAGGTCACTTGTGGAAGGGTTTCCACTGTTTAGGCACATCAAGGGCTCTCCAAGCGCAACTTGGCGTTCACTATCCATTCCAGCCAATTTTGCTCTCCAAAAGTCAAATGGAGCTCCTTCCCTTCCTAGCTCTGCCATGCACCCAAGCAGTAGTTTTCAACCACATATGGGGTATCGGCATACTCAGGAGAAATTGCACAACAAATTGTATGGTTCATTTTTTCCTGTTACCCTTGTAAACATGCTAATTTTGGGGCTAAAATAACATTTTTGTGGGAAAAATTAAAATGTTTTTTTCCTTTCACATTGCCTTAATTCATGTAAAGCACCTGAAGGGTTAATAAACTTCTTGAATGTGATTTTGATCACTTTAAGAGGTGCAGTTTTGAAAATGCTGTCACTTATGTATTTTCTGTCATATAGGTCCCTCAAAGTCACTTCAAATGTGATGTGGTCCCTAAAGAAAGTGGTTTTGAAAATTTTGTTAGAAAAATGAGAAATTGCTGATAAACTTTTAACCCTTCTAACTATAAAAAAAAAAAAAAAAAAAAAAAAAAAAAAAAAAAAGCAATAAGCATTTGACTTAAATTTGTCATTAACATAAAGTACATGTCACTAACAAACAGCCTCAATCACTGGAATACGTTGCAGCGTTCCACAGTTGTTACCACATAAAGTGACAGTGGTCAGAATTGTAAACTTTGGCCTGATCAGGAAGGTGAAAACAGGCTGGGGGGTGAAGCGTAACATTTTACTCTTAATGTAATCATCTCCTTCCTTCACTGCAGAAAGATATAATTCCCTCAGAGAAATCGCTCAACATACAATACCTATAACAAAAGACCTGTCTGACATCAAACATCTACAGAATACAGCTTAAAGAGACTCTCAGCACAGGATGACTGTCCAAACTAAGTCCAGCCGCTTGGTGCACCATGGCACAGCCAATAATTTATATACACCTTCCCACCTGCTAGTTTTCCCTCAATCTCCATCCCCCTCTTCTTTGATTGACAGCTCTGGCTTCATAGGGCCAGAGAAAGGAGGAGATAGATGGAAACCAAGCAGGTGGGAAGGTGAATAGAAATGATTGTCCACGGCGTGAAGCACAGAGTGCCTATACTTGGTCTGAGCAGTCATTCTGTGCTGACAGTCACTTTAAAGCACAGGGACAGTGAGACAATTACCTGCTCTCCCCTGTAGATCACATACTCTGCTAGAGCTAGCCCGTTGACACTTGGCCGGCCAGTGACCGAGTGATGGCCAGGAGGAGAATGAGCCATCTTCATTGCACTGAACTGAAGGAAAGATTTCCCCAATGTCACTCGACAAAATAGCAGCTGTCTGTGTGAACAAAAACAAAATGGTGTGAGATCCACCGAAGGACAAAAGTCTTGGGACACCTACACTTTACACCTTAAGGGATTTTAAAGACATAAATCTACATTTATTAAAATGAAGGCTTATATAATGGCTTCCACTTTTCTGGGAAGACTTTCTACAAGATCGTAATGTAAGTGTGTGGGAACTTTTACACATTCGTCTAGAAGATCATTTGTGTGGTCAGAAATGGATGTTAGATGCAAGTGACCGGCTCATTATCTACACTCTGTCAATTAATGACTGAAGCGTAATATACAGAAATATGGAGGTGAATGACTTTTTTCACACACAGACTAAAATGCGTTTCCCCACTACAAGCATTAAAGGTCCAGTGTCCTCCATTTGTAGAAGAGAGGTGACCACAGGTCCACATTTATTGGGCTTGTGTGGGTGAAACAGAACCTGGAAAGTGCTCTCCTCCCAGCAGTATCGGCATCTCCAACATGTGCTGGAGCCGTCTTATCTTGAGCTGTGACATTTTCTTTACATGAGGACTTTAACATTTAATCTGAACCAAGATAAGGCTGCCCTCTACTGGAGGAAAAACTAATAGCACATTGTGATTAACTGGGTGTCCAATTTTATTTTATTTTCTGTTGTACACTATTTTTTTTAACAAATAAATCAACTATTCATTATATGTTTATTATACATTATTCCTCCAAGTGTAGTCAATAAGAAAACTTCTACAAATGAACCACAATACCGTCCTTACTGTTACACTACCCAAAAGTGCACCCACCTATGGCAAATGTAACAAGACCGGTCCTTGTGAACTGGGCATCCTGTCCCTCCGCCAATGCCATAAACATACTGGTTGCTTTTTGATGAGTTTTCGGCAAAGTAAATGCCAGCTCCGAACATGCCACCAATGTAAGCGTGCCTTTCATCGAACCCCTTGTGAATAATGGCATTTACGAATGGAGAACCTGTGAAAGATTAAGCACATCATAATCAGTGGCAAGGGTTAATGATGCTATTTCAGCCAGTTTTGAGACAGAAAATGGTGGTATATTTTGGCGCATGACTATTTGTCGCCAAAATTTGTGACTTTTTTTTTTTTTTTTATTTAGTAGCGCTCTCTACTTTTACGGACACTATCTACGCAGCAGGAGGGGCACAAGAGAATGCGACCCGACCAGTTTACTATATAATTTATGACAATTATTTCAGACATTGTACAGATTTCAGTTTGTGGTGTACGGACAGACAAGATGCACTACAAGTCTGAACAGAAGGGCACATCTTAATACATTTGGTGCATCCTATGCCAACAGGCGTCTATTTAACTCTTTGTAAGTTACCAAAAGTTGTAGCATAAGCAAATTCAATTAGAACAATTGAATTTGCAGATCAGCCAAATCATTGCAGAGCAAATGTCAAATTGTCATAATAGGACATTTGGAAAATATGAAGTCAAGCTGGGACATTTTTATGAAAGGGAATCTGTCAGGTCAAAAATCAATATATAATTGATAAAAATCATGCGATTCTTCTGGTGAAGCTGTTTCCATTCATGCATTCGTTTTCTCTCTATTCTCCCCCGTCCTCTGTAAAAAGATGCATTAGATGCTGTTATCACTGTGACCGTCTACTTCTCAGCTGCGCACTTCCCTGGGTAATGAATATTCATGTAGTGTCGTCACTGCCAGGCCCTATGTACTGCCCCTGCAAGGACACAACGAGGCAACAGTGGCAACCTCCGAAACCCTAACACGTCTCCACCTATCCTCCAGGAACAAGGCGATCTGCAGTCTTCAGGGGCACCGGCAAAGGACTTTTAAGGAGCTGCAATTCAGGACATGGAGGTCTCACCAAGAGAAAATAAAACAGCGCATGCGCCGTGCCAGGAAGTAACTCGCATGTGTGAGAGTTTGCAATCAATAGAATGTATGATGTCGACAACGGAGGGGTGAAAGAGAATAGGGGCATGGATAAGCCAATTTAGTGGCGTATCTTATGATGAATTTGACAGGCTAGCATGACCACTCCCGACCCACATTACACTCACAGTAGCAAAATAAAATTACTGGAAAAATAATGAGCAACATAGGGCTCTAGCTGATTAAAAGCAGTGCAAAAATATTGAAAATGCACTCACCTTAGCAGGTTGCAACTTGCAACTTAATGTAAGTATGTACCAGCTGCTGCACAACCGTAGATCACTGGGATCAGGAATCCAAGTGATGCGGAGTACAAAACTGTTTCCACTGGCTGCCAGCTAGTCCACGTGGAGGCACCACACCAATGGTTCCAATAAAGGATTTTAAATCTCTTTTTATTAAATTCTTGTCTGTTACAAATTAAAATATTTTAAAAAGATTTTAATTTGTAACAGACAAGAATTTAATAAAAAGAGATTTAAAATCCTTTATTGGAACCATTGGTGTGGTGCCTCCACGTGGACTAGCTGGCAGCCAGTGGAAACAGTTTTGTACTCATCACATTAACGCTCACAGTAGCGTAGCTGGCCAGAACTGGCGCAGAAATGCCAAAAATCGCAATACTTTTGGGCAACTGTTGAGTTGTGCTAAAATATAGTGACTTATCAAGATGTTTACGCCAGATTTCTGGGGTAAGCACCTTAATGAATCGCCCCCTTAGCGTCTGCCTTCCTATAATCTACCATTGTTGAGACTGAGGACAAACAGAAGAAATTAATCAATGGCAAAATAAATTAGCTGACGTAGAAAATGCTTCAAAATAAACTAGAAATGCTGTCTGGAGGTGTTTACCACTCATTAATCCACACCTGTCATATGCTCATTAATAACATTTTCTTGCACCTGCAGTGATGCGATTGTATATTTCACACCAAGAGGTCGTGGCAGCAGATCTGGACGGTAATCCATCACCTTCTGATATGTTCTTCACGTTCCCCAGAGAGACAAGTTACATGACACTGCGGCGACTTACCGTGAAAAAGCATTCTTTCATTAGCGTGATTATGGTTTTCCTCTGTAACTTCTTTTCTGCGGTGGGTGTACCTCTCCCAGAGCTTTTTATTGCATACCTTCTGAATCTACACATTTCCAGGAAACGACAGTTACTATACATTACCTTATAATCAACCAGGTCTACATGGCGCACAAAGCTGCTGAATAGGCATCGCCTTACCTTTAGGATATTGTATCTGTTAAAAACTCCACCTGCGTGGCCCCCATCTCGATGTTCCCGGACCGTGCTCTGCATCTAAAAATCAAATAATATATATTTTTAGAAGACACTTTATAGCAAGTTTTACTTCATTAATAACTACTAATAACTAGTGTGGCCCAAACAAGTTCTGGACAGTACTTAGTAATGGAAGAAAACTCTGCCCCAATAACCCACTGCCAGCATCGTCGTCTTGTATCACGACAGGGCTTACATGGTGCTCCTGTAGCCATAACAGGCAGGTAAGATTGCGCTGCATCTTGAGTCACTCAATGCAGGAGACTTCACATATATTTTTTGTAAGTTACTAATATCTTATATATGTACCGTATTTTGCGGATAAGACACCCCAAATTTTGGAAAGGAAAATAGGAAAAAAAAAAAGTTTTAATAAAATGGTGGTGCATATTATTATCCGCTTTTACGGTAGCTTACCTGGGAGGGGTGGGGGAGGAAGGACGGCGGCGGTGAAGCAGGGTCCCAGGTGGCAAAGTCGCTGCTGGCGGAGGCAGGAGATGTTGCGGGCTCCAGGGTGGTGGGACAGGGTGTTTGGCGGAGGAAGGAGTGCGGCGATGGCTACAGGCCCCAGGCCGGTAGGACGAGGTGCTCGGCAGTGCGAGGGCTCCGCCGGCATTTTGTGAAAGCCCAGAGCCCTGCACCTTCCATACTCTGTAAAGCAGTGGACTCTGGAAAAATGTCTGCCAGAGGCGGTGCATGCACAATTGAGATCTTGGGAGCAAATATCTCAATCTGCGCATGCGCCGCCTCCAGCGGCCATTTTCCTTGAGTCCACCGCATAAGAAAGTATGTAAAGTGCAGGGCTCCGGGCTTTCACAAAATGTTGGCGGAGCCCCAGCACCATCAAGCACCTCGTCCTACCGGCCTGGGGCCCGCAGCCATCGCCCCGCTCCTGCCTCTGCCAGAAGCGACCCTGGAACCCCAAATTAAGAAAGAGGGATGAATGGGAGGATCATGAACAAACCAATACCTCTTCATCCACAGATAGAAATTCCTTATCATCTGGAGCAAGGTCGATTAATATAGTCCCACTGTTAGATGTATTCAGTGTCAAGTATGGATTCAAACCTGGAAATCCAAGCAAAATCATAAATCAATGAATGCAAAACCTTTACATCACATACACTGTCATTAGCGTTTACAGAAACTAGAAAAAACTAAATGGACTATTAAAAAGGTAAAAATATCAAAACCAATAGTACAGAGGACTCACTGCTGCTTTAGATCTGTGAAGTACATCAATACATGAACACAAGGGTGGACTTTGATCAAAACTGAACGTCATCAGCTCATTGTTGTAGGAGTCCATATTACTTTAAATATTTTATTGGATAAAAAAAAAAGGAACAAAAAGGTATAAATGTTACCTTGTTGGCCTGATATCAGCCTCTCCACGCCTTTTATGATTTTATGTCTGTGCCCATATGCATTAATTCCGATTTCCTTGAATTCTTTATGTCCCATTTCAATTAAAACATCTAGTGTTATCTGTAAGCAGAGCGGACAGAGAATGTAGAATACAATAAGGAAAGAGCAGCTGGAAGAACTGAACTTGGCAGCACAAAGCACACTGCTGCGCTCCTTTTACATTTCCTCTACACAACTGTCACAATTTGGACATCATATCTTATAGCAGTTTTGTACTATACAGGGCAGCACGGTGGCTCAGTGGTTAGCACTGAAGCCTTGCAGCACTGGGGTCCAGTGATCCAATCTCACTAAGGACAACATCTGCAAGGAGATTGTATATTCTCCCCGTGATTGCGGGGGTTTCCTCCGGGTTCTCCAGTTTCCTCCCACACTCCAAATACATACTGATAAGGAATTTAGATTGTGAGCCCCAATGGGGATAATGTATGTAAAGCGTTGTGGAATTAATAGCGCTATATAACCAGAGTACAATAAATATAGCTTTAGGCGGCTCAATAAGAACAAGGATCTTATGTTTTACTTAAAGGGTTATTCTCAAGTTCTTTAACCCCTTAATAACATCTGACGTACTAATACGCGTCTGTGCCCTGGGACTTAAGAGCCAGACCCGTATTAGTACGTCATCGCGATCGCGCGCGCACACAGGCTGTGCGGGCGCGATCGCCGCCGGGTGTCAGCTGATTGTCACAGCTGACACCCGGTACTATGTGCAGGGAGCGGTCCTGCACCGCTCCCAGCACATTAACCCCTGCGATGCTGCGATCGAAGTCGATCGCAGCATTGCGGGGGCAAGGGGAGGTGATCGCAGATACTCACCTCCTCTTCCGGCTTCCAGCGCTGTCTGCAAAGGCTTCCCGTGTGTTGCCATGACGACCCGATGTCGTCATGACAACATCCGGGTCACCAGACAGCAGGAAGATTGTTTGGACATGCGCAGTGCATCTCCAAACAATCTTCTCACTGTGCAGCACTGATAGCCTGTATGACACAGGGATGGTGCTGCATTCCTGTGCCATGCAGGCGATCAGAGAAAAAAAAGTGAAAGTCCCAGAGTGGGACAAAGTAATAAAGTATAAAAACTGTCAGTAAGTGAAAAAAAAAAAAATTGCAAAAATATAAAAAAAAATAAATAAATAAAATAATCCACCAAAAATAAAAATATAATGTACCCATCAATAAATATTATAAAAAAAACAAAAAAAACAAAAGTACACATATTTGGTGTCGCCGCATCCGGAACAACCTGACCTATAAAACTGTCCCACTAGTTAACCCCTTCAGTGAACACGGTAAAAAAAACACGAAGCAAAAAACAATGCTTTATCACCATACCGCCAAATAAAAAATGGAATAACACGCGATCAAAAAGACGAATATATATAAAAATGGTACCGCTGAAAACGTCATCTCGTCCCGCAAAAACCAAGCCACCATACAGCTCCATCAGCCGAAAAATAAAAAAGTTATAGCTCTCAGAATAAAGCTATGCTAAAAAATATTTTTTTCTATAAAATTGCTTTTATTATGTAAAAGTGCAAAACATAGAAAAACGATATAAATGTGGTACCACTGTAAACGTACTGACCCGAAGAATAAAGCTGCCTTATCACTTTTACCACACGCGGAACAGAATAAAAAAAAACAAAAAAACAAAAAAAACCAATTCCTGAATTGTTGGTTTTTGTTTATTCTGCCTCCCAAAAATCGGAATAGAAAGCGATCAAAAAACGTCACGTGCCTGAAAATGGCACCAATAACCACGTCAACTCATCCCGCAAAAAACGAACCGTCACATGACTATCTGCCAAAATCTGGAAAAATTATAGCTCTCAAAATATGGCGATGCAAAAACTAGATTTTACAAAAAATGCGTATTTTTGTGTGTGACAGCTGTCAGTCATAAAAACCCCATATGATTCTGGTATTGCTGTAATCACACCGACCCGAAGAATAAAGTCGTCTAATCACTTATACCGCACGAGGAACGGTGTCAAAAATAAACTCTGGGGTTAGGGCTGTGCTACGGTTAGGGCTGTGCTACGGTTAGGGCTGTGCTACGGTTAGGGCTGTGCTACGGTTAGGGCTGTGCTACGGTTAGGGCTGTGCTACGGTTAGGGCTGTGCTACGGTTAGGGCTGTGCTACGGTTAGGGCTGTGCTACGGTTAGGGCTGGGGTTGGGTTTAGGGTTGGGATTTTTTTCAAAAGTAAGAAAAAAGATGACGATATGGAGACTACTGTTGAGCGCAAGTGCTCGCTACTTGAGTTTGCATCGGGTGCTATGGTATGCATTGAGTATCGTGGGTATTTGAGTGACATGCTCGAGTCTCTGCCCCATATGCTTCGCGGCCAAAAAACTTTACGGGGATTGCCTGCCATGCACGAGCGATCCCCGCATGTTTTTTTTTTGGGTGTCTAATAACCGTGAAACATGCGGAGCAGGGACTCGAGCATGTTCTCGAGCACACGCTGTACATGGTGCATACCTGAGCACCCGATGCAAACTCAAGTAGCGAGCACTTGCGCTCAAGACTAATGACAACTTATTCAATATGATGACCTAATGTAAACAAATTCTGTGTCGTACCTCTGGGTTCAAAATGTTCACTATACACCTTAATAAAATCCTTGAGGGGTATAGTTTCCAAAATGGGGTCACTTGTGGGGGAGCTCCACTGTTTAGGCACATCACGGGCTCTCCAAACGCAACATGATGTCCGCTAACAATTTGAGCCAACAATTTGTTAGCGGATACCATGTTGCATTTGGAGAGTCCCTGTGTGCCCAAACATTGGAGCTCCCCCACAAGTGACCCCATTTTGGAAACTAGACCCCCCAAGGCACCTATCTAGATGCATAGTGAGCACTTGGAACCCCCAGGTGCTTCACAAATTGATTCATAAATATGAAAAAGTGTTTTTTTTTTCACTTTTTCATTTTTACAAATCAATTTGTGAAGCACCTGGGGGTTCCAAGTGCTCACTATGCATCTAGATAGGTGCCTTGGGGTGTCTAGTTTCCAAAATGTGGTCACTTGTGGGGGAGCTCCAAAGTTTGGGCACACAGGGGCTCTCCAAACGCGACATGGTGTCCGCTAGCAAATTGAATGGAAAATCGGCTCAAATTGTTAGCGGACGCCATGTTGCGTTTGGAGAGCTACTGCGTGCACAAACATTGGAGCTCCCCCACAAGTGACTCCATTTTGGAAACTAGACCCCCCAAGGCACCTATCTAGATGCATAGTGAGCACTTGGAACCCCAGGTGCTTCACAAATTGATTCGTAAAAATGAAAAAGTGAAAAAAAAACACTTTCATTTTTATGAATCAATTTGTGAAACACCTGGGGGTTCCAAGTGCCTTGGGGGGGTCTAGTTTCCAAAATGGGGTCACTTGTGGGGGAGCTCCAATGTTTGGGCACACAGGGGCTCTCCAAACACAACATGGCGTCCGCTAATTATTCAAGCAAATTTTACAATCAAAAAGTCAAATGGCGCTCCTTCCCTTCAGAGCCCTGCCGTGCGCCCAAACAGTGTTTTTTCCCTACATATTGGGTATCTGTGTGCCCAGGGGAAATTGCACAACAAATTTTGGGGTCCATTTTTTCTTGTTACCTCTGAAAATAAAAAAAAAAAAAGTAACATTTTTGTGAAAAAAGTTAAATGTTCATTTTTTTCTTCCACATTCAAAAAATTCCTGTGAAGCACCTGAAGGGTTAATAAAGTTCTTGAATGTGGTTTTGAGCACCTTGAGGGGTGCAGTTTTTAGAATGGTGTCACTTTTGGGTATTTTCTGTCATAAAGACCTCTCAAAGTGACTTCAAATGTGATGTGGTCCCTAAAAAAATGGTTTTGTAAATTTTGTAGGAAAAATGAGAAATCGCTGGTCAACTTTTAACCCTTATAGCTCCCTAACAAAAAAAAATGTTGGTTCCAAAATTGTGCTGATGTAAAGTAGACATGTGGGAAATGTTATTTATTAACTCTTTTGTGTGACATATCTCTATGATTTAAGGGCATAAAAATTCAAATTTTGAAAATTGCTAAATTTTCGCCAAATTTCCGTTTTTTTTTCACACATTAACGCAAGTGATATTGAAGAAATTTTACCACAATCATGAAGTACAATATGTCACGAAAAAACAATCTCAGAATCAGGGGGATCCGTTGAAGCGTTCCAGAGTAATTACCTCAAAGTGACAGTGGTCAGAATTGTAAAAATTGGCCTGGTCATTAACGTGCAAACCACCCTCGGGGCTTAAAGAGATTGTCCATTAGTTTATCACTGATGACCTATCCTTAGGATAGGTCATCAATGTCTGATCGGCCGGGGTCTGACACCCGCCACCCCCGCCGATCAGCTGATGTCGGACGCAAATACTCAACTGCATTGCTGGCAGTCTCCCGATAGTGGCCGAGGCAGGGTCCTACACATCCGCCTCCTATTGATTTGAATAGGAGGTGGCTGTGTAGTACCCTGCGGCGGTCACTATCTGAAGACGGAGCAGCTCCGCAAGCCAGTACTATTGGCCGGCGGCAACAGACACCAGCTGATCGGCGGGGGTGCCCGATGTCGGACCACTGTCAATCAGACATTAATAACCTAGCCTATGGATAGGTCATCAGTGACAAAGTAGTGGACAATCTCAAATGGTTAAAATTGCAAAATGCATGTAAAAACAAGCAGCTTTGCAATTTACCTTTCATTAAAAATAGTATCTGTTCTCAGTGAACTGAGGACTTTTTAATTTTATTGCGTAAAGCTCTTTGCCTAGGTTACTGACCACCTCTGCAGTCTATCAGCAGTGGCCGATCTAAATGGCGAAGAGTACAGTGCTTACAAACTCTTTCCAATAGAGCTGGTAAGTTCTGCTCTGAAGGAGTGCAGATCACTGGACTGAACGAGTCTTTGATGCTGCAGAACAAAAGCGTCCTCTGCATGCAGTTCGGGCCAGTGGCACAGCAAGGACGAAATGACAATCAGAAGTGCACTGTTCTCTGGCAAGTGGGATGCTGGGAGGGGTACATTGCTGACTAAGAAGATGGGACAAACCATTTCAACATCTGAGTATTCCCTAATTTACTAGCATTATACTGCCCCTTTAATGAGAGCAAAAAATCATTGCCATTGTAGAAGCTTTCAACTGGTAACGGTACAACACTGGGCTTATTAACTTACCTGCTCTCTCTCAAAGATGTCAATTAAGTGCTCAAGTCCAAGATTCCTCAAAAACTGATTGATACTGAGATCCATGCCAGATACTTCAAGGAAAAAAAAAAAAACAAAAACACTTGCATCATCATCTATGTAACAAAGTCTAAAGAGTGCAAGGCATATGATAGCAATCTGTACAGTACTAGTTATTACAGGGATCTAACCAAGGATGTAAGGAATCGCCTATCTGGGGTCCACTGATCTGGACAACGGGGCTCTGAAGTGTCACCTTTGAAGTGGGCCACAATGCTGTATACACATATCCACCCCATTCCTTGTGTACCGGACTGCCAGACACACAGTACAGCACCTGGCCACCTCACGCAGTCCTATAAACAATAAAAGGAGTGGTGTCCACATGCAGAACGATCGCTCCAGCTATCATAGGAATAAGTACATGAGAGAGCATAACCAATTTAATTGGAACCGCACGGAATCCTCTTTTTGTCTGGTTGGACAATCCCTGTAACCAAAGTATCTTTACCAGCATTATTTGCACAGCCATTTACCTTCTTTTCTCTCTATACCGACAGCTCCCTCAGCAATGCCATTACTTTCTGATGGTGCATCAGGGAAGCTTGTAGCTAAGTTGTCCAAGCTGCTGGCAGCAGAGAGAGTTGGCGGACTGGAGGGCGCAGATGACACCGCTGCCGCTGATGGGTTGGTGGGCTGGGAAACATTTACCACTTGAGGTTTATAAAACGTTGGTAGAGCAGCGGAGGGCATAGCTGCTGTCAGGAGGGCTCGGACGTCATCAGCCTGAGTAACCAAACAATACAATTAGCAGACATGCAGTTTCTTGGATGTAAAGCGCAAAAAAAGAGATCACACGTTTGTGATGTAAAATTATTGGTTGATAGCTAAATAGTAAGGGTAAGTTCACACAGGGCATTATTAGTGCGTTTTTTTCTGCAGCAACACGTGCTCTCTTGGCAGGAAAGAAGCAGGGTCAAAAACGCAGGCTTTGGTGCATTTTTTTGTGTGTGTTTTTCAGGATCCCAAAGTTCAGCTTTGCTTCTACCACAGAAGCATGAACCAATGCAAAACATATGTTCATGAAAAAATACACATTACAAATGTAAGCAGGGGAGGTTAATTGTTCAGGAATAGTTTACCCAAGACATTGGCAGTGCATTGAGTTTGCAGGACACTATTTACTTTCACACTTTATTCTGCATTGAGTTGCTCAGGCATTGTTCAATTTCACACCTCCCTGGGCCACAAGTATTGTTCAATCTCACACCTTGGGGGCAGTTAATGTTCACTTTGTACTCATCACTAATTTAATTAAACTGTACTAATCCAAACTGCCATCTCAGGTGACCAAGACAAGATGGTAAAATCACAAAAATAATGGGTTTCACATACTGATGTACTTGCTTTTTTCCATTAATAATGCAACAAAACGTTCACACTAGACATTTTTTCAGCTTTTTTTGCACTACCCATTGCTTTTAATGGGTGAAAAAAGCTGAAAAAAAACGCTAAAAGAAATGACACGCTCTATTGTGCAAAAAAACATGCAAAGCACAAAATACTAAGGACAAAAAAAAAACAAACTGTGTACATGAGATTTCTGAAATCTTAAGACTTTGCTAGTACTGTAAAAAGAAGCTGAAAATTTGCATAAAAAACGCTGAAAAAAAGCCTTGTGTGAACATACCCTAAAGGGGAAGAGCACAACACAAGGCAATCTTTAGTTGAGCTAAAAAGTAGTGAAGAACTCAAGGCATTTTCAAAGTAGAAGCTTCTTATAAAATGCTGTCATTTTCTGAGGAACACACAGAATAATTAAATGGCCAAATATTAAAAGTAGTGGACAACCCATTCTATTTTTCTGTTGAAAATAAGTATCTTTGTAAATACCTTGCTTTGCAGTTACTGCCTGTGAGTGGCGCTATCCTTGGCCGCTCACAGGCATCAAGTGACCCCCCCCCCCCGCTGAGGTCACGTCAAGTGAAGCGTGACATCAGTGACGCGCCCCCCCCCGGTGGATGCTGGGCTGTTGGTGGGTGTTACCCCGCAAATCACACCCCAATGAATGAGAGGGAGAGCACGCGGTGGATGCTGGGTGTGACGCGCGGGGTAGCCCCGCCCACAGCCCATCACTCGCCGTGGAACGCAGAATTTAGTCACCACCGGCTGCAGCCGGAACTTGACGTGACACCAGCGGATGTCAGAGCTGGCTGCAGCTGGTGGTCACGTGATGTAAGTTTTTACAAAGATGCTTATTGTCAACATAAAAATAAAATGGCCAATTACTAATAGTAGTGGACAACCCCTTTAATGTTATTAACGAATACTTACTCCAACCAAGTCTAAGGAGGCTTGTCCCTCTTGATTTTTCAGAGTAGGGTCTGCCCCGTGTGCTAAGAGCAGGGCACACAGCTGCGTTCTTCCTTTCTGAGCGGCTTCATGCAGTGGTGTGAAAGCCCACTTGTCAGTGGCATTAACACATGCATTGTATTTTATAAGCAAAGCGGCCACGTCCACATGCTGTAAACAAGAACATCTCGGCTGGTTAGTACAACACAAATACATACAGGTACCATAGACTGCTATAGCTAGAAACCATTTAATTCACATACTACGAGGGAGATTCATCAAAGCTTTTCTGCAAAAATACAGTGGTAAAAGGTTTAAAAATGTTATTGCGCAAAAAAAGTCAGAGTTGTACAAAAATGTTGCAACTTTAGGCAATTTCACACTAGTTTGAAGCAGCTCTGCCACAATGGGAATATCTGGAGAGGAGCTGGAACTCAAATGCTGTCAACTAGTAAAATATGTGTACACTGTCACTTTACAGAACTGGTTTACATAGTTACATAGGTTGAAAAAAGACCCAGGTCCATAAAGTTCAACCTTTCTACACCAACTGTACATTTTGTCACTAATTTAACTGTAACCCACAATGTTGTGTGTATCGAGGAAATCATCCAGTCTCTTGTATAAAGGCTGTTATGTCGGCCATCACTACCTCTTGTGGTCGGCATTCCACAGCCTGACTGCTCTGACTGTAAAGAACCCTTTCCTGTTTAGGTGCCAGAATCGCCTTTCTTCCATCTGTAATGAGTGCCCCCTGGTCCTTAGTATGGTCTTTTGGAAAGAATAAGTCATGTGCCAGTCCTTTGTACTGGCCACACACATTTATGCATGTAAATGGGATCCCCTCTGAGGCGTTGTTTTTCTAAGCTACACAAGCTCAACTTTCCAACCTCTTATCATATGAGAGGCCTTCCATCCCTTGTAATAATTTAGTTACCGCCTTTGAACTGACTAACTTCTGAATATGCTTTTTAAAATGTGGAGCCCAAAACTGGATCCCATATTCCAGATGTGGCCTCACCAGTGATTTATAAAGGGCAACAGTACATTGGGATCACAGGATTTTTTTCTCTTTTTTATACAGCCTAAAATCTTGCTTGCTTTTGCTGCTGCTGCCTGACATTGAGTATTGCTGCTCAGCTTACTTGTAACCAGAATACCCAAGTCCTTCTCCTGTTCTGTAGTCCTGAGTATACTCCCATTTAATGTACATGTAGTAATAGGAATACTCCCATCCTAGGTGAATTACTCTACATTTATCTACATTAAACCTCATCTGCCAAGTGTTTGCCCATTCAATCATCTTATCCAGATCTTTCTGCAATATGATAATGTCAAGATCAGATTTTAATATCCTACATAGTTTGGTGTCATCAGCAAAGACTGACACTTTACTCTCAATCCCATCCCCAAGATCATTAGTAAAGTCCTAGCACAGATCCCAGCGGTCCCCACTGCTGACTATATCCCATTTAGAGAACGTTCCAGTTATGACTATTCTTTATTTCCTATCATTTGCCAATTCCTTACCCCTCTACATATAGTTCCCCCAGTCCCTTCTTCTGTAGCTTCAGTATAAGGCTGCTATGTGATCCAGTATCAAATGCCTTTGCAAAGTCCAGATAAATCACATCAGCCGCATTACCAACATCCAGATTTGCACTTACCTCCTCACAGAAACCCAACATGGCTAAATACGGCATTAGTAGAATTTATGGGTATTGAGCAGAAGTACTATGGATTAAACGTGTACCCATCTATGTGAATACATGCCTACATTATGGTCATTAATAATCTCTACAGCAGAATACTTCGGACACATACCCCATAAGAAGCTGCATTGTGCAATGGGATGAGTCCTCCTTTATCTTGTGCATTTACATCAGCGCCATGTTGGAGCAAGTATTCAGCAACCTCTAGGTTATTATAGCCGGCTGGTAAAAACACAGAAAAAAAATTGGTCATGCTTTCCGTATCATTGCAGTCTTAGTTGTTCGTACTTGTCTGGAAGTCAAGTAAAACAAAGTGTAAGACATCATTTAGCTACAACAAATATGAAGACGACATGATTCTGGGGGGATAAAGCACCAACAACCATATACTCAGCTACTTAAAATAAGGAAAGCGTCACGCTAACCAATACTGACCAGCTAAATGTAGAGGAGTCGAGTGCCTTCCCTGTGTATCCCTGCAGTTGACATTTTCCAGGGTGCACAGTTTCTTAACTCGAGCCACACAGCCTCGTTTAGCAGCATCTAATAAGGCAGCATCTCCTCGGAGAAGATCCTGAATGTCTGTATCTCCATCCTTCACCAGATCCAATGCAGTGTTACCATCTCTGTTCTTCTTTGTTGAATCAGCTCCATGCTGTCACATGAGAGCAGAAGAAACATTAAAATCATAAAGTGTTGCTTCCTTATTTACTGCACTTCCTTGGAAAAATAATGTGATTTTAATCCACAAACAATCCATATATCATAACGGTATATGCAGAAAGACTATAGAGAGAATATAGTGCATCTACAGATATGCTTCAGCATGTCCTGTGTCTGTAACCAAAATACTGGTTGGATAAGCACATGACACGTTAACGCATTTATAGATATACTAGATGGTGGCCCGATTCTAACGCATCGGGTATTCTAGAATATGTATGTAGTTTATTTATGAAGATTTAAGAATAATGCAATGAATACACAGGATTTTACGGGTAAAATATATCCATTAACATTAAATTTTATTGCTCAAAGAACTTAATACAACTGAACGAAATTATTACACAGAACATCAAAATAGATATTCATGTAATGGTTTATATAACTGTATTTAAATAAATCGGACGAAAGAAGTACATCGACACTAGATAATATTTGTTAACAATATCAACCCAAAATATTTTTGTACACCACATTTTTTGTGAATACGTTTTGACTATCTATAAGCAACTTTCCTAGTAAACGGGTATGAAGAACTTGCACTTTGACGTTGGATCTCATTTTAACTCTTGAAAATGCAACGTAGAGTTGTCCATGACTAAAAACGGGGTTCCGGTGGATATATGCCAACACGGTGTAGAGTCTGACCTTGTGACTTGTTTATTGTCATGGCAAAAGCTGGTTTTACTGGAAACTGCCGAAGCCTAAATGGAAGACCGGTGTCTGAAGGACATAAATCAATGCGTGAAATGAACACTTCGTCTCCTTTTGCTGATCCAGTGATCACTGTTGCTTGAATTACGTGGGAATGGAGTCCAGTAACAATAAGGCGAGTTCCATTACATAGACCATTTTTTGCATTTAGATTCCGCAGCAACATTACGATTGTTCCAACTTTGAGTTGTAGTCTGTGGGATGCCATTCCTGATGGCGTAATACTATTTAAAAATTCAACTGGATAATGCTCTCGTTCATCTTCATTGTCTACATCCACTGATTCATCACTTTTGTACAACTTATACTCTCCAGGCATTCTAAACATCACACGAGAATTTAGCAGAGCCACGTCATCGTTCTTGGGACAAAGAATTGCATGGGAGAACGCCCTCTCAACACTGCTTTGGTCGTTCACATCTATTTCAACGCATTGTCCAAAAACATCACTTACGATGCAGTCAGTGCACAATATGTCTTCTGGTATTTCAATAATGTCTTCTCCAAGGTTGTATTCGTTGCCAAGTTCACCGTTACCAAGTTTAAGAAGCCACTTGCTGTACTCGGTCAGAAAATTGCATGTTAATTAGTTGGAGTTTAATAAACTGTTCCCAAAGGTCAGCCATTTTTAAGCTGGACTCGATAACATCTGTTCTTGTTCCATTTGGAATGATTGGAAGGCATTGCCTAAAATCTCCGCCAACGACAAAAACTTTACCTCAAAACAGAATTTCATTTTTTTCAGCAACATTTGTAGTCATTACTTCACACAGAAGTCTGTCAATAAAGCTCAAAGCGTATTTGGGTGCCATGGTGCACTCGTCAAGTATCAAAAGATTTGCGTTGTTTAACTGTCTTCCTGCAAATGTGTCTTGTTTTATTCTGGGAATGGAGATTTTGTTGACTGGAATTGGTATCCCAAAGACTGAATGGATAGTGCGACCTCCTCGTAAAAGGGTTGCTGCAATACCTGTTGTAGCCGATGGCAATACGACTTTTCCCAACCCTCTAACGTGATGCATTAAAACTTCATAGAGGTATGTTTTACGGCTCCCTCCTGGACCGTCAATAAAGAAACATTTTGGCCTTGCATCTGCTTGGTTTTCTATAGCACTCACAATAGTGTCATATGCAATCCGCTGTTGTTTATTTAAGGAGTTTCTCTTCTCTGTTGCCAACAATAATTCGTAAGCTTCGTCATACTCTGGAACGTGTGGAACTTGACTTGCAGGCTGTGGCAAATTAAAGTCTGAATATGTTTTTCCATGCAGTGGTAAGACATTTTGCATGGCATAAGATTCGCAATTTCGACAATTTCCACTTCTGTTGTGAAGACGTAAGCTGTAATCCTCGATTATATGTTCTTTGAAATTTGTCCAAAGTTGAGCTGGATTTGTAGGCGGTCAAATACACAGATTTAGGCAAACAATTCACGAAGTTGCTTAGGCATATGTAGGGTAACTGCATCTTCTAAAGTAAGTCTCCACACAGTATCATCCAATAGAAGTCCTGAAGCCAAAGCTGCAGCTTTAAATGTATCGTGCAATACTCCGTTAACGGTTTTCAAATAGTCATAACTTGTAGCTCCTTTCACATGCAGTAGTAACAGCCGAAGGCAATATCTTTCTTGATCCTTGACACTAACTGTATACATGCGTCCAATTATTCTGCCAAGTCCTCGTTGTCTTGGCTTCCAAGTTTTATTCCAAACGTAATGCTCTAGAATCTCTCGATACAAATACTGCCTTGCGTTTTTGTCACGTTGGTTCAGCAAAAACCATTCCATTAATGTTGACGTCGTGCTTAAAGTTTTTGAGACATCTTTCACTTGAGAATCTTCAAAGAAATAAAGCTGCTGTTGATTTGGTAAATGAATAGCTAAACGTATAATGGCATGGGACTGTGAATGCATTGGAAACGCAAATATCCTCCAAGCAGCTTCTGGAGCACTCACATATCTTGAGTCAACAAAAGTTGATGATTCATCGTGATTGACTGTTTTCTGTTGTATTTCGACTTTAAATTTGTCATGCCCCTTGTAGATGTACTTGAAAAGATATTTTACACTTTTTATTGAAGCACAGATTTCTACGTTGATGTGACAGTTGTAGCGTTTTGATAAGTACGGGTTGTATGGAACTATCCATGAGTTACTTATAATTTTTGTGTTGCGAACAATGTTATCAATGTGTTGTCGCCGGTAGGATGGGTAGCCATCCAAGTCTTTAACAGTGTGCTGTTTGAACTCCTTTGGAAACCCTTTTGTACACTTTCCGTTTTCCATGCATGGACTTTTTGGATTTGCTACACCGCATGGGCCATGAACCATATGAGAGACTACAATATTATACAGTTCAGGATACTTTTCTTGGTTAGGAATTTCAGCCCACACTATGTTGTCGATTTCTTCCTCCGCGCGAAACTTGGAATCCGCGTCTAAGATAATTAGTATATGCGGATGTGGGAGACCTCGTTTCTGAAACTCTATGACGTGTACCATTGCTACGACTGTTCCAAAAAGCCCATTTTTGATGTCTTTCAAAAGGCTGCTGAGTTTCAGTGAAAATAAGCGTGCGACTAAGTCCGGCCTGTGTTCAACTTGCTGCCAGGGTTCTAGATTTTCGGTAATTTCCGGCCATTTAGGATTACAGGTCATTGTCACAAAAATGTCAGGTCTTCCATACTTTGTTACTATTGACATTGCATCTTCATAACGCTGTTGCATGTTGCGGGGGCTACCTTCAAACGACGACGGGAGAATTACTGTTTTTCCAATTGGAATTCCCTTTTGAATTGATTTTTTTGCAAATGTTCTTTTAGAATGCAGTAGTCTTCAACTTTAAGTTGTTTTTGGTTAATTCGTATGAAATTTAGATGATTAGCTTCAATTTTAACGTATGCGTCGACTAAGTACTGTTGTGTCAGTTTCCCACCGTTTAAAATAGGATTGACGTAATTTCGGACAGACAGAAGAAAACTGTAGTACTGCAGTTGTGTAATTCTTCTTGAAGTTCCTTGCTGGTGTAGGTTTTCATGCCACCCTTGATCACCTCTTGGAAAGAATAGCGGATACAGAAGAGCATCAAGGTTGCTGTGCAAAATGCTAATTCGTTGGGTCTTAGGAACCAAAGGGTTGTTTTGGTCTGGCTTAAGATGGACTAATATATCCCTTTGAAAAGGAGGCTCTCCATCATCGTTTTGAAAAACAAATTTGACCTCACTTACACGTGGTTTGTTGTAAAGTCGGGGATCCTGTTTACATTCTTGTTTAATGGCCATGACAATAGAATGCATTTCAGTCCCATTTTGTATAGCCCACTGTTCCTCCTCAGCTTCGTCTTTTAGCATGCGATATGTGGCAGCAAATGGGCTGATTTTTTGTAAGTGTACGGCAATTTGGTTCATCAGTTCAGCATCACACTTTTTGGTTTTTTTTTCAGGTACATCCTTTGTTCTATAGCCTCATTTGTATCAAGGATGTATAATTGTGCAAATTTTGGTGGTTGTCCTATTTCTGGGTGAAGTATTCCAGTGCGGTGGTAGATCTGGCCGTGAATTTTAAAACAATACGGTCTGAATCCAGGGGGCGGTGCAATGTTGGCACCAAATGAAGCAAACGCATGAGAACTGTTGATGCTTCTGATATTTTCCATCAAATTTCTACTGTGTTGATGTGTTCCTTTCATCAACTGCTCAAACAGATCTGAGTAGTGAGGTCTCGGTAGCATAACTTTTCCTTTTTGGCAGCATTGAGTAAACTGATTGTCAGATGGTTTTTCATCAATAAAATTCAGAGTTGCATTTAGAGCAAACTACATTCATATTCCCACAGTAGTGTTCAATAATTGTAGTTTCGCTGTCTGTTACGTAACGTGCAAGTTGTTGAATATTCTGCTGGGCTTGCCTTAGTTGGTAGAGCATTCGTTTTTTATGAATTTGGCAATCGTGTTGTTGTCTGTTTGCCCTGGATTGTGGAGATTCATTCACCCGACGATGTCTGTGGGATTCCGCATCGTGTTCCTGCCTAGTGGCAGCGTGTTGTGGTGTCTCCTGTTCCCGACGTTGTCTCTGGGAATCAGCTACTTGTACCTATCGTGTGGCAGTTTGTTGTGAGGTTTCCTGTTGGCGACTTTGTCTGTGAGATTCCGCATCATGGGCTTGTCTGGCGACAGTTGGTAGAAGTGTCTCTTGCTCTCGACGTTGTCGTTGTCTTGCTGCTGCTGCTTTTCTGTCATCCTCATTTTCGCTTACGACCCATTGGAAGTGTAAATCATGATAGCGTACAGTAAAGAAGTATCTGTTCAGCGCGCTGTGACTGATAGAACTTGTTCAGTAAACGTGAGTGAACTACGTGGCACTGTGACTGTCAGAACTTGTTCAGTAAACGTGAGTGAACTACGAGGCACTGTCACTGACAGAACTTGTTCAGTAAACATGACTGAACTACGTGGCACTGTGACTGACGGTTAAATTCCACGCCAATATCTCTGATTGAGCCACGGGCGGCCGGGGGTGGGGAGAGCCACGGGCTCCATATATCGCATTTTTGGGATACAAAACTGATAGTAAACATGATGTTGACAGCTATACAGACATTTCTGAATATTTCAGATATTTTTCCCCTTTACTGGTAGCACAAGATATACATTGAGAGTATACAAGCCTAGAGATGCTGGAGCTGGCATTACAAACATGTAATATATAGCCACTATAGCCCTCATTTCTACTCGTCATCACTATAATTTATGATACCACGTGAAGGCGTTGATGATGTAATGGACTGAGGGAAGCCCTTAGATCTCTGTACATCTGTAAATCAGACAAGTTTTAGAACAAATAAAAAATGGAATTTACAGAATTGGTCAGTTTTGTAACTATCGTACCTGAAGGAGCAGTTTGCAGATTTCATATTTCCCTTTTGCTGCGGCCTCGTGTAAAGGTGTAAATTTCCACAAATCTGCAACATTAACGACTGCTCCATGCTTGACAAGCAGCTCCGCTACCTCGTAGTGGCCATACGAGCAGGCATTATGTAATGGAACCAAACCCCTGGAGGAAAAAGTAAAAACAGTAAACTACTCTCTCAAGCATTGCCCACGTTGGCTGGTAGTTTTTCAAAAGATTCACATTATTGAAGGTGTCATACATAAGAAACATGCAAACAGCAACACTACACGTCCATGATGTAAAGACACACAGTGCCTCCATTTCTATAGATGGCAATGCCATATTATTCTTCACTAAAGAGCATTGCTTGTAATGAAGATTATGGTGCTCGAAGATGTGACATATGGTGGCATAGTGTTATCACAGGTAAAATATTAGGTTTGTGCTGGAATTACACAAGCAGTGTTTTGGGCTAAACAAAAGCAGAGACAAAATAGTCTTTCCTTAAATTCTCTCTGGATCAATTTCCGGCATTGCAGTGAAAACGCCACCAAAAATTGAATGCGAGATCCCAGCATAATGATATATCTACACTGTTCAAAAAAATAAAGGGAACACTTAAACAACAGAATATAACTCCAAGTAGATCAAACTTCTGTGAAATCAAACTGTCCACTAAGGAAGCAACACTGATTGACAATCAATTTCACATGCTGTTGTGCAAATGGAATAGACAATAGATGGAAATTATTGGCAATTATCAAGACACCCTCAATAAAGGAGTGGTTCTGCAGGTGGGGACCACGGACCACATCTCAGTACCAATGCTTTCTGGCTGATGTTTTGGTCACTTTTGAATGTTGGTTGTGCTTTCACACTCGTGGTAGCATGAGACGGACTCTACAACCCACAGAAGTTTCTCAGGTAGTGCAGCTCATCCAGGACGGCACATCAATGCGAGCTGTGGCAAGAAGGTTTGCGGTGTCTGTCAGCGTAGTGTCCAGAGGCTGGAGGCGCTACCTGAAGACAGGCCAGTACACCAGGAGACGTGGAGGGGGCCGTAGGAGGGCAACAACCCAGCAGCAGGACCGCTACCTCCGCCTTTGTGCAAGGAGGAACAGGAGGAGCACTGCAAAATGACCTCCAGCAGTCCACAAATGTGCATGTGCCTGCACAAACGGTTAGAAACTGACTCCATGAGGGTGGTATGAGGGCCCGACGTCCACAGATGGGGGTTGAGCTCACAGCCCAACACCGTGCAGGATGCTTGGCATTTGCCACAGAACACCAGGATTGGCAAAGTCGCCACTGGCGCCCTGTGCTCTTCACAGATGAAAGCAGGTTCACACTGAGCACATGTGCCAAACGTGACAGAGTGATCTGCTGCCTGCAACATCCTTCAGCATGACTGGTTTGGCAGTGGGTCAGTAATGGTGTGGAATTTCTTTGGGAGTGCCGCACAGCCCTCCATGTGCTCACCAGAGGTAGCCAGGCTGACATTAGGTACCGAGATGAGATCCTCAGACCCCTTGTGAGACCATATGCTGGTGCGGTTGGCCCTGGGTTCCTCCTAATGCAGGACAATGCCAGACCTCATGTGTCTGGAGTGTGTCAGCAGTTCCTGCAAGATGAAGGCATTGAAGCTATGGACTGGCCGCCCGTTCCCCAGACCTGAATCCGTTTGAGCACATCTGGGACATCATGTCTCACTCCATCCACCAACGTCACATTGCACCACAGACTGTCCAGGAGTTGGCGGATGCTTTAGTCCAGGTCTGGGAGGAGATCCCACAGGAGGCCATCCGCAGCCTCATCAGGAGCATGCCCAGGCGATGTAGGGAGGTCTTAAAGACATGTGGAGGCCACACACAATAATGAGCCTTGTTTTAAGGACATTACATCAAAGTTGGATCACCCTGTAGTGTGTTTTTCCACTTTAATTTTGGGGGTGACTCCAAATCCAGGCCTCCATTGCTTAATAAATTTGATTTCCATTGATGATTTTTGTGTGATTTTGCTGTCAGCACATTCACCTTTGTACAGAACAAAGTATTCAATGAGAATATTTCATTCATTCAGATCTAGGATGTGTTAGAGTGTTCCTTTTATTTTTTTGACCAGTGTATATTAAAAAAAAAAAAAAAAAAAAGAGAAGTTTTGCATTTATCGTTTTAAATACAACATTACATAGATCACAAACAGCATCTGTAAGTAACAGCACTCTAATGAAAGTTTGGTGTGTAAGGTAAAATGTAATTATTTTACTTAATTTATTTTCATCTCTACCATCTACTAAAAACATGAAGCTTGCTAATGCCGCCCTGGACAAACAATGAGCCAGGTAACTGCTTACCCTTTATCCTTTGCATGGACGTCAGCTCCGTGTTGTAACAGGTATTCCACAACAGCCACTCGATTGTATCCCGCCGCAAAATGGAGGGGGGTAGACTGCCGTCCTTCCACATCTCTGCAGTTAACCGTCTGCGTGTTACACCATTTCTAGTAGAAAGAACAAGGTCGTTTTATATAAACTCTTTTCCCGTACAAACTATTGGGGAGCTCTGCTCGCCAGTCGCATACAGACATGTCTGCAATATCAGGTGAAGTAAAGTGAGGCTGCTCGTCACATTACAAGGTTATAGCAATTTACAGGGTAAAGCAAACACTTTTCATTCATTTAGTAGGGACTAGTGTAATAAATCTATCAGATATGACATTGCGATTTAGAGGGGTTGTCCAAAACTGATGGTCTACTCTGTGGATAGGTCATCAATATCCTATCACCTGTTATCGGGACCAGACACTGCCAAAGTACAGCGTTCATAACGAACACCGTAGCTCAGTACGCTGTGTGTTAGTTGCTCTCAGAGACAGCAGCTCAGCTCCTATTGAAGTGAATGGCTGAAGCATAGATTTGAGAATTTAAAGGGCATTTGTCACCAGCATGATGTAGGGACAGAGACCCTGATTCCAGAAATGTGTCACCTGCTGGTCTGCATACTGTCATTTTGATAGAATCTTTGTTTTCTTTGCTGTAGATGGAGCAGAGCTCAGAATGCTGAGCAGTGTATAACCCTGCCCACACCACTGATTGACAGCTTTCTGTGTACACTGTACATTGATAGGATTCTGCTAAATCAGTGGTGGGGGCGGTTACACACAGCTGTTGACCAAGAGGCACGAGACACCTAGTCCTGTAGTAATAATCTCTTGTTCATAAAACACTGATTTTATTGAAACAGCAACACAGCCCAGTAAGTGACATGACTGGAATCAGGCTCTCAGCTCTTACATTGTGCTGATCTCAGATTAAATAGAAAAAAAACATGCTGACAGATTCCCTTTAATAAAATATTATAGACCGAAAGAGACACGACCACTCACTTTTATGGTTTCCATGTCTCCAGCTTTTGCAGCTTCTAGCAGCTGTCGATCTGCATCTGTATTACTGAATGATAAGCCTTCTGGTGAAAAGAAACAACATTAATGCACTTGTCACTGACCTCATTTAAAGGGAATCTGTCACCCCCCTGGGAGATATCAGACCTCAACTATGGCCATACAGTTGATAGAAAAGTAAATCTATACATACCTGTATGGCCCATAGGTTTGATTGCAGAGAAAAGTGTTTTTATAAACTCTGTTTTGCACAGGCTTGCCGTCCCCCGAACGCCAAGAAATCCCTGCCTAACTGTTTATTATTCCCCTAAATCCCCGCCTATATGCTTAGTTACCATGTCCCCCCCTCCCCGGCATGTCATAGGGCCCTGTGACGTGCACTGTGCTCCCTGACTTCCTGGGCATGCACTCACATAGAGCGTGCTTTGTTCCCTCCTGCCCCGTCTCTCCCGTGCACTACGCTGCATGGCTCTATTGCGCAGGCGCCGGGAAGTGACAGTGAGTCCCCGGGGCCTGCGCAATAGAACCCTGCAGCGTAGTGCACGGGAGAAATGGGGCAGGAGGGAACAAAGCACGCTCTATGTGAGTGCATGCCCGGGAAGTCAGGGAGCACAGTGCACGTCACAGAGCCCTATGACATGCAGGGGAGGAGGGAATATGGTATAGGTGGGGATTTAGGGAAATAATAAACAGTTAGGCGGGTATTTCTTGGAGTCCGAGGGATGCCAAGCCTGTGCAAAACGGGGGTTATAAAAACACTTTTCTCTGCAATGAAACCTCTACTATGGGCCATACAGGTATGTATAGATTTACTTTTCTATCACCTGATTGTCGTAAGGATTCGGGAAGGAATTTTTTTCCCCCAATGTGGAGCTTAGTGTTGCCACATGTTTTTTTTTTTTGCCTTCCTCTGGATCAACATGTTAGGTGATGGGATGAACTAGATGGACTTAGTCTTCCTTCAACCTTAAAAACTATGTTACCTGTATGCTCATAGTAGAGGTCTGATATCTTCCAGGGGGTGACAGATTCCCTTTAAAAAATAGAGCAAAACTGAATAGTATAATTAAATAAAGAACATTTTTGAGAATCTAGAACAAATCCATGAAATGTGTGTACCTTGGAGGAGCTGCTGCACACTCTCTGTACCCATTTGAAGGGCAGTGAAGCCCTGTAGTGATACTATTGCTGGGTCGCATCCAGAGTTTAAGAGAATTCGGCAGGTTTGTAAATGGCCGCAATGTGCAGCACGATGGAGGCATGTCTGCCCCAAGTTATCCACTGCATTCATCTATTATAGAAGTGCAAACAAACAGACTCAGAATCAAATAGCGTAAAGCAATCATTATAGAAATGTATTGCTCTCATGATTATAGTAATGTACACTTGCTTGGACAGCAAGACAGATCACGGATATTCCCGAATGGCGGAATCCTTACCTTTGCCTCGTGCTTTAGCAAAACCTCTGCAACATCGTTGTGGCCCTTCTCTGCTGCGACGTGCAGTGGGGTCAGAAAGCTTTAGTGCACAAAAGAGAAAGAAAAATGGATTTCTTAAAAAAAAAAAGGATTTTACTAACGCAAACATCCCACTTATAACCGGACTTACTCTTTAGTCTCTTCATTGACATTGGCCCCTTTCCTAAGTAGAAGTTCACATATTTGTTTCCTCTTGGGGTACGGAGAAAACGCAGCAAAATGCTGAAATACGCAAGAGAGACACTTTATCTCAAGTACAATTTTGTCGTAAGTTTACAATCATTTCAAGCAACGTGCAGATTACATACCGTCTGAGGCCAAGTTCACACCACTGTATTTTCTAACTGACCACACACAGCACTAGGACCAATGTTATTCTATCGGCTGTTTAGATGAGCCTTTTTAGTTTGTTTTTTAATGGACTACATGTGTATATAAAAAAAACCAACATGTACTAGGATCTTCCATGTGTTGGATTAGACTTGCCTATTCAAGTCTATGGATATGCAAAAAAAGAAAAATCAGATCCCTTATGGATTATCCGTATTGCATCAGATTTTTACGAATATATTGTAAATAACATAGGAAATTGTATTTGATCATGTATAATTTACAATAATGATGTATAAAAACAGATGCCACATGGATGTAAAAAACAGACACATGGATGGCACACAGATTGCATACGTGCATTAAAATAGTCTCAGTTTTCTGGCTGAAACTTGGCCAATTTTTTCTTTTTTTTTTAATACGCTCATGTGAACTTAGCCTCTGAAGCACAAAAATAAGAACATGTAGAAAATCAGTGGAAAAATGCATTATTACAGCTTGAATGGTTTTTGCCATGATATCTGGTGTATAAGTTTCAAGTTTCAGCGCAACATGTAGCTGCGCAAAATAGTGACTATTGGTGTTTTATGCCGGTTTTTATTCTAAAAAGTGAGCAGTAGCGAAAGGAGTGGAGCAGAGAACGAATAGAGGCATCATAATTCAGAAAGTGGTGTAAACTGCAAATATATATTATATATATAAAATTTTACTTAAGTGCATGTCATTTTGGCTAAAAATTATTTTTGCCATTGGGAGTCATTTGTAATTTTCCACCATTGATCCCTCAATAGCCTCTGTGTTGCATTATGTATTGCTGGCTACAGAAAGAGTTAACTGAGAATCGGTCACTAGGCTTGTTCTGACTGTGCAATGGGGGATATTGGAGCTTTTAATCTGCCTTTCTTTAGCTCCCCCTCAGCCAATTTAGGACCACAGACCACATGAAAATTTAATGTGAAGGGAAACCGCGCATGTGAAAGCAAAATGGTGCATAATTTTTAATGAAACTGAATTGAGATCAATGATTTTTAGCCCCAAATATATTCATTTTAGTAAAAGAAAAGAAAAATTGGCCCTAGAGGTGGACAAACCCATTAAAGGGCGTGCAGCTCTTAAAGAGGACCTGCCATATAGTCCATAAACTCAAAACATGGCAGCACTACCTATACGGTGCTGGGCTACAGAGATTGTAATGTTAGTGCAGTATTAAAGCTTAAGTGTGTGGTGCTCAGCAAAAGTCCACAGCAATATAGAACATCTTCACGTAGCACTCACCAATCTACAATGTTACTTTAATTAATCCAGTGGGGAGTTACACAACACAAGAGCGGGCTCCTTTCTCCTGAAACAGCACAGTGACAGTTTCGCATCACTAATGATGCTTAATCTGATGCCTGCATCATGGTGCCACCGAAGGAAACACCATCACGGACGTGAAATGGCCGTCATGATGTATCAGAAGGGAGCCCGCTCCAGCCCTGGGTCGTTCAAGACCATTCTGGATTAAAGAAGCGTTAGAGATTGGAGAGTGCCGCTACTTAAAGAGAACCCGTCACCGGTTCAAAAGTGGCCAGATTCAGATTTTTATTCCCACTGCTCTCTTACAGGGGATGTCCAGAACTTTGTAAAACTGCCTGTTGTGCTCGGCACCGTTCTTTGCCGGCACACAGGCCGCTCCTGCCGGCGATTCAGCTGCTTCTGATGACGTGAAGTCAACAGAGCGGAGGCTTCTTTTCCCCCTCTGCTGCGTTGATGGGGCGTGACTGCAGACATTATGCTGATTGACAGCCGGGCTCCCCACGGCCTAACTGGGGGAGTCAATCAGCATGATATCAGCATTCGGGCCCCGTCAGCAGAGCAGCCCAGAAGGAGAGCTGCTGTTAACATGGAGCAGCTGAATCGCCGGCAGGAGCAGTCAATCTCTTAGTTTTTTGACACATAGTATAAATAAATAAAAAAGTACCAGACCACCCCTTTAAGTATTACTTTTTATTATTTTTTTCAATAACCCGAATGGTTCCAGAGTATGTTTTTTTTTTTTTTTTTTTTTATAGTGCTATGTTTTTGTATGATCTTTGCCAAGGGGGTGTGACTCTCTAATTATGCAAAACAGCCTAAGGACACACCCACAGAGAATCTAATATGGTCTTTACTAAAAGATTGTGGCACAACAATTTGCACTAAATACAAAGGAATCTCTGGAACCGTGTAACAGATTTATATGCATTATATATTTTATTCACTTTGCTCCCCAGAGGAAATGGTTTAGTTTTCTTTGTAAATATAGAATATTAAGAAAAAAATGTAAACTCAGGGGAACAACATAACAAAAACCGGCCACTTTTGACCTGGTGACAGGTGCTTTTTAAAAGGGAACCTTTCAGCTGATCCATGCTACCTGAATCCCGTGCAGCATGAATCAGGCACTGTGTTTTACCATGAAATCTAGCAGTGCTTCAGTGAAAACATACCCTGGAAAGCTGGGTGAGGACTATGCAACTTGGATAACGAGTCTGAAGCAAGTCCCCAGTGGATTCTCCTTGCCCTGCTCCCCATGACTGACAGGTCTTCTCAATGTGACTGTATAGGGAAAGACTTGTCCGTGTAGGAGAGGTGTGAGGAGAGAAGCCGTCGGGTTGGGGGCTCTGCCTCAGACCAGTCATCCAAATTCCATCATCACTAGCCTACTTTTAAAAGTATGTTTCCTCTGAAATGCTGCAGTACTTTGGGGTAACGTATACACAACTGCAATATGGAGATACAGAAAAAGAAATTCCGTCTCACCATGTTATATGTAAAGAAACCGCTAGTATACTAAACACACTCCAATCCAAATGAAACCCGCAGACCATCGGTAATAGTGCAAAATGAAGCGGATCCGGAAGTGTCCATAAACACAAATGATTTATTCCATTTAATTAAAAAATACCCATGATGGGAGGAGATGGAGTTACTCTGACGAGTAAGTAACTAAGAGTAACTCCATCTTCTCCCATCAAGGACAGTTTTGAATTCTTTTAATCAAATGGAATAAATTATTTATGTGTTTATGCATACCTTCCCAATCTGGATCCTCTTCTTTTTGCACTACAACTGTAATATAGTAGTCAGACTTTGAGTCATGCTGCTGGAGGTTTGAGCAGCATGACTCAGATAACAGGTACTCATTAATGAATTGGGTGCATCTTACTATACTGGACTTTTTCAAGATTGACGCAAGAAAAAACAGTCTAGATGAATCGGCCTCTAAGTTTTTAAGTTATAGGACACTGTGACTGTCAATTTGGGAGCCTGGGCTATTCATGAAATGTGAGAGCCCCGCTGCCAATGACTGACAGTGTCCTCTCTTAGGCTATGTTCACACGTTGCATTTTTTTATGCAAAATAAAAACTGCGTTTTACAGTACCAGGAAAATCTATGAGATTTCAGAAATCTCATGCACACATTGTTTTTTTCCTGACTGAATTGGAAAACTGTTGTATTTTTTAATACTGCAGCATGTCACTTCTTCCAGCGTTTTTTCACCCATAGAAAGCAATGAGTAAGTGCAAAAACGCAGCACAAACACAGGAATCAGGTTTTGCTGCCTTTTTGGTGCAGAAAACTCAGTAATAACAGGCACTAAACTGTATCAGCAAGCAAAAGATACAAATGTATCTGAAAAACGCAGCAAAAAACGCAGCAAGAACCACGGGAAAAACGCAGAAAAACCTGCTTTTTTTAAGCAGATTCTTCACTGCCAAGTGAGAAGGCTTAGCCTGCAGAAAAAAAAAAGCAGCAAAAACACAACGTGTGAACATAGTCTTATTATTGAAAGCTGTCAATCTGGGGGAGCTTACAACTCATGAATTAAAAAAAAAAAGCTTTCAAAGTCTCAATCAAGCGAATAATCAAACAGAGGATCTTCAACAATTTCCTTTTTTTAGTCTATTTAGTACAGGTCAATCAGTAAGGGGCACTTTTCGCAAAGTGAAGGCAAATACGTCACTCAGCAGTTTTTTTTTATGCAAGATGAGAAGTAGTATATACTGTGGATTATTATAATTACATTTAAAACTGTAACAAAAATGAATAGAACTTCTCCCAAAAGTTTCCTTCTTGAACACTTAAATTTTATTTTAGAAATGACTGAAGATAAGCATGTTTTCCCTAAAGGCTTGGTTTACTGGGAAGTGAGGTCAGACAGATGACCTGTGAATAGCTTACTGGAGAGAAATGTTGAATGTGTGTTTTTTCTTTTTACAGACTGACATACATCGATTTTCCAGGCTTAGCAGAGGCGTTAGGAAATTCTCTCATGGGAAAGTTTAAAAAAAACAAAAACGCAATTGAGGTGCTTTAAGGGAAACGTTTAACTACTTGTTAGACGGCACATGGAAAAAAAAAATTCCCTTACAGTTAGCAAACAAAAACTTAGTTCTAATAAATTCAAGCAATTATCGCAATGTTAATAAACAAAAATTCCAAAAGGATGCAATTAATGGTGGCTCAATTTCTTCCATAATGCCCCATTCACAACACATTTGTAGACAAAGGTTTTCCTGTATGCCTCCAGATCCTAGGGAGAAACAGTCTAATATTTCCTAAGACTCTCTTCCCCTCTCCAATGTGAATAGGTGACCAATTGATATTATTCTATACTATCAACCAGAAAATGAGTATTAAAACAGTGAGATTGCTAAAAGCAATGTACCCTGAGAAGTACAGAAATTACTTTTAATATCTGTTCTGCTCACTTAGAAGAACAAATAATCTGATTGAGAAATTTACCAGTGCAGTCTCGTGAGTCTGAGGATGTTTGAAGTTAACTATTTCCAACGATAGATGTTTCTTCATGCGGGCGACATCGGCTTCCCTCGCTGCTAGTAGCAAAGAATGACCCTTAAATTCATCTAAATTGAAAAAAAACAGAAAATGGATTAAACAAAAATAAAAGTGTGAGCAACTGGATATAGTGAGCCACCAAGATGAGCAATACATGCCTATGTAGCAGTGTATTAAAGTGTACGTCACTGCAGTATAAGACCAAAGAACAATATTAGCCAGTCACTGTGTGTCCCACCCAGCAGGCAGGGTCCTTACTACATGTTTGATGTCAGATCTGCCTTCAATATATGCCAAGAGGGACACTAAGTGCTGGGCTAGACGGTCATATTAGAGTTCTTAGAAAGGTCTGTAACCAGCACCTTCATCATAATACATACACATTTGTGATAACTCCTAGTAAACCTACTAGTTCTAGGACTCTGAGGACTGCCACTTTTACCTTACCAGGCAGAGATTTTGCCAGTGACTTCATGCCACCACACTTTCCCCAGGAATAACAACCTATAGTCCCATTAGCCATATAAAATCTATAAGGTAAATCTATAGTGAGGTAAGGTTGAAAACATCAGGACTCACATGCTAGTCGCTCCTTTAGCTGTGGTGTTGGGGCCAAATCCACGGCGCTTTTATTGTGGCAGTTGAGCATGTGGGGGTCGGCTCCATAGCTGAGCAGGAGGGAGCACACCTCCACACGGTTCTTGGAGGAAGCTTCATGAAGAGGAGTAAACTGCCACAGGTCCATGGCATTTACACAGGCTCCATGCTGTAAGATAAAGTCTATTGACATCTATATGGCTGGTTATGGCAATGATTTACTGAAAGGGGGAACACAACCAGCAGCTGTAACAGAAGCCATCACACTATCCCACATACGCACTGAGGGAAGCACTGACTTTAAAGGGGTCTGATGGGGTTGTCTGAGAGTTCAAGAGGGAAATAGACTACAGAATATGTGCCCTTTTTTCCCACCGCCACAAAAAATGCGGTGACATGCTGCGCATCCATGTGACCCCTGCTGCCAGTCACTGGTCTTAGAAATCCCATGATGTACATACCAGCATCACCAGTGAAACTGGTAATTGGCTACAGAAGTCACAAGTTGTCACTACATATTGTCACTACAAGGAAGTAAGCAAAGGCAGTCAGAAAACCTGGGCATTTTACATGTGAGTAATGTGTTTTTCATTTTATATTCCTATACTACATTTTATTTCATAAACTCTGACAACCACTTCATCGTTCAGTATTCTGTTAAAGTGGTGGTCTCAACTTCACAAGCTATTACCTATCCACAGGATAGGTGACAAGATGCTGATCACAGGAGGTCCAAAGAACGCAGCCCTGAAGTGTCCTGTGTGAGAGGAACAATGGGTGGGCACGTTTACCTCTACTCCAACAGGGGGTGGGCGTGTGCATGTCTACTCCAACAGGGGGTGGGCGCGTGCATGTCTACTCCAACAGGGGGTGGGCGCGTGCATGTCTACTCCAACAGGGGGTGGACGTGTGCATGTCTACTCCAACAGGGGGTGGACGCGTGCATGTCTACTCCAACAGGGGGTGGACGCGTGCATGTCTACTCCATTCACAGCCTGTAGGACTGCTAGAAAACAATACATACATCACTTCGCTTTCTCTATTGATAGGACAACATTTTTAAAAGGGAACCTGCCACGTTGTACATGCCATCCCATCTGAGGACAACATAGCAAAGAGAAGAGAAACTGAGAAGAATGATATATAGGTTTGTTGGAATAGATTCAATATAACTTATCTTATTCATTGAAATCGCTGGCGTCTGTATTAGCTTGTCCAGTTGTGGTCCTACTAGCGATCGACAGTTATCTCTGCATGCACAGTCAAAGAGGGAAGACTGTCGATCACTGATAGGACCACCCACTGGACTCGTGCATAAAAAAATGGAGATTTAAATGAACAAAATTCAAGTTTTATTGCAGCTTTTTCCACAAAAATGTTTTCAAATCTGATCAGCTCCTGCTCAGTACCATCCTGCCTGCGGTTAAGATACCATTTCCACCATGACATGTTCCCTTAAAGCAGGGGGTGGGGAACCTCTGGTCCGCGAACCGAAATAGACCTTTTCTCCGGCTCCTAGGCAGACTCCCAGGGACTGCAGTGCTTGGGCTGACGGCCCCGTTTTGCCGGCCCTTTAAATATTCCTTACACTGTGAGCACACAAACAACGTTCACTACTGAACACTGCAGCGCATGCAATGAAGGATTATACCCTGATCCTGGCCAGTATTAGGACGTACTTTGCAGGAGGTGTCAGCGAGTGCTGCACTCCCTTTCCATTAAAGACAGCAGCCCCAGCATCTCCTATGTGATGCTCCAGCCCCAGCGTCTCTTATGAAATGTATAAGCTCCAGCCCCAGTCTCCTACGTGATGTACATGCTTCAGCGTCTCCTCTGTGATGCATATGCTAGAGGCTCAGTATCTCCTACTTCAGAACAGCTCTTGACCATTGTTGACTGGCCCAGCCAGAGCCCTGACCTAAACCCAATTGAGCATCTCTAGAGAGACCTGAAAATTGCTGTTCACCATCCAACATGAACTGGAGAGGATCTGCAATGGCAGAGGATCCCCAAATCCAAGTGTGAAAAACTTGTTGCATGATTCCCAAGAAGACTCATGGCTGTACTAGCTCAAAAGGGGGCTTCTACTCAATACTGAGCAAAGGGTCTGAATACTTATGACCATGTGATATTTTGCTTTTTTAATAAATTTGCAAAAATTTCTACATTTCTGTTTTTTTTTTTCAGTCAAGATGGGGTGCAGAGTGTACTTTAATGAGAAAAAAAATGAACTTTTTAGAATTTACCAAATGGCTGCAATGAAACAGTGAAAAATTTAAAGGGGTCTGAATACTTTCCATACCCACTGTATCTCTGTGTTCGGAGCACTTTATGGCTGCAAGCTGTTCTTTACAAAACTTGTAAAGAGTCAACTGCGCTCCAGACTGACGCAAACCTGGAAAATCAGTTCCGAGTAGCGACATCCTCAACACCACCTAACATCAGTCTCACCTAAAAGAAGCAGCTCCAGCTATCACATTAGGGGGGAGGTAATTACCTGATCAAATATAGCAGGATCATTTTTAAGTTGATACGGCCCCCGATATATTGTCGAAATAATCAAATGGCCCTCTGTAGAAAATGGTTGCCCACCCTTGCCTTAATGTAACAAACAATAAATCACCTTTACCTTAACAAGAAGTTCTGTCACTTCATAGTGGCCGTACGAACAAGCATTGTGAAGAGGCACCAAATCCCTATAAAAAGCAGAGAAACAAAGAATGGTCTGAGCATAGTACAATTAAATGCATACAACAATTGTAATGCTGCACTTTCCAGAGACAAGTGATGTATTCTCTCATAGTACAAGTTGTCTGTAACACTAATATTTTCTGCCATTTCATACTCCTAACCACGAAGCCCTAATCTTTATTCATGTGTAAAGTTTGTGTTAAACTACAATCATTTCAGAAAATGCTGAAATAAACAGATGGTGAAATTAGCTGCGGTGTCCATTTCTACAGGGACATCACACATTTACAGCTGACCCCAATCGGAGCTCCCTGTGGGAAAAAGGGTGGTCCTGTATCCCTATAATCAGCACGAAACACGGCACATTCTTAGTCCATACATGTCGTGTTCACTACAAGATGCTCAAATTATCTGTGTCTACAAGGGGTATATTTTGTTCAAGCTGGATAGCAATGAGGCAAGATTTCAGATGAAGTATATGATGCAACTTGGTTACGATATTAAAGGGGGTTTCCATTATTACATATGAAAGGGTAAAACTCAGCTCATTCTAGCCCCTCAAACCACTTACATGAGTGTATGTTACAAGAACAAAAGTGAATTAACATCTTTAGAAAATAAAAACCTTGCTCCATTGTAGAGAAACTGACTTTAGAAGTGTTATGTAAATGAGGCTGGAAGTGCTCTGGGCGGGACAGAGCACATGCACTGCTTCGCTCCCAGCTCCATCCGCAGCCTGACTCCGCCCCTATACTAGGTGATTGACATGAGGCCGCAGTGCTAACCAAATGTCAAATTTATTCTGTGATCCAATAGCAGCAGTGAACCACATGCAAAGATGAAGCTGAAGAGAATCTTTTTATAAAGGAACTATCAGGGAAGATGTGAACAATTCCCATTATGTTAGCAGAGAGATCGCGCCGTCCATCACTAAATGGCAACTTGACAACTTATTTATGAATCTAACAGATTATTGCACTTTTGGAAGCAGCAAAAAAGGAGATGTATCCATCACTAGCTAAATGTGGGAATATGAACCCTGAGAATTAAAAAAAAATAAATTGTAATCTTAGATCTGCCAAGAAATCTAGTCTAGACACTAATTTCTCAGTCATTTCTTGCTAAAGATGCCTAAGCCTTGACTAGTCTGCTTTCAATGACATCCTGTATACAGATGTTTTTCAATGGTTTTTATAACAACTGATAGTGTTAATAGGAAGATCTACCTTTTTATACCCTCAGGGTTGGCAAAACATCTAACAGCTCTAAAAGCCATTGGAGCCTCCCACATGCAGCTACTAAGTCACATAGTCCAATGGAAAATGAAAAGTTTGCCATAATCACAGCAAAATCTTGCAATTTTGCCAGAATTACCATGATCTTGATAAAAAAACGCAGAGGAATTTTGCAAAAACATTAGATTTGTACCAGTATAGTTCTACATAGAACAATGAAAGCCAGGCTGGAGCTCAAGAGCTGCCATCCACGTGAATACAGAATAATCTTTTGATTTTACCCTATAAACCATTATTATAATTTAAAGGGAACCTGTCACCCCTTTGGAGTTATCAGACCTCTAATATGGGTATACAGGTGATAGAAATGTAAATCTATACATACCTGTATGGCCCATATTCAGGTCTGATTGCAGAGAAATCTTTTTATGCAATCCGTTTTTCTAGGCTTGACGCCAAGAAATGCTCGCCAATACGCTTAATTTAAATATTCCCCCCTCCCCTGCATGGCACAGGGCTCTGTGACGTGCAGTCTAGAGCTGAACATCCCGCGCATGCGCCTATAGCTGTAGGCCCTTTTTTCCTCCGGGTAGGGGGAATATTTAAATTAGGCATATAGGTGGGCATTTCTTGCCGTCCCCCGGACACCAAGCCTAGAAAGACGGATTTCTCTGCAATTAGACTTGTAATATGGGCCATACAGGTATGTATAGATTTACATTTCTATAACCTGTATGGCCATATTAGAGGTCTGATAACTCCAAAGAGGTGACAGATTCCCTTTAAATAATATTATACCTCATGAACAAGCTAAGTTTCAGCTTGCCCTCTTATTTTTTGCTCTTTGGGAAGGGCACTTAATGGGGGCAAAACATCTGCATGCAATGAAGGGTATAGACATTTACTGAACCAAGACTAACTCGGATAGCAGTTGGTACAAGTTTCACAGCAGTTACTAGCAGGGCTGTGGAGTCGGTAAGCCAAACCTCCTCAATTTCCATGACACCAACTCCAACTCCACGACTCCCTCATACATGGCTCATGTTTAAGTGATAAATTTACTGTAGCCCAGCTTCATCTCAGCTAAAAGTCTAGACCCTTAGATCAGGAATAGGACAGACATTTATAGGACATTTCATAACTTTCCTAAATTCTTATGAAAAAATATTCCCCACAAACTACATTGAAATACTGTACCCAATTTATTATATATTTTAGGAGTCGGAGTTGGTCCATTTTATACCGATTGCACCAAAATGGGCTCCGACTCCACGACTCCGACTCCACAGCCCTGGTTACTTGTAGTGTATTCCTAATGGCAACTGATTAAAGGGGTGTTCCCATCTCCAAGATCATATCCCAATATGTAGTAGGTGTAATAATAATATTAGCAAATACCTCCAATTGCAACTGTAGTATAGTTTTTAAGACTCGCTGTGTCGCTTACCACATGTGCAGGGCATTGCAGTAGCTTAGGTATCCATGGTTGCTACCACTCAAAGTGACAGTTACTTAGTTAGCTGTTAGTGGTCATAACCATAGATACCTAAGCTACTGCAATGCCCTGCACATGTGGTAAGCGACATAGTGAATCTTAAAAACTATACTACATTTGCAATTGGAGGTATTTGCTAATATTATTACACCTACTAAATGTTGGGATAGGAGCTTGGAGATTGGAATGTCCTTTAAAAGGGGTTTTCCACTACTAGGACAACCCCGTCTTGATCTAAATGTTTGGCCCTGATAAAATAAAAAAGGTCATACTCCCTTCCCGTGCCGGCACCGTTCCAGCGGTGTCGGCACTCATTCTCCCGGGGCTCTCGTGCGGTTGTTATGACACATGAGCCTTGCGCCCAATCAGCCCTGGCATCACTGTCCCCGCCTTTGAATGAATTCAACATGAAGAGGAAGCGAGAGTAGCGCAGCCCTGCCGTCCTCTTCATGATCGTTCATTCAATTCGTATGAAGGCAGGGATAGCGGCGTCAGGGAGAATGAGTGCCGACACCGCAGGAATGGTGATGGCACGTGAAAATTAATATTTTTTTTATTTTAAATCGGGGCCAAAACGTGGAGTATGAGAAGGGGTTGTCCCAGTAGTGGACAATTTGTGCAATCAAAAGCAATAATTTTAAACCAATGAATTACTTCTCTTCAAATGATATTGACATTTCTTAGTAATATTTTTGGTAGAATAACCATTTTAATACCATTTATCATCTGACAATGGCTAGTTACAGCATGTGCCATTATAAAATTATTAGAAATAACAAAAAAAGATGTAAATTATAGCATCCAAAATGTAATAAGGAACAACATTTGATAACAAATCCCAGACTATAACTATCGTGCCTGGATAAGAACCCCAATAAGTAGTAATGAGTGAGCCCCTACCCTTTATCCTTGGCGTGTACATCTGCTCCGTGCTGAAGTAACAGCTGTACGATTTTGACACGATTGTAGCCAGCAGCTAAATGAAGCGGGGTTGACTGCAAAAAAAAAAAAAAAAAAGAAAAAAAAAAGTGTAAAATCTTTATCTAATGCATGTATGTATAAACATCCTGAGATTTGGCTGCAGATGGCAGTGCAATAACTAGAGACATCAGTGATAATGTATAAACCATTACCTTTCTTCCATCGCTGGCATGGGAGTTAACATTAAGGGGCGTCAGCAGAGACATCATTTTCTCATCATTTCCACTTCTACAAAAACAAAGTTTTAGAAAAAAGATTGAGGGAAAAAAAAGTCAGTGGCAGTGTATCATAGACAACACTATTAACAAAGATGCCACTATCTACGGAGACCCCAGTAAACAGATGAATTTGCAAAGTGAAGTTATTTTGATCTTATTTCCCTTGGACAGTTTCGCATAAGTGTAATAAGGCCGCATTTTTGGAAGAGTATGCCCAACTCCAGACATTATGGTGGGTCTAATTACAGAACTATAAATCTTTATGATGCAGTTCATGGGTATTCGGGGTATTACACTAGCTGTTGGGCCCAGACCTATATCCTTATTTTGGCTTGTCTGAAACGGAGCCTGTAGCGGTGTCCACAGGCAGCCATTCATATAGAGTTTTTAAAGAGGTTGTCCACTACGTTTACATTGATGGCCTATCCTTAAGATAGGTCATCAATGTCTGATCGGTTGGGGTCCGACACCCAGCACCCCTGACGATCAGCTGTCATCGATGTCTGCGGCCGCCAGCCGGAAGTACTTACTTGAGGAGCTGGCGGTCTACTTGTAGTGACCGCCGCAGGGTACTGCACATTTGCCTGCCGCCACAGATAACAGCTGATCGGCAGGGGTGCCGGGTGTCAGGCTCTGGGCGATCAGACATTGATGACCTTGTCCTAAGGATAGGCCATCAATGTAAAAGTAGTAGACAACATCTTTAGTTAATGGCTCACCCCTGTGGTTCAGGGAAAAGCCCTAGCTAATAGGCTGATTATTCTAGGAGTGTATATAGAAAGTGGGTATTCATTCTGAATAAATCATGCAAGCTTACACACCTAGCACTTTCCAACAGCTCGTCTTTCTTGTATTCCCCTAAAAAAAAAAAAAAAAATTATAAAAAAAATGAACCAAAAAATAAAGACATAATTGTTATAATCAATAAGCACTATATTTCAGGACCAGGGCTGTGGAGTCGGAATAAAATGGACCGACTCCTAAAATTTGGTACAGTAATTCAATGTAGTTTATGGGGAATAATTTTTCATAAAGTTATGAAATGTCCTATTCCTGATCTAAGGGTCTAGACTTTTAGCTGAGATGAATCTGTGCTACAGTAAATTTATCACTTAAACATGAGCCATCTATGAGGGAGTCGTGGAGTCGGTGTCATGGAAATTGAGTCGTCGAAGGTTTGGCTTACTGACTCCACAGCCCTGCTCAGGACAGTAACGTAAATGTAACCCGTCACCAAGCTTTCACATATAGAAACAGTGGTATGGCGCTTGTTCCCCAGTTAAAATTATTTTATTTTGTAGAGATGAGATGTGCCGGCAATGAGAGATCTGGCGTAGAAGCTATATGCAGATCAGGCTTAGAGTGCACCGGGGTCATCACTGGGCCTGAAGAGGCCATCCAGTCCGATTTTTATTTGGCTTCTACACTAGATTTCTCATGACTGGCACATCGAGTATCAATGGGAAAAAAATAAAAAACATGTATATTACTTACCGGTAATGTGTTTTTTCGGAACTCATGACGGCACAACGAGAGAGGGGATCCGCCCTTCAAGGACAGGAAACTTTCAAGATAAAAAGGGCGGCGCCACTCCCCGCTTCAGTGGATTACAGAGCATGAGAGGACTCTCCGGTTAGAGCACATAATTTTAATAACTATAACGAATTTCACCCATGTGAACACTCAACACCCACCCACCGGAAGGTGTACACCACAGTGACAGGGAGGGAATATAAAGGTGCAGTCATGGGTTCCGAAAAAACACATTACCGGTAAGTAATATACGTGTTTTTCTGTCACCCATGACGGCACGAGAGAATTACAGAGAACTAAGTATGTGAGGGAGGGACCACAGCCTGCAGAACCTTTCTCCCAAATGTGAGATCAGAGGAGGCAGAAAGGTCAAGTCTATAGTGATTATAGAAAGTGGACGGAGATGACCATGTGGCCGCCTTACATATTTGCTCAATGGGCACATCCGCCCTTTCTGCCCAGGAAGCAGCCATGCCCCGAGTAGAGTGGGCTTTCAAATTGTCAGGGGTATCTCTGCCTGACCCCGTGTAGGCCCTCGCAATGGCTTCCCGGATCCACCTTGACAGAGTGCCTTTTGAGACCCTCAATCCCTTTCGGGAGCCCTGGAAGGAGATAAAGAGAGACCTATCCTTCCTCCATGAGCTTGTGGATGCTAAATAATGTATAAGGCATCTCCTGACATCCAAGGTATGAAACCTTTCCTCCTTGCTATTTTTGGGTTCAGGACAGAAGGATGGTAGGGTTATCTCCTGAGACATATGAAACCTAGAAACCACTTTAGGTAGGTATGCAGGGTCTGGTCTCAAAACTACCATATCGTCTAGTACTAGAGTAAAAGGTGGATCTGCCGACAAAGCCTGTAACTCACTAACCCTCCGTGCTGATGTTAAGGCCACCAGAAGTATTGTTTTTAGGGTAAGTAGTTTTATGGACCCTAAGCTAAGGGGCTCAAAGGGAGAACCTGTTAATGCGTTTAGCACCAAGTTTAAATCCCAAGAAGGGACCCTTACTGTAGGGACTGGATTGGCTCTACTGCATGCCCTCACGAACCTGGAAATCCACTTGTTACCAGCCAGATTATAACGGTGTAAGGCTCCCAAGGCAGAGATTTGGACCTTTAAGGTGCTCACCGCTAGACCCTTTTCTAGCCCCTTTTGGAGAAACTCTAAAATGGCTGTAATGGGAACCCTCCCCCCCCCCCAGGGAAACTCCCTGAGATGACGACAAAAACTTCTTCCAGACTCTACTGTAAATCTTGGTAGTGATTGGCTTCCTACTCTTTAGAAGAGTAGTGACTAAATTTGATGAGAAACCCCGACCTTCTAGCAACGACCTCTCAAGTTCCAGGCCGCTAAGTGCAATCCTTTCACCTGAGGATGGAATATAGGCCCTTGAGCAAGAAGGTCGGGAATCTCTGGAAGAATCCAGGGGTTCATGATGGACATGTTTCTTAGCCAGAAAAACCACGGCCTCTTGGGCCAGAAGGGGGCTATGAGGACCACTAGAGCCTGATCCTCCCGAATTTTCCTCAACACCGCTGGAATTAGGCACGTTGGGGGAAAGGCATAGGCCAGACTGAAATCCCACCTGCACTGGAAGGCGTCTACTACTAGCGGGTTCTCTAAGGGATTCAGCGAGCAGAACTTCTTTGCCTTGCTGTTCTGACGGGTTGCAAACAGGTCGACCTCTGGAGACCCCCACATGGCTACTAGCTGGCGGAAGATCGAGAGATTTTAAAGCCCATTCTCCCTGTAATAATGGCCTGCGACTTAGAAAGTCTGCCTTCATGTTGTCATCTCCTCTGATATGAAGGGCCCTTAACGAGAGAACTTTGCCCTCTACCAGAGAAAATATTCTCCCCGCAACCTGCATTAGTGACCTTGAACGGGTTCCCCCCTGATGGTTCACATAAGCCACCGCAACCAGGTTGTCGGACAGAATCTTCACGTGATGACCTCCTAGTAGACCAAGTTCACTGTATCGGGCGGTTGTCCAAGTGCGCCCCCCACCCCCTGGGGCTGGCGTCTGTAGTAATCCCCCTGGTGAATTGGGGAACCCAAGAAACGCCTGTCTGGAACGTGCTTGTCTCCAACCACCAATACAGAGACTGAATCACATTCAGGGGGGAGAATTAGCCTGCTTTCTAGATGTCCCCTCAGGATCACTTCGTTTCTTAGTAGGTCCCATTGAAACTCTCTTGAATGATATTGGGCCCAGGGTACCGCGGGGATGCAGGAGGTGAGGGATCCCAACAGAGACATTGCCCCCCTGAGAGTCATGACTGGGTCCGCTATTGCTGCTGACACTAGACTCTATTTTCTCCCTCTTTTGGTCGGGGAGGCGGCATTCTTGCCGAATCGAATCCAGCGTAAGGCCCAAAAAGATCTGAGTAGTGAGAGGGATCAATTTGGATTTTTCTAGGTTTAAACACCATCCCAAGTCTTTTAAGATGGTGCATACCTGGTGCATCGACCTGGCCCAGACAGTGATCGTATGTTCTGCCCACTATCAGGAAGTCGTCCAGATACGGAATGACCAGTCTGTCTTCCTCCCTGAGATGGGCTGTAACCTACGCTATCAGTTTTGTGAATATGCGGGGCGCCACTGCCAGTCCAAAGGGAAGCGCTCTGTATTGGAAGTGCTTGATAATTCCCTGCATATTTACGGCTACCCTGAGGTATTTCTGAAAATTGCGATGGATCAGCACATGATGGTATGCGTCCTTTAGGTCCAATACTGCCATGTAGCAGCCGGGAAATAGAAGGGTTATAGCTGATTTTATTGTCTCCATCTTGAATGCATTTAGCCTTCTCAGATTGAGGATGACTCTGTATGACTTGTCCGGCTTTTTTATAAGGAATAAGGGGGAATAAAACCCCCCTCTTTCTTCTTGTGGAGACACCTCTAGCAGGACATTCTTTTGTAGGAGAACTGATATTTCTTCCTCTAGTGCCCGTTGTTCTGGTAGAGAGGATCTTAGGGCAGTCAGAATAAACTTGTTTGGTGGATTCCTCCGAAACTCTAGCTTTAGTCCTGATTTCACTAAGTTGAGGATCCACCTGCTGGAAGAGATCTTTTCCCAGGCTGGAAGGAAGAGAGAGAGCCTCCCCCCCACCTGGGATAGAGTGTCACTTCGGCGGCTTGCGACTATCCTGGGAGGGCCCGCCGAACAAAAATCCTTTCCCTTTCCTGGAACGATCCTCCCATCTAGGTTGTTCCCCGGACGCCCTCCTGCGGCCAAATTTCTTCCTCCGAAAGGACTGCTTGAAGGATGGGATGGAAGGCTTAGGGAACCCTTTCTTACTGTACCCCGCTTTCTCTAGGATTGAGTCCAGAGAGGTACCAAACAGAAAATCCCCCTCACAATGAAGAGAGCATAGTCTTCCTTTTGCCTGTATGTCCCCTGGGCAACACTTCAGCCAGACCGCTCTACGACCGGCGTTAGACAGGGCCGCAGATCTTGCCGCTAGTCTGGCGGAATCTGCCGAGGCGTCTGGTAAGGCGGCCGCCGCTCCCTTCAATACCGGCAGAGAGGCCAGAATGGAGTCCTGTGACTCATTGTTTTTAATCTGGTCCTCCAACCTATCCAACCATACCATAAGGGACCTCGCTGTACAAGTTGCCGCTATGGCTGGCTTCAATGCCCCCGCCGCCGACTCCCAAGTACCCTTAAGGAAGGTATCTACCTTCCGGTCCAGCGGGTCTCTCAGCATCCCCGAGTCCTCAAAAGGGAGGGAAGATCTCCTAGAAGCTTTGAATACTGCCACATCCAGCTTCGGGGCCTTACTCCAGGAAGCGGTATCCTCCTCACTAAACGGATATTTCCTTTTGAAGGAGGAAGGAAAGGGCCCTTTTTATCCGGCCTATCCCACTCTTTCCTGATAAGACCCTGCACCTTATCATTAACAGGAAAAACTCGTTGTCTCTTGTGATCCAAGGTGCCAAACATAATATCCTGCACTGACTTCTTTGTTTTCTGGTCAACCAACCCCATTGTGGATCTGACGGCTTTAACTAAGCCATCCACACTTTCCAGGGGAAAACAATGACCTGGCCCTGCTCCGCTATCCGAGGAGGAAGAGTCAGTGGAGTCATCCAACATTCCCTCGTCGGACTCAGATTCTGAAAGTGGGGGTGGAGTTTTTGCTCTATGGGCCTGGGATGGTTGGGAAAGGGATTTTAACGATCTCTCTACCTCAGACCTAATCAAAGTCCTTAAATTTGAAGAAAAAGTTGGGGCTTCCTCCGCAATTGTCTCTTCAATAGAGGACTGGCATAACCTCTTGGGCCAATCACTCGTTAGGCCCCATTCACACAGGGCACATACTCTATGTTTGGACTTCTCTTTACACTTCTTAGGGACATCCTGCCCATTACCGGAGGAAGGAGAGGGAGAGAGAGAGAGACAAAACAGAAAAAGTCTACATTAATACGTCGACTTTCATGTAGCTCACTCACCACCCAGTAGATAAAGACAAGGTACCGGAATGGGAAGCAGGACGGTATCCGATACTTCTCCTCTGGAGACCGCGGAATCATCAACCCTGCTGGAGCTATGCCGGCTGGATCTGGAATCCTTGGCGCTGCATGTCCCAGAACGTCCACTGCTCCTACTCTGCGCTGGACGCTGCTCCTGGGTACGCCTCTGGCGCCGAGGCTGCTCCGTCTCCTCGTGCTGCTGCAGCATGGTCTGCTCTTGCTGCTGATGTGGTGGGGAGGGCTGCTGTGAGGCCATTACGCTGCACTGCGCCGCTGCCTGGCCGGTGATCTACCCTTAAGTACCTCATTGTGCCAGGGAGATCACCGCCGGCGTCCCCGCAGCTTCCGGTACCGCCCCCGCCGGGGTTCAGGAGGTCCCGGCGCGCGTCATCGGGGCGCGACTTCCGGTTTCGTCATCTTCCGTCGTGCCCCGTGACGTCACATCCGGGACGCGGGGTTGCCGGCCACCATGCTGCGCAGGTGCCGCAAAACCACCGCCCGCACGCGGGGAGACCACATGTTGGCGCCCCCCGCGGCGCTTCCAGGATACACGGGACCGGCCGCAGCAGAGACTGTGCCCTGCCAAACCCGACCGGCCCCGGTAAGACGATCCTGATTCTGTCATCCTTGCGCCCGACGGGAAGGAAGGTCCCCCATCAAGGACAGGAAACCACTGAAGCGGGGAGTGGCGCCGCCCTTTTTATCTTGAAGGTTTCCTGTCCTTGAAGGGCGGATCCCCTCTCTCGTCGTGCCGTCATGGGTGACAGAAAAAAAAGAAAAAAAGGCATTGTTTTATTGGGGGGGGGGGGACTAGCATCTAGCACTATTTCCATATGTAAACAATGGGCTGGCAGGTTCCCTGTAATGTAACTCTGGCCAATGCCACAGTGTAAGCCTATTTTTTATTTAAAATAACTTCCAAAAGAGGTGAAGTCAAATGTAGTTTTATCTTATCAGAATGGTAATAGTTGCTGCAACTTCTGACTGGTGGCCATGACTGTAATTTACTTTACGGAAAATACTGCATATATTACAATATTTATTTCAAATCTTACAACATACAACAAAAAAGCCCATTAAAGTGTACATTTCACCTGAGAGGTATTTCCTGCTAAACCACAACTACTGCCTGTAAATTCACCTCTTTTTTCATTCAAAAGGTGTCCTGATATGTAACAGTAGGAAGAGGATTGATAAAATGGAATAGGATGGCTGATTCATGCAGCCCGAACACTGGGTAGCGTTTTTTGCTCCCCTTGTTCCCAGAGCCATAGCATTTTTATTTTTTGGTCAATATGGCAGTGTGAGGGCTTATTTTTTGCGGGACGAATTGTACTTTTCAACGCCATTACTAGTTTTACCATATCGTGTACGGGAAAAAAATTCCAAGTGCGGTGAAATTGCAAAAAAAAGTGCAATACCAGTTTTTTATTTATTTTTTTACCACATTCACTGAATGCTAAAACTGACTTGCCATTATTATTTTCCAGGTCATTACGAGTTCGTAGACACCAAACATGTATAGGTTCTTTTTTATTTAAGTGGTGAAAAAAATTCCAAAATTTGGTAAAAAAAAAAAATATATATATATATAGTGCCATTTTCTAAGACCTGTAGCGTCTCCATTTTTCGGAATCTGGGGCCGGTTGAGGGCTTATTTTTTGTGCACCGAGCTGAAGTTTTTATTGATAACATTTTGGGTAGATCCGATGTTTTGATCGCCCATTATTGCAATTTTGCGATAGATCGGGCGATTCTGAACGCGGCGATAGCAAATATGTGTATGTAGTTTTTTTTTATTATTTTATTTTGAATGGGGCAAAAGGGGGGTAATTTTTTTTTTCACTCTTTGCTTGCTTCTATAGTCTTCATAGAAAACTAGAAGCAGCAACTGTCCGATCGCCTCTGCTACATACAGATGATCAGCAGATCACCTGTACGTAGCAGAAATGGTCCTGTGCTATGAGCGCCGACCACTAGGTGGCGCTCATAGCGACCAGCTCATGACAACCACAGGCATCTGCTGCAGACCCTGGGTTGCCATGCCCACCCATCGGTGACCCGGGATCATGTGAAGGGGTCACCGATGGGCGGGGTAAGTGACGCGCTTCCGGAGCGGCGCTGTTAAATGCCGCTGTCAGAGATTGACAGCGGCATTTAACATGTTAACAGCCACGGGTGGATCGCAATTCCACCCGCGGCTGTTGCGGGCACATGTCAGCTGTAATAATCAGCTGACATGTGCCCGGTTCAGTGCGGGCTCAGCGCCGGAGCCCTCACTGAACCGGGGGATTACAGCCTGTGCGTACTAATACAGCTGTAAAGGGGTTAAAGAAAAAAAAATCATATGTAGAGTATCTACAAGAAGGTGGAGCTCCTCGATAAAATAGTGAAGAGTGGCCATACCCAAAACCCACCCAATCTGCCTTAATTGAGTCCTTGAGTGCCATGTCACGCCCATCCGAAATCATGTTCAAGTGTCGTTGTCAACTGTGCAGTGAATGTGGGTGTAACTGCATGAGAAATTCTGAGAGGATGGAGATGTCTGGTGCACAGTCAGTGGATTACGTTACGGCAAGTAGAGCTAGTTTCACTTTGGCTTAAAAGCCTTTTTTTAAATCAATCCTGCTATTACATATGAAAGCATGATTAGAATATGAAAGAATCTTTAAAGGGGTGGTCCAAAACACAGACATTTATAGTGAAAATTAATATCTATTTAATGCCAAAATCTAATCCATTTTCTAATATACTTTACTCAAAAAGTCCACATCCTTCCCTAACTACACTACCGAATGGCTTTTTCTTATCTATTACTTCCTTTTTGATAACGCTTAGTTTGAGAATCCCAGTGCATGCCGCAGCCCCTGCCCCCTTCTTGAACGGAAGCGTCATCCATTTCAGGGGCTGGGCTAGTCCCTGCTCTACTGAGCATGCATCAGTTGTCAATTACGACAGATGCACAGTATATTCTTGCCATTGTGCAATGAGCAGGCAACAGAGCGGACTGTCAGTGCACATTGTAGGATTACCCAGCGTGCAGTGACGTCACTTTTTGGTGGGGTGCCGATGGTCTCTGCAAGCTGCGTATTCGTCTTACAACATACACTGACCGTGCGCTCTGTTGCTGGCTCCTTACTTCTTATCAGAGTCGCTAATACAGCACACTGTCACTGTGCATATTGCTAATAATGGAGTATCCGTCGGAATTGAAAACCGAAGCATTTTCAGCAGAGCAGGGACTAGCCCAGCCCCTGAAACAAAGGTCACTGATGACACTTCAGGGTGGGGGCAGAGGCTGTGGCAGTGACCACAGCCTCGACCCCCTAATGACGCTTTTTCGAGTATCCCAGCATGCACTGGGATACTCAAAAGAAGTGTCACCAAAAAGGAAGTAGTAAAAAATAAAAAATAAAGTGTAGTGTAGTTAGGGACTTTACAGTATATTAGAAAATAGATTTGATGAGATTAAATAGACAGGCATTTAGAATGAAAATTAAATTAATTTGTGCTTCGATCTACCCCATTAAGCCACCCATAGACATTACACTAACATTGGATGAACTCTCCGATAAAAGCCAAATTTGACTGACAGTCTAATGCGTATTGTGGCCCCATAACATGATGTCATGAGGAGATAAGGATCAGTTATGTCCAATTTCAGACTGTTTTGGGTAGCAGCTCTCTCATAGAGAACACAGGTATGATCGCTCTGCTGTATGCGCGAGTGGGGAAAGATAGCTGAAAGATTGGTTTGGCTGAGAGCTGACAGCTGTCTAAAGTATAGGGGGGTCCTTAAAATACTAATGGTGAAGTAACAGAGAGCGGTGGCACTTTAGGAGGTGAAAACCAGCTGCCAAGATGCCTTTAAGCACTCTAAACAGATTACAAATGACCCCTGACTTGCAAGACTGAAGATCAGCGGACATAATCTGCAAATTAAGACACTCAAGTCACTTGAAACTATTACCTGTCAGCACTGCTTTTGCCGATGGGTCCGACAAATCCAAAGCTGTCCGGCTGTCTGTATTGCGGATAGTTGGATCTGCTCCATGCTGAAGCAGCACTATGAACACAAGAAGAAAATATGTATAATGAGCTTGTTGGATGGTTTGATATTATATTATAGAATCATACTTCTTATATTTTATTTGTGGATAATTAAAATATTTGCAATTCCAGTCATGGGGAAATTATATAAATTCTACCCAAGTTTTTATTAATGCAAACTTGTCTTTATTCATACTATAGCATCTATATTTTCCAATGTACAATATTAGATTTAAAGGAAAATCATAACAGGCATTTGTGTTAAAATCTGCGGCTGGGAATTCACCCTTTACCCTGTGGTACTAGAGTGAGATTAGCATACCTATGCAGACATCTATTTTGCCTTTAATGGCGGCCTCATGGAGAGGGGTATAATTCCAATTGTCACGGGCATTTGGATCAGCGCCATGTCTCAACAGGAGATTGACAACTTCAGCATGACCAAAAGAGCAGGCATTGTGGAGCGGAATAAGACCACCGTCGTCACGAGCGTGGACATTGGCACCACTCTGCAGTAAATACTCCACAACATCTTTGCGTCCAAATCCTGGAATGTAAGAAAAAAAAAAACACTTAATATTTTGCTATATTTAAAAGTATGAAATGTGGTTAAAGATGATTAAAATATGTTACATTACTCAACAAATACATGGCTTTATCCACCTTGCATGGACAAAAAACCATGGAAGGTCCCACTACCACAGGCCCCCACCATGCAGCACCCATCTAATTTACCCAGAGGGGAAAGCCCTGATCACTAGGACCAGAACACAGGTTATATCTGAGGTTTACACAACCACTAAGCCACAATGCAGAGACAAGTATGTCTACCAACCAAGTGCCACAAAATGCTCTAAGTTATCATTGTACACAATAACTTATTTCCAGTGATAGGGGATTACGGTCTCATGCCAAACATTAAACAGCCCCAGGCTATTATTCCTCTCCCACCAAAGTTTACATTGGCACTTGCATCACGTTGGTAATTACCAAACCCAGATTTGTTTGCCAGAGAGTGAAGTGAGTGATTAGCGATGACGTGCTATACGCCACTTCAGCCACCACTTGATATTTGTGCCCAGTGATATCAGGCTTCTGTCAACACTGCTTGCAATGCGTCTAAGCAGTGAGGGTGCCCATCTAGTATAGTATAAGAGCAAATATGTGGTATATTAACACCTTCAACACTTTGCACTGCATTTAATGGCACTGGCTCTATGTAGTTAGTGCCAAATAATGAAAATGTATAGAGCAGAGAAAGTGCAGGAAATGCGTCTGCTCTATCTGTAAGTGGGTGATGGCTGTACGCCACAGATGTCCCTCAGCTGTTAACAGGTGGGATCAGAGAATTTGGACCCTGGCAGTTTAACCCCAGTTATAGGGACTGTCAGCATCCATCTGCACCCCCCTCTTCTTTAATGGACAGTTCTGCCAGGGAAAGGCGTAGATAGATGGAAACCAAGCAGGTGGGAAGGTGTATGTAATATATATATATAAAATTTTCTTAAGTATTCAAATAAACATCTATATCTGTATATATCTATCTCACACACACGCTTCAAACTGACTTGGAGAACTATCTGGCCAGATCAGTTTCAATCTTTACATGGTAAATAAAAAAACTAAAAAACAATTAATGTAATTGCACTTTTTTTTCAATTTCAACACACTCAGAATTTTTTCCCACTTTCAAGTGCATCATATGATAAAATGAATGGTGTCATTCAAAAGTACAACTTATCCCACAAAAAACAAGCTCTCATATGGCTATGTGGGCGGAAAAGTAAAATAGTTATTGCTCTTGGAAGAAGGCAACGAAAAAACAAAACACGGACATTGGCCGTGGCGTGAAGGGGTCAAAGTCATATTGGATAGCAATCAAAACTATTGCACATCTTGCAACAAAGTCCTCTCGCAGTTTCGTTAGCAGGAAAATTAAAGTTACGGCTCTCAGAATACGGCGCAAACAAACAATTCTTTTTATTATACAATAGCTATTAAAATTTAGCAACACCATAATCACATCGACACAAAAAAAATAAAATCTACATCTAAGGTTATGTGCCCACGATGCAGAAATGAAGCAGAAAATTTCTGCAGCATTTCTGCATCTCCCTGGCAGAAAAAACGCATGCAGATTGTGCATGTGTTTTTCCTGCAGAATACATGCGGATCCACATGTGTTTCCGCATGCAGATTGACAAGCACTTTCCAGGCGATAGCATCACTTGGAAAGTGCTTGACAACTAGGTCACACTGTATAAATCCATGCAAACGGCATGGATTTATACAGTGTGAACCGTAAAAATGAAAACAAATAAACCTATACTCACCCCCGAGGCCCCGGTGTGTGCAGCAGCGCTCGTTCCTGTCTGGTTCCCGGCTGCCGGCATATCGCGAGACAGAGCGGTGAAGGGCCTGCGGTCACATGACTGTGACGTCACCGCAGGTCCTCAAGCGATGCCGGCATTCAGAGAGATGACGCCGGACAGGTAAGTATAAACTTTATTTGTTATTTTATTCTTTTTTTACAGGTACAATGGTACCCAGGTCTGGATGAGAGTCTCCTCTCCTCCAGAACTGGGTACCATCCGCACATAGAGACGCATAGAAGTCGCTTGTACAAATGTACAGTCGCGGTTTCTATGCGTTTCAATGCAAGTCAATGGCGGGAGTTCCGCCGCGCTTCCGCAAAATTAATTGACATGCTGCAGATTTTTGTACGCAGCATAAACGCTGCGGAAAAATCCGCAGCATGTGCATAGAACATGCGGAATGCCCTTGGGGACCATGGGGTGCAGATTACCTAGCGTTTCACAAGCGTTTAGGCTGTGGAAATTCCGCAGCATAAACGCTTGAAAAACGCTACGTGGGCACCCAGTCTAAAACACAATTTCAAAATGGTTTGGTCTTCATCTGTCCCTGTCCATTAAAATAGTTTTCCAATACACTGTAGCCCAAAAGTAAGCGATAAAAAACAAAGCTTCTCCCTGGTGCGGCCATATCTGGCAGAACGCAGTGCCTCCTCCAGGTGTTAATGCACAACAGGAGCTTTTATTTTATTTACTTCAGGTCCAGGATCATTGTGAAGGCTATGTTCACATGTTGAGTTTTTTTATGCAACTTTTAAGCTGTGTTTTACAGTACCAGCAAAAGCTATGAGATTTCAGACATTTCATGCATACACATATTGACTTTTTTCCTGACTGATTTGGAAAACGGCTGCGTTTCTGCAATCTGCAGCATGTCACTTTCAGCATTTTTTCTCCCATAGAAAGCAATGAGTAAGTGTAAAAACGCAGGTATCACATTTCGTTGCGTTTTTGGTGTAAATACCTAAGGAAGTTGCATCGTTTTTTTTTGGGGGGGGGGTGGCATTAAACTTTTTTTTTTTTTTTACTATGCACAAGAGACAACAGCAAAACCTGCTTTTGTATGCAGCTTCTTTACTGCCAAGAGAGCATGTTTTGCCCGCAGAAAAAAAAACGCAACGTGTGAACATAGCCGAACTCTAGAGCCCTGATGTCATTCTAAATCACCTCTTCCACATCTAAATGAATATGCACAATGTATTACAATCTTGTACACTGTAATAACATACTAAATCGGTTACTTGGTACAGAACAGCTAACAGGGTGAAAGGATAATCCAAGAGGGAATATAAAAAAAAAAAACCTAGAAAAATCAATGAGAAACAATAAACTGAAACAGTCCTTTGTACAAAGAAATAAAATCATGGCTATTGATTTTAGTGGTCTGTGAGTAAATGAACAGAGATCTATATTCACTTGACTAACAGAAGATAACTTGTCAGCAGATGGTACAACTGTGGGTGGGGAACAAGCCCTGCCTGTGACTGGGGCAAACAGGGGGCACCAGTTACTGTAAGATTAGGGAGGGGGGGGGGGTCACAGCATCAATTCATGGCACATAGGCTAATTCTACTTATTCATTTTTTAGCCTTGTACAAAACAGGGTCATTTTACACCTTATTGATCAAAATATAATTTTTTGGGGGAAAAAAAGCATCTAGCATCTCTGCCAGATGTTAACTTTTAGTACAGTTTCTTGGTAGATTTGTTCAGGACTAAATTAAACCATTAAGCATGCACATATTGATGGCACATTTATTCGTTTATATATCTAGCAACAATAGTTCCACAGAGCTTTACAGACATGATCACTGTCCCCATTGGGGCTCACAATCTAAATTCCCCATCAGTATGTCTTAGGAGTTTGGGAGGTAACCCACACAAACTCCTTACAGATGTTGTCCTAGGTTGGATCTGAATCCAGGACCCCAGTGCTGTAAAGCTACAGTGCTGCTAACCACTGAGCCACATCCTCAGGACCAGTCACCAGCAGCTTCCAGCAGTCAGACTCCAAGCAATCAGTACGTTATCCAATGTGAAGATGATATTGTTTCATTTAAGAAAAACGCTTTCAAAAATCAGACCCATCTCTTCCGTCAATGCACCCTTTCAAACTACTGATTAATGGGTTGAATCTGCTCCTTTTCTGGTTTGCCTGAACCCAGTATGTTATGGCCAGGGCTGTGGAGTCGGAGTCGGTATAAAATGGACCGACTACTAAAATATATAATAAATTGGGTGCAGTAGTTCAATGCAGTTTGTGGGGAATATTTTTTCATAAGAATTTGGGAAAGTTATGAAGTGTCCTATAAATGTCTGTCCTATTCCTGATCTCAGGGTCTAGACTTTTAGCTGAGATGAATCTGTGCTACAGTAAATTTATCACTAAAACATGAGCCATGTATGAGGGAGTCGGAGGTTTGGCTTACTGACTCCACAGCCCTGGTTGTGGCTGGCACCTAACATAGCCAGCAACAAAACCTGAATCATAGAGACTAGGACAAAAGTGGTCAGGTCACACAATACTCTAACTTCCTTTAAAGTCAAATCTCATGAACAAGTGATGTTTCAGCTTGCCCTCTTATTTTTTGCTCTTTGGGAAGGGCACTTAATGGGCTCAAAACATCTGCATGCAATGAAGGGTATACTGAACCAAGACTAACTCGGATAGCAGTTGGTACAAGTTTCACAGCAGTTAGTTGTAGCGTATTCCTAATGGGAACTGATTAAGTATAAAAAAATCCCATTGTTAGCCTTCTTCATAGCAAGCCATATATACCAATCTAGTCCAAGATCATTGCTTTGGCCATTAAAAACACTTCAAAAGTCAGATATGGTTAAAAACGCTGGTTATATAGAGAGGTGATACCTTGTGATGGGTATAGGGAGACAACTACATCCCATGAAAAACAGATTCATATCCAAGTCTAATCAATCATCCTTAGAATCAAAGTCTTCACAGCTAATTTTAAAGAAGCATTTACCTCTATTGTAAAATGACACTTCAGTAAAGTATCACAAAGCCAGAGGTGTAGGACACAGCAACCTCCCAGCGGTAAGAACCCAATACACATAAAGACCCGTTTATACAGGCTGATTGTATAACGTTCACTCCCAATCAGTCTCATTGTAAACACGACGGCTCCAGCGTTCACTAGGGGCGTCTTTCAGGCCGTTTGGACCAGTCCAAAGTGTATGACCACAGACCACACTACTGGAACAAATGCCCCAATTAGCTGGGCAATGGGAAACATTTCATTTGGAGATAAATTGCCTAATGTAATTAAGGCCTACATCACTTACAGTGGGCAATGACTGAATACACAGCTACAACTATTATTAGCTATTAATTGCTTTATTGCCATAACCACTTTTGTCTGCAAAGCTTCATTTTCCTTAGTCATAAAAACTCACATTGCACAGTTGGATTACTGAGCAATCCACCATCTGCAAGCCATCTCTATTTGCCTGCACTTTATAACTAAGACTCCGACAACAATAAATTACGGAGTTCATTGATTTCCATCCATTTCCCAAAGAAAGCGTGTTATTTTTTATTTTTTTTTTATAAATATGTGCAACTGAGCTCCCAATGCAGATGTTCACTCCCTAAAGGGTCTGTTTAAAAGTCGGATTTAACTCAGATTTTCACATCAAAATGAAGCATGTGGTGGTCGAACACAAATGCAGCCAAGATATCTATAAATGGCTAAAAGGACGGTAAGATTATGTGCACACGTAAAGTATTTGGCGCTGAAATTTCTGCATTTCTTGGCAGGAAAAAAGAGTGGTTTTGGTGCAGATTTTTCCCGACTCATTAGTACTGGGTGAAATCTGCAGCAAAAACACTGAAAAACTTGACATCCTGCAGGTCTAAATCTGCTCCAAACTTGCAAGTCACAAATAAGCAAAGTTTGCATGAGACTTCAGGATTCTCATTCACTTTGCTGGCATCAGGAAACAAGGTTTCAGGTTTTGTGACAAATCTGCAACGTGTGCACAGCCCCTAATAGAAGGAGTTTTGACCCAGACAACTGAATTGAGAGCCTGGCTATAGCTGAGGGCAAAGGTTTTTTAAGCAGATTTTGGAATGGATTTTGCTTAAAAAGAAAGTTTTGAACGTTCCCCAAATATCAATGTAGTCTCAAATGCAATGAATGTCTACAAATGTGTCAGGTTTACACTGTGTTTACAACTATTTGGCAACACTGTGAATCTTATGATGCACGATTCCAGGGCTGTGGAGTCGGAGCCCATTTTGTGGAGTCAGGTCAGTATAAAATGGACCAACTCCGACTCCTAAAATATATAATAAATTGGGTACAGTAGTTCAATGCAGTTTGTGGGGAATATTTTTTCATAAGAATTTGGGAAAGTTATGAAATGTCCTATAAATGTCTGTCCTATTCCTGATCTAAGGGTCTAGACTTTTAGCTGAGATGAATCTGTGGTACAGTAAATTTATCACTGAGGCTATGTGCCCACGATGCAGAATTGAAGCAGAAAATTTCCGCAGCATTTCTGCATGTCCTTGGCAGTAAAAACGCATGCGGATTTGACTTGCGTTTTTCAAATGCATTGAGTAGTCAAATCCGCATGCGGAAACGCACAAATAATGGACATGCTGCGGATTTTTCCGCACAGAAAATCCGCTGCGGAAAATTCCACAGCATGTGCACAGAACATGTAGATTTTCATTGGGGACCATGGGGCACGTATTACCAAGCGTTTCCACTGCGGAAATTCCGCAGCAAAAACGCTTGAAAAAAGCATCGTGGGCACACAGCCTTAAACATGAGCCATGTATGAGGGAGTCGAAGTTGGATTCATGGAAATTGAGGAGTTGGAGTTTTGGCTTACCCACTCCACAGCCCCGCACGATTCTTCTAAAACCACCCAGGTAATGATTTTAAACTTGCCGTATTTTTCGGACTATAAGACGCACTTTTTTCCTCCAAAATTTTGGAGGAAAATGGGGGGTGAGTCTTATAGTCCGAATGTTGGGGGGGGTATATATATATGGGTTGTGGGGGGAGCTGTGGAGGAGCGGGGCACAGGAGGCAGCAGCCGCCCGCTGCAGCCTACACTGTCCCCGCTGCTAAAGAAAATGAATATTCACTGCTCCCCACGCCCATTGGGCGTGGGGAGCACTGAATATTCATGCTCCTTAATAGCGGCACACAGCGGAGCCACAGCGCTGCCGCTACTGCCGGAATCGCCTGTGCCCGCTGTTAAAGGGTATGAATATTCAACCTCTCTCCACGCCCATAGGCATGGGGAGGGTGTGAATATTCATGCCCTTTAATGAGCGGGCACAGGAGATAGCCGGCAGCAGCAGCCGCAGCGCGGCTCCGCTGTGCGCCGGTTATGAAGGAGAGTGAAGTCACTGCTCCCCGCACACACAGACCCGGCGTGGGGAGCAGTGACTTCCGGCAGCTGATCTCTCCTTGTGAGCCGCGCATGGCAGTGATGTCATGCGCGGCTCACATGGAGAGATCAGTGCAGGCAGACAGGACGCAGCGCTGGAGGAGAGAAGAGAGATGAGTAGGAGTGTTTATTTTTTTTTTATGTGCAGCATGATGGGGGATGAGGGGTGCCATGCATACCAGGACAGGGATGAGGGGTGCCATGCATACCAGGACAGGGATGAGGGGTGCCATGCATACCAGGACAGGGATGAGGGGTGCCATGCATACCAGGACAGGGATGAGGGGTGCCATGCATACCAGGACAGGGATGAGGGGTGCCATGCATACCAGGACAGGGATGAGGGGTGCCATGCATACCAGGACAGCGATGAGGGGTGCCATGCATACCAGGACAGGGATGAGGGGTGCCATGCATACCAGGATGGGGACGGGGAAAACGTATAAAAGGAAGGGGGGGGGGGCATATATATACCAGGATGGGGGATATTGTCAGACTTGGGAGATATTACCCCTATACCAGTGTCAGCAGAAGACCCCCCCCCCCCCCTTAAAAGTGCATCATGACCACATTTTTTGCTTAATTTTTTATTTATTTATTTTTTTCCTCCTCTAAAACCTAGGTGCGTCTTATGGTCCGGTGCTTCTTAGGCTATGTGCCCACGTTGCATTTATGAAGCAGAAAATTTCTGCTGCATAAATGCAAGTCCTCTCCCGGAAAAACGCATGCGGAATTCCGCACGCGTTTATCGCGCATTTTTCGCGCGTTTATCACGCGTTTTCCACATGCGGAATTGCCTTGCGTTTTTTATGCATTGGACAAAGGCAATTCCGCTTGCGGAAACGCAAAATTAAATGACATGCTGCGGATTTTTGAACGCGGCATAAACGCTGCGGAAAAATCCGCAGCATGTGCATAGAACTTGCGGAATCCCATTGGGGACCATGGGGTGCGGATATACATGCGTTTTTCAAGCGTTTACGCTGCGGAAATTCCGCAGCATATACGCTTGAAAAATGATACGTGGGCACACAGCCTTATAGTCCGAAAAATACGGTATTTACAAACCCAGAAAAGAACGCTGCTGATCTTGATGGACCTACATCTGTTTTCAACCCTACTACATAAGAACAGATTTTAGGATTTGTATTAGAATCAGCCACCCCACCCCCACACCTTTATTAAAATGATGCCAACATCTACAGCAGTTTAGTAATTAGTAATCAATTTAATTAAATATTATTACCCTAAGGATAGACATAACAGTTTCAATGGATTTCAACAAAACCTGAAATTCTTCATTGACTTCTCTGCTCATTTAATAGTAGAAACAGAGCTGCAGGGAACATTTTTGTTATCGAAAAGCAAAGAACACGAACGATGAAACACAGCCCATAGCAGCCATTACATCTGAACGGACAGTATGCCTCACTGACACAGCAATGTACAGCAGGTTTAAGAGAAGCCCAAATGTCAGGAATGGGTCCGTGCACAGCCAAAACCGTAGGCTGGATTTTGGGAAAAGCCAAGTGCACAGTCACACACCTATGCCTGCAGCTTCTATTACAGATGTCACCCAGCTTCCTGGGAAAAGATCTGGCTGAGAATATTATTAAATGGATATAAAGGTGAAACCTCACTTTACACTGCTGCCCAGGGCAACCCGATTTCTGTTGACAAACTGCCAATCGCATCTGTTAACAAGCACTTAATAGGAGCACACTGCTGTAATGTGCAGCCCAGGCCTAATGCGAGGGTGACAGGCGAGTCTGCAGGAAGTGACATGTCCTAACCCCAAACATCTCTTCTCAGTTGTGAAAATAGTCAGCCTTATCCCCCCTCCAGCTTACATACACACGCTCCGCCTCTATTTCCCCCCATATACTGTATCCTTCTCAGATTAAGTCCCCACCATAATCCCAAGAGCCCCAAATACATATACATACACACACACACACATATATATACAGTACAGTATACTCCCGTCATACCCCCCATATATATACATCCCCCATATCATTCCTCATAAATACTTCTCCACCCACATATTCGTCACACACGTTTGGGAAATTAGGAACACTATATGAAAGTCAACAATTCAAGGCCTGATTTTTGTAGTTCCATGTGCCACCACCACCGCATTTGTACTTTCCCATGTCATACCCTATTACACACAATTCCCTATATACACTCCCCACCCCCGTGTCCCCCTCCCCCATATACACTCCCCCCGTGTCCTCCTCCCCCCATATACACCCCCCCTATGTCCCCCATATACACCCCCGTGTCCCCCACGCCCCCTCCCCTCATATACGCTCCCCCCACGCGTCCCCCTCCCCTTATATACGCTCCCCCCATGTGTGTCCCCCTTATACACTCTGCGCCCCCTCCCCCCACGCGTCCCCCTCCCCACATATACGCTCCCCCCGTGTGTGTCCCCCATATACACTCTGCGCCCCCTCCCCCTCCCCCCACGCGGCCCCCTCCCCTCATATACGCTCCCCCGTGTGTGTCCCCCTCCCCACATATACGCTCCCCCCGTGTGTGTCCCCCATATACACTCTGCGCCCCCTCCCCCTCCCCCCACGCGGCCCCCTCCCCTCATATACGCTCCCCCCGTGTGTGTCCCCCTCCCCTCATATACGCTCCCCCCGTGTGTCCCCCATATACACTCTGCGCCCCCTCCCCCTCCCCCCACATACGCTCCCCCGTGTGTGTCCCCCATATACACTCTGCGCCCCCTCCCCCTACGCGGCCCCTCCCCTCATATACGCTCCCCCGTGTGTGTCCCCCTCCCCACATATACGCTCCCCCCGTGTGTGTCCCCCATATACACTCTGCACCCCCTCCCCCCACATACGCTCCCCCGTGTGTGTCCCCCATATACACTCTGCGCCCCCTCCCCCTCCCCCCACGCGTCCCCCTCCCCTCATATACGCTCCCCCGTGTGTGTCCCCCTTATATACACGCCCCCGGTCCTTTTACCTGCAGCGAAGTGCAGGGGGGTGGATTTCCTGCCCGCGATGTCCCTGCTGTTCACGTTGTCGGCCGTCACCAGCTTCCTCACCCGCTCCACGTCCCCGTTCCTGCAGGCCTCGAACAGCTCGCGGGCCGGCTCCCCGCTTCCTCCGGTGTCTCCGTTGACTGCAGCGGAGCCAGAGGCCCCGGCACAGCGGCGGCCCGACATCCTCCACCAGCAGCAGTCTCCGCCTGTGTGCACGGAGGAAGGAGGAGCCGAAGTACCGTGCAGAGCCTGAGCTCCCAGGCCGCAGTCCTCCTTACAGGCGTCCGGGCGTGTCACCGACACCCGGAGGCCATCACCGGGGGAGTCTGCCCGCACCTGGCCCCCGCGTGTCGCCGTGTCGTCTAACGGTATCGGCCCTCTCTCAGCTGTCACCGCGCTCCATTCCCTTCCGAGACGCGGACCTCTATTCCGCTATCTGGCCGCTCCGGCCTGGGGCCACTATAGCACCGATTCGGAGCGGACGACGGAACAAGCAGGAGGCAGGCAAGACCTGTCACGTGACGTAACGCGGAAAACAGGCTGTGCGCGCGCACACGTCGGCGCATACCATCACACTGCCCGCGCACGTAGCCCCGCCCTCCAGTTATCGCCCCGCCCACTCTGCGTTCCGGCAGTGACCGGGCAGGTACGAACTGCGCTGTGTCTCTTCTCCTGCCAGGGCTGCAGCCGGTAGTGATGGGTAAAATGCGATTTTTTGGTGAGCCGGCTCTTTTGGATCCGAAAATGGCTCTTCATTTTCTATTGCCTTTGGCTTTAAATTTGAAGCCAAATTCTGGTATGTTTTAACCCATGATTGTATACCTTTTAGTAAAAATCTACACATGTGCCAATTTATGACATAAAACAGAATAGTTTCCAGAATAACCAGATTTTATATTATTTGCTGTAAAAACTTTAACAAACACAAAATGAAGATGCAAAATACCAACAAGCTACTAATTATCAGTGCCACATTTTAAAGCTACCTTCACACTTGGCGAGTTCGCTGTGGGCTGTCTGCTGCAAACAGTCTGCAGAAAAACTGCAGTGTCAAATGTCGCATCTGCATCCAGGCGGATTTAGATAAGGAATTTGCTGCGGAATTCACCCGTCCATTGACTGCAATGAATTTCGCATATCGGATATTCTGCACATATTCACATGCTGCTGCTGAAGCCAATTTCACACCTCCTGTCAGATTCTGAATTTTTCCACGAAGTGAGAATGTGTTTTGGATAAAAACCATTGCCACTGTTGGCTTCTGTAAATGCCATGGAATTTCCACGCTGATGATCTGCATGGAAACTCCGCTGCAAATCCACAAAGTGTGAAGGCAGCCTAAAATTGTCTTTAGGGCCCATTGGATAGATAAACTAAGTGCCATAGCTTGGATGGACTGATTCAGTTTATTTCTTCTGTTATTATCTGTTTTGGAAAAGACTGTTTTTTTGGTGTCCCATCAAGGACCAATGTCTTTTGCCATCACTAATATAATGTCATTAACCCCTTAATAACATCTGACGTACTAATACGCGTCTGTGCCCTGGGACTTAAGAGCCAGACCCGTATTAGTACGTCATCGCGATCGCGCGCGCACACAGGCTGTGCGGGCGCGATCGCCGCCGGGTGTCAGCTGATTGTCACAGCTGACACCCGGTACTATGTGCAGGGAGCGGTCACGCACCGCTCCCAGCACATTAACCCCCGCGATGCTGCGATCGAAGTCGATCGAAGTCGATCGCGGCATTGCGGGGGCAAGGGGAGGTGATCGGCGATACTCACCTCCTCTTCCGGCTTCCAGCGCAGTCTGCAAAGGCTTCCCGGGTGTTGCCATGACGACCCGATGTCGTCATGACAACATCCGGGTCACCAGAGAGCAGGAAGATTGCTTGGACATGCGCAGTGCATCTCCAAGCAATCTTCACACTGTGCACTTCTGACAGCCTTCATGGCATAGGGATGGTGCTCCATTCCTGTGCCATGCAGGCGATCAGAAAAAAAAAAGTGAAAGTCCCAGAGTGGGACAAAGTAATAAAGTGTATAAACTGTGTGAAAGTGGGAAAAAAAAAAAAAAAAATGTGCAAAAATATTATAAAAAAAATAATACACCAAAAATAAAAATATAATGTACCCATCAATAAATATTATTATAAAAAAAAAAAAAAAAAACAATAAAAGTACACATATTTGGTATCGCCGCGTCCGGAACAACCTGACCTATAAAACTGTCCCACTAGTTAACCCCTTCAGTGAACACGGTAAAAAAAAAAAAAAAAAAAAACAAGCAAAAAACAATGCTTTATCACCATACCGCCAAACAAAAAGTGGAATAACACGCGATCAAAAAGACGCATATAAATAAAAATGATACCGCTGAAAACGTCATCTCGTCCCGCAAAAAACAAGCCGCCATATAGCTCCATCAGCCGAAAAATAAAAAAGTTATAGCTCTCAGAATAAAGCGATACTAAAAAATATTTTTTTCTATAAAAGCTTTTATTGTGTATAAGCGCCAAAACATAGAAAAATGATACAAATGTGGTACCGCTGTAAACGTACTGACCCGAAGAGTAAAGCTGCCTCATCAATTTTACCACACGCGGAACAGAATAAAAAAAAAAAAAAAAAACAATTCCTGAATTGTTGGTTTTTGTTTATTCTGCCTCCCAAAAATCGGAATAGAAAGCGATCAAAAAATGTCACGTGCCTGAAAATGGCACCAATAACAATGTCAAGTCATCCCCCAAAAAACGAGCCGTCACATGACTGTCTGCCAAAATCTGGAAAAATTATAGCTCTCAAAATATGGCGATGCAAAAACTAGATTTTACAAAAAATGCGTCTTTTAGTGTGTGACAGCTGTCAGTCATAAAAACCCCATATGATTCTGGCATTGCTGTAATCACACCGACCCGAAGAATAAAGTCGTCTAATCACTTATACCGCACAAGGAACGGCGTCAAAAATAAACTCTTGAGTTAGGATTGGGCTAGGGTTAGGGCTGGGTTTGGGGCTAGGGTTGTGCTGGGGCTAGGGTTGTGCTGGGGCTAGGGTTGTGCTGGGGCTAGGGTTGTGCTGGGGCTAGGGTTGTGCTGGGGCTAGGGTTGTGCTAGGGTTAGGGCTGGGGTTGGGATTTTTTTCAAAAGTAAGAAAAAAAGATGACGATATGGCGACTAGTGTTGAGAGCAAGTGCTCGCTACTTGAGTTTGCATCGGGTGCTCTGGTATGCATTTAGTATCGTGGGTATTTGAGTGACATGCTCGAGTCTCTGCCCCATATGCTTCGCGGCCAAAAAACTTTACGGGGATTGCCTGCCATGCACGAGCGATCCCCGCATGTTTTTTTTTGGGTGTATAATAACCGTGAAACATGCGGAGCAGGGACTCGAGCATGTCACTCGAGCACACGCTGTACATGGTGCATACCTGAGTACCCGATGCAAACTCAAGTAGCGAGCACTTGCGCTCAAGAATAATGACAACTTATTCAATATGATGACCTAATGTAAACAAATAATGTGCCGTACCTCTGGGTTCAAAATGTTCACTATACACCTTAATAAAATCTTTGAGGGGTATAGTTTCCAAAATGGGGACACTTGTGGGGGAGCTCCACTGTTTAGGCACATCACGGGCTCTCCAAACGCGACATGGTGTCCGCTAACAAATTGAATGGAAAATCGGCTCAAATTGTTAGCGGACGCCATGTTGCGTTTGGAGAGCCCCTGTGTGCCCAAACATTGGAGCTCCCCCACAAGTGACCCCATTTTGGAAACTACACCCCCCAAGGCACCTATCTAGATGCATAGTGAGCACTTAGAACCCCCAGGTGCTTCACAAATTGATTCGTAAAAATGAAAAAGTGAAAATAAAACACTTTTTCATTTTTATGAATCAATTTGTGAAGCACCTGGGGTTCCAAGTGCTCACTATGAATCTAGATAGGTGCCTTGGGGGTCTAGTTTCCAAAATGGGGTCACTTGTGGGGGAGCTCCAATGTTTGGGCACACAGGGACTCGATAAATGCAACATGGTATCCGCTAACAAATTGAATGGAAAATCGGCTCAAATTGTTAGCGGACACCACATTGCGTTTGGAGAGCCCCTCTGTGCCCAAACTTTGGAGCTCCCCCACAAGTGACCCCATTTTGGAAACTAGACCCCCCAAGGCACCTTTCTAGATGCATAGTGAGCACTTGGAACCCACAGGTGCTTCACAAATTGATTCGTAAAAATGAAAAAGTGAAAAAAAAAACACTTTTTCATTTTTATGAATCAATTTGTGAAGCACCTGGGGTTCCAAGTGCTCACTATGAATCTAGATAGGTGCCTTGGGGGGTCTAGTTTCCAAAATGGGGTCACTTGTGGGGGAGCTCCAATGTTTGGGCACACAGGGACTCTCCAAATGCAACATGATATCCGCTAACAAATTGTCGGCTCAAATGGTTAGCGGATATCATGTTGCATTTGGAGAGTCCCTGTGTGCCCAAACATTGGAGCTCCTCCACAAGTGACCCCATTTTGGAAACTAGACCCCCAAAGGCACCTATCTAGATGCATAGTGAGCACTTGGAACCCCTAGGTGCTTCACAAATTAATTCGTAAAAATGAAAAAGTGTTTTTTTTTTCACTTTTTCATTATTACGAATCAATTTGTGAAGCACCTGGGGGTTCCAAGTGCTCACTATGCATCTAGAAAGGTGCCTTGGGGGGTCTAGTTTCCAAAATGGGGTCACTTGTGGGGGAGCTCCAAAGTTTGGGCACAGAGGGGCTCTCCAAACGCAATGTGACGTCCGCTAACAATTTGAGCCGATTTTCCATTCAATTTGTTAGCGGATACCATGTTGCATTTAGAGAGTCCCTGTGTGCCCAAACATTGGAGCTCCCCCACAAGTGACCCCATTTTGGAAACTAGACCCCCCAAGGCACCTATCTAGATGCATAGTGAGCACTTGGAACCCCTAGGTGCTTCACAAATTGATTCGTAAAAATGAAAAAGTGTTTTTTTTTTCACTTTTTCATTATTACGAATCAATTTGTGAAGCACCTGGGGGTTCCAAGTGCTCACTATGCATCTAGAAAGGTGCCTTGGGGGGTCTAGTTTCCAAAATGGGGTCACTTGTGGGGGAGCTCCAAAGTTTGGGCACAGAGGGGCTCTCCAAACGCAATGTGGTGTCCGCTAACAATTTGAGCCGATTTTCCATTCAATTTGTTAGCGGATACCATGTTGCATTTAGAGAGTCCCTGTGTGCCCAAACATTGGAGCTCTCCCACAAGTGACCCCATTTTGGAAACTAGACCCCCCAAGGCACCTATCTAGATGCATAGTGAGCAGTTGGAACCCCCAGGTGCTTCACAAATTGATTCATAAAAATGAAAAAGTGTTTTTTTTTTTCACTTTTTCATTGTTACGAATCAATTTGTGAAGCACCTGGGGGTTCCAAGTGCTCACTATGCATCTAGATAGGTGCCTCGGGGGGTCTAGTTTCCAAAATGGGGTCACTTGTGGGGGAGCTCCAATGTTTGGGCACACAGCAGCTCTCCAAACGCAACTTGGTGTCGCTAACAATTTGAGCCAATTTTGCGTTAAATTTGTTAGCGGACACCATGTTGCATTTAGAGAGCCGCTGTGTGCCCAAATATTGGAGCTCCCCCACAAGTGACCCCATTTTGGAAACTAGACCACCCAAGGCACCTATCTAGATGCATAGTGAGCACTTGGAACCCTCAGGTGCTTCACAAATTGATTCATACAAATGAAAAAGTGTTTTTTTTTTTCACTTTTTCATTGTTACGAATCAATTTGTGAAGCACCTGGGGGTTCCAAGTGCTCACTATGCATCTAGATAGGTGCCTTGGGGGGTCTAGTTTCCAAAATGGGGTCACTTGTGGGGGAGCTCCAATGTTTGGGCACACAGGGACTCTCTAAATGCAACATGGTGTCCTCTAACAAATTTAACGGAAAATCGGCTCAAATTGTTAGCGACACCATGTTGCGTTTGGAGAGCCGCTGTGTGCCCAAACATTGGAGCTCCCCCACAAGTGACCCCATTTTGGAAACTAGACCCCACAAGGCACCTATCTAGATGCATTGTGAGCACTTGGAACCCTCAGGTGCTTCACAAATTGATTCATAAAAATGAAAAAGTGTTTTTTTTTTTCACTTTTTCATTGTTACGAATCAATTTGTGAAGCACCTGGGGGTTCCAAGTGCTCACTATGCATCTAGAAAGGTGCCTTGGGGGGTCTAGTTTCCAAAATGGGGTCACTTGTGGGGGAGCTCCAAAGTTTGGGCACACATGGGCTCTCCAAACACAACATGGCGTCCGCTAATTATTCAAGCAAATTTTACAATCAAAAAGTCAAATGGCGCTCCTTCCCTTCCGAGCCCTGCCGTGCGCCCAAACAGTATTTTTTCCCCAAATATTGGGTATCTGCGTGCCCAGGGGAAATTGCACAACAAATTTTGCGGTCCATTTTTTCTTGTTACCCCTGAGAAAATAAAAAAAATTGGGTCTAAAGTAACATTTTTGTGAAAAAAGTTAAATGTTCATTTTTTTCTTCCACATTCAAAAAATTCCTGTGAAGCACCTGAAGGGTTAATAAAGTTCTTGAATGTGGTTTTGAGCACCTTGAGGGGTGCAGTTTTTATAATGGTGTCACTTTTGGGTATTTTCTGTCATAAAGACCTCTCAAAGTGACTTCAAATGTGATGTGGTCCCTAAAAAAATGGTTTTGTAAATTTTGTTGGAAAAATGAGAAATCGCTGGTCAACTTTTAACCCTTATAGCTCCCTAACAAAAAAAAATTTTGGTTCCAAAATTGTGCTGATGTAAAGTAGACATGTGGGAAATGTTATTTATTAACTCTTTTGTGTGATATATCGCTCTGATTTCAGGGCTTAAAAATTCAAATTTTGAAAATTGCAAAATTTTCAAAATTTTCACCAAATTTCCGTTTTTTTCACAAATAAACGCAAGTGATATCGAAGAAATTTTTCCACAATCATGAAGTACAATATGTCACGAAAAAACATTCTCAGAATCAGGGGGATCCGTTGAAGCGTTCCAGAGTAATTACCTCATAAAGTGACAGTGGTCAGAATTGTAAAAATTGGCCCGGTCATTAACGTGCAAACCACCCGCGGGGCTTAAGGGGTTAAAGGGGTTGGATCACATGGGCATTAGTGCCATTAATTGAAGAGAACTTTTTAAAATAGGTATATTCTCCATATACTTATTTTAAAAATTCTGCTTCAATCCTGCTGGTATTCCATAAAAACCTATGTAACTGTTTACATGGGTTTCCATGGAAGTTGTCCTGTGCCGGAGCCCTATTCAGCAAAAGACACACAGGATGCGACCATGTTGTCGGCCAGCGCTCGCTGACTGACCGCATGGACCATGCAGCACCCGAGCCTGCGATCCAGTGATGCTCAATCCAGCGATGGTATGTTTGCAGAGGAGATCCTTATCTGCCCTGCCCATATGCATCGCTGGATCATTTGTTCTCTTCCATTCAAGTGAATGAGAGAGAACAAGGGACGCACATTTACATCCGCTGTTTCTCCCTCGCTCAGCGAGGATTTACAAGCTGGCGGTAAATAACTATAATCAGGCTAAATCCAGATGTCAGTGTTCCTTTAATAAAGTGCCTGACTGCTGCTTGCTTGTCACAGATTGGAGGGGGGCGGGGCTGTGAGTCAGTGCTATGTGCGGCAGCAGGAGGAGCAGGCATTCTCAGTCTCCTGGATAAGATCAGAGTGACTACTGCCGGGAGGGGAGGGGGAGGGTGGGGCGGGGCCAGAGGGGAGGGGCGGGGCCAGAGGGGACTGACTGTGGAACGTGAACTGGCAAAGAGCCGTTTAAATTTAAATTGGCTCCCTGCCAGGAGCCGACTCATATGATTCACTATAAAGAGCCGGCTCTTAGAGCCGGCTCGTTCAGGAGCTACCCATCACTAGCAGCCGGGAGAGCGCTGAGGGGAGGCGGCCTCCTCCCACCTGTGGCTGGCGCTAACGGGCTTAAAGGGGCTGTCCACATGGGAGAAATGCAAAGGGCTTAACAGTGGCTTTACAAAAATGAACTATGGGGCGGTGGCAGCTGTGAAGGGTTCCCTGGGTGTTCGCTTCTGGTTGTGTGTGCATGGCTGTGGCTTGTATTTAGTCTTGGCCCCGTGTCGTCTGACTGGCGTTGTTCACACGCAGGTCTTACTCTATAGAGTAAGGCTATGTTCACACATGTTTTTTCCAGCAGTTTTTTATGCAAGTTTTCAGCTGCGTTTTGCAGTACCAGCAAAGTCTATGAGAAACCAGAATTCTCTCGTCACACTGTTTCTTTTTTGTTCAGTGTTTTGTGCCTTGGTTGTTTTTTTTTGGACAATAGAGCGTGTCACCTTTTTCAGCGGTTTTTCACCCTAAGGCTGTGTGCCCACGATGCGTTTTTTAAGCATTTTCGTAGCGGCAATTCTGCTGCAGAAACGCTTAAAAAACGCTTGGTAGAAGGCCTGCCATGTTCCCCAATGATAATCCGCATGTGCTGTGCACATGCTGCGGAAATTTCCGCTTCGGATTATCATTGCGGAAAAATCCACAGCACTACCAATTATTTTGCGTAATCGTGACGTTTTCGCCGCCACTGACTTGCATTGAATCGCTTAATATCCGAATGACTACATGTGCACATGCAGATATTAAGCGATTCAATGTGCAGATGGTACCCAGGTCTAGAGAAGAGGAGACTCCCATAGAACCTGTAAAAAAAAAAAAATAATTAAAATAAAAAAACACATTATACTCCCCTTCTGGTGTCCCCTGGTCTTCTTTCCGGTACGTCTTGGCACCCCGGTGGCTCGCGATGGAGTAGTAAAAGGACCTTCCATGACGTCATTCAGTCATGTGACGGGTCACGCGACCGGTGACATGACTGACGTCATGGAAGGTCCTTTTACACAACCACGAGACACCAGTAAGACCGGACGTATCGGAGAAGGAGACCGGGGGCCATCGGAAGGTGAGTATAATTTTTTTATTTTTTACCATTTTTATTCTTTTTTTTTTAACTGACTTGGTCACACTATATAAAATCCATGCCGTGTGCCCAAGTTGTCAAGCACTTTCCAAGTGATGCTAAAATCGCTTGGAAATCGCATGTGCAAAACGCGTGACAAACGCTTGTCCCTGGCAGGAAAAACGCATGTACAATCCGCATGCGTTTTTTCTGCCAGGGAGATGCAGAAACGCTCAGGAAACATCCGGAGCATTTCTGCATCATGGGCACATAGCCTTACTGTATGGACTGATACTTACTATGGAGCCGCTCTGAGAGTTACAGTATGGGCTGATAGACTTACTATGGAGGCGCTGTCACTCACAGTGTAGGAAAGACAAAGTGAAACACAAAGGGATGAGAGGAAGGGAGCCCAGACACTTAGGACAGAGGGGGTGGAGACCTCCTAGGCTGATCTGATATCACCCTGTCCTTCCCTACCGTCCCTATATTGGTTGCTCACCAATCACCGAGCAGGAGCCTAAAACCCTGTCTCTCCCTAGAGGTAGGGTCTGGCTAGGGAATGGTGGGAGGAGGGGTGGGTGATGAGCGCTAGTCAGTCCCCACTAACACTAAAGACAACCAGGGGAGACAGACACAGGGGAAGTAGCTTAGCTTGAGTCGACTTCAGACAGATTGCACACACGTCCTCTTAGCACCAGAGAGGAAGTAAGAACTGCACTTGCTCCAAGCCTTCACAAGGGGTCATGTGAATATCACTGGCGCCTCTCTATTGCTGCTCTCCCCAGCAGAACTCCCCAGCTGAACTTTTCTACCTTTTGCCACATTTCTGGCTTCAAGCATAAAGATATAAAATTCAAATTTTTTGGGGAACAATCAACAACAAGTGGGACACAATTGTGAAGTGGAACGAACTTTATAGATATTTTAAACTTTAAACAAATTAAAAACTGAAAAGTGGGGCATGCAATATTATTCGGCCCCTTGAGTTAATACTTTGTAGCGCCACCTTTTGCTGCGATTACAGCTGCAAGTCGCTTGGGGTATGTCTCTATCAGTTTTGCACATCGAGAGGCTGAAATTCTTACCCATTCTTCCTTGCAAAACAGCTCGAGCTCATTGAGGTTGGATGGAGGGCGTTTGTGAACAGCTGTTTTCAGCTCTTTCCACAGATTCTCAATTGGATTCAGGTCTGAACTTTGACTTGGCCATTCTAACACCTGGATATGTTTATTTTTGAACTATTCCATTGTAGATTTTGCTTTATGTTTGGGATCATTATCTTGTTGGAAGATAAATCTCCGTCCCTGTCTCAGATCTTTTGCAGACTCCAACAGGTTTTCTTCCAGAATGGTTCTGTATTTGGCTCCATCCATCTTCCCATCAATTTTAACCATCTTCCCTGTCCCTGCTGAAGAAAAGCAGGCCCATACCATGATGCTGCCACCACCATGTTTGACAGTGGGGATGGTGTTTTGAGGGTGATGAGCTGTGTTGCTTTTACGCCAAACATATCGTTTTGCATTGTAGCCAAAAAGTTCGATTTTGGTTTCATCTGACCAGAGCACCTTATTCCACATGTTTGGTGTGTCTCTCAGGTGGCTTGTGGCAAACTTCAAACGTGACTTTTTATGGATATCTTGAGAAATGGCTTTCTTCTTGACACTCTTCCATAAAGGCCAGATTTGTGCAGTGTACGACTGATTGTTGCCCTATGGACAGACTCCCACCTCAGCTGTAGATCTCTGCAGTTCATCCAGAGTGATCTTGGGCCTTTTGGCTGCATCTCTGATAAGTCTTCTCCTTGTTCGAGATGAAAGTTTAGAGGGACGGCCGGGTCTTGGTAGATTTGCAGTGGTCTGATACTCCTTCCATTTCAATATGATCGCTTGCACAGTGCACCTTGAGATGTTTAAAACTTGGGAAATCTTTTTGTATCCAAATCCGGCTTTAAACTTCACCACAACAGTATCTCGGACCTGCCTGGTGTGTTCCTTGGTCTTCATGATGCTCTCTGCACTTGAAACAGAACCCTGAGACTATCACAGAGCAGGTGCATTTATACAGAGACTTGATTACACACAGGTGGATTCTATTTATCATTACCAGTCATTTAGGACAACATTGGATCATTCAGAGATCCTCACTGAACTTCTGCACTGAAAGTAAAGGGGCTGAATAATATTGCACGCCCCACTTTTCAGTTTTTAATTTGTTAAAAAAGTTTAAAATATCCAATAAATTTCGTTCCACTTCACGATTGTGTCCCACTTGTTGTTGATTCTTTCCCAAAAAAATTAGAATTTTATATCTTTGTTTGAAGCCAGAAATGTGGCAAAAGGTAGAAAAGTTCAAGGGGGCCAAATACTTTCACAATGCACTGTAATAGTCACTGCAGCAGTAGATGAACTCATTGAGATGTGCAATTTCTACAATGGGGTCATTTTTGGGCTTTTTTTTTTTTGCTGTTCTAGCTCCTTTGGGGCTCTGCAAATGTCACCCACAAAGCATTCTACCAAAATCTTTTCTCCAAAAGACAAATAGTGCTCCTTCCTTCTCAGCCCTGGCGTGTGGCCTAACAGTAACTTCTGAAGACATGTGCGGCATCATCGCGTTCAGGAGAAATAGCATAACAAATTATAGGGTCCATTTTCTCCTCTTATCCATTGTAAAAATTCCAAATTTGGGGCTAAAACTAAATTTTCATGAGAAAAATGAAAATTTTCAATATGACGACTTAATGTTATCAAATTCTGTGTAGTACCTGTGGGTTCAAAATGCTCACTATACCCCTGGATAAAATCCTTGAGGGGTGTAGTTTCCAAATGGTGTCACTTGTCAGGGTTTTCCACTGTTTAGGCACATCAGGGGCTCTCCAAACGTGATATGACACCCGCAGACCATTCCATCAAAGTCTGCATTCCAAACGTCACTCCTTCCTTTCCAAACCCTGCCGTGCGCCCAAACAATAGTGTTCCCCTACATATGGGGTATCTTCGTACTCGGGGGCAATTGCACAACAAATTTTGGGGGCCATTTTCTCCTGTTACCCTTGTGAAAATAAAAAAAAATTGGAGCTAAAAATACATTTTTGTGGAAAAAAAAATTGATTTTTTATTTTCATGGCTCTACCTTATAAACTTCTGTGAAGCACTTGGGGGTTCAAGGTGCTCACCAGATATCTAGATACATTCCTTGAGGGGTCTAGTTTCCAAAATGGGATCACTTGTGGGGGGTTTCCACTGTTTAGATGCATCAGGGGCTCTCCAAACACAATATGGCGTCCGCTCTCGATTCCAGCCAATTTTGCGTTCAAAAAGTCAAATGGTTCTCCTTCCCTTCCGAGCCCTGCCGTGCGCCTAAACAGTGGTTTTCCCCCACATATGGGTTATCGGCGTGCTCAGGATTAATTGCACAACAAATTTCATGGTCCATTTTCTCTCGTTACCCTTGTGAAAATAAAAAATATTTTGTGAAAAAAAGTTAAAAGTTCATTTTTTTCTTCGACGTTGCTTCAGTTCCTGTGAATAAACTTCTTAAATGTGGTTTTGAGCACCTTGAGGGTTGCAGTTTTTAGAATGGTGTCAGTTTGGGGTATGTTCTGTAATATAGACCCCTTAAAGTCACTGCAAATGTGATGTGGTCCCTAAAATTTTGTTGGAAAAATGAGAAATCGCTGGTCAACTTTTAACACTTAACTTCCTAACAAAAAAAAATTTGTTTCAAAAATTGTGCTGATGTGAAGTAGACATGTGGGAAATGTTATTTATTAACTATTTTGTGTGACATAATTCTGTGATTTAAGGGCATAAGAAATTGCAAAATTTTCAAAATTTTTGCCTTTTTTTTCACAAATAAATGCAAGTCGTATTGAATAAATTTTACTACTATCATGAAGTACAATATGTCATGAAAAAACAATCTCAGAATCAGTGGGATCCGTTGACGTGTTCCAGAGTAATTACCCCATAAAGTGACACTGGTCAGAATTGTAAAATTTGGCCTGGTCATTAAAGGGAACCTGTCACGTCCTAGTTGCTATGTGCATCACTAACAAGCTGTTTTCATGAATATCGGTGGTAGTATAATGATTTTATAACGTTTTATATACTTTATCCTACTTGCTTGTATTCAGTCATAGGGGTGTGATTCTCATATTCAGTCATGGGCGGGCGCCGCATTCAGTCAGTGCTGGCGCCGCCCCAGTGGGGGCAGTGTACATAGCAACTAGGACGTGACAGGTTCCCTTTAAGAACATAATTAGCTCCATCACTAAGGGATTAAATATCTGGTATTTTACGAAGTCTCAAAGACTTACATTTACCTCATGTTTCTATAGGAGCAAGAAAGACGCCGCCAACAATACCTGAGGATTAGGAGGCTCAGGGAACACGGGTCAACTTGCCAAATTTTATACCGAACTGCGGAGGTAAACAATCCTGTAATGTCAAAACATATCATTCTCCTATAACTACATACATCATAAGAAGCTTGTTGATGGTTATAGGAAGTGACTGATTTCAGTTATTTATTCCAAAGGGTGTGCAACCGAATATTAAGTTGAGAGTGCCAACAATTTTTGTCTGGCCCATTTTTGGAGTTTTGTGTGATATGTTTAATTTGCCTTTTTTCCTCTTTTATTTCTGTTGGAAAAGGAAATAAACATGTATAGCAAAACATGGTGCAATAATTTGCTAGGAGAAATACTTCATTTTCTGGAACGATTTCAAGGGTTTTGGGTGTGATTTTATGTCTTCATTCAGTTTGTCATTCCTCATTTGTTCATTCATAGAATTTTTCAGGTGAAGCGAAATCAATATATTGCACTTGTTTGAAATGGAAAATACGTGAAAATATGTTAATAAAAGGTTTGCTTTTTAAACTAATTTGACTTTCTAATCTTTTTTTTAATGTTTTCATCATACAGTGACTTTTACAGATCATCCAGTTTAATTCCATGTCAGTCACCCATGTATGATAATAGCTTGTTATATCGACCAAGATGGTTACTTATTTATTGATAGGAATGGTCTGAAAAAGAAAAATGAATGCAGTATATGTTATGCGCTATGCAAAAAATGTTCCCTGCTCTAGCAGATACTATGAGTGAATGTGACAACGCAACATAGAGTTTTTAAAAAAGTCTCTCTTAGGTTAGGTACACACACTGCTTTTGTACCCACTTTTGGGCACATGCTCTACAATGGCCAGTCGGGATGGATGTCTAAGCATCTGTTCACATTACAGACTCCTTATTAAAAACGTATAGTGCATGGTATACTTTTCTTTACTGTGGCCCAGTGTATACAACAATGCAGTCAACTGGGCTTTCCTATACAGTAAAACAAACTGTATACAGACCCATATCTGCCAGATGGAGGTTGAAAGAACACACTTTTGGCCTCCAAGCAGTTATTGGGACTAAAGATGAGTGGATTGCTTTACGCAACCACGGTCCAGGTCAGTGCTCTTTGGCTGTAGACAGGATCTGTGAAAATTTCCTGATCTTCCGGGATCCCAGGCTCGTTTTATGTCTTGCTGTGCTGGCGTCATCACCTTGTGCCGCACTGCGCAGAGATGATGTCACAGCAGGCCGGCGAATCAAACACCGCATTGAACAACTGGGAATGTTATTAGGGAATTCTTTTCTCAGGAGTGGGAGCCAAAACCAGGAGTGGGTGATAAATGCAGAATTGGTGACTTGTTTCTATTATACCTTTTCTCTGATTGTTCCTCACCTGGTTTTGGCTGCCACTCATGAGAAAAATACTGATAGTGGGGCCGTGGCCTAAAGGTGACCCTACTTTTCCCAAATGACTGAGCCTTTGTTCTCACAGAAGGTGGTGTCTGGCTGAGGCTTATGCCTTTTTCCCCACTTGGACATGTGCATGCTCAGCCGACATACATATGTACATACACTTCACACCTATTCTGTGGGTATCTAAGAGGAGCCAGGACGCACAGCTGCTATTATCTAAGCACTCATGACATGTCTGTTTCACTAAACTATTTTATTCCCACTGAAATAATAATTCTGGATCATCTCTTATCAAATCTCTGTGTTATGTCCTTCCTCTGTTATTCCTTTAGGAACTCTATGAATAAATTGACACCTGGGTGTCAGTATTCTCCTTAATCAAAGGGGATTGTCTGTAAAGAGTCTGATAGCATAAGCAATTATTGTACATTAGAGATGTATGAATTGACTTAACAAATCAATTTCACTTTGAATTTCACAAGAAATTAAGAATCCAGTAAAACCATGGCCAGACATTTGCCATTTTGTTGGGTTCAATTGTAAGAAAATGAACATACTGCTCACGTTCCCCCTTGAAGACACGAGTACTATTATAATGCGTATTGTGGTATGCGTTATTAGTATTGGAGTCGTAATCTGCCCGGCAACAGGTAGTGAGTAGGTATCGATAGATTTAAGAGTTGGGACTAGCCCAGAGAGGGAGCGGCTATGAAGCATAATTGGAGAGAACTTCCTGATAGTGAGTCAGACAGGGCCTAGCTTGCAGCTAGAGCAGACCTTAGGTCTGAGTACTCAGCAGAGCCACATAAGTTGGTTGTTCCCAAAGTGAGTGGAGACCGAGGCAGTGGATAGCGTGATCCTGAGAAGAGAAAGGAAAAGTGACAGAAGGACAGATTGTTGCACTGAGATGGGTACATGGACAGGACGCCTAGCAGTACAGCCCCAAGTTTATAACTCAGAGAGGTAACAGGCCGGGAGGGTACAGTGAACATGAAATGAAGAGTCCCCTGGGCGGGAGTTCCAAGATGTCAGCAAGCTGAAAAGGTAAGGGCCGGGCATATTGGCAAACTAGTTCCCTTAAGAGGGAAGAGGACATGGAATGGGATTGTCACTAACTGGACTATAGTAGTGTGCTGGGTGGTGGTGAAGACAGAGAAACTTGAGGCTGGAACAAGAAACTTGAAGAGGTAGAGAGACTGTGTGAAGAAGCTCCGTATTTTGAAAGAACCTTTTGTGAAGTTATGCACCCGCTATCTATTGTAGATAGTTCCCACCAAGTTAATGTTGAGTAAAAGACTGTTTTTATTTCTGAGTGGTGGTCTCCCTCATAGAACTGTACATCTGGTCCTGGCAAGCCGAAGTCACCAGCATCATGTGCTCTGCAAGGGCGTAGCACCCCTATAGCTAAGGTTCGCACACCTAGCCAGGACCCCCATTTTCATGTAGGGGGCCAGGGCGTGAAGCACGAGTACCTCACCCATGGCTACCGAGCAACATTAAACAATTTAGAGCTGGGAAAAGGTTAAAAAAAATTGTACTTCCCCACCGCCCCCGCCCCCCAGCTCCCTGCCTGAACCTTTGTGTGACTAGTGTCTTAAAATCTGGTCTTCCATCTTCACAGAGCTTTTTGGCACATCTGAAGACATCACGTGAGGTCTAGTGTGCACTGAAGAGCACTCTGAAGATGAAAAACCAGAACAGAGGGGGCCTAGAAGAGGTGAGTATAAATGTTTTTTTAGATTTAAAAAAAAAAAGTTTATTATGCCTCAGAGTATAATAAAGCACATTTGATTCGCATTGAACTTGAATTTCAGTGCATTCATTAATTTTATTAAAAAGTGTAAAGCTGCAAACCTTCCAGACGCCATGCAGTTTTTTTTTGTGGAAAAAAAAAATCCTGAACGTGACTGCAACGTTTTAACGCAGCCACAGGTTGTGCAGAGACACACCCACAGCTGGTATCACCCAATTCTCAATTTAGGCCACGTTCGCACATTCAGTATTTGGTCAGTATTTCACATCAGTATTTGTAAGCCAAAACCAGGAGTGAGTAAAAAATACAGAGGCAGTGACGTGTTTCTATTATACTTTTCCTTTGATTGTTCCTCTCCTGGTTTTGGCTTACAAATACTGAGGTAAAATACTGACCAAATGCTGAACATGTGAACTATATACATACATTTCCTGAAGGAGTAGCAGAGGAACAGCACAGTGCAAATTTCTAGGGAAAAATGCCTCATAATTGTTATTTCATGAAAAATACTAGTATTTACTAAAACACACAAGTCAGCAGAGAGGACAGGTAGTTTTTTATTTTACAGGGGGGTACTTGGCAGTGCAGGAGCATGTAGGATATGTGTGAGTTGTGTTGCAGTTTACGGACACCATGGCTCACTTATTCATAGTTGCATGTTTATGGTTAGCACAAGTCTTGGTCGATGTGCCCCATTCAGTTTGTGAGTAGGTATCTTTATTGATGCCTGTACGCTAGTTTTTCCTTTCACCCATGGCAGCAACAGAGAAGAAAGGATTAGAGATGAGTGAACGTTTTGATGTTCGGGTTCGTCGACTAAACCCGAACATCAAAACAGGTTTGTGTTTGGGCACCCAAACCTGAACACGAACCCGAACGGTGGCCTAAACATCAGTAGTTTCCCATGCTGTCCTCTGCGTGACATCGCGGGAAACAAGAGCTTTGATCGACGGTAACATGGTTACCACCAGTCAGAGTGCTGCAGGATCATGCTGTCAGATGGCAGCGTGATCCCGCAGCTGTGGCAGTGACCCATGGTAAAAAGCTTACCGCAGGTCACAGGCGCCAGCTGATGTGAATGCTCCCATCAACCGGCACCTGCTCTCACTGTTAACAGTGAGCACAAGCGCCGCTGATGAGAGGCGTAGTCTCTTATCAGCCGTGCCTGTGCTGAAAATAAAAAAAAAGTTATAACTATTTAAATAAAAATAAAAAACACATTCTACTCACTTACACCTAATCGCCAATGCCCATGTCCCCTGTAAAAAATAAAAAAATACCATATACTCACCTTAACGCCTAACCCCGATGACCATGCCACCTGTCATAAAGAAAAAATAATAAACTCCAATAATCTTCACCTATCCGCCGTAATCCAGATTGTCCCACAGCAATTGGATCATTGATAGAACAGCCACATCCGGAGAATTTTCTCATGCAGCGATGGTGCCATAATTGAAGTCACAGCTGATGAACTCGTGTGACCTCTCACGGCAGCTCATCGTGATACACTACGGTAGCGATGACGCTCCTGTCAGTGTATCTATCGCCTGCTGCCAGATAGAGCAGTCAGATCTCCGGATGTGGCTGTTCTATCAATGATTATTTCATCACGTCGGAGACAGGTGAGTGTTATGTTGCTTTATTATTTTATTTTTGTTACAGGAGACATGGGCTTAGGTGGATTAGGCGTTAGGTAAGTATAATTGTTTTTGGTAAATTAAGAACCATAAATAAAGAAGTCTGTCATTATTTCAAATAAAGTACTTTATTCTGGGTGTTTGGGTTTTTTTTTACTTACAATTTTACTATTGGGTTAGTAATGGGGGCGTCTTATAGACGCCTCTCCATTACTAACCTGGACTTCATGTCAGCTGGCAATACAAAACTGACATGAACCCCAACCCTGTTGCCCCACTTGCCCCCACATCAGGGCATGTGGGAAGAGCGGAGGCTAAGTGCTAGAATTGGCGCATCTTTTTGATGTAACATTTCTGAGGCGGCTGAGAGCTAATGTTTTTAGCCTCGGAGGGGGCCATGTGACAAAGTCACGGGCAGAATGCTGCCACTGGCTGTTAGCTTCAGTGATGTGAAACATGGAAGTCTTTTCCTGCATAGCAGGTGCAGAGAGGGTTAATCAGTCATTTAAAAGGGTATGTTTTATAGGTGAATGAACATAGGGCGGGCGGGAAGTCATTACCCATATCTCCGCCCCAGGATGTGGTCTGAGCTTTAAATAGCCAGCCTTTTCACTCAGGTGTTCTTCAGTGTGTGGACGCTAGCTCCTGAGAGAGGAGCTTGTGTTTGTGGGCTAAACTAGACCGTGTGCTATTTATAACCCTAAGTGGCCGGACCTCGGCCGAAGTAAGAACTGTTCTGTACCTTTTTTCTTGTTTCCTGTTATGCCAGAAAGGCCATGTTTATGTTATGCACTTGACCGTGGTTTATACTGCTTCTTATAATATCCCACCAAGTCATTTAAAGAGACAGTGTCCTGTGTCTACCTTCGACTCCAGCAGAGCGAGCAACTCTACCACAGCTATTAATATCAGCCCGCAGTTGTCCGCCTAGCCTTTGCTGGTTGTTAATTGCAGGAGGGCGGGGTACGTCAATTTTTTTTTGGGGACCCCCTTTTTAATAACCATGCATAGATAGATGGATAGACAGATAGATAGTGTGACAGAGTCACTGGTATTATATGCAAGGGGAGGCATGTGTCACTCGGATGCTCTCCTGTGTGAACTAAGACCTACTGAATTTTTGCCAGCACGTTATATGCTGAAGGTTAACTCTTTTAAAGGGTGTGGTTTTATGGGAATGATGTAGAGATGGGAGGGAAGTCATTCCCCATACCTCCACCTCAGGGTGTGACTGAACAAGGTTTAAATGTTCAGTGAGTTTGTTTTCTTGTGTGGAGTGTGTGGTCTAGAGATTGAAGTCTCCAGGCTGTGTGTGACTGACGCCAGAGAGCAACACCGAAGGACTGGTGTTGCTGAACTTCACAGGACAATCTGCAGCCGGCAAAGGCCTTGCTGGCTAGAGGACTCTGTTATATTTCATCTTCTGTTTTCCTGTTAACCCCAAGAGGGACTGTTTATTTTTATTGGACGCTGCTGGAGTTTATGCCGCACAATAAACCCGCAGGAAGTTTACCCAACCCGTGTGTCCTGTGTCTGCCTCCGGAGAGCCGAGCAAGTCGCTTTACCACAATAGATATATGGATAAATAGATATATAGATAGATAGAAATATGTGAGTGAGATATATATTCAGTGCTTTGTGTTTGTAGCTTACTGTACATGTTATTTATTAATAAATGATTACATTTCAGAAAAAAAATTGCGTGGGATCCCCCTAAATTTTATAAACCAGCAGAGGGTAAGCGGACAGCTGGGGCTGATGTTTATAGCCCAGGAAGAGGGTAATACCCATGGAGCTTCCCAAGCTATTAACCCCTTTACGACCCTGTCAGTAATAATACATAGCTGCGCCCTGGGCCTTATGGACCAGATACGTGATATTACGTGGTGTAGGGCGATCGCCGCCGGGTGTCAGCTGATTGTCACAGCTGACACCGGTGCTATGTGCCAGGAGCGGTCCTGCTGACACATTAACCCCCGAAATGCTGCGATCTAAGTTGATAGCAGCATTGCGGTGGCAAGAGGAGGTAAGCGCCGATAATTAGCTCCTGTGCCGGTGTCCCGCGCTGTCTGCGGCGTCTTCCTTATGTTGTCATGGTGACCCGATGTCGTCATGACAAGATCCGGGTCACCAGGGAGTAGGAAGTTACTTTGGTCATGCGCAGTGCATGACCAAAGTACCTTCTCCCTGTGCAGCGCTGACAGGCTGCATAGCATAGGGAGCTGCTGCTCTCTATGCTATACAGCCGATCAGGCTGCAAAAAATGAAAGTTCCATAAAGTTTAAAAGTAAAAAAAAAAAGTGCCAGAAAGTGAAAAAAAATTGTAAAAATATTTTAAAAAATGAAGAAAAAAAAATCCCCCAAAAATAAAATATATTGTACCCATAATATTTATTTATTATGAAAAAAATAAATAAACCAATAAAAGTACACATATTTGGTATCGCCGCATTTGGAACGACCTGACCTATAAAATAGTCTGACTAGTTCACCCCTTTAGTGAACACGGAAAAAAATAATATATAAAAAATGAAGCAGAAAAAAATGCTTTATCATCATACTGCCAAACAAAAAATGGAATAACACGCGATCAAAAAGATGAATGTAAATAAAAATGGTACCGCTGAAAACGTCATCTTGTCCCGCAAAAAACAAGCTGCCATACAGCTCCATCATCCGAAAAATAAAAAAGTTATAGCTCTCAGAATAAAGCGATACAAATTATTTTTTTTCTATAAAATAGTTTTTGTGTAAAAGCGCCAAAACATAAAAAAACAATATAAATGTGGAACCGCTGTAAACGTACTGACCCTTAGAATAAAGCTACCTTATCAATTTTACCACACGGCATAAAAAAATAAAAATAAAAACAATTCCTGAATTGTTGGTTTTTGTTTATTCTGCCTCCCAAAAATCAGAATAGAAAGCGATCAGAAAATGTCATGTGCTCAAAAATGGTACCAATAAAAACGTCAACTTGCCCCGCAAAAACAAGCCATCACATGACTCTGTCGACCGAAATATGGAAAAATGATATTTCTGCATCGAGGGCACATAGCCTAAAAGACTCTCCCTGGCAGAAAAAAACGCATGCGGATTGTACATGCGTTTTCCTGCCAGGGACATGCGGAAGTGAAGCGTGCTTCACTTGCATTTCCGCATGCGAGTTGTCAAGCGCTTTCCAAGCAATTTTAGCATCACTTGGAAAGTGCTTGACAACTTGGTCACACTATATAAATTCATGCAAAAGGAATGGATTTATATACTGTGACCGAGAGAATGTAAAAAAATAAATATATACTTACCCTCCGATGGCCCGTGCTGTCTTGCTTCGCTCGGTCCCAGCTGCCGGCATCGGTAGAGTGAAGGACCTGCCGACGTCAGCGTCGCGTGATCCGTCACATGACTTTGACCTCGGCGCAGGTTCTTCATTCCATCGCGAAGTGCCGGGAAGCAAGGAGGAGCGCAGCGCGGGCCGCCAGAAGGTACGTATACATTTATTTTTTATTTTATTCTTTTTTTACAGCTTTTTTAATGGTACCTGGGTGTGGAGGAGAGTCTCCTCTCCTCCACACCCGGGTACCATCCGCGCTTTAGAACGCGCCAATTATGCAAGTACAGATGCAGTCTTGCTGAATTGGCGCCTTCTAATGCAAGTCAATGGTGGCGAAAACGCAGCACTTCCGCAAAATAATTGGTAGTGTTGCGTTTTTTTCCGCAATGATAATCCACAGCGGGAATTTCCGCAGCATGTGCACAGCACATGCGGATTATCATTGGGGGACATGGCAGGCCTTCTACCATGCGTTTTTTAAGCATTTCTGCAGAGTTTTTGCCGCTGCAGAAACGCTTAAAAAACGCATCGTGGGCACACAGCCTTAGTGTATGATAGATGTCAATCATAAAAACACGATATGAATCTGGTATCACTGTAATCGCACCGACCTGAAGAATAAAGTCGTCTAATCACATATACCGCACGAGGAACGGAGTAAAAAGACGTAGTTACTTACCAGTAACGGGATTTCTCGGAGCCCATGACGGCACCACGGAGAGAGGGGATCCGCCCTTCAAGGACAGGAAACCTACAGATAAAAAGGGCGGCACCTCTCTACCGCATCAGTTGTTTTCAGAGCACAGAGAGTATCACAAATTTTAACATTTTTCTTAAAAAGGAGCTTGCCAGACACATCCTGTGACTAAACGTAGGTAATAAGTAAATGTGCACACCCATGTGTGAAGGGAGGGAATGTACGGGTGCCGTCATTGGTTCCGATAAATCCCGTTACCGGTAAGTAACTACGTCTTTCTCTTTCCCCATGATGGCACCACGGAGAGATTTGCAGAGAAGTGCTGTCTAGGGAGGGACCACCGCCTCCAGAACTCTTCTGCCAAAGGTAAGGTCCGAGGAATAGGTTAGATCCAGCCGATAGTGCTTAAAGAATGTAGAAGGGGAAGACCAGGTTGCAGCTCTACATATCTGCTCGATTGAAGCCCCAGCTTTCTCTGCCCAGGAGGCTGCCACTGCCCTAGTCGAGTGAGCCTTTAAATCCTCTGGCGCGGTTTCCCCACTTGAGGAGTAAGCCAGGGTGCTCTTGGAAGCCTTCCGTCCCTTCCGAGATCCCTGGAAGCACACAAAAAGAGACCTATACTTCCTACACTCCCGTGTGGCCTCTAAGTACTGGATGATGCACCTCCTGACATCTAAGGTGTGAAGGGCTTCTTCCCCCTTGTTTTTTGGGTTTGAGCAAAAGGAAGGGAGGGTGACCTCCTGCGACCTGTGGAAAAGTGATCCCACCTTAGGAAGGTATGCTGGGTCAGTCCTAAGTGTCACCCTGTCGTCTAGAATTTGCGTAAAGGGGGGCCCCGCTGATAAGGCTTGTATGTCGCTAACCCTACGAGCCGATGTGAGGGCTACTTGAAAGGACGTGTTAAGAGATAGGATTTTAAGGGATGCATCCGCTAGAGGTTCAAAGGGACGCTTGGTCAGGGCTGAAAGAACTAAATTTAAGTCCCAAGGAGGAGCATTCCGGGAGGGGGATGGGCCTGGACCTATGAGATGTCCTGATGAATCTGGAGATCCACCTATCCCTGGCCAGGTCGCAGTTATATAGAGCTCCCAGTGCCGCCACCTGAACCTTTAAAGTGCTTGTGGCCAACCCCCGCTCCAACCCCTTTTGAAGGAACTCCAAGATGGCAGTAACGTCGGCATCCCCTAATACTTTCAAACCCGTAAATGAGAGGAATTTTCCCCAGGTTTTACCGTAGAGTCTGGTGGTTACGGGTTTCCTACTCTGCAGTAGGGTGGAGATTAAATTGGGGGAAAACCCTCTATCCCTTAAGAGTGCCCTCTCAAACTCCTGGCTGTCCGGTGCAGGTTTGCTACCTGAGGGTGAAGGACTGGTCCCTGACACAGGAGATCCGGAACTTCCGGAAGGACCCAGGGGCCGGTGGTGGACATTATCCTCAGCCAGGAAAACCAAGGCCTCTTTGGCCAGAAGGGGGCGATCAGAATTATGTTTGCCTCGTCTTCCCTGATTTTCCTCAGAACCGCCGGGATGAGAGCAATCGGAGGAAAGGCATACTCTAGCTGGTGGTTCCATGGGATTGAGAAGGCATCTAGTGCTGCTGGGTTCCCCTTGGGGTCGATTGAACAGAACATGTCCACTTTTTTGTTTTGCTAGTTGGCGAATAGGTCTATGGAGGGGTTCCCCCAAGCCCTCGTGATTTGGTTGAACACTAGCTGATTCAGCTCCCACTCGCCCTGTTTCAGCTGGGTTCTGCTCAGGAAGTCTGCCGTGATATTCTCTGTCCCTTTTATGTGGAGTGCCGATAGGGACTCTAGATTGTTCTCTGCTACCTGGAGGATGGAACTTGACACTTGTAGAAGCGAATGTGACCGAGTCCCCCCCTGGCGATTTAAGTATGCCACCACTACCTTGTTGTCCGAAAAAACTCTTACATGATGCCCCTGTAGAGTGTTTAAGAATTCTAAGAGGGCATATTTTACCGCCAGAAGTTCCCTCATGTTGGAAGATACACCTTCCGAATTCTTTGACCAGACTCCCTGAGCTACCTGGTTGTTTAGATGAGCCCCCCACCCCTTGGGGCTTGCATCTGTCGTTAGGACCTGTGACACTGATATTGTCCATGGAACTTCTCTGGCTAAATTGTCCCCATCTGTCCACCATGTCTGGGAAAGCAAGGTTTTTGATGATAAAGTCAGCCGACCTTCTAAGTGCCCTCTTAGTGACCTTTCCGCCCCCAAGATTTCCCATTGTAAGTCCTTGGTGTGCAACTGAGCCCAGCGGACCCCCGGGATGCAGGCAGTCATGGAACCTAGGAGGGACATTGCTCCCCGCAGTCATATAGGGATGGCTCTTTACATGGGATACTCGGGTCATCATACTCTGGATTTTTCCTGCCGGGAGACGGCATTCCTGATTCCTCGAATCTAATAGGATACCCAAGTACTCTTGCACTTGATCCGGCTCCAACCTGGATTTTTTTAGATTCAGAAGCCAGCCTAAATTCGACAAGGAACCCATGACTCTTGCTAGATGGTCCTTGCAATGGTTGAACGAGTTGCCTATTATAAGCAGATCGTCCAGGTACGGGATTATCAGGATGTTCTGCTCCCTCAGATGGGCCATAACCTCTGCCACTATCTTTGTGAAGACCCTTGGGGCTATCGCTAACCCGAAGGGAAGAGCCGCATATTGGTAGTGTTTGATTATGCAACTCAGCGGTATCGCTACTCAGGAATTTCCGGTAGTCTCTGTGTATGGGAACATGATAATAGGCGTCCTTCAGATCCAGGACAGCCATAAAACAGTCTGGGAACAACAATTTCACTGATGTTTTTATTGATTCCATCTTGAATGATTGTACCTTTAGAAATCTGTTAAATTTTTTTTGGTTCACAATATTCCTGAATATTCCGTCCGTTTTTTTCCTGAGGAACAGAGGGGAGTAGAATCCTTCGCCTTCCTCCTGAGCTGGGACTTCCTGAAGGACTGCTTTGCTTACTAGGCCTAGAACCTCCTGTTCTAGAGCCAGTTGTTCTACCCCTGAAGACCTCACGGGGGTTATGACGAAATTTGGACCGGGAATGGAGAGGAACTGGAATCTTAGTCCTGATTTTATCAGGTCTAAAATCCACCAACTGAATTTTTTTCCCAGGCCGGGAGGAAATGGAGAAGTCTCCCCCCCCACCTGGGGCTGCCTTTCATTGGGCGGGTTTCCAATTGTCACTGGGGGGCCTGTTAAACATAAACCCCTTAGCCTTTTTTTGTCTCCTGTCCTCCCACCTGTCCTGGTCTTTGGGGGGTTTTCTCCGCATGAATTTCCTGCTCTGAAAGGATTTCCTAAATGAAGTACCGGAGAGGACCGGGAAGCGTTTTTTGTTAACCCCGGCTTTGTCAAGGATATCGTCCAGGGTAGATCCGAATAGGAACTCCCCCTCGCAAGGGATGGAGCACAGCCTAGACTTTGGAGGTCGCCCGGCCAGCATTTGAGCCAGAGGGCCCGTCTAGCTGCGTTAGAAAAAACTCTCAGCCCTGGCTGCCAGTCTGACGGAGTCGGCTGAGGCGTCAGCCAGAAAAGCTGCTGCGCCCTTCATTACTGGGATGGAGCCTATTATGTTATCCCTTGATGTTTTACTTTTTAATTGCGTTTCCAGCTGATCCACCCAGATCATTAAAGATCTGGCTGTGCATGTGGCTGCCACCGCGGGTTTTAGCCCCCCCCCCCTGCCGCCTCCCAAGCTCCTTTCAGAAAGGAGTCTGCTTTTTTGTAATTGGGTCTTTCAGCACCCCCATGTCTTCGAACGGCAGGGAAAATTTTTTTAGAGGCCTTGGCTATTGCTACGTCTATTTTAGGCGCCTTCCTCCAGAAGGAGCATACTGGGTCCTCAAAGGGGTATTTCCTTTTGGGCGACAACAATCCTTTCCTCTCTGTTTTTTTCCATTCCCTCTTAATCAGAGAGTGTACTTTATCATTAAGAGGGAAGGATCTCCTTTTCTTCTGTTCCAGGCCACTAAACATTATATCCTGGACTGATTTTTTAGGGCGAGGATCTACGAACCCCATAGTGGACCTAACTGCTTTAATCAAGCTATCGGTTCCATCTATAGGGAAACAGCTACGACCCCCATCCCCCGAAGATGACGAAGACGATGAGCAGGCTGAATCGGATACTACTCCCTCCTCGTCTGAACTACTAGATTCTGACACCGGGGATAGGTGTCTGGTTTTCCCTTGTTTCTTCCCCCCCTTCTGCAGGGACTTAAAGGTATCCTCAACCTGAGACTTAATCAGGGATCTGAGTTCTGAAGCGAACTTAGGGGTCTCCTCACAGATTGTCTGTTCGATGCTTGAGGTTCACAGTCTTTTTTGCCACGTGGTGGGCAGATCCTCTGCGCAAAGTGCGCAGGTCCTGTGCTTGGACTTGCCCGTACTCTTCCTTCCCTGATAAGAAAAGAGAGGGGGGCCCCCAAGTTACAAGTGAGCTTTCACGAAGATCACTTACCGACCCGTTGTAAGAGGGAATACCGGATTTGAACAGGAACCCGTTCCAGTAGCTGGGTCTTTCTTCAAGGTTGACGCCACGCTGGAGTCCTTGCCGCGTTGTGAAGACCTGCCAGACCGTCAGCTCCCGCCATCACCTTGGCTGTGTTGGCGTGAAAGGTCACTGGAGGGTCCTTTTGTACGCTTCCCGCGTCTCTGAGGTGATGGTGATGGTTAGTGGGGGTGCAGGGGCTGCACCTCCTGTAGCTCCTGCTCGCTCATAGCTGAAGAGTGCCAGAGTCTGCCAGGAAGCACTTCCCCTGTGCTTCCCTGGCAATTTAATCTCTATAGGGGTCTGCCCCCCCTCTGGCCTGCCACCTCTGAGCCATGAGGAGCGCCCCCCCCTTGGCTAGGCCACCGCTGTGCACCTCCAGCGTGGGGGACGCCCCCCACCCCTCGTGCGCGCCGTCCCTCGGTTTCCCGCGCGCACGTTCAAACGCCGCTCCCAGAGGGACCCGCGGCACACGGAACTTCCGGAGCGTGCCCCAGCCGTGTCAGAGGGGAGTGCTCCCCCGGAAGCCCAGGCAAGCATCCGACCTGGGCCCCAGAGCTCAGGCCTACTCACCAACCTGGTAACAAAGAGAATGACGGCACTTCCACTACAAAAACTAGGTGTGAACAGGTGCTTACTAAGAGCAGCTACCTCCATATATAATGAACAAATAAAGTAGCACACTGTAACACTGAGTATATAGATGTGAAATATGAAATATGAATAGCATAACTGCTGTAAAAAATAGAAATAAATGAAAAATTTTTTTTAGCGCATGAAATATGAAGTATGGCAAATGAATAGCATTACTGCTGTAAATAAATGAGAAATCTTAGCGCATAAATTGGCCAATTCATGTGTACCTGACAGCCGCGGTAAGGCGTTTCTCGATGTCAGGACCTACCAATGTGAATACCTCCTAAGAGACCTCCGTCTGCTTAATTGGCCAATTTATGCGCTAAGATTTCTCATTTATTTACAGCAGTAATGCTATTCATTTTCCATACTTCATATTTCATGCGCTAAAAAAAATTTTCAAAAAATTTTTCATTTATATTTTTTACAGCAGTTATGCTATTCATATTTCATATTTCACATCTATATACTCAGTGTTACAGTGTGCTACTTTATTTGTTCATTATATATGGAGGTAGCTGCTCTTAGTAAGCACCTGTTCACACCTAGTTTTTGTAGTGGAAGTGCCGTCATTCTCTTTGTTACTAGATTTAGCGTTGACTGAGCACTCCACCCCCACCCCCATGCCGCAGGTGGTTTTAAATGCATCAGGATCTGTCTTTCCCACACATAAGCAGACGGAGGTCTCTTAGAGAGGTATTTGTAGCACCCTGAGGATTCGGCTGCTACAGGGGTATTGCACCTCAACCCAGAGGTGTGGTATTCCACTCCCGGGTAAGGATGGAGTGTGGAACTGAGCTCAGTTAGCTGCATGCACTACACACATCCCATTTCCGGAGGACAGACCAATGGTACTCCCACTTAATAATGTGCAGGTACGACCGAGTCTGTCCTTGGCTGGAGTGGGAGGGGGGTGGAAGATCCCAGTAGTGTAGGGGCAGATAGGGGGAGCAGTCTGGGTAATGCTAGGAGCTCATTGGGTGCTGGTCACCTGAGCTCACACATAGAGGGAGTATATAAGGTGGGAACCATCTTAGATCAGGGTCAGTCAGTAAGTCTTTGCAGAGGAGTCTTTTGTAGAAGGCTGGTCAGTCTGTCAGTCTTTTGCAGAGCAGTGGAGGAAAGCAGAGGAGAAGAGCAGCTCCAAGGCCCAGTGAGAGAGAGGAGAAAGAAAGACCCAGAGGGGGAGAAAGAAGGAACTCCAAGAGCCCAAATTAGATCAGAGGGTGAAGAGTTGGCAACAGGGTACCGGATCCCAAGCTGGCAGAGGCTACAGCACACCTTAGCCAGGAACCGGAGGTCGTGGGCAGGATCGATCTGCCACGATCACCCACCAAATCCACCCGGAAGGCAGACCAGGAATAGGGTCAGGGAACCCAGAGACAAGGGTTTACCACCAAGAGGCCCGAGGGAGCCGGACATAGGTGGATCCCTGGTGGGGAAGGCCAGAGAAGAGGACAGGACAGAAAGGGAGCTCAGGACCACGCTCCAGAATCACCTGGGGGTTGGCCGAGTCCAGGACCTGGTGGACGCAGCACGGCTCGGGTGGTCACTCAAGGCCGGAGTGACCAGAACAACTGCAGTAAGTAAACAAACCCTGAACTGCACAGCCCGACTCTGACTCTCATTTCCATCCCCGCTGCGCCACCACAACCCCCATCCTCTGCAACTGACCCCCTGAGGCTATACCCCTCCCGTTGGGGGTTATACTACCTAAGCTGCACAAACACCATCAGCCTCAGCGGACCCTGCTGCAGCGGCGGCCGTAGTGACCGCAATTCAACGGGTGGCGTAGTCGACATAAAGAACTTTAGTAACATCAGTAAGGACTGCCACACACTGAGCTTGACACCCTGGGCACGGACCGGGTCACAGCCACTCGGAGACTACAACCCCCATCTGATCCGGCTCCGGGTATCCCCAACAACACTGGCCCAGGGGGCGCGTCAACTTTGGCGTAGTTGGCAGGATAACGTGCCCGCAACAACCGGGTACTGCGTGCCTGAAGAAAAGTACATCGTTACCTTAAAAAGAAGTCTCCTGCCGGTTCCGGAGGGTCCCCGCCATCGGGCCCCATCACAGGTCGTTTCCCGCCGGTTGTCCGCCATTTGCAGCTTTTTCCCGCCATCCATGGAGTTTCCCGCCACTGGGAGACGATTCCCGCCATTTCTGAAGATTTCCCGCCTTGGAAGAGCGGACGCCATTATGGGCATGCCAGAGGGTGGCAAGAGACCACCTCCCATCGTGGGCCAGGTCGAAGAATGGCGCCAAAAGCGGAAACCGCGCCCACCAACAGAGACTGTGATGCTGGAAGTGTCCATCAGCGTAAGAGAACTGCCCCTGGAACTGACAATCACAAAGTTGCCCCGGGACCACCCTCAATGTGGGCGGAGACAGAAGAAGAGAACGAAGATGGGTGCAGCCTGGAGTAGTCTGGAGAGAGCGCACCCGGAGACAAGACGTCTGGAAGAGAGTCCAGAGAAAGCACACCCGGAGATGGAGGGAGAGCCAGGCAGCACCGACCCAGTGGTCAGGAGCCTGATGCGGGCCGCCACTCCAGGCAGCACCGACCCAGTGGTCAGGAGCCTGTTGCAGGTCGCCACTCCAGAAGGCCTGCTGGAGATCCTAACACAGCTCCCCCGAGATCGGGAGTGTGCACAGACTGCGCTGGAGGGCCTCGCACAGAGGTTGGCCCGGGTGCAACGAGAGACGTTGGCGGAGTGGAGCCGAGAGATGGCCCAGCAGACCGAGACTCGTCAGCGGAGCACGCCACCCGAGACGAGGAGACAGACCGCCTCTGAGGATGGCGCAGGAGGACTGAAGGCCGGAGACGGCGCCGAGAAGGGAGCCGAACGAATGGAGGCAGGTAAAGGGGACGTCACTACCCCGAGCCGGGAAACCGCGTGCCTGCCCCAGCTCCCCGTCGCAGAGCCCGAAGTACCCCCTGCCGTGCCCGTCGCTGCAACGTCACCGCCGCAGACTAGGCCTCAAACGGAAGCCGCGACCCCTGTGACGTCACACGCCTCGACCCCGAGTGTGGCCAAGCAGGAAGTACCATCGGCCTGGTCGCAAGGCCTAGTACCCCCGGGCGACGCAATACCAACAGCGCCCCCTACCTCCGTGGAGCCCCCGGCCTGGTCGCAGGGCCAAGTAACACAGGGCGCCGCCGTTCTTACGGTGCCCTTTACTTTCAAGGTGCCCCAGGCCTGGTCGCAAGGCCTGGTTAACCCGGGCGCCGCTACCACCACGGCGCCCATAACACCTAAAGTACCGCACCTGGGTGAGGACCTGTTCGCCCAGCATATGTGCCCGGATGGGCAGCCCTTCGTATGGCCCCAGGAATACATCCAGCTGGAGCTGCAAAAAGCAAGGGCCATGTGCGAACCCCTGATCCCGGCTCCAAAGCCCATAAAGAGGATCTCGCCCCCGCTAGAAGGGACCCAGTTTGAGTGGGATCCCACCGGAGAAGACCTCATGGGGTTCACTCAGGAGACTCGGGCAGCCGCAGCGGAGCGTGCAGAGTGCTGCCGCCAGCAGCTCGAGGTCTTTGAGAGGGAGCGGAGAGAGAGGCGGGTCCGGGAACAACAAGCCCAAATAAGGAGCGCGGAGCAGAAGAGCCGGACCAGGAGAGACCCCCGTGCAGCGCATGGTCCCCGTACCATCGGGACTGTGATAAAGTTCAATCTGCAGCATGGGTGGGGTTTCATCAGGGATCACCGCACCCCAGGCGACGTCTTCGTGACCAGGAGAGACGTTGAGTCCCACCTACCGGAGGGACACAGAGGTCGTGACCTGTATTTAGGGGACGAGGTCACCTTCACCCGGCACAAGTGTGCCAAAGGACCCTACGCCCTCCATGTGCATCGCCTGACGGAGGAGGAGCTGCGGTGTGAGGAGGAGCAAGAGGACCCGGACGGGTCTGAAACTGAAACTGTCCACAAAGAAAGAGCAGGAGGACGCCGTCGTTGAAGTACGGTAGAGAGAGACTGTATATAGTTGCCCGTCAGGGTATAAGAACTGTTCTAGTTAAAATATAGTCCCCGTTGGGACCAGCAAAGTGAACTGTTAACCCCGTGTGTCCCTAGTTCCTAATACCTGGCCGAGGACTGAGAGCGGCCATAATTCCCTTGTATATAGTTGCGCTTCCTAAGGCGCCCCCTACCGGTTTTATAGGAAACCGTGTTTCTTCAAGAGACTGTCGCACTTTACCCGGTCACAAGTTGCACAGTGACCGGAGGAACCAGAAGACAAGAATGTTTCTAATGAAAAGTTTTTATGAAAAGTTTTATATGTTGATGTTTTATGAAAAAAAAAAAAAAATGTATGTTTGTGGATGTTTTTATATCTTACAGCCCGAGGACGTGCTGTGATTTACCAGGGGGGAATGTAGCACCCTGAGGATTCGGCTGCTACAGGGGTATTGCACCTCAACCCAGAGGTGTGGTATTCCACTCCCGGGTAAGGATGGAGTGTGGAACTGAGCTCAGTTAGCTGCATGCACTACACACATCCCATTTCCGGAGGACAGACCAATGGTACTCCCACTTAATAATGTGCAGGTACGACCGAGTCTGTCCTTGGCTGGAGTGGGAGGGGGGTGGAAGATCCCAGTAGTGTAGGTGCAGATAGGGGGAGCAGTCTGGGTAATGCTAGGAGCTCATTGGGTGCTGGTCACCTGAGCTCACACATAGAGGGAGTATATAAGGTGGGAACCATCTTAGATCAGGGTCAGTCAGTAAGTCTTTGCAGAGGAGTCTTTTGTAGAAGGCTGGTCAGTCTGTCAGTCTTTTGCAGAGCAGTGGAGGAAAGCAGAGGAGAAGAGCAGCTCCAAGGCCCAGTGAGAGAGAGGAGAAAGAAAGACCCAGAGGGGGAGAAAGAAGGAACTCCAAGAGCCCAAATTAGATCAGAGGGTGAAGAGTTGGCAACAGGGTACCGGATCCCAAGCTGGCAGAGGCTACAGCACACCTTAGCCAGGAACTGGAGGTCGTGGGCAGGATCGATCTGCCACGATCACCCACCAAATCCACCCGGAAGGCAGACCAGGAATAGGGTCAGGGAACCCAGAGACAAGGGTTTACCACCAAGAGGCCCGAGGGAGCCGGACATAGGTGGATCCCTGGTGGGGAAGGCCAGAGAAGAGGACAGGACAGAAAGGGAGCTCAGGACCACGCTCCAGAATCACCTGGGGGTTGGCCGAGTCCAGGACCTGGTGGACGCAGCACGGCTCGGGTGGTCACTCAAGGCCGGAGTGACCAGAACAACTGCAGTAAGTAAACAAACCCTGAACTGCACAGCCCGACTCTGACTCTCATTTCCATCCCCGCTGCGCCACCACAACCCCCATCCTCTGCAACTGACCCCCTGAGGCTATACCCCTCCCGTTGGGGGTTATACTACCTAAGCTGCACAAACACCATCAGCCTCAGCGGACCCTGCTGCAGCGGCGGCCGTAGTGACCGCAATTCAACGGGTGGCGTAGTCGACATAAAGAACTTTAGTAACATCAGTAAGGACTGCCACACACTGAGCTTGACACCCTGGGCACGGACCGGGTCACAGCCACTCGGAGACTACAACCCCCATCTGATCCGGCTCCGGGTATCCCCAACAACACTGGCCCAGGGGGCGCGTCATATTCACATTGGTAGGTCCTGACATCGAGAAACGCCTTACCGCGGCTGTCAGGTACACATGAATTGGCCAATTTATGCGCTAAGATTTCTCATTTATTTACAGCAGTAATGCTATTCATTTTCCATACTTCATATTTCATGCGCTAAAAAAAAATTTCAAAAAATTTTTCATTTATTTCTATTTTTTACAGCAGTTATGCTATTCATATTTCATATTTCACATCTATATACTCAGTGTTACAGTGTGCTACTTTATTTGTTCATTATATATGGAGGTAGCTGCTCTTAGTAAGCACCTGTTCACACCTAGTTTTTGTAGTGGAAGTGCCGTCATTCTCTTTGTTACTAGATTTAGCGTTGACTGAGCACTCCACCCCCACCCCCATGCCGCAGGTGGTTTTAAATGCATCAGGATCTGTCTTTCCCACACATAAGCAGATGGAGGTCTCTTAGAGAGGTATTCACATTGGTAGGTCCTGACATCGAGAAACGCCTTACCGCGGCTGTCAGGTACACATGAATTGGCCAATTTATGCGCTAAGATTTCTCATTTATTTACAGCAGTAATGCTATTCATTTTCCATACTTCATATTTCATGCGCTAAAAAAAATTTTCAAAAAATTTTTCATTTATTTCTATTTTTTACAGCAGTTATGCTATTCATATTTCATATTTCACATCTATATACTCAGTGTTACAGTGTGCTACTTTATTTGTTCATTACTCACCAACCTGAGCCCCGGAAGCCCCGCCATACTTACCAACCTCGGCCCCGACACCACTGGAGACCGCGGCAGTCCAATCCCTGCGTCACGTCTCCCTGCCACCCTAGAGGCCCACTGACCCCAGCGGTGGTGCTACAGGCTACCGCACCAGCCGAGGCAGGGAACCCCCGCTGCCTGAGCCGGTCTGGCCGGGCCTGGTAAGTCCATCTTTTCTTTTCTTTTCTTTCTTTCTTCTCATCTGTAGGTCCCCGTCAAGGACAGGAAACCAACTGATGCGGGAGAGAGGTGCCGCCCTTTTTATCTGTAGGTTTCCTGTCCTTGAAGGCCGGATCCCCTCTCTCCGTGGTGCCGTCATGGGGAAAGAGAAAATAAATTAGGGTTATGCTAGGGTTAGGGTTGTGCTAGGATTAGGGTTGTGCTATGGTTAGGTTTAGGGTTGTGTTAGGGTTGGGATTTTTTAAAAAGTAAAGAAAAAAAATGATGACAATATGGCGACCAGTGTTGAGCGCATGTGCTCGCTACTTGAGTTTGCATCGGGTACTCGGGTATGCACGAAGTATCACGGGTGCTGGAGTGACATGCTCGACTCTCCGCCCCATATGCTTCATGGCCAAAAAAAGTTGCATGGATTGCCATGCACGAGCGATCCCCGCATGGTTTTTTTTGGGTGTCTAATAACCGTGAAACATGCGGGGCGGTGACTTGAGCATGTCACTCGAGCACCCACGATACTTGGTGCATACCCAAGTACCCAATGCAAATTCAAGTAGTGAGCACTTGCGCTCAAGACTAATGAAACTTATTCAATATGATGACCTAATGTTATCAAATTCTGTGTCGTACCTCTGAGTTCAAAATGTCCACTATAGCCCTTGATAAAATCCTTGAGGGGTCTATTTTCCAAAACTTGTGGGGGCTTCCATTGTTTAGGCATATCAGGGGCTCTCCAAATGCAACATGGCATCCGCTACTTATTCAAGCAAATTTTACATTCAAAAAGTCAAATGGCGCTCCTTCCCTTCCGAACCCTGCCGTACTCCCAAACAGGTGGTTTTCCTCCACATATTGGGTATCTGCGTGCTCAGGAGAAATTGCACAACAAATTTTGGGGTCCATTTTTTCCTGTTACCCTTGCAAAAAAAAAAAAAATGGGATCTAAAGTAACATTTTTGTCAAAAAAGTTAAATGTTCATTTTTTTTCTTCCACATTCCAAAAATTCCTGTGAAGCGCGTGAAGGGTTAATAAACTTCTTGAATGTTATTTTGAGCACATTGAGGGATGCAGTTTTTAGAATTGTGTCACTTTTGGGTATTTTCTGTCATAAAGGCCCCTCAAAGTCACTTCAAATGTGATGTAGTCCCTAAAAAATGGTTTTGTAAATTTTGTTGGAAAAATGGAAAATGAAAAAATTTTGGTTCCAAAATTGTGCTGATGTAAAGTAGACATGTGGGAAATGTTATTTATTAACTATTTTGTGTGTCATGGCTCTCTGATTTAAGGGCATGAAAATTCAAAGTTTGAAAATTGCAAAATTTTCAAAATTTTCGACAATTTTTTTTACAAATGAACGCCACTAATATCGAAGAAATTTTACCACTATCATGAAGTACAATATGTCACGAAAAATAAGCTCAGAATCAGGGGGATCCGTTGAAGCGTACCAGAGTTCTTACCTCATAAAGTGACAGTGGTCAGAATTGTAAAAATTGGCCTGGTCATTAACGTGCAAACCATCTTGGGTGGGTAAAGGGGTTAATATCATCTCACAGCTGTATACTTAGCCTTTACTGGTTATTAAAATGGGGGACCTAAAAAGAAATTGATGTGGGGCCCCCCTATAATTAATAACCAGCGAAGGATAGGCAGACAGCTGCGGGCTGATATTAATAGCCTAGGAAGGGGCCATGGATATTGGCCCCCTCCGAGGCTAAAAACATAAGCTCTCAGCCTCCCCAGAAATGTCGCATCCATAAGATGCGATAATTCTGGTGCTTAGCCTCTTCTTTTCCCACTTGTCCTGATGCGGTGGCAAGTGAGGTAACAGAGTTGGGATTCATGTCAGCCTTGTTTTGGAAGCTAACATGAAGCCCAGGTTAGTAATGGAGTAGTTGCTAACCCCATAGTCAAATTGTAAAAAAACAAAAAACACACAGAATAAAGTACTTTATTTTAAATAATGACAGACTCCTTTTTTTAAAAAAAAAAAATACTTATACTCGCCTATATGACCATTCCATTGAAGCCCACGTCTCCTGTAACAAAATTAAAATAATAAAGCAACATAATGCTCACCTGTTCCCGACGTGAAAATAATCCTCCAGTTGCCCTTGTCCCCTGTAAATGAGTTAAAAAAAATAAACAACCATATTCCACACCTTTCCCACGTTCAGATAATAATCCATTTGTGCCCTGTGGCGTGTCCAGCAGAGCTCTGCTACATCCGCTTGACAGGCTGAATGCTGGCATGATGCTAGCGTTCAGCCTGTCAGTCAGCAGAGACACTGAACTATGCATGCTAGCACAGCTCAGTGCCTCGTGGTGCTGTCAGTTACATGATTGGGGTTCATAACCAGATTAGATTTTATAGCAGGACATTGGCTTGTAATATCAGCCCCAGTGGTCGACTTTCACTCTGCTGGTTTTGAAAACCACGTGGGAACTCAAGCTGTTTTTTATTAAATTCTTTATTTTAGACCTAATGTACACTGTGGGTGCTGACTACAACTCCCATCATTGTTGCCTGGTCGCGCTGATCTCAGGGAGACCAGGTGACTATGATTTTGAGCTGCACTCAGTACCCGACACTCGGCACTCTAGCATTCAAAAGTCAGGCACTTGAGCTACCGTGAGACCCAGTGGCTTGAACTCAGGTAACCTGAAAGTTCACAGTCACAACTGCGGGATCAAGCTGACATCTGACAGCGTGATCCCGCAGTGCTCTGTTACCGCCAATCAGAGCCCAGGGATATTCGTGTTCGGGCTCGGCCGACTTTTGGCGATTTTGAGCAAGATGAGCAAGAACACGAATCCGAATGTGCAATGTTCTGAATTTGAAAATTACCGAACGTTTTCCAAGCATGTTCGCTCATCTCTAGAAAGGCTCCACCTGCAAGGACAAAGAAACCTATGGATAAACAGGTGGAGTCTCTCCAACGCAGCAGTGGTTTATCTGTCCTCGATATTTTTGTGAAGATTTTGCTTTTTATTATTTTCTCTATAGAGCAGTAGTTTCTTCTTCTCTGTCCCGCGTGTTAAATCACCACTCCGACGTTGTTTATTTTATTTCACTGCTGGAGTGGTGTCACTAATAAAAGTTCCCTGCCAAAAGTAAAATACTTACTCGCCGTCTTCTTCTGTTCTCGGCACTGCTCCAGTCGTCTTCTGCTAGTTTTGACCTGTCGGATCACTCTAGTGCAGTGCTGGCGAACCTATGACACGCGTGCCAGAGGGGGCACGCAGAGCCCTCCCGGTGGGCGCGCGCCCCATTGCCGCCGCACTAGATCTACTGGATCGGGCCCGGTGGGTGCGTACTCTGAGCCCGCCGAGTGCCGACTCCAGCCCCGCTACTTGTGTATTGTAGCACATGAACTTGCCAGGCCCGTGCGCCGCAATACACGCTGCTGGCCAATCAGAGGCCAGCACCTAGCAGCTGACGTCAGCATACAAGTGACTGGGCGCATAGCTGTGATGTCAAGCGCCCCCGTGGCTAGGACGCTGGAATCAGCTGCCGGCTACAGGAGAGGACGCTGCGCGGGAAAAGAAGGAAGGTGAGTAGGAGTGTTTATTATGTTTTTTTTTTTATATGCGATGAACAGCGGCGCTAGCAGGCTGTGGGGAGCATATATACATGGACTGGGGGGGGAAGCATATATACATGGACTGGGGGAGGAAGCATATACACCCCCAGATACATGGACTGGGGGAGGGAGCATATATACATGGACTGGGGGAGGAAGCATATACACCCCCAGATACATGGACTGGGGGAGGGAGCATATATACATGGACTGGGGGAGGGAGCATATATACATGGACTGGGGGAGGGAGCATATAGACATGGACTGGGGGAGGGAGCATATAGACATGGACTGGGGGAGGGAGCATATAGACATGGACTGGGGGAGGGAGCATATAGACATGGACTGGGGGAGGGAGAATATAGACATGGACTGGGGGAGGGAGCATATAGACATGGACTGGGGAAGGGAGCATAGACATGGACGGGGGGAGCATATATACATGGATTGGGGGAGGGCAGCATATATACAAGGATTGGGGGAATGCAGCATATATACATGGATTGGGGGGGCATATATACAAGGATGGGGGGAGGGCAGCATATATGCAAGGATGGGGGGAGGGCAGCATATATACAAGGATGGGCGGAGGGCAGCATATATACAACGATGGGGCAGAATATATACAAGGATGGGGGTAGGGCAGCATATATACAAGGATGAGGGGAGGGCAGCATATATGCAAGGATCGGGGTAGGGCAGCATATATACAAGGATGGGGGCAGCATATATACAAGGATGAGGGGAGGGCAGCATATATGCAAGGATGATGGAGGGCAGCATATATACAAGGATGGGGGTAGGGCAGCATATATATACAAGGATGAGGGGAGGGCAGCATATATACAAGGATGGGGAGGGCAGCATATATACAAGGATGGGGGGAGGGCAGCATATATACAGGGATGGGGGGAGGGCAGCATATATACAAGGATGAGGGGAGGGCAGCATATATACAAGGATGGGGAGGGCAGCATATATACTAGGATGGGGAGGGCAGCATATATACAAGGATGAGGGGAGTGCAGCATATATACAAGTATGGGGGGTAGCATATATACAAGGATGGTGGAAGGGTAGCATATATACAAGGATGGTGGAGCATATAGACATGGACTGGGGGAGGAAGCATAGACATGGACGGGGAGCATATATACAAGGATTGGGGGAAGGCAGCATATATACATGGATTGGGGGGGCATATATACAAGGATTGGGGGAGGGCAGCATAGATACAAGGATGAGGGGAGGGCAGCATATATACAAGGATGGGGGGGCAGCATATATACAAGGATGGGGGAGGGTAGCATATATACAAGGATGGGGGAGGCAAGCAATATATACAAGGATGGGGGGAGGCCAGCATATATACAAGGATGGGGGAGGGTAGCATATATACAAGGATGGGGGAGGGCAGCAATATATACAAGGATGGGGGGAGGCCAGCATATATACAAGGATGGGGGCATATACCATGATGGGGCTGAGCACATTTTTTATTTCTGCAGTGTCATACCGCTGCTCCTTTCTGTGGCTGCTCTATGCTGCGCTCGCCTGCTCTTTGTATCAGTTGTTTTTTCTAAACTAAAACCTCAATATTTAGGTTAAATTGCCGTGTTGGCACTTGGCGATAAATAAGTGGGTTTTGGATTACAGTTTGGGCACTCGGTCTCTAAAAGGTTCGCCATCACTGCTCTAGTGTTTGCTGAGCGACTCGGAAGTCACTTCTCAATGTATGTTTATGAGAGACAGAACCAGTGTCTCATAGACTTACATTTGGAACTTGTGACTGTTAACTGTGACTTCTGGTCAGTCAGGAGTTGCGGTCCCATAATGGCAGAACGGGACTGTAGCGGCGCTGGGAAGGGCTGAAGACGGTGGCTGGTAAGTATTTTACTAGGGACAGGAAACAGACATTAGCAACACCACTACAACAGTAAAATTAAAAACCACCGGAGTGGTGCTTTCATTCTGCTGTATCTAAGCATCTCTTTTCTCCTTTACCATGGATGTATTTGGGGGGTGCAGTATCATTGGCAGCTCTTCAGGTTCAGAAGTCTCACTTCTGGAAACATTTGATATTGCTGAATACAGGCTCGATGGGGAGATTGCTTTACTTCGAGGCTTGGACAACAACACAATGGAAGTCAAGTCCATAGCGTATCAAATGCTGGATTGGGTCATGGATATTACAGGTGGTCATGTAAGTCTTGTAAGCCTGCATAAGGGGTCAGGAGGCCAGCAGTAATCAGCGAGGTCTGTGGCTTCATAAAAGGGCATGGTACAAGGAAGAAGATTGGGAAACGGCTCCAGGAGGTGTTCAGTTGCCTGTTTCACCCCGGTGCTGTAATTCATCATTTTCACCATGAATGATGCAGTCATTTAGAAGACATGAAACCTGACCGTAGCTCATCGCAACAGTATGAATTTTAGTTGTTTGATTTTCTTGTCTCTTTTAGGAGAAATCAGGAAGTGTCTTACAATAAATAAAGTGCAAAACTAGACTGACTAGTGTTTACCATGAAGAGTTATGTCAGCTATGCATTGAACAAACAAGATCTGAAAAATGCCCATTGTTTAACCCCTTGATGACCAGACTTTTCCTCCTCTTCTTTCAAGAGCCATAACTCTCTTAATTTTTCTGTCGACATAGCTATAAGAGGGCTTGATCTATGGGAGACAAATTGGAGTGGACATCACTCATTTTAACATATAACATACTCAAAAACAGGAAAAAAAAATCCAAGTGGGATGAAATGGGGAAAAAAAACCGCTATGCTGCCATTGTTTTTTCAGTTTTGTTCTTATTGAGCTATAAAACTCGATCTGGCAGTATGATTCTCCAGGTCATTATGATTGTTGCAGCACCAAAAAGATAATTTTTTAGGGGTTAAAAAATTCTAAACTTTGGGTTTTTGTTTAACAAGTATTAGTTTGTGTTGTTACTTTCTGAGATCTGTAACTTTTTAATTCTTCAATGGAGGACTTTTTTTTTTGCACGCCAAGTTGTTGTTTTTATTGACACCCTTTGCTAGCCGTGAATTCAATTTTTTTGGGGGGGTGGAAATGCGGCAAGGAAAAAATTTTAGGTTTTTCTTTTTGCCATTTAACATGTTGTATAAATAATTGTACATAAAATCAGACTTTCACCTCCTTTAATCACAATCTCCAATTTTCCCACCGCATAATTATCCTTTTGTTCCCACAGTAAAAGAGATTAATATATTTATGCACTAAGTTACACTTCTCAGTGCCACGTGAGCTCATCTATACTTAAAGGGAACCTCTTATGTCCTGTTTTACATTGCTCCCTGTGTGTTGTTAGTCACAGCATCAGCCTCGGAAATCCGGCGCTTGCGCACTGCCCATCAGCTTTCCAGGCATGCGCACTGAGTCTGGGTGTACGTCCCCAGCTTCTTTTTACATGTGCACATGCTCCGCGGCAGTGAGCAGGAAGACAGTGGTGCGCATTGCTAGGTATGGACATAGCTAAGCGGCTACCTGGTGTTCACTGCAGCTCCAGATGGTGGAGACAGACTGGGCTGCAGGTAGCCGCCAGGTACAACTCCTAGGCAGATGCCAGTACTGCAGCAGCTGACCACAGGGGTCAGGTTAGCTGACACAGACTAGAGCTCCATTCAGACTAATAGGTTCAGTTCAGGATCACTGCAGAACGGTTACTGACACAGAGATTCAGATAGGGAAACGTTCAGATACTGGCCGCTCCGGGACCAGGGGACTTAGGAAACAGGACTGGCTGCACCAGGATTGGGGACAATATTCAGGCACTGGCCACACCGGGACCAGGGGACTTTGGGGACAGGACTGGCCACACCAGGACCAGAGGACAATGTTCAGACACTTGCCGCACCGGGACCAGGGGACTTTGGGGACAGGACTGGCTGCACCAGGAACAGGGGACAATGTTTAGGCACTGGCCGCACACAGACCAGGGATATTTGTTAAGGACCTGGTCACACCGGAACCAGGGATTCGGGTTTAGGACACTGGCCACACCAGGACCAAGGATTTCGGGTTCAGGACACTGGCCTCACGGGGACCAGGGATTCGGATTCAGGACGCTGGCCACACCGGGACCAGAGGACATAACAACTCACTAGTAGGGGAAACTACATACTAATTAAAGCTGTTGCTTCAGCGACTCCTAAGGGAGAGGAAGTCTTTTATACAAGATGATACTCAGTAATAGGCCACGGCCCCACTATCAGTATTTGGTCAGTATTCGGTCAGTATTTTTTCTCAGGAGTGGGAGCCAAAACCAGGAGTGGTTATAAATGCACAATTGGTGCACTTGTTTCTATTATACCTTTTCTCTGATTGTTCCTATAAGTAAGCTGATTCAAGAATCTGTTTAACCGAGGAGGTTTTTTGCCTAAAAAAGAAGAGTACGGTAATTCACTTAGTGCAATTAAATGTGCTTCACTAGAGAATGAAAATTCACAAGTACATTTCTATCACAGGCAAAAGCTGAAATCAGAAGAACAAAGAGGAGGAAATACTAGAATGAGGATCACTTTTATGCCCTTGTAACTTTCAGCAGTCTACTTGCCTACTTGCATAGTGATAAGAATATTGCAGCTATAAAAAATAGAGATGACTACTCTATTGAGCTCTTGCTATAAAAGCTTAATAAGGGAATCTTTTCTGGCTTCCAGTAGGGAAGCTAAACCTGCACAATATCTGGCACTGCTAATAGCAAGTTGTCACAAGCTAACCTCCCTAGAACCCAGAGTGGCATCTTCTCTTTCCCGGCTCCCAGCACAGTGAGTCTCATGGAGCTCATAGGGATGCTGGATGGTTCTGGAAAAAGGTTGCAATGCCATCTGGCCAACTAAAATCAATGGTAGCTTATTTAAACCAGCCTCATTTTCATCTGTGTCCCACATATCAGTGCTATTACCCTGATTTGGTTGGTGATATTACCCTGAAGATTGTGATCAAACATTTCTGAGAACTCTTTAGACTTTAATCTGTACTGCATCTTGATTCTGTTTGACCTCTGTTACCAACCTTCTTACCTACCATCCTGAATCTCCAGCTCCTTGTTTTACCCTGTCTGATACAAATTGATTTTGACTCCTTTGTTGCCATTGCCTATAGCCATCTCTCCTACAACCCATTCTTAATTAATCCGGTCTACTGTACCCTATCCGGGCTGTTTGACACCAGACTGACTTAGGATGTTAATGCCAGCTAAGCATAGGTGGATTATAATGAGGGCAATCTGGGCTACCGCCCGGGGCCCGAGGCTCCTGGGGGGCCCATGGCCAGATTGCCCTCATTATAATGTTTTCCAGAGGCAGAAGGACCGCACTGTGCCTTAGACGCCGGCCTGCCGCATCACAGGGAGGCAGACACGCCCCCTACATGCTGTGTGCTGCGTCTCCAGAGCTGACGTCACACAGCGGCGCCTGGAGCTCATCATCCTGCCGGTGAGGAGCTGGCGGATCAGGCCTCAGTGAATGGCGGTAAATATGAGGTCTGGGGAGGATGTTTGGAGTGAGGAGGAGGCTGCAGGACGCTGCTCCCCTCCTGAGGAGTTCACATGGATCCCTTAGTGTCAGGTCCGCAGCCGCTCTGCTGGGGCTCAATGTGACTTATTGCTGCAGATCTGCAGAAAAATTCAGAGTGCTGCAATAAATCACACTGAGCCCCAGCAGAGTGACCACAGACATCAGCATACAGGATCCTACACTGACTGATCAACCCTGAACCTGCAGGACATCACATACTATACTGCTCCATATATAATATGTGAGGTCCTGTGTGCAGGTCCAGGTGTGATCAGTACAGTGTATATCCCTGCACAAAAAATGTCATCCAGTATACAGATTACTGTATACTGTGGTACAGACATCAGATGGGATATAACAATGTGTATAGTATATAACGTCTGATGTCTGTATCACAGTATAGCGTACTAGCTATTGTACTCGTTCTACGCCCGGGTGGCTAGCTTTTTTATTGGTATATGATCCCCCATTCTGGCCCCCTATCCTGTTATCTGCTCCCCCATCCTGGTATATACTACCCCATTTTGGTATATGCGCCCCCATCCTGGTCCATGCTTCCCCCTGCCCCATCCTAGTATATGCTCCCCCATCCTGGTCCATGCTTCCCCCCATTCCCCCCATCCTGGTATATGCTCCCCCATCTTGGTCCCCTATCCTGGTATATGCTCCCCTATGCTGATACCCTCCTGGTATGTGCTTCCCCCCCATCCTGGCCCCCTATCATGGTATTTGCTCCCCCCCCATCCTGGTCCCCTATCCTGGTATATGCTCCCCCCCATCCTGGTCCCCTATTCTGGTATATGCTCCTCCCCATCTTGGTCCCCTATCCTGGTATATGCTTCCCCCCCATCCTGGTCCCCTATTCTGGTATATGCTTCCCCCTCATCCTGGTCCATGCTCCCCAATCCTGCTATACGCTCCCCTGTCCTGGTCCCCCATCCTGATATGTGCTTCTCCACCCATAAATAAATTTTAAAAAAAACACTCCTACTTGCCCTTCCACCGCTCCACTGCTGCGCATCGCCTGCATTATCTTACTAAAATGGCACCGGAATCGACGCCTGCGAATAGCGCAATATCCGGTTTCATTTTAATGAATACAATTGTGTAGAGTGTATTCAACAAAATGATGCCACAGTACGCGCATGCGCATATCACGCTGTCCATTATGTTGAAGACACTGTGCATATTTGGCGCCAAAAATCGCGCTATGCGCAGGCGTGGATTTTGGCACCACAATCCTCCCCCGGCCTCTCCAGAGATGACAGGACCGAACAGGTATATGTTTATGGTGACGGAGATCGCGGTATGAATATAGTACCTTCGCATACCGTGATCTCTGGCGCCACACTCTTCATCCCTGTCTGGGATGTGGATGTGTCTTTCTGTCTGCGGCCAGACTGCGCAGGCGCATTGGACTTGCGCAGTCTATAGAGGCTTCGGACAGAAGGACACATCCCTGATTATACTATAGATACCAGTCATGTATTGTCAAATAGACTGTACAGGGCCATACCTAGGGGAATCGGGGGGGCATGTGACCTGGGTACAGCCGTCAGAGGGTACCTTCGTGCCACCTCATGCGGTGGTCAGAGGTGTCTCCCAGGCAGCTGCATTTTGCATTTGACCATTCTCTGAGCTGGCTGTGGAACCGACAGTTGATCAGAGAAGGGAGCTATGTATGGGCTCATATTGTATCTAGGAAGCTATGTGGGGGCTCATACTGTATCTAGGAGTCTATGTGGGGGCTCATACTGTAACTAGGAGTCTATGTGGGGGCTCATACTGTATCTAGGAGGCTATGTGGGGGCTCATATTGTATCTAGGAGGCTATGTGGGGGCTCATACTGTAACTAGGAAGCTATGTGGGGGCTCATACTGTATCTAGGAGTCTATTTGGGGGCTCATACTGTATCTAGGAGGCTATGTGGAGGCTCATACTGTATCTAGGAGGCTATGTGGGGGCTCATACTGTATCTAGGAGTCTATGTGGGGGCTCATACTGTAACTAGGAGTCTATGTGGGGGCTCATACTTTATCTAGGAGGCTATGTGGGGGCTCATATTGTATCTAGGAGGCTATGTGGGGGCTCATACTGTATCTAGGAGGCAATGTGGGGGCTCATACTGTATCTAGGAGGCTATGTGGGGGCTCATACTGTATCTAGGAGGCTATGTGGGGGCTCATACTGTATCTAAGAGGCTATGTGGGGGCTCATACTGTATCTAAGAGGCTATGTGGGGGCTCATACATTATATAGGGGGATGTCAGCATACTTAATTCTGCTCAATATTAAGTCATACAATTAATATACATTTTTTTTATTATTTTGTTATTAATATTGAGCCGAATTAATTTCAGCCTATTGGTGCGGCTTCCACAACAGTCATGGTCTCTCAATCACCCCCTTATATATAGTACTATGTTATGTATAGGGCTGTACATAATGGAAAAAAATTCTGTCATTTTCCGTCTACAGATGTGACCAAAGCATCTGTGTTTTACTTACATGATCTATCAAAGGGAATCATGTGACATGTCACGTGACACATCGGGTACCTGGTGGGGGTGGGGGGCATGCCTTCTAAATTGCCCGGGGCCCTGGCTACTCTTCATCCACCCCTGCAGCTAAATGTCTTGACCAAACCCAAACTTGTGAGGGGAATCCTATAGATGAACGGTTCATTCTTTCCCTCGGTATTGCAGGAACAAGATCACTACTTCAGTAAGGGAAGTATTGTGTGATTACAGGATGAGTTCCCTCTGCTCTCCTAAATTAATTCTCTGCTGTCTTGGAAATTGCTGGATCGAATACTAGTAGCAGCAGTTCCAGCACCACAAGCATCCAATATGATACTGTTGATATAGTAATGGACAAACAGATGTCTGACCTCAGTAAAAGCACTGAATATGGATTCAGAATGTTACACTCTATCCCATGTTTTTTAGCTGATGGTTTTGATTGGCCATGCCCTGTGATCTGCGGTCTTTATTTCTAGACACTTATATGAATGTGGGGCTACCAAACAATTTAAAAAATAGTCTAGCTATGTAGATAATTGACTTGTCTTATGAAAAGGTGGAAAAGAGGACCTTGAAGTTGAATAGCAACTCTTGGAATATAAAGTTATCATTAGTCATTAGTTCACTAAAGGTTAATTTTTTGATCTCACAATTTTTTTGTCCTACAAAATATTGTGCAGCAAGACCTTTCAAAATATAAACATTAATAGTTTTATAGAAAATGGAAGCTATCACTTTCTGCCATGGATAAAAAAAATGGCCCCAAGAACCAATTTTTCCATGATAAGAACTGTACAGAAAGAGTTTGAGAAATGGAAAGGTTTTGAAGGCAAAAGTTGAGGAAATAAATTGATGAACATTAGAAAATCCGTAATGCCTGTTTAGATGAGTCAGTAATTAGAACGCTTGTTCCTGATTATTGACCTTATTAAACGTGCCAGGAGTCACTTCACAAACGAACAAAAACGCTTATTTGTTGGGTGAATGATTTTTAAGCATGTGTAAAAATCATCGTTATTGGCAGGACTTTGTAAACCGGTTATGTTCAGCTAATAACATGATAAGTTATCGATTCAGAATAATTGTATTCACTATCATTTTGTCCCCATCACTGTTTTGTTGTTAAAACAAGCCAGTAAACAACCTTTGACCGGCTTGTGTATAGCCAATGTATAGCCATTTACCAACCTGGATTAGTCTGTTTAAATGGAATACATTACAAGTGATCAAATACTTGACCCACCATACCAAATAATACCGTCCTGGGTCAAAATTGTATTTAAAAAGCCACATATGTTCAAAGTTCAGTTAGTACACAGTCAGATAGAGGGTATGAAAAACATAAATGTGCCATGCAAGGTTTTTTTCCTTGTAAAACCTGCAAAACCTGTAAAACATTAAAAACTCTGCAGAGCACAGTTTTACAAGTCTTACAAGGATCCAGAAACATAATAAGCAGTCCAGCACAGAATAGACTACAAGTCAAGAAATCCAGTGTCTCTTGGAGTGTAGTTGAAGAGGAAGGCAATTTGATTTAGTCCCATACAAGATTAAAGAAAAGAGCTAACTGTTTTGAAGTTCTGGAGCTTACTTGCGGTACGCAAAGAAGAAAAGCTGAAGGAGTTTTGAACATAGCAGAGATCCATAGAAGCCTATGTGGAGAGAGGAAGGAGTAGCACTGCTACAGGAGGAAGAATCTGGAATCAGGAGCGCAGTAACAGTGATGCCGACAGTGCTTCACACCAGAACTGTGTGCCGGCAGAATCTTACTGGGGCTGAGCGTGCTGTGCAGTAGGACCATGCTGTGGAAACCCACATCGTTGCGGTGAGCACATTCCTTTGCACTTCATGTACATCAACATTTAGACTCCATTTTTCTGCATAGTGATTCTGCATGTACCATGAAGATTGTTGCTTATCTTTTTTTAATGCTCCAAGCCCACCTGCTGATTGTGTCCGTGACTAAGGTGAGCCCTCAGTGATGACATAACTGTCTGGAAAGACTTGTCCACTGACTACCAATAAAGAGTAAACCGGAGCATTCATAAATAAGATGTACTTTCGTAAGCAGCATTCTTTGACATAAAGCCTGTAACATACCTGGCGGCGTCCTTGCATAGTGGTCCATCTCCCACTGTGCAAGAGCGCGCACTTGATCTCCTGTCCAGAATGTCTCTCTGGCTTCCCTCCATGCTGTCTGTTTGTGTCTGTTTCTGCTGCTTAAGGGCGGCGCCCGATCACTTCCTGCTTTTTGTACCTGCTGTGGGTCACACCCCTTGTACGTCCTCAGCCTATTGCTGTCTGTCACCTGGTATATAGCTCAGCTGCTTCCCATCTATCCCTGCCTGAGCATAGTGTTTTCTTTCAGTGTGTGCTTGCACTCTGAAGGTGCCAGGTCCCGTTCTGTGTTCTCTTGTCTGCCTATCCTGGAGGCTGTATTTCCAGGCCTGTCTGAACACGCTCCTAGCCTGTTCGTCCTGCCTCTCTGGGGGCCGTATTCCCAGACCCGCTCCTGTATCCCGCTGCAGTGTCGGTCTCCTCCGTACACTCAGTTCCAGTCTGAACTCTCTCCTATCCTTTACCTGTTTTGCCTCTATGTCCGTTCCCTTCCTTTTTCTGCAGAGTCTGAACTCGTACCTAACTCCTGCTTGTTGTCTCTGTACTCCCATTTGTGAGTTTGTGGTCCACTCGCTACTTCACTGCAAGTACCCTGTGGGTGTCTGGTTCTGCCTTTCCCTTCCTGTCTGTTCCGTGTGAACAGAGCCCTGTCCCCCCTACTCAGCCTAGCCTGCTCTGTCTCCTTTGCTCACCGCTCCGGCGGTTCTAGCCTGCTCTGTCTCCTTTGCTCACCGCTCCGGCGGCTCTAGTCTGCTCTGACTCCTTTGCTTACCGCTCCGGCGGTTCTAGCCTGCTCTGACTCCTTGCTCACTGCTCCGGCAGTCCTGTCCTGCCCTGCTTCTGCCCGCTGCTCTGGCAGTCCTGTCCTGCCCTGCTTCTGCCCGCTGCTCTGGCAGTCCTGTCCTGCCCTGCTTCTGCCCGCTGCTCCGGCAGTCCTGTCCTGCCCTGCTTCTGCCCGCTGCTCCGGCAGTCCTGTCCTGCCCTGCTTCTGCCCGCTGCTCCGGCAGTCCTGTCCTGCCCTGCTTCTGCCCGCTGCTCCGGCAGTCCTGTCCTGCCCTGCTTCTGCCCGCTGCTCCGGCAGTCCTGTCCTGCCCTGCTTCTGCCCGCTGCTCCGGCAGTCCTGTCCTGCTCTGTTCTTGCCCACCGCTTCGGGCGTTCCCTCTCTGCTGTGGTTGTCTACCGCATCTGCGGTTCTGTGACCCAGTCTGTACTGGGTCTTAACCTTTCTGTGCTCCAGCCCGTCCTTTCGGCCAGTACCTCCCTGCCTGCATACTCGCCTGTATCCACCCATCTGCATACCTGCCGTGTTTGCTTATATCCACCAGTCTGTGCCAGCCTAACCTGCCTGTTCCTGAGTCCCAGTGTGTACTGGGTCCTATCCCGCCTGTGTTCCTACCTGCTAGTGCCTCCCTGTCTGCACTCTAGCTGTGCTTGCCTGTACCCCTCTACCTGTATTGTTCCTGAGTCCCAGTGTGTACTGGGTCCTATCCCGCCTGTGTTCCTACCTGCTAGTGCCTCCCTGTCTGCACTCTAGCTGCGCTTGCCTTTACCCGCCTGCCTGCATACCAGTCGTGCCTGCCTATACCCTCCAGTCTGTGCGCCAGCCTAACCAGCCTGATCCAGTAATCCCTGTGTGGGTCAACCCCCGTGTCCGGAGTTTGACCTGGAGTAGCACCTGGTCCCTCTGCCCGGTTTCTCCCTGGTGCACTGGCGTCGTATGCCGTCGTGCCATCTTGGTCGGATCGGCCAGATACTTAGTCACGCCCCTCCAGGCACTCTCCGGTTCATGGTCCAGTGGAATCACTACAATCACACGCACACGCCGCTCAGCCCGGGCGTGTGCATAACAAAGCCTAAGACATTGAAATTAAAATCTAAGGATCAGTTACAGGAACTGGGAAACAAAAATCTTCAAGTGTAAAATCTGAGTTACTTCATGAAGAGATCTGATGACATGGATACTATTCTTCATCTGGTGTGCTTAGCCTTCTTCGTGTCTACCTATTCTTCGTGTCTTGGTATGATAAGGAAGCACTGTGACTCTATAGAGCATGAATATTTTGATACTTTCAGTACAAGAATGTCTTTTGATTTTGACAGTTTTGGCCAACTAAACTTCAGTCTTGCAGCAGTCTGTAAGTTTCATAACACTTCTATGGAAAATTTAGAAGAAATTCCTGTGACTTCAGACTGGATCTATCTGGAGATATATAATGTCAGCATTAAGCCACAAGCTTTTTCCAATCTTACAAACCTAATTTATATCTATATATATGGTGATTTTGTGATGTCGCCAGTGGTCTTTCTTGGGCTGGAGAAACTCTCTGTTTTGTGGATACAACAGACAGAGCAATCATTTATTGATGAACTTGATTTACGAGGACTTTATATGCTGCAAGAACTTAAATTAAAAGGATTCCCCTTTTCATCTCTGAACAAATCCATGTTTGACAACCTTCATCAACTGAAACATCTTATTCTGGATGACAATGACATTGAAGCTTTATCATCAGTAACTAAGTATCTTCCTAAACTAGAAAATCTGCAAGGATTATCTATAATCAGTTACAATCTGATTGCACTCAGAGAAACAGACTGTCTTGTGAATGAAAATCACACCGGTAATATCAGTTTCATGCACTTTAATATTTCCTATTTGAACATAGATGGAATGCAAATTTCTATACTGGAAAATAACTCATTATGTAACTTCCCAAAGCTAGCCTTTTTTAAACCTGCTATATCTTATTCACTTCTAACAGCTTTGAAAAATTCTGGGGTCCAAGTAGTTGACTCATTTTCATTTTCCAATTCTGAATTTCTTGATTTTAACATCTGCATGTATGTATCACTTTTTAAAATCCAAGAACTCCAGCTGGCACAGAACTTGATTAAGTTTATCCATACATCCGATGGGTCCTGCAACATTCTGCGCATTCTAGATTTATCATACAACTCTATAAATAATGTGACTGCATCCCAAATGAAAAACGTAAAAAGTCTGAAGGAGCTCAACTTGTCAAACAATATAATTACTACAATTGAAATATGCTCTGAGAATATTTCCATGGAGCTTGTTCACCTTAATTTGTCATTTAACTATTTAACTTCATTAACAGAAGATCAATTTCTATGCCTTGAGAAACTGAAATCACTTTCACTGAATGATAATAAGATTCAGACAATCAGTAAATATTCATTTCGTGGTTTAAAGACTCTGGAAATTCTGCATCTAAAGAGTAACTATTTGTACAGCTTAGGTGAATTTGCATTTGCAGGTCTATTTTCATTAAAACAGTTGATCTTAAATGAAAATTTCTTAGAAGAAATTAGCGACCCGGCCTTTAACGATCTAACAAAGCTTGAAGAGATTGCTATTGACTTTAAAAACATGGTAAGCATGTCATGGTCACAGAATATGGAGTCATTAAAAACAATGTCCTTGAAAACACTTGATACGACTCTGACAATTGAATCTGAATATTTCAACAATTTTGATGACTTGGAAAGTTTGAGCATTGAAACACATTTTGTGTTCATTGATAATTGTGATGAATTTCCATTTCACAAAGTAAAAGAACTGTACTTAACAAATATCTATGCTCTTCTCTGTTTTGATGTACAATTTGAAACTGCACTGGGAAAATTTACAAATTCGGAAAAGATATATTTAATAGCGAATATACGTTCAAAATCCAAAACACACATCTTTAATTCTAATTTACAAAACTTAACAAAACTTTCTTATTTTCACTTTGAAAATGCTAATGAACTGGATGAGGGCTCAGCATTAAATGTGCAGAAACTATTTCTGGGGTTGAAAAACCTACAAATTTTGCATTTAGTCAATTCAGGAATAGAGGACTATGGATCAAATGTGATGTTCCGAGATTTAAAATCAGTCAGATTTTTAATGATGGAAAATGAGAGAATTTATGGATTTCCAGACAATGTGTTGGCTGATATGATAAGTCTAAAATATGTTTTTCTTCCAGACACAAGTTTTTTTTGCAAATGTGAGTTTGCATGGCTGGGTCAGTGGGTGAAATCTGAAAAGGAAGTTTTATTCCTTGACTTTTATGATCAACATTGTTTTGTTAATACTCAAAAACCGTATTCTTACTTAATCTCCTTCTTAGAACAGAACTGCAATTCTGAGCTAGGTTTCATCGCATTCTTAACTACACTAGTCAGTACTTTGATATTTATGTGTATTTCTGTCTTCTATGAAAGTATCTGGTGGTATATACTGTACATATTTTATGCAATCAAATGTCGGCTGAGTAATAGACATCGAAAAAGGGATCACTATGAATATGATGTGTTTGTGTCATATAATAACCACAATGAACAATGGGTAACTGAGCAACTTCTCCCTAACTTGGAGCAAAACGGTCCACCTTTCTTTAAAGTGTGTATCCATAACCGAGACTTTGAGATTGGCAGAGACATTGTGGAGAACATTGTGGACAGTATCTACAGCAGCAGGTGGACAATCTGTGTTATCACGCGGAGTTACCTTCAGAGTAACTGGTGCTCCCTGGAGATAAGAATGGCAACATACAGGCTCGTAGCAGAGAGTAAGGATTCCCTTATCCTGGTGTTCCTGGATGACATCCCTAGAGAAGAACTTCAGTATTACCATAAACTCACTAAGATCCTAGACAAGAAAACCTACCTGAAGTGGCCGGAAGATGTAGATGGGCAGCAGCTGTTCTGGGCCAGACTGCGAAAAGTTATTAGTAACACTAGAGAGAGAATAAAATAGAAAAATGTTAGTGTAGCATGCTGATAAAACCTGGGCTACTGTGCAGTACATAGAGGTGTTGAGGCCCCACAGTGCCCTAAAATGTTATAGACTCACACAATTGTTGAGCTGAACAGACAATAAACTAATATGCCACACTGACTATGAAAGAAAAAAATTCCCACTTGTGTGGATTGAAGAGGGTCCTGATGTTCGGTCTTGGCCAATGGAGCTCTTAGTCCTTGCCTAAATAGTAGTATTAAAATAAGTTCACATACCTGATTATCACTTAGAACTGTTTTGTATACACAAATTTTATGTTTATATACAGTTATATGAAAAAGTTTGGGCACCCCTATTAATCTTAAGCTTAATGTTTTCTAAAAAATGGTGTTTTTGCAACAGCTGTTTCAGTTTGATATATGTAATAACTGTTGGACACAGTAATGTTTCTGCCTTGAAATGAGGTTTATTGTACTGACATAAAATGTGCAATCTGCATTCAAACAAAATTTGACAGGTGCATAAGTATGGGCACCCTTATCATTTTCTTGTTTTAAATACTCCTACCTACTTTTTACTGACTTACTAAAGCACTTTTTTTGGGTTTTGTAACCTCATTGAGCTTTGAATTTCATAGCCAGGTGTATGCAATCATGAGAAAAGCTACTTAAAGTGGCCACTTGCAAGTTGTTCTCCTGTTTGAATCTCCTCTGAAGAGTGGCATCATGGGCTCCTCAAAACAACTGTCAAATGATCTGAAAATAAAGATTATTCAACATAGTTGTTCAGGGGAAGAATACAAAAGGCTGTCTCAGAGATTTAACCTGTTAGTTTCCACTGTGAGGAACATAGTAAGGAAATGGAAGAACACAGGGACAGTTCTTGTTAAGGCCAGAAGTGGCAGGCCAAGAAAAACATCAGAAAGGCAGAGAAGAAGAATGGTGAGATCAGTCAAGGACAATCCTCAGACCACCTCCAGAGAGCTGCAGCATCAACTTGCTGCAGATGGTGTCATTGTGCATCTTTCAACTATACAACGCACTTTGCACAAGGAGAAGCTGTATGGGAGAGTGATGCGAAAGAAGCCGTTTCTGCAAGCTCGCCACAAACAGAGTTGGCTGAGGTATGCAAAAGCACATTTGTAGAAGCCAATTTCTTTTTGGAAGAAGGTCCTGTGGACTGATGAAACCAAGATTGAGTTGTTTGGTCATACAAAAAGGCGTTATGCATGGCGGCAAAAAAACACAGCATTCCAAGAAAAACACTTGCTACCCACAGTAAAATTTGGTGGAGGTTCCATCATGCTTTGGGGCTATGTGGCCAATGCCGGCACCGGGAATCTTGTTAAAGTTAAGGGACGCATGGATTCCACTCAGTATCAGCAGATTCTTGATAATAATGTTCAAGGATCAGTGACAAAGTTGAAGTTACGCAGGGGGTGGATCTTTCAGCAAGACAATGATCCAAAACACCTCTCCAAATCTACTCAGGCATTCATGCAGAGGAACAATTACAATGTTCTGGAATGGCCATCCCAGTCCCCAGACCTGAATATCATTGAACATCTGTGGGATCATTTGAAGAGGCTGTCCATGCTCGGCGACCATCAAACTTAACTGAACTGGAATTGTTTTGTAAAGAGGAATGGTCAAAAATACCTTCATCCAGGATCCAGGAAATCATTAAAAGCTACAGGAAGCGACTAGAGGCTGTTATTTTTGCAAAAGGAGGATCTACTAAATATTAATGTCACTTTTCTGGTGAGGTGTAGGTAGGAGTATTTAAAACAAGAAAATGATAAGGGTGCCCATACTTATGCACCTGTCAAATTTTGTTTGAATGCAGATTGCACATTTTCTGTTAGTACAATAAACCTCATTTCAAGGCAGAAACATTACTGTGTCCAACAGTTATTACATATATCAAACTGAAATAGCTGTTGCAAAAACACCGATTTTTATAAAACATTAAGCTTAAGATTAATAGGGGTGCCCAAACTTTTTCATATAACTGTACGTATATGTTTCTGTGTTTCTTTACCTGTATAATATGGATATAGTTTGAGGTGTCTTTTTGTCTCTAAGAGTTGAAGGGGTCTTTCATACACCTTTCATTTGCCAGGTTTATAGTACTCATTATGCTTGACTATAACGTGTGGCTCTTAATAAATTTGTCACATATTTTTCTTCTTTTCTACCAGAAATTATAATTTTCCTCTGCTATAAGCAGGCATAGCTTCGCGCTATAATTTACTTCAATTTTTGGTGTCTACCACCTGTGAGGGAAGTGGAGACATGCAAAACATGTGGTTGGGATGATGCTCTGAACTGCTTGGCCACACCACCCTAATTAGCCTATATGAATAAATGGAATTTTCTGCCTAATGGAGACAGTGATCAGTACACTAAGGATTCACTCACCCTGGCGAGTAGCATCCGATGAATCGGATGCTATATGTGAATGACCCTTGGCTCAAACTCTGCTGCGAATGTGAGCCAAGTGTCATTTTACTGCGATCTGATTCTCTTGAATGCGAGAATCGGATCCCAGATGTGGAGAAGATGGAGAACTTAATTACTCCATTCTGTGAGTCTGCTTATATTGAACTGTACTGGGTCAAATGACATCCAAGTGCAGTCCGATGTGTTACACGCACCCATAGACTTGTCTCCGTGCGTGCCATCCGATATACGCTGCCAATCATTTTTATTTTTCATGCCGACTCTAATAAACTCTAGTCGGCATTGCCCCATAGTATAACAGTGGAGCAAATGCTATCCCATGAAATATTGGATAGCACGCCTCCAAATTATACTCTGTCTACTCGCCAGTGTGAGCGAATTTTTATAGGTGCTATGTACCTTAGAAAGCTATAATTTTTTTATAATGTCAATTTGGGCTTAGGTGACTGAAAGTCCATAAATATAGGTATCAATTGAAAGCGATATAATCAATATTCAGCTGGTGATGGTATAAAGATAAAAATAAGAACAAAGTATCTGAATATAACAAAATCTGTTAGATAACTCATAGGGTACATATTATTAATTAAAAATGCATATTGAGTATCTAGCTTTCAGCTGATGAAGTTTGTAAAACTAGTTAATACTTGAAAAATGCCATTCCCCCATTGTTTTCACAATCAAATGCACATTCCTGCTGGTGACCAGCACAATTTTAGTGCTTGTGCAATCATCATGAGTAATATTTTTCTGAGATATTCTAGATGCGCCACTAGCTATGACAAAGGGCAAATACCAGCTCAAACTGTGTCAGAGTATGCTTATACTAAAGCTCCAGATCTTAAGGATTATTGTTTTTAGATATCATACAATCCTTTTTTTGTCTTTTGTTTGCTTGTTAATTTTTAATCAAATTTCTAATTACTTATTGTCCTATTATTTTACATGACTTTACAAATTGCGCAATGTTTTATACTATTGGTAAGAGCATCTAGTACATTTTTACCATCATATTTCTATGTATCTTTGCATTTTTCACTTAAATAAAAATGTTTGAAATATTTAAGCCTCTGATATTTTATTGCATTTCTTATGTTACCTTTATATAAGAAGAATACAAAAATATCATGTTCGAGATATGTAAAATCACACTCATGTACCGTATAATCATAGTTTCTCAAAACATTGTATATGAGATAAGAAAGTAGTAGACAAAATATAACACTAGAAAAATCTTAACCCATATCAATTTCCCTCTTTTGTAAATGGTATAACCTCCACCATGGGGTTAGTTGGTATCCACTGAGGGGCTTCTGTCTCATGGGTCTAGCACCCATGAGAGAACTTCTTACTTGCTTCACCCATCCACTCTCACTCAGTGTGGACAGTAGTGGTGATCCATCATCCAGGGCCTATAATACACCAAGAATAATTCTGCTGCACTAAGAGACAAGAACAAGGGATGTAAATGGGTCAATAAAAGTGAAAAGGATGCGAGAGGGATAAAACAGTATCGGTTTATTGGATAAAGTTTAAAAGTAGAGAATTAAAATGACATAAAATAAGGCAGATAAAACACGAGCAGTAGTGGTATGGGCTCAAAGTCTTAATTGAAATCCAATTGGTCCAAATAATAACTGAAGTATCCACCAATTTAGTATGGTGGTGGTCTTCCCCTGTAGGGAACAGAAAAAGGGGGGACAAATTAGTATGAGAAAATGTAACCCTATAGAGAGTGTGCGTAGGTATTTAGGTACCAAGGGTTATTACCTGGCCTTGTGTGAACATGCATTTACATTTTGCATGCACATCAACTTACATTTCAGTTCAGACCTTCAGGTTTTTTCTTTGCAGTCAGTATGCTTTAGTGCATATAAAAGGGTGTGGCCGCCCTTTGTCTGGGCTGAGACGCTCATTTTGCCTCGGTTTTATGCTTACACTAGAGATCAGTCTCTCTGCCCTTGTGCATATGTATGTCACTTGACAAATGGTAAGGTTTTTAATATTAGAGTTAGGACTGTCCCATAAGGGTTGCCGTGAAGTTGCGGGATGGCTTTCACATTATTTTGATCAAAATTATGTTAACTAAATATCCTTTATTATTTATTATTATTTTTGCACTGTGCGATTTATACATCTACTTTCAGTTATTTGGGTATTTTTCTTGTTCTTGGTTTCTCTCTGTTTAATGGCCTTGTGTGAACATGCATTTACATTTTGCATGCACATCAACTTACGTTTCAGTTCAGACCTTCAGGTTTTTTTTTTGTTTGTTATTACCTGGATGTCTGATATTTCTGATATATACTGGTGGCAGGATCGTCCACACTTGCTTATAAAGGGGTGCTAGTTGGAATAAATTAGGGTTATTAATAAAATATATGGAGAGTGTGGTCTTTCGATTAGAGTATATTATAATTACCAGTCTCTAGGATGGGGCTGTATTTGTAGTTAATGTCTTGTTCATGAAAATTGTAAGCAGGAGATTGAGCAAATGCAGTGATGGTTTCTGCTGCGAGCCTAGGTGGATGAAAATAGGCAGATATAATGACAACCTAGTCAGGTAAAATGTGTGTGGAACCAACAGAAGATACCTGCTATCTGAATGGCAGGGATCCCTGATGAAGAAAGCCGCTGCTTTCGAAACGTGTCAGATTTTGGTCCTTCTGCTACTTTGTACTTAACCAGACCACGTGCTCAACATGTGAGTGACGTCACGCCAGGTCCTGCAAGGGCCTGCACCGCCGCCGTACCGCTGCACAAGGTAATACCAGAGCACGAGTCACCGGCCGGGACTCTGCTCCTGCACGCAGCACTCCCCTCAACCACTGCCTATCCGGCATATCTGGCGATTCCAGCACAGCAGATGGAGGTAAGCCGCACATCTCCGCTACATCTGCTAGACGACTCAAAGGTATAATCTGCCACCGTCTATTACCTTCAGAGAAGATAACGCGACTACTACCCATACACTCCATTTATCTGGGTACCCCACAGTGCGCAGTGTTCGAGATATACCCCCTCCCTGAGGGCCCATCATTTCGGACCGCTGCGCCACCTACGGCCCACTGTTCCTCCTGTAAAGTTACAGTTACTCACCTCAGCCTTAACATCAGTAAGTCACCACGCATCGTACTCCTAATAGTAACCCTACAGTGGTACCGGTTTAACAATTATTTGCCTCTTTAGCCAGGTATCACAACTACCAGTAACTCTCTACAGTTCCCCCAACTACCCTGACTTCTAGCTGCCATTGAGCTTTCAGATAGCAGGTATCTCCTATTGGTTCCACACACATTTTACCTGACTAGGTTGTCATTATATCTGCCTATTTTCATCCTCCTAGGCTCGCAGCAGGAACCACCACTGCATTTGCTCAATCTGCTGCTTACAATTTTCATGAACAAGACATTAACTACAACTACAGCCCCATCCTAGAGACTGGCAATTATAATATACTCTAATCGAAAGAACACCCTCTCCGTTTATTTTATTAATAACCCTAATTTATTCCAACTAGCACCCCATTATAAGCAAGTGTGGACGATCCTGCCACCGGTATATATCAGAAATATCAGACATCCAGGTAATAACCCATGGTACCTAAATACCTACGCACACTCTCTATAGGGTTACATTTTCTCATACTAATTCGTCCTCCCTTTTTCTGGTCCCTACAGGGGAAGACCACCACCATACTAAATTGGTGTATACTTCAGTTATTATTTGGACCAATTGGATTTCAATTCAGACTTCGAGCCCATACCACTACTGCTCGTGTTTTATCTGCCTTATTTTATGTCATTTTAATTCTCTACTTTTAAACTTTATCCAATAAAACGATACTGTTTTATCCCTCTTGCATCCTTTTCACTTTTATCGACCCATTTACATCCCTTGTTCTTGTCTCTTAGTGCAGCGCAAATTATTACCAATACTATTTTAACCTTTTGGTACCAGTCCCGGTACCTTTGGACAAGTAGTGGCTCTTGTCCCTATTTGCTGCAGGCCGATTAGACCACCTACAAGCGCCACTGTTTTTCGCCTCAAGAATAATTCCTTACTGGAACTCTTGGATCCAATTGGATGAAACACGTGAGGTGGGCTGCACTGCTGGAGTAAATTGATTCTTTAACAATGATGATGGTAATAAGGTTTTTTTTATTCACAACACGTTTTAACGCCATCCGGTGAAAAAAAACAAATCTAGTGGTGATCTATCATCCGGGGCCTATAATACTCCACAAATAATTCCTTACTGGAACTCTTGACACATAGTCTATTCAATAACTTGGGTAATACATACATCAGTGTTTTTACTGCTACATAGAGCAATAGACAAAATACTAGTATCTCTATACCACAATTCGTCCTATATTAGACACAAGTTTAGCACTTCACAATTTGAACTAGAATAATCAGCATGACTTACCAGATACTAGGTGTGTATTGATAAGCACTAGAAGTGATACATACATGGAATATAAAATATACATTTTATTGACAAAAAATGCAAACCATGTAAAACAGGAAAGAGGTACTAAAAGAGAAAACTGAGGAGCTCATGGTAAGTATATCTGCGTACAGAATAATAAATAGCCTAATTAATATACAGCCTATTGAAATGCTGTAAATAATTGTCTCACAGTACACTCATAATAACAAAGATGTTTTCCAAAATTCACAAAATTTCATATTAATGGGAAAAGGAAGGACACATAAAATAGATATGAAAACTAAGAATAGCTAAAAATAAAGTGCATTAATGCAAAAAATTGGATAAATGTGAAGCGCCCCCTGGGCCGTGGGGTACTCGGTAGCTGGGCCTGTCGAAGCTGGGGGATGTCACAGTGGCAGTGACCCGGTCCGTGACCCAGGGCGGTCAATAAAAGGGGAATAAAGTAAAAGGAATAAAGTTTTTATAGTTAATGTTCGTGACGCCACCTGTGGTACGCGGCTATATGGAGTCGCCGCTGCGGTGCAGATCCTCTGGAGCTGGTGGTGACGCAGCAGAGTTGGTCAGCTCTCCACAGGTAGAGCTGAGCTCCAGGGCAGGATGTAGTAATACTAAGAAGTAGCTATGGTTGGTGTAGTGTAATGCAGGTGATGGAGCAGATAATAATTACTAGGACACAGTGGGGGTGCAGTCTTCAGGTCTACTCACAGTTGTTAGACTCCAGGCTACTAGCGCCAGGGTAACCTCCCACGTCGTCCTGTGTTCACCAAGGGAGGGGTTCAGCAATCTCCCAGGTATCTCAGGAATACTTAACGGGACCACATTCTGTGTGCCTTGCACGGTCGTCTTCCTGCGCTGGCTCTCACCCTCCTGCCCTGCGCCTCGCAACCAATGTCCCAAGCCGGTAGTCTCGGATTTTAGCGGGCAACGTGCAGTCCCCTGAATCCTATGCGGCCACTTTTTTGGCAATATAGTTGCAGTAGTGAGCAGCTGCACCCTGAAAGTACAGTAGACTCCGGTTCCTAGCTGAGCGTTGTAGTTCTCAACTAGTTAGAGGCCGGTCCCCTTTGCGGCCTGATCCCTCCACATCATTGTAGATTCGGGTGCACAGGTGGCTTCCGCACTCGCCGTGCCCCTGGGATGCCCACTGTTCCTCTTGGAGCCTTCCGTCTGGTCCCGTCCTCTTCCAGCCTGTCCTCCTGGGCCTCTCAATCTAGGCCCGCTCCTCTCTTTCTGAGTAGAGCTCCTACAGAGCTCCTGCTCCCACTCCTCTCAGACTTCCTCCTCAGACTGAACTCTCTGACTGAACTCACTCTCCCAAGATGGTTCCCCTTTTTATACTCCTACTCAAAGTGCTCCCCTGTACTGCTTCCTCCACCCACACCCACTACATGGTTCCCCCTCTCTCGGTTCCCCCCACTTCCAACCAGGAACAGGGCTCAGCATAAGCCAGTGCATCTTGCCCCGCCTGCTGGTCTGGAATGGTGTAGTGTTGGATGCAGGTGGCTGGGTCCCGGGCAGTACTCCCTTCTTACCTAAGAGTGGGGTACCACAAATGCACAGATTAATATGAGTCTCTAAAATGTTGTGGTGCAAAAAGGATATCAGTCTCTAAAGTGCAATAGTGCAAGAAGGAATTGGACTAAGCAAAATGCTATTAAATCTCAAAAAAATCATATAGTGCAAATTTGTTAGCAGCAAGTACTTAATCAGAAAGCACAGAATGGTAAAAAAAAATATATCAATATCTCAATCCCATTAACTGAACTGGAATAATGGGTTACTCTTCCTTTAAGAGCTGATTGCAGTAATGACTGGCATAGCTATATCTGCAGTGTAGTAGGCAGACTAAGGCTGTGTGCCCACGATGTGTTTTTTAAGTGTTTTTGCAGCGTCAATTCCGCTGCAGAAACGCTTAAAAAACGCTTGGTAGAAGGTCTGCAATGCTCCCCAATGACAATCCGCATGTGCTGTGCACATTCTGCGAAAATTTCCGCTGCAGATTATCATTGCGGAAAAAAACGCAGCACTACCAATTATTTTGCGGAAGCGCTGCGTTTTCGCCGCCATTGACTTGCATTGGAACGCACGGATTACGCATCACTGCATCTGTAGATGCGCATTCCATGCGTTTCAATGTGCGGATGGTACCCGGGTTTGGAGAAGAGACTCTCCTCCGAACCCGAGTACCATAGAACCTGTAAAAAAAAGAATAAAATAAAAAATAAATATTATATTTACCTTCTGATGGCCCGCGGTGCGCTTATCTTCGCTTGCTGGCAGATCGCGGTGGACTGAAGGACCTGCGGTAACGTCATTTAGTCATGTGACGGCAGGTCCTTCAGTGTAGTGTACCGCGAGCTGCCGGCAAGCCAGGACAGATGGAATCAAGACTCCGGGGGCCATCAGAAGGTAAGTATATATTTATTTTTTTATTTTTTACCACTCTTTACGGTCACAGTATATAAATCCATGCCGTTTGCCGTTTGAATAAGCTAATTGTTGCTATTCAAATGAATATACATGACATATAAGGCTGGTAATGATCAGTTGGCTATTTACCTTTCATGTGACAAAACGCTAGAACTGGGGTGAAGTTACTCCTCCGTGCTGCCCGGAAGCCCACGTTTTTCAAAAGCTTCTTCGGGGGGCGTAAATATAATATATATGAGATATAATAGCATTTTGTTTGGTCCAAATCCTTCTTGCACTATAGCACTTGAGACTGATATCCTTTTTGCAGGGGCGTCACTAGGCACTGTGATTCGGGGCCTGCGTAGCTCAGCACCACTGACACACCAGCCTCCATTCATACATGCAGGTTTCTCCTCCTCCGGCTCATCCTCTCCTCAGCCAGTCACTTACAGCCTCCTGCACTCCTTTTCCAGCCTTTTCAGAACGGCTTTTGCACACCCATGGACCCAGAGCCTCTTCAGCAGGAGGTGAGGATTAGCAAAAATGCAAACTGCTGCCTGTCAAAGTCTTCAGAGAAGATATGGCAGCACAGTCAGTGAATTAGCATCAGTGATATAATGACTGTGATGCCATGCTATCTGGTCAGGGCAGGATCAGATTTCTCTTCCACTCACAGCACCAGCCGAGCAAGGAGCTCCAAGCACAGTCACCAATCACTGCGTGTATCTCTGGCAGGGGTGCATCCTGTCATTACCAGGAATCCAGGCTGGGACCAGTCCCTGATCCTGTCCCCCTATCCGGTTGTCAGTGTGTTATCTGTAATGTTATATAGGGTTGCAGATGACATTTACCACATTATCTGTGCTGAGAGAGTTATCACTGTGTTATCTGTGGTGTTCATACTTTTTTGGAGGGTAAGAGGGGAGAGCGTAAAATATATGCCTTGGAGCTTAGGCCCCTGATCTTTTCTGACTGTAAAAATGTGCCTAAAATGCTCTAATCAGCTCCCTGTTATGCTGGTTACTCTAGCAAAACGCAGACTACTTCCGGCCTGCGCCACCCAGGGGAACTCAGATGACACGATGACATTACTGTATCAGGCCGACCAGCACCCACTGTTGAACCAGATGGAAGAGGAGACGGCGGAGCAGTGGACAGGGAGCCTGGATTAGGTGAGTATAATAAGCTTTTTTAAATTTTCCTTATATTATTTGGCCACAGAATGGGAAAATGTGGTGTCATCATATTGTATGGGGGTCTGTGGGGGACATTATACCTGGGGTGTGGGGACATCATATTATATGAGGGGCTGTGGGAGACATCATACTGTATAGGGGCAGTGGTGACCATATTGTATATGGGGCTGTAGTAGACATCATACTGTATATAGAGTGTCTGTGGTGGATATCATACTGTGTGGGGTGTTGGGACCATTATGCTGTATAGGTGGCAGTTGGAACCATATTGTATATGAGGCTGTGCTAGACATCATACTGTATATACGGTGGCTGTGGTGGTGGTTGTGGGGGCCAGCATACTGTATTAGAGACTGTAGAGTCATAATACTGTATGGTGTGCAGTAGGTGCCACCATACTGTATATGGGGGGCTGTTGTGAATATTATACTGTATATTGGGGGGCTGTGGTGACCTTCATACTGTGAAAGGGGACAGTGTGAGGAGGGGGTACAGTTTGGAGAAGGAAGTGTAATGGGCAATATGAGGGCATATTGTGAAGAGGGAGCACAGAATGGATATGGAGAGGGGGCAGTGTGAAATGGGGGCATAGTAAGGAGAGAGGCTAGCATGTGTAGAGATATATAGAGTGTAAGAGAAAACTGTGGGGACAGTCATGGTATGAGCTGTGGTTCATAATGGCAGATGATGTGGCAGTTTAAAAAATATATTTACTTAGAAAAAAAACATGTTCTATACTTTTTTCACCCACTATATATATATATAATCTGTAGCTTTCTAGCCATTAAAGGAGACGGACCCAGACACATGGGCCCCAATCGGTCAGTGTCCGCCCCTGGCCCCAGCTCTTGCAAAATATTATACTATACACTTCATATACTGAACAATGCACCACAGACCTCAGATGCAGCAGATTTACCTTATAAAAATGATTTTTGACACTTATTATCAATAAATTGGTAGTACATAAATAGCATCCCTTGATGGAGGGCCGCATCTGGCATGAGGCAAGTTGAACATCTCACCTCAGGCCTCAGGCAGCAAAATGTCTGAGATGTCATTAGTTGGCAATTGCAAAAAGGAGCTGTCAGCAGCAGATCTTGATAATTTTCATTCCCAAGTGCATTCAGCGTGGTAGAACGTTCCTCAAACAACCATTGATAACCTCATGGACAATAGTCAAGGCGTGTAGCTTTGCATGTGATGCTCATTCTTTATAATAAATTAATCTAGATGTTTTCAAAATTTGTTTCCATTTCTTATCATTTGCATTTCATTAACATGTCTATTGATCCTGTAATTTTCATAATCACATGACTATTCCTTCTTGGTGTTGCAATTTCAGAGGATACAGAACTGTGCAAAAGTTTTAAGAAATGTGAGAAAAAAATACTGCAAAGTGAGAATGCTTTACAAAATAGAAGTGTTAAAAGTGTATTCTTATCAATTAACAAAATGTATGGAAAGGGGATGAACAAAAGAGAAATCTAAATCAAATCAGTATTTGGTATGATTATAATTTGCCTTTCAAACAGCATGAATTCTCCTAGGTACCAGTGCATAAATTTTTTGAAGGATCTTTGTAGGAAGGTTGTTCCAAACATTTGGGGAACCTTTGCAGAACCATAGATCTTCGGTGGAGGTAGGCTTGCACAAATCCTTTCTAACGTTTAGTAGTCTAATGCTAAATGTTAACAGTATCAGCATCATCATCAATTGGAATAATTTACCTTTTGAACTCTTGCTGTGAAAGGGTCAATGAGGGAATGTACAGTATTTGGCTTCAAATAGAGAAGTTAATCTTTCACAATGTCTGGCACTTCTCAAGTCAGCCTGTCACAAACTTACTACGCTTGGCTAAAAGTGCTACATTTCTTTATTCCCATTCGCCACCACAGTGAGCCAACAAACACAGAATAGTGCTTGCATAATATACACAACTATCTGGGCATCTAAAATCAAAGGTAGTTTATTAAAACTATCCGCAATTTGGTCTCTCTTCCACGTATAAGTTTGTTCCTCTGGTTTGGTTAGTAATATTAATCTTGAACTTGACCTTATATAATTCAACTGTCCTCATACCTCCTTGTTATTTCCACTGTACTGCATCTTGATCCTACTTGACCTCTGTTACCGACCTGTGGCTTGTATGACTATGCTACCAAATCCCCATGTCCTTGTTCTACCCTGTCTAGTAAAATTAGATATTGAATCTTTTGTTGTTTTTGCAGATAACCATACTTCAAAACCATTCTTGATTAGTCTGTTTCCAGTGCTGTGGTACCTTATCCGGGGTAACCAATACTGGCACCTGAGGCCAGCTAAGTACCTTGAGCAAACCTAAAGTTGGGACCGGGATCCTATAGGTGATCTGTGCCTCTAATTTTTTTTGTATATGGGTGTTGCAGGAATGAGGTTACACCATCAGTGAGTAAGTATTCTCCTCAGTTTTTACACTACTGCCTTAAGCATTGCTATAAAAATGACTTATAACAGCATTTCCAGCACCGCCAACATCCAATATGGCACTATTGATATAATAATGGACAAGTGGAGGGCTAACTTCATGAGAATTGTTGAACATACATTCAGGATGTTATACTATACCCTATATTTTTTAGCTCTTGGTTTTTAGTGGTCATATGCATTGTCATGTGCTGTCTTGAAAAGATGAAGCCTCAATGACGACATGATGTCCTCTCCTCTCTCTACCAATAACATAAAAACAGGACCTTTATTAAAAAAAGAAGTATTTTAATAAGTAGCCTATCCTGACGTAATGGTATGTGGATTTACATTCTCTAAACCGATACACATTTATGCACAATGTCTAAGGCATCGAAAGTGACATCTAATGCACAATTACCAAGAAATCTTATCTACAGACACATGTAAAAGTTGCTCAATATCAAACTGGCATTTTCATTTCTCCTTTGTTCTGCTATGTTTATCATTAATAAAAGGAACTGAAAAAGAAAGTTCAGTGGAAAAATGTAGTTATGAAAGAATGATTAATATATATTCATCTGATTTTACTTCATGAAGAGATCTGTGGACATGGATACTATTCTTCGTCTGGTGTGCTTTGCCTTCTTCACGTCTACCTATTCTTTATGTCTTGGTATGATAAGGAAGCACTGTGACTCTATAGAGCGTGAATATTTTGATACTTACAGTACAAGAACGTCTTTCAAATTTCTCGGATTTGACCAACAAAACTTCAGTCTTGCAGCAGTTTGTAAGTTCCATAACACTTCTATGGAAAACTTAGAAGAAATTCCTGTGACTTCAGACTGGCTCTATCTGGAGATATATAATGTCAGCATTAAGCCACAAGCTCTTTCCAATCTTACAAACCTAATTTATATTAATATATATGGTGATTTTGTGATTTCACCAGTGGTCTTTTTGGGACTTGAGAAACTCTCTGTTTTGTGGATACAACAGACAGAGCAATCATTTATTGATCAACTTGATTTACGAGGACTTTATATGCTGCAAGAACTTAAATTAAGAAGATTCCCCTTTTCATCTCTGAACAAATCCATGTTTGACAACCTTCATCAACTGAAACATCTTATTCTGGATGACAACGACATTAAAACTTTATCATCAGTAACTAAGTATCTTCCTAAACTAGAAAATCTGCAAGGATTATCTCTAATTAATCACAATCTAACTGGACTCCGAGAATCAGACTGTCTTGTGAATGAAAATCGCACCGGTAATATTAATTTCATGCATTTTAATATTTCCTATTTGAACTTAGATGGAAAACAATTTTCTGTGCTGGAAAACAACTCACTATGTAACTTTCCAAAGCTAGTCTTTTTGAAACCTAATTTAAAGTATTCAGCTCTAACATCTTTAAAAAATTCTGGGATCCAAGTAATTGACTCATTTTCATTTTCCAATTCTCAGTTTCTTGTTTTCAACATCTGCATGTATGTATCACATTTTAAGATCCAAGAACTCCTGCTGGCACATAACCGCATTAAGTTTATCCATACATCCGATGGGTCCTGCAACATTCTACGCATTCTAGATTTATCATACAACTTTGTCGAAAATGTGACTGCATCCCAAATGAAGAAAATTAAAAAACTGAAGGAGCTCAACTTGTCAAACAATATTATTACCTCAATTAAAATATGTTCTGAGAATATTTCCATGGATCTTGTTCACCTTAACTTGTCTTATAACTATTTAGCTTCTCTGAAGCAAGATGAATTTAAATGCCTAAAAAAACTGAAATCACTTTCACTGAATGATAATAAGATTCAGACAATCAGTAAATATTCATTTCGTGGTTTGAAGATTCTGGAAGTTCTGCATCTAAAGAGTAATCATTTCTATAGTTTGACTGAATTTGCACTTGCAGGTCTATTTTCACTAAAGCAACTGACCTTGAATGAAAATTTTGTAGAAACCATTAGTGAATGGGCATTGAAGGATCTAACAAAGCTTGAAGAGATTGCCATTGACTTTAAAGACATGACAAGCATGTCATGGTCACAGAATATAGTGTCGCTAAAAAAATTGTCCTTGAAAACACTTGATACGACTCTGACAATTGAATCTGAATATTTCAACAATTTTAATGACTTTGAAAGTTTGAGCATTGAATCGCATCATGTGTTTATTGATAACTGTGATGAATTTCCTTTTCACAAAGTAAAAGAACTGTACTTAACAAATATCTATGCTCTTCTCTGTTATGATGCAAAATTTGAGATCGCACTGGGAAAATTTACAAATTTGGAAAAGATGTATTTGACAGCGAACGTACGTATGAAATCCAACTCAGACATCTTTAATTCTAATTTACAAAACTTAACAAAACTTTATTTTTTTCACATTGAAAATGCTAATGAACTGTATGATTTCCCAGCATTAAATGTGCAGAAACTATTTCTGGGGTTGAAAAACCTACAAATTTTGCATTTAGTAAATTCAGGAATAGAAGACTACGGATCAAATGTGATATTCCGAGATTTAAAATCAGTCAGATTTTTAATGATAGAAAATGAAAGAATTTACAGATTTCCATACAACGTATTGGCTAATATGACAAGTCTAAAATATGTTTTTCTTCCAGACACAAGTTTTTTTTGCAAATGTGAGTTTGCATGGCTGGGTCAGTGGGTGAAATCTGAAAAGGAAGTTTTATTCCTTGACTTTAATGATCAACATTGTTTTGTTAATACTCAAATACAGTACCCTTACTTAATCTCCTTCTTAGAACAGAACTGCAATGCTGAGCTAGGTTTCATCGCATTCTTAGTTACACTAGTCAGTACTTTGATATTTATGTGTATCTCCCTCTTCTGTGAAAGTATTTGGTGGCATATACTGTACATATTTTATACAATCAATTGTCGGCTGAGTAATAGACATCGAAAAAGGGATCGCTATGAATATGATACGTTTGTGTCATATAATAACCACAATGAACAATGGGTAACTGAGCAACTTCTCCCTAACTTGGAGCAAAACGGTCCTCCTTTCTTTAAAGTGTGTATCCATAACCGAGACTTTGAGATTGGCAGAGACATTGTGAAGAACATTGTGGACAGTATCTACAGCAGCAGGTGGACAATCTGTGTTATCACGCGGAGTTACCTTCAGAGTAACTGGTGCTCCCTGGAGATAAGAATGGCAACATACAGGCTCGTAGAAGAGAGTAAGGATTCCCTTATCCTGGTGTTCCTGGATGACATCCCTAGAGAAGAACTTCAGTATTACCATAAACTCACTAAGATCCTAGACAAGAAAACCTACCTGAAGTGGCCGGAAGATGCAGATGGGCAGCAGCTGTTCTGGGCCAGACTGCGAAAAGTTATCGGTGGTCATACCAAGAATTGCCAGAAGCTATAAATGTATTTATACATTAACATTTATTTTTACATATTTGAGCTGATTAATTTGTATTATGTTAATATATTATTTTAATTAACAGGTTTAATAGTCTTCCAAATACTTGTTTGAATGATTGTTTGAAATTTGGCCCATGGAGGAAAACTGCATAAATTATTGTAAAGCGCTTTACTAATCTAATAAATCTGCCTTCATTCTAATGCTGCTATAATGATTTCTCTCTCTCTATGACCACTGCATCCAATATTTGGTTTTGATGGTATAACATAGGAGTCCAGTGATTGGATGCAATGATCATAAGGGCAGTTAAGACCATCATCATTGCAGCACAAGAAACAATGACTTGAAAAGTGCCAATCGTGTCTACCCACCAGATTGTTGGCTCTGAAATAGTGGCAGTTTAAACAGTGACTATTGCCCTTTTCATTATTTCATGCAATTTTCCTAATTGGCTTTTTAAAAAAAAATTAAAATATTAGATTAATCTCTAAAGTTAAAGGGGTTGTCCAGGTGTTGCACAAAAGTCTGCAGTCACTCTATGTAACTGCAGACTTTTAAATCCTCACAGCCCGCACAGCGCACTGTCAGGATTCTCTGACAGGAGACCACGCACGTCCAGTCAGAATGTCATCAGGAGTGTGCATATATCGCATACTTACGGTCACATGACTACTCGCTTCCGGCACTGGAAAATCCTGACATTGCACAATGAGCACTGTGAGGATTCACAAGTCTGCAGTCACATACAGTGACTGCAGACTTTCCTGCTAAACTTGGACAATGTTAAAATGTGTAGCATTTTGGTGTTTTCAGGTTTTTTAGATGTTTTCCCGGATTTTACTTTAAATGTCTTAACAACAGGCTATAAATGTGTGATCATGGAGGATCAGTACTCCAAGGTCCTGAATATAAGCAGAAGATTTTGCATTCCCTTCACTGCAGTACTGACAATAGTGTCCATATACATGCCGTCATGTCTGGTGCCGCAGCTTAGTCTATTAAAGTGAATAGGGCTGAACTATATTTCCAGGTGGACTAATATGTCACTATGTAGGTAGAGCAGTGAAGAAGCCTTGGAGCTCAAGCTGCCCTTTCACACTGCTAATCTATGGGGCCATCGGGGGTGAGACTCCAAGTTTCAAGCACCAATAATATATTCTGACTATAAGCCATCAATGTAGAATCCTCTGAAACCAATTTTAAAAATGTACCTACCATTTACCCTTTAACTGATATAAATAGTCGGTATATGACTACAACATGCTTACAATAGTGTCAGATTGTCATTAATTCACGTCTTTTATTTTTTATTTTAGAAATGGCTCAGTGAAGCAGGAACTGAAATCTATCTGAACTCTGCTGTTCATCAGTTTTACTAATCTGGGTCTGCCAAACTATGAGTAATGCAAATTACTAGATCATAACTAATTCTACAATAATATACTGAATGATGAACATTTACTATTGTATTTATGCCAGATTTTAATCATAAATTGCACCAGAATTTTGGTGCATGATGTTTGTGCCAATTTCTATTTAAAAATGGGCCAAAAATTCAAACAAAGTCAATAATTTGTTTGTTTTTTTTTGCTGAAAAGTAGTCTCAGCCAACCTGTGTCACAATTTGAGTTTCATTTATCAAGCAGAAAATTAGAATCTGTCTGAAAAATATTGGTTTGATTAGACACTTTAAAAATGCACCAAATATATCAACAGCATGAAACACTTTTATAGATTTGGAGAATTTTAAAGGTAACGTCATAAGATTCATGCTCACTGAACCACAGCTTGCATGAATCAGACACAATCTGCAGCTAAATATGCTTTACGCTGAAATTCTACAGCATTTCACAGAAAACATACTTTGAAAAGCTGTCCGGAAACTATGTGTCTAAGCTGATTAGTTCAATGCCGGCTGGATTCTCTTTGATACAATCTCTTTGACCGTTAGATCCTTGTGTCCACCAGGAGTGTGATGTCGTAGATCTGTCAGTCAATTGGAAGTGAAAAGTGAAAAGTTAATCGGGAACTGCATTGGACTAGTCAGCTGAGACATATACGTCCCGATCATTAAGACTGGCATATTCTACACCAGTCTGAGTGATGGGCGTGCAGGAATATGATGTCCTAAATTCATTAAAAGGTGCATGCCACTTAAGGAATTTGGCTCATCTTGTTAGTGGCCACCTTGTGAGAAATGTTACTCCAATCAGTGAGTGGAATAACATTTTTGGTGTAAGAAAGGCCACCACTGTCCATGCATTCGACAGGCGGCATAGTGTGCCCCATCTCCATTCCCAGTTCCGCCCATTTTGGTGGAGCTCTCTATGACCACTGCATCCAATATTTGGTTTTGATGGTATAACATAGGAGTCCAGTGATTGGATGCAATGATCATAAGGGCAGTTAAGACCATCATCATTGCAGCACAAGAAACAATGACTTGAAAAGTGCCAATCGTGTCTACCCACCAGATTGTTGGCTCTGAAATAGTGGCAGTTTAAACAGTGACTATTGCCCTTTTCATTATTTCATGCAATTTTCCTAATTGGCTTTTTAAAAAAAAATTAAAATATTAGATTAATCTCTAAAGTTAAAGGGGTTGTCCAGGTGTTGCACAAAAGTCTGCAGTCACTCTATGTAACTGCAGACTTTTAAATCCTCACAGCCCGCACAGCGCACTGTCAGGATTCTCTGACAGGAGACCACGCACGTCCAGTCAGAATGTCATCAGGAGTGTGCATATATCGCATACTTACGGTCACATGACTACTCGCTTCCGGCACTGGAAAATCCTGACATTGCACAATGAGCACTGTGAGGATTCACAAGTCTGCAGTCACATACAGTGACTGCAGACTTTCCTGCTAAACTTGGACAATGTTAAAATGTGTAGCATTTTGGTGTTTTCAGGTTTTTTAGATGTTTTCCCGGATTTTACTTTAAATGTCTTAACAACAGGCTATAAATGTGTGATCATGGAGGATCAGTACTCCAAGGTCCTGAATATAAGCAGAAGATTTTGCATTCCCTTCACTGCAGTACTGACAATAGTGTCCATATACATGCCGTCATGTCTGGTGCCGCAGCTTAGTCTATTAAAGTGAATAGGGCTGAACTATATTTCCAGGTGGACTAATATGTCACTATGTAGGTAGAGCAGTGAAGAAGCCTTGGAGCTCAAGCTGCCCTTTCACACTGCTAATCTATGGGGCCATCGGGGGTGAGACTCCAAGTTTCAAGCACCAATAATATATTCTGACTATAAGCCATCAATGTAGAATCCTCTGAAACCAATTTTAAAAATGTACCTACCATTTACCCTTTAACTGATATAAATAGTCGGTATATGACTACAACATGCTTACAATAGTGTCAGATTGTCATTAATTCACGTCTTTTATTTTTTATTTTAGAAATGGCTCAGTGAAGCAGGAACTGAAATCTATCTGAACTCTGCTGTTCATCAGTTTTACTAATCTGGGTCTGCCAAACTATGAGTAATGCAAATTACTAGATCATAACTAATTCTACAATAATATACTGAATGATGAACATTTACTATTGTATTTATGCCAGATTTTAATCATAAATTGCACCAGAATTTTGGTGCATGATGTTTGTGCCAATTTCTATTTAAAAATGGGCCAAAAATTCAAACAAAGTCAATAATTTGTTTGTTTTTTTTTGCTGAAAAGTAGTCTCAGCCAACCTGTGTCACAATTTGAGTTTCATTTATCAAGCAGAAAATTAGAATCTGTCTGAAAAATATTGGTTTGATTAGACACTTTAAAAATGCACCAAATATATCAACAGCATGAAACACTTTTATAGATTTGGAGAATTTTAAAGGTAACGTCATAAGATTCATGCTCACTGAACCACAGCTTGCATGAATCAGACACAATCTGCAGCTAAATATGCTTTACGCTGAAATTCTACAGCATTTCACAGAAAACATACTTTGAAAAGCTGTCCGGAAACTATGTGTCTAAGCTGATTAGTTCAATGCCGGCTGGATTCTCTTTGATACAATCTCTTTGACCGTTAGATCCTTGTGTCCACCAGGAGTGTGATGTCGTAGATCTGTCAGTCAATTGGAAGTGAAAAGTGAAAAGTTAATCGGGAACTGCATTGGACTAGTCAGCTGAGACATATACGTCCCGATCATTAAGACTGGCATATTCTACACCAGTCTGAGTGATGGGCGTGCAGGAATATGATGTCCTAAATTCATTAAAAGGTGCATGCCACTTAAGGAATTTGGCTCATCTTGTTAGTGGCCACCTTGTGAGAAATGTTACTCCAATCAGTGAGTGGAATAACATTTTTGGTGTAAGAAAGGCCACCACTGTCCATGCATTCGACAGGCGGCATAGTGTGCCCCATCTCCATTCCCAGTTCCGCCCATTTTGGTGGAGCTGCTTGAAACTAGCTTGAAAACGTCAAAGTTGCAAAATTTTTTCACAACTCTGCGTTGCCTCAATTCAAAGCCGTTTTACATCGGTTTTCTGTCATACACACTTTGATGTATTGGCCCCATATTCTTCGGCTGGCTTTTCAACGTATTTTACAAAACTTATTTCAAAGTATTTAAAACATAGATAGCAAAAGTCGCGCAACCAGTCTGATTCATGCAGGCCATAGTTTGGGCAGCATTAAGCTAATAACAGCTTCCCTTTAAGACTGTCTAGTTTAAGTTTACACTGTCTAATAGTTAGTTTTAGTGATTGTCCTGTGTGTTTCTAAGAAAGAATAAGATAACCTGATAAAATTTAAAAAATAAAATACAATTACTTTTTAAATGTATTTCTAAATTGTTTATGAGTTATTTTTTTATAATTAGTAGCAAATAAAACTAACTGCAAAACTTATTTGATTTATGCTTTTTTCATGTGAATGATATCTTATCTAATACAAAATTTTGGCATATCAACATTAGTTCAATCTGATACCTGGCTCATGAGATAAAAAATATTTGGTCCTCTGGACAGGACTGCACAAATATATGCAAATGCACCCAGAAAAAGTAGTGCATATAGTGAACAGACAGAGATAATCAGTGTAAACAGGGCCTTTGACAACATATTTTGTATGTCTGAAGCCGTCAGGTCAAAGTTAGCCCAAACCAATTTCCATTCAGATGCTGTTCTATGGACTAGGACTATGGGCCGGACATTGATCTGCATGGGAATCTGCCTCCAGAAATTGTTTTAATTAAAAGGGGGCATCAACAAATTCTATGATGGGCTTGATGAGAGACAAATCCGGAGACGCTGTAGGCCATGGTAGCACGTTAAGGCAATGCATGCTGCCTACAGAGGCACAAGAAACATGCAGTCTGGAGTTGTCCTGTTGAAAAATGGCTTTTGGGACACTTTGGAGAAATTATTGTATCACTGGTTCCATGACTGAATCAATGTAACACCGAGCTGTTAGTACCTTGAATGAAGACTAATAGCAGTAAGTGATGTATTTCTGCACTTGACTCTCATACTGGATATTGAATATATTGAGATATTTTGAAAGTTTAGCTTGTTTAGTTGTATCAGCATTTATATGTCATTAATCTATCTGTCTAATGATCCTATGATTTTCATATTGAGTGTACAAATGTTTTGTGGGGGGGGGTAAAAGTTTCTGACAGGTTGACTCTATTGTTCTCTAACAAAGGTGATAGAATCATAGTTTTATTGTTTATGCTTAATTTCGTAAATAAAAGATACCATGTTCCCATAGTCACTAGTGCATAGCACCATAAAAATTCAACACATGAAAAGAAGAAAGTGAAAAGTAAATATCTGAGATAAAGGTGGTTTTGTTATTACATCTAAAAACCCATTGAAAAAAACTTGGCACTCGTAGTAAATTGGAGAATATTTTGAATATATTTATTTAAAGTACAGGCAATCCAAAAAGTGAAGACGTTTCGGTCATGTGGCCTTCATCAGTACAACAGATTGCACAGGACACAACGCTTCCCGCCATTGCAGTGCATACTGCTCACCCATAACATTAGTAATAATAAATAGCATAGGGATAAAATATAACCTTTATTAGAAAATTTTTAAAAAAGCCCAAAGTGCAAAGTGCATACATAAATACAAGACGTACCATAAAGTACTAAGAAAAGAATGAAAATAGGAAAAATTCACCTATAGTACAGACAATCCTGTGTCAAAAAATGGTCGGTGATAACCTGTGAAAGACCACTTCCCAGGTAAAATGGTGGATTTTTCAAAATAATGTCAATAACAGAGTCCACCAGACGACCATATCCTCTCTAGCATAATACCTATCAGTCAATAAACCAGGTCAGTATGCAGTATATTGAGCAGGTATACATCTAATACATGACTTTTGGGAATAGTATAGGCTAGCTTAGTACATGACACCAATCAGCCAGACATATAGAACCATTGAAGGAATATTTTTCATTTTTAACCAAAGCATATAACCACATATAAATATTACTACTTCGTGGTATTGCAAAAATATCATACAATCACGGAGGAAACTTATAAACTTTTCTGATCCTCCATTAGTGATGGGTATGAAGTCTTACACAGGCGGTCTCCTGACGCATTTCCCTTTTGTCATCAGGGGAGTAAAGTGCCCATAATCATGCCCCCATTCATTGGATATGTTAAGTGGCTAGTATATTGTTCAAACTGATATGATGCCTCTTATATACATGCTGCATGCTGAAAATCGTGTTACACTTCCGGGTATGACGTCATATCCTGTGCGCAATCCATCAGGACGCAAAATTATGACAGCATCCGGTCTGTGGAACGCATATGGAACGCACCATTCCCGCGCATGCGCAAACGATATTAAAGGATTTCCTCCTAGATATCACATGTTAGCTATGGGCGTGTACAGAACAAACATGCTTTCCATGGTGACGCACCAGACGCTGAGCTCCTTACCATATAACAGCGTCCTAGAATCATCTAGTGAGCCCAAAGCAACCAACCAATAGGATCACACCAGATCATATACCACAAAGTAATATGCAGTACCTAGTCACAGTATATAATAGATAAATACGTACACAGAGACGCAGGATCACCAAGGCCATGATAAATAAGGGAGGAACATATACATATATACCATTAAATTGAAAATGGGGGTCACTGAGCTCGCATGGACCTGACATAGGATGATATGTGGCAAGGTGGGAAAAGTAGAGATAAAAGAGGATCTTCCCTCTCTTAATCAATCTCAGAGGAGTTTTGCTGCACAACACGAATCACAGGTTATTAATCTATCCTCTAGGCCTATCAATTACGCAGAAATGTGTGTTTTGAGTAAAGGTCTTTCCTTTGTCCCCACCACTGATTTCAACTATTTTGAAACCATCAAGGACCTCTATCTCTTCATTAGGAAATTGAGGTGGAAAAAACATTTTAATCGGGAGGATAGGAGAACCTGTTCTGAATTAGGCATTGCAGAGGATTTACTTCAGGATGTGAGGTTCCTCTATCATTTGGGAGACAGTGATTGTGCTTTTGATGGGAATGGTCCTTTTACAGCCCACAAAAATAAAAGCAAAAATATGCTCCCGGCATCTGGTGACCCTGGTTCTATAGACGTTTTTCTTGATCTTGTTACTAAAGATATTATGGATTTACGCTGTACAAAATCCTCTTCTAGGAATAACTTAACGAAACTTGAAATGCAGAGTCTTTGCAATCTTGAAAGTGACACCAGTATCACTATTAAACAATCTGATAAAGGTGGGAATATAGTGGTGATGAATACTGTGGACTATAAGAAATTATGTATGACACTACTTAATGATCATACGAGTTATGAAGTTGTAGCCACTAATCCCACAATAGGTCTCATGAGGGAGCTGAGGCTTTTGGTTGATGAGGGGATTGCCACTGGAGTTTTGGACAGAAAGGAAAGAGATTTCCTCTATTCACATTACCCGATTATGGCCACTTTCTATTGCTTGCCCAAGATCCATAAAGGTTGTAACCCCTTAAAGGGTAGACCTATAGTGGCGGGTACCAACAGTCTTACACAAAATCTGGGTATTTATCTTGATCACATACTCAAACCATTTGTGGGGTCACTGAGCTCGTATGTTCGCGATACCACAGACCTTCTGAGCAAAATAGATGGGATCTGTCTTGAACCCGATATGTTACTGTGCAGCATTGATGTAGAAGCATTATATACTTCCATTCCACATGCAATGGGATTACAAGCAGTAGACCACTATTTAAGTACTAGAGGTCGTCAATTTAGCAGACATAATACCTTTGTCTTGCGCTCTCTTGAATTTTGTCTCACAAACATTTTTTTTCTTTTTGACAGGAAGTACTTCCACCAGCTCAGGGGTACCGCAATGGGGAGCCCTTGTGCCCCCTCGTATGCTAACCTGTTCCTGGGCTGGTGGGAGGAAACCATGGTCTTTTGTGAACCAGCCATCCCTCTGAGTGACAATGTCATCGTTTGGCTGCGTTATATTGATGACATATTTGTCATTTGGAGGGGATCTGAATCTCTCTTTGGTGATTTTGTTACACAACTCAATACGAATAATATTGGTTTACGATTTACATATGAGTGTAACTACAAAAAACTGCCGTTTCTTGATGTCTGCATTCAGAGAAATGATAATGGCAAATTGAGCACTAGTAATTATAGAAAACCTACGGCTACAAACTCTCTCTTGAGATGGGAGAGTGGTCATCCTGGCCCTCTCAAAAGAGGAATTCCAAAAGGACAGTATTTAAGGATACGTAGGAATTGCTCGGATTTCAGTACTTTCAAAAACCAGGCCAATGACTTACGTGGACGTTTTATTGAGAGAGGCTATCCTGAATACATTCTTTCTGAAGCCTACAATAACTCATTGATTAAAGACCGTAAGACTCTGTTAACCCCGAAGATTCTTAAGGAAGAGGCCAGTGTTTCCAGGTTTATTACCACTTTTTCTAGTGGGGCCCATGGGGTCAGAGAGATTCTTAAACGTCACTGGCCTGTTTTACTTATGGATGCAGACATTAGAGAGACGGTGGGTCCCTTTCCTTAAATTACCTTTCGTAAGGGTAGGTCACTCAAAGATAGGCTGGTACACAGTTTTTTCAAGGAGACTCCTGATCCATGGTGGTTGGGTAATCAAACAAAAGGCTGCTACAGATGTGGTAATTGCTGTGCATGTAAATCTGTGACGAAGGGTAGGTCCTTCCTGGGGAATGTAACCGGGAAGGAATACACCATACAACATTTCATTAATTGCTGTACCACAGGAGTGATATATAAAGCCACATGTCGTTGTGGTATGGAATATGTGGGCAAGACTAGACGGGAATTCAGAAAAACAATAAGAGAACATGTCCGTGACATTGCTAATAAACGTGACACCCCGGTATCGAATCATGTCAATGATAATCATGGAGGTAATGTCAACTTTATCCAGTTTATGGGAATTGATATGATCGTACCCTCTGAAAGAGGTGGAAACTGGGACCAAAAAATCCTACAAAAAGAATGCAAATGGATTTTCTGGCTCAAGACAATGCAACCATTAGGCCTAAATGAACAACTATCTTTCAACTCTTTTTTGTAGAGAGAGGGCCTTTTAGGGTTTATTATAGAGAGGGTCAGCCGTCGATGAGTGGGGGCGCCATTCTCATTTCCCATAGGGTGCCAACCTCCGCGTTAGGTAGGGTCAGTTAGCCCTTAGTTGATTATTAGGGCCATGTTAGATCCTCTTTTATCTCTCCTTTTCCCACCTTGCCACATATCATCCTGTGTCGGGTCCATACGAGCTCAGTGACCCCCATTTTCAATTTAAAATACATATATACTATGTTCCTCCCTTATTTATCCTGGCCTTGGTGATCCTGCGTCTCTGTGTACGTATTTATCTATTATATACTGTGACTAGGTACTGCATATTACTTTGTGGTATATGATCTGGTGTGATCCTATTGGTTGGTTGCTTTGGGCCCCCTAGATAATTCTAGGACGCTGTTATATGGTAAGGAGCTCAGCGTCTGGTGCATCACCATGGAGAGCATGTTTGTTCTGTACACGCCCATCGCTAACATGTGATATCTAGGAGGAAATCCTTTAATATCGTTTGCGCATGCGCGGGAATGGTGCGTTCCATATGCGTTCCACAGACCGGATGCTGTCATTATTTTGCGTCCTGATGGATTGCGCACAGGATATGACGTCATACCCGGAAGTGTAACGCGATTTTCAGCGTGCAGCATGTATATAAGAGGCATCATATCAGTTTGAACAATATACTAGCCACTTAACATATCCAATGAATGGGGGCATGATTATGGGCACTTTACTCCCCTGATGACAAAAGGGAAATGCGTCAGGAGACCGCCTGTATAAGACTTCATACCCATCACTAATGGAGGATCAGAAAAGTTTATAAGTTTCCTCCATGATTGTATGATATTTTTGCAATACCACGAAGTAGTAATATTTATATGTGGTTATATGCTTTGGTTAAAAATGAAAAATATTCCTTCAATGGTTCTATATGTCTGGCTGATTGGTGTCATGTACTAAGCTAGCCTATACTATTCCCAAAAGTCATGTATTAGATGTATACCTGCTCAATATACTGCATACTGACCTGGTTTATTGACTGATGGGTATTATGCTAGAGAGGATATGGTCGTCTGGTGGACTCTGTTATTGACATTATTTTGAAAAATCCACCATTTTACCTGGGAAGTGGTCTTTCACAGGTTATCACCGACCATTTTTTGACACAGGATTGTCTGTACTATAGGTGAATTTTTCCTATTTTCATTCTTTTCTTAGTACTTTATGGTACGTCTTGTATTTATGTATGCACTTTGCACTTTGGGCTTTTTTAAACATTTTCTAATAAAGGTTATATTTTATCCCTATGCTATTTATTATTATTAGTGTTATGGGTGAGCAGTATGCACTGCAATGGCGGGAAGCGTTCTGTCTTGTGCAATCTGTTGTACTGATGAAGGCCACATGACCGAAACGTCTTCACTTTTTGGATTGCCTGTACTTTAAATAAATATATTAAAAATATTCTCCAATTTACTACGAGTGCCAAGTTTTTTTTCAATAGTTTACAAGGGATAGGATCCGACTTGTGCACCATATATCCAGACAGGATTAAAAAATGTCTGGACAAGACTGGAATTTCAACATCTACCGCAAGATGGGAGTAAATAACCACAAATTCTAAACTAACTAAATGTTTGCATGCCGATAAGGAGGAATAGTGTAGCAAATAAAGTAGAGTGAAAGAATAGAATGCACAAATATGTGGAATCCCAAAAAAAAAACTCCCACAAAAGACAACAGGAGAAAAAAAAAGGTAATAAACATCCCTTGAAGCAGGCACATAAACAAATTACCACAGTAATAACATTTGTGAACATGCACAACTAGACTGTGACCTAGGCAAAATGAAAAGAGCATCCAAAGAATAGTCTATTCATAGCTCCTAACCGTCTCGGTCCAGTGGGACTGTCCCAAAAAGAAAGGGCTGCGTCCCATCTTCATTACTCCGTAGCTTCTCATTCTTGGGGATAGAGCCGGCATCTCTCTGCACACACTACACAATTTGTGAAGCACCTGGGGGTGCTCACTATGCATCTATATAAGTTCCCTGGGGGGGGTCTAGTTTCCAAAATGGGGTCACTTGTGGGGGAGCTCCAATGTTTAGGCTCACAGGGGCTCTCCAAACGCAACATGGTGTCCGCTAACAATTTGAGCTGATTTTCCATTCAATTTGTTAGCGGACACCATGTCGCGTTTGGAGAGCCCCTGTGTGCCTAAACATTGGAGCTCCCCCACAAGTGACCCCATTTTGGAAACTAGACCCCCCAGGGAACTTATCTAGATGCATAGTGAGCACCCCCAGGTGCTTCGCAAATTGTGTAGTGTATGTCAGGTTGGTGTGCGGTGTGGTATAGTGTAGAGTACACACCACACACACATCAACCTGACATAGCCTCCTCAGCTGAGTACGCCCTAGACTGGGATGAGCGGGACGGGCGGGACATTTTGTGTGTGTGTGGGGGGAAATCGAAACTTTATTATAGTGTGAGTGTACGTGTGTGTGAGTGCTTAGTGTAACCTTCTGCAGTCATGTGTGGGGGCGGTCAGGCATAGGGGGCGCGCTCAGGCGTAGGGGTCCTAGGCACGGGGAGGGGGGGTTAATCCACCCCCTGTGGGGTCAACTACAGGTTGTCCAGTTGCAGTAGCAACTGTGACACCTGAGCAACCCCGCTCGCACGCGCTGCAGGGGCGCGATCCCTCCATGTCACAGGCGCTGTGACATGGGTCGGGAATGCACCGGTTTCCATCTCACAGACGCTGTGACACGGGTCGGGAAGGTGTTAATGCCCCATGCAGGATGTCACACCCCCCCTCCCTTGTAATGCCCCATGCAGGAGGTCACACACCCCCCTCCCTTGTAATGCCCCATGCAGGATGTCACCCCCCCTTATAATGCCCCATGCAGGATGTCACCCCCCCTTATAATGCCCCATGCAGGATGTCACTTCCCCCACTTTAATGCCCCATGCAGGATGTAAAGACATCACCGCGCCCTCTGACCTGAGACGTCACAGTCAGAGGACGCGGAAGACGCTACGGAGGCACGGGGAGAGGTAAGACGCCGGCCCTGCTCACACACACACACACGACAGACTCAGACAGTACACAAACATGACACATACATTACACATACATACCGATGAGGACACCGACATTGATGGACATTCTGTTAAAGGTGTCCATGCTCGTCACACGTGAGCAGCGGCGGGGAACCAGGAACAAAGAATCCCCAAATAGTGGGATTTCCGGTTCCTGTTTTCCCTAGGGCTGCCCCCTTGTGACGTCACATCCTTTTTCTCCTGCATCTCCGTAAAAAAGCACTGGAATTACACAGCGTGCGTACACCGCTGCGTAATTCCATCGCTTATAATGGGCACAATATGGGAGAAAGCGCAGGCCGCGGTGCGTAAAGAATTGACATGTCAATTCTTTACGCAGCTGCGCTTTCGCTCTGCGTAAAATTACACAGTGTCTGAACGGCAAAGTGAATTTCCCATTCACTTTGCCGGCAGACACAAGGCACATTGCGTATTTTGAAAAAGCGCGCACAAAAAAACGCAATGTGTGAACGTAGCCAAAGAGTTACATAATCCTAGTCATGAGAAATAGAGAAAAAAAAGGTATGCAAAAAACACAGGATCTCACGATAATTATAAAAGAAAAATATCAATCTTTATTAACAACATGATTAATACAAACAACACAAACAATTAAAAACAATTAAAAGACCCCAAGAGTATAACTGATCCCGCCCAAAATAAGGCACAGGTTCCTACCCATCCCAAAACAACACCAGGTATAACATAAGCATAAATTGTCTATGCAAAAAAAATGCTAAATACAAAGTCAGAATGATTAGTACCCAAATTAATGGGGCAAAGTGGAAACCAAGCTGACCCCTCACAATGAATATAATGTGTACCATGTACAAAAGTGCAAATGCATATCAAAAACAAGAGGCTGTCAAAAAAAAAAACTAAGTCAAGAAAAAACATCTTTGTACACAAAATACAAGTGCATGACCTGTAGAAACGCACAATGGTACACTACCCCACAGCCCCAAAATATATATCCCTAATAAGTATGTAGAACTCACGAATTTAAGAGGCTGAAGGAGAAGTCAAGCTGTGTCCCAGGAGGGAAAAATCAAAAGAGGAGCAACCAAAGGGTTAAATTGGCCTGGAACCTGCAATATACCTGAATATAGATGCGGCTAACACCTGGGTAATAAAAGTAGGGAGGGTGTTAGCGTATCGCTACCAAAGTGTAACTTCCTCAGGGGTAGGAGAGTATGCATCAGGGGGGATTGTTGCTAGAGATGAGCGTTGTTCTACTCGAACTGTTCGCCAATCTCAAATTCGAGCTGTTTTGGGCGGTGTTCGAGCCGTTCGGCGAACACGAACAATTTGAGAAAAATTCGGCTGTTCGAGGTTATGTTCGATAACTGTTCGTGCACCAAAATCATAACTGGATTTTTTCTCAGTAATGATGAAAATTAATGTTAATACGCAGTTTGAGTGTACAGCGGGGTGGGGGGAGGGGCAGGGGATGGATCTCTGCAGGAACAATGAAGATCTCCATTTTTTTTTCTCTTTCCCGCATTTACAGTGGGGAGGTGCAATATGTCAGCCTATCAGCAGCGCACACACGGAGCGAAGTGCTTTTTTCACACAAGCAAGGGCATGTGTCATTGGCAGTGTATGTCACATGTCCTTGCCCTATAAGACCAAGCCATTTTCCCCGTTGCCACCATGTTCTCACTGCTGCAGCTGCGTGTTAGACGGCACCGCTGTTGCTGTGTGCGCTATACCTTGTTAATTTCAAGCCAATTTTCGCACAAATATACAGATAGCTTGGGAGTAGGGAATAGTTGTGATTGCAGTCCTTTTAAGGACTAGGTTACAGCATTTCCTACGACTTTTATCAGGCAGGTCTGTGCTCTTAAATAGATAGGTTGTGGGAGTAAAGACTAATTGTAATTGGAGTCCTTTTCAGGACTAGGTTACATCAGTTCCTATCAGTTTTTGCCAGGCAGGTCTGTGCCAGTGCTGTGCAAGTTTTTTTCACAGCATTTGGCTGAATCTAGCAAAGCTAATCCTTTTTGGCCTATTGCAGAGTGTGTTAGTCAGTGGAGTAGCCTATCTGTGTTGCAAGATATACCACCTGTGTATAGAATACCAATTTTTTTACTGCACCTAGTGAAGTAAAATCTTTTGGGCATAGCATCATTCTATTAGTCCATCTATACTGACCTCCATCAGGTTGCAAACTGAATCTAATTTTTTTCTGCATCTAGCTCTGAAAAAATATTGGGCTTCTAGCTGTGTGTGGGTCTTGTTCTATTAATCCATCTATACTGACCTCCATCAGGTTGCAAACTGAATATAATTTTTTTCTGCATCTAGCTCTGAAAAAATATTTGGCCTTCTAGCAGTGTGTGGGACTTGTTCTATTAGTCCACCTATACTGACCTCCATCAGGTTGCAAACTGAATATATTTTTTTCTGCATCTACCTCTGAAAAAATATTGGGCTTCTAGCTGTGTATGGGACTTGTTCTATTAGTCCATCTATACTGACCGCCATCAGGTTGCAAACTGAATATATTTTTTCTGCATCTACCTCTGAAAAAATATTGGGCTTCTAGCTGTGTGTGGGTCTTGTTCTATTAATCCATCTATACTGACCTCCATCAGGTTGCAAACTGAATATAATTTTTTTCTGCATCTAGCTCTGAAAAAATATTGGGCTTCTAGCTGTGTGTGGGTCTTGTTCTATTAATCCATCTATACTGACCTCCATCAGGTTGCAAACTGAATATAATTTTTTTCTGCATCTAGCTCTGAAAAAATATTGGGCTTCTAGCTGTGTGTGGGTCTTGTTTTATTAATCCATCTATACTGACCTCCATCAGGTTGCAAACTGATTATAATTTTTTTCTGCATCTAGCTCTGAAAAAATATTGGGCTTCTAGCTGTGTGTGGGTCTTGTTCTATTAATCCATCTATACTGACCTCTATCAGGTTGCAAACTGAATATAATTTTTTTCTGCATCTAGCTCTGAAAAAATATTGGGCTTCTAGCTGTGTGTGGGTCTTGTTCTATTAATCCATCTATACTGACCTCCATCAGGTTGCAAACTGAATATAATTTTTTTCTGCATCTAGCTCTGAAAAAATATTGGGCTTCTAGCTGTGTGTGGGTCTTGTTCTATTAATCCATCTATACTGACCTCCATCAGGTTGCAAACTGAATATAATTTTTTTCTGCATCTAGCTCTGAAAAAATATTTGGCCTTCTAGCAGTGTGTGGGACTTGTTCTATTAGTCCACCTATACTGATCTCCATCAGGTTGCAAACTGAATATATTTTTTTCTGCATCTACCTCTGAAAAAATATTGGGCTTCTAGCTGTGTGTGGGACTTGTTGTATTAGTCCATCTATACTGACCTCCATCAGGTTGCAAACTGAATATATTTTTTTCTGCATCTACCTCTGAAAAAATATTGGGCTTCTAGCTGTGTGTGGGACTTGTTGTATTAGTCCATCTATACTGACCTCCATCAGGTTGCAAATTGAATATAATTTTTTTCTGCATCTAACCCAGCCAATAGTTTTGGCCTAATACCACAGTTTGGCCACTCAGCTCTGCTCGGTTACCATCCATTGTTTTTTTGTGCAAACAACTCCAGAGTTGTGAATTAGTTAACCACCAAAATGAGTGGAAAAAGGCCTGCTGCTGGTGGAAAGGGGAATAGGCGTGTTGGGAAGGGGAAAAAAGGTTGTGTCCGTGGGGTAGGTGTTAAAGCAACAGTAACATCTGCAGAAGAAAGACCATCTTCCAGCCAAACTAAAATGTCTACTTCTTTTAGCGGACAATGTGATAAGATCCCTTTCTTACGGCCACGCCAATCGCTACAAATTCCAGATGAGGCACAAAAACAGCAGGTGCTTCAACGGATATCAAGTGCTCCTTTAAGTGGGCTCTCTTCCACATCAACTTCAACATCACAAATACTCCAGTCCTCAAAGGTGTCACCCAAATCGCACTTGCTTCCTCACAGCTCCCAAATCTCCAGCTGCCCGTCAGAGTATGAGGTAGAACAGATGGTTGAGTCTGCAGAGCTGTTTACTCATACTATAGCCTGGGAATCAGAGGTCGACTCCAGCGCTTCTGTGAATCCAGACGAGGAAATGATCTGCACTGATGCCCAGAATCTTTATGAGTCGGATCCAGGACCAGACGCAGAAGGTTCTGACCATAATGTAGACCCTCATTCCCAAACTGTAACTCCTGTTGGTGGAGACAATGAGGAAGACGATGATAAGACTCAAATACCTGATTGGAGCGACAACTTTAGTTTTTTGTCAGGGCAGGAACAGGTTGGCTCTGAGGACGACGGGTGTGATAACACACAGGGTGATGATGATGAGGTTGGAGATCCCACTTACTGTCAACCCACAGTCAGCCAAGAGATGAGGTCAGCAGAGGAGGTGGAGGAAGATGCTAGTGACGACGAGGTCAGGTTGCGCCTTCCTGGACAGAGACGTAGTACTGGAAGCACGTCAACAACTGCATCCTCAAACACAACTCTGCCTCTCACCACAAGTCGTGGTGGCTCTTCAGGTCGCATGGGTGCTAAGCCTTGCATAGCCTGGGCATTTTTTCAGATCGATAAAGATGACCCAACTCGTGTTATCTGTAACATTTGTCAGCAAAAGCTAAGTAGAGGCCAAAAAATACATAGTTTGAGTACTTCATGCATGAACCGGCACATGGACATGAAGCATAAGTTGCAGTGGGAAGCTCAGTGTGCTACAATGCGGCCTAGCCGGCCGGGCCAACCACCGTCTGCCATATCTTGTGCATCCGCGGCCTCTTCATCCTCTGTGACTGGGGGGACAGCAGTCACACCTGTTTTGGGGCGCAGACCTGCCACCTCTTTACCCGCAACAGCCAGCGTGATTGGCAGGTCATCATTTTCTTTGGAGGTGGGAACACCAGCTGGTGTTGAGCGCTGTCCGACATCGATAGCACCACCTTTGGATCAAGGCAACCTAACATGTCCGCCTGCATCTTCCTCACAGACCGGCAGATGGCCGGGGACACCCTTATCAACCCCGTCTAAGCACAATAGCCAGCCCTCGGTCCCTCAGATGTGGACAAGTAAAAGACCATTTCCTCCTAGCCATGAGAAAGCTAAGAGGTTGAATTTCACCATCTGCAAGCTCTTGGCTACAGAAATGCTGCCTTTCCGCCTGGTGGACACAGAGGATTTTCGAGACCTTATGTCCGTCGCAGTGCCCCAGTACCAGATGCCCAGTCGGCACTACTTCTCAAAGAAAGGTGTGCCTGCGCTCCACCAGCATATCGCACACAACATCACCGCTTCTTTGAGAAACTCTGTGTGTGACAGGGTGCATTTCACCACAGACACTTGGACGAGTAGGCATGGACAGGGTCGTTACATGTCGCTGACTGGGCACTGGGTAACTATGGTGACAGCAGGACAAGGGGCTGCTGTCCAAGTCTTGCCGTCCCCACGAGTTGTGCGTCAATCCTCTTTATGTCAAAGTTCCTCCACTGCTTCTGCCTCCTCAACCTCCTCTCGGTCTTCCACCTGCACCCAAAGCCTGTCTGGTCATGCCACAAGCTTTCTAACTGCGCAGAAGGGATCCTGCACACCTCCTTACTATGCTGGCAGTAGGGCTCAATGTCATCAGGCGGTTTTTACATTGAAATGTCTGGGAAATGTGAGTCACACAGCTGAGGAGTTGTGGTCAGCTCTGGAGAACCAATTTCATGAATGGTTGTCTCCACTGGACCTGAAACCAGGGAAGGCCGTGTGCGAAAATGCTGCAAACCTGGGTGCGGCCCTTCGCCGGGGCAATGTCACACACGTGCCTTGTATGGCTCACGTGTTGAACCTGGTTGTCCAGCAATTTTTAGCCCACTATCCCAGACTAGATGGCCTTCTGCAGAGGGCACGGTCGCTGTGTGCTCACTTCCGCCGTTCGCATCCCGCAGCTCAGCGACTTACATCTCTACAGAAGTCGTTGGGCCTGCCACTTCACCGGCTAAAATGCGATGTGCCTACCCAGTGGAATTCAACTCTGCACATGTTGCAGCGACTGTGGCAGCACCGACAAGCCCTGGTGCAATACGTTCTGACGTATAGCCTGGGCCAACGAGATTCAGAGGTGGGGCAAATCACGCTGGAGGAGTGGTCTCAGATCAGGGACCTATGCACCCTTCTGCACAGTTTTGAAATGGCGACGAAGATGTTTAGTGCTGACGATGCCATTATCAGCATGACTATTCCGGTGATTTACATGCTGGAGCACATGTTAAACAGAATTCGGAGTCAGGTGGTGGCACAAGAGGAGGTGGAGGAAGTAGAGGAGGAGGAGTTGTATGCGGAAGGGCTAACATCTGCAAGGTCCAGACGGTCGGCAGCACCAAGGCGGCAGGCATGTGAGGGTGGGGGAGATGGTTTTACCAGGGCGCATGGTAGCAGCCAAACTAGTGAGGAAGGTGCAGGAGCCCAGGAAGAAGTGGAGGACGAACTGATGGAAGACTCATCAGATGAGGGAGACCTTGATCACATTTCTGTTGTGCGAGGTTGGGGGGAGAGGACAGAGGAAGGAAGCATGATTGTTACCTCGCCACCAACACAACAGGGACTTGGTGCTCCTGGATGCGCAACACACATGAGTGCCTTCTTGCTGCACTACCTGCAACATGACCCTCGAATTGTGAGAATTAGAAATAATCCTGACTACTGGGTTGCCACACTGTTAGATCCCCGGTACAAAAGTAAATTTGCAGAAATTATTCCTGCCATAGAAAGGGATGCACGCATGCAGGAGTATCAGCAGAGACTGTTGCAGAATCTTACATGTGCTTTTCCACAAAATACCAGTGGTGCACGTAGTGAATCTCACAGTTCCAACTTGCCAACCGTGGGACCGTCAAGTGTTCAGCACTCAAACCGTAACAGAACCACAGTATCTGCTGGTAACATCAATTTTGCGGAATCATTTCACCACTTTTTTAGCCCATCCTTTGCAAGGCCACAGGAGACAAGAAGTCTGACACATAGTCAACGCCTAGAGACGATGGTACAGGAGTATCTCCAAGTAAACATTGAAGCCACGACTGTGTCACTGGACCCTTGCTCTTTTTGGGCTTCCAATCTGGATAAATGGCCGGAGCTAGCCACTTACGCCTTGGAGATCTTGTCATGCCCCGCAGCCAGCGTTCTGTCTGAACGTGTGTTCAGCGCTGCTGGTGGTGTGCTGACAGATAAGCGCACGCGGCTCTCCACTGATAATGTAGACAGACTCACGTTCATAAAGATGAACAAATCATGGATTCGAAACGACTTTTCTACCCCTGTGTCATCCTGGGGAGAGTAAAAGCTTGATGATTGGTTAAAATCACCCTACCAACCGTTTTAAGCTTTCAAATTACTAATCATGTTTATCTGTATCTTGACTGGAAAATAATTTGGGCTTTGTAGCAGTGTGCAGCACTGATCCTATTAGGCCATCTATACTAAAGCTTCACCAGATTTAAAATTAAAAATAATTTTTAGCTGCATCTAGCCCGGAAAATAATTTTGGGGCTCCGAGATGCGCAAGACACATAAGTGCCTTCTTGCTGCACTACCTGCAGCATGACCCTCATATTGTCAGAATTCGAAGTAATCATGACTACTGGGTTGCCACACTCTTAGATCCCCCAAACTTTTCGATCAACCTTTTCATTTTAATAAAGACCAAAAAAATGGTCATTTTTGAAATTATAAGCATTAGCAGGTTGTTAGAAACTGAAATCAAACAGTTTTCAACTCAAAACTTTATTCTAGGTGATGTTACATTTTCACATAGGACCCCTTGTTCGAAAGGAGCTTCTGAACTCTCTCGTCCATTGAATTTGTCAGGTTTTGGATGGTTTCTGCTTCAATTGTTTTGCATGAGGACAGAATACCCTCCCAGAGCTGTTGCTTAGATGTGAACTGCCTCCCGCCATCATAGACACTCCTTTTAATGATGCTCCAAAGGTTCTGAATGGGGTAGAGGTCAGGGGAGCATGGGGGTCACACCATAAGTTTGTCCCCTTTTATGCCCATATCAGCCAGAGATGCAGATGTTTTATGTGCAGCATGAGATGGTGCATTATCATGCAGAAAAATGATCTTGCTGTGAAATACACGGTTCTTCTTCTTGAACCATGGCAGGAAGTGCTGTTTGAGAAAATCCACATACATTATGGAGTTCATCTTTAGCGCCTTCAGGGATCCTAAAGGGGCCGACAATCTCTCTCCCCATGATTCCAGCCCAAAACATTACTCCACCTCCTCCTTGTTGGCGCTGTAGCCGTGTTTGCGTGGGGTGTCCATCAACCAGCCATCCTCCACTCCATCCATCTGGACCATCGAGCGCTGCACGGCACTCATCCGTGAACAAAACTGTTTTGAAATCAGTCTTCATGTAATGTTTGGCCCACTGGAGCCGTTTCTGCTTGTGTGAAGTGGATAGAGGAGGTCGACAGGATGGCGTATGCACAGCTGCAAACCTCTGAAGGACCCTGCATCTTGTTGTTCGGGGGACGTTGGAGGCACAAGCAGCTTCAAAAACTTGTCTGCTGCTATGACAAGGCTTTTTGGCCGCTGCTCTTTCAACCTGACGTAATTGCCTGTAGGAAAGAGTCCTCAATTTGCCCTTATCAGCACGCACACGTGTGTACTGTGAATCAGCTACATACTTCTTGATTGCCAAGACACTTCATCCTGATCATCGCACAATGTTGATTGTAGTCATGCCTTGACCTAAACACTCCACAATTTGTTGCTTCTCAGCAGCCGACACATCCTTTTTCTTTCCCATTTTGGCAGAAAATGTAGGCTGCTTAATAATGTGAGAGAGCCTTCTTAAGTAGTCTTGCCTTTCATTGGACACACCTGCCAAACTAATTAGCACAGGTGTCTGCAATTGCTTACAGTGATATAAAGAGCCCTGACACACATCACCATCAATGAGTTTAACTGACAAACAAACAAATTCTTCCCTTATCACTCCTAAACACTTTTTGCATAATAATTTGGAACGCAGTGTACATGTGCTTTTCCACAAAACACCAGCGGTTCACGTAGTGAATCTTACAGTTCTAACTTGCCAACCGTGGTCTGTATGGAGTTGTTCAATAAAGGGCCCAAAATTAAGATAACATAGATGGGAGAGGTCTCTATGAATAGTAATTCCTAAGTATTTGATACCCTGTGAGGGACAGGCAAAGGGAAAGTTGGACTGGATGGAATCCTATATGGATTTGGGGAGGGAGACATCGAGGGCCTCAGACTTCGCTGCATTGATTTTAAAATTTGACCATGTAACAAAGTGATCTATTTCAGCCATAACAGCAGGGATGGATATATGTGATTGAGTGATATATACTAGGACATCATCAGCAAATAGAGAGCACTTGTACTCCGTGCCTCCCACCTCAATCCACCTAATATTGGGGTTATGGCGAATTGATGAGAGCAGGTGCTCCGTCACTAGGATGTATAAGAGAGGGGACAGAGAACATCCCTGCCTTGTCCCATTGGTGATTGTGAAAGGTGATGAAAATGTTCTGACGCGCCCCCTGGGCCTTGGGACACCCGGAGCCGGACCCTTTTTGGTGGATGCTGGTGGTTGTAGTCTCCGTGGCGGCAACCCGGTTCCGTGGCTCAGGGCGGTCAAACCAGTGGCGGAACTATTTATGTGGTTTTGATGTTTAAATGTCCGACTACGCCACCCGTGGATTGCGGTCAGAGTGAACCGCCGCTCCAGGGCAGACCGCTGAGGCTGGTGTTGTGGGTGCAGCAGAGCGTAGCATAACTCCCCACGGGAGGAGTATAGCCTCAGGGCAGTGTATGCGGAGGATGGGGGTGATGGTGCAGGGCAGCAGCAGTAACGACACGGAGTCAGTGATGCAGTCCAGGGCCTTTACTCACAGTTCTTATTATCCAGACCACGTCTGCAGGTAACGGCTGCCCACGTCGTACTGTGCTCACCAGGTGAGGGGCTCAGACAACTCCCAGATAACTTTGGAGCACTTCACAGGACCCCCTTTGTGTGTCCTTTGTCTGGCCTTTCTTACCAACACTTCTGTCCGGCTGCCTCGGGCCTCCTCTTGGTAAACTTGGCGCCAGTTTCCCTGACCCTATGTGGTGCCTTCCTAGCGGGTGTAGCGAGGGGCTGCGCCACATAAAATGTCAGAGCCTCCGGTTTCTAGCTGAGGGTCGTTTCCTGCCTCCACTAGTTCGGGGACCGGTCTCCCCCTTTGGCCTGACCCCTCCACGCAGGTGGATTCGGGCGTGCGGTGGCGACTCGCCCGTCCGCACCCCTGGGATCCCTTCATTCCTCGTTCCTGGAGCCTTCTCCGCTCCTCTTCCTTCCTTCTCCCTCTTCCAGGCCTGGGCCTCTGTTACTAGGCCCGCCTCCGGAGCAGAGCTTATGCAGAGCCCCTGCTCCCTGCCACTTCTGCTCAGACTTCTCTGCACTGAACTAAGATGGTGCCCACCTTTTATACTCCCTTCTCAATGCACCCAGGAACTGCTTCCTCCCTGCTCCTGCACTACAGGGTTCCCCTTCCTCAGTGTTCCCTCCCCCCACTCCAGCCAGGGACAGGGACTGTCGTGCCCATCTCAGGGGCATATTGGTCGCCCTGCCCCACGGCAATGTGGTGTAATGCATGCAGGTGTCGGGTCCTGATCCACACTCCATCCTTACCTGAGAGTGAGATATCACACCTCTGGGTGAGGTGCAATACGTCTGTAGCAACCGAGCCCTCAGGGTGCTACAGTTCCATTTATCTTCAGCCTAGGTGACGTATTGCGATACAGGGCCGTGATTTTGGCTATAAAAGGGTCCCCTAGACCCCTACCCCAAGCTTTTTAAGAGAATCATATATGGCGTGCCAGGAGACTCTATGGAATGCTTTCTCAGCATCCAACGAGAGTATCTAATTACAAATTTTTAACTGCATCTAGCCCAGGAAATACTTTGTGCCTAGTAGGAGTGTCTGCTAGTCAGCGGATTATCCCGGCTGTTAAGCAAGCTACACCACCTGTAGTTTAGACACTTAATTTTTTCAAAGGAAATGATTCGGGACCATGGGATACTTAGTGAAGAGCATCAGGAGGCACCCCAAGGCATAGGGGCTGGGACTGGCAGTAGGATGCCTTGCGGTGGACAGCCGAGCTCGATCCTTATAAAAGCTTTTTAACTGCAGCAGCTTTAGTGGACGCTACTGGAGCTGGAATTACGCGGCTGCTGGCATGAGACTTGCCCTCCAATAGATCCTTGTAAATGGATTTAAAGTGTATTCATTCAAATTAGAGAGACAATTTAAATTAAAAAGCTTAGAGCTGCCTCCACCACAGGGGGGCTCGCTCGACCCACCAGCGGACAGGCACCAGTATTGGGAGAGGGGGGCTGGCCGTCAGGGTTCACCGCGGCTCTGGCACAAACCCGGCGACACGGAGGTGGCACGGGCAGGAGCGGACTGTCCGTGTCGGCTTCTCACTTTTTGGATTTTAGAAGGGCATGACATGCCTATATCTGTGTCTCCCCCTCCTTTTACTCCTCCACCTCTTTTATTTTTGCATGACTATATGTACTTGTCACTTTTCCATGTGTTAGTTATGTCTTCTGAGCAGTTTGTCAGCTTTTGGACACCTTTGAAGGTGTTTTCTATGTGTTTCTATGTGTTTTTGTTTGCCTGCCATTGTTTTTAACGGTGTTCGAAGGTGTTCGACGAACAGTTCGACGAACAGTTCGGCGAACACACGGGTGTTCGACGAACCGAACCGAACTCGAACACTACGGGGGTGGCTCAACACTAATTGTTGCTTGTATATATACACATGTTAATTGTAATTAGTCAAAATAGATACCTGTTGTGTGCCAGACGGAACACTCAGGAAAGTGGGCGGGTGGAAACACGTCACATGTGTAGTACTAAACCAATGGTGTTGACTGCTGTAAGCGGTGCACAAACGAAGGGCAGAAGTAAATGATATTGATCAACTGCGCATGCGCGCCCAGCGTTGTGAGCGACGCACAGGCAAAGAGAGGAAGTGAGCCACCAAGATCCATTGCGCATGCGCACCCGGACGATGGAAAGGCCGGAAATCACTAAGGAGCAAGCTGCGCAAGTAATAGTAATAAGTGCAGCAAGTGAACACATAAAGCCGCGCCAAGATATGAAGAAGGTAGAAGTTTAAACCATAAACAATGGACCACTTACGCGCAGGCGCATGTCAACGAGGTTGCTATTGTGACATAAGTTCAAAACAAGCTGCATAAAAACAAGCAAGGTCCAGTAGAAAAAAGCACACAAAATTATGCTAAAGTAGATGGTACACATTATAACACATCTGAAAAATAATCGATGATGGCCGTCCCTCCATCCAAGAAAGAACATGTCTGGGTAAAGATACAAGGATCCAGTGTGGTCCACAGAGGGTGAGGTCATAAAGGTAAGTAGCCAGCCAATTCAGTGCAAGGACAAATGGAAACCTGAAGACCAAAACAAGAAAAACAAATAAAGACAGTAAAAAAGCAAAAACATTGCAAGAGTGAAGACATGTACCCAGGGAGGGAAAATTATTTCCTTTTCTTTCCTTATTTTAGGTATCTCTATAGAAACCCACATAAAGGAGTTCCTGATTAATACCATGAGGGGCCATGGTGTCAATGTCATATATCCATATACACTCGCGTCTCAACAATTCCTTACTGACTGAACTACCCCAGCGCACCCCGCACCCTGGTGCTTCGCTCCCCGCCCGGTCCTAACTTAGGATCGGGATGGGAGGCGGCGGGGGAGCGGGAGCATACATCAGGGAGCGGGCAGCGCAGCACCGAACTGGAAAGCCGGCGGTGAAGTCTTTTTACTGCCGGCTTTCCCGCCGGTTATTTCAAATGAACAGCTGAGGCATCAGCTGATGCTGATCTGCTGTTCATTTGAAGTAGCAGTGGTGCCCTTAGAGGGTTCATGTGAGTTCATGCTTGACTGCTTGAACTCACATGAACTTTCCCACCGCCGCACAGGCCAACCACATCTCTGGTAGAGAATCTCTACCAGAGATGTAGCTGAGCTAAAGAAGAAGACAACATTGGACTACCTGGGAGTGAAGATATTTTTTTTAATAAAGATGGACTCTAAGTGTTTTTTTGTTTTATTTCTAATAAAAATATTTTTTTCTATGTGTTGTGTTTTTTTTAAATACTTTACTAGAAATTCATGGCTGTCATGTCTATTATTGACGTGACCCCATGAATTTTGGGCTTAGGGCCAGCGGATAATACAAAGCTGGCCCTAACCCCTTTATTACCCAGTGAGTCACCGCACCAGGGCCCTGGATGAGCTGGATACAGCGCCAAAAGATGGCGCTTCTATGAACGCGACAATTTCTGGGGTGGCTGCGGACTGCAGTTCGCAGCAGGGGGGGGCCCACAAAGCTTGGACCACCCTGTGCTGTGGATTCCAGCCCCCAGCTGCTTAGTTGTACCTGGCTGGACACAAAAATAGGGCGAAGCCCCACGTATTTTTTTTTTTAATTATTTCATGAAATTCATGAAATAATATATAAAAAAAGGGCTTCCCTATATTGTTGTGTCCGGCCAGGTACAAATAGGCAGCTGGGGGTTGGGGGCAGCCCATTCCTGGATGCTGCACCTGGCTGGCATACAAAAATATGGCGAAGCCCACGTCAAAATGTTTGGGAAAAATTAATTAAAAAACAAATAATAATTTAGCGACTGCATCTTTTTTAACCCCTCAAGTGTCATTTAGTGTTAAAATAAAGGATTTATTAAAAATTTTAGTCTCTAGTGGAGGTTAAGCAGATGGCTGGGGCAGATGTTTGAAGCCTGGGAAGGGGGTAATACCCAAGGAGCTTCCCAGGCTACTAATATCAGCCCCCCGCTGAATACCTAGCCTTTACTAGCTATTAAAATGCGGGACCCAAAAAAAATGATGTGGGGTCCCCTTATGTTAATAGCTAACAAAGGCTAGGCAGACAGCAGGGGGCTCATATTAATAGCCCAGGAAGGGTGCCATTAATATTGACCCCCTCCCAGGCTAGAAACAGCAGCCCTCAGCCGCCCCAGAAATGGCACATCCATCCCAGAGACAGCAGGAGGCCGCACGGCGCCATCTATACTCAGCATGAGGCCGCACGTAGCCATCTATACACAGCAGGAGGCCGCACGGCGCCATCTATACACAGCAGGAGGCCGCACGGCGCCATCTATACACAGCAGGAGGCCGCACGGCACCATCTATACACAGCAGGGGGCCGTACAGCGCCATCTATACACAGCAGGGGGCCGCACGGCGCCATTTATACACAGCAGGGAGCCACACGGCGTCCTCTATACACAGTAGGGGGCTGCACGGCACCATCTATACACAGCAGGAGGCCGCACGGCACCATTTGTACACAGCAGGAGGCCGCACGGCGCCATCTATACACAGCAGGGGGCCGCACGGCGCCATCTATACACAGCAGAGGGCCACACAGCGCCATCTATACACAGCAGGGGGCCGCACGGCGCCATCTATATACAGCAGGGGGCAGCACGGCGCCATCTATGCATAGTGGGAGGCCGCACGGCGCCCCCCCCAGAGACAACAGGAGGCCGCACGGCGCCAACTATACTCAGCAGGAGGCCGCACGCTGTCACGCATGCAGTCACGCACACACACAAACATATACAGACATATACATACACGCATAAACACATTTGAAACACAAAAATACATATAAACAGACATCACACAGATATCTGCCTGCACACACACACACATACACATACACACACAGACTCACCATCCCCCAGCTCCATTCCTCCTGCCTGCTCTGACTTCTCCGTTGCAGCAGTGCAGGCCGGGTGCGCACTGCGTGACGTCACAGCTAGGAGACACGGCTGCGCACAGGGCCGTGTCTCCTAGCAGTGGCGCGGCCGGGCCAGCACAGGGAAGTTAACTGCTGCAGTGCTGGCCCGGCCGATGAAGAAGTAGCGGCGGCCGCTGCTGGGGGAGCCGTCCGGGGCCCCCCTCCCGGCACTGCTACCGGTATGTGCCGCAGCGACCCGCACATATAATGAGGGCAATCCGGCATTAGACACCCCGCCCAGAGCCGCGGGCCCCCTGCAGGCTTGGGGCCCCGGGCGGTTGCCCGGATTGCCCTCATTATAATCCGCCTATGATGCCTGCTGACATCAAGCCCAGGTTAGTAATGGAGAGGCGTCTATAAGACGCCCCCATTACTAACCCCATAGTTTAAGTAAAATGTAAAATAAAAACACCCACACCGTGAATAAAATATTTTATTTGAAATAAAGACAGGATTCCTTTAATATTCTAAATTAAACTCTACTTACCGTCACGCCCATTCCAGCTGAAGCCAATGTCTTCTGCAATAAAAGTAAAATAATAAACCAACCTCATCCTTACCTTTCCATGGTTCCCAGGACGGCTCCAGCACTACTACATTGACATGACAGGATGGACCGCAGCAGAACGCTGATGCAGTCCCTAAATTATTATTTATTTTTTAATTAATTTTTCCCAAAAAAGTTGACGTGGGTTTTGCCATATTTTTGTATGCCAGCCAGGAACAGCATCAAGGAACGGGCTGCCCTCAACTCCCAGCTGCCTATTTGTACCTGGCCGGACACAACAATATAGGGAAGCCCTTTTTTTATTATTATTTCATGAAATAATTAAAAAAAAAAATACGTGGGGCTTCGCCCTATTTTTGTGTCCAGCCAGGTACAACTAAGCAGCTGGGGGCTGGAATTCACAGCGCAGGATGGCCCAAGCTTTGTGAATTGCAGTCCGCAGCCACCCCAGAAAATGTCGCGTTCATAGAAACGCCATCTTCTGGCGCTGTATCCAGCTCATCCAGGGCCCTGGTGCGGTGACTCACTGGGTAATAAAGGGGTTAGGGCCAGCTTTGTATTATCCGCTGGCCCTAAACCCTAAATTCATGGGGTCACGCCAATATTAGACATGACAGCCATGAATTGCTAGTAAAGCATTTAAAAAAAACACCACATATAGAAAAAATATTTTATTAGAAATAAAGCAAAAAAACACTTAGAGACTCCACCTTTATTAAAAAAAATATCTTCAGTCCCAGGTAGTCCAATGTAGTCTTCTTCTTTAGCTCAGCTACATCTCTGACATTACTAACCTTACAAGCCATTACTAACTTGGGCTTGATGTCAGCTGGCATTATAAGCTGACATCAACCCCAGCCCTATTATCCCACTGCCACCGATACATGGCAGTGGGAAGAGCGAGGCTAAGTGCCAGAATTGGCGCATCCTATGGATGCGCCATTTCTGGGGCGGCTGACGGCTGGTGTTTCTAGCCTGGGAGGGGGCCAATATTCATGGCACCCTTCCTGGGCTATTAATACCAGCCCCCAGCTGTCTGTCTAGCCTTTGCTAGAGACTAAAATTACGGGGAACCCCACGCCAAGTTTTTTTTTAATAAATCCTTTATTTTAACACTAAATGACAAGTGCAGTAATCAACACTATCACTGTACTTATTATATATGTGACTGACATGTTTCTATCTATCTAATCTATGTGTGATGCTGCATTCTTTCTGTTCTAAATTGTCGGGTACTGATGCTGAATTGCCGGCCGGCTTTTTTAAAGAGACGGTGCATGAAAAGACTATTATTTTTTTTTAATAAATTCTTTAACACTAAATGACAAGTACAGTAACCAACACTGTCACTGTACTTATTATATATGTGACTGACATGTTTCTATCTAATCTATGTGTGATGCTCTAATCTTTATGTTCTAAATTGTCGGGTACCGGTGTATGCCGCTGCTGAATTGCCGGCTTTTCATGTTTCACTGTGAGCACTGTTCCCATCGATTTGGGCAATCACTGTAATGCCACAACCATCATGGCTGTGACATTACAGTGAGTGGCAGACAATCCCTGCATGATTGGTGCTCTAAATAACGCCAGACATGCAGGACAGGGACCCGAGCTCTCTGCCAGTTATGCTTTTGGTGTACGAACAGTTATGGAACATAACCTCGAACAGCCAAATTTTTTGCAAATCGTTCGAGTTCGTCAAACGGCTCGAACACCGCCCAAAACAGCTCGAATTTGAGATTGGTGAACAGTTCTAGTCGAACACTGCTCATCTCTAGTAAAAATCACTCTTATTCCTTTGGAATTTATTCTTCTTCCCCGGGATGATATCTTTCTCAAATTGATCAATCACAGTCTTAAGACATTGTTTAAAAGGGTTAACTAATTTATGTGCATCAAAAGTGGCTAATTTAACCTACTTGACCTTAATATCCTCTTTAATACGTCTTAAAGCAGCTTGATCATGTTCAATCAGCATGCCAATTATTATGGATGAGCATTTTCAAAGGCCAATTTCCCAGGTCTTTTTAAAGTTATCATCAACCTCGCAAGAAGGGAAAATCTGAACCTGTAGACCTCGTGGGATTAGACTTTTGATTTTCCCCTCGTGGGACACAGCTTGACTTCTCCTCCAGTCTCTTAAGTTCTACATGCTTATTAGGGATATATATCTTGGGTCTGTGGGGTGGTGTACCATTGTGAGTTTCCACAGGTCATGCACTTGCATTTTGTGTACAAAGATGTTTTTTCTTGACTTATAGATGTTTTTTTTGACAGCCTCTTGTTTTTGATATGCATTTGCACTTTTGTACATGGTACACATTATAATCATTGTGAGGGGTCAGCTTGGTTTCCTCTTTGCCCCATTCATTTGGGTACTAATCATTCTGACTTTGTATTTAGCATTTTGCATGTTTTTTTAGCATAAACCATTTATGCTTATGTTATACCTGGTGTTGTTTGGGAAGGGTAGGAACCTGTGCCTTTTTTGGGCGGGTTAAGTTATACTCTCGGGTTCTTTTAATTGTTTTTAATTGTTTGTGTTGTTTGTATTAATCATGTTGTTAATAATGATTGATATTTTTCTATTATAATTTTCGTGAGATCCTCGTGTTTTTGCATATCTTTTTTTCTCTATTTCTCATTGCTTGTTCCATATGCATTGGGTTGATCTCTGGCTATTTTTAGGTGGTGCCCATCTTACTTTGTCTGACATGTCCTCGTCATGGCGGCAAGTGGCAGAAACAGAACAGCTTGCCTTACAGTTAGACACCAAATACCCGAACAGGATGAATAATAAAACTGATTTATTTTACAATTATTAGAAGTTTATTTACTTCGTACCACAAATTTTCTCATTTGTTAATTTTGTTATTTCTGTGTTTCTGTTTTGACCTACCCAACTTTTGTGTTTCAAATGTAATTAGTATCACTCAGCCATGATTGGTTCACTCCTATTTAAACGTCATTGTTCATATTTGCTTTAATACCCTACGACTAAGGGCGCGTCACGGCAGTAAAGCGTCAGGTTTCTTTTAATTTTGTTTAATGGTTTTCCAATAAATTTTGTCCTACTTGGATGGTTGTGCTAGATCAAATCCTCTTAGTTACTACTTTGGCTTTGCTCGCCAGCGGGATCGGCACCTACCAGCGGTATTTCCACCTCAGTCAATCCAGGATGCAGCGTGAAGCGCTTTCAACCAACCTCCTCCTTCCCCCTTGTGCCCCAGCTATATCTAACATCAGGAACAATTTTTTTCAACAAAAACTTAAAAACGAAAAATGGCGATTGAAAAAAATAGCAAACAAAAAATGCCAAATTAAGCTCTGCAGTAGTGGAAGGAGACATGATCTGTTCTCTGTTCTGTACATCGGAGGTTGCTTTATGCCTTTGGTCTACAGAATAGCAGGGTGATGTAGTGGCCGGGGAGTTGGCGCATGCAGAGGACGTCAGAGTTCCGACACAGTGATGTCATCGCAACGTGTCGGGACTCTGATATCCTGTGCGTGCATTGGTGCTATGATATCAGCGAGTGTGTCCTCAAGGCTCTCCCCAGGATCCTGGATTAGGTGAGTATATCATGTTTTTTATTGTTAATAAAACTTGTGGTGTGACTGTTTGGGCTTCAGGGTAACCAGTTAGGAACCCTTATTCACATTCACTTTGACACATGGTAAAGTTTTAATACTAGAGGTTAGGACCATCCTGACTGGAAACAGCTTGACGCTGGTGGGATGACTTTTTTTGATTGAAACGGTCTTTAGTAAGTACTTTATGTTATTTATGTACACTATTGATTTTACTTATTTACTTACAGCAGGGTATATGTTCATTTTGTTTCTGTCTTAGGCTTAGGCTTTGTCTGTTTAATGACTAGTGTGAACATGCTCCTATATTTTGTATGCATGCCAACTTAAACTCCTGTTAGAACTCTCCTGTTAGGTTTTTTCTATTTTGCTGGTCACATGACCTTTTTTGCCTATTTAATCCTGCTCCGCCCTTCTGGCCATGCTGGACTTCATTGTAATTTCTACTCTTAAGCTAGCCAGGTGCTTGGTAACCTTTCTCAGTCAGTTTAGCTAGGTCTTTTGACCTTTGTGTTCTATGTTGTTTGTTTGTCTTTTTTCTGCTACAATTTCTGCTAGGAGGTGTCCATCTTTCTCCCAGTCCCTAGTTCTTGTAGGGATCCCTCCCTCACATCTATAGGTCTTCGTTCAGACTAGCTGAGGACTTTAGCGGGTCTGATCACAGGATCAGGTTCCCCGTTACATCGTAGGGATCTAGCTTAGTTCTATTGTAGGGTCTTTCCTTAGTGCTTGTAGCCTATCATAACAGTAAGTCCAGCCCAAAAATACCTCTAAGGAAAGACCTCCAGTTTCCATCATGGTGTCGGTTCAGGATTTGGCTCAACGCCTGCAGGGACTCTCTCTGGAGGTGGCCGAGCTCCAACAACACGTGAGTAGCTGCTCTGGAGCGCATTTTGTGGAGCCAAAGGTACGATTGCCTGATTTATCTTTTGGTGAACAACAAGATTTTTTTTCCTTTAAAAATGCTTGTTTATTGTATTTTCGTTTGAGACCCAGATTCTCTGGTGATGAATCACAGCGCATAGGGTTCATAATGTCACTTTTGTGCAAAGAACCTCAGGGATGGGCCTTTTCTCTCCAACCTAGTGATCTGTGCTTTAGATCAGTGGATAGTTTTTTTCCTGCTTTGGGGTTGTTGTATGATGATCCTGATCATGTCTCATCAGCTGAGATGGAATTGAGACTTTTGAGGCAGGGATCAGGTAATGTGGAAAATTATTGTACTCACTTCCGTCTGTGGTCTGCTCAGGTGGGGTGGAATGATTCAGCTCTGAAAAGTTTGTTTCTTGCTGGGCTAGGTGAAAGGGTTAAGGATCTGCTTATTGCTTATCCTACACCTGGAAACTTGCAGGAGGCAATGCAATTAGCTATACGGGTGGACAGGAGACTGCGTGCAAGGGTTAATGAGAGTAAATCCTTTGCCATGTCAGCTCCTAGTCTTGAGAGGGTCTGTACTGACATTGGAGAGCTGATGGAGATTGGGGCGATGTCACCCCGCTCTCAGGAAAAAGACCGCAGGTTTTCTCAAGGTTTGTGCTTTTATTGCGGAAAATCTGACCATTTCATTAAGAACTGTGTGCTTCGTATGAACAACAACAAAAAAAAAGGTCAGTTACGCCCGTATAGCCTGTTTAAACACTAAGGGGGTATTTCTTTCTGCTACTACTGCAGCTCAGGAAGAATTAATTGAATTTCGGGTATTTGTGGATTGTGGTTCTACTCTGAATGTGATTGATGGGGGATTCTTGGAAAAACTTAAATTAAAACCCAAACCTTTGTCATCCCCTATTGCCGTGGTTTGTGTCGATGGCTCTCCCTTGAAATGTGTTACTCACATGGTTTATGAATTTCCCCTCACTATTAATGGTATTCACCAAGAAAATTTGGATTTGGTAGTATTAAATAATTTGCCTTCTCCAGTAATTTTGGGGTTACCCTGGTTAAAATTGCACAATCCTGTACTAGATTGGTCTACTAATGAAATTAAGTCCTGGAGCCCTAAGTGTTATGACAAGTGTAACGGGCGCATTGCTGCTGTGGATAAAGGGGAACTACCTGTACCTATTCAGGATTTTTGGAAAGTTTTATCTGAGGAGGAGTCGCAAATTTTTCCTCCCCATAGAGACTATGATTGTACTATTGAATTTGTCCCTGGAGGGACTCTTCCTAAACGTCGTTTATTTAATCTTACTATTCCTGAGGGAAAGGCTTTGGAGGACTACATACAGACGAGCTTGGCCACCGGTCATATCAGACCCTCTAAGTCACCTGTGGCTGTTGGATTTTTTTTTGTTAAAAAAAAGGACGGCGGTTTACGTCCTTGTCTGGACTTTCGCGAGATTAATAAATTACTGTACGTAATCCCTACCCACTGCCATTGATTCCTGATTTGTTTAACCAGTTAGTGGGGGCCAAGTGGTTCTCTAAAATTGATCTCCGGGGGGCATACAATTTGTTGCGCATGAAGGAGGGTGATGAATGGAAGACTGCTTTTAACACTCCTGTGGGTCATTTTGAGAACCTGGTTATGCCTTTTGGTCTTACCAATGCTCCAGCATTTTTTCAGAATCTTATTAATGACATCCTTAGACCGTTGATCGGCAAAAATGTGGTTGTGTATTTGGATGACATTTTGATTTATTCGCCTGATCTGGAGTCTCATTGGCGGAGCGTACGTGAGGTATTACAGTTATTAATTAACAATTCGCTTTTTGCTACGCTAGAGAAATGTGAGTTCGCTGTACAGAGATTTAGTTTTTTGGGCTACATTATCTCCAGCGAGGGCTTTGAGATGGACCCGGTGAAAGTTCAAGCTGTGCAGGAATGGCCTAGGCCTATTGGTTTGAAATCGATACAGAGGTTTTTGGGTTTCGCCAATTATTACAGAAAATTCATTAAAAAATTTTCTATTATTGTTAAACCACTGACCGATCTCACCAGGAAAGGTGCTAATACGGTTCAGTGGACTACTGAGGCCATTGAAGCTTTTGTGTTTCTAAAGGAGAGGTTCAGCTCTGCCCCCATCCTTATGCAGCCTGATGTGACTAAGCCGTTTTTGGTTGAGGTTGATGCTTCTTCTGTGGGGGTCGGTGCGGTGTTGTCTCAGGAAAACAAGGATGGAGTACATCCCTCTGCCTTTTTTTCAAAAAATTTTTCTGAGACTGAACTTAATTACGATATTGGTAATCGGGAATTGCTGGCTATTAAACTCGCATTTGAACACTGGCGTCATCTCTTGGAAGGTGCTGAATTTCCCATTCAGGTTTTCACTGATCATAAAAATCTGATCTATCTTGATGCTGCCAAGCGCTTGAATGCCCATCAGGCTAGGTGGGCACTTTTTTTTTTGCGGTTTAATTTTTCCGTTAATTACATTCCGGGTACCAAGAATGTTAAAGCTGATGCGTTGTCTCGCAGCTTTTCTCCCATGGTCGGTGCTGAGGTGGAGGAGTGAATTTTACAAGAAGGTGTTGTGATTTCTGCATTGGACTCCGTTTTGGAAGATGAGATTCTTAAAGCACAGGAGAATGCCCCATCTAACACTCCCCATGGGAGGTTGTTTGTGCCTAGGACCTTTAGGAGAGATTTGTTTGTTGAGTGTCATGAGTCTCGGTTGGCAGGTCATCCAGGAATTTCTGAGACCAAGAGACTTGTGGGTCGCAGTTTTTGGTGGCCTGGATGGCAGAAGGAAGTCATTAAGTGGGTGCGTCAATGTACTGTGTGTGCTAGATCTAAGTCTTCTCATACTCCTGCTGCGGGGTTGCTTTGCCCTCTGGAGGTTCCTAGTGCACCTTGGACACATCTGGCTATGGACTTTATTACTGACCTTCCCTCCTCTGAGGGTTTCACGGTAATCTGGGTGGTCGTGGACCGTTTTAGCAAGATGTGTCACTTGGTTCCCTTCATCAAATTGCCCTGCACTAAGACACTCGCTAATGCCTTTGTCAAGGAAATTGTCAGACTCCATGGTGTTCCTACTGACATTGTTTCTGATAGGGGACCTCTGTTCGTGGCTCGTTTTTGGCGTGCCTTTTGTGACAGGTTGGGAGTTCATTTGTCGTTTTCATCTGGATATCATCCTGAGTCTAATGGCCAGACTGAAAGGAAGAATCAGGATGTTGAGCAGTTATTGCGTTGTTTTGTGGCAGACAATCATGAGAGGTGGTCTGAGTTTCTGCCGCTTGCTGAATTTGCTCTTAACAACCATACATCCTCTTCTGCTGGGTGTTCGCCTTTTTTTTGTTGTTCTGGGAGACATCCATCTTTTGGGTCATTCTCCAAATTGGTATCGGCTGTGCCTGAGGAGGAGAGTTTTTCCGGTGATTTGGAGAGAGTTTGGACGGATGTGCGTGGTAATCTTCAGGAGGCTAACAAAAAATCTAAGAGGTACTTTGACAGGAAACGTCAAGAGGTTTTGTTTACGGTTGGTGACATGGTTTGGTTGTCCTCTAAGGATCTGCGGTTGAGGATTCCTTCTAAAAAAATTGGGTCCCAAGTTTGTAGGGCCCTTTAAGGTGCTTCAGGTAGTTAACCAATCTGCTGTTAGGTTGGAGGTTCCTACCTCCTGGAAGATTAATCCGGTGTTTCATGTTTCTCTATTGAAAAAAGCTGATGTATGAGATAGAGATGCCACTGCCACTGTTCCTCCGGTGGTGGACGACGGGGAATATGAACTTTCCCGCATCCTTAATTTTCGACGGTATAGGGGGAGTTTGCAGTATCTCGTCGCTTGGAAGGGTTTCGGTCCCGAGGATAACTCATGGGTGAGGGCGGATGATGTTTCTGCTTTCAGACTTGTCAGAGCTTTTCACAAGAGGTTTCCTCATAAGCCTGGGCCTAGGGGATCCGGAGGATCCTCATAGAAGAGGGGGTACTGTTAGAACTCTCCTGTTAGGTTTTTTCTATTTTGCTGATCACATGACCTTTTTTGCCTATTTAATCCTGCTCCGCCCTTCTGGCCATGCTGGACTTCATTGTAATTTCTACTCTTAAGCTAGCCAGGTGCTTTGTAACCTTTCTCAGTCAGTATAGCCAGGTCTTTTGACCTTTATGTTCTATGTTGTTTTTTTTGTCTTTTTTCTGCTACAATTTCTGCTAGGAGGTGTCCATCTTTCTCCCAGTCCCTAGTTCTTGTAGGGATCCCTCCCTCACATCTATAGGTCTACGTTCAGACTAGCTGAGGACTTTAGCGGGTCTGATCGCAGGATCAGGTTCCCTGTTACATCGTAGGGATCTAGCTTAGTTCTATTGTAGGGACAGATCTCCTGTCTTTCCTTAGTGCTTGTAGCCTATCATAACAACTCCAGTTCATTTTATTCAGTTAAGTTTCAAGTTTCTGCACTCAGTAGAGGCAAGGGCATGGCCTCCCATTCGTTGTACTGGACATTACATTTATATAGCTTCCCATTTGCTGGGTATCCATATTCTGGACCTGCTACTGCTTGGCCCTTATTCACATTTACATCACTTTGACACATGGCAAGGGTTTAATACTAGAGGTTAGGACCATCCCTATTTGGATACAACTGGATGCTGGATGCTGGTGGGATGGCTTTTACGCTTTTTTTTTTTTAAATCAAAAACGGTGTTTACTAAGTACATAATGTTATTTATATGCACTATTGCTTTTACTTATTTACTTACAGCAGGGTATACTGTATATTCATTTTGTTTCTGTCTTAGGTTTTAACCAAATGTGAGTCTGGCTTCATTGAAATAATAACGGGAAAAAAAACAGATCTTTATAAAGAACTACCCCAAAAAATTACAGCCCCCTACCTACTTTATGATAGATTAAAAAATACCAACCTCAACATTAACTTAAGACTCTTTAAATTAGAACAAGAAACCATGAACAGGAAAACAAAGAAGTTACTCCAACATCGAGAGAACAAGATAATCAAAAACGATAGAAACAGAAATCCCAGCAAACCGGACAACCAACAATGGAACACCAACTGCGAGACACCTCATAACCTGACTAAGTGACCCCAGAACACCGGAAGGCGTTTCCTCAGAAACAAAACCACAGCTTATTGAGAGTCAAAAAAGAGGGATGATCCCTCTCAAACCCCCAAGAAATACATAAATAAAACATCCCATAATGGAATAATATCAGTGTTAGAACTCTCCTGTTAGTTTTTTTTTAGTTTGCTGGTCACATGACCATTTTTGCCTATTTAATCCGGCTCCGCCCTCCTGGCCTTGCTGGACTTCATTGTATTTACTACTCTTGAGCTAGCTTGGTGCTCTGTTGCCGTTCTCTGTTAGTGTTGCTAGGTCTTCTGACCTCTATGCTTTTTGTTGTGTGTTTGTCTTTGACTGCTACTATTTCTGCTAGGAGGTGTCCAACTTATCCCAGTCCCTAGTTCTTGTAGGGATCCCTCCCTCACATCTATAGGTCTTCGTACAGACTAGCCGAGGACTTTAGCGGGTCTGATCGCACGATCAGGTTCCCCGTTACATCGTAGGGATCTAGTTTAGTTCTATTGTAGGGACAGATCTCCTGTCTTTCCTTAGTCCCTGTAGCAGATCATAACAGTAAGTCCAGCCCTAAAAGAAAAAAAAATTTTCTCTAAGGAAAGACCTCCAGTTTTCCATCATGGTCTCGGTTCAAGATTTGGCTCAACGCTTGCAGGGACTCTCTCTGGAGGTGGCCAAGCTCCAACAACACGTGAGTAGCTGTTCTGGAGCACAGTTTGTGGAACCAAAGGTACGTCTGCCTGATTTATTTTTTGGCGAACAACAAGATTTTTTTTCTTTTTAAAATGCTTGTTTATTGTATTTTCGTTTGAGAACCGGATCCTCTGGTGATGAATCACAGCGCATAGGGTTCATAATGTCACTTTTGCGCAAAGATCCTCAGGGATGGGCCTTCTCTCTCCAACCTAGTGATCCGTGCTTTAGATCAGTGGATAGTTTTTTTTCTGCTTTGGGTTTGTTGTACGATGATCCTGATCGTGTCTCATCTGCTGAGTCTGAATTGAGACATCTGAGGCAGGGATCAGGTAATGTGGAAAAATATTGTTCTCACTTCCGTCGGTGGTCTGCCCAGGTGGGGTAGAACGATTCAGCTTTGAAAAGCTTGTTTCTTGCAGGGCTAGGTGAAAGGGTTAAGGATTTACTGATTGCTTATCCCACACCTGGAAACTTGCAGGAGGCAATGCAATTAGCTTTACGGGTGGACAGGAGACTGCGTGCAAGGGTTAATGAGAGCAAATCCTCTGCTATGTCAGCTCCGAGTCCTGAGAGGGTCTGTGCTGACAATGGAGAGCCGATGGAGATTGGGGCGATGGCACCCCGCTCTCAGGAAAAAGACCGCAGGCTTTCTGAAGGCTTGTGCTTCTATTGCGGAAATTCTGGTCATTTTATTAAGAACTGTGTGCATCGTATGAAGAAAGAAAAAAAAATGGTCAGTCATGCACGTATAGCCTGTTTAAATTCTAAGGGAGTATTCCTATCTGCCACTACTGCTGCTCAGGATGAATTAATTGAATTTCGGGTATTTGTGGATTGTGGTTCTACTCTGAATGTGATTGATGGGGGATTCTTGGAAAAACTTAGATTAGAACCTAAAACTTTGTCATCCCCTATTGCTGTGGTTTCTGTTGATGGCTCTCCCTTGAAGAGTGTTACTCATAAGGTCTGTGAATTTCCCCTCACTATTAATGGTATTCATCAAGAGAATTTGGATTTGGTGGTATTGGATAATTTGCCTTCTCCAGTAATATTGGGGTTACCCTGGTTAAAATTGCACAATCCTGTACTGGATTGGTCTACCAATGAAATTAAGTCCTGGAGCCCTAAGTGTTATGACAAGTGTTGTAACGGGCGCATTGCTGCTGTGGATAAAGGGGAATTACCTGTACCTATTCAGGATTTTTGGAGAGTTTTTTCTGAGGAGGAGTCACAAATTTTGCCTCCCCATAGAGACTATGATTGTACCATTGAATTTGTCCCTGGAGCGACTCTTCCTAAAAGTCGTTTATTTAATCTTACTATTCCTGAGAGAAAGGCTTTGGAGGAATACATATAGACAAGCTTGGCCGCCGGTCACATTAGGCCTTCCAAGTCTCCTGTGGCTGTTGGATTTTTTTTTGTAAAAAAAAAAAGATGGCGGTTTACGTCCTTGTCTGGACTTTCGTGAGATTAATAAAATTACTGTACGCAATCCTTAACCACTGCCATTGATTCCTGATTTATTTAACCAGTTAGTGGGGGCCAAGTGGTTCTCTAAAATTGATCTCCGGGGGGCATACAATTTGTTGCGCATGAAGGAGGGTGATGAATGGAAGACTGCTTTTAACACTCCTGTGGGTCATTTTGAGAATCTGGTGATGCCTTTTGGTCTTACCAATGCTCCAGCATTTTTTCAGAATCTTATTAATGACATCCTTAGACCTTTAATCGGCAAAAATGTGGTTGTGTATTTGGATGACATTCTGATTTATTCGCCTGATCTGGAGTCTCATTGGCGGAGCGTACGTGAGGTATTATAGTTATTAATGGACAATTCGCTTTTTGCTAAGCTGGAGAAATGTGAGTTCGCTGTACAGAGAATTAGTTTTTTGGGCTACATTATCTCCAGTGAAGGTTTTGAGATGGACCCGGTTAAAGTTCAAGCTGTGCAGGAATGGCCTAGGCCTATTGGTTTGAAATCGATACAGAGGTTTTTGGGTTTCGCCAATTATTACAGAAAATTCATAAAAAAATTTTCTATTATTGTCAAACCGCTGACCAATCTCACCAGGAAAGGTGCTAATGCGGTTCAGTGGACTTCTGAGGCCATTGAAGCTTTTGTGTTTCTAAAGGAGAGGTTCACCTCTGCTCCCATCCTTATGCAGCCTGATGTGACTAAGCCGTTTTTGGTTGAGGTTGATGCTTCTTCGGTGGGGGTCGGTGCGGTGTTGTCTCAGGAAAACAAGGATGGAGTACATCCCTGTGCCTTTTTTTCAACAAAATTTTCTGAGACTGAACTTAATTACGATATTGGTAATCGGGAATTGCTGGCGATTAAACTCGCATTTGAACACTGGCGTCACCTCTTGGAAGGTGCTGAATTTCCCATTCAAGTTTTCACTGATCATAAAAATCTGATCTATCTCGATGCTGCCAAGAGCTTGAATGCCCGTCAGGCTAGGTGGGCACTTTTTTTCTCGCGGTTTAATTTTTCCGTTACTTACATCCCGGGTACCAAGAATGTTAAAGCGGATGCTTTGTCTCGCAGCTTTTCTCCCATGGTCGGTGTTGAGGAGGAAGAGGAGAGCATTTTACAAGAAGGTGTTGTGATTGCTGCTTTGGACTCCGTTTTGGAGGATGAGATTCTTAAAGCTCAGGAGAATGCCCCATCTAACACTCCCCATGGGAGGTTGTTTGTGCCTAGGACCTTTAGGAGAGATTTGTTTGTTGAGTGTCATGAGTCTCAGTTGGCAGGTCATCCAGGAATTTCTGAGACCAAGAGACTTGTGGGTCGCAGTTTTTGGTGGCCTGGATGGCAGAAGGAAGTTATTAAGTGGGTGCGCCAATGTACTGTGTGTGCTAGATCCAAGTCTTCGCATGCTCCTGCGGCGGGGTTGCTTTGCCCTCTGGAGGTTCCTAGTGCACCTTGGACACATCTGGCTATGGACTTTATTACTGACCTTCCCCCCTCTGAAGGTTTCACGGTCATCTGGGTGGTCGTGGACCGTTTTAGCAAGATGTGTCACTTGGTTCCCTTCATCAAACTGCCTTGCGCTAAGACACTCGCTAAGGCCTTTGTCAAGGAAATTGTCAGACTACATGGTGTTCCTACTGACATTGTTTCTGATAGGGGACCTCAGTTCGTGGTTCGTTTTTGGCGTGCCTTTTGTGACAGGTTGGGAGTTCATTTGTCGTTTTCATCCGGATATCATCCTGAGTCTAATGGCCAGACAGAAAGGAAGAACCAGGATGTTGAGCAGTTCTTGCGTTGTTTTGTGGCAGACAATCAAGAGGGGTGGTCTGAGTTTCTGCCACTTGCTGAATTTGCTCTTAACAACCATACATCCTCTTCTGCTGGGTGTTCGCCTTTTTTTTGTTGTTCTGGGAGACATCCGTCTTTTGGGTCATTCTCCAAATTGGTTTCGGCTGTGCCTGAGGAGGAGAGTTTTTCCGGTGATTTGGAGAGAGTTTGGACGGATGTGCGTGGTAATCTTCAGGAGGCTAGCAAAAAATCTAAGAGGTACTTTGATAGGAAACGGCAAGAGGTTTTGTTTGCTGTTGGTGACATGGTTTGGTTGTCCTCTAAGAATCTGCGATTGAGAATTCCTTCTAAAAAATTGGGTCCCAAGTTCGTAGGGCCCTTTAAGGTGCTTCAGATAGTTAACCAATCTGCTGTTAGGTTGGAGGTTCCTACGTCCTGGAAGATTAACCCGGTGTTTCATGTTTCTCTGTTGAAAAAAGCTGATGTGTCGGATGGTGACGCCTCTGCCACTGTTCCTCCGGTGGTGGAGGACGGGGAATATGAAATTTCCCGCATCCTAAATTCTAGATGGTATAGAGGGAGTTTGCAGTATCTCGTCGCTTGGAAGGGTTTCGGACCTGAGGATAACTCATGGGTGAGGGCGGATGATGTTTCTGCTTCCAGACTTGTCAGAGCGTTTCACAGGAGGTTTCCTGGTAAGCCTGGGCCTAGGGGATCCGGAGGATCCTCTTAGAAGAGGGGGTACTGTTAGAACTCTCCTGTTAGTTTTTTTTTAGTTTGCTGGTCACATGACCATTTTTGCCTATTTAATCCGGCTCTGCCCTCCTGGCCTTGCTGGACTTCATTGTATTTACTACTCTTGAGCTATCTTGGTGCTCTGTTGCCTTTCTCTGTTAGTGTTGCTAGGTCTTCTGACCTCTATGCTTTTTGTTGTGTGTTTGTCTTTGACTGCTACTATTTCTGCTAGGAGGTGTCCAACTTATCCCAGTCCCTAGTTCTTGTAGGGATCCCTCACCCACATCTATAGGTCTTCGTACAGACTAGCCGAGGACTTTAGCGGGTCTGATCGCAGGCATCAGGTTCCCCGTTACATCGTAGGGATCTAGTTTAGTTCTATTGTAGGGACAGATCTCCTGTCTTTCCTTAGTCCCTGTAGCAGATCATAACAATCAGTGCAACCAACAACAGTAGTACATATGCCAACTACAGATCAACAGTGTGTAGTATGTAAAGCCACTGTCCCATTCCTACAAGCACACAATTGCCATTTAAGCTACAAACCAAACAATAACACACATTTTTACACCATCCTGCCACTCTCTCCACCTCCAATGACCACCCCAGCCTCATCGCCACACATGACCAAAAGGAAAATCAGGGGGGTAGAGGCCTGCTGCTGAGGGAGAGAGTCGCACTTCATAGAAGCTCCCTGAATTTGGCTGAATTTAGCCCATATAAAGGCTTTTTTCTTCCCCATCTCAATTGCCCAAGGTCACAGTAGAGGACCCTGGACCCCTCGGTTGCAGACCAGTGCATAGAGGTGGCTGCCTTACTACCTGGTGAACCCGGGCCTACCTGGAAGCCCGGAGCTGTGGCCTCTTCTCTCTGTGGGATCCATGGCGTGTCCTGCTGGGACGGCAGAGGAGAGCTTGTGATGGACTGCGGGGGACCCCATCTGAATCACCTGCGGCTGCGGACTGAGACGGCAGCGGAGAGACACTAGGTGTGAGACACCGCCACCTACGTGCTGAGGAGACCGGTAACAGCGTAGATCCAGGTACAGGTGCGGCAAATAGATGGGCCAGCTGTGGACACACACAGTCACAAGGAGCTTACCGGCCTGGACTCTGTGCTCGCCGGCTGATGCGCTGCTGCTGGTGTCGCCGCGGTTTTCCCTGGTGGGGTGCCGCTGTGGTCCCGAGAGTCTCGACCGCCCTGTCCCTGCCACCAGGGGCTTTCCCGCCACAAGACCAGCCGCCATCTTGCTAAACACTTCTCTGTACTTTTACCTAACACCTATTGAGAGCCACAGATCTCTAACCTCACAGAAAATCACCTGTTATTCCGCTGAAACATAGCAAATGACAAAAATCTCTTTTGACATTTAAAGTCCCCAGGGTGATCCTTTTATCATTATTAACAAGGAATAAAAGGAGCAATATATAAGAAAAAAGGGAATTACCCAGGGCCGGCTCCAGGTTTTTCTGGGCCCTGGGCGAAAGAGTCTCAGTGGGCCCCTTTAACACATACCACGATTCATGATGCACAGATACCGCAGAGAAATTATATATTGTAAATTCTACAATAGCTCAGAAACCGGCGAATCGCTCCATACAGGATACTGGCCCCCATATAACGCTCCATACAGAATACTGGCCCCCATATAACGCTCCATGCAGGCCGTGCCCCCACATAATGCTCCATGCAGGCTGTGCCCCCCACATAATGCCGCATGCAGACTGTGCCCCCCACATAATGGCCCATGCAGGCTGTCCCCCCCCCACATAATGGCCCATGCAGGCTGTCCCCCCCCATATAATGTCCCATGCAGGATGTCACCTCCCCATATAATGCCCCATGCAGGATGTCACCCCCATATAATGCCCCATGCAGGATGTCACACACACCCCCCTCTCTTACAATGCACCATGCAGGATGTTACATCCCCCCTCACTTATAATGCCCCATGCTGGGTGTCTCACACCTCCACCTGCCTTATAATGCCCCATGCAGGATGTCACTCCCCCCCCATATAATGCCCCATGCAGGATGTCACTCCCCCCCCATATAATGCCCCATGCAGAATGTCACACACACCCCCCTCTCTTACAATGCACCATGCAGGATGTTACATCCCCCCTCACTTATAATGCCCCATGCAGGATGTCTCACACCTCCACCTGCCTTATAATGCTCCATGCAGGATGTCACTCCCCCCCCATATAATGCCCCATGCAGGATGTCACTTCCCCCCCATATAATGCCCCATGCAGGATGTCACTTCCCCCATATAATGCCCAATGCAGGATATCACTCCCCCCCCATATAATGCCCCATTCAGGATGTCACATCCCCCCTCCCTTATAATGCCCCATGCAGGATGTCACCCCCCTCCCTTATAATGCCCCATGCAGGATGTCACTCCCCCTCATATAATGCCCCATGCAAGATATCACTTCCCCCCTCCCTTATAATGCCCCATGCAGGATGTCACATCCCCCCCTCCCTTACAATGCCCCATGCAGGATATCACACATACCCCCCTCCCTTATAATGCCCCGTGCAGGAAGTCACATCCCCCCCCATATAATACCCCATGCAGGAAGTCACACCCCCCCATATAATGCCCCATGCAGGAAGTCACATCCCCCCCATATAATGCCCCATGCAGGATGTCACTTCCCCCCCCATATAATGCCCCATGCAGGATATCACTCCCCCCCTTATAATGCCCCATTCAGGATGTCACATCCCCCCTCCCTTATAATGCCCCATGCAGGATGTCACACCCCCCCTCCCTTATAATGCCCCATGCAGGATGTCACTCCCCCCATATAATGCCCCATGCAAGATGTCACTTCCCTCCTCCCTTATAATGCCCCATGCAGGATGTCAAATCCCCCCTCCCTTATAATGCCCCATGCAGGATATCACACACACCCCCCTCCCTTATAATGCCCCATGCAGGAAGTCACATCCCCCCATATAATACCCCATGCAAGAAGTCACATCCCCGCCATATAATGCCCCATGCAGGAAGTCACATCCCCCCCATATAATGCCTCATGCAGGATGTCACCCCCCCTCGCTTATAATGCCCCATGCACGATGTTACACCCCCCCACCCCACCATTTAATGCCCTATGCCCCCATACAATAATAAAAAAAAAATAAAAAAATCCAATACTCACCTCACTTCTCACCTGCTGCTGCCGCTGCTACAGACTCCAGCGTCACCGGCATCTTCCTGCTCTGCGCTGTGACGGCTCAGGAGAGAGCGCGGTGTAAAGATGTCACTGCGCCCTCTCTCTGACCTGAGACGTCACAGTGCAGCAGCCGCGGAAGAGACAGGAGCTGCTGCGGAGGTACAGGGAGGGGTAAGTATTGTGACGGGGCCCTGAGCAAGGGGGGGGGGCGGGCGCACCGCTCACGGGTCCCATAGCGAGCAGGGGTGCGCAACGGCAAGTGGGCCCCTGTGCCTGCTCAGGGCCCCTGCACTTGCCCGGGTGCTGACGCCGGCCCTGGAATTACCCATAATTAAAAAGCAATTCCTAATTTTACACTTGAACTCCATCCAATAATACAGCTAATTTTCACTATTTACTTCAAGCGCCATCTTGTGGACCACAAGGACATTACAACCCCAATTTATTACAATTATTATTCATTCACTTTCCTTGTGATATCATCCAATTCTCCATGGCCATTTAATAACCAGCCTTGGCCCCGCATACACAATCTATTACTGGTCAGTAGATAATTTGCTCTGGTGATTTTTCCATTTCTTACCATTCAGTAGCTACAGTTTATGAACTATGAATCTGTGAGTCTTCCGGTTCAGGCGACCATGTGAGCTCTGATCAACCGTTCATGTCCACACCCCTTGTACATCTATGTCGGTCTCCTGATTCTTGATTCTTGCAGCTCAGTGATCTTCGAAACTTTCACACAGCTGAAGGCTATCTTAAAACAATTTCATTGGCCTATATGGACCGCTACCTCCTCCATAGCGGGCAAAAACAATCTACCTTTTCCAGCCACTCTGACATCTCCAATCTTCCTAAAATGGCTCCTACTCCTGACCAAGAGGAACATCCCGCCCAATCTGAAGGTGGAGAGGATTTGCGTCAACCCCCAAAATGCCCCGCAATTCTACTTCAAGGAAAGGGGAGACACAAATGGACCCTTCAGAACTAGCGGCTGAGGTCACGGCTAGGCTATTACCCAAAATCAAAACCATAATACAATCCACACTAAACACTGCCCTGCTGGATCTACAAGCCAGACAGGATGAACAAGCCGAACAGCTTAGCGAATTAGAATCACGAATATCGAACATCGAGGATGATTCAAAAGAGGACCATTCCAAAATATGTGCTATCGTCCGTGAAAACATAATTTTGAGAGACCATATAGATGCTCTGGAGAATCGCTATCGTAGAAGCATTGTACGTTTGGTCGGTCTACCAGAATTATATCTTCAAAACACCTTGAAACCTCTATGTGAAAATGAAGTCCCAAGAGCCCTTAAACTACCCGAAGGTAAAAAGGTGGAAAGGGTTCACAGAATTGGCCCTCCACCTGGGACCCAGGGTACAATCGGCCCAAGACAGGTCATCATGAAATTTCTGGACTTCAATGATAAAGCGGACATTATTCGAGCATACAAACAATTAAACCACCCATTGATCATTCAAGGCCATAAAATCTATCTTTTTGAAGACTACTCCATCGAAGTAACCAGAAAAAGGAAGACCTTCAGCTCCATATGCACCAGACTTCACAAAGAAAAAATTCGCTTTCAACTCTGCTACCTAGCTATTTTATGCTTGAAGGACACAGATGGCTCTTTCCGGGAATTTATTTCACCTGTTAAAGCAGAAACTTTTGTCAACAGTTTCTTGTGCCCGAGGGCCAGCCCGGAACGGATTCACCAGGATGAAACTCCTTCTTGCTCACGGTCCCCTAAGGTGTCTACGAGGCGAGGAGACAAAGGAGCCCAGAGCTATAACAATCGTTGATTCAGTGAGCTTCTCCTTTTATACACCTGGAGACTCCGGAGTAAAGGTATTATGGAGGCAGTTGCTTCCGTCCGTCTTCCCTCTCGGACTTTTACAACTTTGACTAAAGTTATTATTTTCCATGGGTGTGGTGGGAGGGGAGAATGGAATCAATAAGGGATCAAAATGGAAGAAGAATTTTGATGCAAAACAACATAGAAAAAGGGGGTTAAATTGTAATTTGTAGTTTTACACACATGGTTGGGCAGAAGTGAAGCCCAGGGGAAAGGTTTCCCTATTGAGCAGATACAAAGTGTTTATGCTCTTGCTAGGACAGTTTTCTAAAAATTTGGTTTATTGTTACTTAAGTTTGTTACAAATGTTCGAGCATTGCTCCTTATTACATAATCTAGTTACATGTCATCATTGTCTTGTAAGTATTTCAGCAGTCATCTTTATTCTTACAGTCCCTGATTATGTTTATCGTGCCATGGAGTGTTAAAGGTTTGAGATCTCCCAAAAAACGAATGAAAGTCCTTAAACATTTAAAACGTTTAAAGCCCGACATAGCCCTCCTACAGGAGACACATCTACAAAAGGCAGATTTCCCCCAGATGAAAAAATTATGGGTGGGTAGTGTTTATGGTGCATCGTCTGTGGATAGAAAGGCTGGGGTCTTAATCCTTATCAATAAACAATTTACACACCAGATCATAAGCCAACAACAAGATGGAGAGGGAAGGTTGGTACAATTAACATTAACCACATCTTGTGGAACCTTCTCTATCTATAATGTTTATGCCCCTTATATAGGAAACAAATCTTTTTTCAAACAATTGTAGACTAGACTTTTGCTTGACTCCAATCCTAATAAACTAGTAGGTGGAGATTTTAATTTGGTGGTTTCAGTCCACGAGGATAGGAAAAACACTGCTGGTACTCCGCAATCAATAACCTCGCATGACAAAGTGCTAGCACCTCTTATGTCCATCTGCCAATTAATCGACTCGTGGAGGTTTCTGAACCCTAGTAATAGAGAATTCACACATTTCTCACATGCCAACGACTCTTGGTCTCGAAATGACTATAATTTTATCTCTCCTTCTCTGTTAGCTAAATTGATAACTGTACACATCAATAATATTGTTATTTCAGACCATGCTCCAGTAAATTTGGAACTATCAAAGAAATCCCCTCGGGGCTCTGATTTCTTATGGAGATTCCCAGATTACTATCACAAAGATGATTCTTTTATTTCCTCTCTCAAATTATGGTGGCAGGAATTCTTGTCTGACAACTCGGCACACCAAAATGATCCCACATTACTATGGGAACCGGCCAAGGCGGAGAAAATTTTGGCGTATACGTTCTCTCACAAAAAAAAAAGTTATGAGAAGATATAGTGTACTATCCTCTGAACTGAAACAAACCTACACTACATTTCTTCTTGACCCTTCCCCTTTAAATAAAACACAATGGTCTCAAAAACAATCTGAATTCAACCAATACGCAGATATGAGAGAAAACTTCCACCTATCCCAAACAGAAACGTATTTTTAAAGATTTGGCAACAAATCAGGGAGGATTATGGCCAATTTAGCAAGAGGTATGAAAAAGCCACAAGGAATTTTCCAATTAAGAAATACCAACGGGGAAATCCACACGAATCCTAAATCAGTTAATGAGATCCTAGGCTCATTTTATAAGGACTTATATAAAAATCCAAGACAAATCATGCCACTCTCCGGTACACTCTTAGATAAGGTCAAGTTACCTTTATTATCAGAGGAACAAAAAAAGATATTAAATAAACCTATCTCATTGGAAGAGATTACTAATACAATTAAAAATGTGAAACCAAATAAAGCCCCTGTACCAGATGGATACACTTCTGATTTCTTTAAATCTTTAAGGGAAGAGGTTTCCCTGTTATTAGTATTAATCTTTAACAAAATAACTAAAGGTGATCCCATTTTCCCTTCCGCAAATATGGCTTACGTTAAATTGTTACTATAACCAGACAAAGATCCATTATCCCCCAGCTCATACAGACCAATTTCCCTCATAAATACTGACTTTAAGATAATGTCCAAAATAATGTCTGAGAGACTGGCCTCCATTTTACCTCACCTTATATCCCCTGTACAAGCAGGTTTTGTTAAGGGTCACTCAGTCACGCTAAATATTAGGAAGGTACTGTAGGCGCTGGATAAAATCCACTCTAAACCTAATTTAAAAGGTTCCCCGGAGATTGTCTTCCTGGACGCCGAAAAGGCCTTTGATAACATTAATTGGGATTCATTATATAAGGACTTAAGTAAGATGTCTTTGTCAGGCCCCTACTTTAATTACGCAATTTATATATGTCTCCAAAAGCTCAGGTGTATACCCCAAGTTTTCTGTCCACTCCCTTCCCTCTTGAGAAGGGAACAAGACAAGAATCCTTAGTTCGTATTCCTAAAACTTTTTCAGTCATCCAATTTACTAAAAAATCAATTCAGGCGGCATTTTTTGCAGATGATATCATTCTGTTTATGTCTGATCCCGTTCTGCATTTAACTCTGGTAATGGATTTACTTAAAAATTTCGGTACTTTTCTGGGTTTAAAATAAATGCTAAAAAATGTGAATTAAAATGTGAATCACTACCATTAACTGAAAAAGAAATACAACTTTACCCAAAAGGATCTTTCAAAGATATAACTATAGCTCCCTCTTATATCACTTATTTGGGCATCAAAATAGGTCGCTCGCCATCCTCTTTGTACATGTTAAATTATCCTCTCCCTCATTAAAAAAATCACTAATCAATTGAAGTCATGGCAGGATTTGCCCTTGTCTTTTTAGGGTAGGGCACCTTTGGTCAAGATGATCAGTACATCCAAAATTATGTATCAACTGCAAACTCTACCATTGCTACTGAAACACTCTGACGTAACTACACTCAACAGGGCCTTTAGTCATTTTATTTGGAAGGGAAAACGTCCTAGGATTAATCTAGACAAACTTATGTCATCCAAAGATGATGGTGGCATTAATTTTCCAAGCATCAGGAACTATAACCTTGCCTGCCTCTTTCGTTGTATAATAGACTGGCTCCACAAAAGACATACAGTACAGACCAAATGTTTGGACACACCTTCTCATTTAAAGATTTTTCTGTGTTTTCATGACTATGAAAATTGTACATTCACACTGAAGGCATCAAAACTATGAATTAACACATGTGGAATTATATACTTAACAAAAAAGTGTGAAACAACTGAAAATATGTCTTATATTCTAGGTTCTTCAAAGTAGCCACCTTCTGCTTTGATGACTGCTTTGCACACTCTTGGCATTCTCTTGATGAGCTTCAAGAGGTAGTCACCGGAAATGGTCTTCCAACTGTGGCGCCCCTGAGGGTTCAGTCGCCACAGGGGTACTGCACCTCTTAAAGAGGTGTGGTATCTCCTCTTTCAGGTAAGGATGGAGTACCACACAGGACCCCAACTTCACACTCAACACTACACCACTCCAGTTCTGTAGGGGGCCTAAATGCACCAGGTTGCTGCCCCGGGCCGGAATGGAGGATTTGGGGGGAACCAAAGTGAGGGGGAACCATGTAGTGAGTGAGGGTGGAGGAAGCACTTACCTAGGCACATCAATAGAATTCTATATATTAGGACGTCATTTTAAGTTCAAAGTCTTTGATTGTGGGTCTTCGGTCGGGGTCCAGCAAGAGTCTGTAGCTGGCTAAAGATTCACGGTCCTCGGTCTCAGGCCTCAAGACGAGGAGCGGGGTAGAGTTAACGGATGCCTCTGCCCCGGTCCGGGACCTGTTCTAAGAAGGCCTAGGAGGGGAGCAGAGGAGATAGGCTCCACAGACGAAAGGATCCCAGGGGGATACGGACAGAGCGGAACCGCCACCTGTATTCTTCATTCTGGCGTAGCCAGAGGGACCCTGCCACAAGAGGGGTAACCGGTCCCCGATATCTGACTTTGTACTTCACGTCTCTGTCGGAAAAGCCCGGAGACTTAGTGGATCCCAGGGGGATACAGAAGGAGCGGAGTAGCCACCTGTATCTCTCATTCTGAGTTCATCCAGAGGGACCCGGCCTTACGCCACGTTCTCACCACATGCCACCAGTAAGGGACATGGTGGGGGGACATCAGGCGGGTGAAGCTAACTAAGAAAGGAACATACTAGAGCGGGGGGTCCTGTCTGGAGCACCTGAACTACCTGGAGAGTGCTGAACCCCACCCTGGCGGCCGCAGCGCGCCGTGAGACAAGCAGAGAGAAGTTCTGAGCTAACCAAAAACAACAAAGTGAGTAAAGCCTTGGATGACTTCAATTACTGCCTCTGCCTATTCTTTCTACCGCGGCACTGCACCCGCCACCGCTCTACCTACACCTACACTGCCCTGAGGCTTACTCCACCTGTGGGGAGTAATACCAACTGAGCTGTCTGAACACCGGCCTCAGGAGGACTGATACAGCGCTGGTGAACCTCACCAGGCACCACAGGTGGCGTCATGAACTTCCACTTTCCCCTTCCCCTACAAATCCAAAAACCCCAACAAGCTTTGCTGCCCACCCTGGGTTACGGAACGGGCCTGCCACCGTGACATCCCTCTTCCCCGCACCATCAAAGACGGCCCGTGCCTCCGAGTACCCCACGGCCCAGTGGGCGAGTCACAACAATCCTGAAGGAGTTCTTAGATATGCTTAGCACTTGTTGGCTCTTTTGCCTTCACTCTGCGGTAGTTGTTGTAGAGATGTGTCTGCTGCTAGAACTCTGTGTGGCATTGACCTGGTCTCTAATCTGAGCTGCTGTTAACCTGTGATTTCTGAGGCTGGTGACTCAGATAAACTTATCCTCAGAAGCAGAGGTGACTCTTGGTTTCCTTTCCTTGGGCGGTCCTCATGTGAGCCAGTTTCTTTGTAGCGCTTGATGGTTTTTGTAACTGTACTTGGAGACACTTTCAAAGTTTGCCCAATTTTTCTGACTGACTGACCTTCATTTCTTAAAGTAATGATGGCCACTCGTTTTTCTTTACTTAGCTGATTTTTTCTTGCCATAATACAAATTCTAACAGTCTATTCAGTAGGACTATCAGCTGTGTATCCACCAGACTTCTGCACAACACAACTGATGGTCCCAACCCCATTTATAAGGCAAGAAATCCCACTTATTAAACATGACAGGGCACACCTGTGAAGTGAAAACCATTTCCGGTGACTACCTCTTGAAGCTCATCAAGAGAATGCCAAGAGTGTGCAAAGCAGTCATCAAAGCAAAAGGTGTCTACTTTGAAGAACTTAGAATATAAAACATATTTTCAGTTGTTTCACACTTTTTTGTTAAGTATATAATTCCACATGTGTTAACTCATAGTTTTGATACCTTCAGTGTGAATGTACAATTTTCATAGACATGAAAATACAGAAAAATCTTAAAATGAGAAAGTGTGTCCAAACTTTTGGTCTGTACTGCACATGCTCTGACTATATGTTGGAATCAGATTATACTTACCCCTTCAATTTGATTGCACTTTTACACTCTCGATACACTTCTCTACCCCTAGCTATCAAAAAATCAGTAACTTTTAAAGACACCATCTCCGCTTGGAAGGTGGTTAGGAAAAAATTTGGCCTTTCTTTCAGAATTTCTAAGCACATGCCACTATGGTGGAGTCCAGAATTATCTCAGGGCATTGAAAACAAATTATTTTTTAAGTGGCAACAAGCTGGTATAGATAACATATCTCATCTCCTCCACCCAACCGATCAGAGATGGTTGACATACCCAGAGTGTATGGGAAAATATAATCTACCTCTCCAACATGGCTTCCAATATGAACAAATGAGACTTTCCGTTATGTCAAACTTAAGGGATGTTACTTACGAGACTTCCCAGAATGGATTGGATGTCATTGTACTGTCTCAATTTCCCCCTCAATTTCTAATCTCTATTTGGTAATGAAGTCTAATTTGTTGGGGATACACCCAGACATTTTCTTTAAATATTAGAAGCAACAATTGGAAGACGTTTGAAATTCCCATTAAGATCAGATTAGGCTGGAAGGTATTTAGAAAATACATTATAAGTAAAACATGGAGAGAAACGCAATATAAAATAATACATGGGGCCATCAACGCATTTTAATATACCGAAAAAAAATCCATTATCAAATAGACTAACTGCATGCCCTAAGTGTCATCATCCATACTCTGACCTCATGCATCACCTATAGTCCTGCACCGAATCAAGAGTATATTTGGATTAGGTTTCAGATTTGATTCACACTATATGGTGTCCAGGGTACACCCTATCTTCATACTTAGCCCTACTACATTATTGGAGTATCCAAGAGAATCCTTGCAAAAAGACAAGAAGCCCCCCAAAACTGCTCCACACTCTACTCTTCTTGGCAAAAAAACAGCTACTCAAACATTGGCTAGACCCTAACATTCCCCCCATAGCAGAGTTGACAGCCCAAATGAAACATTTTTTGGGAGTAGAACAACTTGATGCCCTCAGTAACAAGGAACAACAAGCTGGGAAATTTCTATTAAAGTGGAAACAGTTTATTACAACATGTTGCTCTCTGATTGAAAAAAAAAATTGTCGAACCATTCACTTCTACAGAATGGTATATTTTAGAGGATCTAAACAACAACTTGGGACTCCTACGCGTAAACTAAAATATGGGAGATAATCAGAACGAATTAATTATTTGCATCCTAATCTTAATGTTGACAATGATGACTTTAAGTTGTTAATATTTAATCTTTGTTTATTTGTTGTGCCAGCTAATCACAATTTATTGCTTGTACATTGTGCCTGATCTGCGTACGGGCTCCTGATTAACGCCTCAAAGTTGGCTTTGTTCATTTGTCTTTATATGTTTTTTCTTTTCTGAAAATCCTAATAAAAATGATGTATTAAAAAGGAAAATCACCGCGTATTACACACCAAAACTCCAAACAAGAAAACACGCTACATAGGCTGCAGGGGAGGCAAAAGGAAGAGATATTCTGTAGAAATTAAATAGTAATAAACCTGAAACAGTAAAAAAAATCTTCAATCTATCTGATCACACACTATCAGCAGCCAAAAAGAAGATCCTTTCCAAAGGACTTTTCTTTTGCACCTCATATTAAGAGGACCCTTTTGAACTATTATTACATATCCACAGATAAACTATGAAACTAATTTTGCAAAGATACTTTAATATTAAATAGAAAGGTAAACCCAAAAGAGGATACATGTTTCATAGCTTAATTCAAACACCAAGATGTGAAACCACCCTCATCTGTCTATTCTATCGAAAACCAAGGCCATTTCCTAAAAGCATTCCATGATTCAATGACCACCAAGCTAAACCAACTCTGTAAAAAAATGCGACACAAGAAGAGTAATATACTAAAAAAGAGAAAACAGCAATACAATCCCTGAAATTAACTACAACCTTGTCTTTCGAGCTGCTGACAAAGAAGGAGGAATAGTGATCCTAAACAAAATGATTATCAAAAAGACGTAGAGAGAATCCTCTCTGAAGAAGAATACTATGAAAAGATCCTTCACAACCCTTTCCCTAAAATGGACTCTGATTTTAACCCCTTAAGCCCCGCGGGTGGTTTGCACGTTAATGACCGGGAAAATTTTTACAATTCTGACCACTGTCACTTTATGAGGTAATTACTCTGGAACGCTTCAACGGATCCCCCTGATTCTGAGACTGTTTTTTCGTGACATATTGTACTTCATGATTGTGGAAAAATTTCTTCGATATCACTTGCGTTTATTTGTGAAAAAAACGGAAATTTGGCGAAAATTTTGAAAATTTTGCAATTTTCAAAATTTGAATTTTTAAGCCCTGAAATCAGAGCGATATGTCACACAAAAGAGTTAATAAATAACATTTCCCACATGTCTACTTTACATCAGCACAATTTTGGAACCAAAATTTTTTTTGTTAGGGAGCTATAAGGGTTAAAAGTTGACCAGAGATTTCTCATTTTTCCAACAAAATTTACAAAACCATTTTTTTTAGGGACCACATCACATTTGAAGTCACTTTGAGAGGTCTTTATGACAGAAAATACCCAAAAGTGACACCATTCTAAAAACTGCACCCCTCAAGGTGCTAAAAACCACATTCAAGAACTTTATTAACCCTTCAGGTGCTTCATAGGAATTTTTTGAATGTGGAAGAAAAAAATGAACATTTAACTTTTTTCACAAAAATGTTACTTTAGACCCAATTTTTTTTATTTTCACAGGGGTAACAAGAAAAAATGGACCGCAAAATTTGTTGTGCAATTTCCTCTGGGCATGCAGATACCCAATATTTGGGGAAAAAACACTGTTTGGGCGCACTGTAGGGCTCGGAAGGGAAGGAGCGCCATTTGACTTTTTGATTGTAAAATTTGCTTGAATAATTAGCGGACACCATTTTGCGTTTAGAGAGCCCCTGTGTGCCCAAACATTGGAGCTCCCCCACAAGTGACCCCATTTTGGAAACTAGACCCCCCAAGGCACCTATCTAGATGCATAGTGAGCAGTTGCAACCCCCAGGTGCTTCACAAATTGATTCGTAAAAATGAAAAAGTGAAAAAAAAAACACTTTTTCATTGTTACGAATCAATTTGTGAAGCACCTGGGGGTTCCAACTGCTCACTATGCATCTAGATAGGTGCCTTGGGGGTCTAGTTTCCAAAATGGGGTCACTTGTGGGGGAGCTCCAATGTTTGGGCACACAGGGACTCTCTAAATGCAACATGGTATCCGCTAAAAAATTGAATGGAAAATCGGCTCAAATTGTTAGCGGACACCACATTGCGTTTGGAGAGCCCCTCTGTGCCCAAACTTTGGAGCTCCCCCACAAGTGACCCCATTTTGGAAACTAGACCCCCCAAGGCACCTTTATAGATGCATAGTGAGCACTTGGAACCCCCAGGTGCTTCACAAATTGATTCGTAAAAATGAAAAAGTGAAAAAAAAAACACTTTTTCATTGTTACGAATCAATTTGTGAAGCACCTGGGGGTTCCAACTGCTCACTATGCATCTAGATAGGTGCCTTGGGGGTCTAGTTTCCAAAATGGGGTCACTTGTGGGGGAGCTCCAATGTTTGGGCACACAGGGACTCTCTAAATGCAACATGGTATCCGCTAAAAAATTGAATGGAAAATCGGCTCAAATTGTTAGCGGACACCACATTGCGTTTGGAGAGCCCCTCTGTGCCCAAACTTTGGAGCTCCCCCACAAGTGACCCCATTTTGGAAACTAGACCCCCCAAGGCACCTTTCTAGATGCATAGTGAGCACTTGGAACCCCCAGGTGCTTCACAAATTGATTCGTAATAATGAAAAAGTGAAAAAAAAAACACTTTTTCATTTTTACGAATCAATTTGTGAAGCACCTAGGGGTTCCAAGTGCTCACTATGCATCTAGATAGGTGCCTTGGGGGTCTAGTTTCCAAAATGGGGTCACTTGTGGGGGAGCTCCAATGTTTGGGCACACAGGGACTCTCTAAATGCAACATGGTATCCGCTAACAAATTGAATGGAAAATCGGCTCAAATTGTTAGCGGACACCACATTGCGTTTGGAAACCCCCTCTGTGCCCAAACTTTGGAGCTCCCCCACAAGTGACCCCATTTTGGAAACTAGACCCCCCAAGGCACCTTTCTAGATGCATAGTGAGCACTTGGAACCCCCAGGTGCTTCACAAATCGATTCGTAATAATGAAAAAGTGAAAAAAAAAACACTTTTTCATTTTTACGAATCAATTTGTGAAGCACCTAGGGGTTCCAAGTGCTCACTATGAATCTAGATAGGTGCCTTGGGGGGTCTAGTTTCCAAAATGGGGTCACTTGTGGGGGAGCTCCAATGTTTGGGCACACAGGGATTCTCTAAATGCAACATGGTATCCGCTAACAAATTGAATGGAAAATCGGCTCAAATTGTTAGCGGACACCACATTGCGTTTGGAGAGCCCCTCTGTGCCCAAACTTTGGAGCTCCCCAACAAGTGACCCCATTTTGGAAACTAGACCCCCCAAGGCACCTTTCTAGATGCATAGTGAGCACTTGGAACCCCCAGGTGCTTCACAAATTGATTCGTAATAATGAAAAAGTGAAAAAAAAAAACACTTTTTCATTTTTATGAATCAATTTGTGAAGCACCTGGGGTTCCAAGTGCTCACTATTCATCTAGATAGGTGCCTTGGGGGGTCTAGTTTCCAAAATGGGGTCACTTGTGGGGGAGCTCCAAAGTTTGGGCACAGAGGGGCTCTCCAAACGCAATGTGGTGTCCGCTAACAATTTGAGCCGATTTTCCATTCAATTTGTTAGCGGATACCATGTTGCATTTAGAGAGTCCCTGCGTGCCCAAACATTGGAGCTCCCCCACAAGTGACCCCATTTTGGAAACTAGACCCCCCAAGGCACCTATCTAGATTCATAGTGAGCACTTGGAACCCCAGGTGCTTCACAAATTGATTCATAAAAATGAAAAAGTGTTTTTTTTTTCACTTTTTCATTATTATGAATCAATTTGTGAAGCACCTGGGGATTCCAAGTGCTCACTATGCATCTAGATAGGTGCCTTGGGGGGTCTAGTTTCCAAAATGGGGTCACTTGTGGGGGAGCTCCAATGTTTGGGCACACAGGGGCTCTCCAAACGCAACATGGCGTCCGCTAACAATTTGAGCCGATTTTCCATTCAATTTGTTAGTGGACACCATGTCGCGTTTGGAGAGCCCGTGATGTGCCTAAACAGTGGAGCTCCCCCACAAGTGTCCAAACTATACCCCTCAAGGATTTTATTAAGGTTTATAGTGAACATTTTGAACCCAGAGGTATGGCACAGAATTTGTTTACATTAGGTCATCATATTGAATAAGTTGTCATTATTCTTGAGCGCAAGTGCTCGCTACTTGAGTTTGCATCGGGTACTCAGGTATGCACCATGTACAGCGTGTGCTCGAGTGACATGCTCAAGTCCCTGCTCCGCATGTTTCACGGTTATTAGACACCCAAAAAAAAACATGCGGGGATCGCTCGTGCATGGCAGGCAATCCCCGTAAAGTTTTTTGGCCGCGAAGCATATGGGGCAGAGACTCGAGCATGTCACTCAAATACCCACGATACTCAATGCATACCAGAGCACCCGATGCAAACTCAAGTAGCGAGCACTTGCTCTCAACACTAGTCGCCATATCGTCATCTTTTTTTTCTTACTTTTGAAAAAAATCCCAACCCCAGCCCTAACCCTAGCACAACCCTAGCCCCAGCATAACCCTAGCCCCAGCACAACCCTAGCCCCAGCACAACCCTAGCCCCAGCACAACCCTAGCCCCAAACCCAGCCCTAACCCTAGCCCAATCCTAACCCAAGAGTTTATTTTTGACGCCGTTCCTTGTGCGGTATAAGTGATTAGACGACTTTATTCTTCGGGTCGGTGTGATTACAGCAATGCCAGAATCATATGGGGTTTTTATGACTGACAGCTGTCACACACTAAAAGACGCATTTTTTGTAAAATCTAGTTTTTGCATCGCCATATTTTGAGAGCTATAATTTTTCCAGATTTTGGCAGACAGTCATGTGACGGCTCGTTTTTTGCGGGATGACTTGACGTTGTTATTGGTGCCATTTTCAGGCACGTGACATTTTTTGATCGCTTTCTATTCCGATTTTTGGGAGGCAGAATAAACAAAATCCAACAATTCAGGAATTGTTTTTTTTTTTTTTTTTTTATTCTGTTCCGCGTGTGGTAAAATTGATGAGGTAGCTTTATTCTTCGGGTCAGTACGTTTGCAGCGGTACCACATTTATATCGTTTTTCTATGTTTTGGCGCTTATACACAATAAAAGCTATTTTATAGAAAAAAATATTTTTTAGTATCGCTTTATTCTGAGAGCTATAACTTTTTTTTTTTGGCTGATGGAGCTGTATGGCGGCTTGTTTTTTGCGGGACGAGATGACGTTTTCAGCGGTATCATTTTTATTTTTATGCGTCTTTTTGATCGCGTGTTATTCCACTTTTTGTTTGGCGGTATGGTGATAAAGCATTGTTTTTTGCTTCGTTTTTTTTTTTTTTTTTTTCCGTGTTCACTGAAGGGGTTAACTAGTGGGACAGTTTTATAGGTCAGGTTGTTCCGGACGCGGCGATACCAAATATGTGTACTTTTATTGTTTTTTTTTTATTTTTTTTATAATAATATTTATTGATGGGTACATTATATTTTTATTTTTGGTGTATTATTTTTTTTATTTTTTTATAATATTTTTGCACATTTTTTTTTTTTTTTTTCCACTTTCACACAGTTTATACACTTTATTGCTTTGTCCCACTCTGGGACTTTCACTTTTTTTTTTCTGATCGCCTGCATGGCACAGGAATGGAGCACCATCCCTATGCCATGAAGGCTGTCAGAAGTGCACAGTGTGAAGATTGCTTGGAGATGCACTGCGCATGTCCAAGCAATCTTCCTGCTCTCTGGTGACCCGGATGTTGTCATGACGACATCGGGTCGTCATGGCAACACCCGGGAAGCCTTTGCAGACTGCGCTGGAAGCCGGAAGAGGAGGTGAGTATCGGCGATCACCTCCCCTTGCCCCCGCAATGCCGCGATCGACTTCGATCGCAGCATCGCGGGGGTTAATGTGCTGGGAGCGGTGCAGGACCGCTCCCTGCACATAGTACCGGGTGTCAGCTGTGACAATCAGCTGACACCCGGCGGCGATCGCGCCCGCACAGCCTGTGTGCGCGCGCGATCGCGATGACGTACTAATATGGGTCTGGCTCTTAAGTCCCAGGGCACAGACGCGTATTAGTACGTCAGATGTTATTAAGGGGTTAAAGAAACTCATACTCAATACACACACAAACAGGATAATCAATAAGGAAAAAAAAGCTTTTCTTATCTTTCCATTTCCAACAAAACTATATTTTTATTACCTACCAAAAATATGTAAAAATTCAGATCATACACCAGGAAGAATAATCATCAATGTATCCCACCTTTTGGATCTTCACTTCCAAGAATATGTCATCTATCTCCTATCCTATCTAAAGGATTCTACACAACTCATAAAATAACTTCAAGATATCAAATGGGAAAATCATTTCTCACTTCTCATCTATGGATGTCACCGCACTCTACACAAATATACAACAAGATATAGGTTGTATAGGAAACTTTTTTCAGCAATGGCCTAATATTAATTTTGGAAAATAATAACTTCACCTGCAATAATGACATATATCATCAATGTATGTGACTGCAATGGGCACAAAAGTGGCATCTGCTTTTGATAATATTTTAATGGGCGTATTCAAACAGAAATACATTACAACCATCGCATACCAAAAAAATCATGTACCGAAGATATATAGATGACCTTTTTTAATATGGATGGTGATGAACTCAACACCAGTAACTTTTGTGAAGATATTAACAACAATGAATGGGGCATTCAATTCTTGGATATATGTATTTACCCAAGAGTCAATGCAATTAACACCAAAACATTCTTTAAAAGCTTAGATGTCAAAATCTACCCACATTATAACAGCTGCCATCATAAAAATGGCTAAGAAATATCCCATTCAGTTGTAAGAGGATACAAAGAAACTGTACAGATACTGAAATTAATAACGAGCAAGGAACAATCTTGAAGAAACTGTTCAACAATAAAGAATACCCACACAAACTAGTGGAACATACCAAACAAACAACTCAATCAAAAAAAGTATCTCAACAATATCGACAAATGTGGAACCAATAAAAATATGAACAACAATCCATTTAAACTGAGTTTTATCACCACATGCAAGAATTCTCATTTAGAAATACGCAAACTGCTTGAGAAAAACTGGAACATATTATTAAAAGACTTATGCCTTAAAAACACCATTGCACATAAAAAAACATAATTTTTATAAGATCGCAAACACTAAAAAATATATATTGGCACCTAGTAATATTAGAGGCCAGACATCTAAACCCTCCAAACCTAACACATTAATGGGTAGTTCCAAGTGTAACATTCCCAGATGCCTATGGTGCAAAATTATGAATAATGCCCAAACATTTACCTCCCAACATACTAATGAAACATTTAAAATAAACCCAATCAACCTGCCAGTCCTACTGCATTATATATTTAATAACATGTTGCTGCCATAAACAATATATGGGTAGAACAACTCAGGCTCTACACAATAAATTCAATAAACGTAGATGAAACATTAAAAATACATTCATGGAACTTAGCCTGATCTTAGCCTGTTGTGATCCTGCAAACTCCAAATATTCTATGTCTCTACTTTCCTTCTTGACAGCGCGTCAACATCCCCTCATTTACCCTCCTATGGAATTTTAATTAGCGCTTATTATGCTGTACAGTTGGATATAGTGTCCCTGAAATCTGAATCTGAGTTGTCATTTCTTCATCCAAATCTAACTACCGCGGCAATGTCCGCCATGCACGACTTGTCCCATGACCCAAAAATGGAGCCAGGATTGTCACCCTTAAGCTGATTGTAAGACCACAAGGGATAAATCTTGTGGGCACATGGGATTATTGTGACAAATAGTTCTAAGAATATATTTATATTGGTTATTAATACATTATACTTGCTTTATTAGTGGGCTTAGTTACCCACGTTATTGCTGGGTGGACATATTTCCATTCATCTTTGATTATTAAACTTGAGCCGAATTGCTGAGTTGTTGGTAATATTCATTTATTTCAGTGTAAAGCATAATAAAGCACTGCGGCCTTAATCAACCACAATTGGTGTCAGTGTAATCATTTGTATATTATTAATTTATTATTGCTGGTTATTAAAAGAATTGGAATATTGACTCCCAAGTGCACCAATATATTTCACATGTTCTTAGTCCTTCTAAAGGTGACTTATGGTCAGGAAAATATTTTCTCAAAATTTATGCAGAAGTAAAATCATATTAATTTGTATTTTTGATGATTACTTTTATTATTGAACTTTTATTATTTATTGAACAACTACAGTGCTGTAAATCCAAAAGGTTAATAAACCTTAAACCTGAATATTTAAGAAAGTAAAAGTGATGTTTTGTCTCTCTTAGGAAAATATGTATGTGTGCAAAATGATTGGGCAACTATTACTGTGCAGGCTTATTATGTGACTAAATGAAATATGTACATTTTCTCATCTCAATAGTTTATTTTCATCTGTTACAGTGAGAATAATAAGGAAGTAACTAAAATGTATAAAAATACATTTCTGACACTTAAAAAAATATATATCTGTGACCAATATAGCTGCCCTTCTGTTCAATAGTAGTCATAAGCTCCATTCATGGAGTCTGTCAGTTTCTTAATCTGATAACGATCAACTTTTTGGGCAGCACCAACCACAACCCCCCAGACACTGCTCTGGGGTGGCTGTTTTCCTTCGCCATATATCTCCCATTTAAGAAGGGCCCATAAATTAGGTAAGGAAGGGGCCATGTCATTATTTTTTCATCTTCTGCTTTTACTGGCAGCTGAGTAGTAGAGACTTCGATGCTACGATGGAGCATTGTCCTGCATAACATCATAACAATTTTCTTAAAACCTGAAAAGGTGTAACTACCCCATCTATAATAATAGACCTCCACCTTGCTTATGACTGAGTCAAAGTGGAGATCTGTTCCCATTAGTGATCAGTCTTGACTAGTGTTGAGCGATACCTTCCGATATCGGCAAATATCGGATCGGATTGGATCGGACCGATACCCCAAAAGTATCGGATATCGCCGATTCCGATACCGGAAACCAATGCAAGTCAATGGGACAGAAATATCGGAATGAAAATAAACCCTTTCTTTCCTTGTAGGTTAATTCTACATGAAGGAAAACAACTAAGAATAATTTAGAATGTATTGGGGGAGGTAGGGGAGACAATAAAGGCATAGAGGTTTAGCCCAATCAAATGGAATAGCAGGAATTAATATTTTTTCTAAGACGTTCTGAGTTACGGAAATATTGACTATGTTAAGTATTTTTATATTTTGTCAGATATTTATGTTTCACTACTTCCATGCTCTTCACCTTCTTTTTTACTTCTCCCACACTTTCTCCTTCATCATCCTCAGCATCAGCATCTTTTTCATCCACTTCTTCTTCACCTTCTTCATCTTCTTCTTCTTCACCTTCTTCGTATTATTCTTTTTTTTACATTCTTCATATTCTTCTTATTCAACTGTTATTCTTCTTCATATTCTACTTCTTCATATTCTTCTTCTTCATCACATTCTTATTTGTGACAGGCATTCCTGTAGTTGTTATCTATAAAAGTTTGAACATTACACCTTTCGTTCTGCCCGTCACAAAAGATTTACAACAGGATTTGTCCGCGTTCAGTTTGGCCTGCAGCAGCAGGTCTTTTCCAGGGGCACCACGAGAAGGAACGGACTCACCCCCATACACTGCTTAGTCATCTTCTGCTTATAATTAAGATATTATCTTTGGCTCTGATTTTTAGTCTTATGCTTAATGTTCTGCTTTTTGTTCTAAAGCTTCTTGTACTTCTGCTTCTTGGTTTTCTGTCTCTTGTTCTTCTGTATCTTGGTGGTTGTCTTCTCTTCTTTGTCCTCTTGGTCAACTTCTTCAGGGTAATCTTCTTGGTCTTCTTCGGGGTGGTCTTCAGGGTCGTCATCTTCGGGGTCGTCGTCTTCAGGGTCGTCGTCTTCGGGGTCCTCGTCTTCGGGGTCCTCGTCTTCGGGGTCCTCGTCTTCTTCGGGTTGGTCTTCAGGGTCCTCGTCTTCAGGGTCCTCGTCTTCGGGGTCCTCGTCTTCTTCGGGGTGGTCTTCAGGGTCCTCGTCTTCAGGGTCCTCGTCTTCGGGGTCCTCATCTTCTTCGGGTTGGTCTTCAGGGTCCTCGTCTTCAGGGTCCTCATCAGGGAGATCCAGAGTGATTACCAAGAACCATTTCAAAAAGCTTGAACTTGGAAATGTAGCAGAAGGTACAAGAAGGCTGAGGAACTACCGAGGACCAGCTGACTGTACTGGAACCCGGATGGGTAGCAGAAGGTACAAGAGCCAATGGAACTATCGAGGACCAGCTGACGGTACTGGAACTCAGTTACTAAGCAGGAGGTACCTGTGCCAGAAAGCACTACCAAGGACCAGCAGACGTTGGTGGAACTTGGATACCGAGAAGGAGGCACCTAATCCAAAGGCACTGCCGAGAACCAGCTGACGGTACTGGAACCCGGATGGGTAGCAGAAGGTACCCATGTAAAAAAAAGTTTCAAGGCCGCGAGCCGGCCGCAGTTACTAAAACCCACAGTCCTACAGGGGGTGCTTGTCCTATTGGCACTATGGAACCAGCCTTCATTGCCAGATCCCGCAGCCCACATAGGAGTCACCTAAACTGAAGGCACCATAGAGTCGGCTAACCCGACCGCAACACGACAGGACAACGCATTGGAGGCAAAGTGACGTTGACACTACCTGGAAACAGCTGGCGTGCTGGAACCAGGCTGGGCAGGAGGGAGTACCCGTGCCAAAGACACTGCCGAGAACCAGCTGACGGTACTGGAACCCGGATGGGTAGTAGAAGGTACAAGAGCAAATGGAACTACCGAGGACCAGCTGACGGTACTGGAACCCGGATGGGTAGCAGAAGGTACAAGAGCCAATGGAACTACCGAAGACCAGCTGACTGTACTGGAACTCGGTTACTAAGCAGGAGGTACCTGTGCCAGAAAGCACTACCAAGGACCAGTAGACGTTGGTGGAACTTGGATACCGAGAAGGAGGCACCTAATCCAAAGGCACTGCCGAGAACCAGCTGACAGTACAGGAACCCGGATGGGTGGCAGAAGGTACCCATGTAAAAAAAAGTTTCAAAGCCGCGAGCCGGCCGCAGTTACCAAAACCCACAGTCCTACAGGGGGTGCTTGTCCTATTGGCACTATGGAACCAGCCTTCATTGCCAGATCCCGCAGCCCACATAGGAGTCACCTAAACTGCAGGCACCATAGAGTCGGCTAACCCGACTGCAACACGACAGGACAACGCATTGGAGGTAAAGTGACGTTGACACTACCCAGAAACAGCTGGCATGCTGGAACCAGGCTGGGCAGGAGGGAGTACCCGTGCCAAAGACACTGCTGGGAAACAGCTGGCGGTGCTGGAACCCAGGGTAAATACTAAAAACAGAGTGGAGCCAGAGGCGTAATTGGAGCAACTTTAAAATCTGTAGTAGTGTGAATGTGGACAGAGCAGGAGAATTTGCCGGACACACAGCTGGGGATCAGCTGACGTTACTGAACCCCAATAACACTAGAGCAAGCGTTGACTGTGCAGACGGCACTTCTGAGCAGCAACTAGCGGTATTGGAGCCCAGGGTAAATACTAAAAACAGAGGAGCCAGAGGTGTAATTGGAGCAAGTTTTAAATCAGTAGTACAGTGGATGTGGACAAAGCAGGAGAATTTGCCGGACAAACAGCAGGGGAACAGCTGACGTTACTGAACCCCAATAACACGGCAGCAAGTGTTGACTGTGCAAAAGGCACTTCCGAGCAGCAACTAGCGGTATTGAAGCCCAGGGTAAATACTAAAAACAGAGGAGCCAGAGGTGTAATTGGAGCAAGTTTTAAATCAGTAGAACAGTGGATGTGGACAAAGCAGGAGAATTTGCCGTCCGAACAGCAGGGGAACAGCTGACGTTACTGAACCCCAATAACACGGCAGCAAGTGTTGACTGTGCAGACGGCACTTCCGAGCGCCAACTGGCGGTGTTGGAGCTCAGGGATAATACTGAAAACAGAGGAGCCAGAGGTGTAATTGGAGCAACTTTAAAATCTGTAGTAGTGAGAATGTGGACAGAGCAGGAGAAATTGCCGTCCGCACAGCAAGGGAACAGCTGACGTTACTGAACCCCAATAACACGGCAGCAAGTGTTGACTGTGCAGACGGCACTTCCAAGCGCTAACTGGCGGTGTTGGAGCTCAGGGATTACATTTCAGGTGGTAGAAACATGAACACAACAGGAGACCTGGATACTGTTGCCAACCAATTATTTATTCTGGAAGAGGACTGGCAAATTCATGAGAGATCCAGGCCTTGTTCATTTTGAGAAAAGTAAGCCGGTCAACGTTATCAGAGGATAGTCGCATGCGACGGTCTGTTAGTACACCACCTGCGGCACTAAAGACGCGTTCCGATAATACACTAGCAGCAGGGCAAGCTAGCACCTCCAATGCATACTGACTAAGCTCTGGCCATGTATCCAGCTTACAGACCCAAAACTTGAAGGGAGAAGAGCCGTCTGGGAGTACACTAAGAGGGCAAGACATGTAGTCTGTCACCATCTGACGGAAACGTTGCCTCCTGCTGACTGGAGCCGTCTGTGATGGTGTAGACATTTGTGGCGGCGGGGACACAAAACTTTGCCACATTTCGGCCATACTGGTCTTGCCTTGTGCTGAGGCGCTGCTTCTGCTCCCTCTTTGTGCAGAGCTTCCTCCACTGCCTCGACGCACTGAGCTGCTTTGTAAAGCACTAGCAGCACTGCTCTCGGTTGGAATGGAGAACATGATGGAATGCACCAGTGCGTATTGGTACTCCCGCATTTTACGCTCCCGGTTCAACGGTGTTATGAGGCTTTGTAAGTTGTCCCGGTCGCGAGGATCTAGGAGGGTGGACACCCAATAATCAGCCGTGTTGAGAATGTGGGCGATGCAGCGGTCGTTTCTCAGGCACTGCAGCATGAAATCAACCATGTGCTGCAGACTGCCAACTGGCCAAGAAACGCTGTCCCCTGCTTGAGGCGTGATCTCTGCCTGCTCTGCATCACCCCACCCTCGCTCTAGATACTGACTACTAGAGCATTGTGTACCTCCCTCCTCTGGACAGATGTCTTCCTCATCCATTGACTCTTCCTCATCCTCCTCACAAAGTGTCCCCTGCCTAGGCCTTTGTGAGGAACCACGTTGCGCAGACTGTAGAGAAGCAGATGGCATTTGTGACTCCTCATCCTCCACCTCTTCCAAAACCTCGTCCCTTAGTGCTTGCAGTGTTTTTTCAAGCAGGTAGATAAGGGGGATAGTCATGCTGACTAGTGCATCATCTGCACTCGCCATCCGCGTGGAATAATGGAAGGCACGCAAAACGTGGCAAATGTCCTTCATAGAGGCCCACTCAGTGGTGGTGAAGTGTGAATGGCGCACACTGCGACTTGTTTGCGCCTGCTGCAGCTGGTACTCCATTACTGCTGCCTGCTGCTCACACAACCTCTCCAACATATGTAACGTTGAATTCCACCTGGTGGGTAGGTCACATATGATGCGATGTTCCGGAAGAGGTAATCGGCGCTGCAGAGCTGCAATGCGTGATCTTGCGTTGCTGGAACGCCGCAAGTGAGCACACTCTATGCGGACCTTGTGAAGCAGTGCATCAAGATCCGGATAGTCCCTCAAAAAACTCTGCACGACCAAGTTGAGCACATGTGCCAGACATGGGATGTGAGTGAGGTTGCCTAGGCCTAGAGCTGCCACCAGATTTCGGCCATTGTCACACACTACCATGCCTGGCTGGAGATTCGCTGGCACAAACCACACATCGCTCTGCTGCTTGATGGCATTCCAGAGCTCCTACGCTGTGTGGCTTCGATTCCCCAAAGAAATGAATTTTAATACGGCCTGTTGACGTTTGGCCACGGCTGTGCTCATATCGGTCATCATAAGAGGTAACCGTTCACGGGTCGATGTGGAGGTAGACCGTGACGGCTCCTGCAATGCTGATTCAGAGGAACTGGAGTATGAGGAGGAGTCAATGTGTACAGACTGGATTCCTGCAATCCTTGGAGTTGGCAGAACACGTACAGTGCCACTCTCAAGATCTGTACCCGGCTCCACAACATTTACCCAATGGGCAGTGAGGGAAAGGTATCGTCCCTGTCCATGCTTACTGGTCCACGCATCGGTGGTCAGGTGGACCTTGCTACTGACGGCATTTTGTAGCGCATGTTTAATTTTTCCCTCTACATGATGTTGCAGGGCAGGGACGGCTTGCTTACTGAAATAAAAGCGGCTGGGCACGTTGTATTGTGGGACTGCCAATGCCATAAAGTTACGGGAGGTGTCAGTCTTCACCAGCCTGAATGATAGCATTTCAAGGGCCAGTAGTTTAGCAATGCCAGCATTCAGAGCCTGTGCTCGGGGGTGGTTTGCCGAGTATGGGCGCCTTTTCTCCCATGCTTGTGCTAACGATGGCTGTAGACTGGCCTGGGAGTGTGAGGATGACTGGGAAAGTGGTGCTGTGGGTGGAATTACACTGTGTCTCTGTACAACAGTGCCAGAGATTCTTCCATGGCGATCCTGTGAGGAAGCCGAACCAGCTGTGTGTGAGCTGGAGGAAGAGGCTACAACACGAGCTGAAGAGGTGGTAGGTGGCGCTGTAGGTTGGCCTAGGTCTTCAGTGTGTTTTTGTAACTCCACCACGTGCTTGGTCCGCACATGTTTCCACATATTTGTGGTATTGAGGTTGCTGACACTTTTCCCTCTTTTCACCTTCTGATTACACAGCTTGCATTTGACAAAGCAAATGTCATCTGCAACTGTGTCAAAAAAGGACCAGGCACTGCAAGTCTTGGGAGCGCCCGCTTTGGATTTTGGAAGAGCCATGCTCCTAATGGGTGCCGAAGTGGAGGCTACAGGCAACCAAGTCTGCCCCCTCCCTCTCCCTACTTTTTGGGCTGTTCGGGGAATCTCTTCCTCAGAGCTGCTCCCACCACATTCCTGTCCCTCACGCCATGATGGGTCAAGGACCTCATCATCTACACCACCCCCTTCAAACAACTGCTTCTCCTGGGTAGTCTCGAGAGCACAGTATGCACCAGAAAGTGGCACCTGAGTCTCTTCATCAGATGCGTACTGAGGTGTGCTGCTGACCATAGGCACTGGCCCACCCGCCTCTTCAGATTCAGAGAGACAAAACGGTTGCGCATCACTGCATACTACCTCTTCAAATTCTCGAATTCTGCTTGGCTGGCCCCCTCTTTCCAAGCCAAGAGATTCAGAGAACAGAAGTAGAGATGGCTCCTGTCCAGGGCTCTCTGACTGCCTGGGCAATTTGGCAGGTGGTGAAGAGACAGATGGGTGCTCTTCAGTGCTCAGGACCTGAGAGGATCTGGAACTAATTGAAGTCGATGCGTTAACTGCCATCCATCCGACAACGGCTTCAATTTGGTCCTCCCGCAGCAGTGGGGTACGGCTAGCTCCTACAAAGCTGCGCATAAAGGACTGTTCCCTGGTAAAACTGGGGGATGCTGAGTCACTGGTGCCCGCAGCAGGCACAGAATCCCCACATCCTCTCCCTGCAGGCACAGAATCCTCACGTCCTCTCCCTGCAGAAACTCCATGCCCACGACCACGACCACGACCACATGCCTTACTACCTGCCTTCTTCATCTTGGTAGACTGATAAAGATAGGCAGAAAAGTACTAAGGGCTAAGTGTGCTTATTCCTGAACAACTGCTAACAGGTATAAGAAACACTAATTTTATAAAGTGTGGACTAGACTTTAATATGAGCTAATGTGGCCTACACAACTGTAAAGTGGAGTGTTTGGTGAACTTTATTTAGGTTTTTTTTGTCACAAAAAGACACTGGATTTGCCCAAAGATGTAATACCGATAGTATCACAAACTTTTTGTAGCTATTACAATGTAGGAAGGTAACCTACAATGCAATAGATGAGGCTACAAAAAATAGGCTAATACTAATCGGGCTGGGGCTGCAGGGCACAATGCTGCAGAAAGGCTCCTCTAACTACTCCTATATAGTGTGTTTGGAACCAATGTAGCTGAATACGGATGGAACCACCACACTAGTAGGAGAAATCAGGAAAAATTATGAATTGGCAAAAAAGGACAATGTATGAGGCAGTGACACACACTGAGTGCACTACAACCAGACGTGGCTGAAGCACACACTACAGGGTGAGCTGCACTCACACACACAGACCTTGCAGACAGCGGTGAACAGTGCAGATGCAGAGCACTGTGCACTAGCGCTGCAAGACAAAAAAAATTTCTCTATCTACTCCTATATAGTGTGTTTGGAACCAATGTAGCTGAATACGGATGGAACCACCACACTAGTAGGAGAAATCAGGAAAAATTATGAATTGGCAAAAAAGGACAATGTATGAGGCAGTGACACACACTGAGTGCACTACAACCAGACGTGGCTGAAGTACACACTACAGGGTGAGCTGCACTCACACACAGAGACCTTGCAGACAGCTGTGAACAGCACAGAGAACTGTGCACTAGCGCTGCAAGGCACAGCGATTTATAAAGTAGCTTGGGTAAAGCAGAATAGACCAAATAGGTAGCTAAAACTGTCCCTCAGAACAACAGCGTCCTATCCCAGGACAGCTCCAGCTCTGCTACATCGAGGTGACAGGCTGGACCGCAGCAGAACGCTGCCATCCAGCCTGTCATCCCTCAGAGACTGAGAAGCGCAGGCATGACGGCATCCAGATGAGCCGACAATGAACTCAGCTCACCTCATGAACATCACTGACAGCGTGGGAGAATTCTCCTACGCATGCGGTGAGCGTGAGAGACTCGGCTCATCTGGATGCCGTCACAGCCTGACACTGAGGAGCGCAAGCATGCCTGCACTTCTCAGTGTCTGCGGGATGACAGGCTGGATGGCAGCGTTCTGCTGCGGTCCAGCCTGTCATCTCGATGTAGCAGAGCTGAAGCTGTCCTGGGAACCATGGAAAGGTAAGGATGATGTTGGTTTATTATTTTTCTTTTATTGCAGGAGATCTTTGGCTTGCGCTCCTCAGTGTCAGGCTGTGACGGCATCCAGATGAGCCGAGTCTCTCACGCTCACCGCATGCGCAGGAGAATTCTCCCACACTGTCAGTGACGTGCATGAGGTGAGCGAGTTCATTGTCGGCTCATCTGGATGCCGTCACAGCCAGACACTGAGGAGCGCAAGCATGCCTGCGCTTCTCAGTGTCTGCAGGATGACAGGCTGGATGGCAGCTTTCTGCTGCGATCCAGCCTGTCATCTCGATGTAGCAGAGCTGAAGCTGTCCTGGGAACCATGGAAAGGTAAGGATGATGTTGCTTTATTATTTTACTTTTATTGCAGGAGATCGTTGGCTTCAGCTGGAATGGGCGTGACGGTAAGTATGGTTTAATTTAGAACATTAAAGAATTGTGTGTTTATTTCAATGAAAGGACTTTATTCTGGGTGTTGTGTTTTTTTTAAATACTTTGCTAGAAATTCATGGCGGTCATGTCTAATATTGGCGTGACCCCATGAATTTCGGGCTTAGGGCCAGCGGATAATACAAAGCTGGCCCTAACCCCTTTATTACCCAGTGAGCCACCGCAACAGGGCCCTGGATGAGCTGGATACAGCGCCAGAAGATGGCGCTTCTATGAACGCACCATTTTCTGGGGTGGCTGCGGACTGCAATTCGCAGCAGGGGGGGCCCACAAAGCTTGGGCCACCCCTGCGCTGTGGATTCCAGCCCCCAGCTGCTTAGTTGTAACTGGCTGGACACAAAAATAGGGCAAAGCCCCACGTATTTTTTTTTTTTTTACTTATTTCATGAAATTCATGAAATAATAATAATAATAATAATATAATAATAGTTTATTTTTATAGCGCCAACATATTCCGCAGCACTTTACAAATTTTAGGGGGGACTTATACAGACAATACAGAATAAGCATATCTCATATCGAAAGGAGTGAGGACCCTGCTCGCGAGCTTACAGTCTATGAAGAAGTGGGGGAGACACAAAAGGTAAAAAATTACATATATTGTATAATGCAGCCTTGATATACTGAATAGGATAAATAATAATACATGGACTGGTCGCCAGCCAGTATGTGTGCAGTCCTGACAGAGGCTATTATGTGCATGGTTGGTTTGAACCCGAAGTTGAAGAAGATTTTAATATGGGGAAAGCTGGGATGGACAGAGTGTATATAAATAATAATAAAAAAAGGGCTTCCCTATATTGTTGTGTCCGGCCAGGTACAAATAGGCAGCTGGGCGTTGAGGGCAGCCCGTTCCTGGATGCTGTACCTGGCTGGCATACAAAAATATGGCAAAGCCCACGTCAACATTTTTGGGAAAAATTAATTAAAAAATAAATAATAATTTAGGGACTGCATCTTTATTAACCCCTCAAGTGTCATTTAGTGTTAAAATAAAGGATTTATTAAAAAAAAAATTGGCGTGGGATCCCCCATAATTTTAGTCTCTAGCGGAGGTTAAGCAGACGGCTGGGGCAGATGTTTGAAGCCTGGGAAGGGGGTAATACCCACGGAGCTTCCCAGGCTACTAATATCAGCCCCCAGCTGAATACCTAGCCTTTACTAGCTATTAAAATGGGAGACCCCCCAAAAAAATGACGTGGGGTCCCCCCTATTTTAATAGCTAGCAAAGGCTAGGCAGACAGCTGGGGGCTGATATTAATAGCCCAGGAAGGGTGCCATGAATATTGGCCCCCTCCCAGGCTAGAAACACCAGCCGTCAGCCACCCCAGAAATGGCGCATCCATAGGATGCGCCAATTCTGGCACTTAGCCTCGCTCTTCCACGCTGCCGTGGTGCGGTGGCAGGGGGTAATAGTGGTGGGGTTCATGTCAGCGCCAGCTGCCATGAAGCCCAGGTTATTAATGATGGGCGTCTATAAGACACCCCCATTACTAACCTACAAAGTATTAAAAAGAAAAAACACAAACACCCAGAAAAAAATAATTTAATTGAAATAAAACACACCATTTTATTTAATTCTTAGTTTACTAAAAAAAAAAAATAGTTGCCTGTCCACGTTCCTGCGCTGATCTCCCATGCACAGCTGTCACATCTGAAGATGGTGACAGCTGTGCATGGCTGCTGTAAGCTCCCACTGCCAGGAACACGTCCGCTCCCGGCAGCGTGAGCCCTGACTGAGGTCACCGGAGTGCATTCAGTCAGCGCAGCTCCGGAGACCTCCTTTACGGCACTGCTGTACCGTGGGAATTTCTCACGGTCAGCGGGGCCGTAAAGGAGCTAACCGGAGCAGCGCTGCCTGAACTCCTGCGAACCCGCTTATGCAATGACGGGGCTGCTTTACGGTCCCGTCATTCTAGCGGCGGGAGCGGTTCAGAGCGGTCACATTCTATGTGGCTGCTCTAAACTGGAGATCTTCGTGGGACACTCATGGACTACTACGGAGGGGTAAGGATAAGGTTGTGGTTTATTATTTTATATTTTATTACAGGAGATCAATGGCTTCGGGGAATTAGGTGTCTAGGTGAGTATAGGTGTAGTTTTTTATTTTTTACTTTATTTTAGGTGGCGACCGGCGGGGACAGGTAATGTATGAACTAATTTATTTTAGGTAACCACTGGCCACCAATGACATGTATTTAAAATTTATTGGGGACCAAAAAAAAATATGGGGGCCTAAAAGAATAAAACACGTATAGGGGCAAAAATTACAGGATCAGGCTGATGGGAACTACTACTCCCATGAAGCTGATCCTGCTGGCACGAGTGGACGGGGGACAGACAGAGGCCGATGGGAGTAGTAGTGTCACATCGGCCTATGTCTGCCTGCACGCACACACCCGCAGACATCGCACAGACACCGCACACACCCGCAGGCATCGCACAGACACCGCACACACCCGCAGGCATCGCACAGACACCCCGCACACACTCGCAGACATCGCACAGACACCGCGCACACACTAATCATGACGGGTCTGATGGTCTGCGAGGTGAGGCTGACCTGTGCGGCCGTGGGAAAGTTCATGTGAGTTCATGCAATGCAGTCAAGCATGAACTCACATGAACTCTCTGAGGGCACCGCGGCTACTTCAAATGAACAGCTGATCGGCATCAGCGGATACCTCAGCTATTCATTTGAAATAACCGGCGGGAAAGCGCAGCGCAGAACGGGAAAGCCGGCGGTGAAGTCTTTTCACCGCCGGCTTCCCCGCCCGGGTTCTTTGCTCCCCGCTCCTTGGTGCTGCGTTCCCCGCTCCTTGGTGCTGCGCTCCCCGCCCGGTCCTAACTTACGATCAGGATGGGGGGAGCGGAGGATCGGGGTGGGAGGCTGCGGGGAAGCAGTATGCGGCTGTGTGATTGTTTAAAAGCCGGCGGCTTTTTACCGCCCGCCGGCTTTTAAACAATCAGGAGAATTCTCTCACGCTGGGATGGCATTCTGATGACAGGCTGGATCGCAGCTGAGTGCTGCCATCCAACTTGTCATCCTTCAGAGACACTGCAGAGCGCAGGCATTATGGGAACTTCCGATTCCGGTATTCGATATTCTAAAAGTATCGGAATTAAGTATCGGAATTCCGATACCGCGAATATCGGCCGATACCCAATATTTCAGTATCGGAATGCTCAACACTAGTCTTGACATTTCAACTTCTGTGTCTTGTTCAGTGGTGGTCGGTTTCAGCCTTCCATACCTCGGCCATGTCTCTGAGCACTGACACTTTGTACTTCTGGGCACTTCAAGGAGGTTGCAGTTCTGGAATATAACAGCACAATAGAATAATGACTTCATTGACGTTTGATTCATCTTAAATATTTGGTTAATCGCTGATGTCCACAAAAGGTGTCAAATGGCACTTCACATAATACCTAACCAAAATGAACCCTTACTCATAATACCGAAAACTGAGAGTGTACCGAAGGGTACCATTAATAAAAAAATATCTTTATTGAAACATAATTTAAAAACCATTAACCCCTTAACAACATTAGACGTACTAATACGCGTCTGTGCCCTGGGACTTAAGAGCCAGACCCGTATTAGTACGTCATCGCGATCGCGCGCGCACACAGGCTGTGCAGGCGCGATCGCCGCCGGGTGTCAGCTGATTGTCACAGCTGACACCCGGTACTATGTGCAGGGAGCGGTCCCACACTGCTCCCGGCACATTAACCCCCGCAATGCTGCGATCGAAGTCGATCGCAGCATTGTGGTGGCAAGGGGAGGTGATCGGTATACTCACCTCCTCTTCCGGCCTCCAGCGCTGTCTGCCGCGGCTTCCCGTCTGATGCCATGACGACCCGATGTCGTCATGACAACATCCGGGTCACCAGACAGCAGTAAGATTGTTTGGACATGCGCAGTGCGTGACCAAACAATCTTATCACTGTGCAGCGCTGCATGGCACAGGGATCATGCTCCATCCCTATGCTATGCAGGCGATCAGAATAAAAAAAGTGAAAGTCCCACAGTGGGACAAAGTAAAAAAGTGTAAAAACTCCCAGAAAGTGAAAAAAAAAAAAAAAATTGTAAAAATATAAAAATAAAAAAAATAATCCACTTAAAATTAAAATATAATGTACCCATCAAGAAATATTATGAAAAAAAAGCAAACAAACAATAAAAGTACACATATTTGGTATCGCCACGTCCGTAACGACCAGACCTAGAAAACTGTTCCACTAGTTAACCCCTTCAGTGAACATGGCAAAAAAAATAAATAAAAAACTAAGCAAAAAACAATGCTTTATCATCATACTGCCAAACAAAAAATGGAATAACACGCGATCAAAAAGACGAATATAAATAAAAATGGTACCGCTGAAAATGTCATCTTGTCCCGCAAAAAACAAGCCACCATACAGCTCCATCATCCGAAAAATCAAAAAGTTATAGCTCTCAGAATAAAGCAATGCAAAAACTAGATTTTACAAAATATGTGTCTTTTAGTGTGTGACAGCTGTCAATCATAAAAACCCGATATGATTCTGGTATCGCTGTAATCGCACCGACCCGAAGAATAAAGAAATCTCATCACTTATACCGCACGAGGAACGGCGTAAAAAATAAACGCTAGGGCTGGGGTTGGGGTTGTGCTAGTATTAGGGTTGGGTTGTTTTTTCAAAAGTAAAAAAAAAAAAAAAAGATGATGATATGGCAACTAGTGTTGAACGCAAGTGCTCGCTACTTGAGCTTGCATCAGGTGCTCGGGTATGCACTGAGTATCGCAGGTGCTCGAGTCCCCGCCCCATATGCTTCGTGGCCAAAAAAACCTCTCGGGGATTGTCTGCCATGCACGAGCGATCCCCGCATGTTTTTTTTGGGGTGTCTAATAACCGTGAAACATGTGGGCGGGGACTCGAGCATGTCACTCGAGCACCCGTGATACATGGTGCATACCTGAGTACCCGATGCAAACTCAAGTAGCGAGCACTTGCGCTCAAGAGTAATGACAACTTATTCAATATGATGACCTAATGTTATCAAATTCTGTGTCGTACCTCTGGGTTCAAAATGTTCACTATACACCTTAATAAAATCCCTGAGGGGTATAGTTTCCAAAATGGGGAAACTTGTGGGGGAGCTCCTCTGTTTAGGCACATCAGGGGCTCTCAAAACGCGACATGGTGTCCGCTAACAAATTGAATGGAAAATCGGCTCAAATTGTTAGCGGACACCATGTTGCGTTTGGAGAGCCCCTGTGTGCCTAAACATTGGAGCTCCCCCACAAGTGACCCCATTTTGGAAACTAGACCACCCAAGGCACCTATCTAGATGCATAGTGAGCACTTGGAACCCTCAGGTGCTTCACAAATTGATTCGTAAAAATGAAAAAGTGGAAAAAAAAATACTTTTTCATTTTTACGAATCAATTTGTGAAGCACCTAGGGGTTTCAAGTTCTCACTATGCATCTAGATAGGTGCCTTGGGTGGTCTAGTTTCCAAAATGGGGTTACTTGTGGGGGGTTTCCACTGTTTAGGCACATCAGGGGCTCTCCAAACACAACATGGCGTCCGCTAATTATTCAAGCAAATTTTACAATCAAAAAGTCAAATGGCGCTCCTTCCCTTCCGAGCCCTGCCGTGCGCCCAAACAGTGTTTTTTCCCCACATATGGGGTATCTGCGTGCCCAGGGGAAATTGACAACAAATTTTGGGGTCCATTTTTTCTTGTTACCCCTGCGAAAATAAAAAAAAATTGGGTCTAAAGTAACATTTTTGTGAAAAAAGTTAAATGTTCATTTTTTTCTTCCACATTCAAAAAATTCCTGTGAAGCACCTGAAGGGTTAATAAAGTTCTTGAATGTGGTTTTGAGCACCTTGAGGGGTGCAGTTTTTAGAATGGTGTCACTTTTGGGTATTTTCTGTCATAAAGACCTCTCAAAGTGACTTCAAATGTGATGTGGTCCCTAAAAAAACGGTTTTGTAGATTTTGTTGGAAAAATGAGAAATCGCTGGTCAACTTTTAACCCTTATATCTCCCTAACAAAAAAAAATTTTGGTTCCAAAATTGTGCTGATGTAAAGTAGACATGTGGGAAATGTTATTTATTAACTCTTTTGTGGGACATATCTCTCTGATTTAAGGGCATAAAAATTCAAATTTTGAAAATTGCAAAATTTTCAAAATTTTTGCCAAATTTCCATTTTTTTCACAAATAAAGGCAAGTGATATCAAAGAAATTTTACCACAATAATGAAGTACAATATGTCACGAAAAAACAATCTCAGAATCAGGGGGATCCGTTGAAGCGTTCCAGAGTAATTACTTCATAAAGTGACAGTGGTCAGAATTGTAAAAATTGGCCTGGTCATTAACGTGCAAACCACCCTCGGGGGTTAAGGGGTTTAAAAAGCAGAATGCCATATAAGGGATGCTGGGAAGGCCAAAAAAAAAATCTAAGCTATTCACACTAGTCAATCAAATTCATATATATATCATATCAATGTCCATGGCACCTTACTATATATACATCCAAAAAGATCAGGGTATTGAACCCAGGAATTATTTTTAACTCAGAGACAAATGGATACACTAACAAAGTTTACAGTCACAAAAGACATAAATATCAGAATCAAAATAATACAAGATCTGAGAACCAAGACTATGATAAATGCCTAGCATCAGTGGAATTAATGAAGAAGTAGTCCCCTGGTGCCCAAACTTCAAGTATCAGAGTAAAGATATATCTTTATGAAGGGTAATATCAATAAGTGCCCATGTATCAGTAAGGGCTTCCTCTTAAGGCCCATAAGCATGCCGTGACAGCCAATGTGACAGTACCTGAAGATCAAAAGAAAAGGTCCCCGAGGATCAATAGTGGCCAGTTCAATGTCCCTTCACTCAGACGGGCATTTCGCCGCTAGCTTCTTCCGGGGGCATGTCAGGGTGAGGGGCAGTCATTCTTTTAACTAATACATCACCCAATCAGTGGTGTAGGTGGACGGGGTTGCCCATGACGTATGAGGCACATGCTGTAAGCCATCTAACTTTAACAACATGGATCTTCCCGTAAGCGCTCCCTAACACACAGGCATGGAACGCCTGCAGGTCAGTGGTGGAGCGCGAATGGAAGTACCTGAGGCAAGGAAGGCTTACGCATGCGCACTGCCTGGGAGGCCGTGACAGTCTGGAGTTAGGTAAAGAATGAGAAAGTATGAGTCCCAGGGAAGTAGGAGTAAGGGGTTCACAAAAAAAAGGCTAATGAGGTGACACATTAAAAGTGAATAAAGTGAAGAATAATAGCCCAGGAGGACAAAATAAGGGGCAGAAAAAGTGCACAATTGTATTTAATCATTATGAACATTTATAAATAATTAAAGTGAAAGTGCAATAAATAGATGACTGGGTCTTCACATATTATACAGCGCATATGTACATTAGAGTAAGAAGATGTAAACAAATTAAAGTGCCAAGATGAAAATGCATGATAAAAAGTGAATTCATTAAAGTGACATGTTGTCAACTGTGTATGGGATGTGAAAATAATGAACGTTAAGGAAAATATAAGGCTAAATGAAAAAGTATATAGTGTGTCAATACTAATTAGTGATAATGGCATACATATTATAAATATAGTGAATTTACAAACGTGTGTCTTACATTAATAAAAGTGACTTGTGCAAGAAATTAAGAGATAGACTATTGCCGATTAATTAATGACAATAGGTATTATATTAGATTCCCTGAAACATACCCAGATCTGGGTCTAATGACATCCCTGACAATCTAGGACATATATGAAACATAATAAGGAACAGATGTAAATCAAAAATGATTAAATATCAGAACAATCACCCTCCCTACTCCCTCCGATTTAACCAGGCTAGGGGAAACGGACAGTTCATAATAGGTAAAATGTCCAAGAAATAGTAGTAACCGTTCTTTCCTTTCTTTTCACATGTTATGAAAATTCACTAGATGGCAACCCTGGGAGAAGCGAATCCATGTGTCAAGATCTTCAATCACCACCAATGGAAAAAACATAGGTATAAACTGGAATGAAATAGAATATCATTAAAATCATAAATAAAAAAAGTAAAATAGAGATTAAAACACAAACACCCACCACACCCTAAAAAAGATACCAAATCAAAGGAATGCAGAAAAGTCCAGATTCTCATCTAAACCCTGTGGACTTTGCCTAATCGGTAAATCCATCGGCTCTCAACCTGAGCCAGGATTCGACCCAAGTCTTTTCCTCAGGATCCCAGAATGACCTGCTCTATCCCCTTAATAAGTACTTCCCTGGAGTTACAATTGTGGTAACTTTTAAAATGGTACAGCAAAGTCTTAAGAAGTACTTCATCATTCACCGAACGGGCTTTTTTGATGTCTCGAATGTGCTCCCTAACTCTAATTTTTAATTCACGGGTAGTTAGTCCAATGTATAGTCTGCTAAAGGACATTCTGCCCGATAGATCACATCCCGGGAAAAGCAATTCAGTTGCAGATTTCAAATATGTGTGAACCATCAAAGTTTCTGAAATTTTTGGATTTCGTCAAGTTCAAGCAGGCCTTGCATAGGCCACTGGGGAAGAATCCAGGGGATCCAATGATATCTTCCATTTTGTTCAGGGTGGTTCATAGTGGACCAACAGGTCTTTTAAGTTGAATGATCGCTCTGCCACTCATTGTGGTCAGTCAGGAGAACATTCCAATGCCTCTTAATAATATTTGTCAACTCACGCCATTGACTAGGAAAAGTCGAGATGAAGCTTACTTATTATTTTCCCATTCTTTTGTCTTTTATAGTATTCCCATACAGCAATTAATTTCTGGATGTTTTAAGGGCTCTATGATATCCCCTCCTGATCGACCTCCTACTGTATCCATGGTCCTCAAAGCTTCTTACCAGATCAGTACATTGCCTGATCATTGGAACAGATTCTTAAATATTTGGCAGTTAATGTGCGTCTTTTTTTTATCAACATGCTTTTTGCAACCCTATTGACTATTTGCAACAACACTTTTTATGGTTTTGTGATCACGCTTCAATATCTTACCAATTTCAAGAGTGCTGCATCCCTCTGTAGGACAATTTTTAACTTTTCAGAGTCAGATTAATCTCTTTTTTATTTCCTGGCCAAGAGCTGTGCCATTGTAAACAGGTTGCTTGGATGCAACAGTGCAGACAATGAGGAGACAGTGGTACTTAACCAGCACTATTTATTTGACTAACACAGAAAAAGAATCAATCTATAGGTACATATATATATATATATACATATATATATATATATATATATATATATATATACGCACATATAAACACACAAGTAATAGTAGCAAGGTGAATAAAGTATGAAATGACACTATCAGATTACAGCAATGTGACTAAATATAATGTCTCTATGCAGCGTTCTATTATATACACTGTTCTTAATGTTCTTGCTGATAACGACTATTAATGCCTTTATGCCTCAGCTTAACTGGCGTCACTCTCAGTACTAGGTCCATCCCCGTTGTAGGCTCTGTAAACTCCTCTGATCATTACACTGGCCCTAGCGGGGCTCACTGGTAATTCCTGCTAGGCAACAAGTCCTAGATATGTGAGACTTGCGAGTAGTGTTGAGCCACCCCCGTAGTGTTCGAGTTCGGTTCGGTTCGTCGAACACCCGTGTGTTCGCCGAACTGTTCGTCGAACTGTTCGTCGAACACCTTCGAACACCGTTAAAACCAATGGCAGGCAAACAAAAACACATAGAAACACATAGAAAACACCTTCAAAGGTATCCAAAAGCTGACAAACTGCTCAGAAGACATAACTAACACATGGAAAAGTGACAAGTACATATAGTCATGCGAAAATAAAAGAGGTGGAGGAGTAAAAGGAGGGGGAGACACAGATATAGGCATGTCATGCCCTTCTAAAATCCAAAAAGTGAGAAGCCGACACGGCCAGTCCGCTCCTGCCCGTGCCACCTCCGTGTCGCCGGGTTTGTGCCAGAGCCGCGGTGAACCCTGATGGCCAGCCCCCCTCTCCCAATACTGGTGCCTGTCCGCTGGTGGGTCGAGCGAGCCCCCCTGTGGTGGAGGCAGCTCTAAGCTTTTTAATTTAAATTGTCTCTCTAATTTGAATGAATACACTTTAAATCCATTTACAAGGATCTATTGGAGGGCAAGTCTCATGCCAGCAGCCGCGTAATTCCAGCTCCAGTAGCGTCCACTAAAGCTGCTGCAGTTAAAAAGCTTTTATAAGGATCGAGCTCGGCTGTCCACCGCAAGGCATCCTACTGCCAGTCCCAGCCCCTATGCCTTGGGGTGCCTCCTGATGCTCTTCACTGAGTATCCCGTGGTCCCGAAGCATTTCCTTTGAAAAAATTAAGTGTCCAAACTACAGGTGGTGTAGCTTGCTTAACAGCCGGGATAATCCGCTGACTAGCAGACACTGCTACTAGGCACAAAGTATTTCCTGGGCTAGATGCAGTTAAAAATTTGTAATTAGATACTCTCGTTGGATGCTGAGAAAGCATTCCATAGAGTCTCCTGGCACGCCATATATGATTCTCTTAAAAAGCTTGGGGTAGGGGTTTAGGGGACCCTTTTATAGCCAAAATCACGGCCCTGTATCGCAATACGTCACCTAGGCTGAAGATAAATGGAACTGTAGCACCCTGAGGGCTCGGTTGCTACAGAGGTATTGCACCTCACCCAGAGGTGTGATATCTCACTCTCAAGTAAGGATGGAGTGTGGATCAGGACCCGACACCTGCATGCATTACACCACATTGCCGTGGGGCAGGGCGACCAATATGCCTCTGAGATGGGCACGACAGTCCCTGTCCCTGGCTGGAGTGGGGGGAGGGAACACTGAGGAAGGGGAACCCTGTAGTGCAGGAGCAGGGAGGAAGCAGTTCCTGGGTGCATTGAGAAGGGAGTATAAAAGGTGGGCACCATCTTAGTTCAGTGCAGAGAAGTCTGAGCAGAAGTGGCAGGGAGCAGGGGCTCTGCATGAGCTCTGCTCCGGAGGCGGGCCTAGTAACAGAGGCCCAGGCCTGGAAGAGGGAGAAGGAAGGAAGAGGAGCGGAGAAGGCTCCAGGAACGAGGAATGAAGGGATCCCAGGGGTGCGGACGGGCGAGTCGCCACCGCACGCCCGAATCCACCTGCGTGGAGGGGTCAGGCCAAAGGGGTAGACCGGTCCCCGAAACTAGTGGAGGCAGGAAACGACCCTCAGCTAGAAACCGGAGGCTGTGACATTTTATGTGGCGCAGCCCCTCGCTACACCCGCTAGGAAGGCACCACATAGGGTCAGGGAAACTGGCGCCAAGTTTACCAAGAGGAGGCCCGAGGCAGCCGGACAGAAGGGTTGGTAAGAAAGGCCAGACAAAGGACACACAAATGGGGTCCTGTGAAGCGCTCCAAAGTTATCTGGGAGTTGTCTGAGCCCCTCACCTGGTGAGCACAGTACGACGTGGGCAGCCGTTACCTGCAGACGTGGTCTGGATAATAAGTGAGTAAAGGCCCTGGACTGCATCACTGACTCCGTGTCGTTACTGCTGCTGCCCTGCACCATCACCCCCATCCTCCGCATACACTGCCCTGAGGCTATACTCCTCCCGTGGGGAGTTATGCTACGCTCTGCTGCACCCACAACACCAGCCTCAGCGGTCTGCCCTGCAGCGGCGGTTCACTCTGACCGCAATCCACGGGTGGCGTAGTCGGACATTTAAACATCAAAACCACATAAATAGTTCCGCCACTGGTTTGACCACCCTGAGCCACGGAACCGGGTCGCCGCCACGAAGACTACAACCACCAGCATCCACCAAAAAGGGTCCGGCTCCGGGTGTCCCAAGGCCCAGGGGGTGCATCAGAACATTTTCATCACCTTTCACAATCACCAATGGGACAAGGCAGGGATGTCCTCTGTCCCCTCTCTTATACATCCTAGTGACGGAGCACCTGCTCTCATCAATTCGCCATAACCCCAATATTAGGTGGATTGAGGTGGGAGGCACCGAGTACAAGTGCTCTCTATTTGCTGATGATGTCCTAGTATATATCACTCAATCACATATATCCATCCATGCTGTTATGGCTGAAATAGATCACTTTGTTACATGGTCAAATTTTAAAATCAATGCAGCGAAGTCTGAGGCCCTCGATGTCTCCCTCCCCAAATCCATATAGGATTCCATCCAGTCCAACTTTCCCTTTGCCTGGCCCTCACAGGGTATCAAATACTTAGGAATTCCTATTCATAGAGACCTCTCCCATCTATGTTATCTTAATTTTGGGCCCTTTATTGAACAACTCCATACAGACCACGGTTGGCAAGTTAGAACTGTAAGATTCACTACGTGAACCACTGGTGTTTTGTGGAAAAGCACATGTACACTGCGTTCCAAATTATTATGCAAAAAGTGTTTAGGAGTGATAAGGGAAGAATTTGTTTGTTTGTCAGTTAAACTCATTGATGGTGATGTGTGTCAGGGCTCTTTATATCACTGTAAGCAATTGCAGACACCTGTGCTAATTAGTTTGGCAGGTGTGTCCAATGAAAGGCAAGACTACTTAAGAAGGCTGTCTCACATTATTAAGCAGCCTACATTTTCTGCCAAAATGGGAAAGAAAAAGGATGTGTCGGCTGCTGAGAAGCAACAAATTGTGGAGTGTTTAGGTCAAGGCATGACTACAATCAACATTGTGCGATGATCAGGATGAAGTGTCTTGGCAATCAAGAAGTATGTAGCTGATTCACAGTACACACGTGTGCGTGCTGATAAGGGCAAATTGAGGACTCTTTCCTACAGGCAATTACGTCAGGTTGAAAGAGCAGCGGCAAAAAAGCCTTGTCATAGCAGCAGACAAGTTTTTGAAGCTGCTGGTGCCTCCAACGTCCCCCGAACAACAAGATGCAGGGTCCTTCAGAGGTTTGCAGCTGTGCATATGTGGCACCCCAGGGGTCTGGTTTTCCACAGTAATGTAATGTTATGTCTGAGAGCAGGTGGGAGGTCCTTTGGTCAGGGATCCTGTGCATGCCACACCTCCTGCCCAGTCTTGGGAGGGGAAGAACTTCCCCTGTATAAACCCGGGGCTGAGGCAGGGTGAGTCAGACAAGGAGAGTAGAAGAAGAGAAGAAGTAGAGACAGCATAGGAAGAAACAGCAGTTACAAGGAGTCAGGGGCTGGCAGCTGCAGAGTTCGCCCTGACTAAGAAGACTTTTTACCGGACCCGGAGTCCGAGGCTGTGGGGACTAATTCCTGCCCAGCAGCAGAATCCGTCAGGCAGGGGATTTCAGGTCCTCTGGCCCAGAAGCCCGAAGGCACGGTCACACGCGTGGGACCAGCACCGCCATCGTGGAGCGGAAGCCATTAGAAGGCCCCGAGTCACCGGCCATACGGGTGAGCACCACACGGTACACTCAGGGACGTGGGCTACTTACATCAGCTCCTAGCAAGGTAGCCAGAAGAGTACAGTCAGTTTGGGAGGCCTACAACTACGCCTGGCCAGGGGAGATCCCATCTGCTCAAGGACTGACCAGGCCCCATCCGCTAGCAAGTACTCCGGGAGGGTCTTTTGTTGTTACCAGTAAAGACCCTGAACTACACCGTACCGTCTCTGAGTGGTTCCTGCTACCCCCATCATCCACGTCGGCTGCCCTGAGGCCATACCCCTCCCGTTGGGGGTTATACTATCACGCTGCACAATCCCACCATCGGCCTCAGCGGTCTGCCCTGCAGCAGCAGCCCCCTGGCTGCACTCAACGGGTGGCGTAGTCATCAACCATTTACTACTAATGGACTGCCGTCTAGTTTGACTCCCTGGGCACGGACCGGGTCACCGCCACGAGACTACAACCCTCCACAGATCCGGCTCCGGGTAAGCTCCCGCATGCGCAGCGCAGCGCGACACAGGCCCAGGGGCGCGTCAACTTTGGCGTAGTCGGCAGGATCTCGTGCCCGCAACCACCGGGTACTGCGTGCCTGAAAAGCAAAGACTGTTCAAACTTACCAGTGGTGAAGATTCCCGCTATCCGTGGAGGTTTCCCGCCATCCGGCGCCATCTTCTACCTTCTTCCCGCCATCGGTGAAGTTTCCCGCCATCCGGCGCCATCTTCGGCCTTCTTCCCGCCATCCGTGGAGTTTTCCCGCCGTTGGACGCCATCTTGGGGACGCCGCGCGGGAAGAAGAGGGGCGTGGACTCTGAAAGCGCGCGAGAACTGAAGCCCCGCCTCACGTCCGGACGTTGCGTAAGGTACTGGAAGGAGCCCAGCAGACGCCGACGTCACAGGAGCGCGACGGAAGGTCCTCAACCCTGACGATCCACTGCGGAGCCGCGGCCTACGGAAGAGGATCATCGCAAGGTAGGCCACGGTCCACTAGGGGGGAGGAAGATGTCGGATACGGAGGAGAGCTTCACTGCCCCAACCCCCGCCAGCGCTACCGCTGCTGCAGTTATGCCCTTCACCATGCCCTATATCCCGGGAGCAGCTTGGCTACCCCAGTACTCAGGGGAGTCACATACCCTGCATGACTTTAGAGAAAAGCTGGATAGCCTCTTCCAGGTGTACCCCCTCACAGAAGAGCAAAAAGTGAGCATCCTGGTGGCCCAACTAACCGGGGCAGCCAAAAGGGAAGTAAAATCCTGGCCACCTGGGAGGAAGACTGTCGCAGGGATACTAACCCGGCTGAAGGACACCTTTGATACCCGCACCTCAGCCGAGATTAAGCTTAGATTCTACGGGTGCAAGCAGCGAGCGCATGAGAGTATAAGGGACTATGCACTAAACCTACAAGAGGCCCTGAGGGCCATAAAGCAGACCGACCCTGATGGGGTGGGAAACGAGGACAGGCTGTTGACTGAACAATTTATAGAGGGTTTATATTGCAATGCCCACCGAACCCAGTTGCGGGCAATGGCCTTACAGGATCCCCATCTGGACTTTGCACAGTTCAAGGACAGAGCCATCCGGGTGCTCCGAGAACCGGCACCAGGTGGCGTTGTGACCCACAGACGCCCCACTACCACTTACTACCAGGAGGCGGCGCCCTTGTCAGCAGGGCCTGTGGGAGCTGATGCGCAGGCTTTGGACAATAACCCGGCTCCAGACCTACACCATCAGGTCCAAGAGCTAGCTAAGAGCGTTGCTGCGCTAACCCGAACTGTGCAGTCTTTACAGGTTTCCACCCCAGGGAAGATCCAGCTGGCATCCGGACCGGAGGACATCCCGTGGCGTCGACCAAGGAGGACCCCACCGGCCAGAGGAAGACCCAGTGACCGATACAGCGAGGACGGACGACCCATCTGCCGCCGCTGCAATCAATCCGGACATATGGAAAGGTACTGTTCTTTAAACGGGCACAACCTGGGGTAGAGGGCCAACCCCCAGGAAAAAGATCACCAGGCCCATCGAACTGGCGCGACAGATATGTGGGAGGACGTCCAGTCTTGCCTGTGGTACTGGATGGCATTCCCATGAGTGCCCTACTGGATACCGGGTCACAGGTCACCACCATCCCGTACGTGCTCTTCAAGCAGTACTGGAATGACTCGGATATTACCCACTACCCTGACGACGACTTGAGTATCATCGCCAGCAATGGCCAGCCCGTGCCACAGATCGGATTTAAAGAGGTGGCCCTCAAAATCGGTAGAGTCGAACTGGCCGCACAGGGACTGATCATTGTAGATATTGATAAACATGAGAGTCACCCAAAAATAACTCTGGGAACTAACGTAATTGAAAATTGTCTTGCAGAGGTGATTTTCCTTTTACAGCAGGTTGCCAAGAACGCCAGCTCCGGCGAGCAGCGGGTGCTCCAGAAAGAGATCCGGGCACTGATGCAACGGCAACAAGTGGAACTCTCCGGCGGTGAGATTGGTAGCGTAAGAATGTGTGACCCTTTTCCTATTGCCATGCCCCCAAAAAGTGAAATGATGATTTGGTGCCGGGCAGCTATTGGTCTGAGAGGAAGAGATTACCAGGCAATGGTGGAACCAGTTTACTCAGACAGTAGGCCCACCATTTTGACAGCACGGGGGGTGGTCAATGTACGCCATGGGAGGGTGCCCATTCGCATAATAAATATCGGGGAGAGGGAAGTGTACCTGCCCCGGTATGCCACGCTAGCCAAATTATATACCACTAATCAAAATTCTATACAATCTGTGGAACCCTTGCCTCCATCTCACCCGGAGGAAGGTAACGGCTCTAAGAAAGACATGGAGGACTGGTGTCAGCAACTACATTTGGGTACTGATTCCACTCCCTCACATCAGAAACAAGGAGTCTATCGGGTGGTTCAAGAGTATGAGAGAGTGTTTAGTAAACACCCGTTAGACTTTGGGCGGGTCAAGTGGGTAGAACACCGCATCCCCACGGGAGATCATCCTCCCATAAAAGAGAGGTATCGACCCGTACCCCCTGCACACTACCAACACGCCAAGGGGATGCTTCGAGACATGAAGGAGGCTGGGGTAATCCGGGATAGCTGTAGCCCCTGGGCAGCCCCACTAGTTTTAGTCAAAAAGAAAGACAACACCATGAGGATGTGTGTAGATTACCGGAAAATCAACCGTATCACACACAAGGATGCGTACCCCTTACCAAGGATAGAGGAGTCATTGGCTGCTTTAAGATCTGCTAACTTCTTCTCTACCTTGGATCTCACTAGCGGGTACTGGCAGGTTCCTGTAGCAGAGGCGGACCGGGAGAAGACCGCATTCACCACCCCGATGGGACTTAGCGAGTTCACCTGCATGCCGTTCGGACTCTGCAACGCCCCAGGAACCTTCCAACGATTAATGGAGTGCTGTCTGGGCCACAGAAACTTTGAGACGGTCCTGTTGTACCTGGACGATGTCATCGTATACTCCAAAACTTATGAGGACCACCTGAAACACCTGGCGGAGGTGTTCGAAGCTCTGGCGAGTTACGGCCTAAAGGTGAAACCCTCCAAGTGTCACCTCCTGAAACCAAAGGTGCAATACCTGGGACACGTGGTGAGCGCTGACGGAGTGGCTCCCGACCCCGATAAGATCACCGCAATTAAGGGATGGCCAAGCCCCTCCAGCGTAAAAGAAGTGCGGCAGTTCCTAGGGTTGGTAGGCTACTACCGAAGGTTTATTCCCGGTTTCACCAAAAAGGCAGCGCCTATGCAGGACCTCCTGATAGGCCAGTCCCGGAAGGCCAAGAACCAGAAGCCGCCCTTCAAATGGGAAGAGCTAGAAGAGGAGTCCTTCCGCCAGCTGAAGATGGCCCTCACGGGGGATGAAATCTTGGCGTACCCGGACTATAGCCAGCCCTTCATCCTCTACACCGACGCCAGTAACATCGGGCTAGGAGCCGTACTGTCCCAGATTCAGCAGGGGAGAGAACGAGTAATCTCCTATGCCAGCCGAAAACTGCGACCCACCGAAAGGAACCCCGAGAATTACAGCTCATTTAAGTTAGAGTTCCTGGCCGTGGTATGGGCAGTCACCGAGCGCTTTAGGCATTACCTCGCTTCTTCCCGGTTCACCGTATACACGGATAACAACCCGTTGATACACCTGGACACGGCAAGACTCGGTGCCCTGGAGCAGAGGTGGATGGCCCGTCTGTCCAACTACGAGTTCACAATCAAATACCGGGCAGGACGCTCCAATACTAACGCGGATGCCCTGTCCAGGATGCCCAACCTGCCGGACGAAGGAGAAGATCCGGAGGGACTGGAAGAAGTTGAACTCCCTGCGTTCCACCGTCATGGGACTATCCAGTATTCCCACCGGGTAAGGGGTAAGCAGGCTGCTACGTTGAACCCCTTACCCCACTACAACTGGGCGGAAACGCAAGACAGCGACCCTGCCGTCCGACTGGTGAAGGAGATGCTGACTCGGCCGGAGGCTCGCCTTGAACCAGACGCTCCGGAGGAAGCCAAACAACTATGGGCGGAGAAGAGTCGACTATTCCTTTACAAGGGGAAGTTGTGCCGCAGAATGGTCAACTCCCGGACGCATGAACTACTCTGGCAAGTAGTGGTGCCCCGAAGAGACGCAGCCATGGTGATGGAGGCATACCACGACGGAGCTGGACACTTCGGGTGGAAAAAGCTGGAGTTCCTGCTGCGCGAGCGGTTCCACTGGGTAGGCATGAGGGGAACCATCGAGAAGTGGTGCAGAGACTGTGGCCCGTGCAATCTGAGAAGGAAGGACCGGGCCAGCCAGAAGACTCCCCTGCAGTCCATCGTCACCCGGCAACCGTTGGAACTGGTAGCCTTGGATCATGTAAAACTGACCCCAAGCAGAAGTGGCTACGTCTACGCGTTAACCATCGTGGATCATTACTCCCGGTTCTTGGTTGTCGTCCCCGTCAAGGACTTAACGGCTCAAACAGCAGCTAGGGCCTTCCAGCAGCACTTCTGCCGTCCACACGGGTACCCGGACCAAGTGCTGACGGACCAGGGACCTGCCTTTGAAGCGGAGGTCTTCCAGGAATTCTGCAATCTGTATGGCTGCCGGAAGATAAGGACGACACCCTACCATCCGCAAACTAATGGACTTTGTGAAAAAATGAACCAGGTGGTAATGGATCTTCTAAAAACATTGCCCCTGGAAGAACGCAGTCTGTGGCCTGAGAAGTTGCCCGATCTGGTGGACCTATACAACCACATCCCGGTAGGTTCCACCAACTGTACCCCGGCTTACCTAATGAGGGCGAGACCTGGTAAGTTACCTGTTGACCTGGAAATGGGAGTCCTGACACCTGAGGACACTTCACCAGAAACAGACTGGGACACAGAGAGGCAGCAGCAGTACCGGAGAGTACAGGAGAGCGTGGAGCGAAGTCTCTGTCAGGCTAGGGAAAGACAAGAGAAAACTTACAACCAGTATGCTCCCGCTGTTCCCCTGGTACCCGGAGAGCAGGTCTTGAAGAGGAAGAGACGGCTCCACAAGTTGGACGACCAGTGGGAGAAGGACCCGTACACCGTACTGCCCTCAAGCCACGAGAACCCGAAGGTCTGTACCATCAGTAAAGACGGAGGGGAAACCACAGCCATTGTATCCCGGGACCACCTGAAGAAGTGTCCCGAACAACTGAGGAACCCTGAAGAGGAACAAGAAGACCATCGACCCGTGGAAGAAAGGGAAGATATGGTTAGTACCGTGCTCGGGGACTTCCCTCAGTCTTGGACTCAAGTCAATGGTGCAGTTGTGGTACCCGTACTCACCTTCCTCCAACCATCATCCCAAGAACCTACGGAGCAACGGGTAGAGCTGGAAGAACAGCCGGTCCAGGAGGCAGAAGACTCCACACAAGCAGAACAGGAGAATCAACCCTCTGCTTATAGTGAGCCTGCCGTACCCCTAGTGAGACAAAGAGCCGGTAGACAGCTGCCCAGTTTACCCTTGACAGTTCCTACACCCTGTAGTTCAGGGCCAGACAGTCAGCTCCGTAGGTCCACTCGGGCCACTAGAGGCCAGTTACCCGCACGCTGGAGAATTTAAAGTGTATAAATTGTTTTATTTATGTTTTTCTGTGTCTTGTTGCTTGTGTATAATTTTGTGTTTCTAGTTATTTTTAGGGATCCTTGGTGGATTTACCGGGAATCCTTGTACATAGTTGGAGCGTAACCCAGGATGGACTAGAGACTGTTAAGGACTCGGGGTAGGACAGACCCCTACCTGGTTACGTCTCCCTGTGTTGGTGAAATGGACACCTTGCTTTCTTCAGAGACTGCACCCGGTTGCGGACACGCCGTAACCATCTTTATATGTTTTCTTATTGTATTATTAATGTTTTTGCCTTGTTATGTTTTTCTAAATGTGTTTAGTCCCGGAGTACTAAATTTCACTAGGGGGGAATGTGGCACCCCAGGGGTCTGGTTTTCCACAGTAATGTAATGTTATGTCTGAGAGCAGGTGGGAGGTCCTTTGGTCAGGGATCCTGTGCATGCCACACCTCCTGCCCAGTCTTGGGAGGGGAAGAACTTCCCCTGTATAAACCCGGGGCTGAGGCAGGGTGAGTCAGACAAGGAGAGTAGAAGAAGAGAAGAAGTAGAGACAGCATAGGAAGAAACAGCAGTTACAAGGAGTCAGGGGCTGGCAGCTGCAGAGTTCGCCCTGACTAAGAAGACTTTTTACCGGACCCGGAGTCCGAGGCTGTGGGGACTAATTCCTGCCCAGCAGCAGAATCCGTCAGGCAGGGGATTTCAGGTCCTCTGGCCCAGAAGCCCGAAGGCACGGTCACACGCGTGGGACCAGCACCGCCATCGTGGAGCGGAAGCCATTAGAAGGCCCCGAGTCACCGGCCATACGGGTGAGCACCACACGGTACACTCAGGGACGTGGGCTACTTACATCAGCTCCTAGCAAGGTAGCCAGAAGAGTACAGTCAGTTTGGGAGGCCTACAACTACGCCTGGCCAGGGGAGATCCCATCTGCTCAAGGACTGACCAGGCCCCATCCGCTAGCAAGTACTCCGGGAGGGTCTTTTGTTGTTACCAGTAAAGACCCTGAACTACACCGTACCGTCTCTGAGTGGTTCCTGCTACCCCCATCATCCACGTCGGCTGCCCTGAGGCCATACCCCTCCCGTTGGGGGTTATACTATCACGCTGCACAATCCCACCATCGGCCTCAGCGGTCTGCCCTGCAGCAGCAGCCCCCTGGCTGCACTCAACGGGTGGCGTAGTCATCAACCATTTACTACTAATGGACTGCCGTCTAGTTTGACTCCCTGGGCACGGACCGGGTCACCGCCACGAGACTACAACCCTCCACAGATCCGGCTCCGGGTAAGCTCCCGCATGCGCAGCGCAGCGCGACACAGGCCCAGGGGCGCGTCACATACGCCATCCTGTCGACCTCCTCTATCCACTTCACACAAGCAGAAACGGCTCCAGTGGGCCAAACATTACATGAAGACTGATTTCAAAACTGTTTTGTTCACGGATGAGTGCCGTGCAGCGCTCGATGGTCCAGATGGATGGAGTGGAGGATGGCTGGTTGATGGACACCCCACGCAAACACGGCTACAGCGCCAACAAGGAGGAGGTGGAGTAATGTTTTGGGCTGGAATCATGGGGAGAGAGATTGTCGGCCCCTTTAGGATCCCTGAAGGCGCTAAAGATGAACTCCATAATGTATGTGGATTTTCTCAAACAGCACTTCCTGCCACGGTTCAAGAAGAAGAACCGTGTATTTCACAGCAAGATCATTTTTCTGCATGATAATGCACCATCTCATGCTGCACATAAAACATCTGCATCTCTGGCTGATATGGGCATAAAAGGGGACAAACTTATGGTGTGACCCCCATGCTCCCCTGACCTGTACCCCATTCAGAACCTTTGGAGCATCATTAAAAAGAGTGTCTATGATGGCGGGAGGCAGTTCACATCTAAGCAACAGCTCTGGGAGGGTATTCTGTCCTCATGCAAAACAATTGAAGCAGAAACCATCCAAAACCTGACAAATTCAATGGACGAGAGAGTTCAGAAGCTCCTTTCGAACAAGGGGTCCTATGTGAAAATGTAACATCACCTAGAATAAAGTTTTGAGTTGAAAACTGTTTGATTTCAGTTTCTAACAACCTGCTAATGCTTATAATTTCAAAAATGACCATTTTTTTGGTCTTTATTAAAATGAAAAGGTTGATCGAAAAGTTTGGGGGATCTAAGAGTGTGGCAACCCAGTAGTCATGATTACTTCGAATTCTGACAATATGAGGGTCATGCTGCAGGTAGTGCAGCAAGAAGGCATTTATGTGTCTTGCGCATCTCGGAGCCCCAAAATTATTTTCCGGGCTAGATGCAGCAAAAAATTATTATTAATTTTAAATCTGGTGAAGCTTTAGTATAGATGGCCTAATAGGATCAGTGCTGCACACTGCTACAAAGCCCAAATTATTTTCCAGTCAAGATACAGATAAACATGATTAGTAATTTTAAATCTGGTGGAGCTTATTATAGATGGCCTAATAGAATCAGTGCTGCACACTGCTACAAAGCCCAAATTATTTTCCAGCCAAGATACAGATAAACATGATTAGTAATTTGAAAGCTTAAAACGGTTGGTAGGGTGATTTTAACCAATCATCAAGCTTTTACTCTCCCCAGGATGACACAGGGGTAGAAAAGTCGTTTCGGATCCATGATTTGTTCATCTTTATGAACTTGAGTCTGTCTACATTATCAGTGGAGAGCCGCGTGCGCTTATCTGTCAGCACACCACCAGCAGCGCTGAACACACGTTCAGACAGAACGCTGGCTGCGGGGCATGACAAGATCTCCAAGGCGTAAGTGGCTAGCTCCGGCCATTTATCCAGATTGGAAGCCCAAAAAGAGCAAGGGTCCAGTGACACAGTCGTGGCTTCAATGTTTACTTGGAGATACTCCTGTACCATCGTCTCTAGGCGTTGACTATGTGTCAGACTTCTTGTCTCCTGTGGCCTTGCAAAGGATGGGCTAAAAAAGTGGTGAAATGATTCCGCAAAATTGATGTTACCAGCAGATACTGTGGTTCTGTTACGGTTTGAGTGCTGAACACTTGACGGTCCCACGGTTGGCAAGTTGGAACTGTGAGATTCACTACGTGCACCACTGGTATTTTGTGGAAAAGCACATGTAAGATTCTGCAACAGTCTCTGCTGATACTCCTGCATGCGTGCATCCCTTTCTATGGCAGGAATAATTTCTGCAAATTTACTTTTGTACCGGGGATCTAACAGTGTGGCAACCCAGTAGTCAGGATTATTTCTAATTCTCACAATTCGAGGGTCATGTTGCAGGTAGTACAGCAAGAAGGCACTCATGTGTGTTGCGCATCCAGGAGCACCAAGTCCCTGTTGTGTTGGTGGCGAGGTAACAATCATGCTTCCTTCCTCTGTCCTCTCCCCCCAACCTCGCACAACAGAAATGTGATCAAGGTCTCCCTCATCTGATGAGTCTTCCATCAGTTCGTCCTCCACTTCTTCCTGGGCTCCTGCACCTTCCTCACTAGTTTGGCTGCTACCATGCGCCCTGGTAAAACCATCTCCCCCACCCTCACATGCCTGCCGCCTTGGTGCTGCCGACCGTCTGGACCTTGCAGATGTTAGCCCTTCCGCATACAACTCCTCCTCCTCTACTTCCTCCACCTCCTCTTGTGCCACCACCTGACTCCGAATTCTGTTTAACATGTGCTCCAGCATGTAAATCACCGGAATAGTCATGCTGATAATGGCATCGTCAGCACTAAACATCTTCGTCGCCATTTCAAAACTGTGCAGAAGGGTGCATAGGTCCCTGATCTGAGACCACTCCTCCAGCGTGATTTGCCCCACCTCTGAATCTCGTTGGCCCAGGCTATACGTCAGAACGTATTGCACCAGGGCTTGTCGGTGCTGCCACAGTCGCTGCAACATGTGCAGAGTTGAATTCCACCGGGTAGGCACATCGCATTTTAGCCGGTGAAGTGGCAGGCCCAACGACTTCTGTAGAGATGTAAGTCGCTGAGCTGCGGGATGCGAACGGCGGAAGTGAGCACACAGCGACCGTGCCCTCTGCAGAAGGCCATCTAGTCTGGGATAGTGGGCTAAAAATTGCTGGACAACCAGGTTCAACACGTGAGCCATACAAGGCACGTGTGTGACATTGCCCCGGCGAAGGGCCGCACCCAGGTTTGCAGCATTGTCGCACACGGCCTTCCCTGGTTTCAGGTCCAGTGGAGACAACCATTCATGAAATTGGTTCTCCAGAGCTGACCACAACTCCTCAGCTGTGTGACTCACATTTCCCAGACAATTCAATGTAAAAACCGCCTGATGACGTTGAGCCCTACTGCCAGCATAGTAAGGAGGTGTGCAGGATCCCTTCTGCGCAGTTAGAAAGCTTGTGGCATGACCAGACAGGCTTTGGGTGCAGGTGGAAGACCGAGAGGAGGTTGAGGAGGCAGAAGCAGTGGAGGAACTTTGACATAAAGAGGATTGACGCACAACTCGTGGGGACGGCAAGACTTGGACAGCAGCCCCTTGTCCTGCTGTCACCATAGTTACCCAGTGCCCAGTCAGCGACATGTAACGCCCCTGTCCATGCCTACTCGTCCAAGTGTCTGTGGTGAAATGCACCCTGTCACACACAGAGTTTCTCAAAGAAGCGGTGATGTTGTGTGCGACATGCTGGTGGAGCGCAGGCACACCTTTGTTTGAGAAGTAGTGCCGACTGGGCATCTGGTACTGGGGCACTGCGACGGACATAAGGTCTCGAAAATCCTCTGTGTCCACCAGGCGGAAAGGCAGCATTTCTGTAGCCAAGAGCTTGCAGATGGTGAAATTCAACCTCTTAGCTTTCTCATGGCTAGGAGGAAATGGTCTTTTACTTGTCCACATCTGAGGGACCGAGGGCTGGCTTTTGTGCTTAGACGGGGTTGATAAGGGTGTCCCCGGCAAACTGCCGGTCTGTGAGGAAGATGTGACGCGCCCCCTGGGCCAGTACTGTTAGGGATACCCGGAGCCGGATCAGATGGGGGTTGTAGTCTCCGAGTGGCTGTGACCCGGTCCGTGCCCAGGGTGTCAAGCTCAGTGTGTGGCAGTCCTTATGATGTTACTAGATGTTCTTTTGTGTCGACTACGCCACCCGTTGAATTGCGGTCAATACGGCCGCCGCTGCAGCAGGGTCCGCTGAGGCTGGTGATGTATGTGCAGCTCAGGTAGTATAACCCCCAACGGGAGGGGTATAGCCTCAGGGGGTCAGTTGCAGAGGATGGGGGTTGTGGTGGTGCAGCGGGGATGGAAATGAGACTCAGAGTCGGGCTGTGCAGTTCAGGGTTTGTTTACTTACTGCAGTTGTTCTGGTCACTCCGGCCTTAAGTGACCACCCGAGCCGTGCTGCGTCCACCAGGTCCTGGACTCGGCCAACCCCCAGGTGATTCTGGAGCGTGGTCCTGAGCTCCCTTTCTGTCCTGTCCTCTTCTCTGGCCTTCCCCACCAGGGATCCACCTATGTCCGGCTCCCTCGGGCCTTTTGGTGGTAAACCCTTGTCTCTGGGTTCCCTGACCCTATTCCTGGTCTGCCTTCCGGGTGGATTTAGTGGGTGATCATGGCAGATCCTGCCCACGACCTCCGGTTCCTGGCTAAGGTGTGCTGTAGCCTCTGCCAGCTTGGGATCCGGTACCCTGTTGCCAACTCTTCACCCTCTGGTCTAATTTGGGCTCTTGGAGTTCCTTCTTTCTCCCCCTCTGGGTCTTTCTTTCTCCTCTCTCTCTCTGGGCCTTGGAGCTGCTCTTCTCCTCTGCTCTCTTCCTCTACAAAGACTGACGTCTCACTGACTGACCCTGATCTAAGATGGTTCCCTCCTTATATACTCCCTCTATGTGTGAGCTCAGGTGACCAGCACCCAATGAGCTCCTAGCACTACCCAGACTGCTCCCCCTATCTGCCCCTACACTACTGGGATGTTCCACCCCCCTCCCACTCCAGCCAGGAACAGACACTGTCGTACCTGCACATTTCTCTAGTGGGAGTACCATCGGTCTGTTCCTCGGAAATGGGATGTGTGTAGTGCATGCAGCTAACTGAGCTCAGTTCCACACTCCATCCTTACCCGGGAGTGGAATACCACACCTCTGGCTTGAGGTGTAATACCCCTGTAGCAGCCGAATCCTCAGGGTGCTACATTCCCCCATGGTAAATCACAGCACGTCCTCGGGCTGTAAGATATAAACATCCACAAACATACATTTTTTTTCATAAAACATAAACATATAAAACATCATATATTATCAGCATAAACTTTTCATATAAACATTCTTGTTTCTGGTTCCTCCGGTCACGGTGCAACTTGTGACCGGGTAAAGTGCGACAGTCTCTTGAAGAAACACGGTTTCCTATAAAACCGGTAGGGGGCGCTTTAGGAAGCGCAACTATATACAAGGGGATATGGCCGCTCTCAGTCCTCGGCCAGGTATTAGGGAGGATTGACCGCTCTCAGTCCTCGGTCAGTGGGAATAGGGACACACGGGGTTAACAGTTCAATCTGCTGGTCCCAACGGGGACTATATTTTAACTAGAACAGTTCTTATACCCTGACGGGTAACTTTATACAGTCTCTCTCTACCGTACTTCAACGACGGCGTCCTCCTGCTCCTTCTTTAGATTCTTCAGACCCGTCCGGGTCCTCTTGCTCCTCCTCACACCGCAGCTCCTCCTCCAGCGGGGGCGAGGTCCTCTTTACAGGCTTCGGAGCCGGAATCAGGGGCTCGTCTAGGGGTCTTGCTCTCTGGAGTTCCAGCTGAATGTACTCCTGGGGCCATATGAAGGGCTGCCCATCCGGGCACGTATGCTGGGCAAATAGATTTTCACCCAGGTGCGGCACTCTAGATGTTGAGGGCGCGTTGATGGTAGCGGCGCCCGGGTCGACCAGGCCTTGCGACCAGGCTTGGGGCACCCTAAAGGCAAAGGGCACCGTAAGAACGGCGGCGCCCGTGGTTACTCGGCCTTGCGGCCAGGCCGGTGGCTCCGCGGAGGTAGGGGGCGCTGTTGGTATTGTGGCGCCCGGGGGTACTAGGCCTTGCGACCAGGCCGGTGGTATTTCCTGCTTGGCCACGCTCGAGGTCGAGGCGTGTGACGTCACAGGGGTCGCGGCCGCGGTTTCCGGTTGATGCATAGTCGGCGGCGGTGACGATGCAGCGACGGGCACGGCAGGGGGAATTTCGGGCTCTGCGACGGGGAGCTGGGGCAGGCACGCGGTTTCCCGGCTCGGGGTAGAGACGTCCCCTTTACCTGCCTCCGTCCGTTCAGCTCCCTTCTCGGCGCCGTCTCCTGCCTTCATTTCTCCTGCGCCATCCTCAGAGGCGGTCTGTCTCCTCGTCTCGGGCGGCGTGCTCCGCTGTCTGGTTCCGGTCTGCTGGGCCATCTCTCGGCTCCACTCCGCCAACGTCTCTCGCTGCACCCAGGCCATCCTCCGTGCGAGGCCCTCCAGCGCGGTCTGTGCACACTCCCGGTCTCGGGGGAGCTGTGCTAGGATCTCCAACAGGCCTTCTGGAGTGGCGACCTGCAACAGGCTCCTGACCATTGGGTCGGTGCTGCCTGACTCTCCCTCCATCTCCGGGTAGGCTCTCTCTGGACTCTCTTCCAGACGTCTTGTCTCCGGGTGCGCTCTCTCCAGACTGCTCCAGGCGACACCCATCTTTGTTCTCTTCTTCTGTCTCCGCCCACATCGAGGGTGGTCCCGGGGCAACTTTGTGATTGTCAGTTCCAGGGGCAGTTCTCTTACGCTGATGGACACTTCCAGCATCACAGTCTCTGTTGGTGGGCGCGGTTTCCGCTTTTGGCGCCATTCTTCAACCTGGCCCACGATGGGAGGTGGCCTCTTGCCACCCTCTGGCACGCCCATAATGGCGTCCGCTCTTCCAAGGCGGGAAATCTTTGGAAATGGCGGGAATCGTCTCCCAGTGGCGGGAAACTCCATGGATGGCGGGAAAAAAAGCTGCAAATGGCGGACAACCGGCGGGAAACGACCTGTGATGGGGTCCGTTGGCGGGGACCCTCCGGAACCGGCGGGAGACTTTTTTTTTGAGGTAACGGTGAACTTTTCTTCAGGCACGCAGTACCCGGTTGTTGCGGGCACGTAATCCTGCCAACTACGCCAAAGTTGACGCGCCCCCTGGGCCAGTACTGTTAGGGATACCCGGAGCCGGATCAGATGGGGGTTGTAGTCTCCGAGTGGCTGTGACCCGGTCCGTGCCCAGGGTGTCAAGCTCAGTGTGTGGCAGTCCTTATGATGTTACTAGATGTTCTTTTGTGTCGACTACGCCACCCGTTGAATTGCGGTCAATACGGCCGCCGCTGCAGCAGGGTCCGCTGAGGCTGGTGATGTATGTGCAGCTCAGGTAGTATAACCCCCAACGGGAGGGGTATAGCCTCAGGGGGTCAGTTGCAGAGGATGGGGGTTGTGGTGGTGCAGCGGGGATGGAAATGAGACTCAGAGTCGGGCTGTGCAGTTCAGGGTTTGTTTACTTACTGCAGTTGTTCTGGTCACTCCGGCCTTAAGTGACCACCCGAGCCGTGCTGCGTCCACCAGGTCCTGGACTCGGCCAACCCCCAGGTGATTCTGGAGCGTGGTCCTGAGCTCCCTTTCTGTCCTGTCCTCTTCTCTGGCCTTCCCCATCAGGGATCCACCTATGTCCGGCTCCCTCGGGCCTTTTGGTGGTAAACCCTTGTCTCTGGGTTCCCTGACCCTATTCCTGGTCTGCCTTCCGGGTGGATTTAGTGGGTGATCATGGCAGATCCTGCCCACGACCTCCGGTTCCTGGCTAAAGTGTGCTGTAGCCTCTGCCAGCTTGGGATCCGGTACCCTGTTGCCAACTCTTCACCCTCTGGTCTAATTTGGGCTCTTGGAGTTCCTTCTTTCTCCCCCTCTGGGTCTTTCTTTCTCCTCTCTCTCTCTGGGCCTTGGAGCTGCTCTTCTCCTCTGCTCTCTTCCTCTACAAAGACTGACGTCTCACTGACTGACCCTGATCTAAGATGGTTCCCTCCTTATATACTCCCTCTATGTGTGAGCTCAGGTGACCAGCACCCAATGAGCTCCTAGCACTACCCAGACTGCTCCCCCTATCTGCCCCTACACTACTGGGATGTTCCACCCCCCTCCCACTCCAGCCAGGAACAGACACTGTCGTACCTGCACATTTCTCTAGTGGGAGTACCATCGGTCTGTTCCTCGGAAATGGGATGTGTGTAGTGCATGCAGCTAACTGAGCTCAGTTCCACACTCCATCCTTACCCGGGAGTGGAATACCACACCTCTGGCTTGAGGTGTAATACCCCTGTAGCAGCCGAATCCTCAGGGTGCTACAGATGCAGGCGGACATGTTAGGTTGCCTTGATCCAAAGGTGGTGCTATCGATGTCGGACAGCGCTCAACACCAGCTGGTGTTACCACCTCCAAAGAAAATGATGACCTGCCAATCACGCTGGCTGTTGCGGGTAAAGAGGTGGCAGGTCTGCGCCCCAAAACAGGTGTGACTGCTGTCCCCCCAGTCACAGAGGATGAAGAGGCCGCGGATGCACAAGATATGGCAGACGGTGGTTGGCCCGGCCGGCTAGGCCGCATTGTAGCACACTGAGCTTCCCACTGCAACTTATGCTTCATGTCCATGTGCCGGTTCATGCATGAAGTACTCAAACTATGTATTTTTTGGCCTCTACTTAGCTTTTGCTGACAAATGTTACAGATAACACGAGTTGGGTCATCTTTATCGATCTGAAAAAATGCCCAGGCTATGCAAGGCTTAGCACCCATGCGACCTGAAGAGCCACCACGACTTGTGGTGAGAGGCAAAGTTGTGTTTGAGGATGCAGTTGTTGACGTGCTTCCAGTACTACGTCTCTGTCCAGGAAGGCGCAACCTGACCTCGTCGTCACTAGCATCTTCCTCCACCTCCTCTGCTGACCTCATTTCTTGGCTGACTGTGGGTTGACAGTAAGTGGGATCTCCAACCTCATCATCATCACCCTGTGCGTTATCACACCCGTCGTCCTCAGAGCCAACCTGTTCCTGCCCTGACAAAAAACTAAAGTTGTCGCTCCAATCAGGTATTTGAGTCTTATCATCGTCTTCCTCATTGTCTCCACCAACAGGAGTTACAGTTTGGGAATGAGGGTCTACATTATGGTCAGAACCTTCTGCGTCTGGTCCTGGATCCGACTCATAAAGATACTGGGCATCAGTGCAGATCATTTCCTCGTCTGGATTCACAGAAGCGCTGGAGTCGACCTCTGATTCCCAGGCTATAGTATGAGTAAACAGCTCTGCAGACTCAACCATCTGTTCTACCTCATACTCAGACGGGCAGCTGGAGATTTGGGAGCTGTGAGGAAGCAAGTGCGATTGGGGTGACACCTTTGAGGACTGGAGTATTTGTGATGTTGAAGTTGATGTGGAGGAGAGCCCACTTAAAGGAGCACTTGATATCCGTTGAAGCACCTGCTGTTTTTGTGCCTCATCTGGAATTTGTAGCGATTGGCGTGGCCGTAAGAAAGGGATCTTATCACATTGTCCGCTAAAAGAAGTAGACATTTTAGTTTGGCTGGAAGATGGTCTTTCTTCTGCAGATGTTACTGTTGCTTTAACACCTACCCCACGGACACAACCTTTTTTCCCCTTCCCAACACGCCTATTCCCCTTTCCACCAGCAGCAGGCCTTTTTCCACTCATTTTGGTGGTTAACTAATTCACAACTCTGGAGTTGTTTGCACAAAAAAACAATGGATGGGAACCGAGCAGAGCTGAGTGGCCAAACTGTGGTATTAGGCCAAAACTATTGGCTGGGTTAGATGCAGAAAAAAATTATATTCAATTTGCAACCTGATGGAGGTCTGTATAGATGGATTAATAGAACAAGTCCCACACACAGCTAGAAGCCCAATATTTTTTCAGAGGTAGATGCAGAAAAAAATATATTCAGTTTGCAACCTGATGGAGGTCTGTATAGATGGATTAATAGAACAAGTCCCACACACAGCTAGAAGCCCAATATTTTTTCAGAGGTAGATGCAGAAAAAAATATATTCAGTTTGCAACCTGATGGAGGTCTGTATAGATGGATTAATAGAACAAGTCCCACACACAGCTAGAAGCCCAATATTTTTTCAGAGGTAGATGCAGAAAAAAATATATTCAGTTTGCAACCTGATGGAGGTCTGTATAGATGGATTAATAGAACAAGTCCCACACACAGCTAGAAGCCCAATATTTTTTCAGAGGTAGATGCAGAAAAAAATATATTCAGTTTGCAACCTGATGGAGGTCTGTATAGATGGATTAATAGAACAAGTCCCACACACAGCTAGAAGCCCAATATTTTTTCAGAGGTAGATGCAGAAAAAAATATATTCAGTTTGCAACCTGATGGAGGTCTGTATAGATGGATTAATAGAACAAGTCCCACACACAGCTAGAAGCCCAATATTTTTTCAGAGGTAGATGCAGAAAAAAATATATTCAGTTTGCAACCTGATGGAGGTCAGTATAGATGGACTAATACAACAAGTCCCACACACAGCTAGAAGCCCAATATTTTTTCAGAGGTAGATGCAGAAAAAAATATATTCAGTTTGCAACCTGATGGAGGTCTGTATAGATGGATTAATAGAACAAGTCCCACACACAGCTAGAAGCCCAAAATTTTTTCAGAGCTAGATGCAGAAAAAAATATATTCAGTTTGCAACCTGATGGAGGTCTGTATAGATGGATTAATAGAACAAGTCCCACACACAGCTAGAAGCCCAATATTTTTTCAGAGGTAGATGCAGAAAAAAATATATTCAGTTTGCAACCTGATGGAGGTCTGTATAGATGGACTAATACAACAAGTCCCACACACAGCTAGAAGCCCAATATTTTTTCAGAGGTAGATGCAGAAAAAAATATATTCAGTTTGCAACCTGATGGAGGTCTGTATAGATGGATTAATAGAACAAGTCCCACACACAGCTAGAAGCCCAATATTTTTTCAGAGGTAGATGCAGAAAAAAATATATTCAGTTTGCAACCTGATGGAGGTCTGTATAGATGGATTAATAGAACAAGTCCCACACACAGCTAGAAGCCCAATATTTTTTCAGAGCTAGATGCAGAAAAAAATTATATTCAATTTGCAACCTGATGGAGGTCAGTATAGATGGACTAATAGAATGATGCTATGCCCAAAAGATTTTACTTCACTAGGTGCAGTAAAAAAATTGGTATTCTATACACAGGTGGTATATCTTGCAACACAGATAGGCTACTCCACTGACTAACACACTCTGCAATAGGCCAAAAAGGATTAGCTTTGCTAGATTCAGCCAAATGCTGTGAAAAAAACTTGCACAGCACTGGCACAGACCTGCCTGGCAAAAACTGATAGGAACTGATGTAACCTAGTCCTGAAAAGGACTCCAATTACAATTAGTCTTTACTCCCACAATCTATCTATTTAAGAGCACAGACCTGCCTGATAAAAGTCGTAGGAAATGCTGTAACCTAGTCCTTAAAAGGACTGCAATCACAACTATTCCCTACTCCCAAGCTATCTGTAGATTTGTGCGAAAATTGGCTTGAAATTAACAAGGTATAGCGCACACAGCAACAGCGGTGCCGTCTAACACGCAGCTGCAGCAGTGAGAAAATGGTGGCGACGGGGAAAATGGCTGGGTCTTATAGGGCAAGGACATGTGACATACACTGCCAATGACACATGCACTTGCTTGTGTGAAAAAAGCACTTCGCTCCGTGTGTGCGCTGCTGATAGGCTGACAGATTGCACCTCCCCACTGCAAATGCGGGAAAGAGAAAAAAAAATGGAGATCTTCATTGTTCCTGCAGAGATCCATCCCCTGCCCCTCCCCCCACCCCGCTGTACACTCAAACTGCGTATTAACATTAATTTTCATCATTACTGAGAAAAAATCCAGTTATGATTTTGGTGCACGAACAGTTATCGAACATAACCTCGAACAGCCGAATTTTTCTCAAATTGTTCGTGTTCGCCGAACGGCTCGAACACCGCCCAAAACAGCTCGAATTTGAGATTGGCGAACAGTTCGAGTAGAACAACGCTCATCTCTACTTGCGAGTCAGTGTAATCATTGCACTGGTCATCTCCGGTCACTGAAGCACTGCCCCAGCCCACATCCTGTACCGTACATCTGCACTAGAAGTAGCACCCCACAGGAACAGTCCTCTGCTACATTCGGATTTTCTCCCGAGCCTGGTTCTGATCTGGTCACGGTCTTCTACAGGCGCTGCTTAAGGTCTTCTACTGGCAGGCACGGGTCTTCTACTGGCGCTGGTCATGGTACTGGCGCTGCTTACAGTCTTCTACTGGCGCTGCTCACAGATCTTCCACACATCTCAGGCCTTCTCCGGCATCTGACCCCTCACAGACCCTTCTGTGGTGATTGTGGCTGAAAGCTCACTCTGCAGCCACACGAACTGCCTGGTACAGGTCCTGGAGCCAATTCTTCCCTTCTCGGCCCAGAAAGGTCGTTTATGATTAGTTACTGTGACACAGGTGTCACCTGACCTGATGTCATTCTCAGTCTCCTTCCTGTGGGAACATAGGTTCCCACTATTAGGTTCCTATTACTGTAAGTATTTTTTTACTTTCAACTTTGACCAGCAGATGGTGGTGTTTGCTTGCAGTTACTCAGGCATCAACAGCACTCGTCTCCTCTCTAGTTCACCCCCTTACATTATGTTCAGACAATGTCCCTGCACAGTATATAGCAGGGGCACATTTATAAGATTATCTCAGCACAGGAACATTTTTTTTAACACATCCAATTGTGGCATTTATTTTTATTTAAACATCTATTGATTAAAATGTACTTTGTTTGTGTGACAACCCTTTTAAGTGTTTCAAAAATGGGTGGATATTATGGGGAAGCCTGTACTTCTGTCACTTTTCCTTTCTCTACTCCGGATCTAGCTATCCACTGCCTCTGTCTCCACTCACGTCAGAGAAGCCCACGGCACTGCTAACTAGTCAGAACTTTGGTCTGCTTCTTGCATGCTGGGCCCTATCTCACTTCCATAAAGGAACTGTCTCTGTCCCTGCACTTTAGCCCCTCCCACTCTGGACTAGTCCCAATTATTAACCCTAACTCTCCCTGCTGTCGGTCAAACTTCAACACCATCACTAATTTATCTTGTCGCATTACACATTACACATCATAATAATACGCCTGTCTTCAAGGGGGAACGTGGGCCGTATGTCCATCTACTTACAGATGCCAGACTGGGGTCTTGTAAATCATTTTGCTTTGCTCCACTAGTGATCTGAAATGGAAATATATCTCTGTTCGAGTTATCTGCTAGGTGTACATAGAGTAATGCAGTGTTTCCCAATGTGTGGCTCTCCAGCTGTTGCAAAGCTACAACTCCAGCTGGAGACTGTTAAGGCATAATTGGAAGCTGTAGGTTTGCGAAAGCTGGGGAGTCACAGGTTGGAGAACACTGAAGCTTGGTAATTTTACCTAAGCTATATGCTGCACTAACACAAACCAGCTAAAAGAAAACAATACAGTACATAAGAACTCCTTCCCGCCAAAGCCACTTTTAGGTTTTGTACTTTTGCTTTTTCCTCCCATTTTTCCAAAAGCTATAATTTTTTCTTCACATTCATATAGCCACATGGTTTTTGCTAAATAAGTTACAGTTTTAGTTGACAACATTTATTATTATATATACAGTACAGACCAAAAGTTTGGACACACCTTCTCATTTAAAGATTTTTCTGTATTTTCATGACTATGAAAATTGTACATTCCCACTGAAGGCATTAAAACTATGAATTGACACATGTGGAATTATATACTTAACAAAAAAGTGTGAAAAAACTGAAAATATGTCTTATATTCTAGGTTCTTCAAAGTAGCCACCTTTTGCTTTGATGACTGCTTTGCACACTCTTGGCATTCTCTTGATGAGCTTCAAGAGGTAGTCACCGGAAATGGTTTTCACTTCACAGGTGTGCCCTGCCAGGTTTAATAAGTGGGATTTCTTCCCTTATAAATGGGGTTGGGACCATCAGTTGTGCTGTGCAGAAGTCTGGTGGATACACAGCTGATAGTCCTACTGAATAGACTGTTAGAATTTGTACTATGACAAGAAAAAAGCAGCTAAGTAAAGAAAAACGAGTGGCCATCATTACTTTAAGAAATGAAGGTCAGTCAGTCCGAAAAATTGGGAAAACTTTGAAAGTGTCCCCAAGTGCAGTTGCAAAAACCATCAAGCGCTACACAGAAACTGGCTCACATGAGGACCGCCCCAGGAAAGGAAGACCAAGAGTCACCTCTGCTTCTGAGGATAAGTTTATCCGAGTCACCAGCCTCAGAAATCACAGGTTAACAGCAGCTCAGATTAGAGACCAGGTCAATGGCACACAGAGTTCTAGGAGCAAACACATCTCTTCAACAACTGTTAAGAGGAGACTTTGTGCAGCAGGCCTTCATGGTGAAATAGCTGCTAGGAAACAATGGCTAAAGACAGGCAACAAGCAAAAGCGACTTGTTTGGGCTAAAGAACACAAGAAATGGACATTAGACCAGTGGAAATCTGTGCTTTGGTCTGATGAATCCAAATTTGAGATCTTTGGTTCCAACCACCGTGTCTTTGTGCGACGCAGAAAAGGTGAACGGATGGACTCTACATGCCTGGTTCCCACCGTGAAGCATGGAGGAGGAGGTGTGATGGTGTGGGGGTGCTTTGCTGGTTACACTTTTGGGGATTTATTCAAAATTGAAGGCATACTGAACCAGCATGGCTACCACAGCATCTTGCAGTGGCATGCTATTTCATCCGGTTTGCGTTTAGTTGGACCATCATTTATTTTTCAAGAGGACAATGACCCCAAACACACCTCCAGACTGTGTAAGGGCTATTTGACCAAGAGGGAGAGTTATGGGGTGCTACGCCAGATGACCTGGCCTCCACAGTCACCAGACCTGAACCCAATCGAGATGGTTTGGGGTGAGCTGGACCGCAGAGTGAAGGCACAAGGGCCAACAAGTGCTAAGCATCTCTGGGAACTCCTTCAAGATTGTTGGAAGACCATTTCCGGTGACTACCTCTTGAAGCTCATCAAGAGAATGCCAAGAGTGTGCAAAGCAGTCCTCAAAGCAAAAGGTGGCTACTTTGAAGAACCTAGAATATAAGACATATTTTCAGTTTTTTCACACTTTTTTGTTAAGTATATAATTCCACATGTGTTAATTCATAGTTTTGATGCCTTCAGTGTGAATGTACAATTTCCATAGTCAAGAAAATACAGAAAAATCTTTAAATGAGAAGGTGTGTCCAAACTTTTGGCCTGTACTGTATATACAGTGCATTGTGAAAGTATTTGGTCCCCTTGAACTTTTCTACCTTTTACCACATTTCTGGCTTCAAACATAAAGATATAAAATTCAAATTTTTGGGGGAAGAATCAACAACAAGTGGGACACAATCGTGAAGCGGAACGAAATTTATTGGATATTTTAAACTTTTTTAGCAAATTCAAAACTGAATAGTGGGGCGTGCAATATTATTCGGCCCCTTTACTTTCAGTGCAGCAAACTCACTCCAGAAGTTCAGTGAGGATCTCTGAATGATCCAATGTTGTCCTAAATGACTGGTAATGATAAATAGAATCCACCTGTGTGTAATCAAGTCTCTGTATAAATGCACCTGCTCTGTGATAGTCTCAGGTTTCTGTTTCAAGTGCAGAGAGCATCATGAAGACCAAGGAACACACCAGGCAGGTCCGAGATACTGTTGTGGCGAAGTTTAAAGCCGGAATGGAAGGAAGAATGGGCAAGAATTTCAGCCTCTCGATGTGCAAAACTGATAGAGACATACCCCAAGTGACTTGCAGCTGTAATCGCAGCAAAAGGTGGCGCTGCAAAGTATTAACTCAAGGGGGCTGAATAATATTGCATGCCCCACTTTTCTGTTTGGAATTTGTTAAAAAAGTTGAAAATATCCAATAAATTTCGTTCCACTTCACGACTGTGTCCCACTTGTTTTTGATTTTTCCCCCCAAAATTAGAATTTTATATCTTTATGTTTGAAGCCAGAAATGTGGCAAAAGGTAGAAAAGTTTAAGGGGGCCAAATACTTTCACAATGCACTGTATATATATATACACACACACACACACACAACGTATTTTTCGGACCGTAAGACGCACTTCTTCCCCCACCCCAAATTTAAGAGGAAGATGAGGGTGCATCTTATGGTCCGAACGTATCTTATTGGGGAGTTGCGGTGGTGGTAGAGCGGGATTGCAGGAAGCAGGGTCCCTCCTTTGCTTCCCTTAGGAACCTGGTGACGGCAGCAGAAGCCATGAGATGCTACGGGGCTGGTGTTGGCTGTGACGCAAAGCGGCGTGTTCTGTTTTTCTGGGGCCGCGGCCATTTTCTTGAAGTCGTGATCTACAGGGAAATGGTTGCCCAAGCCGGTGCATGTGCACATTGGGAACTCGGTGGCAATTTCCCTGAGGCCCACGGCTTCAGAAGTCTGAAAAATATGGTATATTTAAATTTTTTTGCTGCTTTTATAAAATTCTGAACTTTTTATAAAAAGTGGTATGTTTCACCATTTTTTGTTCTTTTTTTTTTGCTGAGGGTGCCTGTCAGAGACCTTCAGTAGGCCCCTGCCTAACTTGACAGCACCATCAGCTCAACATGATTAAATCACAAGTGTTCCAGTAGATGAGGATACAGTACCACCACCCAGATCTACGGTAAATACTTTAACTGCGCCGTCAGCCATTGACAGCAGCATCTAAGTGGTTAAACAACATCCGGGACCTCCTCCTAGAAGGAGGAGCATGCTAATTTCCCCTGTGCATGTCCCATGCATATGCAAAGATTATTTTGACAATACAGATTTTCAAGATCTTCTGCACTTTGTGTCCATGTACTGGCTGCAGTTTCAGAGTTGCTTTTTCTCAAGTACTGGAGCAGCCACTTCTTCCCCTTGAGAAATTCTGGATTCGTTTTTTTCAACCCCATCACGCAAAGGTTGAGCTTGTATCTGATCAGTCCCACATCAATTTAAACCTCTTTTATCTTGCCACTAAGGTGGATGCTTGAATAGCAGTCAATATTTGCAATGACATTTCCTTCATTGTAACTTCTGGCTCCTCATCCTACAGTTCAGAGGTGTTTGGCATCTGAGTAAGCAGGTATTCCACCTACAGGTTAGGAAAGTCGGCAGAATGTTGTGAAGCAGACGTAACAAACGCTTTAAGCTTTTCGGCAGCCATGGAATGTCGAGACCAATTTCTTTGACTTTCATTGAGTGGTGACACTGGAATATTAGCCGGGTGTGACTGCAGTTTAATAGCTCGGCAGGATAACTGCAGAAATTGGTGAATCTAGACTGGAACTCTCTCTATGTGCATCTGTTGATACGGGAAGTTGGCTGTGGAAGGGTCAGGATGTCTGCTACTGTCAGGCATACAATAGCATAGGTCGTACATGGACTTCTGTGTTAGAAATTGTATATAATGTAATTTGCATATTTTCATGTATAGAATAGAATAGTCTACTAAACTATTACTGCAAAATGGATTTACCAATGGATTCCAGCCCTATAGAATGTAGTTCTATGAATACACTTGACTTACAGTTAGGTCCATATATATTTGGACAGAGACAACATTTTTCTAATTTTGGTTCTAGACATTACCACAATGAATTTTAAACAAAACAATTCAGATGCAGTTGAAGTTCAAACTTTCAACTTTCATTTGAGGGTATCCACATTAAAATTGGATGAAGGGTTTAGGAGTTTCAGCTCCTTAACATGTGCCACCCTGTTTTTAAAGGGACCAAAAGTAATTGGACAGATTAAATAATTGTAAATAAAATGTTAATTTCTAGCACTTGGTTGAAAACCCTTTGTTGGCAATGACTGCCTGAAGTCTTGAACTCATGGACATCACCAGACGCTGTGTTTCCTCCTTTTTGATGCTCTGCCAGGCCTTCACTTCGGTGGTTTTCACTTGCTGTTTGTTTGTGGGCCTTTCTGTCTGAAGTTTAGTCTTTAACAAGTGAAATGCATGCTCAATTGGGTTGAGATCAGGTGACTGACTTGGCCATTCAAGAATATTCCACTTCTTTGCTTTAATAAACTCCTGTGTTGCTTTGGCTTTATGTTTTGGGTCATTGTCCATCTGTAGTATGAAACGACAACCAATCAGTTTGGCTGCATTTGGCTGGATCTGAACACACAGTATGGCTCTGAATACATCAGAATTCATTCGGCTGCTTCTGTCCTGTGTCACATCATCAATAAACACTAGTGACCCAGTGCCACTGGCAGCCATGCATGCCCAAGCCATCACATTGCCTCCGCCATGTTTTACAGATGATGTGGTATGCTTTGGATCATGAGCTGTACCACGCCTTCGCCATACTTTTCTCTTTCCATCATTCTGGTAAAGGTTGATCTTGGTTTCATCTGTCCAAAGAATGTTCTTCCAGAACTGTGCTGGCTTTTTTAGATGTTTTTTAGCAAAGTCCAGTCTAGGCTTTTTCTTCTTGATGCTTATGAGTGGCTTGCACCGTGCAGTGAACCCTCTGTATTTACTTTCATGCAGTCTTCTCTATATGGTAGATTTGGATATTGATAAGCCTACCTCCTGGAGAGTGTTGTTCACTTGGTTGGCTGTTGTGAAGGGGTTTCTCTTCACCATGGAGATTATTCTGCGATCATCCACCACTGTTGTCTTCCGTGGGCGCCCAACATACCATACTAAAAAGAATAGTTACTAGATGCAGATCTGTATTAGATACTATTTCCAACTTGACTATTTCCAACTTGTCTCCACTATTCTTAATTACAGATCTGCATCTAGTAACTATTGTTTTTAGTATTCTATAGGCCACGCCCTCCTTAGGACACATTTTACACCCACTTTTCCAGGCACTAACGATTCTCCCTAACAGATAAATCTCACTTGTAAACCCAATCCAACTCATTGAACTAAATGTGCCTCAGCTAACCCTTTCTCTTCAGGTACAATAAGATACGCAACCTACTAGGTTACATTAATACTGATCCCTTTTTCCCTATAGTCCGTGGATCTCTTACCATAACCACGATCAAGTTTATTGTCACCATTTATGAACCCATTCTATAGTCAACTTCAACTCAGGTAAATCTTATCCTCTACCGTCAAGGTTGTGAACATGTAAATCTATTAACTCCTCTCTCTTTCTATCTAATTTCAATCTAGATCACCTGCATTCACCTACTGCATCCACTACTTAGGGCCGCCAAAGATCACTTGGTCCTACCCTCAAGATCCTCACGCTCCTAGTGAATTTTATATATCCTTTATTCCCCGTCTTTTCTTATTTTATTGTAATATTAGTTTTAAATAAACTGTATGTTTTAATCCGTTTGTGTATCCTAAAAATTATTTTTTAAAAGAAAAATTCTTTTGCAAATCTCCAAATTCTTATTTCCAAGCCTAACGCTACCAGCGCAAGTAGTATTTTATATTTATTCCAAAAAACAAAAATACTCCTCCACACCTTGGGCTATGTTCACACGTAGCGTTTTTGATGCGTTTTTGCACTTTTGCATTGCTTTCAACCAAGACAAATGCATTCACCAAGAAATGTCATTTTAACCTTTTACAACCTTATCTGGCCATGTGGTGTGTGACACATCATCAGACACATGCATACAGTGCTGAAAAGTCATGGGAACAGCATGGGGAAGACCTCTGGAAGCATCTCTGACGCCCAGGTCACTGCCTAAAAGTGTCCCCATCATAAGTGATCCTTGGCGCATGCGAAGATGCTTCCCGCCATGCACCTGTCATTGCAGACTTGCAACATTCACCGTCCACGTCCTTGTCCCACTGCACCGTTCAGTTGTCGCTACCCCATTCCTTGGAATGCAAGTGCAAGTATGCAGGCAGCCACCCACCCACAGACAGGCTGCAATACTATACTGACAAATTTTTGACAGCTGCTTGCACTTGAAATGTGGCCTTTTAGGCTCGTGGAGGCGGAAGCTTTTCATAACCTCATGCCGGCGGCAGCCGGGTGTCCATACTCGGTCCCCAGCCGCCACTATATTTCCCGGTATCGCCTCCGCCTTCCACAAGCACGGGTCCAACAACATTACCCGTGCCCTCCCCAGTGCACTTACTGGGAAGGACCGCCTAACCACAAACACGTGGACAGGTGAATGTGGCCAGGGACGGTACGGAGCCAGTCCACAACTTTTTTTTGCTGAGAGTTGTATTTAGCTCAGTGAAAGGACTGGCATAGAGGAAAACTGTATCTACCCTGCGTGTCACTTCTCCCAGGAAGTCCTGTAATTGAGCTTGTTGCAGAAGCAATGGCAGCCCATCCAACATCAACTCGCACTTGTCGGTGTTGCTTTGACACACACACATCTTTCTTTGTGCATTTAATTTCTTGAATACAGAGTTGGACAATGGCCTGATCTGTAATGCCTTTTGAGAAATAACATGCATAAGCATGGCAGATCCACATTAAAAAAGCAGCCACAGAGTGTCCGGGAACCTTCCCCCACACTTTTCTTAGCCAGGGCTGCTTTTCGGCAGGGTTGGACGGGCCCACCAGAGCACCGGAGAATCCCCCGGCGGGCCCTGGCTTCTCCTTCAGGAGAGTTCATAGTGCCGAGGTGAGGCCATGATAATGATAGAGGCCACCATCTGCTTAGTTTTCTGTTACTTGGAATGCAAGTGCAAGTATGCAGGCAGCCACCCACCCGCAGGCCGCGACACTAAACTGCCAGATTTCTGGGCAGCTCTTTGCACTTGAAATATGGCGTTTTAAGCTCCTGGAGGCGGAAGCTTTTCACAACCTCATGCCGGCGGCGGCCGTGTGTCCATACTCGGTCCCCAGCCGCCACTATATTTCCCGGTATCGCCTCCGCCTTCCACAAGCACGGGTCCAACAACATTACCCGTGCCCTCCCCAGTGCACTTACTGGGAAGGACCGCCTAACCACAAACACATGGACAGGTGAATGTGGCCAGGGACTGTACGGATCCAGTCCACAACTTTTTTTTGCTGAGAGTTGTAATTAGCTCGGTGAAAGGACTGGCATAGAGGGAAACTGTATCTACTCTGCGTGTCATTTCTCCCAGGAAGTCCTCTAAAGCTGCTTGCACTTGAAATGTGGCCTGAACATTACTGCTGGCACTTTTCTGTGGGAATTTGCTTGCCTCCTACCAGCCTGGAATATTTCCAGCAAACTATGGTACGACGCCATGGTATTAGCACTGCCCCCAGTACCAGTAGCAAAGCCATCCCCAATTTCCTTCTTAGGAATTTTATTTGGTAGACTGAGTGGCTGCCCAAATACATTTTCTCACAAAGGAGCTGAAGATAGAGTGGCAGTAGGTGCAAGTTTCTCCAGAATGTTAGATATAAGAGGGTGAACGGCAGCACATTGGATCAGTGGTTAGCACTGAAGCCTTGCAGCGCTGGGATCCTGGGTTCAAATCCCAGCAAGGACAACATCTGCAAGGACTTTGTATGTTCTCCCCGTGTTTGCGTGTGTTTCCTCCTCAGTAACAAAGCAGCCATAGAGTGTCTGGGAACGTTCCCTCACACTTTTCTTAGCCAGGACAGCTTCTCGGTAGGATTGGACAGTCCAACCAGAGAATCCTCTGGTGTGCCTTGGCTTCTACCTCAGGAGAGTTCATGATAGCGCTAACTTTGCAGCTGCTATGGGGCTCTCGAGCGGGTGAGAAAGGTTAGCCCTCATAATCAAATCCTCTGGTCGGCACAATGTTTTTCAATCTGAAACAGCTTCTCAATGGGAGTTGTATTTCACCACAGCCATATTCTTTAGCTCGGCGAATGGACTGGCATAGAGGGAAACCATATCTACCCCGGCTGTCATTTGTCCGTCACCAGGTTCCGCCCATTGTCACAAACAACCATGCCTGGCTATATGTTCAGCGGTGAGAGCCACAGATCAGGCTGCTGTGTTACAGCTTTCAACAACTCTGTAACGCTGGGCGGTTTGTCAATTAAGCATTAAGCATGTTATCTTCAGCACAGCCTGTTGCCGCTTGGCCAAGGCAGTGCTGCAGTGCTGTCAGCTTGTGACTGATGTGGTCATTTCGGAGATGGAGGAGGAGGTGCATGAGCTGAACAATGTGATTACATTGAGGTTAAATTGGTGACGCTGTTTTTTATACTAAAGAAAGATCCTATTGTTTGTTTTTTTTTACGTTATTTTTTAAGACAAATGCATTCACCGGGAAATGTCATTTTAACATTTTACAACCTTATCTGGCAATGTGGTGTGTGACACATCATCAGACACATCCTTTTTTATTTATGCTGGAGAGACTCTGAAAGTCATAAAGCCTATTTTTATAGGGACATCAGACTGCCCTTACTATTCTTAAAAGGCCAGCAGTTGGCCCTAGCTATTGTAAGAGATCCATAAGCCGGCTATGCTTTGTTGTTCCCATTATAAACAAGTGGGTCTCCTATACTGTTATTGCGTATGCAGTGACCGCAAGGGCTGCCAAAAACTTGGATGCAACCCAATAACCCTTTGAAGAGACATAGAGGAGGGTCTCAGTAAAAAAAATGTTCCCATTATAAAGGAGCGGGTCTCCTATAGTGGTAATGCCCATGCTGTGACTGCAAGGGCTGCCAAAATTTGGGAAAAACCCCACTAAGAATTTAAAGACACATAGAGCAGGGCCACAGTAACAAGGTGCGACATGTTCCCATTAGAAAGTAGAGGGTCTGCTATACAGTTATAGGGTATGCAGTGAGTCCAACGGCTGACAAATTTTAGGAAAAACCCCACTAAGAATTTAAAGACACACAGAGCAGGGACACCGTAACAAGGTACGACATCTTCCCATTAGAAAGGAGAGGGTCTCCTATACAGTTATAGGGTATGCAGTGAGTCCAACGGCTGACAAATTTTAGGAAAAACCCCACTAAAAATTTAAAGACACATAGAGCAGGGCCACAGTAACGACAAATTCCCATTAGAAAGGAGAGAATCTCCCACAGTGTTGGCCTATGCAGTGAATGCAAAGGCTGCCAAAAATTTGGAGGCACTTCAATGACCCTTGGAAGAGACGTGGAGGAGGGCTTCATAAAAAAATGTTCCCATTAGAAAGGAGCGGGCCTCCTATACTTGTAATGCCCATGCACTAAGTGTATGGGCTGTCAAACATTTACCCCTGGGGGGTATACCTGAACATACTGTATAAAAAATTTTTTTACGGGCATCATAAACACCCTTTAAAAAAATTATGTAGGTGTTGCATCACAGACCACGGTCACCTTGGTGATATGGTGGTGGAGGATGAGGAAAAGGAGGAGGACAAGAGCAAATAGCCAAAATCAGGAAGCGTATACCCATGTGTGGGTGTGAAAAGGTGCATGGGAATACACCTCCCAAGAAAAGACACTGGATTTGAGTTTATGTTACGCTGCTATCATTCGGTGGTGTTGAGAAGTCTGGCCCAATCCAGCCCTTGGTCATTTTTATAAGAGTCAGCCTGTCAGCATTTTCAGTTGACAGGCGGATGCGCTTATCAGTTATAATTTCACCAGCGGCACTGAAAACCCGCTCTGATAAAACGCTGGCGGCAGGGCAGGCCAGGACCTCCAAGGCATAGAGAGCCAGTTCATTCCATGTATCCAGCTTGGATACCCAATAATTATAAGGCACAGCGGAATCACGGAGGATGTTCGTATGGTCGGCAAGGTACTCCCTCAGCATCTTCCCAAACTTTGCACTCCTTGTGAGAGTACCCCGTGCCTCAGGGCCTGTGCGATGGGAGGGTCTGGGAAAACTCTCCCAGAACTTTGACAGTGTTCCCCTGCCTCTGCTGGATTGAAGTTGTGTCTCTCTCGCCTGTACTCCTTTGTTGTCCAACGAAGTGTGCCCTCTGCAGCCAGCGTTTTCAGATGGGAATTTTTTTAATAGTTCCGCAACAAGGGCCTTCTGGTGCTGCCCCATTTTTGTAGACCTGTCCGCCTCAGGAATAAGAGATATAAAGTTCTCCTTGTAGCGTGGGTATAGAAGTGTCACCAACCAGTAATGACTGTCACCCAAAATTTTGAGAACTTGAGGGTCATGGGAAAGGCAGCGTAACATAAACTCAGCCATGCGTGCCAGACTACTAACAGGTGTAAGGCGGCGGTGTTCACACCGTGCAGTAACTGAGGCAGTAACCCAAGCAAGTCCAACATAAACAGCTTTTATTTCAGCAACTCACGGGTTAACAGAAAGTCCTCCGGTTCGCAGCCGGGTTACCAGAAAGTCCATACACAATGGTTGCCGGGGACAACGGGCCGCTCAGAGCCTGACAGGTGCAGAGCCTTCCTAGGCAGTGGTTCAGCCACACAGAGTCCTGCTGAGCTAACCTGCTGTGCTCCTAGCAGGTTGCAACATAGAACAACACTAATAGTTAGTGCAGGAGTTTTAAAGAACCTGTGGCAAGAGCCACTGGAAAACCCGGGTTGGAGGGAGGAGGCCGCCCCACTGTCTCCTGTGACCTCCTCCAAGAAATGAAGGCCCTGCCGGGTTTTACTTAATCTGCCTTAGACAGGTAGTCTGACCAGGTCATTGCTCACCTTCATTCCTGCATTGCAGCCGCAGCTGTGTGTGTGACTGCAATGCACTCCAATGGATTTAATAGGTCTCTGTACACATTCTGGGGGATATATAACGTCCCTTGTATACGATCCCGGTCACTGCCTCACATATCCACCCCCTCTGTTCAAACTTGTGGGGTTGAACATTTGCCACCATACAGGGTGCCCGGGACAGGGCATCCGCGTTTGCTTGCAACTTCCCAGGGCGATGTTCTACAGAGAATCTGAAATTTTGCAGAGATAGGAACCACCTGGTGACTCGCGCATTCCTCTCCTTGGCATTCCTCATCCATACCAACGGTGAGTGGTCCGTCACCAAGTGGAACTGACGCCCGAGTAAATAATAACATAGTGATTCCAAGGCCTACTTAATAGCCAAACACTCCTTCTCTACCACGCTATAGTTTTTCTCTGCCGGGACAAGTTTTCTACTCAAGTAGGTGACCGGGTGCTCTTCACCATTCACTTTTTGTGACAATACCGCCCCTAGGCCTACCTTCGAGGCATCTGTCTGTACAATGAAGGTTTCACTGAAGTTGGGGCTGATGAGGACCGGCTGTCCACACAGGGCCAACTTCATGGACTGAAAAGCTTCTTCTGCCTGAGGGTTCCACCGAACCATTACCGATTTTTTTCCCTTCAAGAGATCGGTCAGGGCCGCCGTTCGCCCTGCAAAATTAGGTATAAACTGGCGGTAATACCCAAGGATGCCAAGGAACGCCCTCACCTGTTTTGTACTTGACGGTTTAGGCCAGTTTTTTATAGCCTCAACTTTATTGATTTGGGGCTTGATAGCTCCTCGGCCTATCACATACCCCAAATATCGGGCTTCCTCTAGCCCTATCGCACATTTTTTGGGGTTTGCCGTTAACCCTGCGGCTCTGAGAGAATCCAGCACTGCCTGTACCTGTGATAGGTGCGTATGCCAGTTGGTGCTAAAGATGATAATATCATCTAGATACGCGGACGCGTACTCCTGATGAGGCTTGAGCACTATGTCCATCAACCTCTGAAATGTAGCCGGGGCCCCATGTAACCCAAAAGGTAAGACCACATAGTGGTATAGACCTTCTGGAGTTACGAAGGCGGTCTTTTCCTACGCCGAATCTGTGAGAGGTACCTGCCAGTAACCCTTGGTGAGATCGAGCGTGGTAAAGTACTGGGCCTGCCCCAGTCTCTCAATCAGCTCGTCCACCCAGGGCATTGGATAAAGGTCGAACTTTGACACTTCATTCAATTTCCGGAAATCGTTACAGAAGCGTAATGATCCGTCTGGTTTTGGAATCAGTACGATGGGGCTAGCCCACTCACTCCGTGATTCCTCTATGACGCCTAACTGAAGCATTTGTTTTACCTCAGCCGTGATGGCTTGCCTCCGGGCCTCGGGTACCCGGTACTGTCTTATTCGTACCCGTACCCCAGGTTCGGTGACAATGTCATGTTGGATAACCGTAGTCCTACCTGGTAGCTCTGAGAACACGTCGGTATTGTGCTGCGCCAGCGAGCGAGCCTCCCGTCGCTGCTGTTTAGTGAGGGCATCACTTATCCTGACCTCCCCCTCGGATGCTTCCCTGGCTGAAGGTGGAGAATTCTCTGGTGATATGCCCGGGGTGACGTCTGTAACTAAACACTCTCGATCTTTCCAAGGCTTTAGCAGGTTTACATGGTAAAGCTGCTCAGGTTTCCTCCTTCCGGGCTGATACACCCGGTAATTTACCTCCCCCACTTTTTCTCGAATCTCATATGGTCCTTGCCACTTGGCCATGAACTTACTCTCGGCTGTGGGTACCAGTACTAACACCCGATCACCCTTGTTAAAAGTTCTGACTCTGGCTCTTTTATATGTGCGCCTCTGAGCTGCATGGGCATCTAACAGATGCTCTTTCACAATGGGCATGACCGCCGCGATCCGGTCCTGCATACTAGCCACGTGTTCAATTATACTCCTATGTGGAGTTGGCTCTTGTTCCCATGTCTCTTTGGCTACGTCCAACAGACCCCTAGGGTGTCTGCCGTACAATAACTCAAAGGGAGAGAACCCTGTGGAAGCCTGGGGTACCTCACGGACGGCGAACATCAAATAGGGTAACAACATGTCCCAATCCCTTCCATCCTTAGAAACCACCCTTTTTAACATGGACTTGAGGGTTTTATTGAACCGTTCTACTAGCCTGTCGGTTTGAGGGTGGTACACCGAGGTGCGCAATTGTTTAATTTTTAGCAATTTGCATAGTTCCTTTGTCACTTTGGACATAAAGGGGGTCCCCTGATCCGTCAGGATCTCCTTGGGTAGTCCAAGGCGACAGAACATGGCAAACAGCTCCCGTGCCATCAGTTTTGCCGAGGTGTGGCGTAGTAGTATAGCTTCCGGGTACCGAGTGGCATAGTCGACGACTACCAGTATATGTTGGTGTCCACGGGCGGATTTTACAATGGGTCCAACCAAGTCCATTGCAATCCGTTCAAAAGGTACCTCGATCACCGGCAGGGGTACCAATGGGCTACGGAAACTTGCAGTGGGTGTGGTCAACTGACATTCGGGGCAGGATTCGCAGTACCTTTTGACCTCCCCGTAAACCCCAGGCCAAAAGAACCGCTGCAAGATACGTTCTAGCGTCTTTTTTTACCCCTTAGTGTCCACCCAGCAGGTGTGAGTGTGCCATCTCGAGAATCGCCCGACGGTACGACTGAGGTGCCACTAACTGATCCACAACCTCGTCCCTGATCTTATCTATCCTATAGAGCAACTCACTGTTGATTACCATGCGTGGAAATACAGTATCGGCACCGGGCTGTTGAGCTACGCCATTTACCTCTAACACCCTTTCCCGCGCCTGAGCCAGGGTGGGATCCTGTAGCTGAGCCGTCCCAAACGTGGCCCGGGACACTTCCAGCTCGGGGATCGATGGGATCTCCTCGACCTCTCCTGCCAGCACCTCTAAGGGAAACCTATCGGGGTCACACTCTGTCCCTAGGTTGGACACCCCTACGGCAGGTTCCCCTGGCTCCGGTTCATCGGGTACAACGCCTGTAATACATTTTACCGGGGGAGAGTGGATTTTGTTTTTCCACAGAGTCCAGAACAGGGGCAAGTCTCTTCCCAACACAGTCCCATAGGGAAGAGTTTTTACCACCCCTACCACATGTTTTATTTGTCCACACGGCGTGGACAGGACTACCTCCTCAGTTGGGTACTCTCGGAGGTCCCCATGGATACACACAACCCCAACGGGCCGTTCACCAGGGTTGTCTCCTGCCACCAACGACCCATGTACCAAAGTCACAAGGCTCCCTGAGTCCAGGAGGGCCTCCGTGGGGCACCCATTAACCAGTACCTGGCATAATTGGAGTTCACTGTCCAGGGAGTCGGCGCTCGCCGTGCAGACGGTCTGGGCATACATTGAGTCCCGGCGGCTATATCCACAGTCCATGGGTTCCGTAGTCAGGGGGCAATTAGCAATCACATGTCCCGGCCGCTGACACCGCCAACATCTAAGGGTGGAGGTACTATTTGGTCTTATGACAGTTTGGGAGGGGGTCGGTCTCCTGTCACTCTCACTCCGAGGATCCCTTTCAGCACGGGTACGGTGCTGACTGTCCCCAGCAGAGGGACGTGACCCCTTTCCCGACTCCTGGGTTGGCAGGGATCGGCGTGACAGCCGCGAGGGGCCAGAGTCCCGGATAAAGTCCTGAGTGGCCGAGTAGCGCTCGATCAGGCTGACCACCTGGTCAAGTGTGCCGGGGTCCCCTTGCCCCACCCAACATTGGATAGCGGCTGGCAGAGTCCTCACCAGCCGGTCAACCACCACCCTCTCCACCATCTGAGCTGGAGACAAAGTCTCAGGCTGGAGCCACCTCTTTACCAGCTGCAGGAGGTCATAAGCCTGAGACCGGGCGGGTCGGGTCTCCACATAGGCCCACGAAAACACACGCTGAGCCCTCACGTATGTATTGACCCCCAGCCGGGCAAGGATCTCACCTTTGAGCCTCTGGTAGTCCCGGGCGTCCTCCCGACTGAGGTCGAAACAGGCCTTCTGGGCATCGCCAACCAAAAATGGCGCCACCACTTCCGCCCATTGGTCGGCTGGTAGGTTTTCCTGCTCTGCTGTGCGTTCGTAGATGGTAAGGAAGGCTTCCACGTCGTCCTCTGGTCCCATCTTCCTTAACGCTGAGCGAACCTTGTCCCGGGCCTCTCGACGTTCCGGTGCTGGTGCTGTCGGCATCTCCCGCAGAGCTGTGAGCTGCTGCATGATCAGCTCATTGGTTTGCTGTTGCTGCCGCTGCATATGGACCAATTGCCTTCATAGCTCCTCCATTTTATCCACAGGTTTAGGCTGAAAGGTGGCCGGCCGGATTGTGGCCATGCAGCTGCCGGTAGGGGTATGCCTCAGTCACAATGCCTGCATTCTCCACCAAGCTGTAAGGCGGCGGTGTTCACACCATGCAGTAACTGAGGCAGTGACCCAAGCAAGTCCAACATAAACAGCTTTTATTTCAGCAACTCACGGGTTAACAGAAAGTCCTCCGGTTCGCAGCCGGGTTACCAGAAAGTCCATACACAATGGTTGCCGGGGACAACGGCCGCGCCGGGCCGCTCAGAGCCTGACAGGTGCAGAGCCTTCCTAGGCAGTGGTTCAGCCACACACAGTCCTGCTGAGCTAACCTGCTGTGCTCCTAGCAGGTTGCAACATAGAACAACACTAATAGTTAGTGCAGGAGTTTTAAAGGACCTGTGGCAAGAGCCACTGGAAAACCCGTGTTGGAGGGAGGAGGCCGCCCCACTGTCTCCTGTGACCTCCTCCAAGAAATGAAGGCCCTGCTGGGTTTTACTTAATCTGCCTTAGCCAGGTAGTCTGACCAGGTCATTGCTCACCTTCATTCCAGCATTGCAGCCGCAGCTGTGTGTGTGACTGCAATGCACTCCAATGGATTTAATAGGTCTCTGTACACATTCTGGGGGATATATAACGTCCCTCGTATACGATCCCGGTCACTGCCTCACACAGGCAAGACTTCCGTGTCCTCACCAAGAGGATGACTGAACATGCTCTCCTCCTCCTCCTCCTCTCTGTCCTCTGGCCATCCACGCTGCTCAGACGGTATGACAGCTGTGCAGGTAGTACCGTCTATAGTGCATGAAACTAGCTCCTGTCCTTCCTCCTCCTCCTCCTCTTCCTCATTGTCACCCAATCCACTTTGGGATGAGATGAGGCTTGGCTGTGTGTAATTACCCTGTAAGGTTCCTTGCTCCATCTCATCGTCCTCCGCCTGCAATGCATCCTCTTTGATTGTGAGCAGAGATCGTTTCAGAAGACAGAGAAGCAGGATGGTGATGCTAATTATGGTGTCATCGCCGCTCACCATCTTGGTGGAGTCCTCAAAGTTTTCGAGGATGTTACATATGTCTGAAATCCATGTCCAGTCCTGAGGTCTTATGTGAGGAGTCTGAACTGAATACCGACTGCCTTGTTGATGCTAGTACTCAACAACTGCCCTCTTCTGCTCACAAATCCTTCCCAACATCTGCAGTGTAGAATTCCAACGCTTGGGGACATCACACACCAGTCTGTGAGCTGGAAGCTGCAAACACTGCTGAAACACTGCAAGGGCGGCGGAAGCTGTAGCTGACTTTATAAATGGGCACACAGGCGGCGTACTTTAACAAGCAGATCCGGCAGCTCCGGGTAGGATTTGAGAAACCACTGAACCACGAGGTTAAGCACATTGGCAAGGCATGGTACGTGTGTGTGAGCTCGCCTCGCCTCAGAGCCACCACCAGGTTACGGCCATTGTCACAGATGACCATGCCTGTCTGTAGGTTCAGCGGTGTGAGCCACAGATCTGCCTGCTCTTTCAGAGTTGTCCACAACTCTTCAGCATTGTGCGGTTTTTCACCTAAGCATATTAGCTTCAGCACAGCCTGTTGCCGCTTGGCCGAGGCAGTGCTGCAGTGCTTGCAGCTTGTGACTGATGTGGTCATTTCGAAGATGGAGGCTGAAGAGGAGGAGGAGGCTGAGGAGGATGAGGTGCAGGAGCTGTAGACCGTGGGGGCATCCCTGATTGACCTAGGGCCCGCAATCCTTGGCGTCGGGAGGACGTGTTCCGTCCCAACTTCCGATTGGGTCCCAGCTTCCACTATGTTAACACAGTGTGCTGTCAGCGAGATGTACCATCCCTGCCCACAAGCACTTGTCCACGTGTCCGTGGTTAGGTGGACTTTACTGGTAACTGTTGTTGAGAGCACGGCTAATGTTTTGGGACACGTGCTTGTGTAATGCGGGGACGGCACACCGGGAGAAATAGTGGCGGCTGGGGACCGAGTACCGAGGGACGGCTGCCGCCATCAGGTTGCGGAATGCTTCCGTCTCCACGAGCCTAAAAGGCAACATTTCGAGCTCAAGCAGTCGTGAAATGTGGGAACTTAGTAGTGTGGCCTATGAGGCATTGACTGCATATTTGCGCTTGCATTCCAAGGACTGGGGTATGGACAACTGAAAGCTGCGCTGGGACAAGGACATGGACGTGCTTCCTGATGCTGCTACTTGAGAGTGTGCAACGACAGGTGCAGGGCAGGAGGCATGTTCGCATGCACCATGGACAGGGGATTGGCTTGCATGCACAACAGCGGAAGAAGCAATGGTGCCAACCGCAGACACTGTTCCTGGACCCTGGGATTCGGCCCACAAAGTCGGGTGCTTTGCTGCCATGTGCCTGATCATGCTAGTGGTGATCAGGCTGGTCATTTTGCCACCCCTGCTGATGCTGGCCTGGCAGGTGGTGCAAATGGCCTTTTTGGGGTTATCGGCAGAGTCTTTAAAAAACAACCAGACTCGGGAAGACCTAACAGTTGTACTGGCAACTTCCTTTGTGTTGGTGTTACGCTGAACGGTTGCCTGCCTTCTGTCTGCAGCCACCACACTGCTTCTCCCTGTCTGTTGGGGTGCTCTGCCATCCTCCCCCTGTGTGCTGCTGTCCTCTTTCTGCATGTCCTCCTGCCAGGTTGGGTCAGTTACTATATCATCCACCACCTCGTCTTCCACTTCTGCACCCTGGTCCTCCTCCTGACTTTCTGGCAATTGTGTCTTATCATCATCCACCTCTTGTGACACTTTCCCACCGTCACCTTCGTGTGACCGTGGCTGCTCAAATATTTGGGCATCGCTACACGCGATCTCCTCTTGCCTCGCTTCAAGTGGACCAGGGCGAGAGGCCCAAATCTATAAATGGAAAAGTGAACAGCTCTTCAGAGTGTCCAAGTGTGGGATCAGTTGTCTCTGGGTACTCGGCATGGTGGGAGGAAGGAGGATCAGGGTGAGGAATATGCGGTCCAGACTTACGGCTACTGAGACTTGACCATGTGGAAGACAAGGTGGTGGTGGCTAAGTGACTGGAAGCATTATCCGCTATCCAACCAACAACCTTTTGACACTGCTCTCGGTTCAATAGTGGTGTGCTGCGGTCCCCTAGAAATTGGGACAGGAAGGTCAGGCGAGAAGATGTGGGTGTTTGTTGTGGCACAATTTCGGCTTGCCCACGGCCTTGTCCTCGGCCTCTGCATGCACCATTAGCATCACGTCCAGTTCCCCATCCCTTGCCACATGCCTTACCCATTTTAAATGGAGGACAGTATCTTCCACGTTCAGTACAAATGACTGAGTTTGGAGCGAACTTATATGTGATCCGTGTGATGGAGAAAACAGAGTTTTAAATACCTGGCCTGTAGGTAAGTAGTTTGATCAGGAAACTGCTGTGAATTGCTTCACTGACACACTGAATTTTTTTTTAATGGAGGCCAGAAATGGCAGTATTTTCAGACAACGTGTATATGTGATCCTTTTGACGGAGAAAACAGAGTTTTCAATACCTGGCCTGTAGGTAAGTAGTTTGAACAGCAAACTGCGGTGAATTGCTTCTCTGACACACTAAAGGAAATTTTTAATGGAGGCCAGAAATGGCAGTATTTTCTGACAACGTATATGTGATCCATGTGACGGAGAAAACACAGTTTTAAATACCTGGCCTGTAGCTAAGTAGTTTGAACAGCAAACTGCGGTGAATTGCTTCAATGACACACAAAAGGAAATTTTTAATGGAGGCCAGAAATGGCAGTATTTTCTGACAACGTATATGTGATCCGTTTGACGGAGAAAACACGGTTTTAAATAGCTGGATTTCTAGCACTCTAATATGGAAAGGACCTGGCTGTATTCTGCAGTGCCAACAAGCAAATGGCGCAGAAAAAATGGTGTTCTCTGGATTGCTTTTTAAGCAAATAATGAGGATTAAGATCCAAAGAAAAGTATTCCTGGCCCCTGAAACCTGGGCCTTTGTATAGAAATATCTAACAGCAGCAGAAGGCAGAATTGGAATGGAGCCTCTTGTGCTATATGCACTGCAGTCTGCTATATAAACTGCCTGCCTATACACCCTACCTACCTGACATCTCTGCAGATAGATTAGTCCTCAGAAGGACTGTTTGTTATGATGGATATGTGCAATATACGGTTTTTCTCCCTACACTACCTAACACACAAGCAAATCTGTCCCTGACGCAGCAGCACCTCTCCCAAAACATGCAAATGGCGCAGAAAAACGGTGTTCTCTGGATTGCTTTTTAAGAAAATAATTAGGATTAAGAGCCAAAGAAAAGTATTCCTGGCCCCTGAGACCTGGGCCTTTGTATAGAAATATCTAACAGCAGCAGAAGGCAGAATTGGAATGGAGCCTCTTGTGCTATATGCACTGCAGTCTGCTATATACACCGCCAACCTGATATCTTTGCAGATGGACTAGTCCTCAGAAGGACTGTTTGTTAAGATGAATATGTGTAATGTACAATCAAATACACGATCAAATCTCTCCCTGACACAGCACAGCAGCAGCTCTTCCTACACTGTCTGATCCGGAGTGACAGTGACGAGCATGGCGGCGCCAGGTCTGATATAGACGTGATGATTCTGTGCGGCCAGCCAATCACTGTAATGCCCACAACCAACATGGCTACGGCATTACAGTGCATGGCAGGCAATCCCTGCATGTTCATTGACTTTCTAAAGATCGCCAAACATGCAGGGAGGGGACCCGAGCACCGAGTAGTAGCGAGCATGCTCGCTCATCACTAATCACCATCAGCAACCACGTCCTTGTCCCAGCACAGCGTTCAGTTGTCCCTACCCTAGTCCTTGGAATGCAAGCGCAAATACGCAGCTAACGCCCCACGAGCCGCAATACTAAATTCACAAATTTTCCGAATGCTTGCGCTTGAAATGTTGCCTTCTAGGCTTGTGGAGATGGAAGCTTTCCGCAACCTGATGGCGGCGGCCGTCCCTCGGTACTCGGTCCCCAGCCGCCACTATTTCTCCCGGTGTGCCATCCCTGCATTACACAAGCACGTGTCCCAGAACATTAGCTGTGTCCTCAACAATGCAGTTACTGGGAAGGTCCACCTAACCACAGACACTTGGACAAGTGCTTGTGGGCAGGGACGGTACATCTCGCTGATGGCACACTGGGTTAATATAGTGGAAGCCGGGACCCAGTCAGACCTTCCAACAGAACACATCCTGATTGCGGGCCCCAGGTCAATCAGGGTTGTTCCCACATTTTACAGCTCCTGCACCTGCTCCTCCTCCTCTTCAGCCTCCATCTCCGAAATGACCACATCAGTCACAAGCTGGAAGCACTGCAGCACTGCATCGGCCAAGTGGCAACAGGCTGTGCTGAACTAATATGCTTAGGTGACAAACCGATGAAGAGTTGTCGACAGCTCTAAAAGAGCAGACAGATCTGTGGCTGTCACTGCTGAATCTACAGCCAGGCATGGTCATGTGTGACAATGGCCGGAACCTGGTGTTGGCTCTGAAGCGAGGCATGCTCACACACTTGTCATGTCAGGCTCATGTGCTCAACCTTGTGGTTCAGCACTTTCTCAAAACCTACCCGGATCTGCTTGTCAAAGTACGCCACGTGTGTGCCCATTTTAGAAAGTCAGCTACAGCTTCCGCCACCCTTGCTGTGCTTCAGCAGCATTTGCAGCTTCCAGCTCACCGAGTGCTGTGCGATGTCCCCATGCGTTGGATCTCAACATTGTATATGTTAGGAACGATTTGTGAGCAGCAGAGGGCAGATTTTGAGTACCAGCTTCAAAATGTCCATCGGTATTCAGGTCAGCCTCCGCACATAAGAACTCAGGAGTGGCCATGGATGTCAGACATCTGTGCCGTCTTCCAAAACTTTGAGGACTACACCAAGATGGTGAGCTGCGATGGCTCCATAATGAGCGTCACCATCCCACTTCTCTGTCTTCTGAAGCGAGTGCTGCTCACAATTAAAGAGGAGGCATTGCAGGCGGAACACGATGAGATGGAGCAAGGAATCATACAGGGTGATTCCACACAACCCAACCTCATCTCATCCCAACGTAAATTGGGTGACAACGAGGAAGAGGAGGAGGAGGAAGAATAGGAGCTATTTTCCTGCACTATAGACGGTACTACCTGCACAACTGTCATACCGTCTGTTCTGAATGGATGGCCTGAGGATAGGAAGAAGGATGAGGAGGAGATCAGGGTCATTTGTCCTCTTAGTGAGGACATGGAAGTCTTGCTTGTTAGCAGTCTGGCACACATAGCTGAGTTTATGTTACGCTGCCTTTCTTGTAACCCTCGCGTTCTCCAAATTTTGGGTGACAGTCATTACTGGTTGGTGACACTTCTAGAATCACTCTGCAAGGAGAACTTTCTATCTCTCTTTCCCGCGGCGGACTGGTCTACTAAAATGGTGCAGTACCAGAAGGCCCTTGTTGCGGAATTATTAAAAAAATTCCCATCTGAAAACCTGGCGGCAGAGGTCACAGTTCGTTGGACAACCAAGGAGTACAGGAGAAAGACACAAATACGATCCAGAATAGGCAGGGGAACACTATCAAAGGTCTGGGGGAGTTTTCCCAAACCTTTTTACAGCACAGGTCCTGATGCGCGGGGTACTTTCACAAGGAGGGATAATTTTTGGAAAATGCTAAAGCAGAACCTTTCTGACCGTTCCAACATCCTCCGTGATTCCTCTGTGCCTTATAATTATTGGGTATCCAAGCTGGATACGTGGCATGAACTTGCTCTCTATGCCTTGGAGGTCCTGGCCTGCTCTGCTGCTAGCATTTTGTCAGAGCGGGTTTTTAGTGCCACCGGGGGAATTATAACTGATAAGCGCATCTGCCTGTCAACTGAAAATGCTGACTCTTATAAAAATGAACAAGGGCTGGATTGGGCCAGACGTCTCAACACCACCGAATGATAGCAGCATACCATAAACTCAAATCCAGTCTCTTTTTTTTGGGAGGTTTATTCCCATGCACCTCTTCACACCCAAACATGGGTATACGCTTCCTGATTTTGTATATTTTCTGTTGTCCTCTTCCTTCTCCTCATCCTCATTTTCCACCACCATATGACGAGTATCACCAGGGTGACCGTGATGCAAAACCCACATACATTTTTAAGGGTGTTTATGATGCCGGTAGGAAATGTTTTTTCATACAGTATGTTCATGTATACCCCCCCAGGGTAAATGTTTTTCAGCCTATGCAGTTTGTGCATGAGCATTACAAGTATAGGAGAACCGCTCCTTTAAAATGGGAACTTTTTTTAATGAGGCCCTCCTCTTCGTCTCTTCGAAGGGGTATTGGAGTGCATCCAAATTTTTGGCAGCCCTTGCAGTCACTGCATACACAAGACCCGCTCCTTTATAATGGGAACACTTTTTAAATGAGCCCCTCCTCTACGTCTCTTCCAAGGGGCATTGGAGTGCGTCCAAATTTTTGGCAGCCCTTGCAGTCACAGCATATGCAAGAACAGTATAGGAGACTCGCTCCTTTATAATGTAAACATTTTGTTACTGATGCCCTCCTCTATGTGTCTTTAAATTGGTATTGGGGTTTTTCTTAAATTTAGGCAGCCGTTGCAGTCACTGCATACACAAAAACAGTATAGGAGACTTGCTCCTTTATAATGGGAACATTTTTTAACCACTTCCCGACCGCCCACTGTATATAAACGTCGGCGCTGCCTGGGCTCTGTGCAGCGCCGACATTTATAAACGATCAGTGGTCCCGCAGCGCTCAGGACCCCCAGGGTCCTGCAAGCGCTGCAGGTGCGGTGCAGAGCGACAGCTCAGACTGGGGACATCATCGGGACCTGATTGGATCAGTTCTCAATGATGTTAACCCTTTGCTATCTTCTAGATGCCGTGATCTTTCCTCTCCGACGGCCCCCCTGATCTCTGAGAGGACCTGGCGTTGTCATGGCAGCCGGAGGTCACATGACCGCCTCCGGATCTGCCATGCACGGTGTCCTGCTAGGCTCAGTCTGCAGCTGAGTCTAGTAGGAGATAATGACAGTTTTACACTGTCAGTAGAGCTCTCATGCAATGCAATACATGTCTATTGCATTGCATGAGAACAGTGATTAGAAAAATAAAAATTAATGTCCCATACAGGGACTAAGTAAAAATGTAAAAAAAATCACAAAATAAATAAAAATAAATAAATAAAATATTAAACCAATAAATCAGTATATTTATGCAAAAACAAAAAAAGTACACATATTTGGTATTGCCGCGTCTGAAACAACCCGATCTATAAAACTGTCACACTAATTAACTCCTTCTGTGCACACTGTAAAAAAAAAAAAAAAACAGAGCAAAAAACTATGCTTTTTCATTAAATCGCCAAACAAAAAGATATAAATGTAGGATCGCTGTAAACGTACTGACCCGAAGAATAACGCTGCCTTATCACTTTTACCACACGCAGAATGGCATAAAAAAAACCTCAGAAAACAATTCCTGAATTGTTGGTTTTTGTTCATTTTACCTCCCAAAAAACGGAATAGAAAGCAATCAAAAAATGTCACGTACCCTAAAATGATACCAATAAAAATATCAACTCATCCATTAAAAAACAAGCCGTCACATGACTCTGTCGGCCGAAATAAGGAAAAATTATAGATCTCAAAATATGGCGATGCAAAAACTAGATTTTGCAAGAAAAAAAAAGCGTTTTTTAGTGTGTGACAGCTGTCAATCATAAAAACCCGATATGAATCTGGTATAGCTGTAATCGCACCAACCCGAAGAATAAAGTAATCTAATCACTTATACCGCACGAGTAACGACGTAAAAAATAAATAAAACCAATTCTTCATCTGCTGCTGATTTGTTTATTATGTCTCCCAAAGATCGCAGTAAGGCTCTGCTCACAGTGCTCTGCGCTGAGCATTTACACCGGGGTTTCCGTGTAAATCTCAGACGGAACCCATGACGGAAGATTCCCTGTAATGAGGCAGAAAAAGGCACTGTGGATGCCGTCTGGCCTGTGATCCCACGGTATCAGTTTTTTTAGACATGTATAAAAGTGCGGTTAGCCACAATTTTGTGCACTTCTGAAAAAAAGGACACCGCTAAACAGAGGCCAGACGGAGTCCAGAGTAACTCTGCTGCCTCATTATAGTGAATGGATCCCGCAGGGGTTTCATCTGAATTACATCACTTGGAAATTTAGATGGAAACCCCGATGTAAGTGCTCAGCCTAGAGCGCTGGATAAATTTTATGTAAAATGTTCCCAATAAAAGCTTCAACTCAGTCCTCAAAAAAGCTAGTCTCCACTCAGGTCCGTTATCTGTTAAAAATATAAGGGACTTCCAAGTTACTGGTAGCAGAAAGGCTCTGGAAAAGCGAAATAGCCCTTGCCCCCCAAAAGAAATTCAGAAAATTTTGTGCTCCCAAATCCAAATGCCTCCCTCCCTTCTGAGCCCCACAATGTGCCTAAACTACATTTAGGATCCACATGTTTGGCATTCCTGTAGCGATGAGAGCCCGCCTAATTTACAGGTGCATGTCTCCAGAAGCACGATCTGGGCACAACGTACTGGTCACTTCAGCATACTGGTCACTTCAACAGCAGTTTGAAATTTTCACTCAGCAACATCCACTGCTGCTTGTTTCTGGAAAAGACCCATGGAGTCAAAATCGTCACTACACCTGTAGGTAAATTCCCAAAGGGGTATAATTTCCAAAATGGGGTCACTTGAGGGGGGATTCTGCTCTTCTAGCACTTAAGGGCTGTGTATATGGAGTCCACAAACTATTCTACAATAATTTGTTGTCCAAGATTCAAATAGCGCTCCGTCCCTCCCGGATCTCGCCGTATGGCTAAGCGGTATGGTACAGCCACATATGGTGTATTGCCACATTTAGAAGAAATTGTGTGACACATTTTGGCACCATTTTTACCCATTGCCCTGTGTGAAAATGTAAAATCTGAGGGTAAAACATTTTTTGTGGTAAAAATATAATTATGTTTTCTTCACTGCCCAATGGTATAAATTTAAAAATACTGACTACTTCCCTAGATGAATTCCTTGAGAAGTGCAGTTTACAAAATGGGGTCACTTGTGGGGGTTTCTGCTGTTTCGGCATGTCACCGACTCTTCAAATGTGACATGGTGACATGGTGTCTGCAACCTATCCCAGCCAACATAGCGCTCCTTTCTCTTCCGAACCCTGCCGTACACCAAAGCAGTGGTTTTCCCCCACATATGGGGTATCAGCGTACTCAGGAGAAATTGCACGACAAATTTCATGGTGCAATTTCTCCTGTTACCCTTATGATAATGCAAAATTAGGGGATGAAAAACGTTTTCATGGGAAAAATTTGACATTTTTTTTTTTTACGGCTCAATATTATAAACTTCTGTGAAGCACCTGGGGGTTCAAGGTGCTCACCACACATCTAGATAAGTTCCCTGACGGGTATAGTTTCCAAAATGGTGTCACTTGTGGGGGGGTTTCCACTGTTTAGGCACATTAGGGGCTCCCCAAATGCAACATGGCGTCCCTAATTATTCAAGCAAATTTTACATTCAAAAAGTCAAATGGCGCTCCTTCCCTTCCGAACCCTGCAGTGCGTCCAAACAGTGGTTTTCCCTCACATATGGGGTATCAGCGTGCTCAGGAGAAATTGCACTACAATTGTGTAGTCCATTTTTTCCTGTTTCTCTTGTGAAAATAAAAAAATTGGGTCTAAAGTAACATTTTTGTGAAAAAAAAGTTAAATGTTCATTGTTTTCTTCCACATTCCAAAAATTCCCGTGAAGCACCTGAAGGGTTAATAAACTTCTTGAATGTGGTTTTGAGCACCTTGAGGGGTGAAGTTTTTAGAATGGTGTCACTTTTGGGTATTTTCTGTCATAAAGGCCCCTCAAAGTCACTTCAAATAAGATGTGGTCCCTAAAAAAATGTTTTTGTAAATTTTGTTGGAAAAATGAGAAATCGCTGGTCAACTTTTAACCCTTATAGCTTCCTAACAAAAAAAAATGTTGGTTCCAAAATTGTGCTGATGTAAAGTAGACATGTGGGAAATTTTATTTATTAACTATTTTGTGTGACATATCTCTCTGATTTAAGGGCATGAAAATTCAAAGTTTGAAAATTGCAAAATTTCAAAATTTTCGCCAACTTTCCGATTTTTTTACAAATAAACGCAAGTGATATCGAAGAAATTTTACCACTATCATGAAATACAAGATGTCACAAAAAAAGATTCTCAGAATCAGGGGGATCCGTTGAAGCGTTCCAGAGCTATTACCTCATAGAGTGACAGTGGTCAGAATTGAAAAAAATTGGCCTGGTCACAAAGGCGAAAACAGGCTCTGGCGCGAAGTGGTTAATGAGACCCTCCTCTACGTCTCTTCAAAGGGGTATTGGAGTGCGCCCAAATTTTTGGCAGCCATTGCAGTCACTGCATACGCAAGAACAGTATAGGAGACCACTACTTTATAATGTAAACATTTTGTTACTGAGGCCCTCCTCTATGTGTCTTTAAATTGGTACTGGCTTTTTTCCTAAATTTAGGCAGTGGTTGCAGTCACTGCATATGCAAGAACAGTATAGGAGACCTGCTCCTTTATAAAGGGAACATTTTTTAATGAGGCCCTACTCTATGTCTCTTCCAAGGGGTATTGGAGTGTGTCCAAATTTTTGCAGCCCTTGCAGTCACTGCATACGCAAGAACTGTATAGGAGACCACTACTTTATAATGGAAACATTTTGTTACTGAGGCCCTGCTCTATGAGTCTTTAAATTGGCATTGGGGTTTTTCCTAAATTTAGGCAGCCATTGCAGTCACTGCATACGCAATAACTATATAGGAGACCCTCTCCTTAATAATGGGATTTTTTTTAAATCAGGCCCTCTATGTCTTGTGGCAAGATGACTCACTTGGCTGCAATCGGAAGTAGACACAGGAACGATTTCGGCTGCACGTTTATTTTCTCAGCATAAAGTACTGCATACTTCAGCAAGATAAAACTTTGCCTTGCTGGCATAAAGGTAAACAAAAAGACAAAGGATAACACAGTCCATATGTGTACAGGTTCGCCTGCACTACTTTGCAGCAAACAGACTGGAGACTTCACTCTCCAGACTCACCAACACAGAGAAAAAAAACAGGACTGAACATTTAAACCTTGCTCAGCCAGGGGAGGTATGATGAATGATGTCCCTCTCATCTCTATGTCATCCACATAAAACCACACCCTTTAAAAGAGTTAACCCCCAGCATTTAACATGCTGGCAGAAGTTCAATAGGTTTCAGTTCACACAGGAGAGCAACCTGAGTGACACATACCTCCCCTCGTATATCACACCAGTGACTCTGTCACAGTCTCTTCAAAAGGGTATTGGGGTTTTTCCAAATTTTGGGCAGCCCATGCAGTCACTGCATATGCTATGACACTATAGGAGACCCACTCCTCAATAATAAGAACAACAAAGCATAGCCAGTTGGTGGGAGGATAGTGAGGGACGACTGCAGGCCCTTTAAGAATAGTAAGGGCCGCCTGATGGCCCTATTAAAATAGGCTTTGTGACTTTCATTGTCCCTCCTTCATAAATGAAACAGGATGTGTCTGATCATGTCTCAACACCACATGGCCAGATAAGGTAGTAAAATCTATAATATAACCAGAGATGTGTTCCTCTAACTGAAGCCTTTATAGACTGCGCAAGTGCGACACGCCTGCGCAGTCTGGCTCCAGACAGAAGAACGCATGGAGCCATTACAGGTAAGAGGAGTGTGTATGGCGCCGGAGATCGCAGTATGCGTAGACACTAAACACATACCACGATCTCCGGCGCCATACTTACATACTTACCTGAACGGGAGGAGCGTTGCAGCGGCGCCTCTCTTCTCGCTGGAGACCGGGGCAGGAGTGAGGCGTCGGAATCGGTGCATGTGCACAGCGCTATCCGGCGCCATTTTACTGAAGACACATTTGCAGTGTGTCTTCAGCAAAATGGCGCAGGACAGCGCGGTATGGGCACGCGTGTCACTCCTCCCCCGACCTCCGGCAGAACAGGACACAGCGCTGGAGCACAGGAAAGAAAGGTGAGTATAAGTGTTTATTTTTTTGTATGTGTGCAGCATGATAGGGATGAGTGGTGCCATACATACCAGGATAGGGATGAGGGGGTACCATGCATACCAGGATTGGGGGGTGAGGGGACCATGCATACCAGGATTGGGGGGTGAGGAGACCATGCATACCAGGATTGGGGAGTGAGGGGACCATGCATACCAGGATTGGGGGGTGAGGGGTGCCATGCATACCAGCATTGGGGATGAGGGGTACCATACATACCAGGATTGAGGAGTGTGGGGTGCCATTCATACCAGGATTGGGGGGTGAGGGGGTACCATACATACCAGGAAAGGGATGAGGGGGTACCATGCATACCCAGATTGGAGGGTGAGGGGACCATGCTTACCAGGATACGGATGTGGGGGTACCATGCATATCAGGATTGTGGGGTGAGGGGGGGACAATGCATACCAGGATTGGGGAGTGAGTGGACCTTGCATACCTGGATAGCGATGAGGGGTACCATGCATACCAGGATTGGGGGGTGAGGGAACCATGCAGAACAGGATTACGAATGGGGTGCCATGCATACCAGGATGAGGGGTACTACACATACCAGGATTGGGGGGTGAGAGGACCATGCATACTAGGATAGGGATGAGGGGTGCCATACAAACCAGGATTTGGGGATGAGGGGGTATCATACATACCAGGATAGGGATGAGGGGTACCATGCATACCAGAATAGGGATGCGGGGTACCATGTATACCAGGATGAGGGATGGGGTGCCATGCATACCAGGATGAGGGGTACCATGCATACCGGAATAGGGATGAGGGGTACCATGCATACCAAGATAGGAATGCAGGGTTCCATGCATACCAGGATGAGGGATAGGATGCCATGCATACCAGGATGAGGGGTACCATACATACCAGGATAGGGATGAGGGGTACCATACATGCCAGGATGAGGGATGGGGTGACATGCATAGCAGGATTGGGGGATGAGGAGTGCCATGCATACCAGGATTGGGGATGAGGAAGCCATGCATACCAGGATGAGAGATGGGGTGCCAAGCATACCAGGATTGGGAATGAGGGGTGCCATGCAAACCAGGATTGGGGATGAGGGGTGCCATGCATACCAGGATTGGGATGAGGGGTGCCATGAAAACCAGATTTGGAATGAGGAGTGCCATGCAAACCAGGATTGGCGATGAGGGGTGCCATGCAAACCTGGATTGGGGATGAGGGGTGCCATGCATACCAGGATTGGGATAAGGGCTGCCATGAAAACCAGATTTGGAATGAGGAGTGCCATGCGTATCAGGATTGGCGATGAGGGGTGCCATGCGTACCAGGATTGGGGATGATGGGTGCCATGCATACCAGAATTGGGGATGAGAGGTGCCATGCATACCAGGATAGGGATGAGGGGTGCCATGCATACCAGGATAGGGATGTGGGGGGGGGCATGCATACCAGGATTCAAATGAGGGGCCATGCATACCAGGATAGGGATGAGGGGTGCCATGCATACCAGGATGAGGGGTACCATACATACCAGGATAGGGATGAGGCATGGGGTACCATACATACCAGGATAGGGATGAGGAGTACCATGCATACCAGGGTGGGAGTGAGGGACCCATGCATACCAGGATAAGGCTGAGGGGGCCATGCATACTAGGATTGGGTATGAGGGAGCCATGCATACCAGGATTGGGGATGAGGAAGCCATGCATACCAGGATTGGGGATGAGGAAGCCATACATACCAGGATGAGGGATTGGGGGATGAGGAGTGCCATGCATACCAGGATTGGGGATGAGGAAGCCATGCATACCAGGATGAGAAATGGGGTGCCATGCATACCAGGATTGGCAATAAGGGGTGCCATGCAAACCAGGATTGGGGATGAGGGGTGCCATGCATACCAGGATTGGGATGAGGGCTGTCATGAGAACCAGATTTGGAATGAGGGGTGCCATGCGTATCAGGATTGGCGATGAGGGGTGCCATGCGTACCAGGATTGGGGATGATGGGTGCCATGCAAACCAGGATTGGGGATGAGTGGTGCCATGCATACCAGAATAGGGGATGAGAGGTGCCATGCATACCAGGATAAGGATGAGGGGTGCCATGCATACCAGGATAGGGATGTGGGGGGCCATGCATACCAGGATTCGAATGAGGGGCCATGCATACCAGGATAGGGATGAGGGGTGCCATACATACCAGGATGAGGGGTACCATACATACCAGGATAGGGATGAGGCATGGGGTACCATGCATACCAGGATAGGGATGAGGAGTACCATGCATACCAGGATAAGGCTGAGGGGACCATGCATACTAGGATTGGGTATGAGGGAGCCATGCATACCAGGATGAGGGATGAGGGGCGCCATGCATGCCAGGATTGGGATGAGGGATGCCATGCATACCAGGATTGGGGGTGAGGAGTGCCATGCATACTAGGATTGGAATGCGGGGTTCCATGCATACCAGGATGAGGGATGGGGTGCAATGCATACCAGGATGAGGGTTACCATGCATACCAGATTAGGGTTGAGGGGTACAATATATACCAGGATAGGAATGCGGGGTTCCATGCATACCAGGATGAGGGATGGGATGCCATGCATACCAGGATGAGGGGTACGATGCATACCACAATAGGGATGAGGGGTACAATGCATAACAGAATAGGGATGAGGGGTACCATGCATACCAGGATAAGGCATTGTGTGCCATGCATACCAGGATAAGGGATAGGGTGCCATGCATACCAGGATTGGGGGATGAGGAGTGCCATACATACCAGGATAGGGATGAGGGGGCCATACATACCAGGATTGGAGAAGAGGGAGCCATGCATACCAGGATGAGGGATTGGGTGCCATTAATATCAGGATTGGGGGATGAGAGGTGCCATACATACCCGAATTGGGATGAGGGGTGCCATGTATACCAGGATGAGGGATGGGGTGCCATGCATACCAAGATGAGAGATGGGGTGCCATGCATACCAGGATGAGGGGTACCATACATACCAGGATAGGGATGAGGGGTAGCATACATACCAGGATGAAGGATGGGGTGACATGCATAGCAGGATTGGGGGATGAGGAGTGCCATGCATACCAGGATTGGGGATGAGGAAGCCATGCATACCAGGATTGGGGATGAGGAAGCCATACATACCAGGATGAGGGATGGGGTGCCATGCATACCCGGATTGGGGGATTAGGAGTGCCATGCATACCAGGATTGGGGATGAGGAAGCCATGCATACCAGGATGAGAGATGGGGTGCCATGCATACCAGGATTGGCAATGAGGGATGCCATGTGTACCAGATTTGGAATGAGAGGTGCCATGCATACCAAGATTGGGGATGAGGGGTGCCATGCATACCAGGATTGGGGATGAGGGGTACCATGCATACCAGGATTGGGGATGAGGGTTGCCATGTATTCCAGGATTGGGATGAGGGGTGCCATGTATGCCAGATTTGGAATGAGGGGTGCCATGCGTACCAGGATTGGTGATGAGGAGTACCATGCGTACCAGAATTGGGGATGAGGGGTACCATGCAAACCAGGATTGGGGATGAGGTGTGTCATGCATACCAGGATTGGGGATGAGAGGTGCCATGCATACCAGGATAGGAATAGGGGTGCCATGCATACCAGGATAGGGATGTGGGGGGCCATACATCCCATGATTTGGATAAGGGGGGGGCAGCACATACCAGCATGGGAGACCATATACCAATAAAAATGCTCGCCACCCGGGCGTAGAACGTGTTCAATAGCTGGTGTTACATACAAGTCATTACCTTGGAAATGATGTTTCTTAACATTTTTTCCAGGAAAATCCATTTTGTTTTTGTTTATGTAGGTTTTATTGAGTCCATTAAAGTGGCGTAATACTCTGACAATATGGTTCACAGTGTGGCGCCCCTGAGGGTTCAGTCGCCACAGGGGTACTGCACCTCAGATAGAGGTGTGATATCTCCTCTTTCAGGTAAGGATGGAGCATCACACAGGACCCCACTTCACACTCAACACTACACCACTCCAGTCCTGTAGGGGGCCTAAATGCACCAGGGTGCTGCCCCGGGCCGGGATAGTGGAGTTGGGGGGAACCAAAGTGAGGGGGAACCAAGTAGTGGGTGAGGGTGGAGGAATCACTTACTAGAGCACTTAATAGAATTCTATTTATTAGGTGGCCATCTTAAGTTCAAGGTCTTTGATTGTGGGTCTTCTGTCGGGGTCCAGCAAGAGTCTGTAGCTGGCTGAAGATTCACGGTCCTCGGTCTCAGGCCTGGAGACGAGGAGCGGGACAGAGTTAACAAGTGTCTCTGCCCGGTCAGGGTCCTGTTCTAAGAAGGCCCAGGAGGGGAGCAGAAGAGATAGGCTCCACAGGAGAAAGGATACAGGAGAATACGGACAGAGCAGAGTCGCCACCTGTATTCTTCATTCTGGCCTAGCCGGAGGGACTCCTACCGCAAGAGGGGTGACCGGACCCCGATATCTGACTTTGTTACTTCACGTCTCTGTCACAAAAGTCCGGAGGCTTAGTGGATCCCAGGGGGATACAGAAGGAGCGGAGTCACAACCTGCATCTCTTAATCTGAGTTCATCCAGAGGGACCCAGCCTTACGCCACGTTCACACCACACAACGTCAGTAAAGGACTTGTGTCACCCTGGCCTGGATGCCACAAAATGTATTAAAGCTGTGTCTGAGAGCAAGGGGGAGGTTCTCTAGTCAGGGGAACATTAGCATGCAATGCCTCCTGTCTCAGGCCAGTAGGGGGAGCTGGCTGCCCCTATAAAAGCTGGTGCTGGGGGCAGGGTTAGGGAGAACTTGATGGCCTGTCTCAGCACTGAGACTTGTCCCAGAGCAGAGCAGGGACAGACAGTTGCACTGCACCTAAGAGGAAGTGTGGCAGGAGGAGAGCCACAAGCCAGAGACAAGAGGCGAAGAGAGCCTGTCTTGGCAGAAAGAGGACTTAATTTACCAGACTTTGGTGTCTGAGGCTGGGAGGATTCCACATCCCCCAGCAGAGAACCAGTCCGCAAGGGACTGTATATTCCTTGGCCTAAGAAGCCTGGAGGCCCTGCCACAACCGAAGGGACCTGTAAAGCCGTACAAGGCTGGGAGCAGAAAGGAACCCACGTCGCAGGCCATACAGGCGAGAATACACGGAAAGCTCGGAAACGTGGGCTGTTACTCTATAAGGAGGAGATAGCCAGAAGGAGCGCAGAAAGCACGGTAGGCCTACACCCTCACCCTGACCAGGGCCAATTTCCCCGTTGCTCTCAGACATCCAGGTCCCCTCCTAGCTGGGACTGTTTATGGGTCAGTTTACCTGTTTCAGTAAAGACCCTGGACTGCAACCTATTGTCTGTGTGCTCCTTCGCGCCTCCAGCACTACCGGTACTGGGACTCTCACCACCATCACTCCCACCATCCACTACACTGCCCTGGGGCCGCACTCTTCCCGTGGGGAGTCACACCATCCCAGCTGCACACCTCATCAGCCCCAGCGGTCTGCCTTGCAGCGGCGGTACCTAATGACCGCAAATCCACGGGTGGCGTAGTCGGACATTATCAGCAGAACGTAGCAGACTACCATTGGCCTGACCACCCTGAGCCACGGACCGGGTCGCCACTACTACTCCCATCGGTCCCCCTATTGTCCGGATCCGAGTGCCCCACGGCTCAGGGGGCGAGTCAGCTTTGGCGTAGTCGGCAGGATTTCGTGCCCGCAACCACCGGGTACTGCGTGCCTGAAAAAGACTTTTGTAACTTACCTGTGGCGGAGTTTCCCGCCGTCCGGAGTCGTTTCCCGCCATCCGGAGCCGATTCCCGCCATCAGACGCCATCTTGGACCGTTTCCCGCCGTCTTCCCGCCATCCGCAGCTGTTTCCCGCCATCGGACGCCATCTTCAGGACGCCGCGCGGGAAGAAGAGGGGCGTGAACGTCCAAACCGCACGAGATCCGAAGCTCCGCCCCACGCACCGACGCTGCGCAAGGTCCTGGAAGGGAGAGAGAGCGACGCTGACGTCATCAGGACGCGACGCCAGGTCCTCGTCCATAGCAGCAGCAGCGGAGCCGCGGCCTACAGAAGAGGATCGTCGGAAGGTAGGCCACGCTTAACTAGGGGGGAGGAAGATGTCGGATACAGAGGCGCCCACTACCACCAACGCAGCTGCAGCAGCGGTGATGCCCTTTTCCCTGCCCTACATCCCTGGAGCGGCCTGGCTGCCCAAATACTCAGGGGAGCCCCATGCCCTAACTGACTTCAAGGAAAGGCTATACAGTTTGTTCCACGTTTACCCCCTGACAGAGGAACAGAGGATTAGCATACTAACGGGGCAGTTAACTGGCGCAGCTCAAAGAGAGGTAAAATCATGGCCCACTGAGGAGAAAAGGACTGTGAAGGGTATTCTGGCCCGGCTGCGGGGTACCTTTGACACACGTACCTCCGCTGAAATTAAAATGAGGTTCTATGGATGTAAGCAGCGGGCACAGGACAGCATCAGAGACTATGCCATAAATCTGCAGGAAGCCTTGAGGGCTATCCAACACACTGACCCTGGCAGTGTGCAGGAAACGGATAAACTACTAACAGAACAATTCATAGAAGGTCTGCTGTCCAGCGCCCACAGGGCCCAGCTGCGCCTCATGTTCTTTCAGAACCCCGACCTGACCTTTGCCCAATTTAAGGACAGGGCCATAAGGGTGCTCCGTGAATCTGCAACCAGTGGCGCTATAAACCCCCGGCGCCCTGCTCTCACCTACCACCAGGAGGCGGCGCCCTCCTCTATGGACCCCGTGGGGGCTGATGCACAGGCCCTGAACCAAGCCCCGTCGAAAGACCTGCACCACCAAGTCCAGGAGCTGACCAGGAGCATCGCGGCATTGACCAGGACCGTCCAGGCGTTGCAAGTGGACCCGTCAAGACCCATCGAGCTGGCTTCAAGTCCGGAGGATGTCCCGTGGCGTCGACAGAGGAGGATCCCGTCGTTCCGAGGGAGGCCCACAGACCGCTACGCAGAGGATGGACAGCCCATTTGCCGTCGATGCAACCAGCCCGGACACATTTCCAGGTACTGTAATTTAAACGGGTCCAACCTGGGGCAGAGGGCCAACCCCCAGGTATAAGATCACCAGGCCCTTATAATTGGCGTGATAAGTACGTTGGGGGGCGCCCGGTTTTACCCGTGGTGCTGGACGGTATCCCCATGAGCGCCTTGCTGGATACTGGGTCACAAGTAACCACTATCCCTTATGTACTTTTTAAGCAGTATTGGACTGATGCTGATATCACACGGTATCCAGACAGTAATTTGAGCATCATCGCCAGTAATGGCTTACCCGTGCCGCAGATGGTGTTCAAGGAGATGACCATTAAAATTGGTAAAGTTGAACTGCCGGCACAGGGAGTAATTATTGTGGACATTGACCATCGTGAAAGTCACCCTAAAATAACTGTGGGTACTAACGTAATTGAAAATTGTCTTTCAGAGGTAATTGTAATTCTACAACAGGTGGCGGTGAATGCTAGTTCCAGCCAACAGAGAGTCCTCAACAAGGAGATAAAAGCCCTGATGAGACGGCAGCAGGTAGAACTGTCTGGTGGTGAAATCGGTAGCGTAAGACTGAGTGACCCATTCCCCATTTCCATGCCTCCCAAAAGTGAAATGATGATCTGGTGTCGGACTGCAATCGGGTTGAGAGGTAGAGACTACCAAGCCATGGTAGAACCCGTGTACTCAGACAGCAGGCCCACCATTTTGACAGCCCGGGGGGTGGTTGATGTCCGTCATGGGAGGGTGCCCGTCCGCATCCTCAACATTGGGGAGAGGGAAGTACACTTACCCAGGTACGCTACACTCACCAAACTGTTTGTTGTCGAACACAAAGCTATCAGGGCCGTGGAACCCTTGCCTCCATCTCCACAGGCGGAGGGTAATGGCTCCCAGAAAAAAAAGGAGGACTGGTGCCAGAAACTCCATGTGGGTGCTGACTCCACTCCCCTGCACCAAAAACAAGGAGTCTACCGGGTGGTACAGGAGTACGAGAGAGTCTTTAGTAAGCACCCGCTAGACTTCGGCCGAGTAAAGGGGATAGAACACCACATCCCCACAGGGAGCCACCCACCGATAAAAGAAAGACACAGACCTGTACCCCCTGCACATTATCAGAATGCAAAGGGCATGCTAAGAGAGATGAAAGAAGCTGGGGTCATTAGAGACAGCTGTAGCCCCTGGGCAGCCCCCTTGGTTCTGGTGAAAAAGAAAGACGGCACCATGAGAATGTGCGTCGACTATAGACAAATCAACCGTATCACCCACAAAGACGCATATCCGCTGCCTAGAATAAAAGAGTCTTTAGCCGCACTAAAATCAGCTATCTTCTTTTCTACTTTGGACCTTACTAGCGGGTACTGGCAGGTTCCTGTGGCAGAGGCTGACAAGGAAAAGACCGCCTTCACCACCCCGATGGGACTGAGCGAATTCAACTGCATGCCTTTCGGGCTCTGCAACGCACCAGGGACCTTCCAGTGGCTGATGGAATGCTGTCTAGGGCACCGAAACTTCGAGACGGTCCTCCTATACCTGGACGACGTGATCGTCTATTCGAAGACCTACGAGGACCATCTCAAGCACCTGGCCGAGGTGTTCGACGCCCTGGCAGGCTATGGCCTGAAGGTGAAACCATCGAAGTGTCACCTGCTGAAACCAAAGGTCCAGTACCTAGGGCACGTGGTAAGCGCGGAAGGAGTGACCCCCGACCCTGACAAGGTCACGGCAATCAAGAGCTGGCCAAGCCCCTCGAACATCAAAGAGGTGAGACAGTTTCTCGGGTTGGTAGGCTACTACTGAAGATTCATCCCCGGGTTCACCAAGATGGCAGCTCCTATGCAGGACCTCCTGATCGGACAGTCTAAGTCCAGGAGTCAAAAGCCACCCTTCAAGTGGGATAAGCCGGAAGAGGAGTCCTTCCGCCAGTTGAAGATGGCCCTCACGGGGGATGAGATCCTGGCCTACCCTGATTATGGCCAGCCTTTTATCCTTCACACAGACACCAGTAATGTGGGACTGGGAGCCGTACTGTCCCAAAACCAACAGGGCAGAGAAAGGGTGATCGCGTACGCCAGCCGGAAGCTGAGGCCCACCGAGAGGAACCCGGAGAATTACAGCTCCTTCAAGCTAGAATTCTTGGCGGTGGTGTGGGCCGTGACGGAACGCTTCAAGCATTACCTGGCCTCCGCAAAGTTCACCGTGTACACGGACAACAACCCGTTGACACACCTGGACAATGCAAGACTGGGTGCCCTAGAACAGCGGTGGATGGCCCGTCTCTCCAACTATGACTTCGTGATCAAGTACCGGGCAGGCAAAACCAATGCCAACGCGGACGCCCTATCAAGGATGCCTCACTTACCTGAAGGTGACGAAGACCCAGAAGAGCTGGAGGAGGTAGAACTCCCCGCATTTCACCGGTATGGAGCCGCTCAATACTCCCACCGCGTGAAAGAGGAGGATCTAACAACCGTGATGATCAATCCCCTACCTCACCACAGCTGGGCCGAGACCCAAGATAGTGACCGTGCCATCCGTCTGGTGAAAGAACTGCTGACCCAGGAAGACGCCTGCATGAATCCGGATGCACCAGAGGAAGCTAGACAGCTATGGAAGGAGAAGAGCAAGCTGTTCCTCTACGAAGGCAAGTTGTGCAGAAGGATTGTCAACCACCGGACGCACGAGCTGACCTGGCAAGTCGTGGTCCCAAGGCGGGATGCAGCTATGGTCCTGGGGGCTTACCATGACAGAGCGTGACACTTCGGTTGGAAGAAACTGGAGTTCCTGCTAAGAGGAAGGTTCTTTTGGGTCGGCATGAGAGGAGCTGTAGAAAAGTGGTGCAGAGACTGTGGCCCTTGTCACCTGAGGAGGAAGGACCGCACCAGCCAGAAGACACCCTTGAGGCCCATCGTCACCACTCAGCCTCTTGAGCTGGTAGCTCTGGACCACGTCAAATTGGCTCCAAGCCGGTCTGGATACATCTATGCCCTGACAATCGTAGACCACTATTCCCGTTTTCTCGTGGTGGTCCCGGTAAAAGACTTGACAGCCCAAACAGCAGCCAGAGCCTTCCAGCAATATTTCTGCCGTCCACACGGGTATCCGGAACAGGTCCTGACAGACCAGGGTCCAGCGTTCGAGGCTGAAATCTTCCAGGAGTTCTGCAACCTCTATGGCTGTAAGAAGATTCGTACAACGCCTTACCACCCCCAAACCAACAGGATGTGTGAGAAGATGAACAATATAGTCATTGATCTCCTGAAGACGTTGCCCCTGGAGGAACGCAGACCTATACAACCATATCCCGGTGAATGCTACAAACTGCACCCCGGCTTACCTGATGCGAGCCAGACCAGGTAAGCTGCCCGTTGACCTGGAGATGGGAGTCCTAATACCTGAGGACACCTCCCCGGATGTGGACTGGGATACGGAAAGGCAACTGCAGTACAAGAAGGTACAGGAGAGTGTGGAGAAGAGCCTGGCCCAGGTGAGAGAGAGGCAAGAAAAACTCTTCAACCAACACGCCCCTGCTGGTCCCCTAGAACCTGGTGAGCAAGTCCTGAAGCGGAAGAGAAGGCTACATAAGTTGGACGACCAGTGGGAAAGGGAACCCTACACCGTACTGCAGTCTGACCACGACAACCCAAAGGTGTGCGTAATCACCAAGGACGGAGGAGAAACCACTAGTGTCGTCTCCAGAGACCACCTCAAAAGGTGCCCCGAGCAACTCCGTAGTGCAGAAGAGGATCAGAGTGACCTTGAACCCGCAGAGGACAAGGAAGAAATGATCAGCACCGTTCTCGGAGAGTTCCCTCAGTCCTGGACTCGCATAAATGATGCCATAGTGGTACCTGTCCTGCATTTCCTGCAACTGGCACAGCAACAACCAACACCAGAGCCGGAAGGTGAAGAGGAGCAAGCGGTTCCAGAGGCAGAAGAGCCTGTACCAGCAGCCCAGGAGAGTCAACCCTCTGCTGACAGTGAGCCTGCCATGCCTGCGGTAAGCCAAAGGACCCGCAGACAGCTGCCTGCCCTACCTGTACACCCAGCTGTTAGCTGTACCCCTAACGCTAGTGGGGAAAGCCAGGTTGGTCCACCACCAGACAGTGGGCTACGTAGGTCAACCAGGAGCACAAAGGGTAAGATACCCGCTCGCTGGAGAATATAGAGTGTACTAAGATTGTAAATAACCCTGTTACCAACTGTTGAATTGTTTGCCAAGTTACATGCATGTTTGGTAATTCTGTGTTTCAGTTTCTTGCAGTTACCGTAAGGACTCACAGGTTATGGACTTTTTATAACCGTCACCTTGTATGGACTGCGTTCGGAGCCTAACCCAGGAATGAACTAAGACTGTAAAGGACTTGGGGTAGGACAGACCCCCACCTGGTTAAGGCTCCCCGTTGTGTTGGTGATATGGACACCCGGTCACAGACCACACTGTGACCTTAAGAACTCAATCTGTGTGTCGTCTGTCTGTTATTGTTTTATGGTTATGCATATTGTCTTTGTTTCCTGTTTAGTCCCGGAGTACTAAATTTCACTAGGGGGGAATGTGTCACCCTGGCCTGGATGCCACAAAATGTATTAAAGCTGTGTCTGAGAACAAGGGGGAGGTTCTCTAGTCAGGGGAACATTAGCATGCAATGCCTCCTGTCTCAGGCCAGTAGGGGGAGCTGGCTGCCCCTATAAAAGCTGGTGCTGGGGGCAGGGTTAGGGAGAACTTGATGGCCTGTCTCAGCACTGAGACTTGTCCCAGAGCAGAGCAGGGACAGACAGTTGCACTGCACCTAAGAGGAAGTGTGGCAGGAGGAGAGCCACAAGCCAGAGACAGGAGGCGAAGAGAGCCTGTCTTGGCAGAAAGAGGACTTAATTTACCAGACTTTGGTGTCTGAGGCTGGGAGGATTCCACATCCCCCAGCAGAGAACCAGTCCGCAAGGGACTGTATATTCCTTGGCCTAAGAAGCCTGGAGGCCCTGCCACAACCGAAGGGACCAGTAAAGCCGTACAAGGCTGGGAGCAGAAAGGAACCCACGTCGCAGGCCATACAGGCGAGAATACACGGAAAGCTCGGAAACGTGGGCTGTTACTCTATAAGGAGGAGATAGCCAGAAGGAGCGCAGAAAGCATGGTAGGCCTACACCCTCACCCTGACCAGGGCCAATTTTCCCGTTGCTCTCAGACATCCAGGTCCCCTCCTAGCTGGGACTGTTTATGGGTCAGTTTACCTGTTTCAGTAAAGACCCTGGACTGCAACCTATTGTCTGTGTGCTCCTTCGCGCCTCCAGCACTACCGGTACTGGGACTCTCACCACCATCACTCCCACCATCCACTACACTGCCCTGGGGCCGCACTCTTCCCGTGGGGAGTCACACCATCCCAGCTGCACACCTCATCAGCCCCAGCGGTCTGCCTTGCAGCGGCGGTACCTAATGACCGCAAATCCACGGGTGGCGTAGTCGGACATTATCAGCAGAACGTAGCAGACTACCATTGGCCTGACCACCCTGAGCCACGGACCGGGTCGCCACTACTACTCCCATCGTTCCCCCTATTGCCCGGATCCGAGTGCCCCACGGCTCAGGGGGCGAGTCAGACTCAGTGGGGAAGACTAGGCGGGAGAAAAGAGGAAGGAGAGGAACACACTAATGGGGTCTTGACAGGTGCTCCTGATATACCTGGAAAGTGCTGAACCCCTTCCTGGTGGCCGCAGTACGCCGCGTGAAGCAGAGAGAAGCTTTGCAGCTGGTAATTCATCAAAGTGAGTAAAGACTTGGATGACTTCAACTACTGCCTCCGCTTGATCATTCCTCCATGGCACTGCACCCACCACACAGTACACCTAACTCTGCCCTGAGGCCCAGCTCTACCTGTGGGGAGCTACACCATCTAAGCAGCCAGAGCACCGGCCTCAGAGGACTGTTGCAGCGCTGGTGGCCTTCACCAGACGCCACAGGTGGCGTAGTCGAATATTTCCACCAACTAAAGCCCACTCTTTTTCATGTGACAGCCCTGGGCACGAACCGGGCCACGGCCACGACGACATCCCACCACACCATACCACCGGCCCGCCGTCCGAGTAACCCCCCCATCGCTCAGGGTGGTGCGTCACAACAGCAGTGACCTGGGAGTCAAAGATGCTTCCAGGGGTCTTCCCCATGCTTGTTTCTGGGGGCGTGGGGGGCGCCGGAAAAATCTTCAAGTTTCCCATAGACTTACATTGGGCTCGTTGCTCAGGTCGAGCACTCAAGCATTCCAATTTGCTCGACCTGAGCAGCGAGCACTCAAGCATTTTAGTGCTCTCTCATCACTAGTGTTCACCAAATGGGTTAAATAACATGAAATTTTTATAGATTGTTTTGTTCCAGATGTGGCGCTATCAAATATGTGTACTTTTTTCCTTCATTTTTGGGGGGGTTCAAAAACTGTGTTTTCACTTGTAAAACATTGTTCAATTTGTTTTGTACTTTCACTTTTTTCACATTTTTTACAAACTTTATTTCATTTTTAAAAAAAAATGTTTTGTAATACTACACCAGTGTTCCAAAACTCCAGTCCTCAAAAGCCACCAACAGAAAATGTTTTCAGGATTTCCTCAGTATTGCCCAGGTAAAAATTCCAGAACTTGTGCAATACTAAGGAAATCCTGATAACATGATCTGTTGTTGGCTCTTGAAAACTGGAGTCTATACTGTGCCCCCTCACATTTTTCCTCACCCATATTGTTTCCTTACACTTACCCATATACTGTTCTCTTACTAATTTCCCCTATATTGTACACCCAAATGTCCTCTGTATCTTTAGTTCCAATCGGAGCGCTAACCTCATCAGCAATGAAGGAGGAGTGCTTACTTACTCCTGTGCAGCATGGATTTAATGTCAGCAGCATGATTAGATGACCTGATCAGGCTGCTGACATCGCCTAACACACAGTATAATGGACCCCACACATTATGATGCTTTCAAAGCCGCCTCCCCACATAGTTTGAATGCCCCCAACAGCAGGGCCGGCTCCAGGTTTTTGTGGGCCCTGGGCGAAAGAGTCTCAGTGGGCCCCTTTAACACATACCACGATTCATGATGCACAGATACTGCAGATATATATATATTTAGTACAATGCAAAAGATTTCACTTACTACATTACATGAGCGATATCTATTGTAAATTCTACAATAGCTCAGAAACCGGCGAATCCTCACAACGCACAGTGCAGACCGGACAGTATAGTCCTCCATACAGTATAATGGACCCCATATAATGCCCCATACAGGATACTGACCCCCTTATAACGCTCCATACAGGATACTGGTCCCCATATAAAGCTCCATACAGAATACTGGCCCCCATAATATGCTCCATACAGGATACTGGTCCCCATATAACGTCCCATACAGGATACTGGTCCCCTTATAACGCTCCATACAGGATACTGGTCCCCATATAACGCTCCATACAGAATACTGGCCCCCATAAAATGCTCCATACAGGATACTAGTCCCCATATAAAGCTCCAAACAGGATACTGGTCCCCATATAACTCACCATACAGGATACTGGTCCCCATATAACGCTCCATACAGAATACTGGCCACAATATAACGCTCCTTACAGGATACTAGTCCCCATATAAAGGTCCATACAGGATACTGGTCCCCATATAACGCTCCATACAGGATACTGGTCCCCATATAACGCTCCATACAGAATACTGGCCCCCATATAATGCTCCATGCAGGCTGTTCCCCCCTTATAATGCCCCATGCAGGATGTCACCCCCCTTATAATGCCCCATGCAGGATGTCACTTCCCCCCTCCCCCTCTTATAATGCCCCATGCAGAATGTCACCCCCCTCCCTTATAATGCCCCATGCAGGATGTCACTTCCCCCCTCCCTCTCTTATAATGCCCCATGCAGGATGTCGCACCCCCCTCACCTTATAATTAATGCCCCATGCAGGATGTCACACCCCCCCTCCCTTATAATGCCCCATGCAGGATGTCACCCCCCCTCCCTTATAATGCCCCATGCAGGATGTCACACACCCCCTTCCCTTATAATGCCCCATGCTGGATGTCACCCCCCTCCCTTATAATGCCCCATGCTGGATGTCACACCCCCCCTCCCTTATAATGCCAAATGCAGGATGTCACCCCCCACCATATAATGCCCCATACATGAAAAAAAAAAAATCAAATACTCACCTCACTTCTCACCTGCCGCTAATCCGGACTCCAGCGTTGCGCGCTTCTTCCAGCTCTGCGCTGTGACAGCTCAGGAGAGAGCGCGCGCGGTGTAAAGACATCACCGCGCCCTCTGACCTGAGACGTCACAGTCAGAGGACGCGGAAGACGCTGCGGAGGCACGGGGAGAGGTAAGTATTGTGCCGGCTGCCGGGGCCCTAAACAAGCGAAGGGGTGGCGGGCGATGGCACCTCTCTTCTCCGCTCACGGGTCCCATAGCGCGGCGGGTGCCCAATGGCGAGTGGGCCCCTCCGCCTGCTCAGGGCCCCGGCACCTGCCCGGGTCGGCCGGGTGCTGACGCCGGCCCTGCCCCACAGCACCCCTCCACACACAGTATAATGCCCCTAAAGCACCCCATCCATACACAGTACCCCATGGCCACCCGTGCCACACAGTATGATGGACTTCACAACACCCCATACACAATATGATAAAACCCACAAGACCCTACACAAAGTATAATAGTCCCTCACATGCAGTATGATAGTCCCACAGTCTTCATAAAGTATGATGGCCTCCTACTGCACCCTGTGCACAATTTTGATGTTCACCACTGCCTGCATCCACACACAATACGACGGCCTCCAAAGCCCACATCCAATCAGTATGATGGACCCCACAGCCTCCTTCACACAGCATACTGCCCCCCTCCACACAGTATGATACCCCCATAGCTCAGCTCCACACAGTATGAAGGACTCTCACAGCTTCATTTATTCAGTATGATGAACCCCTCAGCTCCCCATACACAGTATGATGGACAGCACGTCCGGTCAGAGGATTACAGCAGGGGACATCTTCGGACAAGTGAGTATAAGGATTTTTTCATTTTATTCTTATTTTTACACCAGGACACAGCGGGAGCAGAATACTACTCTCATCATTGTTCCTTCCTAGCACTGATCGCAGAGCCGGCAGGGATCATTGATGTACCTTTGATTCCCAGGCGTCGGTATGTGTGATCATTATGCAGCACACGGGCGGCACACGGTTGCCATACGTATCTCACACACGGACACAGATATTTCCAATACTGTTTTTTCCAGTATCAGAAATATCCGGACGTGTGAAAGAGGCCTCAATGTGATGGATTACACTTGAGTTACTATGCACTGTTTGTAGATCATATATTTGTTTTGTGATATGCTCTTATTTATATGATTATTGTTATCACAATTTGTGACTGATTTGCTATATAAGGTTCATTATGTTCACTTTTTTCATGCTTGAGAAAGGCTCACACCTAGAGCCGAAATGTCGCCAGTATGGGCCATTAAAAAGTAATTTTTTTTTCACTTATTGAAATGGTGTGCTGCTTCCATTTTCTTTGACTATAGATAGATAGAGGATTGATATATAGATGATAGATAATGCTATACTAATATCTCTATGTACATACACTATCTTACCCTATCCCTATCTAACTAGGTAGCCAGCTAGAAAATGTATATTCATGATATAGTGGGGTTGAACTTATTATTTTATCAGTGCTAATACAGAATCTCCTGTATGCGCTGCGTTCCTATGTTCAGCGGCGATGTTTTCTTCTTCTTGTGCGCGCTTCCGCAATCGTCCTTGGAACACAGTGGACGGCGCATGTGACACGCCCCCTGGGCCGTGGGGTACCCGGTGCCGGGCCGGTAGATGCTGGGGGTTGTAGTCACTGTGGCGGTGACCCGGTCTGTGACCCAGGGCGGTCAATCCAAGGGGAAATTATATATAGGTTTTAATGTCCGACTACGCCACCTGTGGAGTGCGGTTAACAGAGACCGCCGCTGTGGAACAGTCCTCTGAAGCTGATGGTTTTGCAGCAAGGATGGTATAACTCCCCACAGGAAGAGTTAGCTTCAGGGCAGTGTGTGTGGATGATGGTGGTTGTTGTGCAGGAAGTCAATAATAAACATGGAGTCAGTGTGATGCAGTCCCAGGGTCTTTACTGATGACACTTTAGACAGGCCTGGACTGGAGTATTGGCTAGTGATAAGAGTCCGGTCAGCCTGGAAGCAAGCAGAGAGTCCTCCTCGCCAGGTGGAGTTGTAGGCCTGCCGTTCTTACTATACTCTTTGGCTGTACTGCTTGTAGCTGTGTTGTAGCCCACGTCCCTGAGGGTAACGTGCTGTGCTCACCCGTATGGCTGGCAGCGCGGGCCTTGTGGGTGCTTCGCTCCTCCGTGGAGGTACTGGTCCATCTGTGCTGCTGAGCCTCCGGGCGTCTGATGGGGGCCAGGAGACCTGCAATCTCCTGCCCTATGGTATCTGCTGCTGGGCCTGAAGTGTCCCACAGCCTCGGACTCCGGTGTCCGGTTCTTTGTGTACTTCACTAGGACGAGCTATCTCCAGCTCCAGTCCCTAGCTCCTCTCTCTTCAAAGTCCTAAACTCAACTCCTTTCACTAAGCTCAACTAACCCCGCCTCCAGATCCAGTTGCCAAGGGGAGGGGTCTCCCCTTGCTGGTTTAGAGCCAGGAAGTGTTGCATGTGTTATGTTCCTGACTAAGGGACCCCTGCTTGCTTCCAGACATGGCATCATCTCTTTTGAGGGAGGCAATGCCACTGTGGCAACCAGACCCTTGGGGTGCCACACATGTGCAGACTGAGAGCATCGCTAGCTGATAGATGCTACTGCGCATGCGCTGCCACCACCATTTTGTTAGAACCAGATTTTTCTTTTGAAGACCTCAATATTAAATGCGCAGACGCAGTATTTAAAATAGGAAGCAGGTTACTGAAGGTTCAGTGACCTGTTCTTTAAGCCCAGAATGATGACGATGAGGCCAGAGCACCAAATAAATACTCCGCCACGGGCCGCCCCGGAGCACGAACATCTCATTAACTGCAAACTGCAAGCAAAAGTTACACAAGAACCACAAGACTGATTTGTTCAACCCAGGTATCATTTTAATCAGTGTAACAGCGCCATCCTGACAATGCCTGTAGTTTACTTGGCAAAATCCTGATGACAGGTTCACTTTATATCTAATAAAAACTATGCATGTTTGGTATGTGGGTAATTGTGCTGACCTGGAGAATCATATTTCCTTGTCATTTATATGAACGCTGTAAATAAAATTAAAAAAAGGAATTGCTAATTTTAATTTTTTTGTTGTTGCTATTTTGCCATACTTGGAATTATTTTCACAGTGTACATATACACATTCTACAGATACATGACCTACACTTATACACATTATATACACACACATATATATGACCTTTAGATATAAACTACATATACACAGAAAAAAAAAAAAAATGCACCAAAAAACCAAAGGATGAATTAAAACAAGCAAAGTTTATTTTTACATATTAAAAATATGCGGGATATTAAAAACAGGGGAAATGACAAATGAAAAGACCAAATGAATGGCACCACAGTGATGAAAGGCAACTTGTGAATACACTGCATAAACTGCAGCCTCTGAAAGCAGCCAAGTGACTGGATCCTAATTGGATACAATGCCCATATAGCAGAAGGAAACTATATAAGACTGCTTATGGTAAGTTACCTTACTCAGTACTGTGGTGCCACACACCCCAAAGTAGATGGTGTTAAGATACAGTAGGATTAGATGGTATGACGGTATTATGCTGTTTCTCCGCTTAGTGGTAAGTTGTGCTCCATGCTGGACCCACAAACGGGAAACTCGTAAAAATCCTCTGTTCTCTAGCAGGAATTGTCTCGTTCATGCCATCACTGCGCGGTGCTGGGATCTGCTGTCTCATGGTGACATTCATGTTCCTTTCTATAATAACTGGAGATGGCACTTTTCCTGTTTCTATGTCTTTCCAGTTTATATTTGAAAAGAAGGGGTGCTTTCTGATTTTGCCATTAACTCCTAGCCGGACAGAATGGTCTTTGCGGAGGAGTCTGGAAATAATGTCCACAGCATCGTGGTCAGTGAGGCCTTTATATGATGGTTCAAAGTAGATGACATTATTCACAATCTCTTCAGTGGTGTCTCCTGGAAATGGTGAGTCTTGGAAAATCATGTCGTACAATATTACACCGAAGGCGAACCAGTCTACACCGGCATCATGAAAGCTTCCCATGATCATTTCTGGGGCTCCATACCCAGGTGTTCCACCGTAATCTCTGGCATTAAATCTATTATCATGCTCATATAGAGATAGTCCAAAATCTGTAATCTTTATGTGGCCGTCACCAGTCAGCAGGATGTTATCCGGTTTTAAGTCCCGGTGAATGATGTCATTGCTGTGCAGGAATTGTAGGCCACAAACGATTTCTGCTCCTATAAATCTTACAGGTTCCTTCAGGGGAATGGTACTGTATATATAGTGAAGCAGATCCCCTCCACTGGCCAGCTCGGTGACAAAATACGCATGGTTTTCTGTATGAAACGCGGCATGGCAATGGGTTAGGAATCTGCTGTTGTGGCTAAGCTTCAGGACATGGTGTTCTACAAGGCATTCAGGGAAGGAGATTAGGCTTTCTTTCTTAATGATTTTAAGGGCCACACTTTCTTTCCTTATTTTATCAGTGGCCAGCATAACCTTCCCATAACTCCCTTGTCCAAGTATGCCATGGTAGATGAACTTATCCCTGGTGAGAGGGACAGTGGTCTTTATTTTTTTTCTACTGGGGCCACTACATTCACCTGAGATGTCATCTTGAACGGTGGCTGGATCTTCCTGATGTTTCCTTTTTTTCCCAGTTCTTTTCTCTTCTGCTATACTTTCATTGTCTTTTGTGTTAATAATCCTGGTTGGACCCACACTCGCTCTTTTCCTCTCTCTTCTACCAACCAGCCCAGATGTCTTGGAGTCCACCTTCCTCATCTTTGGTGGAGGTTCCTGGTTATTTGCAATCTCTTGCTCATCTGGTGTTGCTTTCCTTTTTCTCTTACTTTTCCCTGTAAAGTCCATGTTGCATCAGGCAACAACAGGGCAATAATCCAAAAACGTATGTAAAATTATCAGAAAGTGCAATCCACACGAATATTGTAGTCAAAGCTAACTACAACTAAAGCTCAATGGCTGCAGTCAGTTGTTTATGGAACTTTGTGGAATGTGATGTCACTATGCCGGTGATGTCACACTCACTGTGATGTCAGCAGATGCATGTGAGTGTTCCATCAGTGCTGAAAGTGAAAGTCTCAGAAGGGGCGGGGCTTAGTGGAAGTCTCAGAAGGGGCGGGGCTTAATCACCATTGATTATAATGGAGTCTATTGAATGAGTAATATTTAATGACCTGATGGGAATCAGTAAAGCTTCATGGCATAACGACACCAGGAATAGCTTCATTTTATATATTTTTTTTTGTACTCTGCAGTGGAAAGGCTATGAAAATGCCTCTTTTGAAAACACTTGTGAGCAAATTTTGTGGAAATTATCCAGATTACCCTAGCTTCTAAAAGGCTATTCTATCTAATGGAACAATTTGGTAGCAAAAAAGACGAGGTTTTTGCAAGTAGCATTAGTGTTTCGCAGGTCTGTATTACAGCTCCACATGGTTTCTTACACATCTGTCCCAGGATCTTGAAAGTTGTCTCCATATATTTGCCATAATATGCAGATTTATCACTGCATTACGAGGCAGATGTGTTCATTACAGCTTCACAGGGATCATTACCCAGCTTTCTAAGCTTCTGAATAGCAACCAGACTAGTCACACTATTATAAAAGAAGAGTTAATCGCTTATAAATGACTACCTAGGCAGATCTGACATTATGCAGACTGGAAAAGCTGGGTAATAACCTCTGTATACAATGTTGCTGTGACACATTGTTTCTATAGGATAAATAAATACAAAAGGAAAATATTAGGAGTGTTATAGAACAACTCTTCATTTTTACATAACACTGGTTCAATTCCATTGATATTAAATAGGTCGCTATTACAATAATAAAAATTTATGGCACGAATGTGCTTAATATAAAAATGGTGGCATACTCTCCCTACACGGCCCTCGCAAATCAAGCGCAGTCCACTTCGGAGATCGGCGACGACTCCTGAAGCAATGCCTACTTTTTTCCAACGTCAGAGAACCAACGCAGCTTGTGATTGTCTGCAGCCTTCGGTTGACTAGAACAGCGAGTCATGCGTTTTTTTCTCTAATGATGTGCTCTTTTAACCACTTCGCGCCAGAGCCTGTTTTTGCCTTCGTGACCGGGCCAACTTTTTCAATTCTGACCACTGCCAGTTTATGAAGTAATTACTCTGGAACGCTTCAACGTATTCCCCTGATTCTGAGACTGTTTTTTCGTGACATATTGTACTTCATGATAGTGGTAAAATTTCTTCGATATCACTTGCGTTTATTTGTGAAAAAATCAGAAATTTGGCGAAAATTTTGAAAATTTTGCAATTTTCAAACTTTGAATTTTCATGCCCTTAAATCAGAGATATATGTCACACAAAATAGTTAATAATTAACATTTCCCACATGTCTACTTTACATCAGCACAATTTTGGAACCAAAATTTTTTTTTGTTAGGGAGCTATAAGGGTTAAAAGTTGACCAGCGATTTCTCATTTTTCCAAAAAAATTTACAAAAACATTTTTTTAGGGACCACATCATATTTGAAGTCACTTTGAGGGGTCTTTATGACAGAAAATACCCAAAAGTGACACCATTCTAAAAACTGCACCCCTCAAGGTGCTCAAAACCACATTCAAGAACTTTATTAACCCTTCAGGTGCTTCACAGGAATTTTTGGAATGTGGAAGAAAAAAATGAACATTTAACTTTTTTCACAAAAATGTTACTTTAGACCCAATTTTTTTTATTTTCACAAGGCTAACATGAAAAAATGGACCCCAAATTTTTTTGTGCAATTTCTCTTGAGCGTGCTGATACCCCATATGTGAGGGAAAACCACTGTTTGGGCGCACGGCAGGGTTTGGAAGGGAAGGAGCGCCATTAGACTTTTTGAATGTAAAATTTGTCTGAATAATTAGCAGACGCTATGTTGCGTTTGGAGAGCTCCTGATGTGCCTAAACAGTGGAAACCCCCCACAAGTGACACCATTTTGGAAACTAGACCCCTTAGGGAACTTATCTAGATGTGTGGTGAGCACCTTGAACCCCAAGGTGCTTCACAGAAGTTTATAATATTGAGCTGTAAAAATAAAATTTTCACATTTTTCCCACAAAACCGTTTTTCATCCCTTAATTTTGCATTATCATAAGGGTAATAGGATAAATTGCACCATGAAATTTGTTGTGCAATTTCTCCTGAACACGCTGATACCCCATATGTGGAGGCAAATTACTGTTTGGGCGCATGGCAGGGTTTGAAAGGGAAGGAGCGCCATTTGACTTTTTGAATGTAAAATTTGTTTGAATAATTAGCGGACGCCATGTCACATTTGTGGAGCCCCTAATGTGTCTAAACAGCGGAAACCCCCCACAAGTGCCACCATTTTGGAAACTAGACCCCTTAGGGAACTTATCTAGATGTGTGGTGAGCACCTTGCACCCCCAGCTGCTTCACAGAAGTTTATAATATTGAGCCGTGAAAATAAAATTTTCACATTTTTCCCATAAAAAATGTTTTTCATCCCCTAATTTTGCATTATCATAAGGATAACCGGAGAAATTGCACCATGAAATTTGTTGTACAATTTCTCCTGAGTACGCCGATACCCCATATGTGGGGGAAAACCACTGCTTTGGTGTACGGCAGGGTTCGGAAGAGAAAGGAGCGCTATGTTGGCTGGGATAGGCAGCAGACACCATGTCACATTTGAAGAGTCGCTGACATGCCGAAACAGCAGAAACCCCCACAAATGACCCCATTTTGTAAACTACACCTCTCAAGGAATTCATCTAGGGAAGTAGTGAGTATTTTTTAATTTTTAAATTTATACCATTGGGCAGTGAAAAAAGCATAATTATATTTTTACCACAAAAAAATGTTTTACCCTCAGATTTTACATTTTCACACAGGGCAATGGGTAAAAATGGTGCCGAAATGTGTCACACAATTTCTTCTAAAAGTGTCAATACCCCATATGTGGCTGTATCGTACCGCTTAGCCATACGGTGAGATCTGGGGGGGACGGATTGCTATTTGACAATTGGAGAACAAATTATTGTAGAATAGGCATTTGGATTTGGGAGCACAACATTTTCTGAATTTCTTTTGGGGGGCAAGGGTCATTTTGCTTTTCCAGAGCCTTTCTGCTACCAGTAACTTGGAAGTCCCTTATATTTTTAACAGATGACGGACCTGAGTGGGGACTAGCTTTTTTTGAGGACTGAGTTGAAGCTTTTATTGGGAACATTTTACGTAACATTTATCCGGCGCTCTAGGCTGAGCACTTACATCGGGGTTTCCATCTAAATTTCCAAGTGATGTAATTCAGATGAAACCCCTGCAGGATCCATTCACTGTAATGAGGCAGCAGAGTTACTCTGGACTCCGTCTGGCCTCTGTGTAGCGGTGTCCTTTTTTTCAGAAGTGCACAAAACTGTGGCCAACCGCACTTTTATGCACGCCTAAAACAAATGACACCGTGGGATCCCAGGCTAGACGGCGTCCACAGTGGCCTATATCTGTCTCATTACAGGGAATCTTCCGTCATGGGTTCCGGCTGAATCATGTATTTCAGAGATTTACACGGAAACTCTGGTGTAAGTGCTCAGCGCAGAGCACAGGATAAATGTGGGCAGAGCCTTACTGCGATCTTTGGGGACATAATAAACAAATCAGTAGCAGGTGAAGAATTGGTTTTATTTATTTTTTACGCCGTTCCTAGTGTGATATAACTGATTAGATTACTTTATTCTTCGGGTCGGTGTGATTACAGAGATACCAGATTTATATCGGGTTTTTATGACTGACAGCTGTCACACACTAAAAGACGCTTTTTTTGCAAAATCTAGTTTTTGCATCACCATATTTTGAGAGCTATAATTTTTCCATATTTCGGCCGACAGAGTCATGTGACGGCTTGTTTTTTGCGGGACGAGTTGACATTTTTATTGGTACCATTTTTGGGGACGTGACATTTTTTGATCGCTTTTTATTCCGTTTTTTGGGAGGTAAAATTAACAAAAACAAACAATTCAGGAATTGTTTTTTGAGTTTTTTTTTTATGCCGTTCTGCGTGTGGTAAAAGTGATCAGGCAGCGTTATTCTTCGGGTCAGTACGTTTACAGCGATACTACACTTACTGTATTTTTTTATGTTTTGGCGCTTTTACACAATAAAACTATTTTATAGAAAAAAATATTTTTTTGCATTGCTTTATTCTGAGCGCTATAACTTTTTTATTTTTCGGCTGATGGAGCTGTATGGCGGCTTTTTTTTTGCGTAACAAGATGACGTTTTCAGTGGTATCATTTTTATTTCTATTTTGTTTTTTGATCGCATTTTTTTCCACTTTTTGTTTGGCAATATGATGAAAAAGCATATTTTTTTGCTCCGTTTTTTATTTATTTTTATTACGGTGTGCACAGAAGGAGTTAATTAGTGTGACAGTTTTATAGCTCGGGTTGTTTCGGATGCGGCGATACCAAATATGTGTACTTTTTTTGGTTTTGTAAAAATATACGGATTTATTGGTTTAATATTTTATTTATTTATTTTTATTTATTTTGTGATTTTTTTATTAATAGTTTAAAAACTTTTTTTTTACTTTTTTTCACATTTTTTCTTAGTCCCTGTATGGGACATTAATTTTTTATTTTTCTGATCTCTGATCTCATGTAATGTAATAGACATGTATTACATTACATTACATGAGATCTTCCCTGACTGTTTCAGAGTCTCCTGTCTGGCTACAGCTGCAGCTGAGCCAGACAGGACACCATATATGGCAGAGCTGGAGGCGGTCATGTGACCTCCAGCTGCCATAGCAACCCCAGGTCCTGGAAGGACTCGGAGGTCTTCGGAGAGGTAAGTTGACGACCCCCTCTCCTCCTGCTGTCTCCTATATGCCGCAATCACTATAGATTGCAGCATATAGAAGACAGCTAAGGGTTAACATCACTGGGACCTGATCTAATCAGGTCCCGATGATGTTCCCTGTCAGAGCTAACGCTCTGCACCGGAATCGCAGCGCTTGCAGGACCCTGGGGGTCCTGAGCGCTGCGAGACCACCCACCGTTTTTAAACGTCGGCGCTGCACAGAGCCCAGCAAGCGCCGACGTTTATCTACAGTGGGCGGTCGGGAACCGGTTAATGATGATGGGAAGCAGTACGGTATAACACTATTTGTTACCATTACTGGTAACTAGGAAAATCCTTCCAGCAAAGAGCCAAGCTCACTGTGTAGACAGAACGCTTGAAGCTTATACCCAGACCCTCCATATGGACTCCTTGGCTCATGTGCACTGGCCTTAAAGGTTTTTTTTTAACTCAGGAGCTCACCATTTCCCTACCGCCCAGCTTCTTCTTGTGTGGAAGTTGTGGCATTGTTGTTCCGCCGGCTCAGACCATGTGCTCTTCGTTTCTGCAAAAAAACAACAAATTGCCTTACAGCATTGGAGGAGCTCAGTGGCCCTGAACCTGTCCTGATCCAGCGAGCTTCAGAATTGCTGCTTGCCTAGGAGACTGGTCACACCTGAGCTGTAAGCAATAATACTTAAAAATGACTCTATTTTTGTAAATGGAGAAGAATTTAAGTAACAAGTAAATTGCAAAATTGCTTTTCTTTTTTTCAAGCGCTTTAAAATTTTACCATTTACGATGAGACAACCCCTTTATAACATACATGGCTCCTGTAGTAAGAATACACTGATTTTCTGTTTTATCTTTCAAGCTTTTAAATTGAAAAATCAAACAAAATGAGAGGAAGAAAAATAAGGAAGAAGATTATATATATATATATATATATATATATAAAAATATATATATACAAAAATACATTTTTTATGCATTTACAGCAAGGCCTGTGTTTGTCACTAGGCACCTGACCTCCGGTGCCAAATGCGTCAGGTTGTGGAAGGCAGAGCCAATAGTGTAGCTACCGGGGGGGGTCAAAGGGTTCGGCCGCCTCGGGCCCCGCTCTCTGAGGGACCCACTCAGAGCTACACTACTTATAACTGTATCAGCATGTGCTGATATAGTTAAACCCATCAGCAGAGCACTACCGTCTTGTGAGCTGGGGCCCCCCTGCTAGTTCAACTTTATGGGCATCTGACGATACAGTTGAAAGCGATGGAAAAAGGAACGTCAGCTGACTCTTCCTCCCCCATCATTCTTCCTCTGTGTCTGACATCTCAGAGCGATGACGTCACTACATTGCGTCCTCTATACTGAGATGTGCGACACTTCAGAACACAAGCTGTGGCGACCAGATCAGCGGGGAACGAGGAGGAGAGATGAGTATTGCATTTTTTTTTCTTTTTAGAACATTGTGGTGGCCATAAAACTGTATTGAGGATTATGTGGTGCATTATACTGGATGGGAGTGCATTATACTATATGGGCTAAGGGGGTGCATTATGCTATATGGGGGTGCATTAAACTGTATGGACTAAGGGGGTGCATTTGTGGCGCCCTGCTGCGCACTGGTGCCACAGATCACAGAGGGGTGCATGGATGGACTTCTCCACAAGAGGCCCTCACACATTCACACACCTCCACCCTACCACCGCAGATCAGCAGAGGGAGCCCGTTAGGGATATAGATACTGGAGGGTGGAGTTAGGGAGTTCAGTTAAGAGTGCAGTCGGAGATGCAGTCAGAGTGCAGACTGTGAGGAGAGAGTGTGCTGACGCTTAGAGCAGCAAGCTGCTGCGGTGCTTAGGCGAGGCAAGGCCTACAGCACGAGTGAAGCCTTGTGAGGACCCTGAGTGTGGCCGAAGGCGAGAGGAGAAGGAAGAAGTAGCAAGGGGGCAGAGGAGCATACCAGGCTCACCCCGAGATATATATACCGGACACTGGGTCCGCGCCTACAGGGTCCCTTTAAACCCAGTAGGGACCACCGGAACCCCTGGAGGACTACAGGTCCCAGGTTTACCAACCGCTGACTACCGTACCAGGGCTAGGAGTCACGGAGGCCCCAGCGTCCAGAGAGAGTGATCTCCAGCAGAAGGCCCTACCACCAGGTCAGCAGGTGCAAGTGAGAGACAGAAACCAAGCTAGGCCTAGCTCCAGGCAGGTCAGAAGCTTAGCGAGGAAAGCCACGGATCAGGAGGCCCTATACCCGCTCACTGGGGAGAGTCCAAAAGTGCGCCCCTCGCCCGGAGTACCCTGGACCGTGCCTGCATCACCACCAGTAAAGGTATTGAAGTTTACCCCTGCGTGTGTGCCCGTACTTCCTCTGAGACTGTCCTTCCGTCTCTCCCCGGCTTCCACCATCCTTCTACATCCACACTGCCCTGAGGCCCGCTCCACCTGTGGGGAGCCGTCCCAACTAAGCTGCCCGAACACCGGCGTCAGAGGACTGTCGCAGCGCTGGTAATCCTTACCAGACACCACAGGTGGCGTCACCAACAATTCACCAAAATCCCCTATAAATAAGTATTCCCTTTTTCAAGAGTGACCCCAGGGTACGGGCCCGGGAGCTGACTACCACGACATCCCCAAGACCAGGCGAATAGGCCTGGGTGCCGAGTAGTCCCCCATTCCCCTGGGAGCGTCATCTCTTCCTGGCATCACGAACAGGATCTGTGCCCGTTGCCACCGGGTACTGTGCGCCTTTATTGAACTGAACTGTGTGTTCACTGTGGTGAAGATCGCCGCCATTATCGCGCTGCAGCGCGGGAAGAAGAGGGGCGTTACCGCGGGAACCTGAGAGGCGTAACCATTAAACCACGGGAAGCCCAGGACACGTCCCACGCCGTGACGTCGAACCAGGAATCGTCAGGTCCTGGAAGGAGTCCGGTGAGCACTCTGACATCAGGCTTGAGCGACGCAAGGTCCTGGAAGAAGACCGTCGCCTGCGGAGCTGCGGCCTACCCAAAAGCAGTAAAGAAGGTAGGCCACGGTTCACTAGGGGGGCGCAACGATGTCCGAAGCTCAGCAGAACGTCGGAGTACCGGTTAACGGCCCCGATGCTCCACTTGCGATCGGCGTTGAGCAGGCTGAAACAGCCACTTCTCCAGCAGGGGCCCTGACCCCGTTGATACCCATGGCCCTGCCGTATATCCCTGGAGCGAAATGGCTTCCCCATTATAATGGCAAACCAAACACCCTGTCTGGATTCAAGAGGAAAATATGCGGTATAGTGGACATGTATTCTCTCACTGGCAAACAGAGAGCTGCAGTTGTACTTGGACAATTGACTGGTGCCGCGGAGCGGGAAGTTGAAATCTGGCCAGCCGCAGACCAGGAATCAGTATCCATCATCTTTAAGAGACTGCAAGCTGTGTTTGAAAACCGCACTGAGACAGATCTCCGGATGAGGTTCTACCACTGTGTCCAGAAACCTGAGGACAGTGTCAGGGACTATGCCTGCCGCTTACAGGAAGCCCTGCGGGCCCTGAAACAGGTTAGTCCAGCCAGCATACAAAATGAAAATAAAATTCTGACGGAGCAGTTCATCCGGGGGTTGAGGTCCCAGGAAGAAAGCAGAACTGTATGGTGGTGGGCTTTGGATCATCCAGATGCCACCTTTGACACCCTGAAGGACATGGCTATTAAGGGTCTGCAGCCCCTGGAAACAACCGATACTTCTATCCAAAGTTACCAGGGTGGGGCCACCCCAGTGCCCGCAGCACCCACCTTTCCCTTGTTGACCGCTGAGGCCAAGGTGCAAACAGTGCCCCCTAGTGAGCTGGACAGCCTGCGCTCTGAAGTGCGTCAGTTAAGCAAAACCCTGACCACTGTCATGAGCGCCCTGCAGCTACGGACGGAGCCCGAGACGGAAGGAAGGATCCTGCTAGCCGACAGCCCTGAGGATGTCCCCTGGATGAGGAGAAGAAGGAGAGCAATGCCACCCCGTGGGAGGACCAGCGACCAACGCCGCCCTCCAAAGGAACTCGTCTGCTACTGTTGTCGCAAGACAGGCCACACAGCACGGACCTGTCCTTTAAACGGGAAAACCCTGGGGCCGAGGGCCGACACCCTGGAGTAGATCAACCAGGCCCATCAAACTGGTACTACCGGTTCGTGGGAGGAAGACCCTTCCTGTCCATTGTGCTAGACGGCTTCGCGACACCTGCCCTGCTGGACACTGGATCTCAGGTAATCATTATGCCTGATGTCCTGTACAAAAGGTTCTGGTCCATAGACGAACTTCACCCGCCAGATCCGAACCTTTCCGTGTATGCCTCAAATGGCCTCCCCCTTAACCTAGTCGGGGTTAAGGATGTGGCAGTAAAGGTGGGAAGAGTAGAACTGAAGGACCAGGGACTCATTGTAGTAGAGACTAATCCTGATGATACAGACTTGTATATGGTACTTGGCACAAATATTGTTGGTAACTGTTTGGGAGAAGTGTTGTTCTTGCTCCAACAGATGGCCGACACTGCCAAGCCAGGGCAGCGAAGGGTGCTCCAGGAAGAGATCCGAGCCCTTCTGTACCAGCAACAGGTAAAGCTAACAGGTGGTGAAATTGGTAATGTACGGGTGACAGACCCGATACCCATTGTGATTCCCCCGATGAGTGAAATGCTTATTTGGTGTAGAGCAGCAATAGGTCTCAGAGGACGGAGCTACCAGACGGTAGTAGAGCCCCTTAGCTCGGAGCATAGACCGACACTCTTAACTGCCAGAGGGGTAGTGGATGTACGCAATGGGAGGGTGCCCGTACGCCTCCTAAACTATGGAGAGGATGAAGTTAAATTACCAAGATATGCCACTGTTTCCAGGTTGTATACTGTGGATAACAACGCCATACACACGGTAAAGTCCTTAACCTCACCAGACAGGGTGGAGGATAATGACTCAGAAACCCAGGTGGAGGATAAGTACTCAGAAACCCAGGTGGAGGATTGGTGTCAACAGCTCCATGTTATGACTGACGCCACTCCTGTCCATCAGAAACAGGGTGTATACAGGGTGGTCCAGGAATACGAACAGGTATTCAGTAAACACCCACTTGATTTTGGGAGGATTAAAGGGGTACAACACCATATACCCACAGGTGACCATCCACCCATCAGAGAACATTACAGGCCCGTACCACCAGCACACTACCAGAAAGCGAAGGAAATGTTGCATTACATGAGGAAGGCAGGGGTAATAAGAGATAGCTGTAGTCCCTGGGCAGCTCCCCTGGTCCTAGTCAGGAAAAAGGATGGAAGCATGAGGATGTGTGTAGATTACAGACAGGTAAATCGCATAACACACAAAGATGCATACCCTTTGCCCTGTATAGAGGAATCCCTGGCTGCACTAAAGTCTGCAAATTACTTCTCTACCCTTGACCTCACTAGTGGGTACTGGCAAGTAGCAGTTGCTGAGGAGGACCGGGAGAAGACGGCCTTCACTACCCCGATGGGACTCTGCGAGTTCAACAGTATGCCGTTCGGACTCTGCAACGCCCTCGGAACGTTCCAGCGATTGATGGAGTGCTGTTTGGGACACTGTAACTTCGAGACTGTACTGCTATACCTGGATGACGTGATAGTGTACTCCAAGACGTACGAGGACCAGTTGAAGCACCTGGCGGAGGTATTTGAGTCGCTGTCCCAGTATGGGATGAAGTTGAAGCCTTCCAAGTGCCACCTGCTCAAACGGAAGGTTCAGTACCTGGGACACATCATCAGTCCAGAAGGAGTAGCACCAGACCCGGAGAAGGTCACAGCCTTCCAGAAATGGCCCGAACCGAAGAATCTCAAGGAGGTACGTCAGTTCTTGGGACTAGTCGGGTATTACCGGAGATTTGTAAAGGACTACACCAAGAAGGCAGCGCCCTTGCAAGATCTCCTGGTAGGACAGTCCGGGAGAGGCAGGAATCCCCCGTTCCAGTGGGGTAAGGAGCAAGTCGAATCCTTTGCAGTGATGAAAGAGATCCTGACCGGCGAAGAGATCCTGGCCTACCCTGACTACAGCCAAGTTCCTGCTGTACACTGATGCCAGGAATGAGGGACTAGGAGCTGTGTTGAGTCAGAAGCAGAATGGCAAGGAGAAGGTGATTGCCTATGCTAGCAGGATGCTTCGTGCGACCGAGAGGAATCCGGAAAACTATAGCTCCTTCAAGTTGGAGTTCCTGGCCTTGGTCTGGGCCATCACTGAGCAATTCAAGCTCTACCTGGCCTCCAGTAAATTCACTGCCTACACTGACAACAACCCCTTGACACACCTAGAAACAGCCAAGTTGGGAGCCATGGAACAGCGTTGGATGGCCCGGCTGTCAAACTATCAGTTCACCATCAAATACCGGGCAGGCCACAAGAATGCCAAGGCCGATGCCCTGTCCAGGGTGCCTCACCAGTCAGACACTGAAGAAGTGGATGACCTGGAGGAGATTGAGCTACCTGCCTTCCACCGTAATGGGATGGTCCACGAGCAACGCGCCTTCAGGAGGTATCGCGGGAAGACATTAAACCCTCTGCCTCACCACAGCTGGAAGGAGACCCAGGTCAGCGACCCGGTTGTCAGCCGTATTAAAGAACTGATAACCCAGGAAGGTTCCTCCCTGGAGAAGGACGCTCCTCCGCAAGCCAAGCAACTGTGGAATGAGAGAAGCCAGCTGTTCATCTATAGAGAGAAGCTGTGCCGAAGATATGTCAACCCCAGGACCAATGAGATGGTATGGCAGATAGTAGTGCCCAGGACAGACATACAGATGGTGGTGGAGGCCTACCACGATCAAGCGGGGCACTTTGGCTGGAAGAAGCTAGAAACCCTGCTGAAGGGTCGGTTTTATTGGGTTGGAATACGCAGTTCCATAAAGAGATGGTGCCGGGATTGTGGACCCTGTAGCCTCAGAAGAAAAGACTACAGGAGTCAGAAGTCACCCCTGCAGCCCATCAAGACAACTCGACCCTTGGAGATCGTAGCCTTGGATCACGTCAAGCTGTCACCCAGCAGGTCAGGATACTCCCATGCCTTGACCATGGTGGATCACTACACCCGGTTCCTGGTGGTCGCCCCCGTCAAGGATCTGACGGCAGAGACTGCGGCAAAGACATTTCAGGCGTACTTCTGCAGGCCCCATGGATACCTGGAGCAGGTGCTGACAGACCAAGGCCCTGCCTTTGAAGCCGAATTGTTCAAGGAGTTCTGCCATCTGTACGGGTGTATGAAGATCCGCACTACACCGTACTACCCCCAAACTAATGGGTTATATGAAAAGATGAATAACATAGTCATCGACCTGCTGAAGACCTTTCCGCTAGAGGAAAGAAACCAGTGGCCAGACAAACTACCTGACCTGGTAAATCTGTACAACCACATACCTGTGAGTTCCACCAATTGTACTCCAGCATATCTCATGCGAGCAAGACCCGGAAAGTTGCCCATGGACCTGGAGCTTGGTGTAGTAGAACCCGAAGCAGATATGTCCACTGAAGACTGGGACACGACGCGACAGGAGCAGTACAGGAGAGTACAGGCCTTTGTCGAAGACAGTCTGAATAGGGTAAGAGACAAGCAGGAAGCACAGTATAACAAGATTGCACCAGACGAACCCTTAACCCCTGGAGAAGTTGTGCTAAAAAGAAAAAGAAGAAACCACAAACCTAACGACCAGTGGGAAAGAGAACCTTACACTGTGTTGAATTCCAGGTTCGACAATAGGAAAACCTGTCTAATTAGCAAAGACGGAGGAAGAACGACTGCAACGGTATCTAGAGACCATCTGAAGTTGTGTCCAGGTCTGCTAAAGCCCCAGGAAGAAGTGCCTCTCATCGTACCGGAGGAGCCTAAAGAAGCAGTACTACATACTGAGTTAGGAGATTTCCCGGCAGATTGGCCCCAACTAGGAGGAGCAGTAGTAATACCTGTGATCCACTTCTTCCAACAACCAGAAAACCCTCCACAGCAAGTAGAACCTGTAAGTGCCTCAGAAAAGCCTGCTCAGGAAGAATCCCCGGAAGAAGGATCCCCGGTTGGAGCAGAGCAAGAAGGCCCAGCCAATGGTACACTTGCCAGTCCCGTAGAGAGGTTAAGGCAGTCTTGCAGTCCCCCAACACTTAGAAATGACAGAATGGGAGGTAGCACAAACACCAGTACCACACGCATCCCAGTACTATGTAGGTCAACACGTAGCACGCAAGGTCAGACCCCTGTCAGATACAGAGAGTAGAAAGAGAAACTCTGTCAGTATAAATAGTTGCCCCTTGGGGTATGTTATTCTTGTGTAATTTTCATGTATGTGTTCATTAACTTATTTTTGCCTTACAATGGACAATATATTTGCACATTAGTTACCCGTAGGGGTATATATATAAAAAGACTCTGTGGCTGAGGACTGTGTGCAACCCAAAAACTGTTTACTTGTACACAATTGCACTCCCTGGAGTGCCCTTTTAATGTCCTCAGAACAAAAACCTGTTTGGCGTGGCGGAAGACGTGGTCCAACTCCGGATCACCTATGCCCTACAGCCACGCCCAGGGCCTACGTGGAGGGTTTACGGACAGGTCCCTCAAGCTAACTTTGCACTTTACCAGCGAAATGGACACCCTGTTGGGATTTCACTGGAAATGACTTGTAAAACTCGGAGGACGCTTTATAGTTGTATATATTTATTATGTTTTATAATGTTACCTGTAATGTTCAAGCTAAGTGCCTCCCATAAAGGGAAGAGTTATTGTTAACTTGTTCATGAAAAGTTACTTCAGTCCAGGAGTACTGAGCTTTACTAGGTGGGAATGTGTGAGCTTTACTAGGGGGGAATGTGGCGCCCTGCTGCGCACTGGTGCCACAGATCACAGAGGGGTGCAAGGATGGACTTCTCCACAAGAGGCCCTCACACATTCACACACCTCCACCCTACCACCTCAGATCAGCAGAAGGAGCCTGTTAGAGATATAGATACTGGAGGGTGGAGTTAGGGAGTTCAGTTAAGAGGGCAGTCGGAGATGCAGTCAGAGTGCAGACTGTGAGGAGAGAGCGTAATGACGCTTAGAGCAGCGAAGAGCAGCAAGCTGCTGTGGTACTTACGCGAGCCAAGGCCTACAGCATGAGTGAAGCCTTGTGAGTGCCCTGAGTGTGGCCGAAGGCGAGAGGAGAAGGAAGAAGTAGCAAGGGGGCAGAGGAGCATACCAGACTCACCCCGAGATATATATACCGGACACCGGGTCCGCGCCTACAGGGTCCCTTTATACCCAGTAGGGACCACCGGAACCCCTGGAGGACTACAGGTCCCAGGTTTACCAACCGCTGACTACCGTACCAGGGCTAGGAGTCACGGAGGCCCAGGCAGGTCAGAAGCTTAGCGAGGAAAGCCACGGATCAGGAGGCCCTATACCCGTTCACTGGGGAGAGTCCAAAAGTGCGCCCCGCGCCCAGAGTACCCTGGACCGTGCCTGCATCACCACCAGTAAAGGTATTGAAGTTTACCCCTGCGTGTGTGCCCGTACTTCCTCTGAGACCATCCTGCCGTCTCTCCCCAGCTTCCACCATCCTTCTACATCCACACTGCCCTGAGGCCCGCTCCACCTGTGGGGAGCCGTCCCAACTAAGCTGCCCGAACACCGGCCTCAGAGGACTGTCGCAGCGCTGGTAATCCTTACCAGACACCACAAGTGGCGTCACGAACAATTCACCAAAATCCCCTATAATTAAGTATCCCCTTTTTCAAGAGTGACCCCAGGGTACGGGCCCGGGAGCCGACTACCGCGACATCCCCATGACCAGGCGAATAGGCCCGGGCGCCGAGTAGTCCCCCATTTCCTCTGGGCGTGTCACATTATACTATATGGAGTGAATAATACTGTATGAACTATGAGTGTGCATTATATTGTGTGGGCTAAGGGGGTGCATTATACTGTATAGGCTATGGGAGTGCATTATACTGTATGGGCTATGGGCGTGCATTATACTATATGAGTGTGTATTATACTAAATGGGCTATGGGAGTGGATAATACTGTATGGACTAAAGGGGTACATTATACTATAAGAGGTTTCATTATATTATATGTGGGTGCCTTATACTGTACAGATTGTAAGGTGCATTATGCTGTATGAACTGTGGGTGCATTATACTGTACAAGCTGATGAGTGCATTCTGTTGTATGGACTATGGGGTGCATTATGCTGTATGAAGGACTATGTTTATTTAAACTATATGCAAGCAATTATACAGTGTGAAGGTTTGTGTGGGGCCCATCATACTGTGTGGGGGCCATTATACAGTGTGGAGAGGTGTGGGGCTATTATATTGTATGTAGGCCCATTATACTGCATGGAAGGCTGTGTGTGGGCACAATTAGGGGATCATACTGTGTTGGGGTCACAATACTTTTCCTGGGGCAGTTAGGCTTCAGTAAGGTCATCATACTTTACAAATGCAATGAAAGGGGAATCCAGGGCCCTAGTAGGAGGAAAATTAGAGGGCACACAGTAGATGCAGTAATAGTGACACATATGGCAGCAGTAACTCAGCACTGGGGTATCAGCAGGATAAAGAATTTGTGCAGGTTGCAGGTTGGGGATAAATGAGGATGGCGCTGTAAATGTGAGAAGTCAGATTTGTGTCTTTGTTGTAATCTCTGCAACCGAGTCCTGGCTGGAAGAAGTTGTCATATCGGTCTGGGCCAGATGGAAAAAATGGGAAAAGTGAATGACTCCACCAGAAAGAACATCAGCTGTAAGTCACCATCAATAACTGTACTGCAATCTATTATATGTTCTGCAGGACTGGTATCTACCACTGTATGGTCACCATATGGCGGTAATATCAGTGTTTGTCTTTGTATAGAGATTTTTTTTAGTATCAGCTTTTTCTACATCCATTATTTGGGTGCGCCGCCATAGTTGTAATCAGGGTTACATGGTTAGGGGCCCACTCAAAAGTTTCGCCCTCCCTGAATTAAACCCCTAGCTACGCCTCTGCCACAGCCAAAATGGAGGGCAACAAAAGTGCTTTGTTTTTTTTTAACCTGTCCTCTGCTAGACTCAGTTACACTATGTAGTAAAACTATATACACCAATTGAAGCAATTGTTCGAGGTTCAAAGTTTATATTAATATAAATAAGTCATCATGCTGTACTTTTTAGTAATATGAACAGGTAGTTATTTCTATGTCTATTGATGAGTTATCATGCTCCTCCTTGTAGTTTAATTGATATTCTCCATTAGAGTTTAATCCACAGCTTAATTATCAGGCCATTAGTCTTGTGTCAAAAACAGCTAACTAGAGGACATGAATTCAAAAAACATACCAAGAATAAAAACAGCCTTACCAACACCAGGTCAGATTACCAATGCACTAGCAAGATTCAGCAGACCGCATGATAAAGGTGAGGGCAGAACAGGTGCAAAATACTGATGCAACAGCCACTCACAGACCTACCAGTTCATGGAGGGGGTGGCTGCCCAGTAAAAAATGCACAGAAATGAGTCTTGCATGAGGACCCTTGGCATGGGTTGTGAGCTTGTGTATTTTGGCCAAAATATCGACCAACACCTCATGTAATTTATTTATCTTATTACATTATTTTTTATTGCACATTTTGCAGGATGCAGCCAGGCTCTTTAGTGTTGCTTGGGCAAACTGGGGCATCTGTCCTTGTGGGGTGCACGTATATAGTGCTGGACAGCCCGCCTGATCTAATAGTATGGGCGTCAATCTCAAATTCGAGCTGTTTTGGGCGGTGTTCGAGCCGTTCGGCGAACACGAACAATTTGAGAAAAATTCGGCTGTTCGAGGTTATGTTCGATAACTGTTCGTGCACCAAAATCATAACTGGATTTTTTCTCAGTAATGATGAAAATTAATGTTAATACGCAGTTTGAGTGTACAGCGGGGTGGGGGGAGGGGCAGGGGATGGATCTCTGCAGGAACAATGAAGATCTCCATTTTTTTTTCTCTTTCCCGCATTTACAGTGGGGAGGTGCAATCTGTCAGCCTATCAGCAGCGCACACACGGAGCGAAGTGCTTTTTTTCACACAAGCAAGGGCATGTGTCATTGGCAGTGTATGTCACATGTCCTTGCCCTATAAGACCAAGCCATTTTCCCCGTCGCCACCATTTTCTCACTGCTGCAGCTGCGTGTTAGACGGCACCGCTGTTGCTGTGTGCGCTATACCTTGTTAATTTCAAGCCAATTTTCGCACAAATCTACAGATAGCTTGGGAGTAGGGAATAGTTGTGATTGCAGTCCTTTTAAGGACTAGGTTACAGCATTTCCTACGACTTTTATCAGGCAGGTCTGTGCTCTTAAATAGATAGATTGTGGGAGTAAAGACTAATTGTAATTGGAGTCCTTTTCAGGACTAGGTTACATCAGTTCCTATCAGTTTTTGCCAGGCAGGTCTGTGCCAGTGCTGTGCAAGTTTTTTTCACAGCATTTGGCTGAATCTAGCAAAGCTAATCCTTTTTGGCCTATTGCAGAGTGTGTTAGTCAGTGGAGTAGCCTATCTGTGTTGCAAGATATACCACCTGTGTATAGAATACCAATTTTTTTACTGCACCTAGTGAAGTAAAATCTTTTGGGCATAGCATCATTCTATTAGTCCATCTATACTGACCTCCATCAGGTTGCAAATTGAATATAATTTTTTTCTGCATCTAGCTCTGAAAAAATATTGGGCTTCTAGCTGTGTGTGGGACTTGTTGTATTAGTCCATCTATACTGACCTCCATCAGGTTGCAAACTGAATATATTTTTTTCTGCATCTACCTCTGAAAAAATATTGGGCTTCTAGCTGTGTGTGGGACTTGTTGTATTAGTCCATCTATACTGACCTCCATCAGGTTGCAAACTGAATATATTTTTTTCTGCATCTACCTCTGAAAAAATATTGGGCTTCTAGCTGTGTGTGGGACTTGTTCTATTAATCCATCTATACAGACCTCCATCAGGTTGCAAACTGAATATATTTTTTTCTGCATCTACCTCTGAAAAAATATTTGGCCTTCTAGCAGTGTGTGGGACTTTCTCTATTAGTCCATCTATACTGACCTCCATCAGGTTGCAAACTGAATATATTTTTTTTCTTCATCTAAATCTGAAAAAATATTTGGCCTTCTAGCAGTGTGTGGGACTTGTTCTATTAGTCCACCTATACTGATCTCCATCAGGTTGCAAATTCAAAATAATTTTTTGTCTGCATCTAGCTCTGAAAAAATATTTGGCCTTCTAGCAGTGTGTGGGACTTTCTCTATTAGTCCATCTATACTGACCTCCATCAGGTTGCAAACTGAATATATTTTTTTTCTGCATCTACCTCTGAAAAAATATTTGGCCTTCTAGCAGTGTGTGGGACTTTCTCTATTAGTCCATCTATACTGACCTCCATCAGGTTGCAAATTAAAAATATTTTTTATCTGCATCTACAGTACCTCTGAAAAAATATTTGGGCTTCTAGCTGTGTGTGGGACTTGTTCTATTAGTCCATCTATACTGACCTCCATCAGGTTGCAAATTGAATATAATTTTTATCTGCATCTAGCTCTGAAAAAATATTTGGCCTTCTAGCAGTGTGTGGGACTTTCTCTATTAGTCCATCTATACTGACCTCCATCAGGTTGCAAATTGAATATAATTTTTATCTGCATCTAGCTCTGAAAAAATATTTGGCCTTCTAGCAGTGTGTGGGACTTTCTCTATTAGTCCATCTATACTGACCTCCATCAGGTTGCAAATTAAAAATATTTTTTATCTGCATCTACCTCTGAAAAAATATTTGGGCTTCTAGCTGTGTGTGGGACTTGTTCTATTACTCCATCTATACTGACCTCCATCAGGTTGCAAACTGAATATATTTTTTTCTGCATCTACCTCTGAAAAAATATTGGGCTTCTAGCTGTGTGTGGGACTTGTTGTATTAGTCCATCTATACTGACCTCCATCAGGTTGCAAATTAAAAATAATTTTTATCTGCATCTACAGTACCTCTGAAAAAATATTTGGGCTTCTAGCTGTGTGTGGGACTTGTTCTATTAGTCCATCTATACTGACCTCCATCAGGTTGCAAATTGAATATAATTTTTATCTGCATCTAGCTCTGAAAAAATATTTGGCCTTCTAGCAGTGTGTGGGACTTTCTCTATTAGTCCATCTATACTGACCTCCATCAGGTTGCAAATTAAAAATAATTTTTATCTGCATCTACAGTACCTCTGAAAAAATATTTGGGCTTCTAGCTGTGTGTGGGACTTGTTCTATTAGTCCATCTATACTGACCTCCATCAGGTTGCAAATTGAATATAATTTTTATCTGCATCTAGCTCTGAAAAAATATTTGGCCTTCTAGCAGTGTGTGGGACTTTCTCTATTAGTCCATCTATACTGACCTCCATCAGGTTGCAAATTGAATATAATTTTTATCTGCATCTAGCTCTGAAAAAATATTTGGCCTTCTAGCAGTGTGTGGGACTTTCTCTATTAGTCCATCTATACTGACCTCCATCAGGTTGCAAATTAAAAATATTTTTTATCTGCATCTACCTCTGAAAAAATATTTGGGCTTCTAGCTGTGTGTGGGACTTGTTCTATTACTCCATCTATACTGACCTCCATCAGGTTGCAAACTGAATATATTTTTTTCTGCATCTACCTCTGAAAAAATATTGGGCTTCTAGCTGTGTGTGGGACTTGTTGTATTAGTCCATCTATACTGACCTCCATCAGGTTGCAAATTAAAAATAATTTTTATCTGCATCTACAGTACCTCTGAAAAAATATTTGGGCTTCTAGCTGTGTGTGGGACTTGTTCTATTAGTCCATCTATACTGACCTCCATCAGGTTGCAAATTGAATATAATTTTTATCTGCATCTAGCTCTGAAAAAATATTTGGCCTTCTAGCAGTGTGTGGGACTTTCTCTATTAGTCCATCTATACTGACCTCCATCAGGTTGCAAATTAAAAATAATTTTCATCTGCATCTAGCTCTGAAAAAACATTTGGCCTTCTAGCAGTGTGTGGGACTTTCTCTATTAGTCCATCTATACTGACCTCCATCAGGTTGCAAATTAAAAATAATTTTTATCTGCATCTACCTCTGAAAAAAATATTTGGGCTTCTAGCTGTGTGTGGGACTTGTTCTATTAATCCATCTATACCAAGGGTCTCAAACTCGGCTGGGTATATGGGCCGCACATGGAAAAAATTTGAATTTGGGGGGCCGCATTCTTTGTTCAATGTGACATTTTTAGTGATACCATTTTTTTTGTATACACCTTTTGAACATTTTTGCAGTGTTTATTTTTTTATGGCTTGGGTCGTTATGGATGTGGCGATAATAAACGTGCCCTTTTTTGTGTTTACTTTAGTTTACATATAAAACAGCATTTTTAGTGCCCAATATTTTTTCATGCTTTATTTTATTTTTTATTTTTTTTACAATTTTATTTCCCCCAATTGGCCACATACAGTAATATTGTCTTACAATTAGCATCATATAGTAATAATGGAAAACATCTTGTAGTAATGTTCCCCATCCAAGTCCCCATCTTGTACTAATGTGCCCCATCCAGGTCCCCATCCTGTGGCTCTGTGCCCCATCCAGGTCCCCATCTTGTGGCTCTGGTCCCCATCTTGTGGCTCTGTGCCCCATCCAGGTCCCCATCCTGTGGCAACGTTCCCCATCCTGGCGCCCATCTTGTACTAATGTGCCTCATCCAGGTCCCCATCTTGGGGCTATGTGCCTCATCCAGGTCCCCATCTTGGGGCTATGTGCCCCATCCAGGTCCCCATCCTGTGGCAATGTTCCCCATCCAGGTCCCCATCTTGTGGCTCTGGTCCCCATCTTGTGGCTCTGTGCCCCATCCAGGTCCCCATGTTGTGGCTCTGTGCCCCCTGTGCTGTTCTTCACACACATAAAATAGAAAAAAAAAAAGATGATTCTCACCTGTCCTCCGTTCCCTCGGCGTCCTTCCTGCAGATGTGGCCCGCAGGCACCACAGAGTCCGACCCCTTGACGATCCCGACCTGGTCCAGGAGGAGCCGCCAACAGCAGCGCTGCATTGCCGCACAGAGACTGTCTCCCAGCACAGCATTTTCAATGTCAGCCGCCGGCCAATCAGAGGCCAGCAGCTGACATCTGCATATGGCAATGACGTCATACTCGCTGCGCCGACACGCAGATATCAGCTGCTAGCCTCTGATTGGGCGGCGGCTGGCATTGGAAATGCAGTGCTGGGAAACAGTCTCTGTGCGGCAATGCAGCGCTGCTGTCGGCTGCTCCTCCTGGACCAGGTCGGGATCGTCAAGGGGTCTGTGCCTGCGGGCCGCATAAAGCAGCCTCAGGGGCCGCATGCGGCCCGCGGGCCGCGTGTTTGAGACCCCTGATCTATACAGACCTCCATCAGGTTGCAAACTGAATATAATTTTTTTCTGCATCTAGCTCTGAAAAAATATTTGGCCTTCTAGCAGTGTGTGGGACTTGTTCTATTAGTCCATCTATACTGACCTCCATCAGGTTGCAAATTCAAAATAATTTTTTGTCTGCATCTAGCTCTGAAAAAATATTTGGCCTTCTAGCAGTGTGTGGGACTTTCTCTATTAGTCCATCTATACTGACCTCCATCAGGTTGCAAACTGAATATATTTTTTTTCTGCATCTACCTCTGAAAAAATATTGGGCTTGTAGCTGTGTGTGGGACTTGTTCTATTAATCCATCTATACAGACCTCCATCAGGTTGCAAACTGAATAAAAAAAATTTCTGCATCTACCTCTGAAAAAATATTTGGGCTTCTAGCTGTGTGTGGGACTTTCTCTATTAGTCCATCTATACTGACCTCCATCAGGTTGCAAATTGAATATAATTTTTTTCTGCATCTAACCCAGCCAATAGTTTTGGCCTAATACCACAGTTTGGCCACTCAGCTCTGCTCGGTTCCCATCCATTGTTTTTTTGTGCAAACAACTCCAGAGTTGTGAATTAGTTAACCACCAAAATGAGTGGAAAAAGGCCTGCTGCTGGTGGAAAGGGGAATAGGCGTGTTGGGAAGGGGAAAAAAGGTTGTGTCCGTGGGGTAGGTGTTAAAGCAACAGTAACATCTGCAGAAGAAAGACCATCTTCCAGCCAAACTAAAATGTCTACTTCTTTTAGCGGACAATGTGATAAGATCCCTTTCTTACGGCCACGCCAATCGCTACAAATTCCAGATGAGGCACAAAAACAGCAGGTGCTTCAACGGATATCAAGTGCTCCTTTAAGTGGGCTCTCCTCCACATCAACTTCAACATCACAAATACTCCAGTCCTCAAAGGTGTCACCTCAATCGCACTTGCTTCCTCACAGCTCCCAAATCTTCAGCTGCCCGTCTGAGTATGAGGTAGAACAGATGGTTGAGTCTGCAGAGCTGTTTACTCATACTATAGCCTGGGAATCAGAGGTCGACTCCAGCGCTTCTGTGAATCCAGACGAGGAAATGATCTGCACTGATGCCCAGAATCTTTATGAGTCGGATCCAGGACCAGACGCAGAAGGTTCTGACCATAATGTAGACCCTCATTCCCAAACTGTAACTCCTGTTGGTGGAGACAATGAGGAAGACGGTGATAAGACTCAAATACCTGATTGGAGCGACAACTTTAGTTTTTTGTCAGGGCAGGAACAGGTTGGCTCTGAGGACGACGGGTGTGATAACGCACAGGGTGATGATGATGAGGTTGGAGATCCCACTTACTGTCAACCCACAGTCAGCCAAGAGATGAGGTCAGCAGAGGAGGTGGAGGAAGATGCTAGTGACGACGAGGTCAGGTTGCACCTTCCTGGACAGAGACGTAGTACTGGAAGCACGTCAACAACTGCATCCTCAAACACAACTCTGCCTCTCACCACAAGTTGTGGTGGCTCTTCAGGTCGCATGGGTGCTAAGCCTTGCATAGCCTGGGCATTTTTTCAGATCGATAAAGATGACCCAACTCGTGTTATCTGTAACATTTGTCAGCAAAAGCTAAGTAGAGGCCAAAAAATACATAGTTTGAGTACTTCATGCATGAACCGGCACATGGACATGAAGCATAAGTTGCAGTGGGAAGCTCAGTGTGCTACAATGCGGCCTAGCCGGCCGGGCCAACCACCGTCTGCCATATCTTGTGCATCCGCGGCCTCTTCATCCTCTGTGACTGGGGGGACAGCAGTCACACCTGTTTTGGGGCGCAGACCTGCCACCTCTTTACCCGCAACAGCCAGCGTGATTGGCAGGTCATCATTTTCTTTGGAGGTGGTAACACCAGCTGGTGTTGAGCGCTGTCCGACATCGATAGCACCACCTTTGGATCAAGGCAACCTAACATGTCCGCCTGCATCTTCCTCACAGACCGGCAGTTTGCCGGGGACACCCTTATCAACCCCGTCTAAGCACAATAGCCAGCCCTCGGTCCCTCAGATGTGGACAAGTAAAAGACCATTTCCTCCTAGCCATGAGAAAGCTAAGAGGTTGAATTTCACCATCTGCAAGCTCTTGGCTACAGAAATGCTGCCTTTCCGCCTGGTGGACACAGAGGATTTTCGAGACCTTATGTCCGTCGCAGTGCCCCAGTACCAGATGCCCAGTCGGCACTACTTCTCAAACAAAGGTGTGCCTGCGCTCCACCAGCATGTCGCACACAACATCACCGCTTCTTTGAGAAACTCTGTGTGTGACAGGGTGCATTTCACCACAGACACTTGGACGAGTAGGCATGGACAGGGGCGTTACATGTCGCTGACTGGGCACTGGGTAACTATGGTGACAGCAGGACAAGGGGCTGCTGTCCAAGTCTTGCCGTCCCCACGAGTTGTGCGTCAATCCTCTTTATGTCAAAGTTCCTCCACTGCTTCTGCCTCCTCAACCTCCTCTCGGTCTTCCACCTGCACCCAAAGCCTGTCTGGTCATGCCACAAGCTTTCTAACTGCGCAGAAGGGATCCTGCACACCTCCTTACTATGCTGGCAGTAGGGCTCAACGTCATCAGGCGGTTTTTACATTGAAATGTCTGGGAAATGTGAGTCACACAGCTGAGGAGTTGTGGTCAGCTCTGGAGAACCAATTTCATGAATGGTTGTCTCCACTGGACCTGAAACCAGGGAAGGCCGTGTGCGACAATGCTGCAAACCTGAGTGCGGCCCTTCGCCGGGGCAATGTCACACACGTGCCTTGTATGGCTCACGTGTTGAACCTGGTTGTCCAGCAATTTTTAGCCCACTATCCCAGACTAGATGGCCTTCTGCAGAGGGCACGGTCGCTGTGTGCTCACTTCCGCCGTTCGCATCCCGCAGCTCAGCGACTTACATCTCTACAGAAGTCGTTGGGCCTGCCACTTCACCGGCTAAAATGCGATGTGCCTACCCGGTGGAATTCAACTCTGCACATGTTGCAGCGACTGTGGCAGCACCGACAAGCCCTGGTGCAATACGTTCTGACGTATAGCCTGGGCCAACGAGATCCAGAGGTGGGGCAAATCACGCTGGAGGAGTGGACTCAGATCAGGGACCTATGCACCCTTCTGCACAGTTTTGAAATGGCGACGAAGATGTTTAGTGCTGACGATGCCATTATCAGCATGACTATTCCCGTGATTTACATGCTGGAGCACATGTTAAACAGAATTCGGAGTCAGGTGGTGGCACAAGAGGAGGTGGAGGAAGTAGAGGAGGAGGAGTTGTATGCGGAAGGGCTAACATCTGCAAGGTCCAGACGGTCGGCAGCACCAAGGCGGCAGGCATGTGAGGGTGGGGGAGATGGTTTTACCAGGGCGCATGGTAGCAGCCAAACTAGTGAGGAAGGTGCAGGAGCCCAGGAAGAAGTGGAGGACGAACTGATGGAAGACTCATCAGATGAGGGAGACCTTGATCACATTTCTGTTGTGCGAGGTTGGGGGGAGAGGACAGAGGAAGGAAGCATGATTGTTACCTCGCCACCAACACAACAGGGACTTGGTGCTCCTGGATGCGCAACACACATGAGTGCCTTCTTGCTGCACTACCTGCAACATGACCCTCGAATTGTGAGAATTAGAAATAATCCTGACTACTGGGTTGCCACACTGTTAGATCCCCGGTACAAAAGTAAATTTGCAGAAATTATTCCTGCCATAGAAAGGGATGCACGCATGCAGGAGTATCAGCAGAGACTGTTGCAGAATCTTACATGTGCTTTTCCACAAAATACCAGTGGTGCACGTAGTGAATCTCACAGTTCCAACTTGCCAACCGTGGGACCGTCAAGTGTTCAGCACTCAAACCGTAACAGAACCACAGTATCTGCTGGTAACATCAATTTTGCGGAATCATTTCACCACTTTTTTAGCCCATCCTTTGCAAGGCCACAGGAGACAAGAAGTCTGACACATAGTCAACGCCTAGAGACGATGGTACAGCAGTATCTCCAAGTAAACATTGAAGCCATGACTGTGTCACTGGACCCTTGCTCTTTTTGGGCTTCCAATCTGGATAAATGGCCGGAGCTAGCCACTTACGCCTTGGAGATCTTGTCATGCCCCGCAGCCAGCGTTCTGTCTGAACGTGTGTTCAGCGCTGCTGGTGGTGTGCTGACAGATAAGCGCACGCGGCTCTCCACTGATAATGTAGACAGACTCACGTTCATAAAGATGAACAAATCATGGATCCGAAACGACTTTTCTACCCCTGTGTCATCCTGGGGAGAATAAAAGCTTGATGATTGGTTAAAATCACCCTACCAACCGTTTTAAGCTTTCAAATTACTAATCATGTTTATCTGTATCTTGGCTGGAAAATAATTTGGGCTTTGTAGCAGTGTGCAGCACTGATTCTATTATGCCATCTATAATAAGCTCCACCAGATTTAAAATTACTAATCATGTTTATCTGTATCTTGACTGGAAAATAATTTGGGCTTTGTAGCAGTGTGCAGCACTGATCCTATTAGGCCATCTATACTAAAGCTTCACCAGATTTAAAATTAATAATAATTTTTAGCTGCATCTAGCCCGGAAAATAATTTTGGGGCTCCGAGATGCGCAAGACACATAAGTGCCTTCTTGCTGCACTACCTGCAGCATGACCCTCATATTGTCAGAATTCGAAGTAATCATGACTACTGGGTTGCCACACTCTTAGATCCCCCAAACTTTTCGATCAACCTTTTCATTTTAATAAAGACCAAAAAAATGGTCATTTTTGAAATTATAAGCATTAGCAGGTTGTTAGAAACTGAAATCAAACAGTTTTCAACTCAAAACTTTATTCTAGGTGATGTTACATTTTCACATAGGACCCCTTGTTCGAAAGGAGCTTCTGAACTCTCTCGTCCATTGAATTTGTCAGGTTTTGGATGGTTTCTGCTTCAATTGTTTTGCATGAGGACAGAATACCCTCCCAGAGCTGTTGCTTAGATGTGAACTGCCTCCCGCCATCATAGACACTCCTTTTAATGATGCTCCAAAGGTTCTGAATGGGGTAGAGGTCAGGGGAGCATGGGGGTCACACCATAAGTTTGTCCCCTTTTATGCCCATATCAGCCAGAGATGCAGATGTTTTATGTGCAGCATGAGATGGTGCATTATCATGCAAAAAAATGATCTTGCTGTGAAATACACGGTTCTTCTTCTTGAACCATGGCAGGAAGTGCTGTTTGAGAAAATCCACATACATTATGGAGTTCATCTTTAGCGCCTTCAGGGATCCTAAAGGGGCCGACAATCTCTCTCCCCATGATTCCAGCCCAAAACATTACTCCACCTCCTCCTTGTTGGCGCTGTAGCCGTGTTTGCGTGGGGTGTCCATCAACCAGCCATCCTCCACTCCATCCATCTGGACCATCGAGCGCTGCACGGCACTCATCCGTGAACAAAACAGTTTTGAAATCAGTCTTCATGTAATGTTTGGCCCACTGGAGCCGTTTCTGCTTGTGTGAAGTGGATAGAGGAGGTCAACAGGATGGCGTATGCACAGCTGCAAACCTCTGAAGGACCCTGCATCTTGTTGTTCGGGGGACGTTGGAGGCACCAGCAGCTTCAAAAACTTGTCTGCTGCTATGACAAGGCTTTTTTGCCGCTGCTCTTTCAACCTGACGTAATTGCCTGTAGGAAAGAGTCCTCAATTTGCCCTTATCAGCACGCACACGTGTGTACTGTGAATCAGCTACATACTTCTTGATTGCCAAGACACTTCATCCTGATCATCGCACAATGTTGATTGTAGTCATGCCTTGACCTAAACACTCCACAATTTGTTGCTTCTCAGCAGCCGACACATCCTTTTTCTTTCCCATTTTGGCAGAAAATGTAGGCTGCTTAATAATGTGAGACAGCCTTCTTAAGTAGTCTTGCCTTTCATTGGACACACCTGCCAAACTAATTAGCACAGGTGTCTGCAATTGCTTACAGTGATATAAAGAGCCCTGACACACATCACCATCAATGAGTTTAACTGACAAACAAACAAATTCTTCCCTTATCACTCCTAAACACTTTTTGCATAATAATTTGGAACACAGTGTACATGTGCTTTTCCACAAAACACCAGTGGTTCACGTAGTGAATCTTACAGTTCTAACTTGCCAACCGTGGTCTGTATGGAGTTGTTCAATAAAGGGCCCAAAATTAAGATAACATAGATGGGAGAGGTCTCTATGAATAGGAATTCCTAAGTATTTGATACCCTGTGAGGGCCAGGCAAAGGGAAAGTTGGACTGGATGGAATCCTATATGGATTTGGGGAGGGAGACATCGAGGGCCTCAGACTTCGCTGCATTGATTTTAAAATTTGACCATGTAACAAAGTGATCTATTTCAGCCATAACAGCATGGATGGATATATGTGATTGAGTGATATATACTAGGACATCATCAGCAAATAGAGAGCACTTGTACTCGGTGCCTCCCACCTCAATCCACCTAATATTGGGGTTATGGCGAATTGATGAGAGCAGGTGCTCCGTCACTAGGATGTATAAGAGAGGGGACAGAGAACATCCCTGCCTTGTCCCATTGGTGATTGTGAAAGGTGATGAAAATGTTCTGACGCGCCCCCTGGGCCTTGGGACACCCGGAGCCGGACCCTTTTTGGTGGATGCTGGTGGTTGTAGTCTCCGTGGCGGCGACCCGGTTCCGTGGCTCAGGGCGGTCAAACCAGTGGCGGAACTATTTATGTGGTTTTGATGTTTAAATGTCCGACTACGCCCCCCGTGGATTGCGGTCAGAGTGAACCGCCGCTCCAGGGCAGACCGCTGAGGCTGGTGTTGTGCAGCAGAGCGTAGCATAACTCCCCACGGGAGGAGTATAGCCTCAGGGCAGTGTATGCGGAGGATGGGGGTGATGGTGCAGGGCAGCAGCAGTAACGACACGGAGTCAGTGATGCAGTCCAGGGCCTTTACTCACAGTTCTTATTATCCAGACCACGTCTGCAGGTAACGGCTGCCCACGTCGTACTGTGCTCACCAGGTGAGGGGCTCAGACAACTCCCAGATAACTTTGGAGCGCTTCACAGGACCCCCTTTGTGTGTCCTTTGTCTGGCCTTTCTTACCAACCCTTCTGTCCGGCTGCCTCGGGCCTCCTCTTGGTAAACTTGGCGCCAGTTTCCCTGACCCTATGTGGTGCCTTCCTAGCGGGTGTAGCGAGGGGCTGCGCCACATAAAATGTCACAGCCTCCTGTTTCTAGCTGAGGGTCGTTTCCTGCCTCCACTAGTTTCGGGGACCGGTCTCCCCCTTTGGCCTGACACCTCCACGCAGGTGGATTCGGGCGTGCGGTGGCGACTCGCCCGTCCGCACCCCTGGGATCCCTTCGTTCCTCGTTCCTGGAGCCTTCTCCGCTCCTCTTCCTTCCTTCTCCCTCTTCCAGGCCTGGGCCTCTGTTACTAGGCCCGCCTCCGGAGCAGAGCTCATGCAGAGCCCCTGCTCCCTGCCACTTCTGCTCAGACTTCTCTGCACTGAACTAAGATGGTGCCCACCTTTTATACTCCCTTCTCAATGCACCCAGGAACTGCTTCCTCCCTGCTCCTGCACTACAGGGTTCCCCTTCCTCAGTGTTCCCTCCCCCCACTCCAGCCAGGGACAGGGACTGTCGTGCCCATCTCAGGGGCATATTGGTCGCCCTGCCCCACGGCAATGTGGTGTAATGCATGCAGGTGTCGGGTCCTGATTCACACTACATCCTTACCTGAGAGTGAGATATCACACCTCTGGGTGAGGTGCAATACCTCTGTAGCAACCGAGCCCTCAGGGTGCTACAATTCCATTTATCTTCAGCCTAGGTGACGTATTGCGATACAGGGCCGTGATTTTGGCTATAAAAGGGTCCCCTAGACCTCTACCCCAAGCTTTTTAAGAGAATCATATATGGCGTGCCAGGAGACTCTATGGAATGCTTTCTCAGCATCCAACGAGAGTATCTAATTACAAATTTTTAACTGCATCTAGCCCAGGAAATACTTTGTGCCTAGTAGCAGTGTCTGCTAGTCAGCGGATTATCCCAGCTGTTAAGCAAGCTACACCACCTGTAGTTTGGACACTTAATTTTTTCAAAGGAAATGCTTCGGGACCACGGGATACTCAGTGAAGAGCATCAGGAGGCACCCCAAGGCATAGGGGCTGGGACTGGCAGTAGGATGCCTTGCGGTGGACAGCCGAGCTCGATCCTTATAAAAGCTTTTTAACTGCAGCAGCTTTAGTGGACGCTACTGGAGCTGGAATTACGCGGCTGGTGGCATGAGACTTGCCCTCCAATAGATCCTTGTAAATGGATTTAAAGTGTATTCATTCAAATTAGAGAGACAATTTAAATTAAAAAGCTTAGAGCTGCCTCCACCACAGGGGGGCTCGCTCGACCCACCAGCGAACAGGCACCAGTATTGGGAGAGGGGGGCTGGCCGTCAGGGTTCACCGCGGCTCTGGCACAAACCCGGCGACGCGGAGGTGGCACGGGCAGGAGCGGACTGAACGTGTCGGCTTCTCACTTTTTGGATTTTAGAAGGGCATGACATGCCTATATCTGTGTCTCCCCCTCCTTTTACTCCTCCACCTCTTTTCTTTTCGCATGACTATATGTACTTGTCACTTTTCCATGTGTTAGTTGTGTCTTCTGAGCAGTTTGTCAGCTTTTGGACACCTTTGAAGGTGTTTTCTATGTGTTTCTATGTGTTTTTGTTTGCCTGCCATTGGTTTTAACGGTGTTCGAAGGTGTTCGACGAACAATTCGACGAACAGTTCGGCGAACACACGGGTGTTCGACGAACCGAACCGAACTCGAACACTACGGGGGTGGCTCAACACTAGACACAACTGCCTGTTACGCTGTTGTGCATGCATGGCAATCCCCCATCCAAGGCACAGGTGAAGATGTCTCCCCCTTGCAATCACCACCATCAGCAACCATGTCCTTGTCCCAGCGCAGCGTTCAGTTGTCCCTACCCCAGTCCTTTGAACGCAAATGCAAATATGCAGCCAATGCCCCACAGGCCACAATACTAAACTGCCACATTTCTCGAATTCTTGCACTAGAAAAGTTGCCTTTTAGGTTTGTGGAGATGGAATCTTTCCACAACCACATGGCAGCGGCCGTCTCTCGAAACTCGGTCCCCAGCCGCCACTATTTCTCCCAGTGTGCCGTCCTTGCCTTACACAAGCACATGTCCCAGAACATTACCCGTGCCCTCAACAATGCAGTTACTGGGAAGGTCCACCTAACCACGGATAAGTAGACAAGTGCTTGTTGCCAGGGACGGTACATCTCACAGACAGCACACTAGGTTAATATTGTGGAAGCCGGGACCCAGTTGGACTCTGGGACAGAACACGTCCTCCCGATGCTAAAGATTGCGGGCCCGAGTCAATCAGCGTTGCCCCCACATTCTGCAGCTCCTGCACCTCCTCCTCTTCAGCCTCCATCTCCGAAATGACCACATCAGTAGGAAGCTGAAGCACTGCAGCACTGCCTCGGCCAAGCGGCAAAAGGCTGTGCTGAAGCTAATGTACTTAGGTGACAAACCGCAAACTGCTGCAGAGTTGTTGAAATTTGTAACAGAGCAGGCAGATCTGTGGCTGTCATTGCTGAACCTAGAGCCAGGCATGGTCGTGTGTGATAATGGCCATTACCTGGTGGCGGCTCTGAGGTTTGGCAACCTCACACACTTACCATAGTTGGCCCATCTGCTCAACCTAGTAGTTCAGCAGTCTCTCAAAACCTACCCGGATCTACCTGAGCTGCTTGTGAAAGTATGCCGCGTGTATGCCCATTTCAGAAAGTCACCTACAGCTTCTGCCAACCTCGTCATGCTTCAACAGTGTTTGCAGCTTCCAGCTCACCGACTGGTGTGCGATGTCACCACGCATTGGAACTGAACTTTGCATATGTTGGGAAGGATTTGTGAGCACCAAACGGCAGTTGTTGAGTACCAGCTTCAACACGCCCGTCGGTATTCAGGTCAGCCTCCGCACATAAAAGTTGATGAGTGGGGATCTATGTCTGACATCTGTGCCGTCCTCCAAAACTTTGAGGACTCCACCAGGATGGTGAGTGGCGATTATGCCATAATTACCGTCACCATCCCGCTTCTCTGTCTACTGAAATGCTTGCTGCTCACAATAAAGAGGGGGCATTGCAGGCGGAGCACGATGAGATGGAGCAAGGAACTATACAGGGTGATGCTACACTGTCCAGCCTCATCTCATCTCAACGTGGATTGGGTGATAATGAGGAGGAACAGGAGTTGGTTTTCTGCGCTACAGACGGTACTACCCACACAATAGTCATACCGTCTGTTCAGTGTGGATGACCTGAGGAGAGGGAGGATGAGGACAAGGAGTAGAATGAGGAGGAGGAGGACAGCCATCCTCTTGGTCAGGACTGGGTAGGCTTGGCTGTTGGCAGTCAGGCCAACATGGCTGACTTTATGTTCCGCTGCTTTTCCTGTGACCCTCACATTGTACGCATTTTGGCCAACAGTAATTACTGGTTGGTCACACATCTAGATCCACGCTACAAGGAGAACTTTTCTAACACTTCTTCCCGTGGTGGAGAGGTCTAATAAAACCTTGCAGTACCAGAAGGCCCTTGTTGAAGAATTATTAAAAAAATTCCCATCTGAAAATGCTGGCGGCAGATGTCACAGGTTGTTGGACAACCCAGGAGTACAGGCGAGGGATGACACAAATATGATGCAGCAGAGGCAGGGACACTGTCAAAGGTCTGGGACAGTTTTCTCAGACTCTCCCAGCACCCAGGCTCTGATGTGTGGGATACTCTAACAAGGAGGGAAAAGATTTGGAAGATGCTGAAGGACTACCTTGCTGACCGTACAGACGTCCTCCGTGATTCCTCTGTGCCTTATAACTATTGAGTATCCAAGCTCACCGACTGGTGTGCGATGTCATCACGCATTGGAACTGAACGTTGCATATGTTGGGAAGGATTTGTGAGCAGCAAACGGCAGTTGTTGAGTACCAGCTTCAACACGCCCGTCGGTATTCAGGTCAGCCTCCGCACATAAAAGTTGATGAGTGGGGATCTATGTCTGACATCTGTGCCGTCCTCCAAAACTTTGAGGACTCCACCAAGATGGTGAGTGGCGATTATGCCATAATTACCGTCACCATCCCGCTTCTCTGTCTACTGAAATGCTTGCTGCTCACAATAAAGAGGGGGCATTGCAGGTGGAGCACGATGAGATGGAGCAAGGAACTATACAGGGTGATGCTACACTGTCCAGCCTCATCTCATCTCAACGTGGATTGGGTGATAATGAGGAGGAACAGGAGTTGGTTTTCTGCGCTACAGACGGTACTACCCACACAATAGTCATACCGTCTGTTCAGTGTGGATGACCTGAGGAGAGGGAGAATGAGGACAAGGAGTAGAATGAGGAGGAGGAGGACAGCCATCCTCTTGGTCAGGACTGGGTAGGCTTGGCTGTTGGCAGTCTGGCCAACATGGCTGACTTTATGTTCCGCTGCTTTTCCTGTGACCCTCACATTGTACGCATTTTGGCCAACAGTAATTACTGGTTGGTCACACTTCTAGATCCACGCTACAAGGAGAACTTTTCTAACACTTCTTCCCGTGGTGGAGAGGTCTAATAAAACCTTGCAGTACCAGAAGGCCCTTGTTGAAGAATTATTAAAAAAATTCCCATCTGAAAACGCTGGCGGCAGATGTCACAGGTTGTTGGACAACTCAGGAGTACAGGCGAGGGATGACACAAATATGATGCAGCAGAGGCAGGGACACTGTCAAAGGTCTGGGACAGTTTTCTCAGACTCTCCCAGCACCCAGGCTCTGATGTGTGGGATACTCTAACAAGGAGGGAAAAGATTTGGAAGATGCTGAAGGACTACCTTGCTGACCGTACAGACGTCCTCCGTGATTCCTCTGTGCCTTATAACTATTGAGTATCCAAGCTCACCGACTGGTGTGCGATGTCATCACGCATTGGAACTGAACGTTGCATATGTTGGGAAGGATTTGTGAGCAACAAACGGCAGTTGTTGAGTACCAGCTGACGCGCCCCTGGGCCTACTTGGTGTAGCGTTGCGCACGCGGGGACTACCCGGAGCCGGGCCTGTTGGGGGTAGTAGTCTCGTGGCGGTGACCCGGTCCGTGCCCAGGGAGTCAAACTGTGTGGCTGAGTATTAGCAGTAGATGTTGGACGACTACGCCACCCGTTGAATGCAGCTATGGAGCTGCCGCTGCAGGGCAGACCGCTGAGGCCGGTGGAAGGATTGTGCAGCGTGGATGGTATAACCCCCAACGGGAGGGGTATGGCATCAGGGCAGCCGACGTGGATGATGGGGGTAGCAGGAACCACTCAGAGACGATGCGGTGTAGTTCAGGGTCTTTACTGGTGACAAAAATAGACCCTCCCGGAGTACTGGCTAGCGGTCGGGGCCTGGTCAGTCCTTGAACAGATGGGATCTCCCCTGGCCAGGCGGAGTTGTAGGCCTCCCCAACTAATTGTACTCTACTGGCTACCTTGCTAGAGGCGGGTAAAAGTAGCCCACGTCCCTGAGTGTACCGTGTGGTGCTCACCCGTATGGCCGGTGACTCGGGGCCTTCTAGTGGCTTCCGCTCCACGACGGCGGTGCTGGTCCCACGCGTGTGACCGTGCCTTCGGGTTTCTTGGCCAGAGGACCTGAAATCCTCTGCCGGTCGGTTTCTGCTGCTGGGTAAGGATTAGTCCCCACAGCCTCGGACTCCGGGTCCGGTGGTAATTCTTCAATCAGGGCGAGCTCTACAGCTGCCAGCCCCTGATTCCTTTTAGCACGACTTCCCCAGAGCTCCTGATCTCTCTTTCCTATAGCTGCTTCTCCTCTTCTTAACTAACTCACCCTGCCTCAGCCCCAGTTTTATATAGGGGAAGTTCTTCCCCTCCCAGGACTGGGCAGGAGGTGTGGCATGCATAGGATTCCTGACCAAGAGACCTCCCACCTGCTCTCAGACATAATATTGCTATTACTGTGGAAACCAGACCCCTGGGGTGCCACATTCCCCCCTAGTGAAATTTAGTACTCCGGGACTAAACATACTTTTGTAAACATAACAAGGTATAAACAATAACGTTCTGGTAGAGACAACACATAAGGTGGTCACGGCGTGTCCGCAACCGGGTGTAACTTTTGAGGAAAACAAAGGTGTCCATTTCACCAAAACAGGGAGACGTAACCAGGTAGGGGTCTGTCCTGCCCCGAGTCCTTATCAGTCTTTTAGTCCGTCCTGGGTTACGCTCCAACTATATGCACAAAGGATATCCGGTAAATCCACCAAAGACTCCTACAAATAACTAGAAACACATAATTATACACAAGCAACAATAAACAGGTAAACATTAATAAAATAGCTTGAACATTTAGATCCTCCACCGTATGGGCAACTGGCCTCTAGTGACCCTAGTGGACCTACGGAGCTGGCTGACTAGTCCTGAGCTACAGGGTATAGGAGCTAGGCAATGTGAACTGAGGTCTAAGATGGTAGACATGCAAGAAATAGGAGCATGTTCACACTAGCAAAAAAGAAACAAAACCTACAAAAGACAAAAGACAAAAATATATCTCATACCCTACCATCATTATATATAAATGTAAAGCAAAGTTGCATAATAAGTATAGGGTACTTAGTGAACTATTTTTGATCAAAAAAAGTATACAAGCCGTCCCACCAGCGGCAAGGTGACCCTAAATTGGGACGGTACCTATACTGCCTATATTAAAAACCTTACTGTATATCAAAGTTGAAGTAATGCATATAAAAGGGTAGACAAATAGGACCGGGTCCCAACTCCAGACCAACCAGGCCCGTGGTAAGCTACATATATACCAGTCAGCTCAACAAAGGGGATGCCACACCCTTAAATTGCACAGAATGCAAACAAGACAAAAAAAAAAAACAGGCAATGTGAACTGAGGTCTAAGATGGTAGACATGCAAGAAATAGGAGCATGTTCACACTAGCAAAAAAGAAACAAAACCTACAAAAGACAAAAGACAAAAATATATCTCATACCCTACCATCATTATATATAAATGTAAAGCAAAGTTGCATAATAAATATAGGGTACTTAGTGAACTATTTTTGATCAAAAAAAGTATACAAGCCGTCCCACCAGCGGCAAGTAAGGTTTTTAATATAGGCAGTATAGGTACCGTCCCAATTTAGGGTCACCTTGCCGCTGGTGGCACGGCTTGTATACTTTTTTTGATCAAAAATAGTTCACTAAGTACCCTATATTTATTATGCAACTTTGCTTTACATTTATATATAATGATGGTTGGGTATGAGATATATTTTTGTCTTTTGTCTTTTGTCTTTTGTAGGTTTTGTTTCTTTTTTGCTAGTGTGAACATGCTCCTATTTCTTGCATGTCTACCATCTTAGACCTCAGTTCACATTGCCTGGTTTTTTGTCTTGTTTGCATTCTGTGCAATTTAAGGGTGTGGCATCCCCTTTGTTGAGCTGACTGGTATATATGTAGCTTACCACGGGCCTGGGTGGTCTGGAGTTGGGACCCGGTCCTATTTGTCTACCCTTTTATATGCATTACTTCAACTTTGATATACAGTAAGGTTTTTAATATAGGCAGTATAGGTACCGTCCCAATTTAGGGTCACCTTGCCGCTGGTGGGACGGCTTGTATACTTTTTTTGATCAAAAATAGTTCACTAAGTACCCTATATTTATTATGCAACTTTGCTTTACATTTATATATAATGATGGTAGGGTATGAGATATATTTTTGTCTTTTGTCTTTTGTCTTTTGTAGGTTTTGTTTCTTTTTTGCTAGTGTGAACATGCTCCTATTTCTTGCATGTCTACCATCTTAGACCTCAGTTCACATTGCCTGTTTTTTTGTCTTGTTTGCATTCTGTGCAATTTAAGGGTGTGGCATCCCCTTTGTTGAGCTGACTGGTATATATGTAGCTTACCACGGGCCTGGGTGGTCTGGAGTTGGGACCCGGTCCTATTTGTCTACCCTTTTATATGCATTACTTCAACTTTGATATACAGTAAGGTTTTTAATATAGGCAGTATAGGTACCGTCCCAATTTAGGGTCACCTTGCCGCTGGTGGGACGGCTTGTATACTTTTTTTGATCAAAAATAGTTCACTAAGTACCCTATATTTATTATGCAACTTTGCTTTACATTTATATATAATGATGGTAGGGTATGAGATATATTTTTGTCTTTTGTCTTTTGTCTTTTGTAGGTTTTGTTTCTTTTTTGCTAGTGTGAACATGCTCCTATTTCTTGCATGTCTACCATCTTAGACCTCAGTTCACATTGCCTGGTTTTTTGTCTTGTTTGCATTCTGTGCAATTTAAGGGTGTGGCATCCCCTTTGTTGAGCTGACTGGTATATATGTAGCTTACCACGGGCCTGGGTGGTCTGGAGTTGGGACCCGGTCCTATTTGTCTACCCTTTTATATGCATTACTTCAACTTTGATATACAGTAAGGTTTTTAATATAGGCAGTATAGGTACCGTCCCAATTTAGGGTCACCTTGCCGCTGGTGGGACGGCTTGTATACTTTTTTTGATCAAAAATAGTTCACTAAGTACCCTATATTTATTATGCAACTTTGCTTTACATTTATATATAATGATGGTAGGGTATGAGATATATTTTTGTCTTTTGTCTTTTGTAGGTTTTGTTTCTTTTTTGCTAGTGTGAACATGCTCCTATTTCTTGCATGTCTACCATCTTAGACCTCAGTTCACATTGCCTGGTTTTTTGTCTTGTTTGCATTCTGTGCAATTTAAGGGTGTGGCATCCCCTTTGTTGAGCTGACTGGTATATATGTAGCTTACCACGGGCCTGGGTGGTCTGGAGTTGGGACCCGGTCCTATTTGTCTACCCTTTTATATGCATTACTTCAACTTTGATATACAGTAAGGTTTTTAATATAGGCAGTATAGGTACCGTCCCAATTTAGGGTCACCTTGCCGCTGGTGGGACGGCTTGTATACTTTTTTTGATCAAAAATAGTTCACTAAGTACCCTATATTTATTATGCAACTTTGCTTTACATTTATATATAATGATGGTAGGGTATGAGATATATTTTTGTCTTTTGTCTTTTGTCTTTTGTAGGGTATAGGAGCTGTCAAGGGTAAACTGGGCAGCCGTCTACGGACTCTTTGGCTCACTAGGGGTATGGCAGGCTCACTATAAGCAGAGGGTTGATTCTCCTGGTCTGCTTGCGTGGGGTCTTCTGCCTCCTGGACCGGCTGTTCTTCCAGCTCTACCTGTGTCTCCGTAGGCACTTGGGATGCTGGTTGGAGGAACGTGAGGACGGGTACCACAACAGCACCATTGACTTGAGTCCAAGACCGAGGGAAGTCTCCGAGCACAGTACTAACCATATCTTCCCTTTCCTCTACGGGTCGAGGGTCTTTTTGTTCCTCTTCAGGGTTCCGTAGCTGTTCGGGACACTTCTTCAGGTGATCCCGGGATACAATGGCTGTGGTTTCCCCTCCGTCTTTACTGATTGTACAGATCTTTGGGTTGTCGTGGCTTGAGGGCAGTATGGTGTACGGGTCCTTCTCCCACTGGTCGTCCAACTTGTGGAGCCGTCTTTTCCTCTTCAAGACCATCTACTCCGGGTACCAGGGGAACAGCGGGAGCATACTGGTTGTAAGTTTTCTCTTGTCTTTCCCTAGCTTGACAGAGACTTCGCTCCACGCTCTCCTGTACTTTCCGGTACTGCTGCTGCCTCTCTGTGTCCCAGTCTGCTTCTGGTGAAGTGTCCTCGGGTGTCAGGACTCCCATCTCCAGATCAACAGGAAGCTTACCAGGTCTTGCCCTCATTAGGTAAGCCGGGGTACAGTTGGTGGAACCTACAGGGATGTGGTTGTATAGGTCCACCAGGTCGGGCAGCTTTTCAGGCCACAGACTACGTTCTTCCAGGGGCAATGTTTTCAGAAGATCTATCACCACCTGGTTCATTTTCTCACAAAGTCCATTAGTTTGCGGGTGATAGGGTGTTGTTCTTATCTTCCGGCAGCCATACAGGGTGCAGAACTCCTGGAAGACTTCCGCTTCAAAGGCAGGCCCCTGGTCCGTCAGCACCTGCTCCGGGTATCCGTGCGGACGGCAGAAGTGCTGCTGGAAGGCTCTAGCTGCTGTTTGAGCCGTTAAGTCCTTGACGGGGACGACAACCAAGAACCGGGAGTAGTGATCCACGATGGTTAACGCGTAGACGTAGCCACTTCTGCTTGGGGTCAGTTTTACATGATCCAAGGCTACCAGTTCCAACGGCTGTCTGGTAATGATGGACTGCAGGGGAGTCTTCTGGCTGGCACGGTCCCTCCTTCTTAGGTTGCATGGGCCACAGTCTCTGCACCACCTCTCGATGGTTCCTCTCATGCCTACCCAATGGAACCGCCCGCGCAGCAGGAACTCCAGCTTCTTCCATCCGAAGTGCCCAGCTCCGTCGTGGTATGCCTCCATCACCATAGCTGCGTCTCTTCTTGGCACCACTACTTGCCAGATTAGTTCATGCGTCCGGGAGTTAACCATTCTGCGGCACAACTTCCCCTTGTAAAGGAACAGTCGACTCTTCTCAGCCCACAGTTGCTTGGCTTCCTCCGGAGCGTCTGGGTCAAGGCGTGCATCTGGCCGAGTCAGCATCTCCTTTACCAGTCGGACGGCAGGGTCACTGTCTTGCTTCTCCGCCCAGTTGTAATGAGGTAATGGGTTGAACGTAGCGGATTACTTACTCCTTACACGGTGGGAATACTGGATAGTCCCATGACGGTGGAACGCGGGAAGTTCAACTTCTTCCAGTTCCTCTGAATCTTCCCCTACGTCCGGTAGGTTCGGCATCCTGGACAGGGCGTCCGTGTTGGTATTGGAGCGTCCTGCCCGGTATTTGATTGTAAACTCATAATTGGACAAGCGGGCCATCCATCTCTGCTCTAGGGCACCGAGTCTTGCAGTGTCCAGGTGTGTCAACGGGTTGTTATCCGTGTACACGGTGAACCGGGAAGCAGCGAGGTGGTGCTTAAAGCGTTCGGTGACTGCCCACACCACTGCCAGGAACTCTAGCTTAAATGAGCTGTAATTCTCAGGGTTTCTTTCGGTGGGTCGCAGTTTTCGGCTGGCGTAAGCAATTACCCGTTCCTTCCCCTGCTGGATCTGGGACAGTACGGCTCCTAGCCCGATGTTACTGGCGTCGGTGTAGAGGATAAAGGGCTGGCTATAATCAGGGTACGCCAGGATTTCATCCCCCGTGAGGGCCATCTTCAGCTGGCGGAAGGACTCTTCTTCCAGCTTCTCCCATCTGAAGGGTGGCTTCTGGTTCTTGGCCTTCCTGGACTGGCCTATCAGGAGGTCCTGCATAGGAGCTGCCTTTTTGGTGAAACCGGGAATGAACCTTCGGTAGTAGCCTACCAACCCGAGGAACTGCCTCACTTCCTTTACGCTGGAGGGGCTTGGCCATTCCTTAATTGCGGTGATCTTATCAGGGTCGGGAGCCACTCCGTCAGCACTCACCACGTGTCCCAGGTACTGCACCTTTGGCTTCAGGAGGTGACACTTGGAGGGTTTCACCTTTAGGCCATAACTTGCCAGAGCTTCGAACACTTCCGCCAGGTGTTTCAGGTGGTCCTCGTAGGTCTTGGAATAGACGATGACATCGTCCAGGTATAACAGGACCGTCTCAAAGTTTCGGTGTCCCAGACAGCATTCCATCAATCGCTGGAAGGTTCCTGGTGCGTTGCAGAGTCCGAACGGCATGCAGGTAAACTCGCTAAGTCCCATCGGGGTGGTGAATGCGGTCTTCTCCCGGTCCGCCTCTGCTACAGGAACCTGCCAGTACCCGCTAGTGAGATCCAAGGTGGAGAAGAAGTTAGCAGATTTTAAAGCAGCCAAAGACTCCTCTATTCTTGGTAAGGGGTACGCATCTTTGTGTGTGATACGGTTAATTTTCCGGTAATCTACACACATTCTCATGGTGTTGTCTTTCTTTTTGACCAAGACTAGTGGAGCTGCCCAGGGGCTACAGCTATCCCTGATTACCCCAGCCTCCTTCATGTCCCTAAGCATCCCCTTGGCGTGTTGGTAGTGTGCAGGAGGTACGGGTCGATACCTCTCTTTTATGGGAGGATGGTCTCCCGTGGGGATGTGGTGTTCTACCCCCTTGACTCGCCCGAAGTCTAACGGGTGTTTACTAAACACTCTCTCGTACTCTCGAACCACCCGGTAGACTCCCTGTTTCTGGTGGGAGGGAGTGGAGTCAGTACCCAAATGTAGTTGCTGACACCAATCCTCCATTATTTTCGTAGAGCCGTTACCTTCCTCCGGGTGAGATGGAGGCAAGGGTTCCACAGACTGTATAGAATTTTGGTTGATAGTATATAATTTGGCTAGCGTAGCATACCGGGGCAGGTATACTTCCCTTTTCCCGATATTTATTATACGAACGGGCACCCTCCCATGGCGTACATCAACTACCCCCCGTGCTGTCAAAATGGTGGGCCTACTGTCTGAGTAGACTGGTTCTACAATGGCCTGGTAATCTCTACCTCTCAGACCAATAGCTGCCCGGCACCAAATCATCATTTCACTTTTCGGGGGCATGGCAATAGGGAAAGGGTCACACATTCTTACGCTACCAATCTCACCACCGGAGAGTTCCACCTGTTGCCGTCGCATCAGTGCCCAGATCTCTTTCTGGAGCACTCGCTGCTGGCCGGAGCTGGCGTTCTTGGCAACCTGCTGTAAAATGAAAATCACCTCTGCAAGACAATTTTCAATCACATTAGTTCCTAGAGTTATCTTTGGGTGACTCTCGCGCTTGTCAATGTCTACAATGATCAGTCCCTGTGCTGCCAGTTCGACTCTACCGATTTTAATGGTCATTTCTTTAAATCCGATCTGTGGCACGGGCTGACCATTACTGGCGATGATACTCAAGTCGTCGTCTGGATAGCGGGTTATATCCGAGTCATTCCAGTACTGCTTGAAGAGCACGTACGGGATGGTGGTGACCTGTGACCCGGTGTCCAGTAGGGCACTCATAGGGATGCCATCCAGTACCACAGGCAAGACTGGACGTCCTCCCACATATTTGTCGCGCCAGTTCGATGGGCCTGGTGATCTTTATCCTGGGGGTTGGCCCTCTACCCCAGGTTGTGCCAGTTTAAAGGACAGTACCTTGCCATATGTCCGGGTTGATTGCAGCGGCGGCAGATAGGTTGTCCGTCCTCGTTGTACCGGTCGCTGGGTCTTCCTCTGGCCGGTGGGGTCCTCCTTGGTCGACGCCACGGGATGTCCTCCGGTCCGGATGCCAGCTGGATCTTCCCTGGAGTGGAAACCTGTAAAGACTGCACAGTTCGGGTTAGCGCAGCAACGCTTTTAGCTAGCTCTTGGACCTGATGGTGCAGGTCCGGAGCCGGGTCATTGTTCAAAGCCTGCGCATCAGCCCCCACAGGCCCTGCCGACAAGGGCGCCGCCTCCTGGTGGTAAGTGATAGCTGGACGCCTGTGGGTCACAACGCCACCCGGTGTCGGTTCTCGGAGCACCCGGATGGCTGTCCTTGAACTGTGCAAAGTCCAGATGAGGATCCTGTAAGGCTATGGCCCGCAACTGGGTTCGGTGGACATTGCAATATAGTCCCTCTATAAATTGCTCGGTCAACAGCCTGTCCTCGTTTCCCACGCTGTCAGGGTCGGTCTGCTTAATGGCTCTCAGGGCCTCTTGTAGGTTTAGTGCATAGTCCCTTATACTCTCATGTGCTCGCTGCTTGCACCCATAGAATCTAAGCTTAATCTCGGCTGAGGTGCAGGTATCAAAGGTGTCCCTCAGCCGGGTTAGTATCCCTGCGACAGTCCTCCTCCCAGGTGGCCAGGACTTTACCTCCCTTTGGGCTGCCCCGGTTAGTTGGGCCACCAGGATGCTCACTTTTTGCTCTTCTGTGAGGGGGTATACCTGGAAGAGGCTTTCCAGCTTTTCTTTAAAGTCATTCAGGGTATGTGACTCCCCTGAGTACTGGGGTAGCCAGGCTGCTCCCGGGATATAGGGCATGGTGAAAGGCATGACTGCAGCAGCGGTGGCGCTGGCGGGGGTTGAGGCAGTGAAGCTCTCCTCCGTATCCGACATCTTTCTCCCCCCCTAGTGGACCGTGGCCTACCTTGCGATGATCCTCTTCCGTAGGCCGCGGCTCCGCAGTGGATCGTCAGGGTTGAGGACCTTCCGTCGCGCTCCTGTGACGTCGGCGTCTGCTGGGCTCCTTCCAGGACCTTTACGCAACGTCCGGACGTGAGGCGGGGCTTCAGTTCTCGCGCGCTTTCGGAGTCCACGCCCCTCTTCTTCCCGCGCGGCGTCTTCAAGATGGCGTCCAACGGCGGGAAAACTCCACGGATGGCGGGAAGAAGGCAGAAGATGGCGCCGGATGGCGGGAAAACTTCTCGGATGGCGGGAAGAAGGTAGAAGATGGCGCCGGATGGCGGGAATCTTCACCACTGGTAAGTTTGAACAGTCTTTTTCAGGCACGCAGTACCCGGTGGTTGCGGGCACGAAATCCTGCCGACTACGCCAAAAGTTGACGCGCCCCTGGGCCTACTTGGTGTAGCGTTGCGCACGCGGGGACTACCCGGAGCCAGGCCTGTTGGGAGTAGTAGTCTCGTGGCGGTGACCCGGTCCGTGCCCAGGGAGTCAAACTGTGTGGCTGAGTATTAGCAGTAGATGTTGGACGACTACGCCACCCGTTGAATGCAGCTATGGAGCTGCCGCTGCAGGGCAGACCGCTGAGGCCGGTGGAAGGATTGTGCAGCGTGGATGGTATAACCCCCAACGGGAGGGGTATGGCATCAGGGCAGCCGACGTGGATGATGGGGGTAGCAGGAACCACTCAGAGACGATGCGGTGTAGTTCAGGGTCTTTACTGGTGACAAAAATAGACCCTCCCGGAGTACTGGCTAGCGGTCGGGGCCTGGTCAGTCCTTGAACAGATGGGATCTCCCCTGGCCAGGCGGAGTTGTAGGCCTCCCCAACTAATTGTACTCTACTGGCTACCTTGCTAGAGGCGGGTAAAAGTAGCCCACGTCCCTGAGTGTACCGTGTGGTGCTCACCCGTATGGCCGGTGACTTGGGGCCTTCTAGTGGCTTCCGCTCCACGACGGCGGTGCTGGTCCCACGCGTGTGACCGTGCCTTCGGATTTCTTGGCCAGAGGACCTGAAATCCCCTGCCGGTCGGTTTCTGCTGCTGGGTAAGGATTAGTCCCCACAGCCTCGGACTCCGGGTCCGATGGTAATTCTTCAATCAGGGCGAGCTCTACAGCTGCCAGCCCCTGATTCCTTTTAGCACGACTTCCCCAGAGCTCCTGATCTCTCTTTCCTATAGCTGCTTCTCCTCTTCTTAACTAACTCACCCTGCCTCAGCCCCAGTTTTATATAGGGGAAGTTCTTCCCCTCCCAGGACTGGGCAGGAGGTGTGGCATGCATAGGATTCCTGACCAAGAGACCTCCCACCTGCTCTCAGACATAATATTGCTATTACTGTGGAAACCAGACCCCTGGGGTGCCACACAGCTTCAACAAACCCGTCGGTATTCAGGTCAGCCTCCGCACATAAAAGTTGATGAGTGGGGATCTATGTCTGACATCTGTGCCGTCCTCCAAAACTTTGAGGACTCCACCAAGATGGTGAGTGGCGATTATGCCATAATTACCGTCACCATCCCACTTCTCTGTCTACTGAAATGCTTGCTGCTCACAATAAAGAGGGGGCATTGCAGGCGGAGCACGATGAGATGGAGCAAGGAACTATACAGGGTGATGCTACACTGTCCAGCCTCATCTCATCTCAATGTGGATTGGGTGATAATGAGGAGGAACAGGAGTTGGTTTTCTGCGCTACAGACGGTACTACCCACACAATAGTCATACCGTCTGTTCAGTGTGGATGACCTGAGGAGAGGGAGAATGAGGACAAGGAGTAGAATGAGGAGGAGGAGGACAGCCATCCTCTTGGTCAGGACTGGGTAGTCTTGGCTGTTGGCAGTCTGGCAACATGGCTGACTTTATGTTCCGCTGCTTTTCCTGTGACCCTCACATTGTACGCATTTTGGCCAACAGTAATTACTGGTTGGTCACACTTCTAGATCCACGCTACAAGGAGAACTTTTCTAACACTTCTTCCCGTGGTGGAGAGGTCTAATAAAACCTTGCAGTACCAGAAGGCCCTTGTTGAAGAATTATTAAAAAAATTCCCATCTGAAAATGCTGGCGGCAGATGTCACAGGTTGTTGGACAACACAGGAGTACAGGCGAGGGATGACACAAATATGATGCAGCAGAGGCAGGGACACTGTCAAAGGTCTGGGACAGTTTTCTCAGACTCTCCCAGCACCCAGGCTCTGATGTGTGGGATACTCTAACAAGGAGGGAAAAGATTTGGAAGATGCTGAAGGACTACCTTGCTGACCGTACAGACGTCCTCCGTGATTCCTCTGTGCCTTATAACTATTGAGTATCCAAGCTGGACACGTGGCATGAACTGGCTCTCTATGTCTTGGAGGTCCTGGCCTGCCCTGCCTTTAGCGTTTTGTCAGAGTGGGTTTTTAGTGCCACCAGGGGTATTTTAACTGATAGGCGCATCCGCCTGTCAACTGAAAATGCTGACAGGCTGACTTGTATTAAAATGAGCAAGGGCTGCATTGGGCCAGACTTCTCAATGCCACCAGATGATAGCAGTGGAACATAAAGTCAAATACAGTGTTTGTTTGTTTGTTTTTTTTGGGGGGGGGGAGTCAATTGCCATGCACCATTTCACACCCAGAAATGGGTATACGCTTCCTGATTTTGTCTATTTTATGTCACCCTCCTCCTTCTCCTTCTCTTCATCCTCCACCACCATATCAACAGGGTGACCATCATGCAACACCCACAGAATTTTTGTAAGGGTGTTCATGATGCTCGTAGGAAATATTTTTAGAGGCATACCTCTAACATTCTGTATATTACACAGTATGTTCATGTATACCCACCAGGGGTAAATGTTTGCCATTTTACCAGTATAGGAGACCCACTCCTTAATAATGGGAACAATTTTTTAATGAGACCCTCCTCTATGTCTCTTCAAAGGGGTATTGGAGTGCGTCCAAATATTGGCAGCCCTTGCAGTCACTGCATACGCATTAACAGAATGGAAGACCCACTCCTTTATAATGGGACAATTTTTTTTACTGAGGCCCTCCTCTATGTCTCTTCTAGGGATATTGGAGTGCATCCTAATTTTTGGCAGCTCTTGTAGTTACTGCATACGCAATAACAGTACAGGAGACCCACTCCTTTATAATGGGAACATTGGGGTTCTAACAATAGTGATGGCCCTCTAACAATAGTGAGGGATAACTGCTGGCCCTCTAAAGCCCCTGTCACACTAAGCGACGTTACTGCGATCCCGACAACGATACGATCTGTCAAGGATCGTTGCTGCGTCGCTATGTGATCGCTGGTGAGATGTCAAACATTCAGATCTTCCCAACGACGCAGAAGCGATGAGGCGACCCGTAGCGACTTGTATAACGATGCACGCCTATGTGTTTCTGTGTCTGAGTCGCCAACGAGGTCATTGGTAAGGTGTCAAACACACCGATGCATGCTACCCAGCGGGACCTCAACGATCAAAAAAAGGTCCAGGGCATTCTGACACGACCAGCGATCTCACAGCAGGGGCCTGGTCGCTGCTACGAGTCAAACCTAGCGAGATCGCTACTGAGATCGCTGTTGCGTCACAAAACTTGTGACTCAGCAGCGATCTCGCTAGCGATCTCGCTTAGTGTGACGGGGGCTTAACAATAGTAAGGGCCTCCTGATGGCCTTGTAAAAATAGGCTTTGAGACTTTCAGATTCCCTCCTTCATAAATGAAACAGTATGTGTCTGATCATGTCTCACACACCACATGGCCAAATAAGGTAGTAAAATGTTAAAATTACATTTACTGGTGACTGTATTTTTCACAGTTGAAAGCAATGCAAAAGTGCAAAAACGCATCAAAAGATCTACGTGTGAACATAGCCCAAGGTGTGGAGGAGCATTTTTGTTTTTGGTCATCTATTTTGCCTTATATACAAATCATTACACTGAAATGAATGTTGCTTAATGTTTTTTCCAGGAAAATCCATTTTGGCTTTGTTTTAGTATGTTTTATTGTCAGTCCATAAAAGTGGCGTAATACTCTGACAACATTGTTCACAGCAGTGACTTGGGAGTCAAAGATGCTTCCAGGGGTCTTCTCCCTGCTGTTCCCATGTCATTTGAGCTCGGTTTCCATCGATTTGACCAATTTTTAGAACCCCCTCCAGACCGCTGGTTGGGGGTCGCAGGAAAAATGCTCGAGTTTCCCATTGACTTACACTGGGCTTGTGTCACACTGTCACAGAATACTGGAGGTAGGGGGCCTAAGCTGACCCTAAGCTGGGGCCCTGACTAATCCCTCATCCTGGAGGTACTGTTAAAGGTACAGAGGTCCAGGCCGCCAGCGTAACCCCTACCTTCTGAGGATCCCTGCACCTAAGTAATCTAGTCCTGAGAAGGACCCCGATCACAACAATAGGGAACCAGAAATAATATGCCCACACACAGTATTTAGACGAACGAGACAGTACAAGGGAAAAACCAAAACCACCTTGCATACAACTTCTAAACAACTACAACAGAGGGAACACCAACGGGAAAGGAGATAAATGATAAAGCGAGGAAAGGGAAAACACACTTCCAAATACACTTATCTCAGCAACTCCAAACACCACGATCCGCTCTGTAAGTCTGAATGAAAAGCTTTCACCGACACCTCCCAAACAGACCTGCAGGAATATAAAGGAGTCTCACTAAAGAAGCATTGATTGCAGCTGGGCGAGGCTGGACCTCAGCTAGCCCAGAGAGAGAGAGAATTAACTCCTACACTGCCGAGAAAACACAAAGCACCAACAAGTCAGCTGCGAGAAGTCAGGCTGTGTACTCGTGACGATCTTCGTGGCAACACACCCGTGACAGTACCCCCCCTTCTACGAGGGGCCTCTGGACCCTCAGGGCCAGGTTTATCCGGGTGAGTCGTGTGGAAGGCCCGAACTAATCGGTCTGCGTTAATATCCGACGCAGGAACCCACATCCTCTCCTCAGGACCATACCCCTTCCAATGAACCAAGTACTGAAGGGACCGGCGATTAAAGCGTGAATCAATGACCCTCGATACCTGGAACTCCAAGTTACCATTGACAACCACAGGAGGGGGAGGTAAAGGTGACGGTACCACCGGCGCCACATACCTCTTAAGCAATGATCTGTGAAACACGTTGTGAATTTTAAACGTAGGGGGGAGGTCAAGACGGAATGCCACCGGATTAATAACAGAACTGATTCTGTACGGCCCGATGAACCTGGGACCCAGTTTCCAGGAGGGAACCTTAAGTTTAATATTCCTGGTAGACAACCATACCTGATCGTTCACACTTAGGTCCGGACCAGACACTCTCCTCCTATCAGCCATACGTTTGTATCGGTTCCCCATAGTATTCAGATTCTTCAGCACCCCTCTCCATACTGAAGCGAGAGATGAGGAAAATCGTTCCTCCTCCGGAACCCCCGAAGAGCCCCCCCTACTGAAAGTACAAAACTGGGGGTGAAAACCATATGCCCCAAAAAACGGGGACTTACCAGTGGACTCGCTCCGCCTATTATTGAGAGCAAACTCTGCCAGAGGTAGGAAAGAAGCCCAGTCCTCCTGGTTCTCTGACACAAAACACCGAAGATATGTCTCCAAGCTCTGGTTCATACGTTCCGTCTGACCATTGGTCTGAGGATGAAAAGCCGACGAGAATGACAAATGCATCCCCCGCCGTGCACAAAACGCCTTCCAGAACTTGGACACAAACTGAGACCCCCGATCAGACACCGCCTCGGAGGGTACCCCGTGAAGCCTCACAATCTCCCCAATGAACACCTGCGCAAGAGTTTTAGCATTAGGGAGAGCCGGAAGAGCGATAAAATGTGCCATCTTGCTGAACCTGTCCACTACAACGAGTATGACCGTTTTACCCGAAGACGGAGGGAGGTCAGTAATAAAGTCCATAGACAGATGAGTCCAAGGACGCTCCGGGATCTTCAAAGGTAAGAGGGCCCCAGACGGACGGGTATGTGAGGTCTTAGAGCGCGCACAAACCCCACAGGACGCGACAAAAGTTACCACCTCTTTATGTAAGTTAGGCCACCAAAACCGACGCGAGAGGAGATCCACAGTTGCTTTACTCCCCGGGTGTCCTGCAAAAACTGAGTTATGGTGTGCCTCGATCACCTTTTGTCGCAACTGATCTGGAACGAACAGTCTCCCCGGAGGTCCAACAGGGGCGTCTCCCTGAGCCTCCAATATCTCCTCCTCCAGCTCAGAGCATACTGCCGAAACCACCACCCCCTCCTGAAGAATAGGAATCGGGTCGTCCGTATTCCCGGCCCCAGGGAAACTACGAGATAAGGCATCTGCCTTTACATTTTTAGACCCAGGACGATATGTAACGACGAAATTAAACCTGGTAAAAAACAATGACCACCTAGCTTGTCTGGGATTCAGACGTTTAGCGGACTCCAGATATAGCAGGTTCTTGTGATCGGTGATGACGGTGACCGGATGAACTGCCCCCTCCAAAAAATGGCGCCACTCCTCAAAAGCTAACTTAATGGCCAAGAGTTCCCTATTGCCGACATCGTAATTCCTCTCAGCGGACGACAATTTTTTAGAGAAAAAGGCGCACGGATGCCACTTACCAGGGGACGAACCCTGTGACAATACTGCTCCCACCCCTACCTCGGAAGCGTCTACCTCTACAAAGAATGGCTGAGACGCATCAGGTTGAATGAGTATGGGTGCCGAGGCAAAACATTTTTTCAAGGAGGAGAATGCTTGACAAGCCTTGTCAGACCACCTAGAAAAATCCGTCCCCTTTTTAGTCATGTCTGTGAGAGGCTTAACCATGGACGAGAAATTACGAATGAACTTCCGGTAATAGTTAGCAAACCCCAGGAAACGTTGTAGTGCCTTAAGATTCTCCGGCCGATCCCACTCAAGAACTGCCCGCACTTTCCCAGGGTCCATACGAAAACCGGACGCTGAAACCAGGAAGCCTAAAAACTGGAGTTCCTGTACGGCGAACACACACTTTTCCCACTTGGCATACAGTTTATTATCCCGCAAGATCTGTAACACCTGTCTAACGTGCTCCTGATGAGACACCAGATCCGGCGAGTAAATTAAGATATCATCCAGATATATGACAACAAACTGTCCCACCAGGTGGCGAAAAATATCATTAACAAAGTGTTGAAACACCGCCGGGGCATTAGTCAGACCGAATGGCATGACAAGGTTCTCATAATGCCCCTCCGGAGTGTTAAAAGCCGTCTTCCACTCATCCCCCTCCTTCATCCTAATCCGTAATCCGATTAAGTTCACGGAAATCCAGGCAAGGGCGTAGGCCTCCATCTTTCTTCTTAACAAAGAAGAACCCCGCGGCCACCGGAGAAGATGAAGGTCTAATATGCCCCTTAGCCAGACTTTCAGAAATATAATCCTTCATGGCCTGCCTCTCAGGACCAGAAAGGTTATACAACCTAGCTTTAGGTAACTTGGCCTCAGGGAGCAGTTTTACAGAACAGTCATACACGCGATGAGGAGGTAGTTCCTGACACCCATTCTCCGAGAATACATCCTCAAAGTCCGCCAGAAATGGAGGTAAGACCCAAGGAGTAACCGCACCGATGACCGTGTTCATGCAGTTTTTATTACAGAATTTACTCCATTGGCTTATCTCTCTGGTTTGCCAATTAATAACCGGGTTATGCTTAGCTAACCAAGGAAGGCCCAACACTATAGGAGTGGGAAGACCCTCCAACACGTAGCAAGACAACAGTTCTTTATGTATTGCCCCCACTTGAAGTTTTACGCCATGCACAGCTTGCAAAAAACTTCCCTAACCGAGAGGTCTGGCATCGATCGAGAATATGGGGATGGGTTTAGCCAACTCACTCAATCGCATACCTTGAACCCGGGCAAACCGAGCATCAACCAGATTAGCCCCGGCCCCACTATCCAGAAGAACAGATATCCTCTCAGTTCTCGTACCCACCACCACCTCCGCCGGTACGAGAAACTGAGACGAACCTAGGGACGAAATACCTACTCCCAGATTGCCGTCCACCACACAACCTGGGATCAACAGTTTTTTCGACGACTCTTTACTCTGCAAGGGACGGGATGGACACCCCCCAATAAAATGTCCCTTTTTCCCGCAGAGAAAACACCTTCCTGTCTTATGGCGCACCACCGGTCCCCTTCCCCGAAATGATGTCCCTCCTAATTGCATAGGCTCCTCCGGACTGACCAGGGGAACCACCATATGAGGGGACCTTGTAGGAGGTGGAGACATTACAGGGGGTAGAGTTATCCCGCACCTCTCCCGAAGCCGTCTGTCAACGCGAATAGCAAGGGCCATAGCGGCTTCCAGTGACGCGGGAGAGTCATACTGTGCCAACACATCCTGTAATTTGTCGGATAAACCATGACAAAACTGGCTCCTAAGAGCCGGGTCATTCCACTGGGTGTCCGTGGCCCACCTACGGAACTCCGAACAGAATTCCTCCGCCGGACGATCTCCCTGCTGAATCCTACGTAACTTAGACTCAGCAAGGGAGATCCGATCTGGGTCATCATATACGAGTCCCAGAGCAGCGAAAAACCTATCCACTGACTGGAGAACCGGGGAGCTTGGGGGAAGAGAGAACGCCCAAGATTGTGGGTCCCCTTGTAGGAGCGAGATGACAATTCCCACCCTTTGTTCTTCACTGCCCGATGACCGAGGCCGCAGCCGAAAGTACAATTTGCATGCCTCCCGGAAAACAAAAAACTTGTCCCGCCCCCCAGTGAACCTGTCAGGGAGAGCTACTTTAGGTTCTGGTCCGGCTTGCTCCAGAGGATGCAAAACCTTGGACCTAACGTCCGCCAGCCCCATGGACAAACTCTGCAACTGCCGAGCTAGACCGGCTACTGGATCCATGGTAGCTGGAGAAAAACTAAGATGGTCGGTGAAAATGTCACACTGTCACAGAATACTGGAGGTAGGGGGCCTAAGCTGACCCTAAGCTGGGGCCCTGACTAATCCCTCATCCTGGAGGTACTGTTAAAGGTACAGAGGTCCAGGCCGCCAGCGTAACCCCTACCTTCTGAGGATCCCTGCACCTAAGTAATCTAGTCCTGAGAAGGACCCCGATCACAACAATAGGGAACCAGAAATAATATGCCCACACACAGTATTTAGACGAACGAGACAGTACAAGGGAAAAACCAAAACCACCTTGCATACAACTTCTAAACAACTACAACAGAGGGAACACCAACGGGAAAGGAGATAAATGATAAAGCGAGGAAAGGGAAAACACACTTCCAAATACACTTATCTCAGCAACTCCAAACACCACGATCCGCTCTGTAAGTCTGAATGAAAAGCTTTCACCGACACCTCCCAAACAGACCTGCAGGAATATAAAGGAGTCTCACTAAAGAAGCATTGATTGCAGCTGGGCGAGGCTGGACCTCAGCTAGCCCAGAGAGAGAGAGAATTAACTCCTACACTGCCGAGAAAACACAAAGCACCAACAAGTCAGCTGCGAGAAGTCAGGCTGTGTACTCGTGACGATCTTCGTGGCAACACACCCGTGACAGCTTGTTGCTCGGGTCGAGAAAATCTAAATGTTCGGGTTCTCGACCCGACCTGAGCATTTTAGTGCTTGCTCATTACCATTAAGCACTCATAGAGCCGAAGATTCAGGGGGCTATTACTGTAGGCTGGGGCGATGGGAGCATTTACTATAGACTAGTGTTTCGGGGAGCATTTATTATAGACTTTTGATTAGGAGGTTTTTACTGTACACTTGCGTTTAGGAGGACTATTATTTTAAGCTGGGTTACGGGGGCTTCCAGAGTGAGGAATGGTTCAAGAGACAAAATATAGGGGGCTGCACTAGGGGCTCAGTGTGGAGAATTGGGCAATGTGGAATGTCCACTATGCACAGCAGGGCAGCATGGGGGCTTAATGTAGAGAGTGGGGCAGTGTGGGGGCTCAATATAGAGATTATGACAGCATGGTCGGTGTTCCATATGGAGCAATAGCATAGCTATTGGGGGTGCAGAGGGGGCGGTCGCCCCGGCCCTGGCGTCTGAGGGGGCCCACCCGGAGCTACACTATTGTAACTGTAGCGGCATGAGAAGCCTATGGGGAGTGCATTATACTATATTGAGGACTATCTGGCGCATTATACTATATGGAGGTTATTTATACAGTGTGGGGATTACAGTTAGGGTCATACAGTGTGGGAGATTATGTGGGGTCTTTGCACAGTGTAGGGGCCATCATACAGTGTGGGAGATAATGTGGGTCTTTGTATATTGTGGAGGCCATCATACAGTGTGGGAGATAATGTGGGGTCTTTGTATAGTGTGGGGGCCATCATACAATGTGGGAGATAATGTGTGGTCTTTGTGCAGTGTAAGTGCCATCATACAGTGTGGGAGATAATGTGGGTCTTTGTATATTGTGGAGGCCATCATACAGTGTGGGAGATAATGTGGGGTCTTTGTATAGTGTGGGGGCCATCATACAATGTGGGAGATAATGTGTGGTCTTTGTGCAGTGTAAGTGCCATCATACAGTGTGGGAGATAATGTGGGTCTTTGCACAGTGTGGGGATCATCATACAGTGAGGGAGATAATGTGGGGTCTTTTCACAGTGTGGGGGCTATCATACAGTGTGGGAGATAATGTGGGCTCTTTGCACACTGTGGGGGCCATCATACAGTGTGGGAGATAATGTGGGGTCTTTGCACAGTGTGGGGGCCATCATACAGTGTGGGAGATAATGTGGGGTCTTTGCACAGTGTGGGGGCCATCATACAGTGTGGGATAATATGTGGAGTCTTTGAACAGTGTGGAGTCCATCATACAGTGTTGGAGCCATCAGTTTGGAGGCTACTAAGGGGTCAGTATACTGTGTGTTGGGTACTATACAGTGAGGGGGCATTATACTATGTATAGGAGAGCATCATACTGTGTATAGGGGAGCTGTACATGGGGGGAGACTCCGGACATTATTAAATGTTAAGTGGGCACTTATCGTTATAGTGGAACTCAGGTTATTGTGACTGTCAGAAGGGCTCACAGAGGGCATTATTACTTTCTAGGGGGCAAAATGTGGTCACTGTTTTCTATGGACTTGCACACTGCATTACTATATTCTAGAGGTTTGTTTTACCATTTTGAGAGCACACAGAAGGTGCAGTAATATGGACACGTACAGCAACAGAGGCTCAGTATTGGGGTATCAGCAGGAAAAGGTGTTTGTGCAGGTTGGGAATAGATGGGGACGGGGCCTGAAATGTAAGGAGTCAAATGTGTCTTTGTTGTGATCTCTGCAGACCTGAGACTCTGAGTCCTGGATGGAGAAGTCGTTGTGTCGGTCTGGGCTAGATGGAAAAGACGGGAAAAGTAAACAATTTAATCAGAAAGAACGTCAGCTGTAAGTTACTATATATAACTGTGCTGTGATCTCTTATATGTTCTGCAGGACTGGTATCTAGCAATATGTCACCATATGGTGGTAATAGAAGTGCTAGTGTAGCACCCCGAGGACTCGGCTGCTACAGGGGTATTGCACCTCGAACCAGAGGTGTGGTATTCCACTCCCGGGTAAGGATGGAGCGTGGAACGGAGCTCAGTTAGCTGCATGCACCACACTCACCCCATTTCCGGGGGACAGATCAACGGTACTCCCACCAGATAGATGTGCAGGTACGACAGCGTCTGTCCCTGGCTGGAGTGGGGAGGGGGGAGGAACATCCCAGTGGTGTAGGAGCAGAGAGGGGAGGGACTCTGGGCATAGGTAGGAGCCCATTGGGTGCTAGTCACCTGGGCTCGGGTGTCAGAAGGGAGTATAAAAGGTGGGCACCATCTGAGATCAGGGTCTGTTAAGAGAGGAGCTCAGCCAGAGAGGGCTGACAGGGAGCTGTGGCTCAGTCCGGGCCCGGCTCCAAAGCCAGGCCTGAAGTGGAGGCCTGAAGCAGAGAGAGAGAGAGAGAAGTAGGAGGAAGAAGGAACAGAAACACCAGGAAAGGCCCAGAGACGCAAGAAAAGAGGGAACCCTGAGATCCCACGGAATAACGGGTGAAGGGTTGGCAGAACAGGGTACCGGATCCCAAACTAGTGGAGGCCAATTATCCTTAGCCAGGAACCGGAGGTCGTGGTCAAGTCTTGGCGCGACCCCTCACCAAATCCACCAGGAAGGCATACCGTATAGGGTCAGGGAAACCGGGAAATGTTTCGCCACCAAAAGGCCCGAGGGAGCCGGACAAAGGTGGGTCCCTGGTGGGGACGGCCAGTAGGAAGGAAGAGAGGGGAGCCCTGGACCACGCTCTGGAATTGCCTGGGAGTTGGCCGAGTCCCTGACCTGGTGGACGCAGCATGACTCGGGTGGTCCTTACTGTGCACAAGTGACCCGATAAAGAACTGTGAGTAAAGCTTTGGAAACTGCATTTCAAGCCTCCGTGTTTCATCGCCGCACCTACACCATCAGTACTGGGACACCCGCACCATCACTCCCATCCTCATCTCCACAATAGCTGCCCTGAGGCAATACTCCTCCCGTGGGGAGTCATCCCATTCTCAGCTGCACAAATAACATCAGCCTCAGCGGTCTGCAGTGCAGCGGCGGTCCCCACTGACCGCAATCCACGGGTGGCGTAGTCGAACTCTATAACATCTTTTAAAATACTGCCACTTGGTTTGACACCCTGGGCACGGACCGGGTCACCGCCACGAGGACTACTACCCCTATTAGATCCGGCTCCGGGTATTCCCCGCATGCGCAACGCTACACAACATGGCCCAGGGGGCGCGTCAACTTTGGCGTAGTCGGCAGGATACCGTGCCCGCAACCACCGGGTACTGCGTGCCTGAAGAAAAGTTAACATGTACAGTACAGACCAAAAGTTTGGACACACCTTCTCATTTAAAGATTTTTCTGTATTTTCATGACTTTGAAAATTGTACATTCACACTGAAGGCATCAAAACTATGAATTACCACATGTGGAATTATATACTTAACAAAAAAGTGTGAAACAACTGAAAATATGTCTTATATTCTAGGTTCTTCAAAGTAGCCATCTTTTGCTTTGATGACTGCTTTGCACACTCTTGGCATTCTCTTGATGAGCTTCAAGAGGTAGTCACCGGAAATGGTCTTCCAACAATCTTGAAGGAGTTCCCAGAGATGCTTAGCACTTGTTGACCCTTTTGCCTTCACTCTGCGGTCCAGCTCACCCCAAACCATCTCGATTGGGTTCAGGTCTGGTGACTGTGGAGGCCAGGTCATCTGGCGTAGCACCCCATCACTCTCCTTCTTGGTCAAATAGCCCTTACACAGCCTGGAGGTGTGTTTGGGGTCATTGTCCTGTTGAAAAATAAATGATGGTCCAACTAAACGCAAACCGGATGGAATAGCATGCCGCTGCAAGATGCTGTGGTAGCCATGCTGGTTCAGTATGCCTTCAATTTTGAATAAATCCCCAACAGTGTCACCAGCAAAGCACCCCCACACCATCACACCTCCTCCTCCATGCTTCACGGTGGGAACCAGGCATGTAGAGTCCATCTGTTCACCTTTTCTGCGTCTCACAAAGACACGGTGGTTGGAACCAAAAATCTCAAATTTGGACTCATCAGACCAAACCACAGATTTCCACTGGTCAAATGTCCATTCCTTGTGTTCTTTAGCCCAAACAAGTCTCTTCTGCTTGTTGCCTGTCCTTAGCAGTGGTTTCCTAGAAGCTATTTTACCATGAAGGCCTGCTGCACAAAGTCTCCTCTTAACAGTTGTTGTAGAGATGTGTCTGCTGCTAGAACTCTGTGTGGCATTGACCTGGTCTCTAATCTGAGCTGCTGTTAACCTGCGATTTCTGAGGCTGGTGACTTGGATAAACTTATCCTCAGAAGCAGAGGTGACTCTTGGTCTTCCTTTCCTGGGGCGGTCCTCATGTGAGCCAGTTTCTTTGTAGCGCTTGATGGTTTTTGCAACTGCACTTGGGGACACATTCAAAGTTTGCCCAATTTTTTGGACTGACTGACCTTCATTTCTTAAAGTAATGATGGCCACTCGTTTTTCTTTACTTAGCTGCTTTTTTCTTGCCATAATACAAATTCTAACAGTCTATTCAGTAGGACTATCAGCTGTGTATGCACCTGACTTCTGCACAACACAACTGATGGTCCCAACCCCATTTATAAGGCAAGAAATCCCACTTATTAAACCTGACAGGGCACACCTGTGAAGTAAAAACCTTTTCCGGTGACTACCTCTTGAAGCTCATCAAGAGAATGCCAAGAGTGTGCAAAGCAGTCATAAAAGCAAAAGGTGGCTACTTTGAAGAACCTAGAATATAAGACATATTTTCAGTTGTTTCACACTTTTTTGTTAAGTATCTAATTCCACATGTGTTAATTTATAGTTTTGATGCCTTCAGTGTGAATGTACAATTTTCAAAGTCATGAAAATACAGAAAAATCTTTAAATGAGAAGGTGTGTCCAAACTTTTGGTCTGTACTGTACCTCAAAAAGAAGTCTCCCGCCAATTCCGGAGGATTCCCGCCATCGGACGCCGTCCGGAGTCGTTTCCCGCCGTTTGCCCGCCATTTGCAGCTTTTACCCGCCATCCGCGGAGTTTCCCGCCATCAGGAGACGATTCCCGCCATCTGAGACGGTTTCCCGCCCTGGCAGAGCGGACGCCATTATGGGCGTCCCAGAGGGTGGCAAGAGACCACCTCCCATCGTGGGCATGGCCCCAGAGTGGCGCCTAGGGAGGAGACCGCCCCCACCAGCCGAGACTACAATAATGGAGATGTCCATCAGAGTGGGGGGTCTGCCCCTGAAACTGACTGTCACTAAGTTGCCCCGGGACCACTCCCAATGGGGGTGGATAGGGAACAAAACTGAGGGGCTGGGGGCGGCCAAGATAAATCTGGACGGACCGCACCCGGGGATGGAGGAAGAGTCAAGCAGTACCGACCCCGTGGTCCGGAGCCTGTTGCAGGCCGCCACCCCAGACGGCCTGGTGGAGATCCTGGCACAACTCCCCAGAGATCGGGAGCGCGCACAGGCTGCGCTGGAGGACCTGGCCCGGAAGATGGCCCGAGTACAGCAGGAAGCACTGGCCGAATGGAGAAGGGAGATGGCCCAGCAGGCTGGAACCCGCCAGCAGAGGACGCCACCCGCAACGTGGAGCATGTCTGCCCCTGAGGATGGTGCAGGAGGGACGAATGCCGAAGACGACGCCGCGGAGGGAGCCGCAGGGATGGAAGCAGGTAATGGGGACGTCATCACCCCGAGCCCAGTAGCCGTAAGCCTGCCCCAGCTCCCCATCGCACAGCCCGAAGTCCTACTCACCGCGCCCGTTGCCGCACCGCCACTGCTCCCAACTAGGCATCAAGCGGCAGGAGCCGCGGTCACGCCCTCTTCCGCGCCACGCCCCTTGACCCTGAGCGCGGCGAAACAGGAAGTGCCACCGGCCTGGTCGCAAGGCCGAGTAACCCCGGGCGCTGCCGCCCCTACGGCGCCCTCTACCTCCACAGTGCCACCCCTGGGCGCAGATCTTTACGCACAACATACTAGCCCGGACGGGCTGCCCTTCGTGTGGCCACCGGAGTATGTCAACCCCCGACTCCGGAAGGAAAGGCCCCTGTGTGAGCCTCTGATCCCGGCTCCGGCGCCCGCCAAAATTATTTCGCTCCCATTAGAGGACGCCCAATTTGAATGGGATCCAACCGGTGAGGACCTCATGGGGTTCACCAAGGAGACCCGGGCGGACGCAGCCCGGCGTGAGGAGTGCTGCCGTCAACAGCTGGAGGTCTTTGGGAGAGAACGGCGAGAGAGGCGGATCCGCGAGGAACAGCTGCAGGTCCGAAGCGCAGAACAGAAGCGCAGGGCCCGACAAAACCCCCGTACGGCCCACGGTCCCCGCGCCACCGGGACCGTAATAAAGTTCCAGCTAGAGAATGGCTGGGGCTTTATCCGGGATCACCGAACTCCCGGCGACGTCTTTGTTACCCGCAGGGATGTCGAGAGCCACCTTCCTGAAGGACACCATGGACGTGATCTCTACTCGGGTGACGTGGTTACCTTCACCCGGCATGCATGTGCCAAAGGACCGTACGCCCTTCACGTACACCGGCTAACTGAGGAGGAGTTGCAGTATGAGGAAAGCCAAGAGGACCCGGACGGGTCTGAAGACTACCCTCAGGAGGGAGCACGGAGAGGACATAGCTACTGAAGGGAAGTAGCATGAACAAAGGACTGTATATAGTTACCCGTCGGGGTACAAGGATTGCTGCTAATTGGAGTGTGGTCCCCGTTGGGACTAGTATGGAGTTATTAAAGGGACTGTTACCTGTGTGCCCTAATCCCTAATCAGGCTGAGGACTGTGAGCAGCCATTCCCTATTCCCACTGGCCGAGGACTGAGAGCGGCCACCCTGTAAATAGTTGCGCTTCTTAAAGCGCCCCCTACTGGTTTTATAAAGAACTGTTTTTCTATCACGAAATTAGTGACTGTTGCACTTTACCTGGTCACAAGTTGCACCGTGGCCAGAGGTCAAGAATGTGTTTGTGAAGAACGTTTTTATATGAGAATGTTTTATTGGAAAAAGTTTTATATTGAAAGTTACATATGCTGCTAACAGAGTTTATAGTATTTTATATGTGAGTGAAGAAAGTTTTGTAATATTTTATGATGTTTATACCAGTAACGTTAAAGAGAAAAGGACCTCCCATAAAGGGATGATTGAAAGTTAATATATCTTACATGCAAGTGTACACTTTAAAATTTTTGTATGTCTAAATTGTTTTACTCTTTTCCAGCCCGAGGACGTGCTGTGGTTTACCAGGGGGGAATGTAGCACCCCGAGGACTCGGCTGCTACAGGGGTATTGCACCTCGAACCAGAGGTGTGGTATTCCACTCCCGGGTAAGGATGGAGCGTGGAACGGAGCTCAGTTAGCTGCATGCACCACACTCACCCCATTTCCGGGGGACAGATCAACGGTACTCCCACCAGATAGATGTGCAGGTACGACAGCGTCTGTCCCTGGCTGGAGTGGGGAGGGGGGAGGAACATCCCAGTGGTGTAGGAGCAGAGAGGGGAGGGACTCTGGGCATAGGTAGGAGCCCATTGGGTGCTAGTCACCTGGGCTCGGGTGTCAGAAGGGAGTATAAAAGGTGGGCACCATCTGAGATCAGGGTCTGTTAAGAGAGGAGCTCAGCCAGAGAGGGCTGACAGGGAGCTGTGGCTCAGTCCGGGCCCGGCTCCAAAGCCAGGCCTGAAGTGGAGGCCTGAAGCAGAGAGAGAGAGAGAGAAGTAGGAGGAAGAAGGAACAGAAACACCAGGAAAGGCCCAGAGACGCAAGAAAAGAGGGAACCCTGAGATCCCACGGAATAACGGGTGAAGGGTTGGCAGAACAGGGTACCGGATCCCAAACTGGTGGAGGCCAATTATCCTTAGCCAGGAACCGGAGGTCGTGGTCAAGTCTTTGCGCGACCCCTCACCAAATCCACCAGGAAGGCATACCGTATAGGGTCAGGGAAACCGGGAAAGGTTTCGCCACCAAAAGGCCCGAGGGAGCCGGACAAAGGTGGGTCCCTGGTGGGGACGGCCAGTAGGAAGGAAGAGAGGGGAGCCCTGGACCACGCTCTGGAATTGCCTGGGAGTTGGCCGAGTCCCTGACCTGGTGGACGCAGCATGACTCGGGTGGTCCTTACTGTGCACAAGTGACCCGATAAAGAACTGTGAGTAAAGCTTTGGAAACTGCATTTCAAGCCTCCGTGTTTCATCGCCGCACCTACACCATCAGTACTGGGACACCCGCACCATCACTCCCATCCTCATCTCCACAATAGCTGCCCTGAGGCAATACTCCTCCCGTGGGGAGTCATCCCATTCTCAGCTGCACAAATAACATCAGCCTCAGCGGTCTGCAGTGCAGCGGCGGTCCCCACTGACCGCAATCCACGGGTGGCGTAGTCGAACTCTATAACATCTTTTAAAATACTGCCACTTGGTTTGACACCCTGGGCACGGACCGGGTCACCGCCACGAGGACTACTACCCCTATTAGATCCGGCTCCGGGTATTCCCCGCATGCGCAACGCTACACAACATGGCCCAGGGGGCGCGTCACTAGTCTTTGTATAGAGATTATTTTCAGTAACAGCGCTGTCATCTGCTGAGGTTCTCCTACATCCACTATCTGGTTGCACCACTATTTTTGTAATCAGACCTGGTTAGGGGCCACACACAAGTTTTGCCTCCCCTGAACCAAAACCCTAGCTACGCCTCTGGTATGGATAGTAGGACAGCATGGCAGAGGCTCAATATGGAGCTGGCAGCATCATGTGGGGTCTCTATGGAAAGAGGGCAGCGTGGCCAGTGCAGTATCAAGAAGGGGCAGCATGGGGGCTTAGTATTGAAAAGGCACAGCATAGGGGCTCAGTATTGAGAAGGGGTAGAATGAGGACTCAGTATGGAGGGGGCTCAATATCAAGAAAAGCAACATAAGGCAGTTTAGAGAGCTCAGTTTGTATAGGGGAAGCATGGACAGCAGAGCAAGAGATGGGGAAAGTTTGGAGATCAATGTTCATAACTGAAGAAGGTGTGGTGGGTAAAAGTCATAAGGGAGGACAATATGGGTTTTTAGTTTATAAAGGGGTGATGTGACAGTTACAGTACACAAGGGCGGACAGTGTGTGGTCATAGTATAAAAGGGAGGATGGTGTGGTGGGAATATTTTACAGAAGAAAATAAAGTGGAGGTCTTGTACAATAAGGGACACTGTAAGGTCATTGTTTGTACAGGGAGCAGAGTGAGGAGCAATTATTTACTCAGGTGCATAGTGTAGATCTTATTTAGGGTGTTTGTTTTCCTTCAGTTGGCATTATAATCACAATATTATTTTTAAGGGCACCGTGTTGGGATGTTCTGCAGAAGACCAGAGAAGAAGGAAGTCTGCAGAGACGAGCTGTGGCTGTGAAAAGTCCCCATAGAGACAGGACCGATACCTACATCTAAGGTTTTCTTTTATTGGCTAGTTGCAGCCTTTAAATGGCCACTAATCTGCTATATGAAGCTAATTGCCAGTTGTTTAATAGCCTGTGTAGATGGGCTATGACTAGTGATGGGCGAGCACTAAAATGCTCAGGTGCTCGATGCTCGAGTTTATGATGCCGGTAGGAAATGTTTTTTTATACAGTATGTTCATTTATACCCCCCAAGGGTAAATGTTTTTCAGCCCATGCAGTTTGTGCATGGGCATTACAAGTATAGGAGAACCGCTCCTTTATAATGGGAACTTTTTTAATGAGGCCCTCCTCTTCGTCTCTTAAAAGGGGTATTGGAGTGCATCCAGATTTTGGCAGCCCTTGCAGTCACTGCATATGTGGCGCCCCGAAGGGTTCGGTCGCCACTGGGGTACTGCACCTCATAAAGAGGTGTGGTATCTCCTCCTTCAGGCAAGGATGGAGCATCACACAGGACCCCACCTGCACACTCAACACTACACCACTCCAGTTCTCTAGGGGGCCAATATAGCACCAGGGTGCTGCCCGGGGCCGGAATAGTGGAGATGGGGGGAACCAAAAGATAGGGGGAACCATGTAGTGGGTGTGGACACACTTACAGGAAGCACTAATAGGAGCATATATAATAGCCAGCCATCTTAAGTTCAAGGTCTTTGATTGTGAGGTCTTCAGCTGGGGTCCAGCAAGTGTCTGTAGCCACCTGAAGAGTCACGGTCCTCGTTCTCTGGCCTTGAGGCGAGGAGCAGGCAGAGCTAACTAGAGCACTCTGTCCTGGTCAAGGTCCCTTAATTAAGAAGGCCTTGGAGGGGAGCAGAGGAGAGAGGCTCCACAGGCAAAAGGATCCCAGGGGGATACGGACGGAGCGGAGCCGCCACCTGTATTCTTCACTCTGGCCTAGTCAGAGGGACTCCTGCTGCAAAAGGGGTGACCGGCCCCCGATATCTGACTTTGCACTTCATGTCACTGTTGGATAAGTCCGGAGGCTGAGAGGTTTCCCAGGGGGATTCAGACCGAGCGGAGTCGCCACCTGTCCCTCACCACCTGCGTTTATCCAGTGGGACCCAGCCTTACACCACGTTCACACCACATACAGTCAGGAAAGGACTCAGTGGGAGACCTTACTTACAAGGAAATGAACACTCTGGAGCGGGGTCTTGATATGTGCTCCTGGTCTACCTGAAGAGTGCCGAACCCCTACCTGGTGGCCGCAGCGCGCAGCAAGAGGCAGAGAGAAGCTTTGCAGCTGCCCCGTTTATTGACGTGAGTAAAAGACCTGGATGACTTCATCTTCTGCCTCTGTCTGTCTTTATTGAGCAGCACCGCACCCACCATACCTCCACACCATTCCTCAAACACTGCCCCGAGGCCCAGCTCCGCCTGTGGGGAGCTATACCAACACGGCTGCCATATCACTGGCCTCAGGGAACAGCAGCAGCGCTGGTGGCCTTCACCAGACACCACAGGTGGCGTAGTCGAACTTTACCACTCAAACAAGCCCATCTTTTTATGTGACAACCCTGGGCACGGACCGGGTCACGGCCACGACAACACAACACTCTACCACCCTACATTGGCCCGGCTCTAGGTGAAAGACTTTGTCCCCCATAACAAGTCTGAGCTCAGGGGGGCGTCACACATACACAAGACCCGTTCCTATAATGGGAACATTTTTTTAATGAGGCCCTCCTCTACGTCTCTTTCAAGGGGCATTGGAGTGCGTCCAACTTTTTGGCAGCCCTTGCAGTCACTGCATACGCAATAACTGTATGGCAGGACCGCTCCTTTATAATGGGAACATTTTGATCCTGAAGCCCTCCTCTAAGTGTCTTTAAATTGGTATTGGGGTTTTTCCTAAATTTAGGCAGCCGTTGCAGTCACTGCATACACAAAAACAGTATAGGTGACCCACTCCTTTATAATGGGAACATTTTTTAATGAGGCCATCCTCTACGTCTCTTCCAAGAGTAATTGGAGTGCGTCCAAATTTTTGGCAGCCGTTGCAGTCACTGCATACGCAAGAACAGTATAGGAGACCACTACTTTATAATGGGAACATTTTGTTACTGAGGCCCTCCTCTATGTGTCTTTAAATTGGTATTGGGTTTTTTCCTAAATTTAGGCAGTGGTTGTGAGGCAGACACTCTGGGCCGTGGGGTACTCGGCAACACGGGCCCTCTTAGATGGTTAGGTGGATAGGGTATCATGGTGGCTGGCCTGGTCCGTAACCCAGCGCGGTCAGCAAAGATGCGGGGGTTCGATTGTATAGGGTATGGGGGAATGTTCGAGACGCCACCCGTGGTGTCTGGTGAGGATCACCAGCGCTGCGACAGTCCTCTGAGGCCGGTGTTTAGGCAGCTTAGTTGGTGCGACTCCCCACAGGAGGAGCGGGGCCTCAGGGCAGTGTAGTGAATGTAGAGAGACCAGAGCGTTGGCGGGTGCGGTGCCGCGGAGGAAAGAACAGACAGAGGCGGTAGTTGAAGTCATCCAAGTCTTTTCTCACTTTGTTGTTTAGTCAGCTCAGAGCTTCTCTCTGCTGTCACACGGCGAGCTGCGGCTGCCAGGATGGGGCTCAGCACTTCCCAGGTGTGTTCCTCTCTTGCTTGACTTCTCCTGCCTTGTGTCCCCCACTGAGTCTCGTACAGGTACTGCGAAGGCCCTTGTGGGTAACGTGTAGTTCCCGGACCGACTGGGTGCCCTTTTTGGTGACTGGTGGTGAGAACGTGGCGTAAGGCTGGGGCCCTCTGGATAGACTCAGATTAGGGCATACAGGTGGCGACTCCGCTCCGTCCGTATCCCCCTGGGATCCACAAAAGCCTCCGGACTTTTCCAACAGAGACGTGAAGTACACAGTCAGATAATCGGGGACCGGTCACCCCTCTTGCGGCAGGGTCCCTCTGGCTAGGCCAGAATAAGGTATACAGGTGGCAACTCCGCTCCGTCCGCACCCCCTGGGATCCTTTCGCCTGTGGAGCCTATCTCCTCTGCTCCACTCCTGGGCCTTCTTGCTTGGACCCTGACCGGGGACAGAGCCGGTTGTAACTCTGCCCCGCTCCCCGTCTCGAGGCCTGAGACCGGGGACCTTGGATCCTCAGCGGACTGCAGCCTTGTGCTGACTTGTCGTCCCAAAGACCCACAACCAAAGACCTTGTTATTAAAATGGCCTCCAGTTATATAGAATTCTAGTAAAGTGCTTAGGTAAATGCTTCCTCCACCCTCACTCACTACGTGGTTCCCCCTCACTTTGGTTCCCCCCAACTCCTCCATTCAGGCCCGGGGCAGCACTATGGTGCTTTAGGCCCCCTTCAGAACTGGAGTGATGTAGTGTTGAGTGTGTGGTTGGGGTCCTGTGTAGTACTCCAACTCCATCCTTACCTGGGAGAGGAGATACCACACCTCATTCTGAGGTGCAGTACCCCTGTGGCGACTGAACCCTCAGGGGAGCCACAGTTGCAGTCACTGCATACGCAAGAACATTATAGGAGACCTGCTCCTTTATAATGGGAACATTTTGTTACTGAGGCCCTCCTCTATGTGTCTTTAAATTGGTATTGGGGTTTTTCCTAAATGTAGGCAGCTGTTGCAGTCAGTGCATACGCAATAACTGTATAGCAGAATCACTCCGTTATAATGGGAACATTTTGTTACTGAGGCCCTCCTCTATGTGTCTTTAAATTGGCATTGGGGTTTTTCCTAAATTTAGGCAGCCATTGCAGTCACTGAAGATGAAGCGCCCCCTGGGCCGTGGGGTACTCGGTGCCGGGCCGGTCGTTGCTAGGGGAGATGTCACAGTGGCGGTGACCCGGTCCGTGACCCATGGCGGTCAATAAAAGGGGATTTTATAGTTTTTTAAAGTTGACAATATGGAAAGGAGTCTGCTGCTCACTGAGCAGCTGCTCACTGGGGTAGATGTGGGGGGAGGTTGGTAGAAGGGAGCTGCAGGACAGTGAAGCAGCTAGCTGGGTGACAGTTAGAAGGGGGGGTAGAGGGAAGAGTGCCAGGGAGGCTAGTCCTGATCTGTCACACCCCAATAAGTTTGCAAAGTTGGCAGATGAGGGGGGTGTCGGTACAGGGGTAGCACTGCTGCAGCAAGACATGTCCCCTGAAAGCCGGAGGAGTGTCAGCTCCAGTAAGGGGGGGAAATAGGAGAGCAGGGCAGGCCAGGAAGATGTTGGTAGTGGGGGACTCAATTATTAGGGGAACAGATAGGGCAATCTGTCACAAAGACAGGGATCGTTGAACAGTGTGCTGCCTACCTGGTGCTCGAGTCCGGCACATCGCTGATCGGGTTGACAGATTACTGGGAGGGGCTGGTGAGGACCCAGCGGTCATGGTGCACATAGGCACAAATGACAAAGTTAGAGGTAGGTGGAAGGTCCTTAACCCCTTAATTACCGGGGACGTATTAGTACGCATATTTGCGTACTGCCCGTTCAGTGAGGGCTGCTGCGCTGAGCCCTCACTGAACGGAGCACATGTCAGCTGATTCTTACAGCTGACATGTGCCTGCAACAGCCGCGGTTGGAATCGCGATCCACCCGCGGCTGTTAACATGTTAAATGCCGCTGTCAATCTCTGACAGCAGCATTTAACGCGCGCTTCCGGGTAGCGTGTCATAAGCCCCGCCCACCGGCGACCCCGTCACGTGATCGCGGGTCGCCGATGGGTGGGCATGACAACCCAGGGTCTGCAGCAGACGCCTGTGGTTGTCATGATCTTGTCGCTATGAGCGCCACCTAGTGGTCGGCGCTCATAGCACAGGACCATTTCTGCTGCATGCAGGGGACCTGCTCGTCCCCTGTATGTAGCAGAGGCGATCGGATAGTTGCTGCTTCTAGTCTCCTATGGAGACTATAGAAGCATGCAAAAAGTAAAAAAAAAAAGTTTTTAAAAATATAAAAAAAAATAAAAAAATATAAAAGTTTAAATCACCCCCCTTTTGCCCCAATCAAAATAAAATAGATCGCCCGATCTATCAATATAAAAAAAGAATTAATCCGATCGGTAAACGGCGTAACGAGAAAAAAATTCTAAATGCCAGAATTACGTTTTTTGGTCGCCGCAAAATTGCAATAAAATGTAATAACAGGCGATCAAAACATCGGATCTACCCCAAATGTTATCAATAAAAATGTCAGCCCGGTGCGCAAAAAATAAGCCCTCACCCAGCCCCAGATCACGAAAAATGGAGACGCTACGGGTCTTAGAAAATGGCGCTATTTTTTTATTTATTTTTTTACCAAATTTTGGAATTTTTTTTCACCACTTAAATATAAAAGAACCTATACATGTTTGGTGTCTATGAACTTGTAATGACCTGTAGAATAAGAAGGGCAGGTCAGTTTAAGCATTCAGTGAACGTGGCAAAAAAAAAAAATAAAAAACAACTGTGGTATTGCACTTTTTTTGCAATTTTACCGCACTTGGAATTTTTTTCCCGTTTTCCCGTACAGGATATGGTAAAACTAGTAATGGCGTTGAAAAGTACAACTCATCCCGCAAAAAATAAGCCCTCACATGGCCATATTGGCCAAAAAATAAAAACGCTATGGCTCTGGGAACAAGGGGAGCAAAAACGAGAATGCAAAAACGGAAAATGCTCCGGGGCTTAAGGGGTTAAAGATGATTTCAGGGAATTAGGCTGCAAGCTTAAAGCAAGGACCTCCAAGGTGGTATTCTCTGAAATACTACCTGTACCATGTGCCACGCCAGAGAGGCAACGGGAGATTATGGAGATAAATAAGTGGCTCAAGAACTGGTGTAGGAAGGAGGGGTTTGGGTTACTGGAGAATTGGGCCAACTTCTCAGTTGGCTACAGGTTCTACACTAGGGACCGGCTGCACCTCAATGGGGAGGGTGCAGCTGTGCTGGGGGAGAAAATGGCTAGATGGTTGGAGGAGTGTTTAAACTAGGGATTGGGGGGAGGGTATTCATTTAATAGGTGGGGAAGATAGTGCAGATAGTGACCTGGGCACATATAAAGAAATTGGAGGTGGGGTTAGAACAGTTAATAAAGTAAGAAGGAATAGAGGTACAGAGAGAAACATAAAATGCATGTACACTAATGCCAGAAGCCTCACCAACAAAATGGAGGAATTAGAATTAATTTTGTTGGAAAATAAATATGACATGGTGGGGATATCTGAGACATGGCTGGACGAGAGCCATGACTGGGCAGTTAATTTACAGGGCTATTGTCTGTTCAGAAATGACCGTACAAACAAGCGAGGGGGGGTGGGGGTGTGTTTATATGTAAAATCATCCTTAAAACCCATCTTGCGGGAGGATATATGTGAATCTAATGAAAATTTAGAGTTCCTGTGGGTGGAGATTAGGGGAGGGGGAAAAAATAATAAATTGCTGATAGGGGTTTGTTATAAGTCTCCAAAAATATTGGAAGCAGCGGAGAATATCCTCGTAAAGCAAATAGATGAAGCAGCGACTCAAGGAGAAGTCATTATTATGGGGGACTTCAACTACCCTGAAATACAATGGGGAACAGAAACCTGTAGATCCAGCAAAGGTAATAGGTTTTTGACAACTATGAGAGACAATTACCTTTCACAACTGGTTCAGGACCCAACAAGAAGTGGGGCACTGCTAGACCTAATATTAACCAACAGGCCAGACCGCATATCAAATATACGAGTTGGGGGTCACTTGGGTAATAGCGGTCACAAAATAATAAGTTTTCATGTAACCTTTAATAAGATGTGTAGTAGAGGTGTTACAAGGACACTAAACTTCAGGAAGGCAAATTTCCAACGGTTGAGAGATGATCTTAGTGCAATAAACTGGGACGATATCCTGAGACATAAAACTACACAAAGCAAATGGGAGACATTTATTAGCATCCTGAATAGGACCTGTGCACAATATATACTCTATGGGAATAAACATGCTAGAAATAGGAGGAAACCACTGTGGCTAAATAGAGCTGTAAGGGGTGCAATAAGTGACAAAAAGAAAGCATTTAGAGAACTAAAGCAGGTAGGTAGTGATGAGGCATTAAATAAATATGAAAATTAAATAAATTCTGTAAAAACCAAATCAAGGCAGCAAAGATTGAGACAGAGAGACTCATTGCCAGAGAAAGTAAAAATAATCCCCAAATATTCTTTAGCTACATAAATAGTAAAAAACTAAAAAATGATAGTGTTGGCCCCCTTAAAAATAGTCTGGGTGAAATGGTGGATGAGGATGAGGAAAAAGCCAATATGCTAAATTATTTTTTTTCAACTGTATTTACACAAGAAAATCGCATGACAGAAAGCATGATTAGTGATAACAAATATCCTCCATTAAATGTCACTTGCTTAACCCAGCAGGAAGTACGGTGGCGTCTAAAAATCACTAAAGTTGGCAAATCCCCAGGCCCGGATGGGATACACCCGCGAGTACTGCAGGAATTAAGTAACGTCATAGATAGACCATTATTTTTAATCTTTAAAGATTCCATAATAACAGGGTCTGTACCACAGGACTGGCGTATAGCAAATGTAGTGCCAATATTCAAAAAGGGGACAAAAACCAAACTTGGAAACTATAGGCCAGTAAGCTTAACCTCTACAGTGGGTAAAATCCTGGAGGGTTTCCTAAGAGATGCTATACTAGAGTATCTGAAGAAGAATAACCTCATGACCCAATATCAACATGGGTTTACGAGGGACCGTTCCTGTCAGACTAATCTGATCAGCTTTTATGAGGAGGCAAGTTCCAGACTGGACCAAGGAAATGCAGTGGATGTTGTGTATATGGACTTTTCAAAAGCTTTTGATACGGTTCCACATAAAAGGTTGATACATAAAATGAGAACAATGGGGATAGGGGAAAATATATGTATGTGGGTTAAGAATTGGCTCAGTGATAGGAAACAAAGGGTGGTTATTAATGGAACACACTCAGACTGGGTCTCAGTTAACAGTGGGGTACCACAGGGGTCAGTATTGGGCCCCCTTCTTTTTAACATATTTATTAATGACCTTGTAGGGGGCATACAGAGTAATATTTCAATATTTGCAGATGACACTAAACTCTCCAGGGTAATTAATACAGAGGAGGACAATTTTATATTACAGGAGGATCTATGTAAACTAGAAGCTTGGGCTGATAAATGGCAAATGAGCTTTAATGGGGATAAATGTAAGGTAATGCACTTGGGCAGAAGAAATAAAATGTATAATTATATGCTTAATTGTAAAACACTGGGCAAAACTGTAAGTGAAAAAGACCTGGGTGTATTGGTGGACGACAAGCTCACGTTTAGTGGCCAGTGTCAGGCAGCTGCTGCAAAGGCAAATAAAATAATGGGATGCATTAAAAGAGGCATAGATGCTCATGAGGAGAACATCATTTTACCTCTATGCAAGTCACTAGTGCAACCACACTTAGAATATTGTGTACAGTTCTGGTCTCCGGTGTATAAGAAAGACATAGCTGAACTAGAGAGGGTGCAGAGAAGAGCGACCAAGGTTATTAGAGGACTGGGGGGTCTGCAATACCAAGACAGGTTATTACATTTGGGGTTATTTACTGTAGAAAAACGAAGGCTGAGGGGTGATCTTATTACTATGTACAAATATATGAGGGGACAGTACAAAGACCTTTCTACTGATCTTTTTACTCTGAGGCCTGAGACGGGGACAAGGGGGCATCTTCTACGTCTGGAGGAAAGAAGGTTTAGTCATAATCACAGACGTGGATTCTTTACTGTAAGAGCAGTGAGACTGTGGAACTCTCTGCCGCATGATGTTGTATTGAGTGATTCACTATTAACATTTAAGAAGGGCATGGATGCCTTTCTTGATAAGTATAATATTACAGGTTATATATACTAGATTCCTTGATAGGGCGTTGATCCAGGGAACTAGTCTGATTGTCGTATGGAGTCGGGAAGGCATTTTTTTCCCCAATGTGGAGCTTAGTGTTTGCCACATGTTTTTTTTTTGCCTTCCTCTGAATCAACGTGTTAGGCTATGGGTTGAACTAGATGGAGTTAGTCTTCCTTCAACCTTAAAAACTATGTTACTATGTAATGTTTGTGACACCACCTGTGGTCTGCGGCTATGTGGAGCCGCCGCTGCGGAGCAGATCCTCTGGAGCTGATGTTAGTGCAGCAGTGTTGGTGTGGCTCTCCACAGGTAGTGCTTAGCTCCAGGGCAGTGTAGAGATGTTGTAAGTGATGCTGGGCGTTGTGGTGCAGGGGTGATGGTGCAGCAGCAATAACTGGCAGAGACCGTGGGGTGCAGTCTTCAGGATTTACTCACAGTTCTTAAGTTCCTCTGGTTACAGGTTCCGGACTACAACCCCCACGTCATGCTGCGTTCACCAGGCAGGGGTTCAGCAATCCCAAAGGTGTTTCAAGAGTGCCTGACAGGACCCCGTTCTATGTTCCTTCCTCGGTCGTCTTCCTGCACTGGCTCTCACCCTCCTGCCCTGCGCCTCACAGTCAGTGTCCCAAGCCGGTAGCCTTGGATCTTGTTGGGCGACCGACAATCCCCTGGACCCTCTGTGGCCACCTTTTCGGCGATGTAACTGTGGCTGTGGCAACTGCACCTTAAAAGTACAGAAGCCTCCGGTTTCTAGTTGAGACTTTAAGTAACTCTGCTAGTTTAGGGACCGGTTTCCTCTCTGCGGCCTGATCCCTCCCCGTCCTGGTAGATTCGGGTGTAAGGGTGACCTCCAGCACTGCCTGTGTGGCACCCCAGGGGTCTGGTTTCCACAGTAATGTAATGTTATGTCTGAGAGCAGGTGGGAGGTCCTTTGGTCAGGGATCCTGTGCATGCCACACCTCCTGCCCAGTCTTGGGAGGGGAAGAACTTCCCCTATATAAACCCGGGGCTTAGGCAGGGTTAGGAGTAGAGAAGAAGCAGAGACAAGAAACAGTCATAGGAAGAAACAGCAGAAGCTCAGTGGGAGCAATACTACTACGAGTCAGGGGCTGGCAGCTGCAGAGCTCGCCCTGACTGAGAAGCTTTCTTACCGGACCCGGCATCCGAGGCTGTGGGGACTAACTCTTACCCAGCAGCAGAAGCCGACCGGCAGGGGATTTCAGGTCCTCAGGCCCAGAAACCCGAAGGCAAGGTCACATGTGTGGGACCAGCACCGCCATCGTGGAGCGGAAGCCATTAGAAGGCCCCGAGTCACCGGCCATACGGGTGAGCACCAAACGGCACACTCAGGGACGTGGGCTACTTATATCCGCTTCTAGCAAGGTAGCCAGAAGAGTACAGTCAGTTTGGGAGGCCTACAACTCCGCCTGGCCAGGGGAGATCCCATCTGCTCAAGGACTGACCAGGCCCCGTTCGCTAGCAAGTACTCCGGGAGGGTCTATCGTTGTTACCAGTAAAGACCCTGAATTACACCGCACCGTCTCTGAGTGGTTCCTGCTACCCCCATCTTCCACGTCGGCTGCCCTGAGGCCATACCCCTCCCGTTGGGGGTTATACTATCACGCTGCACAATTCTACATCGGCCTCAGCGGTCTGCCCTGCAGCGGCAGCTCCATAGCTGCAAATCAACGGGTGGCATAGTCGACACTCAAATAACACCTATCAAGACTGCCACACACTGAGTTTGACTCCCTGGGCACGGACCGGGTCCCCGCCACTCGGAGACTACAACCCTCATCTGATCCGGTTCCGGGTAAGCCCCCGAGCGCGAGACGCTGCGCGACACAGCAGGCCCAGGGGCGCGTCAACTTTGGCGTAGTCGGCAGGATTTCGTGCCCGCAACCACCGGGTACTGCGTGCCTGAAAAAGACTGTTCAAACTTACCTGTGGTGAAGATTCCCGCCATCCGGCGCCATCTTCCGCTTCCTTCCCGCCATCGGTGGAGTTTTCCCGCCATCCGGCGCCATCTTCGGCCTTCTTCCCGCCATACGTGGAGTTTTCCCGCCATTGGACGCCATCTTGAGGACGCCGCGCGGGAAGAAGAGGGGCGTGGACTCCGAAAGCGCGCGAGAACTGAAGCCCCGCCTCACGTCCGGACGTTGCGTAAGGTCCTGGAAGGAGCCCAGCAGACGCCGACGTCACCGGAGCGCGACGGAAGGTCCTCAACCCTGACGATCCACTGCGGAGCCGCGGCCTACGGAAGAGGATCATCGCAAGGTAGGCCACGGTCCACTAGGGGGGAGAAGGATGTCGGATACGGAGGAGAGCTTCACCGCTTCAACCCCCGCCAGCGCCACCGCTGTCGCGATCATGCCTTTCACCATGCCCTATATCCCGGGGGCACCCTGGCTATCCCAGTACTCAGGGGAGTCACATACCCTGCAGGACTTTAGAGAAAGGCTGGATAGCCTCTTCCAGGTGTACCCCCTCACAGAAGAGCAAAAAGTGAGCATCCTGGTGGCCCAATTAACCGGAGCAGCCCGAAGGGAGGTAAAGTCCTGGCCCCCTGGGGGGAGGACTGTCGCAGGGATACTAACCCGGCTGAGGGACACCTTTGATACCCGCACCTCAGCCGAGATCAAGCTTAGATTCTACGGGTGCAAACAGCGGGCCCATGAGAGTATAAGGGACTATGCCCTGAACCTACAAGAGGCCCTGAGAGCCGTTAAGCAGACCGACCCTGACGGCGTGGGAGACGAGGACAGGCTGTTGACTGAACAATTTATAGAGGGTTTATATTGCAATGCCCACCGAACCCAGTTGCGGGCAATGGCCCTACAGGACCCTCATCTGGGATTTGCACAGTTCAAGGACAGAGCCATCCGGGTGCTCCGAGAACCGGCACCGGATGGCGTTGTGACCCACAGGCGCCCAGCTATCACTTACCACCAGGAGGCGGCGCCCTTGTCGGCAGGGCCTGTAGGGGCTGATGCACAGGATTTGAACAATGACCCGGCTCCAGACCTGCACCATCAGGTCCAAGAGCTAGCTAAAAGCGTTGCTGCATTAACCCGAACTGTGCAGTCTTTACAGGCTTCCACTCCAGGGAAGATCCAGCTGGCATCCGGACCGGAGAACATCCCGTGGCGTCGACCAAGGAGGACCCCACCGGCCAGAGGAAGACCCAGTGACCGGTACAACGAGGACGGACGACCCATCTGCCGCCGCTGCAATCAACCCGGACATATGGCAAGGTACTGTCCTTTAAACTGGCACAACCTGGGGGTAGAGGGCCAACCCCCAGGAAAAAGACCACCAGGCCCATCGAACTGGCGCGACAAATATGTCGGAGGGCGTCCAGTCTTGCCTGTGGTACTGGATGGCATCCCTATGAGTGCCCTACTGGACACCGGGTCACAGGTCACCACCATCCCGTACGTGCTCTTCAAGCAGTACTGAAATGACTCGGATATAACCCGCTACCCTGACGACGACTTGAGTATCATCGCCAGCAATGGTCAGCCCGTGCCACAGATCGGATTTAAAGAAATGACCATTAAAATCGGTAGAGTCGAACTGGCAGCACAGGGACTGATTATTGTAGACATTGACAAACACGAGAGTCACCCAAAGATAACGCTAGGAACTAATGTAATTGAAAATTGTCTTGCAGAGGTGATTTTCCTTTTACAACAGGTTGCCAAGAACGCCAGCTCCGGCGAGCAGCGAGTGCTCCAGAAAGAGATCCGGGCACTGATGCGACGGCAACAGGTGGAACTCTCCGGCGGTGAGATTGGTAGCGTAAGAATGTGTGACCCTTTCCCTATTGCCATGCCCCCAAAAAGTGAAATGATGATTTGGTGCCGGGCAGCTATTGGTCCGAGAGGTAGGGATTACCAGGCAATGGTAGAACCAGTTTACTCAGACAGTAGGCCCACCATTTTGACAGCACGGGGGGTGGTTCATGTACGCCATGGGAGGGTGCCCGTTCGCCTAATAAATATCGGGAAGAGGGAAGTATACCTACCCCGGTATGCCACGCTAGCCAAATTATATACCATCAACCAAAACTCTATACAGTCTGTGGAACCCTTGCCTCCATCTCACCCGGAGGAAGGTAACGGCTCTAAGAAAGTAATGGAGGATTGGTGCCAGCAACTACACTTGGGAACTGACTCCACTCCCTCCCACCAGAAACAGGGAGTCTACCGGGTGGTTCAAGAGTATGAGAGAGTGTTTAGTAAACACCCGTTAGACTTCGGGTGAGTTAAGGGGGTAGAACACCGCATCCCCACGGGAGATCATCCTCCCATAAAAGAGAGGTATCGACCCGTACCCCCTGCACATTACCAACACGCCAAGGGGATGCTTAGAGACATGAAGGAGGCTGGGGTAATCCGGGATAGCTGTAGCCCCTGGGCAGCCCCACTAGTTTTAGTCAAAAAGAAAGACAACACTATGAGGATGTGTGTAGATTACCGGAAAATCAATCGTATCACACACAAGGATGCGTACCCTTTACCAAGGATAGAGGAGTCTTTGGCTGCTTTAAGATCTGCTAACTTCTTCTCTACCTTGGATCTCACTAGCGGGTACTGGCAGGTTCCTGTAGCAGAGGCGGACCGGGAGAAGACCGCCTTCACCACCCCGATGGGACTTAGCGAGTTTACCTGTATGCCGTTTGGACTTTGTAACGCACCCGGAACCTTCCAACGATTAATGGAGTGCTGTCTGGGACACAAAAACTTTGAGACGGTCCTGTTGTACCTGGATGATGTCATCGTATATTCCAAGACTTATGAGGACCACCTGAAACATCTGGCGGAAGTGTTCGAAGCCCTGGCAAGTTACGGCCTGAAGGTGAAACCCTCTAAGTGTCACCTCCTGAAGCCAAAGGTGCAGTACCTGGGACACGTGGTGAGCGCTGACGGAGTGGCTCCCGACCCTGATAAGATCACCGCAATTAAGGAATGGCCAAGTCCCTCCAGTATAAAGAAAGTGCGGCAGTTCCTTGGGTTGGTAGGCTATTACCGCAGATTCATCCCCGCTTTCACCAAAAAGGCAGCTCCCATGCAGGACCTCCTGATAGGCCAGTCCCGGAAGGCCAAGAACCAGAAGCCGCCCTTCAGATGGGAGAAGTTAGAAGAAGAGTCCTTCCGCCAGCTGAAGATGGCCCTCACGGGGGATGAAATCCTGGCGTACCCCGATTACAGCCAGCCCTTTATCCTCTACACGGACGCAAGTAACATCGGGCTAGGAGCTGTGCTGTCCCAGATCCAGCAGGGGAAAGAACGAGTAATCGCTTACGCCAGCCGAAAACTGCGACCCACCGAGAGAAACCCGGAGAATTACAGCTCCTTTAAGCTAGAGTTCCTGGCAGTGGTGTGGGCAGTCACCGAACGCTTTAAGCACTACCTCGCTTCTTCCCGGTTCATCGTGTACACGGATAACAACCCGTTGACACACCTGGACACAGCAAGACTCGGTGCCCTAGAGCAGAGATGGATGGCTCGTCTGTCCAACTACGAGTTCACAATCAAATACCGGGCAGGACGCTCCAATACCAATGCGGACGCCCTGTCCAGGATGCCAAATCTACCGGACGTAGGAGAAGATCCAGAGGAACTGGAAGAAGTCGAACTCCCTGCGTTCCACCGTCATGGGACTATCCAGTGTTCCCACCGGGTAGGGAGTAAGCAAGCCGCTACGTTTAACCCCTTGCCTCACTACAACTGGGCGGAAACGCAAGACAGCGACCCTGCCGTCCGGCTGGTAAAGGAGATGCTGACTCGGCCAGAGGCTCGCCTTGACCCAGACGCTCCGGAGGAAGCCAAGCAACTGTGGGCAGAAAAGAGTAGACTGTTCCTTTACAAGGGGAAGTTGTGCCGCAGAATGGTTAACTCCCGGACGCATGAACTAATCTGGCAAGTAGTGGTGCCACGAAGAGACGCAGCCATGGTGATGGAGGCATACCACGACGGGGCTGGACACTTCGGATGGAAGAAGCTGGAGTTCCTGCTGCGCGAGCGGTTCCACTGGGTAGGCATGAGGGGAACCATCGAGAGGTGGTGCAGAGACTGTGGCCCGTGCAACCTAAGAAGGAAGGACCGTGCCAGCCAGAAGACTCCCCTGCAGTCCATCGTCACCCGGCAGCCGTTGGAACTGGTAGCCTTGGATCATGTAAAACTGACCCCAAGCAGAAGTGGCTACGTCTACGCACTAACCATTGTTGATCACTACTCCCGGTTCTTGGTTGTCGTCCCCGTCAAGGACTTAACAGCTCGAACAGCAGCTAGAGCCTTCCAGCAGCATTTCTGCCGTCCACACGGGTACCCGGACCAAGTGTTGACAGACCAGGGACCTGCCTTTGAAGCGGAGGTCTTCCAAGAATTCTGCACTCTGTATGGCTGCCGGAAGATAAGGACGACACCCTATCATCCGCAAACTAATGGACTTTGTGAGAAAATGAACCAGGTGGTAATGGATCTTCTGAAAACGTTGCCCCTGGAAGAACGCGGTCTGTGGCCTGAGAAGCTGCCCGATCTGGTGGACCTATACAACCACATCCCGGTAGGTTCCACCAACTGTACCCCGGCTTACCTAATGAGGGCGAGACCTGGTAAGTTACCTGTTGACCTGGAAATGGGAGTCCTGACACCCGAGGACACTTCACCAGAAGCAGACTGGGACACAGAGAGGCAGCAGCAGTACCGGAGAGTACAGGAGAGCGTGGAGCGAAGTCTCTGTCAGGCTAGGGAAAGACAAGAGAAAACTTACAACCAGTATGCTCCCGCTGTTCCCCTGGTACCCGGAGAGCAGGTCTTGAAGAGAAAAAGACGGCTCCACAAGTTGGACGACCAGTGGGAGAAGGACCCGTACACCGTACTGCCCTCAAGCCACGACAACCCAAAGGTCTGTACCATCAGTAAAGACGGAGGGGAAACCACAACCATTGTATCCCGGGATCACCTGAAGAAGTGTCCCGAACAGCTACGGAACCCTTAAGAGGAGCAAGAAGACCCTCGACCCGTAGAGGAAAGGGAAGACATGGTTAGTACTGTGCTCGGAGACTTCCCTCGGTCTTGGACTCAAGTCAATGGCGCAGTTGTGGTACCCGTACTCACCTTCCTCCAACCCGCATCCCAAGCACCTACGGAGCGACAGGTAGAGCTGGAAGAGCAGCCGGTCCAGGAGGCAGAAGACTCCACACAAGCAGAACAGGAGAATCAACCCTCTGCTTATAGTGAGCCTGCCGTACCCCTAGTGAGACAAAGAGCCGGTAGACAGCTGCCCAGTTTACCCTTGACAGCTCCTACACCCTGTAGTTCAGGGCTAGACAGTCAGCTCCGTAGGTCCACTAGGGCCACTAGAGGCCAGTTACCCGCACGTTGGAGGATTTGAAATGTATAAGTTGTTTTATTTGTGGTTACCTGTTTTTCTTATTGCTTGTGTATAATTATGTGTTTCTAGTTGTTTATAGGAGTCTTTGGTGGATTTACCGGGAATCCTGTGTACATAGTTGGAGCGTAACCCAGGACGGACTAAAGACTGTTAAGGACTCGGGGCAGAACAGACCCCTACCTGGTTACGTCTCCCTGTTTTGGTGAAATGGACACCTTGCTTTCTTCAAAGACTGCACCCGGTTACGGATATCCGTGACCACCTTTATGTGTTTCTTCTTATTGTACTATTATTGTTGTTATATCTTGTTATGTTTTTCTAAAATACTTTTAGTCCCGGAGTACTAAATTTCACTAGGGGGGAATGTGGCACCCCAGGGGTCTGGTTTCCACAGTAATGTAATGTTATGTCTGAGAGCAGGTGGGAGGTCCTTTGGTCAGGGATCCTGTGCATGCCACACCTCCTGCCCAGTCTTGGGAGGGGAAGAACTTCCCCTATATAAACCCGGGGCTGAGGCAGGGTTAGGAGTAGAGAAGAAGCAGAGACAAGAAACAGTCATAGGAAGAAACAGCAGAAGCTCAGTGGGAGCAATACTACTACGAGTCAGGGGCTGGCAGCTGCAGAGCTCGCCCTGACTGAGAAGCTTTCTTACCGGACCCGGCGTCCGAGGCTGTGGGGACTAACTCTTACCCAGCAGCAGAAGCCGACCGGCAGGGGATTTCAGGTCCTCAGGCCCAGAAACCCGAAGGCAAGGTCACACGCGTGGGACCAGCACCGCCATCGTGGAGCGGAAGCCATTAGAAGGCCCCGAGTCACCGGCCATACGGGTGAGCACCAAACGGCACACTCAGGGACGTGGGCTACTTATATCCGCTTCTAGCAAGGTAGCCAGAAGAGTACAGTCAGTTTGGGAGGCCTACAACTCCGCCTGGCCAGGGGAGATCCCATCTGCTCAAGGACTGACCAGGCCCCGTTCGCTAGCAAGTACTCCGGGAGGGTCTATCGTTGTTACCAGTAAAGACCCTGAATTACACCGCACCGTCTCTGAGTGGTTCCTGCTACCCCCATCTTCCACGTCGGCTGCCCTGAGGCCATACCCCTCCCGTTGGGGGTTATACTATCACGCTGCACAATTCTACATCGGCTTCAGCGGTCTGCCCTGCAGCGGCAGCTCCATAGCTGCAAATCAATGGGTGGCGTAGTCGACACTCAAATAACACCTATCAAGACTGCCACACACTGAGTTTGACTCCCTGGGCACGGACCGGGTCCCCGCCACTCGGAGACTACAACCCTCATCTGATCCGGTTCCGGGTAAGCCCCCGAGCGCGAGACGCTGCGCGACACAGCAGGCCCAGGGGCGCGTCACCTGCACCCCTAGGATCCCCTCTTTCCTTATGGAGCCTTCCTTCCTGCTCCTATCTTCAGTCTCTCCTCCTGGGCCTCTCACTAGGCCCACTCCGCCTGAGCAGAGCTCCTGTAGAGCTCTTGCTCCCACTCACTCACTCCTCACTGTTCTAACTGTTCTGAGAAACTCCCAAGATGGCTTCCCTTTTTATACTCCTACTGAAGTGCTCCCTTAAACTATGTCCTCCACCCACACCCACTACATGGTTCCACCTCACTTGGTTCCCCCCACTCCAGCCAGGGACCATGGACTGTGCTCTCCCTTAGGAGCAATCTCGCCCTGCCCTCTGAAGTGTGGTGTAATGAATGCAGGTGTTAGGGTCCCGGGCAGCACTCTATCCTTACCTGAGAGTGGGATACCACACCTCTGGGTGAGATGCAGTTCCTCTGTGGCGACTGAACTCGCAGGGGCGCCACACATATGCAATAACTATATAGGAGACCCTCTCCTTAATAATGGGATTTTTTCTTAAATCAGGTCCTCTATGTCTTGTGGCAAGACGACTCACTCAGCTGCAATCGGAAGTAGACAGAGGAACGATTTCAGCTGCAGGTTTATTTTCTCAGCATAAAGTACTGCATACTTCAGCAAGATAAAACTTAGCCTTGCTGGCATAAAGGTAAACAAAAAGACAAAGGATAACACAGTCCATATGTGTACAGGTTCGCCTGCACTACTTTGCAGCAAACAGACTGGAGACTTCACTCTCCAGACTCACCAACACAGAGAAAAAAAACAGGACTGAACATTTAAACCTTGCTCAGCCATGGGACGTATGTTGAATGATGTCCCTCCCATCTCTATGTCATCCACATAAAACCACACCCTTTAAAAGAGTTAACCCCCAGCATTTAACATGCTGGCAGAAATTCAATAGGTTTCAGTTCACACAGGAGAGCAACCTGAGTGATACATACCTCCCCTCGTATATCACACCAGTGACTCTCAAGAAAGGAAGAATTGTGCGGTGTTAGGGAAGTGCTAGAACAACTAGACAGGGAATTAAGGTTATGAGACACAAAACTTTTATTGTTAATACGCTCTCTAACGCCATGACACATTTCGATAGCAGAAGCTATCTTCCTCAGGTAGATTCCACTGAAGTAGGAAGAAACTCCTTACAGCAGTCCCTGCTAAGCTGCGGTCATCACACAGACTCCCACCTGGAAACGTTTTCCCTTGTTGTGCGGGGCTCCTTCGCACAACATGACCAGGTGAGTGGTCACAACATCTCCCTCTTCTTGCCCCCCCCCCAAACCTCAGGCTCTTCACCATTGGCGCTCCAACTGTTTTTGTTTTCCACACCAGTGACTCTGTCACAATTAGAGATGAGCGTTGTTCTACTCGAACTGTTCGCCAATCTCAAATTCGAGCTGTTTTGGGCGGTGTTCGAGCCGTTCGGCGAACACGAACAATTTGAGAAAAATTCGGCTGTTCGAGGTTATGTTCGATAACTGTTCGTGCACCAAAATCATAACTGGATTTTTTCTCAGTAATGATGAAAATTAATGTTAATACGCAGTTTGAGTGTACAGCGGGGTGGAGGGAGGGGCAGGGGATGGATCTCTGCAGGAACAATGAAGATCTCCATTTTTTTTTCTCTTTCCCGCATTTACAGTGGGGAGGTGCAATCTGTCAGCCTATCAGCAGCGCACACACGGAGCGAAGTGCTTTTTTTCACACAAGCAAGGGCATGTGTCATTGGCAGTGTATGTCACATGTCCTTGCCCTATAAGACCAAGCCATTTTCCCCGTCGCCACCATTTTCTCACTGCTGCAGCTGCGTGTTAGACGGCACCGCTGTTGCTGTGTGCGCTATACCTTGTTAATTTCAAGCCAATTTTCGCACAAATCTACAGATAGCTTGGGAGTAGGGAATAGTTGTGATTGCAGTCCTTTTAAGGACTAGGTTACAGCATTTCCTACGACTTTTATCAGGCAGGTCTGTGCTCTTAAATAGATAGATTGTGGGAGTAAAGACTAATTGTAATTGGAGTCCTTTTCAGGACTAGGTTACATCAGTTCCTATCAGTTTTTGCCAGGCAGGTCTGTGCCAGTGCTGTGCAAGTTTTTTTCACAGCATTTGGCTGAATCTAGCAAAGCTAATCCTTTTTGGCCTATTGCAGAGTGTGTTAGTCAGTGGAGTAGCCTATCTGTGTTGCAAGATATACCACCTGTGTATAGAATACCAATTTTTTTACTGCACCTAGTGAAGTAAAATCTTTTGGGCATAGCATCATTCTATTAGTCCATCTATACTGACCTCCATCAGGTTGCAAATTAAAACTAATTTTTATCTGCATCTACAGTACCTCTGAAAAAATATTTGGGCTTCTAGCAGTGTGTGGGACTTGTTCTATTAGTCCATCTATACTGACCTCCATCAGGTTGCAAACTGAATATATTTTTTTCTGCATCTACCTCTGAAAAAATATTGGGCTTCTAGCTGTGTGTGGGTCTTGTTCTATTAATCCATCTATACTGACCTCCATCAGGTTGCAAACTGAATATATTTTTTTCTGCATCTACCTCTGAAAAAATATTTGGCCTTCTAGTAGTGTGTCGGACTTTCTCTGTTAGTCCATCTATACTGACCTCCATCAGGTTGCAAATTAAAACTAATTTTTATCTGCATCTACAGTACCTCTGAAAAAATATTTGGGCTTCTAGCAGTGTGTGGGACTTGTTCTATTAGTCCATCTATACTGACCTCCATCAGGTTGCAAACTGAATATATTTTTTTCTGCATCTACCTCTGAAAAAATATTGGGCTTCTAGCTGTGTGTGGGTCTTGTTCTATTAGTCCATCTATACTGACCTCCATCAGGTTGCAAACTGAATATAGTTTTTTCTGCATCTACCTCTGAAAAAACATTGGGCTTCTAGCTGTGTGTGGGTCTTGTTCTATTAATCCATATATACTGACCTCCATCAGGTTGCAAACTGAATATATTTTTTTCTGCATCTACCTCTGAAAAAATATTTGGCCTTCTAGTAGTGTGTCGGACTTTCTCTATTAGTCCATCTATACTGACCTCCATCAGGTTGCAAACTGAATATAATTTTTTTCTGCATCTAGCTCTGAAAAAATATTTGGCCTTCTAGTAGTGTGTCGGACTTTCTCTATTAGTCCATCTATACTGACCTCCATCAGGTTGCAAATTAAAACTAATTTTTATCTGCATCTACAGTACCTCTGAAAAAATATTTGGGCTTCTAGCAGTGTGTGGGACTTGTTCTATTAGTCCATCTATACTGACCTCCATCAGGTTGCAAACTGAATATATTTTTTTCTGCATCTACCTCTGAAAAAATATTGGGCTTCTACCTGTGTGTGGGTCTTGTTCTATTAATCCATCTATACTGACCTCCATCAGGTTGCAAACTGAATATAATTTTTTTCTGCATCTAGCTCTGAAAAAATATTTGGCCTTCTAGTAGTGTGTCGGACTTTCTCTATTAGTCCATCTATACTGACCTCCATCAGGTTGCAAATTAAAACTAATTTTTATCTGCATCTACAGTACCTCTGAAAAAATATTTGGGCTTCTAGCTGTGTGCGGGACTTGTTGTATTAGTCCATCTATACTGACCTCCATCAGGTTGCAAACTGAATATATTTTTTTCTGCATCTACCTCTGAAAAAATATTTGGCCTTCTAGTAGTGTGTCGGACTTTCTCTATTAGTCCATCTATACTGACCTCCATCAGGTTGCAAATTAAAACTAAATTTTATCTGCATCTACAGTACCTCTGAAAAAATATTTGGGCTTCTAGCAGTGTGTGGGACTTGTTCTATTAGTCCATCTATACTGACCTCCATCAGGTTGCAAACTGAATATATTTTCTTCTGCATCTACCTCTGAAAAAATATTGGGCTTCTAGCTGTGTGTGGGTCTTGTTCTATTAATCCATCTATACTGACCTCCATCAGGTTGCAAACTGAATATATTTTTTCTGCATCTACCTCTGAAAAAATATTTGGCCTTCTAGTAGTGTGTCGGACTTTCTCTATTAGTCCATCTATACTGACCTCCATCAGGTGGCAAATTCAAAATAATTTTTTTCTGCATCTAACCCAGCCAATAGTTTTGGCCTAATACCACAGTTTGGCCACTCAGCTCTGCTCGGTTACCATCCATTGTTTTTTTGTGCAAACAACTCCAGAGTTGTGAATTAGTTAACCACCAAAATGAGTGGAAAAAGGCCTGCTGCTGGTGGAAAGGGGAATAGGCGTGTTGGGAAGGGGAAAAAAGGTTGTGTCCGTGGGGTAGGTGTTAAAGCAACAGTAACATCTGCAGAAGAAAGACCATCTTCCAGCCAAACTAAAATGTCTACTTCTTTTAGCGGACAATGTGATAAGATCCCTTTCTTACGGCCACGCCAATCGCTACAAATTCCAGATGAGGCACAAAAACAGCAGGTGCTTCAACGGATATCAAGTGCTCCTTTAAGTGGGCTCTCCTCCACATCAACTTCAACATCACAAATACTCCAGTCCTCAAAGGTGTCACCCAAATCGCACTTGCTTCCTCACAGCTCCCAAATCTCCAGCTGCCCGTCTGAGTATGAGGTAGAACAGATGGTTGAGTCTGCAGAGCTGTTTACTCATACTATAGCCTGGGAATCAGAGGTCGACTCCAGCGCTTCTGTGAATCCAGACGAGGAAATGATCTGCACTGATGCCCAGAATCTTTATGAGTCGGATCCAGGACCAGACGCAGAAGGTTCTGACCATAATGTAGACCCTCATTCCCAAACTGTAACTCCTGTTGGTGGAGACAATGAGGAAGACGATGATAAGACTCAAATACCTGATTGGAGCGACAACTTTAGTTTTTTGTCAGGGCAGGAACAGGTTGGCTCTGAGGACGACGGGTGTGATAACGCACAGGGTGATGATGATGAGGTCGGAGATCCCACTTACTGTCAACCCACAGTCAGCCAAGAGATGAGGTCAGCAGAGGAGGTGGAGGAAGATGCTAGTGACGACGAGGTCAGGTTGCGCCTTCCTGGACAGAGACGTAGTACTGGAAGCACGTCAACAAGTGCATCCTCAAACACAACTCTGCCTCTCACCACAAGCCGTGGTGGCTCTTCAGGTCGCATGGGTGCTAAGCCTTGCATAGCCTGGGCATTTTTTCAGATCGATAAAGATGACCCAACTCGTGTTATCTGTAACATTTGTCAGCAAAAGCTAAGTAGAGGCCAAAAAATACATAGTTTGAGTACTTCATGCATGAACCGGCACATGGACATGAAGCATAAGTTGCAGTGGGAAGCTCAGTGTGCTACAATGCGGCCTAGCCGGCAGGGCCAACCACCGTCTGCCATATCTTGTGCATCCGCGGCCTCTTCATCCTCTGTGACTGGGGGGACAGCAGTCACACCTGTTTTGGGGCGCAGACCTGCCACCTCTTTACCCGCAACAGCCAGCGTGATTGGCAGGTCATCATTTTCTTTGGAGGTGGTAACACCAGCTGGTGTTGAGCGCTGTCCGACATCGATAGCACCACCTTTGGATGAAGGCAACCTAACATGTTCGCCTGCATCTTCCTCACAGACCGGCAGTTTGCCGGGGACACCCTTATCAACCCCGTCTAAGCACAATAGCCAGCCCTCGGTCCCTCAGATGTGGACAAGTAAAAGACCATTTCCTCCTAGCCATGAGAAAGGTAAGAGGTTGAATTTCACCATCTGCAAGCTCTTGGCTACAGAAATGCTGCCTTTCCACCTGGTGGACACAGAGGATTTTCGAGACCTTATGTCCGTCGCAGTGCCCCAGTACCAGATGCCCAGTCGGCACTACTTCTCAAACAAAGGTGTGCCTGCGCTCCACCAGCATGTCGCACACAACATCACCGCTTCTTTGAGAAACTCTGTGTGTGACAGGGTGCATTTCACCACAGACACTTGGACGAGTAGGCATGGACAGGGGCGTTACATGTCGCTGACTGGGCACTGGGTAACTATGGTGACAGCAGGACAAGGGGCTGCTGTCCAAGTCTTGCCGTCCCCACGAGTTGTGCGTCAATCCTCTTTATGTCAAAGTTCCTCCACTGCTTCTGCCTCCTCAACCTCCTCTCGGTCTTCCACCTGCACCCAAAGCCTGTCTGGTCATGCCACAAGCTTTCTAACTGCGCAGAAGGGATCCTGCACACCTCCTTACTATGCTGGCAGTAGGGCTCAACGTCATCAGGCGGTTTTTACATTGAAATGTCTGGGAAATGTGAGTCACACAGCTGAGGAGTTGTGGTCAGCTCTGGAGAACCAATTTCATGAATGGTTGTCTCCACTGGACCTGAAACCAGGGAAGGCCGTGTGCGACAATGCTGCAAACCTGGGTGCGGCCCTTCGCCGGGGCAATGTCACACACGTGCCTTGTATGGCTCACGTGTTGAACCTGGTTGTCCAGCAATTTTTAGCCCACTATCCCAGACTAGATGGCCTTCTGCAGAGGGCACGGTCGCTGTGTGCTCACTTCCGCCATTCGCATCCCGCAGCTCAGCGACTTACATCTCTACAGAAGTCGTTGGGCCTGCCACTTCACCGGCTAAAATGCGATGTGCCTACCCGGTGGAATTCAACTCTGCACATGTTGCAGCGACTGTGGCAGCACCGACAAGCCCTGGTGCAATACGTTCTGACGTATAGCCTGGGCCAACGAGATTCAGAGGTGGGGCAAATCACGCTGGAGGAGGGGTCTCAGATCAGGGACCTATGCACCCTTCTGCACAGTTTTGAAATGGCGACGAAGATGTTTAGTGCTGACGATGCCATTATCAGCATGACTATTCCGGTGATTTACATGCTGGAGCACATGTTAAACAGAATTCGGAGTCAGGTGGTGGCACAAGAGGAGGTGGAGGAAGTAGAGGAGGAGGAGTTGTATGCGGAAGGGCTAACATCTGCAAGGTCCAGAAGGTCGGCAGCACCAAGGCGGCAGGCATGTGAGGGTGGGGGAGATGGTTTTACCAGGGCGCATGGTAGCAGCCAAACTAGTGAGGAAGGTGCAGGAGCCCAGGAAGAAGTGGAGGACGAACTGATGGAAGACTCATCAGATGAGGGAGACCTTGATCACATTTCTGTTGTGTGAGGTTGGGGGGAGAGGACAGAGGAAGGAAGCATGATTGTTACCTCGCCACCAACACAACAGGGACTTGGTGCTCCTGGATGCGCAACACACATGAGTGCCTTCTTGCTGCACTACCTGCAACATGACCCTCGAATTGTGAGAATTAGAAATAATCCTGACTACTGGGTTGCCACACTGTTAGATCCCCGGTACAAAAGTAAATTTGCAGAAATTATTCCTGCCATAGAAAGGGATGCACGCATGCAGGAGTATCAGCAGAGACTGTTGCAGAATCTTACATGTGCTTTTCCACAAAATACCAGTGGTGCACGTAGTGAATCTCACAGTTCCAACTTGCCAACCGTGGGACCGTCAAGTGTTCAGCACTCAAACCGTAACAGAACTACAGTATCTGCTGGTAACATCAATTTTGCGGAATCATTTCACCACTTTTTTAGCCCATCCTTTGCAAGGCCACAGGAGACAAGAAGTCTGACACATAGTCAACGCCTAGAGACGATGGTACAGGAGTATCTCCAAGTAAACATTGAAGCCACGACTGTGTCACTGGACCCTTGCTCTTTTTGGGCTTCCAATCTGGATAAATGGCCGGAGCTAGCCACTTACGCCTTGGAGATCTTGTCATGCCCCGCAGCCAGCGTTCTGTCTGAACGTGTGTTCAGCGCTGCTGGTGGTGTGCTGACAGATAAGCGCACGCGGCTCTCCACTGATAATGTAGACAGACTCACGTTCATAAAGATGAACAAATCATGGATCCGAAACGACTTTTCTACCCCTGTGTCATCCTGGGGAGAGTAAAAGCTTGATGATTGGTTAAAATCACCCTACCAAACGTTTTAAGCTTTCAAATTACTAATCATGTTTATCTGTATCTTGACTGGAAAATAATTTGGGCTTTGTAGCAGTGTGCAGCACTGATCCTATTAGGCCATCTATAATAAGCTCCACCAGATTTAAAATTAAAAATAATTTTTAGCTGCATCTAGCCCGGAAAATAATTTTGGGGCTCTGAGATGCGCAAGACACATAAGTGCCTTCTTGCTGCACTACCTGCAGCATGACCCTCATATTGTCAGAATTCGAAGTAATCATGACTACTGGGTTGCCACACTCTTAGATCCCCCAAACTTTTCGATCAACCTTTTCATTTTAATAAAGACCAAAAAAATGGTCATTTTTGAAATTATAAGCATTAGCAGGTTGTTAGAAACTGAAATCAAACAGTTTTCAACTCAAAACTTTATTCTAGGTGATGTTACATTTTCACATAGGACCCCTTGTTCGAAAGGAGCTTCTGAACTCTCTCGTCCATTGAATTTGTCAGGTTTTGGATGGTTTCTGCTTCAATTGTTTTGCATGAGGACAGAATACCCTCCCAGAGCTGTTGCTTAGATGTGAACTGCCTCCCGCCATCATAGACACTCCTTTTAATGATGCTCCAAAGGTTCTGAATGGGGTAGAGGTCAGGGGAGCATGGGGGTCACACCATAAGTTTGTCCCCTTTTATGCCCATATCAGCCAGAGATGCAGATGTTTTATGTGCAGCATGAGATGGTGCATTATCATGCAGAAAAATGATCTTGCTGTGAAATACACGGTTCTTCTTCTTGAACCATGGCAGGAAGTGCTGTTTGAGAAAATCCACATACATTATGGAGTTCATCTTTAGCGCCTTCAGGGATCCTAAAGGGGCCGACAATCTCTCTCCCCATGATTCCAGCCCAAAACATTACTCCACCTCCTCCTTGTTGGCGCTGTAGCCGTGTTTGCGTGGGGTGTCCATCAACCAGCCATCCTCCACTCCATCCATCTGGACCATCGAGCGCTGCACGGCACTCATCCGTGAACAAAACAGTTTTGAAATCAGTCTTCATGTAATGTTTGGCCCACTGGAGCCGTTTCTGCTTGTGTGAAGTGGATAGAGGAGGTCGACAGGATGGCGTATGCACAGCTGCAAACCTCTGAAGGACCCTGCATCTTGTTGTTCGGGGGACGTTGGAGGCACAAGCAGCTTCAAAAACTTGTCTGCTGCTATGACAAGGCTTTTTTGCCGCTGCTCTTTCAACCTGACGTAATTGCCTGTAGGAAAGAGTCCTCAATTTGCCCTTATCAGCACGCACACGTGTGTACTGTGAATCAGCTACATACTTCTTGATTGCCAAGACACTTCATCCTGATCATCGCACAATGTTGATTGTAGTCATGCCTTGACCTAAACACTCCACAATTTGTTGCTTCTCAGCAGCCGACACATCCTTTTTCTTTCCCATTTTGGCAGAAAATGTAGGCTGCTTAATAATGTGAGAGAGCCTTCTTAAGTAGTCTTGCCTTTCATTGGACACACCTGCCAAACTAATTAGCACAGGTGTCTGCAATTGCTTACAGTGATATAAAGAGCCCTGACACACATCACCATCAATGAGTTTAACTGACAAACAAACAAATTCTTCCCTTATCACTCCTAAACACTTTTTGCATAATAATTTGGAACGCGGTGTACATGTGCTTTTCCACAAAACACCAGCGGTTCACGTAGTGAATCTTACAGTTCTAACTTGCCAACCGTGGTCTGTATGGAATTGTTCAATAAAGGGCCCAAAATTAAGATAACATAGATGGGAGAGGTCTCTATGAATAGGAATTCCTAAGTATTTGATACCCTGTGAGGGCCAGGCAAAGGGAAAGTTGGACTGGATGGAATCCTATATGGATTTGGGGAGGGAGACATCGAGGGCCTCAGACTTCGCTGCATTGATTTTAAAATTTTACCATGTAACAAAGTGATCTATTTCAGCCATAACAGCATGGATGGATATATGTGATTGAGTGATATATACTAGGACATCATCAGCAAATAGAGAGCACTTGTACTCGGTGCCTCCCACCTCAATCCACCTAATATTGGGGTTATGGCGAATTGATGAGAGCAGGTGCTCCGTCACTAGGATGTATAAGAGAGGGGACAGAGGACATCCCTGCCTTGTCCCATTGGTGATTGTGAAAGGTGATGAAAATGTTCTGACGCACCCCCTGGGCCTTGGGACACCCGGAGCCGGACCCTTTTTGGTGGATGCTGGTGGTTGTAGTCTTCGTGGCGGCGACCCGGTTCCGTGGCTCAGGGCGGTCAAACCAGTGGCGGAACTATTTATGTGGTTTTGATGTTTAAATGTCCGACTACGCCACCCGTGGATTGCGGTCAGAGTGAACCGCCGCTACAGGGCAGACCGCTGAGGCTGGTGTTGTGGGTGCAGCAGAGCGTAGCATAACTCCCCACGGGAGGAGTATAGCCTCAGGGCAGTGTATGCGGAGGATGGGGGTGATGGTGCAGGGCAGCAGCAGTAACGACACGGAGTCAGTGATGCAGTCCAGGGCCTTTACTCACAGTTCTTATTATCCAGACCACGTCTGCAGGTAACGGCTGCCCACGTCGTACTGTGCTCACCAGGTGAGGGGCTCAGACAACTCCCAGATAACTTTGGAGCACTTCACAGGACCCCCTTTGTGTGTCCTTTGTCTGGCCTTTCTTACCAACACTTCTGTCCGGCTGCCTCGGGCCTCCTCTTGGTAAACTTGGCGCCAGTTTCCCTGACCCTATGTGGTGCCTTCCTAGCGGGTGTAGCGAGGGGCTGCGCCACATAAAATGTCAGAGCCTCCGGTTTCTAGCTGAGGGTCGTTTCCTGCCTCCACTAGTTCGGGGACCGGTCTCCCCCTTTGGCCTGACCCCTCCACGCAGGTGGATTCGGGCGTGCGGTGGCGACTCGCCCGTCCGCACCCCTGGGATCCCTTCATTCCTCGTTCCTGGAGCCTTCTCCGCTCCTCTTCCTTCCTTCTCCCTCTTCCAGGCCTGGGCCTCTGTTACTAGGCCCGCCTCCGGAGCAGAGCTCATGCAGAGCCCCTGCTCCCTGCCACTTCTGCTCAGACTTCTCTGCACTGAACTAAGATGGTGCCCACCTTTTATACTCCCTTCTCAATGCACCCAGGAACTGCTTCCTCCCTGCTCCTGCACTACAGGGTTTCCCTTCCTCAGTGTTCCCTCCCCCCACTCCAGCCAGGGACAGGGACTGTCGTGCCCATCTCAGGGGCATATTGGTCGCCCTGCCCCACGGCAATGTGGTGTAATGCATGCAGGTGTCGGGTCCTGATCCACACTCCATCCTTACCTGAGAGTGAGATATCACACCTCTGGGTGAGGTGCAATACGTCTGTAGCAACCGAGCCCTCTGGGTGCTACAGTTCCATTTATCTTCAGCCTAGGTGACGTATTGCGATACAGGGCCGTGATTTTGGCTATAAAAGGGTCCCCTAGACCCCTACCCCAAGCTTTTTAAGAGAATCATATATGGCGTGCCAGGAGACTCTATGGAATGCTTTCTCAGCATCCAACGAGAGTATCTAATTACAAATTTTTAACTGCATCTAGCCCAGGAAATACTTTGTGCCTAGTAGCAGTGTCTGCTAGTCAGCGGATTATCCCGGCTGTTAAGCAAGCTACACCACCTGTAGTTTAGACACTTAATTTTTTCAAAGGAAATGCTTCGGGACCATGGGATACTCAGTGAAGAGCATCAGGAGGCACCCCAAGGCATAGGGGCTGGCACTGGCAGTAGGATGCCTTGCGGTGGACAGCCGAGCTCGATCCTTATAAAAGCTTTTTAACTGCAGCAGCTTTAGTGGACGCTACTGGAGCTGGAATTACGCGGCTGCTGGCATGAGACTTGCCCTCCAATAGATCCTTGTAAATGGATTTAAAGTGTATTCATTCAAATTAGAGAGACAATTTAAATTAAAAAGCTTAGAGCTGCCTCCACCACAGGGGGGCTCGCTCGACCCACCAGCGGACAGGCACCAGTATTGGGAGAGGGGGGCTGGCCATCAGGGTTCACCGCGGCTCTGGCACAAACCCGGCGACACGGAGGTGGCACGGGCAGGAGCGGACTGGCCGTGTCGGCTTCTCACTTTTTGGATTTTAGAAGGGCATGACATGCCTATATCTGTGTCTCCCCCTCCTTTTACTCCTCCACCTCTTTTATTTTCGCATGACTATATGTACTTGTCACTTTTCCATGTGTTAGTTGTGTCTTCTGAGCAGTTTGTCAGCTTTTAGACACCTTTGAAGGTGTTTTCTATGTGTTTCTATGTGTTTTTGTTTGCCTGCCATTGGTTTTAACGGTGTTCGAAGGTGTTCGACGAACCGAACCGAACTCGAACACTACGGGGGTGGCTCAACACTAGTCACAATCTCTTCAAAAGGGTATTGGGTTTTTTCCAAATTTTGGGCAGCCCATGCAGTCACTGCATATGCTATGACACTATAGGAGACCCACTCCTCAATAATGGGAACAACAAAGCATAGCCAGTTGATGGCCCTCTAATAATAGTGAGGGGCGACTGCTGGCCCTTTAAGAATAGTAAGGGCCGCCTGATAGCCCTATAAAATTGAGCTTTGTGACTTTCATTGTCCCTCCTTCATCAATGAAACAGGATGTGTCTGATCATGTCTCAAACACCACATGGCCAGATAAGGTAGTAAAATCTGTAATATAACAGGAGACTTTCCTCTATCTGAAGCCTTCATAGACTGCGCAAGCGCAACACGCCTGCGCAGTCTGGCTCCAGACAGAAAAACGCATGGAGCAGTTACAGGTAAGAGGAGTGTGTATGGCGCCGCAGATCGCAGTATGCATAGACACTGAAAACATACCACGATCTCTGGCGCCATACTTACATACTTACCTGACCGAGAGGAGCGTTGCCACTCCTCTCTCCTCGCCGGAGACCGGGGCAGGAGTGAGGCATCGGAATCGGTGCATGCACATAGCGTTATCCGGCGCCATTTTACTGAAGACACATTTTCAGTGTGTCTTCAGCAAAATTGCGCCGGACAGCGCAGTATAGGCACGCACGTTCTCCAGCGCCGCACTCCTCCCCCGGCCTCCGGCAGAACAGGACACAGCGCTGGAGCACAGGAAAGAAAGGTGAGTATAAGTGTTTATTTTTTTGTATATGTGCAGCGTGATAGGGATGAGCGGTGCCATACATACCAGTAATGGGGGGTGAGGGGACCATGCATACCAGGACTGGAGGGTGAGGGGTGCCATACATATCAGGATTGGGGGTGAAAGGTACCATACATACCAGGACAGGGATGAGGGTGCACTATGCATACCAAGATTGGGGGGTGAGGGGACCATGCATACCAGGATTTGGGGGTGAGGGGATCATGCACACCAGGATTGGGGGGTGAGGGGACCATGCATACCAGGATTGGGGAGTGAGGGGACCATGCAAACCAGGATTGGGGGGGTGAGGGGTGCTATTCATACCAGGATTGGGGGGTGATGGGGTACCATACATACTGGGATAGGGATGAGGGGGTACCATGCATACCAGGATTGAGGGGTGAGGGGACTATACATACCAGGATAGGGATGAGGGGGTACCATGCATACCAGGATTGGGGGGTGAGGGGACCATGCATACCAGGATAGGGATGAGGGGGTACATGCATACCAGAATTGGGGGGTGAGGAGACCATGCATACCAGGATTGGGGAGTGAGGGGACCATGCATACCAGGATTGGGGGGTGAGGGGACCATGCATACCAGGATAGGGATGAGGGGTTCCATGCATACCAGAATTGGGGGGTGAGGAAACCATGCATACCAGGATTGGGGAGTGAGGGGACCATGCATACCAGAATTGGGGGGTGAGGGGACCATGCATACCAGAATTGGGGAGTGAGGGTACCATGCAAACCAGGATTGGGGGGGAGGGGTGCCATGCATACCAGCATTGGGGATGAGGGGAACCATAAAGACCAGGATTGGGGGTGAGAGGTGCCATGCATACCAGGATTGGGGCGTGAGGGGGTACCATGCATACCAGGATTGGGGGGTGAGGAGACCATGCACACCAGGATTGGGGGGTGAGGGGACCATGCATGCCAGGATAGGGATGAGGGGTACCATGCATACCAGAATTGGGGGGTGAGGAGACCATGCATACCAGGATTGGGGAGTGAGGGGACCATGCATACCAGAATTGGGGGGTGAGGGGACCATGCATACCAGAATTGGGGAGTGAGGGTACCATGCAAACCAGGATTGGGGGGGAGGGGTGCCATGCATACCAGCATTGGGGATGAGGGGTACCATACAGACCAGGATTGGGGGTGAGGGGTGCCATGCATACCAGGATTGGGGGGTGAGGGGGTACCATGCATACCAGGATAGGGCTGAGGGGGTACCATGCATGCCAGGATTGGGGGTTTAGGGGACCATGCATACCAGGATGGGGATGAGGGGGTACCATGCATACCAGGATTGGGGGGTGAGGAGACCATGCATACCAGGATTGGGGGTTGAGGGGGGGGGCATGCATACCAGGATTGTGGGGTGAGGGGACCAATAAAAATGCTCGCCACCCGGGCGTAGAACGGGTTCAATAGCTAGTGTTATATACAAGTCATTACCCTGGAAAGGATGTTCCTTAACATTTTTTCAAGGAAAATCCATTTTGTTTTTGTTTATGTAGGTTTTATTGAGAGTCCATTAAATTGGCGTAATACCTTGACAATATTGTTCACAGCAGTGACCTGGGAGTCATAGATGCTTCCAGGGGTCATCCGCATGCTTGTTTCTGTAGCATCGGTGTCTCTGCCTCCTGCTGGACAGAGACACCGTTCCCCTCACCACCGCGGTCGCGGTCTGGCGTCTTCCTGCTCCCCTCCTGCTGTTGGTGTGGCGCATGCGCTCCCTCCCTCTTAAAGGGCCCGTACGCGCCATCCTAAAGAATCCCCCCGCCAATGGCTGGAGGACTTTCCCTTTATAAGGCACCTCCTCCAAAATGGAGGTGCCTGTGCAAGGTTGTTGTTTTGTGTGCTAACACTTTCTTCTGCCCTCAGGTTTTGCTGCCTGTAAACCTTGCCTACCAGTCTGTCTAACAGTCCTGTCCGCCAGTCTGTCTAACAGTCCTGCCCGCCAGTCTATCTATCAGCCGTGCCCGCCAGTCTGCCTACCTGGAGCACCTGCCAGGTACCTGCCGTGCCCGCCAGCCTGCCTATCCGGAGCACCTGCCTGTTACCTACCGTGCCCGCCAGTCTGCCTATGTGGAGTATCTGCCAGTTACCTGCCGTGCCCGCCAGCTTGCCTACCCGGAGCACCTGCCAGTTACCTCCCGTACCCACCAGCCTGCCTACCCGGAGCACCTGCCAGTTACCTGTCATGCCTGCCAACTTGCCTACCCGGAGCACCTATCTGGATATCACCCATACCTGCCTGCTTATCTACCCGGATCACCCGCCAGCCTTCCTGTCGTGCTCACCCGCTGTACCGGTCAGCTCCTGTCATCTGACCCATGGGAGTCACCTACTCTCACACAAGGTCGGTCCCAGAGTGGCACCTGGTTCACCTGCCCGGTCCCTCCCTGGTTCACGGAGTTGACTAAGCCACCGTATGACCTGGGTCGGTCCGAGTAGACACTTAGTTACGCCCCTCTGGTCCCTCCTTGCACCGAAGCACAGAGGTTCCACCACCCAGACCCGTAACAGTTTCTATGTAATTTCAGCACTGTTCCCATTGATTTGGGCAATTTTTAGCCCCCTTGCAGACCTCTGAGGGGGTGGGGGGCGCCAGAAAAATGCTCAAGTTTCCCATAGACTTACATTGGGCTTGGTGCTTGGGTCGAGTATCCGAGCATTCCAATTTGCTCGACCCGAGCAGCGAGCACCCAAGCATTTTAGTGCTCTCTCATCAATAGCGTTCACCAAATGGGTTAAATAATATGACATTTTTATAGACTGTTTTGTTCCAGATGTGGGGCTATCGAATATGTGTACTTTTTTCCTTCATTTTTGGGGGGGTTCAAAAACTGTGTTTTCACTTTTACTTTTTTCACATTTTTTACAAACTTTATTTAATTTTTAAAAAAAAATGTTTTGTACCAGGATGGGTTATCAATAGTGTTGAGCGAGCACTAAAATGCTCGGGTGCTCGAAGCTCGGGCCCAGCTCACCGTGATACTCGGGTGCTCGACCCGAGCAACGAGCCAAATGTTAGTCTATGGGAGACCCGAGCATTTTTGCGGCGGCACCCCCGGCAGTCTGTGCAAAGCCTAAAAAGTGCCCAAAACGATAGTGACAGTGCTCAAATGACATGGGGACAGCATGGGGATTGCCCCAGGAAGCATTTCTGACCCCAGGTCACTGCTGTCAACAACGTGGTCAGAGGTGTTAAGCCACTTTTACGGGTTCACAATAAAACGTTCAAAAACTAAACTGAAACGGTTTTCCTGTGAAATATGTTAAGGAAAATCCTTTGCAGGGTAAAGACTTATGTATAAGGTAAAATAAATAACCAAAAGCAAAAATACTCCTCCACACCTTGGGCTATGTTCACAAGTAGCATTTTTTATGCATTTTTGCACCTTTGTATTGCTTTCAACCGTGGCAAATGCATTCACCGGGAAATGTAATTTTAACATTTTACAATCTTATATGGCCATGTGCTGTGTGACACATGCATACAGTGCTGAAAAGACATGGGAACAGCATGGGGAAGACCCCTGGAAACATCTCTGACACCCAGGTCACTGCCTAAAAGTGTGCCCATCAGAAGTGATCCTTGCCGCATTAGAAGATGCAGACTTGCAACTATCCCTGTGCAAGTCCTTGTACCAGGGGAGTGTTCAATTGTACCTCCCCATTCCTTGCAATGCAAGCGCAAGTATGCAGCCTGCCACCCACCCACCCCCAGGCTGCAATACCATACTGCTTGCTTGCTTGCACTTGAAATTGGGCCTTTTAGGCATGTGGAGGTGGAATCTGGCCATCACGTCATGGCTGCATCGGCGGCCTGGTATCCATACTCAGTCCCCAGCCGCCCGGCGGCCGGGTGTCCACGCTTGGTCCCCAGCCGCCAGGGGGTGGCCGGGAGTCCATACTCGGTCCCCAGCCGCTCCACAGCCGGGTGCCCACACACGGTCCCCAGCCGCCTGGGGGCGGCCGGGTGTCCATAAACGGTGCCCAGCCACCCCTATTTGTCCCGGTAACCTTCCCCACACTTTTCTTAGCCTGGCCTGCTTTAGGGCAGCATTGGACGAGCCCACCAGACAACCACACTCTTCTGGTGGGCCCTGGCTTATCCATCAGGGGAGTTGAGAGTGCCAAGGTGAGGAGCATGATGATGATGATAGAAGTTAGCATCTGCTTTGTTTTCTTGGAATGCAAGCGTAAGTGTGCAGCCTGCCACCCACCCACCCCCAGGGTGCAATACCATACTGCTAGCTTGCTTGCACTTGAAATGAGGCCTTTTAGGCTTGTGGAGGCAGATGCCGGCCACCATGTCTTGGCTGCGTTGGCGGCCTGGTATCCATACTCAGTGCCCAGCCGCTCGACGGCCGGGTGTCCACACTCGGTCCCCAGCCGCCAGGGGGCGGCCGGGTGTCCATACTCGGGCCCCAGCCGCCAGGGGGCGGCCGGGTGTCCATAAACGGTCCCCAGCCGCCCCTATTTGTCCTGGTAACCTTCCCCATACTTTTTTTTAGCCTGGCCTGCTTTAGGGCAGCATTGGACGAGCCCACCAGACAACCAGACTCCTCCGGTGGGCCCTGGCTTCTCCATCAGGGGAGTTGAGAGTGCCAAGGTGAGGAGCATGATGATGATGATAGAAGTTAGCATCTGCTTTGTTTTCTTTTAATGCAAGTGACGTGCCCCCTGGGCCAGTGTTGTTAGGGATACCCGGAGCCGGATCAGATGGGGGTTGTAGTCTCCGAGTGGCGGTGACCCGGTCCGTGCCCAGGGTGTCAAACTCAGTGTGTGGCAGTCCTTATGATGTTACTAGATGTTCTTTTGTGTCGACTACGCCACCCGTTGATTTGCGGTCAATACGGCCGCCGCTGCAGCAGGGTCCACTGAGGCTGATGATGTGAGTGCAGCTTAGGTAGTATAACCCCCAACGGGAGGGGTATAGCCTCAGGGGGTCAGCCGTGGAGGATGGTGGTTGTGAAGGTGCAGCAAGGAGACTCAGAGACATAAAATGCAGTTCCAGGGTTTTACTTACTGGTGTTGCTCGGGTCACTGTGTACAGCAGTGACCACCCAAGCCGTGCTGCGTCCACCAGGTCCTGGACTCGGTCAACTCCCAGGCAACTCCGGAGTGTGGTCCTGAGCTCCTTTCTGTCTCTCCCTTCTTCTGGCCGTTCCCACCAGGGATCCACCTAAGTCCGGCTCCCTCGGGCCTCTTGTTGGTCAAGCCTCCTCTGGGCTCCCTGACCCTATTCTTGGTCTGCCTTCCGGGTGGATTTAGTGGGTGATCGTGGCAGATCCTGCCCACGACCTCCGGTTCCTGGCTAAGGTGTGCTGTAGCCTCTGCCAGCTTGGGATCCGGTACCCTGTTGCCGACCCTTCACCCTATTAGCTCTCTTATGGGCTCTTGGGGTCCCCTCTGCGCCTCTGGGTCTCTCTCTCTTCTCCTCTGCTCTGCTTCTCAGGTTACACTCTGACAGACTGACGACCGACTGACGTCTCACAGACTGACAACTGACTGACTGACGTCTCACAGACTGACCCTGATCTAAGATGGTTCCCACCTTATATACTCCCTCTATGTGTGAGCTCAGGTGACCAGCACCCAATGAGCTCCTAACTTTACCCAGGCTGCTCCCCCTATCTGCCCCTACACTACTGGGATGTTCCACCCCCCTCCCACTCCAGCCAGGAACAGACACTGTCGTACCTGCACATTTCTCTAGTGGGAGTACCATCGGTCTGTTCCCCGGAAATGGGATGTGTGTAGTGCATGCAGCCTACTAGCTCAGTTCCACACTCCATCCTTACCCGGGAGTGGAATATCACACCTCTGGGTTGAGGTGCAATACCCCTGTAGCAGCCGAATCCTCAGGGTGCTACATTCCCCCCAGGTAAATCACAGCACGTCCTCGGGCTGTAAAATATAAACATCCAAAACATACAAAATTTTTCATAAACATAAACATAGAAAACATCATATATATATATATCAGCAATAAACTTTTCATATAAATAACATTCTTGTTTCTGGTTCCTCCGGTCACTGTGCAACTTGTGACCGGGTAAAGTGCGACAGTCTCTCTTGGAATAAAACAGTTCCCTATAAAACCGGTAGGGGGCGCTTTAGGAAGCGCAACTATATACAAGGGGATATGGCCGCTCTCAGTCCTCGGCCAGGTATTAGGAACTAGGGACACACGGGCATCAGTTCAATTGGCTGGTCCCAACGGGGACTATATTTTAACTAGAACAGTTCTTATACCCTGACGGGTAACTATGTACAGTCTCTTTACCGTACTTTAACGACGGCGTCCTCCTGCTCCTTCTTTAGATTCTTCAGACCCGTCCGGGTCCTCTTGCTCCTCCTCACACCGCAGCTCCTCCTCCGTCAGGCGATGCACATGGAGGGCGTAGGGTCCTTTGGCACACTTGTGCCGGGTGAAGGTGACCTCGTCCCCTACATACAGGTCACGACCTCTGTGTCCCTCCGGCAGATGGCTTTCTACGTCTCTGCGGGTTACAAAGACGTCGCCGGGGGTCTGATGGTCTCTAATGAAGCCCCATCCGTGCTGCATGTTGAATTTTATCACAGTCCCGGTGGAAGGGGGACCATGTGCTGCTCGGGGATTCCTCCTGGTCCGGCTCTTCTGCTCCGCGCTCCTTATCTGCGCTTGCTGTTCCCGGACCCGCCTCTCTCTCCGCTCCCTCTCGAAGACCTCGAGCTGCTGCCGGCAGCACTCTGCACGCTCTGCTGCGGTCGCCCGAGTCTCCTGAGTGAACCCCATGAGGTCTTCTCCGGTGGGGTCCCACTCAAACTGTGCCTCCTCCAGCGGGGGTGAGGTCCTCTTTACAGGCTTCGGAGCCGGAATCAGGGGCTCGCACATGGGCCTTGCTCTCTGGAGTTCCAGCTGAATGTACTCCTGGGGCCATATGAAGGGCTGCCCATCCGGGCACGTATGCTGGGCGAATAGATTTTCACCCAGGTGCGGCACTCTAGATGTTGAGGGCGCGTTGATGGTAGTGGCGCCCGGGTCGACCAGGCCTTGCGACCAGGCTTGGGGCACCCTAAAGGCAAAGGGCACCGTAATAACGGCGGCGCCCGTGGTTACTCGGCCCTGCGGCCAGGCCGGTGGCTCCGCGGAGGTAGGGGGCGCTGTTGGTATTGCGGCGCCCGGAGGTACTAGGCCTTGCGACCAGGCCGGTGGTATTTCCTGCTTGGCCACGCTCGAGGTCGAGGCGTGTGACGTCACAGGGGTCGCGGCCGCGGTTTCCGGTTGAGGCCTAGTCGGCGGCGGTGACGATGCAGCGACGGGCACGGCAGGGGGAATTTCGGGCTCTGCGACGGGGAGCTGGGGCAGGCACGCGGTTTCCCGGCTCGGGGTAGAGACGTCCCCTTTACCTGCCTCCGTCCGTTCAGCTCCCTTCTCGGCGCCGTCTCCTGCCTTCATTCCTCCTGCGCCATCCTCAGAGGCGGTCTGTCTCCTCGTCTCGGGCGGCATGCTCCGCTGACGGGTTTCGGTCTGCTGGGCCATCTCTCGGCTCCACTCCGCCAACGTCTCTCGCTGCACCCGGGCCATCCTTCGTGCGAGGCCCTCCAGCGCGGTCTGTGCACACTCCCGGTCTCGGGGGAGCTGTGCTAGGATCTCCAGCAGGCCTTCTGGAGTGGCGACCTGCAACAGGCTCCTGACCACTGGGTCGGTGCTGCCTGACTCTCCCTCCATCTCCGGGTAGGCTCTCTCTGGACTCTCTTCCAGACGTCTTGTCTCCGGGTGCGCTCTCTCTAGACTGCTCCAGGCTGCACCCATCTTTGCTCTCTTGTTCTGTCTCCGCCCACATTGAGGGTGGTCCCGGGGCAACTTAGTGATTGTCAGTTCCAGGGGCAGTTCTCTTACGCTGATGGACACTTCCAGCATCACAGTCTCTGTTGGTGGGCGCGGTTTCCGCTTTTGGCGCCATTCTTCGACCTGGCCCACGATGGGAGGTGGCCTCTTGCCACCCTCCGGCACGCCCATAATGGCGTCCGCTCTTCCAAGGCGGGAAATCTTTGGAAATGGCGGGAAAAAGCTGCAAATGGCGGACAACCGGCGGGAAACGACCTGTGATGGGGCCCGATGGCGGGGACCCTCCGGAACCGGCAGGAGACTTCTTTTTGAGGTAACGGTGTACTTTTCTTCAGGCACGCAGTACCCGGTTGTTGCGGGCACGTTATCCTGCCGACTACGCCAAAGTTGACGCGCCCCCTGGGCCAGTGTTGTTAGGGATACCCGGAGCCGGATCAGATGGGGGTTGTAGTCTCCGAGTGGCGGTGACCCGGTCCGTGCCCAGGGTGTCAAACTCAGTGTGTGGCAGTCCTTATGATGTTACTAGATGTTCTTTTGTGTCGACTACGCCACCCGTTGATTTGCGGTCAATACGGCCGCCGCTGCAGCAGGGTCCACTGAGGCTGATGATGTGAGTGCAGCTTAGGTAGTATAACCCCCAACGGGAGGGGTATAGCCTCAGGGGGTCAGCCGTGGAGGATGGTGGTTGTGAAGGTGCAGCAAGGAGACTCAGAGACATAAAATGCAGTTCCAGGGTTTTACTTACTGGTGTTGCTCGGGTCACTGTGTACAGCAGTGACCACCCAAGCCGTGCTGCGTCCACCAGGTCCTGGACTCGGTCAACTCCCAGGCAACTCCGGAGTGTGGTCCTGAGCTCCTTTCTGTCTCTCCCTTCTTCTGGCCGTTCCCACCAGGGATCCACCTAAGTCCGGCTCCCTCGGGCCTCTTGTTGGTCAAGCCTCCTCTGGGCTCCCTGACCCTATTCTTGGTCTGCCTTCCGGGTGGATTTAGTGGGTGATCGTGGCAGATCCTGCCCATGACCTCCGGTTCCTGGCTAAGGTGTGCTGTAGCCTCTGCCAGCTTGGGATCCGGTACCCTGTTGCCGACCCTTCACCCTATTAGCTCTCTTATGGGCTCTTGGGGTCCCCTCTGCGCCTCTGGGTCTCTCTCTCTTCTCCTCTGCTCTGCTTCTCAGGTTACACTCTGACAGACTGACGACCGACTGACGTCTCACAGACTGACAACTGACTGACTGACGTCTCACAGACTGACCCTGATCTAAGATGGTTCCCACCTTATATACTCCCTCTATGTGTGAGCTCAGGTGACCAGCACCCAATGAGCTCCTAACTTTACCCAGGCTGCTCCCACTATCTGCCCCTACACTACTGGGATGTTCCACCCCCCTCCCACTCCAGCCAGGAACAGACACTGTCGTACCTGCACATTTCTCTAGTGGGAGTACCATCGGTCTGTTCCCCGGAAATGGGATGTGTGTAGTGCATGCAGCCTACTAGCTCAGTTCCACACTCCATCCTTACCCGGGAGTGGAATATCACACCTCTGGGTTGAGGTGCAATACCCCTGTAGCAGCCGAATCCTCAGGGTGCTACACAAGCATAAGTGTGCTGCCTGCCACTCACCCACCCCAAGGATGCAATACCATACTGCTAGCTTGCTTGCACTTGAAATGAGGCCTGTTAGGCTTGTGGAGGCAGACGCCGGCCACCATGTCATGGCAGCGTCGGCGGCCTGGTATCCATACTCGGTCCCCAGCTGCCCCGTGGCCGGGTGCCCACGCATGGTCCCCAGCCGCATGGGGGCGGCCGGGTGTCCATAAACGGTCCCCAGCCGCCCCTATTTGTCCCGGTGCGCCTTATACACAAGTGCGCATACCAAAACATTACCTGTGCCCTCCCCAGTGCATTTAGTGGGAAGGACAGCCTAACCACAAACACGTGGACAAGTGAAAGTGGCCAGGGATGGTCCATCTCACTGATGCTTCTCACTGGGTTAATATTGTGGAAGCCGGGACACAGTTGGACACTGGGATGCAACACGTCCTCCAGACATAGAGGATTGTGGGTCCTGGGTCAATCAGGCTTCAACACAAAGTTCAGAAGGTAGACAGCAGCAGTAGTCGGCCTCCTACACAACGAGTAAATTATTCATGATCATTCATGAGGCCATCCATCTCCTTAGCTTTCTGTTCCTTGGAATGCAAGCGCATGTATGTAGTAGCGGCTAGGCCTGAGGTGGTCAGCGTTTTGGCGCATATCCTACCTCCTCCGAGGATTGCTGGATGTTTTCCTGCTACTATCCCAGTTCTATGACTCCCGTTAAAACAAAGCTTCAGGTGATGAATGATGTGGTGGCAAAGGAGGAAGAGCAGGAGGAACAGGGACCATTCACATCAATATCAGGCCAGTCAACCACACATGTTTTGTAGGATATGTTTCCGTACCAAAAGGAGCGGTTTGGCTACACAGTTATAGGGCATACAGTGAGTGCAATGCCTACCAAAAATTTCGAGGCACTCCAATGCCCCTTGGAAGTGACATGGGGGTCAGAGGGCCTTAACTAAACCGTTTTTTCCATTTACAGCAACTGGGTCTCCTGTACACTGTTGGCCTAAGCAGTGAATGGAAGGCTTTCCAAAAACTATGAGGAACTGCAATGCCCCTTGAAACAGACGTGGATTACAGCGTACTAAAAACCTTCTACCCATTATTGGGGAGTGGGTCTCCCTTAGTGTTCGCCTATGCATTGAAAAGCAAAAGCTGACTAAAATTAGGAGGAAATGCAATGCCCTTTGGAAGAGTCGTGGAGGTTAGAGGTAATTAAAAACAACATTTCAAAGCCCCTTGGAAGAGCTGTGGAGTCCAGAGTGGTTTAACAAGACTGTTTTAATGCCCCTTGGAAGAGACGTGGAGGTCACAGTAGCTTAACAAGACGGTTCTAATGCCCCTTGGAAGAGTGGTGGAGGTCGCAGTGGAATAAAAAGACAATATCAATGCCCCGTGGAAGAGACGTGGAGGTCACAGTAGCTTAACAAGATGGTTTTAATGCCCCTTGGAAGAGCTGTGGAGTTCAGAGTGGTTTAACAAGACGGTTTTAATGCCCCTTGGAAGAGACGTGGAGGTCACAGTAGCTTAACAAGGCTTTTAATGCCCCTTGGAAGAGTGGTGGAGGTCGCAGTGGAATAAAAAGACAATATCAATGCTCCGTGGAAGAGACGTGGAGGTCACAGTAGCTTAATAAGACGGTTTTAATGCCCCTTGGAAGAGCTGTGGAGTTCAGAGTGGTTTAACAAGACGGTTTTAATGCCCCATGGAAGAGACGTGGAGGTCACAGTGGCTTAAAAGACTTTTAATGCCCCTTGGAAGAGTGGTGGAGGTCGCAGTGGAATAAAAAGACAATATCAATGCCCCGTGGAAGAGATGTGGAGGTCACAGTAGCTTAACAAGACGGTTTTAATGCCCCTTGGAAGAGCTGTGGAGTTCAGAGTGGTTTAACAAGACGGTTTTAATGCCCCGTGGAAGAGACGTGGAGGTCACAGTAGCTTAACAAGACGGTTCAGGACCCAGCCTATTTTGACCCTAAAGACCTTGGCATTTTTGTCAATTCTGACCAGTGTCCCTTTACGAAGTAAAAACTCTGGAACGCTTCAACGGATCCTAGCGACTCTGAGATTGTTTTTTTCGTGACATATTGGGCTTCATGTTAGTATTAAATTTAGGTCGATAATATTTGCATTTATTTGTGAAAAAATCAAAAATATGGCAAAAATGTTGAAAATTTCGCAATTTTCTAATTTTTAATTTTTATTCTGCTAAACCAGAGAGTGATGTGACACAAAATAGTTAATAAATAACATTTACCACATGTCTACTTTACATCAGCACAATTTTTGAAAAAAAAAAAATTGGGGGGGTAGGAAGTTTGAAGGGTTCAAAGTTCATCAGCAATTTATCTTTTTTCCAGCAAAATTTACAAAACCATTTTTTTTAGTGACCACATCACATTTGAAGTCCCTTTGAGGGGTGTACATGACAGAAAACACCCAAAAGTGACACCATTCCAAAAACTGCACCCCTCAAGCTACTCAAAACTACATTCAAGAAGATTATTAACCCTTCAGGTGCATCACAGGAACTAAAGCAACATGGAAGAAAAAAATGAACATTTTAATTTTTCTAACAAAAATTTTCTTTTAGCCTAAATTTTTTAATTTTCACATGGGTGACAGGATAAAATGCATCCTAAAATTTGTTGGGCAATTTCTCCTGAGTACACCGATACCTCATATATGGTCATAAACCACTGTTTAGGCTAAAAGAAATTTTTTGTGAAAAAAAAAGTCCTTTTTCGTTTTCACAGATCAATTTGTGAAATGCTGCACTTCTTTAATGGAGTGTGGTGTTCCTCCTCTGAGGTAAGGCCGGTGTGATGGTAGTGACCTAGCCTTTTGCATCCAACACCACATTCCACCAGAGGGAGCTAGTATGCACTAGGTGCTGCTCCCCTGGTTACAGGGAGACTGGGGAACACAAAGTGGTAGGAACCAGTTAGTGGGTGTGGGTGGAGGAACAGTTAGTTAGCTACACTTCTTATTTCATATTTAAAATGAATACCATCTTTGATCTTGGTTCTTCTTCGTTGGTCCTAGTTAGTCTTTCTGCTGGTTCTTTTTGGTCTAGCCTTTGCAAGTCTGTCGGCTGTCACTGTGCTGTCAAAATTACTGTGTGTAATGTGACTTCCCTCCGGGAGCGCAGATCATGTGTGGGCCCGCACCGACATGGGACACAGCCCTCGTACCCCGATCTTTGGGACGAGAGGTAGGTTGCAGACAAGGAATGTCTCAACACGGCCGAGGACCAGGATCAAGAAGGCTCGGGAGCTTTAGAGTGTGGCTCCCTAGCAAATGGGTCCCGGGGAGGATGCAGACGGAGCGGAGCACGCCACCTGTCCTCGCCTACCTGATCTATTCAGAGGGATTCCGGCTGCGAGAGGGGTACCGGTCCCCGACACCCGACCTTGTACTCTACGTCCAGGACGGGAAAGCCCGGTTAGGCCCTGAGGATCCCGCTGGGCGTCGGATGGAGAGGAATTGCCACCCGAGACCCGTCCTATCTACACACGCATAGACGGGAAAGGGTGAAGTCTGTAGTGCAGGAACACTCTGGTGTAGGGTCGCTACCGAACACTGGACTTCCTCGGAGGTAGTCGGACCCCCGTCCCTGGTGGCCGCAGGACTCCGCGAGGAGCAGGGAGTCGCCTGCCCGCTAATACATCTGAGTGAGTAAAGCCTTGGAAGTTCACCCCTATGGCCTCCGGACTGTTCATTACGTGCCATACCATGCGACGCGGTGCCCGTACTCCCCGCGCTAATACTACCCCCCCTTCATCCTGTCTTGCCTGCCCTGAGGCCTTGCTCCGACTGTGGGGAGCAGTGAGAACTTTAGCCGCCACAACACCGGGCCTCGGCGGACTGTAGCGGCGCTGGTGGCCCTTCACCAGACACCACAGGTGGTGTAGTCGTTAATCAGCCACTCAACCCGGAATAGCCCACACCATCTCTTTCTAATGTGACGGCCCTGAGCATGGGTCGGGCCTGGGCCACGGCTGCATCCCATCTCTTCAACGCAGGGCCTGACACCGAGTCCCCCAACACCCAGGGTAAAACACTGGCTTTCTGAGTAGAGGCGTCACATAAGTATGAAATTGGGGGGGGGGTTGGAGGGGTGGGGCGGGGGGGAGTGGGGGCTGGAATCGGACAAGGGGGGTAATATTACCGGCGGTGGATCGGCGGCGGCGGCGGTGGATCGGTGGCGTCGGATCAGTGGCAGCGGCAGATCGGTGGGTGAACAAGCTGCACAGCTTCCACGGATGGGAGGAAACTGTGCAGCTTGGTCAGCCATTGTAAAAATGACACCCTCCACATCTGATTGGAGGGCTAGCGTCACATGGACACTAGACCCAATCAGATCGGGGGGGCGGGGGGGGTGACAGAGCTGACACTCCCCCCAGCCAAATGGCTGATGCTATATGCATCAGGCCATGCCCAGATCATAAATATTTCACCAATTTCCATTGGTGAAATATTTAATTCATTCCGATTGGTAGTTTCACTAAAGTGAAAGTGAAACTGCCAATCGGAGGGGTCCTGGGCACGGGGGGGGTTAATCCACCTCCCGTGGGGTCAACTACAGGTTGTCCAGTTGCAGTAGCAACTGTGACACCTGAGCGACCCCGCTCGCAGGCGCTGCAGGGGCGCGATCTCTCTATGTCACAGACACTGTGACATGGGTCGGGAACGCACCGGTTTCCATGTCACAGACGCTGTGACACAGGTCGGGAAGGGGTTAATGCCCCTTGGAAGAGTGGTGGAGGTCGCAATGGAAGAAAAAGACAATATCAATGCCGCGTGGAAGAGACGTGGAGGTCACAGTAGCTTAACAAGACGGTTTTAATGCCCCTTGGAAGAGTGGTGGATGTCGCTGTGGAATAAAAAGACAATGTCAATGCCCCGTGGAAGAGACGTGGAGGTCACAGTAGCTTAACAAGACTGTTTTAATGCCCTTACAAGAGCCATGCAGTACAGCATATTAAACTGCTGCTCTCTTCTGCTCACAAATCCTTTGCAACATGTGGAGGGTAGAGTTCCAACGTGTGGGGACATCACACACCAGCTGCAAACACTGTTGCAACACAGCAAGGGCGGCGGAAGCTGTAGCCGACTTGTGAAAATGAGCTGACAGGCGGCGTACTTTGACGAGCAGATCTGGCAACTCGGGGTACGATTTAAGAAACCGCTGAACCACGAGGTTAAGCGCATGAGCCAGGCATGGTACGTGTGTGATCTCGCCTCGCCTCAGAGCCGCCACCAGGTTACGGCCATTGTCACACACAACCATGACTGGATGTAGGTTCAGCGGTCTCAGCCACAGATCTGCCTGCTCTTTCACAGCTGTCCACAACTCACAAGCAGTGTGAGGTTTATCACCTAAGCTTATGAGTTTCAGCATAGCCTGTTGCCGCTTGGCTGAGGCAGTACTGCAGTGCTTCCAGCTTGTAACTGATGTGGTGATATCTGAGATGGAGGCTGAACATGAGGAGGAGGATGATGCGCAGGAGCGTACACTGTGGGGGCAACTCTGACTGACATAGGGCCCGCAATCCTCAGTGTGGGGAGGATGTGTTCTGTCCCAAGGTCCGACTGGGTCCCGACTACCACTATGTTTACCCAGTGTGCCGTCAGGGAGATGTACCGTCCCTGGCCACAAGATCTTGTCCACTTGTCCGTTGTCAGGTGGACTCTCCCAGTAACTGCGTTGTTGAGGGCACGGCAGATGTTTTGGGACACGTGCTTGTATAGTGCGGGGATGGCACACCGGGCAAAATAGTGTCGGCTGGGGACCGAGCACCGAGGGACGGCCACCGCCATAAGGTTGCGGAAGGATTCCGTCTCCACCAGCCTAAAAGGCAGCATTTCCAACGCAAGCAGTCGTGAAATGTGCAAATTTAGGACTGTGGCCTGTGGGGCGTTGGCTGCGAATTTGCGCTTTCATTCAAACGTCTGGGATATGGAAAATTGAATGCTGCGGTGGGACGTGGACGTGGATGTTGATGCTGTTTCTTGAGAAACTGCCATAACAAGTGAAGACTGAGAGGAGGGGGCATCTTTGCATGCAGTATGGACAGGCGATTGCCTTGCACGCACAACAGGGGGTTCTCTTACACGCACAACAGCGGAAAAAGCAGTGGTGACACCCGCTGACACTGGTCGTGGACCCTGGGGTTCGCCCCACAAAGTCGGGAGCTTTGCTGACATATGCCTGATCATGCTGGTGGTGGTCAGGCTGGTAGTTTTATCACCCCTGCTGATGCTGGCATGGCAGGTGGTACAAATGGCCTTTTTGGGGTTAGCAGCAGAGTCTTTAAAAAAGTTCCAGAAGACTCTGGAAGACCTACCGGTTGTACTGGCAACGTCCCTCGTGTTGGTGTTAAGGGGAACAGTTGCCCGCCTTCTGTCTGCAGCCATCACACTGCTTCTTCCTGCCTGTTGGGGTACTCTGCCTCCCTCCCCCTATGTGCTGCTGGCCTCGCTCTACGTGTCCTCCTGCCACGTTGGATCATCCACCGCCTCCTCCTCTTCCACTTCCACAACATGATCCTCCTCCTCACTTCGTGGCAATTGTGTCTCGTCATCGTCCACCTCTTGTGACAAATTGCCAGCGTCGCCTTCTTGTGGCCGTGGCTGTTCAAATATTTGGACATCGCTACATGGGATATCCTCTTCCACCACTTCAAACGGAGCAGGCGAGGGGCACAAATCTGGAAATGGAGCAGTGAACAGCTCTTCAGAGTGTCCAACTGTGGGATCAGTTGCTGTCTGACGACACTCGGCATTGTGGGAGGAAGGAGCATCAGGGTGAGGAGGAGTATGCGGTGGAGACTCACGGCTACTAAAACTTGACCGTATGAAAGACAGACCGGAAGTGGTGGTGCACAGGTAACTGGAAGTATTATCTGCTATCCAATTAATAACCTGTTCACAATACTTGTGTTGTTCTGTGCTTCCCTAGTAATTCGGTCAAGAAGTGGGAGCGAGAAGATGTGGCTGTTGGTTGTGGCACATTTTCACCTTGGCCACGGCCCCGTCCTCTACACGCACCATCACCAGAACGTCCTGTTCCACGTCCCTTGCCACGCGCCTTCCCCATTGTAAATGAAGTAAAATAGCTTACACTTGCACTATCAATGGAAAAAGGGTAATAAAAAGGAGATTAGAACCGTGGAACTGCAAAACCACAGATATAGTTATCTGGCTTACACCTGAACCTTATAAACAGATTTATTTGTGTCTGAACAGTCAGGGAGACACTATTACTGTTTTTCTTTATGGAAAAAAGGCAAAAAGCTGGATAATACAGAGATTTGAACCGTGGAACTGCAAAACCACAGTTATAGTTATCTGGCCTACACCAGAATCTTTTAAACAGATATATTTGTGTCTGAGCAGTCAGGGAGACACTATTACTGTTTTTTTATGGAAAAAATTGCAAAAAGCTGGATAATACAGAGATTTGAACCGTGGAACTGCAAAACCAGTTATAGTTATGTGGTCTACACCAGAATCTTTTAAACAGATATATTTGGTTTGAACAGTCACAGACACACTCAATTTTTTTTTTTGGGGGGGTGGAAACACCAAAAGTTTAATAAGACGGGTATTTGTACAGTCTGACTCAGGAAAAAAAAAAAAGAGGATTTAGATGAAAAAAAAAAGATTTTTCCTGGCCCCTGAGACCTGGGACTAAGTCTAGCAATTTGAGCAGCACCACACAGGACTGTAATGCAGTGTTTGTTGGTATAACCACTGCGTCTCCTATACAGCCTGCCTGCCTGCCTGATATCTGGGATGGATATTAGTCCTGAGAAGGACTGTTTGTTTGATTTGGCAGGCTTTAGAGACCCTACACTACCTATTTCGCACTATATATCTCTTCCTAACTCAGCAGCACTGACCCTACACTGTCTGATCCCGGGCGACTGTGTCCAAGATGGCGGCGCCCTGTTTTAAATACTCGAGCTGACGCTGTGCGGCCAGCCAATCACTGTAATGCCCACAACCAACATGGCTGCGGCATTACAGTGACAGGCTGGCAATCCATGCATGTTCATTGGCTCTGTAAAGAGCGCCAAACATGCAGGGAGGGGACCCGAGCTCCCGTCCGAGTAACCCGGAAATGCTCAGTGCTCGCCGAACATCCCGAGTAGCGTGATGCTCGGGCGAGTACCGAGCAGTGTCAAGCATGCTCGCTCAACACTAGTTATCCACTTTTCCTGGTCTGATTGCAGATCTCACATTCTGCAATGATTTTACATTACTTCACACACAAGCTCAAGCTATATCGGCTCAGCTTTTAAGGAAGATATATAAAACTGCGACTAAAAATTACATTTTATTTCAAATCTTAAAACCGACAGTAATAAAGGAAATTAAAAAGCAGAGGCCTTCGGGTTCCATCCATCGAATATTTCATGTAATATTGACAAAGAACACAACTCGGTCACAGACTTGAATGAGGTTCCCAAATTAGCACAAGTATATTACAGAGCCCCATAAATTACTACATTAATTATAAAAAAGTGTACCAGCAAAGAGATCTCCAAAACAGAAAGAAGAAGAATAGCTCTTGCTACTATGCCCAAATTATGGATTGCTTAAAAATGCTGGATCTGATTGTCCCCCAACTAAATATGTAAAGTGCAAAGTGCATGTGTAAAAGAAATCTCTTGTCTTATATAGGGACAATTAGATACACTGTGGTAAGCGATGAGTTAATGAGGGCTATGCATATATACTTACATGAAAAGGACTGGTATGGAACCTGCCCCGACGCCGCCGTTTCGCAAGTACTTCTTCCAGGGGGGCGTGTATACATGTACGTAGTGTCCCGTTTATATGTGATGGTAGTCAGCTGATTGGGATCATGAATCATTGGTGGAGTGGTATGGCGAGTGCGCTCATTACTAGGACTTCCGTTTTTAGTCAAAGTGACTTCCGGGGTATAGTGCTTGGCACGTATGCGATGAAACGCATGACGTGTCTATTGCGCATAACCGGAAGTCAGACAGGTCCGTTCATGCGCAAGCACGCTCTCCATAGCAGGATCCCCATATAGAGGTGGCGTAGCTGGAACGGGGCGTGTCGCAAGGCAGAAGTATGTAAATATTATAGCTGAAAGGAAAAATGAAAAAATAAAAAATAAATATATAAATGACGTGAAGTGTATAATAAAAACTATGTATAAGAACTAGTGTGGTGTAAAGTGCCAGCAATATAGTGAAAAATGGTGATAAAAGCTATGTTTAAAAAGATATCAAGCGATTCTAATCATAGAATTTGCTCAATGGCACCTAAAGGTATGCAGAAGCATATAGTGTTAAGAATCATGAATGTGTTAAATGCCAATGTATGAATGTGTTATGTACGTATAAAACCAATACACAATGATGAGTTACTGTATAAAGGCCAATGCACAATGCCAAGGTGACAGTGTATATGTGGCACCCCAGGGGTCTGGTTACCACAGTAATAGAAATATTACATCTGAGAGCAAGTGCGAGGTTTCTCTTGTCAGGAGCCCTAAGCATGCAACACCGCCCGCCCAGACCTGGGAGGGGAGGAATCTGCCCTTATAAACTGGGTCTGGGGAGGGATTAGGTGAGTCAGAGTCTGGGAGTCAGAGCCTGGAGACAGTTCCAGACACAGGGAAAGTGTCAGCAAGGAGCTCTGTAGGAGCAGGAGCGAGTGCCAGGGGCTGGAAGCTAGATAGCTCGCCCTGGCTGAAGACATTAAGACCGGACACGGAGTCCGAGGCTGTGGGGACATCCATGTCCAGCAGCAGAATCCAACCGGCAGGGGATTCCATGTCCTCTGGCTAGAGAAGCCCGGAGGCACGGTCACAAGCAAGGGACCAGCACTGCCATTGTGAAGCGGAGGCTAACGGAAGGCCCCAAGTCGCCGGCCGTATGGGTGAGCACTACACGGTATACTCAGGGACGTGGGCTACTTCTACCCGCACACAGCAAGGTAGCCAGGAAAGAGTACAGATAGACGGGGAGGCCTACAACTCCACCTGGCCAGGGGAGATCCTGCTAGCTCTCAGACTGACCAGGCCTCTACTGCTAGCCAGTACTCCTGGAAGGGTCTGCTTTATAACATCAGTAAAGACCCTGAACTGCACTGCACGGACTCTGAGTTATTCCTGCTGCGCTCGTACACCATCACTCCCATCATCCACACTAACTGCCCTGAGGCTATACTCCTCCCGTGGGGAGTCATCCCGTTCTTAGCTGCACACACAACACCTGCCTCAGCGGTCTGCCTTGCAGCGGCGGTCCCCACTGACCGCAATCCACGGGTGGCGTAGTCGGACTATTATCTCACTAATAAGACTGCCACTGAATTGACCACCCAGGGCACGGACCGGGTCGGCGCCACGGAGACTACAACCCCCAGCGATCCGGCTCCGGGTATTCCCTGCACAACACAGGCCCAGGGGGCGCGTCATATAGATGTAAAATAACGTGCAATGTGAGGTGATAAACTGTGTAAAGGCATTGTATTCAGTGAAATGCTAACCTACCCATCCAGTGAAGTACTGACATACCTATGTGTCAATTAGACATACAGTGTATATAAAATTATAATATGTATGCAACAAATTCAATAGGAACAGTGCAAAAAGTGCCCAGGGAATAAGATAAAAATAAGAATATAATGGTAAACCAGAACATAATCTGGCAATGTTGAATAATCAATGTACAATGATTAATGCCAAAATCAATAAATAATACATGATGCTGATAAATAAATAAAATATAAATTATAAAGTCCATATGTTATACTTCATACTTTCTTGCACTTTTTCTTTTTGTTCATGTCGAAGACAGTCAGGCTCAAAATGAAGACACACCAGCCGCCTTACTGCACCTCCACACGCCAACCCCAAAAGGATCCGTTCAAGAACCAAAGTCACAGCGAGAGACCGCAAACAGATACTAAATATAAATAAATAAATTAAAACCACATAGAAAACAGACACAATAAAATGATGCCTCGGTAGGTAAAGTAATGATGACATCTGGTTCATCTGGGAGGGCACTGCTGTACAGTTGGAGAGATTTATACAACAGTTAAACAGGAATGACTTGAACATCAAGCTTACATTCCAGCAGGGTAGGGAGGTCAATTTTTTGGACCTACATATGTGGACCACTGGTAACGGCCATATTATGACTGATGTCTATAGAAAAGATACTGCGACCAACTCCCTGCTGCACAGCACTTCTCATTTCCCATCCACAATTAGGGGCATCCCTACAGGACAGTTTCTTAGATTGAGGAGGATATGCTCTGACAACGAGTCCTTTTTTCAACACTCCCAGGACCTCATTAGACGCTTTAAGGACCGGGGCTATAGCCATAGGAACATTAAAGCTGGGTACAGTAAAGCAGTAAACTCCAATAGAGAACAACTATTGTTTGGTACGAAAGACAAAAGGATGGGCGACCAACAGGTAGTCAGATTCATATCCGACTACAATGTCCAATGGCCGGAGCTTACGGACATTCTGAAAAAACATTGGGCTGTACTTCTAACCGACCCCATCCTACGAAAAATCCTACCTTCAAAGCCAATTGTGGTAGCAAGACGATCAAGGAATCTTAAAGATTCCTTGGTACATAGCTACTATGAGAGGGACCAATTTGCCACTGTATCCGGTAGGAAGAGGTTTGGTTTTGCCAAATGTGACAGGTGTAAGGCCTGTAAAAACATGACCAATAGTACGGAATTCTCTAATTACGATAATAGTAGGATCTATGAAATTAGAAAAACCCTCTCTTGTGATTCCAAAGGCGTCATCTACTATGCAGAGTGCCCATGCAAAAAAATCTATATTGGCCTCACTACTCGGAAGTTAAAGGTAAGGACCCGGGAACATGTGTTGGATATTGAGAAATCCATCCACATGGAGGAGGTGTCTGGTTTGAGAACCCTCCCTAGACATTTTAAAATTTATCACAATAGTGACCCTAAAGGGCTGAGAATTAAAGGCATTGACCAGATCGATATGGGGAGTAGGGGTGGTGACTTGGGTCAGGCCCTGGCGAGACTTGAAAGCAAGTGGATCTTTAGATTGGGTACGGTTTCACCTCAGGGCCTGAATAAACAATTCGGTTTTTCGGCCTTTCTATAATATACTGGTTCTGTGGGTAATATCCATAGATCTTTACCTCCTTTCATATTATTCCGTCCGTTTATCGGCCTAACATAATATCATATACTGTTCGTTTTAATCTCTTACTTTACCTAGCGAGTAGTGTTGAGCATTCTGATACTGAAATATCGGGTATCGGCCGATATTCGCGGTATCGGAATTCCGATACTTAATTCCGATATTTTTACAATATCGAATACCGGAATTGGAAGTTCCCATAATGCCTGCGCTCTGCAGTGTCTCTGAAGGATGACAAGCTGGATGGCAGCGCTCAGCTGCGATCCAGCCTGTCATCAGAACGCCATCCCAGTGTGGGAGAATTCTCCTGATTGTTTAAAAGCCGGCGGGCGCTAAAAAGGCGCCGGCTTTTAAACAATCACACAGCCCCATACTGCTTCCCCGAAGCCTCTGACCCCGATCCTCCGCTCGCCACCTACAATCCCGATCGTAAGTTAGGACCGGGCGGGGAGCACAGCACCAAGGAGCGGGGAGCGAAGGACCCGGGCGGGGAAGCCGGCAGTGAAAAGACTTCACCGCCGGCTTTCCCGTTCTGTGCTGCGCTTTCCCGCCGGTTATTTCAAATGAACAGCTGAGGTATCAGGTGATGCTGATCAGCTGTTCATTTGAAGTAGCCGCGGTGCCCTCAGAGGGTTCATGTGAGTTCATGCTTGACTGCATTGCTTGACCTCACATGAACTTTCCCACGGCCGCACAGATAAGCCTCACCTCCCAGACCATCAGCCCGTCATGATTAGTGTGTGTGTGATGTCTGCGGGTGTGTGTGGTGTCTGTGCGATGTCTGCGAGTGTGTGCGGTGTCTGTGCGATGTCTGCGAGTGTGTGCACGATGTCTGTGCGATGTTTGGGGGGTGTGTGCGTGCAGGCAGACATAGGCCGATGTGACACTACTACTCCCATCGGCCTATGTCTGTCCCCCGTCCACTCGTGCCAGCAGGATCAGCTCAATAGGAGCAGTAGTTCCCATCAGCCTGATCCTGCTATTTAAATTGCCCTACTGTGTCCCCAATAAATTTTAAATACATGTCATTGGTGGCCAGTGGTTACCTGCAATAAATTAGTTTATACATTACCTGTCCCCGCCGATCGCCACCTAAAATAAAGTAAAAAATAAAAAACTACACCTATACTCACCTAGACACCTAATTCCCCGAAGCCATCGATCTCCTGTAACAAAATCTAAAATAATAAACCACAACCTTATCCTTACCCCTCCGTAGTAGTCCACGTGTGTCCCACGAAGATCTCCAGTTTAGAGCAGCCACATAGAATGTGACCGCTCTGAACCGCTGCCGCCGCTAGAATGACGGGGCCGTAAAGCAGCCCCGTCACTGCATAAGCAGGTTCGTCGGAGTTCAGGCAGCGCTGCTCCGGTTAGCTCCATTATGGCCCTGCTGTATCGTGAGAAATTCCCACGGTACAGCAGTGCCGTAAAGGAGGTCTCCGGAGCTGCGCTGCCTGAATGCACTCCGGTGACCTCAGTCAGGGGCTCCCGCTGCCGGGAGCGGACGCGTTCCCGGCAGCATGAGCTTACAGCAGCCATGCACAGCTGTCACCATCTCCAGTTGTGACAGCTGTGCATGGGAGATCAGCGCAGGAACGTGGACAGGTAACTATTTTTTTTTTTTAGTAAATTAAGAATTAAATAAAATGGTGTGTTTTATTTCAAATAAATTATTTTTTTCTGGGTGTAGTGTGTTTTTTCTTTTTAACACTTTGTAGATTAGTAATGGGGGTGTCTTATAGACGCCCATCATTACTAACCTGGGCTTCATGGCAGCTGGCGCTGACATGAACCCCAACCCTATTACCCCCTGCCACCGCACCAGGGCAGCGTGGAAGAGTGAGGCTAAGTGCCAGAATTGGTCATCCTATGGATGCGCCATTTCTGGGGCGGCTGACGGCTGGTGTTTCTAGCCTGGGAGGGGGCCAATATTCATGGCACCCTTCCTGGGCTATTAATATCAGCCCCCAGCTGTCTGCCTAGCCTTTGCTAGCTATTAAAATAGGGGGGACCCCACGTCATTTTTTTGGGGGGGTCCCCCATTTTAATAGCTAGTAAAGGCTAGGTATTCAGCTGAGGGCTGATATTAGTAGCCTGGGAAGCTCCGTGGGTATTACCCCCTTCCCAGGCTTCAAACATCTGCCCCAGCCATCTGCTTAACCTCCGCTAGAGACTAAAATTACGGGGAACCCCACGCCAATTTTTTTTTAATAAATCCTTTATTTTAACACTAAATGACAAGTACAGTAATCAACACTATCACTGTACTTCTTATATATGTGACTGACATGTTTCTATCTATCTAATCTATGTGTGATTCTCTATTCTTTCTATTCTAAATTGTCGGGTACAGATGCTGAATTCCCGGCGGCTTTTTTAAAGAAACGGTGCATGAAAACACTAATATTTTTTTAAATAAATCCTTTACACTAAATGACAAGTACAGTAAGCAACACTGTCACTGTACTTCATATATATGTGACTGACATGTTTCTATCTATCTAATCTATGTGTGATTCTCTATTCTTTCTATTCTAAATTGTCGGGTACCGCGGCTGAATTGCCGGCCGGCTTTTTTAAAGAGACGGTGCATGAAAACACTAATATTTTTTTAAATAAATCCTTTACACTAAATGACAAGTACAGTAAGCAACACTGTCACTGTACTTCATATATATGTGACTGACATGTTTCTATCTATCTAATCTATGTGTGATTCTCTATTCTTTCTATTCTAAATTGTCGGGTACCGCGGCTGAATTGCCGGCCGGCTTTTTTAAAGAGACGGTGCATGAAAACACTAATATTTTTTTTAATAAATCCTTTACACTAAATGACAAGTACAGTAAGCAACACTGTCACTGTACTTCATATATATGTGACTGACATGTTTCTATCTATCTAATCTATGTGTGAAGCTCTATTCTTTCTGTTATAAATTGTCGGGTACCGGTGTATGCCGCTGCTGAATTGCCGGCTTTTCATGTTTCACTGTGAGCACTGTTCCCATCGATTTGGGCAACCACCTCCCACAATACATTCTACATTATTGTTAGTTGTTTTCCTTCATGTAGAATTAACCTACAAGGAAAGAAAGGGTTTATTTTCATTCCGATATTTGTGTCCCATTGACTTGCATTGGTTTCCGGTATCGGAATCGGCGATATCCGATACTTTTTGGGTATCGGCCCGATCCAATCCGATCCGATATTTCCTGATATCGGAAGGTATCGCTCAACACTACTAGCGAGGTATCATTTTATTGTGTCTGTTTTCTATGTGGTTTTAAATTATTTATTTATATTTAGTACCTGTTGGCGGTCTCTCGCTGTGACTATGGTTCTTGAACGGATCCTTTTGGGGTTGGCATGTGGAGGTGCAGTAAGGCGGCCGGTGTGTCTTCATTTTGAGCCTGATTGTCTTCAACATGACCATAAAGAAAAAGTGAAAGAAAGTATGAAGTATAACATATGTGTGGCACCCCAGGGGTCTGGTTGCCACAGTAATAGAAATATTATGTCTGAGAGCAAGTGGGAGGTTTCTCTGGTCAGGAGCCCTAAGCATGCAACACTGCCCGCCCAGACCTGGGAGGGGAGGAATCTGCCCTTATAAACTGGGTCTGGGGCAGGATTAGGTGAGTTAGAGCTTGGAGAGGGAAAGATACAGCAGGAGCTCTGTAGGAGCAGGAGTGAGAGCCAGAGGCTGGAAGCTAGATAGCTTGCCTTGGCTGAAGACACTAAACCCGGACACAGAGTCCAAGGCTGTGGGGACATCCAGGTCCAGCAGCAGAATCCAACCGGCAGGGGATTCCTGGTCCTCTGGCCTTAGAAGCCCGGAGGCACGGTCACAAGCAAGGGACCAGCACCACCGTCGTGGAGCGGAGGCTAACAGAAGGCCCCAAGTCCCCGGCCATACGGGTGAGCACCACACGGTATACTCAGGGACGTGGGCTACTTCTACCCGCATAGAGCAAGGTAGCCAGGAAAGAGTGCAGATAGACGGGGAGGCCTACAACTCCACCTGGCCAGGGGGAGATCCTGCTTGCTCACAGACTGACCAGGCCTCTACTGCTAACCAGTACTCCCGGGAGGGTCTGCTTTATACCATCAGTAAAGACCCTGAACTACACCACACGTCTCTGTGTTTCATCGCTGCACCAGCACCATTAGTACTGGGACGTTCACACCATCACTCCCATCATCCACACTAGCTGCCCTGAGGCAATACTTCTCCCGTGGGGAGTTATCCCATACTTGGCTGCGCTTACAACATCAGCCCCAGCGACCTGCAACTCAGCGGCGGTCCCCACTGACCGCAATCCACGGGTGGCGTAGTCGGACATTTGTTATTACACTAAGACTGCCACTGGTTTGACCACCCTTAGCCACAGACCGGGTCGCCGCCACACTGAGACTACCACCCCCAGCATCCCACCAGAGGCCCGGTTCCGGGTTCCCCACGCGGCCCAGGGGGCGAGTCATATGGACTTTATAATTTATATTTTATTTATTTATCAGCATCATGTATTATTTATTGATTTTGGTATTAATCATTGTACATTGATTATTCAACATTGCCAGATTATGTTCTGGTTTACCATTATATTCTTATTTTTATCTTATTCCCTGGGCACTTTTTGCACTGTTCCTATTGAGTTTATTGCATACATATTATAATTTTATATACACTGTATGTCTAATTGACACATAGGTATGTCAGTACTTCACTGGATGGGTAGGTTAGCATTTCACTGAATACAATGCCTTTACACAGTTTATCACCTCACATTGCACGTTATTTTTCATCTATACACTGTCACCTTGGCATTGTGCATTGGCCTTTATACAGTAACTCATCATTGTGTATTGGTTTTATACGTACATAACACATTCATACATTGGCATTTAACACATTCATGATTCTTAACACTATATGCTTCTGCATACCTTTAGGTGCCATTGAGCAAATTCTATGATTAGAATCGCTTGATATCTTTTTAAGCATAGCTTTTATCACCATTTTTCACTATATTGCTGGCACTTTACACCACACTAGTTCTTATACATAGTTTTTTATTATACACTTCACTTCATTTATATATTTATTTTTTATTTTTTCATTTTTCCTTTCAGCTATAATATTTACATACTTCTGCCTTGCGACACGCCCCGTTCCAGCTACGCCACCTCTATATGGGGATCCTGCTATGGAGAGCGCGCTTGCGCATGAACGGACCCGTCTGACTTCCGGTTATGCGCAATAGACACGTCATGCGTTTCATCGCATGCGTGCCAAGCACTATACCCCGGAAGTCACTTTGACTAAAAACGGAAGTCCTAGTAATGAGCGCACACGCCGTACCACTCCACCAATGATTCATGATCCCAATCAGCTGACTACCATCACATATAAACGGGACACTACGTACATGTATACACGCCCCCCTGGAAGAAGCACTTGCGAAACGGCGTCGTCGGGGCAGGTTCCATACCAGTCCCTTTCATGTAAGTATACATGCATAGCCCTCTTTAACTCATCGCTTACCACAGTGTATCTAATTGTCCCTATATAAGACAAGAGATTTCATTTACACATGCACTTTGCACTTTACATATTTAGTTGGGGGACAATCAGATCCAGCATCTTTAAGCAATCCATAATTTGGGCATAGTAGCAAGAGCTATTCTTCTTCTTTCTGTTTTGGAGATCTCTTTGCTGGTACACTTTTTTATAATTGATGTAGTAATTTATGGGGCTCTGTAATATACTTGTGCTAATTTGGGAACGTCATTTAGGTCTGTGACCGAGTTGTGTTCTTTGTCAATATTACATGAAATATTCGGTGGATGGAACCCAAAGGCCTCTGCTTTTTAATTTCCTTTATTACTGATGGTTTTAAGATTTGAAATAAAATGTAATTTTTAGTCGTAGTTTTATGTATCTTCCTTAAAAGCTGAGCCGATATAGCTTGAGCTTGTTTGTGAAGTATAGTGAACTTGAGAAGCATTTATATTGACCTTTGTGATTTGTACTAAGGATTTTACATTGCAGAGCATTAGATCTGTCAATCAGACACAGGCAGGAGGTGTGTCAGGTCCTGCTTTGGAACACTACACCAGTGTTCCAAAACTCCAGGAAACAATATGGGTGAGGAAAATGTGACTCCAGTTTTCAAGAGCCACCAACAGAAAATGTTTTCAGGATTTCCTCAGTATTGCCCAGGTAAAAATTCCATAACTTGTGCAATACTAAGGAAATCCTGAAAACATGATCTGTTGTTGGCTCTTGAAAACTGGAGTCTATACTGTGCCCCCTCACATTTTTCCTCACCCATATTGTTTCCTTACACTTACCCATATACTGTTCTCTTACTAATTTCCCCCATATTGTACACTCAAATGTCCTCTGTATCTTTGGTTCCAATCGGAGCGCTAACCTCATCAGCAATGAAGGAGGAGTGCTTACTTACTCCTGTGCAGCATGGATTTAATGTCAGCAGCATGATTAGATGAGCTGATCAGGCTGCTGACATCGCCTAACACACAATATAATCGACCCCACACATTAAAACTTTCACATAGTTTGAATGCCCCCACAGCACCCCTTCACACACAGTATAATGCCCCTAAAACACCCCATCCATACACAGTACCCCATGGCCACCCATCCAACACAGTATGATGGACTTCACAACACCACATACACAATATGATAAAACCCACAAGACCCCACACAGAGTATAATAGTCCCTCACATGCAGTATGATAGTCCCACAGTCTTCATAAACTATGATGGCCTCCTAGTGCCCCCTGTGCACAGTTTTGATGTTCACCACTGCCTGTATCCACACACAATACGACGGCCTCCAAAGCCCACATCCAATCAGTATGATGGACCCCACAGCCTCCCACACACAGTATACTGCCCCCAACCACACAGTATGATACCCCCATAGTTCAGCTCCACACAGTATGAAGGACTCTCACAGCTTCATACATACAGTATGATGAACCCCTCAGCTCCCCATACACAGTATGATGGACTACACAGCTCCCTACTAGTGTTGATCTAGCACTAACATGCTCGGGTGCTTAAAGCTTGGGCCGAGCTCGCCGTGATACTCGGGTGCTCGACCCGAGCAACGAGCCCAATGTTAGTCTATGGGAGACCCGAGCATTTTTGGCGCGGCACCCCCGGCAGTCTTTTAAAAGCCTAACAAGTGCCCAAAACGATAGTGACAGTGCTCAAATGACATGGGGACAGCATGGGGATCGCCCCAGGAAGCATTTCTGATGCCCAGGTCACTGCTGTCAACAACGTGGTCAGAGGTATTAAGCCACTTTTAATGGCTCACAATAAAACGTTCAAAAACGAAACTGAAACTGCTTTCCTGTGAAATATGTTAAGGAACATCCTTTCCAGGGTAAAGACTTGTGTATAAGGTAAAATAAATAACCCCCCCCAAAAAAAATACTCCTCCACACCTTGGGCTATGTTAATGACGCGCCCCTGGGCCTGTGTCGCGCTGCGTTGCGCACGCGGGAGCTTACCCGGAGCCGGATCTCTTGAGGGTTGTAGTCTCGTGGCGGTGATCCGGTCCGTGCCCAGGGAGTCAGACTAAGTGGCGGTCTATGGCAGTAGATGTTAACTTGATCGACTACGCCACCCGTTGAGTGCGGCTTTGAAGCCGCCGCTGCAGAACAGTCCACTGAGGCCAGGTGTATGAGGATGTGCAGCGTGGTGGTATAACCCCCAACGGGAGGGGTATGGCCTCAGGGCAGCAGGGATAGATGATGGGGGTGATGGTGGTACACGAGCGCAACAAAGACAACTCGGAGTCTTGGTGGTGCAGTTCAGGGTCTTTACTCACGGTTACTCGGTTACTGCTCCAGGCCACCGCTGCAGAGGTGGCCGCCTGTGTCGCGCTGTGCTCACCAGGTGAGGGGCTCGGTTAACTCCCAGGTCTTTCTGGAGTGCTTTGCAGGACCCCCTTTATGTCCCCTGTCTCTGGTCTTCAACCCCACTAGTGACCACGCTTATGTCCAGCTGCCTCGGACCTTCTTGGTGGGCAAACGTTGGCCTGCGTTTCCCAGGTCCTATGTGGTGCCTTCCTAGCGGGTGTGGTGAGGGGCTGCTCCACATGTAATGTCGCAGCCTCCGGTTCTTAGTTGAGGGTAGTTTCTCTCCTCCACTAATTTGGGATCCGGTTCCCATCTTCTTGACCTGACCCCCCTACTCAGGTAGCGGCGGGCGTGTGGTGGCTACCAGCCAGTCCACACCCCTGGGGTCCCCTCTGTCCTTCCTGGAGCCCAGTCTGCTCCTCTTCCTCCTCCAGGCTCAGGCCTCCTGACAGGGCCTGCCTGTGGAGCAGAGCCCATAAAGCAGCTCTGCTCCCTGTCTTCTCCTCTCTCAACTCTCTCCCTTTCCAAGATGGTGCCTCCCTTTATACTCCTGTACAGAGTGCACCCAGGATCTACTTCCCCCACGCACACACTACCGGGTTCCCTTCTCTAGGTGTTCCCTCCCCCCACTCCAGCCAGGGACATGCTCACTCGTGCCTGCATAACTAATGGGAGCACCGTCGAGCTGTCCCCCGGAAATGTGGTGTAGTGCATGTGGGTGTTAGGGTCCTGAGCCACACTCCATCCTTACCTGGAAGTGAGATATCGCACATCTGGGTGAGATGCAATACCTCTGTAGCAACCGAACCCTCGGGGTGCTACATTCACAAGTAGCATTTTTAATACGTTTTTGCACTTTTGTATTGCTTTGAACCGTGACAAATGCATTCACCGGGAAATGTCATTTTAACATTTTACAACCTTATCTGGCCATGTGCTGTGTGACACATGCATACAGTGCTGAAAAGACATGGGAACAGCATGGGGAAGACCCCTGGAAGCATCTCTGACACCCAGGTCACTGCCTAAAAGTGTGCCCATCAGAAGTCATCCTTGCCGCCTCAGAAGATGCAGACTTGCAACTATCCCCGTGCAAGTTCTTGTCCCAGGGCACTGTTCTATTGTACCTCTCCCATTCCTTGCAATGCAAGCGCAAGTATGCAGCCTGCGAACCACCCCCAGGCTGCAATACCATACTGCTTGCTTGCTTGCTTGCACTTGAAATTGGGCCTTTTAGGCATGTGGAGGCGGAATCTGGCCACCACGTCATGGCTGCGTTGGCGGCCTGGAATCCATACTCAGTCCCCAGCTGGCCGGCGGCCGGGTGTCCACACTCGGTCCCCAGCAGCCAGGGGGCGGCCGGGTGTTCATACTCGGTCCCCAGCCGCCCCACGGCCGGGTGTCCACACACGATCCCCGGCCGCCTGGGGGCAGCCGGGTGTCCATAAACGGTCCCCAGCTGCCCCTATTTCTCCTGTCAACTTCCCCCCCACACACTTTTCTTAGTCCGGCCTGCTTTAGGGCAGCATTGGATGATACCACCAGAGAACCAGACTCCTCTGGTGGGCCCTGGCTTCTCCATCAGGGGAGTTGAGAGTGCCAAGGTGAGGACCATGATAATGATGATACAAGTTAGCATCTGCTTTGTTTTCTTGGAATGCAATCGCATGTATGTAGTAGCGGCTAGGCCTGAGGTGGTCAGCATTTTGGCGCAAATCCTACCTCCTCCAAGGATTGCTGGATGTTTTCCTGCTACTATCCCAGTTCTATGACTCCCGTTAAAACAAAGCTTCAAGTGATAAATGATGGATGAGGTAGTGGCAAAGGATAAAGAGCAGGAGGAACAGGGACCATTCACATCAATATCAGGCCAGTCAACCACACATGTCTTGTAGGATATGTTTCTGTAACAAAAGGAGCGGTTCGGCTACACAGTTATAGGGCATACAGTGAGTGCAATGCCTACCAAAAATTTTGAGGCACTCCAATGCCCCTTGGAAATGACATGGAGGTCAGAGGGCCTTAACTAAACCGTTTTTTCCATTAATACCAACTGGGTCTCCTGTACACTGTTAGCCTAAGCAGTGAATGGAAGGCATTCCAAAAATTATGAGGAACTTGCAATGCCCCTTACAAGAGCCATGCAGTACAGCATATTACAAACATAAGTCCCATTATTGGGGAGTGGGTCTCCCATATTATTTGCTTATGCCTTCCAAGCAAAAGCTTCCAAAAATTAGGATGGACCAACTTGCAATGCCCCTTACAAGAGCCATGCAGTACAGCATATTACAAACATAAGTCCCATTATTGGGGAGTGGGTCTCCCATAGTATTTGCTTATGCCTTCCAAGCAAAAGCTTCCAAAAATTAGGACGGACCAACTTGCAATGCCCCTTACAAGAGCCATGCAGTACAGCATATTACAAACATAAGTCCCATTATTGGGGAGTGGGTCTCCCATAGTATTTGCTTATGCCTTCTAAGCAAAAGCTTTCAAAAATTAGGACGGACCAACTTGCAATGCCCCTTACAAGAGCCATGAAGTACAGCATATTACAAACATAAGTCCCATTATTGGGGAGTGGGTCTCGCATAGTATTTGCTTATGCCTTCCAAGCAAAAGCTTCCAAAAATTAGGAGGAAATGCAGTGCCCGTTCGAAGACACATGGAGGTCCCAGTAGCTTAACAAGACGGCTTTAATGCCCCTAACAAGAGACGTGGAGGTCAGAGTGGTATAACAAGACGCTTTTAATGCTCCTCAGAAGAGACGTGGAGGTCAGAGTGGTATAGCAAGATGCTTTTAATGCCCGTCAGAAGAGACGTGGAGGTCAGAGTGGTATAAAAAGATGCTTTTAATGCCCCTTACAAGAGACGTGGAGGTCAGAGTGGTATAACAAGACGCTTTTAATGCCCCTCAGAAGAGACGTGGAGGTCAGAGTGGTATAACAAGATGGTTTTAATGCACCTCAGAAGAGACGTGGAGGTCGCAGTAGCTTAACAAGACGCATTTTATGCCCCTCAGAAGAGACGTGGAGGTCAGAGTGGTTCAACAAGATGGTTTTAATGCCCCTCAGAAGAGACGTGGAGGTCAGAGTGATATAGCAAGATGCTTTTAATGCCCCTCAGAAGAGACGTGGAGGTCAGAGTGGTATAACAAGATGCTTTTAATGCCCCTTACAAGAGACGTGGAGGTCAGAGTGGTATAACAAGATGGTTTTAATGCCCCTCAGAAGAGACGTGAAGGTCGCAGTAGCTTAACAAGACGCTTTTAACGCCCCTCAAAAGAGACGTGGAGGTCAGAGTGGTATAACAAGATGGTTTTAATGCCCCTCAGAAGAGACGTGGAGGTCAGAGTGGTATAACAAGACGCTTTTAATGCCCCTCAGAAGAGACATGGAAGTCAGAGTGGTATAAACAAGATGCTTTTAATGCCCCTTACAAGAGACGTGGAGGTCAGAGTGGTATAACAAGACGCTTTTAATGCCCCTTACAAGAGACGTGGAGGTCAGAGTGTTATAACAAGACGCTTTTAATGCCCCTCAGAAGAGACGTGGAGGTCAGAGTGGTATAACAAGACGCTTTTAATGCCCCTCAGAAGAGACGTGGAGGTCAGAGTGGTATAACAAGACGGTTTTAATACCCCTCAGAATAGACGTGGAGGTCACAGTAGCTTAAAAAGACGGTTTGAATGCCCCTTGGAAGAGACGTGGAGGTCCCAGTAGCTTAACAAGATGGTTTTAATGCCCCTTGGAAAAGTGGTGGAGGTCACAGTAGTTTAACAAGACGGTTTTAATGCCCCTTACAAGAGCCATACAGTACAGCATCTTAAAAATATTATTCCCATTATTGGGGAGTGGGTCTCCCACAGTCTTTGCTTATGCCTTTCAAGCAAAAGATGACAAAAATAAGGACGGAGGAACTTTCAATAATGGAAACACGGACCACAGTCACCCTGGTGGTATAGTGGTGGTGGAGGCTGAGGATAAGGAGAAGAACATAAAACAGCCGAAATGAGGAAGCGTATACCCATGTGTGGGTGTGAAGCGGTGCATGGGAATACACCTCCCGAAATAACACAGTGGATTTGACTTTATGTTACTCTGCTGTCATTTGGTGGTGATGAGAAGTCTGGCCCAATCCAGCCCTTGTTCATTTTGATAAGGGTCAGCTTGTCAGCATTGTCAGTTGACAGGCGAGTGCGCTTATCAGTTATAATTCCCCCAGCGGCACTAAAAACACGCTCCGATAACACGCTAGCGGCAGGGCAGGCCAGGACCTCTAAGGCGTACAGAGTGAGTTCATTCCAAGTGTCCAGCTTGGATACCCAATAATTAAAAGGCACAGAGGAATCACGGAGGACGCTGGTACGGTCGGCAAGGTACTCCCTCACCATCTTTTGAAACTTTCCACTTCTTGTGAGAGTACCCTGCGCCTCAGGGTCTGTCCGAAGGGAGGGTCTGAGAAAACTGTCCCAGAACGTTGACAGTGTTCCCCTGCCTCTGTTGGATTGGAGTTGCGTCTCTCTCGCATGTACGCCTTGGTTGGGCAACGAACTGTGACCTCTGCCGCTAGCGTGTTCAGATGGGAATTTTTTTAACAGTTCAAGGGCCTTCTGGTACTGCCCATTTTTGTAGACCTCTCCACCTCAGGAATAAGAGAGTGAAAATTCTCCTTGTAGCGGGGGTCTAAAAGTGTCACCAACAAGTAATGACTGTCACCCAACATTTTGACAACGCGATGGTCACGGTTAAGGCAGTGTAACATAAAGTCAGCCATGCGTGCTAGACTGGTAACTGGCAAGATTTCCGTGTCCTCACCAAGATGACGACTGACCATGCTCTCCTCCTCCTCCTCCCCCCTGTCCTCAGGCCACCCACGCTGAACCGACTGTATGACACTTGTACAGGTACTACCGTCTACAGCGCATGATAACAGCTCCTGTTCTTCCTCCTCCTCTTCCTCCTCTCCCTCATTGTCCCCCAATGCACGTTGGGATGAGATGAGGCTGGGCTGTGTGTAATCGACCGCTACGGCTTCTTGATCCATCTCATCATACTCTGGCTGCAATGCCTCCTCTTTAATTCTCTGCAGAGAGCGTTGCAAAAGACAGACAAGTGGAATGCTGACGCTAATGATGGCGTCATCGCCACTTACCATCTTGGTGGACTCCTCAAAGTTTGTCAAAATGGTACATATGTCAGACATCCAGTTCCACTCCTGAGGTCTTATGTGTGGAGTCTGACCTGAATATCGATGGCCTTGTTGCAGCTGGTACTCCACAACTGCTCTCTTCTGCTCACAAATACTTTGCAACATGTGAAGGGTAGAGTTCCAATGTGTGGGGACATCACACACCAGTCGGTGTGACGGAAGCTGCAAATGCTGCTGCAACACAGCAAGGGCGGCGGAAGCTGTAGCCGACTTGCGAAAATGAGCTGACAGGCGGCGTACTTTGACGAGCAGATCTGGCAACTCGGGGTACGATTTAAGAAACTGCTGAACCATGAGGTTAAGCACATGAGCCAGGCATGGTACGTGTGTGATCTCGCCTAACCTCAGAGCCGCCACCAGGTTACGGTCATTGTCACACACGACCATGCCTGGATGTAGGTTCAGTGGTCTCAGCCACAGATCTGCCTGCTCTTTCACAGCTGTCCACAATTCACAAACAGTGTGAGGTTTCTCACCTAAGCTTATGAGTTTCAGCACAGCCTGTTGCCGCTTGGCGGAGGCAGTACTGCAGTGCTTCCAGCTTGTAACTGATGTGGTGATATCTGAGATGGAGGCTGAACATGATGAGGAGGAGGAGGATGATGTGCAGGAGCTGTACACTGTGGGGGAAACTCTGACTGACATAGGGCCCGCAATCCTCGGTGTGGGATGATGTGTTCCGTCTCATGATCCGACTGGGTCCCGGCTTCCACTATGTTTACCCAGTGTGCCGTCAGGGAGATGTACAGTCCCTGGCCACAAGCTCTTGTCCACGTGTCCGTTGTCAGGTGGACTCTCCCAGTAACTGCGTTGTTGAGGGCACGGCAGATGTTTTGGGACACGTGCTTGTGTAGTGCGGGGATGGCACACCGGGCTAAATAGCGTCGGCTGGCGACCGAGTACCGAGGGACGGCCACCGCCATAACGTTGCGGCAGGATTCCGTCTCCACCAGCCTAAAAGACAGCATTTCCAACGCAAGCAGTTGTGAAATGTGCGAATTTAGGACTGTGGCCTGTGGGGCGTTGGCTGCGAATTTCCGCTTTCGTTCAAAGGTCTGGGATATGGACAATTGAACGCTGCGGTGGGACGTGGACGTGGATGCTGTTTCTTGAGAAACTGCTATAACAAGTGAAGACTGAGAGGAGGGGGCATCTTTGCATGCAGTATGGACAGGGGATTGCCTTGCACACACAACGGGGGGTTCTATTGCACGCACAACAGTGGAAGAAGCAGTGGTGACACCCGCTGACACTGGTCGTGGACCCTGGGGTTCACCCCACAAAGTCGGGTGCTTTGCTTCCATGTGCCTGATCATGCTGGTGGTGGTCAGGCTGGTAGTTTTGTCACCCCTGCTGATGCTGGCATGGCAGGTGGTACAAATGGCCTTTTTGGAGTTATCAGCATAGTCTTTAAAAAAATTCTACGTCCCTCGTGTTGGTGTTACGGGGAACTGTTGCCTGCCTTCTGCGTGCGGCCACCACACTGCTTCTTCCTGCCTGTTGTGGTACTCTGCTTCCCTCCCCCTGTGTGCTGCTGGCCTCACTCTGCATGTCCTCCTGCTACGTTGAGTCAGTTACTAGATCATCCACCACCTCCTCCTCTTCCACTTGCGCACCACGATCCTCCTCCACACTTCCTGGCAATTGTGTCTTGTCATCGTCCACCTCTTGTGACAAATTGCCAGCGTCGACTTCCTGTGGCCGTGGCTGTTCAAATATTTGGGCATCGCTACATGGGATCTCCTCTTCCACCACTTCAAGCGGAGCAGGCGAGGGGCACAAATCTGGAAATGGACCAGTGAACAGCTCTTCAGAGTGTCCAAGTGTGGTATCAGTTGCTGTCTGACGACACTCGGCATGGTGGGAGGAAGGAGCATCAGGGTGAGGAGGAGTATGTGGTCGAGACTCACGGCTACTAAGAGTTGACCGTGTGGAAGATAGACCGGAGGTGGTGGTGCACAGGTAACTGGAAGTATTATCTGCTATCCAATTAATAACCTGTTCACACTGATCAGTTCGCAATACTGGTGTTGTTCTGTGCTTCCCTAGTAATTCGGTCAAGAAGTGGGAGCGAGAAGATGTGGCTGTTGGTTGTGGCACATTTTCACCTTGGCCACGGCCCCGTCCTCTGCACGCACGATCACCAGAACGTCCAGTTCCACGTCCCTTGCCATGCGCCTTGCCCATTGTAAAGGAAGTAAAATAGCTTACACTCGCACTATCAATGGAAAAAGGGTAATAAAAAGTAGATTAGAACCGTGGAAGAGGAAAATCACAGTTCTATTTCTCTGGCCTACACCCGACTCTTTTAAACAATCTGAACAATCAGGGAGAAACTATTACTGTTTTTCTTTACGGAAAAAATACCAAAAGCTCAACAATAAAGATTTTTTACCGTGGAATGGCAAAACCACAGTTATTGTTTACTGGGGTATACCAGACAATTTTAAATAGATATATTTGCGGCTGAACAGTGAGCGACACACTCAAACTGTTTTTTTTGGATACAAATGGCCCAAAAGTGGATAATACAGAGGTTTGAACCGTGGAACTGCAAAACCACACTTCTGTTTCTCTGGCCTACACCAGACTATTTTCAACAGATATATTTGTGTCCGAAAAATCAGGGAGACACTATTAGTTTTTCTTTATGGCAAAAAATGCCAAAAGCAGGATAATACAGAGATTTGACCCGTGGAACTGCAAAACCACACTTCTATTTCTCGGGCCTACACCAGACTATTTTCAACACATATATTTGTGTCTGAAAAATTTCTTTACAGCAAAAAATGCCAAAAGTAGGATAATACAGAGATTTGACCCGTGGAACTTCAAAACCACACTTCTGTTTCTCGGGCCTACACCAGACTATTTTCAACAGATATATTTGTGTCTGAAAAATCAGGGAGACACTATTAGTTTTTCTTTACAGCAAAAAATGCCAAAAGTAAGATAATACAGAGATTTGACCCGTGGAACTGCAGAACCACACTTCTATTTCTCGGGCCTACACCAGACTATTTTCAACAGATATATTTGTGTCTGAACAATCAGGAGACACTATTACTGTTTTTCTTTACGGCAAAAAATGCCAAAAGCAGGATAATGCAGTGATTTGACCAGTGGAACTGCAAAACCACACTTCTATTTCTCGGGCCTACACCAGACTATTTTCAACAGATATATTTGTGTCTGAAAAATCAGGGAGACACTATTAGTTTTTTTTTTACGGCAAAAAATGGCAAAAGCAAGATAATAGAGATTTTTTACTGTGGAACAGCAAAACCACAGTTAGAATTTACTGGTGTATACCAGACTTTTTTAAATATATATATTTGCGGCTGAACAGTGAGCGACACACTCAAACAGTTTTTTTTTAGATACAAATGGCCCAAAAGCAGGATAATACAGAGGTTTGAACCATGGAACTGCAAAACCACACTTCTGTTTCTCTGGCCTACACCAGACTATTTTCAACAGATATAATTGTGTCTGAAAAATCAGGGAGACACTATTAGTTGTTTTTTTACGGCAAAAAATGCCAAAAGCAGGATAATACAGAGATTTGACCCGTGGAACTGCAAAACCACACTTCTATTTCTCGGGCCTACACCAGACTATTTTCAACAGATATATTTGTCTCTGAAAAATCAGAGACAGACTTTTTTTTTTTTTTTGGGGGGGGGGGACACCAAAAGGTTAATAAGACGGGTATTTGTACAGTGTGAAGGAGGAAAAAAAAAAAGAGGATTTAGATGAAAAAAAAACGATTTTTCCTGGCCCCCGAGACCTGGAGCTAAGTCCAGCAATTTCAGAAACAGGAGCACACAGGACTGTAATGCAGCGTTTGCTGGTATAACCACTGCGTCTCCTATACAGCCTGCCCTTATAAAAATGTTGCTTTTAAATGCGACCCAAAGGTGGTGACGATAGTTGGTATAAGGAAAACCTGATGACAGATTCCCTGTAAATGGGGGGTTTCACCACTTTTTGATAACTAAATAGGGGGAAGGGATCGTTCTTCAGCCCAATATTTCTGCAGTTTCCTCTAGGCCCGAAAGTGATAACATCTGTCCATTCAGTCTCCTGACCGCTGAGGCCATTGATTTCCTGCAGAGTCAAAAGACTGACGGACAAGATATCATAAGTCACCTGCTCCTGCAGCCAATCAGTGGCCTCATCAGTGAGGTGAATGAATGGGCAGAATGTCATCACTTCGAGTCCTGGTGGAGATCACCTGAGTGGCAGCTCTGCAGCAATGGAGGTTCGGAAGGGTAAGTAACACTTATTTCTTTATTTTTTAAAGATTCCTTACATCTGGTCAGTTTTCAAAAAAAGTGATGAGAAAGCTTTTTGAAGCCTTACATAACAGATGTGTGTACTTCCCTACTTATAGTGTCACCTTTCCCCTTTTCATAAGGGAAGTGATAAATGTGCTAAAAAAGTAAATTTCTACAGTTCCTAAATTTCCAAACTAACATTTTATGCATGGTTGCCTTCCCATATGCACAGAAACAATCCATCATGAATATCTGCAGATCATTTTTGACATGGATTATTTACTTAATTTCAGCATTTTCTTTTAGTCAGTGCATTCTGAGAAAGAAATGTCAAGTGCTGGAAAAGAAGTATTATTCACTATATGTGGATCTGAAGTTTGGTTTGTGTTCTGAATTTGAGGAGCTGGATTTTACAATTGCTGTAAGTTGTGACATGGTGGAAGATCTCAAAATGTCACTGAAGGAGGTCCCTTTGGACTCTGACTGGCTTTGTCTTACAAATTACCTGGGAGACACCATAGACACAAAGTCCTTCAACCAGTTTACCAGCTTAAAAGCACTTTACATACATGGAGATTTTATTACCCATGCTGAAGCTTTTAAAGGTCTCTCTCAGCTCTCCATCCTATGGATAAAGTCAAGAGCTATGGATGGTAATATGAATCTACATAAAGATACATTTTATGGATTGAATGCTCTGCAAGAACTTAAATTATCTGGTCTGAGTTTATCACATTTGAATTCTTCCATATTTAACCATCTGCCTCTCTTAACAAACTTAATTCTGGAATATAACAACATCACTTGCCTAAGTACAGTACTGGAAATCTTGAAAGAGTTAAAAAATTTGCAAAAACTCTCAGTTATTTGCAATAATATTCAAGAATTGAAAGAGTCTGGCTGTTTAACCTCACACTATCCTTCAAGCAATAGCCAGTTTATGGACTTCAACATCAGTTACCTGCATGTGAGTCAAAATCAGCCATGGGTAACGGAAAGCAATTTTCTGTCCAATTTTCCTCATTTGGAATTTTTTTGTCTCAAAATGACTGGACTTGATATTGAATACATCTTATCATCTGGTATTAAAACAATCAAGACCTTCATGTCCTTCGGAAATTCTTGTTATTCACTTGATATTTGCAGGTTTGCTTCTTTCTTTAAAGTCAAGGAACTCTTGTTAATAGGCAATGCCATAGGTCATTTCAGCACATCTACCGGCTCATGCAAGAGGTTACAGAAGTTAGATTTGTCCTATAATTACTTGCAAGCAATTCACTTGAATCAAATAAAAAGGCTCAACAGTTTATTAGAACTTAATCTATGCAATAATGAAATAACTTATGTGAAGATTTGTGGAAATGACTCCTCTCTGGAAATGGATCTGGTTTACCTTAACTTATCCATAAATTATTTAACTAGGGTCCAAAAACTTCAATTTGCCTGCCTTAAAAATCTTCGCATCTTGGCGTTAGATTATAATCGCATTAACTACATTGATGATTCTGCTTTCGATGGTCTAAGCCACCTGCAAGTTTTAAATTTACAGCATAACAGCATATTTCTTATAGGTGAGTCGACATTTCAGGATCTGTTTTCAATAACACATTTGAATTTGTATGAGAACATATTATATAAAATCGATGGAAACGCTTTTAAATCCATGATAAATCTCCGAGACTTTAGGGTGACTTTTGACGACATGCTTGATATATTTTGGTGGCGCTCTGTAGGACATTGGCTTCAGTATTTGTCTGCAAAAACAGAACAAAATTTGCAATTAGTAAATGAATATTTAGATTCTTTTCCAATGATGGAATACTTGGAATTAGATTCAAAAGACATATTTATGGATTGTGATAATTATGTGTTCAGCGAAATTAAGGAGCTGCACTTAAAAAATATCTATAATTTACAGTGTTTTGAGATGGAAAGTAACCCATTCTCCAAATTTGCAAAGCTCGAAAAACTTTACTACGCCTCAAGCTCTTATTACCTCACTCTTAATAACAGCATGAAACATTTACCAATGTTGAACTTTCTTCATCTGAAGGACACAGACAAGATGGATAAATATGGTCAGATAAATGTTCACGAGCTATTTCATGGGTTATTTAATCTCAGAGTTTTGTATTTAGAAAATTCGGGAATTGATCAGTTTGATTCAGAAGATATTTTCCGTGATTTAAAGCAGCTGGAATTTCTATTCATTGAAAACCAGATCATTCAAGAGATGAAGGGAAACGTGTTTGCCGTAATGCCTAACCTGAAATACATTCTCTTTTTGCAAACCAGATTTCCCTGCCAATGTAAGTTTAGTGAGCTATTGACATGGCTTGAAGCTGGAACTTCCGTGTCTATAATTAATTTCCACAATCAGGAATGTTATGTATATGAAACCAACATGAATTTAGTGTCATTCTTATTGAATAATTGTCAGAGCGATCTAGATTTTATAATGTTTATATTGACATTTGTCTTTACTTTGCTATTTATGTCTATCTCCCTCGTCTATGAAAGTATCTGGTGGTATATACTGTACATGTTTTATACAATCAGACTTTGGCTGAATAGTAGGCACAGAAAAAGGGATCGCTATGAATATGATGTGTTTGTGTCATATAATAACCACAATGAACAATGGGTAACTGAGCAACTTCTCCCTAACTTGGAGCAAAACGGTCCACCTTTCTTTAAAGTGTGTATCCATAACCGAGACTTTGAGATTGGCAGAGACATTGTGGAGAACATTGTGGACAGTATCTACAGCAGCAGGTGGACAATCTGTGTTATCACGCGGAGTTACCTTCAGAGTAACTGGTGCTCCCTGGAGATAAGAATGGCAACATACAGGCTCGTAGCAGAGAGTAAAGATTCCCTTATCCTGGTGTTCCTGGATGACATCCCTAGAGAAGAACTTCAGTATTACCATAAACTCACTAAGATCCTAGACAAGAAAACCTACCTGAAGTGGCCGGAAGATGCAGATGGGCAGCAGCTGTTCTGGGCCAGACTGCGAAAAGTTATTAATAACGATGGAAGAAAACCAAGATAGAAAAGATTAATAGTAGCAGGCTAATAAAGCCTAATACTATGTCAAATCTATTGATATCATTGCTCCCACACTGATCACACATTTTATGCTGAACTCATAGTTATTGAGCTAAGAAGACCAAGAAATCTGCACCACCGCCAACCAAGGTAAAATATCTGTTGTTGTAGATCAAGTACATATACTGTATGATTTCACTTAAATTCATTTTGTATCATTGTGTACAGTAGTGCTTAAAAATGTTATTGTCTTACAGCCATAACCATACTCCTGCTGATGACAACGCAAACATAATCAATTTTTTATTAATAGAGGGAAACCTATCTGTGACGTCTTCTTGATTATAAGGTCTAGCTTGAGTAACATCTCAACTATGAGATTTATAGGTATCTTTTCACGTTTCAGCATGATGAACAGAAATATATGGGCTTCTTCTATTTCATTGTTTTGCTTTTTTTGCCTTAATAAAAGAACAATACAAAAATACTGTATTATCTACGAGTTATCTATAATTAGATAGAAATAGGTGATTCATTGTGTGCTAGGTAAATCTGTTGTGGATTTTTGCACTTTGCTGCTTGGAGTGGACTAATCTTCAACCACCCTCAGAGCACTAGGAGGACATGTGGTAAGTGAAGGATGTCATCAGAGCGAGGCTTGACATTAACACTGTGTATGACCACTGTAAAAGAAAGAGGAAAGGAGTGCATGCTCATTATGGTGCCCTCCAGAGTTGAATGCGCGAAGGCGTAAATGGCAGAAAGGATGCGTGCTGAATAAGCAAGTGTTCCACTGAGAAACACAAAGAAGTAGGGGTACTGACTTTTTTTTGGCTGCCTGTAGATTCTCTAAACATGTGCTGCAAATTGAAAAGTTAATGCCTGCATTACACGGAGTGTGAGAGTGTTCTCTAAGTGCAAAATATGTCACATCGTGCTAAAAAAAAAACTAAAGTGCGAAAACACAAACCAATATCAGGACACATATAACACAAGTCTAACCTGAATATGCAATCAAGCATGGACATAGTGCAATATTATAATTTATAATATTACAATTTGCTATATTTGCTCATTAATTTATATCATGAACATGCACTAAATTATTCAAGTGAATACTGTAATTGTATTGACATCTATATTTACATGCAATCACTGGGACTAGTAAAATAACTAAAAATTTTACTCCAACCACAATTAGGGTCTTTCTCTAGAATAGAAACCCTTGAACTGTTAATTATAGTCCGAAGAAAAGGTAGCGTGAGAATTCAAATACTGAATAAAAACTAAACTTCTAAACGGTAAAGGGCATATAGGAAACAGATACTGAGTCATGTAAAAATGTAATAATACACATGTGGAACTGAACAAAGTACACTTAAAAATAATTTTATTGATATGCATTGTATGTGACCCCATGGTAAGACTGTATCCCTTGTGAAAATCCATTTGTTTTTGCTCTGAGCAAAGATTCTCTTTCAGTTTCCACCCCTGGGGTTAGTAAAAACGTAGTCAATGCTCCTCACTCTCAAGAGATCATCATCACAGTGTCTAGTCTAAGTCAGGCTGTGTGCCCACGATGCATTTTTAATGCGTTTCTGCAGCTGCGGAAACGCATTAAAAACGCATTGTAGAAGGGCAGCAATGTTCCCCAATGATAATCCGCATGTGCTGTGCACATGCTGCAGAAATTTCTGCTGCGGATTATCATTGCGGAAAAAAACGCAGCACTACCAATTATTTTGCGGAAGTGCTGCGCCATTGACTTGCATTAGACCGCATGGATTACGCATCACTGTATATGTAGATACGTAATCCAAGCGTTCTAATGTGTGGATGGTACCCGGGTGTAGAGGAGAGGAGAGTCTCATCCACACCCAGGTACCACTAAAAAATCTGTAAAAAAAGAATAAAATAAAAAATAAATGTATACTTACCTTCTGCCGGCCCGCGCTGCGCTCCTCCTTGCTTCCTGGCACTTTGCAGAGGATTGAAGGACCTGCGCTGACGTCAGAGTAATGTGACGGCACACGACGCTGACGTCGGCAGGTCTTTCAATCCACCGCTGTCGGCAAGGGAGAACGGAGTGTAAAGCAGGACACCAGGGGCCATCGGAGGGTAAGTATACATTTTTTTTTTTATTTTTACCACTCTCTCGGGTCACACTATATAAATCCATGCCGTTTGCATGGATTTATATAGTGTGACCTAGTTGTCACAAGTACTTTCCAAGTGATGCTAATCGCTTGGAAAGCGCTTGTCAATCCGCATGCGGAAATGTCAGTGATAACGCTTCATTTCTGCATGTCCCTGGCAGGAAAACGCATGTACAATCCACATGTACAATCCGCATGTACAATCCGAGATGCAGAAACGCTCAGGAAAAAATCCTGAGCATTTCTGCATTGTGGGCACATAGCCTTATGGTTTTTGTGGGTTATGTCAACGGCATCCCTTGTAGAATGAATACATGCTGGGTGTTTCTCCCTCACGGCTCTCTTAATCTCGAACCTACATACAATAGATTACACAGGACAACTTGCACAATAAGTAACCCCTGTAGTGCTAGATAAGATTATATGGGTGATTTTATATTATTTGATGACAAAAGAATTTGCAAAAAATAGACATCCTTCCACCATTGTGACATGCCACTCAAGTGCCTCACAGACTGCACGTTCACTTGTCAAAGAGATTCTCCTCTCCCAACAGCCCTAGGAGAAGACTGGCATATGAGGGCACATAAACTAACCCCATAGTGGTTCCCTTGAGCTGCTTGTAGAATTTCTTGTGAAGAAAGTTATGTGTAAAAACAATTTCAAGAAGTTCCAGCTTCTATTCTTTTAATAAAGATGTGACACATCGTGATCGTGAAATACCTGTCACCATCCAAGGAATAAAGTTAAATATATTTCTATGCATGTTCACACATATTGTTAAGTCTAGAGACAATGCCGCTACCAGGAGGTTGAGTGGCTTTTTTAAGAATGTTTTGTACCGCATAGAAAGTTGCAAAATTTCTTAGTAATTATCACCTAATCCACTGCTCTAAACAAAATTTCCAAAAAATGAAGAGAAATTGATTTTTTTATAATATCTAGAATTGGTGATTTATTTTGATAAGTTTTGACAGGCCAGAGAAAACAACTTTATCTCCTTTGCTTGACCAAGTTATTTCAATGCAAGTTGCTGCTCACATGTTCAATTGTCACCCATTAATTACTGCTACTTACAAACATTTAGAAAAAAGTATGACCTTAAGATAGGTAGAGAGTGGAGGGATTTTTTTAAATGGTTACAATAAATTCAGGAGACGTATGTAACATCCCTGGCGGCGTGCTGGCATGGCTTACCACCTCCCACCCTGCAAGACCGCCAACTTGCCTATCAGTCCTGGCTGCACACTTTGCTCCAGTACCTGCTGTGTGCATGTCTCTTGTCGGGTTGCTTAGGGCGGCGGCGCGGTTACTGTCTGATTCTTATAGTTACTGTGTGTGCACTCCTAATGCGTCCCCAGCCTATTGTTGTGAGTCACTGGATACTTAAACCCCCTCCACCAAGTAGGAGGTGCCTTTGCAACACTTGCTTTCAGTGTGTTCTGTGCAACTGAGTTGCCAGGTCCTGTCCAGTATCTTGTCTGTTTCCGCCACCCTGGGGGCTGAATACCCAGGCCTGTTACCTGTATCTGTGACTTCTAGTCTTTTCCGCCACTCTGGGGGCTGTATACCCAGGCCTTTTACCTGTATTTGTGACTACTAGTCTGTTTCCGCCACCCTGGGGGCTGAGTTCCCAGGCTCGTTCCTGTATCTTGTTCCGGGTTTAGTTCCTGTCTGAACTGTGTCCTAGCCCGTTACCTGTTTGTCTCTATGTCCGTACCTGCCCTTTTCCTGCAGTGTCTGAACCTGCACCTAACTCCAACTCGTTGTCTCTGTACTTCTGTTTGTGAGTTTTGTGTCCACTCGCTACCTCATTGTAAGTACCTTGTGTGTATCTGGTTCTGCTTGTCCACCGCACCTGCAGTTTCGCTCTGCTCTGCTTGTCCACCGCACCTGCGGTTTCGCTCTGCTCTGCTTGTCCACCGCACCTGCGGTTTCGCTCTGCTTGTCCACCGCACCTGCGGTTTCGCTCTGCTTTAATTGTCCACCACACCTGCGGTTTCTCTCTGCTCTGTTTGTTTACCGCACCTGTGGTTTCGCTCTGCTCTGCTTGTCCTCCGCACCTGCGGTTTTGCTCTGCTCTGCTTGTCTACTGCACCTGCATTTTTTTTGCTCTGCTATGCTTGTCTACCGCACCTGTGGGTTTTGCTCTGCTCTTCTTGTCTACCGCACTTGCGGGTTTTTCTCTGCTCTGCTTGTCTACCGCACCTGCGGGTTTTATTCTGCTCTGCTTGCCTACCGCACCTGCGGGTTTTGCTCTGCTCTGCTTGCCTACCGCACCTGCGGGTTTTGCTCTGCTCTGCTTGTCTACCGCACCTGCGGGTTTTGCTCTGCTCTGCTAGTCTACCGCACCTGCGGGTTTTTCTCTGCTTGTCTACCGCACTTGCGGGTTTTGCTGTGCTCTGCTTGTCTACCGTACCTGCAGGTTTTGCTCTGCTCTGCTTGTCTACCGCACCTGCGGGTTTTGCTCTGCTCTATTTGTCTATTACACCTGCGGGTTTTGCTCTGCTCTGCTTGTCTACCGCGCCTGCAAGTTTTGCTCTGCTCTGCTTGTCTGCCGCACCTGCGGCTCTGTTCCTTTATCCCAGTCTGTACTGGTCCCTATCCTGCCTGCGTTCCTACCTGCCAGTACCCACTTGTCTGTATACCAGCCGTGCCTGCCAGTACCCACCTGTCTGCATACCAGCCGTGCCTGCCAGTGCACGCCTGTCTGCATACCAGCCGTGCCTGCCAGTATCCATCTGTCAGTATGCCAGCCTAACCGGCCAGTTCCTGTATTCCCCAGTGTGGGTCAACAGCTGTGACCGGCGTCTGACCTGGATCCTTTGCTCGGTTCCTCCCTGGTTGACGGAGTCGACTGAGATGTCGTGTGACCTTGGTCGGACTGAGTTGATACTTAGTCACGCCCCTCCAGGCACTCCTCCGTTCATGGTCCTGTGGGATCACTAACCACGCTCACGCCAGTCAGTCCTGGTGTGTGCGTAACAACGTAAAGGGAATCTGTCAGCAGGTTTAGGCTATTTAATCTGGGAGCAGCATAATATGGAGGCAGAGATCCTGATTCCAGAGATGTGTCACTTGCTCAGCAGCTTGCTTTAATTTCAATACAATCAGTGTTTTATCATCAGGTGATTATCACTACAGGACTAGTTGCCGCATGCAAAGCAGTGCAGTGTGTCCTAGCCCGTTACCTGTTTGTCTCTATGTCCGTACCTGCCCTTTTCCTGCAGTGTCTGAACCTGCACCTAACTCCAACTCGTTGTCTCTGTACTTCTGTTTGTGAGTTTTGTGTCCACTCGCTACTTCATTGTAAGTACCTTGTGTGTATCTGGTTTTGCTTGTCCACCGCACCTGCAGTTTCGCTCTGCTCTGCTTGTCCACCGCACCTGCGGTTTCGCTCTGCTCTGCTTGTTCACCGCACCTGCGGTTTCGCTCTGCTTGTCCACCGCACCTGCGGTTTCGCTCTACTCTAATTGTCCACCACACCTGCGGTTTCTCTCTGCTCTCTTTGTTTACCGCACCTGTGGTTTCGCTCTGCTCTGCTTGTCCTCCGCACCTGCGGTTTTGCTCTGCTCTGCTTGTCTACTGCACCTGTATTTTTTTTGCTCTGCTATGCTTGTCTACCGCACCTGCGGGTTTTGCTCTGCTCTTCTTGTCTACCGCACTTGCGGGTTTTTCTCTGCTCTGCTTGTCTACTGCACCTGCGGGTTTTACTCTGCTCTGCTTGCCTACCGCACCTGCGGGTTTTGCTCTGCTCTGCTTGCCTACCGCACCTGCGGGTTTTGCTCTGCTCTGCTTGTCTACCGCACCTGCGGGTTTTGCTCTGCTCTGCTTGTCTACCGCACCTGCGGGTTTTTCTCTGCTTGTCTACCGCACTTGCGGGTTTTGCTGTGCTCTGCTTGTCTACCGTACCTGCGGGTTTTGCTCTGCTCTGCTTGTCTACCGCACCTGCGGGTTTTGCTCTGCTCTATTTGTCTATTGCACCTGCGGGTTTTGCTCTGCTCTGCTTGTCTACCGCGCCTGCAAGTTTTGCTCTGCTCTGCTTGTCTGCCGCACCTGCGGCTCTGTTCCTTTATCCCAGTCTGTACTGGTCCCTATCCTGCCTGCGTTCCTACCTGCCAGTACCCACTTGTCTGTATACCAGCCGTGCCTGCCAGTACCCACTTGTCTGCATACCAGCCGTGCCTGCCAGTGCACGCCTGTCTGCATACCAGCCGTGCCTGCCAGTATCCATCTGTCAGTATGCCAGCCTAACCGGCCTGTTCCTGTATTCCCCAGTGTGGGTCAACAGCTGTGACCGGCGTCTGACCTGGTTCCTTTGCTCGGTTCCTCCCTGGTTGACGGAGTCGACTGAGACGTCGTGTGACCTTGGTCGGACTGAGTTGATACTTAGTCACGCCCCTCCAGGCACTCCTCCGTTCATGGTCCTGTGGGATCACTAACCACGCTCATGCCAGTCAGTCCTGGTGTGTGCGTAACAACGTAAAGGGAATCTGTCAGCAGGTTTAGGCTATTTAATCTGGGAGCAGCATAATATGGAGGCAGAGATCCTGATTCCAGAGATGTGTCACTTGCTCAGCAGCTTGCTTTAATTTCAATACAATCAGTGTTTTATCATCAGGTGATTATCACTACAGGACTAGTTGCCGCATGCAAAGCAGTGCAGCTAATATGTGTAACCCCGCCCCCACCACTGATTGGCAGAATGGCAGGTACAAAGAAACCTGCCAATCAGTGGTGTGGGCGGGGTTATACACAGCTCAGCATTCTGACCACTGCTACATCTACATGAGAAAAAAATGGGATTCTATCAAAACTGCACCAAGCAGCCCAGTACGGGATTACTGACTGGAATCAGGCTCCCTGCCCCTACATCATGCAGCTCTCAGATTACATAACAAAAACCTGCTGACAGATTTCCTTTAAGTTTTCATTCTCAGAGAAGTTCCTGAATTATATTCACAACTTCAAGTTCTTCACTAGCAGTGAATGGTGTATGTGAAGGATCGACATCTTTTTGTTTGGAAGTTTACGACATGGTGAACGCAGACTATGGAAAGCAATTTGGCTTTTCAAATTTTGTACGAAGCTAAAAGGTGAAATCAAGCCCATTGCTGTTCTGACCACTGACCAACACTTTTTTATTATTTTGAAACTGGAATATCTCATTAGGTTGAGCAGTGACTTTGCTGGGGTATTTGCTCAGTATGAACTTTACATTGGGAAGTAATGTGGTTGACAGCCACAAGACGATTAGCTGCATCCTAAAGCTATAAAATCCAGAAATATAACTGCCTAACCTGACACTTTTGGCTAGTTCTGCATTTTTTCTTAAAATTTACATTTACATATTAAAATACACTAATGGTTCTAGGCCTTGTACACATAGCAGAGAAGCTGTATGGAGGCACAGGAACTCCCTGAAACTCCACACTGTGGAGTTGTAGGTATGCTGTGTGTTGATGTACAATGCCTCTGTATTATACAGATGTTATACCCTTCAAGAAATCCTTGTATGGAAAAACAGCTCCATAATATGGTACCTGATGCCACAATTCTTCTCTGTCTGATTCATTAGGAATCTTATTTGAGTGCTGCTGTATGTGGATGAAACCATGCCCAAATGCTGTGGCCAGTGGTTGCATGAGTCTGATTGTAACACTTCTTGTACTCTCAGAATTGTGTGGCTGCAGTGTGAGAGCCAAGCCAAATGGCATGGACACCTTAAAGGGAATCTATCAGCAGGTTTTTGCTATGTAATCTGAGGACAGCGTGAGGTAGCTGCTGAGACACAGATATAAGGGATGTGTCATTTATTAGGCTGTGTGCTGTTGTATCCTTAGAATGAAGGTTTTATCACCAGGAGATTATCACTGCTCCGACCACAGTACACATGAGCTCTGGTCCGACCCTGACCCCTCTTCTGATTAGCAGCTCACTGTCACTATACAACATAAATAGAAAGCTGTGGTGTGGGCGGGGTTAGCTTTCTGAGCTCTGCTACATGTTACATCTAAAAACTATGATTGTGTCATAACGGCTACACCCATTAAACTAAGTGACACATCTCTGGAATCAGGGCCTCTTTTCCTACATTATGCTGCTCTCAGATGAGATAGCAAAAATTTGGTGACAGATTCCCTTTAATTAGCGTTCTTAATTTCAGAGGAAACAAGCAACAATAAAATTGGAGCTGTAATAACAAACTTGCAATATATAGAGAGTCTAAAAAGTTCAGAATGTATAACTAAATGCTTAAAGGGGTAGCTGCTTTCAGAAAACTTTTGCCCATAGGCTCTGTGCGTTATAAAAACAAACAAACCAATTTTTACTCACCCTCCCCAGGTCCAGCGCTGCCCTGGTTACTGTTTGGCTGCAGCAGTTACGTCAGGTCGACAGCACTTTAGCCAGTCAGTGAGCTCTGCGGCTTGTGCCTCCAGTGATGACTTGTCTACAGAATTTACAACAAAGACACATTTGATTCTCACATTTTCAACCCCGTCCCCATCTATTCCCAACCTGCACAAACTCTTTATCCTGCTGGTAACCCAATGCTGAGCTGCTGCTGCCATATGTGTTTCTATTACTGATTCTCTTAGCATCCCACATAATAATGCCCAACACTGTGCCTCTTACAAAGTAAAATGCCTCCTTTGAGCTCTTTAGATGGTTAAATTGCACCTTACAAAATATTAATGTGCAAATGCCTTAGAAAATAGAGCCCACATTTTGCTCCTAGAAAGTAATAGTGCCTCCAGTGTGCCCAGCTGCCAGTCACAATACCCTGATTGCCCTATAACAATTATGCTTCTTAAGTGCCCACTTAACATGTAGTAATGACCGGAGTCAACCCATATATAGTTCCCCTCTACACAGCATGACCCCCCTCCCCGGTAGCTAGGCTGCTGCTGCAAGTTAATAACTTTTGGGGACATAACAGGTGCCTTTTAAGTTCTTTTAATAGCACTTATTAAATGTAAACTCTATATATCCACTAGAGGGCGATCATTGCTTTTAGTTCTCAATATAACAGTTTTTCCACACTGTTTTGCAGTAGAGCCAATCTTTCTATGTTAGACGATTGCACATTATATGACACTAGATGGTGGCCCGATTCGAACGCATCGGGTATTCTAGCATATGTCTCCCGACCCTCCTTTATAATGTCCCATGCAGGAAGTCACATCCCCCCTATATAATACCCCATGCAGGATGTCACTTGTTCCCCCATATAATGCACCATGTAGGATGTCACCTCTCCCCCATATAATGGCCTATGCAGGATTTCACCTCTCCCCCCATATAATGCCCCATACAGGCTGTCACATCCCCCCTATATAATACCCCATGCAGGATGTCACCTATCCCCCATATAATGCCCCATGAAGGATGTCACCTCTCCCCCCATATAATGGCCCATGCAGGATGTCACCTCTCCCGCCATATAATGCCCCATGCAGGCTGTCACATCCCCCCTATATAATACCCCATGCAGGATGTCACCTCTCCCCCATAAAATAACCCATGCAGGATGTCACCTCTCCCCCATATAATGCCCCATGTAGGATGTCACCTCTCCCCCCATATAATGGCCCATGCAGGATGTCACCTCTCCCCCCATATAATACCCCATGCAGGATGTCACCTCTCCCCCATATAATGCCCCATGTAGGATGTCACCTCTCCCCCCATATAATGGCCCATGCAGGATGTCACCTCTCCCCCCCATATAATGCCCCATGCAGGCTGTCACATCCCCCCTATGTAATACCCCATGCAGGATGTCCCATCCCCCCATAGTGCCCCATGCAGGTCCCCTATGGCCGCATACAAAAACAAAAAAAATCCAATACTCACCTCACTGCTTCTCTGGACTGGAGCGCAGCCGGAATCTTCACGCTGTGTGCTGTGACCGGTCAGGAGAGAGCGCGGTGTAAAGACGTCACCGCGCCCTCTGACCTGAAATGTCACAGAGCATCAGCGGAAGACACAGGAGCTGCTGCGCAGGCACGGGGAGGGGTAAGTATGACGCCGGGTGCCGGGGTCCTGATCGAGCGGGGGGAGTGACGGGAGGAGAGGAGAGGGGAGGGGAGAGGAGGGGAGGGGAGGGGTAAGTATGATGCAGGGTGCCGGGGTCCTGATGGAGGGGAGAGGAGAGGAGGGGAGAGGAGGGTAAAGGAGGGGAGGGGCATCACACTTGTCCTCGGTAGATAAGCGGCCGTAGCCGCTGATCTCCCGTCGATAGCTGCATGTAGGTCAGCGGCGCCTGCAGTCGGGGGACTTATGCTGTGAGCAGCCGGCTGCATCGCCGCTGACCTCCATGCCGCACATGAGCTGCTAACGGCCGCCATGTTTTTCTGAAATGCCGGCCGGACCAATCAGCGGCCCGGGATTTCCAGGACAGACAGACAGACAGACAGACAGACGGGATAAGACAATTATATAGATAGATAAAATTCTGGTGGATCAGAGTCCCACATCATTAACCCCCAAACACTGAGAGAATATGGGACCTTAAAAACAGCCAAACGAGGTATGGCCATGCTAATTTTGTTGAAAGACTTTGTATGCACAAATGTAAATTTAGAACTTATAACAGCAGATTATAAAGCCCTTTTAATGTGCCTAATCAGACATAGGCAGTCTGGACAACCTATTAGATGCTGTAATTTTGACTGTCCAACCTGTCCGATTCTTTGTTACTTAGAGAGATAAACTACAGAGATGTTTTGCAGTCTCTTCTACCTCTTGGCTGCTTCAGGTGAGTATTCATGTTTATGTAGAAAATGGAAACATAGCTGCGAGCTAACTACTGAACCTACAGTATATGGGAAATTAAAGGTATTCCTTAGGAAGTAACATTGATGACATATCTTTAGGAAAGATGATTGATGAGGTTTAGTGATGAGCGAACGTGCTCGCCACTACTTATGGTGCTCGACAAGCTCGGCGCTTGGCGAGTATTTCCGCGTTGCTCGGGCGGGAACTCGGGTCCCCTCCCTGCATGTTTGGTGCTCTTTAGAGAGCCAATGAACATGCAGAGATTGCCTGCCATGCACTGTAATGCCGTAGCCATGTTGGTTGTGGGCATTACAGTGATTGGCTGGCCGCACAGCGTCATCAGGTCTATATCAGACCTGGCGCCGCCATGCTCGTTACACTCAATCCAGATCAGATAGTGTAGGGAGAGCTGCTGCTGTGTCAGGGACAGATTTGCTTGTGTATTAGGTAGTGTAGGGAGAAAAACCGTACATTACACATATCCATCTTAACAAACAGTCCTTTTGAGGACTAATCCATCTGCAGAGATATCAGGCAGGCAGTGTATATAGGCAGGCAGGCAGGGTATATAGCAGACTGCAGTGCATATAGCACAAGAGGCTCCATTCCAGTTCTGTCAGCTGCTGCTGTTAGATATTTCTGGAAATAGGCCCAGGTCCCAGGGGCCAGGAATAATTTTATTTGCATCTTAATCCTCATTATTTGCTTAAAAATCAATCCAGAGAACACGTTTTTTCTGCGCCATTTGCTTGTTGGCACTGCAGAATACAGCCAGGTCCTTTCCATATTACAGCGCTAAAAATCCAGCTATTTAAAACTGTGTTTTCACCGTCACAAGGATCACATATACGTTGTCAGAAAATACTGCCATTTCTGGCCTCCGTTTAATTTTTTTCTCAGTGTGTCAGCGAACTTTTTCACACTGGTTTGCTGTTCAAAACAGTTACCTACAGGCCAGATATTGAAAACTGTGTTTTCTCCGTCACACGGATTACATATACGTTTTCAGAAAATACTGCCGTTTCTGGCCTCCATTAAAAAAATTTTTTCAGTGTGTCAGTGAAGCAATTCACAGCAGTTTGCTGTTCAAACTACTTACCTACAGGCCAGGTATTTAAAACTCTGTTTTCTCTATCACACGGATCACATATAAATTCGCTCCAAACTCAGTCATTTGTAGTGAGCGTGGAATATACTGTCCTCCATTTAAAATGGGCAAGGGACGGGGAACTGGACGTGATGCTAATGGTGCATGCAGAGGCCGAGGACAAGGCCGTGGGCAAGCCGAAATTGTGCTACAACAAACACCCACATCTTCTCGCCTGAACTTCCTGTCCCAATTTCTAGGGGACCGCAGCACACCACTATTGAACCCAGAGCAGTGTCAAAAGGTTGTTGGTTGGATAGCGGATAATGCTTCCAGTCACTTAGCCACCACCCTGTCTTCCACACGGTCAAGTCTCAGTAGTTGTGAGTCTGGACCGCATATTCCTCCCACCATGCCGAGTACCCAGAGACAACTGATCCCACACTTGGAAACTCTGAAAAGTTGTTCACTTTTCCATTTATAGATTCGGGCCTCTCGCCCGGTCCACTTGAAGCGGGGCAAGAGGAGATCGCGTGTAGCGATGCCCAAATATTTGAGCAGCCACGGTCACACGAAGGCGACGGTGGGAAAGTGTTACAAGAGGTGGACGATGATGAGACACAATTGCCAGAAAGTCAGGAGGAGGACCAGGGTGCGGAAGTGGAAGACGAGGAGGTGGATGATATAGTAACTGACTCAACCTGGCAGGAGGACATGCAGAGCGAGGACAGCAGCACACAGGGGGAGGGAGGCAGAGCACCCCAACAGGCAGGAAGAAGCAGTGTGGTGGCCGTAGACAGTAGGTAGGCAACCGTTCCCCATAACACCAACACGAAGGAAGTTGCCAGTACAACTGTTAGGTTTTCCCGAGTCTGGTTGTTTTTTAAAGACTCTGCCGATAACCCCAAAAAGGCCATTTGCACTACCTGCCAGGCCAGCATCAGCAGGGGTGGCAAAATGACCAGCCTGACCACCACCAGCATGATCAGGCACATGGCAGCAAAGCACCCGACTTTGTGGGCCGAACCCCAGGGTCCAGGAACAGTGTCTGCGGGTGGCACCATTGCTTCTTCCGCTGTTGTGCATGCAAGCCAATCCCCTGTCCATGGTGCATGCAAAGATGCCTCCTGCCCTGCACCTGTCGTTGCACACTCTCAAGTAACAGCATCAGGAAGCACATCCATGTCCTTGTCCCAGCGCAGCGTTCAGTTGTCCATACCCCAGTCTTGGAACGCAAGCGCAAATATGCAGCCAACGCCCCACAGGCCACACTACTAAATTCTCACATTTCACGACTGCTTGCGCTCGAAATGCTGCCTTTTAGGCTCGTGTAGACGGAAGCATTCTGCAACCTGATGGCGGCAGCTGTCCCTCGGTACTCGGTCCCCAGCCGCCACTATTTCTCCCGGTGTGCCGTCCCACCATTACATAAGCACGTGTCCCAAAACATTAGCCGTGCTCTCAACAACGCAATTACCAGTAAAGTCCACCTAACCACGGACACGTGGACAAGTGCTTGTGGGCAGGGACGGTAGATCTCGCTGACGGCACACTGGGTTAACATAGTGGAAGCCAGGACCCAGTCGGACCTTGGGACGGAACACGTCCTCCCGACGCCAAGGATTGCGGGCCCTAGGTCAATCAGGGTTGCCCCCACGGTCTACAGCTCCTGCACCTCATCCTCCTCAGCCTCCTCCTCCTCTTCAGCCTCCATCTCTGAAATGACCACATCAGTCACAAGCTGGAAGCACTGCAGCATTGCCTCGGCCAAGCGGCAACAGGCTGTGCTGAAGCTAACATGCTTAGGTGAAAAACGACACAATGCTGAAGAGTTGTGGACAGCTCTGAAAGAGCAGGCAGATCTGTGGCTCACACCACTGAACCTACAGCCAGGCATGGTTGTGTGTGACAATGGCCGAAACCTGGTGGCGACTCTGAGGCGAGGCGAGCTCACACACGTACCATGCCTGGCCCATGTGCTTAACCTCGTGGTTCAGCGGTTTCTCAAATCCTACCTGGAGCTGCCGGATCTGCTTGTTAAAGTACGCCGCCTGTGTGCCCATTTTAGAAAGTCAGCTACAGCTTCCGCCGCCCTTGCAGTGTTTCAGCAGCATTTGCAGCTTCCAGCTCACAGACTGGTGTGTGATGTTCCCACGCGTTGGAACTCTACACTGCAGATGTTGGGAAGGATTAGTGAGCAGAAGAGGGCAGTTGTTGAGTACTAGCACCAACAAGGCCATCAGTATTCAGTTCAGACTCCACATATAAGACCTCAGGAGTGGACATGGATGTCAGACATATGTACCATCCTCCAAAACTTTGAGGACTCCACCAAGATGGTGAGCGGCGATAACGCCATAATTAGCGTCACCATCCCGCTTCTCTGTCTTCTGAAACGGATCTCTGCTCACAATCAAAGAGGATGCATTGCAGGCGGAGCACAATGAGATGGAGCAAGGAACAATACAGGGGATTACACACAGCCAAGCCTCATCTCATCCCAACGTGGATTGGGTGACAATGAAGAAGAGGAGGAGGAGGAAGGACAGGAGCTAGTTTCATGCACTATAGACGCTACCACCTGCACAGCTGTCATACCGTCTGTTCAGAGTGGATGGCCAGAAGACAGAGAGGAGGAGGAGGAGAGCATAGTCAGTCATCCTGTTGGTGAGGACATGGAAGTCTTGCCTGTTAGTAGTCTGGCACGCATGGCCGAGTTTATGTTACGCTGCCTTTCCCATGACCCTCGCGTTCTCAAAATTTTTGGTGAAGTCATTACTGGTTGGTGACACTTCTAGACCCACGCTACAAGGAGAACTTTATATCTCTTATTCCTGAGGACAGGTCTACAAAAATGGGGCTGTACCAGAAGGCCCTTGTTGCAAAACTATTAAAAAATTCCCATCTGAAAATGCTGGCGGCAGAGAGCACACTTCGTTGGACAACCAAGGAGTACAGGCGAGAGAGACACAACTTCAATCCAGCAGAGGCAGGGGAACACTGTCAAAGTTCTGGGAGAATTTTCTCAGACCCTACCATCGGACAGGCCCTGAGGCACGGGGTACTCTCACAAGGAGTACAAAGTTTGGGAAGATGCTGAGGGAGTTCCTTGCCGACCGTACCAACGTCCTCCGTGATTCCGCTGTGCCTTAAAATTATTGGATATCCAAGCTGGATACGTGGAATGAACTGGCTGTCTAAGCCTTGGAGGTCCTGGCCTGCCCTGCCGCCAGCGTTTTATTAGAGCAGGTTTTTAGTGCCGCTGGTGGAATTATAACTGATAAGCGCATCCGCCTGTCAACTGAAAATGCTCATCCTCCACCACCATATCACCAGGGTGACGGTGGTCCGTGATGCAACACCCACCTAATTTTTTTTAAGGGTGTTTATGATGCCCGTAAAAAAACAATTTATACAGTATGTTCATGTATATCCCCCAGGGGTAAATGTTTGTCAGCCCATACACTTAGTGCATGGGCATTACAAGTATAGGAGGCCCGCTCCTTTCTAATGGGAACAGTTTTTTATGAGGCCCTCCTCCACGTCTCTTCCAGGGGACATTGAACTACCTCCAAATTTTTGGCAGCCCTTGCATTCACTGCATAGGCCAACACTATATAGTAACATAGTAACATAGTTTGTAAAGCCGAATAAAGACTTGCGTCCATCAAGTTCGACCTATTAGTTCTGTAATTGCTAAAGTTGATCCAGAGGAGGGCAAAAACCCCAAATGATTTAGCCAATCCTCACCTGAGGAAAAATTCCTTCTCGACTCTGAAACCAGTAGTCAGAATAAATCCCTGTATCAACTTACTATTTTATTCTATTTTTAAGTATATGCTGAAATCTGCCTGGTATCTAGAAATGCATCCAGTCCCCGCTTGAACTGGTTTAGTGAATCCTACATTACTGTCTCCTCACTCAGTGAATTCCATATTCTCACTGCTCTTACCGTAAAGAACCCCTTCCTATGCTGGTGCTGAAACCTTTTCTCTTCCAGTCTTAGTGAATGCCCTCTTGTTACCGTAATATCCCTCATTTTGAACAAATTCCTGGCAAGGTCTCTATACTGTCCCCTAACATATTTGTACACATTTATTATGTCCCCCCTCAACCTTCTCCTTTCCAGGCTGAATAGTCCTAGTTTTGCCAACCTCTCTGGGTATTGCAGTCCCTCCATTCCCTTTATTAATTTTGTTGCCCTCTTTTGTACCTTTTCAAGCTCATTTATATCCTTTCTATATATTGGGGCCCATAACTGAGCACAGTATTCCAAGTGTGGTCTGACCAGTGCTTTGTACAGTGGAAGAACAATGTTCTCATCCTTTGCACCTATACCTCTTCTGTTACATCCCATTACCCTGTTTGCCCTTACAGCAGTGGCCTGACTTTGGGCACTCCAATTTAGTTTGCTATCAATTAGGATGCCCAAGTCCTTCTCCATCTCTGAATTCCCCAATGATTTCCCATTCAGTGAGTACTGGTGACTTCCATTTTCCTTCCCATATGTATGACCTTACATTTCTCCTCATTAAACCTCATTTGCCATTTAATGCTCCACCTACCCAGCTTATTCAAGTCCCTCTGTAGGTCTGCACTGTCCTCTTTTGTATTAATTGTTTTACATAACTTTGTGTCATCTGCAAATATTGATATTTTACTATTTATCCCGTTGACTATGTCGTTAATAAAGATATTAAATAACATTGGGCCTAGTACAGACCTCTGTGGTACCCCACTAGTGACGCTTACCCAATCTGAGTATATTCCATTTATAACCACCCTCTGCCTTCTATCCTTTAGCCAGTTAGCTACCCACTTGCAGACATTTTCCCCCAGCCCCATCATTCTCATTTTGTATACCAACCTATTATGTGGCACGCTATCGAACGCTTTTGAGAAGTCGAGATACACGACATCCACTGGTTCCCCCTGATCTAATCGAGAGCTAACCTCCTCGTAGAAGTCAATCAGGTTTATTTGGCAGGAGCGATTCCTCATGAATCCATGTTGGTTCGGGGTTAATAGATTATTAGCATCAAGATGCTCCGTATTTGCCTCTTTAATGAAGCTTTCAAAAATTTTGCCCACAACGGACGTCCGACTCACCGGCCGATAGTTTCCGGCGTCACTTTTTGCTCCCTTTTTGAATATTGGCACTACATTCGCCTGTCGCCAATCAAGTGGTACAGACCCAGTCTCAACAGAGTCCTTAAATATAAGATATAACGGTCTGTCTATCACATTACTTAGTTCCCTTAGTACCCGTGGGTGTATGCCATCAGGTCCTGGTGATTTGTTTATTTTAATGTTACTGAGGCGTTTCTGTACCCCAACTTGGGTTAGATTTGTCATACTTAGTGGAGGATTAAGTTTGTCACTTCTCATTTCGCCTGTTAGTTCTATTTCCTTTGTGAAAGTTGTCGAAAAAAAATAATTTAATAGATTAGCTTTATCCTCATCTTTCTCTATGATTTTGCCTTCATCACTTTTTGTCCGTCCAATATTATCCGATTTAATCCTTTTACTATTTATATACGTAAAGAACAGTTACTCTCTCCTTTCTAATGGGAATTTGTCGTTACTATGGCCCTGCTCTGTGTGTCTTTAAATTCTTAGTGGTGTTTTTACTAAAATTGGTCAGCCGTTGGACTCACTGCATACCCTATAACTATATAGCAGACCCTCTCCTTTCTAATGGGAACATGTCGTACCTTGTTACTGTGGCCGTGCTGTGTGTCTTTAAATTCTTAGTGGGGTTTTTCCTAAAATTGTCAGCCGTTGGACTCACTGTATACCCTATAACTGTATAGCAGCTCTCTCCTTTCTAATGGGAACATGTCGTACTTGTTACTGTAGCCCTGCTCCATGTGTCTTTAAATTCTTAGTGGGGTTTTTCCCAAATTTTGGCAGCCTTTGCAGTCACAGCATGGGCATTACCATTACAGGAGACCCGCTCCTTTATAATGGGAACATTTTTTTTACTGAGACCCTCCTCTATGTCTCTTCAAAGGGATATTGGGTTGCGTCCAAATTTTTGGCAGCCCTTGCAGTCACTGGATACGCAATAACAGTATGGGAGACCCACTTGTTAATAATGGGAACAACAAAGCATAGCCGGCTGATGGCTCTCTACAATAGCTAGGGCCGACTGCTGGCCTTTTAAGAATAGTAAGGGCCGTCTGATGTCCCTATAAAAATAGGCTTTATGACTTTCAGAGTCCCTCCATCATAAATAAAACAGGATGTGTCTGATGATGTGTCACACACCACATTGCCAGATAAGGTTGTAAAATGTTAAAATGACATTTCCAGGTGAATGCATTTGTCTTAAAAAAAACGAAAAAAAAACAAAATTTCTTTAGTATAAAAAACAGCGTCACCAATTTAACAACAATTTAATCACATTGTTCCGCTCATGCACCTCCTCCTCCATCTTCGAAAAGACCACATCAGTCACAAGCTGACAGCACTGCAGCACTGCCTTGACCAAGCGGCAACAGGCTGTGCTGAAGATAACATGCTTAATGCTTACTTGACAAACTGCCCAGCGCTGCAGAGTTGTTGAAAGCTGTAACACAGCAGCCTGATCTGTGGCTCTCACCGCTGAACATACAGCCAGGCATGGTCGTGTGTGACAATGGGCGGAACCTGGTAACAGAGAAATGACAGCCGGGGTAGATACGGTTTCTCTCTATGCCAGTCCTTTCACCGAGCTAAAGAATAAGACTGTGGTGAAATACAACTACCACTGAGAAGCTGTTTCATATTGAAAAACATTGTGCCCACCAGAGGATTTGATTCTGAGGGCTAACCTTTCTCCCCCGCTCAAGAGCCCCATAGCAGTTGCAAAGTTAGCGCTATCATGAACTCTCCTGAGGTAGAAGCCAAGGCACACCAGAGGATTCTCTGGTGGGACCGTCCAACCCTGCCAAGAAGCAGTCCTGGCTAAGAAAAGCATGTGGAAAGGTTCCCAGACACTCTATGGCTGCTTTTTTACTGAGGAGGAAACACATGCAAAAACGGGGAGAACATACAAAGTCCTTGCAGATGTTGTTCTTGCTGGAATTTGAACCCAGGATCCCAGCGCTACAAGTCTTCAGTGCTAACCACTGATCCAATGTGCTGCCGTTCACCCTCTAATATCTAACAGGCTGGAGAAACTTGCACCTACTGCCACTCTATCTTCAGCTCCTTTGTGAGAAAATGTATTTGGGTAGCCACTCAGTCTACCAAATAAAATTCCTGAGAAGGAAATTGGGGATGGCTTCGCTACTGGTACTGGGGGCAGTGCTAATACCATGGCGTCGTACCATAGTTTGCTGGAAATATTCCAGGCTGGTAGGAGGCAAGCAAATTCCCACAGAAAAGTACCAGCAGTAATGTTCAGGCCACATTTCAACTGCAAGCAGCTTTAGAGGACTTTCTGGGAGAAATGACACGCAGGGTACATACGGTTTCCCTCTATGTCAGTCCTTTCACCGAGCTAAATACAACTCTTAGCAAAAAAAGTTGTGGACTGGCTCCGTACCGTCCCTGGCCACATTCACCTGTCCATGTGTTTGTGGTTTGGCGGTCCTTCCCTGTAAGTGCACTGGGGAGGGCACGGGTAATGTTGTGGGAACCGTGCTTGTGGAAGGTGGAGGCGATACCAGGAAATATAGTGGCGGCTGGGGACCGAGTATGGACACCCGGCCGCCGCCGGCATGAGGTTGTGAAAAGCTTCCGCCTCCACGAACTTAAAAGGCCATATTTCAAGTGCAAAGAGCTGCCCAGAAATCTGGCAGTTTAATGTTAAGGCCTGTGGGTGGGTGGCTGGCTGCATACTTGCACTTGCATTCCAAGTAACAGAAAACTAAGCAGATGGTGGCCTCTATCATCATCATGGCCTTACCTCGGCACTATGAACTCTCCTGAAGGAGAAGCCAGGGCCCGCCGGAGGAGTCTCCGGTTCTGTGTTGGGCCCGTCCAACCCTGCCGAAAAGCAGCCCTGGTTAAGAAAAGTGTGGGGGAAGGTTCTCGGACACTCTATGGCTGCTTTTTTAATGTGAATCGGCCATGCTTATGACTCACCCCCTGGGCAGTGGGGCACCCGGAACCGGGCTTCAGTGCGATGATGGGGGTAGTAGTGGCAACCCGATCCCGTGGCTCAGGGTGGTCAGACCAAATGCTGTGGCAGTCTATTTGTAGGGTTTTTGAATGTCCGACTATGCCACCGTGGATTGCGGTCAGGGATGACCGCCGCTGCAAGGTAGACCGCTGAGTCTGATGTTGGTATGCAGCACAGGGATAGGATAACTCCCCACGGGAAGAGTGTAGCCTCAGGGCAGTGTAATAGGATGCTGGGGGTGATGGTGCAGGCCGCAATAATAAGGGTTCAGAGTCTGCTTCAAACAGTCCAGGGTCTTTATTGAAGTTAGTACTAATGACCCAACAGGAGTACAAGGTAGAAATGGGCCTGGGTGTCTGAGAGCATTCGGGCAAGCCCCACTGGTCAGGGTGAGTGGGTAGGCCTACCGTTCTCTCTCTGCCCTTGCTGACTATCCCCCTTTTCGTGGTGTGATAGCCCACGTCCCTGAGCTGGCCGTGTACTACGCCTGTATGGCTTGCGACTCGGGCCTTAGGTACCTGTTGCTTCTCTGTGCTGTACCGGTCCCTCTGTGTGGCGGAGCCTCCAGGCTACTCAGGCCAAGGGACCTGAAATCCCTCGCGGGTTGGTTATCTGCTGCCGGGCTTGCAACCCTGACAGCCTCGGACCCCAGTGTCTGGTTGTGTAGTTCTCTCTCAGCCAGGACCGGCTCTCGTCGCCTCTGTCCCTGGCTTGCTGTTCCTCCTCTGCCTCCCGGACTCATCAGCTGCTGCTGACCTGTCCCTTTCCTCTGGGAACCCTTCTGGATGCTTCAGAAGTGGGTCCTGGTCTCCCTAACCCTGCCCTCAGTTTCAGCTTTTATAGGGGCAGCCTGCTCCCCCTACTGGCCTGGGACAGGAGATGCTGCATGCTAATGGTCCCTGAACAAGGGGACCTCCCTCCTGCTCCCAGATACAGCCTTTAATATTTGTGTCATCCAGGCCTAGGGTGACACACTTATGCATGTTATTTCTCAAAACGCATTACAGATCAGGCCATTGTCCAACTCTGTATTCAAGAAATTAAATGCGCAAAGAAAGATGTGTGTGTGTCAAAGCACCACCGACAAGTGCGAGTTGATGTTGGACGGGCTGCCATTGCTTCTGCAACAAGCTCAATTACAGGACTTCCTGGGAGAAATGACACGCAGGGTAGATACAGTTTCCCTCTATGCCAGTCCTTTCACTGAGCTAAATACAAATCTTAGCAAAAAAATGATGTGGACTGGCTCCGTACCGTCCCTGGCCACATTCACCTGTAAACATGTTTGTGGTTAGGCGGTCCTTCCCAGTAAGTGCACTGGGGAGGGCACGGGTAATGTTGTGGGAACCGTGCTTGTGGAAGGCGGAGGCGATACCGGGAAATATAGTGGCGGCTGGGGACTGAGTATGGACACCCGGCCGCCGCCGGCATGAGGTTGTGAAAAGCCTCCTCGTCTACGAGCTTAAAAAGCCATATTTCAAGTGCAAAGAGCTGCCCAGAAATTTGGCAGTTTAGTGTTGCGGCCTGTGGGTGGGTGGCTGGCTGCATACTTGCACTTGCATTCCAAGTAACAGAAAACTAAGCAGATGGTGGCCTCTATCATCATCATGGCCTCACCTCGGCACTATGAACTCTCCTGAAGGAGAAGCCAGGGCCCGTCGGAGGAGTCTCCGGTTCTCTGGTGGGCCCGTCCAACCCTGCCGAAAAGCAGCCCTCGCTAAGAAAAGTGTGGGGGAAGGTTCCCGGACACTCTATGGCTGCTTTTTTAATGTGGATCGACCATGCTTATTCATGTTATTTCTCAAAACGCATTACTGATCAGGCCATTGTCCAACTCTGTATTCAAGAAATTAAATGCGCAAAGAAAGATGTGTGTGTGTCAAAGCACCACCGACAAGTGCGAGTTGATGTTGGACGGGCTGCCATTGCTTCTTCAACAAGCTCAATTACAGGACTTCCTGGGAGAAATGACAGGCAGGGTAGATACGGTTTCCCTCTATGCCAGTCCTTTCACCAAGCTAAATACAACTCTTAGCAAAAAAAATTTGTGGACTGGCTCTGTATTGTCCCTGGCCGCATTCACCTGTCCAGGTGTTTGTGATTAGGCGGTCCTTCCTAGTAAGTGCACTGGGGAGGGCACGGGTAATGTTGTGAGACCCGTGCTTGTGGAAGGCAGAGGCGATACCAGGAAAGATAGTGGCGGCTGGGGACCGAGTATGGACACCCGGCCGCTGCCGGCATGAGGTTGTGAAAAGCTTCCGCCTCCACTAGCTTAAAAGGCCATATTTCAAGTGGAAAAAGCTGCCCAGAAATTTGGCAGTATATTATTGCAGCCTGTGGGTGGGTGGCTGGCTGGCTGCATACCTGCGCTTGCATTCCAAGGAATGGGGTAGGGACAACTGAACGCTGCACTGGGACAAGGACACGGATGGTGATTGTTGCAAGTCTGCAACGACAGGTGCATGGCGTGAGGCATCTTCGCATGCGCCAAGAATCACTTATGATGGGCACACTTTTAGGCAGTGACCTGGGAGTCAGAGATGCTTTCAGAGGTCTTCCCCATGCTGTTCCCATGTCTTTTCAGCACTGTATGCATGTGTCTGATGATGTTTCACACACCACATGGCCAGATAAGGTTGTAAAATGTTAAAATGATATTTCCTGGTGAATGCATTTGTCTTGGTTGAAAGCAATGCAAAAGTGCAAAAACGCATCAAAAACGCTACGTGTGAACATAGCCCAAGGTGTTTTGTTTTTGGTTATTTATTTTGCCTTATATACAAGTCATTATCCTGGAAAGGATGTTCCTTAACATATTACCCAGGAAAATACATTTTGGTTTCGTTTTTGTATGCTTTATTGTGAGTCTGTAAATGTGGCGTAATATTCTGACAACGTTGTTGACAGCAGTGATCTGGAAGCCAGAGATGTCTCAGGGGTCTTCCCCATGCTGTTCCCATGTCATTTGAGCACTGTTCCCATCGATTTGGGCAATTTTCAGGCCCTCTGCAGACCACCGGAGGGAGCCGTCTGAAAAATGCTCGAGTTTCCCATAGACTTACATTGGGCTCGTTGCTAGGGTCAAGCACCCGAGTATTACAATTTGCTCGACCCGAGCAAAGAGTACCCGAGCATTTTAGTGCTTTCTCATCACTAATGAGGTTCTAACCTCTGGTACCCCCACTAATCAGTACAATGGAGAAGCCAATGCATCCTCTTTATTTGGTTGTACTACTGTACTTTGCATGTAAAGGCTAGGTTCATATGTAGTGTTCTACTCTGAGCATTGCATCAGGGTTGCCATCAGAATCCCCAAAAAACAGAATTCAGATATCCAAACAAAGCCCTGATGGAGTCATTCACTAATACGAGGCCATCAGAGTCACTTTGGATACCATCTGAACTGCGCCCACACATTGTCTCTTTCAGACAGGCACAAGAACGTGGAAGACTACACTTTTGTGCAATTCTAAAATAGACAAACTGTGACATGCAGAAGTAGTGCTGTTGCTTCAAAAGCATCCAGAAACTATAAGAGTTAACACAGTCACAAGAGACAGGAAGTGTTGTGCTTCAGAAGCATCCAGCAACTAGAGGGGTTAACACAGTCACAGGAGACAGAGAGTGTTTAGCAGAGCCCCAGGGGGATTGTGGGGAAGTTGTTTACTATCTGGCTGGAGCCGAAGAGAAAAGTGGTGTATGATTTGTATCTCACAGAAGGCAAGTGAACCGAATTCAGGTCAGGAGGGGAGCTAAGCTCAGATAGACTCCCTGAACTAACAGTGCAGAGTATTATCGGGCAGAAAGATAAGGACTGGAAGGAATCGTGTCACAGGGATCATCTCCCTCATCAAATTCTCCCTGCTCCATCTCCATGCAGGATAAAGAATGTTGTGTCTTTGTGAAGGAAAAACCTGTGGTTGTGTATGCATAGAAGTGTGCTGCAAAGAGATCTAATCTATGCTGAATTATGCTACTGAAGAGACTGACTTTACTGAGCCTTCTTTAATAGACTGTACTGTGGTGAAGCCTGTTGCTTCAAAGAGTTAAATGGCACTGGCCGTACTTGAATAAACTTCACTGTTCAACTGTTTATGAAGACTCTTGTCAAATGTGTCTGGTCAGCAATTGAATGTATCGTGTGCCTGAAAGAAACGGCAGCCTATGGTCGCCCTGGGTAACGGTTCCCCCAGGATTCCAACGAATTCATGAAACCCGTCTCGCCCTATCTGAACCTAGCAGTGTGCTTCTAACAAAACACTGTTGGGACAAAGGCAAGACGAAGTACAACGTGACTCCATAGGACTCTGTCGGAGTTTTCTTCAGAATCTGGTTTTTCAGGGATACCAACGGAAACCCCAACATGGTGCTCATAGTATAGCACTGCATATGTGTGAACCTAGTCAAACTTTGCACAAATCACTAATAAAAGTGAAGACAAGAAACTTTGTAATATATCTTATCAGAGAAATACGGTTCTTTCTCCACTTATGAGCCATGTCTTCTCCTGCCGTGCCTCCTGATCTCATCATTCACTCTGTAAAAAACTCAAATCTGTCTTGCTCAAGACAAGCATTTTAAAGTCTATGGAGAGGTGTTGGGGAAGATGAGAGAGGAGCAGAGTGAGAAGCAGATTGAGAGACAGAGGAAAATTCTGCAGTTTCTACCTAGTTTACCCAAGTGCTGGGATTCCTAGCAACATTGCTCAATACTTCTAGACAAGTACCTCCATGTTGCTGCTGCTTCTTTCTGTGCAGAGCCGATTTTTGCTTTCCTGCTTCTGTGGCACCCCAGGGGTCTGGTTTCCACAGTAACGGCAATGTTATGTCTGAGAGCAGGTGGGAGGTCTCTTGGTCAGGGATCCTGTGCATGCCACACCTCCTGCCCAGTCCTGGGAGGGGAAGAACTTCCCCTATATAAACCTAGGGCTGAGGCAGGGTTAGTGAGTAGAGAAGAAGTAGAGACAGAGAAGAGAAGCAGCATAGGAAGAAACAACAGGAGCTCTGTGGGAGCAGTACTACAAGGAGTCAGGGGCTGGCAGCTGCAGAGCTCGCCCTGACTGAGAAGCTATCACCGGACCCGGAGTCCGAGGCTGTGGGGACTAACTCCTATCCAGCAGCAGAAACCGACCGGCAGGGGATTTCAGGTCCTCTGGCCAAGAAACCCGAAGGCACGGTCACACGCGTGGGACCAGCACCGCCGTCGTGGAGCGGAAGCTACTAGAAGGCCCCGAGTCACCGGCCATACGGGTGAGCACCACACGGTACACTCAGGGACGTGGGCTACTTATACCCGCCTCTAGCAAGGTAGCCAGAAGAGTACAGTTAGTTTGGGAGGCCTACAACTCCGCCTGGCCAGGGGAGATCCCATCTGCTCAAGGACTGACCAGGCCCCAATCGCTAGCCAGTACTCCGGGAGGGTCTATCTTTGTCACCAGTAAAGACCCTGAACTGCACCGTACCGTCTCCGAGTGGTTCCTGCTACCCCCATCATCCACGTCGGCTGCCCTGAGGCCATACCCCTCCCGTTAGGGGTGATACTATCACGCTGCACAATCCTACCACCGGCCTCAGCGGTCTGCCCTGCAGCGGCAGCTCCTTCGCTGCATTCAACGGGTGGCGTAGTCGTACAACATCTACCGCTAATACAGCGCCACTTAGTCCGACTCCCTGGGCACGGACCGGGTCACCGCCACGAGACTACAACCCTCAACAGATCCGGCTCCGGGTAAGCTCCCGCGTGCGCAACGCTGCGCGACACAGGCCCAGGGGTGCGTCACTTCCTTTTCTGCAGTACATTATAAATATGCAGTGAATTACAGCAGTTCCTTTGATATTTTTTTTATTTTAATTTTATGGTATTCATTATATGCTGGAAACGAACTGTGGACATGTTTCTCCATGTCAGTGTGATTATGGTGATATCAATCTTTCATAGGTTTATTTTTTGTAAAAAAAAAAATTGGGATTGGGATTGTGATTGTAAAAGTCTGTGATTAAGACTTTTAACATTTTTATCTTTCCATCCATGTAGCTGCATTAGGGCTTGCTTGCTTGTGTTGTGAGCTCACATTTTTACTGATACAAATTTGGAGTACATATGACTTTTCAATTGCATTTTTTATGTAGATGAGATGACCAAAAAATTCTGTAGTTTTGATTTTTTTTCTCTTTACTGTATCTTTTTATAGAACAAACATTTACGGATGCAGTAATACCAAATATTTATTATTTTTATTTTTAACAAGGGAAATGGAGGTGATTTCCATTTTTTTTAAAGATTTTGAAAACATTTTTTTACTTTATATTTTTAGTCCCTTAGGGATTTGAACCTATGATTGTATAATCGCTTATACTCTATTTTGCAGTACTCTATTAGTGCAGTACATAGAGCAAATCAAGGTCTCCCATGGAGCTCAGCTTGTGGCACAGGAAAGGGTAGCAACAGGGGACTTCAAATACAAATATTTAATGCTCCTAACATAATTACAGATGTAGTAATACTTGACTTGTCAATCAGCACAATTCTTTATTAACATAGCATTGTATCACGTTATCTGACAAGTTATGGATTGCTAAATATGTGCACGATCAGAATCAATAATATTACATGAATACAGAATACAGAACAACAATCAATACATGAGTACAACACCAGAACCATCATCAGTACATGAATACAGCTTCAGAATCACAATCAGTACATGAATGCAACACCAGAACTGTCATAAGTACATGAATTTATCACCAGAACCACCATCAGTACATTAATACATCACTAGAACCATCATCAGTACATGAATACAGCACCAAAATCACAATCAGTACATGAATGCAACACCAGAACTGTCATAAGTACATAAATACAGCACCAGAACCACCATCAGTACATGTATGACCAAGCTTAGTACTGCGATCAATTGCAATGTAAGGTCGGTCCCCGCCATATACACTTGTATGTAACGGGTCTGGGAGGCGGAACCTCTGAGCAACTTATACAAGGGGGTGGTCCTTGTAAGGAAGCGGGTGGCGACCAGGGAAGACAGGCAGGCAGTCACAGCAGGTGACCGGGACAGTCTCTGGGTAAACGGGCAGGAGGTCACGGCAAGTGACCGGGACAGTCTCTGGGTAAACGAGCAGGAGGTCACAGCAAGTGACCGGGACAGTCTCTGGGTAAACGGGCAGGAGGTCACGGCAAGTGACCGGGGCAGTCTCTGGGTAAACGGGCAGGAGGTCACAGCAAGTGACCGGGACAGTCTCTGGGTAAACGGGCAGGAGGTCACAGCAAGTGACCGGGACAGTCTCTGGGTAAACGGGCAGGTACGACCTGTGACGGCTGAGCCTCCAGGTAGGCTAGCAGGCAGATGGCAGATGAGTGCTCCCAGGTGAGCAGGCGAGAGTCTCAGGATAAGCAGGTGGTCACAGCATGTGATGGCGGAGCCTCCGGGTAGGCTAACAGGCAGGTAGCAGATGAGCGCTCCCAGGTGAGCGGGCAAGAGTCTCTGGACTGGCAGGTGGTCACAGCACGTGACGGCGGAGCCTCCAGGTAGGCTAACAGGCAGGTAGCAGATGAGCGCTCCCAGGTGAGCAGGCAAGAGTCTCTGGACTGGCAGGTGGTCACAGCACGTGACGGCGGAGCCTCCAGGTAGGCTAGCAGACAGGTAGCAGGTGAGCGCTCCCAGGTGAGCGGGCAAGCTGGTCCATAGACAGACTGACAGGTGTCGGAAGGCAGACCGTCGGACCTCAGGCTAGCAAGCAGGAAAGCGGATGACAGGCAGGAATCAGGCAGCAAACTGGCGGGCAACTGGCAGGTAACAGGCAGGTAACAGGCAGGTAACAGGCAGGTAACAGGCAACGGGACCTGAGGGCTGAAGCAGAGTAGTGAACAGTGCAACAACATTGCTCGGGCCCCTCCATTTTGGAGGAGGTGCCTTATATATGGAGGGATCCTCCGGCCATTGGCCGGGGACTCCTTAGGGCGACGCGCGCGGCCCCTTTAAGAGAGGGGGAGCGCGCACGCGCGCGCCCTAAGCACAGTGACCGGGGGAGAGCGGGCGCTGCAAGCAGAGCGGGAGGAAGCCGCCGGGCACGGAGCAGAGAGGTGAGGGGAACAGCGTCCCTGCCTAGCAGGAGGCAGGGACGCCGACGCTACAGTACCCCCCCCTTTAGGCCCCCCCTTTTTTAGGCCAGACAGAAATTTAGCAAGGATGAGAGGGGCATGGATGTTCTCCCGGGGCTCCCATGTTCTCTCCTCAGGACCAAACCCCTTCCAATCCACTAGAAAAAAGGTCTTTCCTCTTACCCTTTTGGTGGCCAGAATGTTCTCTACCTCAAACTCGTCTTCAGCAGAAACCGGAGCAGGAGGCGTACCTGTAGACTTGGAAAAGGAGTTAAGTACCACGGGTTTGAGAAGAGATACATGGAAGGAGTTAGGGATCCGTAAGTTGGCTGGGAGTTTCAATTTATAGGCCACCGGGTTGATCTGTTTGATAACCTCCAGTGGGCCGATGAACCGAGGCCCTAACTTATAGGAAGGAATCTTGAGCCGGACATATTTGGATGAGAGCCAGACTTTATCTCCGGGACGAAATTGTGGGGAATCCAGGCGTTTTTTGTCGGCGTGTCTCTTCATCCGCTCGGACGACTGAAGGAGTGCGGATCGGGTACTCTCCCAAATGGAGGAAAATTTGCTAACGAGAGATTCCGCGGCCGGGTTGTCCACAGAGGTGGAGACAGGAAAAGGGATCCGAGGATGCTGACCGAAGACTACAAAAAACGGGGATTTAGAAGAAGATTCGCTCTCGTGATTGTTGTAAGAGAACTCGGCCCATGGTAGGAGATCCACCCAGTCTGAATGGTGGGCATTAACGAAGTGCCGGAGGTAACTGGTCAAATTCTGATTGATCCGCTCCACTTGACCATTGGACTGTGGGTGGTAAGCGGAGGAGAAGTCCAGGGTGACGTCGAGCAGTTTACATGTGGCTCTCCAGAAGCGTGAGGTGAACTGAACCCCACGATCCGACATGAAGTGGAGAGGCAGACCATGGAGACGGAAGATGTGGCGGATAAAGTCTTTGGCTAGCTCGGGAGCAGACGGGAGGCCTGGCAGGGGAATAAAATGAGCCATTTTGGAAAAGCGGTCAGCGACCACCCAAATGACCGTACAACCGGCAGAGACGGGGAGATCTGTTATGAAGTCCATAGCTATATGTTGCCACGGGGCAGCAGGCACAGGCAGAGGAAGAAGGCGGCCGGCAGGCAGGTGTCTCGGAACTTTGTTGCGGGCGCAGGACACACAGGCAGAAACAAAGTCAATTACATCCTTGTGCAGGGTAGGCCACCAGTAGTGCCGGGTAATAAGCTGGAGGGTCTTTTTCTGACCGGCGTGCCCAGCTAGCTTAGACGAGTGACCCCAGTGTAGAATCTTCTCCCGATCGGACTCCGTTACGAACGTCTTACCGGGAGGGAGATGATTTAGGCCCACGGGGGCTACCTGCATTACTCTGGCGGGATCGATGATGTGTTTAGGCTCCTCCTCAAGATCAGACACCAGAAAGGATCGGGACAAGGCGTCAGCTTTGATGTTTTTGTCAGCCGGACGAAAATGAAGAATGAAATCAAAGCGGGCAAAAAACAAAGACCACCGGGCTTGGCGCGGGTTAAGTCTCTGGGCGCTCTGGAGATATGCCAAGTTCTTGTGGTCAGTGTAAATTATTACCGGGTGGAGAGCCCCCTCGAGCAGGTAACGCCACTCCTCCAGTGCCATCTTAATGGCCAACAATTCTCGGTCTCCAATAGAATAATTGCGCTCAGAAGAGGAGAAAAGTTTGGAGAAAAAGCCGCAGGTTACCTTTCTTCCGGAAGAAGATTTTTGGGTAAGTACCGCCCCAGCTCCGGAGGAGGAGGCGTCAACTTCTAGGAAGAATTGTTTGTTGCCGTCCGGACGATGCAGCACCGAGGCGGAGAGGAAGGCCTGTTTTAAGGAAAGAAAGGCCTCCTCAGCTTCGGGCGGCCATTCTCTGGGGTTCGTACCTTTACGGGTGAGCGCAGAGATAGGGGCGGTCCGGGAAGAGAAGTGCGGTATGAACAGGCGGTAATAGTTGGCGAAGCCCAGGAACCGCTGAATAGCCTTCAACCCCTCTGGTCGGGGCCACTTCTGGATGGCAGACAGTTTCTCAGGATCCATTTGTAGACCTGTCTGAGAGATTATGTAGCCCAGAAATGGAAGAGAGGTCTGCTCAAAGATGCACTTCTCATATTTAGCGTAGAGGTGGTTCTGCCTGAGCCTGAGCAGGACCTGACGAACGTCCCTCCGGTGAGTAGGAAGATCTGGAGAGAAGACCAAGATATCGTCCAGGTACACCACCACGCAGGAGTAGAGAAGATCACGGAAGATGTCATTGACCAACTCTTGAAAGACGGCAGGAGCGTTACAGAGACCGAAGGGCATCACAAGGTACTCATAGTGGCCGTCCCGGGTATTGAATGCCGTCTTCCACTCATCCCCCTGACGGATGCGGACCAGGTTATACGCCCCACGGAGATCCAGTTTGGTGAAGATTCTAGCCCCCCTCAGACGGTCAAATAATTCAGGAATAAGCGGAAGGGGGTATTTATTCTTCACAGTAATCTGGTTTAGGCCTCTATAGTCTATACATGGACGGAGTGAGCCGTCCTTCTTTTTGACAAAGAAGAAGCCTGCTCCCGCCGGGGAGGTAGATTTCCGGATAAATCCCCGGGCCAGGTTCTCCTCAATATATTCAGACATGGACCGGGTCTCAGCAGCGGACAAAGGGTAGATTCGCCCACGGGGAGGAGTAGAGCCGGGCATCAGGTCGATTGGGCAGTCGTATGGTCTATGAGGAGGTAAAGTCTCTGCCTCTTTTTTATTGAAGACATCCGCATAAGACCAATAGGGAACCGGAAGACCGGGCAGATTGGCTGGGGTAGAAGAAGGACGGGCAGGACGAACGGGAACTAGACAAGTCTTATGGCAGTCCTGTCCCCAGCGAAGGACCTCTCCGGTCTGCCAGTCAAGCACGGGTGCATGCCTCTGGAGCCAAGGCAGGCTAAGCAATAGTGCGTGAGAGAGTCCAGGCAGAACATGAAAGGAGATGCTCTCAGAATGCAGCATTCCCACCTGTAGAGTCAGAGATTCGGTGATGAGTTGGATGGGATGTGGTAAGAGACCCCCATCCACGGCGGCGACAGATAAAGGTACAGCCAGAGGTTTGGTGGGAATGTGGTATTTTTCTACCAGGGATTGAGAGATGAGATTTCCAGCAGCTCCAGAGTCAAGTTGAGCCAGTTCAAAATTGCGGTTCTCTCCGCAGAAGATAGAAACAGACAGCATCAGGGATGGAGAGGGTTTACTTTTGTCTAGGGCGACCTCTCTGAGCGATCCTAGACACAGGCGTTTCCCGACCTCTCAGGGCAGGAACGGATCCGGTGCTCCTTACTGCCACAGTAGAAACAGCTCCCCTCGGCACGACGTAAGTCTTGACGGGTCTTGACCATCTTGGTCTGGTCGACCTGCATAGGCTCAGGTGAGTGTGCCTGGGGAGTAACAGAGGGAGTGACGGGTCTCTGGAAGGTAGGGACTAGACGTGGAATCCTCCTCTCACGGGTGACCTCCCTAGCGCGCTCCTGGAACCGGATGTCAATCCGGGTGGAAAGTGTAATCAAGTCGTCGAGAGTGGTAGGAATGTCCCGACCGGCGAGTTCATCTTTAATACGGCCGGACAGACCCTCCCAGAAGACGGACACCAGGGCGTCGTTATCCCAGGCCACCTCCGAAGCAAGGGTACGGAACCGTATGGCATATTGGCCCACGGTGAGACTCCCTTGACGGAGGCGTAGCAGAGATAAGGCGGATGAGGTCTTCCGTCCGGGTTCGTCGAAGACCTTCCGGAAAGCCGTGAGAAAGGCTGGCAGGTCGGACACCAGAGGGTCTCCTCTCTCCCATAGAGGATTTAGCCAAGCCAGTGCCTCTCCCGTGAGATGGGACATGATGAAGGCTACTTTGGCCCGGTCGGAATTAAACTGGTGGGACTGGTGTTCAAAGTGGTGCACAGATTAATGAAGCCCCGAGCTTGAGCGGAGTCGCCTCCGAAGCGAGGAGGTGCAGAAAGCCGGATTCCAGAGCAGGATACTATGGTATTGGTGGGCAGCGGAGCAGCCGGGATGCGAGTCATGACACTAGCGGTGGTTGCTGGTGGGGCAGTCAAAGTGTCCAGGCGAGTATTGACATTCCGCAGGTGACCCAGGATGGACTCCTGTTGGGACCTCTGTCGGGACAGTTCATGACAAAGGTCCGAGAGCGAGGGAGCTTGGGTGCCACCGGGTTCCATGGCCCGAGCAAACTGTAACGGGTCTGGGAGGCGGAACCTCTGAGCAACTTATACAAGGGGGTGGTCCTTGTAAGGAAGCGGGTGGCGACCAGGGAAGACAGGCAGGCAGTCACAGCAGGTGACCGGGACAGTCTCTGGGTAAACGGGCAGGAGGTCACGGCAAGTGACCGGGACAGTCTCTGGGTAAACGAGCAGGAGGTCACAGCAAGTGACCGGGACAGTCTCTGGGTAAACGGGCAGGAGGTCACGGCAAGTGACCGGGGCAGTCTCTGGGTAAACGGGCAGGAGGTCACAGCAAGTGACCGGGACAGTCTCTGGGTAAACAGGCAGGAGGTCACAGCAAGTGACCGGGACAGTCTCTGGGTAAACGGGCAGGTACGACCTGTGACGGCTGAGCCTCCAGGTAGGCTAGCAGGCAGATGGCAGATGAGTGCTCCCAGGTGAGCAGGCGAGAGTCTCAGGATAAGCAGGTGGTCACAGCATGTGACGGCGGAGCCTCCGGGTAGGCTAACAGGCAGGTAGCAGATGAGCGCTCCCAGGTGAGCAGGCAAGAGTCTCTGGACTGGCAGGTGGTCACGGCACGTGACGGCAGAGCCTCCAGGTAGGCTAACAGGCAGGTAGCAGATGAGCGCTCCCAGGTGCCCAGGTGAGCGGGCAAGAGTCTCTGGACTGGCAGGTGGTCACAGCACGTGACGGCGGAGCCTCCAGGTAGGCTAACAGGCAGGTAGCAGATGAGCGCTCCCAGGTGAGCAGGCAAGAGTCTCTGGACTGGTGTGACACCCCAGGGGTCTGGTTGCCACAGTGATAGAGATATTATGTCTGAGAGCAGGTGGGAGGTCCTTTGGTCAGGGATCCTGTGCATGCCACACCTCCTGCCCAGTCTTGGGAGGGGAAGAACTTCCCCTGTATAAACCCTGTGCTGAGGCAGGGTTAGGAGTCAAGGAGAGTAGAGACAAGAAACAGTCACAGGAAGAAACAGCAGAAGCTCAGTGGGAGCAATACTACTACGAGTCAGGGGCTGGCAGCTGCAGAGCTCGCCCTGACTGAGAAGCTTTCTTACCGGACCCGGCGTCCGAGGCTGTGGGGACTAACTCTTACCCAGCAGCAGAAGCCGACCGGCAGGGGATTTCAGGTCCTCAGGCCCAGAAACCCGAAGGCACGGTCACACGTGTGGGACCAGCACCGCCATCGTGGAGCGGAAGCCAATAGAAGGCCCCGAGTCACCGGCCATACGGGTGAGCACCACACGGTACACTCAGGGACGTGGGCTACTTATATCCGCTTCTAGCAAGGTAGCCAGAAGAGTACAGTCAGTTTGGGAGGCCTACAACTCCGCCTGGCCAGGGGAGATCCCATCTGCTCAAGGACTGACCAGGCCCCGTTCACTAGCAAGTACTCCGGGAGGGTCTATCGTTGTTACCAGTAAAGACCCTGAATTACACCGCACCGTCTCTGAGTGGTTCCTGCTACCCCCATCATCCACATCTGCTGCCCTGAGGCCATACCCCTCCCGTTGGGGGTTATACCATCTACGCTGCACCATCCATCCACCGGCCTCAGTGGACTGTCCTGCAGCGGCAGCTCCATAGCTGCATTCAACGGGTGGCGTAGTCGTCCTGCATCTACCGCTGTTACATCGCCGCTCAGTTTGACTCCCTGGGCACGGACCGGGTCACCGCCACGAGACTACAACCCTCAAGAGATCCGGCTCCGGGTAAGCTCCCGCGTGCGCAACGCAGCGCGACACAGGCCCAGGGGCGCGTCACTGGCAGGTGGTCACAGCACGTGACGGCGGAGCCTCCAGGTAGGCTAGCAGACAGGTAGCAGGTGAGCGCTCCCAGGTGAGCGGGCAAGCTGGTCCATAGACAGACTGACAGGTGTCGGAAGGCAGAACGTCGGACCTCAGGCTAGCAAGCAGGAAAGCGGATGACAGGCAGGAATCAGGCAGCAAACTGGCGGGCAACTGGCAGGTAACAGGCAGGTAACAGGCAGGTAACAGGCAGGTAACAGGCAACGGGACCTGAGGGCTGAAGCAGAGTAGTGAACAGTGCAACAACATTGCTCGGGCCCCTCCATTTTGGAGGAGGTGCCTTATATATGGAGGGATCCTCCGGCCATTGGCCGGGGACTCCTTAGGGCGACGCGCGCGGCCCCTTTAAGAGAGGGGGAGCGCGCGCGCGCGCACCCTAAGCACAGTGACCGGGGGAGAGCAGGCGCTGCAAGCAGAGCGGGAGGAAGCCGCCGGGCACGGAGCAGAGAGGTGAGGGGAACAGCGTCCCTGCCTAGCAGGAGGCAGGGACGCTGACGCTACATTGTATAACAATGGGAGGAGATTCTGGAAGTTTTTATTACCAGCCATTATCAGATTGTAGATTATACAGGAACCACAATACTGTTGAGATGTAGTCAGTATTACAAATAGTCACATCCACGTACTTTACAGGTGACATGTCCTCTGATTGGAGTAGTTCTCATCCCTTTTTTCTCCTTATGATCCAGATGCCAAGATGACTCTTCACATGCACTGACTGTCTCTGCAGACTCCCATCTTCTACAGTCTTCTGCAGTGCATCCTGACATGGTGCCCTCATTATAATGCCCCTGAATAAAAATATGTGCACATGCCGTGCCCCTGAATAAATGATTTCTCCACAGTGTGGACGAAACCCTGTCCCTCATCACGCCATTGTATGTTAGGATGGGGAGATGATTAGTGCTCCTCTGCCCCTGAAGCAGTGATGCTCATATCTTCAACGACACCAATACAATTGAAGGCAGAGAGCTGACAACCAGCTGAATTCCTCTTTGGGAGGGCAGCAAAATACCACCCCAGAGTAGAATTCTTCACCGCTATCTAAGGCAAGATGCACATTTTGCCTCATGACAGAAGTGACCCTCTCTGTATTTCACCAAAAAAAAAAAAAGAATCCCTCTTTCTGTGTATTTAGTATATGGAAGAAACTATAGTAGCAAGTCTCATCCCACCAGCTCAGTCAATCGGAAATTAGAGATACAACCTGCAGAGGGGAAAACTGGATAAAAATGAAGGATAAAAGTCATATAAAGGTAAGAAATAGTGTTATTGAACATGTACACCCATATCACAGTTTATTCTGAAGTTACGTGTAATTATAGTTTCCCTTTAACCATATGGGCAGCTTTGTGTAGTACTGCAGCTCGTCACATTTAGTCCCATTTCACGGAGCAAGATGTGGTAGGAATTGTATGCTTAGCTGTTAGTATGGACAAGACAATATTTATTTTTAATCAATGAAAGGGAAAGGAACGCGTCAGATTTTATTTATTATCTGTTTAGAAATATTGTCCTATCGGAACAAACCCTGGTTCCCAATATTAACACTTTTCACAAAGCAGTGGAGTTGAATGATAACTTCTGTCTGCGTGTAGTCCCAAGCAGTATGAGCTAAAAATTTGTTTTATTATATGAAAAGTACAGTATATTATCAGGGGCATAACTGTAGTGGGTGCAGTCGCACCCGGGTTCTGGAGCATAGGGGACCAAAAACATTCCTATGGCCCATATGAAAAGATAAATAGTTGGGTGCCCTTTTGGAGATTTTGCATTGGGGATCACAAGCCTTGAATTATGCCATGGTATATTATCTATTATCCATCTGCTCCTCCAGGACTTTTACGCTTTGGTGTCTGTGAATTATAAAATTAGGTGTATTTATAATATCCCTTGAGCTTCTACGCTCCCTCTAGTGGACGTCTGTTTTATAGTTTCAGAATTTTATGGTTGAAAGAAGACATGTGTTCAACCTATAATTCTGATGTGTTGATCCAGCTATCCACAAGTACCACATAACTAATTCCTTAAAAAAAATCCCTGACCACTATAAAGATATATTAAGAAATCAAAGCATGGGTCACTTATTTCTCCATGACGTATATATGTGCTTTAGGAGCTCAACTGATACACGCAGCTGGGTTTCTGCTATAACTGCTAAGATCAATGTTTTCGCTGATCCTAGTTTAACCGCTCATATGCTGCTGTCAATGTGTTAGTGGCATATGAAGAATTTGACAGAGGTAAAGTGCTCCCTCAGTCAGCCCGTTGACACCCCTGCAACGCAGTCTCAGGTACTGATGGGTTACTATGGCAACCGGCGGCCTGATAAATGCCTGCAGGTCTGCTATACATTATAGTGAATCAGCGCCCACCGGAGGAGGGCCTAATTGGCTAACTATCAGTCAAGCACTGATAGGATAGTGTAATAGACAGCTAAAGTGGTGCTGTGTATAATATGATCAAACGATCGCATGTTAAAGTCTACTTGGGGAACTAATAAATATTGTTTAAATAAATAAAATATTTTAGCCCTTTGACCACTTTGCGATTTTCCATTTTTGCGTTTTTGTTTTTTGCTCCCATTCTTCCCAAAGGCCTAACTTTTTTATTTTTCCCATCAATATAGCCATAGGAAGGCTTGTTTTTTTGCCGGACGAGTTGTACTTTTGAATGACACCATTGATTTCACCATATAGTGTACTGGAAAACAGGAAAAAAATCCTCCCCAAAATCTCAGGTTTTTCAATAAAAATTTATTTAAACATAAATGTAATTTAAAAACGTTACTTATTTGGCATCACTACATCCATACTGACATGTAATATAGTACTATGCTAATATTTATCCTGAACAGTGACTGACGCAAAAGATACATTTCTTTTATGACCAGAGGGTGTGACTTGCTTCTGCCTAGTCTCTCCCTTTCCTTGGGGGCTCTATGTTATCTTTTTAATCTATTTTTTCAATAAACCTTGTTATTTTATGGATTTCCGAAGCTGGATCCTTCCTTCCTGATTCATTAGTATAGGTGCTGCAAAAGACGGCACAAGAGAAGACAACCAATATAACAGCGAATTGGTTCAACCAGCTTTAAAGATAATGAATAAATATTGATAGAATTATTAACTAGTAAACATGATAGTGAGTGGTGTGGATAATAGATAACAATCAAGCATGAGTCAAAACCATGATCATATAATAAGAAATAGATAAAATGTGCAAAAATGAGTTGACATACATTACTCTGCAAAAGTTTTAGGCAGGTGTGGAAAAAATGCTGCAAAGTAAGAATTCTTTCATACATAGAAGTGTCTCAATGTAATCCCAGACAGACTTGATGATGTTGAGATTAGGGCTCTGTGGGATCCATATCTTCACTTCCAGGACTCCTTGTTATTCCTTATGCTGAAGATAGTTTTTGATGACATTGGCTGAATGTTTGTGGTTATTGTACTCCTGCAGTATAAATTTGGAGCCAAGCAGACGCCTTCCTGACGGTATTGCATGATGGATAAGTATCTCCCTCTATTTCTCAGTATTGAAAACATAATTAAAGGGGTTGTTCAGCTGTGGGGTACAAGTCTATAGTCACTCTATATGACTGCAGACCTGTGAATCATCATAGCGTGCAGTGCCATTGCCAGCATCTGGACGTATTTTGTGGGTGCAGGTAGCGCGTGATACACTCCCATTCCACTGATGAAGAGAGCAATGGCAGTCCCTGTGTATCATGTGATGTACATGCTCCAGCCCCCGTGTCTCTAGTGATGTACATGCTCTAGCCCCACTGTCACCTATGATGTATATGTGACACCCCAGGGGTCTGGTTGCCACAGTAATAGAGATATTATGTCTGAGAGCAAGTGGGAGGTTTCTCTGGTCAGGAGCCCTAAGCATGCAACACGGCCCACCCAGACCTGGGAGGGGAGGAATCTGCCCTTATAAACTGGGTCTGGGGCGGGATTAAGTCAGACAGAGCCTGCAGAACAAGCAAAGCAGTCAGAGCCTGGAGAGGGAAAGTGACAACAGGAGCTCTGTAGGAGCAGAGGCAGAAGGCCAGGGGCTGTGAGCAGAGATATAGCTCGCCCTGGCTGAAGTTACTAAAACCGGACACAGGAGTCCGAGGCTGTGGGGACTAATATATACCCAGCAGCAGAAACCAGCCGGCAGGGGATTCCAGGTCCTCTGGCCATTGAAGCCCGGAGGCTCAGTCACAAAGAAGGGACCAGCGCCGCCATCCAGGAGCGGAGGCTAACAGAAGGCCCCAAGTCACCAGCCATACGGGTGAGCACCACACGGTATACTCAGGGACGTGGGCTACTTGTAACCGCTGACAGCAAGGTAGCCAGGAAGAGTGCAGATAAACGGGGAGGCCTACAACTCCACCTGGCCAGGGGAACTCCTGCTTGCTCGCAGACTGACCAGGCCCCTTATACTAGCCAGTACTCCCGGGAGGGTCTGCCTTGTACCATCAGTAAAGACCCTGAACTGCACCTCACGTCTCTGTGATTCCTTGCCGCACCAGCACCATTAGCACTGGGACCCTCACACCATCACTCCCATCATCTCTCACATTAGCTGCCCTGAGGCAATACTTCTCCCGTGGGGAGTTATCCCATACTCGGCTGCGCAAACAACATCAGCCTCAGCGGTCGGCAGCGCAGCGGTGGTCCCCACTGACCGCAATCCACGGGTGGCGTAGTCAGACATTTGCTATACATTAAGACTGCCACTGGTTTGACCACCCTGGGCACGGACCGGGTCACCGCCACACGGAGACTACAACCCCCAGCATTCTACAACAGGCCCGGTTCCGGGTTCCCCTGCACAACACAGGCCCAGGGGGCGCGTCAACTTTGGCGTAGTCAGCAGGATTTCGTGCCCGCAACCACCGGGTACTGCGTGCCTGAAAAAGAGACTTTTATACTTACCTGCGGAGTCGTTTCCCGCCATCCGGAGCCGATTCCCGCCATCAGACGCCATCTTGGACCGTTTCCCGCCGTCTTCTGCCTTCTTCCCACCATCCGCAGCTGCTTCCCGCCTTCGGACGCCATCTTCGGGACGCCGCACGGGAAGAAGAGGGGCGTGGACGCCGAAAGCGCGCGAGATCCGAAGCTCCGCCCCACGCTCTGACGCTGCGCAAGGTCCTGGAAGGGAGGAAGAGCGACGCTGACGTCATCGGAGCGCGACGCCAGGTCCTCAACCCCGACGATCGACTGCGGAGCCGCGGCCTACGGAAGAAGAGCATCGCAAGGTAGACCACGGTCCACTAGGGGGGAGGAGGATGCCGGATACCGAGGGGAGCTCCACTGCCACAGCCACCGCCAGCGCAACCGTTGCAGCAGTCATGCCATTCACCATGCCCTATATCCCGGGGGCAACCTGGCTACCCCAGTACTCAGGGGAGTCACATACTCTAAATGACTTTAGAGAAAGACTGGATAGCCTCTTCCAGGTGTACCCCCTCACAGAAGAGCAAAAAGTGAGCATCCTGGTGGCCCAATTAATCGGGGCAGCCCAAAGGGAGGTAAAGTCCTGGCCACCTGGAAGGAAGAGGACTGTCAGAGAAATACTAGCCCGGCTGAAAGACACATTTGATACCCGCACCTCAGCCGAAATAAAGCTCAGATTTTACGGGTGTAAACAGCGGGCACATGAGAGTATAAGAGACTATGCTCTAAACCTACAAGAGGCCCTGAGAGCCATTAAGCAGGCAGACCCTGACAGCGTGGGAAATGAAGATAAGCTGTTGACTGAACTATTTATTGAGGGTCTACTGTGCAATGCCCACCGAACCCAGTTGCGGGCAATGGCCTTACAGGACCCTGACCTGGACTTTGCACAGTTCAAGGACAGAGCCATCCGGGTGCTCCGAGAACCGGCACCAGGTGGCGCTGTGACCCACAGGCGCCCTGCTATCACTTACCACCAGGACGCGGCGCCCTTGTCTGCAGGGCCTGTGGGAGCTGATGCGCAGGCTTTGAACAATAACCCGGCAACAGACCTGCACCATCAGGTCCAAGAGCTGACTAAGAGCGTTGCCGCGCTAACCAGAACTGTGCAGTCTTTACAGGTCTCTTCTCCAGGAAAGATCCAGCTGGCATCCGGACCGGAGGACGTCCCGTGGCGCCGACTGAGGAGGACCCCACCGGCCAGAGGAAGACCCAGCAACAGATACAACGAGGACGGACGACCCATCTGCCGCCGCTGCAATCAACCCGGACATATGGCAAGGTACTGTCATTTAAACGGGCTCAACCTGGGGTAGAGGGCCAACCCCCAGGCATAAGATCATCAGGCCCATCAAACTGGCGTGACAAATACGTAGGGGGACGTCCGGTCTTGCCTGTGGTACTGGATGGCATTCCTATGAGTGCCCTACTAGACACCGGGTCACAGGTCACCACCATCCCGTACGTGCTCTTCAAGCAGTACTGGAATGATTTGGACATAACCCGCTATCCAGATGACGACCTGAGCATTATCGCCAGCAATGGTCAGCCCGTGCCACAGATAGGATTTAAGGAAATGACCATCAAGGTCGGTAAAGTTGAACTGCCGGCACAAGGACTTATCATTGTGGACATTGACCGTCGCGAGAGTCACCCAAAAATAACCCTAGGTACTAATGTAATCGAAAACTGTCTTGCAGAGGTGATTCTTATTTTGCAACAGGTTGCCAAGAACGCCAGTTCCAGCCAGCAGCGTGTGCTCCAAAAAGAGATCCGGACACTGATGAAACGGCAACAAGTGGAACTATCTGGTGGTGAGATAGGTAGCGTGAGAATGTGTGACCCGTTCACTATTGCCATGCCCCCGAAAAGTGAGATGATGATTTGGTGCCGGGCAGCTATCGGTATAAGAGGTAGAGACTACAAAGCAATGGTAGAACCCGTCTACTCAGACAGTAGGCCCACCATTTTGACAGCACGGGGGGTGGTCGATGTACGCCATGGGAGGGTGCCCGTCCGCATCATCAATATCGGGGAGAGAGAAGTATACCTGCCCCGGTATGCCACGCTAGCCAAATTGTTCACCATCAACCAGAACTCTGTACAGGCCGTGGAACCCTTGCCTCCATCTCAACCAGAGGAAGGTAACGGCTCTAAGAAACCAATGGAGGACTGGTGTCAGCAACTGCATTTGGGTACTGACTCCACTCCCTCACACCAGAAACAGGGAGTCTATTGGGTGGTTCGAGAGTACGAGAGAGTGTTTAGTAAACACCCGCTAGACTTCGGACGAGTAAAGGGGGTAGAACACCACATCCCCACGGGAGACCATCCTCCCATAAAGGAGAGATACCGACCCGTACCCCCGGCACACTACCAACACGCCAAGGGGATGCTTAGAGACATGAAGGAGGCTGGGGTAATCAGGGACAGCTGTAGCCCCTGGGCAGCTCCACTAGTCTTAGTGAAAAAGAAAGACAACACCATGAGAATGTGTGTAGACTACAGGAAGGTCAACCGTATCACACACAAAGATGCGTACCCGTTACAAAGGATAGAAGAGTCCTTAGCTGCATTAAAATCTGCTAACTTCTTCTCTACTTTGGATCTCACTAGCGGGTACTGGCAGGTTCCTGTAGCAGAGGTGGACCGGGAGAAGACCGCATTCACCACCCCGATGAGTCTCAGCGAATTTAACTGTATGCCGTTCGGGCTCTGCAACGCACCAGGAACCTTCCAACGGTTGATGGAATGCTGTCTGGGACACCGGAACTTCGAGACGGTCCTGTTATACCTGGACGATGTCATCGTCTATTCCAAGACCTACGAGGACCACCTGAAACACCTGGCAGAAGTGTTCAAAGCTCTGGCAAACTACGGCCTAAAGGTGAAACCCTCCAAGTGTCACCTCCTGAAACCAAAGGTGCAATACCTGGGACACGTGGTGAGTGCTGACGGAGTGGCTCCTGACCCTGATAAGATCACCGTGATTAAGGACTGGCCAAGACCCTCCAGCATGAAGGAAGTGCGGCAGTTCCTCGGGTTGGTAGGCTACTACCGAAGATTCATTCCCGGTTTCACCAAAATGGCAGCCCCTATGCAGGACCTCCTGATAGGTCAATCTCGGAAAGCCAAAAACCAGAAGCCGCCCTTTAGGTGGGAAAAGCTGGAAGAGGAGTCCTTCTGCCAGCTGAAAATGGCCCTCACGGGGGATGAAATCCTGGCATATCCAGACTACAGCCAGCCCTTTATCCTCCACACGGACGCAAGCAACATCGGGCTAGGAGCCGTACTGTCCCAGATCCAGCAAGAGAAAGAACAGGTAATCGCTTACGCCAGCCGAAAGCTATGGCCCACGGAGAGGAACCCTGAGAATTATAGCTCATTCAAGCTGGAGTTCCTGGCAGTAGTGTGGGCAGTGACTGAACGTTTCAAGCATTACCTTGCCTCCTCCAAATTCACCGTGAACACGGATAACAACCCGTTGACACACCTGGACACTGCAAGGCTCGGTGCCATGGAACAGAGATGGATGGCCCGCCTGTCCAACTTTGAATTCACCATCAAATACCGGGCAGGACGCTCAAATGCCAATGCGGATGCCCTGTCTAGAATGCCGAACTTTCCGGACGTAGGGGAAGATCCAGAAGATCTGGAAGAAGTTGAACTCCCTGCGTTCCACCGTCATGGGATTACCCTGTATTCCCACCGTGTGAAGGACAGGCGCTCCGTGACGTTCAATCCCTTGCCCCACTACAACTGGGCGGAGAAGCAAGACAGTGATCCCGCAGTCCATTTGGTGAAGGAAATGCTGACCCAGGCCGATGCCCGTCTTGACCCAGATGCTCCGGAGGAGACCAAGCAACTGTGGAAGGAGAAAAGTAAGCTGTTCCTCTACAGGGAGAAGCTGTGCCGGAGAATGGTTAACTCTCGAACACATGAGTTGACCTGGCAGGTAGTGGTCCTAAGACGAGACGCAGCTATGGTTCTGGAGGCATACCACAACGGAGCAGGGCATTTCGGATGGAAGAAGCTGGATTTCTTGTTGCGTGAACGGTTCTACTGGGTAGGCATGAGAGGAGCCATCGAGAGGTGGTGCAGAGACTGTGGCCCGTGCCACCTGAGAAGAAAAGACCGAGCCAGCCAGAAGACTCCCCTGCAGCCCATCATCACCAGACAGCCACTGGAACTGGTAGCCCTGGACCATGTGAAACTGGCTCCAAGCATATCTGGGTATGTCTACGCCCTCACAATCGTAGATCATTACTCCCGGTTCCTGGTGGTGGTCCCGGTCAAGGACTTAACGGCTCAAACAGCAGCTAGAGCCTTCCAGCAGCACTTCTGCCGTCCACACGGGTACCCGGACCAAGTGTTGACAGACCAAGGACCAGCCTTCGAAGCGGAGGTCTTCCAGGAGTTCTGCAACCTGTATGGCTGCAAGAAGATAAGAACAACGCCCTATCACCCTCAAACCAATGGACTCTGCGAGAAGATGAACCAGGTGGTGATAGATCTGCTAAAAACCTTGCCCCTGGAAGAACGCAGTCTGTGGCCTGAGAAACTGCCCGATCTGGTGGACCTGTATAACCACATCCCTGTAGGTTCCACCAACTGTACCCCGGCTTACCTAATGAGAGCAAGACCTGGTAAGCTGCCTATTGACCTGGATATGGGAGTTCTGACGCCTGAGGACACCTCGCCAGAGGCAGACTGGGATACAGAACGGCAGCAGCAGTATCGGAAAGTACAGGAGAGCGTCGAGCGAAGTCTGTCTCAAGCTAGAGAAAGGCAAGAGAAGGCTTATAACCAGTATGCTCCCGCTGTTCCCCTGGTACCTGGAGAGCAGGTCTTGAAGAGGAAGAGGCGGCTCCACAAGTTGGACGACCAGTGGGAGAAGGACCCGTACACTGTACTGCCATCAAGCCATAAGAACCCAAAAATCTGCGTAATCAGTAAGGATGGAGGAGAAACCACAGCCATTGTCTCCAGAGACCACCTGAAGAAGTGTCCCGAGCAGCTGCAAAGCCCTGAAGAAGATCAAGGAAACCCTCAACCCGCAGAGGAAAGGGAAGAAATGATCAGTACCGTACTCGGAGACTTCCCCCGGTCTTGGACACAAGTAAACGGCGCTGTCGTGGTACCTGTCCTCACCTTTCTCCAGCCAGCCCCGCAAGTGCCTACAGAGGAACCGGTAGAGCTGGAAGAGCAGCCGGCCCAAGAGGCAGAAGAGTCCACACCAGCAGTACAGGAGGATCAACCCTCTGCTAGTAGTGAGCCTGCCGTGCCCCTAGTGAGCCAAAGAGTGCGCAGACAGCTGCCCAGCTTACCCATAACACCTCCTACACCCTGTAGTGCAGAACCAGTTAGTGAGCTCCGTAGGTCCACTAGAGTCACTAGAGGTCAGATGCCCGCTCGCTGGAGAACCTAAACTAATGCACTGTGAATGTATCTGTTAACTGTTTATGGTTTATGTTTGTTGCCTGTTATTAATTATGTTTCTCAGTTACCCTGCAGATTTTTATGGACTAACAGGTTATGGACGCTGGATAACCGGAACAGTTTTGTAGATAGTTGCACCTTGGTGCCTCTTGCGAAGACGGCCGCGGAAGAGAAAACCTGTCTGGCGTGGCCTCCTTGCGGCCCAAAGTAGTTAGTCTACCCTTGCAGCCACGCCCAAGGCCAACGCAAGAGGTTTGCTTTGGACAGGTCCCCTACTTCGCTTAAAGTTTCACCTTGAGTGACATGGACACCCTCTTGTTTCAAAAACTTCACCTTGGGTGATATGGACACCCGGTTGCGGACACGCCGTGACCTTTAAAGAACTACGGCTTCTTGTAAATATGTTATCGTATTATTGTTTATACCCTGTTATTATGTTTTAAAAATGTGTTTAGTCCCGGAGTACTAAAATTTACTAGGGGAGAATGTGACACCCCAGGGGTCTGGTTGCCACAGTAATAGAGATATTATGTCTGAGAGCAAGTGGGAGGTTTCTCTGGTCAGGAGCCCTAAGCATGCAACACGGCCCACCCAGACCTGGGAGGGGAGGAATCTGCCCTTATAAACTGGGTCTGGGGCGGGATTAAGTCAGACAGAGCCTGCAGAACAAGCAAAGCAGTCAGAGCCTGGAGAGGGAAAGTGACAACAGGAGCTCTGTAGGAGCAGAGGCAGAAGGCCAGGGGCTGTGAGCAGAGATATAGCTCGCCCTGGCTGAAGTTACTAAAACCGGACACAGGAGTCCGAGGCTGTGGGGACTGATATATACCCAGCAGCAGAAACCAGCCGGCAGGGGATTCCAGGTCCTCTGGCCATAGAAGCCCGGAGGTTCAGTCACAAAGAAGGGACCAGCGCCGCCATCCAGGAGCGGAGGCTAACAGAAGGCCCCAAGTCACCAGCCATACGGGTGAGCACCACACGGTATACTCAGGGACGTGGGCTACTTGTAACCGCTGACAGCAAGGTAGCCAGGAAGAGTGCAGATAAACGGGGAGGCCTACAACTCCACCTGGCCAGGGGAACTCCTGCTTGCTCGCAGACTGACCAGGCCCCTTATACTAGCCAGTACTCCCGGGAGGGTCTGCCTTGTACCATCAGTAAAGACCCTGAACTGCACCTCACGTCTCTGTGATTCCTTGCCGCACCAGCACCATTAGCACTGGGACCCTCACACCATCACTCCCATCATCTCTCACATTAGCTGCCCTGAGGCAATACTTCTCCCGTGGGGAGTTATCCCATACTCGGCTGCGCAAACAACATCAGCCTCAGCGGTCGGCAGCGCAGCGGCGGTCCCCACTGACCGCAATCCACGGGTGGCGTAGTCGGACATTTGCTATCATTAAGACTGCCACTGGTTTGACCACCCTGGGCACGGACCGGGTCACCGCAACACGGAGACTACAACCCCCAGCATTCTACAACAGGCCCGGTTCCAGGTTCCCCTGCACAACACAGGCCCAGAGGGCGCGTCATATACACTTCAGCCCCAGCGCCTCCTATGTGTTGTATATGCTCCTGCCCTAACGTCTCCTAAGTTATGTATATGCGCCTGCCTTAACGTTTCCTATGTGATTTATATGCTCCTGCTCATGTGATGTGTATGCTCCTATGTGATGTATATACCACAGTTCCAGTGTCTCCTATGTGATGTATATGCTATAGCTTCAGCGTCTCCTATATAATGTTTATGCTCCAGCCCCACTGTCTCCTATGTGATGTATTTACAGCAGTCCCAGCTTCTCCTATGTGATGTATATACTCAAGCCCTATTGTCTCCTATGTGCTGCATATGCTACAGCCTCAGTATCTCCTATGTGTTGCATATGCTACAGCCCCAGAGTCTACTATGTGATATATATGATCCAGCACCAGTGTCTCTTATGAGATGTATATGCTCCAGCCCCAGGGTCTCCTATGTGATGTATATTGTCCAGCCCTAGCGTCTCCTATGTGATATGTATGCTCCAGCCCAAGTGTATCCTATGGGATATATATGCTTCAGCCTCAGTGTCTCCTATGTGATGTATATGCTCTGGCCCCAGTATGTCCAATGTGTTGTATATGCTGCAGCCCCAGTGTCTATTATGTGATATATATGATCCATCCCATGTTTCCTATGTGATGTATATGCTCCAGCCCCAGGGTCTCCTATGTGATGTATATTGTCCAGCCCTAGCGTCTCCTATGTGATGTGTATTCTCCAGCCCCAGTGTATCCTATGGGATATACAGGTGCTTCTCACAAAATTATAATATCATCAAAAAGTTAATTTATTTCAGTTCTTCAATTCAAAAAGTGAAACTCATATATTATATAGAGTCATTACAAACAGAGTGATCTATTTCAAGTGTTTATTTCTGTTAATGTTGATGATTATGGCTTACAACCAATGAAAACACAAAAGTCATTATCTCAGTAAAATAGAATATTTAACAAAAAAAAATCTGCAAAGGCTTCCTACACATTTAAAAAGGTCCCTTAGTCTGTTTCAGTAGGCTCCACAATCATGGGGAAGACTGCTGACTTGACAGATGTCCAGAAGGCAGTCATTGACACACTCCACAAGGAGGGTAAGCCACAAAAGGTCATTGCTAAAGAAGCTGGCTGTTCACAGAGTGCTGTATCCAAGCATATTAATGGAAAGTTGAGTAGAAGGAAAAAGTGTGGTAGAAAAAGGAGCACAAGCAACCGGGATAACCGCAGCCTTGAAAGGATTGTTAAGAAAAGGCAATTCAAAAATTGGGGGAGATTCACAAGGAGTGGACTGCTGCTGGAGTCATTGCTTCAAGAGCCACCACACACAGATGTATCCAGGACATGGGCTACAATTGTCACATTCCTTGTGTCAAGCCACTCATGACCAATAGACAACGCCAGAAGCGTCTTACCTGGGCCAAGAAGAAAAAGACCTGGACTGTTGCTCAGTGGTCCAAGATGTTGTTTTCAGATGAAAGAAAATTTTGCATTTCATTTGGAAATCAAGGTCCTGGAGTCTGGAGAAAGAGTGGAGAGGCACACAATCCAAGCTGTTTGAGGTCTAGTGTGAAGTTTCCACAATCAGTGATGGTTTGGGGAGCCATGTCATCTGCTGGTATAGGTCCACTGTGTTTTATCAAGACCAAAGTCAGCGCAGCCGTCCACCAGGAAATTTTAGAGCACTTCATGCTTCCCTTTGTCGGCAAGCTTTTTGGAGATCGAAATTTCATTCTCCAGCCGGACTTGGCACCAGTCCACACTGCCAAAAGTACCAATACCTGGTTTAAAAACAACAGTATCACTGTGCTTGATTGGCCAGCAAACTCGCCTGACCATAACCCCATAGAGAATCTATGGGTATTGTCAAGAGGAAGAGGAGAGACTCCAGACTCGACAATGCAGATGAGCTGAAGGCTGCTATCAAAGCAACCTGGGCTTCCATAACACCTCAGCAGTGCCACAGGCTGATTGCCTCCATGCCACGCCGCATTGATGCAGTAATTGATGCAAAAGGAGCCCCGACCAAGTATTGAGTGAATTTACTGAACATAAATTTCAGTAGGCCAACATTTCAAATTTTAAAAACCTTTTTCAAGTTGCTGTTATAAAGTATTCTAATTTACTAAGATAATGACTTTTGTGTTTTCATTAGTTGTAAGCCATGATCATCAACATTAACAGAAATAAGCACTTGAAATAGATCACTCTGTTTGTAGTGACTCTATATAATATATGAGTTTCACCTTTTGAATTGAAGAACTGAAATAAATAAACTTTTTGATGATATTCTAATTTTGTAAGAAGCACCTGTATATGCTTCAGCCTCAGTGTCTCCTATGTGATGTATATGCTCTATCCCCAGTGTGTCACGGATGTAACAAGTGTGACAGACAGTCGCTCTGGATCCGGCTGTAGAACGACACTGCTCTTGGCATTGCAGACGCCTTCTTGATCCTCTCATCTCTGTAGTGTAGTGATATCCTTCTTCCTTTAGGATCCATCAGCGACCTACACCTTCTGCTGCTAATTGACACACCCTGCTTGGTAGTTAAAAACTCTCAGGTCTCCAGAGAGTTGCCGGTGATAGTTCTATGTTTCTCTGTTCATGCCTGGAGTATTAGTAGTCGGCTAGTTTCTTCTTGGACTTCCCTTGGAGGACAGTTGGCGTTATCACTCTGGTGTCTTCTCAAGCTAAGAGTATCCCCTTTGTTTGTTTAACTTGTTGTCTTTAGTTTCAATGGGGCCTGACTAGTGTTCACCCCTTCCCTTCCCTACCTAGGGCCTAGCTCTAGGGTCATTCAGGGATTAGGCTTCCTGCTCGGCGATAGATGCGGAACCTATATAGGGACAATAGGGTAGTCAGGGTGATATTAGATCTGCCTAGGGGTCTCCACTCCCCCCCTTTCCCTAGTTGTTGGCCTCCCTTCCCCCTCTTCCAGTTGTTGTACACTTGTTCCTTCCCTCACCTTGCGTGACACAGTGTCTCCTATGTGATTTATACTGCAGACTTCCCACTGCATGCATTTTATAAATGTAACGTGAGCAGTGATGAATTTCCTGCTGTGAGAAGATATGCAGTCTCATATACGTATGTGTTTAGAACAACTTACTGCTGTCAGTTCTTTACAAAATTAATCATCACAAAGAGTTAACTGCACTCCAGAGAGATGCAATCCTGGAAAAGCAGTTGCGAGTAGCCACATCATCCATGCAAACTAACATCACACGTCTGACCAAAGAGAAGCAGCTCCTGCCATCACATTAGGCTGGGGGGGGGGGGGTAATTATTTGATTAGCAGGATCATTTTCAAGTTCGGCACCCGAATAATAATATACATATCCAAATGGCCCTTGGCAGAAAAAAGGTTCCCCACCCTTGCTCTAAACCATAAATCCTTCAAGCAGCACATGCTCCTTGCCTAGGTAAATAGTCACTCTGAGACCGCAAGTTGTCCGAAAGTTATGCAATGAGCGCTATCCCATAAAATTAAAAATTTCTCCAACGCACATGTACGTATCAGTATTGAAAGCATATAAAGATAATGGAGGTAAACTGAGTAAAAGAAACAATTTGAAGAAAAAAAAAAATGTTTATACAAACTATATATATATATATACATATATATATATATATATATATATATATATATATATATATACTAGATGGTGGCCCGATTCTAACGCATCGGGTATTCTAGAATAGGTATGCGGCCGACCGGGCGCAATCAGCAGAGCGGTATTTAAATTTGGCGCCAAAATCGCTGATTGGTCGAGGCCGGCAACCGCGACCAATTAGCAAAGCGGTGTTAAAATTTGGCGCCTATATCGCAGATTGGTCACGGCCGGCGGTCGCGACTAATCAGCAGAGCGGGGTTTAAATTTGGCGCCAATAATGCTGATTGGTCGCGGCCAGCGAACGCGACCAATCAGCAGAGCGGGGTTTAAATTTGGCGGCAATAATGCTGATTGGTTGCGGCCGGCGGTCGCGACCAATCAGCAGAGCGTTATTTAAATTTTGTACCAATAATGGTGATTGGTCACGGCCGCGACTAATCAGCAGAGCGGTGTTTAAATTTGTCGCCAATAATGCTGGTTATTCGTGACCGGTAACCGCGACCAATGAGCAGAGCGGTGTTTAAATATGGCGCCAATATCGCTGATTGGTCGCGGCCGGCAACCACGACCAATCAGCGAAGCGGTATTTAAATTTGGCGCCAATATCGCTTATTGGTCACGGCCGGTGGTTGCGACTAATCAGCAGAGCGAGGTTTAAATTTGGCGCCAATACTGCTGATTGGTCGCGGGCGGCCACCGCGACCAATGAGCAGAGCGGAGTTTACATTTGGCGCCAAAATCGCTGATTGGTCGCGCCCGGTTGCGACCAATCAGCAGAGCAGGGTTTAAATTTTGCGCCAATACTGCTGATTGTTCGCGGCCGGCGACCGCGACCAATCAGCAGAGCGTTGTTTAAATTTGGCACCAAAATCGCTGATTGGTCGCGGCCGGCGGTCGCGACCAATCAGCAGAGCGGGGTTTAAATTTGGCACCAATACTGCTCATTGGTCGCGGCCGGCGACCGCGACTAATCAGCAGAGCGGTGTTTCAAATTGGCACCAAAATCGCTGATTGGTCGCGGCTGGCCACCGCAACGAATCAGCAGAGCGTTGTTTAAATTTGGCGCCAATCTCGCTGATTGGTCGCGTCTGCCGTCCGCGACCAATCAGCAGAGCGTTGTTTAAATTTGGCGCCAATCTCGCTGATTGGTCGCGTCTGGCGTCAGCGACCAATCAGCAGAGCGCTGTTTAAATTTGGCGCCAATCTCGCTGATTGGCCGCGGCTGGCAGCCGCGACCAATCAGCAGAGCGGCGTTTAAATTTGCCGCCCATCTCGCTGATTGGTCGCGGCCGGCCACCGAGACCAATGAGCAGAGCGGCGTTTAAATTTGCCGGCCATCTCGCTGATTGGTTGCGGCAGGCCACCGAGACCAATGAGCAGAGCGGCGTTTAAATTTGCCGCTCATCTCGCTGATTGGTCACGGCCGGCCACCGCGACCAATCAGCACAGCTGCATTTAAATTTGCCGCCCATCTCGCTGATTGGTCGCGGTCGGTCGGCCACCGCGACCAATCAGCAGAGCGGCGTTTAAATTTGCCGCCCATCTCGCTCATTGGTCGTGCTGGCCGGCCGCGACCAATCAGCAGAGCGGCGTTTAAATTTGCCGCCCATCTCGCTGATTGGTCGCGGACAGCCACCGCGACCAATCAGCAGAGCGGCGTTTAAATTTGCCGCCCATCTCGCTGATTGGTCGCGGCCGGCCATCGAGACCAATGAGCAGAGCGGCGTTTAAATTTGCCGGCCATCTCGCTGATTGGTTGCGGCCGGCCACCGAGACCAATGAGCAGAGCGGCGTTTAAATTTGCCGCTCATCTCGCTGATTGGTCACGGCCGGCCATCGCGACCAATCAGCACAGCTGCATTTAAATTTGCCGCCCATCTCGCTGATTGGTCGCGGTCGGCCGGCCACCGCGACCAATCAGCAGAGAGGCATTTAAATTTGTCGCCCACCTCGCTCATTGGTCGCGGTGGCCGGCCGCGATTAATCAGCAGAGCGGCGTTTAAATTTGCCGCCCATCTCGCTGATTGGTCGCGGTCGGCCGGCCACCGCGACCAATCAGCAGAGCGGCGTTTAAATTTGCCGCGCATCTCTCTGATTGGTCGCGGCCGGCCACTGCGACCAATCAGCATCGTATTAGTGTGGGCCCGGGAGAGCGCTGCTTGTGCGGCTCCGTATTAGCGAGGACCGGGGAGCGGCGCTGCCTGTGCGGCTCCTTCTGCTGCGAGAAGCCGGGAGATGAGCGGCTGATCGCAGCAGAAGCATCCCGACCGGCGGCGCCGCTCCCCGGTCCTCCGTTCACACTTGCTGTCGGGAGATCAGCGGGCCAAGCCGCTGATCTTCCGACGTTAGTCGCATGGAGGTCAGCGGCGCCGGTCGGGGTAGTTGTGCTGCTAGCGCCGCTCATCTCCCCGCTGCATCGCCGCTGACCTCCGTCTGCCAGATGAGCCGCTAACGGCCGCCATCTTTTTTCAGAAATCCCGCGGCGCTGATTGGCCGCTGCCGGACCAATGAGCGATGCGGGATTTCCAGGACAGACAGAAAGACAGTCAGACAGACAGACAGACAGACAGACGGGATAAGACAATTATATAGTAGATATATATTTATCTTTCTTAATGTATATAAAATATTGCTATAAAGAGCCAGAGTAGGTATTCAATTTACAGATTAATGTAAAACAGAATTATATATATTGTTTACTATATTATTTCAGTCTTTACTATTTTTTTAACAACAATAAAGTTTAGCACTGTTTACTGACCCTAGTTTCCTTCCAATAAGGTAATAATTCTGCTTTACTATAAATCTTTTAACAAAATATTATCGTATGCATCACAAACCTGGACCAGACCTCAGTCTACGGACAATAAAATTTTCACACTCCTTATCTATGAACTGCACCCATCTGCTACAACTGTTTCTCTCCTTCCCACATTGATAGTTCTGCTTTATGTCACTTGTCTCCTCTATTGCATTATTTCTGTGTCTTGTTGTGTATAAATATGTGACTCTTCATATTTTGAGTTATACTATGCCTGATGAAGAAACCTGAGTAGTCTTGAAAGCTTGCAATTTGTTACCATCTTTTCTGTTAGCCATTAAAAGGTATTAACCATTGAGACTATCAAATTGTAATGTTTTTCTATCAACTGGCTAACACAGTACAAAGATATATTTCTCGTAAGAAAAAAGAAAGTGCGTGTAATTTATTTGAAACTGCTTGCAACTCATGGAAACTCACTAAAAATGCATAAGCATTTTTTACCTGTGGATTTTCCGCATCTAATGCAATTCTAAGGGTAAAATCTGTACACAAAACTCAGCATACCAGCAAGAGAAATTGACATGTTGCAGATTTCAAGTACACACCACAGGTCAGTTTATGCAGCATAAAAAGAAACACAGCGGGCATGAGATTTCTATAAATCCCATCAACTTTGGTGGAAGTGAACGATGTAAGATTATAAACTGCTGCATCTTTTTTTGGGCAGCAAAAATCCCCAGCGTCATTTGCAGGGTTTTTTAAGTCACTTTTCCTTTTTTTACCTTTTGTTATTTGCTGACATTTATTGTGCCAAATTCATCAAAATGGCGCACGCAATTCATTACATTTAGGCTGAGTGCCCAAGTAGCGTTTTTCAAGCGTTTATGCTGCGGAATTTCCGCAGCATAAACGCTTGTGAAATGCTAGGTAATCCGCACCCCATGGTCCCCAAGGGGATTCCGCATGTTCTATGCACATGCTGCGTACAAAAATCCGCAGCATGTCATTTAATTTTGCGGAAGCGCAGCGGAACTCCCGCCATTGACTTGCATTGAGACGCATAGAAACCGCGACTGTACATTTTTACAAGCGGCTTCTATGCGTCTCTATGTGCGGATGGTACCCAGTTCTGGAGGAGAGGAGACTCTCATCCAGACCTGGGTACCATTGTAGCTGTAAAAAAAGAATAAAATAACAAATAAAGTTTATACTTACCTGTCCGGCGTCTTCTCTCTGAATGCCGGCATCACTTGAGGACCTGCGGTGACGTCACAGTCATGTGACCGCAGGCCCTTCACCGCTCTGTCTCGCGATATGCCGGCAGCCGGGAACCAGACAGGAACGAGCGCTGCAGCCACGCCGGGCATCGGGGGTGAGTATAGCTTTATTTGTTTTCAATTTTACGGTTCACACTGTATAAATCCATGCTGTTTGAATGGATTTATACAGTGTGACCTAGTTGTCAAGCACTTTCCAAGTGATGCTATCGCCTGGAAAGCGCTTGTCAATCTGCATGCGGAAACGCATGTGAATCCGCATGTGGATCCGCATGTATTCTGCAGGAAAAACGCATGTACAATCTGCATGCGTTTTTTCTGCCAGGGAGATGCAGAAATGCTGCAGAAATTTTCTGCTTCATTTCTGCATCGTGGGCACATAGCCTTATGCAAAATTAAAATGGTCTTTTTTCTGTCTTCAACTTTGTGACTTTTAGAGCAAAAAGTTCCAAAAATTGCTAAGAAATTTGAGGCATACACAAAATCACTACAGGGGGGATTCTAGAGTACGTTTGTGTCAAATTTTCTGGCTTTTTGAAAAGTAGCAAATGTTGAATGAGGCGAAAACATCTGGAAGCCCTAAACCCTGCCCCTGACTTCAATAAAGGCTCAACTAGAAAGATGAATTTAATGCAAACAATAAAATGGCGCAAAACACCAAAAACTTGACAAAAAATAGGCAAAAATACAATAATAAATAAATCGGGCCCCAAATAATCATGTGATCACCAGGTTAAACAGAAGTATCTTAATTAGGGCTGAGCAGACCCGATCTTAAAAGTTCAGCGTTCGTACCGGACAGTTAGTGTCTGATGCTAAACGCCGAACATGGACTTTCCCCAGAAGTCCATTGCAATGTTCGGCGTTACGGGAGAAGAATCAGAGAGAGAGATTTTCCGGTTCAAAAGTCCGAGTCCTTATTGTTTTCAATGGGGTTCAGGTTCTGGTTCAAGTTCAGGTACAGCTCTGATACCCGATTCAACTTTTGAACAAAGATTGGGTCGGGTACCAGAGCCCAAACTTCCATGGGTCCGCTGATCCCTAATCTAAATTGAAAAACAGAAGACAGAAGCAGATATAAGATAATTCTGTCTTTTCATTTGATGCCCCAGGTGAGGAAAGTCAATGGGTGGAAAGGCTTTAAAGCTCGTGCACGTGACCGTAATAATCGGACGAGTGTTATCCATCGTTTTGATGGATAGTGCTCATTTCCATGTTATCCTAATGGGCTGTGCACATGTTCGTCTTTTTTTCCTCAGACAGAGCCGGTCCGAGGAAAAAAAATCACTGCATGCCTGACTTCGATCAGCTATTCACTTCTCACTTGGCCATGCAAGTCAATAAGTCCATGGGAAACATTGGACTGCACTCGGATGACATTTGAGTGCAGTCTGATCTTCACGCACTGACAGAATGGAGGAGATGGAGAATTTTTTTTTATGAGAGAATGGGAACACACCATGCTGACACGCTGATCTGAGTTTGATCACAGTGTGATTTGCATATTCCACCTGATACTCTCAGATGAGAGAAAACGCGTAGCCTTAAATCGATCAATCAATCAATAAAAAGTAGAAACAGGAGTGAGAAAAGGAACCAGAGATTTGTTTTATTTTATATGAAGATCCCCATTGATGCAAAAAAAAAATCTGCAAATGATTTGTAGTAAATGTAACGTTTACAGTCAGGAGGGTATACTCCAGCAAGTTTTGGTGTTGCCCGTACATGAAGAGCAATGTCCTTAAGTTGATTTCTCAATAGAAGTATACAATATCTATGACACAATGAGATAGAATTACGGAAAGTCATGCTATGTCTCAATACTGGGAAAATCTGTTACAACCGGTGCTCAGAAGCACTAGCAGTGCTTGTTAAACCTTTATTTCATATCTGCCATCATCGTAGAGCTGCCAGTTAATTTGCCACCTTTGGTCATTTCTTTGTTCACAGTACAAATAAAAGGCACAGCGATAATTGAGCCTTACAGGACAGAAAGTGCCCTGGACATAAATAAGGCTCCTCAAACCGTCCTATTCTTTTCAGTAATGCTGAACGATAAATGTCTTGACCGTTACAGCTCTAATTCATAATCCGGGAAGGGTGATTCTACTTTATTTAGTGCATTATGCGGAAGAGGAATTTCATTGCCAGTGACTTTGGACTGGTTTGCAGGTCACTGGCCATGTGCACGCGTTAGGTTTCACATACTCCAATTCTAGTTATAGTATTCTCGTGGACAAGCAATTCTAGACAAAATGTGCTTAGAAATCATTGATCCTAAAAAGTTCCAAGGATCCTTTTTGATACTGATCCAATGCAATTTTTGTCCAGAGATTATGAATTAGAAATTCTAGATTTTAGAACGTATGAAAACTACAAGGTAAATACAAATCTCTTTGTTATGTCCCTTACATACATGGCGATATGTGTTGTGCAACATGAAGACTGCAAATATTGTATTGTGGCACCGCAACTACTGTAATCAGCGTTAGTGGGGTCTCACTGTGATCTGAGACAGAAATTCTAACCAAATTGTCGGCCTAAAATAGAAACCTGCTGTCCTGCATCTTGTCTGAGTCTTCCTCTTACACAACCATAGTTGTATTCCTAGCCTATGGCCTTTTTCACCAGAAAAACACAAAAAATCAAAAGGTATTGTGTGTTGTGTTTTATGTTACACAAAGACTTAAAGAAATATCTGGATGAGAAGAAAATGTGTTCAAAATCCCCAGCAAAAAAACTTTCGTTTTTCAGACAAATGCTAAGTATATGAGCACATGATGTATTTTTCAGGGGGATTCCACCTCTAATCCGCCTGACAAAGAGCCACAAAACCGCCACCAAAAATGAACACAATGCACAGCATTGTAAAAATGACTTTGCTGTGCACATGTTCAATATTTTTTTTACTTCTTTTTTGCTTCACGGTTTGGAAACCTTGAAACGGTTAAAAAAAGTAACATCTTAACTCTTTAGGTGATACTATTTGCCATCATAAGTGTAGGTAAAAGACGCCGGCAGCAAATGATAAAACCACCAGTGAAACCGCTTCAGGAGAAAGATAGCTGGCTCTTTCCACCAGCGGCTTTGGCTAGGAAAACTTCAGTGGCTTCACTTCATCTTCAGAATTTAGACATTGTGTGAACATACCCCAATACTGAAACCAGCTTGAAAGATTGATAGGAGGATAAGACCTCATTCACATGTCCGTGTTTAAACATGTACAGTACAGACCAAAAGTTTGGACACACCTTCTCATTTAAAGATTTTTCTGTATTTTCATGACTTTGAAAATTGTACATTCACACTGAAGGCATCAAAACTATGAATTAACACATGTGGAATTATATAGTTAACAAAAAAGTGTGAAACAACTGAAAATATGTCTTATATTCTAGGTTCTTCAAAGTAGCCACCTTTTCCTTTGATGACTGCTTTGCACACTCTTGGCATTCTCTTGATGAGCTTCAAGAGGTAGTCACCGGAAATGGTTTTCACTTCACAGGTGTGCCCTGTCAGGTTTAATAAGTGGGATTTCTTGCCTTATAAATGGGGTTGGGACCATCAGTTGTGTTGTGCAGAAGTCAGGTGGATACACAGCTGATAGTCCTACTGAATAGACTGTTAGAATTTGTATTATGGCAAGAAAAAAGCATCTAAGTAAAGAAAAATGAGTGGCCATCATTACTTTAAGAAATGAAGGTCAGTCAGTCCGAAAAATTGGGCAAACTTTGAAAGTGTCCCCAAGTGCAGTTGCAAAAACCATCAAGCGCTGCAAAAAAACTGGCTCACACGAGGACTGCCCCAGGAAAGGAAGACCAAGAGTCACCTCTGCTTCTGAGGATAAGTTTATCCGAGTCACCAGCCTCAGAAATCGCAGGTTAACAGCAGCTCAGATTAGAGACCAGGTCAATGCCACACAGAGTTCTATCAGCAGACACATCTCTACAACAACTGTTAAGAGGAGACTTTGTGCTGCAGGCCTTCATGGTAAAATAGCTGCTTGGAAACCACTGCTAAGGACAGGCAACAAGCAGAAGAGACTTGTTTGGGCTAAAGAACACAAGGAATGGACATTAGACCAGTGGAAATCTGTGCTTTGGTCTGATGAGTCCAAATGTGAGATCTTTGGTTCCAACCACTGTGTATTTGTGTGACGCAGAAAAGGTGAACGGATGGACTCTACATGCCTGGTTCCCACCGTGAAGCATGGAGGAGGAGGTGTGATGGTGTGGGGGTGCTTTGCTGGTGACACTGTTGAGGATTTATTCAAAATTGAAGGCATACTGAACCAGCATGGCCACCACAGCATCTTGCAGCGGCATGCTATTCCATCCGGTTTGCGTTTAGTTGGACCATCATTTATTTTTCAACAGGACAATGACCCCAAACACACCTCCAGGCTGTGTAAGGGCTATTTGACCAAGAACGAGAGTGATGGAGTGCTATGCCAGATGACCTCCTGGCCTCCACAGTCACCAGACCTGAACCCAATCGAGATGGTTTGGGGCGAGCTGGACCGCAGAGTGAAGGCAAAAGGGCCAACAAGTGCTAAGCATCTCTGGGAACTCCTTCAAGATTGTTGGAAGACCATTTCCGGTGACTACCTCTTTAAGCTCATCAAGAGAATGCCAAGAGTGTGCAAAGTAGTCATCAAAGCAAAAGGTGGCTACTTTGAAGAACCTAGAATATAAGACATATTTTCAGTTGTTTCACACTTTTTTGTTAAGTATATAATTCCACATGTGTTAATTCGTAGTTTTGATGCCTTCAGTGTGAATGTACAATTTTCATAGTCATGAAAATACAGAAAAATCTTTAAATGAGAAGGTGTGTCCAAACTTTTGGTCTGTACTGTATGTGAGAAAATGATACCGGTGTTATCAGTGTTTTGCAGCAGTGTGTCATCAGTCAATCCGTTTTTACCATCCGTGTCAGCAGTTTTTTTCATGGATGCATTGTGAAAGAAATCAATTCTAATAATAATTATAATGATGTAGACCAGGGGTCTCAAACGCGCAGCCCATGGCCCTGAGGCTGGTTTATACGGTCCGCAAGCACCATAGACCCCTTGACGATCCCGGCCCGGTCCAGCAGCCGCCAACAGGTGCACTTTATTTCAGTTGAATGTGTGTGTGGACTCCGTCTATAGGGGCGCAACACCCTTGCAGGCCACACGTTACCAATGATTTTGGTTGGCCAGGACCACATGTTAAGGACTTCAATGACCATCAGTCAAAAATTAACTTTTTACTGAATGATAACTTGGTGGGGACTATGTACAAAAGATAGCGGGCACACAGCTTAATGAATGTTTCCTTCACAATACGCTTGGTTTCGGTCTCCACTGGTTCATTTGCCTTCACTACAACCAAGCACAGAACTACAGTCCAGTAAGTTAGAGTCTTACCCTCAACTCTCCTCTTAGCTCTTAAGGGAACTAGTTTGTCACTATGGCCGGTACTTAGCTTCTCTGCTTGCTGATGCCTGGGAACTCCTGCCCGGGGCACTTTCTTCGTCTCACGTTCTCTGTTCCATCTCAGAGTTATAAACTCAGGACCTGTATCCAGTGCATCGCTCTGTCCTTCTGTCACTTTTCTCTTTCCCTCTCTATATTTACTCAGGATCACACTATCCACTGCCTTGTCTCCACTCACGTCAGGAACACCCGCATAATGGAGCTTTGGTGACTAGTCAGACCATAGGTCCAATTTTACTGCACGCTGAGCCCTGTCTAACTTCCAGACAGGAAACTGTCTCTGTCCCATTCCCTATCCCCTCCCACTCTGAGCTAATCCCAAACTTTAACCCCAACTCTCCCTACTATAGGGCAAAATACAATCTATCACTAATAACGCATGTCACACTATACACCATAACGATACTGATGTCTTCAAGGGGGGATGTGGGCAGTGTGTCCATTTCCTTACAGAGTGCCTGTGTGCAGACGCAAATGTGATGTGAACATAGCCTAATATATGTGTGCACACGCCTTGAAATTTCTCTTTTGCTCATTCACTTTGCATTTTATTAATTGATAGAAATAAACTATTAACACTTCTGTTTTCAAAAGCTTTCTTACTGTGCAGCATTTTTTCCACAGACATTTTACTAGTTTGCTCAGGGTTCTGCATGTACCAAGTAACATGTCTCTGGAATGAGGAGCAGCAGAGCTTGTGCCGTTCTGCTTGCTCTGGCACATTTACAGCTGGAGCTTCTTTGATCGAAAAAGGTTAATGACATGCTAAAAATAATTCCAAGGATATATTTTAATGCATGGCTTCACTATGACGTCTATGTTGGTAAACAAGAAATAATTAAAAAATGGACAAATCTAATCGGCATAGAATATCTGCAAAAGAAGAGGAATTGCATTTTAGAAGCAGGTGGTTAGATCTGATGCAAAAATGTATTTGGCAAGTTTGAGGTTTTTTTTATTTTACCATTACTATATGGACCCTCTTATAGTCCTGTGTTTGTAAACATGTATTAAAATGAAAACATAATTTTATCTAGTGATATGAAACAGGTCTCACGGTTTTAATTTGTGGTATCTGAGGGATCCCCCTTGAATAAAACTGGGGCTGTGCAGCAACACTGGCACCGACACAAGTTGCAGGGCTGAAGATTGCTAGGTGTCGCTGCTACATTGGACCCGGTTGGATTTTTTGCGACTTTCATGTCACAGTTGCAGTACCCTCAGGGTCGCAATGTGACCGCATTTACTTGCATTGTGCTAAAAAAGCCAATTGCGGACCTAACAAATTCAACAAGCAAATGCTACTGAACATAAGGGCTCGTGCGCACAACCTATTTTCTCATACAAATACTATCCATGGTTTTCAGGTATAGCACTTGTACCTATGATATGTAAGGCTATGTGCACACGATGCAGAAATGAAGCAGAAAATTTCTGCATCATTTCTGCATCTCCCTGGCAGAAAAAACGCATGCAGATTGTACAAGCGTTTTTCCTGCAGAATACATGCGGATCCACATGCAGATTCACATGCGTTTCCGCATGCAGATTGACAAGCGCTTTCCAAGCGATTTTAGCATCACTTGGAAAGTGCTTGACAACTAGGTCACACTATATAAATCCATGCAAACAGCATGGATTTATATAGTGTGACCCGAGAGAGTGTATATACTTACCTCCGATGGCCCGCGCTGTCCTGCTCACTCCGTTCTCCCGGCTGCCGGCAACTTTGAATTGAAAGACCTGCCGACGTCAGCGTCACGTGACCCGTCACATGACTCTGACGTCACCGCAGGTCCTACAACTCACTGCAAGTGCCGGGAAGCAAGCAGGAGCGGTGCGCGGGCCGACAGATGGTAAGTATACATTTATTTTTTACTTTATTCTTGTTTTTACAGCTTTTTTAATGGTACCTGGATGTGGATGAGACTCTCCTCTCCTCTACACCCGGGTACCATCCGCACATTAGAACGCACCAATTACGCAAGCACAGATGCAGTCTTGCGGAATTGGCGCGTTCTAATGCAAGTCAATGGCGGCGAAAACGCCGCGTTTCCGCAAAATTAAATGACATGCTGCGGATTTTTGAGCGCAGCGTTTACGCTGCGGAAAAATCCGCATCATGGGCACAGCACATGCGGATTTCAATTGGGGAACATTGCTTCCCTTCTACCATGCGTTTTTAATGCGTTTCCGCAGCGTTTACGCAACTGCAAAAACGCCGCGGAAACGCATGAAATACGCATCGTGTGAACTCAGCCTTATGGGGCTGTGCACATGTCCGATTTTTTTCCTTGGACCGAGTGGTCCACAGAAAAAATTGGAGACATGTCCAATTGGAGAATGTCGGATCAAAACCAGCAATGCAAGTCTATGGGTCCGTTAAAAAAATCGGAACGCACTTGGATGACAACCGCTTTTTACGGGGATCCTTACTGAAGTCACCGCTTGCAGCATGACAGTCAATTCACACACAGCGAGCGGTGACGTCAGTAATGTTACCGCAGTTCATTGACTGAACTGCAGTAACCTTACTGATGTCAGTGCTCGTCACAGCAGCCAGATTCACATGCTACTCTCAGTGTATTCCAGCGGCCGTGCTGGGCAGTCACATTAGTGATGTCACCGCTCAACACAGCCTCCAGATGTAGCAGAGTAGGGGATTGTTGTGGGACCTCCTTGTTATGGATTTATGGCGGACCCCTTATTTTGTTTTTTAATTGTGTTAAATGGGTAAGAGAGGGTCAGGGAGTGCTGTTTACAATTAAAGGACTTTTCTCTGTGTCTGTGTTAATTTCTTTTGACAACAGAGTTAGTAATGGTGGTGTCTCATAGACACCTCTCCATTACTAACCCCTGGGCTTGATATCAGTGGACATTACACAGCTGACATCAACTCCAAAACCATTACCCCTATTACCAATGCACCAGGGCAATCAGGAAGAGCCGAGGCTAATGGCCACAATTGGCGCATCTAATGGATGTGCCATTTCTGGGGCGGTTGAGAATGGTGTTGTTAATCTGGGAGGAAGCCAATATTCATGGCCCCTTTCCAGCCTATAAATATCAGCCGGTAGCTGTCTGTATAGCCTTTGCTGGTTATTAAAAATAGGGGGGGCCCAACGTCATTTTTTTTGGGGGGGTCCCCCTTTTTAATAACCAGTAAAGGCTAAATAGACAGCTGTGGGCTGATATTAATAGCCTGGGAAGCTCCATGTTTATTGCCCCCTTCTCAGAATAATAACACCAACTCACAGCTGTCTGTTTTCCCTCAGCTGGTTATTAAAAATAAAGGGGGCCCCACGTCATTTTTTTCATTAAATTTTATATTTATTAGCTAAATACATGTACAGTGAACTACACACTCACTGCACCAATTATATATCTCACGGATATCTTTCTATCTATTTTTATCGTATTGCATTTGTCCGATTTATACCCAGATGAGTATGAGCCCTTACATACAGGCTCAAACATAAAATGATCTCTCTAGTTATAAGTCACTCATGAACGAGCCTGCACTTTGACCTGGCTCCTTTATATGAATGATGGGAACCACCTTCCATCTGAGAGATGAACTAGTTTTTTTTTTGCACTACTTTGGTTCACCTTCTCACTCCTGGTCCTACCTAGGAACAAGGAGGGAGGACATAAGCCGTACAACATAAGTATGTATATGCATTGGCAAGTCCCTCAGAATGTGGGTGTAAGGTGACCAATCAGGGAACTGATAAATCCCAAATTGGGACTATGTAACTAGAGGTGGGCATCCCTTTTTAATGATACTCGCCACCATCACAAAAAGTATCCTTTCCCTGCATTGCACATTACCTGGCGTGGGGAGTAGTGGCATTAGATAGAGAGCTGTCTGGGAGCCAAAAGCGCAAACTTGTTACTGTTCTGACCCAAAAAATCTAGCTGTGAAAAGAGATGAAATGTCCATCACTAGTTCTTTCCAAAACTGTTGTTATAAAGTTAGGCCTCATTCAGATGTCAGTTTTTTTCTAACTATGGTAAAAACGCTCTTGTAGGTACGAGTGCTATCCGAAAAAAACTTGGAAATCACTCGTACATAAAAAACTGATGTCTGAATGAGCCCTTATAAATAAGAAAGCAATAATTTAGAGTCTCATTGCTGTAGCTATTATACCCTTGAGTGACATTAAAAATCCAAGTGAAAATTATATAAAAAAAACAGGCCATCCTTCATATTACATAGGAAGAAAACCATTACTCTTTCATCAGGTTTAGAAGGGAAGTAGGGGGCTTGCTGTCTCACCCTATAGAGGTGGTGCGGTGTGAACAAGTTATTATATATCCAAAGGATAGGTGATAACTTATTCCAACTGGACAAAACCTGTAAAGAAACATGCTGGGTATGATATCCTGATAGCAATGCTTCATTGGAAAATAGATGCAAATTAGCTCTTTATCCAAATGGAGGTCAGTGACATCCCATCACAGCATGTGACCACTGTAGCCAATCAAAAGCATCAACCATAATCCTCAGGTGGATGGCCTAAAGGGAACTTAAATGGACCTGTCATGACTAGTGTTGAGCGATACCTTCCGATATCAGGAAATATCGTATCGGATTGGATCGGACCGATACCCAAAAAGTATCGGATATCGCCGATTCCGATACCGGAAACCAATGCAAGTCAATGGGACACAAATATCGGAATGAAAATAAACCCTGTCTTTCCTTGTAGGTTAATTCTACATGAAGTAAAACAACTAAGAATAATGTAGAATGTATTACATGAAAAGCTGGCAATTCAGCAGCGGCATACACCGGTACCCGACAATTTACAACAGAAAGAATAGAGCTTCACACATAGATTAGATAGATAGAAACATGTCAGTCACATATATATGAAGTACAGTGACAGTGTTGCTTACTGTACTTGTCATTTAGTGTAAAGGATTTATTTAAAAAAATATTAGTGTTTTCGTGCACCGTCTCTTTAAAAAAGCCGGCCGGCAATTCAGCAGCGGTACCCGACAATTTACAACAGAAAGAATAGAGCATCACACATAGATTAGAAAGATAGAAACATGTCAGTCACATATCTATGAAGTACAGTGACAGTGTTGATTACTGTACTTGTCATTTAGTGTAAAGGATTTATAAAAAAAAATAATAATGTTTTCATGCACCGTCTCTTTAAAAAAGCTGGCCGGCAATTCAGCAGCTGTACCCGACAATTTAGAATAGAAGGAATAGAGAATCACACAAAGATTACTTAGATAGAAACATGTCAGTCACATATATATGAAGTACAGTGACAGTGTTGATTACTGTACTTGTCATTTAGTGTTAAAATAAAGGATTTATTTAAAAAAAAATTGGCGTAGGGTTCCCCGTAATTTTAGGCTCTAGCGGAGGTTAAGCAGACAGCTGGGGCAGATGTTTGAAGCCTGGGAAGGGGGTAATACCCACGGAGCTTCCCAGGCTACTAATATCAGCCCCCAGCGGAATACCTAGCCTTTACTAGCTATTAAAATGGGGGACACCCCCAAAAAAATGACGTGGGGTCCCCCCTAATTTAATAGCTAGCAAAGGCTAGGCAGACAGCTGGGGGCTGATATTAATAGCCCAGGAAGGGTGCCATGAATATTGGCCCCCTCCCCGGCTAGAAACACCAGCCGTCAGCCGCCCCAGAAATGGCGCATCCATAGGATGCGCCAATTCTGGCACTTAGCCTCGCTCTTCCCACTGCCCTGTAGCGGTGGCAGTGGGGTAATAGGGCTGGGGTTGATGTCAGCTTATCAGGGGTCGACAAAGTTGTTCAGAATCTAGGAGCCAGCCAAAAAATTTAGGAGCCAGAATTTTTTTTGTTGACAAACTGTACATAGAGACCCCCTCACACACGGCGTCTCCCCGGGGAGCACGGCCTTTGTATGTACTTACACAGGTAGCGGGAGATGAGAACGGGCCCCCGGCCACAGCGATCCTTCCCCCCAGGGCCGGCTCCAGGTTTTTCTGGGCCCCGGGCGAAAGAGTCTCAGTGGGCCCTTTTAACACATACACGATTCATGATGCACAGATACGGCGGAGAAATAAATATATATATATATATTTACTTATTTATTACACATGGCCCAGCCTGCCCCCTCATCCTTCACATACGCAGACATATGCACACGCACACACGGTACGCAGACATATGCGTGCGCACACACGGTACGCAGACATATGCGTGCGCACACACGGTACGCAGACATATGCGCGCGCACACACGGTACGCAGACATATGCACGCACACACACGGTACGCAGACATATGCACGCACACACACGGTACGCAGACATATGCGCGCGCACACACGGTACGCAGACATATGCGCGCGCACACACGGTACGCAGACATATGCGCGCGCACACACGGTACGCAGACATATGCGCGCGCGCACACGGTACGCAGACATATGCGCGCGCGCACACGGTACGCAGACATATGCACGCACACACGGTACGCAGACATATGCGTGCGCGCACACTGTACGCAGACATATGCGTGCGCACACACGGTACGCAGACATATGCGTGCGCACACACGGTACGCAGACATATGCGTGCGCACACACGGTACGCAGACATATGCACGCACACACACGGTACGCAGACATATGCGTGCACACACACGGTACGCAGACATATGCGTGCGCACACACGGTACGCAGACATATGCGCGCGCACACACGGTACGCAGACATATGCGCGCGCACACACGGTACGCAGACATATGCACGCACACACGGTACGCAGACATATGCGTGCGCACACACGGTACGCAGACATATGCGCGCGCACACGGTACGCAGACATATGCGCGCACACACGGTACGCAGACATATGCGTGCGCACACACGGTACGCAGACATATGCGCGCGCACACACGGTACGCAGACATATGCACGCACACACGGTACGCAGACATATGCGTGCGCACACACGGTACGCAGACATATGCGCGCGTGCACACGGTACGCAGACATATGCACGCACACACGGTATGCAGACATATGCGTGCGCACACACGGTACGCAGACATATGCGCGCGCACACACGGTACGCAGACATATGCGTGCGCACACACGGTACGCAGACATATGTACACATACAGACATACACATAGATAAAACAGACAAATATATATACACAGTCATATACACTGACATTCACATACATGCACTCACACAGACCCATTACTAATATTTTTAATATGGGGATTGGGGAAGCCTCACTCACCTGTCCCCGGTCCAGTGTCCTGTCCAGCAGCTCCTCGGGTATGGGGCAGTGCAGGGCCCCCGGCGTGTCACAGACTTCATGGCCCTGGAACATCAGAGGGGCCCACTTGCGGTCGGGTCCGGGCCCCTCCCGCCCATCTGTGCAGGACCTCCGCTCCGACGGTGTTTGATTGCCGGCACTCCCCCAGACATGGCCGCGCGCTGTGCGGCTGTGTCTGCTAGTAATGACGCGGCAGGAGCGACACACAAGCACAATTAAAGGTGCAGTGCCGTCGACCCTGCCGTGTCATTACTAGCAGACACAGCCGGACAGCGCGCGGCCATGTCTGGGGGAAGTGCCGGCAATCAAGCAGCACCTGCGTCCCTGAACAGGTGCCGAGGAAGCGGCCAGGGCCCCGACAGTGAGTGGGCGGGTGGGTGTGTGGGCCCGGCCCCGACAGTGAGTGGGCGGGTGGGTGTGTGGGCCCGGCCCCGACAGTGAGTGGGCGGGTGGGTGTGTGGGCCCGGCCCCGAAAGTGAGTGGGCGGGTGGGTGTGTGGGCCCGGCCCCGACAGTGTGTGGGCCCGGCCCCGACAGTGAGTGGGCGGGTGGGTGTGTGGGCCCGGGCCCCGACAGTGAGTGGGCGGCTGGGCCCCTCTGATTTTCCAGGGCCCCGGCACTTGCCCGGGTACGCCGGGTGCTGACGCCGGCCCTGCTTCCCCCGTAACCTAACTCTCCCTGTCCAGTCCCGGAGCATAAGGGGGGCGGAGCAAAGTGGAGAAGGCGGCCTGAGCGATACTGTCCCTGCTTCCTCCGATTGGATGACTCCGTGCAGGAGGTGGGATTGGATTGAGAGTATTTTTTTTTCTTCTCAACTCCTCAACTCCTCAAGCACCAGGCAACATTTTCTAGGCGCCAGACAACATTTTCTAGGCGCCACTGGCGACCAGGCGCCTGGGTTTGTCGAGCCCTGAGCTTATAATGCCAGCTGACATCAAGCCCAGGTTAGTAATGGAGAGGCGTCTATAAGACACCCCCATTACTAACCCCATAGTCAAAGCCTGTCATCCCGCAGACACTGAGAAGCGCAGGCATGCTTGAGCTCCTCAGTGTCTCGCTGTGACGGCATCCAGATGAGCCGAGTTCATGTCCAATGAACTCAGCTGACCTCATGCACGTCACTGACAGCGTGGTAGAATTCTCACGCTGAAGCGCTGAGTGCAGGAGAATTTTCCCACGCTGTCAGTGACGTGCATGAGGTCAGCTGAGTTCATTGGACATGAACTCGGCTCATCTGGATGCCGTCACAGCGAGACACTGAGGAGCGCAAGCATGCCTGCGCTTCTCAGTGTCTGCGGGATGACAGGCTGGATGGCAGCGTTCTGCTGCGGTCCAGCCTGTCATCTCGATGTAGCAGAGCTGAAGCTGTCATGGGAACCATGGAAAGGTAAGGATGAGGTTGCTATATTATTTTTCTTTTATTGCAGGAGATCGTTGGCTTCAGCTGGAATGGGCGTGACGGTAAGTATGGTTTAATTTAGAACAATAAAGAATTGTGTGTTTATTTCAATTAAAGGACTTTTTTCTGGGTGTTGTGTTTTTTTTAAATACTTTACTAGAAATTCATGGTGGTCATGTCTAATATTGGCGTGACCCCATGAATTTCGGGCTTAGGGCCAGCTGATAATGCCAAGCTGGCCCTAACCCCTTTATTACCCAGTGAGTCACCGCACCAGGGCCCTGGATGAGTTGGGTACAGCGCCAGAAGATGGCGCTTCTGTGAACGCACCATTTTCCGGGGTGGCTGCGGGCTGCAATTTGCAGCACGGGTGGCCCAGAAAGCTTGGGCCTCCCAGCGCTGCGAATTCCAGCCCCCAGCTGCCTAGTTGTACCTGGCTGGACACAAAAACAGGGCGAAGCCCCACGTCAATTTTTTTTTAATTATTTCATGAAATAATTTAAAAAAAAAGGGATTCCCTATATTGTTGTGTCCGGCCAGGTACAAATAGGCAGCTGGGAGTTGGGGGCAGCCCGTTCCTGCCTGCTGTACCTGGCTGGCATGCAAAAATATGGCAAAGCCCACATCAAAATTTTTGGGAAAAATTAATTAAAAAATAAATAATAATTTAGGGACTGCATCTTTATTAACCCCTCAAGTGTCATTTAGCGTTAAAATAAAGGATTTATTAAAAATAAAATTGGCGTGGGATCCCCCATAATTTTAGTCTCTAGCGGAGGTTAAGCAGATGGCTGGGGCAGATGTTTGAAGCCTGGGAAGGGGGTAATACCCACAGAGCTTCCCAGGCTACTAATATCAGCCCCCAGCTGAATACCTACCCTTTACTAGCTATTAAAATGGGAGACCCCCCCAAAAAATGACGTGGGGTCCCCCCTATTTTAATAGCTAGCAAAGGCTAGGCAGACAGCTGGGGGCTGATATTAATAGCCCAGGAAGGGTGCCATGAATATTGGCCCCCTCCCAGGCTAGAAACACCAGCCGTCAACCGCCCCAGAAATGGCGCATCCATAGGATGCGCCAATTCTGGTACTTAGCCTCGCTCTTCCACGCTGCCCTGGTGCGGTGGCAGGGGGTAATAGTGGTGGGGTTCATGTCAGCGCCAGCTGCCATGAAGCCCAGGTTAGTAATGATGGGCGTCTATAAGACTAACCTACAAAGTGTTAAAAATAAAAAACACACACTACACCCAGAAAAAAATAATTTATTTGAAATAAATAATTTATTTGAAATAAAACACACCATTTTATTTAATTCTTAGTTTACTAAAAAAAAAAATAGTTACCTGTCCACGTTCCTGCGCTGATCTCCCATGCACAGCTGTCACATCTGGAGATGTGACAGCTGTGCATGGCTGCTGTAAGCTCACGCTGCCGGGAACACGTCCGCTCCCGGCAGCGGGAGCCACTGACTGAGGTCACTGGAGTGCATTCAGTCAGCGCAGCTCCGGAGACCTCCTTTACGGCACTGCTGTACCGTGGGAATTTCTCACGATACAGCAGGGCCGTAAAGGAGCTAACCGGAGCAGCGCTGCCTGAACTCCGGCATACCCGCTTATGCAATGACGGGGCTGCTTTATGGCCCCATCATTCTAGTGGCGGCAGCGGTTCAGAGCGGTCACATTCTATGTGGCTGCTCTAAACTGGAGATCATCGTGGGACACTCGTGGGCTACTACGGAGGGGTAAGGATAAGGTTGTGGTTTATTATTTTATATTTTATTACAGGAGATCGATGGCTTCGGGGAATTAGGTGTCTAGGTGAGTATAGGTGTAGTTTTTTATTTTTTACTTTATTTTAGGTGGCGATCGGTGGGGACAGGTAATGTATAAACTAATTTATTGTAGGTAACCACTGGCCACCAATGACATGTATTTAAAATTTATTGGGGACCATGGGGCAGTTTAAATAGCAGGATCAGGCTGATGGGAACTACTGCTCCCATCGAGCTGATCCTGCTGGCACGAGTGGACGGGGGACAGACATAGGCCGATGGGAGTAGTAGTGTTACATCGGCCTATGTTTGCCTGCACGCAGACACCGGCAGACATCGCACAGACACCGCACACACCCGCAGACATCGCACAGACACCGCGCACACCCGCACACACCCGCACAGACACCGCGCACACCCGCACACATCGCACAGACACCCACACACACTAATCATGACGGGTCTGGGAGGTGAGGCTGACCTGTGCGACCGTGGGAGTTCATGCAATGCAGTCAAGCATGAACTCACATGAACCCTCTGAGGGCACCGCGGCTACTTCAAATGAACAGCTGATCGGCATCACCTGATACCTTAGCTGTTCATTTGAAATAACCGGCGGGAAAGCGCAGCACAGAACCTGGAAAGCCGGCGGTGAAGTCTTTTCACTGCCGGCTTCCCCGCCCGGGTCCTTCGCTCCCCGCTCCTTGGTGCTGCGCTTCCCGCCCGGTCCTAACTTACGATCAGGATGGGAGGTGGCGAGGGTAGCGGAGGATCGGGGTGGGAGGCTGCGGGGAAGCAGTATGGGGCTGTGTGATTGTTTAAAAGCCGCCGGCTTTTTACCGCCCGCCGGCTTTTAAACAATCAGGAGAATTCTCTCACGCTGGGATGGCATTCTGATGACAGGCTGGATCGCAGCTGAGCGCTGCCATCCAGCTTGTCATCCTTCAGAGACACTGCAGAGCGCAGGCATTATGGGAACTTCCGATTCCGGTATTCGATATTGTAAAAGTATCGGAATTAAGTATTGGAATTCTGATACCGCGAATATCGGCCGATACCCGATATTTCAGTATCGGAATGCTCAACACTAGTCATGACCCAAAACGCTATTAACCTGCCAATGTTGGCTTAATCTGCAGCTTATTAGCATTCTAAAGCCATGTGGCCGCTGCACTGACAGCCCGGCTACCAGGAGGAAATTAATTTTATTCTTCCTTGCAACCTCCGGCTTTCAGACATAAAGGGGCAGCCGGTGCAGTATTGGCCACTTCTCAGTATACAGTGAGCATCGGCTGTGACCACGCACCGCACTGACTGACAGCTGACTCAGCAATGCATCAGCACTAAGCCGGCTATCAGTCAGTGCCGGGACGTGGTTACAGCTACTAACAATGTACTGAGCGGTGACTGTAGTCAGGCCTCTGTGACTGAAGGCCGGAGGCCTCAGGAGGAATAAAAACCGAAAGAAAAGGGGGAACCTGTCATGCTGAAAATTATGTCTCGTGGTAAGCTACATATATACTAACCAGCTCAACAAGGGGGATGCCACACCCCTAATTTGCACAGAATGCCATTGCTTGGTTTTTTGTCTTGTTTGCATTCTGTGCAAATTAGGGGTGTGGCATCCCCCTTGTTGAGCTGGTTAGTATATATGTAGCTTACCACGGGCTTGGGTGGTCTGATATTGGGACCCGGTTCTATTTGTCTACCCTTTTATATGCATTACTTCAACTTTAATATACAGTAAGGTTTTTAATATAGACAGTGTAGGACCGTCCCAATTTAGGGTCACCTTGTCGCTGGTGGGAGGGCTTGTATACTTTTTTTGATCAAAAATAGTTCACTAAGTACCCTATATTTCATATGCAACTTTGCTTTACATTTATATATAATGATGGTAGGGTATGAGATATATTTTTTGTCTTTTGTAGGTTTTGCATCTTTTTACTAGTGTGAACATGCTCCTATTTCTTGCATGTGTACCATCTTAGACCTCAGTTCACATTGCTTGTTTTTTTGTCTTGTTTGCATTCTTTGCAAATTAGGGGTGTGGCATCCCCCTTGTTGAGCTGGTTGGTATATATGTAGCTTACCACGTGCTTGGGTGGTCTGATATTGGGACCCGGTTCTATTTGTCTACCCTTTTATATGCATTACTTCAACTTTGATATACAGTAAGGTTTTTAATATAGACAATTGTTTATATACACCTTCCCACCTGCTTGGTTTCCATCTATCTCTGCCCTTCCCTGGCCCTATGAAGTCAGAGCTGTCAATCAAATCGATAGAGATAGAGAAAAAACAAGCAGGTGGGAAGGTGTATTTATATGATTGGCCCAGCCGTGAAGCACCAATCGCCTGTATTTGGTTTTAACAGACATCCTGTGCTGACAGAGTCCTTTTAAAGTGACAGACATTGTGTTACAGGCTAGCCTTCTCCAACAGATGGCACTAAAGAGACTCTTTTCTTTCATTTTTGGAGGAAGCTAATTGCATTTTAGCATCAGCAAAGCTGTGTGTGACTCCAGTAATCTCCAGTAATGGTATGAGTTACACGATTTCATCCAATACTTGGCAATTAATTTGTGTTGTGATTTTCATTGAGAAGAAAAATCTCCAAAAAATAACATATTATAAACAGTAAAAAAATTAACTGGTAAGAAGACAACCTGTGAACTATAAGCTATCAGGCCATGTAAGCTAGATGGAAGCAGAGTATGGTATTACTATACAGAGAACACTGACTTTTTATTACACCCCATGTCTAGAGATGAGCGGTGTTCGACTAGAACTGTTCGCCAATCTCAAATTCGAGCTGTTTTGGGCGGTGTTCGAGTTGTTCGACGAACCCGAACGATTTGCAAAAAATTCGGCTGTTCGAGATTATGTTCGATAACTGTTCGTGCACCAAAAGCGTGTCCTGCATGTCTGGCGCTATTTTGAGCACCAATCATGCAGCGATTGCCTGCCACTCACTGTAATGCCACAGCCATGGTGGTTATGGCATTACAGTGATTGCCCAAATCGATGGGAACAGTGCTCACAGTGAAACATGAAAAGCCGGCAATTCAGCAGCGGCATAGACCGGTACCCGACAATTTAGAACAGAAAGAATAGAGCATCACACATAGATTAGATAGATAGAAACAAGTCAGCCACATATATACGAAGTACAGTGACGGTGTTGATTACTGTACTTGTCATTTAGTGTAAAGGATTTATCAAAAAAAATAATAGTGTTTTCACGCACCGTCTCTTTAAAAAAGCCGGCCGGCAATTCAGCAGCGGTACCCGACAATTTAGAATAGAAAGAATAGAGAATCACACATAGATTAGATAGATAGAAACATGTCAGTCACATATATGAAGTACAGTGACAGTGCTGCTTACTGTACTTGTCATTTAGTGTAAAGGATTTATTAAAAAAAAATAATAGTGTTTTCATGCACCGTCTCTTTAAAAAAGCTGGCCGGCAATTCAGCATCTGTACCCGACAATTTAGAATAGAAGGAATAGAGAATCACACATAGATTAGATAGATAGAAACATGTCAGTCACATATATATGAAGTACAGTGACAGTGTTGCTTACTGTACTTGTCATTTAGTGTTAAAATAAAGGATTTATTTAAAAAAAAATTGGCGTGGGGGTCCCCATAATTTTAGGCTCTAGCGGAGGTTAAGCAGACGGCTGGGGCAGATGTTTGAAGCCTGGGAGGGGGGTAATACCCATGGAGCTTCCCAGGCTACTAATATCAGCCCCCAGCTGAATACCTAGCCTTTACTAGCTATTAAAATGGGGGACCCCCCCCCCAAAAAAATGACGTGGGGTCCCCCCTATTTTAATAGCTAGCAAAGGCTAGGCAGACAGCTGGGGGCTGATGTTAATAGCCCAGGAAGGGTGCCATGAATATTGGCCCCCTCCCAGGCTAGAAACACCAGCCGTTAGCCGCCCCAGAAATGGCGCATCCATAGGATGCGCTAATTCTGGCACTTAGCCTCGCTCTTCCCACTGCCCTGTAGCGGTGGCAGTGGGGTAATAGGGCTGGGGTTGATGTCAGCTTATAATGCCAGCTGACATCAAGCCCAGGTTAGTAATGGAGAGGCGTCTATAAGACACCCCCATTACTAATCCCATAGTCAAAGTCAAAAGAAAACACAAACACCCAGAATAAACTCCTTTAATTGAAATAAAGACACATTCCTTTATTGTTCTAAATTAAACCATACTTACCATCACGCCCATTCCAGCTGAAGCCAACGATCTGCAATAAAAGTAAAATAATAAAGCAACATCATCCTTACCTTTCCATGGTTCCCACGACAGCTTCAGCTCTGCTACATCGAGATGACAGGCTGGACCGCAGCAGAACGCTGCCATCCAGCTTGCCATGCCGCGGACACTGAGAAGCGCAGGCATGCTTGCGCTCCTCAGTGTCTCGCTGTGACGGCATAAAGATGAGACGAGTTCATGTCCAATGAACTCTGCTCACCTCATGCACGTCACTGACAGCGTGGGAGAATTCTCCTGCACTCAGCGCTACAGCGTGAGAATTTTCCCACGCTGTCAGTGACGTGCATGAGGTGAGCTCATTCATGTCCAATGATCTCAGCTCACCTCATGCACGTCACTGACAGCGTGGGAGAATTCTCACGCTGTAGCGCTGAGTGCAGGAGAATTTTCCCACGCTGTCAGTGACGTGCATGAGGTGAGCTGAGATCATTGGACATGAACTCGTCTCATCTTTATGCCGTCACAGCGAGACACTGAGGAGCGCAAGCATGCCTGCCCTTCTCAGTGTCTGCGGGATGACAGGCTGGATGGCAGCGTTCTGCTGCGGTCCAGCCTGTCATCTCGATGTAGCAGAGCTGAAGCTGTCGTGGGAACCATGGAAAGGTAAGGATGAGGTTGCTTTATTATTTTACTTTTATTGCAGAAGACATTGGCTTCAGCTGGAATGGGCGTGATGGTAAGTATGGTTTAATTTAGAACAATAAAGAATTGTGTGTTTATTTCAATTAAAGGACTTTATTCTGGGTGTTGTGTTTTTTTTAAATACTTTACTAGAAATTCATGGCGGTCATGTCTAATATTGGCGTGACCCCATGAATTTCGGGCTTAGGGCCAGCTGATAATGCCAAGCTGGCCCTAACCCCTTTATTACCCAGTGAGCCACCGCACCAGGGCCCTGGATGAGTTGGGTACAGCGCCAGAAGATGGCACTTCTATGAACGCGCCATTTTCCGGGGTGGCTGCGGACTGCAATTTGCAGCGGGGGGGACCCAGAAAGCTTGGGTCTCCCTGCGCTGCAGATTCCAGCCCCCAGCTGCCTAGTTGTACCTGGCTGGACACAAAAATAGGGCGAAGCCCCACGTATTTTTTTTTTTTAATTATTTCATGAAATTCATGAAATAATTAAGAAAAAAAGGGCTTCCCTATATTGTTGTGTCCAACCAGGTACAAATAGGCAGCTGGTGGTTGGGGGCAGCCCGTTCCTGCCTGCTGTACCTGGCTGGACACAAATATAGTGCGAAGCCCCACGTCAATTTTTTTTTTAATTATTTAATGAAACTAGATGGTGGCCCGATTCTAACGCATCGGGTATTCTAGAATATGTATGCGGCAGACCCGGCGCAATCAGCAGAGCGGTGCTTAAATTTGGCACCAAAATCGCTGACTGGTCGCGGCCAGCAACCGCGACCAATCAGCAAAGTGGTGTTGAAATTTGGCGACTATATCGCTGATTGGTCACGGCCGGCGGTTGCGACTAATCAGCAGAGCGGGGTTTAAATTTTGCGCCAATAATGCTGATTGGTCGCGGTCGCGACCAATCAGCAAAGCGGTGTTTAAATTTTGCGCCAATAATGCTGATTGGTTGCGGTTGCGACCAATCAGCAAAGCGGTGTTTAAATTTGGCGCCAATAATGGTGATTGGTCACGACCGAGACCATTCAGCAGGGCGATGTTTAAATTTGGCGGCAACAATGTTGATTAGTCGCGGCCGGCGGTCGCGACCAATCAGCAGAGCGGGGTTTAAATTTGGCGCCAATAATGCTGATTGGTCGCAATCGCCGGCCGCGACCAATCAGCAGAGCGGTGTTTCAATTTGGCGCCAAAATCGCTGATTGGTCGCGGCCGACAACCGTGACCCATCAGCAGAGTGGGGTTTAAATTTGGCGCCAATACTGCTGATTGGTCGTGGCCGGCAACCGTGACCAATCAGCCGAGCAGGGTTTAAATTTGGCGCCAATACTGCTGATTGGTTGCGGACGGCGACCGCGATCAATCAGCAGAGCGGTGTTTAAATTTGGCGCCAATAATGCTGATTAGTCGCGGCCGGCATCCGCGACCAATTAGCAGAGCAGGGTTTAAATTTGGCGCCAATCTCGCTGATTGGTCGCGGCTGGAGTCCGCGACCAATCAGCAGAGCGTTGTTTAAATTTGGCGCCAATCTCACTGATTGGTCGCGGCCGCCCAAATGTGGCGCCCAAATCAGTGATTGGTCGCGGGCAGTTTCCGCGACCAATCAGCAGAGCGGTGTTTAACTTTAGCGCCAAGATCACTGATTGGTCGCGTGCGGAGAGCGCGACCAATCAGCGAATCGTATTGGTGAGGACCGGGGAGCGCCGCTGCCTGGTCGGATACTTCCGCTGCGAGAAGCCGGGAGATGAGCGACTGGTCGCAGCAGATGTATCCCGACCCGCAGCTCCGCACCCCGGTCCTCCCTTGACACCCTAGCCGCTGATCTCCCCACAGTATCCGCATGGTGTTACAAAGATCCGGACATTTGTGTTAAAAATCGCTGATTGGTCGCGGGCGCTGCCCGCGACCAATCACCGATTTGGGCGCCAAATTTAAATATCGGCCGCAACCAATCACCGATCTTGGCTCCACATTTAAACACCGCTGTGCTGATTGGTCGCCGACGTTGGGCGCGACCAATCACCGATTTTGGCGCCACATTTAAATAGCGTCCGCGACCAATCAGTACAGCGGTGTTTAAATGTGAAGCCAAGATGGGTGATTGGTCGTGGCCGATATTTAAATTTGGCGCCCAAATCGGTGATAGGTCGCGGGCAGCGCCAGCGACCAATCAGCGATTTTTAACACAAATGTCCGGACCTTTGTAACACCATGCGGATACTGTGGGGACATCAGCGGCTAGAGTGTGAAGGGAGGACCGGGGAGCGGCGCTGCGGGTCGGGATACTTCTGCTCCGAGCGCCCGCTCATGTCCCGGGTTCTCGCAGCGGAAGTATCCGCACAGGCAGCGCCGCTGACATCCATGCGGCTAGGGCGTGAAGGGAGGACCGGGGAGAGGCGCTGACATCCAATTGGTCGCGGCCGCTATTTAAATGTGCCGCACAAATCGGTGATTGGTCGTTGTCTTGACGGCGACCAATCACTGATCTTGCCGCCAAAGTTAAACACTACTGTGCTGATTGGTCGCGGACGCTGCTCGCGACCAATCACCGATTTGTGCGCCAAATTTAAATATCAGCCTCATGCACGTCACAGACAGCGTGGGAAAATTCTCCTGCACTCAGCGCTTCAGCGTGAGAATTCTCCCACGCTGTCAGTGACGTGCATGAGGTGAGCCGAGCTCATTGGACATGACCTCGGCTCATCTTTATGCCGTCACAGCCAGACACTGAGGAGCGCAAGCATGCCTGCGCTTCTCAGTGTCTGCGGGATGACAGGCTGGATGGCAGCGTTCTGCTGCGGTCCAGCCTGTCATCTCGATGAAGCAGAGCTGAAGCTGTCGTGGGAACCATGGAAAGGTAAGGATGATGTTGGTTTATTATTTTACTTTTATTGCAGGAGATCGTTGGCTTCAGCTGGAATGGGCGTGATGGTAAGTATGGTTTAATTTAGAACAATAAAGAATTGTGTGTTTATTTCAATTAAAGGACTTTATTCTGGGTGTTTGTGTTTTCTTTTAACTTTGACTATGGGGTTAGTAATGGGGGTGTCTTATAGACGCCTCTCCATTACTAACCTGGGCTTGATGTCAGCTGGCATTATAAGCTGACATCAACCCCAGCCCTATTACCCCACTGCCACCGCTACAGGGCAGTGGGAAGAGCGAGGCTAAGTGCCAGATTTGGCGCATCCTACGGATGCGCCATTTCTGGGACAGCTGACGGCTGGTGTTTCTAGCCTGGGAGGGGGCCAATATTCATGGCACCCTTCCTGGGCTATTAATATCAGCCCCCAGCTGTCTGCTTAGCCTTTGCTAGCTATTTAAATAGGGGGGACCCCACGTCATTTTTTGGGGGGGTCCCCCATTTTAATAGCTAGTAAAGGCTAGGTATTCAGCTGGGGGCTGATATTAGTAGCCTGGGAAGCTCCGTGGGTATTACCCCCTTCCCAGGCTTCAAACATCTGCCCCAGCCGTCTGCTTAACCTCCGCTAGAGACTAAAATTACGGGGAACCCCACGCCAATTTTTTTTTTAATAAATCCTTTATTTTAACACTAAATGACAAGTACAGTGATCAACACTGTCACTGTACTTCTTATATATGTGACTGACATGTTTCTATCTATTTAATCTATGTGTGATGCTCTATCTTTCTGTTGTAAATTGTCGGGTACCGAGGCTGAATTGCCGGCCGGCTTTTTTAAAGAGACGGTGCACGAAAACACTATTATTTTTTTTAATAAATCCTTTACAGTAAATGACAAGTACAGTAAGCAACACTGTCACTGTGCTTCTTATATGTGTGACTGACATGTTTCTATCTATCTAATCTATGTGTGATGCTCTATTCCTTCTTGTCTAAATTGTCGAGTACTGGTGTATGCCGCTGCTGAATTGCCGGCCGGCTTTTTTAAAGAGAGCGTCTTCTGAGCAGTTTGTCAGCTTTTGGACACCTTTGAAGGTGTTTTCTATGTGTTTCTATGTGTTTTTGTTTGCCTGCCATTGGTTTTAACGGTGTTCGACGGTGTTCTAAGGTGTTCGATGAACAGTTCGACGAACAGTTCCTCGAACATCCCGGTGTTCGACGAACCGAACCGAATCCGAACACTACGGGGGTGGCTCAACACTACCCATGTCTCATCCGCTGTCATCACTTTTATTTGAGTGTCCAGGATTTATGAATGTTTGGTGTCAGTTCCCTCTCCTTTGCGACTACGAGGTCATTCAATTTGAGACTATGTTGTAAAAGCAATTAGTGGGTAAACTTATTTTCCGTGTTGCTACACAGTATACATAGAAGTTCCTAGAATTGCTAACATAAATTAACCACAAAAAAATATTTGGAACTTCTTAGGAACTGGAGCACAAGTGGAACTTGCAAAGAAGTACTTCATTCATGATCATGTAACGCCTATTACTAATTGTTATTAAAACTGTGTGCACATACTGCTTATGCTTTCAACCAAAGGTCTATTTTACCTTTTCATTTTCAAGGTCAACTGGGGCTCCAGGGGTCAGACTGGAGTCCCCGAGATAATTCCCAATTCTATGAAGCAGCAGCATGTATGTTCAAAAGCCTGACCAAAGCTTCCCATTTTAGTGACCAGTAGAGGTGGATGTGGCTACACCCTATATAATTTAAAAGTTATCACCCACCCAGTCGATAGGTGATAAATGTTTCAGGTTAGAGTTCCCTTTAAAGCCAGGGAATATTTTTATATATTTTTGCATTGCATTCACCACAGTGCTGATCCTTCTACAGGAAATTAAATTACTACAGCATTGTAGTGTTTCGCATATATTTACTCTCTATATACCAAAACTGTTCCAAAAGCTTTACTGAATTCAGATCACTGAGAGACAATGAAAAAGAGAACAAGTGGCAAAAGTAATCTAATGAAGGAAATCATTAGTTTTCATGCACTGAACACATTTATTGCTAATATGGTGGCGGTGTAGTAGGGCTGCATTTAAATTTTTTGCAATAGCGACTCATGGCTATGTAAGGAGGTGACCGGAACGGTCATGTGCCTCTTTCCTTCTTTATGCACAATGTAAAATGCTCTGTTAATTATATGTTGATGAACATGCATGTGACAGTTGACGGACGGGTTAGTTATAGGGTTAGTACAGGATAGGTGTAGGTAGAGTGTTAGATTAATATGGGAGTAGTGCAGAGGTGGGCATTTTAGCATAAGAGGTATTTAGCTTAGTCAGGAAAGAGTTAAGGGGTTAGGAGCTGCTCCAGTGTGGGAGGAGCAGGACAGAAAAGACTGGGGGAGTTCCTGTGTTAGGGCAGTGGGTACAGGGCCAGGGAAGAGAGCAGCAGCACGTTCGGTCCAGCAGCAGAATATTGTCGGCCTGTAAATCGGACCAAGACTTTCCCATCAAGTTCGGGACCTACGGTCTAGAAGAGGTAGCTGTGTGGCTTCCTTTAAGTCCTTCAAGAAGCGGAGGACTACACGGACGGGGATTAGTCCCGAGAAGACTGTGCGGGACTCACAAGGCTGCAGTGCCTTTCAGCTATCTTAAGGGCCAAAGCGGCCAGCTAAGACAAGGGATAGCTCAAGACAAACGGACGGTAAATAAGAACTCGTGCTGTGGAAAGGACTGTAACTCTGCCAATGTGACTGTCCTGTTCTACTATGCTGAAGATAAAAGTAAAATTATGTTTTTATATAAACATGGAGTGGAAGTCCTTTAATATTGAAGTGGCAGCCCCTGAAGGAAATGGATCGAGGATGGAGCAGAACTGCAACCAGAAAGTAAGTGATGTGCAGCACCAGCACCTCATGGAAAGATTATGACCCTTGACTTTGTTTGGGAGCTGGGGTGAAGGAGTACAGCATTCCCTCACCATCACAGCCACCTTAGGTCCATTACAAAAGTGGCGCTGCGAGCAGGGTCAAGTCGTGCATCGTGAGACAGATGCGGGGAAGATTGTGACGAAGATTGTGATGAAGATTCTAGTGAGAGCCAAGATGGCGTATGGTGGAGAGAAGGCTGGCGATAGCTCCACCCATCGTGGGCGTCTTGGGCACAAAACGGGGCGAAAAACAATGAAGTATAGTTGACATGCAGAAGTAGGTCTGTTGTGCTTCAGAAGCATCCAGCAACTAGAGGGGTTAGCACAGTCACAGGAGACAGGGAGTGTTTTAGCAGAGCCCCAGGGGGATTGTGGGGAACTTGTTATTGTAGTCTGGCTGAAGCCGAAGAGAAAGGTGGTGTGTTATCTGGATCTGACAGAAGGCAGCTGAACAGGATTCAGATCAGGAGAGAAACTAAACACAGGTCAGATAAACTCCCTGAACTAACAGTGCAGAGTATTATCGGGCAGGAAGATAAGGACTGGAAGGAATTGTGTCACAGGGATCATCTGCCTCATTAAACCCTCCCCCCTCCATCTCCATGCAGGATAAAAAATGCTGTGTACTATTGAGTCCTTGTGATGGAAAAGCCTGTGGTTGTGTATGCATAGTGTTATGCACACGCCCAGGCTGACTGGCATGTGCATGATTTAGTGATTCCACTGTGCCATGAACCGGAGAGTGCCTGGAGGGGCGTAACTAAGCATCTACCCGATCTGACCAAGGTCGCAAGACGGCTAACGACGCCGTGCACCAGGGAGGAACCAAGCAGAGGGACCAGGTGCTACTCCAGGCCAGACCCCGGACACGGCTGTTGACCTACACCGGGGAATACAGGAACAGGCAGGTTAGGCTGGCACACACAGGTGGGTACTGGCAGGCACGGCTGGCATGCAGACAGGTGGGCACCAGCAGGCACGGCTGGAGTGCAGACAGGAGGATACTGGCAGGCACAGCTGGTATGCAGACAGGAGGGTACTGACTAGTACGGCTGGCGTGCAGACGGGGAGGTACTGGCAGGTTGGAGCACAGGCTGGATAGGGTCCAGTACAGACAGGGATTCAGGAACAGAACCGCAGATGCGGTAGACAAGCAGAGCAGAGAGGAACCGCTGGAGTGGTGAGCAAGCAGAGCAGGGAGAAACCACCAGAGCTGTGAGCAAGGCAGAGCAGGCAGAAACCGCCGGAGCGGTGAGCAAGGCAGAGCAGGCAGGAACCGCCAGAGCGGTGAGCAAGGCAGGAACCGCCGGAGCGGTGTGCAAGGCAGAGCAGGCAGGAACCGCCGGAGCGGTGAGCAAGGCAGAGCAGGCAGGAACCGCCGGAGCGCTGAGCAAGGCAGAGCAGGCAGGAACCGCCGGAGCGGTGAGCAAGGCAGAGCAGGCAGGAACCGCCGGAGCGGTGAGCAAGGCAGAGCAGGCAGCAACCGCCGGAGCGGTGAGCAAGGCAGAGCAGGCAGGAACCGCCGGAGCGGTGAGCAAGGCAGAGCAGGCAGGAACCACCGGAGCGGTGAGCAAGGCAGAGCAGGCAGGAATCGCCGGAGCGGTGAGCAAGGCAGAACAGGCAGGAACCGCCGGAGCGGTGAGCAAGGTAGAGCAGGCAGGAACCGCCGGAGCGGTGAGCAAGGCAGAGCAGGCAGGAACCGCCGGAGAGGTGAGCAAGGCAGAGCAGGCAGCAACCGCCGGAGCGGTGAGCAAGGCAGAGCAGGCAGGAACCGCCAGAGCGGTGAGCAAGGCAGAGCAGGCAGGAACCGCCGGAGCGGTGAGCAAGGCAGAGCAGGCAGGAACCGCCGGAGCGGTGAGCAAGGCAGAGCAGGCAGGAACCGCCGGAGCGGTGAGCAAGGCAGAGCAGGCAGGAACCGCCGGAGCGGTGAGCAAGGCAGAGCAGGCAGGAACCGCCGGAGCGGTGAGCAAGGCAGAGCAGAGAGAAACCGCCGGAGCGGTGAGCAAGGCAGAGCAGGCAGAAACCGCCGGAGCGGTGAGCAAGGCAGAGCAGGCAGGAACCGCCGGAGCGCTGAGCAAGGCAGAGCAGGCAGGAACCGCCGGAGCGGTGAGCAAGGCAGAGCAGGCAGGAACCGCCGGAGCGGTGAGCAAGGCAGAGCAGGCAGCAACCGCCGGAGCGGTGAGCAAGGCAGAGCAGGCAGGAACCGCCGGAGCGGTGAGCAAGGCAGAGCAGGCAGGAACCGCCGGAGCGGTGAGCAAGGCAGAGCAGGCAGGAATCGCCGGAGCGGTGAGCAAGGCAGAACAGGCAGGAACCGCCGGAGCGGTGAGCAAGGTAGAGCAGGCAGGAACCGCCGGAGCGGTGAGCAAGGCAGAGCAGGCAGGAACCGCCAGAGGGGTGAGCAAGGCAGAGCAGGCAGCAACCGCCGGAGCGGTGAGCAAGGCAGAGCAGGCAGGAACCACCGGAGCGGTGAGCAAGGCAGAGCAGGCAGGAACCGCCGGAGCGGTGAGCAAGGCAGAGCAGGCAGGAACCGCCGAAGCGGTGAGCAAGGCAGAGCAGGCAGGAACCGCCGGAGCAGTGAGCAAGGCAGAGCAGGCAGGAACCGCCGGAGCGGTGAGCAAGGCAGAGCAGGCAGGAACAGCCGGAGCGGTGAGCAAGGCAGAGCAGAGAGAAACCGCCGGAGCGGTGAGCAAGGCAGAGCAGGCAGAAACCGCCGGAGCGGTGAGCAAGACAGAGCGGGCAGAAACCGCCGGAGTGGTGAGCAAGGCAGAGCAGAGGGGACAGAGCTCTGTTCACACGGAACAGACTGGAAGGGAAAGGCAGAACCAGATACACACAAGATACCCGCAAAGAAGTAGCGAGTGGACTCCAACCTCACAAACGGAAGTACAGCGACAACGAGAAGGAGTTAGGTGCAGGTACAGACTCTGCAGGAAAAGGGAAGGTACGGACACAGAGAAAAACAGGTAACAGGCTAGGAGAGTGTTCAGACAAGAACTGACACTGCAGCGAGATACAGGATCGGGTCTAGGTATGCGGCCCCTAGAAGGCGGGACGAACAGGCTAGGAGCGTGTTCAGACTGGCCTGGAAATCCAGCCTCCAGGAAGGCAGACAGACAGGCAAGAAAACACAGATAACAGATCTAGGTATGCGGCCCCTAGAAGGCGGAATGAACAGGCTAGTAGCGTGTTCAGACTGGCCTGGAAATACAGCCTCCAGGAAGGTGGACAGACAACAGGCTAGGAGATAGTTCAGACAGGACCTGGCACATTCAGAGTCAAGGAGCACACTGAATGTTAGAGTTGCTCAGGCATCAGCTTCCAGGTGGAGCTGGTTTAAATATCCAGTGACAGACAGCAATAGGCTGAGGACGCATTAGGGGTGTGCCCACAGCAGCTACAAGAAACAGGAAGTAACCGGGCTGCCGCCCTAAGCAGTCAGAACAGAGACAAACAGACAGCATGAATAGAAGCCAGGCTAGCAGACTGGACTGAAGATCAAGTTTGCGACCTTGCATAGTGAGAGATGGTGCACCATGCAAGCCCGCCACCAGGTATGTTACACATAGAAGTGTGCTGCTAAGAGATCTAATCTATGCTGAATTATGCTACTGAAGAGACTGTAATACTGTGCCTTGTGAAGAAACTACTGTATTGTTACTGGAGCCGGTTGCTCAAGAAACTCAGACTGTAATGAAGATTGTGGCTGTAATATCCCTGAATTGCACTGGCTGTGCTTCAGATTAAATTCCACTGTTAAACTGTTGAAAAAGACTCTTGTCAGATGTGTCTGGTCAGCAATTTAATCTATCATGTGCCTGAGAGAAGCTGCAGCCTATGGTCGCCCTGAGTAACAGTTCCACCAGGATTCCAAAGAATTAATGAAACCCGTCTCGCCCTATCTGAACCTAGCGGCGTGCGTGTAACACATGGATGCCGAGCTGGGCTGAGACTGCGACCCCTTGTGACAAGTGCCCGCCTGTGGTGGGCGTGGCGAAGAAAGAAGAAACTCGGCCTGGTAATCCAGATCCCATAGACAGAAACAGAGCAGGGGGGATTGCCAGAAGCGGCTCCACCCCCGGACAGGCGGAGCAAGGAGGGAGGATCCCTCGTGTTAAGCAGTGCGGCGCCATTACTGGAGGTGACGCTGATGGAGCAGCAATACAACACGATGTCTTACCGTGGCGGTCTTGTACGCATGGACTGGGAGTGGCGCAGGCAGCGCCGGGAGGAAGGTAAACGACCCGGCGGCCCTTGGGGAGTCTTTGATCTGCACGAGTACCCGATGGAGGACGGCCTGTTACTCATACCCGGCTGGTCCCCATATGCACACCCGCAAAGGGATATCGTGCCTTTGGCGGAAGCAGTAAAGGCCCCCGTGATGACGTGCCAGTAGGCAGGAGAGGGGGCGGTACTGATCTGGGCGACCGGAGGAATAACTGCAGCGGCTGTGTCTGCAGATTCCAGAGAGGTGACTCCGGTGACCATGGCGGCGGTGAGTCCTGACCCAGGTCCCGCACCCAGCCCCCTACTTACCAGGAAGCGGTGAGAGTCCCCGGGGAGGAAGAGGCCCGGTGGATCACGGGGGTGATAGAAAAAAAAAAAACGGCGGGAGCATCAAATCCGGGAGGAACTGCAGCGCCCAGGGGGAGGAGAGATGTCCGGCAGGATGAACTGTGGCCTAGTTTGGCATTTCAACAAGTCCCGTGGCTATGGTTTCATACAAGAGTCCAAGACCGGCGAGAAGGTATATGTTAATGCCAGGTTTATCGACAGCCGCGGTCCCTTGCTAGGGGACAGTCAAGTATCCTTCATCAAGAAGTATAGGCCCCGAGGCCCGTATGCAGTGGCCATCACCATACTGCCTGAGGCGGAGCAGCAGCAGGCCACAAACCGTCATGTGCAGCCGGAAACCACGGCCGTAGTTCGGCAGCTGACTGTTGCACGGACAGGTCAGGAACCAGTGGGGCTGCTCAGCGGAAGTCCTGATGTTTCCCTGGATCTCTACCAGAGCCCCAGTGATATGTCTCCACAGACAGCCGAGTCTGTATCCCAGCTGCTGCAGTTCCTGTCCATGGCCCCAGCGCAGCAGGAACCAGCAGGAGTGGTGGCCATCCCTGCAGCAAGTACACCTACGGAGGTGGCTGACCCAGCACCTAGCCCAGCTGTACGGGAGAGGACCAGGAGAGGGAATGGAGAGTCCTCTTCTTCTACGGGATCGGCGGGACAGACGGTCCTGATATTTAAGGACAATGATGTAGTCAATTATACCAGCCATACAGATGCTGCGGAATAGGAGTGGCGGTAGGTGAATCGCCACAAATATTGTGCGGGTCGCACAGTGAGTTATTCAAAGGAACTGTTCCACGTTCCTAAGTGCAGGAGCCCTTGTTCAGCCTGGAAGCTACCAGAGGTGGTCAAAAATGTGGCCACATACAGAGACGGTTCCGTGTCTCTTAAAGGGCAAGGAGCCCTAATGGCACCAAGCGGAATTGGTGCTGGCCAATCCGGCCACAGTTGAAAAGAGAGGAATCTTTTCTGTTGATTTTTCCCCCTCCAAGTTATTGCGCCTGTTGCGCATTCCCCTGCTGGATTACGGGACTGAACCCTGATAGGGTTAAATACCTCTTGTCACCGGACTGTGTGCAGCTGCTCTATGGACTGTTCTCCTTATCCACAAACTGCCCTTGTTTTTACCCTGAACTTTCTTTACAGAGACTATTGAGCAGCACACGCATTTTTAACAGGGGTTGTACCCAGCAGAAAGGAGGGAGGGGGAAAACTGTCAGGACGACCCAAGGATCGCGCCGGGTCACTGCTCCTGGACTGTCAGAGCTAATGTGAGTTGGTGAGTTTAAATAAAAGGACTATCTCACGTCTGGTAAACCTGGAGCGGGAATTGTGACCCACGGGCCTGCTGTGTCTAATAGCGGACACTGTCGTGGGTCCCAGGAGCAAGGGGACTGGGGTCAATGTGACCCATGTTTAAAAAGAACTTTGACTCCATGTTCCAGGGTCCCAACTGACCACAGAGGAGAATTGCTTAAAATATATTAATGTGTTGTGGTTTTATAGATCTGTATTAAAATTTTAAAAGTACATTGATATTATTGTAAAGTGTTGTCATGGCCGGGACGGCCATGCTCTAGGAGGGAGGAATGTAAGGGGGTGACCGGAACGGTCATGTGCCTCTTCCCTTCTTGATGCGCAATGTAAAATGCTCTGTTAATTATATGTTGATGAACATGCATGTGACAGTTGACGGACGGGTTAGTTATAGGGTTAGTACAGGATAGGTGTAGGTAGAGTGTTAGATTAATATGGGAGTAGTGCAGAGGTGGGCACTTTAGCATAAGAGGTATTTAGTTTAGTCAGGAAAGAGTTAAGGGATTAGGAGCTGCTCCAGTGTGGGAGGAGCAGGACAGAAAAGACTGGGGGAGTTCCTGTGTTAGAGCAGCTTGGTACAGGACCAGGGAAGAGAGCAGCAGCACGTTTGGTCCAGCAGCAGAGTACTGTCGGCCTGTAAATCGGACCAAATCTTTCCCATCAAGTTCGGGACCTACGGTCTAGAAGAGGTAGCTGTGTGGCTTCATTTAAGTCCTTCAAGAAGCGGAGGACTATACGGACGGGGATTAGTCCCGAGAAGGCTGTGCGGGACTCACAAGGCTGCTGTGCCTCAGCCATCGTAAGGGCCAAAGCAGCCAGCTAAGAAAAGGGATAGCTCAGGACAAACGGACGGTAAATAAGAACTTGTGCTGTGGAAAGGACTGTAACTCTGCCAATGTGAATGTCCTGTTCTGCTATGCTGAAGATAAAAGTAAAATTGTGTTTTTATATAAACATGGAGTGGAAGTCCTTTAATATTGAAGTGGCAGTCACTGAAGGAAACGGATCGAGGATGGAGCAGAACTGCAACCAGAAAGTAAGTGATGTGCAACACAAGCACCTCATGGAAAGAAGACCCTTGTCTTTGTTTGGGAGCCGGGGTGAAGGAGTACAGCATTCCCTCGCCTTGACAGCCACCTTAGGTCCCTTATAGCTATTTGTTACTCTCCTGACCTCCGCGCTCATTGACCTGAACTTCTATGTTGCTGGTTATGTGTCATACATGCAAGCAGGATCTTGCGTGATAGTATAGAAATTATACTTCTTCTATTCAGTGATAAATCTAGGGTCATGAAGTCTCGTAAAAATTGTATTTTTTAATTCTAGAAAAGAAAGAACCAAAAAGGAGTTTGGTCATTTATTACATCACTGAGGTTTGAACAAACACATACCATGCATATAAGCAATGAGAGGACGCTCCAGATTTCTGAAGAGGTGTGCACTCCTTAACGAACCAGAAGCGTCTGACTCTAGGACGTCCCCTCATCAAGCCCAGCATGAACAACACCATACATAGTTGAATCGGTCCCTATGCGTCTGCTCTAGGGGCCAAGGAGGAAGGGCTTAGCAGAGGTTGTGTCTCAATCCCAATCCTTGGTGAAATTAAACCTGTCAGCACATTTTTACATAAGGAATAATGTTGAACGAGTATGAATCGTTAACCCTTTCGGTGAGCACGCTCGGGTGCCAAAGTTTGGTATGGATGTACTTGTTTCCCAATACATATGATTTTTTTTGCTAAGATTTTATGCAATGGTCATAAGAAATCTAGCCTAGAAATCATGTGTATATTAGGCTGGAAGTACATACCCAATGCACATGGACTGTCTCTTCATTGTTCCCCTCCTGGCCGGGCCATTTAGAACAAGACACATTTTCTGTTTTGTTTTTTTTTTGCTCACATGTAGTTTTAAGAGCTCTAAAAACCTTTCTTGATGAGATATTCAAATAACTTTTGCTTCTCTTTTCATCATACGTGGGGCCTTTTATGTCCTTTTTTGCCGATATTGGGGGAAAATGTAAAAATAAAGATATGCGTCTGTTTTCTATTTTTTTTTTCACAATTGTTTATGATCACAAAGTACTGCTACCTTACATTTTAAATCGTTAAAAGCAGCGGCATGGGCTGGTAGTGCCAGCATCACTGAGTACAGTGCATTTTAAATTATGTTCTCCTTTCCGTAACAATTATTTTTATATATTGAACACCTTTTTTGTCAACCGGAAAAGGGTTAGGGCTAGGTCTGTCAGTGGCTTTCATTTCTTTTATCATGTTTGTTTTTTACTGCTTTTTCTTTAATTTATTTTACATATTGTGCCTTCTATTAGGACATAAAAGTTTAAGATTAAGCTCTTTCCTTAATTTGTAGAAATCAGGTTTCCAAAAGTTCCAGGTTTTTGCATTTTCCCTTTGAAAATGTTTTATTAAATATTACATTGAAACTTACCATATCACGGTCGCTGCATCCCAAGTGCTACCGGACCTGTAGATCGGAAATTGTATCTGGTCTATTTGACAGAACCATTTCAAGCACATTAAATCCCCTGGTTGATTCATCTACCAGCTGAGAGAGGTAATTGTCCTGAACTGTGGATAAGAACTTAAAATCCCCATAATAAGGACCCTAAAATTAATTTTTTTACCTATGTTGTTTCCTGAGGAAGAAGTTGGTTTGAAACAAAGAGCATGAACCACTTGATTTCATCATTGCTGTTCCCCGATTTCTTGTTATTTGCATCGGCAGTGCAGGCTATCACCCTCTTTCTCTCACCAATTGTTTGTTACGATGGGATTCTTGACCTGTGGGTGCTGCAGCAGCTGATTCAACTTGATTCCTCCATTGTGGGGTAAGGCTATGTGCCCACAATGCAGAAATGAAGCGGAAAATTTCCACTTCTTTTCTGCATGTCCTTGTCCGGAAAAACGTGTGCGGAATTTGACACGCGTTTTTCGCGCGTTTTGGACATGCGGAATTGCCTTGCGTTTTTTAATGCATTGAGAAGGCAATTCCGCAGGCGTAAACGCACAAATAATGGACATGCTGCGGATATTTGCGCACATCAAAAACAGGAGACTGCAAAAGGGGTTCTGCCTATTTTTGTGCTCAGTTCACAGTCTGAGATCTTGAGGAAGGTGTGTTTTTTGCTCCTTTCACCTGGTGTTGGTTCTGTGTGTCGGCCATTGTTGCTGTGGTTTTGTGCTTGTGGGGCGGAGTGGCCTGGAGTCATGGGGACTCAGTCTTGCAGCATGGGTGCTGTGGGCACCAGGTCGCCCGCCCTGCTGGTGCAATGTCGCTGTGGCAGTGGTTGGCGAACGGTGCCGCACCTTTAACCCCTGTCTGACATTGTACATAATAATACCTGTGCCCTGGGCCTTATGAACCAGGTACGTATTACTTTAACCCCCTAAATGCTGCGATCGCAGCATTTAGCGAGCGAGCAGAGGAACAAAAGCACCTCTGCTCTTGGATTGGAGACCCCGCAATGACGTTCCGATCATTGCCATGGTAACCCGATATCGTCATAACAACATCCGGGTCAACAGGCACCAGCAAGTTAGTTTGATCATCCGCTTTGCATGATCAAACTAACTTGTGTCTGCAGCACTGACAGTTATGAAGTATAGCAGTGATCCTGAGTGCTAAAAGTGAAAGTCCCACAGATTAAAAAATCTGAAAATAATAATAATAATAATATATATATATATATATACATTGTACCCATAAATAAATATTATGAAAAAAATAAAAATAAACAATAAAAGTACACAGAACGACCTGACCTATAAAACTGTCCTACTAGTTAACCCTTTAGTGAACAAAGTAAAAAATAAATTAATTAAAAATGAAGCAAAAAACAGTGCTTTATCATCATACCGCCGAACAAAAAGTAGAATAAAACGTGATAAAAAAGACGAATGTAAATAAAAATGGTACCACTGAAAACGACATCTTGTCCCACAAAAAACAAGCTGAAGAAACATCAGCCGAAAAATAAAAAAGTTATAGCTCACAGAATAAAGCGATGCAAAAAAAAATTTTTCTCTATAAAATTATTTTTATTGTGTAAAAGCACCAAAACATAAAAAACTATATAAATGTAGTATCACTGTAAACGTACTGACCCGAAGAATAATGCTGCCTTATCAATTTTACCACATGCGGAACGGCATAAAAAAATAAATAAATAAACAATTCCTGAATTGTTTATTCTGCTTCCCAAAAATCGGGGAATAGAAAGTGATCAAAAAATGTCACGTGCCCGAAAGTAGTACCAATAAAACGTATATTATACCGCATGAAGAATGATGTAAAAAATAAATAAAGCCAATTCTTCACCTGTTGCTGATTTGTTCATTCTGCCTCCCAAACAGGGTTGGACTGGGCTGGCGGGGTACCGGGGATTTTCCCGGTGGGCCCCGCCACCTGTTGCAGAGGAGAGGGGGGAGAAAAAAAAAACACCTGCAGTTTTAAGGGATACGGGCCCTTTAAACATGGAGGCCAGGATGGATATATGAGGGCAGGCTGGACACATGGAGGCCAGGACAGATATATGGGGGGCAGGCTGGACACATGGAGGCCAGGATGGATATATCGGGGGGGGCAGGCTGGACACATGGATGCCAGGATGGATATATGGGGAGGCAGGCTGGACACATGGAGGCCAGGACGGATATATGGGGGGGAAGGACGGACACATGGAGGCCAGGATGGATATATGGGGGGCAGGCTGGACACATGGAGGTCAGGATTGATATATTGGGGGGGCAGGCTGGACACATGGTGGCTAGGATGGATATATGGGGGGGCAGACTGGACACATGGAGTCCAGGATGGATATATGGGCGGGCAAGCTGGACACATGGAGGCCAGGATTGATATATGGGGGGGAAGGCTGAACACAAGGGGGGGCTAGGATGGATAAATGGGGGGGCAGGCTGGGCACATGGGGGGGCTAGGATGGATATATGGGAGGGGGCAGGATGGACACATGGGGGGCTAGGATGGATATATGGGGCGGCAGGCTCGATACACGTGGGCTATGATAAATATATGGAGGGGCCACGCTGGACATATGGGGGCCAGAAGGAATATATGGGGGGGTGTCAGGATGGATATATGCAGGGGGGCAGGATGGATATATGGGGGGGCCACACTGGACAAGGGACTTAATTACTGTTTGGAGGCCAGATCGAGGAACATACTTTATTAGTTTATGGTGACGAGTGGGGAACATTATTATTTTAGAGTCCAATTAGGGACATTATTACTTCTGTAATATAATTTACTTTTTAGGAAACTGTTTTCCATGGGAGGCGATAAAAGGGGGGAAGGGGGGTCCTGTGCAGGGCGGCACTATGTCGCTTTTTTTCTTCAACTGGTGTAGTGTACAAGTGGGGGGGGGAGAAGTGGGAATGTGCTCTAGAAGAGATCAGTTATTGATAACTGTGTGTTATTTTCTGCAGAGATGATTCCTGGCTGGAAGAAGTGATGGCCGTCTGTGCCAGATGAAGAAGAAAAGCGAAGATGAAGGACTTCACCTAGAGACGTCACTGGTGAGTCAGCGTATTACAAGTACACTTACACTATATAGTATATACAGACCTCTTGTGTATGTCACTGGTGACCACTGTATTACCTATACACTATATACAGAGCTCCTGTGTATAATGTCACCGGTGATCACTGTATTACCTGTACACTATATACAGAGCTCCTGTGTATAATGTAACTGGTGATCACTGTATTGCCTGTACACTATATAAAGAGCTCCTGTGTATAATGTCACTTGTGATCCCTGTATTACCTGTACACTGACACTATATACAGAGCTCCTGTGTAAAATGTCGCTGGTGGTAATAACAGTGTCGCTAGTGTTGTGGTTTGTATTCATGATCAGTATTGTAGTATTTGGTCACTTTGTGGTGGTAATATGTGGTCTGGTCGTGGTGTGCCAGTATTTGTTCCTTGTATGTGGTATTATTTGGTCACTCTGTGGTGGTAATATGTGGTCTGGTCATGGTGTGGCCGTATTTGTTCCTTGTATGTGGTATTATTTGGTCACTGTGGTGGTAATATGTGATCTGGTCATGGTGTGGCAGTATTTGTTGCTTGTATGTGGTATTATTTGGTCGCCATATGCTGGTAACATGTGGGCTGGTCATGCTGTAGCAGTATTTTTTCCTTGTATGTGGTATTATTTGGTCGCTATATGCTGGTAATATGTGGTCTGGTCATGGTGTGGCGATATTTGTCCCTTTTGTATGTGGTATTATTGGTGTTGGTATAGTGGATTGTCCTGTGTATGGTGGTCATTTGTTCTCGCTGATATTAACCAGAAAAAGATTTTTTTCCATTAGGCCACGGCTCCACTATCAGTATTTGGTAAGTATTTTTTTCAGGAGAGGGAGCCAAAACGAGGAGTGGGTGATAAATGCAGAATTGGTGACTTGTTTCTATTATACCTTTTCTCTGATTGTTCCTCACCTGGTTTTGGCTCCCACTCCTGATAAAAAATACTGACCAGATACTGACCAAATACTGATAGTGGGGCCGTGGCCTTAGAGATTAAATACTTAGACCAGAGCATCAGGGATGCACATACACAGGTCTCTGGTGAAAACAAGTAATCACCTCTCCACAGGATCAGTGATAATATTGATTGGTGGGAGTCTGACTGCTGGGACCCAATCTGAAGAATTTGGAGCTTTTCTCACCATTAGACTGGAGCTCATGTGCAACTTGACCACTGATTCATTCATTCCCTCAGTGGCTGTGAGCGCTGCTCATTTTTGGAAGCCCCGAAGAGAATGAATAGAGCTGCGGTCAGTCGTCTCACCTGTCGCTGCGTTTTAAAATGGGGATAAGTGTCCTGTCAGGGATAAAACTTCCCCATTCTTCATGTCGGTGTGGTTTCCAATGGTCGGACCCAAACGATCAATAAGTTATCACCTACCTAATCTGTGTAGCCCATGGATCGGTGATAACTTGTTTTAACCAAAGAACCCATTTAATGCAAACTAACGTAATTGTACATCCCAGTTATAGTGGTGCACAGTAGATGAGCAGGAGCCGCCAGTCAATGCTCCACTATAACAGGGATAACGGCTAACAGATATTTGCATATTGCTGTTGGTGGCCCCTAGAGTCAATTCCCCCTGTGGGCCCCAGACACCCCAGTCCGACCCTGCTCCCAAAGATCGCAGTAAGGCTTGGCGCACATTTATCCTGTGCTCTGCGCTGAGCACTTTTACCGGGATTTCCATGTAAATCTCTGAAATACGTGATTCAGACAGAACCCCCGGCAGAAGATTCCCTGTAATGAGGCCGATGGAGGCACCATGGATGCCATCTGGCCTGTGATCCCACACTGTCCGTCTTTTTATTAGACGTGCATAAAAGTGCCGGCGGCTACAGTTTTGTGAACCTCTGAAAAAAAAGACACCGCTAAACAGAGACCAGACGGAGTCCAGAGTAAAGCTGGTTTCACCCGTCCTGCTATCCGTGACCGTGTGTACTTGTGTGCCATACGCATGGCAACCATGTGCCCCATCAGGAGCACACGTACTGTAGCCTGGGAACCAGCAGTACAGTTAGTGATGTTCCCAAGCGCCTGGTGCTGAACGCTGCCCTCATCATTGTCCCCTGTCGGTGCTGTGATCAGCGCGAACAAGGGACAATGTTGAGAGTAGTATTCTGCTCCCGCTGTGTCCTAGTGTAAAAATAAGATTAAAATAAAAACATCCTTATACTCACCAGTCCTAAGATGTCCCCCCCTGTAACCCATCTGACTGCCCACGCTGAGGAGCCGGGGAGAATGACTCACTCCAGCGAGCAAGACCCGGAGCTGCACTCAGCGAGAGGTGTCCTGTCACTCACTGAGCTCAGCGCAGCTCTGTGGCTCGCTCGCTGGAGCGAGTCATTCTCCCCGGCCCCTCTACGTGATCAGTCAGGTGGATTACAGCGGGGGACATCTTCGGACAGGTGGGTATAAGGATTTTTTTATTTTATTTTTACACCAGGACACAGCGGGAGCAAAATATTTCTTTCATCATTGTCTCTTGCTCACACTGATCGCAGCGCAAGCAGGGGACAATGATGAGGGCAGCATTCAGCACCCGGAGCTTGGGAACAGCGCTAACTGTACATTGATTCCCAGGCGTCGGTATGTGTCACACTGATGACACACGGCTGTCATTCATGTATCATCAGTGTGGGACATTTTGCGGCCCGTGCAGCGCAAAAAAAATGGACATGTCAACCTGTGGTCAACGGTCCATGGAAATACACTGACATGTGCACAGACCCATTTATTTGAAGGGGTCTGCATGTGTATGTGTCTCCAGTATGTGTGGAAACGGTCACCACACGTACCGGACACACTGATGTGTGAAAGAGGCCCAACTCTGCTGCCTCATTATACTGAATGGATCCCTCGGGGGTTCATCTCAATTACGTAGGAGCTGTCTATATGAAGTCTGCATACTATTCTAGGAAAATCTGTGCTCCAGGAGGCAGATAGCGCTCCGTCTCTCCCGAGTTTCACCGTGTGGCTAAGCAGTACTGTACAGCCACATATGGGGTATTTATACATTCAGCAAAAATTGTGTGACACATTTTGATGCCATTTTTACCAATTTTCCACTGTGAAAATGTAAAAATCTGGGGCTAAAACAAAACTTTGGTGGTAAAAATGTAATTATTCTTTCTTCACCACCCAAAATTCTGTGGGGCACATGTGGTGTCAACATGATCACCGCACCCCTAGATGAATTCATTGATAGGAGTAGTTTTTAAAATCGGGTCTCTTATGGGGGTTTTGCTGTTCTGGCACCTTAGGGGCTCTGCCAATGTGACATGGCATCGTCAAACCAGCCCAGCAAAATATGAACTCCAGTATGGCGCTTCTTCCCTTCTGAGCTTTGCACTGTGCCTCAAAAGTGTTTTTCGACCACATATGGGGTAGTTGTGTGCTCAGGAGAAATTGCACAACAAATTTTGGGGTCACATTTCTCCTGTTACCATTGTGAAAATAAAAAATTGCGGCTAAAAGATAATTTTTGTGGAAAAAAAGGGATTTTTTTATTTTTATGGCTCTACGCTATAACCTTTTGTGAAACACTTGGGGGTTCAAAGTGCTCACCACACATCTAGATAAGTTCCTTAAGGTGTCTAGTTTCCAAAATGGGGTCACTTGTGGGGGGTTTCCACTGTTTAGGCACATCGGGGCTCCCCAAACGTGACATGGCCTTAGCTAATTCCAAGAAGCACCTGAAGGTTTGATAAACTTCTTGAATGTGGTTTTGAGCACCTTGAGGGGTGCAGTTTTTAGAATGGTGTCACTTTTGGGTATTTTTCTGCCATAAAGGCCCCTCAAAGTCATTTCAAATGTGATGTGGTTCCTAAAAAAATGGTTTTGTAAATTTTGTTGGAAAAATGAGAAAATGCTGGTCAACTTTTAACCCTTATAAGTTCCTAACAAAAAAATTTTTGGTTCCAAAATTGTGTTGATGTAAAGTAGACATGTGGGAAATGTTATTTATGAACTATTTTGTGTGACATATCACTCTGATTTAGGGGTATGAAAATTCAAAATTTGAAAATTGTGAAATTTTCAAAACTTTTGCCAAATTTCCAATTTTTTCACAAATAAACGCCAGTCATATCAAATAAATTTTACCACTATCATGAAGTACAATATGTCATTAAAAAGCATTCTCAGAATTAGTGGGATCCGTTGAAGCATTCCAGAGTTATTACCTCATAAAGTAATACTAGTCAGAAATGTAAAAATTCGCCTGGTCATTAACGTGCAAACAGACTTCGTGGGTAAAGGGATTAAAGCTATAAAAGTAATGGACCCATTGAGAGATTCGCCGTGACATGGTAGTGGGCTTCATACAGTCTGATCAGAATGTTAAACTAAGAACCTCATGTTCAGTTTGTACTTTTTGCCGAGAGGCATTAGATCCACGTATGATTTTTGGATGTGTGGTCCATGTCTTTTTATACAGCATTAGCATAATCTGGGCATATGCTTAACCCATTATACTTTTTGTGGCTGATTTATTAAAACCTTTGTTTGAGAAAAATTTAAAGATCTCTAATGTGTCATTAAATGTAAACATCTATTGTAATTTTTTGTTCATGAACTTGTCACAACTGATGAAATACAGATGCAGAAATGAAACACTTCACTGTTTCACATCAGTTTTACTTGAATTCCATTAAAAAGGACTTGTCACCAGGTCAAAAGTGGGCAGTTTTGACTATTATATTATCTCTGTTGCTCCCCTGAATATGCCATTTTTGTTTTATTTCAATCACTCGTATGGTTCCAGAGATATGGGGCTTTTTATTTACTGTTAGTTGTTATGCTCTTTATAAGGGGGGTGCTCTCAGGGTTCTCTGGGGTTGTGTGTTTAAACTGCTCTGCATAATTACCATGTGAGCCACACCCACTTGAAAATAATAAAATAGATCAAAAACTGGCCTCTTTTGACCTAGCGACAGGTCCTCTTCAATAAATAGAAAAAAAAAGTATTTAGTACTGGCCAATTCGCTCAGTGTTTTCCTGTCAATTCACAAACACCTGTCATTACAATAACTTTTATGGACAGAAACAGAAAAAAGGGATTAGTGTGAACTTGACCCTTATAGTAAATACCTGCCAATAGTCCTGTGTTTTGCCGGTTTGTTCTTCATGTAACAAGGGACAACTGCTGTGGTGCAGTCAATATAGTATAACAATAAATATTTGTACCAAGCAAATGGGGCGACTTACCCGATGTAGATCAGTGCCAACATGGCGGAACAAAGTAAATGCAAAACTTGTTAACTGAAGGCAATCCAGTCAAATCCGTGTGTTTTTCCATTTTTGCATGGTTTTTTTTCGTCCCCATCTTCCAAGAGTAATAACTTTTCTCTTTTTTTCGTATTTCTAAATAGCTGTATGAGGGATTGTGTTTTGTGAGACAAGTTACATGCCCCAAATTATCAATGTGTTTTCATCAGATTTCTTATGTAAAACACTTGGAAAAGTTGCAAAACTTTTTCCCAACTCAAAGTTGAGCAAAAATGTGACTTTTTGGCATTTTTACGCCAGTTTCGTCCAGCTCTGCCAAAGTAGGGGGAACCTGGGTGGGACGGAGCGTTACGAAGCCCATCTGATAAATTCTTCAAGAGTTGTGGCGTACCTTACACCAGAAATGTTACTCGAGTCACTGACTTTAGTAACATTTCTGGCGAGGTTCACAGAGGAGCATGCAATGAATTAATGAATTAGAATTAATGAATTAGAAGCATTTCACTCTGCATGCCCCTCATTAACACTGGCATATCAAACACCAATCGTAATGAAGCAGGCCCATAGTTTTGATAACTGAGCAGAAAAAGATCGGCCATTGAAATTCCAGCGTGCCAATCCTTCTGTCTCCTAACATCATGTGTGTGGAAAGGCCTCCGTATACAGTAGACTATCGCTAATAAGTGTGGATTCTGCCAACTTTGGTTGGTGTATGGGGGGCCTTTTGAATTAAAATCTAAGGAATCATGGTAAATGGTTAAAAAATTGGGCAACATATAGAGATGAATGTGAACTGTCCTTTCAGTGCAAATGAGGACTTGTGTAGGCAAATTCTCACTAACCACTAATATTTAGACAGGAACAGACGACATGTAAACATTTGCCATTGATTTATTTGCTTATCCTTTATCTCTGTCACTAAATACCCTTTATGTTTCAAAACCTATTTTTTAAAGGGGTTGTCCAGTCCCGACATATTGATGACCTATCCACTGGATGGATCATCAATATGAGATTGGTGGGTGTCTGACATTCAGCACCCCATCAATCAGCTGTTATTTGATCCTATAGTTCCATGATGTCAACTCTTTGAATGGAGCTGTAATGTGTGGCGGAACATCTCTAATTCGAAAGAACATTACGTGCATATAGATGTATGGAAATAATCCATATGTGGCTACTCGTCACGGTTTCTGGGCTGAAACTGCTTCAATAAGTGATATGTCTCATACTGAAGCAGTAGATATGGACAGCAATATGTATTTCCAATTTAATACAAAAAGAAGTAGAATGTGACCAACTTTCAGGTGGCTCCTTTTATTTTGGCATGGAATATGTGTCCAACTCTGTGCGAAAATGTCTGTATGTGAGTGTACTCCAATGCAGAAAGACTACTAGCATGAGACCCTATTGCATGCTTTTGGACATGTTAGGCTACGTTCACACGTTGAGTTTTTGATACCTTTTTTTTCCACAGGCAAAACCTGCTCTCTAAGCATTAAAGAAGCAACATCAAAAAAGCAGGTTTTGCCTTATTTGTGCTGCATTTTTTTTTACTGTAGTGTTCATTTGTCTCTTGTGCATGCTGATAAAGTTTAGTGCAGAAAAAAAGAATTGAAAGGGGTATTCCCATCTCCAAGATCCTATCCTAGTATGTAGTAGGTGTAATAATAATATTAGCAAATACCTCCAATTAGAAATGTAGCATGGTTTTTCTGATTCTGTGTGTCACTTATCTCATGTGCAGGCATTGCAGGACCTTAGGTATCCATGGTTACGACCATTGATAAAGTGAGTTAGCTCATTGCTGATGGCCGTAACCATGGATACCTAAGGTCCTGCAATGCCCTGCACATGAGGAAAGAGACAATGAAAAAACGGAAAACTATACTACATTTCTAATTGGAGATATTTGCTAATATTATTATTATTACACCTACTACATATTGAGATAGGATCTTAGAGATGGGAATACCCCTTTAATTCAACTTCAGCAGGTTTTGGCCCCAAAAACGCAGCAAAACCTGATACCTGCGTTTTTGCAGCGTTTTTTCACCACCCATTGCTTTTTATGAGTGAAAAATGCTGCAAAAACACTGAAAGAAGTGACATGTGGCATTTTGCAAAAACGCAGCTCTTTGACAAAACAGTCCTTAGAAAAAAAAACAAGATGTGTGCATGAGATTTCAGAAATCTCATAGACTTTGCTGGTACTGTAAAACGTAGCTGAAAATTTTCATAAACAAATGCAAAAAAAGCTGCAAAAACGCAACGTGTGAACATAGCTTAAGACTTCCTTCCTGATTAAAATAGTCGAATAAGGGTCCATACTTATTCCTCATGCGTTGTTTAACAGGCTCTGCTAGACTTCTTATGTTTACAAATATTCTGCCGTAGATGAAAGGCTTTTCTGGGCTAATACTCTATGAATGGGACTGGTCCTGCTCAGCCCTTATGCACACAGGACATCACTATGACGCAGGGTAAGGTTTTAATATTACAGGTTAGGACCATCCCGAACTTGGGTACACCTTGACGTTGGTGGGATGGCTTTTACGCTTTTTTTTTTATCAAAAAACACTATTGCTTTTACTTATTTACTTACAGAAGGGTATTTATTTTATTTATTTTGTTTCTGTCTTGGTTTTTTTCTATGCATGTACTGTACAATGTGTATATAAAAAGTCTACACACGCTTATGAAAATGGCATGTAAAAAAATCATACCAAAAATAATAATTTTTTTTCACCTTAACGTCACCTATAATGTGCACAAATCATTGAGAAACAAACTGAAATCATTTTGAGGGGGGAAATAAAAATAGAAAAACTAAAATAATGTGATTGCATATGTGTGAAAACTCCCTTATAATTGGGGGTGTGATTGTGTTCAGAATTAGCCAATCATATTTAAACCCATGTTAAATAGTAGTTAGTACACAGCTGCCATCATTTACAGTGATTCTGGTTAACCCTATATGGTTTAGCTATTCTAGTAGAATTTTCCTGGAATTGTCATTGCTGCATTTTACAGCAAAATCCATTGTCTGTAAATAGCTTACAACACAGCAAAGGGACCTGATTGTAGAAAGTTATCAGCCAGGAGAAGGGTATAAAAAATATGAGAAGCATTGCATAATTTATTAGTAAAAATGGATCTAGGAGGCAGAAACAGATTGTTTCAGAAGCATGTAGGAGAAAACACCAGGCAAAAGATTTACCAAATGTAGAGCAAGAAGTACTTTTTTATAACTAAAAGTCTAGAAGGGGGTATAAAAGTTTTTCTTAAGATTAACAAGCTGGCTCAGTGGTTAGCGCTGCAGCCTACAATGGGGTCCTGGATTCAAATCTCACCAAGGACAACATCTGCAAGGAGTTTGTATGTTTTCCCCATGGGTGTGTGGGTTTCCTCAGGGTTCTCTGGTTTCCTCCCACACTCCAAAGACATACTGATGGGGAATTTAGATTGTAAGCCCCAATTGGGACAGTGCCCATAATGTCTGTAAAGCGCTGTGGAATTAATGGCGCTATATAAGTGAGTAATATAAATAAATAAATTAACGGTACTGGTAGAGGAATTGTCACATATGTACATATTAATGCATGTACAAGTTAGTGCCAATATTGCACAAATTCAGATAAAAAACAAGCAAAAGCAAAACAGTGGACAGAAAAGAGATAATAACAGCAAAATGATTTATCTAAAAGGGGAGTCTTCAATTGCTGAAGTGCGACTGTTCGGTGTGGAGTAGGCTGGGTCCTAAGTTCCTAGAGTCGCTATATGAATTGTATGTTCTGCACATGCAGAGGCTATAGATGTCTCACATTGAATTAAGCCTACATGAGCCGCAGAGCTGGAGAAGCGGAGAAACTTGACTGGCCAGGATGACATCAAAGCGCTTCTTAATCATGTAAGCACAAGCACAAGCACTCTACCAGCATTGGCATGCTTGCGTATGTGCTTTCAGAAAGAGTGCAAGCTGCTAAAAAGAAAAAATAATAAAATAGGCTTGCATTATACAGTCAGTCATGGAGGGGCGTCATGTCCCACATGACCACATGAAGCCTTATCAACACCAGAAGATCCGAAGAGCGAAGACCAAGAGAGCAAGCGGAGGACCAGACAGCAAGACAGGCCTTCGATATATATGGTAATGTATAATATTTTGCAGTCACTGATCGTGATTTTGCTGGATTTGTGTGAAAAGAATCCTAAAAATGTGAGGTTCCAGCAAATCCCAAATCTTTGGAAATTTCGTAATGAATTTGATTAGTTATGAATCGACTTGTCTTCTTTTTTAGAAATTTATAGAAAGTAAGAACAACAACACAAGAGTCAAACTTGTGCATTAGGCTACTGAAGACTCAACACACATATGAGATTCATATAGCTAATTTCAGAAAAATAATGATAGTGATAATGAGTCAATAAAAAGAGTAAAATAAAATTAAAAAAAAATAGTACAAAAATCATTTAAGTATAAATATAAACTATTGAGCAAAATTACTTTCTACTTGAGATCCAATGAGACAAAGCATTTTATCTTGAAAATCCACAATTGAGCTTTAAATCTATCTAGTTGAATTGATTGCCCGAATATGTACAATAGGGGTAACCTTAGGTTATTTAAAGCTTATAGGTAACAACTTGCTGCAAAAAAGGCAATATGTTTAAAGGCAATGTCTAGTATGGGACAACCCTTTCTTAATAGATACAGTCCGGTGCTGAAAATAAAAAAGTGCATACTTCCCTTCAAGGTCAGTACAACTCCCACGGTGTCCCCACTGTCTTTCCTGGCAATCAAGTGACATTGATTGGAGACTGTAAGGACATCTCAGCAATAAAAAATTATTCACAGTCCAAGAACTTATATACAGCGAATCCCATGTATGGTGACTACTTTTGACATAACATTTATATCCAGTCTGGTGGCATCTAAAATTTCTTTTAACTCAGGAAACAGAGTGGTTGTTTTGCAGGTTGAAGTTGGTTTTGCTGAGGTCTAGTATATTTTTTATGTTTCTTGCTCTTCTATATCTGACGCTATATCTGATGATAGCGTCAGAGGGTGGATGAGATCAGTGCTCTACATGCAACAACACCCCCTGGTAACATTGTAGTCAGCATAAAAGTTTTCAATTTTGCTCCAGTGAAGGTCCAACAACCATGTAGACTGTACAGTCAGAAGGACGAGAACTGTGCAGCAACAGAGAAATGCCTCTGCCAGAGTTAGTGAGAAGCACTTGTTACACATGATGCACTACCCAGGGCTTTAGTGATGCAAGCATAGTGTTCCAGTCTGTCCTATAGTCAGTGTAGTTTTTCACCGGTGAGTTACACCACCTCATCTGCATGACCAATGGCTAAACATTCAGCAAGGAATGCTACCAGAAAGAGAGAAGAAAGGGTTATTCCTGTGACTGAAAAGTAAACTTGCCAATAATTCAAAGTTTACCCATCAACAAGGGACTAGAAGATAGATAGCCATATCAAAGGGAGTCTGGTGCTTAACTGGGAAGGGGTGCAGCACTAGAGACAGCAACAGACTGGTGCCTTAGGCTATGTTCACACATCATGGTTTTTTTGCCATCAATTTTCTGCAGCAAAACCTGAACTTCAAGGGCATTTGTTCAGGATTTTTCTTGCTGTTTTGGTGCTTTTTTATGTGTTTTTAGTGCGTTTTTCAGTGTTTTTTTTCACTGTCCTTTTGTCTCTTTTCATGCATGTACATAAAGTTCTGTTAAAAAAAAGAACGCCATTCAATTTTGGCATCAAAAACGTTGAAAAAACGCTGATACAAATTTTGATGCGTTTTTTTTTCACTACTCATTACTTTGTATGGGTGAAAAAACGCTGAAAGAAGTGACATACTCTATTTTCCAAAAAAACATGCAAGGCACAAAATCCTGAACAAAAAAAAAACATGATGTGTGAACAGAGAATTTTGGTTTCTCATAGACTTTGCTGGTACAGCAAAAGGAAGCTGAAAATTTGCATAAAAAATGCATCAAAAAAGTTGAAAAAAAACATGATGTGTGAACATAGCCTTAGAGTTAGGGCCTTACAGTGTATGCCAAAACTGTGAGAGAAAGCCGCAAAAGCGTGGGAAAATGCCAAACTATAGTAGTGCACTGCTACCAGAGAGAGGTGGCTGAGAGAGCAGATGTGACAAGTAATGAGTGTGAGCTTTGCTAAATTGTGAGTGACACCGAAACTGTGCTAGAGTAAAAGAGGAGCTGCTGGAGAGATTGCCAGAATGCAACGGTTTACAACCAGTATCAGAAATATCCTATGTCTATATCTGTTCAAGTCAAGCCACTGCCTCTTATAAGATGGATGAAACCAATAAGCATATTGCCTCTTGTAAGACTCTAACCAGCAAGCTCATTGCTTCTTAGTGAGTAAAGCTGTTCTTCAAACATCTTCTGCATTCCTTTAACCATCCTTGACAGTTGAACCACTCTACCTACAAAGTCCATTGTAACCACATTCTCAAGGTTTCATAGCACCACAGCATCCTTTATAGAAGGGTCTCTGTATCCACATATACAGTGGGTACGGAAAGTATTCAGATCCCTTTAAATTTTTCACTCTTTGTTTCTTTGCAGCCATTTGGTAAATTCTAAAAAGTTTATTTTTTTTCTCCTTATTAAAGTACACTCTGCACCCCATCTTGACTGAAAAAAATAGAAATGTAGAAATTTTTTGCAAATTTAATAAAAAATAAAAATTTAAATATCACATGGTCATAAGTATTCAGACCCTTTGCTCAGTATTTAGTAGAAGCACCCTTTTGAGCTAGTACAGCCATGAGTCTTCTTGGGAATGATGTAACAAGTTTTTCACACCTGGATTTGGGGATCCTCTGCCATACTTCTTTGCAAATCATCTCCAGTTCCGTCAGGTTGGATGGTGAACGTTGGTGGACAGCCATTTTCAGGTCTCTCCAGAGATGCTCAATTGGGTTTAGGTCAGGGCTCTGGCTGGGCCAGTCAAGAATGGTCACAGAGTTGTTCTGAAGCCACTCCTTTGTTATTTTAGCTGTGTGCTTAGGGTCATTGTCTTGTTGGAAGGTAAACCTTCAGTCAAGTCTGAGGTCCAGAGCACTCTGGAAGAGGTTTACAGTCATGGCCAAAAGTATTGAGAATGACACCAAAATTATATTTTCACATGATCTGCTGGCCTCTGGTTTTTATTAGTGTTTGTTTGATATTTATATCACATACAGAAATATAATTGCAATCATATTATGAGAACCAATAGGTTATATTGACAGTTAGAATGAGTTAATGCAGCAAGTCAATATTTGCAGTGTTGCCCCTTCTTTTTCAAGACCTCTGTAATTCTCCCTGGCATGCTCTCAATCAACTTTTGGACCAAATCCTGACTGATAGCAGTCCATTCTTGCATAATCAATGCTTGCATTTTGCCAGAATTTGTAGGTTTTTGTTTGTCCACCCGTCTCTTGATGATTGACCACAAGTTCTCAATGGGATTAAGATCTGGGAAGTTTCCAGGCCATGGACCCAAAATCTCTATGTTTTGTTCCATGAGCCATTTAGTTATCACCTTTGCTTTATGGCAAGGTGCTCCATCATGCTGGAAAAGGCATTGTTGGGCGCCAAACTGCTCTTGGACGGTTGGGAGAAGTTGCTCTTGGAGGACATTCTGGTACCATTCTTTATTCATGGATGTGTTTTTAGGCAAGACTGTGAGTGAGCCGATTCCCTTGGCTGAGAAGCAACCCCACACATGAATGGTTTCAGGATGCTTTACAGTTGGCATGAGACAAGACTGGTGGTAGCGCTCACCTCTTCTTCTCCGAATAAGCTGTTTTCCAGATGTCCCAAACAATCGAAAAGGGGATTCATCAGAGAAAATGACTTTGCCCCAGTCCTCAGCAGTCCACTCCCTGTACCTTTTACAGAATATCAGTTGGTCCCTGATGTTTTTTCTGGAGAGAAGTGGCTTCTTTGCTGCCCTCCTTGAAACCAGCCCTTGCTCAAAGAGTCTCCGCCTCACAGTGCGTGCAGAAGCACTCACACCAGCCTGCTGCCATTCCTGAGCAAGCTCGGCACTGCTGGTAGTCCGATCCTGCAGCTGAAACAGTTTTAAGATACGGTCCTGGCGCTTGCTGGTCTTTCTTGGGCGCCCTGGAGCCTTTTTGATAACAATGGAAGCTCTCTCCTTGAAGTTCTTGATGATGCGATAGATTGTTGACTGAGGTGCAATCTTTGTAGCTGCGATACTCTTCCCTGTTAGGCCATTTTTGTGCAGTGCAATGATGGCTGCATGTGTTTCTTTAGAGATAACCATGGTTAACTGAAGAGAAACAATGATACCAAGAACCAGCCTCCTTTTAAAGTGTCCAGTGATGTCATTCTTACTTAATCATGACTGATTGATTGCCAGCCCTGTCCTCATCAACACCCACACCTGTGTTAATGGATCAATCACTAAAACGATGTTAGCTGCTCCTTTTAAGGCAGGACTGCAATGATGTTGAAATGTGTTTTGGGGGTTAAAGTTCATTTTCTGGGCAAATATTGACTTTGCAAATACAGTAATTGCTGTTAAGCTGATCACTCTTTCACATTCAGGAGTATATGCAAATTGCCATTACAAAAAATGAAGCAGTAAACTTTGGAAAAATTACTATTTGTCTCATTCTCAATACTTTTGGCCATGACTGTACATCCAGGATATCTCTGTACTTGGCCGCATTCATGTTTCCTTCAATTGCAACCAGTCATCCTGTCCCTGCAGCTGAAAAACACCACCATAGCATGATGCTGCCACCACCATATTTCACTGTTGGGATTGTATTGGGCAGGTGATGAGCAGTGCCTGGTTTTCTCCACACATACCGCTTAGAATTATCACCAAAAAGTTCTATCTTCATCTTATCAGACCAGATAATCTTATTTCTCATAGTCTGGGAGCCCTTCATGTGTTTTTGAGCAAACTTTATGCGGGCTTTCATATGTCTTGCACTGAGGAGAGGCTTCTGTCGGGCCACCTTGCCATAATGGCCTGGCTGGTGGAGGGCTGCAGTGATAGTTGACTTTGTGGAACTTTCTGTCATCTCCCTACTGCATCTCTGGAGCTCAGCCACAGTGATCTTGGGGTTCTTCTTTACCTCTCTTGCCAAGGCTTTTCTCCCACGATTGCTCAGTTTGGCTGGACGGCCAGGTCTAGGAAGACTTCTGTTGGTTCCAAACTTCTTCTATTTAAGGATTATGGAGGCCACTGTGCTCTTAGGAACCTTGAGTAATGCAGAAATTCTATTGTAACCTTGGCCAGATCTGTGCCTTGCCACAATTCTGCCTCTGAGCTCCTTGGGCAGTTCCTTTGAGCTCATGATTCTCATTTGGTCTGACATGCAGTGTGAGCTGTGGGGTCTTATATTGACAGGTGTGTGCCTTTCCAAATCAAGTCCTATCAGTTTAATTAAACACAGCTGGACTCCAATGAAGGAGTAGAACCATCTCAAGGAGGATCACAAGGAAATGGACAGCATGTGACTTAAATATGAGTGTCTGAGCAAAGGGTCTGAATACGTATGACCATGTGATATTTCAGTTTTTCTTTTTTAATAAATTTGCAAAAATTTCTACATTTCTGTTTTTTTTTTCAGTCAAGATGGGGTGCAGAGTGTAATTTAATGAGAAAAAAAATGAACCTTTTAGAATTTACCAAATGGCTGCAATGAAACAAAGAGTGAAAAATTTAAAGGGGTCTGAATACTTTCCGTACCCACTGTATGGAAAGGGGCACACTCTCACCTAATATATTCTCACTGACATGGACCTCTGTGTTTTTTTAAAAAAATTAATACAATACAAGATTTGCAATAAGTAAGTTGATAGGTCAGTGTACAATCAACATCTATCATATATATGCATGAAAAGGATATTGCTCATGAGTATTTCCTTTCCTTTGTACGTCATCTGACTGCAAGTCACTGTCTATTGCATCCAGATAATGACTGGTTGTACAAGCCTTGTGCTGTCTCACTTTTCTTCCTGCTCCAGCTCATAGTTCCCACAGCTGACACTTTCACCAGGCTCAGGTGTGTCCAGACTTCTTGCATTTGCAGTCTTCCTGCATTGTTTAAAAGATTTATCATTAACCTATGATAGAAAAAATAAGTTAGGAATGTCCCAATTACAAAGTCAGCCCATACATGATGAAACACTGAGTGCACTGAGTTTTATAGACAGGCAAAAGCGTGTTATCTATTTGTTCATGATAGCAGTAACTACATGATTGCTAATCTTATAACTATGCTGCTTTTTTGGTATTATGTAACATGAATGTACAATATATACACCTGATAGCCATAATATTAAAACTACCTGCCTAATACTGTATATGGGCGGCTCTCTGTGCTACAAAACAGCTTGGCCCTTTAAAGAAGCACTCCTCCTCCCATCAAAGTTTTTATCATCTTAATATATTGCAGTCATCATATTATATAGCAGTGTGTACTTACAATTGCTCATTTTCCTTTCTACTCAGCTAATTCTTCTGTTTTCCATTAGGTCTATTATATCACATGATTAAAAACTGACTAGCTGACTCCTCCTAAGCTCTATATAGAAACAGGAGATCAATTTTCCCTGTATGAGTCATGTATGAGTCATGAGTCACTGCAAAAGTCCCTGATAGGGTGATAGGGGGAGGAGGGAGCAGCTGGGTCAGAAGTTGAAAAGAGGATTGATAAATGCAGGGAAGGAGGCTTCCTGTTTCTACATAGAGCAGAGAAAAGAGAAGAATTAACTGGGTAGAAAGGCAAAATGAGCAACTGTAAGTGCACAGTGCTATATAATATGATGAGTGCAATATATTAGGAGGATAAAACTTTTGATGGGAGGAGGAGTGCTTCTTTAAGGAATGGACTCTGCAATATATAAGAATATCAGAAAGGTGTCTTTTGGTGTCAGGCAAAAAGACAGCAGGACATGGGGCGTCCAGGAATTTAGGAATCAGTCTTGTTTTATACGGCATGTTCCACATATGTTCGATCAGATTAAGATCTAGGGAATCTGGAGTATAGTGTAGACTGCTTAAAGCACAAGCTGACCATGAGTAAAAAGTCAGGACCTGAGGTCCTTATTAGAGCTGTCTATTCATAAGGAAATATGGTTTATCAGATTGTTGTGACTTTATTTATTTTACTCACTTATATAGCGCCATTAATTCCACAGCGCCATACAGATATTGTCATCGCTGTCCCTATTGGAGCTCATAATCTACATTTCATAGAATCATAGAATGGTAGAGTTGGAGGGAACCTCCTGGGTCATCTGGTCCAACCCCCTTCTCAAAGCAGGATTCACTAAACCATCTCAGACAGATGTCTGTCCAGCCTCTGTTTGAAGACGTCTATTGAAGGAGAACTCACCACCTCTCGTGGCAGCCTGTTCCACTCATTGATCACCCTAACTGTCAAAAAGTTTTTTCTAATATCTAATCTGTGTCTCCTCCCATTCAGTTTCATCCCATTGCTTCTATTCTTTCCTTGTGCAAATGAGAATAAAGATGATCCTTCTACAATGTGACAGCCCTTGAGATATTTGTAGACAGCTATTAAGTCTCCTCTCAGTCTTCTTTTTAGCAAGCTAAACACTCCCAAATCCAGTAACCGTTCCTCATAGGACATGGTTTGCAGACCGGTCACCATTCTGGTCGCTCTTCTCTGAACTTGCTCCAGTTTGTCGATGTCTTTTTTAAAATGTGGTGCCCAAAACTGGACGCAGTATTCCAGATCAGGTCTGACCAAAGAGGAGTAAAGTCCGATAATGACTTCATCTGGGATGTATTATGCTTCTGTTAATACATCCCAGAATTGTATTTGCCTTTTTTGCTGCTGCATCACACTGTTGACTCATGTTCAGTCTATGATCTATTAGTATACCTAAGTCTTTTTCACATGTACTGTTGCTTAGCTCTATTCCTCCCATTTTGTATATGCTTTTTTCATTTCCTATCAGTATGTCTTTGGAGTGGGGGAGGAAACTGGAGAACCAGGAGAAAACCTACACGGGGAGAACATACAAACTCCTTGCAGATGTTGTCTTTGGTTGGATTTGAACCCAGGACCCCAGTGCTGCAAAGCAACAGTTTAACCACTGAGCCACCATGCCACCGTCATTTGAACAGAATGGTCCATAAAGTTTGGTCTGCTATGGTCATGTGGCCAAACTAATTATATCTGCAAGAACATAAAACATCCATATATACAGTGGTGGCCAAAAGTATTGGCACCCCTGCAATTCTGTCAGATAATACTCAGTTTCTTCCTGAAAATGATTGCAGTCACAAATTCTTTGGTATTATTATCTTCATTTAATTTGCTTGCAAGGAAAAAACACAAAAGAGAATGAAGCAAAAATCAAATCATTGATCATTTCACACAAAACTCCAAAAATGGGCCAGACAAAAGTATTGGCACCCTCAGCCTAATACTTGGTTGCACAAGCTTTAGCCAAAATAACTGCGAACAACCGCTTCCGGTAACCATCAATGAGTTTCTAACAATGCTCTGCTGGAATTGTAGACCATTCTTCTTTGGCAAACTGCTCCAGGTCCCTGATATTTGAAGGGTGCCTTTCCAAACTGCCATTTTGAGATCTCTCCACAGGTGTTCTATGGGATTCAGGTCATTGCTGGCCGCCTTAGAAGTCTCCAGTGCTTTCTCTCAAACCATTTTATAGTGCTTTTGGAAGTGTGTTTTGGGTTATTGTCCTGCTGGAAGACCCATGACCTCTGAGGGAGACCCAGCTTTCTCACACTGGGCCCTACATTATGCTGCAAAATTTGTTGGTAGTCTTCAGACTTCATAATGCCATGCACACAGATGAGGAGTCCAGTGCCAGAGGCAGCAAAGCAACCCCAAAACATCAGGGAACCTCCGCCATGTTTGACTGTAGGGACCGTGTTCTTTTCTTTGAATGCCTCTTTTTTTTTCCTGTACACTCTATGTTGATGCTTTTTCCCAAAAAGCTCTACTTTTGTCTCATCTGACCAGAGAACATTCTTCCAAAACGTTTTAGGCTTTCTCAGGTAAGTTTTGGCAAACTCCAGCCTGGCTTTTTTATGTCTCAGGGTAAGAAGTGGGGTCTTCCTGGGTATCCTACCATACAGTCTCTTTTCATTCAGAAGCCGACGGATAGTATGGGTTGACACTGTTGTACCCTCGGACTGCAGGGCAGCTTGAAATTGTTTGGATGTTAGTCGAGGTTCTTTATCCACCATCCGCACAATCTTGCGTTGAAATCTCTCGTCAATTTTTCTTTTCCGTCCACATCTAGGGAGGTTAGCCACAGTGCCATGGGCCTTCTTGATGACACTGCGCACGGAAGACACAGGAACATTCAGGTATTTGGAGATGGACTTGTAGCCTTGAGATTGCTCATGCTTCCTCACAATTTGGTTTCTCAAGTCCTCAGATAGTTCTTTGGTCTTCTTTCTTTTCTCCATGCTCAATGTGGTACACACAAGGACACAGGACAGAGGTTGAGTCAACTTTAATCCATGTTAACTGGCTGCAAGTGTGATTTAGTTATTGCCAACACCTGTTAGGTGCCACAGGTAAGTTACAGGTGCTGTTAATTACACGAATTAGAGAAGCATCACATGATTTTTCAAACAGTGCCAATACTTTTGTCCACCCCCTTTTTTAGGTTTGGTGTGGAATTATATCCAATTTGGCTTTAGGACAATTCTTTTTGTGTTTTTTCATTGAAGACAAATTAAATGAAGATAATAATACCAAAGAATTTGTGATTGCAATCATTTTCAGGAAGAAACTGAGTATTATCTGACAGAATTGCAGGAGTGCCAATACTTTTGGCCACCACTGTACCCAAGTGCAGGATATACATGCATACCTGGACATATAAGTGCAATATAGATATTTCTCATTAAAACTAAAAATCACTATTACAAGTCCTAGAGTTGTTCTCTCCTAACAATTTCTTGGTTGTCACTCAAGTCTCCTACAGTTTCAGCTATAAGTTGAGGGGCCATATGATGCATTAATACATAACTGGGCAAATGTGTAGGTCAGGACTCTAGAAAAACTGGTTGTGGTACCTTCAATAACCACAATTTACTGCTAAGAAATAGCAGAAAGGATGATGGCAAGTATCTAACATAAAGAAGAAATCTCCCTCATAGAGCTCATCTCAGCTACACGTCCAGTCAATGTCCCTAAGGGGTTTGACACACTGGACATCATGTATAGGAATTTCTGCTAGTCTCATACTTATTGTGAAAGAATCACGTAGCTACTTGTTGATCTACCAAACCAGACAGAAACAGATGGTTAATAGCTTAACCCCTTTACCCCCGAGGGTGGTTTGCACGTTAATGATCAGGGCAATTTTTACAATTCTGACCACTGTCACTTTATGAGGTAATAACTCTGGAACACTTCAACGGATCCCCCTGATTCTGAGACTGTTTTTTCGTGACATATTGTATTTCATGATAGTGGTAATATTTATTCGATATGTCTTGCATTTATTTGTGAAAAAATCGGAAATTTGGCAAAAATGTTGAAAATGTCGCAATTTTTAAAATTTGAATTTTCATGCCCTTAAATCAGAGAGACATGTCACACAAAATAGTCAAAAAATAGCATTTCCCACAAGTCTACTTTACATCAGCACAATTTTGGAAGCAACATTTTTTGTTTGTTAGTTATAAGGGTTAAAAGTTGACCAGCGATTTCTCATTTTTCCAACAAAATTTACAAAAACATTTTTTTATTTTTTTAGGGACCACATCACATTTGAAGTGACTTTGAGGGGCCTTTATTACAGAAAATACCCAAAAGTGACACCATTCTAAAAACTGCACCCCTCAAGGTGCTCAAAACCACCCTTCAGGTGCTTCACAGGAATTTTTGGAATGTGGAAGAAAAAAATGAACTTTTAACTTTTTTCACAAAAATGTTACTTTAGACCCCCTTTTTTTATTTTTGCAAGGGTATCAGGAAAAAATGTACCACAAAATTTGCTGTGCAATTCCTCCTGAGCACGCCAGTACCCCATATGTGGGGGAAAACCACTGTTTCGGCACGGCAGGGTTCGGAAAGGAAGGAGCGCCATTTGACTTTTTGAATGTAAAATTTGCTTGAATAATTAGCGGACACCATGTTGCGTTTGGAGAGCCCCTGATATGCCTAAACAATGGAAACCCTCCACAAGTGACACCATTTTGGAAACCAGACCCCTCAGGGAACTTATCTAGATGTGTGGTGAGCAGCTTGAACCCCCAGGTGCTTCACAGAAGTTTATAACATTGAGCCGTAAAAATAACATTTTCACATTTTTTCAACAAAAATGTTTTTAAACCCCCAATTTTGCATTTTCATAAGGATAACAGGAGAAATTGCACCAAGAACTTTGTTGTGCAATTTCTCCTGAGTAAGCCGATACCCCATATGGGGCGAAAAACCACTGTTTGGCTACACGACAGGGTTCGGAAGGGAAGGCGCGCCATTTGACTTTTTGAATGTAAAATTTGCTTGAATAATTAGCGGACGCCATGTTGTATTTGGAGAGCCCCTGATGTGCCTAAACAATGGAAACCCCCCACAAGTGACAACATTTTGGAAACTGTACCCCTCAGGGAACTTATCTAGATGTGTGGTGAGCACCCTGAACCCCCAGGTGCTTCACAGAAGTTTATAACATGGAGTCGTGAAAATAAAAAAATCTAACTTTTTCCACAAACATGATGTATTAACCCCAAATGTTTTATTTTCACAACGGTCAGAAAAGAAAATGGACCCCAAAAACATTTGTGCAATTTCTCCTGAATACGCCAATACCCCATATGTGGGGAAAATAAACTTTGAGCGCATGGCAGCGTTCAGAAGGGAAGGAGCATTGTGTGACTTTTTGAACGCAAAATTGGCTGCAATTGAGAGCGGACACCATGTCACGTTTGGACAGCCCCTGATGCGCCTAAATAGTGGAAACCCCCCCCCACAAGTGACCCCATTTTGAAAACTAGACCCCTCAAGGATTTTATCAAGGGGTATAGTGAACATTTTGAACCCAGAGGTACGACACAGAATTTGATAACATTAGGTCATCATATTGAATAAGTTTGATTAGGCTTGAGTGCAAGTGCTCGCTACTAGACACCCAAAAAAAGCATGTGGGGGTCGCTCGTGCATGGCAGGCAATTCCCGCTATGTTTTTTTGGCAGCATAAGAGCTGCAAAACATATGGGGCGGAGACTCGAGCATGTCAATCGAGCACCCGCTATACTTAGTGCATACCCGAGAACCCGATGCAAACTCAAGTAGCGAGCACTAGCACTCAACACTAGTCACCATATTGTCGTCATTTTTTTTTTTTACTTTTGAAAAAACTCTAACCCTAGCACAACCCTAACCCTAGCACAACCCTAACCCTAGGAGAACCCTAACCTTAGCACAACCCTAACCCTAGCCCAACCTTATCCCTAGCCCAACCCTAACCTTAGCCCAACCCTAGCACAACCCTAACCCTAGCCCAACCCTAACCCTAGCCCAACCCTAACCCTAGCACAACCTTATCCCTAGCCCAACCCTAACCTTAGCCCAACCCTAGCACAACCCTAACCCTAGCCCAACCCTAACCCTAGCCCAACCCTAACCCTAGCACAACTCTAACTCTAGCACTACCCTAACACTAGCACAGTCCTAACCCTAACCCTAACCCTAGCACAACCCTAACCCTAGAGTTTATTTTATTTCCTCGTGTGGTATAAGTGATTAGATGACTTTACTCGTCGGGTCGGTGCGATTACAGCGATACCAGATTCATATCGGGTTTTTATGATTGACAGCTGTCCCACACTAAAAAAACCCTTTTTTTTGCAAAGACTAGTTTTTGCATCGCCATAATTTGAGAGCTATAATTTTTCCATATTTCGGCCTACAGAGTCATGTGACAGATTGTTTTTTGTGGGACAAGCTTACGTTTTTATTGGTACCATTTTTGGGCACGTGACATTTTTTGATCACTTTCTATTCTGATTTTTGGGAGGTAGAATAAACAAAAACCAACAATTCCGGATTTTTTTTTTTATGTCGTTCCGTGTGTGGTAAAATTGATAAGGCAGCATTATTCTACTACATACTACATTCATATCGTTTTTTTATGTTTTGGCGCTTTTACATAATAAAAACTATTTTATAGAAAAAAATTTTTTTTTGCATCGCTTTATCCTGAGAGCTATAACTTTTTTATTTTTCGGCTGATAGAGCAGTATGGCGGCTTGTTTTTTGCGACACAAAGTGACGTTTTCAGCGGTACCATTTTTATTTAAGTTTGTCTTCTTGATTGCGTTTTATTACATTTTTTGTTTGGCGGTATGATGATTAAGTAGCGTTTTTTGCTTCTTTTTTTTTTTTACCATGTTCACTAAAGGGGTTATCTAGTGGAACAGTTTTATAGGTCAGGTCGTTCTGGATGCGGTGATACCAAATATGTGTACTTTTATTGTTTTGGGGTTTTTTTGTTTTTTTTTCATAATAATATTTATTTATTGGTACAGTATATTTTTATTTTTTTGGATTATTTCTTTCATTTTTTTAAAAAATATTTTTTTTAAAAAAGTTTTAATTTTTTTTTCACTTTCTGAATCTTTTTTATACTTTTATACTTTGTCCCGCTATGGGACTTTCATTTTTTTAACTCAGATCACTTGCAGAGCATACGACTATGATCGCAGCATTTCGGGGGTTAATGTGCAGGGAGCGGTGCGGGACCGCTCCTTGCACATAGTACCAGGTGTCAGCTGTGACAATCAGCTGACACCTGGCGGCGATCGCCCCACACAGCTTGTGTGCGGGCGCGATCGTATTCTGCGTAATAGTACGTCCCTGTCCCAATACGCCCAGGGCACAAAGACGTACTATTACCACAAATGTCAGAAAGAGGTTAAAGGGGTATTTAAACTAAAAAATATATATATGAAAATTAAAGGGAATCTGACAGAAAGTTATTCCTACCTAATCTGAGAATAGCATAATGTAGGGGCAGAGATCCTGATTCCAGCAATGTGTCACTTATTGGGCTACTTAGCGTAGTTTTTAATCAAATCATTGTTTTATGAGCAATAGATTTTCACTAGAGGACTGGTAAACCTGCTGGCAAGAAGTTCAACTGTTCCCCCACCACTGATTGGCAGCTTTCTGCCTATGCACAGTGTACACAGAAAGCTGCCAATCAGTGGTGTGAGGAGTTATACAGAGCTCAGTATTTAGACAACTGCTAGATCTGCAGCAGAGAAAAACAGTTTTTAATCCAAACTGCAGCACTCGCTAAAGCAAGTGACACATAACTGGAATCAGGGTCTCAGACAATATATCATGCTGCTCTCAGATGGGTTAGCAAAAATGTGATAACAGATTCCCTTTAAAAAAGTTATTAATTCAGTTCAATTAAGCCAGGTGCCCTGATTATAGGTATACGCTCTGCTCCTGGTTTCTGCTACCTCACCTATAATACTATCTTTGACAAAAGAGACTTTCCTGTACCCTTAATTCTGTGCATTAATGGCACTGGCTGACTGCCAAGTTTAATAGCTGAGCCAGCCTCCTTCTCTAGCACAGCAGATCCATAGACAAAGAAGGGGGATGGCTTAGACCCTGGCCTATGATAGATCATCAGTGAACTAGATCTTCATCACCCCAGGTGCTCTACAACATTCTGCTACATGTGTAAATAAACCTACATAGACCATATAATTATGGTCTCTCCCATCAATCAAAAACACCTATACAAAGACTAGGAGCGATAGCCAAAAATGTACTAAAATTAATCCTTTATTGTTATAAATTATTAAAATATCCACACTTAAAAAGTTTAAAAGGAGAATGTCAGACAACGGCTACAACCATATAGATTCCCAGAATGTTTTACCAATAAATGTATGTAAACATACAGTGGGGGAAATAAGTATTTGATCCCTTGCTGTTTTTGTAAGTTTGCCCACTGACAAAGACATGAACAGTCTATAATTTTAAGGGTAGGTTAATTTTAACATTGAGAAATAGAATATCCCAAAAAAATCAAGAAAATCACATTGTATAAATTAGATACATTTTTTTACATTTTGCAGTGAGAAATAAGTATTTGATCCCCTACAAACCATTATGAGTTCTGGCTCCTACAAACCAGTTAGACGGTCCTAATCAACTCATTACCTGCGTTAAAAACAGCTGTCTTACATAGTCACCTGTATAAAAGACTCCTGTCCACAGACTCAATTAATCAGTCAGACTCTAACCTCTACAACATGGGCAAGACCAAAGAGCTTTCTAAGGATGTCAGGGACAAGATCATAGACCTGCACAAAGCTGGAATGGGCTACAAAACCATAAGTAAGATGTTGGGTGAGAAGGAGACAACTGTCGGTGCAATAGTAAGAAAATGGAAGAAATAAAAGATGACTGTCAATCGACATCGATCTGGGGCACCATGCAAAATCTCACCTCATGGAGTATCCTTGATCATGAGGAAGGTGAGAGATCAGCCGAAAACTACACGGGGGGAACTTGTTAATGATCTCAAGGCAGCTGGGACCACTGTCACCAAGGAAACCATTGGTAACACATTACGCTTTAAAGGTTTAAAATCCTGAGGTGCCCGCAAAGTCCCATTGCTCAAGAAGGCACATGTGCAGGCCCATCTGAAGTTTGCCAATGAACACCTGAACGATTCTGTGAGTTATTGGCAGAAGGTGCTGTGGTCAGATGAGACAAAAATTGAGCTCTTTGGCATTAACTCAACTCGCCGTGTATGGAGGGAGAAGAAGGATGAGTACAACCCTAAGAACATCGTCCCAACTGTGAAGCATGGTGGGGGAAACTTTATACTTTGGGGGTGCTTTTATGCAAAGTGGACATGACTACTACACCACACTGAAGGGAATATAGATGGAGTCTTGTATTGCAAGATTTTGGCCAACAACCTCCTTCCCTCAGTAACAGCATTGAAGATGGGAAGTGGCTGGGTCTTTAAGCAAGACCATGACCCAAAACATACAGCCAAGGCAACAAAGGAGTGGCTCAAAAAGAAGCACAGTAAGGTCATGGAGTGGCCTAGCCAGTCTCCAGACTTTAATCCCATAGAAAACTTATGGAGGGAGTTGAAACTACGAGTTGCCAAGTGACAGCCTAAAAATCTTGATGATTTAGGCTATGTGCCCACGTAGCAGATTTGATGCAGAGCGTTTTAGCCTCTCTCTGGCAGAAAAAAACGCATGCAGATTTACATGCGTTTTTTCTGCCAGAGAGAAGCGTTTTTACATGCGTTTTCGCATGCGTTTTTTCAAGCAGTTTTCCAAGCGATTTTGAGCATCACTTGGAAAAGTGCTTGACAAGTTGGTCACACTATATAAATCCATGCAACCGGCATGGATTTCTATAGTGTGACCAAGTAATAGTTAAAAAAAAGAATAAGAATGGTAAAAAATAAAAAAAAAAGATTATACTCACCTTCCGGTGTCTTCCCGGTGTCATCTCTGCTGTGTCCGGTCTCTTGCATTGCTTGCGGTGGTGTGAAGGACCTGCGGTGACGTCATTGAGTCATGTGATGGGTCACATGACTCAGTGACATCATGGCAGGTCCTTCACAACAGCGCGAACATTGCAAGAGACCGGACGGTGTGGACAAAACACCGGGAGGACATCGGAAGGTGAGTATAAACTTTATTTTTTATTTTATGGTACCCAAGTCTGGAGGAGAGTCTCCTGTCCTCCACACCCGGGTACCATCCGCACATTAGAACGTGCCAATTACGCAAGTACAGATGCAGTCTTGCGGAATTGGCGCGTTCTAATGCAAGTCAATGGCGGCGATTGCACTGCGTGTCCACAAAATTAATGGACATGCTGCGTATTTTTGAGCGCAGCATAAACGCTGCGGAAAAATACGCAGCATGGGCATTGAAAGTGCGGAATTGCATTGGAGACCATGGGGGAAGGTTTACCAAGCATTTCCCAAGCGTTTACGCTGCGGAAATTCCGCAGCGTAAACGCTTGAAAAATGCATCGTGGGCACACAGCCTAAGAGATGATTTGCAAAGAGGAGTGGACCAAAATTCCTACTGACATGCGCAAACCTCATCATCAACTACAAAAAATGTCTGACTGCTGTGCTTGCCAATAAGAGTTTTGCAACCAAGTATTAAGTGTTGTTTGCCAGAGGCATCAAATACTTATTTCTCACCGCAAAATGCAAAAAAAATTATCTAATTCATACAATGTGATTTTCTTGATTTTTTTGAGATATTCTATCTCTCAATGTTAAAATAAACCTACCCTTAAAATTATAGACTGTTCATGTCTTTGTCAGCGGGCAAACTTACAAAAACAGCAAGGGATCAAATAATTATTTCCCCCACTGTGTATATAGGGTTACAGGTATTCCAGAGAGGCTAACATAGAGTAATTTAGTGGAATTAAATCCTACAATAAATAAAATGTGCCCACTGAATGATATACCTGATAAACAATTAGTTAATATGTATTAAAACCCATACTCTCCACCGGTTGGTCAAAACAATTCATAAAAAATCAGGTGTTCATATCAGAATTAAATATAAGATAGTTGAACATAGTAGACCTATATAGGGTTAACCATGGAGGGCAACGCTGGGAATGGCTAATAATAAGTGCATGCTACAAGTAATACAGAACCTATACGGCGGCCACAAGAAACCCCTGACGCGCATTTCGCGTTCTGCTCCCTCCGAGGAGCCCTTTGTTTGACATTCTCCTTTTAAACTTTTTAAGTATGGATATTTTAATAATTTGTAACAATAAAGGATTAATTTTTGTACATTATTGGCTACTGCTCCTAGTCTTTGTATAGCTACTGCTACATGTGGTTTTGTCTAGAACTAGACCTGAGCAAGGATGAGCTGCAGAACCAAATGCAACTCCAACAATGTGGAGGTTGGAGCTGATAATATCACACATGAATGAGCTATCTAAAGGGACCATTGTTACATTGTGTCACTATCACTAGTTAAGTTATAGGTGACTTGGCAATAGCAATATTTAAAGGTAAAGTTTCTGCAGGAAAAGTAGTAGGGTTGTATGGAAATATTGGAAGAAGTCATAGAGCTCTCTAGGACATAATAAACTGTATTTCCAACTTGGTCAACAAGGATTTTCAGCATTGTAATTCCTGTGTAGTAAATCACTTACATATGGTTGTAGATCCTGGGTTTAAAAATAATTTTGCCAGGCATTATAATGTCAGTCAGTATACATGTGATTAGGTGCCGAGAGCAAGACTGAATCAGCTGAGTGTTCTGCCCCATGCACTTTGAGAAAGGATCATTTATGATCAGTTGTTGGCACCGATGCTATAAAGGACATTTGGCCTGACTGACTAGAACATCTGACATTAAAAAGAAAAAATCAGTTTATTACTTGGTTTCTGCACTTCAAAAGTGTTGCATTTATATTTTTGTTCAGTTTAGATCTGCCATGTAACATGTAACAACTGGCATTAAGAATTGGAGTATTGTATTGGCATTTTATGGTGTCTTATGACAAATTACCCTACCACAGAAAGCTGGATGCCATGAATGTTTTATGGAATCTTTAACTCCTATATTAACAAACTAATGGAAGAAATTAATACAGAAATGTAGCATTCCACAATATGAAACAATATGAAAAAAGCAGGTCAAAAACTCTACACATCTAGTTAATATTTTTCTTAAAAGAGTTAATTTTTTTTATTTAATAGGCATCCTTTTAATAAAAATAAGAAAGTAAACCCTACATATTACCCCATGCTGCTCCCTGCTGACAAGGATTCAGTGGTGATGTCACTTTTATAGCATGTGACCACTGCCGCCAATCACTGGTCTCACTGGTTTTGTGCCGACTACATCAGGGGACAAGCAGTACTGGAGTGGCAGAGGGTAGAAATGGCTAATTTTCTTATTTTTTTTTTAGAAGGATACCTAAAAAATAACAAAACAAAAAAAATACCTACAAAACCCCTTAAAGTTGATATATATAAACTTTTGGTGACATTATGGCTTTTCTGGAAATGCCTTTATGGTGTTCTTGAGTCAGGCACAACAAAGTTATTACTCCAATCTAAAAAGGGGATGGAGACTTTGTGGAGGCGTGGAGGGGGTGTCGACTGACGTTTCAGTCTATTCTATCATATTGGTAGCATTTATCTTTAGCAATACAGACTGTAATCTTGCCTAATATTTAGACAGTGATGTTTCGTGGTTAAACATTTAATACTTGGCTGATGAAATATCCTTTTAAGGGATGATTCATGATGAAATATCCGATTATCACAATACATTGCAAGTGTTTGAGCTTAGCACGTAACACAGTGATGATTGATTCTTAGTATATCCAACTCTGATTGACCTCTTCACTTCTGGAGAACACTATGCCAAAATAGATGAAAATGAAGAAATCGCTTTTTTTTCCATTTTTTTACATAAAATATAGTTTTAAAGAATAATAGTTAGCTGAAATTTTTTTATTTTTTACTCTAGAAAGCAATTGTTAATTTTGTTACCATTAGTGTTTGCTGCTTTTAAGACACCCCATTGGTAAAATGTGGCGATATCACCATCTATAGTGGGAGAATAGTGTCAGATTCATGGTATACCCCCCAAAAAAAACAACAGCTGTAGTATCTGTCAGGAATTCCAACACACAGGGACGACACCGGGGAGATGACGCAATATCTCGCCGTTGCCGTCACACTGTCAGTATTTCGTTCGGAGTCTCGAGCACGCGATCCAGAGTGGTATAACACCCCTGGGTTCCAAAGCCTGGAATCCATGTTTATCAGCTTCGCGATAGCCCAATTATTATTATTCTCTGCCACCACCTGCCGAGTTTGAATTATAGTACAGGCCTGGCCAGACGCTTGCGTTTTTGTAGCGTATATGGCTTAGAGGAAGGGAGTGATTACAGAACAAAAGAAACAGGACTATTAAATTTTATATTTAATCTAAAAGGGAGGCAGTGTTTAGGAAAAATATATACAAGGATGTTACAAAGTAGACATTAAAATACACAAGCAGTTACATAAAATAAACAGGATAAAAGAAAATAACTTACACTATACGATCGCTGAGATGATTCAATATAGGTGGAGGGGAGACGCTCCGTTTACTGTTATCGAACAGAGTCCTCCGCTATGATAGACATATATTCCCGGTCAAAGAATATGGCTTCAGCCTCAACAAACTATTTTATGCTGAAGGGAGAAACCCCCCTGTGATGACATCACAAGGGCTGGGCTTCACCCTTCAGATTTGTATTAAAAACCTGTTTTTTGTGATAACTCATTGCGTGTTAATCCCAGAAGCCCAAAAGTGATATCATATTTTCTATTATGATTTTATCTTCAGTTAGAGACCACACATCACATAGCTGCAGTCTGCTATTCTGGTGTTTTTGCCACAGCTCCCTGGTTTTGCGTACAGCCCTGGAAAACTACATATACATTCCTGGGCTGATTTGGTCACTAAATATATGAGTCCCGTTACTGTCGGACGTATGGAACTCACAATATTTCATATTTCATATAGGAGTTGGCGCGGCTGGAAATTTCTGTTAAACTCTCTTTGAAGCTTGGGAAAGCAACTTTCCCAGCTACACGCAAATTAGTGCAAGCCTGCCAGTAATTGCCCCCTGCTTTTTCCAAGGACAAGAGGTTTGCATCTTAACAAAGTTTGGTGACACCTCTTGGCTGGCATGTGTAAGACCTTTTGGCTGTGGGTGATAATTTGCAGGAAGACACTGTATAATTGTCATCTCTGGACAAACACTACATGAGAGGGCATTGGAGAAGGGGCTAATATTCTGTTAATATTTTCCTGACATTAATATGTCCCTGACAGGATCACATTGGAATTATGTCAAACAGAACTAAATATCACAAGGTGAAATATGGCTACACCATCACAGGTGCCATAGTGGTGTCCCAAACTTGTCTATTTGAGTACTTCAGCCAGCATGGATCTCAAAGCTACATGACATCCACAACGTCTTTTCTAACCATGTTGTAGACATAGTTTGGCTACAAAAAGCTGCTATTGGAAGGGTAAAAGGCAATATGCAATATGTATGTGGCTCAGTAGAAGAGGAGGCCTCTCGCCTTTTTTGAATCAATAGCAGAGGTGAGGGACAGTAAGCTGTAGATCAAAAATGGAGGCAACTGAAAAAAAGAAGGCAAGAGTGAGAGACAACTTCCAGGTGGATGCGATAACCAAGTTCGACTACATTACAGTATTTTCTATGAATGACAAATTTTTTTTTGTTACTTTGCTGAATGCCTGGCAATAATCAGTACGGTGGACTGATAAACCAAATGTCAAAGCGATGCACTGGCAAAATAAGGATTAGAGATAATGTAGGTGACATTGGAGAGACTTAAAGGATCTACACGAGTTGCTCTGAAAGTAAAGCCTCCTATTTTATTGTGTTGACCTACAAAGTCTGAGACAGAACTTGGTAGTGTTTTAGTTAAGGTTTAATCTTTCCATTAATATCTTGTTAATTTAGTTGTCATACGGCAGATAGCATCTGAGGGGCAGTCAGGCCCCAATATGGTGCCTGACATACAAAGATGGACGAAACAGAGGGGTGTCACTGAATTTCTCCATGCCGAAACAATTGCACCCATTGACATCTTTCGGTGCTTGCTGAAGGTTCATGGAGACAATATTGTGGATATGAGCATAGTGAGGCGGTGGGTGGTGTGCTTCAACAGTGAAAATAAAGTGAAAGATAAGCCGCGTCCTGAGCATAAAAAAGTTCCAGACAGAGGCATCTGCAGGCAAAGTGGTGTACGCAGTATTTTGGGATAGGAAAGTTGTTGATTCTTTTGGGTTTCTTGACTGATTTCATTGACTAATCTTGAGGCTCTAATTTGCAGAGTCAGGGCAGAGAAGAAGATAACTTTTCACTTTCAACATGATAACATCCGGCCCCATACCAGTTTCAGGACCATCAAGCACATTTCAGAATTTGGCTGGACTGTCCTACACCCTCCACTGTACAGTCTGGATTTGGTGCCATCAGACTTCCGTCTCCTTGGGTCATTGAAAGTTGGAAAACGTGGGTAACTAATATCAATAGTGATGGGCGAGCACTAAAGTGCTCGGCTGCTCGATGCTCAGGTCGAGCAAATTGGAATGCTCGGGTGCTCGACCCGAGCAACGAGCCCAATGTAAATCTATGGAAAACTCGAGCATTTTTCAGGGGCAAAGGAGCTGGCAGCTCAGGAATATAGAGAACTCTACTGCATGCAACGAACAAACAAGTGCCAAAAATGTATCACACTTGATTCTGAGATTTAATCCTAAATCGTTGTTGATTTGAGAAAATGACTGTAGGATTAAAGCTCCGGGTCTAGCAATTTGTCAGATGCAGCCGGGAGCCCTTATGATAGTTTCTGCAATGCTGATGCTCCTATTGGACCCGGCGACTTTCTGCCCGGCATAGTAATTACCGGGTCCTAGCCGTCCCCAGAGACGTCAGCTCCACCAGTGATTTATGTCACTGTAGTAAGCTGTTTTTTTCTGCAAATGGAGCTTCGAGGGATGCAAAAATGTTCCCCAAAAATGATGTCCCCAAGAGATCTTGTAAGACGTCTTGGGGTCAAATGTTGTGGAAATTATATATAAAAAACATTAGGGATAAAGACAAAAAAACACAACCTCTGCAAGTCACAAAAAATGCAAAAAAATATGACTTTTTTCATACTAAATATATTTTATTAAATAGTGATAACAAAAAAAAAATAAGGAGAAATATACAAATTTTCCACATGACTGTAATAATTCATTCAACAAACGTTATCGGGAATAAAAATAACAAAAATTGTTTTTTTCTATATTTACATCACAAAAAAAAGAACCTGATGTGTGCCATACATTTAGGGCAGTTGGTCCTGGGCTTTATCCAAAGTACTGGTGACAGATTCCATTTATAGTGAATCTGTCAGCAGGTTTTTGCCATTTAATGAGAGAACAGCACGATGCAGGGGTAGAGACCTTGATTTCAGTGATGTATCACTTACTGGGCCACTTGCTGTCATTTTGATAAATTCCCTGTTTTATCTGCTTCAGATCTACCAGTTATCTAAAAATTGAGCCCAGTATAAGCTCACACACACCACTGATCGTCAGCTTTCTGCTCATGTACAGTGTACACATACAGTAGCTGCAAATCATTTGGGTGGCCAGGGTTACAGAGGGCTTAACATTTGGTGCTCTGATAAATCTACAGCAAACAGTGATTCTATCACAATTGCTGCAGCCAGTAAACTAAGTGATACATCACTGAAGTCAGGATCTCTGTCCCTACCTCATGCTGCTGTCAGATTACAAAACAAAAACCTGCTGACAGATTCACAAAAAAGGCTCAAAGGGCTAATCTGACCCTGCTCACTTCTGTATTGGGAGGGGATATTTGCCATTTTGCGTGCATGAGCAGCATGTATCGAACACACACGCTACTTACCTGATCCGGAGCTGAATTACCTATTTAATTTGACGTTTCTTGCTATGTATGCAAACTTTGTACCGGATTACAGGAACTCTATTAGTGGCAACCAGGGCCGACGTCAGCACTTGGCGCACCCGGGTGAGTGCCGGGGCCCTGAGCAAGCGGGGGTGGGGGGCACTCACCATTGGGACCCCTACATGCTGTATGGAGCGTTATATGGGGGCCCATACTGTATGGAGCATTATATGGGGCCCTTACTGTATGGAGCATTATATAAGGCCCATTCTGTATGGAGCATTATATGAGGCCCATTATTCTGTATGGAGCATTATATGGGGCCCATTATTCTGCATGGAGCATTATATGAGGCCCATTATTCTGTATGGACCATTATATGGGGCCCATACTGTATATGGAGCATTATATGGGGCCCATTATTCTTTATGCAGCGTTATATGGGGCTCATTATACTGTATGGAGCATTATATGAGGCCCATTATTCTGTATGGAACATTATATGGGTGTCCATTATTCTGTATGGAGCAATATATGGGGTTCATTATTGTGTATGGAGCATTATATGAGGCCCATTATTCTGTATGGAGCATTATATGGGGCCCATTATTCTGTATGGAGCATTATATGGGGCCCATTATACTGTATTGACCATTATATGGGGCCCAATATTCTGCATGGAGCATTATATGGGGCCCATACTGTATATGGAGCATTATATGGGGCCCATTCTATATGGAGCATTATACGAGGCCCATTATTCTGTATGGAACATTATATGAGGCCCATTATTCTGTATGGAGCATTATATGGGGCCCATTATTCTGTATGCAGCATTATATGGGGCCCATTATTCTGTATGCAGCATTATATGGGGCTCATTATACTGTATGGAGCATTATATGAGGCCCATTATTCTGTATGGAGTATTATATGGGGTCCATAATTCTGTATGGAGCATTATATGAGGTCCATTCTTCTGTATGGAGCATTATATGGGACCCTTTATACTGTATGGAGAATTATATGGGGCCCATTCTGTATGGGGGTCCATTATTCTGTATGGAGCAATATATGGGGTTCATTATTGTGTATGGAGCATTATATGAGGCCCATTATTCTGTATGGAGCATTATATGGGGCCCAATATTCTGTATGGAGTATTATGTGGGGTCCATAATTCTGTATGGAGCATTATATGAGGTCCATTCTTCTGTATGGAGCATTATATGGGACCCTTTATACTGTATGGAGCATTATATGGGGCCCATTATACTGTATGGAGCAGAATGGATACATGGGGGCCGAATGGAGAGTCAACATGGAGGTAGAAGACTCCCGCACCGCACAGCAATAGATTTTAAGTGAATGTGCATCTTCAGGACGGAAGTTTAGTTCGCTGGGGTCCGGTGAGCAGTGGAGGGGGGCCCCGCCCAGTCTCCTCTGCTCACCGGGCCCTATACACCAGCAAGGGCAGTAATGCCCTGAAGGGGGTCCTGAATACCAATATCTAACACTAATATATTTAAAGGTGCACTGTTATCCACAACTATATCATTTTTTACTACAGGCCTAAGAACTAACAGGCAGGTGGTTGCTAACTACCTGTCTGTTTTGTCCTGCTGGTTCAGTAGTCCCAGACCGCTCCTGCTGGCGATTCAGCGGTCTCTCTTCCGATCGGCTCTTTTGACTGCCAACGTCATGCTGATTGTCAGCTGGCTCTCCGCTACCTAACTGCGGGAGCCAGTGGTCAATCAGCATGACGTCAGCAGTCACGCCCCATCAACAGAACTGGACAGAAGAAGAAGAGCTGCTCTGTTTACATGCAGCAGTAGAACCACCGGGAGGGGCGGTCGTGACGGGTAGAACAGGAGGGTTTTTGCCTCTTTTAGCATCTACCTGGCTTTTAGTTTTTAGACCCAAAGTAAAAAATATATAGTAATCCTGGACAACCCCTTTAATAATGGAAATAAACAATAGTGCATAGTTTTATTTTTTATTGCTAGATATTTACAATTACATGTATAAAAGGATGACAAATTGACTGATTTCTTTCAAATATATGTATTTTAATAAAAAAGTCTTCTCTTCATTATTTGGCAGGGTATCAGAGGTAAGAATAATTAATATTTGACTTGTAGCTATTTATAGCAGAGCTGGGCAAACACAAGAGTCTAAAGAAATGTTGTAACTCTGGCAAAGCAAATATATTTGCTAAACTGAGATTTACTATTTCTAAAGACCATTATATCAATCAAGAAGATTTCCAACTGGGTAAAAGACTGGTATTATGGTATGCCAGAACAAGCTGCCAGTTAATGACATTCAGAAATAATGCAGAGCAGTCCCTCTCTGAAGACACCTATGTGGTCCCTGAAGTGGAGAGCGTCTGGAGAACCTGCACCCATGATGCCCACCGATGTCAGCATGAACCTTGTATTGCATTATTCCCTATGGCGGTGGTGGCGCAGAAAAGCTTAAGGCTATGTGCCCACGTTGCATTTATGAAGCAGAAAATTTCTGCTGCATAAATGCAAGTCCTCTCCCGGAAAAACGCATGCGGAATTCCGCATGCGTTTATCGCGCATTTTTCGCGCGTTTATCACGCGTTTTCCACATGCGGAATTGCCTTGCGTTTTTTTATGCATTGGGCAAAGGCAATTCTGCTTGCGGAAACGCAAAATTAAATGACATGCTGCGGATTTTTGAATGCGGCATAAACGCTGCGGAAAAATCCTCAGCATGTGCATAGAACTTGCGGAATCCCATTGGGGACCATGGGGTGCGGATATACATGCGTTTTTCAAGCGTTTACGATGCGGAAATTCCGCAGCATATACGCTTGAAAAATGCTACGTGGGCACACAGCCTAACACTTACTGCTAGGTTCAGCCACAGATTAGAGCTGATTTTTGTTGGTCCCAGTAACATAATGTCATGTAATAAATTCATTTTCAGGGGGTTTTCTAACAAAAAAAATTGTTTTAAATGGACAACCCCTGTGTATTAATTTGTACCTGAGATTCTCCTTTTTTTAGAGGCGGTGATACTTTCAGGTTGTCTCAGTGGTGACTATGGTGTTCAGGAGTTAGGACTCACAAAGACATCAGGTTTTTTCACGTATGAGAAAAAGTAACTGAGTTTCATTAGTGATTTTCACTAATGAGAAAATAAAAGAAAGTTTCTCTTCCTTCTATCAGTCAGTAAAAAATGGACTGCACTTGGATGTCATCCAGATGGTGTCAGATTTTATTCTCGGAACCATAGACTTGCACTGCCTATTTTGATCAGACATTTCGATCAATAATAGACAAGTCTCTGTGATTTTGCACTGACCACTTGGTCCTGTCACGCTAGGATTGGGGAGAACCCAGCGTATAATGACAGGAAAAAAGAAGGGAGCCCTAAATCTAGGGAAGGGGAGAGTAGAGACCCCTAAACAGAGCTAACGACAAACCCTGACTCCCCTATTGATCCTAAATAGGTTCTGCACCTATCGCCGAGCAGGAAACCTGGCCCTAGCAGGCCCTAAGGCTAGGCCCTAGGAAGGGAGCAGGAGGGGTGAGCACTAAGTCAGCCCCTCTACAAACTAAAGAACATACAGGGGAAACAAACAGGGGAATTCACTTAGCTCCAAGATGACACAGAAGAAAGTACAGCAACAATCCATGAAGGAACTCCAAGGTAATTCTAGTGGAATACTAGAACCCAGGCCTGACCGGTATAACACGCTATCACCAGGAACTCTCTGAGGATCTGAGTTTATTTGAGGAAACAGCAAGGAAGTGCTGATTAACAGCAGAAAAGTGAGGATAACACAGGGTCCTAAAGAGAAAGGTAAAATCCCCAAGCTAGGTGAGGGTCACCACTGGGTCCTACAGAGAAAGGATCAGGGAGATGTTTGTAAGGCCAAACACAGCAACCTTCTACAGTCAGACACTGTATGACTCTTTGTCAACCCTTACACATCAGTGACAGGTCTGAGGAAAATATCCGACATGTGAAAAGCTCCACAGAATATTATAGGTACGAATACTATCCGTGAAAAAAAAGGATAGCATTGGTATGTGAAAAACTGTCGTGTGCATGGACCCATATGCAGTCCGATTTTCACAGAGTGTCAGAAAGGAGAAGGTGGAGAACGGTTTTTTCTTTCCGTGTACGAGAAAAACTAATGACACTCGGACCACACTTTGACCAAAGTCTGATCAGAATAATCGGTTCTTTTTTCTCGTACGTGGAAAGTACTGACGTCTGATTGAGCCCTGAGTGTTTGCCATGCTATACAGCTGATACATGATTTTACAATATCTACTGAAAACCTCATTTACATTTCTAAAACTGTACTTGGCGATAATAGATCACTATTAAGACTATTAATAGAATAACATTTATTTTCTGAGGAAAATTTTCTATCTATAAGATATGAGTGAGTCAAACGGCTCCATCCATTCTTTAGAGAGACCGCAGAATGGAATGAATTTCCTGTGACCTACAAGTCTTGACATACGTGTGACAGGTGTGACTAATAGATGACTACTGGGTATCTCCTGTAACACCGTCCTATGGCAATGTGCTGGATACGTGCTGTACGCTGCTCTCCATCAGACACAGCGCTCTACGTTCCACTCTTCCCTGTTCGCAATGGAACTTTCTACACTTCATAACAATTTCCGTCACTCATCCTTAAATATCTGTTACAGCAGAGTCCGCTACAGAATATCTGGTTGTTTTACAAGCTAAGTTCAGACACGGATGGATAGAACTTGCCAGTTTTTCCCAATGACTTCCAAGATTCTGCAATGGGAAGACAAGCATTATCATACTGTACATAATGTATTATTGTATATACGACCACAGAAGTGGACCCTTTATTGTTTATTAAATGCAAATTGTAAGAAAAAGTAATAATTATTTTTAAGGGACTGAAACAGAGTAAAAGATATTAACCCCTTAAAGATTTATAAAGCACTTTATAAATCATTAAGCCCTAACCACTTTTGTAATCAGCTTTATTATTAACCCCTTAACGACCGCCGTAATGCATTTTTATGGCGGTCATTAAGGGTACTTATTCCACAGCGCCGTTAAAAAGCGGCGCTGCGGAATAAGTGAATAGCGCCGCCCAGCGGCAATGATTCCTACGGGTGTCAGCTGTGTGTGACAGCTGAAACCCTGCAATATTAGCCCCGGCCGGTCTCGATGCCGATCGGGGTCGATTAACCCCTTAAATACCGCTGTCAATCGTGACAGCGGTATTTAAGTTGTTACAAGGGGGTCTTGCGACCCCCTTAGTAAACCCCGGACCCTCGCGATGAGAATCGCGGGTCCCGATGGTTTCCATGGTACCCTGAGATCATGTGATTATCCCAGGGTATGGTGGCCTGTGAGATCCAGCAATAAGCTGGCTCTCACAGGCAGAATCAGTGAGTTAGACATGACTCACTGACAGGTCTCATGCACTGCATTACAGAGGTACTGCAGAGTATGACATCGGCAATAAAAGTGAGAATCACACATGTCCCACAGTGGGACTTACTCAAAAAGTAAAAAAAAGTTAAATAAAATATGTAAAAATTTAAAAATACACAAAAAAGTGCACATAAATTACTAAAATCCGTTTCGCCGCTCAAAACGCAGCGTTTGTGATAAAACAAAAATAAACGAAAAAACGTACACATAATTGGTTTTGCGGCATCCGGAATGACCCGCTCTATAAAACTATCACTTTATTTAGTTAATTTGGTGAATGCCGTAAAAAAAAAAAGAAAAAAAAAAAAAACAAGCCGAAAATGACGCTTTTTCATCATACTGACTCACAAAAAAAGTGAATAAAAAGCGATCAAAAAGTCGTACGTGAAAAAAAAATTATATAAATAAAAACGCCAAACCATCCCGCAAAAAAACAAGCCAAAATTATGGCTCATTCGGCAAAAAAATAAAAAGTTACAGCTCTCAGAATGCGACGATGCAAAACCAAGTTCTTTTTTGTAAAATACTGTTTTTAGTCTGTAAAAATAGCAAAGCATAAAAAAAATATATAAATCTGATATCGCTGTAATGGTACCGACCCGACGGACAAATCGGTCTTATCACTTTTACCACACGGCGAACAGCGCAAAAAATAAAAAGTAAAAATAATAAATGAATTACTGGTTTTTGTTCATTCTGTGTCTGAAAAATCTGAATAAAAAGCGAACAAAAATTACTTTGTGCCCCAAAATGGTACCAAAAAAATATACAACTTGTCCCGCAAAAAATAAATCCTCATACAGCTGTATTCAACCAAAAATTAAAAAAGTTACAACTCTCAGAATATGGCAACGAAAATAACTACTTTTTATAAAAAAAAAGCATTTTTACTGTGTGACCTAAAAAAAACATATAAATCTGGTATCATTGTAATCGCACCGATCCGAAGAATAAATCCGCCTTATCACTTATACCGCACGGTGAACCGAAAAAAAATAAAAATAAGAATTATTCTGGTACTGCTGGCTATTTCTTCATTCTGCCTCCAAAAAAATCGGAATAAGGCTCAGTTCACATTTATCCTGTCCTCTCGAGCGCTTAGGTCGGAGTTTCCGTGTAAATTCACCAAAACCGCAATTCAGACAAAAAACCCAGATGAAGCCACTCACTTATGAGGCCTATGGAGTCCCCTTGGACTGGTCTCTGTTCCGGCGGCGTCCCATCATATTAGGCTTTTTTTTAGCACACAAGTGTGGACGACCACAGATCTGTGTGCGCCTAAAAAGATGGAGACTACCGGAACAGGCGTCAAACGGACTCCAAAGTGTCTCCATCTGCCTCTTTGTGGTGGGTGGTTCTGTCTGAATCACATTTTTGTGGGATTTACACGGAAACCCCGTTGTAAGTGCTCAGTGTAGACTGGTGATCCAGTTTTATTCTGGAAGCAATCAAAAAAATGTACCCCAAAATGTTATCAATTAAACCCCTAATTTATTCCACACAAAACCAGCCCCCTCTCAGGTCGGTCATCTGTCCCTGGGACTATGGGGGTCCCACAATACTGGTAGAACAAAGACTCTGGAAAAGCAACATGGTCCCGCCCCCTCAAATAAAATCCAGTGAATTCTGCTCTCCCAAATCCAAATGCCCCCTCCTTCTGAGCCCCACTGTGCCTAAACCACAGTAAGCAGCCACATGTTTGGCATTATTGTAGTGGGGAGAGCACTTAATAATTTACGGGGTGTGTGTCACCAGGAGAAATGTATGGGGGCTCTACAATATATGGGGGCACTACACTTTATGGGGGCACAATGTATGGGCACTAAACTGGCATATTTGGAATTCTCCAGAATAAAGCCTGGCGTGGATGTCACATAATAGTCACTGCAGCAGTAAATGAATTCACTGAGAGGTGTCATTTCTACAATGGGGTCACTTTGTTTTTTTTTCTGCTATTCTGGCACCTTAGGGGCTCCGCAAATGTCGCCCGCAAACGATTCTACCAAAATCTATGCTCCAAAAGCAAAATAGTGTTCCTTCCTTCTCAGCCCTGACGTGTGGCCTAACAGTAATTTCTGGCGACATATGGGGCATCATTGCGTTCGGGAGAAATATCATAATAAATTTTAGGGTCTGTTTTCTTCTATTATCCATTGGAAAAAAATTACAAATTTGGGGCTAAAACTACATTTTCGTGAAAAAAATGAAATTTTTCAGTATGCCAACCTAATGTTATCAAATTCTGTGTAGTACCTGTCGGTTAAAAATGCTCACTATACCCCTGGATAAAATCCTTGAGGGGTGTAGTTTCCAAAATGGGGTAACTTGTCAGGGTTTTCCACTGTTTAGGCACATCAGGGGCTCTCCAAAAGTGACATGACACCCGCAGACCATTCCATCAAAGTCTGCGTTCCAAACGTCACTCCTTCCTTTCCAAGCCCTGAAGTGCGCCCAAACAATAGTTTTCCCCTACATATGGGGTATGTCCGTACTCAGGAGCAATCGCACAACAAATTTTGGGGTCCATTTTCTCCTGTTACCCTTATGAAAATGCAAAATTTTCACTCAATGTTATAAACTTCTGTGAAGCACCTGGTGGGTTCAAGGTGTTCACCACACATCTAGATAAGTTCCCTGAGGGGTCTAGTTTCCAAAATGGTGTCACTTTTGGGGGGTTTCCACTATTTAGGCACATCAGAGGCTCTCCAAACGCTACATGGCATCCGCTAATTATGCCAGCAAATTTTACAATCAAAAAGTCAAATGGTGCTCCTTCCCTTCCGAACCCTGCCGTGTGCCCAAACAGTGGTTTTCCTCCACATATGGGTTATCGGCGTGCTCAGGAGAAATTGCACAACAAATTTTGTGGTCCATTTTCTCTCGTTACCCTTGTGAAAATAAAAAAATTGGGTCTGAAGTAAACATTTTGTGAAAAAAAGTTAAATGTTCATGTTTTCCTTCCACGTTGCTTCAGTTCCTGTGAAGCACGTGAAGGGTTAATAAGCTTCTTGAATGTGGTTTTGAGCACCTTGAGGGGTGCAGTTTTTAGAATGGTGTCACTTTTGGGTATTTTCTGTCATATAGATCCCTCAAAGTCACTTCAAATGATGTGATGTGGTCCCTTTTAACCCTCAGAACTTCCGAACAAAAAAACATTTTGGTTCCAAAATAGTGCTGATGTAAAGTAGACATGTGGGAAATGTTATTTATTAACTATTTTGTGTGACATATCTCTCTGATTTAAGGGCATGAAAATTCAAAGTTTGAAAATAGCAAAATTTTCAACATTTTTGCCAAATTTCCATTTTTTTCACAAGTAAACACAAGTCTTATCGAATAAATTTTACCACTATCATGAAGTACAATATGTCACGAAAAAACAATCTCAGAATTAGTGGGTTCCATTGAAGCGTTCCAGAGTAATTACCTCATAAAGTGACAGTGGTCAGAATTGTAAAATTTGGCTTGGTCATTAACCCCTTAAGCCCCGCGGGTGGTTTGCACGTTAATGACCGGGCCAATTTTTACAATTCTGACCACTGTCACTTTATGAGGTAATTACTCTGGAACGCTTCAACGGATCCCCCTGATTCTGAGATTGTTTTTTCGGGACATATTGTACTTCATGATTGTGAAAAAATTTCTTCGATATCACTTGCGTTTATTTGTGAAAAAAACAGAAATTTGGCGAAAATTTTGAAAATTTAGCAATTTTCAAAATTTGAATTTTTAAGCCCTGAAATCAGAGCGATATGTCACACAAAAGAGCTAATAAATAACATTTCCCACATGTCTACTTTACATCAGCACAATTTTGGAACCAAAATTTTGTTTTGTTAGGGAGCTATAAGGGTTAAAAGTTGACCAGCGATTTCTCATTTTTCCAACAAAATTTACAAAACCATTTTTTTAGGGACCACATCACATTTGAAGTCACTTAGAGAGGTCTTTTTGACAGAAAATACCCAAAAGTGACACCATTCTAAAAACTGCACCCCTCAAGGTGCTCAAAACCACATTCAGGAACTTTATTAACCCTTCAGGTGCTTCACAGGAATTTTTTGAATGTGGAAGAAAAAAATGAACATTTAACTTTTTTCACAAAAATGTTACTTTAGACCCAATTTTTTTTATTTTCACAGGGGTAACAAGAAAAAATGGACCCCAAAATTTGTTGTGCAATTTCCCCTGGGCACGCAGATACCCAATATTTGGGGAAAAAACACTGTTTGGGCGCACGGCAGGGCTCGGAAGGGAAGGAGCACCATTTGACTTTTTGATTGTAAAATTTGCTTGAATAATTAGCAGACGCCATGTTGTGTTTGGAGAGCCCCTGTGTGCCCAAACTTTGGAGCTCCCCCACAAGTGACCCCATTTTGGAAACTAGACCTCCAAAGGCACCTTTATAGATGCATAGTGAGCACTTGGAACCCCCAGGTGCTTCACAAATTGATTCGTAAAAATGAAAAAGTGAAAAAAAAAGCACTTTTTCATTTTTACGAATCAATTTGTGAAGCACCTAGGGGTTCCAAGTGCTCACTATGCATCTAGATAGGTGCCTTGGGGGGTCTAGTTTCCAAAATGGGGTCACTTGTGGGGGAGCTCCAATGTTTGGACACACAGGGACTCTCTAAATACAACATGGTATCCGCTAACAAATTGAATGGAAAATCGGCTCAAATTGTTAGCGGACACCACATTGCGTTTGGAGAGCCCCTCTGTGCCCAAACTTTGGAGCTCCCCCACAAGTGACCCAATTTTGGAAACTAGACCCCCCAAGGCATCTTTCTAGATGCATAGTGAGCACTTGTAACCCCCAGGTGCTTCACAAATTGATTCGTAAAAATGAAAAAGTGAAATAAAAAAACACGTTTTCATTTTTACGAATCAATTTGTGAAGCACCTAGGGGTTCCAAGTGCTCACTATGAATCTAGATAGGTGCCTTGGGGGGTCTAGTTTCCAAAATGGGGTCACTTGTGGGGGAGCTCCAATGTTTGGGCACACAGGGACTCTCTAAATGCAACATGGTATCCGCTAACAAATTGAATGGAAAATCGGCTCAAATTGTTAGCGGACACCACATTGTGTTTGGAGAGCCCCTCTGTGCCCAAACTTTGGAGCTCCCCCACAAGTTACCCCATTTTGGAAACTAGACCCCCCAAGGCACCTTTCTAGATGCATAGTGAGCACTTGGAACCCCCAGGTGCTTCACAAATTGATTCGTAAAAATGAAAAAGTGAAAAAAAAAACACTTTTTCATTTTTATGAATCAATTTGTGAAACACCTGGGGTTCCAAGTGCTCACTATGCATCTAGATAGGTGCCTTTGGGGGTCTAGTTTCCAAAATGGGGTCACTTGTGGGGGAGCTCCAATGTTTGGGCACACAGTGACTCTCCAAATGCAACATGATATCAGCTAACAAATTGAGCCGACAATTTGTTAGCGGATATCATGTTGCATTTGGAGAGTCCCTGTGTGCCCAAACATTGGAGCTCCCCCACAAGTGACCCCATTTTGGAAACTAGACCCCCCAAGGCACCTATCTAGATTCATAGTGAGCACTTGGAACCCCAGGTGCTTCACAAATTGATTCATAAAAATGAAAAAGTGTTTTTTTTTTCACTTTTTCATTTTTATGAATCAATTTGTGAAGCACCTGGGGGTTCCAAGTGCTCACTATGCATCTAGATAGGTGCCTTGGGGGGTCTAGTTTCCAAAATGGGGTCACTTGTGGGGGAGCTCCAATGTTTGGGCACACAGGGACTCTCCAAACGCAACATGGCGTCCGCTAACAATTTGAGCCGATTTTCCATTCAATTTGTTAGCGGACACCATGTCGCATTTGGAGAGCCCGTGATGTGCCTAAACAGTGGAGCTCCCCCACAAGTGTCCCCATTTTGGAAACTATACCCCTCAAGGATTTTATTAAGGTGTATAGTGAACATTTTGAACCCAGAGGTACGGCACAGAATTTGTTTACATTAGGTCATCATATTGAATAAGTTGTCATTATTCTTGAGCGCAAGTGCTCGCTACTTGAGTTTGCATCGGGTACTCAGGTATGCACCATGTACAGCGTGTGCTCGAGTGACATGCTCGAGTCCCTGCTCCGCATGTTTCACGGTTATTAGACACCCAAAAAAAAACATGCGGGGATCGCTCGTGCATGGCAGGCAATCCCCGTAAAGTTTTTTGGCCGCGAAGCATATGGGGCAGAGACTCGAGCATGTCACTCAAATACCCACGATACTCAATGCATACCAGAGCACCCGATGCAAACTCAAGTAGCGAGCACTTGCTCTCAACACTAGTCGCCATATCGTCATCTTTTTTTCTTACTTTTGAAAAAAATCCCAACCCCAGCCCTAACCCTAGCACAACCCTAGCCCTAGCACAACCCTAGCCCTAGCACAACCCTAGCCCCAGCATAACCCTAGCCCCAGCACAACCCTAGCCCCAGCACAACCCTAGCCCCAAACCCAGCCCTAACCCTAGCCCAATCCTAACCCAAGAGTTTATTTTTGACGCCGTTCCTTGTGCGGTATAAGTGATTAGACGACTTTATTCTTCGGGTCGGTGTGATTACAGCAATGCTAGAATCATATGGGGTTTTTATGACTGACAGCTGTCACACACTAAAAGACGCATTTTTTGTAAAATCTAGTTTTTGCATCGCCATATTTTGAGAGCTATAATTTTTCCAGATTTTGGCAGACAGTCATGTGACGGCTCGTTTTTTGCGGGATGACTTGACGTTGTTATTGGTGCCATTTTCAGGCACGTGACATTTTTTGATCGCTTTCTATTCCGATTTTTGGGAGGCAGAATAAACAAAAACCAACAATTCAGGAATTGTTTTTATTTATTTTTTTTATTCTGTTCCGCGTGTGGTAAAATTGATGAGGTAGCTTTATTCTTCGGGTCAGTACGTTTACAGCGGTACCACATTTGTATAATTTTTCTATGTTTTGGCGCTTATACACAATAAAAGCTATTTTATAGAAAAAAATATTTTTTAGCATAGCTTTATTCTGAGAGCTATAACTTTTTTATTTTTTGGCTGATGGAGCTGTATGGTGGCTTGTTTTTTGCGGGACGAGATGACGTTTTCAGCGGTATCATTTTTATTTATATGCGTCTTTTTGATCGCGTGTTATTCCACTTTTTGTTTGGCGGTATGGTGATAAAGCATTGTTTTTTGCTTCTTTTTTTTTTTTTACCGTGTTCACTGAAGGGGTTAACTAGTGGGACAGTTTTATAGGTCAGGTTGTTCCGGACGCGGCGATACCAAATATGTGTACTTTTATTGTTTTTTTTATTTTTTTTTTATAATAATATTTATTGATGGGTACATTATATTTTTATTTTTGGTGTATTTTTTTTTTTTTTTTTTTATAATATTTTTGCACTTTTTTTTTTTTTTTTTTTTTCCACTTTCACACAGTTTATACACTTTATTACTTTGTCCCACTCTGGGACTTTCACTTTTTTTTTTCTGATCGCCTGCATGGCACAGGAATGAAGCACCATCCCTATGCCATGAAGGCTGTCAGAAGTGCACAGTGTGAAGATTGTTTGGAGATGCACTGCGCATGCCCAAGCAATCTTCCTGCTCTCTGGTGACCCGGATGTTGTCATGACGACATCGGGTCGTCATGGCAACACCCGGGAAGCCTTTGCAGACTGCGCTGGAAGCCGGAAGAGGAGGTGAGTATCGCCGATCACCTCCCCTTGCCCCCGCAATGCCGCGATCGACTTCGATCGCAGCATCGCGGGGGTTAATGTGCTGGGAGCGGTGCAGGACCGCTCCCTGCACATAGTACCGGGTGTCAGCTGTGACAATCAGCTGACACCCGGCGGCGATCGCGCCCGCACAGCCTGTGTGCGCGTGCGATCGCCATGACGTACTAATACGGGTCTGGCTCTTAAGTCCCAGGGCACAGACGCGTATTAGTACGTCAGATGTTATTAAGGGGTTAAGGACATAATTGGCTCCGTCCTTAAGGGGTTAAATTCCCTGAACTATTCTGCATCCCGCTATTTCCAATATGTGTTTTCTTTACTTTACTTCCTGTGACTTTTCGTTTCAGAGGAGTCTCAAACGGGGCGTTAGAGGAGGCTGAGGCTGCACTCACTTCCCTGCAGCGTTTATTGCCCCTCCTGGAGCAGGCCGTTATCAGGGGGCGGCACTGAAGATACTTACCTCAGTTACTGTCACAGCTGCCCTTTGATGATATCCTAGATCAGTAGAAGTGATTGAGAAATGACAACATCTTCAGTAGCTGCCGTCATCACAGTTACTGCTTCGTGCTGATCTCCAACCCGTATTCCACAGAGACCATAAACTGAAAGAAATATTCCCAGAACTACCACTTCTCTCCTACAAACAGCCCCCTAACTTAAGGAATCTCCTTGTCAAAAGTGTCCTCTCATCACCATCAGTGACGTGCACATTCCCATGTAAAAACAAGAAATGCAAAACTTGTACTCACATATTACCATCAAATACAGTCTGCATACCAAACACATGAAAAGACTTCAAAATCATGGATGTCTTTTCATGTACATCCTCCAATGTGGTGTACATGATACAATGTACAAGGTGCCCGGAATGAGTCTATATTGGGGAAACTATGAAAAAACTGCAAACCAGAATGAATTTACACAGACACACAGTTAAGAATGAACTGGACACGCCTGTGGGAAAACATTTCTCTGGACCTAGACACTGTATGACAGATCTAAAAGTTTTAATACTAAAAGGTCATTTCAAGGATGACAGAGAGAGAAATATTTGGGAATTCAAATTGATAAGAATGTTCAATTCCTTAACAAGAGGACTCAATCTAACACCTGGATTTATGACTCACTACATGGATTCAATTCACACCTCCACCAGACGGTCTCCAGATGATTAAACATTCCCACAGACTTGCCATTTGCAACTAAAAACCCTAAATTTGATCTCATTTACTTATCATTAGGAGGCATCACACCCTTACACCTCATGAACAAATGTCTTGCTGTAACATCTCTTAAATGTTGTGCCTTTTGTCTTATCAATTCATTTGTAATATTGTCTGTAGAAGGAGCCTCTGTGCTCTGAAAGCTTGCATATATTTTTTTTTTTCTGGTTAGCCAATAAAGGTATCACTCCGAGAATACTTTTGTCATTTTTGGGCATAAAAGTATTTACATCGATTTTTCTGGTTAACACGGTACCACAATATAACTTTGTATTGTACATCATGCTTCTAACACCAGAGTCTATTTCCCTGAAACACATCAGTATCAGAGGGCGGTGATAGAAGCAGTGTGAGTGACACCAGCACTGAACACAGATGACGATTCGTTTAAGAGATAAAAGACAAAATGTTGGAAAGTTGCTGAAAGAGGTGACAGTTCAAAAATTTTTCTCACAGGGAGGCAATGAACTTGATGGTATCAACAGTCTTATAAAAGGCAACAGGTTTACTTGTACAGAGGTGGACAACTGTGTGCAATGATGAACTGAGCCTTGCAACAGCCTGATGACAATCGCTTCAGCAGCACTTACTCCACTTTGATAAAGAGTCTTTAATTTATCATTACAGCTCTCTCTCGCACAGTGCCTTTTTCAGTCACCCTTCTTGGCAACAATGTCTCAGTATTTTCTTTGGCACTTTACACACTTGTGAACTTGTCTTCAGGTTGAACTTATCACAGGCAACAATCTCCTAGGCATCTCTGGTGTGCCACTCATCTTTTCACTTGGGCATTAACTCACAGACCCCTCTGGTGTGGCAACGCCACGTTCCTTATGGGACGCTAATCTTCACCTATCTGCCATTTTCATATTTCGCAGTAAGAAATAAGCCTCTCCTGTTGCAAGTCTTGCTATCTACTCTTCTTCCCTATAATGGCAGTACTGTCATACAGCTCAGGCAGGAGGAAAAATACAAAACCCAGATCGGCTAGGAAGAATCAACACAATGGCATATTAGTCATTAAAGGATCTGTCAACTCTAATTTAGTAAATCATTTTGTAAAATTTTTCCTGATAATTCTTCTCTTTGCCAATTATCATTTATTCCTCCTGAGAATTTTTGAATACATTTATAAGTGGGCGATACCATTCTACTCGTCAAAGTGTATCCTTACAATTATAGATGAGCAAATACGAACTTAAAAGTTCAGGGTTCGTAACGGACAGTAGGTACTAAACTCCAAACACGAACTTCTCCCAAAAGTCCGTTTTAATGTTCAAAAAGCCGGGGAAGTCCGTGGACGAGTGAGAGAGAGATGTTTTCCAGATCCAAAGTTCTCTTCCCAATCCTTTGGAAGGAGCTGTGCAGGGGAAAAAGAAAAATTGGCCTCCTAACAGTATGTCTTTATCTGGCATACACGGTATGAATATTGGCTGACCTCACCGATTGTGCAGGCACTCCATCCAAAGTGTATGCTGATGCTTCCCTCCAATAGCAAATATTGGGGGAAAGAAGGGCTGTAGACAATAGACAAGTGACCACCAGAAGTGATTACGCTCCTCTCCCCATTGAGACCACAGCCACATGTGAGGCCCATAGTTACCTTAGCTGTATGGGCTGCTTTACTTTTTAAATTGAGACGGAATCTGTCAACAGGACGAACATAGCAAATGATCTATGTATTCAGCAAATGCTCCTGGCACTTCAGAACTTTTGCCCTAAAAGTCAAGACGAATCTAAAGCAGCTACATACATTGACGTGAGAATTATTTTAATGTCAGATAGGGATTACCCATACAGTCTACTTACGGCATATCCGCAGGATAGGAAGTGCTCTCCATTATCAGAACTCCTATATGAATGAAAGGAAAGCGCTGCGCATGCGTGGCGACATCTCTAACAGCAGCGAATGGCAGCTCTGTCCTCAACATAGAAGAGTGTCCCACATCATACACTTATATCATATCCAGTAAAGATGCCAGAAATGTACGGTGGAAATACCACTTTAAACTAAAGGGGTCTTTCCCAGTGACAAATTCACTTTTAGAGGTGAAATGAGGATACTGAGCCATACTTTAAAATTTTAAGGGATTCCACATTAGTTGACCCCCCCCTTTTGCAATGCAAAAGTATCCACAATGAAATAAAAAAGTATATACTCACCTACCGGATAGTCACCACCAGATGACAGTGTGAAAACTGCAGCCCATCAGATGATAGGCTGCAGCGCTCATGTGACATAATAATGTCTTTTGCCCACCAGGAGAACCGTGCCGGTCCATATGGTAAGTATGTAGCTTTTAATTTTATTGAGGACAATTTTGCGTATAATATGGGGTCGTCCAATAGTGATCAACCGCTGTAACCTAAAAAAAACATCCAGATTAGCGGATAGCATGGTCTACACCAATGTCATATTTGGGAAAGATTTTTCGCACTATTCCTGCCTCTAAAATCCGTGAATATTATCCACATTTATTCAAAAATTTTAATGTGTTTTTGTTCACCAAATGCAACAAAACAATGCTAGACCAGCGGTTCATCTGCAGATTAAGGCTAAGTTCCCATGATGAGCTTTTGGTGACTTTTTGATGTTGCAGATTTTTTGCCCCCTTTAAGTAAAATAGGTTACTTGAATTTTTTCGAAAATATGCAGCATAAAAAACTCTCCAAAAATCATCATAGTCTAAGGGTTTCCATTGAAATGAATGAGTAAAATCCGCAACAAAAAGGTGCGCTTCTGCTACAGAAATCCACAAACTTTCGTTTAAGAAAAAAACAAGCAACAAAGCCCAATTTCTACATGGAGTCCCCACAAAAAAAGAAAAACGCAGCCCTTGTGTGGATCTGTTCACCAATCAGTAGCAGAAATTTGCGTTTTATCTTCAGGGTTCCAACTTTCAGGCTCAGATTTGCTGAAAAATCATCTGTACGCGCCTAATGTGCCAGATGTGACCAGTGTGCACATAACCCTAGGTTCAGGTATCACCCGTCAGTCATCCATCAGCCGCCATCACCAGGAACACTATCATCCACTGGTGCTGGAGACACTTTCCACAGTCCCCAGCAATAGTTTATGTAGAAAATGAGTGGACAATGCAAAGTGCCACAGAGCAGGTAGTGAGGGGTAAGGAATAATGGAAACTAGGACCCACAAAGAAGCAGATCTACTGCTGCAGGACACTGGCTACAGCCTTGCAGCAATACACAGCAGGTGAAGCACTACAAGTCCCAGGATGCACAGAGCAGAGGTGGTACACAGCGGAATAATCTGCCCTCCCTGCACTGACAGTGATGACAGCTTTCCATGCATCCACCTCAAGCATAACACTGTGTTCTCTCCATACAGGAGATCGGTCGGGTAAATGCCCCGGTCGGTCCCCATCCTCCCGATCCCCATCCTCCCGATCCCCATCCTCCTCTCGGTGTCACAGAGTGCAGGCACCGGGATCACGTTCTCACTGTCACTGTCTCGCTGCACTGATTGGTCAGGGGGGACGTGAGCTGTGCTGTGATTGGCTGCTCATGCTCCATCACGTGAAGGGGACTGTCCCGCTGCTGATATCCAGGCGGCGCAGGAGGCGATCCTCAGCAGACCCAAAGAGGCGTCAGTGAGAGGAGGACCCGGGCAGGAGGAGGCTCGCACTGCAGGTAGCCCTCACCTCCGTATGTGGACCGTGTGTGGACCGTGTAGCAGCGCTGCTCTGCCTATGCCTACACTGCTGACAACTTTCTGTCACTTTGTAATACGATTGCACTGAATGACGATGAAATAGCAGAGCTGTGCATGTGATGAATTAGATACGATTTGTATGCTCAGGCTCGTCATTGACCTGTAATATCTAATATTGTCATCTAGGGCACAATAATGCATTCTGTTTAGGATATTTGAATTGACTTTTCAGATATTGAGGGATTTTGAATTCTCTGTTTAGTCAGTAGAAATATTTTCACTAATAGAAAAGTTTTACCCCTATAATATATCAAAATAAAATATTACATAGGGAATGAAACAATGTACAAATAGTATAATACTATAAATCTCCAAATGTGCCTATTGCTAGGGCTGTGTTCAGTCATATATATATATATAGATATTTATTTATATATTTTATTATACATGTTCCTATAGTTTTGTTCAGTTCTGTGCAATACTTATTCCGCTTGTGGCAATGGAAAGGTTAATTCTGAAATGCAATTTACCGGTAATATTTGCATGGATGAGGGTTGCAGACAAGTTGTAACGTTTGTCAGTGCCCTAATGTTTCTATCTATGTTGAATGAAAATTGAGTTGCTTTTCACCTGCTGTTTGTGAACCACAATCATTGCACTGGACAGTGGGTTCTCTGCTCTGAACTCTCTCTAGCTGTTGTGAAACTACAACTCCTAGCATGCCCAGACAGTTTGTGGTTGTGGTGGTCGTGCATGCATACTTGGAGTTGCAGTTTCCTAACAGTGGGAGAGCCGGGGGTTGGAGACTACTGACCTCCAATGACAAATTGTCATGGATGGAGACCTGTGCTGATACAGCTGCAGAAATGTCTTTCAGGCAGAATTGCCGGGACTGACCTTCACCGTGCTGTAGAATTAAGAATAGAATGTGCACATCCTCTTAGAAATGCAACAATCTGCAGAAATAATACTAAATTGCCATGTAGTTTGTCAGATTTGTAAGATGTTATAGCGAGTGGAATGGCCTCCAAGACTCCTTGCTGTAGGGTAGAAGTGCTGAGAAGAGCAGTATATGTGCAGGAGGTCTACACCGAGCTCTTTCTTAATGTACATCCTGTATGTGATTCCCGTTAAATACAGTTTCATCATAAGCCTTCAATATTGTCTCAGTTCCTCTGCTAATATGCACCATTCTATATGTTTTCTTTTTCTCCAGAATGATCCAGATACTGGAACCACGTTCTCTTCCACGGTCTATCATGCCGGTTGATGTTGCAGTGAGGATTTGCTTAGCGCACTCTCCTCCGTTAAAGAAGTTTCTCAGCCCCTACGATGATTGCAGGGGGAGAAATTTTGTGAATCGATTTAAGCCGTTACGGCCATGTCTGTCTCTGAAGAAGGAATCTGATTCCAGGAACAATGAGTGGAACCGATCCAAATCTCGAGCGAAAAAGAAAGTTGTCTTTGCTGATTCCAAAGGACTCTCCTTAACATCAGTCCATGTGTTCTCAGAGTTTAAAGAAGAACCTGCGGTTGACCTGCAGTTTGATCTAATAGATCTTGAAGATATCACCGCCAGCCTAAAATTACATGAAGAAAAGAATTTGATCCTGGGATTCACCCAGCCGTCTGCTGATTATTTACAGTTTCGCAATAAGATCCAAAAGAACTTTGTATGTCTGGAGAATTGCAGCCTTCAGGAGAGGTCTATTGCTGGTACCATCAAAGTAAAAAATCTCAGCTTTGAAAAAACAGTGAAGGTGCGAATAACCTTTAGCACCTGGAAAACCTACATAGATTTGGACTGTGTGTACATGAATAATGTCTATGGAGGCTCCGATACGGACACTTTCTCCTTTGCTGTAGACCTGCCTTTTAACATTCCCAGTCATGAAAAAATTGAGTTCTGTATATCCTATGAGAGTGGTGGCCAAGTGTTCTGGGACAATAACGATGGACAGAACTACACCATCGTTCACGCAGAGTGGAAATCTGACGGGGTGCAGACCAACACCTTAACCAAAACAGATATAACTTCCTACAAATCCCAAAGTATTAAGCCGGAAAATAATTTAGATCAGTTCGGAACCCCTAAAACATCTCTTGGTTTATTTCCCGAATGGCAGAGTTGGGGTAGCATAGGGAATACATCCCCATACTGGTGAACACGATTCATGGCCTTAGTGCTTGATCATTAAAAAAGGATTAAAAGGTCTTTCAGGCCAAAAATACACAAATCCAATGTTATGTAACGGTGTCAGGGCAGAACATGATTATTTAGTAAGTGCGAATTTAACTGAGGCGACAAGCTTTGTCATTAGGCAAATTGTTAAAGTTCAGCACACCTTTAAATCCCAGATCAGCCTGCATTAGAGTAGCTATCACTCTCTGGATGCCGACTACAGTCTACGAATAATGGTATTTAGCAGTAAGGGGAAGATTTTTTGAGCGTTGAGATGTTGTGATATAGGCTGACTAAAGATAAGACTACTGAGATGAGGAGAGGACCATCAGTATCCGCAGATCGTAGGAAGGTCTTCACATGATTGTTAACCAAAGGGACTTTCTGTCCAATAATAGAGGTTAGGTTTCAAAAACTAGTCCTTCAAATGTTCAGATGGGCTCAGAAGGTGTTTAGTTTCAGTTCTTCTAAACAGAGGACTACTGTCATCATTAAATATTTTACTTTAAGACTATTGAGAAATTAGTAGAGCACTAACAGCAAGCACTACAGATCCAATTTAATGACGATCGGCTATGTGAGCAAGACTAAACTAAGGTTATATACCACATACTTTGAGACAAGTTTTATGATCAGATCCTTAAGGCTTAAAGGCTCTAGAACAGTGGTTCTCAACTCCAGTCCTCAAGGCCCACCAACAGATCATGTTTTCAGGATTTCCTTAGTATTGCACAGGTGATCGAATTATTGCCTGTGCAATACTAATGAAATGCTGAAAACATCATCTGTTGGTGGGCCTTGAGGACTGGAGTTAAGAACCACTGCTGTAGAAGAACATAACTGTTAAAATGCCACAACTATCCATGGGTTGTTATAGATATTGCATCAGCGTTTCATTGAAATGAATGGGGCTGAGCTGCATTATCATCAGCCTATAACAGATGTGGCACTGTTTTTTTGTGAAAGAAAAAAAACAGTTGTGTTTTCCTAATCCTGGACGATCTCTGGCAAGTTTGATGACATCCATGTAAAAAGTGCCTTTATATGATGCCAAAGTCAATATGCATACTTCTAGGTTGTGTACTAAGACTTCACTTTTTAGTAGTATTGTGCCATACTAATATATACAGACAAGCCAACTCGTATGCCACCACTTCTGTACTAATTGCTCTATAGACGCCTTCCAATTATTTTTTCTTTTTAATGAAGAATTGGAAATCAGTTGTTAAATTGGCACAAAATTAGGTTTTTAATTTGGAAATTAGTATTAAAAAATATAATATGTACCCATTCTGTATATGACAGATTTACAGCAGTTATGAAAATCAAAATCCTTCATATTGAAGGCAAGAATTTGTGCACCTTTTTGTGAATTTGGTATTTAACAGAGTTGTAGGTTCCTTAAATAAAGGATGGGCTGATTGTAGTGATGTTTTGCACATGCGTAGGCAATCCCTTCAGACGTAATTATTTCCCTCAAGAATGTAATTGTGTGTTTTTCAGGATAACTACTTAATACATTGTCAGATTTATTATAGTTTGGTGGACAATATCTTTTTCCTCAGGGGCATAGTGATGGGAGGTGCAGATATATACTGTAAGCTGTACCTTGGCTGTAGTGCCTGAGGGGGCCAAAGACCCCTGTGCCACATAAGACACCAGTATTAAAAGTGGTATGTGGGGGCCTTGTTTTCAATGGGTCATTGGAGCCCAGGAGCTTCAAGTTACGCTTCTTCTTTTCACATATTTTTCTGCTTTTTGAATGAGCTGTCAAATGTTCATTCTCTCATCCTGTGCACTTTTTTGGATCTTTAAGAATTAGGCAGGGCCCTTTTATTTTGTATTGTGATTTGAGCTTGGAAGTAAAATTCTGGGGAAATGAACTGTAATATTCGCTGGAAACGTTGGCCATTTCCAGTGTTTGTAAATGTCAGGGAAATGTTAGAAAATGCACAGGAGTTTTTGAAACTGATGTCACTTTATATGAGAGTAGCTGAAACTATTTTTATATTACAGAGTCGATGAATGATAAGCAATGTGATGGTGAATGGTTGTCAAGTATGTACTGTGTATGTACACTGTAAAGGTTTGTCACTGTAACATACAAATGTTTTTTGGCAATAAATTAAGTTTTTCTAAAATATATCTATTTTTGGCTTTTATTTCCAGCTCTATGGGAAGAAGACAACAAATCATCAATGACACATATATCTAATATATCAGTGCCCACCTCATTAGACTAAACTCCTAATGCCAGCAGCTTCAATTGGTTTAGTTCCCCGCTAAAGGAACACTCAGGGCAAAGCCTTTCTACGGTATTTTGCCCGGGGCCAGACTTTTGGCGTTACTATATTAGAGGGATTATTGCTTTCATGTTCTTTAAAGGGGTTGGTTGCTATTATATGTTTGTTTAGAATAGATGAACAATATCAGATCAGTGGGGGTCCAACACCCATCACCCCCCAACACTCAGCTCCATTGGCTGTATTCTAATTAATGGCTGCTCCAGTGCACTGCAGATCAGCTGATGGGGGGAGGGGCGAGCGTAGGTCCCTCATTGACCTAATATTTATGATCTATCCTAAGATAGGTCATCAATATTGTAGCAGTAGACTACCCTTTAAATCCATGTGTCGTCCACCAAGAGCTCAGCAAAGCAAGGGGTTGTCTGAGATTATACAATATACTGCCTTTCTAGAAACACTGCTGCCCTTTGAATGGTGTCTAGTATTGCAGCCCATCTCTATTCTGGTTGTACACTTAAGGACTACCCTCCATTACTGGGTCTAGAGGGGTGGAAAAAAATAATGCAGAAGTCCTTGACCAGTACTGCTCCTCCATACTCACTGCTGCCTCCACCATGCTCTCCTGGCAGCAACATCCAGCTGAGTACGGAGAAGGTTGGTCTGGAAGGAGAGTATCTATATATTTTTTTGCCTCTGTGGGCCCATTAACAAGGGTTTGTCTAGCAGTGAACAACCCCTTTAAATTAGACTTGGATACAATACCCAGCACAGCCAATGGACATGATTGGGACAGTTCCTGGGAATACAAATCTTAGACAAAGGGCATTTGTTCATACACCTAATAGTAATTTCTCACAAAACAGCCAGTAAGAAAGAATCAGCAATCATTATTATTAAGTTTATTTTAGTAAAACAATTGAAGATTTGTTCCATTAGTTTTAAAAGATTGAGGATTTGCTTTAAATGTGTCTTAATCAAAACATGAAATGAAGCCGTGCCCCATGTAGAATTATACCCAACTCTACTAATGAAATATTAAAAGGGTTCTGCTGTATTGTAATGTTAATACACGCCAATATGATATGCCATAACATTATGGCGCTATGTTTATCCCTCATGTGACCATAGCGAGAGACCTGTCAATCAACTGCCAAAGTGCTGGGAAGAGCCCGAACTAGTCTTGTCTCTGGCTAAGGTCCTGTCCGGATCATTAAATCCATCGATCCATCTTTAAACATACCTGCTGTATTCGTGTAGCCAGGCTCTTGCTGTCTGTGGTTTGGGCAGCAAGAATCCGATGACAGATTCCCTTTAATATCATCATATCACTATAGTGCTTTCTTTACTTACCTTGCACCACGGTTTAATTACATGGTATGTTTTTGGCTGCTCACTTTTGCTCTAATTCCAGTGGGATGGCCACCTTGCAAATAACAGCATGGGCATTTACACCACAATTCCTAAATTTAGATCTGTCAAACCGTGTCTGCTGGGTTGTTGGCATCTGAGTGGATTTTCAGAGTCCATTCACACAAGTGATGACAGTACAGAATTAGTTTGAGAATTTGCAGGTATCAAATCCAGTAACTTTGTTGCTGATGGGAAAGGAGGAGGTAACCAATATATATTTATATCTATAATAGGTAAATATGTAACCAACATAACTTCTTAAAACATTTGTATCACTGTAATATTTTAATATTATATTAATCTCTTAAGTGAAAACTAAGACCAGACAAAGAGTAACTGAAACATCCAGATTAGTAAATCTTGCCTCTCGTGTGCAGATTATGGCAGACGACCTTTGAAGCCACCAGGTATTGTTATTTTTTATAGTGTTGGAAAGAGATATCATCTCCAATTAAGGACAGGAAAAGTCACTTATTGGATATCTGATTGCTGGCTGTGTATGCCATGAGTCATTCTAGGAGGGGAAATCTTCAACTTATTTTGGCTGACAGCACTTCATCCCCTGCCTGTGACACTAGGATCTCCCTGCTATCTGGTTAAAGGTTTTTTTATTGCATTATTGCTGGCAGGAATTATAGGACAGATAGTAAATGTGAAATATCTGGTAATATATTGGTGGAATACATAAATGATTCCCTATTTTAGTACTGCTAGCGATGACTTTACACTCCAGGCAGGACAAGCTAAACGCTCATTCAGACCAGTGATTTCTCTCATATGATAAAAAATGAATGATTTTGATCAGTGTTTTGGATTTGATTCTCATCAGTGTTTTGAGCTTGTGTTAGTTTTTTACCACAAGAGTTTCATCAGTTTTTTTGCATTTGAGAAGTTTTATAAAACTTCTATCAAACAAATATGATAATTAGACAGCACACGTATAGCACAGAGATGGAATCTGGGTGGTGTCCAATATTTTTCATAGACCCATAGACTGGCATTGGCCTTTTATTCCATAAAAAAACAAAGATGTGAACAGCCCCATAGACTATAATATGTACAATTCTATCCATGTTATTCATGGATGCAACTTGTATGTGTAAAAATTTAGGCTGGATGAGCCCTAACAGTGATGACACTGTGACTAGACCCTGCTGCAGCTACATTCAAGCAGGGCCGGGACAAGGTATTTTGGTGCCCTAGGCAGATGAAGCTGATGGCGCCCCCACCCCATCCCTCAGCCCCCAAGCAAAGGAATGGGTCAGAGACAAAGGTAACAGGACCCTTAATGCACCCCCCCCCCCTCCAATGGATCAGGTAACAAGCTCTTCCACTAGTATTGTTACTTTTTTTTGTACTTTTATTGGTATTTTTTGTTGAAAAAGTGGAGTTCTTTAGGCTTAACAGGGAGTGGAATTTCAAAGTTAGAGGTATAGGATCACTCATTGTTTGGGAACCACTTACACAATACAAGGGACAAATAGCGATATTCATCCTTGGCATCCTAAAGTTTAAATGTAAGACCCCAGGATAGTCATAGAAACTAATATAGTTTAACTATGATGGGGCCATTTGGTTTCAATTAAGTTGTCTAGCATTTGGCGGATACCATAATGGCAACTAACTAGACCCCATTATAGATAAAGTGATATGTCTGATGGTTTTTGCATCCATCAAGCAACAAATACAGTTTGCAATAAAACTGATGGTGATTCTGGTGCTGTATGTACTGTTAGTGGTTCTTCTGATGCTAGTCACTACTCACGGGCTTACTGAGAGGCAGGATAGTCAAGAAGTCCAGGGTCAGTACTAAGAGGACTCGTAATAGACAAAGGGAAAAGACAAAAGCGTAGTCAGGTAACAGTCCAAGGTCAGAGTATCAGGAAGATAGCGGATCAAGACAAAGGGGTAAGTCAAACGGATGCTCAAAGATAAATCCAAGGTCGGCAACAGAGATCAGAATACAACTCTGAGCACAAAGCAAACATACACACACCACTTGAGCAAAGCTACAATTTGCAATGGTCTGACAATTGTCAGAGTGGTAAATAGCCCTGTAATCACCCAGGACTGTTGATATGAAACATGTAACCCATGAACATAACTCCCCCTTTTATAGAAAAAAACACTGACAGGAAAATCCTTTTGTGGATGGAATCGGCCACAGCTTTATTTATGAATTTAACCAAAACGAATTCTCTTTAACCAAAACTCGAGCTGAAACGGTATGCACCAGCGGACTCCCAGTGGGCAAGTCCGTCTTCAGATCGTCTACAGCTCAAACTATGTAATTCTTTTACCGCCTGCTGTGACTTATAACACCGTAGAACAACATAAACCACTTAAACTTTTTTTTTTACATAACTGAGGGAGGGAAGCATTGACATTTTCCATACAAAAGAGAGGTGGGGGGAAACAGGAGGAGTAGGGGAAACAAAGGGTGGTCTCAAGAGAGCAGCTGCATAGGCAAATAGAGATCAGCCTCTGCTATATAAAAAACACCCACCCCCATAAAGATAAGCTGCTAGGTACGGCCAGGATTAACCCCAAATTTGCAGAACTGCAAAACATTGTATGAGGGATAAAAAGGGGGCAGAGAAATCCCAAGCTGTCGATGGTGTCCTATATCCCCAGTCCGGGACCCCTTCCCTATACTGATTGTGGTCCACTAGACTGTTGATATGAAACATGTAATCCATGAACATAACTCCCCCTTTTATAGAAAAAAACACTGGCAGGAAAATCCTTTTGTGGATGGAGTCGGCCACAGCTTAATTTATGAATTTAACCATTCTTTTACCGCCATGGAGGGATTCGTGTAAACCTACACCGAGCCCCGATCCCCACTTAACAAAAATAGGGCTTGCTCAACTCCATCCTGAAGGGCGGAAAGGAATACAGTACAGACCAAAAGTTTGGACACACCTTCTCATTTAAAGATTTTTCTGTATTTTCATGACTATGAAAATTGTACATTCACACTGAAGGCATCAAAACTATGAATTAACACACGTGGAATTATATACTTAACAAAAAAGTGTGAAACAACTGAAAATATGTCTTATATTCTAGGTTCTTCAAAGTAGCCACCTTTTGCTTTGATGACTGCTTTGCACACTCTTGGCATTCTCTTGATGAGCTTCAAGAGGTAGTCACCGGAAATGGTTTTCACTTCACAGGTGTTCCCTGTCAGGTTTAATAAGTGGGATTTCTTGCCTTATAAATGGGGCTGGGACCATCATTTGTGTTGTTCAGAAGTCAGGTGGATACACAGCTGATAGTCCTACTGAATAGACTGTTAGAATTTGTATTATGGCAAGAAAAAAGCAGCTAAGTAAAGAAAAACGAGTGGCCATCATTACTTTATGAAATGAAGGTCAGTCAGTCTGAAAAATTGGGAAAACTTTGTAAGTGTCCCCAAGTGCAGTTGCAAAAACCATCAAGCGCTACAAAGAAACTGGCTCACATGAGCACCGCCCCAGGAAAGGAAGACCAAGAGTCACCTCTGCTTCTGAGGATAAGTTTATCCGAGTCACCAGCCTCAGAAATCGCAGGTTAACAGCAGCTCAGATTAGAGACCAGGTCAATGCCATACAGAGTTCTAGCAGCAGACACATCTCTACAACAACTGTTAAGAGGAGACTTTGTGCAGGAGGCCTTCATGGTAAAATAGCTGCTAGGAAACCACTGCTAAGGACAGGCAACAAGCAGAAGAGACTTGTTTGGGCTAAAGAACACAAGGAATGGACATTAGACCAGTGGAAATCTGTGCTTTGGTCTGATGAGTCCAAATTTGAGATCTTTGGTTCCAACCACCGTGTCTTTGTGCGATGCAGAAAAGGTGAACGGATGGACTCTACATGCCTGGTTCCCACCGTGAAGCTTGGAGGAGGAGGTGTGATGGTGTGGGGTTGCTTTGCTGATGACACTGTTGGGGATTTATTCAAAATTGAAGGCATACTGAACCAGCATGGCTACCACAGCATCTTGGAGCGGCATGCTATTCCATCTGGTTTGCGTTTAGTTGGACCATCATTTATTTTTCAACAGGACAATGACCACAAACACACCTCCAGGCTGTGTAAGGGCTATTTGACCAAGAAGGAGAGTGATGGGGTGCTACGCCAGATGACCTGGCCTCCACAGTCACCAGACCTGAACCCAATCGAGATGGTTTGGGGTGAGCTGGACAGCAGAGTGAAGGCAAAAGGTCAAACAAGTGCTAAGCACCTCTGGGAACTCCTTCAAGATCGTTGGAAGACTATTTCCGGTGACTACCTCTTGAAGCTCATCAAGAGTGTGCAAAGCAGTCATCAAAGCAAAAGGTGGCTACTTTGAAGAATCTAGAATATAAGACATATTTTCAGTTGTTTCACACTTTTTTGTTAAGTACAGTATATAATTCCACATGTGTTAATTCATAGTTTTGATGCCTTCAGTGTGAATGTACAATTTTCATAGTCATGAAAATACAGAAAAATCTTTAAATGAGAAGGTGTGTCCAAACTTTTGGTCTGTACTGTATGTCAAGGCCTATGTCATGTAGGTGCACCCCATCTTGGGATTACAGGCGACGATTGTCCCCTTCCAACTCCCTGTGCCGAATTATAACACCTGGACCTAACGAAACATGAAACCCGGCAATTAACTGTTCTGCATACCCTTTCTACTGCCAAAGCATCCCTAGCATCTTGACATGTCACCCTCGGAATGATTTCTGACATTCTAATATTATCTCAGGAAAAAAAAAACACTCTAAGCTTCAAGTCCGCACACATCAGGATCATGAGTTTGGCCATTTTGAGGAAACAAAGTCATTGTCTCCAGCATGAATGATCAAATTATTGGGGACTAGCAATTTTGCTAATTTCTAGAGCCTCAAGTAAGACCTGAGACCTGGTCAAACCCCGTATTCCTCTCCACATCACGTCAATATTCCATAATCCCAATTTTTTCCCACCGGGTCTGCATTCAGCCCTCTGCGCTGCCCAAAAGACATTTTAATGTTCTAGAAAACATACCATTGGCCTCTGGGAACCTAAAAGATAAATATTTTAGTTTAACAGCTCAAGTCAAATATAACTTGAAAAGCATTCAGACTTCCACCAACCAATTCTCTTAGCATCCTCATTTGACAGGCCTGCTCTGTATGCTTCTGTAGCCGATCCTGATTGAGTGAGTGCCAAAATCCTTGGGGTGTACACATACTGACTCTAAATAACGCTTAAGGATGAAATTGAAGAGGACTACCGTGAAAATAAATTAAAAAATTCTCACCCACCGGGCAAAAAGCCAAATAATCAAGAACCGCGCGGATGAGGCATACAAAACCCTTGACGTGTTTTATCGGGATCCAACAACTGTGGTCAAACTGATCCATTTTTGATCGACGAATCCGTAAACGGGTGGTCTCATTGCCGATGAGAACGTCATCTTTTTGGAAACCTCCTGTTTTTTCTTTTGACGGCTTAATGAGCTCAACGACTTGAAGAGTCCCGAAAAAAGCCAGTGAAAAAGCCGCACTATATGAGGCCGCCTCGAATTTATCATTACATACGGTGTGGGTTGCGTCAATTAGTTGGCTCAACAACGAATAAGAAATGGGACGCCGGCATTCTTTACTGACTATCTACTTTTTCCAGCCCTTCAATGCTTGGCAAATAAGGAAGGAACTAGTGAAATAAAAAATGCCCCTTAAACGAAAATGAAAACTTAACTCCGCAAATTTTCTCTGTTTTACCGTTGCGGAAACGCCCAAATCCTTCAAGTGTAAAAATGACTGCAACACGTGGCATATAAGGGAAGAAGAATCTTTTTTACAAAATTCCAGACCAACGAAACGACACCACTCATCCCATGTCTTACCATAGTTGTTCCGTGTAGCTGGAGTCAAAGAAGACCAGATCAAAGAAAGCATCCGCGCATCGGTACCTCCCACAACTCCAGGGGACATGATGTGCATTCCTTGGAAGCCTCCGGCATGAGATCCCAGAAATCCTGCCAATGAAAGCGTGACAACGCATCAGCACATATATTCTTAACTCCAGGAACATGCCGTGACCTAAACTAGATGTTAAATTGAAGACACCGAAGAACCAAATACCTGAGCAGTGCCAAAAGCGGCAACAAAGAAGATGTGATATTGTTTATGCAGCTCAACACTCCAGAATTGTCTGAGCAGAAGCAAACCCTTCGGTTCGCGAGCCTGGGGCCCCAAAGCACGAAAGCTACCACGTTAGGAAATAGTTCGAGGAAGGAAATGTTGCCACACAAACCGGAGCTGATCCAAGCCTCAGGCCAGGAGCCTGCACACCACTCATTGCCGAAAATGGCACCGAAACCAGCAGACCCAGCAGCGTTGGTAAACAGTTCCAATTCTGAATTAGAGACTTCGGCTGACTGACAGAAAGTGTGACCATTAAAACTGAGGAGAAAATTTTTCCAAACATTCAAATCTTTTTTCATTGAACTAGTGACCCTAATGAGATGCTCAGACCTGGAAATTCCCCTGGTGACCAGAGACAGTCACCGTGAAAAAACTCTGCCCATGGACATTACCCGACAGGCAAAAACTAAAAGCCCGAGCAAAGACTACATTTGTTTTAGCGACACCTTTTTTATCACACAGAAACTTAAAATCAAATGAAGAGCTTCTCTAATTTTTCTTCTGCTAATCTAAAAACCATCTCATCGGAGTCTAATTCAATGCCTAAAAAGGATAACTTAGTAGTGGGAACCACGTTTCTTTCAGAAGAAAGGGGGACCCCAAAGGACTGCATCCTGTAACAAAAAGAGTCGAGGAGAAAGCTACAGCAGTTTTTTTCTCGTAATGAAACAAATAAAAAATCATCTAAGTAATGAATGATGTCGGTAGAGCCTGTCTCAAAACAAACTACCCATTCTAAACAGCTGCTGAACATTTCAAAATCGTGACAGGAGATAGAGCACCCCATTGGCCGGCATGTATCATAATGAAAAAGCCCTTCTAAAGAGTAGCCTAACAGGTGATTGCAATCCTGGTGCACTGGAAGCAAACGAAAGGCTGGCTCAATGTCGGATTTTGCCATAAGGGCTCTTTTTCCTGCTTTCCTCAACAACTCCACGGCTCTATCAACATAAGAGATGGAAGCATCGTCCTTAGATATGCCATCGTTTACCAATGTTCCCTTGGGATAGGAAAGGTGGTGAAATAGACGATATTTATTTGACTCCTTTTTTGGCACAATCCCCAAGGGGGATACCCTTAAATTTGAAAAGGGGGGGAGGTCTGAAAAGGGCCTGCGACCCTGCCCAATGCAACTTCTTTGGAAATTTTTTCCCTAGCGACTATTAGATTTTCTTTAACAGATTTCAAATTACCTGCTGAACACGGCTGGCTGGTAAAGATAAAGGGTATGAAAAAAACGAAAGAAAAACTACAGTGAAGCTGAGCGGCCTCATCTTTATTGGGATACTGGTCTAGCCATGGAAACATCGTGACAACAATCACCGGTGTCCTTACCTTCACTTGCACCTGCTGGCTTATTGGCAGGGTTACCTGTTCTTGAGCAACGAACCACGGGTGCTGGGCTCTGCAGACCGAACACTCGTGTCTATACTTGCACAGGCTGTAGAACAGCAGTGCAGTGGACTTCTTTAAAAAGTCAGCATGTATTGAGAGGGCGTATGGCCACCGCCCCCTGGGAAGGGAAGGGGAGGGGAGGCGTTGGCCGGGGATTGAAAGGAGGGAGTCCTTTGTGACATCATCAGTATTAACCAAACATCCGTGGCCTTGGCACCCCCCACAATTTCTGGTTGAAGAGACAAACGCCTCCTGAATTCATCATCATATCTGTGCCATGCACTGCCACCGTGGGCATTAAAAGCATTGTAAATAGAGTCCATTCATATAAACAATTCTGAGCAGCATTTGGGGCGCTGCTGGCACATTACGCATCCGAGCACCGCGAAGGCCTGGAGCCAGTTGCTCATGGTTTTAGCAACCTTTGTATGTCTGTCAAAAGACCTTTTGGCCTTAATCCTGAGCTCTTTGTCGACCGTGTGCTGATCCGCAGAAATTACGGACCAAATATCAACATACTGATTCTCCCAGATTTTCTTCTTGGTATCCTCATCAAGGTGACACCCTAAGGGGCTGATGCTACAAAAGAAAGCTTCTTTGTGAAGACAAGCACATGGTTTTTCAGGATGTAAATTTTTTTCTGTCGCGGGGGAGGGGGGAAGGTTTCTGTTCTAATTGATTTACTAAGGCCTTAATAGCCCCCACCAAATCTGTACCTGTTAACTTGTCCCCCCAAACCTTTGTAAAATTGAACTCACCATTCGCCGCTGGGAAAGCTGTGGAGCCTGAAGCAGTTTCTTGAACCATGAAGGGCTGTTCCTCCCCGTGACACAGCCGGCTGGCTGACCTTGAAGGCTCATGTCTCTTGCAGTGGTGTTCCTACCTGTTCGAACCTGACAAAGTGCTCGAGCTCGCCAAGGGAGAGCGCTACTGTGAGGATCTGGAGCGGCGAGATCTGCTGCAACCTGATGCTTGAAGAGTATCTAGAGCGAGACCGGCTCTGTCCCCTTCATGCGCTACGGAACCCCAGGAATGAGACCAAAACTGTGCTCTGGGATTGATCCTATGGCGTTTAGGTGGCAAACTAGTGGCTGTTTGAGGCAGGTGTGCAGGGGGAGGAAGAGTGGGATGCTTAGGAGCATCAAAAAACATTCAAACCCTCGTGTGTATCTGGAGGGGTTAATGGTTTTTCCACTGAAGAGGAACTATCTGTATTGCCCATAGCATCAGTGTGTTTGGAGATAATGACACTGCTGCTGTTTATCGCTAAACCTGTGGGATTTGAAAAAGGTGCCAGTAAAGAAGTGGGCGGGGCTAGATCACAAGCGCAACTAACTGCTGCAGACACTGAGCGAGGGTCCTGAGGTGGCTTGGTTACCGCCTGACGTCGGGCACTTTGCCTAGCCTGATCAGAGCGACTGGGGGCGGGCGAGAGTGCCGCACCTACCGCCGGCTGGTGACACACACCTGTGATTCAAACAAAGGAGTGGGAACCAGTGCCAGCAGCGATACCAGACCCCACAGCAACCGAGTAAGAAAACCATCACCCTTGGTTTGCATGCGTTCTCTTATTAGGTTGAGTAGCTCTTTGTCGGCCATTCTATTCACCGCTGGTGAGACACTGTGCAAGCTCATGCACAGCGGGTACCAGAAAAGAGGAGGAAAAAGACCGGGAAGGAGATTTTAATACCAGTATCGGCGTATTCCATACAAACGAGAGGTGAGGGAAGCAGGAGGAGTGAGGGAAACAAAGGTCAGTCTTAAGCGAGCAACTGCATAAGCAATAGAGATAGCCTCTGCCATATAAAAAACACCCACCCCCCCTAAAGATAAGCTGCTAGGTACGGTCAGAATTAACCCCAAATTTGCTGAACTGCAAAACATTGTATGAGGAATAAAAAGGGGGAAGAGAAATCCCAAGCTTCAGATGGTGACCTATATCGCCAGTCCGTGATCCATTCTTTATTCTGATTGTAGTCCACTAAACCAATGACACCTTGAGGAGATCCCACAGACTCAGCCAAATAGGATAGCTGAGCTGTCATTCACAATACTCGTACCTCTGCATCAGATTAGGCGGTAAAGCTGTCATTCACAATCCTGACAGCTCATCAAGCCCTTGATCCCATAGGGTGGCATTCACAGCGTCCATAGGACACAACGAGTGGTGGAATTGTGGCACCCCAGGGGTCTGGTTTCCACAGTAATGTAATGTTATGTCTGAGAGCAGGTGGGAGGTCCTTTGGTCAGGGATCCTGTGCATGCCACACCTCCTGCCCAGTCTTGGGAGGGGAAGAACTTCCCCTATATAAACCCGGGGCTGAGGCAGGGTTAGGAGTCAAGGAGAGTAGAGACGAGAAACAGTCATAGGAAGAAACAGCAGAAGCTCAGTGGGAGCAATACTACTACGAGTCAGGGGCTGGCAGCTGCAGAGCTCGCCCTGACTGAGAAGCTTTCTTACCGGACCCGGCGTCCGAGGCTGTGGGGACTAACTCTTACCCAGCAGCAGAAGCCGACCGGCAGGGGATTTCAGGTCCTCAGGCCCAGAAACCCGAAGGCAAGGTCACACGCGTGGGACCAGCACCGCCATCGTGGAGCGGAAGCCATTAGAAGGCCCCGAATCACCGGCCATACGGGTGAGCACCACACGGCACACTCAGGGACGTGGGCTACTTATATCCGCTTCTAGCAAGGTAGCCAGAAGAGTACAGTCAGTTTGGGAGGCCTACAACTCTGCCTGGCCAGGGGAGATCCCATCTGCTCAAGGACTGACCAGGCCCCGTTCGCTAGCAAGTACTCCGGGAGGGTCTATCGTTGTTACCAGTAAAGACCCTGAATTACACCGCACCGTCTCTGAGTGGTTCCTGCTACCCCCATCTTCCACGTCGGCTGCCCTGAGGCCATACCCCTCCCGTTGGGGGTTATACTATCACGCTGCACAATTCTACACCGGCCTCAGCGGTCTGCCCTGCAGCGGCAGCTCCATAGCTGCAAATCAACGGGTGGCGTAGTCGACACTCAAATAACACCTATCAAGACTGCCACACACTGAGTTTGACTCCCTGGGCACGGACCGGGTCCCCGCCACTCGGAGACTACAACCCTCATCTGATCCGGTTCCGGGTAAGCCCCCGTGCGCGAGACGCTGCGCGACATAGCAGGCCCAGGGGCGCGTCAGAATCGTGACAGTTCTGATAACGTATTCCTGTATTGATGGTGGTTCTGTTGATGTATTCCTGTTCAGAAAGTGGTTCTGGTGACAAATTCATGTAATGTTGGTTGTTCTGGTGCTGTATTCATGTACTACTGATGGCTGTGGTGATGTATTTGTGTCACCCTGGCCTGGATGCCACAAAATGTAATAAAGCTGTGTCTGAGAGCAAGGGGGAGGTTCTCTAGTCAGGGGAACATTAGCATGCAGTACCTCCTGTCTCAGGCCAGTAGGGGGAGCAGGCTGCCCCTATAAAAGCTGGTACTGGGGGCAGGGTTAGAGAGAACTTGAAGGCCTGTCTCAGGACTGAGACTTGTCCCAGAGCAGAGCAGGGACAGACAGTTGTGTTGCACCTAAGAGGAAGTGTGGCAGGAGGAGAGCCACAAGCCAGAGACAAGAGGCGAAGTGAGCCTGTCTTGGCAGATAGAGGACTTAATCTACCAGACTTTGGTGTCTGAGGCTGGGAGGATTCCACATCCCACAGCAGATAACCAGTCCGCAAGGGACTGTATATTCCTTGGCCTAAGAAGCCTGGAGGCTCTGCCACAACAGAAGGGACCAGTAAAGCCGTACAAGGCTGGGAGCAGAAAGGAACCCACGTCGCAGGCCATACAGGCGAGAGTACACGGAAAGCTCGGAAACGTGGTGGGTGCCAAAAGCCACTTTACCTTGGTTAGTATATTTACATTTAGTGTTATTTCAGTGAACTGTAAGTTGGCTCTTAAAATTGACCTTTAACTAATGCAAGGAAGTTTTAAAGGGAATCTGTCAGCAGGATTTCACCCCCAAACTATTTATATGTGTGTCTAGCTCTTTCAAAGACAAATCCAGCAATACCTTTACATAGCTAGTCCATTCCTCTGTTACTCAGAAATCCGCATTTAAATTAATATGCAAATGAGGCTGAAGATCTATGATAGATCTGATGCCTCTATCACTACAGCTATATTCACTGCCCAGTGCTGCTTCCTCCTCCTTACTGACTGACAGCTACTTTACCTAAAGTCACACAGTACAGATGCTATCACTCATGCAGTAGGAGGTGGCGCTGGGTAGGGCAATAAAGCTTGAGTGACAAAGGCATCAGATCTATCATAGTCCTTAAGCTTCATTTGCATATTCATTCAAACGTAACGTAACGGAAGAACAGACTGCCCATGTAAAGGTATAGATGGACTTGTCTTTGAAAGAGCTACATGCGCATATAAATAATTTGGGGAGTGAAATCCTGCTGACAGATTCCCTTTAAGAGTGCAGATAACTGTACAACTTTAATAAATTATAAAATTATATAAATGCAGTTTTATTCCTAATTGGATCCAGGACATTTAAACAGAAAGTTTCAAATTTACCCTTGGTAAAAAGTTCTGTTTCAAAGGTATGTGGGTTGCATCACATTTTGCATTGTATATTGTTTCATAGTTGGCATGCACTTTTACATGTTACATTTCACTGATTCCTTTCTCCTTGGACAGACGGGTCACAAGATACTACTATAATCAAGGACATGTGTAATATAGTAGCAGCCTATACAGCTGCTTTGAGGTTCATAAAAAGATAAAGTCCCTCTCACTTCATCAAGGCTCGCTCACACAAGCATATAACTCGGATGAATGCTGTCTGATGTTTTATCGGATTGCATTCAGCCCAGTGTTATACTATGGGGCAGTGCAGATCTGCGTTTTTTTTCTCATGCCAGTGCGGCATGAGAAAAATATTGCAGTATGCTGTGTGTGGCTCCACAAATCGGATCATGCGCACCCATACAAGTCTATGGGTGCGTGTAAAACATTGGACTGCACTCGGATGTCATCCAAGTGCAGACCGATATACGATATGCGATATACGCATGTATTCATATTAGACTGGAGGTGGGAAGGACTCATATGGAGGTAGAAATAGGCACGCATAGAAAAATTTGTATAAAAGCTACAGGTAGGCAAATTGGCTCAATATACAATTACAGCCTGCTGCATGCTAAAGTCCCCATCATACCCCATACAGAAGGTGTGCTTACTTTAAAGAGGCTGGTCCAAAAGGTAAGGATGTACCCCGATGACGCCGTTTCACAGAAGTGCTTTTTCCCAGAGGGGCATTATTATTATTTATGCGTGCCTATTCCTGCCTCCATATGAGTCCTTCCCACCTCCAGTCTAATATGAATACATGGAGCCATGTGGGATATACTGTTGGGCCTAAATAGGGCATCGTGCAATATGTTCCTCTGTGCAGAAACACACCAGTCTTTTGTTTACACACCTTCTATTAGGATAGGGCAGCGTGCAACAAACACTATATATCCCTGATCCTTTTCAAGTATTGTCCCGGTTTCTATGATCCTCAACCCGATACGGACCAGAAATTGATCTTTCTCTATGACTCTATTCACACTATCTGCTATACTTCTGGTCTACATATGTTGTTTGGGATATATATATGCATGGAACATTTTCTTGGGATTAGTGTGGTCTATGGTGGAAACTCCACTTTGCTCCCCTTCCCTCCCTTTTCTACTCTTCAGTAGGGTGTGACAAATTAAAGTGTTATCATAGATTTCACCTATATACAGGTGCTTCTCACAAAATTAGAATATCATCAAAAAAGTTAATTTATTTCAGTTCTTCAATACAAAAAGTGAAACTCATTATATAGAGTCATTACAAACAGAGTGATCTATTTCAAGTGTTTATTTCTGTTAATGTTGATGATTATGGCTTACAGCCAATGAAAACACAAAAGTCATTATCTCAGTAAATTAGAATAATTAACAAAAAACACCTGCAAAGGCTTCCTAAGCGTTTAAAAAGGTCCCTTAGTCAGTTTCAGTAGGCTCCGCAATCATGGGGAAGACTGCTGACTTGACAGATGTCCAGAAGGCAGTCATTGACACACTCCACAAGGAGGGTAAACCACAAAAGGTCATTGCTAAAGAAGCTGGCTGCTCACAGAGTGCTGTATCCAAGCATATTAATGGAAAGTTGAGTAGAAGGAAAAAGTGTGGTAGGAAAAGGTGCACAAGCAACCGGGATAACTGCAGCCTTGAAAGAATTGTTAAGAAAAGGCCATTCAAAAATTTGGGGGAGATTCACAAGGAGTGGACTGCTGCTGGAGTCATTGCTTCAAGAGCCACCACACACAGGCGTATCCAGGACATGGGCTATAAGCTTCGCATTCCTTGTGTCAAGTCACTCATGACCAATAGAAAAGGCCAGAAGCCTCTTACCTGGGCCAAGGAGAAAAAGACCTGGACTGTTGTTCAGTGATCCAAGGTGTTGTTTTCAGATGAAAGTAAATTTAGCATTTCATTTGGAAATCAAGGTCCCAGAGTCTGGAGGAAGAGTGGAGAGGCCACAATCCAAGCAGCTTGAGGTCTAGTGTGAAGTTTCCACAATCAGTGATGGTTTGGGGAGCCATGTCATCTGCTGGTGTAGGTCCACTGTGTTTTATCAAGACCAAGGTCAGCGCAGCCGTCTACCAGGAAATTTTAGAGCATTTCATGCTTCCCTCTGCCGACAGCTTTTTGGAGATGGAAATGTCATTCTCCTGCAGGACTTGGCACCTGTCCACACTGCCAAAAGTACCAATACCTGGTTTACAGACAACAGTATCACTGTGCTTGATTGGCCAGCAAACTCGCCTGACCTTAACCCCATAGAGAATCTATGGGGTATTGTCAAGAGGAAGATGAGAGACACCAGACCCAACAATACAGACGAGCTGAAGGCTGCTATGAAAGCAACCTGGGCTTCCATAACACCTCAGCAGTGCCACAGACTGATCGCCTCCATGCCACGCCGCATTGATGCAGTAATTGATGCAAAAGGAGCCCCGACCAAGTATTGAGGGCATTTACTGAACAGACATTTCAGTAGGCCAACATTTCAAATTTTAAAGATTTCGGATTTTAAAATCATTTTTCAAGCTGTTGTTATAAAGTATTCTAATTTACTGAGATAATGACTTTTTGTATTTTCATTGGCTGTAAGCCATAATCATCAACATTAACAGAAATAAAGACTTGAAATAGATCACTCTGTTTGTAATGATTCTATATAATATATGAGTTTCACTTTTTATATTGAAGAACTGAAATAAATTAACTTTTGGATGGTATTCTAATTTTCTGAGAAGCACCTGTATGTGCACTTTAAAATTACCGAAATATATGTTTACTTATAATTAATATGAATTGCTGATCCAGAGGCCGAATTTCATTCAGATTCCTGTTTATTTTAATCAGTTTGTGTGTTTTTGTAGTAATTGTGTCAATAAAAATAGATCTTTTAACTTCAGTATATATCTCTTCATTTGCCTGGGCCAGCTTGTAGTGCAATCTTCATAATTTATGGGTATTTTTGTTAATCTTATTGTATTTTGTAGCAGGTCATTACAGATTGCAACAAATCCAACAAGGCAGACTGGTACTCGTGGCAATACCCTTGGCACGCTTCACAGTATAGCACCCTTGGCACAGTTCACAGGTAATCTCTCAATAGGTACAGTCCGCAGTGTTACTCACTAGTGTGAACCACAGTTTCCCTTACTGTCTCAGTCCTCTGTTGAGCTCAATAGCACAGGTCACAGTTTTCATCTGTGTCGTAAGTTGCAATATGTTCATCATATGCTGTTTCAGGGCAGACACATTAGTGAAGTCAACAGCTTCAGGTCACTTTAGGGTGTACTTGGCATGTATTCACAGATCACAAATTTATCGGTGTTTTCCTAATTGACCTACCCAATAGTTGTTCACTCTGTGCCATTTCACCAAGGCATTTCTACTTTAGCCCCAATACCAGTAGTCATCAGGAAGTGGTCCCCAACCACTTGTAATATTCAGAAATGCCCTCTCCAACAGGGCCAATACACACACACCTGTCTAGACTAGGTTTTAGGGCATAAGTCATGGTTTACACCGATTATGACAGATCTCAGGGGCGTAGATGTGGCGCCCCTGAGGGTTCAGTTGCCACAGGGGTACTGCACCTCAGACCGAGGTGTGGTATCTCCTCTCCGAGGTAAGGAAGGAGCACCTCTCAGGACTCAGCCATCCATTCAACACTACACCTCTCCCACCTGAAGGGGGGCTTTTATGCATCAGGGTGCTGCCCCAGCCAGGATAGAGGAGATGGGGGGAACCAAAAGATAGGGGGGAACGATGTAGTGGGTGAGGGTGGAGGACGCACTTAGAGGTTACACCACAAAATTCATATTTAATAAACGGCCATCTTGGGCTTATGGTCCTTTGATTGTGGTCTTCATCACTGAACGTGGCTTTCTGTGTGAACCTGCAGCTGATTGAAGATACACGGTCCTCGTGCTCTGGCCTTGAGGCGAGGAGCGGGCTAGAGTTAACGGCTGTCTCTACCCGGTCAAGGTCCCTACCTAAGAAGGCCTGGAGGGGAGCAGAGGAGACAAGCTCCACAGGCAAAAGGATCCCAGGGGATGCAGACGGAGCGGCATACGCCACCTGTCCTCACTATTCTGGCCTAGTCAGAGGGACTCCTGCTGCAAAAGGGGTACCGGCCACCGATATCTGGCTTTGCTACTTCATGTCCTAGTCAGAAAAGCCCGGAGGCTTGGAGGATCCCACCGGGTAACGGACGGAGCGGAGTCGCCACCTGTACCCTTGTTCTGTGTATAGCCAGAGGGAGACCCAGCCTTGTAACACGCACCACATACGGACAGGAGAGGACCTAGTGGGAAAGTCTAGGAACACTCTGGTGCAGGGGGTCCTGATTGATGCACCCGAACTACCCGGAGTGTGCTGAAACCCTTCCTGGTGGCAGCAGACGTGAGGAGCAAGGAGAAGCCTTGCAGCTGACACCTAACAACGTGAGTAAAGCTTGGAAGACTGCATATGACTCGCCCCCTGGGCTGTGGGGCACGCGGAACCGGGCGATAGGGAGACGCTGGGAGTAGTAGTGGCGGCCTGGTCCCGCGGCTCAGGGTGGTCAGACCAATGGTAGTCTGCTACGTGCTTCAGATAATGTCCGACTACGCCACCCGTGGATTGCGGTTATTAGGAACCGCCGCTGCAAGGCAGTCCGCTGGGGCTGATGATGAATGCAGCTGGGATGGTGTGACTCCCCACGGGAAGAGTGCGGCCCCAGGGCAGTGTAGTGGATGGTGGGAGTGATGGTAGTGAGAGTCCCAGTACCGGCAGTGCTGGAGGCGCGAAGGAGCACACAGACAACAAGTTACAGTCCAGGGTCTTTACTCACAGTTCATTTGTTCCTGGTCACTTCTGTCAGCAGTGACCGCCCGAGCCGTGCTGCGTCCACCAGGTGTGGGGCTCGGTCAACTCCCAGGCAGTTCAGGAGCATGGCACAGGACCCCCTTTAATCCTTTCTCTGGCCTGCCTCACCAGTGACCCACTTTTGTCCAGCTGCCGCGGACTTGTGCGGTTAAACGTGGGCCCCGTCCTCCGCTGTCCTATATGGTGCCTTCCTAGCAGGTTTGATGAGGTGTCGCACCAATAGATGATCACGACGACCGGTCTTTGGCTGAGGGTAGTTTCTCCTCCACCAACTTGGGATCCGGTACCCTTAATCTGCCTGACCCTTCAACCTGGATTCTCGTGGGTTCTTAGGGTCCCTTCCACCTTCTTGTTCCTGAGCCCTTCTGTTTCTCTGTCTCTTCTTCTCTTTCTCTGTTCCTTTCTGTTCCTTTCTCGTGGAGCTGGGATGAGACTTAATCACAGCTCCCTTTCACCTCCTCTCTCTCTCTTCCTCGGCCTCTCTCTAGGCCCGCTCCTGAGTGGAGCTCCTACAGAGCCTCCACTCCCGGTCTTCTCCTCTGACTGAACGAACCTAGATCTAAGATGGTGCCCACCTTTTATACCTCCCTCTGACCATGAGCCCAGGTGACCAGCAACCAATGGGCTCCTTCCTACGCTCAGGAACCAACCCCTATCTGCCCCTACAGCACTGGGTGTTCCACCCCCCCTCCCCACTCCAGGCAGGGACATAGTCGGTCGTGCCTGCACTTCTGTCTAGTGGGAGCACCGTTGAGCTGTCCCTCGGAAATGGGGTGTGTGTGCTGTATACAGCTAATATTCCACTCCATCCTTACCTGGGAGTGGAATATCACACCTCTGGTCTGAGGTGCAATACCCCTGTAGCGGCCGAACCCTCGGGGCGCTACACATACATTGCCTTCGGTCCCTTATTTCAGCGCGACACCACACCGCACCACCCACTACGACTCCCCTGATCCGTCTTCTCTGCCCTGAGGCCCTGCTCCGCCTGTGGGGAGTAGTACCATCTTCTGCTGCCATGGCATCCTGCCTCAGAGGACTGACGCAGCGCTGGTGGCGAATCACCAGACTCCACAAGTGGCGTGGTCATTTAATCCACTCGATTACCACCGTCCCTCCTGGCCCCTTATTTTTACTGTGACGACCCTGGGCACGGGCCGGGCCTAGGCCACGACTGCATCCACCTTACACCAGGGGCCCGGTTCCGAGTACCCCCATCTCTCAGGGTAGGGCCAGCGAGCGGGATCGAGGCATCACATAGACCCAACTCCAACTTTTGTTGTGCTGCATCCCTAAAACCAGAACAGATTCTGAACATTTTCTTAGACTAACTATAGACTGATTGATGTCACTGCCTGTACAGGGTGTGAGTTACAGAGGGACATAATAGAGATAACATTCTGGCATTAATCTGTATATCTATGCAAAAGCTTGGATAAAGCAGTATAGTTAGGTTGTTCTCAAGGCATCAATGTGAATTACCTCATTGTTATACCATATCTTCTTCATATTAGCTGCAGCAATGTTTGTACAGCCAGAGGGTCTACAATACAGGAATGACAGTGCCCCCACATACAGGAATGATTCGAATTGTAGTTCTCTAGTAATGCCATGACAATTCTATGTAAAAAAGACTTGCACTGGAAATTGAAATGCCTTCTCCTTCAGGTAACCTTCCCAGACAATAGACAAAGGTATCTTTCTGACGTTAGCTTTGAACGGTTACACATAGTGTCTGGCTATGTTCTCACAGTGTTCAAGGTCACAGGAGACAGATTCCATTAAATGTGAAGCATTTGAATTGGTTTTCATTTGTAATGTCACATACAGTATAAAGTGGATAATAAAAGTCTACACCTCCCAGTAAAATTTTTGTTTTTGTCATGTAAAAATATCATACAAAAATAATCATTTCAAAATTTTTTCTACCTTTAATGTCACTCATATTCTGTACAAATCCATTGAGAAACAAACTGAAATAATTTTTAAGAAAAAAAACAGACAAAACTAAAATAATGTGGTTGCATCAGTGTGAACACACTCTTATGATTGAGGATGTGATTGTGTTCAGAATTAACCAATCATATTTAAACTCATTAAATGAGTCATTATAAATAGTAATCAGTGCACAGCTGCCAACATTTACGGTGATTCTGATTAACCTCATGTAAAGTTTAGCTGTTATAGTAGGATTATCCAGACGTTTTCTTAGTGTTATTTTACAGCAAAAGCTATGGTCCGTTAACAGCTTACAACACAGCAAGGGGATCTCAATATTAAAAGTTACCAGTCAGATGAGAGGTACAAAAATTTTCCAAGAAATTAGATAGACCATGGTATACTGTGAAGACGATCATCAAGAAGTAGCTTAAATTTGACACAACAGTGCCATCACCCAGAGCTAGTTATCCCTCAAAAATTACTGAAAAAACAAGTAGAAAATTGGTCTGGGCAGGCTGCCAAAAAAACCTACAACAACATTAAAATCTCTCCAAATCACACCTCACCACCTGCAAACTTAACCTAATCCCGCCCCACCTCATCCCTAACCTCACAACTAGTGTTGAGCATTCCGATACTGAAATATCGGGTATCGACCGATATTCGCGGTATCGGAGTTCCGATACTGAGTTCCGATACTTTTAGAATATCGAATACCGGAATCGGAAGTTCCCATAATGTCTGCGCTCTGCAGTGTCTCTGAAGGATGACAAGCTGGGTGGCAGCGCTCAGCTTACTGTACTTGTCATTTAGTGTTAAAGGATTTATTAAAAAAAAATAATAGTGTTTTCATGCACCGTCTCTTTAAAAAAGCTGGCCGGCAATTCAGCAGCGGCATACACCGGTACCCGACAATTTACAACAGAAAGAATAGAGCGTCACACATAGATTAGACAGATAGAAACATGTCAGTCACATATATAAGAAGTACAGTGACAGTGTTGCTTACTGTACTTGTCATTAAGTGTAAAGGATTTATTAAAAAAATAATAATGTTTTCATGCACCGTCTCTTTAAAAAAGCCGGCCGGCAATTCAGCATCGTACCCGACATTTTAGAATAGAAAGAATAGAGCATCACACATAGATTAGATAGATAGAAACATGTCAGTCACATATATAAGAAGTACAGTGATAGTGTTGATTACTGTTCTTGTCATTTAGTGTTAAAATAAAGGATTTATTAAAAAAAAAATTGGCGTGGTGTTCCCCGTAATTTTAGGCTCTAGCGGAGGTTAAGCAGACGGCTGGGGCAGATGTTTGAAGCCTGGGAAGGGGGTAATACCCACGGAGCTTCCCAGGCTACTAATATCAGTCCCCAGCTGAATACCTAGCCTTTACTAGCTATTAAAATGGGGGATCCCCCCAAAAAAATGATGTGGGGTCCCCCCTATTTTAATAGCTAGCAAAGGCTAGGCAGACAGCTGGGGGCTGATATTAATAGCCCAGGAAGGGTGCCATGAATATTGGCCCCCTCCCAGGCTAGAAACACCAGCCGTCAGCCGCCCCAGAAATGGCGCATCCATAGGATGCGCCAATTCTGGCGCTTAGCCTCGCTCTTCCCACTGCCCTGTAGCGGTGGCAGTGGGGTAATAGGGCTGGGGTTGATGTCAGCTTATAATGCCAGCTGACATCAAGCCCAGGTTAGTAATGGAGAGGCCTCTATAAGACACCCTCATTACTAACCCCATAGTCAAAGTTAAAAAAAACCCACAAACACCCAGAATAAAGTCCTTTAATTGAAATAAACACACAATTTTTTAATGTTCTAAATTAAACCATACTTACCATCACGCCCATTCCAGCTGAAGCCAATGTCTTCTGCAATAAAAGTAAAATAATAAAGCAACATCATCCTTACCTTTCCATGGTTCCCACGACAGCTTCAGCTCTGCTACATTGACATGACAGGCTGGATCGCAACAGAACGCTGCCATCCAGCTTGCCATGCCGCAGAGACTGAGAAGCGCAGGCATGCTTGTGCTCCTCAGTGTCTGGCTGTGACGGCATCCAGATGAGCCGAGGTCATGTCCAATGAACTTAGCTTACCTCATGCACGTCACTGACAGCGTGGGAAAATTCTCCTGCTCAAGCGCTGAGCGCAGGAGAATTTTCCCACGCTGTCAGTGACGTGCGTGAGGTGAGCTGAGTTCATTGGACATGAGTTCACCTCATGCACGTCACTGACAGCGTGGGAAAATACTCCTGCTCAAGCGCTGAGCGCAGGAGAATTTTCCCATGCTGTCAGTGACGTGCATGAGGTGAGCTGAGTTCATTGGACATGAGCTCACCTCATGCACGTCATTCACAGCGTGGGAAAATTCTCCTGCTAAAGCGCTGAGCGCAGGAGAATTTTCCCACGCTGTCAGTGACGTGCATGAGGTGAGCTGAGTTCATTGGACATGAGCTCACCTCATGCACGTCATTCACAGCGTGGGAAAATTCTCCTGCTCAAGCGCTGAGCGCAGGAGAATTTTCCCACGCTGTCAGTGACGTGCATGAGATGAGCTGAGTTCATTGGAGATGAGCTCACCTCATGCACGTCACTGACAGCGTGGGAAAATTCTCCTGCGCTCAGCGCATCAGCAGGAGAATTCTCTCACTGCAAGCGCAGGAGAATTTTCCCACGCTGTCAGTGACGTGTCCAATGAACTCAGCTGACAGCGTGGGAAAATTCTCCTGCGCTCAGCGCTTGAGCAGGAGAATTTTCCCACGCCAGTGACGTGCATGAGGTGAGTTGAGTTCATTGGACATGAACTCAGCTCATCTGGATGCCGTCACAGCGAGACACTGAGGAGCGCAAGCATGCCTGCGCTTCTCAGTCTCTGCGGCATGGCAAGCTGGATGGCAGCTTTCGGCTGCGATCCAGCCTGTCATGTGAATGTAGCAGAGCTGGAGCCGTCGTGGGAACCATGGAAAGGTAAGGATGAGGTTGCTTTATTATTTCACTTTTATTACAGGAGATCGTTGGCTTCAGCTGGAATGGGCGTGATGGTAAGTATGGTTTAATTTTGAACAATAAAGAATTATGTCTTTATTTCAATTAAAGGACTTTATTCTGGGTGTTTGTGTTTTTTTTTTAACTTTGACTATGGGGTTAGTAATGGGGGTGTCTTATAAACGCCTCTCCATTACTAACCTGGGCTTGATGTCAGCTGGCATTATAAGCTGACATCAACCCCAGCCCTATTACCCCACTGCCACCGCTACAGGGCAGTGGGAAGAGCGAGGCTAAGTGCCAGAATTGGCACATCCTATGCATGCGCCATATCTGGGGCGGCTGACCGCTGGTGTTTCTAGCCTGGGAGGGAGCCAATATTCATGGCACCCTTCCTGTGCTATTAATATCAGCCCCCAGTTGTCTACCTAGCCTTTGCTAGCTATTAAAATAGGGGGGACCCCACATCATTTTTATGGGGGGGATCCCCCATTTTAATAGCTAGCAAAGGTTAGGTATTCAGCTGGGGGCTGATATTAGTAGCCCGGGAAGCTCCGTGGGTATTACCCCCTTCCCAGGCTTCAAACATCTGCCCCAGCCGTCTGCTTAACCTCCGCTAGAGACTAAAATTACGGGGAACCCCACGCCAATTTTTTTTAAAATAAATCCTTTATTTTAACACTAAATGACAAGTACAGTAATCAACACTGTCACTGTACTTCTTATATATGTGACTGACATGTTTCTATCTATCTAATCTATGTGTGATTCTCTATTCTTTCTATTCTAAATTGTCGGGTACCGCTGCTGAATTGCCGGCCAGCTTTTTTAACGAGACGGTGCATGAAAACACTATTATTTTATTTTTAATAAATCCATTACACTAAATGACAAGTACAGTAAGCAACACTGTCACTGTACTTCATATATATGTGATTGATATGTTTCTATCTATCTAATCTATGTGTGATGTTCTATTCTTTCTGTTCTAAATTGTCTGGTACCGGTGAATGCCGCTGCTGAATTGCCGGCTTTTCATGTCATTCTACATTATTCTTAGTTGTTTCCTTCATGTAGAATTAACCTACAAGGAAAGAAAGGGTTTATTTTTATTCCGATATTTGTGTCCCATTGACTTGCATTGGTTTCCGGTATCAGAATCGGCGATATCCGATACTTTTTGGGTATCGGTCCGATCCAATCCGATCCGATATTTCCCGATATCGGAAGGTATCGCTTAACACTACTCACAACAGTCTTCATCCCAACCCTAACCCACCTTTTCAACCTGTCACTGACAACTGGTGTCTTCCCCTCATGCTTTAAACATGCCTCAATCACACCCATCCTCAAAAAGCCCTCCCTTGACCCATCCTCTCTGACTAGCTATCGCCCCATATCACTTCTCCCCTATGCCTCAAAAGTATTGGAACAACACGTCTATTCTGAACTGTCCTCCCACCACTCCTCCTGCTTCCTCTGACCGCTTACAATCTGGCTTCCGACCGCATCACTCCACTGAAACTGCCCTTACTAAAGTCACCAACAACCTACTAACTGCCAAATCCAAGCGACACTACTTTGTCCTCCTCCTCATGGACCTGTCATCTGCCTTTGACACAGTGGACCATTCCCTCTTACTACAGACTCTCTCATCTCTTGGCATCAAAGACTTGGCCCTATCTTGGATCTCCTTATACTTAACAGACAGGACATTCAGTGTCTCCCACTCACACACCACCTCCTCATCTCGCCCCCTATCTGTCGGTATCCCCCCCCCCGGTTCAGTCCTAGGACCCCTGTTCTTCTCCATCTGCACCTTCGGCCTGGGACAGCTTATAGAGTCCCATGGCCTGCAGTATCACCTCTATTCTGATGACACACAGATCTACCTCTCTGGATCTGATATCACCTCCTTACTAACCAGAATCCCACAATGTCTGTCCACTATTTCATCCTTCTTCTCTGACAGATTTCTAAAACTTAGCATGGATAAAACTGAATTCATCATTTTTCCACCGTCTCTCTCAACCCCCCCATCTGACCTATCCATCATAGTCAATGGCTGCTCATTCTCCCCAGTCCTGCAAGCTCGCTGCCTCGGGGTAACCCTGGACTGTAATCTCTCTTTCAAACCACATATCCACGCCCTTTCCACTCCCTGCCGACTCCAACTCAAAAATATCTCCCAAATTCGCACACTCCTCAATCACGAATCTGCAAAAACACTAGTGCACGCCCTCATCATCTCCCGCCTCGACTACTTTAACCTCCTGCTCTGTGGCCTCCCCTGTTACACTCTTGCACCCCTCCAATTTATCCTAAGCTCTGCTGCCCGACTAATCCACCTGTTCCCCTCTATTCCCCGGCCTGTCCTCTCTGTCAATCTCTTCACTGGCTCCCCATTACCGAGAGACTTCAGTTCAAAACCCTAACCAAGGCGTACAAAGCCATCCACAACTTGTCTCCTCCATACATCTGTGAAATAGTCTCCTGGTACATACCTGCATGCAACCTCCAATCCTCACAAGATCTCCTTCTCTACTCCCCTCTTATTTCCTCTTCCCACAATCGCATACAAGATTTCTCCCGCGCATCCCCCCTATTCTGGAGCTCTGTACCCCAACACATCAGACTGTCACCAACCGTGGATACCTTCAAAAGGAACCTGAAGACCCACCTCTTCCGACAAGTCTACTATCTGCAGTAACCACCACTCCACCATACAGCTGCACGACCAGCTCTACCCTCATCTACTGTACCCTCACCCATCCATTGTAGATTGTGAGCCCTTGCGGGCTGAGTCCTCTCTCCTCATGTACCAGTCGCTGACTTGTATTGTTCAAAATTATTATAATTGTTTGTGGTATGTATACCCCTTTCACACGTAAAGTGCCATGGAATAAATGGCGCTATAATAATAAATAATAATAATAATAAAAGAGCTGCAGGAACTTGTGGTAAATACAGGTTGTGTACTGCATGTGACAACAATCTCCCATATTCTTCATATGCTTGGCCTGTGGAGTAGGGTAGCACGTAGGCTGAGACCTGTTAATCCAGGGCAGCTGGTGAGGAGAAGCCACTTTTAAAGTATGCTTTTCACTGAAACACCGCAGTGTCTCAGAGTCAAACATACATTGCTGGGTTCATACAGCCAGTGCCTTATACATGCTGCCATGGATTATTCAGCATGTATGTGTTGACAGGTTCATTTTAACCCATTCACCCCTTCATTTGACATACCTATACTTCATAGGGGTTCCCGACCGATGACATATAGGTACATCATGGTGATAGTGCGTGGCACAGGAACTGTGTCCGCACAATCACCGCAGCAAGCTCAACTTACGTGACAGCCAAGCCTCGGCTGTTTAATCACCTAAATTTTACGATAGATATCGATCTCAACGTTTAGGAGGATGGGAGGGGGGAGGGCTCTCTTTCCCGTCCGATCGACGGGTCTGCCAGCTTTGACAAGCCTACTAGACCATGCTGAGGGCATGGTCTAAGAGTCTTCTGTCAGTGTAATAAAGCAAATGCTGGTACACAGCAATGCATTATACCAGCAATCAGAGTGATAAAAGTTAAAGTCCCATAGAGAGGCTATGTAAAAAAGTAAAAAAAAATATATATATATTTTTTAACAAAATAACAAAAAAGTGAAAAAAATATTATACCCATAAATACATATTTTTATGAAAAAAAACAAAAATAAACAAAAAAAGTGCAAGTGCAGAACGACCTGATCTATAAAACTATCACACTAGTTAACCCCTTCAGTGAACACTGTAAAAACAATTTTAAAAAAAGAGGCAAAAAACGATGCTTTTTCAGCATACCGCCGAACAAAAACAATTCCAGAATTGTTGCTTTTTTATTCCTTCTGCCTCCCAAAAACTGGAATAGAAATTTATTAAAAAATGTTATGTGGCCGAAAATGGTATAAAAAAGTCAACTTGTCCCTCAAAAAACAAGCCATTACATGACTTTGTTGGCAGAAATATAGAAAAATTATAGTTCTCAAAATATGGTGATACAAAAACTTGTTTTAGCAAAAAAAAAAGTGTCTTTTACTGTGTGACAGTAGCCAAACATAAAAAACAATATGAATCTGGTATCATGGCAATCGCACCGACCCAAATAATAAAGTTGTCTAATCGCTTATACCGCATGAGGAATGGCGTAAAAGATAAAAAAACAAATTCTTGACCTGCTGTTGATTTGTTCATTCGGCATACCAAAAATCGCAGTAGGGAGGGCTTCTGTGTAAATCTCAAAAATATATCATTTAGACCCCCAGTGAAAAATTCCCTATAATGAGGTAGATGGAGGCACTGTGGACGCCGTCTGGCCGGTGATCCAGAAGTGCTCATCTTTTTATGCGTGCATAAAAGAGCGGTCCACCACAGTTTTGTCCACTTCTGAAAGAAGGACACTGCTGAACAGAGGCCAGACAAAGTCTAGAGTAACTCAGTAACTCTGCTGACTCATTATCGTGATTGGATCCCTAGGGGTTTCATCTGAATCACGTCATTCGGGAAATTATATTCAAACCCCGATGTACAGTACAGACCAAAAGTTTTGACACACCTTCTCATTTAAAGATTTTTCTGTATTTTCATGACTTTGAAAATTGTACATTCACACTGAAGGCATCAAAACTATGAATTAACACATGTGGAATTATATACTTAACAAAAAAGTGTGAAACAACTGAAAATATGTCTTATATTCTAGGTTCTTCAAAGTAGCCACCTCTTGCTTTGATGACTGCTTTGCACACTCTTGGCATTCTCTTGATGAGCTTCAAGAGGTAGTCACCGGAACCGGTTTTCACTTCACAGGTGTGCCCTGTCAGGTTTAATAAGTGGGATTTTTTGCCTTATAAATGGGGTTGGGATCATCAGTTGTGTTGTGCAGAAGTCAGGTGGATACACAGCTGATAGTCCTACTGAATAGACTGTTAGAATTTGTATTATGGCAAGAAAAAAGCAGCTATGTAAAGAAAAACGAGTGGCCACCATTACTTTAAGAAATGAAAGTCAGTCAGTCTGAAAAATTGGGCAAACTTTGAATGTGTCCCCAAGTGCAGTTGCAAAAACCATCAAGCTCTACAAAGAAACTGGCTCACATGACGACCGCCCCAGAAAAGGAAGACCAAGAGTCACCTCTGCTTCTGAGGGTAAATTTATCCGAGTCACCAGCCTCAGAAATCGCAGGTTAACAGCAGCTCAGATTAGAGACCAGGTCAATGCCACACAGAGTTCTAGCAGCAGACACATCTCTACAACAACTGTTAAGAGGAGACTTTGTGCAGCAGGCCTTCATGGTAAAAATATCTGCTAGGAAACAACTGCTAAGGACATTCAACAAGCAGGAGAGACTTGTTTGGGCTAAAGAACACAAGGAATGGACCTTAGACCAGTGGAAATCTGTGCTTTGGTCAGATGAGTCCAAATTTGAGATCTTTGGTTCCAACCATCGTGTCTTTGTGCGACGCAGAAAAGGTGAACGGATGGACTCTACATGCCTGGTTCCCACCGTGAAGCATGGAGGAGGAGGTTTGATGGTGTGGGGGTGCTTTGCTGGTGACACTGTTGGGGATTTATTCAAAATTGAAGGCATACTGAACCAGCATGGCTACCAAACATGTCAGTCATATATATATGAAGTACAGTGACAGTGTTGATTACTGTACTTGTCATTTAGTGTTAAAATAAAGGATTTATTAAAAAAAAATTGGCGTGGGGTTCCCCATAATTTTAGTCTCTAGCGGAGGTTAAGCAGACGGCTGGGGCAGATGTTTGAAGCCTAGGAAGGGGGTAATAACCACGGAGCTTCCCAGGCTACTAATATCAGTCCCCAGCTGACTACCTAGCCTTTACTAGCTATTAAAATGGGGGAACCCCCAAAAAAATGATGTGGGGTCCCCCCTATTTTAATAGCTAGCAAAGGCTTGGCAGACAGCTGGTGGCTGATATTAATAGCCCAGGAAGGGTGCCATGAATATTGGCCCCCTCCCAGGCTAGAAACACCAGCCGTCAGCCGCCCCAGAAATGGCGCATCCATAGGATGTGCCAATTCTGGCACTTAGCCTCGCTCTTCCCACTGCCCTGTAGCGGTGGCAGTGGAGTAATAGGGCTGGGGTTGATGTCAGCTTATAATGCCAGCTGACATCAAGCCCAGGTTAGTAATGGAGAGGCGTCTCTAAGACACCCCCATTACTAACCCCATAGTCAAAGTTAAAAAAAACCACAAACACCCAGAATAAAGTCCTTTAATTGAAATAAACACACAATTCTTTATTGTTCTAAATTAAACCATACCTACCGTCACGCCCATTCCAGCTGAAGCCAACGATCTCCTGCAATAAAAGTAAAATAATAAAGCAACATCATCCTTACCTTTCCATGGTTCCCAGGACAGCTTCAGCTCTGCTACGTCGAGATGACAGGCTGGATCACAGCAGAAAGCTGCCATCCAGCCTGTCATCCCGCAGACACTGAGAAGCTCAGGCATGCTTGCGCTCCTCAGTGTCTGGCTGTGACGGCATCCAGATGAGCCGACAATAAACTCAGCTCACTTCATGCACGTCACTGACAGCGTGGGAGAATTCTCCTGCGCATGCGGCGAGCGTGAGAGACTTGGCTCATCTGGATGCCGTCACAGCCTGACACTGAGGAGCGCAAGCATGCCTGCGCTTCTCAATGTCTGCCTGCGGCATGACAGGCTGGATGGCAGCTTTCTGCTGCGGTCCAGCCTGTCATCTCGATGTAGCAGAGCTGGAGCTGTCCTGGGAACCATCGAAAGGTAAGGATGATGTTGATTTATTATTTTTCTTTTATTGCAGGAGATCGTTGGCTTCAGCTGGAATGGGCGTGATGGTAAGTATGGTTTAATTTAGAACAATAAAGAATTGTGTGTTTATTTCAATTAAAGGACTTTATTCTGGGTGTTGTGTTTTTTTTTTAATACTTTACTAGAAATTCATGGCGGTCATGTCTAATATTGGCGTGACCCCATGAATTTCGGGCTTAGGGCCAGCTGATAATACCAAGCTGGCCCTAACCTCTTTATTACCCAGTGAGCCACCGCACCAGGGCCCTGGATGAGTTGGGTACAGCGCCAGAAGATGGCTCTTCTATGAACGCGCCATTTTCCGGGGTGGCTGCGGACTGCAATTTGCAGCAGGGGGGGCCCAGAAAGCTTGGGCCTCCCTGCGCTGCGGATTCCAGCCCCCAGCTGCCTAGTTGTACCTGGCTGGACACAAAAATAGGGCGAAGCCCCACGTATTTTTTTTTTAAATTATTTCATGAAATTCATGAAATAATTAAGAAAAAAAGGGCTGCCCTATATTGTTGTGTCCAACCAGGTACAAATAGGCAGCTGGTGGTTGGGGGCAGCCGTTCCTGCCTGCTGTACCTGGCTGGACACAAATATAGGGCGAAGCCCCACGTCAATTTTTTTTTAATCATTTCATGAAATAATTTAAAAAAAAAAGGGCTTCCCTATATTGTTGTGTCCGGCCAGGTACAAATAGGCAGCTGGTGGTTGGGGGCACCCCGTTCCTGCCTGCTGTACCTGGCTGGACACAAATATAGGGCGAAGCCCCACATCAATTTTTTTAAAATTATTTCATACACTATATTTGTGTCCAGCCAGGTACAGCAGGCAGGAACGGGCTGCCCCCAACCACCAGCTGCCTATTTGTACCTGGTTGGACACAACAATATAGGGAAGCCCTTTTTTTCTTAATTATTTCATGAATTTCATGAAATAATTAAAAAAAAAATACGTGGGGCTTCGCCCTATTTTTGTGTCCAGCCAGGTACAACTAGGCAGCTGGGGGCTGGAATCTGCAGCGCATGGAGACCCAAGCTTTCTGGGCCCCCCCCCCCGCTGCCAATTGCAGTCCGCAGCCACCCCGGAAAATGGCGCGATCATAGAAGCGCCATCTTCTGGCGCTGTACCCAACTCATCCAGGGCCCAGGTGCGGTGGCTCACTGGGTAATAAAGGGGTTAGGGCCAGCTTGGTATTATCAGCTGGCCCTAAGCCCGAAATTCATGGGGTCACGCCAATATTAGACATGACCGCCATGAATTTCTAGTAAAGTATTTAAAAAAAACACAACACCCAGAATAAAGTCCTTTAATTGAAATAAAGACACAATTTTTTATTGTTCTAAATTAAACCATACTTACCATCACGCACATTCCAGCTGAAGCCAACGATCTCCTGCAATAAAAGAAAAATAATAAGCCAACATCATCCTTACCTTTCGATGGTTCCCAGGACAGCTCCAGCTCTGCTACAACAAGATGACAGGCTGGATCGCAGCAGAAAGCTGCCATCCAGCCTGTCATGCCGCAGGCACACATTGAAAAGCGCAGGCATGCTTGCGCTCCTCAGTGTCAGGCTGTGACGGCATCCAGATGAGCCGAGTCTCTCACGCTCACCGCATGCGCAGGAGAATTTTCCCACGCTGTCAGTGACGTGCATGAGGTGAGCTGAGTTCATTGTCGGCTCATCTGGATGCCGTCACAGCCTGACACTGACGAGCGCAAGCATGCCTGCGCTTCTCAGTGTCTGCCTGCGGCATGACAGGCTGGATGGCAGCTTTCTGCTGCGATCCTGCCTGTCATGTGAATGTAGCAGAGCTGAAGCCGTCCTGGGAACCATGGAAAGGGAAGGATGATGTTGCTTTATTATTTTACTTTTATTGCAGGAGATCGTTGGCTTCAGCTGGAATGGGCGTGACGGTAGGTATGGTTTAATTTAGAACAATAAAGAATTGTGTGTTTATTTCAATTAAAGGACTTTATTCTGGGTGTTTGTGTTTTTTTTTAACTTTGACTATGGGGTTAGTAATGGGGGTGTCTTATAGACGCCTCTCCATTACTAACCTGGGCTTGATGTTAGCTGGCATTATAAGCTGACATCAACCCCAGCCCTATTACCCCACTGCCACCGCTACAGGGCAGTGGGAAGAGCGAGGCTAAGTGCCAGAATTGGCACATCCTATGGATGCGCCATTTCTGGGGCGGCTGATGGCTGGTGTTTCTAGCTTGGGAGGGGGCCAATATTCATGGCACCCTTCCTGGGCTATTAATATCAGCCCCCAGCTGTCTGCCTAGCCTTTGCTAGCTATTAAAATAGGGGGGACCGCAGGTCATTTTTTTGGGGGTCCCCCCTTTTAATATCTAGTAAAGGCTAGGTATTCAGCTGGGGGCTGATATTAGTAGCCTGGGAAGCTCCGTGGGTATTACCCCCTTCCCAGGCTTCAAACATCTGCCCCAGCCGTCTGCTTAACCTCCGCTAGAGACTAAAATTATGGGGAACCCCACGCCAATTTTTTTTTAAATAAATCCTTTATTTTAACACTAAATGACAAGTACAGTAACCAACCCTGTCACTGTACTTATTATATATGTGACTGACATGTTTCTATCTATCTAATCTATGTGTGATGCTCTATCTTTCTGTTCTAAATTGTCGGGTACCTCTGCGGAATTGCCGGCCGGCTTTTTTAAAGAGATGGTACATGAAAACACTATTATTTTTTTAAATAAATCCTTTAACACTAAATGACAAGTACAGTAACCAACACTGTCACTGTACTTATTATATATGTGACTGACATGTTTCTATCTATCTAATCTATGTGTGAAGCTCTATTCTTTCTGTTCTAAATTGTCGGGTACCGGTATATGCCGCTGCTGAATTGCCGGCTTTTCATGATTCACTGTGAGCACTGTTCCCATCGATTTGGGCAACCACTGTAATGCCACAACCACCATGGCTGTGGCATTAACGTCTTAAAAAAATATTAATTCCTGCTATTCCATTTAATTGTAATGTAAGGGAGATAATGTAATGTCAGCGCTTGAGCAGGAGAATTCTCCCACGCTGGGATGGCATTCTGATGACAGGCTGGATCGCAGCTGAGCGCTGCCATCCAGCTTGTCATCCTTCAGAGACACTGCAGAGCGCAGGCATTATGGGAACTTCCGATTCCGGTATTCGATATTGTAAAAGTATCGGAACTCAGTATTGGAACTCTGATACAGCGAATATCGGTCGATACCCGATATTTCAGTATTGGAATGCTCAACACTACTGTTAACGGAAATATAGGGGGCTTCCACGTTACTGGTAACACAAAGGCTATGGATAAGAGAAATGGCTCCCTCCAAAAGAAATTCAGCGAATTCTGCGCTCCCAAATTCAAATGCTCCCCTCACTTCTGAACCCCAGTGTGCCTAAGCCACATTTAGTGTTCACATGTTTAGCATTTCTGTAGCGATGAGAGCCCGCTTAATTTATGGGTTCATGTCTCCACATGCATGAGCTGGGCACTATAACGTACTAGGCACTGCAATGTTCTGGTGATAGCAGAGGATTAATTTCTGTACTGTCCAGCCATTCAACAGTAAATATTCAGGAACAAAGATAACACAGCTTACAAGTGGTATTTCTTATAGCTTAGGATCTTAGCATATTGTCTGTCAGCTTGCAAAAAGAAAGTAGAATGTGCTCAAGCTACACACACACAGTGTACAGGAACTTCCTGGTTGTTTTTTTAACAGTGCTTTACTGGCAATATAAGACTATTGCTGGAGACAAAAACTCATGCACTATTAAACACTAGTAAATAGTAGTTCTTGCAATATATACTATTAAACTGTAAGTATTATTTCAACAACTGGGCACTACAATGTACTGGACACTATAATTGTACGGGCACTACACTGGCAGATTTGCAATTTTCACTCAGCAAGATCCACTGCTGCTTATTTCTGAAAAACACACATGGAGTCAAATCGTCACTACACCTGTAGGTAAATTCCCAAAGGGGCATAATTTCCAAAATGAGATCACTTGAGCGGGTTATTCTGCTCTTCTAGCCCTTCAGGGATCTGTATATGGACTCTGCAAACTATTTTACATTAATTTGTTCTCCAAGAGTCAAATAGAGCTCCTTCCCTCCCGAGTCTCGCCGTGTGGCTAAGCAGTACTGTACTGCCACGCATGGGCTATTCCCACTTCAGCAGAAATTGTGTGACAAATTTTGGTGCCGTTTTAACCCATTTCCCTGTATGAAAATATAAAATCTGGGGTTGAAACTAAATTTTTGTGGTATGAAAAGTATTTCTCGATTACAAGTAGGGTATTGGCGTACTAAGGAGAAATTGCACAACAAACTGTGAGGTCCATTTTTTCCTATTAGCACTTATGAAAATAAAAAAATTGGGGCTAAAACAATATTTTAGTGGTAAAAATGTAATTATTCTTTCTTCATCACACAATAGACTACAATTCTGTGAGGCACATGTGGTGTCAACATGCTCACTGCACCCCTAGATGAATTCATTGAGGGGTGTAGTTTTTAAAATGGGGTCGCTTATGGGGGTTCCGCTGTTCTGGCACGTCAGGGGCTCTGCCAATGTGACATGGCATGCTCAAACCATTCCAGCAACAACTGAACTCCAATATGGCGCTTCTTCCCTTCTGAGCTTTTCACTGTGCCTCAAAAGTAGTTTTTGACCACATATCGGGTATGGGCGTATTTAGGAGAAATTGTGTAACAAATTCTACCATTCAATTTCTCCTATTATCCCTTTTGAAAATTAAAAACTTGGGCCAAAGCAACATTTTAGTGGAAAAAAAATGGTAATTTTCCATTGACAGCCTAATGTTATACAATTCTGTGAATCGTCTGAAGCTTAAAAATGCTCACTACACCCCTAGATGAATTCTTCAAGAGGAGTAGTTTGAAAAATGTTGTCACTTGTGGGGGTTTGCTGTTTTTTTGTCATGTCAGGGGCACTTTAAATGTGACCTGGCATCCGCAATCTATTCCGCTTCAAAATTGTGCTCCAGAATTCAATTGACAGTAGTTTTACACCACATATGGGGTATCCACATACTCAGGGGAATATGTACAACAAATTGTGTGGTCCATTTTCTTCTGTTACTCTTGTGAAAATGAAAAATTTGGGTCTCAAGCAACAGTTTTGTGGGAAAAATTTATTTTTTAATTTTCACGTCTCAATGTTATAAAATTCTATGAAGCCCCTGTGGGTTCAAGGTGCTCATCACACATCTAGATATGTTTCTTGAGGCGTGTAGTTTCCAAAATGAGGTCACTTGTAAGGGGTTTCCACTGTTTAGGCACATCAGGGCCTCTGCAAACGAGACATGGCATCAGCTATCTATTCCAGTCAATTTTGCACTCCAAAAGTTTATTGCCACACCTTCCCTTCCGAGCTCTGCAGTTTGCCCAAACAGTAGTTTTCTCCCACATACGGGGTATCGTACTCAGGAGAAATTACACAAGTTGTAGTGTCCATTTTCTCCTGTTACACTTGTGAGAAAGGAAACTTTGGAGCAAAAACAAAATTTTGGGGGGAAAAATGTATTTTTTCTGTCTGTCTTCTAAGTCACTTCAAAATTGATGTGGTCTCTAAAAAAGTGGTTTTGTAAATTTTGGTAAAAAAATGAGAAATTGCTGCTAAAATTTTAAGCCATCCAACGTCCTAACAAAAAAAAAGTTATATTTGAAAAATTATGTTGATGTAAAGTAGACATGTGCTATATGTTATTTATTAACTATTTTGGGTGATAAAACTATGGTTTCAGGGCAAAAAATTAACAGTTTGAAAATTGCAAAATTTTTGCCAAATTTTCGATATTTTCATAAATAAATGCAAAAAATATCGACCTAAATTTACTGCTAACATAAAATACAACGTGTCATGAAAAAATTATCTTAGAATCACTGGGATATGTTGAAGAGTTCTATAGTTATTACCTCATAATGTGACAGTGGTCAGAATTGTAAAATTTGTTCTTGTCAGGAAGGTGAAAAAAGGCTGGGGGGTGAACGGGTTAAGTAACACATTATTATAGTCAATTGTCTGCTGGACACCTGTTTAATGAATATTTTGACTTACCTGTGGTTGAATTCTTGTTAATTAGAATTTTGTTGTCTAAACTTTAGCTTTGCTTCTAAGATTTTCATTGGGGTATACTCATGTTTGCAACATGGCCTTGAATGAATTAGGAAAATTACTTTTTGGCGTGTGCAAAAGAATAAAGCTTGCTAGCAATCAATGGCCTGCATGTGTGAGTATTTTGTAGTTTGGTATCCCACAAAAAATGGTGTTTAAGTAAGGATTAAGTAAGGAATTCTGACAAATCTGTTCATGCTGTATATATATATACGGTATCTATCTATCTATATACAGTTGAAACCAGACGTTTACATACACTATATAAAAAGTCACATATTCATGTTTTTCTCAATATCTGACATGAAATCAGAATAAACCTTTCCCGTTTTAGGTCAATTAGAATTACCATATTTTTTAACAATTGCCAAATGCCAGAATAATGAGAGAGAGAGAATGTTTTAATGCATTTTTATTACTTACTACAAAGTCAAAAGTTTACATACATTTCATTAGTATTTGGTACCATTGCCCTTAAACTGAAAGACTTGGGTGAAACATTTGGGATATCCTTCCACAAGCATCTCACAATAATTGGTCGGAATTTGGGCCCATTCCTCTGGACAAAACTGGTGTAAATGATCCAGGTTTGCAGGTCGCCTTGCTCCCATCTGCCTTTTCAGCTTTGCCCATACATTTTCAGTAGGATTGAGATCAGGGGTTTGTGATGGCCACTCCAAAACATTGACTTTTTTATCATTAAGCCACTTTGTTACCATTTTGGCAGTATGCTTAAGGTCATTGTCCATTTGAAAGACCCATCAGCCAGGAAGCTTTAACTTCCTGGCTGATGTCTTGAGATGTTGCTTCAATATTGCCACATAATCTTCTTTTCTCATGATACCATCTATTTTGTGAAGTGCACCAGTCCCTCCTGCAGCAAAACAACCAAACAACATGATGCTGCCACACCCGTGTTTCACAGTTAGGATGGTGTTTTTAGGCTTCCAAGCTTCTTCATTTTTCCTCTAAACATAACGATGGTCATTATGCCCAAAAAATTTAAATTTTAGTTTCAATAGACCACAGGACATGTCTCCAAAAGGTAAGGTCTTTGTTCCTGTGTGCATTTGCAAACACTAATCTGGCTTTTTTATGTTTCTTTTGGAGTAATGGCTTCTTCCTGGCAGAGTGACCTTTCAGCCCATGTTGATACAGTACTCGTTTCACTGTGGATATTGACACAATCTTACCAGCTTCCACCATCATCTTCACAAGCTCTTTTGCTTTTGTCCTTGGGTTGATACACACATGTCGGACCAAAGCACATTCATTTTTTGGGACACAGAACCCATCTCCTTCCTGAGGGGTAGGATGGCTGGACATTCAGGCATCTTGATACCTTGAGACCTTCAGGTATCTCGAAATTGTACCCAAGGATGAGCCAGACTTGTGCAAGTACACAATTCTCTTCCTGATATCTTGGCTGATTTCTTTAGACTTTCCGATCATGCTACACAAAGAAGCAGTGTGTTTCAGGTATGCATTAAAATACATCCGCAGGTGTGTCTGTAATTAACTCAGAAGTTGCCAAAAAACCTATCAGAAGCTTCCAAACACATGACATCATCATAACATCATATGGGCAGTCCAGAATTGTTTAAAGGCATAATAATCGTAGTTTATGTAAACTTTTGACTTTGCAGTAAGTAATAAAAATGCCTTAAAACATTCTCTCTCTCGCTCTCATTCTGGCTTTTGGAAAATATTAAACATTATGGTAATCTTAATTGACCTAAAACGGGAGAGGTTTATTCTGATTTGATGTCAGATATTGAGAAAAACATGCATATGTGTCTTTTTATATAGTGTTTGTAAACTTCTGGTTTCAACTGTATATATATATATATATATATATATATATATATATATATATATATATATATAGTACAGACCAAAAGTTTGGACACACCTTCTCATTTAAAGATTTTTCTGTATTTTCATGACTATGAATATTGTACATTCACACTGAAGGCATCAAAACTATGAATTAACACATGTGGAATTATATACTTAACAAAAAAGTGTGAAACAACTGAAAATATGTCTTATATTCTAGGTTCTTCAAAGTAGCCACCTTTTGCTTTGATGACTGCTTTGCACACTCTTGACATTCTCTTGATGAGCTTCAAGAGGTAGTCACCGGAAATGGTTTTCACTTCACAGGTGTGCCCTGTCAGGTTTAATAAGTGGGATTTCTTGCCTTATAAATGGGGTTGGGACCATCAGTTGTGTTGTGCAGAAGTCTGGTGGATACACAGCTGATAGTCCTACTGAATAGACTGTTAGAATTTGTATTATGGCAAGAAAAAAGCAGCTAAGTAAAGAAAAATGAGTGGCCATCATTACTTTAAGAAATGAAGGTCAGTCAGTCCAAAAAATTGGGAAAACTTTGAAAGTGTCCCCAAGTGCCCAAGTGCAGTTGCAAAAACCATCAAGCGCTACAAAGAAACTGGCTCACATGAGCACCGCCCCAGGAAAGGAAGACCAAGAGTCACCTCTGCTTCTGAGGATAAGTTTATCCGAGTCACCAGCCTCAGAAATCGCAGGTTAACAGCAGCTCAGATTAGAGACCAGGTCAATGCCACACAGAGTTCTAGCAGCAGACACATCTCTTCAACAACTGTTAAGAGGAGACTTTGTGCAGCAGGCCTTCATGGTAAAACAGCTGCTAGGAAACCACTGCTAAGGACAGGCAACAAGCAGAAGAGACTTGTTTGGGCTAAAGAACACAAGGAATGGACATCAGACCAGTGGAAATCTGTGCTTTGGTCTGATGAGTCCAAACTTGAGATCTTTGGTTCCAATCACCGTGTCTTTGTGCAACGCAGAAAAGGTGAACGGATGGACTCTACATGCCTGGTTCCCACTGTGAAGCATGGAGGAGGAGGTGTGATGGTGTGGGGGTGCTTTCCTGGTGACACTGTTGGGGATTTATTCAAAATTGAAGGCATACTGAACCAGCATGGCTACCACAGCATCTTGCAGCGGCATGCTATTCCATCCAGTTTGCGTTTAGTTGGACCATCATTTATTTTTCAACAGGACAATGACCCCAAACACACCTCCAGGCTGTGTAAGGGCTATTTGACCAAGAAGGAGAGTGATGGGTTGCTACGCCAGATGACCTGGCCTCCACAGTCACCAGACCTGAACCCAATCGAGATGGTTTGGGGTGAGCTGGACCTCCGAGTGAAGGCAAAAGGGACAACAAGTGCTAAGCATCTCTGGGAACTCCTTCAAGATTGTTGGAAGACCATTTCCAGTGACTACCTTTTGAAGCTCATCAAGAGAATGTCAAGAGTGTGCAAAGCAGTCATCAAAGCAAAAGGTGGCTACTTTGAAGAACCTAGAATATAAGACATATTTTCAGTTGTTTCACACTTTTTTGTTAAGTATATAATTCCACATGTGTTAATTTCATAGTCAAGAAAATATAGAAAAATCTTTAAATGAGAAGGTGTGTCCAAACTTTTGATCTGTACTGTAGATATATATTACTATAATATAACACTACAGTATACTTTATTATATTAGCTGTAGTATATACTGTAAATAGAATATTAAATACATATTGATATTCATAAAGGCTATCATTCTAAAATTTTAAATGTCTTACAGTGTACAGTCATTTACACATTGTGTGAAATATTGGTGGGTTTTGAAATTTTTGGTAAGATATTTTGCCATCCGCGATCTGCAGGAATGGATTAATATCCTGTTACAAAACATCATTACAGTATTGTTTTCTGCTAACATTTAGGATGTGCTCTTCATACTGTAAAGCACTTCTGCCGGGTATGTAAAAATGCAGACCAAATTAGCCTCTAGCAAAGTACATTCCCAAGTGGGAAAAGGGAAAAAAAAGTTGGCAAGATGAATGTGTTTTCTTTCAGAGACTATTCAGTGCTCACATAATAACTTTTGGCAACAGATACCTATAAACAGGAAGCTTAGGAAGCTTAGGAAATAAATACATCTTGACTGCTCTGCAGAAAGGGAAAAACGAAAGAAGCGTCTTCTACAGAAACTAAGCTATACTGTACTGAAGACCCTAAATTACCCTTCCCAAAGATTGTATTATACTTACATAAGGAATTATGCCCTGTTTGTCCCACTGCTATTACTGCAGGCCTCTATGTACACATGGCAAAATTAATTTTCCAGGTTCGAGTGTGTAGTTCTACAGATAAGGGCTATGTGTAGGTGTATACATATTTAGTATGGCTGTGCGGCGTTATCCTTGTATTCCTGTAAAGTTTCAGATGACGTGGTTGCATTGTTTTTGATAATTATTTTTTAATAATAATGCTATTTAAAGGAATTATGAACCTTGGTCAAAACCTTTTTGTTAGTAAGGTTATTTTTATGTCTGCTGCCAGGTCCCCAAGTGGTCAGCTACATTTTCCTGTAGCACCACAACAGGTCAACTTATGTATTACATTTGTTGGGTCCTCCAAGCCAAAAGACCCTATTTGAAAATGGGTTTCTAATCCAGATATGTTCCGTTCTGCTCTCCAAACCATAGTTCATAATCTTCTTAATCTTCTCTTATGTGGCCGTGATATAACTTTTTATCCAAATCGTTCTTGGTTATGAATGGGATGCAAGAACAATGATAAAGGTCCCTTGAATATAAGCAGATCGCAAAGTGTCTACCCACTGCCCCCTCACCGTTAAGCTAGAACAGGGGTCTCAAACACGCGGCCCGCGGGCCGCATGCGGCCCCTGAGGCTGCTTTATGCGGCCCGCAGGCACAGACCCCTTGATGATCCCGACCTTGTCCAGGAGGAGCCGCCGACAGCAGCGCTGCATTGCCGCACAGAGACTGTTTCCCAGCACTGCATTTCCAATGCCAGCCGCCGGCCAATCAGAGGCCAGCAGCTGATATCTGCGTGTCGGCGCAGCGAGTATGACGTCATTGCCATATGCAGATTTCAGCTGCTGGCCTCTGATTGGCCGGCGGCTGACATTGGAAATGCTGTGCTGGGAGACAGTCTCTGTGCGGCAATGCAGCGCTGCTGTCGGCGGCTCCTCCTGGACCAGGTCGGGATCGTCAAGGGATCTGACTCTGTGGTGCCTGCGGGCCACATCTGCAGGAAGGACGCCGAGGGAACGGAGGACAGGTGAGAATCATCTTTTTTTTCTATTTTATGTGTGTGAAGAACAGCACAGGGGGCACATAGCCACAAGAGGGGACCTGGATGGGGCACATAGCCACAGGATGGGGACCTGGATGGGGCACATAGCCACAAGAGGGGACATGGATGGGGCACATAGCCACAGGATGGGGACCTGGATGGGGCACATATCCACAAGAGGGGACCTGGATGGGGCACATAGCCACAAGAGGGGACCTGGATGGGGCACATAGCCACAAGAGGGGACCTGGATGGGGCACATAGCCACAAGAGGGGACCTGGATGGGGCACATAGCCACAAGAGGGGACCTGGATGTGACGCGCCCCTGGGCCTGCTGTGTCGCGCAGCGTCTCGCGCACGGGGGCTTACCCGGAACCGGATCAGATGAGGGTTGTAGTCTCCGAGTGGCGGGGACCCGGTCCGTGCCCAGGGAGTCAAACTCAGTGTGTGGCAGTCTTGATAGGTGTTATTTGAGTGTCGACTACACCACCCCTTGATTTGCAGCTATGGAGCTGCCGCTGCAGGGCAGACCGCTGAGGCCGGTGTAGAATTGTGCAGCGTGATAGTATAACCCCCAACGGGAGGGGTATGGCCTCAGGGCAGCCGACGTGGAAGATGGGGGTAGCAGGAACCACTCAGAGACGGTGCGGTGTAATTCAGGGTCTTTACTGGTAACAACGATAGACCCTCCCGGAGTACTTGCTAGCGAACGGGGCCTGGTCAGTCCTTGAGCAGATGGGATCTCCCCTGGCCAGGCGGAGTTGTAGGCCTCCCAAACTGACTGTACTCTTCTGGCTACCTTGCTAGAAGCGGATATAAGTAGCCCACGTCCCTGAGTGTGCCGTGTGGTGCTCACCCGTATGGCCGGTGACTCGGGGCCTTCTAATGGCTTCCGCTCCACGATGGCGGTGCTGGTCCCACGCGTGTGACCGTGCCTTCGGGTTTCTGGGCCTGAGGACCTGAAATCCCCTGCCGGTCGGCTTCTGCTGCTGGGTAAGAGTTAGTCCCCACAGCCTCGGACGCCGGGTCCGGTAAGAAATCTTCTCAGTCAGGGCGAGCTCTGCAGCTGCCAGCCCCTGACTCGTAGTAGTATTGCTCCCACTGAGCTTCTGCTGTTTCTTCCTATGACTGTTTCTCGTCTCTACTCTCCTTGACTCCTAACCCTGCCTCAGCCCCGGGTTTATATAGGGGAAGTTCTTCCCCTCCCAAGACTGGGCAGGAGGTGTGGCATGCACAGGATCCCTGACCAAAGGACCTCCCACCTGCTCTCAGACATAACATTACATTACTGTGGAAACCAGACCCCTAGGGTGCCACATTCCCCCCTAGTGAAATTTAGTACTCCGGGACTAAACATATTTTAGAAAAACATAACAAGATATAACAACAATAATAGTACAATAAGAAGAAACACATAAAGGTGGTCACGGCATGTCCGTAACCGGGTGTAGTCTTTGAAGAAAAGCAAGGAGTCCATTTCACCAAAACAGGGAGACGTAACCAGGTAGGGGTTTGTCCTGCCCCGAGTCCTTAACAGTCTTTAGTCCGTCCTGGGTTACGCTCCAACTATGTACAAAGGATTCCCGGTAAATCCACCAAGGACTCCTACAAATAACTAGAAACACAAAATTATACACAAGCAACAATACACAGGTAAACATAAATAAAACAATTTATACACTTCAAATCCTCCAACGTGCGGGTAACTGGCCTCTAGTGGCCCTAGTGGACCTACGGAGCTGACTGTCTAGCCCTGAACTACAGGGTGTAGGAGCTGTCAAGGGTAAACTGGGCAGCTGTCTACCGGCTCTTTGGCTCACTAGGGATATGGCAGGCTCACTGCAAGCAGAGGGTTGATCCTCCTGGTCTGCGGGTGTGGGGTCTTCTGCCTCCTGGACCGGCTGTTCTTCCAGCTCTACCTGTTGCTCCGTAGGTGCTTGGGATGCTGGTTGGAGGAAGGTGAGTACGGGTACCACAACTGCACCATTGACTTGAGTCCAAGACCGAGGGAAGTCCCCGAGCACAGTACTAACCATATCTTCCCTTTCCTCTACGGGTCGATGGTCTTCTTGTTCCTCTTCAGGGTTCCTCAGTTGTTCGGGACACTTCTTCAGGTGGTCCCGGGATACAATGGCTGTGGTTTCCCCTCCGTCTTTACTGATGGTACAAACCTTCGGGTTCTCGTGGCTTGAGGGCAGTACGGTGTACGGGTCCTTCTCCCACTGGTCGTCCAACTTGTGGAGCCGTCTCTTCCTCTTCAAGACCTGCTCTCCGGGTACCAGGGGAACAGCGGGAGCATACTGGTTGTAAGTTTTCTCTTGTCTTTCCCTAGCCTGACAGAGACTTCGCTCCACGCTCTCCTGTACTCTCCGGTACTGCTGCTGCCTCTCTGTGTCCCAGTCTGCTTCTGGTGAAGTGTCCTCGGGTGTCAGGACTCCCATTTCCAGGTCAACAGGTAACTTACCAGGTCTTGCCCTCATTAGGTAAGCCGGGGTACAGTTGGTGGAACCTACCGGGATGTGGTTGTATAGGTCCACCAGATCGGGCAACTTCTCAGGCCACAGACTGCGTTCTTCCAGGGGCAACGTTTTTAGAAGATCCATTACCACCTGGTTCATTTTCTCACAAAGTCCATTAGTTTGCGGATGGTAGGGTGTCGTCCTTATCTTCCGGCAGCCATACAGATTGCAGAATTCCTGGAAGACCTCCGCTTTAAAGGCAGGTCCCTGGTCCGTCAGCACTTGGTCCGGGTACCCGTGTGGACGGCAGAAGTGCTGCTGGAAGGCTCTAGCTGCTGTTTGAGCCGTTAAGTCCTTGACGGGGACGACAACCAAGAACCGGGAGTAATGATCCACGATGGTTAACGCGTAGACGTAGCCACTTCTGCTTGGGGTCAGTTTTACATGATCCAAGGCTACCAGTTCCAACGGTTGCCGGGTGACGATGGACTGCAGGGGAGTCTTCTGGCTGGCACGGTCCTTCCTTCTCAGGTTGCACGGGCCACAGTCTCTGCACCACTTCTCAATGGTTCCCCTCATGCCTACCCAGTAGAATCGCTCGCGCAGCAGGAACTCCAGCTTCTTCCACCCGAAGTGTCCAGCTCCGTCGTGGTATGCCTCCATCACCATGGCTGCGTCTCTTCGTGGCACCACTACTTGCCAGAGTAGTTCATGCGTCCGGGAGTTAACCATTCTGCGGCACAACTTCCCCTTGTAAAGGAACAGTCGACTCTTCTCTGCCCATAGTTGTTTGGCTTCCTCCGGAGCGTCTGGTTCAAGGCAAGCCTCCGGGCGAGTCAGCATCTCCTTCACCAGTCGGACGGCAGGGTCGCTGTCTTGCGTTTCCGCCCAGTTGTAGTGAGGTAAGGGGTTCAACGTAGCAGCCTGCTTACTCCTTACCCGGTGGGAATACTGGATAGTCCCATGACGGTGGAACGCAGGGAGTTCAACTTCTTCCAGTCCCTCCGGATCTTCTCCTTCGTCCGGCAGGTTGGGCATCCTGGACAGGGCGTCCGCGTTGGTATTGGAGCGTCCGGCCCGGTATTTGATTGTGAACTCGTAGTTGGACAGACGGGCCATCCACTTCTGTTCCAGGGCACCGAGTCTTGCCGTGTCCAGGTGTGTCAACGGGTTGTTATCCGTGTACACGGTGAACCGGGAAGAAGCGAAGTAATGCTTAAAGCGCTCGGTGACTGCCCATACTACGGCCAGGAACTCTAGCTTAAATGAGCTGTAATTCTCGGGGTTCCTTTCGGTGGGTCGCAGCTTTCGGCTGGCGTAGGCGATTACTCGTTCCTTCCCCTGCTGGATCTGGGACAGTACGGCTCCTAGCCCGATGTTACTGGCGTCGGTGTAGAGGATATAGGGCTGGCTATAATCCGGGTACGCCAGGATTTCGTCCCCCGTGAGGGCCATCTTCAGCTGGCGGAAGGACTCTTCTTCCAGCTCCTCCCATTTGAAGGTCGGCTTCTGGTTCTTGGCCTTCCGGGACTGGCCTATCAGGAGGTCCTGCATAGGTGCTGCCTTTTTGGTGAAACCGGGAATAAACCTTCGGTAGTAGCCTACCAACCCGAGGAACTGCCGCACTTCTTTTACGCTGGAGGGGCTTGGCCATTCCTTAATTGCGGTGATCTTATCAGGGTCGGGAGCCACTCCGTCAGCGCTCACCACGTGTCCCAGGTACTGCACCTTTGGTTTCAGGAGGTGACACTTGGAGGGTTTCACCTTTAGGCCGTAACTCGCCAGAGCTTCGAACACTTCCGCTAGGTGTTTCAGGTGGTCCTCATACGTCTTGGAATATACGATGACATCGTCCAGGTACAACAGGACCGTCTCGAAGTTTCTGTGGCCCAGACAACACTCCATTAGTCGTTGGAAGGTTCCTGGTGCGTTGCAGAGTCCGAACGGCATGCAGGTGAACTCGCTAAGTCCCATCGGGGTGGTGAATGCGGTCTTCTCCCGGTCCGCCTCTGCTACAGGAACCTGCCAGTACCCGCTAGTGAGATCCAAGGTAGAGAAGAAGTTAGCAGATCTTAAAGCAGCCAATGACTCCTCTATCCTTGGTAAGGGGTACGCATCCTTGTGTGTGATACGGTTGATTTTCCGGTAATCTACACACATCCTCATGGTGTTGTCTTTTTTTCTGACTAAGACTAGTGGAGCTGCCCAGGGGCTACAGCTATCCCTGATCACCCCAGCCTCCTTCATGTCTCTAAGCATCCCCTTGGCGTGTTGGTAGTGGGCAGGGGGTACGGGTCGATACCTCTCTTTTATAGGAGGATGGTCTCCCGTGGGGATGTGGTGTTCTACCCCCTTGACTCGCCCGAAGTCTAACGGGTGTTTACTGAACACTCTCTCGTACTCTTGAACCACCCGATAGACTCCTTGTTTCTGGTGTGCGGGAGTGGAGTCAGTACCCAGATGTAGTTGCTGACACCAGTCCTCCATGTTTTTCTTAGAGCCGTTACCTTCCTCCGGGTGAGATGGAGGCAAGGGTTCCACAGATTGTATAGAATTTTGGTTAATGGTATATAATTTGGCTACCGTGGCATACCGGGGCAGGTACACTTCCCTCTCCCCGATATTTATTATGCGAACGGGCACCCTCCCATGGCGTACATCAACCACCCCCCGTGCTGTCAAAATGGTGGGCCTACTGTCCGAGTAAACTGGTTCTACCATTGCCTGGTAATCCCTACCTCTCAGACCAATAGCTGCCCGGCACCAAATCATCATTTCACTTTTTGGGGGCATGGCAATAGGAAAAGGGTCACACATTCTTACGCTACCAATCTCACCGCCGGAGAGTTCCACCTGTTGCCGTCGCATCAGTGCCCGGATCTCTTTCTGGAGCACCCGCTGCTCGCCAGAGCTGGCGTTCTTGGCAACCTGCTGTAAAAGGAAAATCACCTCTGCAAGACAATTTTCAATTACATTAGTTCCTAGAGTTATTTTTGGGTGACTCTCATGTTTGTCAATATCTACAATGATCAGTCCCTGTGCTGCCAGTTCGACTCTACCGATTTTGATGGTCACCTCTTTAAATCCGATCTGTGGCACGGGCTGGCCATTGCTGGCGATGATACTCAAGTCGTCGTCAGGGTAGCGGGTAATATCCGAGTCATTCCAGTACTGCTTAAAGAGCACGTACGGGATGGTGGTGACCTGTGACCCGGCGTCCAGTAGGGCACTCATGGGAATGCCATCCAGTACCACAGGCAAGACTGGACGTCCTCCCACATATCTGTCGCGCCAGTTCGATGGGCCTGGTGATCTTTTTCCTGGGGGTTGGCCCTCTACCCCAGGTTGTGCCCGTTTAAAGAACAGTACCTTGCCATATGTCCGGGTTGATTGCAGCGGCGGCAGATGGGTCGTCCGTCTTCGCTGTATCGGTCACTGGGTCTTCCTCTGGCCGGTGGGGTCCTCCTTGGTCGACGCCACGGGATGTCCTCCGGTCCGGATGCCAGCTGGATCTTCCCTGGGGTGGAAACCTGTAAAGACTGCACAGTTCGGGTTAGCGCAGCAACGCTCTTAGCTAGCTCTTGGACCTGATGGTGTAGGTCTGGAGCCGGGTCATTGTCCAAAGCCTGCGCATCAGCTCCCACAGGCCCTGCCGACAAGGGCGCCGCCTCCTGGTGGTAAGTGATAGCTGGGCGCCTGTGGGTCACAACGCCACCCGGTGCCGGTTCTCGGAGCACCCGGATGGCTCTGTCCTTGAACTGTGCAAAGCCCAGATGGGGATCCTGTAAGGCCATCGCCCGCAACTGGGTTCGGTGGGCATTACAATATAGTCCCTCTATAAATTGTTCGGTCAACAGCCTGTCCTCGTTTCCCACTCCATCAGGGTCGGTCTGCTTAATGGCCCTCAGGGCCTCTTGTAGGTTTAGTGCATAGTCCCTTATACTCTCATGCGCTCGCTGCTTGCACCCGTAGAATCTAAGCTTAATCTCGGCTGAGGTGCGGGTTTCAAAGGTATCCTTCAGCCGGGTTAGTATCCCTGCGACAGTCTTCCTCCCAGGTGGCCAGGATTTTACTTCCCTTTTGGCTGCCCCGGTTAGTTGGGCCACCAGGATGCTCACTTTTTGCTCTTCTGTGAGGGGGTACACCTGGAAGAGGCTATCCAGCTTTTCTCTAAAGTCATGCAGGGTATGTGACTCCCCTGAGTACTGGGGTAGCCAAGCTGCTCCCGGGATATAGGGCATGGTGAAGGGCATAACTGCAGCAGCGGTGGCGCTGGCGGGGGTTGAGGCAGTGAAGCTCTCCTCCGCATCCGACATCTTCCTCCCCCCTAGTGGACCGTGGCCTACCTTGCGATGATCCTGTTCCGTAGGCCGCGGCTCCGCAGTAGATCGTCAGGGTTGAGGACCTTCCGTCGCGCTCCGGTGACGTCGGCGTCTGCTGGGCTCCTTCCAGGACCTTACGCAACGTCCGGACGTGAGGCGGGGCTTCAGTTCTCGCGCGCTTTCAGAGTCCACGCCCCTCTTCTTCCCGCGCGGCGTCCTCAAGATGGCGTCCAATGGCGGGAAAACTCCACGGATGGCGGGATGAAGGCCGAAGATGGCGCCGGATGGCGGGAAAACTTCGCGGATGGCGGGAAGAAGGCAGAAGATGGCGCCGGATGGCGGGAAACCTCACCACTGGTAAGTTTGAACAGTCTTTGCTTTTCAGGCACGCAGTACCCGGTGGTTGCGGGCACGAAATCCTGCCGACTACGCCAAAGTTGACGCGCCCCTGGGCCTGCTGTGTCGCGCAGCGTCTCGCGCACGGGGGCTTACCCGGAACCGGATCAGATGAGGGTTGTAGTCTCCGAGTGGCGGGGACCCGGTCCGAGCCCAGGGAGTCAAACTCAGTGTGTGGCAGTCTTGATAGGTGTTATTTGAGTGTCGACTACGCCACCCCTTGATTTGCAGCTATGGAGCTGCCGCTGCAGGGCAGACCGCTGAGGCCGGTGTAGAATTGTGCAGCGTGATAGTATAACCCCCAACGGGAGGGGTATGGCCTCAGGGCAGCCGACGTGGAAGATGGGGGTAGCAGGAACCACTCAGAGACGGTGCGGTGTAATTCAGGGTCTTTACTGGTAACAACGATAGACCCTCCCGGAGTACTTGCTAGCGAACGGGGCCTGGTCAGTCCTTGAGCAGATGGGATCTCCCCTGGCCAGGCGGAGTTGTAGGCCTCCCAAACTGACTGTACTCTTCTGGCTACCTTGCTAGAAGCGGATATAAGTAGCCCACGTCCCTGAGTGTGCCGTGTGGTGCTCACCCGTATGGCCGGTGACTCGGGGCCTTCTAATGGCTTCCGCTCCACGATGGCGGTGCTGGTCCCACGCGTGTGACCATGCCTTCGGGTTTCTGGGCCTGAGGACCTGAAATCCCCTGCCGGTCGGCTTCTGCTGCTGGGTAAGAGTTAGTCCCCACAGCCTCGGACGCCGGGTCCGGTAAGAAATCTTCTCAGTCAGGGCGAGCTCTGCAGCTGCCAGCCCCTGACTCGTAGTAGTATTGCTCCCACTGAGCTTCTGCTGTTTCTTCCTATGACTGTTTCTCATCTCTACTCTCCTTGACTCCTAACCCTGCCTCAGCCCCGGGTTTATATAGGGGAAGTTCTTCCCCTCCCAAGACTGGGCAGGAGGTGTGGCATGCACAGGATCCCTGACCAAAGGACCTCCCACCTGCTCTCAGACATAACATTACATTACTGTGGAAACCAGACCCCTGGGGTGCCACAGATGGGGCACATAGCCACAAGAGGGGACCTGAATGGGGCACATAGCCACAAGAGGGGACCTGGATGGGGCACATAGCCACAAGAGGGGACCTGGATGGGGCACATAGCCACAAGAGGGGACCTGGATGGGGCACATAGCCACAAGAGGGGACCTGGATGGGGCACATAGCCACAAGAGGGGACCTGGATGGGGCACATAGCCACAAGAGGGGACCTGGATGGGGCACATAGCCACAAGATGGGGACCTGGATGAGGCACATTAGTACAAGATGGGCGCCAGGATGAGGAACATTGCCAAAAGATGGGGACCTGGATGGAGCACATAGACACAAGATGGGGACCTGGATCGGGAACATTGCCACAGGATGGGGATCTGGATGGGGCAAATAGCCACAGGATGGGGACCTGGATGGGGTACATAGCCACAAGATGGGGACCTGGATGGGGTACATAGCCACAAGATGGGGACCTGGATGGGACACATAGCCACAGGATGGGGACCTGGATGGGGCACATAGCCACAGGATGGGGACCTGGATGGGGTACATAGCCACAAGATGGAGACCTGGATGGGGTACATAGCCACAAGATGGGGACCTGGATGGGACACATAGCCACAGGATGGGGACCTGGATGGGGCACATAGCCACAGGATGGGGACCTGGATGGGGTACATAGCCACAAGATGGAGACCTGGATGGGGTACATAGCCACAAGATGGGGACCTGGATGGGACACATAGCCACAGGATGGGGACCTGGATGGGGCACATAGCCACAGGATGGGGACCTGGATGGGGTACATAGCCACAAGGTGGAGACCTGGATGGGGTACATAGCCACAAGATGGGGACCTGGATGGGACACATAGCCACAGGATGGGGACCTGGATGGGGCACATAGCCACAGGATGGGGACCTGGATGGGGTACATAGCCACAAGATGGAGACCTGGATGGGGTACATAGCCACAAGATGGGGACCTGGATGGGACACATAGCCACAGGATGGGGACCTGGATGGGGCACATAGCCACAGGATGGGGACCTGGATGGGGCACATAGCCACAGGATGGGGACCTGGATGGGGCACATTAGTACAAGATGGGGACTTGGATGGGGAACATTACTACAAGATGTTTTCCATTATTACTATATGATGCTAATTGTAAGACAATATTACTGTATGTGGCCAATTGGGGGAAATAAAATTGTAAAAAAAAAATAAAATAAAATAAAGCATGAAAAAATATTGGGCACTAAAAATGCTGTTTTATATGTAAACTAAAGTAAACACAAAAAAGTGCATGTTTATTATCGCCACATCCATAACGACCCAAGCCATAAAAAATAAACACGGCAAAAATGTTCAAAAGGTGTATACAAAAAAAATGGTATCACTAAAAATGTCACATTGAACAAAGAATGTGGCCCCCCAAATTCAAATTTTTTCCATGTGCGGCCCATATACCCAGCCGAGTTTGAGACCCCTGAGCTAGAATATGTGGAGTATCCTTGAAGTAATTGTTTAATTTCTCTGCAAGGCCACCATATATGAAATGAAGCCTTACAGTATGCACATTTATGTCAATGCATTATCTGTGTAATGGATTCTACAGAGCGAGAGATGCTATTTGTAGTCTGTAAGAAAGTCTCTTACTGATAGCTGGAATAGCCGTGAAAACAGTGCAGACAATTCTTCTTTAAAGCAGAGAATGAAGTTTATTCAGAGATACACGGCAGAACAGTTCAGAATGCAGGCAGGGAAAATAGACTGGCACTCGTAGGTGACCAAACACAGCATTAAGATATCTGGCGATGGTCTGGCCCTAGTGTGGCTCTGGTCTGGCGATGGTCTGGCCCTAGTGTGGCTCTGGTCTGGCGATGGTGTGGCTTTGGCAGTGGACTGTCTTGGTGATGGTCTGCCCCGAACAACAGTATCAGAGCCTTTTTATACATGGCTTAAACAAAGGAACTACATATTGTGGCAAAAGGCATATACATGATAACATCATACTGCAGAGAGACGTGTATTTTAGAACACCAAAGTGATAATGCAACATGACAATATTTATGAGTATTTTTACCAAACTCCATTACAATCCATAAATCCTCATGTCTCTCTTAAGTAATGACAGTTTCGTCATAATTCTCCACAAATTGACAATTGTATTGTCCTAATTTCCATACCACAATTACAAAGACACTATTTAATACCCTATAACACCACTTATTTACTTTCACAATGACCTGCAGCTTCTCCCATTAACCTTTGTGTATACTAACTATACCTGCTAATGGCACTGACATCATTTTATGGCTGCATTGTGGGGAGAGTGTGCAGAACATGCATCTCATTAGCTGCAAAACTTAGTTAGCTCAAACTTCTGAACAAGATGGCTGCTAGGTTTAACTTGGCTGTTCAGAATATTAGGACTTCTCATTATCTTACTTAGTCCTTTATAATCTCGCCAAGAAATGAGTAACCTGAATGAAGGACCCCATATATTAACTCAAAACTTCCTAACAGTATAAAAACATACTTTTTCAGAAATAAAACAACACCTTTAACCCCTTCCTGCGAAATGACATTATATTCCCGTCCTGGGAGGGGGACATTCCGTGCGGAGAGGGTTCAAAAGCTGAGCTCCTTCCACACATGGCAGATACGAGCTATATTTTATAGCCAGCATTTGTCTCTAACAGTTGTGGATGGCACCAAGTTCAAGCCATAGCTGTCAACCATTTAAATATTCACTCCTGCTCCAACCTGTCCCTGTGACATGATCACAATATCAACATAGGTTTACGAGGGACCGTTCCTGTCAAACTAATTTGATCAGTTTTTATGAGGAGGCAAGTTCCGGACTGGACCAAGGAAATGCAGTGGATGTTGTGTATATGGACTTTTCAAAAGCTTTTGATACGGTTCCACACAAAAGGTTGATACATAAAATGAGAACAATGGGGATAGGGGAAAATATATGTATGTGGGTTAAGAACTGGCTCAGTGACAGGAAACAAAGGGTGGTTATTAATGGAAAACACTCAGACGGTCTCAGTTAACAGTGGGGTACCACAGGGGTCAGTATTGGGCCCCTTTCTTTTTAACATATTTATTAATAACCTTGTAGGGGGCATACAGAGTAATATTTCAATATTTACAGATGACACTAAACTCGGCAGGGTAATCAATACAGATACATCAATCTATGTAAACTAGAAGCTTGGGCTGATAAATGGCAAATGAGCTTTAATAGGGATAAATGTAAGGTAATGCACTTGGGCAGAGGAAATAAAATGTATAATTATATGCTTAATTGTAAAACACTGGGCAAAACTGTAATTGAAAAAGACCTCGGTGTATTGGTCGACGACAAGCTCACGTTTAGTGGCCAGTGTCAGGCAGCTGCTGCAAAGGCAAATAAAATAATGGGATGCATTAAAAGAGGCATAGATGCTCATGAGGAGAACATAATTTTACCTCTATACAAGTCACTAGTGCAACCACACTTAGAATACTGTGTACAGTTCTGGTCTCCAGTATATAAGAAAGACATAGCTGAACTAGAGAGGGTGCAGAGAAGAGCGACCAAGGTTATTAGAGGACTGGGGGGTCTGCAATACAAAGACAGGTTATTACACTTGGGGTTATTTACTGTGGAAAAACGAAGGCTTAGGGGTGATCTTATTACTATGTACAAGTATATGAGGGGACAGTACAAAGACCTGTCTACTGATCTTTTTACTCTGAGGCCAGAGACTGGGACAAGGGGGCATCTTCTACGTCTGGAGGAAAGAAGGTTTAATCATAATCACAGACGCAGATTCTTTACTGTAAGAGCAGTGAGACTATGGAACTCTCTGCCGCATGATGTTGTAATGAGTGATTCACTACTAAAATTTAAGAAGGGCATGGATGCCTTTCTTGAAAAGTAAAATATTACAGGTCATATATACTAGATTCCTTGATAGGGCGTTGATCCAGGGAACTAGTCTGATTGTCATAGGGAGTTGGGAAGGAATTTTTTTCCCCAATGTGGAGCTTAGTGTTTGCCACATGGTTTTTTTTGCCTTCCTCTATGCGTTGAACTAGATGAACTTAGTCTTCCTTCAACCTTAAAAACTATGTTACTATGTTACATGAGACCGATGAATTACCATAACAGCTGAGGGTCTAGTGAAGACCCCTGTCACTGTGATCTCTGTCGTTCTGTGAAGCGAGCTCCATAAGATACCCGAACTTTCACTGTATGCTGCTATACCATGGTATGGCAGTATATAGTATAAGCAATCAAATAATCACAGTTTAAAGTCCCAGAGGGGAATAAAAATTATGTAAAAGAATAAAGAAAAAAGTTTTAAAAAATATACAAATTATTAGAAAATATCTTAACCCCTTAATAACATCTGACGTACTAATACGCGTCTGTGCCCTGGGACTTAAGAGCCAGACCCGTATTAGTACGTCATGGCGATCGCGCGCGCACACAGGCTGTGCGGGCGCGATCGCCGCCGGGTGTCAGCTGATTGTCACAGCTGACACCCGGTACTATGTGCAGGGAGCGGTCCTGCACCACTCCCAGCACATTAACCCCCGCGATGCTGCGATCGAAGTCGATCGAAGTCGATCGCGGCATTGCGGGGGCAAGGGAAGGTGATCGGCGATACTCACCTCCTCTTCCGGCTTCCAGCGCAGTCTGCAAAGGCTTCCCGGGTGTTGCCATTACGACCCGATGTCGTCATGACAACATCCGGGTCACCAGAGAGCAGGAAGATTGCTTGGGCATGCGCAGTGCATCTCCAAGCAATCTTCACACTGTGCACTTCTGACAGCCTTCATGGCATAGGGATGGTGCTTCATTCCTGTGCCATGCAGGCGATCAGAAAAAAAAAAGTGAAAGTCCCAGAGTGGGACAAAGTAATAAAGTGTATAAACTGTGTGAAAGTGGAAAAAAAAAAAAAAATGTGCAAAAATATTATAAAAAAATAAAAAAAATAATACACCAAAAATAAAAATATAATGTACCCATCAATAAATATTATTATAAAAAAAAAAATAAAAAAAACAATAAAAGTACACATATTTGGTATCGCCGCGTCCGGAACAACCTGACCTATAAAACTGTCCCACTAGTTAACCCCTTCAGTGAACACAGTAAAAAAAAAAAAAAAAAACGAAGCAAAAAACAATGCTTTATCACCATACCGCCAAACAAAAAGTGGAATAACACGCGATCAAAAAGACGCATATAAATAAAAATAATACCGCTGAAAACGTCATCTCGTCCCGCAAAAAACAAGCCACCATCCAACTCCATCAGCCGAAAAATATAAAAGTTATAGCTCTCAGAATAAAGCAATGCTAAAAAATATTTTTTTCTATAAAATAGCTTTTATTGTGTATAAGCGCCAAAACATAGAAAAATGATAAAATTTGGTACCGCTGTAAACGTACTGACCCGAAGAATAAAGCTACCTCATCAATTTTACCACACGCGGAACAGAATAAAAAAAAAAAAAAAAACAATTCCTGAATTGTTGTTTTTTGTTTATTCTGCCTCCCAAAAATCGGAATAGAAAGCGATCAAAAAATGTCACGTGCCTGAAAATGGCACCAATAACAACGTCAAGTCATCCCGCAAAAAAACGGGCCGTCACATGACTGTCTGCCAAAATCTGGAAAAATTATAGCTCTCAAAATATGGCGATGCAAAAACTAGATTTTACAAAAAATGCGTCTTTTAGTGTGTGACAGCTGTCAGTCATAAAAACCCCATATGATTCTGGCATTGCTGTAATCACACCGACCCGAAGAATAAAGTCGTCTAATCACTTATACCACACAAGGAACGGCGTCAAAAATAAACTCTTGGGTTAGGATTGGGCTAGGGTTAGGGCTGGGTTTGGGGCTAGGGTTGTGCTGGGGCTAGGGTTGTGCTGGGGCTAGGGTTGTGCTGGGGCTAGGGTTGTGCTAGGGCTAGGGTTGTGCTAGGGTTAGGGCTGGGGTTGGGATTTTTTTCAAAAGTAAGAAAAAAAGATGACGATATGGCGACTAGTGTTGAGAGCAAGTGCTCGCTACTTGAGTTTGCATCGGGTTCTCTGGTATGCATTGAGTATCGTGGGTATTTGAGTGACATGCTCGAGTCTCTGCCCCATATGCTTCGCGGCCAAAAAACTTTACGGGGATTGCCTGCCATGCACGAGCGATCCCCGCATGTTTTTTTTGGGTGTCTAATAACCGTGAAACATGCGGAGCAGGGACTCGAGCATGTCACTCGAGCACACGCTGTACATGGTGCATACCTGAGTACCCGATACAAACTCAAGTAGCGAGCACTTGCGCTCAAGAATAATGACAACTTATTCAATATGATGACCTAATGTAAACAAATTCTGTGCCGTACCTCTGGGTTCAAAATGTTCACTATACACCTTAATAAAATCCTTGAGGGGTATAGTTTCCAAAATGGGGACACTTGTGGGGGAGCTCCACTGTTTAGGCACATCACGGGCTCTCCAAACGCGACATGGTGTCCGCTAACAAATTGAATGGAAAATCGGCTCAAATTGTTAGCGGAAGCCATGTTGCGTTTGGAGAGCCCCTGTGTGCCCGAACATTGGAGCTCCCCCACAAGTGACCCCATTTTGGAAACTAGACCCCCCAAGGCACCTATCTAGATGCATAGTGAGCACTTGGAACCCCAGGTGTTTCACAAATTGATTCATAAAAATGAAAAAGTGTTTTTTTTTTCACTTTTTAATTTTTACGAATTAATTTGTGAAGCACCTGGGGGTTCCAAGTGCTCACTATGCATCTAGAAAGGTGCCTTGGGGGGTCTAGTTTCCAAAATGGGGTCACTTGTGGGGGAGCTCCAAAGTTTGGGCACAGAGGGGCTCTCCAAACGCAATGTGGTGTCCGCTAACAATTTGAGCCGATTTTCCATTCAATTTGTTAGCGGATACCATGTTGCATTTAGAGAGTCCCTGTGTGCCCAAACATAAGAGCTCCCCCACAAGTGACCCCATTTTGGAAACTAGACCCCCCAAGGCACCTATCTAGATGCATAGTGAGCACTTGGAACCCCTAGGTGCTTCACAAATTGATTCGTAAAAATGAAAAAGTGTTTTTTTTTTCACTTTTTCATTTTTACGAATCAATTTGTGAAGCACCTGGGGGCTCCAAGTGCTCACTATGCATCTAGAAAGGTGCCTTGGGGGGTTTAGTTTCCAAAATGGGGTCACTTGTGGGGGAGCTCCAAAGTTTGGGCACAGAGGGGCTCTCCAAACGCAATGTGGTGTCCGCTAACAATTTGAGCCAATTTTCCATTCAATTTGTTAGCGGATACCATGTTGTATTTAGAGAGTCCCTGTGTGTCCAAACATTGGAGCTCCCCCACAAGTGAACCCATTTTGGAAACTAGACCCCCCAAGGCACCTATCTAGATGCATAGTAAGCACTTGGCACCCCTAGGTGCTTCACAAATTGATTCGTAAAAATGAAAAACTGTTTTTTTTTTCACTTTTTCATTTTTACGAATCAATTTGTGAAGCACCTGGGGGTTCCAATTGCTCACTATGCATCTATAAAGGTGCCTTGGGGGGACTAGTTTCTAAAATGGGGTCACTTGTGGGGGAGCTCCAAAGTTTGGGCACACAGGGGCTCTCCAAACACAACATGGCGTCCGCTAATTATTCAAGCAAATTTTACAATCAAAAAGTCAAATGGCGCTCCTTCCCTTCCGAGCCCTGCCGTGCGCCCAAACAGTGTTTTTTCCCCAAATATTGGGTATCTGCGTGCCCAGGGGAAATTGCACAACAAATTTTGGGGTCCATTTTTCCTTGTTACCCCTGTGAAAATAAAAAAAATTGGGTCTAAAGTAACATTTTTGTGAAAAAAGTTAAATGTTCATTTTTTTCTTCCACATTCAAAAAATTCCTGTGAAGCACCTGAAGGGTTAATAAAGTTCTTGAATGTGGTTTTGAGCACCTTGAGAGGTGCAGTTTTTAGAATGGTGTCACTTTTGGGTATTTTCTGTCAAAAAGACCTCTCCAAGTGACTTCAAATGTGATATGGTCCCTAAAAAAATGGTTTTGTAAATTTTGTTGGAAAAATGAGAAATCGCTGGTCAACTTTTAACCCTTATAGCTCCCTAACAAAAAAAAATTTTGGTTCCAAAATTGTGCTGATGTAAAGTAGACATGTGGGAAATGTTATTTATTAACTCTTTTGTGTGACATATTGCTCTGATTTCAGGGCTTAAAAATTCAAATTTTGAAAATTGCTAAATTTTCGCCAAATTTCCGTTTTTTTCACAAATAAACGCAAGTGATATCGAAGAAATTTTTCCACAATCATGAAGTACAATATGTCACGAAAAAACATTCTCAGAATCAGGGGGATCCGTTGAAGTGTTCCAGAGTAATTACCTCATAAAGTGACAGTGGTCAGAATTGTAAAAATTGGCCCGGTCATTAACGTGCAAACCACCCGCGGGGCTTAAGGGGTTAATGTTCAACTTACCCCTATTTCCCCTGTTCAAAATAAAGAAAGGAATTTTTTTAAAGGAATACACATATTTGGCATTGATGCATTCTTAAAACATTGATGTATTAAAATATGGAATTAATTGACCCAATCGGTAAACGCCGAGAAATAAGATCAAAACTCCAGTATTGCAATTTTTAGGTCACCTCTTCTCACAAAAAAAATATAATAATAGCAGCAATCAAAGCATCGTATGTACACTAATCTGGTGTCAATAAAGATGCCAGCTCACTGTGAAAAAAAAAAAGCCCTCACTTAGCCCCATCAACAGAAAAATTTAAATGTTACGGGTCATGGAAAATAGTGACACAAAGCAAAAATTTTTATTTACAATATTTTGAATTTATTTTCACCTCTTAAATTAAAAAAAAAATCTGTGCATATTTGATATCACTGTGATGTGGACAATCTTGTGTCAAGGTAATTTTTACCGTACCGTAAAAACAAAATCTAAAAAATAATGGCTGTTTTGGATTTTTTCACATTGACTGTAACGATGACATCAGGTTGACAGCATTGGATCCTATCCGGGACCTCAGCGGATCAGAGCTGGACTCTCTGTCTGTCTATACTGAAATGTCCTGCACAGAGCCGCTGAGCTCACTGATTGGCTGCCACACTGCCAGGGTGACGTCAGCGTCGCAGGCAATGCCACATACCATGAGCATCGGCCGACGCTCATCGGTGAACACGGGGAAGGTGAGTACAGTGCGGAAAAAAATTATTTGAAGGGGAACAGCCCCTTTAATTATCCTCCATGCATTGCAAAATTATGAATTTTTGCAATATTCTTCATTACTTTATTGTGCTTCTTTCTATACGCTGCACTTCTGTTTCAATGCCCTGTTCATGCTTCTTTACAAGCTGCTTTCAATTGCTGTACGACAGAATACATATACTACAGATTGTGTATGGGTCTTTCTCCATCTGAGCCTTTCTACTACTCACCGCGTACTCAGAGAAATTCTCGTATGCAGACTGTTCAAACATTGCATTTTTAATTACTTAGTGGTTTTCCTTAATGCAAAATAAAAAAATATCTCAAGAAAAACAATACATTAAAACATCACACCGAGTCCATGAACACCCAAGTATATTGATAAAAATGAAAAATTGTGTTTTTATTCCTTTGGTGAAATACATTCTAGCTCTCATCTTACAAACTTGTTTTTGTTTCTGGACAAATATGAAAAATAAATATTTTTGTGTCAATACCTTGCTAACTACAAAGTAGTACTAGAAGAGAGTATTTCTATGCTGATCAGTTTTTTCTTGCATGGTGCTGAACGTAGCATTTAATGATCATTGTTTAGAGAGGAGAGCGGACCTCTTTTTGGTGTTTGGATATCACTGTTTGCATTATCATTTTGTTTATTTATTGCCTCTATGCTATGACATCATGGTATTAATTGCTGAATCACTGTCCCGTGACATCAATATGTGTATTAAATATTTTTCCACCCCCTTTGTAAAGTAGCCAAAGGGAAGGACAGGTTTATAAAAAAAAAAGAAATACAGTGGTGGCCAAAAGTATTGGCACCCCTGCAATTCTGTCAGATAATACTCAGTTTCTTCCTGAAAATGATTGCAATCACAAATTCTTTGGTATTATTATCTTCATTTAATTTGCTTGCAAGGAAAAAACACAAAAGAGAATGAAGCAAAAATCAAATCATTGATCATTTCACACAAAACTCCAAAAAAGGGCCAGACTAAAGTATTGGCACCCTCAGCCTAATACTTGGTTGCACAACCTTTAGCCAAAATAACTGTGAATAACCGCTTCCGGTAACCATCAATGAGTCTCTTACAATGCTCTGCTGGAATTGTAGACCATTCTTCTTTGGCAAACTGCTCCAGGTCCCTGATATTTGAAGAGTGCCTTCTCCAAACTGCCATTTTGAGATCTCTCCACAGGTGTTCTATGGGATTCAGGTCTGGACTCATTGCTGGCCACCTTAGAAGTCTCCAGTGCTTTCTCTCAAACCATTTTATAGTGCTTTTGGAAGCGTGTTTTGGGTCATTGTCCTGCTGGAAGACCCATGACCTCTGAGGGAGACCCAGCTTTCTCACACTGGGCCCTACATTATGCTGCAAAATTTGTTGGTAGTCTTCAGACTTCATAATGCCATGCACACGATCAAGCAGTCCAGTGCCAGAGGCAGCAAAGCAACCCCAAAACATCAGGGAACCTCCACCATGTTTGATTGTAGGGACCGTGTTCTTTTCTTTAAATGCCTCTTTTTTTTTCCTGTACACTCTATGTTGATGCTTTTTCCCAAAAAGCTCTACTTTTGTCTCATCTGACCAGAGAACATTCTTCCAAAACGTTTTAGGCTTTCTCAGGTAAGTTTTGGCAAACTCCAGCCTGGCTTTTTTATGTCTCGGGGTAAGAAGTGGGGTCTTCCTGGGTATCCTACCATACAGTCCCTTTTCATTCAGACGCCGACGGATAGTACGGGTTGACACTGCTGTACCCTCGGACTGCAGGGCAGCTTGAACTTGTTTGGATGTTAGTCGAGGTTCTTTATCCACCATCCGCACAATCTTGCGTCGAAATCTCTCTTCAATTTTTCTTTTCCGTCCACATCTAGGGAGGTTAGCCACAGTGCCATGGGCTTTAAACTTCTTGATGACACTGCGCACGGAAGACACAGGAACATTCAGGTCTTTGGAGATGGACTTGTAGCCTTGAGATTGCTCATGCTTCCTCACAATTTGGTTTCTCAAGTCCTCAGACAGTTCTTTGGTCTTCTTTCTTTTCTCCATGCTCAATGTGGTACATACAAGGACACAGGACAAAGGTTGAGTCAACTTTAATCCATGTTAACTGGCTGCAAGTGTGATTTAGTTATTGCCAACACCTGTTAGGTGCCAAAGGTAAGTTACAGGTGCTGTTAATTACACGAATTAGAGAAGCATCACATGATTTTTCAAACAGTGCCAATACTTTTGTCCACCCCATTTTTTAGGTTTGTTGTGAAATTGTATCCAATTTGGCTTTAGGACAATTCTTTTTGTGTTTTTTCATTGAAGACAAATTAAATGAAGATAATAATACCAAAGAATTTGTGATTGCAATCATTTTCAGGAAGAAACTGAGTATTATCTGACAGAGTTGCAGGGGTGCCAATACTTTTGGCCACCACTGTATGTCATACTTACCTCTACAAACCTCAGATGCTCTGATGGTCTCATAAAGGATCAGGGTTTATGACATCCCACCTATACAGTCATCATGAAATGCTTTGTCACTGAAGGTTATACAGACAGGTATAGTTATAGGATTGCAATTTTTACATGAATTGTGTGATCACTGCATTGTTATAAACCAATATTCATTACTAGCTATTGAACCCGTTCTACGCCCGGGTGGCGAGCATTTTTATTGGTATATGGTCTCCCATGCTGGTATGAGCTGCCCCCCTCCTTGTATTTCTGCTGCCCCCATCCTGTCCCCACCAACCAATCCTGGTATGCGTGGTACCCCTCACCCCCAATCCTGGTATGTGTGGCACCCCTCACCCCCAATCCTGGTATGCGTGGCACCCCTCACCCCCAATCCTGGTATGCGTGGCACCCCTCACCCCCAATCCGGGTATGCGTGGCACCCCTCACCCCCCAATCCTGGTATACGTGGCACCCCTCATCCCTATCCTGGTGTGTATGGTATCCCTCATCCTGGTATGCATGGCACCCTATCCCTCACTCCCAATCCCGGTATGCGTGGCACCCCTCACCCCCAATCCCGGTATGCGTGGCACCCCTCACCCCCAATCCCGGTATGCGTGGCACCCCTCACCCCTAATCCCGGTATGCGTGGCAACCCTCATCCTTATCCTGGTGTGTATGGTATCCCTCATCCTGGTATGCATGGTACCCCATCCCTCATCCCTATCCTGGTGTATATGGTATCCCTCATCCTGGTATGCATGGCACCCCTTCCCTCATTCCCAATCCCGGTATGCGTGGCACCCCTCATCCCCAATCCCGGTATGCATGGCACTCCTCATCCCCAATTCCAGTATGCCTTGCACCCCTCATCCGCAATCCTGGTATGCGTGGCACCCCTCACCCCCAATCCCGGTATGCGTGGCACCCCTCAGCCCCAATCCCGGTAAGCGTGGCACTCCTCACCCCCAATCCCAGTATGCGTGGCACTCCTCACCCCCAATCCCAGTATGTGTGGCACACCTCACCCCTCATCCCGTTATGCTTGGCACCCCTCACCCCTCATCCCGGTATGCGTGGCACCCCTCATCCCTATCCTGGTACGTATGGCACCCCTCATCACTATCCTGGTGTGTATGGTATCCCTCATCCTGGTATGCATGGTACCCCATCCCTCATCCCGGTATGCATGGCACTCCATCCCTCATCCCCAATCCCGGTATGCGTGGCACCCCTCATCCCCAATCCCGGTATGCGTGGCACCCCTCATCCCCAATCCCGGCATGCGTGGCACCCCTCATCCCCAATCCCGGCATGCGTGGAACCCCTCATCCCCAATCCCGGCATGCGTGGCACCCCTCATCCCCAATCCCGGTATGCGTGGCACCTCTCATCCCAAATTCCGGTATGCGTGGCACCCCTCATCCCCAATTCCGGTATGCGTGGCACCCCTCATCCCCAATCTCGGTATGCGTGGCACCCCTCACCCTCAATCCTGGTATGCATGGTCCCCTCACCCTCAATCCTGGTATGCATGGTCCCCTCACCCCCCAATCCTGGTATGCATGGTCCCCTCACCACCCAATCCTGGTATGTGTGTTACCCCTCACCCCCCAATCCTGGTATGCGTGTTACCCCTCACCCCCCAATCCTGGTATGCGTGGCACCCCTCAACCCCCAATCCTGGTATGCGTGGCACCCCTCACCGCCCAATCCTGGTATGCGTGGCACCCCTCCCCGCCCAATCCTGGTATGCGTGGTACCCCTCACCCCCCAATCCTGGTATGCGTGGTACCCCTCACCCCCAATCCTGGTATGTGTGGTACCCCTCACCCCCAATCCTGGTATGTGTGGTACACCTCACCCCCCCCAATCCTGGTATGTGTGGTACCCCTCACCCCCCAATCCTGATATATGCATGGTCCCCTCACCCCACAATCCTGTTATGTGTGGCCCCCTCATCCCTTTCACACTGTACACACATACAAAAAAAAGAAACAGTTATACTCACCTTTCTTCTCTGTACTCCAGCGCTGCTGCGTCCTCTCTGCCGGAGGCCGAGGGAGGAGTGCGGCGCCGGAGCACCGCGCTCTCCTACGCCATTTTGCTGAAGACACACTGTAAATGTGTCTTCAGTAAAATGGCGCCGGATAGCGCAATGCGCACGCGCCGGTCCGACGCCTTCACTCCTCCCGCGGTCTCCAGCGAAGAGAGGCGCCGCGGCAACGCTCCTCCCGGTCAGGTAAGTATGTAAGTATGGCGCCGGAGATCGTGGTATGCGTTCAGTGTCTACACATACCGCGCGATCTCTGGCGCCATACACCTCCTCTTACCTGTAACGGCTGGATACCTGCTTCTCTCTGGAGCCAGACTGCGCGTCACGCATGCGCAGTCTATCAAGGCTTCAGACAGAGACATGTGTGGAACCCCAGGGGTCTGGTTACCACAGTAATAGCAATATTACGTCTGTGAGCAGGTGGGAGGTCTCCTGGTCAGGAATCCTAAGCATGCAACATCTCCTGCCCAGTCCTGGGAGGGGAAGAACTTCCCCTATATAAACTGGGGCTGAGGCGGGGTTAGGGAGAAGAAGAGGAGTCCCAGACAGAGACACAGTCTGGTCTGGAGTGGAGCTGATACAGGGAGAGCAAGATCAGGAGCTCTGTGGGAGCAGTGATAAAAGGGGTCAGAGACTGGAAGCTGTAGAGCTCGTCCTGACTGAAGAGATCTCACCGGACACGGAGTCCGAGGCTGTGGGGACTGAGCCATACCCAGCAGCAGAAACCGACCGGCAGGGGATTTCAGGTCCTCTGGCCAAGAAACCCGAAGGCACGGTCACACGCAAGGGACCAGCACCGCTGTCGTGGAGCGGAGGCTACCAGAAGGCCCCGAGTCACCGGCCATACGGGTGAGCACCACACGGTACACTCAGGGACGTGGGCTACTTTTACCCGCTTCTAGCAAGGTAGCCAGGAAGAGTACAATTAGTGGGGAGGCCTACAACTCCGCCTGGCCAGGGGAGATCCTATCTGCTCACGGACTGACCAGGCCCCGATCGCTAGCCAGTACTCACGGGAGGGTCTACCTTTGCCACCAGTAAAGACCCTGAACTACACCGCACCGTCTCTGAGTGGTTCCTGGTGCCTGCGAGCAATTCAACTATCCCCATCATCCACGTCCGCTGCCCTGAGGCCATACCCCTCCCGTTGGGGGTTATACTATCCACGCTGCACAACCGTACCACCGGCCTCAGCGGTCTGCCCTGCAGCGGCGGTTTCATAACCGCATTCAACGGGTGGCGTAGTCGAACACTATAACATCTTATACTAAACTCCGCCGCTTAGTTTGACACCCTGGGCACGGACCGGGTCACCGCCACGAGGACTACTATCCCCAGCAGATCCGGCTCCGGGTATCCCCCTGCGCAGCAGAAGCAGCACAGGCCCAGGGGGCGTGTCACATGCATCCCGCCTAATATTATAGATATCATATCCTCTTATGACTATAGAATCCAAAGGCTGTTATAATAACTATACAAATTGTATTGCCATACAGATGCATGTCCATTTTTTTCAAAAAATACTATTTGCCGCTTCCCCCATCTTTCAGCAATATAGTTTTAAAAAAATATATATATTTTTTGAGAATGTACATTGGTATTCACTTCTTCTGTGTCACTAGGCCATATATATGCTCAGTTTGTAAGTAATCTACTGTAACAATGTTTCCATCCTTGGCTTTGCTGTTCCAAAGTGCCAGTCTGTACTCTCTGCTGTATCAAGACAAGGTATTTCTGAATTTATATTCAGTTCCACTGATCCTTGCTTTTCCACATGAAAAGTTATGAAAAGTCTCTATATCTCAGTTCACAATGCTTATAGCAAACAATAGGATAACCAACATGTCTTCAGGAGCAGTAAATGCTAATAGTAGAAATCTCGAGAGTCTGAGGAGATGATGGCAAGAAGACACTGGATGTGGCAGTGGATCCAATCTGGGAGTTCAGAGGCTCAGAGCTGGACTTCTTGTCGACACTAAAATGTCCTGCTCAGAGCCTCTGATCTCACTGATTGGTTGCCACACTGCCAGCGTGACATCAGCGTCGCTGGCAATGCCACATAGTATGAGCATCGGCCGAGACTCATCGGTGGACGCGGAAAGGTACGTAGAGTGTGAAAAGAATTTTATTTGAAAGGGAACAACCTCTTTATCCTCCACACATTGCAAAATTATGAATTTTTGCAATATTCTTCATTACCTTATTGTGCTTCCTCCTAGATGCTGCTCTGTTCATGCTCCTTTTGAAGCAGCTTTCCATTGCTGCATGACAGAATACATATACTACAGATTGTGTATGGGTCTTCTTTTGTGTGACTAGGCCCTATATATGCTTAGTTTGTAAGTAATCCTCTGTACCAATGTTTCCATCCTCGGCTTTGCTGTTCCAAAGTGCCAGTCTGCACTCTCTGCTGTATCAAGACAAGGTATCTTTAAATTTATATTCAGCTCCACTAATCCTTGCTTTTCCACATGAAAAGTTATGAAAAGTCTCTATATCTCAGTTCATAATGCTTACTGCAAACGATAGGATAAATAACATGTCTTGAGGAGCAGTAGATGCTAATAGTAGATGATGGCAAGAAGACACTGGATGTGGCCATTTAAAAAACATCAGAATACATTACAGCCTCAATTATCAGATTCTGGGGTGTGTCTAAGTGGAACTTAAAAGTTCTTGGGATTGATGTCACTGAGGAACACTGGGCCACTAGTAAGACCTGACATGGAGCACAACAAAGGCCATCAGCTATAACAGAAGGGAACAGAGATCAGCCCTGTCTTTTGTTTTCTGATATAGAAAAGATATCTACTTTTAATGGCAGAAACCTATAAATGTCTGAATGTAAAATGGACATCTTTTTGGGCAACTACTATTACAGTTGAAAGAAGCCTCTACAGGTCCATAGTCAGGATCTGTGTATACAGGTGTGATGTGTATATGAGCCTTATAGAGAATTTGCTTTGCAGAGGTATTATGAGAGGCACAATCTGAATAGTACATTTTTTTACATTGATTGTGCTATTTCACTCTTTCATGGGATAAAAGTTTTAGGCATTTACCTTAATAACTAGTGATGAGCGAGCATGCTCGCCACTGCTCGGTACTCGCCCGAGCATCTCAGTACTCGAGATGCTCGGAGCTCGCCGAATACTTGCGCGATGCTCGGGCAGGAGCCCCTGTCCCCGTCCTGCATGTTTGGCGCTATTTAGAGCACCAATCATGCAGGGATTGTCTGCCACTCACTGTAATGCCACAGCCATGGTGGTTGTGGCATTACAGTGATTGCCCAAATCGATGGGAACAGTGCTCACAGTGAAACATGAAAAGCCGGCAATTCAGCAGCGGCATATACCGGTACCCGACAATTTAGAACAGAAAGAATAGAGCATCACACATAGATTAGGTAGATAGAAACATGTCAGTCACATATATAATAAGTACAGTGACAGTGTTGGTTACTGTACTTGTCATTTAGTGCTAAAATAAAGGATTTATTTAAAAAAAAATTGCCGTGGGGTTCCCCGTAATTTTAGCCTCTAGCGGAGGTTAAGTAGATGGCTGGGGCAGATGTTTGAAGCCTAGGAAGGGGGTAATACCCACGGAGCTTCCCAGGCTACTAATATCACCCCCCAGCTGAATACCTAGTCTTTACTAGCTATTAAAATGGGGGACCCAAAAAAAAATGACGTGGGGTCCCCCCTATTTTAATAGCTAGCAAAGGCTAGGCAGAAAGCTGGGGGCTGATATTAATAGCCCAGGAAGGGTGCCATGAATATTGGCCCCCTCCCAGGCTAGAAACACCAGCCGTCAGCCGCCCCAGAAATGGCGCATCCATAGGATGTGCCAATTCTGGCACTTAGCCTCGCTCTTCCCACTGCCCTGTAGCGGTGGCAGTGGGGTAATAGGGCTGGGGTTGATGTCAGCTTATAATGCCAGCTGACATCAAGCCCAGGTTAGTAATGGAGAGGCGTCTATAAGACACCCCCATTACTAACCCCATAGTGAAAGTTAAAGAAAACACCAACACCCAGAATAAAATCCTTTAATTGAAATAAAGACACAATACTTTAATGTTCTAAATTAAACTCTACTTACCGACACGCCCATTCCAGCTGAAGCCAACGATCTCCTGCAATAAAAGTAAAATAATTAACCAACCTCATCCTTACCTTTCCATGGTTCCCTGGACGGCTCCAGCACTGCTACATTGACATGCCAGGCTGGATCGCAACAGAACACTGCCATCCAGCTTGCCATGCCGCAGACACTGAGAAGCTCCTCAGTGAAGCTCCTCAGTGTCTGGCTGTGACGGGATCCAGATGAGCCGAGTTCATATCCAATGAACTCAGCTCACCTCATGCACGTCACTGACAGCGTGGGAGAATTCTCCTGCGCATGCGGTGCCGGCAAATGACGTCACCGCTTAAGCAGGAGAATTCTCCCATGCTGGGAAGGCATTGAGATGGCAGGCTGGATGGTAGCAGAACGTTGCCATCCAGCATGCCATCCTTCAGAGACACTGCGAAGCGCAGGCAATGTCTCTGAAGGATGGCATGCTGGATGGCAGCGTTCTGCTACCATCCAGCCTGCCATCTCAATGCCATCCCAGCGTGGGAGAATTCTCCTACTCAAGCGGTGACATCATTTGCCGGCACCGCATGCGCAGGAGAATTCTCCCACACTGTCAGTGACGTGCATGAGGTAAGCTGAGTTCATTGGACATGAACTCGGCTCATCTGGATGTCGTCACAGCCAGACACTGAGGAGCTTCACTGAGGAGCTTCTCAGTGTCTGCGGCATGGCAAGCTGGATGGCAGTGTTCTGTTGCGATCCAGCCTGTCATGTCAATGTAGCAGAGCTGAAGCCGTCCTGGGAACCATGGAAAGGTAAGGATGAGGTTGGTTTATTCTTTTACTTTTATTGCAGGAGATCGTTGGCTTCAGTTGGAATGGGCGATAAGGTAAGTAGGGTTTAATTTAGAACAATAAAGAATTGTGTCTTTATTTCAATTAAATGACTTTATTCTGGGTGTTTGTGTTTTTTTAACTTTCACTATGGGGTTAGTAATGGGGGTGTCTTATAGACGCCTCTCCATTACTAACCTGGGCTTGATGTCAGCTGGCATTATAAGCTGACATCAACCCCAGCCCTATTACCCCACTGCCACCGCTACAGGGCAGTGGGAAGAGCGAGGATAAGTGCCAGAATTGGCACATGCTATGGATGCGCCATTTCTGGGGCGGCTGACGGCTGGTGTTTCTAGTCTGGGAGGGGGCCAATATTCATGGCACCCTTCCTGGACTATTAATATCAGCCCCCAGCTGTCTGCCTAGCCTTTGCTAGCTATTAAAATAGGGGGGACCCCACGTCATTTTTTTTGGGGTCCCTCATTTTAATAGCTAGTAAAGGCTAGGTATTCAGCTGGGGGATGATATTAGTAGCCTGGGAAGCTCCGTGGGTATTACCCCCTTCCCAGGCTTCAAACATCTGCCCCAGCCATCTGCTTAACTTCCGCTAGAGACTAAAATTACGTGGAACCCCACGCCAATTTTTGTTTAATAAATCCTTTATTTTAACACTAAATGACAAGTACAGTAACCAACACTGTCACTGTACTTACTATATATGTGACTGACATGTTTCTATCTATCTAATCTATGTGTGATGCTCTATTCTTTCTGTTCTAAATTGTCGGGTACCGGTGTATGCCGCTGATGAATTGCCGGCCGGCTTTTTTAAAGAGACGGGTGCATGAAAATTGGAGAGCACTAGTGTGTTCTGAGTGCCCTGCTATGTTTTTCATGCACCCTCCTATATACCCTGCCTGCCTATCTGCCTATATATTCTGCCTGCTTGACGTTTAATTGAGCACTGTTCCCATCGATTTGGGCAATTTTTGACCTTCTGCAGACCACCGGGGGGCACTGCCAGAAAAATGCTCGAGTTTCCCATAGACTTACATTGGGCTCGTTGCTCGCGTCAAGCACCTGAGGATTCCAATGTGCTCGGCCCGAGGTTTGAGCACCCGAGCATTTTAGTGCTCGCTCATCACTATTAATAACACAATGAGTATGTTTCCAAATTTACCAAAGCACCAGAAAGCTCCTCAAGTACATGGAATGACTACTAAGTATTTCCCAAGCTGAAAGATGACTAATGACAGTATCTATCAGGCCAATAGGCATCATCTCATTAATGTACAAGCGTCCACAATGGACATCAAGCGATATGTGCCCAAATTGGATCAGCCGTCACTTGGTGTCCGTCAGGGTGACCTGCACATGACCTGCTGTGCAATTCAACAGTTTGTCATAAAAAATGACAGTAGCGAAAATTAAAAATGTTCACCATGATTTTACAGCATTTGAAAAGAGGCAACAATAAATCTTTTGTGTCAGTTCCAGAAGATTGTAAAAATGAGTGTTTTTTGAAGATATGGAAATATGTTTCCCACACTCTCCAACAAAATTCATCTATAGTATTTGTGCAATTATGCATGTAGTTTGCAAAGTGCAGTCGATCATAATTGGAAAACTCATTTTCACTTTGTTAGATGCCAAACTATTTACAGCTGCCTTTTTTATATAGTCTTTTGTAATATGTCTGCATAACATAGCGGACTGACCATGACCAGCCAACAAAATAAATGGATTTTCATGTTTGTGGACCAGTACTATTCTTTTTATGGATGGGCTAATTTGTACCCCACAATTTTACGGCAGCACATGAGGTACAACTTCTACTCACTATGGTCATGCTGTGGGATGATCGGGAATAATAATATTCATTTCATTTATATAGTGCCAACATATTCCACAGAGCTTTACAATTCAGACAATATGACCACTGTCCCCATTGGGGCTCACAATCTACATTTCCTATCAGTATGTCTTTGGAGTGTGGGAGGAAACCAGAGAACCCATGGGAAACCCACACAAACACAGGGAGAACATACAAACTCCTTACAGATGCTGTCCTTGGTGGGATTTTAACTCAGGACCCCAGCGCTGCAAGGCTGCAGTGCTAACCACTGAGCCACCATAAATAGATATTGGACTCCCACAGATCTAATATTTATCACTTAAATGATTGGAATACCCCTTTAAAAGGAATCTGTCACCAGATTTTTGCTACTTTATCTGAGAGCAGCATAATGTAGGAAAGAGACCTTGATGAATCACTTGGTTTACTGGGTGCATCAGTTGTGACACAGAGTTTATATGATACGATACACTTTATTGATCCGAGGGAAATTACAGATGTAGCATGTAGCAGAGCTCAAAAAGCTGCCCCCGCCCGCACCACACTCTGTGTACATTGTCTATTGACAGTAAGCTGCTTATCAGAGGAGGGAGCGGAGTCAGACCATGGCACACATGAGCTGTAGTCCAGGCAGTGATAATCTCTGAGCGATGTTCGACTAGAACTGTTCGCCAATCTCAAATTCGAGCTGTTTTGGGCGGTGTTCGAGTCGTTCGACGAACCCGAACGATTTGCAAAAAATTCGGCTGTTCGAGGTTATGTTCGATAACTGTTCGTGCACCAAAAGTGTGTCCTGCATGTCTGGTGCTATTTAGAGCACCAATCATGCAGGGATTGTCTGCCACTCACTGTAATGCCACAGCCATGGTGGTTGTGGCATTACAGTGGTTGCCCAAATCGATGGGAACAGTGCTCACAGTGAAACATGAAAAGCCGGCAATTCAGCAGCGGCATACACCGGTACCCGACAATTTAGAACAGAAAGAATAGAGAATCACACATAGATTAGATAGATAGAAACATGTCAGTCACATATATATGAAGTACAGTGACAGTGTTGCTTACTGTACTTGTCATTTAGTGTAAAGGATTTAATTAAAAAAATAATAGTGTTTTCATGCACCGTCTCTTTAAAAAAGCCGGCCGGCATTTCAGCAGCGGTACCCGACAATTTAGAATAGAAGGAATAGAGAATCACACATAGACTAGATAGAGAGAAACATGTCAGTCACATATATAAGAAGTACAGTGATAGTGTTGATTACTGTACTTGTCATTTAGTGTTAAAATAAAGGATTTATTTAACAAAAAAATTGGCGTGGGGTTCCCCTTAATTTTAGGCTCTAGCGGAGGTTAAGCAGACGGCTGGGGCAGATGTTTGAAGCCTGCGAAGGGGGTAATACCCATGGAGCTTCCCAGGCTACTAATATCAGCCCCCAGCTGAATACCTAGCCTTTACTAGCTATTAAAATGGGGGACCCCCCAAAAAAAATGACGTGGGGTCCCCCCTATTTTAATAGCTAGCAAAGGCTAGGCAGACAGCTGGGGGCTCATATTAATAGCCCAGGAAGGGTGCCATGAATATTGGCCCCCTCCCAGGCTAGAAACACCAGCCGTCAACCGCCCCAGAAATGGCGCATTCGTAGGATGCGCCAATTCTGGCACTTAGCCTCGCTCTTCCCACTTCCCTGTAGCGGTGGCAGTGGGGTAATAGGGCTGGGGTTGATGTCAGCTTATAATGCCAGCTGACATCAAGCCCAGGTTAGTAATGGAGAGGCATCTATAAGACACCCCCATTACTAACCCCATAGTCAAAGTTAAAAAAATCACAAACACCCAGAATAAAGTCCTTTAATTGAAATAAAGACACAATTCTTGATTGTTCTAAATTAAACCATACTTACCATCACGCCCATTCCAGCTGAAGCCAATGTCTTCTGCAATAAAAATAAAATAATAAAGCAACATCATCCTTACCTTTCCATGGTTCCCACGATGGCTTCAGCTCTGCTACATTCACATAACAGGCTGGATCGCAGCAGAACGCTGCCATCCAGCTTGACATGCCGCACACACTGAGAAGCGCAGGCATGCTTGCGCTCCTCAGTGTCTCGCTGTGACGGCATAAAGATGAGCCGAGTTCATGACCAATGAACTCGGCTCACCTCAGGCACGTCACTGACAGCGTGGGAAAATTCTCCTGCACTCAGCGCTACAGCGTGAGAATTCTCCCATGCTGTCAGTGACGTACATGAGGTGAGCTGAGTTCATTGGACATGAGCTCACCTCATGCACGTCACTGACAGCGTGGGAAAATTCTCACGCTGAAGCGCTGAGTGCAGGAGAATTTTCCCACGCTGTCAGTGACGTGCATGAGGTGAGCTGAGTTCATTGGACATGAGCTCACCTCATGCACGTCACTGACAGCGTGGGAAAATTCTCACGCTGAAGCGCTGAGTGCAGGAGAATTTTCCCACGCTGTCAGTGACGTGCATGAGGTGAGCTGAGTTCATTGGACATGACCTCGGCTCATCTGGATGCTGTCACAGCCTGACACTGAGGAGCGCAAGCATGCCTGCGCTTCTCAGTGTCTGCGGGATGACAGGCTGGATGGCAGCTTTCTGCTGCGATCCAGCCTGTCATCTCGATGTAGCAGAGCTGGAGCTGTCCTGGGAACCATCGAAAGGTAAGGATGATGTTACTTTATTATTTTTCTTTTATTGCAGGAGATCGTTGGCTTCAGCTGGAATGGGCGTGATGGTAAGAATGGTTTAATTTAGAACAATAAACAATTGTGTGTTTATTTCAATTAAAGGACTTTATTCTGGGTGTTTGTGTTTTTTTTTAACTTTGACTATGGGGTTAGTAATGGGGGTGTCTTATAGACGCCTCTCCATTACTAACCTGGGCTTGATGTCAGCTGGCATTATAAGCTGACATGAACCCCAGCCCTATTACCCCACTGCCACCGCTACAGGGCAGTGGGAAGAGCGAGGCTAAGTGCCAGAATTGGGGCATCCTATGGATGCGCCATTTCTGGGACGGTTGACGGCTGGTGTTTCTAGCCTGGGAGGGGGCCAATATTGATGGCACCCTTCCTGGGCTATTAATATCAGCCCCCAGCTGTCTGCCTAGCCTTTGCTAGCTATTAAAATAGGGGGACCCCACATCCTTTTTTTTGGGGGGCCCCCCACTTTAATAGCTAGTAAAGGCTAGGTATTCAGCTGGGGGCTGATATTAGTAGCCTGGGGAGCTCCGTGGGTATTACCCCCTTCCCAGGCTTCAAACATCGGCCCCAGCCGTCTGCTTAACCTCCGCTAGAGACTAAAATTACGAGGAACCCCACGCCAATTTTTTTGTTAAATAAATCCTTTATTTTAACACTAAATGATAAGTACAGTAACCAACACTGTCACTGTACTTATTATATATGTGACTGACATGTTTCTATCTATCTAATCTATGTGTGATGCTCTATCTTTCTGTTCTAAGTTGTCGGGTACCGCTGCTGAATTGCCGGCCGGCTTCTTTAAAGAGACGGTGCATGAAAATGTGGCACCCCAGGGGTCTGGTTTTCCACAGTAATGTAATGTTATGTCTGAGAGCAGGTGGGAGGTCCTTTGGTCAGGGATCCTGTGCATGCCACACCTCCTGCCCAGTCTTGGGAGGGGAAGAACTTCCCCTGTATAAACCCTGGGCTGAGGCAGGGTTAGTCAGTCCAGGAGAGTAGAGACAAGAAACAGTCATAGGAAGAAACAGCTGGAGCTCAGTGGGAGCAATACTACTACGAGTCAGGGGCTGGCAGCTGCAGAGCTCGCCCTGATTGAGAAGCTTTCTTACCGGACCCGGAGTCCGAGGCTGTGGGGACTAACTCTTACCCAGCAGCAGAAGCCGACCGGCAGGGGATTTCAGGTCCTCAGGCCCAGAAACCCGAAGGCACGGTCACACGCGTGGGACCAGCACCGCCATCGTGGAGCGGAAGCCATTAGAAGGCCCCGAGTCACCGGCCATACGGGTGAGCACCACACGCTACACTCAGGGACGTGGGCTACTTATATCCGCTTCTAGCAAGGTAGCCAGAAGAGTACAGTCAGTTTGGGAGGCCTACAACTCCGCCTGGCCAGGGGAGATCCCATCTGCTCAAGGACTGACCAGGCCCTGTTCACTAGCAAGTACTCCGGGAGGGTCTATCGTTGTTACCAGTAAAGACCCTGAATTACACCGCACCGTCTCTGAGTGGTTCCTGCTACCCCCATCTTCCACGTCGGCTGCCCTGAGGTCATACCCCTCCCGTTGGGGGTTATACTATCACGCTGCACAATTCTACACCGGCCTCAGCGGTCCGTCCTGCATCTACCGCTGTTACATCGCCGCTCAGTTTGACTCCCTGGGCACGGACCGGGTCACCGCCACGAGACTACAACCCTCAAGAGATCCGGCTCCGGGTAAGCTCCCGCGTGCGCAACGCAGCGCGACACAGGCCCAGGGGCGCGTCAACTTTGGCGTAGTCGGCAAGATTTCGTGCCCGCAACCACCGGGTACTGCGTGCCTGAAAAAGAGACTTTTCAAACTTACCTGTGGTGAAGATTCCCGCCATCCGGCGCCATCTTCAGCCTTCCTCCCGCCATCGGTGAAGTTTCCCGCCATCCGGCGCCATCTTCTGCCTTCTTCCCGCCATCCGTGGAGTTTTCCCGCCATTGGATTCCATCTTGAGGACGCCGCGCGGGAAGAAGAGGGGCGTGGACTCCGAAAGCGCGCAAGAACTGAAGCCCCGCCTCACGTCCGGACGTTGCGTAAGGTCCTGGAAGGAGCCCAGCAGACGCCGACGTCACAGGAGCGCGACGGAAGGTCCTCAACCCTGACGATCCACTGCGGAGCCGCGGCCTACGGAACAGGATCATCGCAAGGTAGGCCACGGTCCACTAGGGGGGAGGAAGATGTCGGATACGGAGGAGAGCTTCACTGCCTCAACCCCCGCCAGCGCTACCGCTGCTGCAGTTATGCCCTTCACCATGCCCTATATCCCGGGAGCAGCTTGGCTACCCCAGTACTCAGGGGAGTCACATACCCTGCATGACTTTAGAGAAAAGCTGGATAGCCTCTTCCAGGTGTACCCCCTCACAGAAGAGCAAAAAGTGAGCATCCTGGTGGCCCAACTAACCGGGGCAGCCAAAAGGGAAGTAAAATCCTGGCCACCTGGGAGGAAGACTGTCGCAGGGATACTAACCCGGCTGAAGGACACCTTTGATACCCGCACCTCAGCCGAGATTAAGCTTAGATTCTACGGGTGCAAGCAGCGAGCGCATGAGAGTATAAGGGACTATGCACTAAACCTACAAGAGGCCCTGAGGGCCATTAAGCAGACCGACCCTGATGGAGTGGGAAACGAGGACAGGCTGTTGACCGAACAGTTTATAGAGGGACTGTATTGTAATACCCACCGAACCCAGTTGCGGGCAATGGCCTTACAGGATCCCCATCAGGGCTTTGCACAGTTCAAGGACAGAGCCATCCGGGTGCTCCGAGAACCGGCACCGGGTGGCGTTGTGACCCACAAGCGCCCTGCTATCACTTACCACCAGGAGGCGGCGCCTTTGTCGGCAGGGCCTGTGGGAGCTGATGCGCAGGCTTTGGACAATGACCCGGCTCCAGACCTACACCATCAGGTCCAAGAGCTAGCTAAGAGCGTTGCTGCGCTAACCCGAACTGTGCAGTCTTTACAGGCTTCCACCCCAGGGAAGATCCAGCTGGCATCTGGACCGGAGGACATCCCGTGGCGTCGACCAAGGAGGACCCCACCGGCCAGAGGAAGACCCAGTGACCGATACAGCGAGGACGGACGACCCATCTGCCGCCGCTGCAATCAACCTGGACATATGGCAAGGTACTGTTCTTTAAACGGGCACAACCTGGGGTAGAGGGCCAACCCCCAGGAAAAAGATCACCAGGCCCATCGAACTGGCGCGACAGATATGTGGGAGGACGTCCAGTCTTGCCTGTGGTACTGGATGGCATTCCCATGAGTGCCCTACTGGACACCGGGTCACAGGTCACCACCATCCCGTACGTGCTCTTTAAGCAGTACTGGAATGACTCGGATATTACCCGCTACCCTGACGACGACTTGAGTATCATCGCCAGCAATGGCCAGCCCGTGCCACAGATCGGATTTAAAGAGGTGACCATCAAAATCGGTAGAGTCGAACTGGCAGCACAGGGACTGATCATTGTAGATATTGACAAACATGAGAGTCACCCAAAAATAACTCTAGGAACTAATGTAATTGAAAATTGTCTTGCAGAGGTGATTTTCCTTTTACAGCAGGTTGCCAAGAACGCCAGCTCCGGCGAGCAGCGGGTGCTCCAGAAAGAGATCCGGGCACTGATGCGACGGCAACAGGTGGAACTCTCCGGCGGTGAGATTGGTAGCGTAAGAATGTGTGACCCTTTTCCTATTGCCATGCCCCCAAAAAGTGAAATGATGATTTGGTGCCGGGCAGCTATTGGTCTGAGAGGTAGAGATTACCAGGCAATGGTAGAACCAGTTTACTCGGACAGTAGGCCCACCATTTTGACAGCACGGGGGGTGGTTGATGTACGCCATGGGAGGGTGCCCGTTCGCATAATAAATATCGGGGAGAGGGAAGTGTACCTGCCCCGGTATGCCACGCTAGCCAAATTATATACCATTAACCAAAATTCTATACAATCTGTGGAACCCTTGCCTCCATCTCACCCGGAGGAAGGTAACGGCTCTAAGAAAAACATGGAGGACTGGTGTCAGCAACTACATTTGGGTACTGACTCCACTCCCTCACATCAGAAACAGGGAGTCTATCGGGTGGTTCAAGAGTACGAGAGAGTGTTTAGTAAACACCCGTTAGACTTCGGGCGAGTCAAGGGGGTAGAACACCATATCCCCACGGGAGACCATCCTCCCATAAAAGAGAGGTATCGACCCGTACCCCCTGCACACTACCAACACGCCAAGGGGATGCTTAGAGACATGAAGGAGGCTGGGGTGATCAGGGATAGCTGTAGCCCCTGGGCAGCTCCACTAGTCTTAGTCAGAAAAAAAGACAACACCATGAGGATGTGTGTAGATTACCGGAAAATCAACCGTATCACACACAAGGATGCGTACCCCTTACCAAGGATAGAGGAGTCATTGGCTGCTTTAAGATCTGCTAACTTCTTCTCTACCTTGGATCTCACTAGCGGGTACTGGCAGGTTCCTGTAGCAGAGGCGGACCGGGAGAAGACTGCATTCACCACCCCGATGGGACTTAGCGAGTTCACCTGCATGCCGTTCAGACTCTGCAACGCACCAGGAACCTTCCAACGACTAATGGAGTGTTGTCTGGGCCACAGAAACTTCGAGACGGTCCTGTTGTACCTGGACGATGTCATCGTATATTCCAAGACGTATGAGGACCACCTGAAACACCTGGCGGAAGTGTTCGAAGCTCTGGCGAGTTACGGCCTAAAGGTGAAACCCTCCAAGTGTCACCTCCTGAAACCAAAGGTGCAGTACCTGGGACACGTGGTGAGCGCTGACGGAGTGGCTCCCGACCCTGATAAGATCACCGCAATTAAGGAATGGCCAAGCCCCTCCAGCGTAAAAGAAGTGCGGCAGTTCCTCGGGTTGGTAGGCTACTACCGAAGGTTTATTCCCGGTTTCACCAAAAAGGCAGCACCTATGCAGGACCTCCTGATAGGCCAGTCCCGGAAGGCCAAGAACCAGAAACCGCCCTTCAAATGGGAGGAGCTGGAAGAAGAGTCCTTCCGCCAGCTGAAGATGGCCCTCACGGGGGATGAAATCCTGGCGTACCCGGATTATAGCCAGCCCTTTATCCTCTACACCGACGCCAGTAACATCGGGCTAGGAGCCGTACTGTCCCAGATCCAGCAGGGGAAGGAACGAGTAATCGCCTACGCCAGCCGAAAGCTGCGACCCACCGAAAGGAACCCCGAGAATTACAGCTCATTTAAGCTGGAGTTCCTGGCCGTAGTATGGGCAGTCACCGAGCGCTTTAAGCATTACCTCGCTTCTTCCCGGTTCACCGTGTACACGGATAACAACCCGTTGACACACCTGGACACGGCCAGACTCGGTGCCCTGGAACAGAGGTGGATGGCCCGTCTGTCCAACTACGAGTTCACAATCAAATACCGGGCCGGACGCTCCAATACCAACGCGGACGCACTGTCCAGGAGGCCCAACCTGCCGGACGAAGGAGAAGATCCGGAGGGACTGGAAGAAGTTGAACTCCCTGCGTTCCACCGTCATGGGACTATCCAGTATTCCCACCGGGTAAGGAGTAAGCAGGCTGCTACGTTGAACCCCTTACCTCACTACAACTGGGCGGAAACGCAAGACAGCGACCCTGCCGTCCGACTGGTGAAGGAGATGCTGACTCGCCCGGAGGCTTGCCTTGAACCAGACGCTCCGGAGGAAGCCAAACAACTATGGGCAGAGAAGAGTCGACTGTTCCTTTACAAGGGGAAGTTGTGCCGCAGAATGGTTAACTCCCGGACGCATGAACTACTCTGGCAAGTAGTGGTGCCACGAAGAGACGCAGCCATGGTGATGGAGGCATACCACGACGGAGCTGGACACTTCGGGTGGAAGAAGCTGGAGTTCCTGCTGCGCGAGCGATTCCACTGGGTAGGCATGAGGGGAACCATTGAGAAGTGGTGCAGAGACTGTGGCCCGTGCAACCTGAGAAGGAAGGACCGTGCCAGCCAGAAGACTCCCCTGCAGTCCATCGTCACCCGGCAACCGTTGGAACTGGTAGCCTTGGATCATGTAAAACTGACCCCAAGCAGAAATGGCTACGTCTACGCGTTAACCATCGTGGATCATTACTCCCGGTTCTTGGTTGTCGTCCCCGTCAAGGACTTAACAGCTCGGACAGCAGCGAGAGCCTTCCAGCAGCATTTCTGCCGTCCACACGGGTACCCGGACCAAGTGTTGACAGACCAGGGACCTGCCTTTGAAGCGGAGGTCTTCCAAGAATTCTGCACTCTGTATGGCTGCCGGAAGATAAGGACGACACCCTATCATCCGCAAACTAATGGACTTTGTGAGAAAATGAACCAGGTGGTAATGGATCTTCTGAAAACGTTGCCCCTGGAAGAACGCAGTCTGTGGCCTGAGAAGCTGCCCGATCTGGTGGACCTATACAACCACATCCCGGTAGGGTCCACCAACTGTACCCCGGCTTACCTAATGAGGGCAAGACCTGGTAAGTTACCTGTTGACCTGGAAATGGGAGTCCTGACACCCGAGGACACTTCACCAGAAACAGACTGGGACACAGAGAGGCAGCAGCAGTACCGGAGAGTACAGGAGAGCGTGGAGCGAAGTCTCTGTCAGGCTAGGGAAAGACAAGAGAAAACTTACAACCAGTATGCTCCCGCTGTTCCCCTGGTACCCGGAGAGCAGGTCTTGAAGAGGAAGAGACGGCTCCACAAGTTGGACGACCAGTGGGAGAAGGACCCGTACACCGTACTGCCCTCAAGCCACGAGAACCCGAAGGTTTGTACCATCAGTAAAGACGGAGGGGAAACCACAGCCATTGTATCCCGGGACCACCTGAAGAAGTGTCCCGAACAACTGAGGAACCCTGAAGAGGAACCAGAAGACCATCGACCCGTAGAGGAAAGGGAAGATATGGTTAGTACTGTGCTCGGGGACTTCCCTCGGTCTTGGACTCAAGTCAATGGTGCAGTTGTGGTACCCGTACTCACCTTCCTCCAACCAGCATCCCAAGCACCTACGGAGCAACAGGTAGAGCTGGAAGAACAGCCGGTCCAGGAGGCAGAAGACCCCACACCCGCAGACCAGGAGGATCAACCCTCTGCTTGCAGTGAGCCTGCCATATCCCTAGTGAGCCAAAGAGCCGGTAGACAGCTGCCCAGTTTACCCTTGACAGCTCCTACACCCTGTAGTTCAGGGCTAGACAGTCAGCTCCGTAGGTCCACTAGGGCCACTAGAGGCCAGTTACCCGCACGTTGGAGGATTTGAAGTGTATAAATTGTTTTATTTATGTTTACCTGTGTATTGTTGCTTGTGTATAATTTTGTGTTTCTAGTTATTTGTAGGAGTCCTTGGTGGATTTACCGGGAATCCTTTGTACATAGTTGGAGCGTAACCCAGGACGGACTAAAGACTGTTAAGGACTCGGGGTAGGACAGACCCCTACCTGGTTACGTCTCCCTGTTTTGGTGAAATGGACACCTTGCTTTTCTTCAAAGACTGCACCCGGTTACGGACATGCCGTGACCACCTTTATGTGTTTCTTCTTATTGTACTGTTATTGTTGTTATATCTTGTTATGTTTTTCTAAAATATGTTTAGTCCCGGAGTACTAAATTTCACTAGGGGGGAATGTGGCACCCCAGGGGTCTGGTTTTCCACAGTAATGTAATGTTATGTCTGAGAGCAGGTGGGAGGTCCTTTGGTCAGGGATCCTGTGCATGCCACACCTCCTGCCCAGTCTTGGGAGGGGAAGAACTTCCCCTGTATAAACCCTGGGCTGAGGCAGGGTTAGTCAGTCCAGGAGAGTAGAGACAAGAAACAGTCATAGGAAGAAACAGCTGGAGCTCAGTGGGAGCAATACTACTACGAGTCAGGGGCTGGCAGCTGCAGAGCTCGCCCTGACTGAGAAGCTTTCTTACCGGACCCGGAGTCCGAGGCTGTGGGGACTAACTCTTACCCAGCAGCAGAAGCCGACCGGCAGGGGATTTCAGGTCCTCAGGCCCAGAAACCCGAAGGCACGGTCACACGCGTGGGACCAGCACCGCCATCGTGGAGCGGAAGCCATTAGAAGGCCCCGAGTCACCGGCCATACGGGTGAGCACCACACGGTACACTCAGGGACGTGGGCTACTTATATCCGCTTCTAGCAAGGTAGCCAGAAGAGTACAGTCAGTTTGGGAGGCCTACAACTCCGCCTGGCCAGGGGAGATCCCATCTGCTCAAGGACTGACCAGGCCCCGTTCACTAGCAAGTACTCTGGGAGGGTCTATCGTTGTTACCAGTAAAGACCCTGAATTACACCGCACCGTCTCTGAGTGGTTCCTGCTACCCCCATCTTCCACGTCGGCTGCCCTGAGGCCATACCCCTCCCGTTGGGGGTTATACTATCACGCCGCACAATTCTACACTGGCCTCAGCGGTCCGTCCTGCATCTACCGCTGTTACATCGCCGCTCAGTTTGACTCCCTGGGCACGGACCGGGTCACCGCCACGAGACTACAACCCTCAAGAGATCCGGCTCCGGGTAAGCTCCCGCGTGCGCAACGCAGCGCGACACAGGCCCAGGGGCGCGTCAAAAACACTATTATTTTTTTAACTAAATCCTTTCCACTAAATGACAAGTACAGTAAGCAACACTGTCACTGTACTTAATATATATGTGACTGACATGTTTCTATCTATCTAATCTATGTGTGAAGCTCTATTCTTTCTATTCTAAATTGTCGGGTACCGCTGCTAAATTGCAGGCCGGCTTCTTTAAAGAGACAGTGCATGAAAACACTAATTTTTTTTTAATAAATCCTTTACACTAAATGACAAGTACAGTAACCAACACTGTCACTGTACTTCTTATATATGTGACTGACATGTTTCTATCTATCTAATCTATGTGTGATGCTCTATTCCTTCTTGTCTAAATTGTCGGGTACCGGTGTATGCCGCTGCTGAATTGCCGGCCGGCTTTTTTAAAGAGAGCGTCTTCTGAGCAGTTTGTCAGCTTTTGGACACCTTTGAAAGTGTTTTCTATGTGTTTCTATGTGTTTTTGTTTGCCTGCCATTGGTTTTAACGGTGTTCAACGGTGTTCTAAGGTGTTCGACGAACAGTTCGACGAACAGTTCCTCGAACATCCCGGTGTTTGACGAACCGAACCGAACCCGAACACTACGGGGGTGGCTCAACACTAATAATCTCCTGGTGATAAAACATTGATTGTATTGAAACAACAGCACACAGCCTAATAAGTGAAACATCCCTGAAATGTGTGTCTCAGCCCCTGCCTCATGCTGTTCTCAGATTACATAGCAAAAGCCTGCTGACAGATTCCCTTTAAAGGATTTGTCCTATAAAGATACTGTAACTCGTTTCCACATACCCTATTATGGTATTTGGACGTCAAAGCAGTGGTTTTCCCAGGAACCTCCTTTGGCAGACCTGGCCTTTCCATCTATTGCCTAGGCAGTTATTAATTTGAGTGATCAGGATATGATATCACATTGGCCCTGTAGAAAAACATATGGCTGATCACAGTTTACCCCACTCCCCACTGATAGCTGATCACAAGGATGGAAATAGATGAAAGAATTCTACTACTCAAATCATATTAAATTGCCATTAACAGTATTTTAAATCTGAAATTGGAACTGTAACCTAAATGGAATCTATCAGATCCCCCAAGATTATCAAGCTGCCCCCATAACGATTTAGAGGTAAAATCCAGTAATAAAATCATGCCTTTTATGTACTTTAAAGTTTTTAATATATCTGCAGAAATAACTTTTATTGTCATCCCTCATACTGTATATGCAGATTCTCCAGATCTAAGCCGACGATCACATTTTTAGGCTTTGTTGGATATTTTTGCAAAACTGACAATGAGGAGTTCTACAGAAGGAGAAGACTAAGTGGCCAATGCACAATAAATAGTTCCTTGGAATGCCAGCAAGTGTGTGTACACACAATATATTACCCAAAGAAGATAGTGTACATAAACAAAATAGCTGTACATCCATAGACAATTAAGGCAACACGGTGGCTCATGGGTTAGCACTGCAGCCTTGCAGCGCTGGTGTCCTGGGTTCAAATCCCACCAAGGACAACATCTGCAAGGAGTTTGTATGTTCTCCCTGTGTTTGCGTGGGTTTCCTCCCACACTCCAAAGACCTACTAATAGGAAATGTAGATTGTGAATCCCAATGGGGACAGTGCCCATAATGTCTGTAAATTGTCTGAATTGTAAAGTGCTGTGGAATATGTTGGAGCTATATAAATAAAAAGATTATTATTGTTATTATTGATTAATACTTTGTTGACATACTGCATATACCAGCTAGGTTCTGTACAAAAAAAAATCTAAAAACAATGAAAACTGTCCAAAGACGAAAAAGGTACTGGTCCCAGCCCCAAATTTAGCAAAGGGCCACCCCACGTGCAAGACAAATAACATATAAAGACTATAATAATGCAGTATGTAGAACTGTGTGTAAGTAATACCAAGCGTTAAGAAAGTCATTACCATATCAGAAATACACTGTTCCAAATGAGAATCATTGAAGAAAGCAGAGAATAATGTCTACATATAGTGCAATGTGGGGAATGCTACTATATGTGCCAAAAAGGAGTTCTCATGGTAAATTTGGGCAATCAAGTGACCACCTTTAATACATTCATGTATCCGGCTCCAACCTGCATACTGAAAACATAAAAAACAGAATTCTGGAAAATATACAGACATATAAATATTACTTGCCACCGCCATGATTATTGACTATATTGCCCAAGAAATGTAAAGATGATTGCAATTAACCCAGAAATTACATATGTATGCAGAGATTCAAAGGTAGCAGATATGCCACACTTACTGTAGTGAATTCAACATGCCACATCCAATATGGATGAACACATATGTCAAATAAAAGATTAATGCATGCACACAACCCATTTAGTTACAGCAGTCTAATAATAGGCATCAGTGTGAAGGAGGGTGGCGGGCAGATGAAGAAGCCGTAGCAACAGAAAGGTTAAGTGTGATGTGTTATGTTATATTGTACCATGTTGTGTGATGTGCTAATATGTTATACTTATTTGTGTGATAAGTAGAGTGTTATATTTTATCCCTATGGCCGATGTTGTATGTCGGTTCTCCTCTAGGCTTTGCCTAAGGCCTTCCCTGGGAATGCGGGAGGTCTGTCCAGTAGGGGAACCATACAGCAGATAAGGATACAGTTTGCATTATGCTGCACAGGACACAAAATAGTTAACATTGGGATTAGCCCACAGTTTGGGAGGGGTTAGAAGGATTTTATAGAAAAGGTTTTCCGGTTACAGTTAATTAGAGTCCATGACTCACACAGCACAGGTTCAAGTTCAGTGAAGAAGAGTGGAGTGGGGAGAAGGAAGGTGGAACAGACAGGAAAACAGGTTCCAGAAAGCAGATGCAGTAGAGAGGAAAGTGTTCTACCAGTGCAAGTTTTCTAATAGAATGAGGACACAACTATCACTTTATCTGGACGCCGGAACAGTTTTGGGCCTAAGGTCCGGAAGAGGTACTGAGAGGCAGACCTCTATCTACCTGATGAGGAAGATGTCGGCTGGGTCGCAGAGAAAGGGGAATATGGTGGGTCTCAGGACAGGACGGGGACAAGGACTGTATGGACACAACCAGGGGAACATCACTAAAAGAGACTATGTCTTAATCTGTATGCTGCAGCTGTGTGTAAATGAATTGCACAGTAAATTCGAACCTGTTAACCCGGACCCAAGTTCTGCTGTCTTGTTTGTAGCCAGATACAGTCCTATGGACGGAGAGGTAATGAGGACTCCCGAAGCAACAGTGAGTAAAGAACGAACTCTAGCACACATTAGACTCCACTCAAATTCCTGTTTAGAAGAGGGGTTTCAGGGCGAAGTGAACTCAGTTCCGGCCCACAACAAACTGGCCTTGTTTTTCCCCTTCAAGTCCATGCATAAAGAGAATGAACTGCAAAAATCATCACGTATCTGTCTCTCTATATCCGCTCAGTGAAATACGACGCTCAGTCATTCTATCGATCATCGCTCACCAGGCAGCTCTATCCCATGTTGCTTCTTTTAGTTTGCCAATTGTCACTCCCATATCGCTCTTGATGGTGTCGATCCAGCGGGTTCTTTGCCGTCCTCTTCTTCTTCTGCCACTGACCGATCCAAGCATGACATCTTTCTCCTGACTCTGCATAATATAGCCCAAATAAGCTAATTTTTGTTTGGTTATGTTAGCTTTCAGGGACAGTTTTGGCTTGACTTGGTCCTCCAAGACGTCTCTGTTGGGTGTCCTCGCTGAAAGAGAATAAACTATAATAATCAACACATGCATAAAGAGAATAAACTGCAACAATCATTACAGTTTATTCTGTTGTGGGCATGTTTATGGTTGTTTATGGGTTGTGTGCATGTGTTAGTCGGTAACCTGACATGTGCGGGTATGATGTGGCATATATATGTAAGTGTGGCATATACGCAACTACATATTATTTGACTGCTTTGACCAAATCGGTTGTGAGTATGCATTGGTCTGTTACTTGACATGCAAGGAACGTTCATCCATATTGGATGTGGTATGTTGTATTCATTATAGTAAGTGTGACTTACCTGTCGCCTTTGAATCTTGGCGTACATACATAATTTCCAGGTTACTTTCAATTTCCCCCATCTCATTTAACCCCTTACCTGATCTATCGATCTATCACAGTAAATGATTTCACGCTTTCCCCAGTATTACAAGTCTGCTGCCTCAGTGTAACCCTCGACTCTGCCCTGTCCTTCAAAAACACATCCAAGCCCTTACAACCTCCTGCCACCTCCAACTCAAAATATTTCCAGAATTCATCCTTTCCTCAAACCTGTATGTACTTAAATTGTTAGAACATACCCTCATCATCTCCGGCCTTGACTATTGCAATATCCTCCTCTGTGTCCTCTCACCTAACACTCTTGTACCTCTCCAGTCTATCCTTAACTCTGCTACTCGATTAGTTTACGTCTCTCCCTAGCTACACCTCCCCCCTCTGCAAATCACATCACTGACTTCCAATTCTCCAGCGAATCCAGTTTAAATGACTAAATTGACCTACAAGGCTGTCCGTAATCTGTCTCCTCCATACATTCCCCAATACCTTCCAACATGTAATCTCCCATCCTCACAAGACCTACCCTCCTCCACACTCGTATATTCCTCACCCAGTCATCTCCAAAATTTTTCCTGAGAATCCCCCATCCTTTGTAATTAAGTGTTTAAACACGTCCAATTGTCTTTCACAATTAAAATTTTAAAAGACAAAAGGAAAGCACATCTCTTCAAAAAAGCCTAAAAGCTGCAATAAACGCACTGCCGCATCACTGCCACCGGATCTACTGCAACCCCCTTCATCTGCCTCCTTCCCCATTATCCAGTAGATTATAAGCCCATGAGCAGGGTCCTCTCCCCTCTGTATCAGTCTGTTTCTGTTAGTTTGTTCACTTTAATCTATATACAGTGGGGAAAATAAGTATTTGATACGCTGCCAATTTTTCAAATTTTCCCACCTACAATGAATGGAGAGGTCTGTAATTTTTATCGTAGGTACACTTCACCTGTGAGAGACAAAATCTAAGAAGAAAAGTAGAAAATCACATTGTATGACTTTTAAATAATTAAATTGCATTTTATTGCATGAAACAAGTATTTGATCACCTAGCAACCAGCAAGAATTCTGGATCTCACAGACCTGTTAGTTTTTGTTTTAGTTTTTGTTTAAGAAGCCCTCCTACTCTGCACTCATTACCTGTATTAATTGCACCTGTTTGAACTTGTTACTTGCATAAAAGACACCTGTCCACACACTCAATCACATTCCAACCTCTCCACCATGGCCAAGACCAAAGAGCTGTATAAGGACGCCAGGGACAAAATTGTAGACCTGCACAAGGCTGGATGGGCTACAGGACAATAGGCAAGCAGCCTGGTGAGAAGGCAACAACTGTTGGCACATTTATTAGAAAATGGAAGAAACACAAGATGACTGTCAATCTTCCTTTGTCTGGGGATCCATGCAAGATTTCGCCTCGTGGGGTAAGGATGATTCTGAGAAAGGTCAGGAATCAGACCAGAACTACACGGGAGGACCTGGTCAATGACCTGAAGAGAGCCTGAGACCACATTCTCAAACATTACCGTTAGTCGTTAGTAACACACTATGCTGTCATGGATTAAAATCCTACCAGACATGCAAGGTCCCCCTGCTCATGCCAGCACATGTCCAGGCAAGTTTGAAGTTTGTCAATGACCATCTGGATGATCCAGAGGAGTCATGGGAGAAGGTCATGTGGTCAGATGAGAAAAAAATAGAACTTTTTGGTATCAACTCCACTCTCCGTGTTTGGGGGAAGAAGACGGATGAGTACAACCCCAAGAACACCGTCCCAACCGTGAAACATACTGTGGGAATGCTTTTCTGCAAAGGGGACAGGAGGACTACACCGTATTGAAGGGAGGATGGATGGGGTCATGTATCGTGAGATTTTGGCCAACAACCTCCTTCCCTCAGTAAAGCATTGAAGATGGGGCGTGGCTGGATCGTCCAGCATGACAATGACCTGAAACACACATGTGGCACCCCAGGGGTCTGGTTTCCACAGTAACAGCAATGTTATGTCTGAGAGCAGGTGGGAGGTCTCTTGGTCAGGAATCCTTTGCATGCCACACCTCCTGCCCAGTCCTGGGAGGGGAAGGACTTCCCCTATATAAACCTGGGGCTGAGGCAGGGTTGAGAGAGAACAAGAGTAGAGAAGAGAAGCAGCATAGGATGAAACAACAGGAGCTCTGTGGGAGCAGTGCTACAAGGAGTCAGGGGCTGGCAGCTGCAGAGCTCGCCCTGACTGAGAAGTTATCACCGGACCCGGAGTCCGAGGCTGTGGGGACTAATCCTTACCCAGCAGCAGAAACCGACCGGCAGGGGATTGCAGGTCCTCTGGCCCAGAAACCCGAAGGCACGGTCACACGCGTGGGACCAGCACCGCCATCGTGGAGCGGAAGCCATTAGAAGGCCCCGAGTCACCGGCCATACGGGTGAGCACCACACGGTACACTCAGGGACGTGGGCTACTTTTACCCGCCTCTAGCAAGGTAGCCAGAAGAGTACAGTTAGCTGGGAAGGCCTACAACTCCGCCTGGCCAGGGGAGATCCCATCTGCTCAAGGACTGACCAGGCCCCGATCGCTAGCAAGTACTCCGGGAGGGTCTATCTTTGTCACCAGTAAAGACCCTGAACTACACGCATCGTCTCTGAGTGGTTCCTGCTACCCCCATCATCCACGTCGGCTGCCCTGAGGCCATACCCCTCCCGTTGGGGGTTATACCATCCCCGCTGCACCATCCTTCCACCGGCCTCAGCGGTCTGCCCTGCAGCGGCAGCTCCAAAGCTGCATTCAACGGGTGGCGTAGTCATCCAACATCTACTGCTAGTAGACTCGCCACTTAGTTTGACTCCCTGGGCACGGACCGGGTCACCGCCACGAGACTACTACCCCCATCTGATCCGGCTCCGGGTAAGCCCCCGTGCACGCGATGCCGCACGACACAGAAGGCCCAGGGGCGCGTCACACAGACAGGGCAACTAAGGAGTGGCTCCGTAAGAAGCATTTCAAGGTCCTGGAGTGGTCTAGCCAGTCTCCAGACCTGAACCTAATAGAAAATCTTTGGAAGGAGCTGAAACTCAATGTTGCCCAGTAACAGCCCCAAAACCTGAAAGATCTGGAGAAGATCTGTATGGAGGAGTGGGCCAAAATCCCTGCTGCAGTGTTTGTAAACTAGGTCAAGAACTACAGGAAACATCTGATCTCTGTAATTGCAAGCAAAGGTTTCTGTACTAAATATTAAGTTCTGTTTTTATATTGTATCAAATACTTATTTATTGCAATAAAATGCAAATTAATTATGTAATAATCATACAATGTGATTTTCTGGATTTTTTTAAGATTCTGTCTCTCACAGTTGAAGTGTACCTACGATAAAAATTACAGACCTCTCCATTCTTTGTGGGTGGAAAAACTTGTAAAATCGGCAGTGTAAAAAATACTTATTTTCTCCACTGTTTGCATTATATATATGTAAATCCTCTTCACATGTACTGCGCCATGGAATTAATAGTGCTAGAAAAATAAATAACACACTCGCAATGATTTTGACAGCGCTTAGATGATATAGTTGATAATCATTAACTGGTTATGAGGGCAACCTAGCAGTGGATTGGGCAGGCAGCAGGTAATATTTATATACCGGTATGTATGTTTATGTTCCAGAATTCTGCTTTTATTTTAGTTTTTTGGTATGTGAGATGGTGATAACAACTTTGATGTATATAAGGTCACTTGACTGTCCTAATTACCACTGAGGAAGCCTTCTTGGCATCGGAATGCATGTGGGTAGCATTCCCGACATGGCACTATATAGCTGTACACCTTGTTCTCGGCTTTCTTCAATTATCCTCATTTGGACCTTGTTTTGCTGATGGGGTAACGACTCTCTTAACTTCATTTATCCACAGTTCCACATACTGCATTATTATCACCTTTATCCATAGGTGTAGCACAACAAGGTTTACATACATTAAATATGTTGACTTGCATGTGGTTTATATGTCAATTAATTAATTATCTTATAATGGATATGCAGCTATTTACATGTATGTAAGCTTTCTTCTTTGGGTAACAGGAAGTGCAGCCACATTGGTTGTCACATTTAAATTAGCTTCTTCAATATGGCTGCACTTCCTGTAGTAAAAAATGCAAAAATGGCGGTCACAACAAAATTTGGGTGGAAATCAGCTAAAAGTGCTCCAGTTCTGATTATGTCTCAATTGACTATCTTGAGTTATTTTGAGAAGGTGAGTCTTCTTTCACAATATGCTGGCGGAAGTTTATCTTCTTTATGATAATAAACCTTGATCACTAAGAAAATATTTTCCGTCCCTAAGACTAATATCAGAATAAAAATCAGTTCAACAAAAAATATATATTGCAGTTATTACTCACTTCACCAGGGTGCCGTTACAGCTGGACATTCCTCCTATGGATGTCCTTGAACTTGGTTTTCACACAGTCACAGCGCTCTCTGTGATTCATTTTGAGACACAGTTAGTTATATATTTGGAGATAAGCCAATTTTCTGAAGTTTATTGATTCGATTAAAGAGCCATAATATTTTACAGCTTATTACATAGAAATATATAAACCTGAATAATTGTTTGAACAAAGGAACCTGTCAGAATATTTTTTGCTTTCCCAAGTGAAACCACTGCTGATAGTTCTCTTCCTGCAGTCTCCAAGGTGTTAAGGGTTCTTCACCTGTAGAAGCGGATTAACTAAGCCATAAGCCAGGATGAGCAGCACGGACTGTAGGCAGTGATGCAGCGGAGCTGGACTTGCTAACAGCATGTGGAACCGTGGAGACTCTTAGAGCGGAATATGCAGAGTGGCAGATGGATCAACAGAGCTGGAAGTATTTCAGCAGCACAGAAACAGCAGAGTAGTGTAGGCAATCTGGTAACTTGTTGCAGGAGGGTATTAGCATACAAGAACAGCAGAGTTGTGAGTGCGGACCACACTTGAAATAGCTGAGACGAGTTAGTAATCAGGTAGCTTGATTCAATAGAGTTGAGCATGAGACAGAACTAGACATAAAAGAGACAAATTGGATATCTGGTAATTTGATAGCAGATTTGAAAGTGCATACAGCCCGAGTAATAGCTGAACTGAGTTTATAGTAGAGGCTGGTTGCTGGATAGCAGTCAGGAACAGCTCAGAAGATAATTAAGCGCCTAGCTGGAGTCAAGTGGAAGTGTGGCCTGACTCTTGGAAAGCATGTAGCAGCAGTGCACTACTATACCTGAAATCTCAGGAGGCATACATCTGCCTGAGCCGGCCTTACAAGGCCTTGGATGATGACATCAGAGGTGCATGCTGACTAGCACAGAGGTAGCCATCCATAGATGAAGGAAGAAGCAAAGACAAGCACTGGAACTGGGACAGGTGAGTAGCAACAGGTCTCTTTTGTAGCCCAATTTGATCAATCATTTTGCGAAAAATTAAGTTTTATGCCTGCAGGAACTATGTGCTATCCAGTCAAGGAAGTGGAGATGCTGCAGTCAAGTCAATCTGTAAAAAACATTTTTTTGACACTATAAGGCTTAATTAATGTCCTTGTGGATAGAAAGTTGAATCACAAACCCTATCCTTTTTCTGGAGGCTTCTTTCTGACGTCTATAGTTTATTTCAAGACCTCTGTCACTGGTTATTGTCTTTAAAATGTATAGACAAAAGATATATACTAAAGAGGATAATAATAGTAAAAAACAATATTATATATACTGGCGTTCACAGTTCATTTAGTCAATGCATTTGAACTGTACATTAGGAACGTTTCAGATGCAAATGCCAAACGTATCCATAGAGCCTGATATCTCAATCCTTTTGGCAAACTGGCAGGTATGAATTGGTATACTTTTTACTGTATGGAAATTCATACTAAACTATACTATTCAATGGAGAAACATACAATGAAAAAACATATACCCCACAGTATACATTGTTTACTATAGGTACTTATGTGTGTCACTTGCCACTATGTGCCTATAGAGAGGTATATGTCAGAGGTCTACACTGGAAAATCCTCCCAAATTCTCCCAATGTTCTCAATCCTTCCAATGTGTACATTTGATGAAAAATAATAACAGGGTGAGCGGAGCCTTAAAAGATATGAACACCTTAGCACTAAAGTTGTTTTTTTTCTAAAAAAAAGTTACATTTTAATTTTAAAAGTTTTTTGAAGAGCGTCTGAGAAAATCGCTGGTCTTAATGAATCAAGGCCATATTTTTTTAAATTATAGTTTATAGTAATAGTTTTTTTATTTTCTGCTGATGGCACATTTGTGTTTTTGGCTCATGATTTACACACATTAGAACCTCCTAGATGTATCTCCTCGAGGTAGACTTTTATATGTGGTGTTAAAGACGTCACTTCACAATCTACTTTTAGCAGCTGGTTGGATTCCAAAATGTTATCTAGTTTTCGTCATTGCTTTGCCAAGTTAGGATCGGCTTGGCTCCATGCAGTGATTAACAAACCAGCGTCTCCACATCAGCTTTAGAAAATACATATACTCACTACTCCCTGATGTTCTAATGTCATTTTTCTTAAATAAGAACTCTTTTAGAACACTTTCCTAATTAGAGGCTGACGAATGTTACTATTTCCCTATCTGTGACTTATTTATGAGCTTATGCACAGTTCACAATTGTCTGAATGATTAAATGTACATTCATTCACACGAGGTAGATTTATTGCAGAAATTTCTGCAACTTAAAATCAACCCTATTCCTATCTGAATGGGGTTCTTTTGCTGGGAAACATAGATTCTGTAATCTGTATGCAGATGAATGAGAGATTCACTGACATTTCTCCATAAAATCTGCAAATTGTCTCTTCAGAGAGGAAGGGACTTGAACTCTAGTGCCACCTACAGGAAGTAGCAATCCTAAAAGTCAATATCGACCCTTTAACGAGCCTTGTCACATGACGTAGGATAAAAACCAGAACCAGAATCTCAATTTGCAGAAACTGTGTTTCGGGGTACTGCCCCTCGTCAGTGCAAAGTGTGAGATGTAGCTGGGTGAGAGGCGTCAGACCAGTATCCAAGGGGTAACATTTCTCCTTGTGGAGAGTGACATGTTAAGCATGTCAAGGTGAGGAGACTTTTAAGCTGCAATGCTCCTCTGGGAAATATGCAAAAGGATAAAAGGGCCGATATTGACTTTTAGGATTGCTACTTCCTATAGGTGCCACTAAAGTTCTAGTTCTCTCCATCTCTAAAGAGACAATTTGCATATTTCCAAAGGAGCATTGCAGCTTAAAAGTCTCCTCACCTTGACATGCTTAACATGTCGCTCTCCGCAAGGAGAAAAGTTACCCATTAGATGTCCATAAAATCTGACACAGATGAATAATAGCCTTACAGTTATTAGTATCTGGAAGAGCAGCCTCAGTAATGCTGAATGGATGTCAATGATAAGATAGAGGGGATAGGTCACCAATCAGCTGACATTTGCTCTGGCAGCCACCTGATATGAACACTCTGAAAGGAATTACAAAGTGCAGCTTCATATACTGTGTAGCGAGTTACGACCACTACTGGGTGCTGCCGAACAGCTCCAATCAAAAGAATATGAAGCATTCATCAGTACTCAGCAGTGGCTGTTACACATTGAATCAAGCTATTCTTTGCAGCTCCATTCAAAGAGTTTACATCCAGTGGACCCCTACTGATCTGACCTGATATTGATGACCTATCCCATGTATAGGTCATCATAAAATTGTGCCCAGAAAATCCCTTCAATATTACAAACACATTAAGGTGCACTGTTATTACATAAGGGATCAGGAATAAATTATGGAACAGCACCGATCCCACTTTTAGTGGACTGTATAGGGTTTTTTGAACATGTGTTGTGTGCATGCGCTAGATAGTGGATTTACAGTTGGGAAAAAAAGTATTTAGTCAGCCACCAATTGTGCAAGTTCTCCCACTTAAAAAGATGAGATTCAGAATGAAATACCCGATAAGACTAGTGTAGCACCCTGAGGATTCGGCTGCTACAGGGGTATTGCACCTCAACCCAGAGGTGTGATATTCCACTCCCGGGTAAGGAAGGAGTGTGAAACTGAGCTCGGTAGGCTGCATGCACTACACACATCCCATTTCCGAGGAGCAGACCGACGGTACTCCCACTTAGAAATGTGCAGGTACGACCGAGTCTGTTCCTGGCTGGAGTGGGAGGGGGGTGGTACATCCCAAGTAGTGTAGGGGCAGATAGGGGGAGCAGCCTGGGTAAAGATAGGAGCTCATTGGGTGCTGGTCACCTGAGCTCACACATAGAGGGTGTATATAAGGTGGGCACCAACTAAGAACAGGGTCAGTTGCAGAGAGGAAGTCAGCGAGCAGAGGAGAAGAGAGACCCAGAGTGAGAGAGGAGAAAGAGAGACCCAGAGGGGGAAACAGAAAAAAAGGACTCCAAGACCCCAAACTAAATCCCCGGGTGAAGAGTCGGCACAGGGTACCGGAACCCAAACTGGTGGGGGCAAAAACACTCCCCAGCCAGAGACCGGAGACCGTGGGCAGCGTTTGCCACGGTCACCCACCACATCCACCACGAAGGCATACCACGAGGAGGGTCAGGGAACCCACGGCCAAGGGTCTCCCAACAGAAGGCCCGAGGGAGCTGGACCTGGGTGGATCAATAGTGGGGACGGCCAGAGAAAGGACAGAAGGAGAGCTCAGGGTCACGCTCCGGACTTATTTGGGAGTTGGCTGGATCCAGAACCTGGTGGACGCAGCACGGCTCGGGAGGTCACTCGAAGCTGGAGTGACCAGAACATCAGCAGTGAGTAAACATCCTAAACTGCATAACCCGACTCTGTCTCTGATTGCCGTCTACACTGCATCACCACAACTCCCATCCTCTGCACCTGATCCCCCTGAGGCTATACCCCACCCGTTGGGGGTTATATCACCAAAGCTGCACCTACACCACCAGCCTCAGCGGACCCTGCTGCAGCGGCGGCCACAGTGACCGCAACACAACGGGTGGCGTAGTCGACATTAAGAACTTAGTAACATCTGTAGGACTGCCACATACAACTGAGTTTGACACCCTGGGCACGGACCGGGTCACAGCCACTCGGAAGACTACAACCCCCATCTGATCCGGCTCCGGATATTCCCCCTAAAGAATATGGCCCAGGGGGCGCGTCAACTTTGGCGTAGTCGGCAGGATTACGTGCCCGCAACACCCGGGTACTGCGTGCCTGAAGAAAAGTGCAAGTTTACCTCAAAAAGAAGTCTCCTGCCGGTTCCGGAGGGTCCCCGCCATCGGACCCCATCACCAGTCGATTCCCGCCGGTTGTCCGCCATTAACAGCTTTTTCCCGCCATCTGCAGAGTTTCCCGCCACTGGGAAGCGATTCCCGCCATTTCCAAAGGTTTCCCGCCTTGGAAGAGTGGACGCCATTATGGGCGTGCCAGAGGGTGGCGAGAGGCCACCTCCCATCGTGGGCCAGGACCGAAAATGGCGCCAAAAGTGGAAACCGCCCCCACCAACAGAGACTGTGATGCTAGAGGTGTCTGTCAGCGTGAAAGAACCGCCCCTGGAGCTGACAGTCACCAAGTGGCCCCGGGACCGCCCTCGAAGTGGGAGGAGACGAAAGAAAAGAACGAAGATGGGTGCCGCCTGGAGCAGTCTGGAGCGAGCGCACCCGGAGGCAGGAAGCCTGGAGAAGAGTAGCAGAGAAGCTCACCCGGAGATGGCGAGAGAGCAGAGCAGCACCGGCCCGCTGGCCAGGAGCCTGCTGGAAGAAGAGCAGAGCAGCACCGACCCGTTGGTCAGGAGCCTGCTGGAAACCACGACCCCACTAGGCCTAGTGGAGGTCCTTGCACAGCTCCCCCGAGACCGGGAGTGTGCACAGACTGCCCTGGAGGGCCTCGCACGGAGGATGGCCCGGGTACAGCGAGAGACATTGGCGGAGTGGAGCCGAGAGATGGCCCAGCAAACCAAGACCCGGAGCACGCCAGCCAAGATGAGGAGACAGACCGCCTCTGAGGACGGCGCGGGAGGACCCAAGGCCGGAGACGGCGCCGAGAAGGGAGCCGAACGCATGGAGGCAGGTAAAGGGGACGTCTATACCCCAAACAAGGACACCGCTTGCCTGCCCCAGCTCCCCGTCGCAGAGCCCGAAAGTCCCCCTGCTGTGCCCGAAAACGCCGTGTCACCGACGCAGACTAGGCCCCAACCGGAAGCCGCCGCCGCGACACCTGTGACGCCATGCGCACCGACCCCGAGCGTGGCAAAACAGGAAGTGACACCAGCCTGGTCGCAGGGCCTAGAATTCCCGGGCGTCGCAGCACCAACAGCGCCCCCTACCTCCGCGGAGCCTCCGGCCTGGCCGCAAGGCCAGGTAGCCCAGGGCGCCGCCGTCCTAACGGTGCCCTTCACCTTCCAGGTGCCTCAGGCCTGGCCGCAGGGCCTGGGCAACCCGGGCGCTACCACCACCGCGCCCGCACCCGTAAAACCAAGGGTGCCGCGTCTGGAAAAGGACTTGTTTGCCCAGCACACGTGGCCGGACGGGCAGCCTTTCATCTGGCCCCAGAGATATTATGAACTGGAGCACCAGAGGAGAGTTGGGGCCATGTGTGCACCCCTGATTCCGGCTCCGAAGCCCGTGATAAGGATCTCGCCCCCGCTTGAAGAGACCCAATTTGAGTGGGACCCCACCGGAGAAGACCTAATGGGGTTCACTCAGGAAACCAGGGCAGCTGCAGCGGAGCGTGCTGAGTGTTGCCGACAGCAGCTCGAGGAGTTTGCGAGGGAGCGGAGAGAGAGGCGGGTCCGGGAACAACAGGCCCAAATAAGGAGCGCCGAGCAGAAGAGCCGAACCAGGAGGGACCCCCGTGCAGCGCACAGTCCCCGCACCACCGGGACTGTAATTAAGTTCAATATGCAGCATGGGTGGGGCTTCATCAGAGACCACAACACCCCCGGCGACGTCTTTGTCACGCGCAGAGATGTGGAGTCCCATCTGCCGGAGGGGCACAGAGGTCGTGACCTTTATATCGGGGACGAGGTCACCTTTACCCGGCACAAGTGTGCCAAAGGACCTTACGCCCTCCATGTGCATCGCCTGACGGAGGAAGAGCTGCGGTGTGAGGAGGAAGAACAAGAGGACCCGGACGGGTCTGAAACTAGAGCCAAAGGTAACCATAAAGCAAGAGCAGGAGGACGCCGTCGCTAAGGACAGCGAAGCAGAAGCTGTATATAGTTGCCCGTCGGGGCACAGTAAACTGAAACCGTGAACTGAAACTGAAACTGTTGCTGTTGCTAATATAGTCCCCGTTGGGACCAGCATGTGTGAACTGTTTACCCGTATTTCCCTTAATTCCCACTGACCGAGGACTGAGAGCGGTCATTCCTCCCTAATACCTGGCCGAGGACTGAGAGCGGCCACTACCTTTTGTATATAGTTGCGCGTCCTAAAGCGCCCCCTACCGGTTTTATAGGAAAACCAGTTTTCCAGAAAGACTGTCGCACTTTACCCGGTCACACGTTGCACAGTGACCGGAGGAGGAGCCAGAGGCGACGAGAAAGTTTTATATATATAATGTTTTATATATTTTATATGTTTATGAAAAAAAAAAAAAAAAAAAAATTTTGCATGTTATGTGATGTTTTTGTCTTACAGCCCGAGGACGTGCTGTGATTTACCAGGGGGGAATGTAGCACCCTGAGGATTCGGCTGCTACAGGGGTATTGCACCTCAACCCAGAGGTGTGATATTCCACTCCCGGGTAAGGAAGGAGTGTGAAACTGAGCTCGGTAGGCTGCATGCACTACACACATCCCATTTCCGAGGAGCAGACCGACGGTACTCCCACTTAGAAATGTGCAGGTACGACCGAGTCTGTTCCTGGCTGGAGTGGGAGGGGGGTGGTACATCCCAAGTAGTGTAGGGGCAGATAGGGGGAGCAGCCTGGGTAAAGATAGGAGCTCATTGGGTGCTGGTCACCTGAGCTCACACATAGAGGGTGTATATAAGGTGGGCACCAACTAAGAACAGGGTCAGTTGCAGAGAGGAAGTCAGCGAGCAGAGGAGAAGAGAGACCCAGAGTGAGAGAGGAGAAAGAGAGACCCAGAGGGGGAAACAGAAAAAAAGGACTCCAAGACCCCAAACTAAATCCCCGGGTGAAGAGTCGGCACAGGGTACCGGAACCCAAACTGGTGGGGGCAAAAACACTCCCCAGCCAGAGACCGGAGACCGTGGGCAGCGTTTGCCACGGTCACCCACCACATCCACCACGAAGGCATACCACGAGGAGGGTCAGGGAACCCACGGCCAAGGGTCTCCCAACAGAAGGCCCGAGGGAGCTGGACCTGGGTGGATCAATAGTGGGGACGGCCAGAGAAAGGACAGAAGGAGAGCTCAGGGTCACGCTCCGGACTTATTTGGGAGTTGGCTGGATCCAGAACCTGGTGGACGCAGCACGGCTCGGGAGGTCACTCGAAGCTGGAGTGACCAGAACATCAGCAGTGAGTAAACATCCTAAACTGCATAACCCGACTCTGTCTCTGATTGCCGTCTACACTGCATCACCACAACTCCCATCCTCTGCACCTGATCCCCCTGAGGCTATACCCCACCCGTTGGGGGTTATATCACCAAAGCTGCACCTACACCACCAGCCTCAGCGGACCCTGCTGCAGCGGCGGCCACAGTGACCGCAACACAACGGGTGGCGTAGTCGACATTAAGAACTTAGTAACATCTGTAGGACTGCCACATACAACTGAGTTTGACACCCTGGGCACGGACCGGGTCACAGCCACTCGGAAGACTACAACCCCCATCTGATCCGGCTCCGGATATTCCCCCTAAAGAATATGGCCCAGGGGGCGCGTCAACTAGCGTTCCCAGACTTGCAAGGATTGGAAAATTAACTCTTTATCTGCAAAAGATTTATTTCACTCTGTTTTCTCGATATAGTATATATTAAAACAATAAAACAACGCATTTCGGCTATAAATTAAAAACACATAGCCTTCTTCATGTATGAACATATCTTAGAGTATATGAGAGTTATATAGTCTTCACAATTGCACCTGGTTATCTTTTTGTAAACACTTAAAGGTGCCATTTTGTTTAATCGGAACATATCCTATAATATATATTAACCAGGTGCAATTGTGAAGACTATATAACTATCATATACTCTATGATATGTTAGGTCAACAATGATCTGATATCATGGGTCAACAATGATCTCATATTGGTGACCTATCTTAAGGTCAACAAGGATAGGTGATCAATATCAGATCAGTTGGGTCTGACATCCAGCACAACCACAGATCGGCCTTTCTCAGCTCCAGCAACAACCGAAAGTAGGAAACGCATGGCTCCACTAACAGTGTAGTGGCTAAGGCTAGGCCATCACTATAGTCCTAGACAACCCCTTTAATTAAAATACTGACTTGGCTACCTCAAGTAACACTAAGATTACTAGCCAAATAGATAGTAAATATCATAGAGGACAAGATGAGCACTGGAAGTTTGTAAAGTTGAGGTTTTAGATAAAGTTCTGACTTCCATCTCTGAATTGAGACTGACAAAGTCATTTACCAGTTGAAATTAGGACTTTTGACCTAATATTTTTATGAGCAGCAAATGTTGGTTATTCACTGGAAATCAGAGCCATACTGGACACAGCTTTTTGCTTTATTTAGTGGACCCTCCATATACAGTATGAGCTCATTATGCCCTAATAGTGTTCTTTAGCCTTCATGAGAATCACATATGAATAGAGGACACTGCAAAAATAATTGATCCAAAAATAAATTCCAGGTTGATCTGCTAATTGCATTTGTTATCTATACAATGAATGACCGACGACAGGAACATTCCTACTCAAATTACAGAAACAATGCCATTGTCATTTACATACTTTCCATTGTATTACTTCTTAATTAATGTAATTATAGAACCGACTAACTGACAAATAAAAAACTACAGCTTTCCTATAAATATCATCTATATTTGTAAAACATCTCTTCAAAGCTAATACTAGCAAGAATAAATCAATTACTTCTAAGATTCATAGACAAATGCAAGAATGTTTTGTAACAGGTTCAAATTACAATTTATTTTCGCCTTCTAAACAACAATTTTATACATTTCTCCTTCTTTTTTGGTTTGGCAGATCTTCAAATAAGACCAGAAGTCAATGCTTGGGTTTCACAGTGAAACGTGGAAATTATTGTTGAAAACAAATAGGAGTATTACATTGTCCGTAATCGGTACAGTATGCAAGTGATCTAAACTGATTGACAAGTTGATACATAAACTATATCAGTTGTATCATGAGATTTTCTTAGATTTAATTCTATCCCCCGTCTACACTGACATATAGGTTTCCATTGTTTTATACAAGGCATATAGTCAATAAAGACTAAATAAACCCAAAAAGTAATAAATACCATCAAAAATGGCCGGTCCCAACATCACCAGGGGGCTTGTACTGGACCTCATGGACTGTTCTATGGTTGGAGTCCATTATCACCTAAAAGCCATAGCCAAGACCATCAAATGATTCTTTTCCTTTTTGCTGTCTTTTTGTATGTTTTTTCTTGACCAATACATATTTTGTCCATAAATTTTGAAAATAAATGATCTACAAAGGCTGTGAGAACGCCACCTCTGGATGCTTCATTACCAGTTCCATCACATTGTATGGCAAGAAAAGCAACATGTTCTACAACATGCACAATTTTGGTCATCATGGACAGTCCAGCAGGAGCTGTTGGGATTCAGAGTATGACAGATCTGTCACAGCATTGTGGATTCTAATATAACAGAAGCGACAGTGAATAAGGAGCGGATTTGTGAAGGATGTCTGAAGGAGCAGGTATACCAGATAGCACAGCAAGTGAATGTAGACACCTATAAGAGTGTGGTATCACAAACAATTCATATTCACAAATTAGTTTTCATCTCTTTATATGCAAAAGAAAGCAGCACTATACTTAAAGTGTGAACAGGGTGAAAGCCTCAAGTTACCAACTTTGTATCCTCATAGTCCAAAGAAATGGCAGCACGCCAAAGAACAGTGGTAAAAAATAGCAGCGGTTTATTCACCCATGTGATGACTCCCAAGTATGTCAGAACTTTTCTCAAGGCAAAAGAAAGTTTCAAACATGTTTGGGAGCTGAAACATCACATGTCACATGAAGGAATAAATCACTGCTATTTTTTGCCACTGCTCTTTAGAGTGCTGACAGTTTGGGGGGATTCTCTCTATATATCAATCTGTCTTGCTAAGGCTAGGGTCACACGACCGTTTATCCCTCATCCGAGAGAATCAGGTCGATTATGCTAATCATCCTCTGATCAGAGTTTGATCAGCATGTGATCCTATTTTCTCGAAAGTTGAGAATTAAAACAAAGTTTTTCCATCTTCTCCATTCAGTCTGTCTGAGAAAATCAGACCGCACTTGGATGCCATCTGAGTGTGGTCCAGTTTTTTCCATGGACCAATAGACCTGAATGGGCAAGTACCATCTGATTATCGCACGCAAATAGTGCACAGCCCCATAGAATAACATGGGGATGAGTGCTATTCATCAAAACGACAGATAGCACTCGTCCAAGTTATACAGTCGTCTGCACAAGCCCTAATATATACAGTACAGACCAAAAGTTTGGACATACCTTCTCATTTAAAGATTTTTCTGTATTTTCATGACTATGAAAATTGTACATTCACACTGAAGGCATCAAAACTATGAATTAACACATGTGGAATTATATACTTAACAAAAAAGTGTGAAACAACTGAAAATATGTCTTATATTCTAGGTTCTTCAAAGTAGCCACCTTTTGCTTTGATGACTGCTTTGCACACTCTTGGCATTCTCTTAATGAGCTTCAAGAGGTAGTCACCGGAAATGGTCTTCCATCAATCTTGATGGAGTTCCCAGAGATGCTTAGCACTTGTTGGCCCTTTTGCCTTCACTCTGCGGTCCAGCTCACCCCAAATCATCTCGATTGGGTTCAGGTCTGGTGACTGTGGAGGCCAGGTCATCAGGCGTAGCACCCCATGACTCTCCCTCTTGTTCAAATAGCCCTTACACAGCCTGGAGGTATGTTAGGGGTCATTGTCCTGTTGAAAAATAAATGATGGTCCAACTAAATGCAAACTGGATGGAATAGCATGCCGCTGCAAGATGATGTGGTAGCCATGCTGGTTCAGTATGCCTTCAATTTTGAATAAATCCCCAACAGTGTCACCAGCAAAGCACCCCCACACCATCACACCTCTTCCTCCATGCTTCACGGTGGGAACCAGACATGTAGAGTCCATCCGTTCACCTTTTCTGTGTCGCACAAAGACACGGTGGTTGGAACCAAAGATCTCAAATTTGGACTCATCAGACCAAAGCACAGATTTCCACTGGTCTAATGTCCATTCCTTGTGTTTTTTAGATCAAACAAGTCTCTTCTGCTTGTTGCCTGTCCTTAGCAGTGGTTTCCTAGCAGCTATTTTACCATGAAGGCCTGCTGCACAAAGTCTCCTCTTAACAGTTGTTGTAGAGATGTGTCTGCTGCTAGAAATGTGTGGCATTGACCTGGTCTCTAATCTGAGCTGCTGTTAACCTGCGATTTCTGAGGCTGGTGACTCGGATAAACTTATCCTCAGAAGCAGAGGTGACTCTTGGTCTTCCTTTCCTGGGGCAGTCCTCATATGAGCCAGTTTCTTTGTAGCGCTTGATGGTTTTTGCAACTGCACTTGGGGACACTTTCAAAGCTTTCCCAATTTTTCACACTGACTGACCTTTATTTCTTAAAGTAATGATGGTCACTTGTTTTTCTTTACTTAGCTGCTTTTTTCTTGCCATAATACAAATTCTAACAGTCTATTCAGTAGGACTATCAGCTGTGTATCCACCTGACTTCTGCACAACACAACTGATGGTCCCAACCCCATTTATAAGGCAAGAAATCCCACTTATTAAACCTGACAGGGCACACCTGTGAAGTGAAAACCATTTCCAGTGACTACCGCTTGAAGCTCATCAAGAGAATGCCAAGAGTGTGCAAAGCAGTCATCAAAGCAAAAGGTGGCTACTTTGAAGAACCTGGAATATAAGACATATTTTCAGTTGTTTCACACTTTTTTGTTAAGTATATAATTCCACATGTGTTAATTCATAGTTTTGATGCCTTCAGTGTGAATGTACAATTTTCATAGTCATGAAAATAAAGAAAAATCTTTAAATGAGAAGGTGTGTCCAAACTTTTGATCTGTACTGTACCTCATATATGTCTGTCTCATAATTATCTATCTATCTATCTATCTGTCTATCTATCTATCTTCCCTTCTACAAAGTAAATTAAAAGTCAAATGACAATTCTCAAAGGTGAAACATGCATGAATAGTGAGATAACAACCATCATTAATCTATGGTGTATTTATCAGCAATTATCTGAAATTATTATCTATATAATATTTATCTATCTAGCCATCATTCTTAATACTAGTATACTAGTTAAAAACATTGCCCTTTAACATATGATGGGCTCAAGACTACAACATAAAAGTCATATTTGCTGCTATAAGATTAGATACAATTCTATGGATTTCTCATACAGAACCCAGAAGTGCTTGGCCCGAGTGGGCACTCCTTAGAGTTGCCAGCCATCCAGAAATTCCAGGCACTTATATGACCTGTCCGTAAAAAAAAAATTTCAGGTTTCCGTGATGTTTTTGAAACTAAAGAAACTTGTACAGGTTATTTTGGCTTTAATTATCATCATATTACAGTTTACAATGAATGCCACTGATGTCATATCAGAATAATGGGACGTAGACAGAGCTCACTTATAATCATAATGATTTATTATGATTTTCCAATGTGTATGTATAAAACACTGTCTGTCTGTGATTTTTTTGATGAGCTGTCCAGAAAAAATAAAAAGTCAAGTTGGCAACCTTGGCGCTCTTGTGTATGGGAGTATCGTCTGGGATGGCCTTCAGCCGTGTGATCGGCCAAAGCATCGTTCGGCCCACAGCCAATGTGTATGGCCAGCTTAAGTGGCTGAATTATGAGAAAAAGTCCATTTTTGTTTTAATCAAGTAAAGTATGTTAAACACGCTTTAGTTTTAAAATTATGATTTTTTTTATTGTTCACATATCCATCCATTAAAAAATATCTAAGATATTGCCGATTTTGTACTGATAAACCTCATTGTTAATATTATTGGGTAAGATTACAGGTAAAGGTTAATCTCTATTATAAAGCTGCAGGAAGGTCCCACAGGATCGGCCATTGACGACACGTGACGATCACATCTTACCTCCTTTTCCCTACTCAATGACCTTCACAGATCGCAGAATATACACACAAATCTCTCCAGCAGATGTCAATGCATCATGTTGCTTCAGTCCATGTGGCTGATGTAAAGCAAATCTCTGAACCCCTGTTAACAGAGCAGAGAGCTTCAGCTCATGCAAGATGACTGCCCAAATAATCATGAACAGAAATTAGATAAAAGGATACAGAAATTAAAAAAAAAGATAGAAAAACAGATGTTACATTACAGATTTTAGTTAGTAAGGCATTCTCTTTACAATTATTTTTGAGAATATGAACTGGAAAAATATTCCAATGAACATCATCTGACAATACACGAATGAGGATGGCCCTTAACACAAAACTTTGCAGGGGCGTCAGTGTATTCTTGACTTGATATCAACAATTTCTGAACTGTGAAAGTAAACATTGTTCTCAATCTCAATTGTTCTGAAACAATTCTTGGCCCAGGCCCCTTTGTCGTCTGTTGAATGTTTTTTTTTTAGTCTGTAGGAACATTGCTGTTTGTTTTAGTTTTTATAAACCAAAACTACAAACACGTTCAGATGAAAATTGTTGCTTAATAAGAAGAAAAGACTCCACATTTACAATATTTGTTAAATAAAGTAGACTATATTAAGAGCTTGGTGGGTAAAAAAATTGTGAGTTCCCAACTGTATACTGGGCATACTGGTTCATTCCTACCGCTTCTTAAATTGAAAGAAATGTTTCAGCATTGTTGTGTTTGATGAATAAGAAAATCGGTTAGACTGGGAAATTACCGTATATACTCGAGTATAAGCCGACCCGAATATAAGGCAAGGCACAAAATTTTACCACAAAAAAATGGGACAAATTATTGACTCGAGTATAAGCCTAGGGTGGGAAATGCAGCAGCTACTGGTAAATTTCCCTATCCTGGTATGCATTGCCCCCTCATCCCCAATCTTGGTATGCATGGCCCCCGCATCCCCAATCTTGGTATGCATGGCCCCCTCATCCCCAACCCTGGTATGCATGGGCCCTCATCACTGCACACATGAAAAAAATAAAGAATTCTACTCACCTTCCCTCTGCTTCAGTGCTGCGTTCTGACTGCTGCCAGCAGCTGATCTCAGCATCTGAGCAGCGCATGACGTCACTGCCATGCACCCTCACACTCTGATATCAGCTGCCGGGATATTCACTCCTCTCCACGTCCATGGGAGTGAGGGAGTGAATATTCATACTCTATAATAGCTGGCACAGAGGATTGCTGAACCGCTGCAGGAGCCGGCGACTGACAGTGTGCGCTATTAATGAGAATGAATATTCACTCCTCTGCAACAAGTAGAAAAATGAATAGCAGCACTCACCAAGTCCTTTGGCTAAAAAGTCCTTTATTTCATAGTGTTCTGGACAATCAGATGCAGCGGTCTATCTGAGGTGCAGGGGAGACATGCGGGGAGATGAGAGGACGACGGCTGTTTCGCGTCTTACATATGCTTCTATGGGTCCAAAACCCGTAGAAGCGTTTGTAAGACGCAACGCGGCCATCGTTCTCTTGTCTCCCCGCATGTCTCCCCTGCACCTCACATAGACTGCTGCATCTGATTGTCCAGAACACTATGAAATAAAGGACTTTTTAGCCAAAGGACTTGGTGAGTGCTGCTATCCATTTTTCTACTTGTTGCATAGATGCCATACTTTAGCCTTTGCACCACCATTATTGTCCGTCACCACTGCTGTTATTCAACAATATAAATATCACACAGTAGTGCCTGATGATTTTTTCCATTCTCCTGTTGGAATATTCACTCCTCTCTACTGCCATGGGCGTGGAGAGGAGTGAATATTCATTCTCTTTAGTAGTGAGCACATGTGATCACTGCAGCTGCCGTCTAAGGCTACTGCCTGTGCCCCGCTCTTCCGTCGCCGCACCCCCCACCCCACCATCTCCAGTCAGAATGTAAGTGGGACCGTTACTCTAGTGTAAGCCGAGGGGGCTTTTTCAGCATAAAAAATGTGCTGAAAAAGTCGGCTTATACACAAATATATTCGGTATTTATATTAGTTTTTATGTGTAAGCAAAAGTTAAAATATATCATTTACTATTATGTAGGCCCTTTTGGCTTGGCACACCAAGACTTCTGATGGTTTGTGTAGACACTGTTTGATGCCTTAGGCTTGGTATGTCACAAACTTTCACTTGCAGTACAGAATGGATGAATTGTGACACCAGTCATACGACCATTTCTCCACAGTGTCCCAGGAACCGTTTTTCAGCATGACACATGTCATTGCCAGGCTGCATGTTGTTTGTGCTACTGTGAGCAGCTTGCATTAACTAAACGTGCTAAGATCGCCTGCAGTGTCCCCGGAATTGTCTCTCATCGAGCACATCTTGGACGTCATTGGTAAGAAATTGCATATGAAGGTGCCAGTAGCGGATCTTGATGATTAGTGTGCCCAAGTGCATTCAGAGAGGCAGAACATTTCTCAGACAACACAACACTCATTGATAACATGCCAAATCATGAAAGTATGTGGATTTCTGAACATGACACTCATACTTCATAAGAATATGAATATATCAATATTGATCAATTTATTAAATGCAAAATGAATATACAAAGGCGAAATCTAAATATTTGGTGTGACTGCCCATTGCCTTCAAAACAGCAACAATTCTTCTAGGTACACCTGCACACAGTTTTTGAAGCATCTTGGCAGGGAGGTTGTTCCAATCATTTTGGATCACAGATCTTCTGTGGATGTAGGCTTGTGCAAATCATTTGGTCTCTTTGTGTAATCCCAGACAGACTTGATGATGTTGAGATCAGGGCTCTGTGAGGGCCATATCATCACTTTCAGGACTCATTGACCTTCTTTATGCCGAAAATAGTTCTTAATGACATTGGCTGTATGTAGCTGAACACAGTACTATCTTAACATTCAGACACAGAAGTGTGTCCACCTGGGCATTAAAGGAAATCTGTCACTCCCTGGCACTTATCTGACCTCTAATATGGGCATACAGGTGATAGAAATGTAAATCTATTCATACCTGTATGCGCCTCATATTAGAGGTCTTGTTGCTGTGAAATGTCGTTTTATTCATACAAGTTTCGGATGTGTTCCAGTCCCTGGGCCCTGAAGAAATCCCTGCCTCCTGTGTGAATTATAATATTTCCCCCCTCCCCTGCATGTCACAGTGCCTGGATTTGGCTGTTGCAACTGCACATCACAGGCGTGATCACAGGCGTATTGTGTGTGGAGGCCACACACAATACTTAGCCTCATTTTGACTTGTTTTAAGGACATTACATCAAAGTTGGATCAGCCTGTAGTGTGTTTTTCCACTTTCATTTTGGGGGTGACTCCAAATCCAGGCCTCCATTGGTTAATAAATTTGATTTCCATTGATGATTTTTGTGTGATTTTGTTGTCAGCACATTCAACTTTGTACAGAAAATATAAATGCAATGATTTGGAAATCTCTTATACCATATTTTATTCACAACAGAACTTAGCTCACTGATCGGAAGGTGAAAGTTTGAAATTTTTCCATTTGAAAAATTACCTCATTTAGAAATTGATGGCAGCAACACATCTCTTAAAAGTCAGGACAGGGCAATGTCTACCATTGTGTAGCATGCCCTATTCTTTTTACCACAGTCTATAAAAGTCTGGGCAGTGAGGACATCGGTTGCTGGAGTTTTGGGGAGGAACGTTGTCCCATTCTTCTCTCATGTAGGATCCTAGCTGCTTAACAGTCTTGGATCTTCATTGCCGGATTTTACATTTCATAGTGCGCTAAATGTTTTCTATTGGTGAAAGCTTTGGACTGCTGGTGGATAGCTCATCACCGAAACTCTTCTTCTGTGAAGACATGCTGTTGTGATGGATGCAATATGTGGTTTAGTATTGTCTTGCTGAAATATGCAAGGCCTTCCTCTATATAATGCACAGTATTGACAGTGCCATTGAATATGTGTAAGCTGCCATACCATAGGCACTAATGCTTACCATCAGAGAAGCAGGCTGATAACAAGCTGGATGGTACCTCTCCACCTGAGTCTGCAAGGCATGGCGTCCGTGAAATCTTAAAAAAAATGTCAAATTTTGAATCATCTGACCACAGAACAGTTTTTCCTTTAGCCTCAGTCCATATCAGTGTTCCTGGATTGTAATGATATACAACTTCTTCTTTGCATGACAGAGCTGTAACTTGCATTTGTGGAGAACTACAATATGTTCACAGACAATAATTTCTAGAAGTTTTCTTGAGCCCATGCACTGATTTGCATGACCAAATCACGCCTGTTTTTAATCCAGTGCAGTCTGAGGGTCCGTAGATCACAAGCATCCAATATTAGCTGTCAGTCTTGTCCATTATACACATTGATTATTCCAGAATCTCTGAATCTTTTTTTGATACTATATACAGTTGTGTGTAAAAGTGTTTTCCCCCTTCCTGATTTCCTATTCTTTTTCATGTTTGTCGCACTTAAATGTTTCAGATTACAAAGCAAATTTAAATATTAGACAAAGATAACAAAAGTAAACACAAAATGCAGTTTTTAAATGAAGATCTTTATTATTAAGGGAAAAAGAAATCTAAACCTACAGGACCCTGTGTAAAAAAGTGATTGCCCCCTAAATCTAATAACTGGCTGGGCCACCCTTAGAAGCAACAGCTTCAATCAAGCGTTTGCGATAACTGGCAATGAGTCTGTTACAACGCTCTGGGGGAATTTTGACCCACTCATCTTTGCAAAATTGTTGTAATTCTGCCACATTGGAGGGTTTCAGAGCATGAACCACTTTTTTAAGGTCATGCCACAGCATCTCAATCGGATTAAGGTCAGGACTTTGACTAGGCCACTCCAAAGTCTTAATTTTGTTTTTTTAAGCCATTCAGAGGTGGACTTACTGATGTATTTTGGATCATTGTCCTGCTGCATAACCCAAGTGCGCTTCAGCTTGAGGTCATGAACAGATGGCTGGACATTCTCCTTCAGGATTTTTTGGTAGACAGCAGAATTCATGGTTCCATTTACCACAGCATGTCTTCAAGGTCCTGAAGCGGCAAAACAGCCCCAGACTATCACACTACCACCACCAAATTTTACAGTTGGTATGATGTTCCCTTTCTGAAATGCTGTGTTACTTCTACGCCAGATGTAATGGGACACACACCTTCCAAAAAGTTCAACTTTTGTCTCGTCAGTCCACAGAGTATTCTCCCAAAAGTCTTGGCGATCAGCAAGATGTTTTCTGGCAAAACTGAGACTAGCCTTTATGTTCTTTTTGCTCAGCAGTGGTTTTCATTCAGGAACTCTGCCATGCATGCCATTTTTGCCCATTCTCTTTCTTATGGCAGAGTCATGAACACTGACCCCATTAAGGCAAATGAGGCCGACAGTTCTTTGGATGTTGTTGTGGAGTCTTTTGTAACCTCTTGGATGAGTTGTCGTTGCACTATCGGTGTAAATTTGGTCGGCCAGCCACTCCAGGGAAGGTTTACCAGTGTTCCATGTTTTCGCCATTTGTGGATAATGGCTCTCACTGTGGTTCACTGGAGTCCCAAAGCTTTAGAAATGGCTTTATAACCTTTTCCAGACTGATAGATCTCAATTACTTTGTTTCTCATTTGTTCCAGAATTTCTTTGGATTACAGCATGATGTCTAGCTTTTGAGGATCTTTTGGTCTACTTCACTTTGTCAGGCAGGTCCTATTTAAGTGATTTCTTAATTGAGAACAGGTGTGGAAGTAATCAGATCTGTGTGTGGCTAGGGACATTGAATTCAGCTTACCAAAGATGTGATAAACCACAGTTAATTTATGTTTTAACGAGGGGGGGGAGATCACATTTTCACACAGGGCCCTGTAGGTTTGGATTTCTATTTCCCTTAATAATAAAGAAAGACCTTTATTTAAAAACTGCATGTTGTGTTTACTTCTGTTACCTTTGCCTAATATTTAAATTTGTTTTGTGATCTGAAACATTTAGGTGTGACAAACATGCAAAAGAATAAGAAATCGGGAAGGGGGCAAACACTTTTTCATACCACTGTATATTACTGTGCAAAAGTTTTAGTTAGATGTGAAAAAAATTGCTGCAAAGATTGCTTTCAAAAACAGAAATGTTAACAGTTTATTTTAGCGATTAACACATTTATAAGTGAATGAACAAAATAGAAACCTATGTCAAATTATTATTTAGTGTGACGACCTGCTACGCACCTGTCTCGGCTGAGTCGGGCTCAACTCTCTTCCCTTATGGACGCCTCCCTTTGGTTTGCTCTACGTCGGGCTTTACAAGTTGCTCAGCATGTCTTAGTAGCATCATCTCCCTAGACCTTTTAAAGGAAATCTGTCACGCCCTAACACTTATTTGACCTCTAATATGGGCATACAAGTGATAGAAATGTAAATCTATTCATACCTGTATGCCTCATATTAGAGGTCGTGTTGCTGTGTCTTTTTATTCATACTAGTTTCTGATGTGTTCCAGTCCCGGGGCCCTGAAGAAATCCCCGCCTGTGAGTATTCAATGAGAATATTTCATTCATTCAGATCTAGAATGTGTTATTTGAGTGTTCCCTTTATTTTTTTGAGCAGTGTATATATATATATATATATATATATATATATATATATATATACAGTACAGACCAAAAGTTTGGACACACCTTCTCATTTAAAGATTTTTCTGTATTTTCTTGACTATGAAAATTGTACATTCACACTGAAGGCATCAAAACTATGAATTAACACATGTGGAATTATATACTTAACAAAAAAGTGTGAAACAACTGAAAATATGTCTTATATTCTAGGTTCTTCAAAGTAGCCACCTTTTGCTTTGATGACTGCTTTGCACACTCTTGATGAGCATCAAGAGGTAGTCACCGGAAATGGTCTTTCAACAATCCTGAAGGAGTTCCCAGAGATGCTTATCACTTGTTGGCCCTTTTGCCTTCACTCTGCGGTCCAGCTCACCCCAAACCATCTCGATTGGGTTCCGGTCTGGTGACTGTGGAGGCCAGGTCATCTGGCGTAGTACCCCATAACTCTCATTCTTGGTCAAATAGCCCTTACACAGCCTGGAGGTGTGTTTGGGGTCATTGTCCTGTTGAAAAGTAAATGATGGTCCAATTAAACGCAAACCGGATGGAATAGCATGCCGCTGCAAGATGCTGTGGTAGCCATGCTGGTTCAGTATGCCTTCAATTTTGAATAAATCCCCAACAGTGTCACCAGCAAAGCACCCCCACACCATCACACCTCCTCCTCCATGCTTCACGGTGGGAACCAGGCATGTAGAGTCCATCCGTTCACCTTTTCTGCGTCGCACAAAGACACAGTGGTTGGAACCAAAGATCTCAAATTTGGACTCATCAGACCAAAGCACAGATTTACACTGGTCTAATGTCCATTCCTTGTGTTCTTTAGCCCAAACAAGTCTCTTCTGCTTCTTGCCTGTCCTTAGCAGTGGTTTCCTAGCAGCTATTTTATCATGAAGGCCTGCTGCACAAAGTCTCCTCTTAACAGTTGTTGTAGAGATGTGTCTGCTGCTAGAACTCTGTGTGGCATTGACCTGGTCTCTATTCTGAGCTGCTGTTAACCTGCGATTTCTGAGGCTGGTGACTTGGATAAACTTATCCTCAGAAGCAGAGGTGACTCTTGGTCTTCCTTTCCTGGGGCGGTCCTCATGTGAGCCAGGTTCTGTGTAGCGCTCGATGGTTTTTGCAACTGCACTTGGGGACACTTTCAAAGTTTACCCATTTTTTCGGACTGACTGACCTTCATTTCTTAAAGTAATGATGTCCACTCGTTTTTCTTTACTTAGCTGCTTTTTTCTTGCCATAATACAAATTCTAACTGTCTATTCAGTAGGACTATCAGCTGTGTATCCACCTGACTTCTGCACAACACAACTGATAGTCCCAACCCCATTTATAAGGCAAGAAATCCTACTTATTAAACCTGACAGGGCACACCTGTGAAGTGAAAACCATTTCCGGTGACTACCTCTTGAAGCTCATCAAGAGAATGCCAAGAGTGTGCAAAGCAGTCATCAAAGCAAAAGGTGGCTACTTTGAAGAACCTAGAATATAAGACATATTTTCAGTTTTTTCACACTTTTTTGTTAAGTATATAATTCCACATGTGTTAATTCATAGTTTTGATGCCTTCAGTGTGAATGTACAATTTTCATAGTCATGAAAATACAGAAAAATCTTTAAATGAGAAGGTGTGTCCAAACTTTTGGTCTGTATTGTATATATATATATATATATATATATATATATATAAATATACACACAACCCTAACTCCTAAAAAATATATATATTGCTGTAAAGCGTGAGACTGATTATGCATCCAGGTTAATGTAAAACAGAGTTATATACATTGTGTACTGCAATATGTCTGTCTTTTTAAATTATTAACGACAATACATTTTAGCACTGTCTACTGACCTCAGATACCTTCCAGTAAGGTAGAATAAATTCCACTGTACTATAGGTCTTTTTACAGAATATTACTGTATGTAGTGCAGCTTTGCAATTGACCTCTAATGCATCTCTAGCTTAAATTTAGTCTAGTAGATTGTTATGTGGACATAATCATGATTTGATTCACATAATGCTTCCCGCAGCACACTCTGACGTTTGAGAACTGCTGGTGATGATGAGAAATGGAACTTCAAAAGATAATTTTCTTCTCACATAAACAAACACAACACACAGGAGGAGATTTACTAACTAAAACGAGCCAGAATTCAGGCTAAAATTGAGCCAGAAACGTGTTAATGCTTTGTATCTCATTTATTAAAACATTTTTCACCTCACTCGACACTTTTAGAAAGTGTCTGTAAAAGGGAGTATGGCTAAGTATGTTAGTAAATGGTGTGTTCCAGGTATTTATATAGCTTAAAAAGAAATCCAAAAGGAAGTTAAATAATAGATGGTGTGAACTTGAACTATCATCCATCATGAGCCATTATGATAAATTTGGTTCATCTTAAAGCTGTCAAATCTAAGTGTATGTCTAAGTGTATGTGTTAAATATTAATTATGGATATTCATTTTTATTCTGAATTCTGTACATTGCATAAGATTGCATCAGCCTCGTGCTAGACATTCAGGCTATTTTTAGCTTGGTGTAAGTTAGTACCATAAGTAGAAGAACAGCTGGTATGACCGGCCTATATAACCCATACATGAAGGGGGGCTCTGGTGCTCTTTCCATTCAATATTACACAGCTCAGTCCTAGGATCTACGCTGGCTGAGGAAACAGCTGCCGATGTAGGCCCAAGCGGACACATGGTGTCATCCTGACACACGTGCTGGACACAGACAGACGCAACCTACCATTCAGGATCCCAGGAAAAGATGGGTGAATCTCAACTATTAAGCTAATTATGGACAAATGGACAATCACTTTGTTCTTTTTAACGGACAATCGAAGAATAAACCGCTACATATTTTTTATAAGAATATCGTGATATATTCTTTGATCGATCGCATCTGATAAAAAGTCCTCTATAGAAAAATATATGTAAATAAGTATTTTTTTACAGTATGCCCCAAAGTGTCTGTTTATTGAATGTTATGAAGATTTTTCTATAATGGGATTTTCTTTGTCCCACCCTTTTTGTTACCCTTTTTTCCTCAGTTATACAGTGCTGGCCAAAAGTATTGGCACCCCTGCAATTCTGTCAGATAATACTCAGTTTCTTCCTGAAAATGATTGCAATCACAAATTCTCTGGTATTATTCTCTTCATTTAATTTGCTTGCAAGGAAAAAGCACAAAAAAGAATGAAGCAAAAATCAAATCATTGATCATTTCACACAAAACTCCAAAAAAGGGCCGGACAAAAGTATTGGCACCCTCAGCCTAATACTTGGTTGCACAACCTTTAGCCAAAATAACTGCAAACAACCGCTTCCGGTAACCATCAATGAGTTTCTTACAATGCTCTGCTGGAATTGTAGACCATTCTTCTTTGGCAAACTGCTCCAGGTCCCTGATATTTGAAGGGTGCCTTCTCCAAACTGCCATTTTGAGATCTCTCCACAGGTGTTCTATGGGATTCAGGTCTGGACTCATTGCTGGCCACCTTAGAAGTCTCCAGTGCTTTCTCTCAAACCATTTTATAGTGCTTTTGGAAGTGTGTTTTGGGTCATTGTCCTGCTGGAAGACCCATGACCTCTGAGGGAGACCCAGCTTTCTCACACTGGGCCCTACATTATGCTGCAAAATTTGTTGGTAGTCTTCAGACTTCATAATGCCATGCACACGGTCAAGCAGTCCAGTGCCAGAGGCAGCAAAGCAACCCCAAAACATCAGGGAACCTCCGCCATGTTTGACTGTAGGGACCATGTTCTTTTCTTTGAATGCCTCTTTTTTTTTCCTGTACACTCTATGTTGATGCTTTTTCCCAAAAAGCTCTACTTTTGTCTCATCTGACCAGAGAACATTCTTCCAAAACGTTTTAGGCTTTCTCAGGTAAGTTTTGGCAAACTCCAGCCTGGCTTTTTTATGTCTCGGGGTAAGAAGTGGGGTCTTCCTGGGTATCCTACCATACAGTCCCTTTTCATTCAGACGCCGACGGATAGTACGGGTTGACACTGTTGTACCCTCGGTCTGCAGGGCAGCTTGAACTTGTTTGGATGTTAGTCGAGGTTCTTTATCCATCATCCGCACAATCTTGCGTTCAAATCTCCCGTCAATTTTTCTTTTCCGTCCACATCTAGGGAGGTTAGCCACAGTGCCATGGGCTTTAAACTTCTTGATGACACTGCTCACGGAAGACACAGGAACATTCAGGTCTTTGGAGATGGACTTGTAGCCTTGAGATTGCTCATGCTTCCTCACAATTTGGTTTCTCAAGTCCTCAGACAGTTCTTTGGTCTTCTTTCTTTTCTCCATGCTCAATGTGGTACACACAAGGACACGGGACAGAGGTTGAGTCAACTTTAATCCATGTTAACTGGCTGCAAGTGTGATTTAGTTATTGCCAACACCTGTTAGGTGCCACAGGTAAGTTACAGGTGCTGCTAATTACACGAATTAGAGAAGCATCACATGATTTTTCAAAGGGTGCCAATACTTTTGTCCACCCCCTTTTTTAGGTTTGGTGTGGAATTATATCCAATTTGGCTTTAGGACAATTCTTTTTGTGCTTTTTTCATTGAAGACAAATTAAATGAAGTGAAATGCCAAAGAATTTGTGATTGCAATCATTTTCAGGAAGAAACTGAGTATTATCTGACAGAATTGCAAGGGTGCCAATACTTTTGGCCAGCACTGTACATGGCTTTTCACGGCACCAGAAACCTCTTTCATCAGGAGTCAATCAGGAGTCAAACTGTTTGTGTTTGCTTTTTTTGTATTGTGCTATGAAACCTAATAAAGTACCAAGAACTTATTTCTTGCCTTTGTGTAATGGGGAGGGGTTGGAAATCTAGGTAATTGGGCAAATAATAAAGACAAGACTTGTGGGGTATTTTACAAATACTCCAACAATCTGACCCCATTTCAAAATGTTGATGTAACAAGACTGGTATATCTCCAGACTAATGGTTCTTTTAGACAGACCGATAAATGGAGAGCGAGAGTTCCTAGGAATGCTCGCTCCTGACTATCAAAATGCTCATTTGTTCAGTGTGATGATTTTTTTAGCCTGTTTAAAAGATCATCATTAAAGAAGCACTCCCATTAAAGTTTTTATTTATTTCTTTTACTCACTTATATAGCGCCATTAATTCCACAGCGCTTTACAGACATCATCAGCACTGTCCCCATTGGGGCTCACAATCTAAATTCCCTATCAGCCTGTCTTTGGAGCCTCTTAAGATATTGCAATCACCATATTATATAGCACTGTGTACTTACAATTGCTCATTTTGCCTTTCTACCCAGTTAATTCTTCTGTTTTCCATTAGCTCTGTGACATCACGTGATTAAAAACTGACTAGCTGAATCCTTCTAAGCTTTATGTAGAAACAGGAGGTCAATTTTCTCTGCACAAGTCATGAGTCACTTCAAAAGTTTATGGCAGGGGGAAGAGCAGAACAGCTGGGTCAGGAGTTGAAGATGGGAATGATAAAGGCAGAGACAGGAGACTTCCTGTTTCTACATAGAGCAGAGACAAGAGAGAAATAAATTTTGTAGAAAGGCAAAATGAGCAATTGTAAGTACACAATGTTAAGTACACAGCAGCATTCTGCGTTGTCTGGCAATCGGGTAAATCAGTGTGAGACATGATGTCCCGCGTCTTCACACACCTACAACACCAGAACGTGATGCTCCAAAAGATTGGGATAGTTTTCCTGCATGCATAGTAGCTCCGCCTCCAGGGTCAGGACAATGGCAGCGCCTGCGACCGGAGTAGCGTAGCACCAGACCTGCTCCATTCTCAGGTGGGAGCATAGAACCACAATTCCTAACAATGACGTGTTTAAAAACTTATTGTCTGAATTCTTCTAAGCTCTATGTAGAAACAGGAAGTCGATTTTCCCTGCATGACTCATGAGTCACTGCAAAAGTCCATGCCAGGGGGGAGGAGGGAGAAGCTGGCTCAGGAGTTGAAGAGGGGAATGATAAATACAGGGACAAGAGACTTCCTGTTTCTACATAGAGAAGAGAAAAAATAAGAATTTACTGGGTAGAAAGGCAAAATGAGCAATTGTAAGTACACAATAATATATAATATGATGTGTTATGCACACGCCCGGACTGACTGGCGGGTGCGTGATTTAGTGATCCCACTGTGCAATGTACTGGAGAGTGCCTGGAGGGGCGTAACTAAGTATCTACCCAATCCGACCAAGGTCGCACGAAGGCTACGACGCCGTGCACCAGGGAGGAACCGAGCAGAGGGACCAGGTGCTGCTCCAGGACAGACCCCGGACACAGCTGTTGACCCACACCGGGGAATACAGGAACAGGCAGGTGAGGCTGGCACACAGACAGGTGGGTATAGGCAGGCACGACTGGTATGCAGACAGGTGGGTACTAGTAAACACGACTGGTATGCAGGCAGGGGAGTAGTGGTAAGCACGGCTGGAGTGCTGACAGGGAGGCACTAGCAGGTTGGAGCGCGGGCTGGATAGGGACCCGTACAGACTGGGACCCAGGAGCAGAACCGCAGATGCGGTAGACAAGCAGAGCAGAGAGGGACCGCTGGAGCGGTGGGCAAGACAGAGCAGAGAGATACCACCGGAGCGGTGAGCAAGACAGAGCAGGGAGAAACCGCCGGAGCGGTGAGCAAAACAGAGCAGGGCGAACCGCCGGAGCGGTGAGCAAGGCAGAGCAGGGCGGAACCGCCGGAGCGGTGAGCAAGGCAGAGCAGAAAGGAACCGCCAGAGCGGAGAGCAAGGCAGAGCAGAGAGGAACCGCCGGAGCGGTGAGCAAGGCGGAGCAGAGAGGAACCGCCGGAGCGGTGAGCAAGGCGGAGCAGAGAGGAACCGCCGGAGCGGTGAGCAAGGCAGAGCAGAGAGGAACCGCCGGAGCGGTGAGCAAGGCGGAGCAGAGAGGAACCGCCGGAGCGGTGAGCAAGGCGGAGCAGAGAGGAACCGCTGGAGCGGTGAGCAAGGCAGAGCAGGAAGGAACCGCCGGAGCGGTGAGCAAGGCAGAGCAGGAAGGAACCGCCGGAGCGGTGAGCAAGGCAGAGCAGGAAGGAACCGCCGGAGCGGTGAGCAAAGCAGAGCAGGAAGGAACCGCCGGAGCGGTGAACAAGGCAGAGCAGAGAGGACAGGGCTCTGTTCACACTGAACAGACTGGAAGGGACAAGCAGAACCAGATACACACAAGGTATTTACAATGAAGTAGCGAGTGGACTCTAAACTCACAAACGGAAGTACAGCGACAACGAGTAGGAGTTAGGTGCAGGTTCAGACTCTGCAGAAAAAGGGAAGGTACAGACATAGAGAAAAACAGGTAACAGGCTAGGAGAATGTTCAGACCGGAACTGAGTGTTAAGACAGGAACTGACACTGCAGCGAGATACAGGAGCGAGTCTGGGTATACGGCCCCCAGAATGGCGGAAAAACAGGCTAGAAGACACAGATAACAGGTCTGGGTATGCGGCCCCCAGAAGGTGCAACGAACAGGCTGGGAGCGTGTTCAGACAGGCCTGGGAATACAGCCTCCAGGAAGGCGGACAGGCAGGAAAAACAGAACGGGACCTGGCACATCAGAGGCAAGGAGCCCTTTGAGGATAAGAGTTGCTCAGGCGCCAGATTCAAGGTGGAGCTGGTTTAAATATCAAGTTACAAACAGCAATAGGCTGGAGACGCATTAGGGGTGTGCCCACAGCAGCTACAAGAAACAGGAAGTGACCCGGCCGCCGCCCTAAGCAGTCAGAACAGAGACAAGCAGACAGCATGAATAGAAGCCAGGCTAGCAGACTGGACTGAAGATTAAGTTTGCGATCTTGCATAGTGGGAGATGGTGCACTATGCAAGTCCACCACCAGGTATGTTACATGATGATTGCAATATAATAAGAGAATAAAAACTTTGATGGGAGGAGGAGTGCTTCTTAATATTCTATGCATACAGAACTGTTTAGGGGACGGTTGCAAACAACTTTATTATAATGGAACGCAACCGAACCCTGGGGTCCGCAATGCAGCCTGGTGGACTGCGGCCGAACACCTTCCGGGTTAGAAGGAAATAACCAACTTAAATAACAATCCCCTCTGTGTTACAGCACACCGGAGCGGGAATAGGAATCTGCACTATCTCCGTTAACTTCACAAGAGATGTGAGATAAATAAAGAGTCTGTAGTCCTGTTGCAGCACAGGGACTACAAAGTTGGATGCGTGTGTGACTCACGCCGGCGTGTAAGTGCTCTCAGCCGGCGTGCTACCGGATTGAGGAGAATCCCTCCACGTGGCTCACAGGCGGTACCGGGAATAGGGCGTCTGCAGACTGCTCGGGGTGTATGGCGACCCCCTAGTCGGAGCCAGTCTGTACGATGAAGCTACCTGCCTATTTCCACTAACCTGCCTATTTCCACTAAGCCTGCCTATTTCCACTAAAAGCACACGTAGAGCTCAAAGGCCAAGCGTCCACACAACACCATCACTGCACAAAGATCAGAGCGTGCCGCCATGTTTGTGGGCGGGCCTTTTAAAGATTAAGCCCTGCCCAACGTCGCACCATTGGTGACGTCACCCGTGACCAATCAGGCGGTGCCAGGTCACCGTCTCAGCTGGCTACCGAACCACCAATCACGGTCCGCCATGTCACGGGCATGCTCAGTGCGATGCATCTTGGACTTAGGCTGAGGAGCCCTGACTCCCTCCGCAACCTATACTTCATACTACTAGGCACAAACACCCAAGATACAACTTGTGCATCTCGTGCACTAGCTAGGCGTTGTGACTGACGGTGATGCTGTGCAGCATCAGCCTTGGCTGGACCAGAATAGGAGACCACGGAATCCACTGAAGATTCTGAACCCATTTCAGATCCAGCAACTGCCTGGCGCCTAACACAGAACAATTGTATTAGTGATTCTGTCAGCATGTAAGTGCGGCTGACTGGTCTAAACAGGCCATTAACCAAAGGCCTGTTAGCTTTTATGTAGTCAATCAGCAATCATTTAATGGCAACTCCTCTAAACCTAGCATAACACTGAATTTTAAGGTAACCTGTCTGGTCGATTAAGACCCTAAGTGAGGGACATACTGATATGGTAATACAGAGTCTTCTCTGATCCTGACCATGGTCACTGGGTGGTAGCTGTCAATAACAGCACCCCAGTCACCAGTGATCGTGCGAGCACAACTGTTATACATCTACGATTACAGTGCGCTAAATGGACGGTGCTGAGTGCTGTCATCATCCTCCCTGTGCAGTTAATTTCCATCAAATTGCGAAAGGAAAACTCCAGTGGTCAATTCATATAAACATGAAATTGTTTTAGACTTTTCTTTATATTCTTCGATAGGCTAGTTAGCACTGAAATTATGGATTTAGAAATTCAAGCAACTGCTTTTTATTTTTGTTAATTCTTGGTTGGATTACTTCTACATTCATATGGATGGTGAATAAGGGAATCTGGTACATAGTGATTTCACACATGCGCGGTGCGAGAGGACCAATGATCTGTGACTGGCTGACTGATATTAAGCACACTACAGCGGCGTCTGACGTGAAGGTAACTGACTGGCTTCCGTGTCTGACGTGGTTATTTATGTTTTAGGTGACGGGCACGGTTTATGTGTTTACTCAATGAAAGGGTTTAAAGGATTAAATAGCTTTGCCCCATTGGTTGAGATAACGATAGGTTGGTTCTGTTGTCTTGCTCCATTGGTCCTTTAACTGGGGAAAATGATTGCGAAACAGAGGCCTTAAGAAGTCTGGTCTACCCCTCTGAAATTTATTGTAGCCACAGCCCCCTCAGGAAGCCCGTGAGGGTGAAACTTGTTGGGGTGGCTACATCATGTTTTAACACAACATAGGTTAAGCTAGGTAGCAATAGTGAAGATATCGTATAATCAAAAACGCAGGCTGCAGCTGCGACTAGGATACTCAGATATTTATAAGGAGAATTGCTACCAATGAAATGGACACCTAATTGTGACTTAATAACAAGTGAGAGAGGCAACCTATGCTGATATTATTTTAATTATACATTTGACCTTTTAATTAATAATAAAATAAAGGTAAAGTTTTAATGTCCCTTAATAGTGGGGATTTATTTGCTCTTTGAGCAATTTGGTGTTTTATTATCTGCCAGGTAGGCTCTGCTATTCCAAGGTGTTATCCACACACTCAGCTCTGCTACAGTGCTGGCCAAAAGTATTGGCACCCCTGCAATTCTGTCAGATAATACTCAGTTTCTTCCTGAAAATGATTGCAATCACAAATTCTTTGGTATTATTATCTTCATTTAATTTGTCTTCAATGAAAAAAACACAAAAAGAATTGTCCTAAAGCCAAATTGGATATAATTCCACACCAAACCTAAAAAAGGGGGTGGACAAAAGTATTGGCACCCTTTGAAAAATCATGTGATGCTTCTCTAATTCGTGTAATTAACAGCACCTGTAACTTACCTGTGGCACCTAACAGGTGTTGGCAATAACTAAATCACACTTGCAGCCAGTTAACATGGATTAAAGTTGACTCAACCTCTGTCCTGTGTCCTTGTGTGTACCACATTGAGCATGGAGAAAAGAAAGAAGACCAAAGAACTGTCTGAGGACTTGAGAAACCAAATTGTGAGGAAGCATGAGCAATCTCAAGGCTACAAGTCCATCTCCAAAGACCTGAATGTTCCTGTGTCTTCCGTGCGCAGTGTCATCAAGAAGTTTAAACCCCATGGCACTGTGGCTAACCTCCCTAGATGTGGACGGAAAAGAAAAATTGACAAGAGATTTCAACGCAAGATTGTGCGGATGGTAGATAAAGAACCTCGACTAACATCCAAACAAGTTCAAGCTGTCCTGCAGTCCGAGGGTACAACAGTGTCAACCCGTACTATCCACCGACATCAGAATGAAAAGGGACTGTATGGTAGGATACCCAGGAAGACCCCACTTCTTACCCCGAGACATAAAAAAGCCAGGCTGGAGTTTGCCAAAACTTACCTGAGAAAGCCTAAAATGTTTTGGAAGAATGTTCTCTGGTCAGATGAGACAAAAGTAGAGCTTTTTGGGAAAAAGCATCAACATAGAGTGTACAGGAAAAAAAAGAGGCATTGAAAGAAAAGAACACGGTCCCTACAGTCAAACATGGCGGAGGTTCCCTGATGTTTTGGGGTTGCTTTGCTGCCTCTGGCACTGGACTGCTTGACCGTGTGCATGGCATTATGAAGTCTGAAAACTGCCAACAAATTTTGCAGCATAATGTAGGGCCCAGTGTGAGAAAGCTGGGTCTCCCTCAGAGGTCATGGGTCTTCCAGCAGGACAATGACCCAAAACACACTTCCAAAAGCACTATAAAATGGTTTTAGAGAAAGCACTGGAGACTTCTAAGGTGGCCAGCAATGAGTCCAGACCTAAATCCCATAGAACACCTGTGGAGAGATCTCAAAATGGCAGTTTGGATAAGGCACCCTTCAAATATCAGGGACCTGGAGCAGTTTGCCAAAGAAGAATGGTCTACAATTCCAGCAGAGCATTGTAAGAGACTCATTGATGGTTACCGGAAGCGGTTGTTTGCAGTTATTTTGGCTAAAGGTTGTGCAACCAAGTATTAGGCTGAGGGTGCCAATACTTTTGTCCGGCCCTTTTTTGGAGCTTTGTGTGAAATGATCAATGATTTGATTTTTGCTTCATTCTCTTTTGTATTTTTTCCTTGCAAGCAAATTAAATGAAGAGAATAATACCAAAGAATTTGTGATTGCAATCATTTTCAGGAAGAAACTGAGTATTATCTGACAGAATTGCAGGGGTGCCAATACTTTTGGCCAGCACTGTATATCAAGGCGCTTGTTTGTCTAAACAACTCTAATGCTCCAAAGTATTGTCCACACACTCTCACATCTACTGGAATAAAGTACATGTCTTTCTACATGACTCTACTCTTCCAAGGTGCTGTCCGCACATTCGACTCTGCTGTATCATGGTACATGTCTCTTTACATGACTCTGCTGCTCCAAGGTACTGTCTGCTTACTTGGCTCTGCTATTCCAAGATGCATGTTTGCATATTCAGTTTTTCTGATCCTTACTGTTCCACATGCTATCCAGCATATCCAGCTTTGCTGTTTAATGTGCCTTCCATCATATCCTGCTCTACTGACCTTTCTGCTCCTCGTGCTCCCCAGCCTATCTAACTCAGCTGCAAGACAATTATGGCATTGTTTTGTTGAAATACATCCAGATAGTGTTATAATGTCATTGAAAGGCATTTCATGCATTTAGAAGTTATGTGAAGGTTATTATTATATCTGAGGAATAAGATATGGAAAAAATCTTGATACTTCTCCAAACCTAATTGCAAAGTTTTTATCTACCAAGGTCTGTAAAGCTTATGTTTGTCCTGAACTCTCTTTCAGCAATTAACAATTATCTCATAAATATAGATTAGGTGATAAATGTTAGATTAGATAAATGGAAGAATGGCGCATCCATAAAATGTAAAATCACAAAGTCTTTTTTATTAGAATATGACATCCATTAAAAGAGTACTAACACGGTTGGTTTGCACGATAGTCATGACTGACGGATTTCTGGCGACTATATCGTCTTTAGTCGTAGTTTAAATATATGAATCATGGGAACCAATAATATGTGAGTGAATACGTAATACATTGAAATCAGTAACAGTTGTACCATATATCTGCACAAACATACATATTTAATTTTGCTTTAATTATTGTATTATCTTTACCTGTTCCTTATGACTGTTGTATATGAACCTCTGAATTGTAAATAAAGATTATTATTATTATTATTATTATTATTATATAAATGGATAGATGGTAGACCTTTTGAGTAAAGGCTTGAGGGCGATACATGACTAAGGCATTCAAACAAACGTATAATGGAAAAAACAGCTATGGAAAAGCCAGAGGGGATCATCACAACAAACACTTATCCTTGAGCTCGCACATAATGTAACACTGGGCACTATCCTTTCCATTTCTGGCTAACAGGCAGCTAAGCAGGCTCAGCGTAGCTAAGTGGAAGAGGATTTAAAAGAGTCGAGGATATTATAAGAGGAATGGCACAGGATGATCACATTCTTATGTATTTTCAACATTTAGTGTTTCCAAAAATGGAATCCAAAATCACTCAGCTATAGATAACAGAATTCTGAAAATCATGAATACAACAAGGAGGGTTTTTTTTTTTACTGAGGACAGCCGAATCGTGACAGTGTGCTATACTGATTATTGAGAATAACTTGGTGAGACTAGTCGGCAAACGAGTCGTCACTGACCATCCAGCCGCACAAGGAATAGACGGAAATTGTGATATTATGTGTATCCCACGCTGTCATGATTTGTCAGTGTGCAGTAACATACATTGACTGCTGATTAATGTTGCCTAACAAACAGGCAATCCGTGCATGTGTCACAGCTGCTTAACAGCCGTGACACATGCAGCCATGGCCGCATTAACATAGATGCCAAGCCCGCCGCAAATACTCAGCGAGCACCCAAGCGTTCTCGCCGAAAGAGTTAACAACACACGCTCGCTCAACACTACTGCTGACATTTCTTCTAAGAGCAGAAAACTCCTTTTATATAAGATTTTTCTAAAATGTTATTATCTTAAACCTCTAAGTTTGGACTGTAAGTCCCAGAAAAGGGCATAATGCTACAGAATACATGTGGTAACAGAATATCGTTACCTCTTCTTTTTGTAATATGTTAACAGTCCAGGACAAGAAGAGATAAGCGTGTACACAGATCAGACTGTTCTTTACCTCTGTTTGCTTCTAGAACAGTTGGTTCCATATTACAAATAAACAAGTCCATCAGAGATCCATCCGAGTGACCATCGGGATGATATTCAGGTCATTAGCCCCAAAGATAATGCAATACGGCTCTTTTGTATCTATTTTCAGATCACAACATTTCGCTACGTTAGAGGTGTTGGAATTTTTTTGCCTTTACGTTTTGAACTTGCAATGCCACTTACAAGAGCCATGCAGTACAGTATATTACAAACATTATTCCCATTATTGGGGACTGGGTCTCCCATAGTCTTTGCTTATGCCTTCCAAGCAAAAGCTGCCAAAAATTAGGAGGAAATACAATGCCTGTTGGAAGAGTCGGGGAGGTTAGAGGTAATTAAAAACAACATTTCAATGCCCCTTGGAAGAGCCGTGGAGTTCAGAGTGGTTTAACAAGACGCTTTTAATGCCCCTCGGAAGATTTAAAACAATTTAAGCCTACTTTGCTCACAGAATAAAAATAGTCACAAATGTAAAAAAAAATAGTATAATATATTACATACTTTACTAAATCTCCATAAAAGAAATAAAAACACTTTAAAAATAGGCTGTGCGGGTGGAAGAAGATCTCTTGCTGTAAGATGGTTTGATGGGAGCTTGTTTATTAAGACAACACGTTTCAACGCCATACCGGTGTCTTTTTCAAGTCACAAAAAAATGACAGATCAGTTTTTGTGACTTGAAAAAAGATGCTGGTACGGCATTGAAACGCGTTGTTTTAATAAATGAACCCTCAATGAACCATCTTGCAGGAAAAGACCTTCCATCTACACAGCCTATTTTTAAAGTGCTTTTATGAATATTTTACCTGGGTGCTCCCCCAAGGCACGAGGCAGCAGCAGGTGGACCTTGATATGACAGTATTGTCCCCTAGAAAAAGTGCTGCAGCCCGCAGGTCATGATATTTTGGAAAAATTTGCCTTCTTAGAAAATCAAAGACAAACTGAGGTACTGTGTTGTCCCATAAACAGACAATGGATGCCATATTGAGGATCCATGTAATAGAGATCCATAATATCTCTAGGTGCATGAGGCCTTATGCGAATTTCTATTTATCTTGCTTATTTCACGTCATCCTCACTTCCTTTTCTTACGCTCAGTTCCTCTCATCATAGGTGACTAATCTCATTGACATGCAGTTATTACTCTTCTCGCTCCATGATTTAATTGAGGCTGGCACACTTCAATGGTAAGTTTATGGGGTTAGTGATCTCATTAGTAAAGAATTCTTGTATTCAGCGGGACATGTTATATTAATGATGAATCATTACATAATATTTAGTTCAGGATTATCAAAGCTAAGTGATCGAATAACAAGCTACAGCTTATAAAAAAAAAATTATGTCATTTCTATCAAGGAATGCACTTATCAATAATTGCTTATTCCCATCGTGTGCATTGTATTCCTCCCATTAAAAAAAACAATAAAGATAATTTGAAGAATAATTGCTTATTAAACTTTCATTATTTTTTAGGGATAGAAGCTGCGTGAATATAAAGGGGCAATAACTGCAAGGAAAGTATTTTTCCATTAACATTTTAGCTCTACAAGGAAATCTGGAATTTTTAAATGGTATAGGCAATGGTATGGTATGCATATTTTTAGCGCAGGTGAATTAATCAATGTGACTTGTGAGGTTAACCAATCATAAAAGAGGTTGTTCACTACTATTACATTGATGCCCTGTCTTCAGGATAGGGCATCAATATCTGATTGGCTGGGGTCTGACACCCGGAATCCCCCGCTGATCAGCTGTTATCGGTGGCGGCCGCCGGCCAGAAGTACTTACTTGCAGAGCTTGGCCATATACAGTACTTGTAGTGGCCGGGGCTTGTTACTGTACATTCCGCATCCTATTCAAGTCAATGAGAGATGGATGTGTAGTATCCTGTGGCAGCCACTACAAGTAGACGGCCAGCTCTTCAAGGAAGTACTTCCGGCTGGCGGCCGCCACTGTTAACCGCTGAACGGCGGGGGAGCAGAGCGTCAGACCCTGGCCGATCAGATATTGATGCCCTATTTTGACAGGGCATCAATGTAAAAGTAGTCAACAGCCTCTTTAAGGTTGTGATGTTATTATTGATGATATACATGGGGCATGTATTACTCAGTTTTTATTAGCCTGATGAAGGAGCTGGACTGGCTCTGTAACGTGCAGCTCAATAAATTTTAAAAAAAGTTTTAATAAGTCAAACTTCTCCCTCGTATCCTTGGCAAGCCCAAATTTATTTTTTTTCCCCTGAATCTCTCAATCTGACCCTTCCTATGGAGGTTTAGAGGGCGGAGCTGCAGCCGTGGAGGATCAATCTTGCAATTACCAGGGTTTTGCCTGAAGCTGCACAACTGGTCCAGGTGAGTAGAAGTCACTCACTCCAGTGCAATATTATCTGTTGAGCCGCACAAGGAGCGCTTTCTATTTGTTTCTCCATTACTAATATACATAACATCCTGCTGTAACTGATAGGATTAGTGTTCTCTGTTTGACACAGAGAAAGCTTTCCCTCTGCCAATCCATCGGTATCCCTACAGCATGATCGAGGGGTGCCAAGAAATTGCTGTGGCAACTGGAGGCCTTCTAAAGACCTCGGGATCTGACATACACTACAGCCTATCAGATCCCGTCAGAACCAGAGTCAGAGCGCTGCTACGTATCATTCAATCAAACACAGGGTGTTTTTAATTGTTTTTAAATAAATCAATTTTTTTGGGAGAAAATTTGCATTGCCTCTCCTATCTTAGTTTCATTCTTTGGGGTGGAAGCGCCATATCCCTTGATACATTTTTTACTGACAGAATTGTGTAATACACAGCACTATACAAGTAGTGTGGTGTATTACTAATGCAGTCATAAAATCACATATTCAAGTTTCCTTAAAGGACTGGTAAATATTGTAAAAAAAAATATTTTTCTTCTACAAAAAATACACCCCAAAGTCTCAATTTTACCAATGAAAATTCTATAGTCTGGAAAAAAAAAAATATAGCTTAAAAATATCACATATTTTCAATCTTTTCATTCGTAAAAAAAATATACTAAGATTATCGCTACTGCACAGTGAACACAGCAGAAAGAAAATAGAAAAATTAATGTCAATATTGTAATTTTTGTTCATCCCACCTCACAAAAAAAATAAATGAAAAATGGTCGAAAAGTTGTACTCATACCAAAAAGATACCAATAAATACTACACCTAGTTACTCAATAAAACAAGCCCTTATGCAGCTCTATGAATTAAAAAACTGAAACAAATTATGGCTCTCAGAACATAATGCAAAAAAACAAAAAAAAAATTATATCTGTTCTGGGGTTTTGTTTTTATTCAATACTGTGTGAGGAAGAAGTTGATCCAACTTTGAAACACATAGAGAATAAACCGCATGAACCCATATTGCTGTTTCTTGTCATTCACATAGGCAGAGCGAACTGTCACCCTCATTCTCTCAGCAATTGTTTGGTAAAATGGGATTCCCATGCTGTGGGTGCTACAGCAGCTGATCTATCTTGAATCCTTCATTGTGGGTTAATACAACTCCGGTAGGTGAGCAGTTCCCGAATTTTCACCTAGCAATATATTCCTCCCTTAGATAGGACCCTATTGTGCTTGGTGTCCTCTCCATTTTAAAAAATTATATAACTTGGATATCTATTTAATTGTACCGACCTGTAATATACTATTATTACATCATTATATCATTATTTATCCTGGATGGTACATGCCTTAAGAAAACAAATATATAGAACAATCCCAGAATTACTGGATTTTTCTCATCCAGACGCACAAAAGAAATGAAATAAAAAGTGATCAAAAAGTTGTTTCTACAAAAAAATGGCACCAATGGAAACAACAAATTGTCCCGCAAAAAATATTGTACAGCCTTCCATAGCTTTGTCTGCAGAAAAATAAAAAATGTATGGGTCTCAAAGCAGAAAAATGATTTACATTTTTTATTTTTGTGTAGGAGCTTCAAATCATAAATTTTTTTAAAATGTTTAAATATTTAAATTGGGTATTTTTGTTATCATATCGACCCGCAGAATAAGTTAATATGTAAATTAATTTGAATAGTGAAAAGTGTTTAAACAAATAAACAACATTTCAGAATCGTTGCTTCTTTTGTTTATCCCATCTCTTGTAATAAAAGTGATCAAAAAAGTCGTATGTATCAGAGAATGGTATCATTGAAAACTACGTCTTGTTATACAAAAAATAAGTCCTCAGACACCTTCTATGACAGAAAATTGTAAAACGCATGGCTCTCTGAATAGCTCAGTGTGTTTATTGTACAGAAGTAATAAAACATAAAATAATCTAAATTTGATGTGTCCATAATCTCTCTGAAGACTATTTTTTTTTATATTTCCACCTATAAATAGTTAATAAATGTTTGGTAATAAATTACATGTGTCCCCAAATCCTTCTGCTGATAAACAAAACTCATCCTGAAAAAAAAATCAAGCCTTACTTCAGCTACTTTGACTGAAAAAAACACTCTTTGGCTTCTGGACTATGGACAAGCAAGAAAAACTTGTTTTGTCCTAAAGACCCAAAATGGGCAAGTCCTTAAGGGGTTAAGTGTCCTTGACAGTATATTTAATGATCTTGTTAACTGATGGTAGTGTTTTTTCTCTAGTAAAATTTTACTTATATAGAAACTATAAACTGATGGGTCAGTAAGTGCTGGCCTCATCATGGTTTAACATGTCAAAGGGGTGTAGATTCAGAAGCATTGCTAGGAGATTTAGCCATAACATTTGAGCATAGCAGTAAAGTCTGAATTTATAGCAGTCGAAAGAAATCTAGCTAAGCAGTTTAGTTACAGATTAACCAATGGCGCTTTATCACATCTGTCATTTTTTAAGTAATTATTAAAGGAAAATCAAACTTATCTGTAGTGTTCATCTTGAGCAATTTGCTCATAGTTTGTGGTTAACTTCTCAAGATTCCAGAACAAACAACCTTATCAATCGAATGTCTACTTCACATGTAATTTACATATTATGTTGTCTGTCTGAGAATGTGGATATGTGAAACATTGGCTGCCATTCCGCAGGATGTCTACCTGACTCACTACACATCGGCCACAGGATGTCTACCTGACTCACTACACATTGGCCACAGGATGTCTACCTGACTCACTACACATTGGCCACAGGATGTCTACCTGACTCACTACACATCGGCCACAGGATGTCTACCTGACTGGCTACACATCGGCCACAGGATGTCTACCTGACTCACTACACATTGGCCACAGGATGTCTACCTGACTCACTACACATCGGCCACAGGATGTCTACCTGACTCACTACACATCGGCCACAGGATGTCTACCTGACTCACTACACATCGGCCACAGGATGTCTACCTGACTCACTACACATTGGCCACAGGATGTCTACCTGACTCACTACACATCGGCCACAGGATGTCTACCTGACTCGCTACACATCGGCCACAGGATGTCTACCTGACTCGCTACACATTGGCCACAGTAAAATTAGGCTGTAAAGTGTCCACTACTGTCCCATATTTTCTTGTTGACTCAGTGATGGCTAATGTATAAGACAATAATATTTTTGAAAGTCTTGGTTGGAAACAAAATAAAAGCACAATGTATCCCCAGTGAGGTAACCAGAGTCCAATGGACCATGATGCAAGATCTGGACCTTGGCCCCCCACTTGCATGTTTGTCAGATATATACGAGCCTTTGTAGTGTTCTAGATTCTATAAAGACATACGTGTTCGCTCGCATGTAATACTGGCCCCATCCTGTAATAATGTCCCCATCTTAAGCCCCTTTTTGGTATAATGTCCTCTATCCTGAGCCCCTTCCAGAAATAAAGTCCCCCATACAGAACCCCTTCCAGGAATAATGTTCCCCATACTGAGCCCCTTCCAGAAAAAATGTCCCCCATCCTTGGTCCCTTTCAGTAACAGTGTCCCACATCCAAGGTCCCTTCCAGTAATAATGTTCCCCATCCTGGCCCCTTACAGTAATAATGTCATCCATCCTGACCCCTTCCTGGTATAATGCCCCCATGTTGGTCCCCTTCCATTAATAATGCTCCCATCCTTGGCCCCTTACAGTAGTAATGTCATCCATCCTGACCCCTTCCTGGTATAATGTTCCCCATACTGGGCCCCTTCCAGTAATAAGGTCCCCCATCCTAAGCCCCTTATGGTAAAAATGTCCCCCGTTCTGCCGCTCTTCTCCACATTTAAAAAAAAAAAAACACAAAAAAAGATTCTTCTTACCTTCCTCCAATCCCAAGACATGTGGCATCCAATTCTATAGCCAGCACAGAAGCCGGCAACTGAATTTAGCATACCTGCCAAGGGAGGAGCATGACATCATTGACATGCGCTGTCCATGACGGGGACGCTGACAACGTCAGCTGCAAACCTCTAACTGGCCAGCGGCATGTATTGCAGTGCAGAGATCTGGCGGGTCTCTGTGCTGCAATACATTTCAGCTGAATGTGCGTCCTCAGATACACATTCATCTGAAATAGGCGCTGGCCCCCCTACTGCACGGATTGCTACGCCACTGTGTATCCCCATAACTTTACTATGTCCTCATTATACAACTTACCGTTGGAACAACATGTGAAGGATAGAGATATGTAGACCAGGCAAATTCGATTTTGTTTGTTGATTTGGGAGTAGTTATTCTCCATTAATTTCTTGTTCCTTATTATTCTCTGGGGTCTTATGCTGGAGCATAAGAAAGACTAAATGCAAAAAATAAAAAAAAATCCTTATACTCACCGCCCCACTCACTTCTCCGGCCCCTCCGCTCCTCACCGTCACCTATTTAGTCCTGTGTGCATTTTCTGATCCCTGTTACGAGCGCTTAAATCCCTGTGACTGATGAGGCTCGGGAGCGCAAAACGTGGGAAGGTCATGACGCCTTGAAGTCACGATGTGCTCCTTGCATGTCCCATTTTACTAAAACCGAATGGAATGATTTTAAAAAAATCTACATTTTGGCAAATGCGTTTGCACTCAAATATATTTGCTCATTTCTAATGGAGGGCAAACAGTATAATTATGCATGGAGAAGGGGATTGGCTGTCTTGACTTCCAGGTAGTCTCAGTAAATTAAGATAGAGGAATATTTCAGTGAGCCCAATGATTATATATGGCAGACAATCAGACAGCTAGTACCTGTCCTAGAAATTGCCGATAGAGGTCTTAAGAATCACCATGCACATTAGATGAAAGTCAGCCAAACACGCCACTCACCGACCATCCGATATGTATGGGAGCCTTCCATCTTTCCTCCAACTGATGATGTCAGGGACGAGAAGGGTTGAGCAGGTGAAATTTTAACTCTTGATTATTTTGTTTTTAGGGGAACCACAGTTCTCATTTGGAGACCAGGAAGGGGAGACTCAAGATTCCAGTTCTAGTGGTCACTCTTGTGAATATTTAATAGTGTTTTAGATTAAAAAAAAAATTAACCTGCACAATAAAATACAGCCGTATAGATAAAGAATTCGTACTCTTTTTCATTGAATTCTACATTTAGTAATGTCTGATAAGAAGGCAGATGCATCTTGTACTGCTCGTTGTCATTGCTTGTTAGAGAATACTGCCAGTGGGTCATGTATACAAGCGTAAAGGAATATGATAATCATACAAATACTGCATTAGCAATGCTTTATCCTGGGGCATGTCATAGAATTATTCATGCTCTACTTCATTGTTACAACGCTATGCCTACAATAGTCTAAGAAAATGACTAATACTGGCTGTTGTGTTCAACATTAAGAGAAAACTCCTTTGAAAACCAAGATTTCCCATTTAAATTACTTAATTAGACTTCATATAATCCTTCAGGACTTATTTTTATTTTCTTTACAAGTTAAGTTGTGTCCTAAGACTCTGTTCATATCATCCTGGTGCACTATTTTGTCCAATAAAAGGATAGACACTGTTATGGAAACCTGGCGGTCCTGAATATTCTCAGTGCGATCTCTTGGAAACAGCTGTATCCGTCCTGTGATTTCATTATTCTGGTCCTATTACATAACGGAAGAACCATATTAGAAACAGTGATGTCGACTGAGTCTATTTTTGATGGACTCCACCAACATTGGGGTATATGCACACAGAGATTTTTCCTTCTCTTTTTCCTGAAGCGTCTTTTCCGACATCTCTTTGGATGTCTTTTACGCCAGCTTTGCGGCACTTTTTTTTCTTAATTCCATACATTCCATATATATAACATAGAAAGGACCGGTCACTTCTTTTAGCCGCTTCACGACTTTCAAAGCCTGAAGAGGTTACAAAGGATGGAACATATGCACAGCAAATGGTTTTGACATTGCTGTGCATTATGTCCATTCTTTTTATTTTCTGTTAGCCCTTTCTCAGGTGATTTTTCAAAATGGCATTGTGTGCACATGCCCTTATTTTGTCTGGTCATCTCTGGTCTACAGTATCTTCAGCTTCAGTGAAATTTCCTGTTTCCTCTAGTAAAAGCATTGATGCATAAATTGCAAAATTTCTGCAGTTGCTTTTTTCTTCGGAGATATAATCTGTTTACGGCACAAAACCATTCCTAGCATCATGATTTTCCACTGATCAACCATAAGGTTAAAACCACTAACAATTATAACACTGTCTTATGACAATGGCACTTTTCTAGGAGTGAGATATATTAGCCTGTAATTGAATAGTCAATTACTACATTTGGTGGGTTGGAAAGATGAAGAACGGGCTATTCTGACTCCATAACTAGGCTGAGTTTGTGGAGCCCTTGAGAGACCGTTTCTGTGAATCTCTATGTTACTCACGAAGTGATTTCATCAGATAGCTTGACTCGACTGTAGAGGCACGTATGAAGATTTCAGAAGAAGGTTTATTTTCCATCAGAATTCTTGCAAAATTACAGTAGGTTTAAAAGATTATACTGAAGCAGAGTTGCAGACACGTGTGTTTTTTAACATGGCTGACATACATAATGGGGAAGAAGAAGGGATGGGTTATTGACATCAGAGCTACAGGGAGAGAGTAAGGACAAATTTCTAAAAGGGGCAAATCTTGTTGTATAGCAACCAAACAGCAGCACAATGAAATAAAATACTGTCTAGGTTATGGGACATGACACGGGCAAAGGTAAGAATCTGCGCGACATGGACAGGGAACAAATTGTGATGGCTAGAGAACAGGGTCAGAGATAAAGTGGCAGGTCTTTGGTGTTTCTGATATGTAGTGGTTGATACCTACCATCCAGTGCAGATGTAATAAAAGCTAGGTCACCTGGTTCGATCCATCAGAGGAGCTACTGTAGTGCAAATTGCTGAAAAAGTAAATGCTGCCTATAATAGAAAGGTGCCAAAACACACAGTGGACAGCTACTTGCAGCATAGTTGCATGTACATAATATTAGGCAGGTTTTATAGAAGCACTCCTCCTCGCATCAAAGTTTTTATCCTCTTAATATATTGCAATCATCATATTGTATAGCACTGTGTACTTACAATTGCTCATTTTGCCTTTCTACCCAGTAAATTCTTCTCTTTTCTCTGCTCTATGAACAAACAGGAAGCCTCTTGTCCCTGCATTTATCATTCCCCTTTTCAACTCCTGAGCCAGCTGCTCTCTCCTCCCCACTGGCATGGACTTTTGCAGTGACTCATGAGTCATGCAGGGAAAATCGACTTCCTGTTTCTACATAGAGCTTAGAAGGATTCAGACAATAAGGTTTTAAACATGTCATTGTTAGAAATCATGGTTCTGTGCTCCCACCTAGGAATGGAGCAGGTCAGGTGCTACACTACTCCGGTCGCAGGCGCCTCCATTGTCCTGACCCTGAAAGCTGAGCTACTACGTATGCAGGGAAAGCATCCCAATCTTATGGAGCATCGTATTCTGATGTTGTAGAATGTGTGAGGACACGGGATGCCATGTCTCACACTGATTTACCTGGTCACCAGACAACGCAGGATGCTGCTGTGTATAGCACTAGGCAGTGGTGGCATTGTGTCCATTCTGCTGTGCAAGCTAGCAGGGAGTAATTGTCTGGGGATGATTAGGAGGTATTCAACACCTGATCATTAGACAGGCTATTTAACCCTGTTCCCTCCTCAGTCCTTTGCTGCTTGTTGCAGTTCCTATGTGCTCTGGCAGTGATTGTTGCTAGTAGTAGTGTTGCTATCTTTTCACAGCTTTTCTCGTTTTCTCTTCTGGTTACACTTCCTGGCGTTCTTGCAGAGGTACTCACCTGGTTCTTGACTAGTCACCAGCCGCATCACCAGATGCCAGCTGACCGGAAACAGAGGGCCTGGCAAGGGCTCTGCCAAAGTCCCCCTTCCATTTACTGGGAGCTGGATGAAGAGTATTCCAAGCCCTCAAGGGATCGCCTAGCTGGGCAGCTTATGCCAAGTGCATCTCTGGCTGCGTCTTTGCTGGTTTTGTGTCAGTCTAGCTTGGTCTCTCTGCGTTAGCGCATAACAGTCAAGTCATAGACCTAATGAGAAACAAAAGATTTAACTGGCAATCTGGCAAGAAAGGCAAAAGGAGCAATTGTAAGTACAGTGGGGGAAAAAAGTATTTAGTCAGCCACCAATTTTGCAAGTTCTCCCACTTAAAAAGATGAGAGAGGCCTGTAATTGACATCATAGGTAGACCTCAACTATGAGAGACAAAATGAGAAAGCAAATCCTGAAAATCACATTGTCTGATTTGGAAAGAATTTTTTTTCAAATTTTGGTGGAAAATAAGTATTTGGTCACTTACAATACTTTGTTATATATCCTTTGTTGACAATGACAGAGGTCAAACGTTTTCTGTAATACTTCACAAGGTTGGCACACACTGTTGCTGGTATGTTGACCTCTATGCAGATCACCTCTAGAGCCATGATGTTTTGGGGCTGTCAATGGGCAACATGGACTTTCAACTCCTTCCAAAGGTTTTCTATAGGGTTTAGATATGGAGACTGGCTAGGCCACTCCAGGACCTTGAAATGCGTCTTACGAAGCCACTCCGTTGCCCTGGTGGTGTGCTTGGGATCATTGTCATTCTGAAAGACTCAGCCACGTTTCATCAATGCCCTTGCTGATGGAAGTAGGTTTGCACTCAAAACTTCACGATACATGGCCTCATTCATTCTTTCATGTACACGGATCAGTCGTCCTGGTCCCTTGGCAGAGAAACAGCCCCAAAGCATGATGTTGCCACCCCCATGCTTCACAGTAGGTATGGTGTTCTTTGGATGCAACTCAGCATTCTTTCTCCTCCAATCACGACGAGTTGTGTTTCTGACTCGCCCCCTGGGACGTGGGGCACTCAGATCCGGGCAATAGGGGAATGATGGGGGTAGTAGTGGCAACCTGGTTCCGTGGCTCAGGGTGGTCAGGCCAGTGGTAGTCTGCTAAGTGCTGTTGATAACGTCCGACTACGCCACCCGTGGATTTGCGGTCATTAGGAACCGCCGCTGCAGGGCAGACCGCTGGGGCTGATGGTGTATGCAGCTGAGGTGGTGTGACTCCCCACGGGAAGAGTGCAGCCCCAGGGCAGTGTAGTGGATGGTGGGAGTGATGGTGGTGAGAGTCCCAGTGCTGATAGTGCTGGAGGAGCAAGGAACACACAGACAACAGATTGCAGTCCAGGGTCTTTACTAGAGCAGGTAAACAGACCCACAAACAGTCCCGGCTAGGAGGGGACCTGGATGTCTGAGAGCAATTGGGAAATTGGCCCTGGTCAGGGTGAGGGTGTAGGCCTACCGTGCTTTCTGTGCTCCTTCTGGCTATCTCCTCCTTATAGGGTAACAGCCCACGTTTCCGAGCTTTCCGTGTACTCTCGCCTGTATGGCCTGCGACGTGGGTTCCTTTCTGCTCCCGGCCTGGTACGGCTTTACTGGTCCCTTCTGTTGTGGCAGAGCCTCCAGGTTTCTTAGGCCAAGGAATATACAGTCCCCTGTGGACTGGTTATCTGCTGTAGGATGTGGAATCCTCCCAGCCTCAGACACCAAAGTCTGGTAAATTAAGTCCTTTATCTGCCAAGACAGGCTCACTTCGCCTCTTCTCTCTGGCTTGTGGCTCTCCTCCTGCCACACTTCCTCTTAAGGTGCAATACAGCTGTCCCTCTCTGCTCTGGACACTTCTCAGTGCTGAGACAGGTCGTCCAGTTCTCTCTAACCCTGCCCCCAGTTCCAGCTTTTATAGGGGCAGCCTGCTCCCCCTACTGGCCTGAGACAGGAGGTATTGCATGCTAATGTTCCCCTGACTAGAGAACCTCCCCCTTGCTCTCAGACACAGCTTTATTATACTAGTGGCATCCAGGCCAGGGTGACACATTTCTACCAAACAACCAGCAGTTCTACTTTGGTTTCATCTGACCATATAACATTCTCCCAGTACTCTTCTGGATCATCCAAATGCTCTCTAGCAAACTTCAGATGGGCCCAGACATGTAATGGCTTAAGCAGGGGTACTCTTCTGGCACTGCAGGATCTGAGTCCCTGGCGACGTAGTGTGTTACTGATGGTAGCCTGCGTAACGTTGGTTCCAGCTCTCTGCAGGTCATTCACTAGGTCCCCCCGTGTGGTTCTGGGATTTTTGCTCACCATTCTTGAGATCATTTTGACCCCACGGGGTGAGATCTTGTGTGGAGCCCCAGGATCGAGGAAGATTATCAGTGGTCTTGTATGTCTTCCATTTTCTAATTATTGCTCCCAAAGTTGAATTCTTCACACCAAGCTGCTTGCCTATTGCAGATTCAGTCTTCCCAGCCTGATGCAGGGCTTTTGTTTCTAGTGTCCTTCGACAGCTCTTTGGTCTTCACCATATTGGAGTGTGACTGATTGAGGTTGCGGACAGATGTCTTTTATACTGATAACAAGTTCAGACAGGTGCCAGTACTACAGTGGTGGACAGAGGAGCATCTTAAAGAAGAAGTTACAGGTCTGTGCGAGCCAGAAATCTTGCTTGTTTGTAGGTGACCAAATACTTATTTTCCACCAAAATTTGAAAAAAAATTCTTTCCAAATAAGACAATGTGATTTTCAGGATTTGTTTTCTCATTTTGTCTCTCATAGTTGAAGTCTACCTATGATGTCAATTACAGGCAGCTCTCTTCTTTTTAAGTGGGAGAACTTGCACACTTGGTGGCTGACTAAATACTTTTTTTCCCCACTATATATATAATATTGTAAGTGCTATATAATATGATGACTGCATTTTATTAAGCGGCTAAAATCTTTCATGGGAGTGCTTCTTTAATGTTATGGTTCATCAGTGTAGGTGACTCAGTATGAAGAACCAGAATACTGTAAGGTAATAGATAGTGTTGAGCGAACATGCTCGACACTGCTCGGTACTCGCCCGAGCATCACGCTACTCGGGATGTTCGGCGAGCACCGAGCATTTCCGGGTTACTCGGGCGGGAGCTCGGGTCTCCGCCCTGCATGTTTGGCGCTCTTTACAGAGCCAATGAACATGCAGGGATTGCCAGTCAGTCACTGTAATGCCGCAGCCATGTTGTTTGTGGGCATTACAATGATTGGCTGGCCGCACAGCGTCACCTCGAGTATTTAAAACCGGGCGCCGCCATCTTGGACACAGTCGCTCCGGATCAGACAGTGTAGGGACAGCGCTGCTGATTTAGGGAGAGATATATCCTGCAAAATAGTTAGTGTAGGGTCTGTAAAGGCTGCCAGATCAAACAAACAGTCCTTCTCAGGACTAATATCCATCCCAGGTATATCAGGCAGGCAGGCAGGCTGTATAGGAGACGCAGTGGTTATACCAGCAAACGCTGCATTACAGTCCTGTGTGCTGCTCCTGTTGCTGAAATTGCTGGACTTAGCTCCAGGTCCCGGGGGCCAGGAAAAATCCTTTTTTTTTATCTAAATCGTCTTTTTTTTTCCTCCTTCACAATGTACAAATACCCATCTTATTAACCTTTTGGTTCCCCCCCCCCCCAAAAAAAAAGTGTGCCTCTGATTTTTCAGACACAAATATATCTGTTGAAAATAGTCTGGTGTAGGCCAAAGAAATAGAAGTGTGGTTTTGCAGTTCTATGGGCCATTTGTATCTGAAAAAACAGTTTGAGTGTGTCGCTCACTGTTCAGCCGCAAATATATATATTTAAAAAAGTCTGGTATACACCAGTAAATTATTACTGTGGTTTTGATGTTCCACGGTAAAACATCTCTATTATCCTGTTTTTGGCATTTTTTGCTGTATAAAAATAATAATAGTGTCTCCCTGATTTTTCAGACACAAATATATCTGTTGAAAATAGTCTGGTGTAGGCCCGAGAAATACAAGTGTGGTTTTGCAGTTCCACGGTTCAAACCTCTGTATTATCCACTTTTGGGCCATTTGTATCTAAAAAAAACAGTTTGAGTGTGTCGCTCACTGTTCAGCCGCAAATATATATATATTCAAAAAAGTCTGGTATACACCAGTAAATTATAACTGTGGTTTTGCTGTTCCACGGTAAAACATCTCTATTATCCTGCTTTTGGCATTTTTTGCCGTAAAAAATAAATAGTGTCTCCTAATTGTTCAGGCACAAATATATCTGTTGAAAATAGTCTGGTGTAGGCCAGAGAAATAGAAGTGTGGTTTTGCAGTTCTATGGGCCATTTGTATCTGAAAAAACAGTTTGAGTGTGTCGCTCACTGTTCAGCCGCAAATATATATATTTAAAAAAGTCTGGTATACACCAGTAAATTATTACTGTGGTTTTGATGTTCCACGGTAAAACATCTCTATTATCCTGTTTTTGGCATTTTTTGCTGTATAAAAATAATAATAGTGTCTCCCTGATTTTTCAGACACAAATATATCTGTTGAAAATAGTCTGGTGTAGGCCCGAGAAATACAAGTGTGGTTTTGCAGTTCCACGGTTCAAACCTCTGTATTATCCACTTTTGGGCCATTTGTATCTAAAAAGAACAGTTTGAGTGTGTCGCTCACTGTTCAGCCGCAAATATATATATATTCAAAAAAGTCTGGTATACACCAGTAAATTATAACTGTGGTTTTGCTGTTCCACGGTAAAACATCTCTATTATCCTGCTTTTGGCATTTTTTGCCGTAAAAAATAAATAGTGTCTCCTGATTGTTCAGGCACAAATATATCTGTTGAAAATAGTCTGGTGTAGGCCCGAGAAATACAAGTGTGGCTTTGCAGTTTCATGGTTCAAACCTCTGTATTATCCACTTTTGGGCCATTTGTATCTAAAAAAAAACAGTTTGAGTGTGTCGCTCACTGTTCAGCCGCAAATATATATATATTTTAAAAAGCCTGGTATACACCAGTAAATTATAACTGTGGTTTTGCTGCTCCACAGTAAAAAATCTCTATTATCCTGCTTTTGGCATTTTTTGCCGTAAAAAATAAATAGTGTCTCCTGATTGTTCAGACACAAATATATCTGTTGAAAATAGTCTGGTGTAGGCCCGAGAAATACAAGTGTGGTTTTGCAGTTCCACGGTTCAAACCTCTGTATTATCCACTTTTGGGCCATTTGTATCTAAAAAAACAGTTTGAGTGTGTTGCTCACTGTTCAGCCGCAAATATATATATATTCAAAAAAGTCTGGTATACACCAGTAAATTATAACTGTGGTTTTGCTGTTCCACGGTAAAACATCTTTATTATCCTGCTTTTGGCATTTTTTGTCGTAAAAAATAAATAGTGTCTCCTGATTGTTCAGACACAAATATATCTGTTGAAAATAGTCTGGTGTAGGCCCGAGAAATACAAGTGTGGCTTTGCAGTTTCACGGTTCAAACCTCTGTATTATCCACTTTTGGGCCATTTGTATCTAAAAAAAACAGTTTGAGTGTGTCGCTCACTGTTCAGCCGCAAATATCTCTATTTAAAAAAGTGTGGTATACCCCAGTAAACAATAACTGTGGTTTTGCCATCCCACGGTAAAAAAATCTCTATTATTCAGCTTTTGGTAGTTTTTTCCGTAAAGAAAAACAGTAGTGTCTCCTGACTGTTGTGACACAAAAATATATCTGTTGAAAATAGTCTTGTGTAGGCCCGACATCCCAGTGTGGTTTCGCAGTTCCACAGGTCAAATCGCTGTACTATCCAGTTTTGGGCCTTTGGTATCTAAAAAAAAAGCAGTTTGAGTGTGTCGCTCACTGTTCAGCCGCAAATATCTCTATTTAAAAAAGTGTGGTATACCCCAGTAAACAATAACTGTGGTTTTCCTCTTCCACGGTTCTAATCTACTCTTTATTACCCTTTTTCCATTGATAGTGCAAGTGTAAGCTATTTTACTTCATTTACAATGGGCAAGGCGCGTGGCAAGGGACGTGGAAGTGGACGTTCTGGTGATGGTTCGTGCAGAGGACGGGGCCGTGGCCAAGGTGAAAATGTGCCACAACCAACAGCCACATCTTCTCGCTCCCACTTCTTGACCGAATTACTAGGGAAGCACAGAACAATACCAGTATTGAGAACTGATCAGTGTGAACAGGTTATTAATTGGATAGCTGACAATACTTCCAGTTACCTGGGCACCACCACCTCCAGTCTGTCTTCCACACGGTCAACTCTTAGTAGCCGTGAGTCTCGACCGCATACTCCTCCTCACCCTGATGCTCCTTCCTCCCACCATGCCGAGTGTCGTCAGACAGCAAGTGATCCCACACTTGGACACTCTGAAGAGCTATTCACTGGTCCATTTCCATATTTGGGCCCCTCGCCTGATACGCTTGAAGTGGTGGAAGAGGAGATCCCATGTTGCGATGCCCAAATATTTGAACAGCCACGGCCACAGGAAGTCGACGTTGGCAATCTGTCACAAGAGGTGGACGATGACGAGACACAATTGCCAGGAAGTGAGGAGGAGGATCGTGGTGCGCAAGTGGAAGAGGAGGAGGTGGTGGATGATCTAGTAACTGACCCAACGTGGAAGGAGGACATGCAGAGTGAGGCCAGCAGCACACAGGGGGAGGGAAGCAGAGTACCCCAACAGGCAGGAAGAAGCAGTGTGGTGGCCGCAGACAGAAGGCAGGCAACCGTTCCCCGTAACACCAACACGAGGGACGTTGCCAGTACAAGCAGTAGGTCTTCCAGAGTCTGGAATTTTTTTAAAGACTCTGCTGATAACCCCAAAAAGGCCATATGTTCCACCTGCCATGCCAGCATCAGCAGGGGTGACAAAACTACCAGCCTGACCACCACCAGCATGATCAGGCACATGGCAGCAAAGCACCCGACTTTGTGGGGCGAAACCCAGGGTCCACGACCAGTGTCAGCGGGTGTCACCACTGCTTCTTCTGCTGTTGAGCATGCAATAGAACCCCCTGTTGTGTGTGCAAGGCAATCCCCTGTCCATACTGCATGTAAAGATGCCCCCTCCTCTCAGTCTTCACTTGTTATGGGAGTTTCTCAAGAAACAGCATCAATGTCCAAGTCCACATCCCACCGCAGCGTTCAATTGTCCATATCCCAGACCTTTGAACGAAAGCGGAAATTCGCAGCTAACGCCCCACAGGCCACAGTCCTAAATTCGCACATTTCACGACTGCTTGCATTGGAAATGCTGCCTTTTAGGCTGGTGGAGACGGAATCCTTCCGCAATCTTATGGCGGTGGCTGTCCCTCGGTACTCGGTCCCCAGCTGACACTATTTTGCCCGGTGTGCCATCCCCGCACTACACCAGCACGTGTCCCAAAGCATCTGCCGTGCCCTCAACAACGCAGTTACTGGGAGAGTCCACCTGACAACGGACACGTGGACAAGTGCTTGTGGCCAGGGACGGTACATCTCTCTGACGGCACACTGGGTAAACATAGTGGAAGCCGGGACCCAGTCGGACCTTGGGACGGAACACATCCTCCCCACACCGAGGATTGCGGGCCCTATGTCAGTCAGAGTTGCCCCAACAGTGTACAGCTCCTGCGCATCCTCCTCCTCCTCCTCCTCCTCATGTTCAGCCTCCATCTCAGATATCACCACATCAGTTACAAGCTGGAAGCATTGCAGTACTGCCTCCGCCAAGCGGCAACAGGCTGTGCTGAAACTCATAAGCTTAGGTGATAAACCTCACACTGCTTGTGAGTTGTGGACAGCTGTGAAAGAGCAGGCAGATCTGTGGCTGAGACCGCTGAACCTACATCCCGGCATGGTCGTGTGTGACAATGGCCGTAACCTGGTGGCGGCTCTGAGGCGAGGTGAGATCACACACGTACCATGCCTGGCTCATGTGCTTAACCTCGTGGTTCAGCGGTTTCTTAAATCGTACCCCGAGTTGCCAGATCTGCTCATGAAAGTACGCCGCCTGTCAGCTCATTTTCGCAAGTCGGCTACAGCTTCCGCCGCCCTTGCTGTGTTGCAGCAGCGTTTGCAGCTTCCGGCACACCGACTGGTGTGTGATGTCCCCACACGTTGGAACTCTACCCTCCACATGTTGCAAAGGATTTGTGAGCAGAAGAGAGCAGCTGTGGAGTACCAGCTGCAACAAGGCCGTCGATATTCAGGTCAGACTCCACACATAAGACCTCTGGAGTGGACCTGGATGTCTGACATATGTACCATCCTGACAAACTTTGAGGAGGCCACCAAGATGGTGAGTGGCGATGACGCCATCATTAGTGTCAGCATCCCACTTGTCTGTCTTTTGCAACGCTCTCTGCAGAGAATTAAAGAGGAGGCATTGCAGCCAGAGTATGATGAGATGGATCAAGAAGCCGTAGCGGGTGATTACACACAGCCCAGCCTCATCTCATCCCAACGTGCATTGGGGGACAATGAGGGAGAGGAGGAGGAGGAGGAGGAGGAAGAACAGGAGCTGCTATCATGCGTTGTAGACGGTAGTACCTGTACAAGTGTCATACCGTCGGTTCAGCGTGGGTGGCCTGAGGACAGGGGGGAGGAGGAAGAGGAGGAGGAGGAGGAGAGCATGGTCAGTCGTCATCTTGGTGAGGACACGGAAATCTTGCCCGTTACCAGTCTGGCACGCATGGCTGACTTTATGTTACGCTGCCTTAACCGTGACCCTCGCGTTGTCAAAATGTTGGGTGACAGTCATTACTGGTTGGTGACACTTGTAGACCCCCGCTACAAGGAGAACTTTCACTCTCTTATTCCTGAGTTGGAGAGGTCTACAAAAATGGGGCAGTACCAGAAGGCCCTTGCTGCAGAACTATTAAAAAAATTCCCATCTGAACACGATAGCGGCAGAGGTCACAGTTCGCTGCCCAACTAAGGCATACAGGCGATTCAGACACAACTCCAATCCAGCAGAGGCAGGGGAACACTGTCAATGTTCTAGGACAGTTTTCTGAGACCTGCCCAGCTTACAGGCCCTGAGGCACAGGGTACTCTCAAGGAGTGGAAAGTTTCAAAAGATGGTGAGGGAGTACCAGCGTCCTCCGTGATTCCTCTGTGCCTTTTAATTATTGGGTATCCAAGCTGGACACTTGGAATGAACTCACTCTGTATGCCTTGGAGGTCCTGGCCTGCCCTGCCACTAGCGTGTTATCGGAGCGTGTTTTTAGTGCCGCTGGGGGAATTATAACTGATAAGCGCACTCGCCTGTCAACTGACAATGCTGACAAGCTGACCCTTATCAAAATGAACAAGGGCTGGATTGGGCCAGACTTCTCATCACCACCAAATGACAGCAGAGTAACATAAAGTCAAATCCACTGTGTTATTTCGGGAGGTGTATTCCCATGCATCGCTTCACACCCACACATGGGTATACGCTTCCTCATTTTGGCTGTTTTTTGCTCTTCTCCTTATCCTCAGCCTCCACGACCACTATACTACCAGGGTGACCGTGGTCCATGTTGCCAGCATTGCAAGTTCCTCTGTCCTAATTTTTGGCAGCTTTTGCTTGGAAGGCATAGGCAAAGACTATGGGAGACCCACTCCCCAATAATGGGAATAATGTTTTTAATATGCTGTACTGCATGGCTCTTGTAAGGGACATTGCAAGTTCCCCCTTCCTAATTTTTGGCAGCTTTTGCTTGGAAGGCATAGGCAAAGACTATGGGAGACCCACTCCCCAATAATGGGAATAATGTTTTTAATATGCTGTACTGCATGGCTCTTGTAAGGGGCATTAAAATCGTCTTGTTAAGCTACTGTGACCTCCACGTCTCTTCCAAGGGTCGTTAATATTGTCTTTTTATTCCACTGCGACCTCCACCACTCTTCCAAGGGGCATTAAAAGCGTCTTGTTAAGCTACTGTGACCACCACGTCTCTTCCACAGGCCGTTGATATTGTCTTTTTATTCCACTGTAACCTCCACCACTCTTCCAAGGGGCATTGATATTGTCTTTTTATTCCACTGCGACCTCCACCACTCTTCCAAGGGGCATTAAAACCGTCTTGTTAAGCTACTGTGACCTCCACGTCTCTTCCACGGGGCATTGATATTGTCTTTTTATTCCACTGTAACCTCCACCACTCTTCCAAGGGGCATTAAAACTGTCTTGTTAAACCACTCTGAACTCCACGTCTCTTCCAAGGGGCATTAAAACCATCTTGTTAAGCTACTGTGACCTCCACATCTCTTCAAAGGGGCATTAAAACTGTCTTGTTAAACCACTCTGAACTCCACGTCTCTTCTAAGGGGCATTAAAACCGTCTTGTTAAACCACTCTGAACTCCACAGCTCTTCCAAGGGGCATTGACATGTTGTTTTTAATTACCTCTAACCTCCACGACTCTTGCAACGGGCATTGCATTTCCTCCTAATTTTTGTCAGCTTTTGCTTTTCAATGCATAGGCGAACACTAAGGGAGACCCACTCCCCAATATTGGGTAGAAGGTTTTTAATACGCTGTAATCCACGTCTGTTTCAAGGGGCATTGCAGTGCCTAATAATTTTTGGAAAGCCTTCCATTCCCTGCTTAGGCCAACAGTGTACAGGAGACCCAGTTGCTATAAATGGAAAAAACGGTTTAGTTAAGGCCCTCTGACCTCCATGTCACTTCCAAGGGGCATTGGAGTGCCTCGAAATTTTTGGTAGGCATTGCATTTACTGTATGCCTTATAACTGTGTAGCTGAACCGCTCCTTTTGGTACAGAAACATATCCTACAAGACATGTGTGGTTGGCTGGCCTGATATTGATGTGAATGGTCCCTGTTCCTCCTGCTCTTTCTCCTTTGCCACCACCTCATCCACCATTCATCACCTGAAGCTTTGTTTTAACGGGAGTCATAGAACTGGGATAGTAGCAGGAAAACATCCAGCAATCCTCGAAGGAGGTAGAATATGCGCCAAAACGCTGACCACCTCAGGCCTAGCTGCTGCTACATACATGCGCTTGCATTCCAAGGAACAGAAAGCTAAGGAGGTGGATGGCCTCATGATCATGAATAATTTACTCGTTGTGTAGGAGGCCGACCACTGCTGCTGTCTACCTTCTGAACTTTGTGTTGAAGCCTGATTGACCCAGGACCCGCAATCCTCTATGTCTGGAGGACGTGTTGCATCCCAGTGTCCAACTGTGTCCCGGCTTCCACAATATTAACCCAGTGTGAAGGCGTCAGTGAGATGGACCATTCCTGGCCACATTCACTTGTCCACGTGTTTGTGGTTAGGCTGTCCTTCCCACTAAATGCACTGGGGAGGGCACAGGTAATGTTTTGGTATGCGCGCTTGTGTATAAGGCGCACCGGGACAAATAGGGGCGGCTGAGGACCGTTTATGGACACCCGGCCACCCCCACGCGGCTGGGGACTGTGTGTGGGCACCCGGCCGCGGGGCGGCTGGGGACTGAGTATGGACACCCAGCCGCCCCCTGGCGGCTGGGGACCAAGCCTGGACACCCGGCCGCCGGGCGGCTGGGGACTGAGTATGAATACCAGGCTACCGACGCAGCCATGACGTGGTGGCCAGATTCCACCTCCACATGCCTAAAAGGCCCAATTTCAAGTGCAAGCAAGCTAGCAGTATGGTATTGCAGCCTGGGGGTGGGTGGGTGGCAGGCTGCATACTTGCGCTTGTATTGCAAGTTATGGGGGAGGTACAATTGAACACTGCCCTGGGACAAGGACTTGCACGGGGATAGTTGCAAGTCTGCATCTTCTGATGCGGCAAGGATCACTTCTGATGGGCACACTTTTAGGCAGTGACCTGGGTGTCAGAGATGCTTCCAGGGGTCTTCCCCATTCTGTTCCCATGTCTTTTTAGCACTGTATGCATGTGTCACACAGCACATGGCCAGATAAGGTTGTAAAATGTTAAAATGACATTTCCCGGTGAAGACATTTGTCACGGTTGAAAGCAATACAAACGTGCAAAAACGCATAAAAAATGCTACTTGTGAACATAGCCCAAGGTGTGGAGGAGTATTTTGTTTTTGGTTATTTATTTTACCTTATACACAAGTCTTTACCCTGGAAAGGATGTTCCTTAACCCCTTTCCGACCTGGTCAGTAATAGTACGCACCAGGTCGGGAAGGCCGGTTCAGCGGGGGCTCCGGCGGTGAGCCCGCACTGAAGAGAGCACATGTCAGCTGATTATTGGAATCGCAATCCACCCGCGGCTGTTAACATGTTAAATCTCTGACAGTGGCATTTAACTTGCGCTTCCGGGAGTCCTAAGCCCCGCCCATCAGTGACCCCGTCACGTGATCGCGGGTCACCAATGGGTGGGCATGACAACTCAGGGTCTGCAGCAGACGCCTGTGGTTGTCATGTCTCAATTGCTATGAGCGCCACCTAGTGGTCAGCGCTCATAGCAAGTGAGCATTTCTCCTGCATACAAGCGATCTGCTCATCGCTTGTATGCAGTAGAAGCAATCAGACAACTGCTGCTTCTAGTCTCCTCTGGAGACTATAGAAGCAAGCAGAAAGTGTAAAAAAAAAGTTTTTAAAAAAATAAAAAAAATAAAAAATATATAAAAGTTTAAGTCACCCCCCTTTCGCCCCATTCAAAATAAAATATACAGTTATATGAAAAAGTTTGGGCACCCCTATTAATCTTAAGCTTAATGTTTTAGAAAAATTGGTGTTTTTGCAACAGCTATTTCAGTTTGATATATGTAATAACTGTTGGACACAGTAATGTTTCTGCCTAGAAATGAGGTTTATTGTACTAACAGAAAATGTGCAATCTGCATTCAAACAAAATTTGACAGGTGCATAAGTATGGGCACCTCACCAGAAAAGTGACATTAATATTTAGCAGATCCTCCTTTTGCAAAAATAACAGCCTCTAGTCGCTTCCTGTACCTTTTAATGAGTTCCTGGATCCTGGATGAAGGTATTTTTGACCATTCCTCTTTACAAAACAATTCCAGTTCAGTTAAGTTTGATGGTCGCCGAGCATAGACAGCCCTCTTCAAATGATCCCACAGATGTTCAATGATATTCAGGTCTGGGGACTGGGATGGCCATTCCAGAACATTGTAATTGTTCCTCTGCATGAATGCCTGAGTAGATTTGGAGCGGTGTTTTGGATCATTGTCTTGCTGAAAGATCCATCCCCTGCGTAAATTCAACTTTATCACTGATTCTTGAACATTATTGTCAAGAATCTGCTGATATTGAGTGGAATCCATGCGTCCCTCAACTTTAACAAGATTCCCAGTGCCGGCATTGGCCACACAGCCCCAAAGCATGATGGAACCTCCACCAAATTTTACTGTGGGTAGCAAATGTTTTTCTTGGAATGCTGTGTTTTTTTGCTGCCATGCATAACGCCTTTTTGTATGACCAAACAACTCAATCTTGGTTTCATCAGTCCACAGGACCTTCTTCCAAAAAGAAATAGGCTTCTTCAAATGTGCTTTTGCATACCTCAGCCGACTCTGTTTGTGCGTACTTGCAGAAACGGCTTCTTTCGCATCACTCTCCCATACAGCTTCTCCTTGTGCAAAGTGCGTTGTATAGTTGACCGATGCACAGTGACACCATCTGCAGCAAGTTGATGCTGCAGCTCTCTGAAGCTGGTCTGAGGATTGTCCTTGACTGATCTCACCATTCTTCTTCTCTGCCTTTCTGATGTTTTTCTTGTCCTGACACTTCTGGCCTTAACAAGAACTGTCCCTATGTTCTTCCATTTCCTTACTATATTCCTCACAGTGGAAACTGACAGGTTAAATCTCTGAGACAGCTTTTTGTATCCTTCCCCTGAACAACTATGTTGAATAATCTTTGTTTTCAGATCATTTGACAGTTGTTTTGAGGAGCCCATGATGCCACTCTTCAGAGGAGATTCAAACAGAACAACTTGCAAGTGGCCACTTTAAGTAGCTTTTCTCATGATTGCATACACCTGGCTATGAAGTTCAAAGCTCAATGAGGTTACAAAACCAAAAAAAGTGCTTTAGTAAGTCAGTAAAAAGTAGGTAGGAGTATTTAAAACAAGAAAGTGATAAGGGTGCCCATACTTATGCACCTGTCAAATTTTGTTTGAATGCAGATTGCACATTTTCTGTTAGTACAGTAAACCTCATTTCAAGGCAGAAACATTACTGTGTCCAACAGTTATTACATATATCAAACTGAAATAGCTGTTGCAAAAACACCAATTTTTATAAAACATTAAGCTTAAGATTAATAGGGGTGCCCAAACTTTTTCATATAACTGTATATATATTAAAAAAAAAAACACATACACATATTTGGTATCGCCGCGTTCAGAATCGCCCGATCTATCAATATAAAAGAAGAATTAATACAATCAGTAAACGGCCCCAGATCCCGAAAAATGGAGAAGCTAAGGGTCTCGGAAAATGGCGTCATTTTTTTTGTTTTTTTAGCAAGCTTTGGATTTTTTTTTCACCACTTAAATAAAAAAGAACCTATACATGTTTGGTGTCTATGAACTCGTAACGACCTGGAAAATAATGATGGCAGGTCAGTTTTAGCAATCTGTGAACGTGGTAAAAAAAGGACCCAAAAAACAACTGTGGAATTGCATTTTTTTTGCAGTTTCACTGCACTTGGAATTTTTTTCCCATTTTCCAGCACACGATATGGTAAAACCAGTGATGGTGTTTAAAAGTACAACTCGTCCCGCAAAAAATAAGCCCTCACATGGCCATATTGAACGAAAATTAAAAAAGTTCTGGCTCTGGGAAGAAGGGTAGCAAAAAAGGAAAACACAAAAACAGAAAGACCCATGGTCGTTAAGGGGTTAACATATTTCACAGGAAAGCCCTTTCACTTTCGTTTTTGAACGTTTTATTGTGAGCCTGTAAAAGTGGCTTAATACCTCTGACCACGTTGTTGACAGCAGTGACCTGGGGGTCAGAAATGCTTCCAGGGGCGATCCCCATGCTGTCCCCATGTCATTTGAGCACTGTCACTATCGTTTTGGGCACTTTTTAGGCTTTCTACAGACTGCCGGGGGTGCCGCCGCAAAAATGTTCGGGTCTCCCATAGACTAACATTGGGCTCGTTGCTCGGGTCGAGCACCCGAGTATCACGGTGAGCTCGGCCCGAGCTTCGAGCACCCAAGCATTTTAGTGCTCGCTCAACACTAGTAATAGATCATTTTACAAACTGACTGTATACTACGTTACATATGAGTTCTTTTGAATTTTGGATTTATGAAAGGTCCTGATGTTTGTTTTGCCCACCACACTGTTTTCTAGACGCATAAAACCTATGAAGTCGGCAGAGACAGCCCACCATTTAAAGTGCCAAAAGGCACTTTGTTCTCCAAGGTGATAAGCGGCTGGCAGAATTGTCTGGCAGCAACTTACTCTCCTCTTTCTATTGATAAGACAATTGAAGGCTTCACTCCAATATTTTTCTCCTGTCACAAAGTTTGAGCACATTTAAAAAAGCGACCATGGTCATTAATCTACTGCATGTTGGCTATTTTAAAAGGAGATGGGAGATCATTTAATAGCCAAGACAGGTAGACTAAAATCCTATGATCACCGAACGATTGTTAATACGATTGTCCTGTGCACATAGAACATCATTGTTATCGGCAGCACATCCCTTGTTTACACAGAACAATGTGCTGCCAAGACTAATGATTTTAATCCTGACATGAACAATCCATAACCTGACAAACAGACATTTTACTCATTTGTCGGTTGATTGTCGGTATGTTTTCGCAAGCCAGTAATCAACGATCGAGCTGGTTTACAATTATCGGTTTTGCCTTTTCACTCTATGTAGGCCTAGATTCACAAGACCATATTTTCAGTCTGTAAAAAAAAACTGACATCACACGGACAACACTAGAACCAATGTTATTCAATAGGACTTTTGAGATGTATCTTTCTTCACCTGGACCGAGTGTACACGTGAAAAAACACTCAACATGCACAAGTTTCTTCCGCATTTTGGATGAGACTCTTCTAATCAAGTCTATTGGTGCGCAAAAAATATTGTATCACATATGGCATCTGATTTTTACGGACATAATGCAATTCTTAACATATCTGTTTTTGGTCTAGTAAATTTTATCAACTGCTGATTTATAAAAATGAATGTCATTCAGATGACAATACAAATGGAATATCGTCCATTTTTCTGGATGAGCCTAAAAGTCACAAGTTTCCATACGTACTACAACTTTCTCTTATCGCTGCAGATAATGTTTAGTTTCCAGCCTGCCCGGATGAGTTCTGTAATGAGAGATGATCAGATGTCAGCTACAGAATTACTGTCACTGATTATGTATATGTGAACATTTCAGACTACCAACAAAGTAATCGAATCTTCAAAATATAGATATTATTGATCCTGAAAGCAACATTCGAGATCCTTGTAGACTGCTGATGCAAAGTATAACATTTCTTACAGCTCGGCATTGTGGACGGTGTTGCGTGCATGTGGATCGCTAATGTAATGTAAATAGTCTACACTGAGTTTGGAATTTCAGGCTCAGTTGCCTGCCAATATAGCTCCCTTCATATATTTTTTACGTGAACTCATATGAACTTGGCTAGCTTCCCTGACACATAGAATGATTAACCAGCACCCGCTCCCTGCAAGGGCTGTATAGCAGGGCGGCTCAGATGGGTAATGTTGGAAAATAGTTCAAGGTTAAATAGTTGTTCAGAACTCCATAGCTGTAAATGTTTACTCTGCCCTGTAAACTGGACTGCAATGTTCAAATTGGAAGGTACCATTAGGATAGAGAAACAGACAAGGTGTAAACGTTATACCATAAATTATCTTTTAATTCACATTTAGCTTTAATGTAATCCACAAAAACCATAAAATAGCCAGCTTCTGACCACCTGCCAAATGTAAAAGTTGGAGTGGACTACTTTGAGCAGGAGTCTCCAACATGAGACTCAGGAACTACATGGCGCTCGCGACCCAGCTTGGAGCATTAGCACCAGGTCTAGCAAACCACTATGCAGAAAGATCTCCAGATGATGACTTTTCTGAGTAGCCCCACACGGAAGAGGTTTGGATGGTCACATACTGGGTCGCGGGAGATAAATATGGTAAGCTGGAGATAGGATGATGCTGCCAGTTAGAAAAATGCTTAAAGCTGGAAGTAATAGTGTGGTAAGTAAGCTTGATGTACGAATGCTGGTTGGGGATGAAGTGGGCACAGACAGAAGAGGGCCCCTGTACAATAATAATTTATGTGCCCTTTGCAGTCCAATAGTTCATCATAACACACAATTCCACGTGCTTTGGAGGTGGCTTTCGGCCCCTTTACCTCTTGGGCCCATGTGCGGCTGTAAGGTTTGTTACGAGTCCAGGTGGTGGAACCTCTGTGCTTCGGTGCAAGGAGGGACCAGAGGGGCGTGACTAAGTGCCTACACGGCCTGACCAAGGTCGCACGGTGGCTCAATCGACTCCGTGAACCAGGGAGGGACCGGGCAGGTGGACCAGGTGCCACTCTGGGACCGACCTTGTGTGAGAGCAGGTGACTCCCACGAGTCAGATGGCAGGAACTGACCGGTACAGTGGATGAGCACAGCAGGAAGGCTGATGGGTGGACCGGGTAGATAAGCAGGCTGGTTCGGCAGATAGCCAGATGGGTGCTCCAGGTAGGCGAGCAGGCGGGCACGGCAGGTAATTGGCAGGTGCTTCGGGTAGACTGGCTGGCGGGCACGACAGGTAACAGGCAGGTGCTCCAGGTAGGCAGACTGGCGGGCATGGCAGGTTACAGACAGGTGTTCGAGGTAAGCAGGCTGGTGGGCACAACTGTAGGCAGACTGGAGAACAGAACTCTTAGACAGGCTGGCGGTCTGGACTGACTGAAGACTGGCAGGCAGGACTGACAGGCAGCGGGACCTGAGGGCTGAAGCAAGTGTTAGCACACGGAACAACAACCTTGCACAGGCACCTCCATATTGGAGGAGGTGCCTAACATAGGGGAAGTCCTCTGGTCATTGGCCGGGGACTCTATAGGGCGGAGCGCGCGGCCCCTTCAAGAGGGAGGGAGCGCGCGCGCGCCCTAAGCACAGAGCCCGGGAAGCTGCGCGCAGAGCGTGCTGCGGCAGCAGGGGAGCGGGAGGACGCCAGACCTGGACCGCGGTGGTGAGGGGAATGGCGTCTCTGCCCAGCAGGAGGCAAAGACACCGATGCTACAAGGTTTCACCGATGATATGTCCGCCCAACTGGGCATTCCCGGATGTAAGTGTCCTACATGTAAGGGAAGTGGCACAAAGTTCCAATGTGCTTTTTGGGGGGGGGAAGTGGTAGCTGTCTGTATGCCAGGTTCTCGGTGTCACTACTGTGGGAGTGGGCACTGAATTTGACTTGCAACCATCTCTCAAAGATGAATGCGGCTCACACGGTAAGAAAGGTTGGGGACCACTGACTTAGAGCGATCAATCTTTTTTCTATTGGAGCCTCTCTGGCCAGACATGGTGATCCCTGGGTCTCATCATTGGTTGTAGTCTTTGCCGAAATTATACAAAATTATCACAATTTAGCTTTTATTTTTCTGGCAAACAAATATTAAAACATTAAAATTAGCACAAGATGAGTTAATTATGTTGATAAAGCAGTGATTGATGCAGCCAGGTCTGGGCTTAGCATCACTTTTGTCTTCCCAGCAGTGCCACACTAACAGTAATCACACAGTTTAAGATGTGCCTTCCTAGAGAATACGGACAATTGTAAATGGCATACGGTATTACAATATTTTTATTCCTGACTCAAACTACTAAATCCAGAACTACACATCATGTATGAAATCAAAGCAAAGTTTGGAAATTGTCCTAATTTAAAAAAAAAAGGGATTATTTTGTGTATGCAGCTTCTATGCAGACCTCAGGGTTACAGACTATAAACAAACTCCATGTAATCTGATCTTTCAGCTGCTTGTAAATCCCTTTCCCATGCCTCCCTTTTGGAAAAAGGTGAGAGAGAGTGTATCACATGACTTCAGAACCAGACAACATACAGGCTTTGTTTGTTGTCTGTAACCATGGAGACATATTGGTCTACATAGGAGCTGTAGACACAAAACTGCTGGATCAAGGCTTTTTAAACATTCTATGTATTTTTAAGTTATTTACAGTACTGTGCAAAAGTTTTAGGCAGGTGTGGTCCAACATCTGGCACCTCCACTGTTTTTTGTTAAGATATAAACACTTTTAACATGGCTGCTAAACACAGCTCTGGTGAAAATATAGTAGTGGCCGCTGCCGGAAGTTGTCAGCTACTGCAGTACAGTTTCTGTTCAATAGAACAGGGGCTGTGCTGCTGAAGCGCCCCCTGGGCCGCGTGTAGGGGAAATACCCGGAGCCGGGTCTCTGTGTAACGGCAGGGATTGTAGTCTCCGTGGCGGCGACCCGGCCCCGTGGCTCAGGGTGGTCAAACCAGTGGCGGATCTGTTTACTTGGTTTTGTAATGTTTAAATGTCCGACTACACCACCCGTGGATTGCGGTTGACGCGCCCCTGGGCCTGTGTCGCGCTGCGATGCGCACGCGGGAGCTTACCCGGAGCCGGATCTCTTGAGGGTTGTAGTCTCGTGGCGGCGACCCGGTCCGTGCCCAGGGAGTCAAACTGAGCGGCGATGTACTAGCAGTAGATGGTTGGTGACTACGCCACCCGTTGAATGCAGCTATGGAGCTGCCGCTGCAGGGCAGACCGCTGAGGCCGGTGGAAGGATGGTGCAGCGTGGATGGTATAACCCCCAACGGGAGGGGTATGGCCTCAGGGCAGCCGACGTGGATGATGGGGGTAGCAGGAACCACTCAGAGACGGTGCGGTGTAGTTCAGGGTCTTTACTGGTGACAAAGAAAGACCCTCCCGGAGTACTTGCTAGTGATAGGGGCCTGGTCAGTCCTTGAGCAGATGGGATTTCCCCTGGCCAGGCGGAGTTGTAGGCCTTCCCAACTAACTGTACTCTTCTGGCTACCTTGCTAGAGGCGGGAATAAGTAGCCCACGTCCCTGAGTGTACCGTGTGGTGCTCACCCGTATGGCCGGTGACTCGGGGCCTTCTAATGGCTTCCGCTCCACGATGGCGGTGCTGGTCCCACGCGTGTGACCGTGCCTTCGGGCTTCTGGGCCAGAGGACCTGAAATCCTCTGCCGGACGGTTTCTGCTGCTGGGTAGGAGTTAGTCCCCACAGCCTCGGACTCCGGGTCCGGTTAGAAATCTTCTCAGTCAGGGCGAGCTCTGCAGCTGCCAGCCCCTGACTCGTTGTAACACTGCTCCCCACAGAGCTCCTGATGTTTCTTGCTATGCTGCTTCTCTTCTCTACTCTTGTTCTGTCTTCTTTCTCACTAACCCTGCCTCAGCCCCGGGTTTATATAGGGGAAGTCCTTCCCCTCCCAAGACTGGGCAGGAGGTGTCGCATGCACAGGATCCCTGACCAAAGGACCTCCCACCTGCTCTCAGACGTAATATCTCTATCACTGTGGCAACCAGACCCCTGGGGTGTCACACGGTCACTGAGAACCGCCGCTGCGGGGCAGACCGCTGAGGCTGATGTTGTGTGCGCAGCAGAGGGTAGTATAACTCCCCACGGGAGGAGTTTAGCCTCAGGACAGTGAGTGCAGATGGTGGGGGTGATGGTGCGCGAGAGCAACAGTAATGACTCAAAGTCCAGTGATGCAGTCCAGGGTCTTTACTCACAGTTTTACACTCCAAGCCACTTCTGCAGGTAATGGCTGCCCATGTCGTACTGTGGAAAAAACGAGAACCTGCAAAAAACAAATAAAAATAGCAAAGGAGGAAACAGAGAGACGTATTGCTAGGGAAAGTAGATCAAATCCCAAACTGTTCTTTACGTATATAAATAGTAAAAGGATTAAATCGGATAATATTGGACCGATAAAAAGTGAGGAAGGCAAAATCATAGAGAAAGATGAGGATAAAGCTAATCTATTAAATAAATTTTTTTCGTCAACTTTCACAAAGGAAAAAGAACTAACAGGAGAAATGAGAAGTGACAAGCTTAATCCTCCACTAAGTATGACAAATCTAACCCAAGCTGGGGTACAGAAACGCCTCAGTAACATTAAAATAAACAAATCACCAGGACCTGATGGCATACACCCACGGGTACTAAGGGAACTAAGTCATGTGATAGACAGACCGTTATATCTTATATTTAAGGACTCTGTTGAGACTGGGTCTGTACCACTTGATTGGCGACAGGCGAATGTAGTGCCAATATTCAAAAAGGGAGCGAAAAGTGACGCCGGAAACTATCGGCCGGTGAGTCTGACGTCCGTTGTGGGCAAAATTTTTGAAGGCTTCATTAAAGAGGCAATTATGGAGCATCTTGATGCTAATAATCTATTAACCCCGAACCAACATGGATTCATGAGGAATCGCTCCTGCCAAACAAACCTGATTGACTTCTACGAGGAGGTGAGCTCTCGAGTAGATCAGGGGGAACCAGTGGATGTCGTGTATCTCGACTTCTCAAAAGCGTTCGATAGCGTGCCACATAATAGGTTGGTATACAAAATGAGAATGATGGGGCTGGGGGAAAATGTCTGCAAGTGGGTAGCTAACTGGCTAAAGGATAGAAGGCAGAGGGTGGTTATAAATGGAATATACTCAGATTGGGTAAGCGTCACTAGTGGGGTACCACAGGGGTCTGTACTAGGCCCAATGTTATTTAATATCTTTATTAACGACAGTCAACGGGATAAAAAGTAAAATATCAATATTTGCAGATGACACAAAGTTATGTAAAACAATTAATACAAAAGAGGATAGTGCAGACCTGCAGAGGGACTTGGATAAGCTGGGTAGGTGGAGCATTCAATGGCAAATGAGGTTTAACGAGGAGAAATGTAAGGTCATGCACATGGGAAGGAAAAATGGAAGTCACCAGTACTCACTGAATGGGAAATCATTGGGGAATTCAGAGATGGAGAAGGACTTGGGCATCTTGATTGATAGCAAACTAAATTGGAGTGCCCAAAGTCAGGCGGCTGCTGTAAGGGCAAACAGGGTAATGGGATGTATCAGAAGAGGTATAGCTGCAAAGGATGAGAACATTGTTCTTCCACTGTACAAAGCACTGGTCAGACCACACTTGGAATACTGTGCTCAGTTATGGGCCCCAATATATAGAAAGGATATAAATGAGCTTGAAAAGGTACAAAGGAGGGCAACAAAATTAATAAGGGGAATGGAGGGACTGCAATACCCAGAGAGGTTGGCAAAACTAGGACTATTCAGCCTGGAAAAGAGAAGGTTGAGGGGGGACATAATAAATGTGTACAAATATGTTAGGGGACAGTATAGAGATCTTGCCCGGGATTTGTTCAAAAGGAGGGATATTACGGTAACAAGAGGGCACTCGCTAAGACTGGAAGAGAAAAGGTTTCAGCACCAGCATAGGAAGGGGTTCTTTACGGTAAGAGCAGTGAGAATATGGAATTCACTGAGTGAGGAGACGGTAATGTCGGATTCACTAAACCAGTTCAAGCGGGGACTGGATGCATTTCTAGATACCAGGCAGATTTCTGCATATACTTAAAAATAGAATAAAATAGTAGGTTGATACAGGGATTTATTCTGACTGCTGGTTTCAGAGTCGGGAGGGAATTTTTCCTCAGGTGAAGATTGGCTAAATCATTTGGGGTTTTTGCCCTCCTCTGGATCAACTTTAGCAATTACAGAACTAACAGGTCGAACTTGATGGACACAAGTCTTTATTCGGCTTTACTTACTAACTAACTAACTAACTACTCACAGTTTTACACTCCAAGCCACTTCTGCAGGTAATGGCTGCCCATGTCGTACTGTGCTCACCTGGTGAGGGGCTCGGCCAACTCCCAGGTACCTTTGGAATGCTTTTCAGGACCCCCTTCGTGTGTCCTTTCTCTGGCCTGTCGTACCCCACAATTGACCACGTTTCTGACCAGCTGCCTCAGGCCTTGGCGGGCAAACGTATGTTCCATTTCCCTGGGTCCTATATGGTGCCTTCATACCGGGTATAGTGAGGGGCCGTAACACGTACAATGCCACGGCCTCCGGTTACTAGCTGAGGGTAGTTGCTCTCCTCCACTAGATGAGGGATCCGGTTCCCTTTCTTGGCTTGACCCCCCTACTCTGGTAGCGGAGGGCGTACGGTGGCGACTGTCCGGTCCGCACCCCTGGGGTCCCTTCACTCCACTCCTGGAGCCTCCTCCATTCTTCTCCTTTCTGTTTTCTCTCTCCAGGCTCAGGCCTTGAGGCTCGGCCTGCCTGCGGAGGAGAGCCCGTACAGAGCCCCTGCTCCAGCCTCCTTCTCTCTCTGCTCCCTCTTCTTTTCTCCTTGACCCTAAGATGGTGCCCACCATATATACTCCTACTTTACAGTGCACCCTGGATCTACTCTGCCCACCCACACACTACCGGGTTCCCCCTTTCTAGGTGTTCCCTCCCCCCACTCCAGCCAGGGACTCTCGCCCTGCCCCCCGGAGATGTGGTGTAGTGCATGTGGGTGTTAGGGTCCTGAGCCACACTCCATCCTTACCTGGAAGTGAGATATAACACCTCTGGGTGAGATGCAATACCTCTGTAGCGACCGAACCCTCGGGGCGCTACACTGCAATATCCAGCAAGGGCCAGCAGCAGCAGAATAAATTTAGAGCCGATTAATCGCCTAATGGTCTTGCATGATGAATAAGTTTCTACCTGTATTTCTCAGTATTGAGCACACCATTTATACTGACCAAATCCCCAACTCCAATTGCCCCAAACCTGTAAAGTACTTCCACCATGCTTCACTGTTGCCTGCAGACACTCATTATTGTTCCATTCTCCAGCCCTTCAGAGAACAAACTACCTTCTGTTACAGCCAAATATTTCACATTTTGACTCATCGGCCCGGAGAACCTGCTGCCATTTTTAGCATAGTTGAGTCATTTCGCATTGTATCTAGGTTGATAGTATGTTTTTTGCCTGCAAGTGTGGCGCCCCTGCGGGTTCAGTCGCCACAGAGGTACTGCATCTCACCCAGAGGTGTGGTATCTCACTCTCAGGTAAGGAAGGAGTATGGCCCGGGACCCTAACTCCTGCATCCAACACTACACTACTCCAGAGCGGCAGGAGGGGCAAGATGTGCTGCTCCTCTGCTGAGCCCTGTCCCTGGCTGGAGTGGGGGGAACCAAAATAGGGGGAACCATGTAGTGGGTGTGGGTGGAGGAAGTAGTTCAAAGGAGCTCAGTAAGAAGCGATATAAAAGAGATGGTGGAACATTCTACTGGGTGAAAAAGGAAGAAGAAGTGAGAGAGAGTCAGAGGAGGAGTTGGGAGCAGGAGCTCTGCAGGAGCTCTGCTCAGGAGAAGCACGGGCCTGAGTGAGGAGGCCCAGGAGAAGGAGAGGAGGAAGGAACGGGAGCTGAGAGAAGGCTCCAGGAGTGAAGAAAGGATCCCAGGGGTACGGGCAGTGCTGGAGGCCACCCGTACGCCCAAATCTACCAGGCGGTGGAGGGATCGGGTCGCAGAGGGGACTGGCCCCTAACTAGTGAGAATTGCAACGTTCAACTAGGTAACCGAAGGGTGCAGCATTTCAGGTGCTGCAGCCAAACGCCACATCTATCTCACCGAAAAGGTGGCCATAGAGGACCCAGGGGACAGAGAAGACGTCGCCCGACAAGGTCCGTGGTCACTGGATTGGGACACTGGGTGTGAGGTGCAGGGAGACGGCCAGAAGGAACACACAGAAGGGGGTCCCGTTATGTACTCCGGCGGTACCTGAGGGTTTGCTGAACCCCTCCCTGAGTAAGCACAGGATGACGTGGGAAGTTATGATCTGCAGTTGTAACCAGGAGCAAAGTGAGAACTGTGAGTAAATCTGGAAGATGGCACCCCACTGCCTCTGCGAATTATTACTGCGCCATCATCCCCTGCACTACACTGCACAGCAACATCTATAACATCACCACTTCCTGCCCTGGAGCTAAGCTCTGCCTGTGGAGAGCTGAACCAACTCTGCTGCACTAACATCAGCTCCGGAGGACCTGCTCCGCAGCGGTGGCTCCCTTTTGCCGCATACCACAGGTGGCGTCACAAACATTATATAAAAACTATAAATCCCCTTTTATTGACCGCCCTGGGTCACGGACCGGGTCACTGCCACTGTGATATCTCCCCTAGCAACGACCGGCCCGGCACCGAGTACCCCACGGCCCAGGGGGTGCCTCACAAGTCTTCCATGAAAACAGCTTCTAGCCAGACTCCTGTATAGTCGAGGAGTGTAGTTGGGTCCCACTGAACATCTTTTGCTGTAGCCTTTTTTTGCACTTCCACAAATAACACAATGGCGGTGGAAGCCACCAGAAGAATGGTCAGGTCAGAACACATGCACAGCAAGTTGTTTTGACGTTGCTGTGCATATATTTATTCTATTTGACATTTTTTTAGAGCTTTTTAGGTAGTTTATAAGTGGAATCTGCCTGAAAAATCCTGCACATACAGAATTTCCTGGCTACACAGTAAAGGTGAATATTTTCTATACATTAATATTATAAGTCTTGTTTTCATTATTTAAAGGAAATGGCTATATTCATTTTTTCTTTATACAACCGTACTTACCAATACCAAATTTGTGGGGTCTATGAAGACTCTGCATAAAATTTCGAGTTTTGGGACAATATTCCAGTTGGGGCTGTGAGGCAGTGACTGGGATCGTATACGAGGGACGTTATATATCCCCCAGAATGTGTACAGAGACCTATTAAACCCATTGAAGTGCATTGCAGTCAGACACAGCTGCGGCTGCAATGCAGGAATGAAGGTGAGCATTGACCTGGTCAGGCTATCTGGCTAAGGCAGATTAAGTAAAACCCGGCAGGGCCTTCATTTCTTGGAGGAGGCTACAGGAAGGCAGTGGGGCGGCCTCCTCCCTCCAACCCGGGATTTCCAGTGGCTCTTGCCAGATGTCCTTTAAAAACCCTGCATTAAGGATTAGTTTTGTTCAGTGTTGCAACCTGCTAGGAGCATAGCAGGAAAGCTCGGCGGACCTGTGAGTAGCTGAACCTACGCCTGGGAAGGCTCTGCACCCATCAGGCTCTGAGCGGCCTGGCGTGCCCGTTGCCCCTGGCAACCGTTGTTATGGACTTGTGTGAACCTGGCTGCGAACCGGAGGACTTTTCTGTTTACCCGTGAGTCGCTGAATAAAAGCTGCTTATGTTGGACTTGCTTGGGTCACTGCCTCAGTTACTGCACGGTGTGAACACCGCCGCCTTACAGGGCTTAGATAGTGCTGAATTTGAAAATGTAAATGTTAATAACTATGAGCATTGCAAGCAAATTTTCAAATAATATCTTTATATGTTTTGTATTTTCAAATCAAATCTTGGATACCTATATGTCTTCATAGTGACAGACTACAAACAAATCCCATGTACTTACCATTTATGCATCTCCTACTTCTTGCCAGCCAACCTACTATATGTTAGTAAGAATATAGAACCGAAAGAGGGTCAGGGCAACAATATTCATTTTGGATCAAGACTCATAATATATAACTAACCTACAACGCACCAAATAAGAGTCATAGAAAGATCCAAAAGTCAATCATTTTGAAAAAATAGACATAGTTTTATTAGACAAAATTCATACAAATACAATAAAAGAGCTGGGTTCAAATGAACACCAGAACAAGAGAACAGTGCCTCATACAGTTAAAACGAGGTCCAGATGTAGGCTTCAAAAAGATATTGCAGTGCAACTCACATATCTGTGCATAAGAGAAGAGGAAGTAAGACCAGAAAAAGATCACTGGTCACAAAACACTAAATCCCTTACCATGAGCCATAAGTCGCATTTGTGCATGTTGTATGTAAGTTTAACTCATGGGAAAAAGGGGTTATTTGTACATGAAGCAGACAGGCTTCATCAGACATAGTATAAACATCCAAGTTTCTCATTAAATCAGGATTGTAAAAATTACAGATCATGTAAAAGAAATCTTTCCATGTACTAAGTACCTACCCTGATTTTTTGCACTGCTGGATCAGTACCCTGTGCCCCTACGCACGTTTCGGTGCATATAGCAACTTTTTCAAGGGGAGAGTGACCTGGTATGGGAGGGGGCTTGTGTTACTTATGTACTGTACAATTAGTAGTCAGGACCAACACAGCGCATGCGTGCCATCACACACGCTGTATAGAGCTCAGTATCCGGGGAATCACAGCGACGCACATGGGTCAGAGGGTGCACTTCCCCTGACTCACGTGTGCGCGCGTCGCGCGAGTGTCGGAGAATGAGCGACAGCTGAAGTGCGCAGGAGCGCATGCGCAGGTCCAGCCACACGGAAGATGAAGAGGAAATCCCCGCATAGATGCCAGAATGTAAGTATATGGACATTTATATAAATACTGAGGACAAGGAGCAAGATATCAATACCCAGCAGACCTTAACACAACCAAAAAGCATATAGATACTGAGAAAAAAACTAGAAAATAATAACGATGATAATAATAAAGAATCTAAATGTTGTGTCAGAATAAAATTAAAATATAAGGGTCAGGAGGATGGTACATAAATGAAGTCTTATGCTAATCATCACAAAACCCAATACAAGCTCTGATCTACAAAGAGTCTATTTGGCCACAACAATCCATATTTTAAAGTCCCCATAGTATGTACTCAGTCACAGACACATATTATATATGTGACATGTGCTTTTTACACATATATATAGATACCCACTAGGGAGTCACCTAGATGCGTCAACAGGTAATATATACATATCAGCCCTATTAAACATACATGTCGGATAAAAAAAAGAAAAAAAAAAGGGGAAAACAAAGAGAGCAAACAATATATTGGAGAGTATAAATCATAATTAGTCTTCCTATTTCCTTGGTTCTCCTTCCCAAGATAAAGTGTAGAACTGCTGGTAGGCATCCTGCTCGTTATCGACAGTCCAGAATAAGCGTCAATGACAACATGTAGGGATTCATTCAGATATACCATCAATTCCGGCAAAGAGTACAAATTCTAAAATAAGGATAAGAACACAACAATTAAAATCCACAGAAATTAAAAAGTACAATGGGAGAAGGGGGATCAGACTAAATGAAGGAAGAAAAACTAAGTTTTTCATTAAGTCCCTTGGGTGTCACTGTGTCAAGTGTGACAATCCAGCGACACTCCATTTGAGCAAGGAGGCGCTTGATGTCGCCTCCTCTGATGCCACAACGGACACGATCAATGCCTCCGACCCTGAAAGAAGAGGGGTCACAGCCATGAGAGACCCGAAAATGTCTTGGTATAGTCTTAAGACCAGATGGATCAAGAACATCCTTGGCTGCCAAGATGTCCCGCACATGCTCCCTCGTTCGGACCCTGAGCCCCTAGATGTTAGGCCAACATAAATTAGGTACACACACAGGTGGCATAGTACACCACATATGTAGTGCTACATGAAATGTAATGAGTGATCTTAAATTGTTTGGTGCCATCAGACGATTGAAAATCATGTGCCCTAATCATGTTCCGGCAACCTGCACAGTCGCCACATGGAAAGAAGCCCCATCTGGGACCCCTGGATTCGAATGGGGGAGCAGGCCGGACAACATAGTGACTCCTAACCAACAAGTCTCGGACATTTCTATTACACCTGGAGGTCACAAGGGGACGGTCGGACAAAGTAGCGGCCAACGTGGAGTCCGTCCTCAATATCTTCCAATGTCTTTCCAAGATATGGCGGATGGTATTCCACTCGGAATTATATGTAGATATAAAACATATAGGATTGACCATCGATTTTCTTTCCATCTTCTTACTCAGCAATTGCACTCTAGAGGTTTTCTTGGCTTTGATATATCCCCTGTTAACGCATCGTCTGCTATAGCCTCGAGAAAGAAACCGTTCTCTTAGGTCAAGGGCCTGATTCTCAAAACCGGCGTCAGAGGAGCAATTTCTCCTCATCCGCAGAAATTGGCCGGTGTGAATGGCCCTAATTGTAGTAGGGTCATGTGCAGACGATGCGTGTAACAGGGAATTAACAGATGTCTCTTTTCATAAAACATCTGTTTCAATATAGCCGTCACGTGCAATGCTGAGTTGGATGTCCAGGAAATCGATGGATTTTTTATTGTATCTGTGTGTGAGCCTAATGTTGGAGCCATTGCGGTTCAATCTCGCCACAAATTCATTAATTCCAGCTTCACGGCCCTGCCATATGATCAATAAGTCATCAATATAGCGGCACCAGCACTGCACATGGGAAGCGGCAGGAGCGCCGACGCCGAAAATCTCCCTCTCCCAGTAGCCCAAGAAGAGATTAGCGTACGACGGAGCACAAGCCGTGCCCATGGCGGTGCCGCGTTTCTGAAGGTAGAAACGGTCTTTAAAAGTGAAGAAGTTATGCGTCAGGATAAACCGCAATAGCTCCAAGAGAAGGTGACACATCGATTGATCTAATCCGCTCATACCTAGAAAGAATTGGGTAGCTCTAAGACCATCATCATGGTCAATACATGTGTAGAGAGACTCCACGTCGGCCACCACAAAATACATGTCCGACTCCATGTAAATCCCGTCCATTTTAGCCAGGACGTCCATAGTATCCCTGACATACGAGGGCAACGTTTCAACCATAGGATGCAAATAGTGTTCAAGAAATTTACAAATTGGGTCACATAGCCCTCCGATGCCAGAGACAATAGGACGCCCGTGTGGGTCACACATATTTTTATGGACCTTTGGCAACAAATAGAATGTAGGTATCTTTGGTTGGTTTGCCAAAAGTCCATCCAAAATACGCTTGGGAATAGTCCGTCTCTCGACTGCTACCTCAAGGAAATTAAGTAGTTCCCTGGTGTAAGCCGAGAGTGGGTTGTTGGAGAGTACAGTGTATGTTTCTCTGTCCCTTAGTTGTCTAAATGCCTCCTTTTCATACAGGTGGGTAGGCCAGATAACAATATTTCCCCCCTTGTCAGCTGGTTTAATAACTACATCTTTAACAGCCTGTAATTCCTTAAGAGCCCTTCGCTGTGATTTCGTTAAATTATCACCCCTCATGTTATCGGGGATTTGCCGAAAATCCTCCATCACCATCCTGGTGAAGATCTCAATTTGTGGACACAGTGACAAGGAGGGAAAGGTCGTAGATCTGAGGTAAGCCGTGCTGGGAAACCCACCTGCATGATCCGGAGTCTGCTCCTTCAATAATTCCTCAAGGGTAGACAAGGCCTCAGACACAGCTGCAGCTGCAATGTTGGAATGAAGGTGAGCATTGACCTGGTCAGGCTATCTGGCTAAGGCAGATTAAGTAAAACCCGGCAGGGCCTTCATTTCTTGAAGGAGGCTACAGAAAGGCAGGGGGTGGCCTCCTCCCTCCAACCCGGGTTTTCCAGTGGCTCTTGCCAGAGGTCCTTTAAAAACCCTGCATTAAGGATCAGTTTTGTTCAGTGTTGGGACCTGCTAGGAGCATAGCAGGAAAGCTCGGCGGACCTGTGAGTAGCTGAACCCATGCCTGCACCTGTCAGGCTCTGAGCGGCCCGGTGTCACCGTTGCCCCCGGCAACCATTGTTATGGACTTGTGTGAACGCGACTGCGAACCGGAGGACTTTTCTGTTTACCCGTGAGTTGCTGAATAAAAGCTGCTTATGTTGGACTTGCTTGGGTCACTGCCTCAGTTACTGCACGGTGTGAAAACTGCTGCCTTACAAGGCTTAGATAGTGCTGAATTTGAAAATGTAAATGTTAATAACTATGAACATTGCAAGCAAATTTTCAAATAATATCTTTATATGTTTTGTATTTTCAAATCAAATCTTGGATACCTATGTGGCACCCCAGGGGTCTGGTTTCCACAGTAACAGCAATGTTATGTCTGAGAGCAGGTGGGAGGTCTCTTGGTCAGGAATCCTATGCATGCCACACCTCCTGCCCAGTCCTGGGAGGGGAAGAACTTCCCCTATATAAACCTGGGGCTGAGGCAGGGTTAGAGAGTTCAGAGGGAGAGTTCAGCCAGGAGGGCTGACAGGGAGCTGTGGCTCCCGCTGGGCCCAGCTCCTGGGCCATGCCAGAAGTAGAGACAGAGAAGAGAAGCAGCTATGGGAAGAAACAACAGGAGCTCTGTGGGAGCAGTGTTACAAGGAGTCAGGGGCTGGCAGCTGCAGAGCTCGCCCTGACTGAGAAGATTTCTTACCGGACCCGGAGTCCGAGGCTGTGGGGACTAACTCCTACCCAGCAGCAGAATCCGTCAGGCAGGGGATTCCAGGTCCTCTGGCCAAGAAACCCGAAGGCACGGTCACACGCATGGGACCAGCACCGCCGTCGTGGAGCGGAAGCTACTAGAAGGCCCCGAGTCACCGGCCATACGGGTGAGCACCACACGGTACACTCAGGGACGTGGGCTACTTATACCCGCCTCTAGCAAGGTAGCCAGAAGAGTACAGTTAGTTTGGGAGGCCTACAACTCCGCCTGGCCAGGGGAGATCCCATCTGCTCAAGAACTGACCAGGCCCCAATCGCTAGCCAGTACTCCGGGAGGGTCTATCTTTGTCACCAGTAAAGACCCTGAACTACACCATACCGTCTCCGAGTGGTTCCTGCTACCCCCATCATCCACGTCGGCTGCCCTGAGGCCATACCCCTCCCGTTGGGGGTTATACTATCACGCTGCACAATCCTACCACCGGCCTCAGCGGTCTGCCCTGCAGCAGCAGCTCCTTAGCTGTACTCAACGGGTGGCGTAGTCGTCCAACATCTACCGCTGATACAGCGCCACTTAGTCTGACTCCCTGGGCACGGACCGGATCACCGCCACGAGACTACAACCCTCAAAAGATCCGGCTCCGGGTAAGCTCCCGCGTGCGCAACGCAGCGAGACACAGGCCCAGGGGCGCGTCAACTTTTGGCGTAGTCGGCAGGATTTCGTGCCCGCAACCACCGGGTACTGCGTGCCTGAAAAAGAGACTTTTCAACTTACCTGTGGTGAAGATTCCCGCCATCCGACGCCATCTTCTACCTTCTTCCCGCCATCCGTGGAGTTTTCCCGCCGTTGGACGCCATCTTCTGCCTTCTTCCCGCCATCCGTGGAGTTTTCCCGCCGTTGGACGCCATCTTGAAGATGCCGCGCGGGAAGAAGAGGGGCGTGGACTCCGAAAGCGCGCGAGAACTGAAGCCCCGCCTCACGTCCGGACGTTGCGTAAGGTCCTGGAAGGAGCCCAGCAGACGCCGACGTCACAGGAGCGCGACGGAAGGTCCTCAACCCTGACGATCCACTGCGGAGCCGCGGCCTACGGAAGAGGATCATCGCAAGGTAGGTCACGGTCCACTAGGGGGGAGAAGGATGTCGGATACGGAGGAGAGCTTCACCGCTTCAACCCCCGCCAGCGCCACCGCTGTTGCGGTCATGCCTTTCACCATGCCCTATATCCCGGGGGCAGCCTGGCTACCCCAGTACTCAGGGGAGTCACATACCCTGCATGACTTTAGAGAAAAGCTGGATAGCCTCTTCCAGGTGTACCCCCTCACAGAGGAGCAAAAAGTGAGCATCCTGGTGGCCCAATTAACCGGGGCAGCCCAAAGGGAGGTAAAGTCCTGGCCACCTGGGAGGAGGACTGTCGCAGAGATACTAACCCAGCTAACCGAGGAGGAGCTGCAGTACTACCAATACGAGGAAAGCCAAGAGGACCCGGACGGGTCTGAGGACTACCCTCAGGAGGGAGCACAAAGAGGACATAGCTACTGAAGGGAAGTAGCGTGAATAAAGAGCTGTAAATAGTTACCCGTAAGGGTACAAGGACTGCTGCTAATTAAAATATGGTCCCCGTTGGGATTAGTGAATTGTTCCCCATGTGCCCCTATCTTAAACCAGGCTGAGGACTGTGAGCAGCCATTCCTTATCCCCACTGGCCGAGGACTGAGAGCGGCCATATCCTGTAAATAATTATGTGTTTCTAGTAATTTATGGGAGTCTTTGGTGGATTTACCGGGAATCCTTTGTACATGGTTGGAGCGTAACCCAGGAATGGACTAAAGACTGTTAATGACTCGGGGCAGGACAGACCCCTACCTGGTTACGTCTCCCTGTTTTGGTGAAATGGACACCTTGCTTTTCTTCAAATACTGCACCCGGTTGCGGACACGCCGTGACCATCTTTATATGTTTTTCTTATTGTACTATTATTGTTTATACCTTGTTATGTTTAAAAATATGTTTAGTCCCGGAGTACTAAATTTCACTAGGGGGGAATGTGGCACCCCAGGGGTCTGGTTTCCACAGTAACAGCAATGTTATGTCTGAGAGCAGGTGGGAGGTCTCTTGGTCAGGAATCCTATGCATGCCATACCTCCTGCCCAGTCCTGGGAGGGGAAGAACTTCCCCTATATAAACCTGGGGCTGAGGCAGGGTTAGAGAGTTCAGAGGGAGAGTTCAGCCAGGAGGGCTGACAGGGAGCTGTGGCTCCGGCTGGGCCCAGCTCCTGGGCCATGCCAGAAGTAGAGACAGAGAAGAGAAGCAGCTATGGGAAGAAACAACAGGAGCTCTGTGGGAGCAGTGTTACAAGGAGTCAGGGGCTGGCAGCTGCAGAGCTCGCCCTGACTGAGAAGATTTCTTACCGGACCCGGAGTCCGAGGCTGTGGGGACTAACTCCTACCCAGCAGCAGAATCCGTCAGGCAGGGGATTCCAGGTCCTCTGGCCAAGAAACCCGAAGGCACGGTCACACGCATGGGACCAGCACCGCCGTCGTGGAGCGGAAGCTACTAGAAGGCCCCGAGTCACCGGCCATACGGGTGAGCACCACACGGTACACTCAGGGACGTGGGCTACTTATACCCGCCTCTAGCAAGGTAGCCAGAAGAGTACAGTTAGTTTGGGAGGCCTACAACTCCGCCTGGCCAGGGGAGATCCCATCTGCTCAAGGACTGACCAGGCCCCAATCGCTAGCCAGTACTCCGGGAGGGTCTATCTTTGTCACCAGTAAAGACCCTGAACTACACCGTACCGTCTCCGAGTGGTTCCTGCTACCCCCATCATCCACGTCGGCTGTCCTGAGGCCATACCCCTCCCGTTGGGGGTTATACTATCACGCTGCACAATCCTACCACCGGCCTCAGCGGTCTGCCCTGCAGCAGCAGCTCCTTAGCTGTACTCAACGGGTGGCGTAGTCGTCCAACATCTACCGCTGATACAGCGCCACTTAGTCTGACTCCCTGGGCACGGACCGGATCACCGCCACGAGACTACAACCCTCAAAAGATCCGGCTCCGGGTAAGCTCCCGCGTGCGCAACGCAGCGCGACACAGGCCCAGGGGCGCGTCACCTATATGTCTTCATAGTGACAGACTACAAACAAATCCCATGTACTTACCATTTATGCATCTCCTACTTCTTGCCAGCCAACCTACTATATGTTAGTAAGAAGTAGAGATCAGATGGAAAGGCGGATCTGACTACGCAGGGTTTGTTTGCAGTCTGTTACTATAGCGACAAATAGTGTAGGCCTTCATAGGAACATCAAACACAAAGAGTAAGATTTTAACTAAGATTTCATAAAAATGTATTCATTTTTCATTTTATATTATATGGAGCATTAAAAATTGTTGTGAAAGTAGATCAGTTGCAAAGATTTATCAAAACTTTAACAGGGCATAAAATATATATTATTTTAAAAAACTTACATTCATAAAAAGATTTTTTTGTCTTGTTTGTGACATCCATCAGTGCTTCTTAGTGGGTCTTACTGATGATTTTTCCTGCTGTGCACCAATGAGTGTATAGTATCATTTAATTCTTTTGTTCTTATTTTATTGGTATGCTGGTTTCAAAAAAATGAAATATACACTGCTCAAAAAAATCAAGGGAACAATAACACATCCTAGATCTGAATGAATGAAATATTCTCATTGAATACTTTGTTCTATACAAAGTTGAATGCGCTGACAACAAAATCACACAAAAATCATCAATGAAAATCATATTTATTAACCAATGGAGGCCTAGATTTGGAGTCACCCCCAAAATTAAAGTGGAAAAACACACTACAGGGTGATCCAACTTTGATGTAATGTCCTTAAAACAAGTCAAAATGAGGCTCAGTATTGTGTGTGGCCTCCACGAGCCTGTATGACCTCCCTAGAATGCCTGGGCATGCTCCTGATGAGGTTGTGGATGGTTTCCTGTGGGATCTCCTTCCAGACCTGGACTAAAGCATCCACCAACTCCTGGACAGTCTGTGGTGCAACGTGACATTGGTGGATGGAGCGAGACATGATGTCCCAGATGTGCTCATTCGGATTCAGGTCTGGGGAACGGGTGGGCCAGTCCATAGCTCCAATGCCTTCATCTTGTAGGAACTGCTGACACACTCCAGCCACATGAGGTCTGGCATTATCCTGCATTAGGAGAAACCCAGGGCCAACCGCTCCAGCATATGGTCTCACAAGGGGTCTGAGGATCTCATCTCGGTACTTAATGGCAGTCAGGCTACCTCTGGCGAGCACATGGATGGCTATGCGGCCCTCCAAAGAAATGCCACCCCACACCATTATTGACCCACTGCCAAACCGGTCATGCTGAAGGATGTTGCAGGCAGCAGATCGCTCTCCACGGTGTCTCCACACTCTGTCACGTCTGTTACTTGTGTTCAGTGTGAACCTGCTTTCATCTGTGAAGATCACAGGGTGCCAGTGGCGACTTTGCCAATCCTGGTGTTCTGTGGCAAATGCCAAGCGTCCTGCATGGTGTTGGGCTGTGAGCACAACCCCCATCTGTGGACGTCGGGCCCTCATACCAACCTCATGGAGTCGGTTTCTAACAGTTTGTGCAGACACATGCACATTTGTGGCCTGCTGGAGGTCATTTTGCAGGACTCTGGCAGTGCTCCTCCTGTTCCTCCTTGCACAAAGGCGGAGGTAGCAGTCCTGCTGCTGGGTTGTTGCCCTCCTATGGCCCCCTCCACGTCTCCTGGTGTACTGGCCTGTCTTCTGGTAGCGCCTCCAGCCTCTGGACACTACGCTGACAGGCACAGCAAACCTTCTTGCCACAGCTCGCATTGATGTGCCATCCTTGATGAGCTGCACTACCTGAGAAACTTCAGTGGGTTGTAGAGTCCGTCTCATGCTACCACGAGTGTTAAAGCACAACCAACATTCAAAAGTGACCAAAACATCAGCCAGAAAGCATTGGTACTGAGATGTGGTCTGTGGTCCCCACCTGCAGAACCACTCCTTTATTGAGGGTAAAAAACCAAGCAATGTGAACTGAGGTCTAAGATGGTAGACATGCAAGAAATAGGAGCATGTTCACACCAGCAAAAAGAAGCAAAACCTACAAAAGACAAAAATATATCTCATACCCTACCATCATTATATATAAATGTAAAGCAAAGTTGCATAATAAATATAGGGTACTTAGTGAACTATTTTTGATCAAAAAAAGTATACAAGCCGTCCCACCAGCGGCAAGGTGACCCTAAATTGGGACGGTACCTATACTGCCTATATTAAAAACCTTACTGTATATCAAAGTTGAAGTAATGCATATAAAAGGGTAGACAAATAGGACCGGGTCCCAACTCCAGACCACCTAGGTCCGTGGTAAGCTACATATATACTAATCAGCTCAACAAAGGGGATGCCACACCCTTAAATTGCACAGAATGCAAACAAGACAAAAAACCAAGCAATGTGAACTGAGGTCTAAGATGGTAGACATGCAAGAAATAGGAGCATGTTCACACCAGCAAAAAGAAGCAAAACCTACAAAAGACAAAAATATATCTCATACCCTACCATCATTATATATAAATGTAAAGCAAAGTTGCATAATAAATATAGGGTACTTAGTGAACTATTTTTGTCTTTTGTAGGTTTTGCTTCTTTTTGCTGGTGTGAACATGCTCCTATTTCTTGCATGTCTACCATCTTAGACCTCAGTTCACATTGCTTGGTTTTTTGTCTTGTTTGCATTCTGTGCAATTTAAGGGTGTGGCATCCCCTTTGTTGAGCTGATTAGTATATATGTAGCTTACCACGGGCCTAGGTGGTCTGGAGTTGGGACCCGGTCCTATTTGTCTACCCTTTTATATGCATTACTTCAACTTTGATATACAGTAAGGTTTTTAATATAGGCAGTATAGGTACCGTCCCAATTTAGGGTCACCTTGCCGCTGGTGGGACGGCTTGTATGCTTTTTTTGATCAAAAATAGTTCACTAAGTACCCTATATTTATTATGCAACTTTGCTTTACATTTATATATAATGATGGTAGGGTATGAGATATATTTTTGTCTTTTGTAGGTTTTGCTTCTTTTTGCTGGTGTGAACATGCTCCTATTTCTTGCATGTCTACCATCTTAGACCTCAGTTCACATTGCTTGGTTTTTTGTCTTGTTTGCATTCTGTGCAATTTAAGGGTGTGGCATCCCCTTTGTTGAGCTGATTAGTATATATGTAGCTTACCACGGGCCTAGGTGGTCTGGAGTTGGGACCCGGTCCTATTTGTCTACCCTTTTATATGCATTACTTCAACTTTGATATACAGTAAGGCTTTTAATATAGGCAGTATAGGTACCGTCCCAATTTAGGGTCACCTTGCCGCTGGTGGGACGGCTTGTATACTTTTTTTGATCAAAAATAGTTCACTAAGTACCCTATATTTATTATGCAACTTTGCTTTACATTTATATATAATGATGGTAGGGTATGAGATATATTTTTGTCTTTTGTAGGTTTTGCTTCTTTTTGCTGGTGTGAACATGCTCCTATTTCTTGCATGTCTACCATTTTAGACCTCAGTTCACATTGCTTGGTTTTTTGTCTTGTTTGCATTCTGTGCAATTTAAGGGTGTGGCATCCCCTTTGTTGAGCTGATTAGTATATATGTAGCTTACCACGGGCCTAGGTGGTCTGGAGTTGGGACCCGGTCCTATTTGTCTACCCTTTTATATGCATTACTTCAACTTTGATATACAGTAAGGTTTTTAATATAGGCAGTATAGGTACCGTCCCAATTTAGGATCACCTTGCCGCTGGTGGGACGGCTTGTATACTTTTTTTGATCAAAAATAGTTCACTAAGTACCCTATATTTATTATGCAACTTTGCTTTACATTTATATATAATGATGGTAGGGTATGAGATATATTTTTGTCTTTTGTAGGTTTTGCTCCTTTATTGAGGGTGTCTTGATAATTGCCAATAATTTCCATCTATTGTCTATTCCATTTGCACAACAGCATGTGAAATTGATTGTCAATCAGTGTTGCTTCCTAAGTGGACAGTTTGATTTCACAGAAGTTTGATATACTTGGAGTTATATTCTGTTGTTTAAGTGTTCCCTTTATTTTTTTGAGCAGTGTATATTTTGCAATATTTGTAATTTTGACATGGAGTTTGACTAGAAAGGCCCATGTATAACCATAGTCAAACTCAAATACACAAAAACTTGTACAAACTCAAGGGCAAACCTTGTTATTAAAAAAGTCTATAAATAAATAAATATATATACAATAAATGTAAAGAATGGATTTATATAGAAATGTTCTGTAAATGTAAACAATGTCATCCTTATACAACAATATGCAAAAATGTAACCATGTAGTGAGTAGTTCAGTGGATTTCTAATCACAAAATCAGCCCCCAGGACAAAGACACCTGAGACCCACTAACCAAGAATAAAGAGACCCATGTCTGATCAGCTGCCATGTTTTCACAGGCTGTTGATCACAATGGCCAGTGTTGTGCTGCATGGTGGTGTCCGATGGGACCAGAAGTGATGACGTCCTTTCATCCAATCGCTGAGACCCATGATTGGCTGTGGAACACAAGATCATCCAGTACGCGTGCTATAATGTGTTACTTGTTGGGCAGAGAAAACAGCATCTGATAGAGATCTACAGTTATACGCCCATACTAGATTACAACCTCCTTTATGGCTTTGTGCAAAACATAGGTGCAATATGACTGTGTGCATGAGGCCTTAGGAATTTTTGTAAGCAAAAGATGCATAAAATCTATTCTTCTGCAAGCCACAATCAGTAATCAATGAGGGATCCCAGATATCCATAGAGGCATAATGAATGTTATAAAATAGCATAATCTCACCCAAGCTAGTGACGCACCCCTGGGCCTTCGTCGCGCGGCATCGCGCTCCACGACGGCGGTGCTGGTCCCACGTGTGTGACCGTGCCTTCGGGTTTCTTGGCCAGAGGACCTGAAATCCCCTCCCGGGCGGTTTCTGCTGCTGGATAAAGATTAGTCCCCACAGCCTCGGACTCCGGGTCCGGTGAGAAATCTTCTCAGTCAGGGCGAGCTCTGCAGCTGCCAGCCCCTGACTCCTTGTAACACTGCTCCCACAGAGCTCCTGTTGTTTCTTCCCATAGCTGCTTCTCTTCTCTGTCTCTACTTCTGGCATGGCCCAGGAGCTGGGCCCAGCCGGAGCCACAGCTCCCTGTCAGCCCTCCTGGCTGAACTCTCCCTCTGAACTCCCTAACCCTGCCTCAGCCCCAGGTTTATATAGGGGAAGTTCTTCCCCTCCCAGGACTGGGCAGGAGGTGTGGCATGCATAGGATTCCTGACCAAGAGACCTCCCACCTGCTCTCAGACATAACATTGCTGTTACTGTGGAAACCAGACCCCTGGGGTGCCACATTCCCCCCTAGTGAAATTTAGTACTCCGGGACTAAACATATTTTTAGAAAAACATAACAAGGTATAAACAATAATAATACAATAAGAAAAACACATAAAGATGGTCACGGCGTGTCCGCAACCGGGTGCAGTTTTGAAGAAAAGCAAGGTGTCCATTTCACCAAAACAGGGAGACGTAACCAGGTAGGGGTCTGTCCTGCCCCGAGTCCTTAACAGTCTTTAGTCCATTCCTGGGTTACGCTCCAACCATGTACAAAGGATTCCCGGTAAATCCACCAAAGACTCCCATAAATTACTAGAAACACATAATTATTTACAGGATATGGCCGCTCTCAGTCCTCGGCCAGTGGGGATAAGGAATGGCTGCTCACAGTCCTCAGCCTGGTTTAAGATAGGGGCACATGGGGAACAATTCACTAATCCCAACGGGGACCATATTTTAATTAGCAGCAGTCCTTGTACCCTTACGGGTAACTATTTACAGCTCTTTATTCACGCTACTTCCCTTCAGTAGCTATGTCCTCTTTGTGCTCCCTCCTGAGGGTAGTCCTCAGACCCGTCCGGGTCCTCTTGGCTTTCCTCGTATTGGTAGTACTGCAGCTCCTCCTCGGTTAGCTGGGTTAGTATCTCTGCGACAGTCCTCCTCCCAGGTGGCCAGGACTTTACCTCCCTTTGGGCTGCCCCGGTTAATTGGGCCACCAGGATGCTCACTTTTTGCTCTTCTGTGAGGGGGTACACCTGGAAGAGGCTATCCAGCTTTTCACTAAAGTCATTCAGGGTATGTGACTCCCCTGAGTATTGGGGTAGCCAGGCTGCTCCCGGGATATAGGGCATGGTAAAAGGCATGACTGCAGCAGCGCTGGCGCTGGCGGGGGTTGAGGCAGTGAAGCTCTCCTCCGTATCCGACATCTTCCTCCCCCCTAGTGGACCGTGGCCTACCTTGCGATGATCCTCTTCCGTAGGCCGCGGCTCCGCAGTGGATCGTCAGGGTCGAGGACCTTCCGTCGCGCTCCTGTGACGTCGGCGTCTGCTGGTCTCCTTCCAGGACCTTACGCAACGTCCGGACGTGAGGCGGGGCTTCAGTTCTCGCGTGCCTTCGGAGTCCACGCCCCTCTTCTTCCCGCGCGGCGTCTTCAAGATGGCGTCCAACGGCGGGAAAACTCCACGGATGGCGGGAAGAAGGCAGAAGATGGCGCCGGACGGCGGGAAAACTCCACCGATGGCGGGAAGGAAGCGGAAGATGGCGCCGGATGGCGGGAATCTTCACCACAGGTAAGTTTGAACAGTCTTTTTCAGGCACGCAGTACCTGGTGGTTGCGGGCACGAAATCCTGCCGACTACGCCAAAAGTTGACGCACCCCTGGGCCTTCGTCGCGCGGCATCGCGCGCACGGGAGCTTACCCGGAGCCGGATCTGTTGAGGGTTGTAGTCTCGTGGCGGTGACCCGGTCCGTGCCCAGGGAGTCAAACTGAGCGGCGATGTATTAGCGGTAGATGTTGGACGACTACGCCACCCGTTGAATGCAGCGAAGGAGCTGCCGCTGCAGGGCAGACCGCTGAGGGTCTGCCCTGCAATTCAGGGTCTTTACTGGTGATAAAGATAGACCCTCCCGGAGTACTGGCTAGCGGTCGGGGCCTGGTCAGTCCTTGAGCAGATGGGATCTCCCCTGGCCAGGCGGAGTTGTAGGCCTCCCAAACTGACTGTACTCTTCTGGCTACCTTGCTAGAGGCGGGTATAAGTAGCCCACGTCCCTGAGTGTACCGTGTGGTGCTCACCCGTATGGCCGGTGACTCGGGGCCTTCTAGTGGCGTCCGCTCCACGACGGCGGTGCTGGTCCCACGCGTGTGACCGTGCCTTCGGGTTTCTTGGCCAGAGGACCTGAAATCCCCTGCCGGGCGGTTTCTGCTGCTGGGTAAAGATTAGTCCCCACAGCCTCGGACTCCGGGTCCGGTGAGAAATCTTCTCAGTCAGGGCGAGCTCTGCAGCTGCCAGCCCCTGACTCCTTGTAACACTGCTCCCACAGAGCTCCTGTTGTTTCTTCCCATAGCTGCTTCTCTTCTCTGTCTCTACTTCTGGCATGGCCCAGGAGCTGGGCCCAGCCGGAGCCACAGCTCCCTGTCAGCCCTCCTGGCTGAACTCTCCCTCTGAACTCCCTAACCCTGCCTCAGCCCCAGGTTTATATAGGGGAAGTTCTTCCCCTCCCAGGACTGGGCAGGAGGTGTGGCATGCATAGGATTCCTGACCAAGAGACCTCCCACCTGCTCTCAGACATAACATTGCTGTTACTGTGGAAACCAGACCCCTGGGGTGCCACACTAGTCTTTACAAACTGAAAATGCAGCTTTTCTCTTTATACACAATATTAATTTGAGCTCCAATAAATATATAAAAGCTGGTAGAAAAAAATCCGAGTCTTGGAAGTAATTGAACAGGATCAGGAATGTCCATGAAGGATAAGCTTTAGTTTCTTCTTTGTACATTCTTTCATTTCCTTTAAAATCTCTCTGGATCGGGCAAATGCAATCTTTCCTCTGGTATTTGAAACACGACTAAGCTACTGATATGTGCAGTAAAATTAAAGTTACATAACTTCCAAGAGGCTGAATGCCAATGTCATGTTATTCATGGAAACAGACATTTCTAGTACAAATAAGGCATTGGATATATTGCATTTGAATCAATGTGATTTTATGTCTGCAGTGAAAATATTCCAACTCTAAGTTACAGAAAAATCTTAGTATAAACTTTTGTAGCAATGTTAACTTATACATTAAATATTACATTAATGTCAAGGTACTCCATGGTAAAACCCAATCAATCCATATACTGTCTATCTCTTTAAAGTGCTAGATAATGCAGATATTAGAAGAAGCAATCGCTCAGAGACTATGGTATAAAGATAGATGTGGCCTCATAAAAATATAATCAAGGTCTATTCACCCTCCACAATGGCACCAGTCCAGCGATGTTCCTAATGGGTGATGTAACATTGTATCACGTGATTCCTGCAGCCAATCAACAGGTGGCCACAATGTCACCCCCAGGAACAGCATGGTGGACATCGCTGGAATGGCACACATGTGAGTTTTTATTTTAATTGAGTAAGCAGGGGAAGGCCACTGGTGAACAACCCTTTGAATTCCATGATTACTCACTCCTTTCAGCTTCACAATCTCCATTATCACTTCAAAACTTGATGAAGGGATTAGATGATTAGATTCAAGAAGTTTATCCATAGTATAAATGCATGTTTACTGGAATAACAGAGGATACTATAAAGAGATTATCTACAAATCCCACACATACTGGAAGACATCACAATTTTAATATTTATTTTATGGACAATGCTATTTTTCTTTTTTGTTGGCTTTGGAAAATCCTTTACTTCGAAATCATCACAGAAAAGATGATTACACAATGTCCCAATGCTGTGAACCTCAGTGATGTTGTCAATTTTTTTGGTGTTTGTCCCAGGTGGAAGAGAACAGGTCACCCTTAGAAGAGAGAATTGCCACAGCAGAATGTGAGTATTGCCACAGCAGTGGATTAGTATTGTCATAGAAGAGGGGAGAAGGGAGGCTTATTCCTGTTTATGAAGGGTCAGTGGTGGACATAGACTTAAGAGGTCCTCTGTGCAAGAACACTATATGGGCCCTTTAGGCTGTGTGCCCACTATGCTTTTTTTAAGCATTTCTGCAGCAGCAATTCTGCCGCGGAAACTCTTAAAAAACGCTTGGTAGAAGGTCTGCCATGTTCCCCAATGATAATCTGCATGTGCTGTGCACATGCTACGGAAATTTCCGCTGCAGATAATCATTGCGGAAAAATCTGCTGCACTACCATTAATTTTGCGGAATCGCAGCGTTTTAGCTGCCATTGACTTGCATTGGAATGCATAACATCCACATGACTACATGTGCACATGCAGATATCATGCGTTTCAATGTGCGGATGGTACCCGGGTCTGGAGAAGAGGAGACTCTCCTCCAGACCCAGGTACCATAGTACCTGTAAAAAAAAGAATTGAAATAAAAAAAACCTTATACTCACCTTCCCAGTGCCCCCCGCAGCGCCGCTGTCTCCTTGGCTTCCGGCGGTGGTCTGCAAGGACCTTTCGTGAAGTCATTTAGTCATGTGATGGTCACACGACCGCTGACGTCAGGTGATGGTCGCGTGACCATCACATGATTAAATTATGTCATGGAAGGTCCTTTTTAGAGCATCGGGAGCCGCCGAAGATACCGGACGCATCGCTTAGGAGACCGGGAGCCATCTGAAGGTGAGCATAATGGTTTTTTTTTTATTTTTTTTACTATTAATGCAGCATTTGCAGCATCGTAACTTGGTCACACTATATAAATCCATGCGGGTTGCATGGATTTATATAGTGTGACCAAGTTACCTCTAGGGCCTCTGTGCAGCTGCACAGGTTGCACCAATGGTATGTTTGCTCCAGTGAAGAATGCACCGACCAGTAAAAGGTATCCCCCGAGACACGGCTATGTATAGCACAGGCGATCGGATGATCGCAGCTTCAAGTCTCATAAGAGGACTATTGAAGTCAGTAAAAAGTAGGAAGAAAAGTTTAAAAAATATTAAAAAAAATAAAAAAAAACAGAAAAGTTCAAATCCCCCCCCCATGTTTTTTCAAATATACACATATTTGATATTGCTGCATCACAAAATGTACAATCAATGAAAATATAAAAACAATAAATTCGATCAGTAAACGGCGTAACGAGAAAAAAAATCTAACTGCCAGAATCACGGGGTTTTTTGTCCGCCGCAACATTGCAATAAAATGCAATAAGAGGCAATCAAAACATCGTATAATGGTATCCATAAAACGGCAGCTCAGGACGCAAAAAATAAGCCCTCACCCGGTCCCAGATCCCGAAAAATGGAAACGCTACACGTCTCAGAAAATGGCGACATAAGCTATTTTTTTTTTCTTACAAATTTCTAAAACATTTTCACCACTTAAAATAAAAAAAAAAATCTAAACATGTTTGGTATCAGTGTACTCATACTGACCTGGGGAATCATATTACCAGGTCAATTAGTGAACATGCTAAATAAAAAAAACAAAAAACAATCGCACTTTTTTTGCAAGGCAATTTCATCACACTTGGATTTTTTTCCCGTTTTTCAGTACATTATATGGTAAAATCAATGGAGTCATTCAAAACTTGTCCAGCAAAAAACAAGCCCTCATATGGCTATATTGATGGAAAAGTAAAAGAGTTATGGCTTTGGGAAGAAGAGGAGGAAAAAAACAAAAGCACAAAAATGGAAAATCTCAAGGTCATGAAGGGGTTAAGTAGAAATCTTCTTAATTTAACTGATTTGTCATTGTATCATGAACATCTATAGATTTATGGAAAATCAATAATTTATTTTTATTTATTCTTGTATCTTTTTTTTTGTACGCCCATTTCCATTTTCTCCTTGTTTATTCCACTACTTATAAGAGAACCGTTCCAAATGCTGATTCATCAAGATGATTTCCAAAGCCAAATGTTATAAAACAAAGTCTGCGAGTCGTCCACATTCCTTGCAATAAACATAATATTATACTAAGCTCCATAAAGCCAGGCTGTGTCTCCCTCTTATGTCACATTATGCAATTTAGTGAGGTTGGGTGATTGTGCAATATACAGTATAGATATTAGTGTCTGATACGTGGAGTGGGGCCGGACTCGCTTCCACTTGGAGTTAAGCTGAGCAAAGTCTTCTTTTATTTATCTTGTGTATGTATATAAAGTAACTTTTATTTCTCTGCCAATGCTCGACCTATAATTATGTTTGTGGTAACAGTCTTGAGTGAGCCAACGCACATTTCTTGCACAGACTCCTGCTTCTTTCTGTAGTTGTAAAAATATGTCTTTTTGGATTATTTTCTCTTCCTATGTTTTGGGAGTTTGTTCTGGACATTGAATTAAATACACGCTGCAGAAGTCCCACTGGTTATTGAGCATACAATGTTTTAGCTTCTATTTTTTATACATCTTAACACTGAAAATAGGTCAGTTATGTACATAAAAGAAGAAGAACCTTGGTGATGGCTCCAGGTTTGCTGCCAAGGACAGAGGGGCCCGGTGTTTGTTTCCCTTTCCATAAATCAAGGGTCAATTTTGCACCCTCTTATATGTTACCATCACAATTACTCTACAAAGAGTAATAGCCAAGAAGTAATAGCCAAGAAGCCAAGTAATAGCCAATAGCCAAGAAGACAGAACTAGCCAACGGCATCATAGCTTCCACATGGTCTTCCTCTTTGGTATGTAGGTCTTTGTTGCCTGTGAAGCAGCTGATGTTAATAGTCACAGTTTTCCGAGCTATAGTGTTTGAAAACCCCCATCAGAAGTCACATTATGCAAGCTTATTTCAACTTATTTCTAATGCTAGGGTTAACTATATTTAAATCCACATTTAGTACCAAGGGTAAAGTACACTGATGAATGTAATATGGAAATAGTGACAATCTAAAACAATGTGTAATAATAGCAAAATTACAAAAAAAAAAAAGAAAAAAGGAAAGCAAAAAACAACTAATATAAAATTGACAAAAAAATAACAAACAAAACTTATTTTTGTTGACTTTGAAATGCATTTATTTACTGAACCACTGCCCTTATAAAGAGTCTAATGAAGGCACCGATGCTGGAAGGCAATGAAATCCCATAAAATTGGTTTTCGTTTTTATTAATTAAATGTGGAACAAATCTCATGACAGCGCCATGTGTCATTGGCATTTTACTTTGCATTGAAATATCACGTGTCCGGATTAGATTCCCAGTACAGTATATCTGTAAGCTTTTATGGAAACTTATATAAATCATCAATATTCATATGAAGGCCCATAACTGATTCCCACTTACATCACTGCTTTAGGCTCAATCACACGTCTGATTTTCTCGTACGAGTGCTACCCGTGGTTTTCATGGATAGCATTCGTACCTATGATATTCTTTGGGGCTGTTCATATGTCCGATTTTTTGCTCAGACCAAGTGATCCGCGAAAAATATTGGAAACATGTCCGATGTTGATCCAAGCATTGGATCAAGTTGTAATTACAAGTCTATGGGCCCGTGAAAAAAATCGGGCTACACTCGAATGACATCTGAGCGCGGTCTGATTTTCGCAGACTGTCAGAACGGAGAAGTTAGAAAAACTTTTTTTTTTCTCTCCTCGTGTGAGAAAAACGGATTACATATTCTGATCAAACTCTGATCATAAGAATGGGTCAGTTTTTCTCGTCCGTAGATAATACTGATGTCTGAATGAGTCCTTATACTTTACATTATGTATGGACACACCTATAATTAGCCACCACACTGGGCTAATTATAAGCTTTTTTTCCCCATCATTTTATTCCTACCGTTTCTGTTCTCTGTTCTATCCCAACTAATATAGGCATCTAAAATTAATGATAAAGTCTAACATACAGCAAGAAAAATGGGAGATAGCAGAATAAATAAGAACAGTTTGTTGGTTGCATAAATGACATAATACAGTTTATGAAAAATGTCTAAAAAGGTCAATCAGGTGATGAGTAAGGGATCTGGATGAAAGGAATGGATAGGAAAAAATCTTAGGCAATTAGTCCCTTATAACTGAGAAGATGGCAAAAATCCCCATTCCTTGGGCGCCAAACTACCCCTGAAAGGGATCAGATTGTTCCCGAAAAAAGCAGCAGATTTTTAATTGTCTTTTACTCTTATGATCCCATTCCTTTGTTACTCTATTTGCCAACATCCCATTTTCTTTAATGAAAACTACTATTATTAAGATTCAGTTTTCACAACCCTATGAAAAATACATGCCATCCACATTGCACCCATGAAAATAACAGTTTCATTGAATTTTGACCTAGGTCACAATGGCAGTTGCAGTTTTATGTGAAGGTATACCAGTGGAAAGAATTGAAAATGCTATAGCACAAGATTATTATATCTAAAATTCACAGTATTGGGCTGCACATTGCCCACATATGTTTTTGGAACATAAAAAAATGCATATATCTTGGTGATAAGCCATAATTACTTTATACATCTTATCAATGAAAATAGGTCTATAATGTACATAAAAGAAGAAGAACCCTGGTGATGGTTCCAGGTTTGCAGCCAAAGACGGATGTGCCAGGTGTTTGTTTTCCTTTCTACATTTGTGATAAGCCATAATTACTTTAGAAATTATCTAAATATGCCAGATAAAGATGACTTTTGCCCCCAAAACTTCAGTCCATTGTCCATTCATATCAATGGATTGCCTGCACAGGATGAGATATATCCTCCAAAGAGAGAGACACTCTTTATAGCAAGTCTCCACTCCCTTTTTCTACCCTCTTTCCTATTAATTCAAAATTTTATAATGTAGTACTTGAATATGGGATTTCTAAACTTGACAACCCCTAAGGAAAATGAAATTATCTTTTCATAAGCAATTGTTTATTTAATTTAGTAATTACGCCATATAACAATGTAGTTTATCCATAATTTACTTTGACTTTGTGCTTAGTTCAATGGAAGCTGTCTCTGTGCATATAACTTGACAAGCTTTGTGCTTCGTTATGGCCTCAAGTTAAAAAGCTCATTGAAATTAATGCATTATCTAAAGACTGAAAACCCATCTACATTTTAGCATAGATCAATGGCCATGAAAAAGTCTTAAAGGGAATCTGTCAGCAGGTTTTTGCTACCTCATCTGAGAACAGCCTGATATAGGCAAAGAGAAGCTGAATCCAACAATGTATCACTTAGTTTACTGGGTGCCGTCGTTCTGACACAATCAGAGCTTTTAGATTTAGTAATACAGCAGAGCTATGGAAGCTAAGCCCGCCCCCACCAGGCTCTGTATATACAATGTCCATAGAGAGTGAGCTGCCTATCACAGGAGGCAGGAGGGGGCGTGCCGGACTAGCATGCACATGCTGCTGAGTCCAACAATGATAAGCTCCTGGTGCTAAAACAATCCTTGCAAGTTAACAAAACCATGATGCTTGATCATAAAGGCATTTCTGAAATCGGTGTTTTAACCCATACAGCATGCTATCTTCAGATTACATAGCAAAAATGTGCTAACAGATTCCCTTTAAATCTGTGTTTTATTTCATGCAGAATCATTGAAGAACACCCACGTTGTTTGTCCAGGTGGTGACAGTGACATCCTGGTTCAAGCAGTTGTGTCTGATACCTAGACTCAGTTTTATGCAACTGTGGGCTCTTTATTTTGCTTATCGGTAGGCTTACTGGAGATTGTGATCTCACCAATCACACATATACTGTGCGGGAGGTCAGTATTTCTCACATCGTTCTTTCCATGATATGGTAGCTGAACACAAGGTGCCCATTGGCATTCAGCTCTTTCCTTGTACCAATCATACTTATCAGTGTTGAGCAAGGAGAGGAAGAACTGTGCTGCTAGATATTGCTGCACAGCTTTCTCAGTGATCAGGTAGAGTGCTATATGCGTTCTCTGCCCCATCATTAAAGAAGAAATGAACTGCTACTGCAGATTACCTGCTAAGTGGGGATTCATCAGGTAAAACTATTTCCCTGCAGACTCTGACCTATGAACTATCTACAGACATTTCATGCATAAAGTTCTTTTAGATGGGCAGATAAATTGCTGATAGGTTCTGTTCGAAGATAAGGCTAGTTGATTGATGCCTGTTTACTTGCCTTCATAATCATTTATTTGTTTATTTATTCATGAGTGTTTTCATATATAAAAGAGGGGTGGACATGCCATTAGAGCAACCTGGCCAGCCGCACAGGGGCCCAGGGAGATAAGGAGGCCCACGCATACCTCCAAAAGCAGGTGGAATTTTGCATAGTGATGACCTATTGGACTGCGAAGGGGCCATATGCTGTTCTTGCACAGGGTCCCTCTTCTGTCTGTATCTGACCCCTGCATATAAATAATCCATCATCTGATCGTTTGTGCCCCCACGCCATAGCGTTTCCATTACAAGCAATCAGGCAGATGTCTGTTTACAAGAAGGCCTTTGCAAAACAGATTGAAACAATATATTTAATGGCTTTGTCCACCACGTGCCCAGTCCATGTGATAGAACAGAGATAAAACTGATGTTTGATTACAATTCCTGGGTTGGATACTCCACTGTAGTTCATAGTCCGTCAAACGTGCAGGCTTCGTGATCTCCTTATGCGATTTGTGGATTAATCAGTGAATGTGTCAGTCCAACTGATCTCTCTGGGAGGAGATTTACTGACTGTATGATGTGCAGAAAAGACAGACACCAGAGGAAGTACAGACCCCTGCTAGAAACCTGGTCTCCCACCCCATGTAATGTAACCCTGCATAATACATCCTTGTTGTGATGTCGAGACTGGACAGGGCTAAGTGTGAGAAGGCACATGCATGATTTCACACATAATCAGACTAAGTATGTTGACTGGCAGCTAAAGCAGCTTTATAGCTCATTTAGTTAGTGTCACCTAGGGGCTGTTTGTTTCTTAGTGCAAGCAGTGGCTTTCTTCTAAGATTACATGGGAATGTTGTTTGAACCTCTTTAGTGACGCAGGTCACATTCAAGGGTTTTAGCAGTGAAGTTGCAGTGAATATCCTAAAAGATGTATGTCATGTTGGGGAATACATCATTTGCAATGCTAATTCTTTAGATACGTCTAGAAAGCTTAAAACATTTTCCTATTGTTTTCAAAAACTTCTCACAATCTGGATTTTGTCTTTCTTGCTGCCGATGCACGTCGGTAACACATGTGGTGACCCCAGCACATAGGGAGCATGATGTGTGATCTCGGTACTCATAGCTAATAAAAGTATATGAGGCTGTCATGTTATGGTCAGGAGACCTGCAGTCAGTCTATACCAGGGGTCTCAAACTCGGCTGGGTATATGGGCCACAAATGGAAAAAATTTTAATTTGGGGGGCCGCATTTTTTGTTCAATGTGACATTTTTAGTGATACCATTTTTTTTTTGTATACACCTTTTGAACATTTTTCCCGTGTTTATTTTTTTATAGCTTGGGTCGTTATGGATGTGGCGATAATAAACGTGCACTTTTTTGTGTTTACTTTAGTTTACATATTAAACAGCATTTTTAGTGCCCAATATTTTTTCATGCTTTATTTTTATTTTTTTGATTTTTACAATTTTCTTTCCTCCAATTGGCCACATACAGTAAAATTGTCATACCATTAGCATCATATAGTAATAATGGCAAACATCTTGTAGTAATGTCCCCATCTTGTACTAATGTGCCCCAACCAGGTCCCCATCCTGTGGCTATGTGCCCCATCCAGGTCCCCATCCTGTGGCTATGTGCCCCATCCAGGTCCCCATCCTGTGGCTATGTGCCCCATCCAGGTGCCCATCCTGTGGCAATGTTCCCGATCCAGGTCCCCATCCTGTGGCAATGTTTCCGATCCAGGTCCCCATCTTGTGGCTATGTGACCATCCAGGTTTCCATCTTGTGGCAATGTTCCCATCCTGGCCCCCATCTTGTACTAATGTGCCTCATCCAGGTACCCATCCTGTGGCTATGTGCCCCATCCAGGTCCCCATCCTGTGGCAATGTTCCCGATCCAGGTCCCCATCTTGTGGCTATGTGCCCCATCCATCTGCATCTGGCAATGACATCATACTCACTGCGCCGACACGCAGATATCAGCTGCTGGCCTCTGATTGGCCGGCGGCTGTCATTGGAAATGCTGTGCTGGGAGACAGTCTCTGTGTGGCAATTCAGCGCTGCTGTCGGCGGCTCCTCCTGGACCTGGTCAGGATCATCAAGGGGTCTGTGCCTGCGGGCCGCATAAAGCAGCCTCAGGGGCCGCATGCGGCCCGCGGGCCGCGTGTTTGAGACCCCTGGTCTATACATTACGGTCCATGATCAGACCAAGATAAACAGACGCCTGTATGAGCCCTTAGAGTTTCTCTTTTTGATGTATTAACTGGCATATCGGCTTTAAAAAAAACAAAAAAAAAAACATAGACATAAAATTAGTTTACCACTAGAGTTTAGAGGACTCACATCTTGCACTGACATCTGCTTGGATCCACATGCCATAAATACCTAGTCCCTCTGCCAGTGATGACGTGTGGCCAGCGTGTGATTGCTGCAGCCAATCAGTGATAATAATAGCACCATGGCTCCCATCACTGATTGGTGATGTCAGAAGTCAGGCTTGTGACCAGGGCCAGACTGGCCTTTCAGCAATTCTAACAAATGTCAGAAGGGCCAGTCTGGCTGTCGGGCTGCATTGTGTGCTACACTGTGACCAATATCAAAGTCCTTAGGGCGCCGGTACCGTTAACAGCTGTGCCGGACCACAGAGCCACCATCACTTAATCAGGCCACATAAGGGAGGTCTAGTGGCACAATGATGTCCCTGCATAACACACCATCTGCGACAACTGCGAAGCAGAATTGATGAAGAGATGGTAGCAGCAGTGGATGAGGATCTCAGATATGGTGAGTATAACATTTTTTTTTGGGGGGGGGCATCATACTGCATGTGAGTCTGTGGGTGGACCATCAGACTGCATGGGAGGCTATGGTGGACCATTATACTGTGTGGGGTAGCATTGGGAGGGCCATCATACTATTTGGGGTGGCTGTGATGGACCATGATACCGTACGAGGGACTATGGGGACTATCATACTTTGTTGAGGGCTGTGGTGGATCATCATATTGTATGGTGGTCTGTGGTGGACCATCATACTGTTTGGTAGAGTGTGGTAGCCATCATACTGTACAAAGGGCTGTGGTGAACATCATTTTATATATAGGAGGCTGGGGTGCACATTACATTGTGTATGGGGGGTTGTGTTGAATACCGTACTGTTTAAGCTGCTGTGGGGTATCATACTTTGTGTGGGGTTTGTGGGTTCATCATTGTGTGGATGAATGTGGATGAATCATACTATGCGGAGTCATCATACTGTGTGGTGGCCATGAAAGGGGTATCATAGTGGGTGAGAACACTAAGGGGCTTCAGTAGAAGCAAAATAGCCGTGTAAGTGCCGCAATACATATCCCTCTCCGTTTCTTAAAACGTTGGAAGGTATGCCCTTCTGTGTCTGCCTCTATGTGCTGTGATAGGACTTTTGTTATGGGACCTCATGGTTTCTATGTACACACCTGCTCAGGAGCATAATTACAGCAAAGAGGTGCTGATGGTCATTGTTATAAGGAGGCACAATGGGAGGAGGGTATTGTTATATGGAGTTAAACTAGAGGATTGTAATCATTATAGAGGAAGCACAGGAGGCATTATTATTATTATTATTATTATTATTAGAAAGCACAGAGGATATTTTTATTATTATCTGTAGGTACAGGGTCATTATTATTATAAGGAATCAACTGGGATTATTATTAAAGGTGACACAGAGGAATTATTATTATAAGGCAATGCAGGGCTCCTTGATGAAACCTATTCAAGCAAAACTGGACAGTCACAGCTAGCAATTGACAACAGACTTTTAATTAATAGGCTGTTTTATTGAAATCAAATAGGAGGAACATTAACCCCTTAGTGACGAGCCAATTTTGACTTTAAGGATTAGGCCAAATTTTACAATTCTGACCACTGTCACTTTATGAGGTAATTACTCTGGAACGCTTCAATGAATCCCACTCATTCTGAGACTGTTTTTTTCGTGACATATTGTACTTCATGACATTGGTAACATTTGTTCGTTATTACTTGCGTTTATTTGTAAAAAAAATCAGAAAGTTGGCGAAAATTTGAAAAATGTTGCAATTTTTAAACTTTTAATTTTTATGCCCTTAAACTAGAGAGATACAGTACAGACCAAAAGTTTGGACACACCTTCTCATTTTAAGATTTTTCTGTATTTTCATGACTATGAAAATTGTAAATTCACACTGAAGGCATCAAAACTTTGAATTAACACATGTGGAATTATATACTTAACAAAAAAAGTGTGAAACAACTGAAAATATGTCTTATATTCTAGGTTCTTCAAAGTAGCCACCTTTTGCTTTGATGACTGCTTTGCACATATTTTCAGTTGTTTCACACTTTTTTGTTAAGTATATAATTCCACATGTGTTAATTCATAGTTTTGATGCCTTCAGTGTGAATGTACAATTTTCATAGTCATGAAAATACAGAAAAATCTTTAAATGAGAAGGTGTGTCCAAACTTTTGGTCTGTACTGTATGTCACACAAAATAGTTAATAAATAACATTTCCCACATGTCTACTTTACATCAGCACAATTTTTGAAACCTAACAACATAATTTTTTTTTGTTAGGAAGTTATAAGTGTTAAACGTTGACCGGCGATTTCTGATTTTTCCAACAAAATTTACAAAACCATTTTTTAAGACCACATCACATTTGAAATGACTTTGAGTGGCCTATATGACAGAAAATACCCAAAAGTGACACCATTCTAAAAAATGCACGACTGAAGGTGCTCAAAACAATTTGCAAGAAGTTTATTCAGGTGCTTAACAGGAACTGAAGCAATTTGGAAGGGAAAAAATGAACATTTACCTTTTTTAACAATATTTTACTTTAGACTCCAATTTTTTTATTTTCACAAGGGTAACGGGATAAAATGGACCCCAAAATTTGTTGTGTAATTTCTCCTGAGCATGCTGATACCCTATATGTGGGGAAAAACCACTGTTTGGGCACACGGCAGGGCTCGGAAGGGAAGGAGCACCGCTTGACTGTTTGAACGCAAAATTGGCTGAAATCAAGATCGGACGCCATATCGCGTTTGGAGAGCCCTAATGTGCCTAAACAGTGGAAACCGCCCACAAGTGACCCCATTTTGGAAACTATGCCACTCAAGGATTTTTTTCAGGGGTATAGTGAGCATTTTGAACCCACAGGTACAACACAGAATTTGATAACATTAGGTCGTCATTTTGAAAAGTTCATTTTTTTCTGCAAATTGAGATTCTAATTTGGCTTTTATCCTAAGTCATATTGCACGACTCGTTAAAGGGTTGATTGTGACTTGTATGATTTCTGCTTCCAATAGGTGGCGCTATAGAGTTCAAGTCCTCTCTTTCTCTGAAGAGGCAATTTGCATATTTTTTTCACAAAAATGTTGCTTTAGCCCTAAATTTCTCACTTTTGCAAGAGGTAACACCAAAAAGTGGACCCAACAGTTTGATACCTGCTTTCTTATAAGTGCAGCGATACCCCGTATGTAGTCAAAAAGTTCTGTTTGGACAAATGGCAGGGCCCGGAGCAGAAGGAGCAATATTTGAATTTCAGAACGCAAATTTGGCTGAAAGAGACGGCTGGTACCATGTCCCATCTGCAAGGCCCCTAAGGTGCCTAAACAGCAGAAATCCCCCACAACTGACCCCTTTTTGGAAACTACACCCCTCAAGGATTTTATTCAGGGGTATAATGAGGATTTTGAACCCAAAGGTACTGCACATTTAATAACATTGTCGTGATATAGAATACGTTGTCATTAGTGTTGAGCACAAGTGCTCTCAGTTCGAGTTTGCATTTGGTGCTCGAGTGACATGCTCGCATCTCCACCCTGCATGTTTCGCGGCTGTTAGATAGCCAAAAAAACATGGGGGGATTTCTCGTGTATGGCCGGCAATCCCCGCATGTTTTTTTGTGGGTATATAACAGCCGCAAAACATGCGGGGCGGGGACTCGAGCATCTCACTTGAGCACCTGCGATACTCGGTGCATACTCGAGCACCCGATACAAACTTGAGTAGTGAGCACTTGTGCTCAACACTAGTTGCCATATCGTCATCATTTTTTTAAAACTTTTGAAAAAAAAAATCCTAACCCCAACCCTAACCCTAACTCCAACCCCAAGCCTAACCCTAACACAACCCTAACCCTACCCCTAACACGAACACAACCCTAACCCTAACACAACCTTAACACAACCCTACGCCTAACACTAACACAACCCTAACACAACCTCAACATAACCCTAACACAAGCCTAACTAGCACAACCCTAATCCTACCCTAACCTAACCCTAACACAACCCTAAACCTAACTGAACCATAAGCCTAACCGTAACACAACCCTATCCCCAACCCAAACCCTAACACAACCTAACCCTAACACAACCCTTACCCTAACACAACCCTAACCCTACCCTAACTCTAAGTCTAACCCTAACACAACCCTAACCCCAACCCTAACACAACCCTAACCCTACCATAACACTAACCCTACCGTATCCCTAACACAACCCTAACCCTAACACAATCCTAACCCCAACCCTAACACAACGAAACCCTACCCTAAGCCTAACACAACCCTAACCTAACCCTACCCTAACACTAACCCTACCCTATCCCTAACACTACCCTAACCCTAACACAACCCTATCTGCAAAGAATGAAAAACATTTTTTTTATATTTTTGATCATTGTGATAGGGTCTATCACAGTGATCAAAAGGAACCAACAGAAAAAATTATCTGCTATTGTCGGGCACGAGCCGGCAGATCTCGGTGGGCACACTGCGCATGCTCCCACCTTTTTTTTTTTTAAGAAGATTACGCGGAGGGCCGGGGGATGGATCATGAGGACCCAGGGATGGCAGAGGTACCGTGGGGCTGCGGGGGGCATCATTTCTCTCTCCTCTGACATGTACAGGTGCATCTCACTAAATTATAATATCATCAAAAAGTCAATTTATTTCAGTTCTTCAATACAAAAAGTGAAACTCATATATTATATAGAGTCATTACAAACAGAGTGATCTATTTCAAGTGTTTATTTCTGTTAATGTTGATGATTATTTCTTACAGCCAATGAAAGCACAAAAGTCATTATCTCAGTAAATTAGAATACTTTATAACAACAGCTTGAAAAATGTTTTTAAAATCCAAAATGTTGGCCTACTGAAATGTATGTTCAGTAAATGCACTCAATACTTGGTTGGGGCTCCTTTTGCATCAACTACTGCATCAATGCGGCGTAGCATGGAGGCGATCAGCCTGTGGCACTGCTGAGGTGTTATGGAAGCCCAGGTTGCTTTGATAGCAGCCTTCAGCTCATCTGCATTGTTTGGTCTGGTGTCTCTCACCTTTCTCTTGACAATACCCCATAGATTCTCTATGGAGTTAAGGTCAGGCGAGTTTGCTGGACAATCAAGCACAGTGATACTGTTGTTTGTAAACCAGGTATTGGTACTTTTGGCAGTGTGGACAGGTGCCAAGTCCTGCTGGAGAATGAAATTTCCATCTCCAAAAAGCTTGTCGGCAGAGGGAAGCATGAAGTGCTCTAAAATGTCCTGGTAGACGGCTGCGCTGAATTTGGTCTTGATAAAACACAGTGGACCTACACCAGCAGATGACATGGCTCCCCAAACCATCACTGATTGTGGAAACTTCATACTAGACCTCAAGCAGCTTGGATTGTGGCCTCTCCACTCTTCCTCCAGACTCTGGGACCTTGATTTCCAAATGAAAATTGGAACTCTGGGACCTTGTGGAGTGTGTCAATGTCTGCCTTCTGGACATCTGTCAAGTCAGCAGTCTTGTCCATGATTGTGGAGCCTACTGAAACAGACTAAGGGACCTTTTATATGCTTAGGAAGCCTTTGCATATGTTTTTTGTTAATTATTTTAATTTACTGAGATAATAATAATTTTTTAATTGAATAACGACGATCTTGTGTACGGGGACCGGGAAAACCCCTGGTAGCTGAAAAACCGGAGATTTTCCGACGCTGGGGGCGCTATACTTTTTTTTTCAGCGCTGTTAAAAAGCGTCGCTGAGGAATAAGTACCCTTAGCTGCTGCCGTTAAATGGCGCATCAGCGGTCGTTAAGGGGTTAAGGCCTTATTCAGATGTCCGTGTATAAGGCCGGTTTCACACATCCGTATATTTCCGGTACCGGAAAAACCTATACTGGAGATATCCATGTCTCATGTGTCCGTGTGTGTCACACGTGTGGCAACCGTGTGCTGCATCAGGATCAAACAGACCGGTGCCCAGGAATCAGTTAGAGCTGTTCCCAAGTGCTGGGTGCTGAATGTTGTCCTCATCATGGCACTAGTAGGGACAATGATGAGGGTAGTAGTAGTCTCCTCCCGCAGTGTCCCTGTGTAAAAATAAGATTAAAATAATAAAATCCATATACTCAACTGTACTAAGTGTCCCCCGCTGTAATCTTCTGACCGTTCAGCAGAGGAGCCGGGGAGAATGACTCGCTCCAGCAAGCGGCTCCGGAGTTGCACTCAGTGAGCGACAGGACACCGCTCCTGAGCTCAGCTCCGGGGTCCACTTGCTGGAGCAGCTCATTCTCCCTGGCTACAGCAGGGAACACTTAGGATAGGTGAGAATATGGATTTTATCATTTTATTTTTATTTTTACAGGTGGAGACACTGCGGGAGCAGACACTACTACTACCCTCATCATTGTCCCTGCTGGAGCTGATCACAGCTCCGGCAGGAACCATGATGAGGGCAGTGTTCAGCACCCAGCGCTTGGGAACAGTGCTTAGTGTACCGCTGATTCCAAAACGCCGGTACGTGTCACACTGATGACACATGGATGTCATCCGTGTGTGTTCAGCATGAGACACGCAAAAAACAGACATGTCAGCATGTGGAGCACACGGACACACAGTCCGTGGAAACACACTGACATGTCCGCAGACCCATAGATTTGAATGGGTCTTCGTGTGTCAGTGTCTCCAGTATGTGTGGAAACTGTCACCACACGTACTGGATACACGGACGTGTGAAAGAGCCCTAAAAGTTATCTGAACTAGCAAAATTCCAGGGGTCTGGAAGTTGCTTATTGCTTACTCCCCACTGAAATGAAGCCGAGCTAACTATGCATGTATGTGGGGGTAAATTGAAAAGGCTTTCAGCCAGCAATTGTTTGGTTGGGAGTAATCTAAAGTGGGTGGACATGTAAGGTGCCCAGGGCAGTAGCTGTGGGCAAGCTGCTGCTTCTCCCCACCCTGACACCCTACAAACAAACAGTGTCCCAGTCCATGTGTAGTATGCTGTGAAGCTTGCTTTGCACTCACTTGTAGGCCGGAGGCCTCCGCTGCATCCACGGCCTTAGTTCCAGGATGAGACGCACACACAACAGGGGACACCCGGTTTGTTATAATAAGTTTAACTTTACTGGACAGTTCAAGTACAACAGTCTTTAACACGCAGTTTCGGGCACAGCACCCTCCAGTTCCAGTTCCATCAACACAGTACATTTTAAGCCTCTGATTACATTCAGCTTGAACTATCCCTATGCTTGATCCTCTCATCAGCCCTAGGGATTTCCCGTTCGGCATCTCCCAAGATTCAATACATTTCCCTCACGTATTTCCCCATCTAGCTTCCTCTGTAAGGAAAGGAATAAGGCACACTTTCCAGTGCCTAGTTCGGGCCATAGGCCCCGGATGTTGCTGGAATTTCCACAGGAAATCTGGTACGACCCATGCTGCCAGAATGATATGTACTCCACGTGCCTTCAGCCCACTGCAGCTTGTACCTGAACATCACATGAACCTCACACTGACTCAGACTGACTAAACCAGGAAATACTTCCCCTTTTTGCATGACCTAACACCCTCCCATGCTGGGCTTGCCCCAAACATTTGACTATGTCCTATAATGTACACTAATAAGGCCCAACACTGCCTATCTGCCCTAATATTCCTATCTATCACTAATTAAACATTAAACCATGTTCTATACTGTCCCTAACCCTGAGCTGAGTGTACCAGGTTACCTTAGGCATTACCAATACAGTACCCACACAAACCACATCAGTACTTATAACACTATATGCATTTTACATTTTATATTAACCATAAAAACACAATACTACCGCATATTAGTATTCACACTACAATTATTGTCTTCAGGTGAAGGTATATGACAGTCCCTGTCACACCCTTAGACTGGGTGCCCACGTAGCGTTTTTCAAGCATTTATGCTGCGGAATTTCCGCAGCGTAAACGCTTGTGAAACGCTAGGTAATCCGCACCCCATGGTCCCCAAGGGGATTCCGCATGTTCTATGCACATGCTGCGGATTTTTCCGCAGCGTTTATGCTGCGCACAAAAATCCGCAGCATGTCATTTAATTTTGCGGAAGCGCGGCGGAAGCCCCGCCATTGACTTGCATTGAGACGCATAGAATGCGCGTCTGTACATTTGTACAAGCGGCTTCTATGCGTCTCTATGTGCGGATGGTACCCAGTTCTGGAGGAGAGGAGACTCTCATCCAGACCTGGGTACCATTGTACCTGTAAAAAAAAAAGAATAAAATAATAAATAAAGTTTATACTCACCTTTCCGAAGGCTTTTCTCTGAATGCCGGCATCGCTGAAGGACCTTCGGTGACGTCACAGTCATGTGACCGCAGGCCCTTCACCGCTCTGTCTCGCGATATGCCGGCAGCCAGGAACCAGACAGGAAGGACCGCTGCAGTCACGCCGGGGAATTGGGGGTGAGTATAGCTTTATTTTATTTTATTTTTACGGTTCACACTATATAAATCCATGCTGTTTGCATGGATTTATACAGTGTGACCTAGTTGTCAAACACTTTCCAAGTGATGCTATCGCCTGGAAAGTGCTTGTCAATCTGCATGCGGAAACGCATGTGAATCCGCATGTGGATCCGCATGTATTCTGCAGGAAAAACGCATGCACAATCTGCATGCGTTTTTTCTGCCAGGGAGATGCAGAAATGCTGCAGAAATTTTCTGCTTCATTTCTGCATCGTGGGCACATAACCTTAGGCCACGGCCCCACTATCAGTATTTGGTCAGTATTCGGTTAGTATTTTTTCTCAGGAGTGGGAGCCAAAACCAGGAGTGGGTGATAAATGCAGAATTGGTGACTTGTTTCTATTATTCTTTTTCTCTGATTGTTCCTCACCTGGTTTTGGCTCCCACGTCTGAGAAAAAATACTGACCGAATACTGACCGAATACTTGGCCTAATAGACATATTGTTTTAGCTTTCTCAAATGTCATGGAGATGGGTTGGGGTAGGCAAGGACTATCATGCCATAGTGCTGTGAAAGATCTACTCAGCAGGGAAAGGTGTGCTCTGGCACACAGCTGAGCTTGGGAAGTGTTTCTCTGACACAGTAGATCTACTATCATAGTCATTTAGCACCCAGAAGTGCTGGGCAAGGCATGGTCTGGCACACAATCAGGGGTTATTAGTGCGTGCCAATAAGGTTCCAGGGCACGTAAAAGGAGAAATGCTGTATCCATAATATTACCAGAGGATTTGTGTATGCTGGATTTTATGGACACTTTTCAACTATTATTTTTTAAAATTAAGTTTTTGCTTTATTCTAATTAACTATACACATGCATTTTTCTACATATGATTTGATCAGCAGCATTTGAGTGTATCATGTGCACAGAGTGGGCGCGCTTGTGATACAGAGTTTAATGGTTACAGCTTCTGCAGGGGTGAATTTGAAACCACTCCCAACTGCACAAATCCATCACGGCCTAAGGGCAAAATTTACAGCTGTTCAAATGAGCTACTCGGCTGAGTGATTATGAGCTGCTGCCAGTATACACAGTGAAGAACAGCTTCTCTGTGTGCAGCACAAGGTACAGATATCAAGGGAGAGGAGCATATCTTTTCCAAGTGAACCATTGCCAAAATCAGTATCATGACAAGTTTGCACAGGGCTGACTTATACAAACTTTCACTAGCGCACTCAGAAAATAGAAACAAGAACAGAACCTTGTATTTAACATACAAAAGTCTGTATGGCAATATTACTTGGGCACATTCAGATGCCCGTGTTTCGGGTATGGAATCTATATCGGGTACAGTCTATATCAGGGGTCCACAACCATTTTGGTCTGAGAGCCACATTGTCATACTGAACCAAGCACTAAAAATTAGAGGTATTACCTTCTGTGACATTTGTGAAATATCAAAAGTATACATCATAAACGTCTGATAGGTACAAATTCTACTTATAGGGCCCTTGCCTCCAAAAATCAGCACTCTTATGGTAAGTTCATACTGAGGTTTGTTTTTTACAAGGATTTTGAAAAGTATACGGACATTACAGCACAGGATCGCAGCTGATTCTTTCTGTGAGGTAAAACATTTCACTGCCTGTTTTTAAACAATGTTTTACTTCACAGAAAGAATCAGTTGTGACCCCCTGCTGTAATGTCTGTATACTCCCCCCACCCCTCCTCACTCTGCCCAGGAGCTGTGGTATGATCAGACCATGTTCCTGTACGGTCAGACACGTCCATTACACAGTACACAGCAGGGGCACATTTATAAGATTATCTCAGCACAGGGGCATTTTATTTAAACACATCCAATTCTGGAAATTATTATTATTCCAAGATCTCTTGATTAAAATGTACGTTGTTCATGGGAAAACCCCTTTAAGGACAGATATATTTACATTTTAAAGGGATCCAGTCAGTTGCTTAGTGACGCTCAAACTATGGGCAACATGAAATACACACAGGCTTCCCCATTAGTACCAAAAGCTGTTTAAGGCCACGTTCACACGTTTAGTATTTGATCAGTATTTTACCTCAGCAAAAACCAGGAGTGGAACAATCAGAGGAAAAGTATAATAGAAACACGTCACCACTTCTGTATTTATCACCCACTCCTGGTTTTGGCTTACAAATACTGAGGTAAAAAACTCACCAAATACACAATGTGTGCACGTGGCCTAAGGGCTCGCTCGCAGGAGCATATGTGGCGCCCCGAGGGCTCGGCTGCCACAGGGGTATTGCACCTCAACCAGAGGTGTGATATTCCACTCCCAGGTAAGGATGGAGTGTGGACCAGGGCTCAGTTAGCTGCATACACACACTCACCCCATTTCCAGGGGACAGCTCGACGGTGCTCCCATTTATGCAGGCACAACTGACCATGTCCCTGGCTGGAGTGGGGAGGGGGGAGAGAACCCAGTGATGTGGGAGCAGTAGGGGACGGGAGCCATCTTAGAAGTTCAGTCAGTCAGAGCAGAAGGGAGAGAGAGCTGACAGGGAGCAGCGGCTCAGCCTGAGCTCAGCTCCACGAGGCAGGCCTGGAGAGAAGGCCGGGGCCAGAGAGGAGAAGAGGAGAAGGAGAAGGAAGGAAAGAGGAGAGACAGAGGTGTAGAAAGGCTCCAGAAACAAGAAGGCAGAAGGGACCCAAAGAGAGTAGAACGGACAGCAACCGTTGCAAGCCCGCGTTATATCGGGTGAAGGGTACCGGATTCCCAAGTTGGTGGAGGTAAATCATCCCTCAGCCAAGAACCGGAGGTCGTGATCATTTATTGGTGCAACCCCTTGCTACACCCGCTAGGAAGGCACCACATAGGGTCAGGGAAACTGGCGCCAAGTTTTACCAGAGAAGGCCCGAGGCAGCCTGACAGAAGCGTGGTCACTGGTGGGGCACGAGAGTCCAGAGAAAGGATAGAAGGGGGTCCTGTGCCACACTCCTGAATTGCCTGGGGGTTGACCGAGCCCCTCACCTGGTGGACGCAGCACGGCTTGGGCAGTCATTGCTGACAGAAGTGACTTGGATATCAACTGTGAGTAAAAGGCCTGAACTGCACCATTGGACTCTGTGTGATTTATGCTGCGCCTGCACCATCACCCCCAGCATCCACCTACATTGCCCTGAGGCTATACTCATCCCGTGGGGAGTTATCCTATCCCTGTGCTGCACACCAACATCAGCTTCAGCGGTCTGCCTTGCAGCGGCAATCATCCCTGACCGCAATCCACGGGTGGCGTAGTCGGACATTCAAAACACTGATAAATAGACTGCCACAGCATTTGGTCTGACCACCCTGAGCCACGGGATCGGGTTGCCACTACTACCCCCAGCTTCGCACAGAAGCCCGGTTCCGGGTGCCCCACGGCCCAGGGGGCAAGTCACATATATATTGGACAAATGCTATCTGATGTTTTATCGGATACAGGGGCGGATACAGACTGTAGTGGGCCCCTGTGCAAGAATTTTTTTGCGCCCCCCCCTGCCCTTCATAGGGGGCATGAAGGCCCCCCCCCCCCCCGTGCATCTCTCATCCTCCCGTGCATCTCTGATTCCCCCCACTCCTAGTTAATTAATTGTATTTAAAAAAAATAAAACTTGTTATACTTACCCCCAGGGCCGGCTCCAGCTTTTTGTGGGCCCTGGGCGACAGAGTTTCAGTGTGCCCCTTTAACACATACCATGATTCATGATGCACAGATACCACAGAGAAATATATATATATAGTACAAGGCCAAGGATTTCACTTACTACATTACATGAGCGATATCTATTGTAAATTCTACAATAGCTCAGAAACCGGCGAATCCTCACAGCGCACAGTGCAGACCCAACAGTATAGTCCTCTATACAGTATTATGGGCACCATATAATGCTCCATACAGGATACTGAGCCCCTTATAATGCTCCGTACAGGATACTGGTCCCCATATAATGCTCCATACAGGATACTGGTCCCCATATAACGCTCCATACAGGATACTGGTCCCCATATAACACTGCATACAGAATACTGGCCCCCATATAACGCTCTATACAGAATATTGTCCCCCCATATAATGCTCCATGCAGGCTGTTCCCCCCTTATAATGACCCGTTACACGAGCGATATCTATTGTAAATTCTACAATAGCTCAGAAACCGGCGAATCCTCACAGCGCACAGTGCAGACCGGACAGTGTAGTCCTCCATACAGTATTATGGGCACCATATAATGCTCCATACAGGATACTGACCCCCTTATAATGCTCCATACAGGATACTGGTCCCCATATAATGCTCCATACAGGATACTGGTCCCCATATAACGCTCCATACAGGATACTGGTCCCCATATAACATTGCATACAGAATACTGGCCCCCATAAAATGCTCCATACAGAATACTGACCCCCATATAACGCTCCATACAGAATACTGACCCCCATATAACGCTCCATACAGAATACTGGACCCCATATAATGCTCCATACAGAATACTGGCCCCCATATAACGCTCCATACAGAATACTGGCCCCCATATAACGCTCCATACAGAATACTGACCCCCATATAACGCTCCATACAGAATACTATCCCCCATATAACGCTCCATACAGAATACTGACCCCCATATAACGCTCCATACAGAATATTGGCCCCCATGTAACGCTCCATGCAGGCTGTTCCCCCCCTTATAATGCCCCATGCAGGATGACACCCCCCTTTTAATGCCCCATGCAGGATGTCACCACCCCCCCTCCCTTATAATGCCCCATGCAGGATGTCACTTCCCCCCTTTCCCTCTTATAATGCCCCATGCAGGATGTCACTTCCCCCCTTCCCCTCTTATAATGCCCCATGCAAGATGTCACACACACCCCCACCCCCCATATAATGCCCCCATGCAGGATGTCAATTCCCCCCTCCCCCTCCCCTATATAATGCTCCATGCAGGATGTAAATTCCCCCCTCCCCCTCTTATAATGCCCCATGCAGGATGTCACACCCTCCTCCCTTATAATGCCCCATGCAGGATGTCACCTCTCCCCCCATATAATGCCCCATGCAGGATGTCACCCCCCCCCATATAATGCCCCATGCAGGATGTCACCCCCCCCATATAATGCCCCATGCAGGATGTCACCCCCCCCATATAATGCCCCATGCAGGATGTCACACCCACTCTCCCCTCACCATATAATGCCCCATGCCCCCATACATAAAAAAAAAAAAATCAAATACTCACCTCACTTCTCACCTGATGCTGATCCGGACTCCAGCATCGCCCGCGTCTTCCCGCTCTGCGCTGTGACAGCTCGGGAGAGATCGCGCGCGGTGTAAACATATCACCGCGCCCTCTGACCTAAGACGTCACAGTCAGAGGACGCGGAAGACGCTGTGGAGGCACGGGAAGGGGTAAGTATTGTGTCGGCGCCGTCACATGACCGGAGATGTCCCTGCGCTCAGCATGGGGCCGGGGGCCCATGCTGAGCGCAGGAACATCTCCGGTCATGTGACGGCGGGGGGGTTATGTGACGGCAGGGGGTCCTGCGGGGGGGCCCCATGAGGAGACGCACAAGAGGCGGGCCCCAACGGGGCTCCGAGGGGGCCCCGACCGGCCGGGCCCCATGCTGGAGTCAGGGCAGTGCTGATCAGCATTTTTTTCTCATGCTGCATGATCGCACGCACCCATACAAATCAATGAGCTGGTGGTAAACATCCGAGTGCAGTTCAATTTCTGCGGAATCACGCAATGGAGAAGATGGAGATATCCTGTTCTCTATCTTCTTACCTGTGCTACGATTCTCTCATCCAAGAGAATAGGATCACACTAAGCTGACACTGATCAGAGTTTGTCATGTATGTAATCCATCCAATTCTCTCACAACTCACATGAGAGAATCTACACTAGTGTGACCCCGGCCTTACTGCAAAACACTGCAGTGTTCCAGAGGAAACAGAGGTCAAAAAACAAGAGACAGAGAGGAGTTTGCAGGGTGGACTGGAGTCCAGTTTGACTTGATTGACAGGACTTTCTATATACGTAATTAGGAACAGTCCTGTCAGTCAGGCCAGGCAGGGAGAAGCCTGAGGGAGCCATGCAGTGGACAGATCACCTGTGCTCGACATTACATAGCTTTCTGGAACAGGTCTAGGTTTAATCTTGGTTGAGGATCAGACAGCATGAAATGACTGGTTATCTTTAGGCATTCATACAGAAAGGTATAGCACTTAAACTACAAGTCATTAAAGGGTTATTCAGGAATTTGAAATGAATGACCTATCCTTGGGCTAGGTCACCCATGTCAGACTAGTGGAATCCCACACTTGGCATTCATTCCCACTCAGGTTCCCAACTGCCCAGAAATTCCCAGGCAGTCTGAAAATAATAAAGCACTTATTTTGCCCAGTCCTTAAAAAAAAATCGAAGGTGTCCGTGATTTTTCTCATGCTGAAGAAACGTATACAGATTATTATGACTGTAATTATTATTTTACAGTTCTCAGTTAATGCAGCTGATGTCTTCATATCAGAATTATGAGGCATAAACAATTATCACTTAGAATTATAATAATTTATTATGGTTTTCCAGTATGTTGGTAAAAACTATTGTCTGTCCAGAATTTTTTGATAAGTTGTCCAGAAAAGAGAAAAAGTCAAGTTGGCAACCCTGCTCCCAGCTCAGCTGTATTAACTTCAGTAGGTGCTGAGCTGCAGGACATGAGGCTATCCATTATATAGTGTACAGAGCTGTGCTGTTCTGGCTCCATATACTGTGTATTTCTGACGGCCGAAAGATCTGTGCGGCTACAGGATGATAGACCTGATTTTGATGACCTATCCTAAGGACTTCATTCTTTTTAGCTAACTTTTCACCACCAATTGTGATTTTGCTAATGGTCCTTGTTTTGATGTTGGGGCCATCAGGCCATTTTTCTATTCATTACTTTTATAAGGGCATTACGGCATCTTTAAATGGTGGCATGCAAAACCAATTGCGCCCTCCAAATTCAGATTCCTGTTTCTTGCCTCTAGTGAACACCTTATTCAGGCTCCACAAAAAGTATATAATTTAATGAAATGGATTGACCACCGATCATAATTATAGGTGTTTTCTAAGCAGAAAATGTACTTATATCAACTTAATAAGTGATTTGCCTCACTGATAGAGTTTAATTAGACCAGATGCTTTAGGGCAGTGGTCCCCAACCTTTTTTGCACCAGGGACCGGCTTGAAGCAAGATCATTTTTCCATGGCCCAGCAAGGAGGGGGTGGGGTGGGCGGGGCTTTGGTCATATGGAGGCGGGGTAATGGAGGGATTTGGAGTTTAGTGCATACTTATCATATAGTGTAGACCAGGTCCCCGCCAGGAGCTATGCCAGGAGCCCCACATAATGTGCTGTGCCAGGAGCCGCATCACTGAGGCCCCATCACGCCCTGCAGCAGGACAGGGCAGCTGTCCTGACAGCTGCTGTTCAGCTGCATTTACTTCATCCCAGGGGCGGACACAGACTGTAGTGGGCCCCTGTGCAAGAAATTTTTGGGGGCCCCCCCCGCCCTTCATAAGGCAACAAAGTTATGTAAACATAACCCCCCCATGTGCATCTCTCACCCCCCCCATGTGCAGCTCACCCCCGTGCATCTCTCATCCCCCTCCGTGCATCTCTCATCCCCCTCCGTGCATCTCTCATCCACCCCCCGTGCATCTCTCATCCCCTCCGTGCATCTCTCATCCCCCCCGTGCATCTCTCACCCCCCCGTGCATCTCTCATCCCCTCCGTGCATCTCTCACCCCCCGTGCATCTCTCACCCCCCCGTGCATCTCTCATCCCCCCCGTGCATCTCTCACCCCCCCGTGCATCTCTCACCCCCCCCGTGCATCTCTTATCTCTCCCCTCCCTCTCATGTGCATCTCTCATCTCTCCCCTCCCCCATGTGCATCTCTCATCTCTCCCCTCCCCCCATGTGCATCTCTCATCTCTCCCCTCCCCCCATGTGGATCTCTCATCTCTCCCCTCCCCCATGTGCATCTCTCATCTCTCCCCTCCCCCCCATGTGGATCTCTCATCTCTCCCCTCCCCCATGTGCATCTCTCATCTCTCCCCTCCCCCCCATGTGGATCTCTCATCTCTCCCCTCCCCCATGTGCATCTCTCATCTCTCCCCTCCCCCCATGTGCATCTCCCATTCCCCCCACTCCTAGTTAATTGTATTTAAAAAAAAATAAAACTTGTTATACTTACCCCCATGCGATCCCTGCAGAATCCTGGCGCTCGTCCAAATCGCTGACACCAGGTTCTCCTGACTTCCGGCCATGTGACGGCGCCGTCACATGACCGGAAGTCAGGGGAATCATGAAGGTGCTGCCGCAGCAGCGCAGCGCTAAGATGTCCCGGACCCGGCGCTTAGCATGCGGCCGGGGGCCCCATGAGGAGAGAGACGCACAAGAGGGGGGCTCCGAGGGGGCTCCTACCAGCCGGGCCCCATACTGGAGTCAGGGCAGTCATGCCCTGATGGCGGCCCTGCTGGAGGCTGGAGGGGCCCCCTCTCCCCGCGGACCGGCTGAAAAACCCCAACGGCCCGGTCCTGGTCCGCGGACCGGCGGTTGAGGACCTCTGCTTTAGGGTATGTGCACACGATCTGGAGCCGGCTGCGGCCCGGACACTGTGGAATAGCCGCGTGGCTTCAGCTCATTATGCAAATGAGCGGCACCATTTTTTTTTCACCTTCGTAGTTTCCTCAAAGAGGTTAGTCTATGGGGAAAGTCTGCATGCGGACCTGACTCACCCCCCGGGCCGTGGGGTACCCGGTGCCGGGCCGGTGGATGCTGGGGAATGTCACAGTGGCGGTGACCCGGTCTGTGACCCAGGGCAGTCAATAAAAGGGGTTATGGATAGGGGATTTATAGTGTTTTTATAGAGTTCGTGACGCCACCTGTGGTATGCGGCTACAGGGAGCCGCCGCTGCGGAGCAGTCCTCTGAAGCTGATGTTACTGCAGCAGGGATGGTGTGGCTCTCCACAGGTAGAGCTAGCTCCAGGGCAGCATAGATGTTGCAGGTTGTGCTGGGCGTTGTAGTGCAGGGGTTGATGGCGCAGCAATAATCAGTACACAACTTAATGGCAGTTTACTCTTGTCTTTACTGGTGGTGATTAGACAAGCCGGAACAGGGTACTTACTAGAAGTGGAAGTCCGGGCAGCCTGGAAGCAGGTAAAGAATCCTCCTTGCCAGGTGAATTTGGAGGCCTTCCCTTTCCACTAAACTCTTTGGCCCTGCTGTTTGTAGCTGTGCAGTGGCCCTCGTCCCTGAGTGTAACGTTTCTGTGCTCACCCGTATGGCAGGCAGCTCGGGCCTTGCTGGTGCGTCGCTCCCACGTGGCGGTGCTGGGTCCTCTGTGCTGCTGAGCCTCCGGGCGTCTGCTGGGGCCAGAAGACCTGCAGTCTCCTGCCCTCCGGTTTTTGCTGCTGGGCCTTTGGTGCCCCACAGCCTTGGACTCCGGTGTCCGGTTCCTCTGTGCGGTTCTTCTGGGGTGAGCTGCCGCAGCTCCAGTCCCCAGCTCCTCTCTCTTCGACGTCCTCACTTCAACTCCTCACACTAAGACTAACTAACCCCGCTTCCAGATCCCAGTTGCCAAGGGGAGGAGCCTCCCTTGCTGGTCTGGAGCCAGGAAAGTGTTGCATGCTTAGCATACCTGACTAGGGGATCCCTGCTTGCTTCCAGGCATGGCATTACCTCTTTTGAGGGAGGCAATGCCACTGTGGCAACCGGACCCCTGGGGTGCCACATTCCCCCCTAGTTAACTTCAGTACTCACGGACTGAGGATACTTTTCAAAATTAACAAATAACAATTCACATTAGAAGATTATGAATTTAACATTTCTTGAACAGGTTACAGTACATTCTGTAACCGGGTGTCCATTCTTCTTTAGTAAGGTACAATTTTGAGCAACATGAGGGACCCGTCCGAAAACCCTCAATGTAGGCCCTGGGCGTGGCTGCAGGGCATTGATGATCCAGGTGTTGGACCACGTCTTCGGCCACGCCAAACGGGTTTTTGTTCTGAGGTCATTTGTTGTAACCATAAAACCAATAGGGGGCACTCTAATAAGTGCAACTATTTACAATGGAAAGTTCTTTGGTTATTCACCGTCCATAACCTACAAGTCTTTATACCCTTACCGGGTAACTAAATGCAGCATACATTTTAGTTCTCCAACGGGCAGGGAGCTGACCTTTTGTACTCCTGGTCGATCTAAGTAGTACATTGGTAGTCACTGCTCTACCCTGGTCCCTTGTGTCTACCCCTCGTGTGGTGGGTTTAGTGTGAACTACTCTACAGGTAGTCTGAGGTAACACCGGTAGGCTGGGTAATCTCCTATGAATTCTTTGGCTCACCATGGGTACGACAGGTTCACTGCTAGCAGAGGGTAGATTCTCCTGGTCTGCTGATGATGAAACCTCTGTCTCTGGGGCCGACTGGTCTTCCAGCTGTTCTGGGACTTCTGCAGCTTCCGGTGAGGCTGCTTGGAGAAAGGTAAGGACCGGTACCACAATCGCACTGTTCACCTGCGTCCAAGACCGGGGAAATTCTCCGGGTACTGTTTGGACCACTTCCTCCACTCCTTCTGTGGGCTGAGAGTTGTCTTGATCTTCTTCTGTGTGTTTCAACTGTTCAGTACAGATCTTCAAGTGGTCTCTTGAGACTTCCGCTGAAGTTTCCCCTCCATCTTTGCTGATGAGGCACACTTTAGTGTTATCGCAATTCGAGGGTAGGACGGTGTATGGCTCAACCTCCCACTGGTCATCTAATTTATGGACTCGTCTTTTCCTCTTAAGTACCTGTTCTCCAGGTGATAAGGGAACGGCAGGTGCGTGCTGATTATAAGTTTTCTCTTGCTTCTGTCTTGCCTGGGACAAACTTCTTTCAACACACTCTTGCACTTTGCGGTATTGTTGCTGCAGCTCGGTATCCCAATCCGCATCTGGTGAAGTCGTCTCTGGTGTTAGGACTCCCATGTCCAAGTCAATGGGTAGCTTACCAGGTCTTGCTCTCATCAGGTAAGCAGGTGTACAGTTGGTGGAGTTCACCGGGATGTGGTTATACAGGTCCACCAAATCTGGTAACTTCTCTGGCCACAGGCTGCGATCTTCAAGGGGCAACGTCTTCAACAAGTCTATCACCACCTGGTTCATCTTTTCACACAACCCGTTGGTCTGGGGATGATACGGCGTTGTCCTTATTTTCTTGCAGCCGTACAAGTTACAGAATTCCTGGAACACCTCTGCTTCAAAGGCTGGACCTTGGTCGGTAAGCACCCGTTCAGGGTAACCGTGCGGGCGACAAAAGTGCTGTTGGAACACTTTGGCTGCCATCTGAGCCGTCTGGTCTTTCACTGGCACTACTACCAAGAACCTGGAGTAGTGGTCTACTATGGCGAGAGAGTAGACATAGCCTGACCGGCTTGGGACTAGCTTCACATGGTCCAAGGCTACCAGTTCAAGTGGTTGTTTGGTGATTATGGGCTGCAGGGGAGCCCTCTGGCTATCACGGTCTTTCCGTCTCAGGTTGCATGGACCACATTCTCGACACCATCTCTCGATTGCTTTCCTCATGCCAACCCTGTAGAATCGCTCACGTAGCAGGACTTCCAACTTCTTCCACCCGAAGTGTCCTGCTCCATCGTGGTACGCTTCTAAGACCATTGGTGCATCCCGCCTTGGGACTACCACCTGCCAGACCAATTTGTGTGTCCAGGAGTTGATGCTTCTTCAACACAGCTTTCCTTCGTAGATGAACAGTTTGCCCTTCTCCTTCCACAACTGTTGGGTCTCCTGTGGAGCATCTGGATCAGGGTGCGAGTCAGCTTGCGTCAGCAGCTCCTTGACTAGGCGGACAGCCGGGTCGCTATCCTGCGTTTCTGCCCATCCATGGTGGGGCAATGGGTTGAACGTGGCCTCTCTGTTGGCGGAGCGCTTGTCCCTTACACAGTGGGAGCACTGGGTCATCCCATGACGATGGAAAGCGGTTATCTCTATCTCCTCCAGCTCTTCCGGGTCTTCTCCCCCATCTGGCAAGTTAGGCATCCTGGACAGCGCATCAGCATTTGCATTTTTATGCCCCGCCCGATACTTGATGGTGAACTCGTAGTTAGACAGTCGGGCCATCCATCGTTGTTCTAGGGCACCAAGCTTCGCAGTCTCCAGGTGCGTCAGCGGGTTGTTATCTGTGAAGACTGTAAATTTGGAGGAGGCGAGATAGTGCTTGAAGCGCTCTGTTACAGCCCAGACTATGGCGAGAAACTCCAACTTGAAGGAACTGTAGTTGTCGGGGTTCCTTTCCATGGGCCGGAGCTTCCTGCTGGTGTAGGCAATCACTCTCTCTCTGCCTTGCTGTACCTGGGACAGCACCGCTCCCAATCCCACGTTGCTGGCATCTGTATGAAGTATAAAGGGTTGGCCATAGTCGGGGTAGGCCAGGACTTTGTCTCCGGTGAGAGCCATTTTCAGTCGGGTGAAGGATTCATCTTCTGGTTTACCCCATTTGAACGGAGGTTTCGGGTTCTTGGCCTTCTTGGACTGGCCCACTAGGAGGTCCTGCATGGGTGCCGCTATCTTGGTGAAACCCTTGATAAATCTCCTGTAGTAGCCTACCAGCCCGAGGAACTGCCATACTTCCTTGATAGTGGAGGGTCTTGGCAAGTCCTTGATTACGGTGACTTTTTCAGGGTCTGGCGCTACACCTTCAGCGCTTACCACATGACCTAGGTACTGCACCTTGGGCTTCAACAGGTGGCACTTGGACGGCTTTACCTTCAGGCCAAAACCAGATAGGGCTTCAAACACCTCGGCCAGGTGCTCCAGGTGGTCTTCATATGTCTTCGAGTAGACAATTACATCGTCCAGGTACAGCAGGACAGTTTCGAAGTTCTTGTGTCCTAGGCAGCGCTCCATTAACCGCTGGAAGGTTCCTGGGGCGTTGCAGAGCCCTAATGGCATGCAGTTGAACTCGCTGAGGCCCATTGGTGTTGTAAACGCGGTCTTTTCTTTGTCCGCCTCTGCCACAGGAACCTGCCAGTACCCACTGGTGAGATCCAAAGTGGAGAAATAATTAGCAGATCTTAGTGCAGCTAATGACTCCTCAATCCTGGGTAATGGGTAGGCGTCCTTATGTGTAATGCGGTTAATCTGCCTGTAATCAACACACATCCTTATTGTACCATCCTTCTTTCTAACGAGAACTAATGGAGCTGCCCAGGGGCTACAACTATCTCTGATCACCCCAGCCTCCTTCATCTCCCGTAACATTCCCTTGGCACATTGATAGTGACTTTTGACAGCGGCGGCAGATGGGTTGTCCGTCCTGGTCGTAGCGATCGCTGTTCCTCCCTCTGATCGGTGGAATTCTTCTCTGTCGTTGCCATGGGATGTCATCTGGACTGGAAGTCAGCTGGATCTTTTCCTTGGGGGACACTTGAATGGCCTGCATAGTTTTGGTTAACGCAGCCACACTTTTGGTCAGCTCCTGGACCTGAAGGCGCAGGTCTGCAGACGGGTCATTGTCCAGAGTCTGCGCGTCAGCCCCCACAGGTTCTGGGGAAAAGGATGCCACCTCCTGGTGGTAGGTGATAGCTGGGCGCCGGTGGGATGCAGCGCCTCCTGGTGTTGATTCCCGCAGCACCCGGATGGCTCTGTCTTTAAATTGCGCAAAGTCCAGATCAGGGTTTTGCAGAGCCATAATGCGCAGCTGTGTCCTGTGAGCGCTGGACAGGAGCCCCTCAATAAACTGCTCAGTTAGCAATCTGTCCTCATCATGCACACTGTCAGGGTCTACCTGTTTGATGGCCCGCAGCGCCTCCTGCAGGTTTAGAGCGTAGTCCCGTACACTGTCCTGCACCCTTTGTTTGCACCCGTAAAACTTCATTTTAATTTCTGCTGCGGTGCGGGTGTCAAAGGTATCCTTCAATCGGGCCAGTATTTCTTTTACAGTGCCTTTGTCTCTGCCCGGCCAGGACTTCACCTCTCTCTGGGCTGCACCGATTAGCTGGCCTATGAGGATGCTGACTTTTTGCTCCTCAGACAGGGGGTATACTTTAAACAAACTGCGCAGTCTCTCCTCAAAGTCGTTCAGGGTGTGCGATTCCCCTGAGTACTGGGGCAACCACGCCGCCCCCGGTATATATGGCATTGATAACGGCATCACAGTGGCAGCGGCCGCGCCTGCGGCTGAACCCTCCTCCATGTTGGGCATCTTCCTCCCCCCTAGTGAACCTCAGCCAGGTCCTGAGCTTCTCCTCACGCACCAGTCTGCTGCTCTGCAGGCGAAAGGATCTCTTACCCGGCGGTTCCGGATCGGGGCTTCTTTCTTCCCCCTCGGCGGGCGGCAAACCATGTGATAACACAGTTCAATAAAGTCTATGGCACACAGGACCCGGTTGTACCGGGCTTCGTGAATCCTGTTCGTGACACCAAGTTGACGCACCCCCTGCGCCGTGGAGTACCCGGTGCCGGGCCGGTGGATGCTGGGGAATGTCACAGTGGCGGTGACCCGGTCCGTGACCCAGGGCGGTCAATAAAAGGGGTTATGGATAGGGGATTTATAGTGTTTTTATAGAGTTTGTGACGCCACCTGTGGTATGCGGCTACAGGGAGCCGCCGCTGCGGAGCAGTCCTCTGAAGCTGATGTTACTGCAGCAGGGATGGTGTGGCTCTCCACAGGAAGAGCTAGTGACGCGCCCCCTGGGCCATGTTCATGGGATACCCGGAGCCGGATCTGGGTAGGGGTAGTAGTCCTTGTGGCGGTGACCCGGTCCGTGCCCAGGGTGTCAAACTTAGTGGCAGTCTATGGCAGTAGATGTTAATTTGATCGACTACGCCACCCGTTGAGTGCGGCTTTGAAGCCGCCGCTGCAGAGCAGTCCGCTGAGGCCGGTGGTATATGTGCAGCAGTGATGGTATAACCCCCAACGGGAGGGGTATGGCCTCAGGGCAGCAGGTGTGGATGATGGGTGTAGTTATGTTGTAGAAAGGAGAGTCAGAGACTTGAGGTGCAGTTTCAGGGTTTTTACTCACGGTTGTTCTCTCAGTCACTCTGGCCTTGAGTGACCACCCGAGCCGTGCTGCGTCCACCAGGTCCTGGACTCGGCTAACCCCCATTCAGTTCTGGAGCGTGGTCCTGAGCTCCCTTTCTCCCTCTCTGTCTCTGGCCGTTCCCACCAGGGATCCACCTTTGGCCGGCTCCCTCGGGTCTCTTAGTGGTCAAACCTCCTCTGGGTTCCCTGACCCTATGCTTGGTGTGCCTTTCTGGTGGATTTGGTGAGGGTCGTGGCAAATCTTGACCACGACCTCCGGTTCCTGGCTGAGGATAAGTGGCCTCCACCAGTTCGGGTTCCGGTACCCGTGTCCGCCAACCCTTCACCCTTTTTGGTCTGATTCTGGGTTCTTAGGGTTCCCTCTGGTCTTCCACTCTGGGCCTTTCTTCCTCCTCTCTCTCTTCGCTGCAGGCTTGGCCCTGGAGCTGGGCCCAGCCGGAGCCACAGCTCCCTGTCAGCCCTCCTGGCTGAGCTCCTCTGCTAAAAAGACCCTGTCCTAAGATGGTGCCCACCATATATACTCCCTCTATGTGTGAGCCCAGGTGACTAGCACCCAATGAGCTCCTAGCTTTACCCAGAGTACTCCCCCTATCTGCCCCTACACTACTGGGATGTTCCACCCCCCTCCCACTCCAGCCAGGGACAGACGCTGTCGTACCTGCACATTTACTTGGTGGGATTACCGTAGTTCTGTCCCCCGGAAATGGGATGTATGTAGTGCATGCAGCCTACTGAGCTCAGTTCCACACTCCATCCTTACCCGGGAGTGGAATACCACACCTCTGGCTTGAGGTGTAATACCCCTGTAGCAGCCGAATCCTCAGGGTGCTACATTCCCCCCTGGTAAACCACAGCACGTCCTCGGGCTGTAAAAGAATAAAATATCCAATAACATACAATTTTATTTTTTTTTTTAAAACATCATAAACATATAAAACACTATATATATATCAGCAGCATAATACTCTTCAGATAAAACTTTTCATTACAAACATTCTTGTTCCTCCGGCCACGGTGCAACTTGTGACCGGGTAAAGTGCAACAGTCTCTTCTGGAAAAAACACAGTTCCTTATAAAACCAGTAGGGGGCGCCTTAGAAAGCGCAACTATATACAAGGGGAGGTGGCCGCTCTCAGTCCTCGGCCAGTGGGATTAGGGAAGAATGACCGCTCTCAGTCCTCGGCCAGTGGGATTAAGGGACATACGGGTAACAGTTTAATTTGCTGGTCCCAACGGGGACTATAATGGTAACAGTTCCTGTACCCTAACGGGTAACTATTTTACAGTTCCATTTACCGTACTTTAGTAGCGGCGTCCTCCTGCTCCTTCCTCCGTGTACCCTTCAGACCCGTCCGGGTCCTCTTGCTCCTCCTGACACCTCAGCTCTTTCTCTGTCAGTCGGTGTACATGAAGGGCATAGGGTCCTTTGGCACATTGGTGCCGGGTGAAGGTGACCTCATCACCCAGGTAAAGGTCACGACCTCTGTGTCCCTCCGGTAGGTGGGACTCGACATCTCTTCTGGTCACGAAGACGTCGCCGGGGGTGTGATGATCTCTGATGAAGCCCCAACCGTGCTGCAGTTGGAATTTGATTACAGTCCCGGTGGCACGGGGACCGTGGGCTGCACGGGGGTTCCTTCGGGTCCGGCTCTTTTGTTCTGCACTCTTCACTTGCAGCCGCTCCTCGCGGACCCGCCTCTCTCGCCGTTCCCGGTCGAAAACCTCTAACTGCTGCCGGCAGCACTCTGCACGCTCCGCTGCAGCCGCCCGGGTCTCTTGAGTGAACCCGATGAGGTCTCCTCCAGTGGGGTCCCACGCAAACTGCGCTTCCTCCAGCGAGAGTGGTGTGATCTTGGCGGGCGCCGGAGCCGGGATCAGGGGCTCATCCAGGGGCCTTTCCTTCCGGAGTCGGGGATGGTAGTACTCCGGTGGCCACTCAAAAGGCTGCCCATCCGGGCAAATATGCTGGGTTACCAAGTCTTCACCCCGGTGCGGCACTGTGGAGGTTGAGGGCGCGGTGGTGGCAGCGGCACCCGGGATCACTAGGCCTTGCGACCAGGCTTGGGGTACCCTGAAGGTAAAGGGCACCGTGAAGATGGCGGCGCCCGGGGGTACTTGACTTTGCGACCAGGCCGGTGGCTCAGTAGAGGGCGCTGTTGGTACTGCGTCGCCCGGGGGCACTCGGCCCTGCGACCAGGCCGGTGGCGTCTCCTGCTTGGCCGCGCTCAGGGTTGAGGCGCGTGACGTCACAAGGGGCGTGGTCGCGGCTCCTGCTTGGGGCCTAGTCTGGAGCGGTAGCGGTGCGGCAACGGGCACGATCTGTGGGATTTCGGGCTCTGCGACGGGGAGCGGGGGTAGGCTTACGGTGGCTGGGCTTGGGGTAGTGACGTCCCCTTTACTTGCCTCCGTCTCTTCAGCTCCCTCTGCGGTGTCGTCTCCGGCCTCCGTCCCTTCTGCATCCTCTTCAGGGGCAGGCGTGCTCCTCGTTGCGGGTGGTGTGCTCCGCTGGCGGGTTCCAGCCTGCTGGGCCATCTCCCTGCTCCACTCCATCAGCGTTTCTCGCTGCACCTGGGCCATCCTCCGTGCGAGGCCCTCCAGCGCGGTCTGTGCACGCTCCCGGTCTCGGGGGAGCTGTGCCAGGATCTCCACCAGGTCTTGTGGGGTGGTTGCTTGCATCAGGCTCCTGACCACAGGGTCGGTGCTGCCTGCCTCTCCCTCCATCTCCGGGTACGGCTCCTCCAGACTCCTCCAGGCTGCACCCATCTTCGCTCTTTTGTTCTGTATCCGCCCACACTCAGGGCGGTCCTGGGGCAACTTGGTGATTGTCAGTTCCAGGGGCAGACCCCCCACACTGATGGACATCGCTAACATCGCAGCCTCTGCTGGTGGGGGCGGTCTTCGTTTTTGGCGCCATTCTTGGTCCTGGCCCACGATGGGAGGTCGTCTCTTACCACCCTCTGGCACGCCCATAATGGCGTCCGCTCTGCCAGGGCGGGAAATCTTCTCAGATGGCGGGAATCGTCTCCCAGTGGCGGGAAACTCCGTGGATGGCGGGAAAAAGCTGCAGATGGCGGGCAACCGGCGGGAAACGACCCGTGATAGCGTCCGATGGCGGGGACCCTCCGGAATTGGCAGGAGACTTCTTTTTACGGTACAGATAAACTTTTCTTCAGGCACGCAGTACCCGGTGGTTGCGGGCACGTTATCCTGCCGACTACGCCAATGTTGACGCGCCCCCTGGGCCATGTTCAGGGGATACCCGGAGCCGGATCTGGGTAGGGGTAGTAGTCCTTGTGGCGGTGACCCGGTCCGTGCCCAGGGTGTCAAACTAAGTGGCAGTCTATGGCAGTAGATGTTAATTTGATCGACTACGCCACCCGTTGAGTGCGGCTTTGAAGCCGCCGCTGCAGAGCAGTCCGCTGAGGCCGGTGGTATATGTGCAGCAGTGATGGTATAACCCCCAACGGGAGGGGTATGGCCTCAGGGCAGCAGGTGTGGATGATGGGTGTAGTTATGTTGTAGAAAGGAGAGTCAGAGACTTGAGGTGCAGTTTCAGGGTTTTTACTCACGGTTGTTCTCTCAGTCACTCTGGCCTTGAGTGACCACCCGAGCCGTGCTGCGTCCACCAGGTCCTGGACTCGGCTAACCCCCAGGCAGTTCTGGAGCATGGTCCTGAGCTCCCTTTCTCCCTCTCTGTCTCTGGCCGTTCCCACCAGGGATCCACCTTTGGCCGGCTCCCTCGGGTCTCTTAGTGGTCAAACCTCCTCTGGGTTCCCTGACCCTATGCTTGGTGTGCCTTTCTGGTGGATTTGGTGAGGGTCGTGGCAAATCTTGACCACGACCTCCGGTTCCTGGCTGAGGATAAGTGGCCTCCACCAGTTCGGGTTCCGGTACCCGTGTCCGCCAACCCTTCACCCTTTTTGGTCTGATTCTGGGTTCCTAGGGTTCCCTCTGGTCTTCCACTCTGGGCCTTTCTTCCTCCTCTCTCTTTTCGCTGCAGGCTTGGCCCTGGAGCTGGGCCCAGCCGGAGCCACAGCTCCCTGTCAGCCCTCCTGGCTGAGCTCCTCTGCTAAAAAGACCCTGTCCTAAGATGGTGCCCACCATATATACTCCCTCTATGTGTGAGCCCAGGTGACTAGCACCCAATGAGCTCCTAGCTTTACCCAGAGTACTCCCCCTATCTGCCCCTACACTACTGGGATGTTCCAGCCCCCTCCCACTCCAGCCAGGGACAGACGCTGTCGTACCTGCACATTTACTTGGTGGGAGTACCGTAGTTCTGTCCCCCGGAAATGGGATGTATGTAGTGCATGCAGCCTACTGAGCTCAGTTCCACACTCCATCCTTACCCGGGAGTGGAATACCACACCTCTGGCTTGAGGTGTAATACCCCTGTAGCAGCCGAATCCTCAGGGTGCTACACTAGCTCCAGGGCAGTGTAGATGTTGCAGGTTGTGCTGGGCGTTGTAGTGCAGGGGTTGATGGCGCAGCAATAATAAGTCCACAACTTAATGGCAGTTTACTCTTGTCTTTACTGGTGGTGATTAGACAAGCCGGGACTAGGGTACTGACTAGAAGTGGAAGTCCGGGCAGCCTGGAAGCAGGTAAAGAATCCTCCTTGCCAGGTGAAGTTGGAGGCCTTCCCTTTCCACTAAACTCTTTGGCCCTGCTGTTTGTAGCTGTGCAGTGGCCCTCGTCCCTGAGTGTAACGTTTCTGTGCTCACCCGTATGGCAGGCAGCTCGGGCCTTGCTGGTGCGTCGCTCCCACGTGGCTGTGCTGGGTCCTCTGTGCTGCTGAGCCTCCGGGCGTCTGCTGGGGCCAGGAGACCTGCAGTCTCCTGCCCTCCGGTTTTTGCTGCTGGGCCTTTGGTGCCCCACAGCCTTGGACTCCGGTGTCCGGTTCCTCTGTGCGGTACTTCTGGGGTGAGCTGCCGCAGCTCCAGTCCCCAGCTCCTCTCTCTTCGACGTCCTCACTTCAACTCCTCACACTAAGACTAACTAACCCCGCTTCCAGATCCCAGTTGCCAAGGGGAGGAGCCTCCCTTGCTGGTCTGGAGCCAGGAAAGTGTTGCATGCTTAGCATACCTGACTAGGGGATCCCTGCTTGCTTCCAGGCATGGCATTACCTCTTTTGAGGGAGGCAATGCCACTGTGGCAATCGGACCAGCTGGAGAAATTGACAGGCTGCTTTCTGGAAAGACGTGCCACATGTCAGTATCCGCGGGTGATCCGCAGGTTCCCAGATACACATAGTGGACATGGGATTTCTATGAATTCCTTCCACTATACTGTATCATCTGGCTCCTGTGGGTTTGACGCTGCATAAGCACGCAGCGTCAAACTCGCAGGGGCTCCAGATCGTGTGCATATACCCTTAGTCGTCAGGTAACCGCTCTATCCCAGGTCCCTGCAACTTCTCTATTGATACTGTCATTATACTCAAATGAATTGCAAACCAATAAGGGGTTTGTTCCCAACTGGGCAAGTTGTCACCTATCCACAGTTGCTTTGCTTTGAGAATAGGGTCCTGAAATGCTCCATAGAATAGTGGTGGGTTGCGGCTGTGTATTGCCATCGCTGCTCCATTTTCTGTCTATGGGATTGCTAGCGGCATCCAAGCACTGTACTTGGCAAGGCCACCGCTCTCGTTCTAAGGGGGCATTTACTAGTACTGTTCTTGAGTGGGGGTCCCAGCGATCAGAACATTATTACCTATTGTGTGGATAGATGATAACTCATAAACTTGTAAATCAGTCTTTAACCAGTTCAGGACTGGCCATTTACTGCCATTACTAACCAGGCATATTTCAATTTTGTTTGTACATGCAATTCAAAGAGCTGTGAAAAACATTTCTAGTTCGGATATGGAAATCATTTTTGTATAATTTTTACTTTATACTTGAGAAGTATTTTTATTTTTAGTTTCATGCTCTGAACTTTCAATTTTTGCCAATATCAGACAATTTGGGTGGGCAAATAAAAGAAATGTGTATGTGTTTCATATTTTTTTCTAACAAAGAAACATAGAAATACATTTGAAATTTTGATTGCCTTTTTCATAACAATTATAATTATTTTATAAATAATTATTTTTATATATCGGACACATTTTTGTCTACAGAGGGCTAGTAGCAGCGATTTCGATTTGGAATGAATTTTTATTAATTTATTTATTTGACATTTATTTAACATAGTGTGCCTCCCATAAGTTCATAAAATAAAAAATGTGGGGCATTTCAACATTTTTTTTTAACCTGATTTCCCTTGCAACTTTTTCTGGTATATTATCCCCAGTTACAGGAGAAACTCAGCCTCCTGACTGCACAGCAGAGCTAATAAGGTCTCCTGGGACCCAGCAGCTCCTGCTCCCTCTTTATACCCAGCCTTCACAGAACCAAGAGCAGTTTCTGCTTACAACTCTGGGTCATAAAGGGGGTCCCAACTGGAGATCACCACTGTTCTATATGTCTAATGGAACATATGCAGCTAACAAATTAGTTCAGAACATTCTAGAAAAATTAAATAAATTACTTCTATACAGACAATACTTAGAAATTTGAGGTTGTCAACATCTCAATATTTTGGGCAAATTGTGTGACCCTACCTGGCAACAATGACCTCTGCACTTTCAGACTTACCTCTCCCGTCATTTTCTAGCTTTAAAATGACATACATTGGGTGTGACCTCATCACTAGCAATATGATTTAAAAAGCTGTCCATTAAAAGAAAGAAGTGTCGAAAAAAAAGGAGGAGAAACAAGGAAAATCAGCATGAAACCTGATAAAGTCATATGAGGGTGGAGGGGATTTGTTTAAAGAATTGACAATATCCTTATGGGTAAGACAACATTTTTGCACTTATTTCAGTGAGATGCAAAAGTCTCGATTCATCAAGACTGGAGTTTTGAACCCTAGGTCTTGATGAAGTGTGCACTAGAGTAAGATGAGCCAAATTCTTTAAGAAGTGTGTGCCTCTTAAAGGGAATCGGTCAGCAGGTTTTTGCTTTGTAATCTGAAGACAGCAGGAGATAGAGGCTGAAACAGAGAATTCAGGGATGTGTCACTTGTCAAAGTGTGTGCTGCTGTTTACTAACTATGAAGGATTTATCACCAAAAGATTAACATTGCTGGACTACACTAGTCCGACAATGCCCCCTCCTGTTATAAGCACTTCCCTGTCTATGGACTTTGTACTGTAGCAGCAGGCAGTAAAATCTCAGAAGAACTCTTGCAGGATGTGCCATTAGTGAGAAAAGACTGCCATCTCCTGGCCAGGCTAACTCAAGTGGGACCAAGTTGTGCTAGAAGATTTGAAGTGGGAGTAAATTCAGATGCTGGACATGATCAGGTGACCCACAGGAGGGATTTCCTGGGTATAAGAGACCTGTGCGCCAAACCACAGGCAGATTTGGTGCCAAGCAGGAGAGCAGAGCAGACGTGCTCTAGAGGTGCTGACAAGCCTCAGCAGGCGGCCCGCGTCACCTAAGTGTCGGACACCACCTGATAAGGTCCGGACCCTCACAGAAGTGCCCCGAGTTCTGCATATGCTGGTCAGAGTCAGGACCTGTGCTCTGCATTGATTAAGCTTCCGGAATCCAATGTCATCTGTCAAGAGCAGAGGTCTGGACCCCGCTGCTCCAAGCCTGAGAGACTACCATCGACTGTCAAGCCGAGAAGAGCTGAAAGGAGACAGCGACGGGACAGGCGCACCAGTGATAGTGAAGGAATAGAGTGAGTGAACAAGGATGTCACTTCCAGCTTTCAACTACGGTACCAGGGACAGTTGGGATTAGGACTTCAGGTTGGGAGGGGGCCGGCTGGTGCGTGGGAGGCTCAACGGGACTTGATTTATTATATCCAAAAGAGACTTGCGGCCTAGCGAGAAGAAGCAGTGACCCCCCGCTAGGGCCATATACAGAGGAAGAGAACTTACGCAGTGACTCCCACGACTGGGTGCATCACATTATAGAAAAAGAGCTTTGCTGTTACTTACTGAAAGACTCCTTTTTGTTATTTCAATTTACTGTTGAATTTCATTGTTACTAACCCCTTTTAAATAATTGTTATATATAAAGTGGTGTGGTAAAGCGACTTGCTCCGCTCTCAGAGAGGCAGACACAAGAAACACTTCTTTGATAAACTTCCTGCTGGTTTATTGATACACGGCATAAACCACGGCAGGGTTCCACAAAATAAACACGGCCTTTCCGGGAAAATGGGAAAACAAAAAAGATAAAGTATAGTATAGTTCATAGGTGAGCGGGGTTTCCCCCGCTCCGGGTAGCACAATAAAGTTTCACCACAAAGTGCTTCTGTGGAGCTCTCTGGCTTTCACACAGTCTGGAGACTTCCTTCTCCAAACAACACCAGAGAAAAAAAAGTCAATGCTGAGAGATTTAACTTTCCCAGCCACGCCATTGAGGTGGAGATATGGTGAGTGGCCGCCCCACCCATCTCTTACAACCACTCACAAAGAGCCAGACCCAAAATGTCTGATTAACGTCTTCAGCACCTAACATGCTGAAGAAACTTCTAGGTTCAGTTCACTGAAGCTAGTAGCCGCAGTGAAACATATCTCCCCTTACATACATCACCAGTGACTCTGTCACAGTGGTTATACCAACCTCTCATGGTCTCTGTGCGTTGCATTCCAGCACCTGTGTTACAGTTCATGGTGAGCCTGGTGTAGGTGGGCTTAGAATTCTCAGCTCTGCTTCATTCTAAATCTAAAAGTTCTGATTGTGCCAGAATCGAGTAAACAAAGTGATACATTGTTGGATTCAACTTCTCTTCACCTACATTACGCTGCTGTCAGATGAGGTGGCAAAAACCTGCTGACAGATTCCCTTTAATAAATTTGGCACATTTTTCAGCAGTCAAGGAACCATCACAAGAAATGTGCATTAGTCACTGACTGACGTACATCCTTTAGTAATTTACCCCACTTTTGTAGCATAAATTATGATAAATGTATTGGATGAAATTGGCTGCACTCCTTTTAGATGAGTTCCACCCAAAATTTGGCAGAGACGGCCAAGACTAGTGTAAAAACGCAAAAAGCCACTATGTTTTAGCAAAATTTCAAGAAATTTTACACCAGAAGTAGCATAAACTGCTTGATGAATTGGGCCCTAAGGGTATGTGCATGTCTATAAAGTGTCAAACCCGCAACATCCAGATGTTACAGCATAGTGGATGGGATTTCTAGAAATCCCATGTCCACTATGCGTCTCTGTACACCTGCAGATCACCTGCGGAAACTGACATGTCTTTCAGATCGCATCATGGCAATTTCTATTGCGAGTCCGGTCCGCTAGTGGACTTTCCCCATAGAGTAACATCTATTAGGAAAGTCCGGAAGTGGGAAAAACAAAAAAGCACTGCTCATTTGCATAAAATGAGGACAGAAGCCACCTGGCTATTCCGGAGTGTCGGGGCTGCAGGTGGCTCCTGACCGTGGGCACATACCCTAAATGTTTCTGTACCTGAACATTATACTGTTTCTTTAGTTCTACTTTCAACCTTATGTGGGGGACGCCTTGAAATGTTTTAGACATTGCCAGTCATATAATGAGCACATTTCTTATACTGTTTTCTTTTTGCCTCAGTTTAGATGTTTTCTCAGTTACACCATTTAGAAAATGACTACAAAATTGCTTGGGAAACAGCCAATATAAAGTGTTATGTAACTGAAGTTGAAGTGCCCTTTTAGCTTGTCCAGTGATTTATAGCAACTGATGTTGGATGGAACAGAACTCTGAAATGTTTCATAACATCATTTGCTAAAAATAAAAATTTACATTTTCTGACAGCTGAGCTTTTCTCTACAGATACCGCCTATAAGTCTTCCAAAAATCTGTTAACTCTTTATTTTGTTCTGCCTCCAAAAAAAAACATTGCAAGGTATTCAACACCTTTTTATGCATAGATTTAAAGCACCAGTTCAGCGTTTTTTTTATTTCCGCTCTGGAGTGGTGCCACTAATCTAAGGTCCCTGCACCTAGAATTATACTTACCAGCCGCTGTCTTCAGCTCTTCCTTGCACCACTCCGTTCCTGCGCCGCCATCTTGGGAGCGCAACTTCTGACTGGCCAGAAGTGAAAGGTAATGGTCACAAACTCTCAACGCAAGTCTGAGAGCCAGAAGGAGTCTTTCATAGACTTGCATTGAAAAGTGACCTCCGGCTCACACAGCAAACACTGAAGTGATCCAACAGGTCACAAACTGCTGGAGACCGACTATAGCGGCGTGGATAAGAGCAGAAGACAGCGGATGTATAAGACTTAGGCTGAGTTCACACGATGCGTTTTTCGTGCGTTTCTGCGGCGTTTTTGCAGTTGCGTAAACGCCGCGGAAAAGCATGAAAAACGCATGGTAGAAGGGCAGCAATGTTCCCCAATGGAAATCCGCATGTGCTGTGCCCATGATGCGGATTTTTCCGCAGCGTAAACGCTGCGGTCAAAAATCCGCAGCATGTCAATTAATTTTGCGGAAACGCTGCTCTTTTGCCGCCATTGACTTGCATTAGACCGCATGGAATCCGCATCACTGTATATGTTGATGCGCTTTTCATGCGGTCTAATGTGCGGATGGTACCCGGGTGTGGATGAGAGGACTCTCATCCAGACCCAGGTACCATTAAAAAAAAAAGAATAAAATAAAAAATATATATATTCTCACCTTCTGACGGCCCGCGCTGCGTCCTGCCGGCTTCCCGGGCACTTCGCGGTTGAATGAAGAAGGACCTTCGCTGACGTCAGAGTCATGTGATGGGTCACGTCACGCTGACGTCGGAAGGTCCTACAGTCTTCACTGCCGGCAGCCGGGACCGATGAAGCAGGACACCGGGGGCCATCAGATGGTAACGTATAGATTTATTTTTTATTTTTTGACATCACACACTATATAAATCCATGCCGGTTGCATGGATTTATATAGTGTGAAGTTGACAAGCACTTTCCAAGTGATGCTAAAATCGCTTGGGAAGCGCTTGTCAACCCGCATGCGGAAATGAAAGTGAAGACCGCTTCATTTCCGCATGTCCCTGGCAGGAAACCGCATGTACAATCCGCATGCGTTTTTTCCTGCCAGAGAGATGCAGAAACGCTCAGGAAAAAATCCTGAGCATTTCTGCATCGTGTGCACATACCCTAAGTATAAGACTAAGTGCAGGGACTGCAGTACTCTAGCACTGCAATAAAAAAAAAAGAACTGGAGTGGTGATTTAAAAGGTTAATACCTATGAGTAGGGGATACTTTTCTGATGGCTGGGGATCCAACCGTTGGAATCTCAGCAGTCGAGACTTTGGAACCCCAAGAACATGACTCTGCAGACTCATCCTGAATGGTGTGGAAGTGAGCCTGTGCGGCCTCTGTTACATTCACTATCCATGGGACTGCCAGGAGAAGTTGAGTGTTGTACTCAGCAGTCCTATATACAATGAATGGAGCAGAGGCGACACATGCACTGTTCTGCTCCATTATTCAGGATGGGGCTGCAATGTCATGTTCTTGGGGATCCAAAGCCCTAATCTTGGAATTTCTGAGGGAACCAATTGTCAGGGCCCCTCCGGGATTGGGAATAACTTGCCTTTGTGGTAGTAACCTTTTAAAGTGGTGTTATGGTTCAGCTATCCTTTTCATATTGAAAAGTTATTCAATATAGGAACACAAAATGTCAAAACACTCGCAGTCTATTACAATAGCCGCAGCAGGTGCAGAGAGCGCAGGCCAATGCCCAGAGTCAAGTAATCAAATCATGGATACTCCGTTGAAGGTGTCAGGATCTTGTACGGTTGTTTCCAGTTCTAACAATCAGGCTCTGAATAGCAGACACGGCGAGCAAATATTCAGCAATGTGTAGATGTAACATTTTCACCAATCAAATGGGGTGCGGAAGATTACTCTCTGCCAAAATGTGATCAGTCAGGTTGGATGTTTCGCCATTGTTTGGTGAAGTTATAGTGAGTGGCATCACTGGCCAAGTGGTGTGGCAAATAATTTGCCACTTTGCTTAATCATTATCACTTTAAACTATCTTCCTGATCTACCAGTTAGGCCACGGCCCCACTATCGGTGTTTGGTCAGTTTTTGGTCAGTATTCGGTCAGTATTTTTTCTCAGGAGTGGGAGCCAAAACCAGGTGAGGAACAATCATAGAAAAGGTATAATAGAAACAAGTCACCAATTCTGCATTTATAACCACTCCTGGTTTTGGCTCCCACTCTTGAGAAAAAATACTGACCGAATACTGACCAAATACTGATGGTGGGGCTGTGGCCTTAGTCTGGGTTAATATGTTTAGTGGCGTAACTTGAAGCTTGTGGGCCAAAATGCAAATCCCTAACAGGGTCCCAGCTATTATAGCTCTTTCATTGTAATAATTTTTTCATATGGGGCAAAGTGACCTTTCAGGCCCCCTAGTCTCCAGGGCCCAGATGCAATTTCAACTCCTGCACCTATTATAGTTAAATCTCTAAGAGTATGGTCAGCCTAAAGCCACGGCCCCACTATCAGTATTTGGTCAGTATTTTTTCTCAGGAGTGGGAGACAAAACCAGGAGTGGGTGATAAATGCAGAATTGGTGACTTGTTTCTATTATACCTTTTCTCTGATTGTTCCTCACCTGGTTTTGGCTCCCACTCCTGAGAAAAAATACTAACCAAATACTGACCAAATACTGATAGTGGGGCCATGGCCTAACACTAACTATTATTTCGATGATGATATTGGGAGACTAGAGTTCACAAAACCTCTGATTACATTACATTTATGGTCTTCAATTAACAGATACAAGAGGTTATAGGAATTAAATGAACACCTCTGGTGGATGCCATACAGTGACATATGTCAGCTGTAGGGTCTCAGTGTAAAAAAATAAAAATATATAAAGTCAATGTTATCTTTTTCTCAACACTCTGGACATTATCATGCTAATGTATAAGACAGTCTTTTGACCTCTGTGTGTCTTATAAGACCCTAAAGATGCATTTACTGTGTATATCAGAGTTTTCTCTGTGTACATGAAAAATGTACAACACCAATGTAAGGTGAACACTGGCTAAAGTGAATCTGTCAATAGATTTCAAAATACAAACTGCATACATTTATTAAATAAACTGCTTAGACCTGATGAGGCTGGTGTACTTACTTTGATAATCCAAACCAGAAAGACTGTATAGTTGTTTTTGAAAATGTATCCAGCCTGATATTAAAATTAACATATTATGAGTCCCACTAATAGCTTGACTCACAAAATACTCAGCTTAATATGACGATTTATAAGAAGAATAAAATAACTTGTGGCACTCAGTAAACTATCCTGAATGCGCTTCATTCCATTAAAATGCAGGAATCCGGGATAAGTGGCGCCCTCCTCAGGCCTTTTTCCCTCAGATATATACAAAAGTAGACCAAATATGGAATGAGCCAAGCAGTACTAGTAGGGAACTTTCAATTTGTTGGATTAATATGAGCATGAAACAGTCATTCTGAAAGTAAATACATCAGTCTCATCAGGTCTTAGAGATCTTTTTAATAGTGTATGCAATGTAGAATGTAAAATCTGGTGACCGATCCACTTAAAATTGAATAGGCCATATTAAATGTGTCCTACTAATTTGGTAACTACCAACAAACTAGTTTTGCGACTTGCAGGGGCTACAGAGGTGACAGTGACCTACAGAGATATTCAAATTCCCATCATTGTTAATCACTGGAACATTTGGTGTCCGTACCTTTCAGCAGATCTTTCAGCAGCTAATCGCTGGCAGTTAGCAGAACATTCAGCAGTGAGTTCAGTGAGTCCACAGGGGACAGAATGGCAGCAGATTTGCACAGTGATGACTTTACACATATCATCCACATGTGGTGCCAATTTTAAAATCTGCAGAATATCAATTATTGTTATTGATTGTCAATACTGATTTTGTCATATGCATATTTTGCTGTAGATTTTCTGCAAAATTCTTGTCAAATTTGCGACATAAAAATACAATGCATGTGGACCAGTCCTAGACTGTACACTAGGAACCACATAATATCCGATAAGCGTTTCTCAAAAGTCTATTTCTCGCCCTTAGTTATTATGTGCACAGTGTATGTGTTAATGTACTTACTAATCTCTGCTTCCTTCCGTTCTCAGGGCGAATCCAGTCTTCTTCTGTGCCATGGGACTGCCAGTGCGACTAGCCGGATCACACGGCGTCTTCTCTATAGACCAGAAGCTATTTTCTCAATGCAATCCTATGAGAGCCTTGACGTTAGTCTCATGGGCTTACATTGGGAGAGTGACTTCTGGTCCACACTGGAGACTTTTTGGGTTCTGTGTAGTCTGTCACGTTGTGCAGAAGAGGATCGGAACAGCTGTAATAAAATGGAAGTTGTACCCACGTTCCCCCTTGTTGATATGTGCTGGGATGTGATGCATCATAATGTTTTACATTGTTATGTGATAGAGTTGTGTTCTGCCCAGCAACAGGTAGTGAGTAGGTATGGATAGAGTTAAGAGTTGAGACTAGTCCAAGATCAGAAAAGACTTCCTAGTAGTGAGTCAGACAGGGCCTAGCTTGCAGCTAGAGCAGATCTTTGGTCTGAGTACTCATCAGAGCGGCATGAGTTGAGTGCCCCCAAAGTGAGTGGAGACCAAGGCAGTGGATAGCGAGATCTGGAGTGGAGACAAGGAAAAGCGAAGGAAATACAGAGTGAAGTACTGGAGACGGGTACTGGGACAGGACGCCTAGCAGTACGGCCCCAAATTCGCCAGACAGAGAGATAACGGCCCAGGACAGAACAGGGAACATGTGACGAAGAGAGTGCAACGGGCAGTATTTCCAAGGCATCGGCAAACAAAGAAGTTAAGTACCATAATGGCAAACTATTAGTTCTCCAAAAGGAAAGGCGTACACAGAACCTTGGTTGAGGACAGGACTCTCACTTACTGGACTGTAGTACTGTGCTAAGTTGTGGTGGTGTCACGCAGGGTGTGAGAAAGACTTAGTGCAACACACAGGGAAGAGGGAAAGGGAGCCCAGACTCTAGGGAAAGGGGGAGTGGAGACCTCCTAGTCTGATCTAATATCACCCTGTCTCCACTAACATCCCTGTATTGGTTCTTCACCAATCGCCGCACGCGAACCTCGTCCTGTCTTTCCCAGGTGTTTGGCCCTGGCTAGGGAAGGGAGGGGGATGAGCGCTAGTCGATCCCCACTGAACACTAAAGAAAACAAGGGGGAACAAACAAGGGAAGATAGCTTAGCTTTTAGTCAGCTTCACAGAGATGAACACCCGTCCTCATAGCTCCAGAGAGGATGAAGTAATCACTTGCTCCGAGCCTTCACAAAGGGTAATGTGAGTATCACCGGCACCTCCTTCTAGTAGACGGCAGGTATTTATACACCCAGGCCAGGGTGTTAATTAGCAAGAGGAAGGTAGCCACTGGGTCCTAGAGAGACAGCCTCTAAGAAGGTGTCTGCAATGCCAAACATAGAGATCTCCAGCAACCAACTGCAGGGCGATTTCTGTCACTTCTGACACACTCGTGATAGGTGGACGCAGAGGAACTTTGGGGCAGAAACAAGTAAGCCTGGAAGAGGTAGAGAAACCGTGTGTGAAGATGCTCCATGTTCTAAAGGAAATGTTGGTAAAGTTATGCACCCACTATCTATTATTGTACATTATTCCCACCATCTACTGCTCAGTAAAGGACTGTTTATTGTTGACTTTTGGTCTCCCTAATTGAACCTCTCAACATCTGGTCCTGTCCAGCCAAAGTCACCGGTATCAAGCTGCCTGCAAGGGCGTAGCGCCCCAGTAGCCAAAGCCCACACACCCAGCCAGGTCCCCCACCTTCATGTAGTATGCCAGGGCCTGTGGCTACAGCCCTTCACCACGTTACACAGCACTGTGATTAGTAAATATTAGTGATGAGTGAGCACTAAAATGCTTGGGTCGAGCAAATTGGAATACTCGGGTGCTCGACCCAAGCAACGAGCCCAATGGGAAACTCGAGCATTTTTCAGGCACCTCCCCCGGTGGTCTGCAGAGGGCCTAAAAATTGCCCAAATCGATGGGAACAGTGCTCAAATGACATGGGGACAGCATGGGGAAGACCCCTGGAAGCATTTCTGACTCCCAGGTCACTGCTGTCAACAACGTTGTCAGAGGTATTACGCCACTTTTACGGACTCACAATAAAACATACCAAAACGAAACCAAAATGGATTTTCCTGGGAAATATGTTAAGGAACATCCTTTCCATGACATGTACAATGTATATAAAGCAAAATAAATAACCAAAAACAAAAATACTCCTCCACACCTTGGGCTATGTTCACACGTAGCGTTTTTGATGCGTTTTTGCACTTTTGCATTGCTTTCAACAAAGACAAATGCATTCACTGGAAAATGTCATTTTCACATTTTACAACCTTATCTGGCCATGTGGTGTGTGACACATCATCAGACACATGCATGCAGTGCTGAAAAGACATGGGAACAGCATGAGGAAGACCCCTGGAAGCATCTCTGACTCCCAGGTCACCGCCTAAAAGTGTGCCCATCATAAGTGATCCTTGGCGCATGCGAAGATGCCTCCCGCCATGCACCTGTCGTTGCAGACTTGCAACAATCACCGTCCACGTCCTTGTCCCTCTGCAATGTTCAGTTGTCCCTACCCCATTCCTTGGAATGCAAGCGCTAGTATGCAGCCAGTCACCCACCCACCCACAGGCTGCAATACTATACTGCCAAATTTTTGACAGCTGCTTGCACTTGAAATGTGGCCTTTTAGGCTCGTGGAGGCGGAAGCTTTTCATAACCTCATGCCGGCAGCGGTCAGGTGTCCATACTCGGTCCCCAGCTGCCACTGTTTCTCCCAGTGTCGCCTCCGCCTTCCACAAGCACGGGTCCCACAACATTACCCGTGCCCTCCCAAGTGCACTTACTGGGAAGGACCGCCTAACCACAAACACGTGGACAGGTGAATGTGGCCAGGGACGGTACGGAGCCAGTACACAACTTTTTTTGCTGAGAGTTGTATTTAGCTCGGTGAAAGGACTGGCATAGAGGGAAACCGTATCTACCCTGGGTGTCATTTCTCCCAGGAAATCCTCTAATGCAGCTTGTTGCAGAAGCAATGGCAGCCCGTCCAACATCAACTCGCACTTGTCGGTGGTGCTGTAACGGGTCTGGGAGGTGGAACCTCTGAGCAACTATACAAAGGGGCAGTCCTTGTAAGGAAGCAGGTGGCTCCCAGGGAAGGCGGACAGGTAGTCACGGCAAGTGACAGGGACAGTCTCTGGGTAGAAGGGCAGGAGGTCACGGCAAGTGACGGGGACAGTCTCTTGACAGGCGGATGGTCACGGCAAGTGACAGCAGGGTAAGAGTCTCTAGAAAGGCTAGCAGGCAGGTAGCAGGTGAGCGCTCCCAGGTGAGCGGGCAAGAGTCTCTGGACGGGCAGGTGGTCACGGCAAGTGGTCACAGCAAGTGACGGCAGAGCCTCCAGATAGGCTAGCAGGCAGGTAGCAGGTGAGCGCTCCCAGGTGAGCGGGCAAGAGTCTCTGGACAGTCAGGTGGTCACGGCAAGTGACGGCTAAGCCTCCAGGTAGGCTAGCAGGCAGGTAGCAGGTGAGCGCTCCCAGGTGAGCGGGCAAGAGTCTCTGGACAGGCAGGTGGTCACGGCAAGTGACGGCAGAGCCTCCAGGTAGGCTAGCAGGCAGGTAGCAGGTGAGCACTCCCAGGTGAGCGGGCAAGAGTCTCTGGACAGGCAGGTGGTCACGGCAAGTGACAGCAGAGCCTCCAGGTAGGCTAGCAGGCAGGTAGCAGGTGAGCGCTCCCAGGTGAGCGGGCAGGCAGATCCATAGACAGACTGACAGGTGTTGGAAGGCAGACTGTCGGACCGCAGGAATGCAAGCAGACAGACAGGAATCAGGTAGGTATCAAGCAGAGATCTGGCAGGTAACTGGCAGGTATCTGGTAACGGGACCTGAGGGCTGAAGCAGAGTTGAAAGGCTTTGCAACAACATTGCTCAGGCACCTCCATTTTGGAGGAGGTGCCTTATATATGGTGAGGTCCTCCGGCCATTGGCCGGGGACTCCTTAGGACGGCACGGCCCCTTTAAGAGAGGGGGAGCGCGCGCGTGCCCTAAGCACAGAGGCTGGGAAGCAGCGCGCGCTGCCAGCAGAGCGGGAGGAAGCCGCCGGGCACGGAGCGGAGAGGTGAGGGGAACGGCGTCCCTGCCGAGCAGGAGGCAAGGACGCCGACGCTACAGGTGCTTTGACACACACACATCTTTCTTTGCGCATTTAATTTCATGAATACAGAGTTGGACAATGGCCTGATCTGCAATGCGGTTTAAGAAATAACATGCATTAGCAAGTCCAATCCACATTAAAAAAGCAGCCATAGAGTGTTCGGGAACATTCCGCCACACTTTTCTTAGCCAGGGCTGCTTCTCGGCAGGGTTGGACGGGCCAACCAGAGAACCGGAAACTCCTCCGGCGGGCTCTGGCTTCTCCTTCAGGAGAGTTCATAGTGCCGAGGTGAGGCCATGATGATGATAGAGGCCACCATCCGCTTAGTTTTCTGTTACTTGGAATGCAAGTGCAAGTATGCAGCCAGTCACCCACCCACCCACAGGCCGCAACACTAAACTGCCAGATTTCTGGGCAGCTGCTTGCACTTGAAATATGGCCATTTAAGCTTGTGAAGGCGGAAGCTTTTCACAACCTAATGCCGGCAGCGGCCGGGTGTCCATACTCGGGCCCCAGCCGCCACAATTTCTCCCGGTAACATTTCCGCCTTCCACAAGCACGGGTCCCACAACATTACCCGTGCCATCCCCAGTGAACTTACTGGGAAGGACCGCCTAAACACGTGGACAGGTGAATGTGGCCAGGAACGGTTCGTAGCCAGTCCACAACTTTTTTTGCTGAGAGTTGTATTTAGCTCGGTGAAAGGACTGGCATAGAGGGAAACCGTATCTACTCTGGCTGTCATTTCTCCATCACCAGGTTCCGCCCATTGTCACACACGACCATGCCTGGCTGTATGTTCAGCGGTGAGAGCCACAGATCAGGTTGCTGTGTTACAGCTTTCAACAACTCTGCAGCGCTGAGCAGTTTGTCAATTAAGCATGTCATCTTCAGCACAGCCTGTTGCCGCTTGGCCAAGGCAGTGCTGCAGTGCTATCAGCTTGTGACTGATGTGGTCATTTCGGAGATGGAGGAGGAGGTACATGAGCTGAACAATGTGATTACATTGAAGATAAATTGGTGACGCTGTTTTTTTATACTAAAGAAAGATCCTATTGTTTGGGGGGTTTTTACATTATTTTTTAAGACAAATGCATTCACCGGGAAATGTCATTTTAACATTTTACAACCTTATCTGGCAATGTGGTGTGTGACACATCATCAGACACATCCTTTTTTATTTATGATGGAGGGACTCTGAAGACATAAAGCTTATTTTTATAGGGACATCAGACGGCCCTTACTATTCTTAAAAGGCCAGCAATCGGCCCTCGCTATTGTTAGAGAGCCATCAGCCGGCTATGCTTTGTTGTTCCCATTATTAACAAGTGGGTCTCCTATACTGTTATTGCGTATCCAGTGACTGCAAGGGCTGCCAAAAATTTGGACGCAACCCAATACCCCTTTGAAGAGACATAGAGGAGGGTCTCAGTAAAAAAAATGTCCCTATTATAAAGGAGCGGGTCTCCTATAGTGGTAATGCTCATGCTGTGACTGCAAGGGCTGCCAAAATTTGGGAAAAACCCGACTAAGAATTTAAAGACACATAGAGCAGGGCCACAGTAACAAGGTACGACATGTTCCCATTAGAAAGGATAGGGTCTGCTATACAGTTATAGGGTATGCAGTGAGTCCAACGGCTGACCAATTTTAGGAAAAACCCCACTAAGAATTTAAAGACAAACAGAGCAGGGCAACAGTAACTAATACGACATGTTCCCATTAGAAAGGAGAGAGTCTGCTATACAGTTATAGGGTATGCAGTGAGTCCAACGGCTGACCAATTTTAGGAAAAACCCCACTAAGAATTTAAAGACAAACAGAGCAGGGCAACAGTAACTAATACGACATGTTCCCATTAGAAAGGAGAGAGTCTGCTATACAGTTATAGGGTATGCAGTGAGTCCAACGGCTGACCAATTTTAGGAAAAACCCCACTAACAATTTAAAGACAAACAGAGCAGGGCAACAGTAACTAATACGACATGTTCCCATTAGAAAGGAGAGAGTCTGCTATACAGTTATAGGGTATGCAGTGAGTCCAACGGCTGACCAATTTTAGGAAAAACCCCACTAAGAATTTAAAGACAAACAGAGCAGGGCAACAGTAACTAATACGACATGTTCCCATTAGAAAGGAGAGAGTCTGCTATATAGTTATAGGGTATGCAGTGAGTCCAACGGCTGACCAATTTTAGGAAAAACCTCACTAAGAATTTAAAGACACTTAGAGCATGGCCACAATAACGACAAATTCCCATTAGAAAGGAGAGAGTGTCCCATAGTGTTGGCCTATGTAGTGAATGCAAGGGCTGCCAAAAATTTGGAGGCACTTCAATGCCCCTTGGAAGAGACGTGGAGGAGGGCCTCATAAAAAAATGTTCCCATTAGAAAGGAGCAGGCCTCCTATACTTGTAATGCCCATGCACTAAGTGTATGGGCTGACAAACATTTACCCCTGGGGGGTATACATGAACATACTGTATAAAAAAATGTTTTAAGGGCATCATAAACACCCTTTAAAAAAATTATGTGGGTGTTGCATCACGGACCACTGTCACCCTGGTGATATGGTGGTGGAGGATGAGGAGAAGGAGGAGGACAAGAGCAAATAGCCAAAATCAGGAAGCGTATACCCATGTGTGGGTGTGAAAAAGTGCATGGGAATACACCTCCCAAGAAAAGACACTGGATTTGAGTTTATGTTATGCGGCTATCATTCGGTGGTGTTGAGAAGTCTGGCCCAATCCAGCCCTTGTTCATTTTTATAAGAGTCAGCCTGTCAGCATTTTCAGTTGACAGGTGGATGCGCTTATCAATTATAATTCCACCAGCGGCACTAAAAAACACGCTCTGATAAAATGCTGGCGGCAGGGCAGGCCAGGACCTCCAAGGCATAGAGAGCCAGTTCATTCCACGTATCCAGCTTGGATACCCAATAATTATAAGGCACAGAGGAATCACGGAGGACGTTGGTACGGTAGGAAAGGTACTCCCTCAGCATCTTCCCAAACTTTGCACTCCTTGTGAGAGTACCCCGCGCCTCAGGGCCTGTGCGATGGGAGGGTCTGAGAAAACTCTCCCAGAACTTTGACAGTGTTCCCCTGCCTCTGCTGGATTGAAGTTGTGTATCTCTCGCCTGTACTCCTTGGTTGTCCAATGAAGTGTGCCCTCTGCTGCCAGCATTTTCAGATGGGAATTTTTTTAATAGTTCCGCAACAAGGGCCTTCTGGTACAGCCCCATTTTTGTAGACCTGTCCGCCTCAGGAATAAGAGATATAAAGTTCTCCTTGTAGCGTGGGTCTAGAAGTGTCACCAACCAGTAATGACTGTCACCCAAAATTTTGAGAACGTGAGGGTCATGGGAAAGGCAGCGTAACATAAACTCAGACATGCGTGCCAGACTACTAACAGGCAAGATTTCCGTGTCCTCACCAAGAGGATGACTGACCATGCTCTCCTCCTCCTCCTCCTCCTCTCTTTCCTCTGGCCATCCATGCTGAACAGACGGTATGACAGCTGTGCAGGTAGTACCATCTATAGTGCATGAAACTAGCTCCTGTCCTTACTCCTCCTCTTCCTCTTCCTCATTGTCACCCAATCCACGTTGGGATGAGATGAGGCTTGGCTGTGTGTAATCACCCTGTATGGTTCCTTTCTCCATCTCATCGTGCTCCGCCTGCAATGCATCCTCTTTGATTGTGAGCAGAGAGCGTTTCAGAAGACAGAGAAGCGGGATGGTGACGCTAATTATGGTGGAGTCCTCAAAGTTTTGGAGGATGGTACATATGTCTGACATCCATGTCCACTCCTGAGGTCTTATGTGTGGAGTCTGAACTGAATACCGATGGCCTTGTTGATGCTGGTACTCAACAACTGCCCTCTTCTGCTCACAAATCCTTCACAACATCTGCAGTGTAGAGTTCCAACGCGTGGGGACATCACACACCAGTCTGTGAGCTGGAAGCTGCAAATGCTGCTGAAACACGGCAAGGGCGGCGGAAGCTGTAGCTGACTTTCTAACATGGGCACACAGGCGGCGTACTTTAACAAGCCGATCCGGCAGCTCCGGGTAGGATATGAGAAACCGCTGAATCACGAGGTTAAGTACATGGGCCAGGCATGGTACGTGTGTGAGCTCGCCTCGCCTCAGAGCCGCCACCAGATTCCAGCCCTTGTCACACACGACCATGCCTGGCTGTGGGTTCAGCGGTGTGAGCCACAGATCTGCCTGCTCTTTCAGAGCTGTCCACAACTCTTCAGCATTGTGCGGTTTTTCACCTAAGCATATTAGCTTCAGCACAGCCTGTTGCCTCTTGGCCGAGGCAGTGCTGCAGTGCTTCCAGCTTGTGACTGATGTGGTCATTTCGGAGATGGAGGCTAAAGAGGAGGAGGAGGCTGAGGAGGATGAGGTGCAGGAGCTGTAGACCATGGGGGCAACCCTGAATGACCAAGGGCCCGCAATCCTTGGCATCGGGAGGACGTGATCCATCCCAAGGTCCGACTGGGTCCCGGCTTCCACTATGTTAACCTAGTGTGCATCAGCCAGATGTACCATCCCTGCCCACAAGCACTTGTCCACGTGTCCGTGGTTAGGTGGACTTTACCGGTAACTGGGTTGTTGAGGGCACGGCTAATGTTTTGGGACACGTGCTTGTGTAATGAGGGGATGGCACACCGCGAGCAACCGTGGCGGCTGGGGACCGAGTACCGAGGGACGGCCGCCGCCATCAGGTTGCGGAATGCTTCCGTCTCCATGAGCCTAAAAGGCAACATTTCGAGCGCAAGCAGTCGTGAAATGTGAGAATTTTGTAGTGTGGCCGGTGGGGCGTTGGCTGCATATTTGCGCTTGCATTCCAAGGACTGGGGTATGGACAACTGAATCTATAAATGGAAAAGTGAACAGCTCTTCAGAGTGTCCAAGTGTGGGATCAGTTGTCTATGTGTACTCGTCATGGTGTGAGGAAGGAGGATCAGGGCGAGGAATATGCGGTCCAGACTCACGGCTACTGAGACTTGACCATGTGGAAGACAGGGTGGTGGTGGTGGTGGCTAAGTGACTGGAAACATTATCTGCTATCCAACCAACAAGCTATTGACACTGCTCTGGGTTCAATAGTGGTGTGCTGCGGTCCCCTAGAAATTGGGACAGGAAGGTCAGGCGAGAAAATGTGAGTGTTTGTTGTGGCCCATTTTCAGCTTGCCCACTGCCTTGTCCTCGGCCTCTGCATGCACCAAGACCATCACGTCCAATTCCCCATCCCTTGCCATGTGCCTTTGTGGCGCCCTGCTGCGCATGGTGCCACAGAACCCAGAAGGGTGCATGGACGGAGTTCTCCACAAGAGGCCCTCACTACATGCACACACCTCCACCTTCCACCTCATACCAGCAGAGGGAGCCCTGATAGGGATATAAAAAGGGAAGGTGGAGCCAGGCAGCTCAGTTAAGTTTCCAGTTTAGTTCAGTCTACAGATGAGTTACAGTGTGCTCTGAAGAGAGAGCAGCACGCAGGCTGCTGTGTAAGGCAAGCTAGGCCTCCAGCAGTACTGAAGCCTAGTGAGGGCCCCGAGCGTGGCCAAAGGCGAGAGGAAGGAAGGAGTGATAAAAGGGGGCAGAGAAGCATACCAGGCTCACCCCAGTATGTATACCAGACACCGGGTCCGAGCCTACAGGGACCTTTTACACCCAGTAGGGATAACCGAAATCCCAGGAGGACTACAAGTCCCTGGCAAACCTGAAGCTAGATACATACAGGATGAGGAACCACGAAGGCCCCGACGTCCAGGGAAAGTGGTTACCAACCGGAGGAGCAACAGGTAGAGTAAAAGCAGGACACATAAGCTAGGCCCGGTTGCAGGCTGGCCAGTGGCCAGAAGCTTACACAGAGGTAGACACAGATCAGGAGGCCTTATACTCGCTCCCTGGGGAGAAGTCCAAAAGTGCACCCTTCACCTGGAGTACCCTGGACCGTATCTAACAGCTGTACCAGTAAAGGTAACGAAGCAAAACCCCCTGTCTCTGTCCGTTACTCCGGCTGCGCCATCGTTCTTCTCCTGCACTACAACGCCCAGCGCACTTTCCACCATCTATCTATCTACACTGCCCTGAGGCCCGCTCCGCCTGTGGGGAGCCGTACCATCTTTAGCTGCCCTGACATCTGCCTCAGAGGACTGTTGCAGTGCTGGTGACCTTCACCAGACACCACAGGTGGCGTCACAAATTCTCTGAACTGTTATTAGTATTTGATACCCCTTTGTGCACTGACCGCCCTGGGCCAGCCACCGTGATATACTACCCCGAATAGTAAGGCCCCTGGGGGCGAGTCACCTTGCCCATTTTAAATGGAGGACAGTATCTTCCACGCTCACTACAAATGACTGAATTTGGAGCGAACTTATATGTGATCCGTGTGACGGAGAAAACAGAGTTTTAAATACCTGGCCTGTAGGTAAGTAGTTTGAGCAGTAAACTACAGTGAATTATTTCACTGACACACTAAAGGAAATTTTTAATGGAGGCCAGAAATGGCAGTATTTTCTGACAACGTATATGTGATCCGTGTGACGGAGAAAACACAGTTTGAAATACCTGGCCTGTAGGTAAGTAGTTTGAGCAGCAAACTGGGGTGAATTGCTTCAATGACACACTAAAGGAAATTTTTAATGGAGGCCAGAAATGGCAGTATTTTCTGACAACGTATATGTGATCCGTGTGATGGAGAAAACACAGTTTTAAATAGCTGGATTTCTAGCGCTGTAATATGGAAAGGACCTGGCTGTATTCTGCAGTGCCAACAAGCAAATGGCGCAGAAAAACGGTGTTCTCTGGATTGCTTTTTAAGCAAATAATGAAGATTAAGATCCAAAGAAAAGTATTCCTGGCCCCTGTGACCTGGGCCTTTGTATAGAAATATCTAACAGTAGCAGAAGGCAGAATTGGAATGGAGCCTCTTGTGTAGAGATGAGCGTTGTTCTACTCGAACTGTTCGCCAATCTCAAATTCGAGCTGTTTTGGGCGGTGTTCGAGCCGTTCGGCGAACACGAACAATTTGAGAAAAAGTCGGCTGTTCGAGGTTATGTTCGATAACTGTTCGTGCACCAAAATCAAAACTGGATTTTTTCTCAGTAATGATGAAAATTAATGTTAATACGCAGTTTGAGTGTACAGCGGGGTGGGGGGAGGGGCAGGGGATGGATCTCTGCAGGAACAATGAAGATCTCCATTTTTTTTTTCTCTTTCCCGCATTTACAGTGGGGAGGTGCAATCTGTCAGCCTATCAGCAGCGCACACACGGAGCGAAGTGCTTTTTTTCACACAAGCAAGGGCATGTGTCATTGGCAGTGTATGTCACATGTCCTTGCCCTATAAGACCAAGCCATTTTCCCCGTCGCCACCATTTTCTCACTGCTGCAGCTGCGTGTTAGACGGCACCGCTGTTGCTGTGTGCGCTATACCTTGTTAATTTCAAGCCAATTTTCGCACAAATCTACAGATAGCTTGGGAGTAGGGAATAGTTGTGATTGCAGTCCTTTTAAGGACTAGGTTACAGCATTTCCTATGACTTTTATCAGGCAGGTCTGTGCTCTTAAATAGATAGACTGTGGGAGTAAAGACTAATTGTAATTGGAGTCCTTTTCAGGACTAGGTTACATCAGTTCCTATCAGTTGTTGCCAGGCAGGTCTGTGCCAGTGCTGTGCAAGTTTTTTTCACAGCATTTGGCTGAATCTAGCAAAGCTAATCCTTTTTGGCCTATTGCAGAGTGTGTTAGTCAGTGGAGTAGCCTATCTGTGTTGCAAGATATACCACCTGTGTATAGAATACCAATTTTTTTACTGCACCTAGTGAAGTAAAATCTTTTGGGCATAGCATCATTCTATTAGTCCATCTATACTGACCTCCATCAGGTTGCAAACTGAATATAATTTTTATCTGCATCTAGCTCTGAAAAAATATTGGGCTTCTAGCTGTGTGTGGGACTTGTTGTATTAGTCCATCTATACTGACCTCCATCAGGTTGCAAACTGAATATATTTTTTTCTGCATCTACCTCTGAAAAAATATTGGGCTTCTAGCTGTGTGTGGGACTTGTTGTATTAGTCCATCTATACTGACCTCCATCAGGTTGCAAACTGAATATATTTTTTCTGCATCTACCTCTGAAAAAATATTGGGCTTCTAGCTGTGTGTGGGACTTGTTCTATTAATCCATCTATACAGACCTCCATCAGGTTGCAAACTGAATATATTTTTTTCTGCATCTACCTCTGAAAAAATATGTGGCCTTCTAGCAGTGTGTGGGACTTTCTCTATTAGTCCATCTATACTGACCTCCATCAGGTTGCAAACTGAATATAATTTTTTTCTGCATCTAGCTCTGAAAAAATATTTGGCCTTCTAGCAGTGTGTGGGACTTTCTCTATTAGTCCATCTATACTGACCTCCATCAGGTTGCAAATTAAAAATAATTTTTATCTGCATCTACCTCTGAAAAAATATTTGGGCTTCTAGCTGTGTGTGGGACTTGTTCTATTACTCCATCTATACTGACCTCCATCAGGTTGCAAACTGAATATATTTTTTTCTGCATCTACCTCTGAAAAAATATTGGGCTTCTAGCTGTGTGTGGGACTTGTTGTATTAGTCCATCTATACTGACCTCCATCAGGTTGCAAATTAAAATAATTTTTATCTGCATCTACAGTACCTCTGAAAAAATATTTGGGCTTCTAGCTGTGTGTGGGACTTGTTCTATTAGTCCATCTATACTGACCTCCATCAGGTTGCAAATTGAATATAATTTTTATCTGCATCTAGCTCTGAAAAAATATTTGGCCTTCTAGCAGTGTGTGGGACTTTCTCTATTAGTCCATCTATACTGACCTCCATCAGGTTGCAAATTAAAAATATTTTTTATCTGCATCTAGCTCTGAAAAAATATTTGGCCTTCTAGCAGTGTGTGGGACTTTCTCTATTAGTCCATCTATACTGACCTCCATCAGGTTGCAAATTAAAAATAATTTTTATCTGCATCTACAGTACCTCTGAAAAAATATTTGGGCTTCTAGCTGTGTGTGGGACTTGTTCTATTAGTCCATCTATACTGACCTCCATCAGGTTGCAAATTGAATATAATTTTTATCTGCATCTAGCTCTGAAAAAATATTTGGCCTTCTAGCAGTGTGTGGGACTTTCTCTATTAGTCCATCTATACTGACCTCCATCAGGTTGCAAATTGAATATAATTTTTATCTGCATCTAGCTCTGAAAAAATATTTGGCCTTCTAGCAGTGTGTGGGACTTTCTCTATTAGTCCATCTATACTGACCTCCATCAGGTTGCAAATTAAAAATAATTTTTATCTGCATCTACCTCTGAAAAAATATTTGGGCTTCTAGCTGTGTGTGGGACTTGTTCTATTAATCCATCTATACAGACCTCCATCAGGTTGCAAACTGAATATAATTTTTTTCTGCATCTAGCTCTGAAAAAATATTTGGCCTTCTAGCAGTGTGTGGGACTTGTTCTATTAGTCCACCTATACTGACCTCCATCAGGTTGCAAATTCAAAATAATTTTTTGTCTGCATCTAGCTCTGAAAAAATATTTGGCCTTCTAGCAGTGTGTGGGACTTTCTCTATTAGTCCATCTATACTGACCTCCATCAGGTTGCAAACTGAATATATTTTTTTCTGCATCTACCTCTGAAAAAATATTGGGCTTGTAGCAGTGTGTGGGACTTGTTCTATTAATCCATCTATACAGACCTCCATCAGGTTGCAAACTGAATAAAAAAAATTTCTGCATCTACCTCTGAAAAAATATTTGGGCTTCTAGCTGTGTGTGGGACTTGTTCTATTAGTCCATCTATACTGACCTCCATCAGGTTGCAAATTGAATATAATTTTTTTCTGCATCTAACCCAGCCAATAGTTTTGGCCTAATACCACAGTTTGGCCACTCAGCTCTGCTCGGTTCCCATCCATTGTTTTTTTGTGCAAACAACTCCAGAGTTGTGAATTAGTTAACCACCAAAATGAGTGGAAAAAGGCCTGCTGCTGGTGGAAAGGGGAATAGGCGTGTTGGGAAGGGGAAAAAAGGTTGTGTCCATGGGGTAGGTGTTAAAGCAACAGTAACATCTGCAGAAGAAAGACCATCTTCCAGCCAAACTAAAATGTCTACTTCTTTTAGCGGACAATGTGATAAGATCCCTTTCTTACGGCCACGCCAATCGCTACAAATTCCAGATGAGGCACAAAAACAGCAGGTGCTTCAACGGATATCAAGTGCTCCTTTAAGTGGGCTCTCCTCCACATCAACTTCAACATCACAAATACTCCAGTCCTCAAAGGTGTCACCCCAATCGCACTTGCTTCCTCACAGCTCCCAAATCTCCAGCTGCCCGTCTGAGTATGAGGTAGAACAGATGGTTGAGTCTGCAGAGCTGTTTACTCATACTATAGCCTGGGAATCAGAGGTCGACTCCAGCGCTTCTGTGAATCCAGACGAGGAAATGATCTGCACTGATGCCCAGAATCTTTATGAGTCGGATCCAGGACCAGACGCAGAAGGTTCTGACCATAATGTAGACCCTCATTCCCAAACTGTAACTCCTGTTGGTGGAGACAATGAGGAAGACGATGATAAGACTCAAATACCTGATTGGAGCGACAACTTTAGTTTTTTGTCAGGGCAGGAACAGGTTGGCTCTGAGGACGACGGGTGTGATAACGCACAGGGTGATGATGATGAGGTTGGAGATCCCACTTACTGTCAACCCACAGTCAGCCAAGAGATGAGGTCAGCAGAGGAGGTGGAGGAAGATGCTAGTGACGACGAGGTCAGGTTGCGCCTTCCTGGACAGAGACATAGTACTGGAAGCACGTCAACAACTGCATCCTCAAACACAACTCTGCCTCTCACCACAAGTCGTGGTGGCTCTTCAGGTCGCATGGGTGCTAAGCCTTGCATAGCCTGGGCATTTTTTCAGATCGATAAAGATGACCCAACTCGTGTTATCTGTAACATTTGTCAGCAAAAGCTAAGTAGAGGCCAAAAAATACATAGTTTGAGTACTTCATGCATGAACCGGCACATGGACATGAAGCATAAGTTGCAGTGGGAAGCTCAGTGTGCTACAATGCGGCCTAGCCGGCCGGGCCAACCACCGTCTGCCATATCTTGTGCATCCGCGGCCTCTTCATCCTCTGTGACTGGGGGGACAGCAGTCACACCTGTTTTGGGGCGCAGACCTGCCACCTCTTTACCCGCAACAGCCAGCGTGATTGGCAGGTCATCATTTTCTTTGGAGGTGGTAACACCAGCTGGTGTTGAGCGCTGTCCGACATCGATAGCACCACCTTTGGATCAAGGCAACCTAACATGTCCGCCTGCATCTTCCTCACAGACCGGCAGTTTGCCGGGGACACCCTTATCAACCCCGTCTAAGCACAATAGCCAGCCCTCGGTCCCTCAGATGTGGACAAGTAAAAGACCATTTCCTCCTAGCCATGAGAAAGCTAAGAGGTTGAATTTCACCATCTGCAAGCTCTTGGCTACAGAAATGCTGCCTTTCCGCCTGGTGGACACAGAGGACTTTTGAGACCTTATGTCCATCGCAGTGCCCCAGTACCAGATGCCCAGTCGGCACTACTTCTCAAAGAAAGGTGTGCCTGCGCTCCACCAGCATGTCGCACACAACATCACCGCTTCTTTGAGAAACTCTGTGTGTGACAGGGTGCATTTCACCACAGACACTTGGACGAGTAGGCATGGACAGGGGCGTTACATGTCGCTGACTGAGCACTGGGTAACTATGGTGACAGCAGGACAAGGGGCTGCTGTCCAAGTCTTGCCGTCCCCACGAGTTGTGCGTCAATCCTCTTTATGTCAAAGTTCCTCCACTGCTTCTGCCTCCTCAACCTCCTCTCGGTCTTCCACCTGCACCCAAAGCCTGTCTGGTCATGCCACAAGCTTTCTAACTGCGCAGAAGGGATCCTGCACACCTCCTTACTATGCTGGCAGTAGGGCTCAACGTCATCAGGCGGTTTTTACATTGAAATGTCTGGGAAATGTGAGTCACACAGCTGAGGAGTTGTGGTCAGCTCTGGAGAACCAATTTCATGAATGGTTGTCTCCACTGGACCTGAAACCAGGGAAGGCCGTGTGCGACAATGCTGCAAACCTGGGTGCGGCCCTTCGCCGGGGCAATGTCACACACGTGCCTTGTATGGCTCACGTGTTGAACCTGGTTGTCCAGCAATTTTTAGCCCACTATCCCAGACTAGATGGCCTTCTGCAGAGGGCACGGTCGCTGTGTGCTCACTTCCGCCGTTCGCATCCCGCAGCTCAGCGACTTACATCTCTACAGAAGTCGTTGGGCCTGCCACTTCACCGGCTAAAATGCGATGTGCCTACCCGGTGGAATTCAACTCTGCACATGTTGCAGCGACTGTGGCAGCACCGACAAGCCCTGGTGCAATACGTTCTGACGTATAGCCTGGGCCAACGAGATCCAGAGGTGGGGCAAATCACGCTGGAGGAGTGGTCTCAGATCAGGGACCTATGCACCCTTCTGCACAGTTTTGAAATGGCGACGAAGATGTTTAGTGCTGACGATGCCATTATCAGCATGACTATTCCGGTGATTTACATGCTGGAGCACATGTTAAACAGAATTCGGAGTCAGGTGGTGGCACAAGAGGAGGTGGAGGAAGTAGAGGAGGAGGAGTTGTATGCGGAAGGGCTAACATCTGCAAGGTCCAGACGGTCGGCAGCACCAAGGCGGCAGGCATGTGAGGGTGGGGGAGATGGTTTTATCAGGGCGCATGGTAGCAGCCAAACTAGTGAAGAAGGTGCAGGAGCCCAGGAAGAAGTGGAGGACGAACTGATGGAAGACTCATCAGATGAGGGAGACCTTGATCACATTTCTGTTGTGCGAGGTTGGGGGGAGAGGACAGAGGAAGGAAGCATGATTGTTACCTCGCCACCAACACAACAGGGACTTGGTGCTCCTGGATGCGCAACACACATGAGTGCCTTCTTGCTGCACTACCTGCAACATGACCCTCGAATTGTGAGAATTAGAAATAATCCTGACTACTGGGTTGCCACACTGTTAGATCCCCGGTACAAAAGTAAATTTGCAGAAATTATTCCTGCCATAGAAAGGGAAGCACGCATGCAGGAGTATCAGCAGAGACTGTTGCAGAATCTTACATGTGCTTTTCCACAAAATACCAGTGGTGCACGTAGTGAATCTCACAGTTCCAACTTGCCAACCGTGGGACCGTCAAGTGTTCAGCACTCAAACCGTAACAGAACCACAGTATCTGCTGGTAACATCAATTTTGCGGAATCATTTCACCACTTTTTTAGCCCATCCTTTGCAAGGCCACAGGAGACAAGAAGTCTGACACATAGTCAACGCCTAGAGACGATGGTACAGGAGTATCTCCAAGTAAACATTGAAGCCATGACTGTGTCACTGGACCCTTGCTCTTTTTGGGCTTCCAATCTGGATAAATGGCCGGAGCTAGCCACTTACGCCTTGGAGATCTTGTCATGCCCCGCAGCCAGCGTTCTGTCTGAACGTGTGTTCAGCGCTGCTGGTGGTGTGCTGACAGATAAGCGCACGCGGCTCTCCACTGATAATGTAGACAGACTCACGTTCATAAAGATGAACAAATCATGGATCCGAAACGACTTTTCTACCCCTGTGTCATCCTGGGGAGAGTAAAAGCTTGATGATTGGTTAAAATCACCCTACCAACCGTTTTAAGCTTTCAAATTACTAATCATGTTTATCTGTATCTTGGCTGGAAAATAATTTGGGCTTTGTAGCAGTGTGCAGCACTGATTCTATTAGGCCATCTATAATAAGCTCCACCAGATTTAAAATTACTAATCATGTTTATCTGTATCTTGACTGGAAAATAATTTGGGCTTTGTAGCAGTGTGCAGCACTGATCCTATTAGGCCATCTATACTAAAGCTTCACCAGATTTAAAATTAATAATAATTTTTAGCTGCATCTAGCCCGGAAAATAATTTTGGGGCTCCGAGATGCGCAAGACACATAAGTGCCTTCTTGCTGCACTACCTGCAGCATGACCCTCATATTGTCAGAATTCGAAGTAATCATGACTACTGGGTTGCCACACTCTTAGATCCCCCAAACTTTTCGATCAACCTTTTCATTTTAATAAAGACCAAAAAAATGGTCATTTTTGAAATTATAAGCATTAGCAGGTTGTTAGAAACTGAAATCAAACAGTTTTCAACTCAAAACTTTATTCTAGGTGATGTTACATTTTCACATAGGACCTCTTGTTCGAAAGGAGCTTCTGAACTCTCTCGTCCATTGAATTTGTCAGGTTTTGGATGGTTTCTGCTTCAATTGTTTTGCATGAGGACAGAATACCCTCCCAGAGCTGTTGCTTAGATGTGAACTGCCTCCCGCCATCATAGACACTCCTTTTAATGATGCTCCAAAGGTTCTGAATGGGGTAGAGGTCAGGGGAGCATGGGGGTCATACCATAAGTTTGTCCCCTTTTATGCCCATATCAGCCAGAGATGCAGATGTTTTATGTGCAGCATGAGATGGTGCATTATCATGCAAAAAAATGATCTTGCTGTGAAATACACGGTTCTTCTTCTTGAGCCATGGCAGGAAGTGCTGTTTGAGAAAATCCACATACATTATGGAGTTCATCTTTAGCGCCTTCAGGGATCCTAAAGGGGCCGACAATCTTTCTCCCCATGATTCCAGCCCAAAACATTACTCCACCTCCTCCTTGTTGGCGCTGTAGCCGTGTTTGCGTGGGGTGTCCATCAACCAGCCATCCTCCACTCCATCCATCTGGACCATCGAGCGCTGCACGGCACTCATCCGTGAACAAAACAGTTTTGAAATCAGTCTTCATGTAATGTTTGGCCCACTGGAGCCGTTTCTGCTTGTGTGAAGTGGATAGAGGAGGTCGACAGGATGGCGTATGCACAGCTGCAAACCTCTGAAGGACCCTGCATCTTGTTGTTCGGGGGATGTTGGAGGCACCAGCAGCTTCAAAAACTTGTCTGCTGCTATGACAAGGCTTTTTTGCCGCTGCTCTTTCAACCTGACGTAATTGCCTGTAGGAAAGAGTCCTCAATTTGCCCTTATCAGCACGCATACGTGTGTACTGTGAATCAGCTACATACTTCTTGATTGCCAAGACACTTCATCCTGATCATCGCACAATGTTGATTGTAGTCATGCCTTGACCTAAACACTCCACAATTTGTTGCTTCTCAGCAGCCGACACATCCTTTTTCTTTCCCATTTTGGCAGAAAATGTAGGCTGCTTAATAATGTGAGACAGCCTTCTTAAGTAGTCTTGCCTTTCATTGCACACACCTGCCAAACTAATTAGCACAGGTGTCTGCAATTGCTTACAGTGATATAAAGAGCCCTGACACACATCACCATCAATGAGTTTAACTGACAGACAAACAAATTCTTCCCTTATCACTCCTAAACACTTTTTGCATAATAATTTGGAACACAGTGTACATGTGCTTTTCCACAAAACACCAGTGGTTCACGTAGTGAATCTTACAGTTCTAACTTGCCAACCGTGGTCTGTATGGAGTTGTTCAATAAAGGGCCCAAAATTAAGATAACATAGATGGGAGAGGTCTCTATGAATAGGAATTCCTAAGTATTTGATACCCTGTGAGGGCCAGGCAAAGGGAAAGTTGGACTGGATGGAATCCTATATGGATTTGGGGAGGGAGACATCGAGGGCCTCAGACTTCGCTGCATTGATTTTAAAATTTGACCATGTAACAAAGTGATCTATTTCAGCCATAACAGCATGGATGGATATATGTGATTGAGTGATATATACTAGGACATCATCAGCAAATAGAGAGCACTTGTACTCGGTGCCTCCCACCTCAATCCACCTAATATTGGGGTTATGGCGAATTGATGAGAGCAGGTGCTCCGTCACTAGGATGTATAAGAGAGGGGACAGAGAACATCCCTGACTTGTCCCATTGGTGATTGTGAAAGGTGATGAAAATGTTCTGACGCGCCCCCTGGGCCTTGGGACACCCGGAGCCGGACCCTTTTTGGTGGATGCTGGTGGTTGTAGTCTCCGTGGCGGCGACCCGGTTCCGTGGCTCAGGGCGGTCAAACCAGTGGCGGAACTATTTATGTGGTTTTGATGTTTAAATGTCCGACTACGCCACCCGTGGATTGCGGTCAGATTGAACCGCCGCTCCAGGGCAGACCGCTGAGGCTGGTGTTGTGGGTGCAGCAGAACGTAGCATAACTCCCCAAGGGAGGAGTATAGCCTCAGGGCAGTGTATGCGGAGGATGGGGGTGATGGTGCAGGGCAGCAGCAGTAACGACACGGAGTCAGTGATGCAGTCCAGGGCCTTTACTCACAGTTCTTATTATCCAGACCACGTCTGCAGGTAACGGCTGCCCACGTCGTACTGTGCTCACCAGGTGAGGGGCTCAGACAACTCCCAGATAACTTTGGAGCGCTTCACAGGACCCCCTTTGTGTGTCCTTTGTCTGGCCTTTCTTACCAACCCTTCTGTCCGGCTGCCTCGGGCCTCCTCTTGGTAAACTTGGCGCCAGTTTCCCTGACCCTATGTGGTGCCTTCCTAGCGGGTGTAGCGAGGGGCTGCGCCACATAAAATGTCACAGCCTCCTGTTTCTAGCTGAGGGTCGTTTCCTGCCTCCACTAGTTTCGGGGACCGGTCTCCCCCTTTGGCCTGACCCCTCCACGCAGGTGGATTCGGGCGTGCGGTGGCGACTCGCCCGTCCGCACCCCTGGGATCCCTTCGTTCCTCGTTCCTGGAGCCTTCTCCGCTCCTCTTCCTTCCTTCTCCCTCTTCCAGGCCTGGGCCTCTGTTACTAGGCCCGCCTCCGGAGCAGAGCTCATGCAGAGCCCCTGCTCCCTGCCACTTCTGCTCAGACTTCTCTGCACTGAACTAAGATGGTGCCCACCTTTTATACTCCCTTCGCAATGCACCCAGGAACTGCTTCCTCCCTGCTCCTGCACTACAGGGTTCCCCTTCCTCAGTGTTCCCTCCCCCCACTCCAGCCAGGGACAGGGACTGTCGTGCCCATCTCAGGGGCATATTGGTCGCCCTGCCCCACGGCAATGTGGTGTAATGCATGCAGGTGTCGGGTCCTGATCCACACTACATCCTTACCTGAGAGTGAGATATCACACCTCTGGGTGAGGTGCAATACCTCTGTAGCAACCGAGCCCTCAGGGTGCTACAGTTCCATTTATCTTCAGCCTAGGTGACGTATTGCGATACAGGGCCGTGATTTTGGCTATAAAAGGGTCCCCTAGACCCCTACCCCAAGCTTTTTAAGAGAATCATATATGGCGTGCCAGGAGACTCTATGGAATGCTTTCTCAGCATCCAACGAGAGTATCTAATTACAAATTTTTAACTGCATCTAGCCCAGGAAATACTTTGTGCCTAGTAGCAGTGTCTGCTAGTCAGCGGATTATCCCGGCTGTTAAGCAAGCTACACCACCTGTAGTTTGGACACTTAATTTTTTCAAAGGAAATGCTTCGGGACCACGGGATACTCAGTGAAGAGCATTAGGAGGCACCCCAAGGCATAGGGGCTGGGACTGGCAGTAGGATGCCTTGCGGTTGACAGCCGAGCTCGATCCTTATAAAAGCTTTTTAACTGCAGCAGCTTTAGTGGACGCTACTGGAGCTGGAATTACGCGGCTGCTGGCATGAGACTTGCCCTCCAATAGATCCTTGTAAATGGATTTAAAGTGTATTCATTCAAATTAGAGAGACAATTTAAATTAAAAAGCTTAGCGCTGCCTCCACCACAGGGGGGCTCGCTCGACCCACCAGCGGACAGGCACCAGTATTGGGAGAGGGGGGCTGGCCGTCAGGGTTCACCGCGGCTCTGGCACAAACCCGGCGACGCGGAGGTGGCACGGGCAGGAGCGGACTGAACGTGTCGGCTTCTCACTTTTTGGATTTTAGAAGGGCATGACATGCCTATATCTGTGTCTCCCCCTCCTTTTACTCCTCCACCTCTTTTCTTTTCGCATGACTATATGTACTTGTCACTTTTCCATGTGTTAGTTGTGTCTTCTGAGCAGTTTGTCAGCTTTTGGACACCTTTGAAGGTGTTTTCTATGTGTTTCTATGTGTTTTTGTTTGCCTGCCATTGGTTTTAACGGTGTTCGAAGGTGTTCGACGAACAGTTCGACAAACACACGGGTGTTCGACGAACCGAACCGAACTCGAACACTACGGGGGTGGCTCAACACTACTCTTGTGCTATGTGCACTGCAGTCTGCTGTATACCCTGCCTGCCTGCCTATATACACTGCCTGCCTGATATCTCTGCAGATGGATTAGTTAGTCCTCAAAAGGACTGTTTGTTAAGTTGGATATGTGTAATGTCCGGTTTTTCTCCCTACACTACCTAGCAAATCTCTCCCTGACACAGCAGCAGCTCTCCCTACACTGTCTGACTCCGGAGTGACTGTGACGAGCATGGCGGCGCCAGGTCTGATATAGACCTGATGACGCTGTGTGGCCAGCCAATCACTGTAATGCCCACAACCAACATGGCTATGGCATTACAGTGCATGGCAGGCAATCCCTGCATGTTCATTGGCTCTTTAAAGAGCGCCAAACATGCAAGGAGGGGACCCGAGTTCCCGCCCGAGCAACCCGGAAATACTCGAGCAGTGAGATGCTTGGGCAACACCGAGCAGTAGCGAGCATGCTCGCTCATCACTAGTAAATATATTAAGACTCAGTTTACAAATTTTGTCATTGTGCTTTTTTTTTCACTGCAATCACTACATTTTTTTGGCACAGTTGCGACTAAATCCTTACAGTTTTACATCGACTGTGGCCACAAAAATTCACTGTGGTCACGACATGTGAATGCAGCCTAATTTATGATCGGTGCATATAATAAATAAGGCTAAAGGGCTAGAAAACAAGAAAAATCACCAGATTGTTACTTTAAATACTGTAGTTACTGTACTTTCACATGACGGGATCTTATTTGATACATAATAAATAAATTGACAATCTGCAAATTACTTTATTTTAAAATTATTTTGTTTTATACATGCAAAATCACTACAAAGTTTTGACAACTAAGTGTTTCCCTTCTGTCTAACTTACTATCCATGACCTGTTGTCAAGTGCAATCAGTCTTTAATAGCAGAGACCAAGAGGCATTAGAGGACATGGGGGAGGGGGGTATTTATCTTTCTGTCCTGATTGTCCTGCTGAATGCAGACATAGCAGAAAGGTTGGACTGTCAGTTTGGGGCAAGAACGCCATTGGACAATGAATAGAGCAATGCATGCTGGGTAAAATGAAGTAAAATGCTGAGTAAAAGGAAGTTCCAGATTCTATTACAAATCATGAGAATCGGGATTATATTAGATTGATATGTGCATCAGAAGCCATGTTAACTGGTTGTCTGTGGTAAGGGCAGCAAAACCATGATTTTTCCACAAGCTCTATGTGAAAGGATATTTTAAGGTTGCAGACTAAGGAATTGCTGAGACTGAGCTGCTTACTTTTGCTGGTGTTCAGATTGGTTGTTTCATATGATCCATCTTCCTGCTAAAGTCTTGATATTCTTTTTGTGAAAAACACTTTCTTTTACATTTTTATGGTTTTTGGTTCAATATTATCATGTTTCACGTGAACCTTTGTTTCATCGTCACAAATGGAAACATCACAAATATTTATTGGAATAAAACTGCTCGGATTCTTACTGTCCTAGAGGAAATGAGCTGTCATATATGTATATAGAGCTTCCTTAGAGAACTTCAGATTTCTCATTGTCTACAGGTTGCTAAGTTACTAATATACTAAAGCGCATGGAAAGCCATTAGTTCGGCTTAGTTAAGGAGTAAATTGGACATCACTGTCATTATATTGTATAGGATAACTCTGCGGAACATAAACATCCTGGGTAATGCATCCTCTCCATAATGGGGTCTGGTAAATGTAGTGTCTGTCTTCCCGACCAGTGACACTTCTGTACTTCATAATGTCATTACTTCTCTTAGTCAATGCAGGACGTCTAACACATCTTCAGAGTTTGATGAGCCAACAGGGATGTCTCCGGTAGAGCTGTAAATGGACTGTGGATTGGAGGTTACCGTTATGCTTCCATGCTCCACATAGTCATGGACCAATGATGGTAGAAATAAATCAAATATGAAGCAAGTCATAGTCTGGCAGACTGATCCTGGAGCTATCTACTCGACTGGTGGCCAAGGTCACTAAATGTTTGCTCCTGTCAATCTTCAACACAAAAGGCAGCTTGTATGACAGTGTTACCAGCCGTCTCTTCATTTTTGGCTCTGCAATAGTATATGCGTTGAAAGATTTGCTTAATACCGTATCCATAAAACTCACATTTAAAACATATTTTGTTAGTTAATGATTGTGGCATTTACTTTTCATCCCATTAATTCTGAATATATTAGCCAGGATTGCATCGAAGTGGTTGTTATGTTATACAATAAATACTGATGAATACTTTTACCTTTAATTTTTTGACCGCCAATGCTTTATGGTCTTCTACCATTTTCCACAATTTTCACTAGACTTCAATCTTTAGACACATAAAGATCATAAACAATTGGAAGGAAGGAAGCAGTGCCTGGAAGACCTACGATGGGTATGTGCAACTGTAAGGAACGAGACTTTGCGGTGGTTACTTCCATGTTCCTGTGCACCCTGCTACGGTACCGATGAGTGTCTGTGTACTTTGCGGGGACTTGTTACTTACCACTTTTCGGACTACAAGTGTTATGATGGTATGAGGACCATAAATTCATGCGACGAATCAGGGAGGCCAATGACTGTTTTAAAAAGTTTAAAACAGCTATACTTGAATTCTTGAAAATTTTTTCCAACTTCGGGTAAATGGCGTGCATTTCTTTGACCATTACTTCCGCATAAGGCAGAGGCTCATATGTTAGTTTCTTTACAAACAGCATAACGATGATGTTCAGTACAGTAGCAAAGTAACAGAGTATTTCTTTTCCCACTGTCAATATCCCACACTACAGTGCAGTACCCCGTGCTAGTCAGATAAAGATTCAACTTAGTCCTCCAGGACCAGTTTGACACGTTGCCAGTAGACCACTCCTCACTAGCTGCCTACGGGAATCACATAGAAAGGTGGAAATCCAGCACTGTAAAAATTAGGCAAAACTATTTTAGTCTTAATCAGTCTTTATTCAAACAGAATGATGCAAAAAGTTAAAAACATATGCAAGAAAGAATTATGTACATACTTAGCATTTGTATGACTAAGGACTCTCAGTAGTCCAAAACACGTCAGAGAGACTATGACTATAAACGTAATTTTTTATTGCATATGTTTTTAACTTTTTGCATCATGCTGTTTGAATAAAGACTTTAATATTTTTACCTAATTTTTACGGTGCTGCATTTCCACCTTTCCACTTGTTTACTTCACATGAGGATACCGGCCCAGGTCCTTCCAAGCATTGGTGTTTCTGAACATTGGAATTCCTCTACAGGATGGTGAGCTGAATATTTTTTCCTTTTTGTCTACGGGAATCATGCCTCCATCAGCCCTATTTATGCCACTGCAAGTACTCACAGAAAGTGAAGAATCTTCTTTGTATATTAGTCACATGGGTCAATAATATGTATCGCTGTGACCTCCCTTTTACCTCTGCACTCTAGCTGTTAGATGGTAACTGGTTTCTGTGACACCGTTCTGCACTCTAACCCTTCGATTCCTAATCACAGCACACTTCCCACTTGTGGCCTGTAGCTTAGATGATGCATTTTGCTACTTCAATAGCTCAACTCCATCTAACTAACAGGAAGTAGCTTCCTGTACAAATGTCCCAGGAACTCCTCCCCACCTAGTCTGACACTAACTGTTAACCCTATCCTAGGCTAACAAACTGCTGCAGGCTAGGGAATGTAAAATCACATAACTATGTCACATAAAACAGAAAATCCATATAATAACATTATAGAAGTCTTCAGAGAGGATGTTTGAATGACTTCTCTACCTTTAAACTACTGCTAAGTCAGGCCAGTGAGCTGGAGGCCAGAATTTATTTTCAAGGAGTATTGGTGGGCTGGATGCCAGTATGTCTTGCTCATAGGGAGAGAGAAGAGGTAGGCTAGAGGTTGATGGAAACCTGAGTGGCTTTGTCATCAAGGAGTGTTGGTGGGCTGAAGGCCAGTATGGCTTGCTCATGGGGAGATAGAGACGGCAGGCTGGAGGCCAATGGTAACAAGTACAAGGTGTCAGATAATGTGGAGAGATGCAAACAATGACAAAAAGAAAACTCTGTGTCATTCACTGTTTTCTTAGGCTCAGCATAAAGTACAATAGTTTCCCAAAGAATTTCTTTAATTTTGTTTCTCAAACATATTGGATTTGTGTTTGAAATAATTAATTCAAATCCTGGCCAAATACTGTATATACCTCCGATGGTAGCTCAAATTGTGCCATACTTATTGCTTTTGTTTTGAGGCAGCCCCCAGAATGAAATGGTCATTGATTTCATTCAGTGAGAATTACTATTCAATAGAGCGACAATATAAAAAAAAATGAAATAATTCTTACTTAAGGGGGTTGTTCACTACTTGGATAACCCATTCTCAATCCGTATGTTTCCCCCTTATGAAATAATAACACTTATACTCCGGTGCTGGTGCCATTCCATCGGTGTCGACACTGGCTCTCCCGTGACCAAACAGCAGCCGCTTCACTCTCCTCGTTTTTGGACATATCACATATGTGGTACCCCAGGAGTCTGGTTGCCACAGTGGCATTGCCTCCCTCACAAGGGGTGATGCCATGCCTGGAAGCAAGCAGGGGTCCCCTAGTCAGGTATACTAGCATGCAACACTTTCCTGGCTCCAGACCAGCAAGGGGAGCTCCTCCCCTTAGCAACTGGAATCTGGAGGCGGAGTTAGCAAGAGTTACTGAGAGGAGTTGAAGTCAGGACAGCGAAGAGGAAAGACCTGGGGAGTGGAGCTGCGCGGCAGTTCACCCCAGAGAGGAGAGTAGAAGAACCGGATACCGGAGTCCGAGGTTGTGGGGCACTAAAGGCCCAGCAGCAGAAACCGGAGGGCAGGAGACTGCAGGTCTCCTGGCCCCATCAGACGCCCAGAGGCTCAGCAGCACATAGGGCCCAGCACCGCCACGTGGGAGCGACACTCCAGGAAGGCCCGAGCTGTCTGCCATACAGGTGAGCACAAAGACGTTTTACTCAGGGACGAGGGCCACAGCACAACTATAAGCAGCAGGGCCAAAGAGATTAGCGCAAAGGGAAGGCCTCCAACTTCACCTGGCGAGGTGGATTCCCAACTTGCTTCCAGGCCGCCCGGACCTCTACTACCAGCTAGTACTCGTGCCCCAGTCTGCCTAACCACCGCAAGTAAAGATAAGAGGAAACCGCCATTAAGTTGTGGACTGGTCATTATCTGCACCATCCCCTGCACTACACTGCACAGCAACATCTATAACATCACTATTTCCTGCCCTGGAGCTAAGATCTGCCTGTGGAGAGCTGAACCAACTATGCTGCGTCATCAACAGCTCCAGAGGATCTGCACCGCAGCGGCGGCTCCATATAGCAGCATACCACAGGTGGTGTCACGAACATTATATATAGAAACTCTATTCCCTTTTCTTTAAAACCCCTTTTATTAACCGCCCTGGGTCACGGACCGGGTCACCGCCACTGTGACATCCCCCAGCATCGACCGGCCCGGCTACCGAGTACCCCACGGCCCAGGGGGCGCGTCAACATACAGTACAGACCAAAAGTTTGGACACACCTTCTCATTTAGAGATTTTTCTGCATTTTCATGACTTTGAAAATTGTACATTCACACTGAAGGCATCAAAACTATGAATTAACACATGTGGAATTATATACTTAACAAAAAAGTGTGAAACAACTGAAAATATGTCTTATATTCTAGGTTCTTCAAAGTAGCCACCTTTTGCTTTGATGACTGCTTTGCACACTCTTGGCATTCTCTTGATGAGCTTCAAGAGGTAGTCAAAGGAAATGGTCTTCCAACAATCTTGAAGGAGTTCCCAGAGATGCTTAGCACTTGTTGGCCCTTTTTCCTTCACTCTGCGGTCCAGCTCACCCCAAACCATCTCGATTGGGTTCAGGTCTGGTGACTGTGGAGGCCAGGTCATCTGGTGTAGCACCCCATCACTCTCTGTTTTGGTCAAATAGCCCTTACACAGCCTGGAGGTGTGTTTGGGGTCATTGTCCTGTTGAAAAATAAATGATGGTCAAACTAAACGCAAACCGGATGGAATAGCATGCCGCTGCAAGATGCTGTGGTAGCCATGCTGGTTCAGTATGCCTTCAATTTTGAATAAATCCCCAACAGTGTCACCAGCAAAGCACCTCCACACCATCACACCTCCTCCTCCATGCTTCACGGTGGGAACCAGGCATGTAGAGTCCATCCGTTCACCTTTTCTGCGTTGCACAAAGACACGGTGGTTGGAACCAAAGATCTCAAATTTGGACTCATCAGACCAAAGCACAGATTTCCACTGGTCTAATGTCCATTCCTTGTGTTCTTTAGCCCAAACAAGTCTCTTCTGCTTGTTGCCTGTCCTTAGCAGTGGTTTCCTAGCAGATATTTTACCATGAAGGCGTGCTGCACAAAGTCTCCTCTTAACAGTTGTTGTAGAGATGTGTCTGCTGCTAGAACTCTGTGTGGCATTGACCTGGTCTCTAATCTGAGCTGCTGTTAACCTGCGATTTCTGAGGCTGGTGACTCGGATAAACTTATCCTCAGAAGCTGAGGTGACTCTTGGTCTTCCTTTCCTGGGGTGGTCCTCATGTGAGCCAGTTTCTTTGTAGCTCTTGATGGTTTTTGCAACTGCACTTGGGGACACATTCAAAGTTTGCCCAATTTTTCGGACTGACTGACCTTCATTTCGTAAAGTATTGATGGCCACTCGTTTTTCTTTACTTAACTGCTTTTTTTTGCCATAATACAAATTATAACAGTCTATTCAGTAGGACTATCAGCTGTGTGTCCACCTGACTTCTGCACAACACAACTGATGGTCCCAACCCCATTTATAAGGCAAGAAATCCCACTTATTAAACCTGACAGGGCACACCTGTGAAGTGAAAACCATTTCCTGTGACTACCTCTTGAAGCTCATCAAGAGAATGCCAAGAGTGTGCAAAGCAGTCATCAAAGCAAAAGGTGGCTACTTTGAAGAACCTAGAATATAAGATATATTTTCAGTTGTTTCACACTTTTTTGTTAAGTATATAATTCAACATGTGTTAATTCATAGTTTTGATACGTTCAGTGTGAATGTACAATTTTCATAGTCATGAAAATATAGAAAAATCTTTAAATGAGAAGGTGTGTCCAAACTTTTGGTCTGTACTGTACATTTGGAGGAAGTGAGAGTGCAGTTGCACTCACTTCCTCCAGATGTATGCGATTTAACCAAAGGCGAGGAGAGTGAAGTCATTGCTGATTCGCCACAGGGATCGAGTGACATAACAATATCATGCGATCCCCAGGAGAGACAGCGCCGGCACTGGAAATGAGTGTAAGTGGTGTTATTTTACAAGCGGGAAACTTAGGGATTGAGAAGGGGTTGTCCAAGTAGTGGACATCCAGTTTAATGTTGTCCAAGTAGTGGACATCCAGTTTAACACTTTCACTTTACAGATTTATATCTCACTTATTTAATATTTGTAGTGATGTTCATGTCTTTTTTAAGTCTATTCCCATTTTATTCAAGTTTTTATGATAGGCCATCAATATGTGATCAATAGGAGTCCAACACCTGGACCTCAACAACTAAAGATCTGCATACAAATTACATAAAAGTCAACTAAACCCATCCACCGATTTCAGCTAGATCAGTCGATAATCTCCAATTGTTCTCTTGTAGAGTATGTCAGGAGACATAAAGGTTGGGTGATTGGAATTCAATTGCTTGAACTTTTTTTTGGGCGAGGAGATAAGCCGAAGCAGTTTTCTCATGGAGCACACAGGAGTACATGGTTAAGCTGAGAGGACCTGTGTGGAGATACCTGTCAATCGAACAATCCTAACAAAGAAAAACTGCATTAGCAATTTAAAGTCAACCTGCCATGTACACAAATGTTTTTTATCTGCAGATATAGAGTGAATCTGCAGGTAATTAGCATTAAAATGCTGCCTGACTGCCTTACCCAAAGCATGGAGGGGTTACAGTCACTACTCACTTTACTGTGAACAGCAGTTGTAAACCCTCCCTGGCACTTTGATTGACTGCTTGCTGTGCACACAAATGCTGCCGAGCGGGTTGTCAATCCAAGTGCAGGAGCGTGATTACAGTCACCACCCAGTATATAGTGAGCAGCGTCCGTAACTGCTCCATGCATGCCTCTATGACTGAAAGCGAGCAGGGGCAGGGAGGATATAAATTAATTTTCTCCCAGTAGCCGTGCTTTCAGTAAGACGGCAGGCAGCATTTCCACGCTATTTACTTCTAGGTAAATACGTTTTTTTGCACAACAAGTTCCCTTTAAGTGTCACTTTTTACTTTAGAGACCAGTCAGACAGTCTTTCAGTGCCTATTAGAAGTGCTTGACTTAGTTGTCATGTGCCTGTAGCCCACATTATGAATGTATATTTGAAAGGTGGTTGATCTCTAGTCAAAAAAATATAATCCACACGTGTGGCGTAGTTATTTTCTTGCCGGTCATCCATCTTTGACGTAGTTTAGAGTTTATGTAAAGAGCCATGTACTGTAATTCCATTACATCCTTAGGAACAATAGCTTTTCAAGTAGAATGTAAATTAACTTGGATTATCACATTCACACATTAGCTAAATCTCCTTACCGGTCTAATGAATAAATGTTAATAAGCAACTAAAATTAATGTAATGAGATGAGCTCCACAAGAGCCACTTTATATAGAAAAAAAAATGAAATCAAACACCTACCGGTATTATGTCACTGACGTCGGTAATTCCTGTCTCCTAAAATCTTTTCACAAGGGTTACTCTAATTTTGTCGTAAAGTATTGAACAATATGTCCTATTCCTTGTAAAGTTCTTTATATGTGGAATGCCAACTCTAGAGATGAGTGAATGCAATGCAAAACATTTGTGGCAAATTCTTAGGAATTCACTAAACCTGGCGAATTCAAACAACTCGCTTTCTGCAAATTACCTAAATTGGTGGCCACCATTTTATACTTTACAGAATCATTCATCACATGACCTTGAAGGAGCGTCTCCATAATGCCTTGCAGATATCACATCCCATGGTACAGAGCAGGCAATCAGGAGGAACTATCATAGCCTGCATAAAAGTCAAATCAGGGAATGCAGCAGTCACTTTGTAATGAATCAGAATTGTGAGAGGATATCACAGCTTGCAGCTTACACATAGGGAGAAAAAGCCCTAAAGTATAGAAGAAACTGTACAGATAGTGCGGGTTAGACAGTGAAGAAGATTCTTTTTCAGCAACTTGAAGGTGTTGGAGTACTTTCGATGCACCATGAATTGAATTGCCAGGAAAAAATTTGCAAATGTGTTGAATTTAAACTGCAAAAGATTGAGAAATCTCTACAACCCATGCTTCTGTAATATGATTTTACGAGTATCACTAATAGAAGCCTGTATCATGAAAAGTCATTACATAGTAAGTATGGATACAAACACTGGTAACCAAATTGACGCTGATTATGCTGTACATCTCGCTATGCATATAGTCCTCTTGTAGAATCTAATATGTATTACAGTGTACAATACCATCTTGCAATAAAATTTTAGGATACTGTAGATTTTGAAAAAAAGAAAGTATTAAGGGGTCTTGCCACAATATATCATACTAGCTATTGAGCCCGTTCTAAGCCCGGGTGGCGAGCATTTTTATTGGTATATGGTCTCCCATGCTGGTATGTGCCGCCCCCATCCTGGTATTTATGCTCCCCAATCCTGTTCCTCCATCCTGTTATGTGCTGCCCTCATCCCTATCCTGGTATGCATGGCACCCCTCATCCCCAATTCTGATATGCATGGCACCCCTCATCCCCAATCCTGGTATGCATGGCACCACTCATCCCCAATCCTGATATGCATGGCACCCCTCATCCTCAATCCTGCATGCATGGCACCCCTCACCCCCAATCCTGGAATTCATGGCACCCCTCATCCCCAATCTTGGTATGCATGGCACCCCTCATCCCCAATTCTGGTATGCATGGCGCCCCTCATCCTGGTATGCATGGCTTCCTCATACCCAATCCTGGTATGCATGGTACCCCATGCCTCATCCCTATCCTGGTATGTATGGTACCCCTCATCCTGGTATCCATGGTATTCCTCATCCCTATCCTGGTATGCATGGCACCCCATCCCTCATCCTGATATACATGGTAACCCTCATCCCTATCCGGGTATACATGGTCCCTAATCCGAATCCTGGCATGCATGGCCCCCCCAGATTCCTATCCTGGTATGCATTGTACCCCTCATCCCTATCCTGGTATGCATGGTATCCCTCATCCCTATCCTGGTATGCATGGCACCCCTCATCCCCAATTCTGATATGCATGGCACCCCTCATCCCCAATCCTGGTATGCATGGCACCACTCATCCCCAATCCTGATATGCATGGCACCCCTCACCCCCAATCCTGGAATTCATGGCACCCCTCATCCCCAATCTTGGTATGCATGGCACCCCTCATCCCCAATTCTGGTATGCATGGCGCCCCTCATCCTGGTATGCATGGCTTCCTCATACCCAATCCTGGTATGCATGGTACCCCATCCCTCATCCCTATCCTTGTATGTATGGTACCCCTCATCCTGGTATCCATGGTATTCCTCATCCCTATCCTGGTATGCATGGCACCCCATCCCTCATCCTGATATACATGGTAACCCTCATCCCTATCCGGGTATACATGGTCCCTAATCCGAATCCTGGCATGCATGGCCCCCCCAGATTCCTATCCTGGTATGCATTGTACCCCTCATCCCTATCCTGGTATGCATGGTATCCCTCATCCCTATCCTGGTATGCATGGCACCCCTCATTCCAAATCATGGTATGCATGGCACCCCTCATTCCCAATCCTGGTATACATGGCACCCCTCATCCCAATTCTGGTATGTATGGCTTCCTCATCCCAAATCCTGGTATGCATGGCACCCCTCATCCCCAATCCTGGTATGCATGGCACCCCTCATTCCCAATCCTGGTATGCATGGTACTCCTCATCCCCAATCCTGGTATGCATGGCCCCATCATCCCAAATTTGATATACATGGCACCCGTCATCCCAATCCTGGTATGTATGGTACCCTTCATCCTGGTATGCAAGGCTTCCTCATCCCCAATCCTGGTATGCATGGTACCCCTCATCCCCAATCCTGGTATGCATGGCACTCCTCATCCCTATCCTGGTATGTATGGACACCTCATCCTGGTATGCATGACACCCCATCCCTCATCCAAGTATGCATGGTACCCCACATCCCTATTCTGGTATGTATGGTACCCTCATCCTAGTATACATGGCACCCCTCATCCCAATTCTGGTATGTATGGCCTCCTCATCCCTCAATCCTGGTATGCATGGTACCCCTCATCCCTATCCTGGTATGCATGGTATCCCTCATCCCTATCCTGGTATGCATGACACCCCTCATTCCAAATCATTGTATGCATGGCACCCCTCATTCCCAATCCTGGTATACATGGCACCCCTCATCCCAATTCTGGTATGTATGGCCTCCTCATCCCAAATCCTGGTATGCATGGCACCCCTCATCCCCAATCCTGGTATGCATGGCACCCCTCATTACCAATCCTGGTATGCATGGTACTCCTCATCCCCAATCCTGGTATGCATGGCCCCCTCATCCCAAATTTGATATACATGGCACCCGTCATCCCAATCCTGGTATGTATGGTACCCTTCATCCTGGTATGCATGGCTTCCTCATCCCCAATCCTGGTATGCATGGTACCCCTCATCCCCAATCCTGGTATGCATGGCACTCCTCATCCCTATCCTGGTATGTATGGACCCCTCATCCCTCAATCCTGGTATGCATGGTACCCCGCATTCCTATCCTGGTATGCATGGTACCCCTCATCCCTATTCTGGTATGCATGGTACCCCTCATCCCGGTATGCATGGCACCCCATCCCTCATCCTGGTATGCATGGCACCCCATCCCTCATCCTGGTATGTATGGCACCCCTCACCCCCAATCCTGGTATGCATGGTGCGCTTCATCTCCCAATCCTGGTATGTGTTACGGGGCCGGGTGGTGGAACCTCTGTGCCGAGGTGCAAGGAGGGACCCAGAGGGGCGTGACTAAGTATCCACCCGAACCGACCGTGGTCGTACGGCAGCTAACGACACCGTGACCAGGGAGGATCCGGGCTGAGGGACCAGGTGCTACTCTGGGGACGACCTTGTAAGAGAGCAGGTGGCTCCCACGGGTCAGATGGCTGGGACTGACCGGTATGGCGGATGGACGCGGCAAGCAGGCGGAAGTCTCTGTTAGCTGGCAGGTGGTCACAGTTCGAGAAAGCAGGGCAGGTAACAGTCTTTAGGTTTACCAGGAAGATGGTCACAGCAAGTGACGGCAGGGTCTCCAGGCAGGCTGGCAGGAAACAGGCAGGTGCTCGCAGGTGAGCGGGCAGACAGACGAGGCGGGTAACTGGCAGGTAACTGGTGGGTGCTCCCAGGTGAGCGGGCTGACGGACACAGCAGGTAACAGGCGGGTGCTCCCAGGTGAGCGGGCAGACAGACGAGGCAAGTAACTGGCGGACGCTCCCAGGTGAGCGGTCTGACAGATGAGGCAGGTAACAGGCAGGTAACTGGTGGACGCTCCCAGGTGAGCGGTCTGACAGACAAGGCAGGCAACAGTCAGGTAACTGGTGGACGCTCCCAGGTGAGCGGTCTGACAGACGAGGCAGGTAACAGGCAGGTAACTGGTGGACGCTCCCAGGTGAGCGGTCTGACAGACAAGGCAGGTAACAGCGAGGAGTCAGGCTAGCAGCGGAACCTGAGGGCTGAAGCACAGGTGAGACACAGTGCAAACAACTTTGCTCGGGCACCTCCATTTTGGAGAAGGTGCCTTATATATGGGAAGTCCTCCGGCAATTGGCCGGGGACTCCTTAGGACGACGCGCGCAGCCCCTTTAAGAGAGGGGGAGCGCGCGCGCGCCCTAAGCACAGTGCCCGGGAAGGAGCGCGCGCCGGCAGAAGCGAGAAAAGGAGCGCAGGAGGACGCCACGCGCTGAACAGGAAGGTGAGAGGGACGGGGTCTCTGCCTAGCAGGAGGCAGAGACGCCGATGCTACAGTACCCCCCCCCCTTTAGGCCCCCCTTTTTTAGGCCAGAGAGAAATTTCTCAAGGAGAAGCAGAGCGTTGATGTTCTCCCTGGTTCCCAAGTTCTTTCCTCAGGACCAAACCCCTTCCAATCCACCAGAAAAAAGGTTCTCCCTCTTACCCTCTTGGTGACCAGGATACTCTCCACTTCAAAGACGTCCTCAGCAGAAACCGGTGTAGGAGGAGTACCTGGATTGTCGGAAAAAGTGTTAAGGACAACGGGTTTGAGGAGGGATACGTGGAAGGAGTTGGGAATGCGTAGGGTGGCCGGGAGTTTTAATTTGTAGGCCAGTGGGTTAATTTGCCTGAGGACTTCGAAGGGTCCGATGAACCGAGGGCCCAACTTGTAGGAGGGTACTTTGAGCCGCACATATTTGGAAGAGAGCCAAACTTTGTCTCCCGGACGGAATTGAGGTGGATCCAGACGTCTCTTATCAGCAAATCTCTTCATCCGCTCGGAGGACAGAAGAAGAGCGGACCTGGTATTCTCCCAAATAGTAGAAAACTCGCTGACAAGAGATTCTGCGGCAGGGTTGTCCACAGAAGCGGAGACAGGAACTAGAATCCGGGGGTACTGGCCATAGACAATAAAGAACGGGGATTGGGAAGAGGATTCGCTCTCATGGTTATTATAAGAGAACTCGGCCCATGGTAGGAGATCCACCCAATCCGAATGGTGAGCACTAACGAAGTGCCGGAGGTAGCTGGTCAGGATCTGATTGATTTGCTCCACTTGACCATTGGACTGTGGGTGGTAAGCGGAGGAGAAATCCAGGGTGACGTCTAGCAGCTTACATGTGGCTCTCCAGAAGCGTGAGGTGAACTGAACCCCACGATCCGACACGATGTGGAGGGGTAGGCCATGGAGACGGAAGATATGGCGGATAAAGTCTTTAGCTAGCTCGGGTGCAGATGGGAGACCAGGCAAGGGAATGAAGTGGGCCATTTTAGAAAGGCGGTCAACGACCACCCAAATGACTGTACAACCGGCAGAAAGAGGAAGATTGGTGATAAAGTCCATAGCAATGTGCTGCCATGGAGCAGCAGGTATGGGCAGGGGCAAGAGATGGCCAGCTGGTAGATGTCTGGGAACTTTGTTACGGGCACAGGATGAACAGGCCGCGACGAAGTCTACAACGTCCTTACGCAGGGTAGGCCACCAGTAATGCCGGGAAATGAGCTGGAAGGTCTTCTTTTGGCCAGCATGGCCAGCTAGTTTAGAAGAATGTCCCCAGCGAAGAACCCTCTCCCGATCTGATACTGCTACAAACGTCTTACCGGGTGGAAGACGAGTCAGATCCAAGGGGGCCACATTCATCACCTTGGAGGAGTCAATGATGTGCGTAGGCTCCTCCTCTTGATCGGAGGACAGGAAGGACCGGGACAAGGCATCAGCTTTGACTTTCTTGTCCGCCGGGCGGAAATGAAGAATGAAGTCGAAGCGGGCAAAAAACAACAACCACCGGGCCTGGCGAGGATTGAGTCTCTGGGCATTTTGGAGATATGCCAGGTTTTTGTGATCCGTGTAGATGATTACCGGGTAGAGAGCCCCTTCTAGCAGATAGCGCCACTCCTCCAGTGCCAATTTGACGGCTAGCAATTCACGGTCTCCTATGGAGTAGTTGCGCTCAGACGAGGAGAAGATTTTGGAGAAGAAGCCGCAGGTTACCATTCTCCCGGTAGAAGATTTTTGGGTGAGTACCGCTCCGGCTCCGGAGGAGGAGGCATCAACCTCCAGGTAGAATTGTTTATTATAGTCCGGACGATGCAGGACGGGGGCAGAGGCGAAGGCTCTCTTTAAGGAAAGGAAGGCCTCCTCGGCTTCAGGCGACCATACCTTGGGATTTGCCCCCTTACGGGTAAGCGCAGATATGGGAGCAGTCCGGGACGAGAAGTGTGGGATGAAAAGACGATAGTAATTAGCGAAGCCCAGGAATCGCTGTATCGCCTTCAAACCCTCTGGACGGGGCCATTTAAGAACAGAAGAGAGCTTCTCCGGATCCATTTGTAGACCTGTCTGGGAGATAACATAGCCCAAGAATGGAAGGGAGGTCTGGTCGAAGAGGCACTTCTCGTATTTGGCATAGAGGTGGTTCTGCCGGAGCCTAAGCAGGACCTGACGAACATCCCTCCGGTGTGTGGGGAGATCCGGAGAGAAGACCAAGATATCGTCCAGGTAAACCACTACGCAGGAGTACAGGAGGTCACGGAAGATGTCGTTGACCAGCTCTTGAAAGACAGCGGGGGCGTTACGGAGACCAAAGGGCATCACAAGGTACTCATAGTGACCGTTCCCGGTATTGAATGCTGTCTTCCACTCGTCTCCTTGACGGATACGGACCAAGTTATATGCCCCTCATAGATCCAGCTTGGAGAAGATCCTGGCGCCCTTGAGACGGTCAAACAATTCGGAGATGAGCGGCAGGGGGTATTTGTTTTTTATAGTGATTAGATTGAGTCCTCTGTAGTCAATACAGGGACGTAGCGAACCGTCTTTCTTTTTGACAAAGAATTCGGCTCCAGCCGGGGAGGTAGATTTTCAGATAAATCCCCTAGCCAGATTCTCCTCAATGTATTCAGACATAGCCCGGGTTTCGGCCGCAGACAACGGGTAGATACGCCCACAGGGAGGACTGGCGCCAGGTACCAGGTCGATCGGGCAGTCATATGGCCTATGGGGTGGCAACGTCTCTGCTTCCTTTTTACCAAAGACGTCCGCATAGGGCCAGAATGGAGCCGGAAGACCGGGAAGATTAGCTTGAGTAGGCGGAGGGCGAGCTGGGCGGACCGGAACCAGGCAGGTCCTATGGCAGTCTGGACCCCACCGGAGTACTTCGCCGGATCGCCAGTTCAATACGGGTTCATGTGTCTGGAGCCAAGGTAGACCTAGCAACAGGGAGTGAGAGAGTCCGGATAGCACATGGAAGGAGATCTTCTCAGAGTGCAGCATTCCCACCTGCAGAGTTAAGGGTTCAGTGACGAGCAGGATGGGTACTGGAAGGAGTTTACCATCCACGGAGGCAACTGACAAAGGTTCAGTGAGAGGCTTGGTGGGAATACGGTATCTCTCTACTAAGGACTGGGAGATGAGGTTCCCAGCCGCTCCAGAGTCCAGGTGAGCGTTTTCAAAGTGCCGATCCTCTCCCCAGGAGAGAGAGACAGACAAAGTCAGGGAGGGAGAGGACTTACTTTTGTCTAGGACGACCTCTCCGAGTGATCCTAGACACCGGCGTTTCCCGGCCTCTCCGGGCAGGAACGGATCAGGTGCTCCATGCTGCCACAATAGAAACAGCTCCCCTCGGCCCGGCGTGACTCCTGGCGGGATTTGACCAACTTGGCCTGGTCGACCTGCATGGGCTCGGGTGAGTGCGCCCGGGGAGTGACTGAAGAAGAGACAGGTCTCTGGAAGTTAGGAGCAAGGCGGGGAAACTTTCTCTCACGGGTGGTTTCCTTGGTACGTTCCTGGAACCGGATGTCAATCTGGGTAGCAAGTGACACTAGGTCGTCCAGGGTGGTAGGGATGTCCCGACCGGCAAGTTCATCTTTAATCCGACCGGAAAGACCCTCCCAGAAGACGGACAGCAGGGCCTCATCCCAGGCAAGTTCAGAAGCGAGGGTACGGAACCGTATGGCATATTGGCCTACGGTGAGACTCCCTTGGCGGAGACGTAGCAGAGAGGAGGCTGACGAGGTCTTTCGTCCCGTTTCATCAAAGACTTTCCGGAAAGCAGTGAGGAAAGCTGACAAGTTGGATACTAGGGGATCCCCTCTCTCCCACAGGGGAATTAGCCAAGCCAGTGCCTCTCCAGTGAGATGGGACATGATGAAAGCCACTTTGGCCCGGTCGGTGGTAAAGTGATGTGCCAAGAGTTCAAAGTGCAGGGTGCACTGGTTTATGAAGCCCCAAGCTTGAGCGGGGTCACCTCCGAAACGAGGAGGTGCAGAAAGCCGGGGTCCAGAGCAGGATGCCATGGTATTGATGGGCAGCGGCGCTGCTGGGGTGCGAGTCGTGCAACTAGCGGTGGTTGTAGGTGGAGCAGTCAGTGTGTCCAGGCGGGAGTGGACATTCCGCAGGTGGTTCAGGATGGACTCCTGCTGGGATCTCTGACGGGAGACTTCCTGGTATAGGTCAGAGAGCGAGGGAGCTTGGGTGCCACCGGGTTCCATGGCCCGAGCAAACTGTTACGGGGCCGGGTGGTGGAACCTCTGTGCCGAGATGCAAGGAGGGACCCAGAGGGGCGTGACTAAGTATCCACCCGACAGCTAACGACACCGTGACCAGGGAGGATCCGGGCTGAGGGACCAGATGCTACTCTGGAGACGACCTTGTAAGAGAGCAGGTGGCTCCCACGGGTCAGATGGCTGGGACTGACCGGTATGGCGGATGGACACGGCAAGCAGACGGAAGTCTCTGGTAGCTGGCAGGTGGTTACAGTTCGAGAAAGCAGGGCAGGTAACAGTCTTTAGGTTTACCAGGAAGATGGTCACAGCAAGTGATGGCAGGGTCTCCAGGCAGGCTGGCAGGAAACAGACAGGTGCTCGCAGGTGAGCGGGCAGACAGACGAGGCAGGTAACTGGCAGGTAACTGGTGGGTGCTCCCAGGTGATCGGACTGACGGACACAGCAGGTAACAGGCGGGTGCTCCCAGGTGAGCGGGCAGACAGACGAGGCAGGTAACTGGCGGACGCTCCCAGGTGAGCGGTCTGACAGACGAGGCAGGTAACAGGTAACTGGTGGACGCTCCCAGGTGAGCGGTCTGACAGATGAGGCAGGTAACAGTCAGGTAACTGGTGGACTCTCCCAGGTGAGCGGTCTGACAGACGAGGCAGGTAACAGTCAGGTAACTGGTGGACTCTCCCAGGTGAGCGGTCTGACAGACGAGGCAGGTAACAGGCAGGGAACTGGTGGACTCTCCCAGGTGAGCGGTCTGACAGACAAGGCAGGTAACAGGCTGGCAGGCAGGACGAGGAGTCAGGCTAGCAGCGGAACCTGAGGGCTGAAGCACAGGTGAGACACAGTGCAAACAACTTTGCTCGGGCACCTCCATTTTGGAGGAGGTGCCTTATATATGGGAAGTCCTCCGGCAATCGGCCGGGGACTCCTTAGGACGACGCACGCGGCCCCTTTAAGAGAGGGGGAGTGTGCGCGCCCTAAGCACAGTGCCCGGGAAGGAGCGCGCGCCGGCAGCAGCGAGGGAAGGAGCGCAGGAGGACGCCGCGCGCTGAACAGGAAGGTGAGAGGGGCGGCGTCTCTGCCTAGCAGGAGGCAGAGACGCCGATGCTACAGCATGCATGGTACCCCTCATCCCCAATCCTGGTATGCATGGTACCCCTCATCCCCCAATCCTGGTATGCATGGTCCCCTCACTCCCCAATACTCCAATCATGGCATGTATGGCCTCCTCATCCCCCAAACCTGATATGCATGGCACCTAACCCGTCATTCTGGTATGCATGGCACCCCTCATCCTGGTATGCATGGCTTCCTCATACCCAATCCTGGTATGCATAGTACCCCATCCCTCATCCCTATCCTGGTATGTATGGTACCCCTCATCCTGGTATCCATAGTATTCCTCATCCCTATCCTGGTATGCATGGCACCCCATCCCTCATCCTGATATACATGGTAACCCTCATCCCTATCCTGGTATGCATGGTCCCTCATCCGAATCCTGGCATGCATGGCCCCCCCAGATTCCTATCCTGGTATGCATTGTACCCCTCATCCCTATCCTGGTATGCATGGTATCCCTCATCCCTATCCTGGTATGCATGGCACCCCTCATTCCAAATCATGGTATGCATGGCACCCCTCATTCCCAATCCTGGTATACATGGCACCCCTCATCCCAATTCTGGTATGTATGGCCTCCTCATCCAAAATCCTGGTATGCATGGCACCCCTCATCCCCAATCCTGGTATGCATGGCACCCCTCATTCCCAATCCTGGTATGCATGGCACCCCTCATCCCCAATCCTGGTATGCATGGCCCCCTCATCCCAAATTTGATATACATGGCACCCCTCATCCCAATCCTGGTATGTATGGCACCCCTCATCCCCCAATCCTGGTATGTATGGTACCCTTCATCCTGGTATGCATGGCTTCCTCATCTCCAATTCTGGTATGCATGGTACCCCTCATCCCCAATCCTGGTATGCATGGCATTCCTCATCTCTATCCTGGTATGTATGGACCCCTCATCCTGGTATGCATGGTACCCCGCATCCCCCAATCCTGGTATGCATGGTCCCCTCACTCCCCAATACTCCAATCATGGTATGTATGGCCTCCTCATCCCCCAATCCTGATACGCATGGCACCTAACCCGTTATTCTGGTATGCATGGTGCCCCTCATCCTGATATGCATGGCTTCCTCATACCCAATCCTGGTATGCATGGTACCCCATCCCTCATCCCTATCCTGGTATGTATGGTACCCCTCATCTTGGTATGCATGGTATTCCTCATCCCTATCCTGGTATGCATGGCACCCCATCCCTCATCCTGATATACATGGTAACCCTCATCCCTATCCTGGTATACATGGTCCCTCATCCAAATCCTGGCATGCATGGCCCCCCCAGATTCCTATCCTGGTATGCATTGTACCCCTCATCCCTATCCTGGTATGCATGGTATCCCTCATCCCTATCCTGGTATGCATGGCACCCCTCATTCCAAATCCTGGTATGCATGGCACCCCTCATTCCCAATCCTGGTATACATGGCACCCCTCATCCCAATTCTGGTATGTATGGCCTCCTCATCCCAAATCCTGGTATGCATGGCACCCCTCATCCCCAATCCTGGTATGCATGGCACCCCTCATCCCCAATCCTGGTATGCATGGCCCCCTCATCCCAAATTTGATATACATGGCACCCCTCATCCCAATCCTGGTATGTATGGCACCCCTCATCCCCCAATCCTGGTATGCATGGTACCACTCATCCCCCAATCCTGGTATGCATGGTCCCCTCACTCCCCAATACTCCAATCATGGTATGTATGGCCTCCTCATCCCCCAATCCTGACATGCATGGCACCTAACCCCTCATTCTGGTATGCATGGCACTCCTCATCCTCAAATCCTGGTATGCATCGCACCACATATTCCTATTCTGGTATGCATGGTACCCCTCATCCCTATTCTGGTATGCATGGTACCCCTCATCCTGGTATGCATGGCATCCCATCCATCAACCTGGTATGCATGGTAACCCCCATTCCTATCCTGGTATGCATGGTACTCCTCATCCCCAATGCTGGTATGCATGGCACCCCTCACCCCCCAATCCTGGTATGCATGGCCCCCCTCATCCCCAATCCTGGTATGCATGGCCCCCTGTCATCACCAATCCTGGTATGCATGGTACCTCTCATCCCCCAATCTTGGTATGCATGGTCCCCTCACCCCCAATCCTGGTATGCATGGTACCTCTCATCCCTATTCTGGTATGCATGGTACCCCTCATCCTGGTATGCATGGCACCCCATCCGTCATCCTGGTATGCATGGCACCCCATTCCTATCCTGGTATGCATGGCACCCCTCACCCCCAATCCTGGTATGCATGGTACCCTTCATCTCCCAATCCTGGTATGCATGGTACCCCTCATCCTCCAATCCTGGTATGCATGGTACACCTCATCCCTCAATCCTGGTATGCATGGTCCCCTCACCCCTCAATCCTGGTATGCATGGTCCCCTCACCCCTCAATCCTGGTATGCATGGTCCCCTCATCCCCCAATCTTGGTATGTGTGGCCCCCTCATCCCCCAATCCTGGTATGTGTGGCCCCCTCATCCCCCAATCCTGGTATGTGTTGCCCCCTCATCCCCCAATCCTGGTATGTGTGGCCCCCTCAATCCCCAATCCTGGTATGTGTGGCCCCCTCATCCCCCAGTCCTGGTATTTTTGGCACCCCTCATCCCTTTCACGCTGCACACAAAAAAAAACACTTATACTCCCCTTTCTTCCCTGTGCTCCAGTGCTGCTGTGTCCTGTTCTGCCAGACGCCGGGGAAGGATTGTGGCACCGGAGTACGCGCGTGCCCATACCACGCTGTCCGGTGCCATTTTGCTGAAGACACACTGCAAATGTGTCTTCAGTAAAATGGCGCTGGATAGCGCAAGGCGCATGCGCCGACTCCGACGCCTTCACTCCACCCCCGGTCTCCGGCGAGAAGAGAGGCGCTGCGGCAACGCTCCTCCCGGTCAGGTAAATATGTAAGTATGGCACCGGAGATCGTAGTATGTGTTCAGTGTCTATGTATACCACGATCTCCGGCACCATACACTCCTCTTACCTGTATCGGCTCCATGCGTTCTTCTGTCTGGAGCCAGACTGCGCGTCACACATGCGCAGTCTATAGAGGCTTCAGACAGAGGGATGCTTGCAGCGTTATATTATAGATATCATTCAGTTATTTATTAGAGTAGCTGCATCTAAATGTAAAACCATTTATATATAGTAGAGTTTATATTTATATGATGATATCACACATTTCAATAAGATTTTATACACATGACAGACCCATGTGCAAGGACTCAGTACAAAGTCACACAACATCCGTATGGTCCTGAATTTTAGTGCCACTGACTACTCAGTGTGCCACCATATGGAGCCTCCATATGGCACAATATTACAGAGGACAATACCTCCATCGCTCAGCATCTGATGGGACATGGCATGATTATGAAAACAGAGGCATAATAGATTATGAAACCATAGATTTTTATGAGTACCACAATATGGCTTCTTACAAAACCTTTATGAAGCTATAATACACCGTGTGCCTACTGTAACTCTAGAATACAACTGACAAATAATCTTCCAAATACCTGGTACACTGATCTATTATTTAAAAGGCCGTAGAAAAAAAATAAAACCCATTTTCTGAAAATAGTTGGGTGTTTTGGAAGGAAGGGGTGTAAGAAAATATAGTTACTGAAAGAGTAATCAATGCTGGGAACAAAATTCCAGCAAATGTGGTTAGAAAATCAACAATAAATCAATACATTTCCAAATGACCGCGATTAATGTATATCTATTACAAAGTAAAAATAAAAATAAAATAAAATATAGGCAGAATAAATGGACCATGTAGAACAATAAAGGTTCTTGTATTTCCAGTCCAGGTGACGCGCCCCCTGGGCCAGTGTTGTTTGGGGGAATACCCGGAGCCGGATCAGATGGGGGTTGTAGTCTCCGAGTGGCGGTGACCCGGTCCGTGCCCAGGGTGTCAAGCTCAGTGTGTGGCAGTCCTTATGATGTTACTAGATGTTCTTTTGTGTCGACTACGCCACCCGTTGAATTGCGGTCAATACGGCCGCCGCTGCAGCAGGGTCCGCTGAGGCTGGTGATGTATGTGCAGCTCAGGTAGTATAACCCCCAACGGGAGGGGTATAGCCTCAGGGGGTCAGTTGCAGAGGATGGGGGTTGTGGTGGTGCAGCGGGGATGGAAATGAGACGCAGAGTCGGGCTGTGCAGTTCAGGGTTTGTTTACTTACTGCAGTTGTTCTGGTCACTCCGGCCTTAAGTGACCACCCGAGCCGTGCTGCGTCCACCAGGTCCTGGACTCGGCCAACCCCCAGGTGATTCTGGAGCGTGGTCCTGAGCTCCCTTTCTGTCCTGTCCTCTTCTCTGGCCTTCCCCACCAGGGATCCACCTATGTCCGGCTCCCTCGGGCCTCTTGGTGGTAAACCCTTGTCTCTGGGTTCCCTGACCCTATTCCTGGTCTGCCTTCCGGGTGGATTTAGTGGGTGATCGTGGCAGATCGATCCTGCCCACGACCTCCGGTTCCTGGCTAAGGTGTGCTGTAGCCTCTGCCAGCTTGGGATCCGGTACCCTGTTGCCAACTCTTCACCCTCTGGTCTAATTTGGGCTCTTGGAGTTCCTTCTTTCTCCCCCTCTGGGTCTTTCTTTCTCCTCTCTCTCTCTCTCTCTTGGCCTTGGAGCTGCTCTTCTCCTCTGCTCTGACAGACTGACCTCACTCTGCAAAAGACCTCACTCTGCAAAAGACCTCACTCTGCAAAAGACTGACCCTGATCTAAGATGGTTCCCACCTTATATACTCCCTCTATGTGTGAGCTCAGGTGACCAGCACCCAATGAGCTCCTAACTTTACCCAGGCTGCTCCCCCTATCTGCCCCTACACTACTGGGATGTTCCACCCCCCTCCCACTCCAGCCAGGAACAGACACTGTCGTACCTGCACATTTCTCTAGTGGGAGTACCATCGGTCTGTTCCTCGGAAATGGGATGTGTGTAGTGCATGCAGCTAACTGAGCTCAGTTCCACACTCCATCCTCACCCGGGAGTGGAATATCACACCTCTGGGTTGAGGTGCAATACCCCTGTAGCAGCCGAATCCTCAGGGTGCTACATTCCCCCCTGGTAAATCACAGCACGTCCTCGGGCTGTAAAATATAAACATCCAAAACATACAATTTTTTTTCATAAACATAAACATATAAAACATATAAAACATGATCAGCAGCAATAAACTTTTCATATAAACATTCTTGTTTCTGGTTCCTCCGGTCACGGTGCAACTTGTGACCGGGTAAAGTGCGACAGTCTCTTGAAGAAACACGGTTTCCTATAAAACCGGTAGGGGGCGCTTTAGGAAGCGCAACTATATACAAGGGGATATGGCCGCTCTCAGTCCTCGGCCAGGTATTAGGTACTAGGGACACACGGGCATCAGTTCAATTGGCTGGTCCCAACGGGGACTATATTTTAACTAAGTAACAGTTCTTGGTACCCCGACGGGCAACTATGTACAGTCTCTCTCTACCGTACTTCAACGACGGCGTCCTCCTGCTCCTTCTTTAGATTCTTCAGACCCGTCCGGGTCCTCTTGCTCCTCCTCACACCGCAGCTCCTCCTCCGTCAGGCGATGCACATGGAGGGCGTAGGGTCCTTTGGCACACTTGTGCCGGGTGAAGGTGACCTCGTCCCCTACATACAGGTCACGACCTCTGTGTCCCTCCGGCAGATGGCTTTCTACGTCTCTGCGGGTCACAAAGACGTCGCCGGGGGTATGATGGTCTCTAATAAAGCCCCATCCGTGCTGCATGTTGAATTTTATCACAGTCCCGGTGGAAGGGGGACCATGAGCTGCACGGGGATTCCTCCTGGTCCGGCTCTTCTGCTCCGCGCTCCTTATCTGCGCTTGCTGTTCCCGGACCCGCCTCTCTCTCCGCTCCCTCTCGAAGACCTCGAGCTGCTGCCGGCAGCACTCTGCACGCTCTGCTGCGGCCGCCCGAGTCTCCTGAGTGAACCCCATGAGGTCTTCTCCAGTGGGGTCCCACTCGAACTGTGCCTCCTCCAGCGGGGGCGAGGTCCTCCTTGCGGGCTTCGGAACCGGAATCAGGGGTTCATCTAGGGGTCTCTCTTTCCGGAGTCGGGGATGGTGAAACTCCGGTGGCCATATGAAGGGCTGCCCATCCGGGCACGTATGCTGGGCGAACAGGTCCTCACCCAGGTGCCGTACTTTAGGTGCTATGGGCGCTGTGGTGGTAGCGGCGCCCGGGTTGACCAGGCCTTGCGACCAGGCTTGGGGCACGCTAAAGGAAAAGGGCACCGTAAGAACGGCGGCGCCCGTGGTTATTCGGCCCTGCGACCAGGCCGGTGGCTCCGCGGAGGTAGGGGGCGCTGTTGGTATTGCGGCGCCCGGGGGTACTAGGCCTTGCGACCAGGCCGGTGGTATTTCCTGCTTGGCCACGCTCGAGGTCGAGGCGTGTGACGTCACAGGGGTCGCGGCCGCGGTTTCCGGTTGAGGCCTAGTTGGCGGCGGTGACGATGCAGCGACGGGCACGGCAGGGGGAATTTCGGGCTCTGCGACGGGGAGCTGGGGCAGGCACGCGGTTTCCCGGTTCGGGGTAGAGACGTCCCCTTTACCTGCCTCCGTCCGTTCAGCTCCCTTCTCGGTGCCGTCTCCTGCCTTCATTCCTCCTGCGCCATCCTCAGAGGCGGTCTGTCTCCTCGTCTCGGGCGGCGTGCTCCGCTGACGGGTTCCGGTCTGCTGGGCCATCTCTCGGCTCCACTCCGCCAACGTCTCTCGCTGCACCCGGGCCATCCTCCGTGCGAGGCCCTCCAGCGCGGTCTGTGCACACTCCCGGTCTCGGGGGAGCTGTGCTAGGATCTTCAGCAGGCCTTCTGGAGTGGCGACCTGCAACAGGCTCCTGACCACTGGGTCGGTGCTGCCTGACTCTCCCTCCATACGTCTTGTCTCCGGGTGCGCTCTCTCCAGACTGCTCCAGGCGACACCCATCTTTGTTCTCTTGTTCTGTCTCCGCCCACATTGAAGGTGGTCCCGGGGCAACTTCAGTTCCAGGGGCAGTTCTCTCACGCTGATGGACACTTCCAGCATCACAGTCTCTGTTGGTGGGCGCGGTTTCCGCTTTTGGCGCCATTCTTCGACCTGGCCCACGATGGGAGGTGGCCTCTTGCCACCCTCTGGCACGCCCATAATGGCGTCCGCTCTTCCAAGGCGGGAAATCTTCGGAAATGGCGGGAAAAAGCTGCAAATGGCGGACAACCGGCGGGAAACGACCTGTGATGGGGCCCGATGGCGGGGACCCTCCGGAACCGGCGGGAGACTTCTTTTTAAGGTAACGGTGTACTTTTCTTCAGGCACGCAGTACCCGGTTGTTGCGGGCACGTTATCCTGCCGACTACGCCAAAGTTGACGCGCCCCCTGGGCCAGTGTTGTTTGGGGGAATACCCGGAGCCGGATCAGATGGGGGTTGTAGTCTCCGAGTGGCGGTGACCCGGTCCGTGCCCAGGGTGTCAAGCTCAGTGTGTGGCAGTCCTTATGATGTTACTAGATGTTCTTTTGTGTCGACTACGCCACCCGTTGAATTGCGGTCAATACGGCCGCCGCTGCAGCAGGGTCCGCTGAGGCTGGTGATGTATGTGCAGCTCAGGTAGTATAACCCCCAACGGGAGGGGTATAGCCTCAGGGGGTCAGTTGCAGAGGATGGGGGTTGTGGTGGTGCAGCGGGGATGGAAATGAGACGCAGAGTCGGGCTGTGCAGTTCAGGGTTTGTTTACTTACTGCAGTTGTTCTGGTCACTCCGGCCTTAAGTGACCACCCGAGCCGTGCTGCGTCCACCAGGTCCTGGACTCGGCCAACCCCCAGGTGATTCTGGAGCGTGGTCCTGAGCTCCCTTTCTGTCCTGTCCTCTTCTCTGGCCTTCCCCACCAGGGATCCACCTATGTCCGGCTCCCTCGGGCCTCTTGGTGGTAAACCCTTGTCTCTGGGTTCCCTGACCCTATTCCTGGTCTGCCTTCCGGGTGGATTTAGTGGGTGATCGTGGCAGATCGATCCTGCCCACGACCTCCGGTTCCTGGCTAAGGTGTGCTGTAGCCTCTGCCAGCTTGGGATCCGGTACCCTGTTGCCAACTCTTCACCCTCTGGTCTAATTTGGGCTCTTGGAGTTCCTTCTTTCTCCCCCTCTGGGTCTTTCTTTCTCCTCTCTCTCTCTCTTGGCCTTGGAGCTGCTCTTCTCCTCTGCTCTGACAGACTGACCTCACTCTGCAAAAGACCTCACTCTGCAAAAGACCTCACTCTGCAAAAGACTGACCCTGATCTAAGATGGTTCCCACCTTATATACTCCCTCTATGTGTGAGCTCAGGTGACCAGCACCCAATGAGCTCCTAACTTTACCCAGGCTGCTCCCCCTATCTGCCCCTACACTACTGGGATGTTCCACCCCCCTCCCACTCCAGCCAGGAACAGACACTGTCGTACCTGCACATTTCTCTAGTGGGAGTACCATCGGTCTGTTCCTCGGAAATGGGATGTGTGTAGTGCATGCAGCTAACTGAGCTCAGTTCCACACTCCATCCTCACCCGGGAGTGGAATATCACACCTCTGGGTTGAGGTGCAATACCCCTGTAGCAGCCGAATCCTCAGGGTGCTACACAGGTACAGATTTAATCACGGATATTTCACAAAGGTCAAGATACTAACTGTACCTCAGAAAATGAAACATATGGTGGAATTAAAAAATATTGCATAGGGAAAGTCCTTTAGGATCTGCTTTGCAGCTATGTAATGTATTGCGCTATAATCCCTCTGAGTCTAAACCATACATTGATGTTGAAATGCTTAAAGGGAACATGCCATGGAGAATTATTTTTACTAATTAAAAAGTAATAAAATATATTGTATTTTGTAATCTAGTTTTCTTATTGCAGGTTTTTTTTCTGTTCTTGATTACAGGGGTGCCTATATTGCCTGAGCTGTTGCCCTGCTCTCTTAAAAGCATTAAAAAATATGGTTTCAAGCAGTTATATGGACCATAGGAATCTGTAATCTGGATATAGCACATTGACTTTTATGGAAGAGTGTTACAGGCATGCTCTGTGATCTGTGCAGAGGTCACTGTGCAGAGAGAAGGAAGTGAGCCTAATGTCAATGGTGAATCTGCTTCCACCAATATAATAAAGGAGGTACGGTTTATGGAAATCCTACCTGTGATGATAATGAGACTGCTGAGAAGTTGTAAACTCTGAAAAGCTGAAAGGGTTATTTTTAAATATAGAAAGTGACCTGGTAAATTGGAAAAAATAAAATAAAAAGTGAATTAGAAAATGGGCCAGATTTATCAATACTGTCTAAGTGCAAACTTAGACTAGACAGGCTTAAAATGCTAGGGTATGTAGCTTTATAAAAGTTTCCCATTATGTTGATAGCTGATTTATCCTGTTGCATCAAGTACCTCACAGCATCGGGGCATACTTGCTACCTGATGTCTTTGCTGATTAAAGATGGTCTGTGGGGATAGCTCCATGATCAGCGTATCCTTTGGTGATTCTTCTAATAAAATAATGGTCTACATCCATTTTAATGGCATGTGAAGATGACGCGCCCCCTGGCCGTGGGGTACTCGGTGCCGGGCCGGTCGTTGCTAGGGGTGATGTCACAGTGGCGGTGACCCGGTCTGTGACCCAGGGCGGTCAATCAAAAGGGGAAATATTTACAGGGGATTATAGTTTATATATAAAGTTCGTGACGCCACCTGTGGTATGCGGCTAAAGGGAGCCGCCGCTGCGGAGCAGGTCATCTGGAGCTGAAGTTAGTGCAGCAAAGCTGGTGTGGCTCTCCACAGGTAGAGCTTAGCTCCAGGGCAGTGTAGATGTTATAGGTTGTGCTGGGCGTTGTAGTGCAGGGGTGATGGCGCAGATAATAATCACAGAGACAGTAGGGTGCAGTCTTCCGAGTTTACTCACAGTTGATAAGTTCCTCAGGCTACAGGTTCCGGACTACAACCTCCCAAGTCGTGCTGCATTCACCAGGCAGGGGTTCAGCAATCCCTCAGGTAATTCAAGAGTGCCTGACAGGACCCCTTTCTATGTGCCTTCCTCAGTCGTCTTCCTGCTCTAGCTCTCGCCCTCCTGCCCTGTGCCTCACAATCAGTGTCCCAATCCGGTAGCCTCGGGTCTTGTCGGGCGACCTGCAGTCCCCTGGACCCTCTGTGGCCACCTTCTCGGCGATATAATTGTGGTTGTGGCCACTGCACCTTGCAAGTACAGCAGCCTTCCGTTCCTAGCTGAGCCTTGTAGTTCTCCACTAGTTTAGGGGCCGGTCCCCTCTGCGGCTCAATCCCTGCACCGCCTGGCAGATTCGGGTGTACGGGTGGCCTCCAGCACTTCCCGTACCCCTGGGATCCCTTCTGTTCCTGGAGCCTTTCTCCTGCTCCCTCTCCTCTCTTCTCTCCTTCTCCTGGGCCTCTCACTAGGCCCGCCTCTGGAGCAGAGCTCCTGCAGAGCCTCTGCTCCCCTCACTTTCCTCCTCCAACTGAACACACTCTCTCAAGATGGCTTCTCTATTTATACAGCTTCCTTTACAAGTGCTCCCCTAATCTGCTTCCTCCACCCACACCCACTACATGGTTCCCCCTCACTTGGTTCCCCCTCCACTCCAGCCAGGGACCAGGGACTGTGCTCTCCCTTAGGAGCAATCTCGCCCTGCCCTACTGAAGTGGATGTGTTGGATGCAGGTGTTAGGGTCCCGGGCAGCACTCTATCCTTACCTGAGAGTGGATACCACACCTCTGGGTGAGATGCAGTACCTCTGTGGCGACTGAACACTCAGGGGCACCACAAAGATCCCGAAACTAAAACACTAATATAATACTAAGAACAAACCGATTATGGAGATGGTTTTAACACATTTTTAAGACACTTCTTCACTGATACTGGTTTTGGCTTTTACATCGATGCTGCTATATTGAGATATGCTTTTACAGTGATGGAATGTGGTAGAATATATTTGTGGGCCTCATCTAAATTTATTGAAAATCTTACTTCTACCTTTTATAAATGTTATACTAGATCTTCCTTACTACATGACACATACTCTTGTGGTTTAGTAAGTTATACTTTGTGTTACGCATCTGTCCCACTTGTTCTGGGCTCCACTCCCTTCTCCTATGGCCATTGACTCCCTTTGCTGTGCTCCGAATGGGTTTTACAAGTTGCTCAATGTGTCTCAGTGACATTTCCCTAGGCCTTTAAAGGTTCAGTTAAACAGACTTGTGTCTTAGTATTGAGACTCATGAGTTAAGTTACCGGGCGTTCATTAAAGATTTCTCCTTACCCACTTCTATTTATCACATGACGCTGAAACTTCACACGTGTAATGATATAAGTCTCTATAGGTTACATGTCAATTTGCAACTCAGAACTGATAACGGTCTTGATTTTACAGGTCCTGAAGTGGTGTGAGGTTTGATAATGGGCCCAGTGGGATACAGAGCAGTCATCAAGTTCCTTTTCTTGAAAGGCCTCACACCAAAGGAGACGTTCGATGAGATGAAAGAGGTTTATGGTGATGATTCCCCATCATATGATGTAGTCAAGAACTGGCATCGTCAATTGAAATGTGGTTGGACTTCAGTGCAAACAGCTCCAATTCCAGGGTGACCCCACTCTGCTATTGATGAACACACCAGCAAGTGGAGGTCGCCATTTTGTAAAATCACCGCGTAACCATTCGCCACCTAGCCCAAAATGTCAAGAATAGTGTGGGGTCCGTGGAAAAAATCATCCAAGACCATCTTCACATGCATAAGGCATCCGCTCGTTGGGTTCCCTGGCTGCTCACACCTTTCCAGAAGCAGGAACGAGTCGAATGCTCTCAGGCTCTATTGATGATGTGCCATGGAAACCAGGAGGACTTTTTCAACAGACTGATCACACAGGATGAAAGCTGGGTCCATCACTATGATCCTGAGACTAAAGTCCAGTCGATGCAATGGAAGCATCATAACTCAATGCCTCCAACGAAGGCACGTGCCCAACCCTCGGCATGCAAGGTCATGCTCACTGTATTTTGGGACTAGCACGGAGTAGTATTGATGGATTTCCTAGCAAAGGGTACCATGATCATTGGGGTGTGGCGCCCTGCTGTGCACTGGTGCCACAGAACCCAGAAGGGTGCATGGATGGACTTCTCCACAAGAGGCCCTCACTACATTCACACACCTCCACCCTACCACCTCAGACCAGCAGAGGGAGCCCGTTAGGGATATATATAGGGAGGGTGGAGCCAGCCAGCTCAGTTCTAGTTTAGAGTTTAGTGTGCTCAGTGAGAGAGCAGCACGCAGGCTGCTGTGTGAGGCAAGTTGAGTCCTACAGCACGCACTGAAGCCTAGTGAGGGCCCTGAGTGTGGCCGAAAGCGAGAGGAGTTGAGGGGGCAGAGGAGCGTACCAGGCTCACCCCGAAGTATACACCGGGTCCACGCCTACGGGGACCCTTTATACCCAGTAGGGACCACCAGAACCCCTGGAGGACTACAGGTCCCAGGTTTGCCAAACGCTGACTACAGTACCAGGGCTAGGAGTCACGGAGGCCCCAGCTTCCAGGGAGAGTGATCTCCAAGAAAAAGCCCTACCACCAGGTCAACAGGTGCAAGGGAGAGAGAGACAGTAACCAAGCTAGGCCTAGTTCCAGGCAGGCCAGAAGCTTAGCGAGGAAAGCCACGGATCAGGAGGCCCTATACCCGCTCACTGGGGAGAGTCCAAAAGTGCGCCCTTCGCCCGGAGTACCCTGGACCGTGCCTGCATTATCACCAGTAAAGGTACTGAAGCTTACCCTCGTGTGAGTGTCCATCTTTCCTCTGGGTCCGCCCTGCAGTCTCTCACCGGCATCCACCATCTACCCCTATACTGCCCTGGAGCTAGCTCTGCCTGTGGAGAGCCACACCATCCCTGCTGCCGTAACACCAGGTCCAGAGGACTGCTCCGCAGCGGCGGCACCCTTTAGCCGCAATCCACAGGTGGTGTAACGCCCCCTGGGCCGTGGGGCAGCTGGGCCTCTGGTTGCTGGGGGATATCACGGTAGCTGGCCCGGTCCGTGACCCAGGGCGGTCAGTAAAAAGGGGGGACTTCTATTTATATAGGGTTTTTAGGAAAGTTCGTGACGCCACCTGTGGAATGCGGCTAAAGGGAGCCGCCGCTGCGGAGCAGTCCTCTGGAGCTGGTGTTACGGCAGCAGGGATGGTGTGGCTCTCCACAGGTAGAGCTAGCTCCAGGGCAATGTAGAAGTTGCTAGTTGCGCTGGGTGTTGTAGTGCAGGGAGGGAAAGATGGCGCAGATGAAAGAAGGGACGGAGGCAGTACGGTGCAGTCATCCGAGTTTTTACTCACAGTTCTTATGACAGTTCCACTGGTGCACTATACAGTTGTCGGCCTCCCATGTCGCGCTGAGTTCACCAGGCAGGGGTTCAGCACTTCCTCAGGCAGATCAGGAGTACCTGGCAGAACCCCACTTTCTCGTGTTCCTAACTAGACCGTCTTCTCGCTGGGTCTTTCTCCCTTCTGCCCTGCGCTTCCCACTCTCAATCCAGCTCAATCCCGCTTGGGTGCTCTGAAGTCCCTCCTGTCTCGTTCGAGTTACCGGACCTGCTTTACCCTCACAGGGATTAGAATGAGGCTTCAGCAACTGGCTATAGAAGCCAGAAGCCTCCGGTTTTCCCAGCCGAGACGTAGAGTAGCACGGCTGGTCCAGGGGCCGGTCCCCTTCTTGCGGCCTACGATCCCTCTGTCTTCTGACAGATGCAGGGCGTACGGGTGCCGTCCTGCACTCGCCGTACCCCTAGGATCCCTTCTTAGAACGGAGCCTACTCCTCTGCTCCCCACCTGGGCCTCTAGGACTGGACCCTACTTGTGGAGCAGAGCTCCTAAAGAGACTCTGCTCCCTGTCTGACTGACACTCTCCTCTGTTCTGAACTGCCACCCTAAGATGGCTTCCCTTTATATACCTACTACTATGGTGCTCCCCTAAACTACTTCCTCCACCCACACCCACTACTGGTTCCCCCTACCTCTGGGTTCCCCCCACTCCAGCCAGAGACAGGGCTCAGCAGCTGCGCTCTGCATGTTGCCCTTCCAGCTGGCCTGGAGCAGTGTATTGTTGGATGCAGGTGTTGGGGTTCCAGGCAGCACTCCTTCCTTACCTGAGAGAAGGAGACACCACACCTCTGGGTGAGGTGCAATACCTCTGTGGCGACTGAACTCTCAGGGGCGCCACAGTGGCATCACGAACACTTTCCCAAATCCCCCTATGAACTATTCCCCCTTTCACTGACCGCCCTGGGTCACGGACCGGGCCAGCTACCGTGATATCCCCCCAGCAACCAGAGGCCCGGCTGCCGATTACCCCACGGCCCAGGGGACACGTCAGCCTTGGCCATACTATGCTTCCCTGCTGCAGAAATTGCAGGAGGCCATCAAAACCAAGAGACGTGGCATGTTCACCAAAGATGTCCGCCTTCTGCAAGACAATGCACCGGTTCACAACTCACATGTTGGCCAAATGGAAGCATGCTCCTGTTGCTTTGAAATTCTACCGCATCCCCCTTATTCACCCGACCTCGCACCTTCGGACTTCCACCTCTTTCCAAAAATGAGGTTATTTTTGAAGGCCATGCATTTTCCAGATGATGAGACACTGATTTCCGAAGTCACAACGTGGCTTTTGGAACAACCTGTCGACTTCTGCAAGCGAGGTGTTAGTTACTTAAAGAGATGAGAGAACTGTGTGTCCAAAGGTGGCACCTATGTAGAGAAGGATTAATAAGTGTGCCAAGTTTCATTGCTCTCAGTCCACAGGAAGTGGGTCAGGGGAAATCTTTAATGAACGCTGTGTGCATTTTTCTTTGCAAAACTCACATGTTTCTTACATAACCTCAGACCTGCTGGTTAACCCTCTGCTTGCTACCTCAAGGTTAACCCATCAATTGCAACAAGCATTACAAACTGTTGTTTGACTCTATTCATAATGAGCATTCATCCTTGCAAAACTCCTATGTTCCTCTGCCTTCCTCTATGTGCTGATTCGGACCTTCTATTTCTATTTTTGTCTTCCCTCCTGGCTCTGTAGCTTCTATTGTATCCAAGTCCTCCAGACTAGTGCATCAACGCCCTGGGTTGTGAATCCAATTTGCTGTCCAGATGTCATCTTTCCCAGCCCACCGCTGTCTGAAGCTCCCTGACTGACACATCACTATTCTCTGAGTGATCTGCATCCCCGGTCCAAAATCCAGTACTTTCCAGAGGTGGTGCATGTGACGCGCCCCCTGGGCCATATTCAGGGGATACCCGGAGCCGGATCTCGATGGGGGTAGTAGTCCTTGTGGCGGTGACCCGGTCCGTGCCCAGGGTGTCAAACTAAGTGGCAGTCTATGGCAGTAGATGTTAACTTGATTGTCGACTACGCCACCCGTTGAGTGCGGCTTTGAAGCCGCCGCTGCAGAGCAGTCCACTGAGGCCGGTGGTATATGTGCAGCAGTGATGGTATAACCCCCAACGGGAGGGGTATGGCCTCAGGGCAGAAGGTGTAGATGATGGGGGTTGTGAAGATGCAGAAGGGAAGACTCAGAGTCAGGAGATGCAGTTCAGGGCTTTTACTTACTGGTGTTCTTTTGGTCACTCTGGCCTTGAGTGACCACCCGAGCCGTGCTGCGTCCACCAGGTCCTGGACTCGGCCAACCCCCAGGCAATTCTGGAGCGTGGTCCTGAACTCCTTTCTGACTCTCCCTTCCTCTGGCCGTTCCCACCAGGGATCCACTTTTGGCCGGCTCCCTCGGGTCTCTTGGTGGTCAAGCCTCCTCTGGGCTCCCTGACCCTATGCTCGGTGTGCCTTTCTAGTGGATTTGGTGAGGGTCGTGGCAGATCCTGCCCACAACCTCCGGTTCCTGGTTAAGGTTCGTTTTGGCCTCTGCCAGCTTGGGTTCCGGTACCCTTGTGCGCCAACCCTTCACCCTTCTGTCCTTATTCTGGGATCTTGGGGTTCCTTCTTGTTTCCTCTCTGGGTCCTTCTGACTCCTCTCTCTCTCTCTCAGCAGGCCTTGCTCTGGAGCTGGGCCCAGCCGGAGCCACAGCTCCCTGTCAGCCCTTCTGGCTGAGCTCCTCTGCTCTTCTCCTCTGCCTGAACTGAACCCTGATCTAAGATGGTGCCCACCTTATATACTCCCTCTATGTGTGAGCTCAGGTGACCAGCACCCAATGAGCTCCTATCTTTACCCAGACTACTCCCCCTATCTGCCCCTACACTACTGGGATGTTCCACCCCCCTCCCACTCCAGCCAGGGACAGACGCTGTCGTACCTGCACATAAACTGGTGGGAGTACCGTCGTTCTGTCCCCCGGAAATGGGATGTATGTAGTGCATGCAGCCTACTAGCTCAGTTCCACACTCCATCCTTACCCGGGAGTGGAATACCACACCTCTGGCTTGAGGTCTAATACCCCTGTAGCAGCCGAATCCTCAGGGTGCTACATTCCCCCCTGGTAAATCACAGCACGTCCTCGGGCTGTAAAAGAATAAAAACATCCACAAACATACAATTTTTTTTCAAAAACATCATAAACATATAAAACAATATATATATTATCAGCATAAAACTTTTTCATATAAACATTCTTGTTCCTCCGGCCACGGTTCAACTTGTGACCGGGTAAAGTGCAACAGTCTCTTGTAGTAAAAACAACAGTTTCCTATAAAACCGGTAGGGGGCGCCTTAGGAAGCGCAACTATATACAAGGGAAGGTATGGCCGCTCTCAGTCCTCGGCCAGTGGGGAAAAGGGATGGCTGCTCACAGTCCTCAGCCTGTGGGGAGATGGGACACACTGGAACAGTTCACTGGTCCCAACGGGGACTATATTTTAACTAGCAGCATGGCATATACCCTACGGGTAACTATTTTACAGTTTCAGTTCACCTCTTAATGGTGACGATGCCCTCCTGCTCCTTCCTGAGGGTAGGCTTCAGACCCGTCTGGGTCCTCTTGACCTTCCTCACACCGCAACTCCTCTTCCGTCAGGCGATGTACATGAAGTGCATAGGGTCCTTTGGCACATTGGTGCCGGGTGAAGGTGACCTCATCACCCAGATATAGGTCACGACCTCTGTGTCCCTCCGGTAGGTGGGACTCGACATCTCTTCTGGTCACAAAGACGTCGCCGGGGGTGTGATGATCTCGAATGAAGCCCCAACCGTGCTGCAACTGGAATTTAATTACAGTCCCGGTGGCACGGGGACCGTGGGCTGCACGGGGGTTCCTCCTGGTCCGGCTCTTCTGTTCTGCACTTTTTATTTGCAGCCGCTGCTCGCGGACCCGCCTCTCTCTTCTTTCTCGGTCAAAGGCTTCCAACTGCTGGCGGCAGCACTCTGCACGCTCCGCTGCAGCCGCCCGGGTTTCTTGAGTGAACCCGATGAGGTCTCCTCCTGCGGGGTCCCACTCAAACTGCGCCTCCTCTAACGAGAGCGGGGTCATCTTGACGGGCGCCGGAGCCGGGATCAGGGGCTCATCCAGAGGTCTTTCTTTCCGGAGTCGGGGATGGTGGAACTCCGGTGGCCACACAAAGGACTGCCCATCCGGGCATGTGTGCTGGGCAAATAGGTCTTCACCCAGGTGTGGCGCTGTGGACGTTGAGGGCGCTGTTGTGGTGACGGCGCCCGGGTTCACCAGGCCTTGCGACCAGGCTTGGGGCACCCTGAATGTAAAGGGCACCGTGAAGACGGCGGCGCCCGGGGTTACTTGGCCCAGCGACCAGGCCGGTGGCTCAGTGGAGGTAGAGGGCGCTGTTGGTACTGCGGCGCCCGGGGGTACTCTGCCTTGCGACCAGGCCGGTGGCGTCTCCTGCTTGGCCGCGCTCAGGGTTGAGGCGCGTGACGTCACAGGGGGCGTGGTCGCGGCTCCTGCTTGGGGCCTAGTCTGGAGCGGTAGCGGTGCGGCAACGGGCACGATCAGTGGGACTTCGGGCTCTGCGACGGGGAGCGGGGGTAGGCTTACGGTGGTTGGGCTTGGGGTAGTGACGTCCCCTTTACTTGCCTCCGTCTCTTCAGCTCCCTCTGCGGCGTCGTCTCCGGCCTCCGTCCCTTCTGCATCCTCTTCAGGGGCAGGCGTGCTCCTCGTTGCAGGTGGTGTGCTCCGCTGGCGGGTTCCAGCCTGCTGGGCCATCTCTCTGCTCCATGCGGCCAGTACGTCCCGCTGCACTCGGGCCATCCTCTGAGCCAAGCCCTCCAGTGCGGTCCGTGCATGCTCCCGATCTCTGGGGAGCTGCGCCAGGATCTCCACCAGGCCTTCTGGGGTTGTCGCTTGCAACAGGCTCCTGACCACTGGGTCGGTGCTGCCTGCCTCTCCCTCCATCTCCGGGTACGGCTCCTCCAGACTCCTCCAAGCTGCTCCCATCTTCTCTCTTTTGTTCTGTCTCCGCCCACATTGAGGGCGGTCCTGGGGCAACTTGGTGATTGTCAGTTCCAGGGGCAGACCTCCCACGCTGATGGACATCCCAAGCATCACAGTCTCTGCTGGTGGGGGCGGTCTTCGTTTTTGGCGCCATTTTTGGTCCTGGCCCACGATGGGAGGTGGCCTCTTGCCACCCTCTGGCACGCCCATAATGGCGTCCGCTCTGCCAAGGCGGGAAATCTTCTGAAATGGCGGGAATCTTCTCCCAGTGGCGGGAAACTCTGTGGATGGCGGGAAAAGACTGCAGATGACGGGCAAATGGCGGGAACCGATTCGAGATGGCGTCCGATGGCGGGGACCCTCCGGAACCGGCGGGAGACTTCTTTTTGAGGTAAATGCGAACTTTTCTTCAGGCACGCAGTACCCGGTGGTTGCGGGCACGTTATCCTGCCGACTACGCCAAAAGTTGACGCGCCCCCTGGGCCATATTCAGGGGATACCCGGAGCCGGATCTCGATGGGGGTAGTAGTCCTTGTGGCGGTGACCCGGTCCGTGCCCAGGGTGTCAAACTAAGTGGCAGTCTATGGCAGTAGATGTTAACTTGATTGTCGACTACGCCACCCGTTGAGTGCGGCTTTGAAGCCGCCGCTGCAGAGCAGTCCACTGAGGCCGGTGGTATATGTGCAGCAGTGATGGTATAACCCCCAACGGGAGGGGTATGGCCTCAGGGCAGAAGGTGTAGATGATGGGGGTTGTGAAGATGCAGAAGGGAAGACTCAGAGTCAGGAGATGCAGTTCAGGGCTTTTACTTACTGGTGTTCTTTTGGTCACTCTGGCCTTGAGTGACCACCCGAGCCGTGCTGCGTCCACCAGGTCCTGGACTCGGCCAACCCCCAGGCAATTCTGGAGCGTGGTCCTGAGCTCCTTTCTGACTCTCCCTTCCTCTGGCCGTTCCCACCAGGGATCCACTTTTGGCCGGCTCCCTCGGGTCTCTTGGTGGTCAAGCCTCCTCTGGGCTCCCTGACCCTATGCTCGGTGTGCCTTTCTAGTGGATTTGGTGAGGGTCGTGGCAGATCCTGCCCACAACCTCCGGTTCCTGGTTAAGGTTCGTTTTGGCCTCTGCCAGCTTGGGTTCTGGTACCCTTGTGCGCCAACCCTTCACCCTTCTGTCCTTATTCTGGGATCTTGGGGTTCCTTCTTGTTTCCTCTCTGGGTCCTTCTGACTCCTCTCTCTCTCTCTCAGCAGGCCTTGCTCTGGAGCTGGGCCCAGCCGGAGCCACAGCTCCCTGTCAGCCCTTCTGGCTGAGCTCCTCTGCTCTTCTCCTCTGCCTGAACTGAACCCTGATCTAAGATGGTGCCCACCTTATATACTCCCTCTATGTGTGAGCTCAGGTGACCAGCACCCAATGAGCTCCTATCTTTACCCAGACTACTCCCCCTATCTGCCCCTACACTACTGGGATGTTCCACCCCCCTCCCACTCCAGCCAGGGACAGACGCTGTCGTACCTGCACATAAACTGGTGGGAGTACCGTCGTTCTGTCCCCCGGAAATGGGATGTATGTAGTGCATGCAGCCTACTAGCTCAGTTCCACACTCCATCCTTACCCGGGAGTGGAATACCACACCTCTGGCTTGAGGTGTAATACCCCTGTAGCAGCCGAATCCTCAGGGTGCTACACATGCGCAATTAAGTCCTGATGACGCACTGAGATCTGAACTATGCATCTGCGCATGCCCCACCCCCTCTGTCAAGTCGATTGACGTGGAGAGTGACAGCGCCTGTGTGAGTTTTCAGAAGGGGAAGGCGGATCATTCAGGGAAGAGTGACCTGAAAGTCATCTTGCTTAGATGGCAGGCGGGCAAAGATGAAAGAGACCGGAGACCTCTAAGTGCAGGGTAAGGCCCCCTGCACTTGCCCCTCATTTGCATGAACATTGGATAATGGATTACTTTGGAATGGAAGCAAGGAGTACAAAAAAGAAGGAATATATTTAATCTGAATTACAGTGACCTAACATCAAAATGAGGCCACATTCTGTGCTTACATTCAAAACATATCTACATTAAGGCTGTAACATTTATACCAGTCAGTGATTGTTACTAGTGATGAGCGAGCACTAAAATTCTCGGGTGCTCGATGCTCGGGTCGAGCAAATTGGAATACTCGGGTGCTCGACCCGAGCAACAAGCCCAATGTAAGTCTATGGGAAACTCAAGCATTTTTCAGGCGGCTCCCCCCGGCAGACTGCAGAGGGCCTAAAAATTGCCCAAATCGATGGGAACAGTGCTCAAATGACATGGGGACAGCATTTGGGAAGACCCCTGGAAGCATTTCTGACCCCCAGGTCACTGCTGTCAACAACGTTGTCAGAGGTATTACGCCACTTTTACGGACTCACAATAAAACATACCAAAACGAAACCAAAATGGATTTTCCTGGGAAATATGTTAAGGAACATCCTTTCCAGGGTAATGACTTGTATATAAAGCAAAATAAATAACCAAAAACAAAATGCTCCTCCACACCTTGGGCTGTGTTCACACGTAGCGTTTTTGATGCGTTTTTTCACTTTTGCTTTGCTTTCAACCGTGACAAATGCATTCACCAGGAAATGTCATTTTAACATTTTACGACCTCATCTGGCCATGTGATGTGTGAGATATCATCAGACACATCGTGTTTCATTTATGAAGGAGGGACACTGAGAGTCACAAAGCCTATTTTTATAGGGCCATGAGGCGACCTTTACTATTCTTAAAATTCTTAAAGGGCCAGCAGTCGGCCCTCACTATTCTTAGAGAGCCATCAGCCGGCTATGTTTTATTGTTCCCATTACTAAAGAGTGGGTCTCCTATACTGTTATTGCGTATGCAGTGAGTGCCAGGGCTTCCCAAAATTTGGACGCACCCCAATACCCCTTTGAAGAGACTTAGAGGAGGGCCTCCTGAAAACAATATTCCCATTATTAGGGAGTAGGTCTCCTATTGTGTTTGCCTATGCAGTGAATGCAAGGATTGCCTAAAATTTGGAGGCACTTCAATGCCCCTTGGAAGAGACGTGGAGGTCAGAGGGCCTCCTGAAATCAATGTTCCCATTATTAGGAAGTGGGTCTCCCATTGTGTTTGCCTATGCAGTGAATGCAAGGGTTGCCAAAAATTTGGAGGCACTCCAATGCCCCTTGGAAGAGACATAGAGGGCCTCATAAAAAAATATTCCCATTATTAGGAAGTGGGTCTCCCATAGTGTTTGCCTATGCAGTGAATGCAAGGGCTGCCAAAAATTGGGAGGCACTCCAATGCCCCTTGGAAGAGACGTGGAGGAGGGCCTCATAAAAAAATGTTCCCATTAGAAAGGAGCGGGCATCCTATACTTGTAATGCTCATGCACTAAGTGTATGGGCTGACAAACATTTATTCCTGGGGGGTATACATGAACATACCGTATAAAAAACATTTTTTACGGGCATCATAAACACCCTTTAAAAAAATTATCTGGGTGTTGCATCATGGACCACGGTCGCCTTGGTGATATGGTGGTGGAGGATGAGAAGGAGGAGGACAAGAGCAAATAGCCAAAATCAGGAAGCGTATACCCATGTGTGGGTGTGAAAAGGTGCATGGGAATACACCTCCCAAGAAAAGACACTGGATTTGAGTTTATGTTACGCTGCTATCATTCGGTGGTGTTGAGAAGTCTGGCCCAATCCAGCCCTTGTTCATTTTTATAAGAGTCAGCCTGTCAGCATTTTTCAGTTGACAGGCGGATGCGCTTATCAGTTACAATTCCACAAGCGGCACTAAAAACCCGCTCTGATAAAACGCTGGCGGCAGGGCAGGCCAGGACTTCCAAGGCACAGAGAGCCAGTTCATTCCACGTATCCAGCTTGGATACCCAATAATTATAAGGCACAGAGGAATCACGGAGGACGTTGGTACAGTCGGCAAGGTACTCCCTCAGCATCTTCCCAAACTTTGCACTCCTTGTGATATTACCCCGTGCCTCAGGGCCTGTGTGATGGGAGGGGCTGAGAAAACTCTCCCAGAACTTTGACAGTGTTCCCCTGCCTATGCTGGATTGAAGTTGTGTCTCTCTCGTCTGTACTCCTTGGTTGTCCAACGAAGTGTGCCCTCTGCTGCCAGCATTTTCAGATGCAAATTTTTTTAATAGTTCCGCAACAAGGGCCTTCTGGTACAGCCCCATTTTTGTAGACCTGTCCGCCTCAGGAATAAGAGATATAAAGTTCTCCTTGTAGCATGGGTCTAGAAGTGTCACCAACCAGTAATGAATGTCACCCAAAATTTTAAGAACGCGAGGGTCATGGGAAAGGCAGCGTAAGATGAACTTAGCCATGCGTGCCAGACTACTAACAGGCAAGACTTCCGTGTCCTCACCAAGAGGATGACTGACCATGCTCTCCTCCTCCTCCTCTCTGTCCTCTGATCATTCACGCTGAACAGATGGTATGACAGCTGTGCAGGTAGTACCGTCTATAGCGCATGAAACCAGCTCCTGTCCTTCATCCCTCCTCCTCCTCTTCCTCCTCTTCCTCACTGTCACCCAATCCACGTTGGGATGAGATGAGGCTGGGCTGTGTGTAATCACCCTGTATGGTTCCTTGCACTGTGGCGCCCTGCTACGCACAGGTGCCACAGAACCCAGTAGGGTGCATGGATGGACTTCTCCACAAGAGGCCCTCACACATTCACACACCTCCACCCTACCACCTCAGACCACCAGAGGGAGCCCTGATAGGGATATATATATGGAGGGTGGAGCCAGGCAGCTCAGTTTAGTGTTTTAGTCTGAGAGCGTGCTGACGCTGAGAGCAGCGAAGATGCAGCTCATCTGCTGCTGACGTAGTGAGGGCCCTGAGTGCGGTCGACGGCAAGGAGGAAAGGAGAGAGGAGTTGAGGGGGCAGAGGAGCGTACCAGGCTCACCCCGAAATATACACCGGACACCGGGTCTGCGCATACAGGGACCCTTTATACCCAGTAGGGACCACCGGATACCTGAAGGACTACAAGTCCCAGGCCGACCAACGCTGACTACTGTACGAGGGCTAGGAGTCACAGATGCCCCAGCGACCAGGGAGAGTGATCTCCAAGAGAAGGCCCTACCACCAGGTCAGCAGGTGCAAGAGAGAGAGACAGTAATTAAGCCAGGCCTAGCTCCAGGCAGGTCAGAAGCTTAGCAAGTGGAAGCAACGGATCAGGAGGCCCTATACCCGCTCACTGGGGAGAGTCCAGAAGTGCACCCTGCCTACCGAGTACCCTGGACCATACCTGCATCTACACCAGTAAAGGTACCGAAGTGAACCCCCGTGTGAGTGTCCCTCATTTCTTCCTGAACCGCCCTGGCCGTCTCTCCCCTGTACCACCATCCATTACCCCAAGCTGCCCTGAGGCCCTCTCCACCTGCGGGGAGCTGTTCCATCATAAGCTGCCCTAACATCTGCCTCAGAGGACTGCTCCGCAGCGGCGGCTCCCTTAGACGCATTCCACAGGTGGCGTCACGAACACTTTACAAATCCCCTATAAACAAAAAACAATTCCCCTTTTTGGGTGACCGCCCTTGGCCACGGACGGGGTCAGCCACAGTGATATCCCCCAGCAACCAGAGGCCCGGATGCCGAGTACCCCACGGCCCTGGGGGCGCGTCAGCACCATATCATCGTGCTCCGCCTGCAATGCATCCTCTTTGATTGCAAGCAGAGAGCGTTTCAGAAGACAGAGAAGCGGAATGGTGACGCTAATTATGGCGTCATCGCCGCTCACCATCTTGGTGGAGTCCGCAAAGTTTTGGAGGATGGTACATATGTCTGACATCCATGTCCACTCCTGAGGTCTTATGTGTGGAGTCTGAACTGAATACCGACGGCCTTGTTGATGCTGGTACTCAACAACTGCCCTCTTCTGCTCACAAATCCTTCCCAACATCTGCAGTGTAGAGTTCCAACGCATGGGGACATCACACACCAGTCTGTGAGCCGGAAGCTGCAAACGCTCAAACGCTGCTGAAACACTGCAAGGGCGGCGGAAGCTGTAGCTGACTTTCTAAAATGGGCACAGAGGCGTACTCTAAAGGCATACTTTAACAAGCCAATCCGGCAGCTCCGGGTAGGATTTGAGAAACCGCTGAACCACGAGGTTAAGCACATGGGCCAGGCATGGTACGTGTGTGAGCTCGCCTCACCTCAGAGCCACCACCAGGTTCCGGCCATTGTCACACACGACCATGCCTGGCTGTAGTTTCATCAGTGTGAGCCACAGATCTGCCTGCTCTTTCAGAGCTGTCCACAACTCTTCAGCATTGTGTGGTTTGTCACCTAAGCATATTAGCTTCAGCACAGCCTGTTGCCTCTTGGCCGAGGCAGTGCTGCAGTGCTTCCAGCTTGTGACTGATGTGGCTGTGTCACCCTGGCCTGGATGCCACAAAATGTAATAAAGCTGTGTCTGAGAGCAAGGGGGAGGTTCTCTAGTCAGGGGAACATTAGCATGCAGTACCTCCTGTCTCAGGCCAGTAGTGGGAGCAGGCTGCCCCTATAAAAGCTGGAACTGGGGGCAGGGTTAGAGAGAACTGGATGACCTGTCTCAGTACTGAGACGTGTCCCGGAGCAGAGCAGGGACAGAAAGTTGTATTGCACCTAAGAGGAAGTGTGGCAGGAGGAGAGCCACAAGCCAGAGACAAGAGGCGAAGTGAGCCTGTCTTGGCAGATATAGGACTTAATTTACCAGACTTTGGTGTCTGAGGCTGGGAGGATTCCACAATTCACAGCAGATAACCAGCCCGCAGGGGACTGTATATTCCTTGGCCTAAGAAGCCTGGAGGCTCTGCCACAACAGAAGGGACCAGTAAAGCCGTACCAGGCCGGGAGCAGAAAGGAACCCACGTCGCAGGCCATACAGGTGAGAGTACACGGAGAGCTCGGAAATGTGGGCTGTTACCCTATAAGGAGGAGATAGCCAGAAGGAGCGCAGAAAGCACGGTAGGCCTACACCCTCACCCTGACCAGGGCCAATCTCCCAATTGCTCTCAGACATCCAGGTCCCCTCCTAGCCGGGACTGTTTATGGGTCAGTTTACCTGTTTTAGTAAAGACCCTGGACTGCAACCTGTTGTCTGTGTGCTCCTTCGCGCCTCCAGCACTACCGGTACTGGGACTCTCACCACCATCACTCCCACCATCCATTATACTGCCCTGGGGCCGCACTCTTCCCGTGGGGAGTCACACTACCCTAGCTGCACACCTCATCAGCCCCAGCGGTCTGCATGCAGCGGCGGTTCCTAATAACCGCAATCCACGGGTGGCGTAGTCGGACATAATCATCAGCACATAACGGACTACCACTGGCCTGACCACCCTGAGCCACGGACCGGGTTGCCACTACTACTCCCATCGTTCCCCTACTGCCCGGATCCGAGTGCCCCATGGCCCAGGGGGCGAGTCATCGTCATTTCGGAGATGGAGGCTGAAGAGGAGGAGGAGGCTGAGGTGCAGGAGCTGTAGACCGTGGGGGCAACCCTGATTGACCAAGGGCCCGCAATCCGTGGCGTCGGGAGGACGTGTTCCGTCCCAAGGTCCGACTGGGTCCCGGCTTCCACTATGTTAACCCAGTGTGCCGTCAGCGAGATGTACCGTCCCTGCCCACAAGCACTTGTCCATGTGTCCATGGTCAGGTGGACTTTCCCGGTAACTGCGTTGTTGAGGGCACAGTTAATGTTTTGGGACACGTGCTTGTGTAATGCGGGGACGGCACACCTGGAGAAATAGTGGCGGCTAGGGACCGAGTACCGAGGGACAGCCGCCGCCATCAGGTTGCAGAATGCTTCCGTCTCCACGAGCCTAAAAGGCAACATTTCGAGCGCAAGCAGTCGTGAAATGTGAGAATTTAGTAGTGTGGCCTATGTGGCGTTGGCTGCATATTTGCGTTTGCATTCCAAGGACTGGGGTATGGACAACTGAACGCTGCGCTGGGACAAGGACATGGACGTGCTTCCTGATGCTGCTACTTGAGAGTGTGCAACAACAGGTGCAGGGCAGGAGGCATCTTCGCATGCACCATGGACAGGGGATTGGCTTGCATGCACAACAGCGGAAGAAGCAATGGTGCCACCCGCAGACACTGTTCCTGGACCCTGGGGTTCGGCCCACAAAGTCAGGTGCTTTGCTGCCATGTCCCTGATCATGCTGGTGGTGGTCAGGCTGGTTGTTTTGCCACCCCTGCTGATGCAGGCCTGGCAGGTGGTGCAAATGGCCTTTTTGGGGTTATCGGCAGAGGCTTTAAAAAAACAACCAGACTCGGGAAGACCTAACAGTTGTACTGGCAACTTCCTTTGTGTTGGTGTTACGGGGAACGGTTGCCTGCCTTCTGTCTGCGGCCACCACACTGCTTCTTCCTGCCTGTTGGGGTACTCTGCCTCCCTTCCCCTGTATGCTGCTGTCCTCGCTCTGCATGTCCTCCTGCCAGGTTGGGTCAGTTATTATATCATCCACCACCTCGTCTTTCACTTCCGCACCCTGGTCCTTCTACTGACTTTCTGGCAATTGTGTCTCAGCATCGTCCACCTCTTGTGACACTTTCCCACAGTTGCCTTCATGTGACCGTGGCTGCTCAAATATTTGGGTATCGCTACATGCCATCTCCTCTTGCCCCGCTTCAAGTGGACCGGGCGAGAGGCCCAAATCTATAAATGGAAAAGTGAACAGCTCTTCAGAGTGTCCAAGTGTGGGATCAGTTGTCTCCAGGCACTCGGCATGGTGGGAGGAAGGAGGATCAGGGTGAGGAATATGCGGTCCAGACTCACGGCTACTGAGACTTGACCGTGTGGAAGACAGGGTGATGGTGGTGGTGGCTAAGTGACTGGAAGCATTATCCGCTATCCAACCAACAACCTTCTGACACTGCTCTGGGTTCAATAGTGGTGTGCTGCGGTCCCCTAGGAATGGGGACAGGAAGGTCAGGTGGTCGGTTGTGGCACAATTTCAGCTTGCCCACGGCCATGTTCTCGGCGTCTGCATGCACCATCACCATCACCATCACGTCCAGTTCCCCGTCCCTTGCCACGTGCCTTGCCCATTTTAAATGGAGGACAGTATCTTCCACGCTCACTACAAATGACTGAGTTTGGAGCGAACGTATATGTGATCTGTGTGATGGAGAAAACAGTTTTAAATACCTGGCCTGTAGCTAAGTAGTTTCAACAGCAAACTGCTGCGAATTGCTTCACTGACACACTGAAAGAAATTTTTAATGGAGGCCAGAAATGGCAGTATTTTCTGACAACGTATATGTGATCCGTTTGACGGAGAAAACAGAGTTTTACATAGTTGGATTTTTAGCGCTCTAATATGGAAAGGACCTGGCTGTATTCTGCAGTGCCAACAAGCAAATGGCGCAGAAAAACGGTGTTCTCTGGATTGCTTTTTAAGCAAATAATGAGGATTAAGATCTAAAAATAAGTATTCCTGGCCCCTGAGACCTGGGCCTTTGTATAGAAATATCTAACAGCAGCAGAAGGCAGAATTGGAATGGAGCCTCTTGTGCTATATGCACTGCAGTCTACTATATACACTGCCTGCCTATATACCCTGTCTGCCTGATATCTCTGCAGATGGATTAGTCCTCAGAAGGACTGGTTAAGATGGATATGTGTAATGTACGGTTTTTCTCCCTACACTACCTAATACACAAGCAAATCTCTCCCTGACGCAGCAGCACCTCTCCCTACACTATCTGATCCGGAGTGACTGTGACGAGTACAGAGGCACCAGGTCTGATATAGACCTGATGTCGCTGTGCGGCCAGCCAATCACTGTAATGCCACAACCACCATGGCTGCGGCATTACAATGAGTGGCAGGCAATCCCTGCATGTTGATTGGCTCTCTATAGAGCACCAAACATGCAGGGAGGGGACCCGAGCATCCGCCCGAGCATCTCGCAAGTACTCGGTGAGCTCCAAGCATCTCGAGTACTGAGATGCTCGGGCGAGTAACGAATACTTTGCGAGTATGCTCGCTCATCACTAATTGTCACTTAACACCTGATTATTGCAAGAAATCCTCCTCATCATTTCTGTAATCCAGGCATTTCCTCCAAACTCTTTCACAGTGTATTCAATTAGAAAGAGGAAATATATTCACAAGTACATAAAAGATGCCCAATACAGTAGTAATACAGATGACAGCACAATCCATAACACCCCCATGGGAGAGAGGAGCATCTTCTCTATGTGATCTGTCAACTAAATTTAGCTAAGCTTGATCTGGTCTGCAGATGTCCCTTTTGTCCTTTGTCCCTCGTCAGGATTAAACACGCTTTCTATGTGTAGCAGGCAGTCTGACCTACTTTATATTCTTGGATTTATTTTTAGTTATACAGTAGATATAAAATCACAGTGAGCTTGTTTTTATCAACTTGCAGTAAATAAAACTGAAATACAAATATATTTCTTATTTGTTGCTCAAGAAATGTTACTTACATATGTGCTTACCTTCATGAGATAATGATATAATTAGTTCCAACGAGCTATCAATGCAGCTGTTTTCTGGAGCTTCCACCTCCAGAACAGGACAACTGTAAAGCCCCCCATACACTGTAGAAAGCTGTCGGCCGAACAATGACTCTCCCGTACACAATTGCACTCGTTCTGGTGAGCGCTTCTGTTGGCGTCTATGAGAGAGACGCTGCCAAACATCTCTGGTGGTAGCTTATCTCTTAGAGAACAAAGCAATCGGCAGTCCGGAATCGGACAAGCCAGATCTCTGTCCGCCAATGTAATCTGTTTTGTGAAAATCGAGAGGCCACCATACATATAAGACAGTCAGTTGATCCTGTCAAATTTGACATATTTGGCTTATGTTAGTCCAATGTGTATGGGGGCCAAAACTGACCAACAAGTAGATATTCACTGTGAATTGTGTATATCACCAGAGCTGCTATTCAATATTAGTAAAGGTACATTTACATAAGCAGATTTCTGCTGATAACAAGCTCTGATCAATGACACAACAAGGTGATCGGCACTTATTTAAAGGCCTTTTTACACAGGCAGGTGTATGGAGCAGAATGATCATTCATTTATTTATTTTTTAGGCTGATTAAATGATGCTTGCGTAAACATGGCCATGATCAGCCATGCTAACTAGCCAACGATTAAGAACATGAATTCTTACAAACACTTGTTTAGCCAATTAGTGACCCGTATAAAAGAGCCTTAACTTCACTAGCCTTGCTTCATAGTTTTAAAGGAAATCTGTCATCAGGATGCATGTAGTTCTTTCAAACACAAGACCAGCAGAAGCTTCACATGGCCGGTCCGTTCCTCCTCTACTGATAAATCAGCGTTTGAATTGATATACAAATGAGGCTGAAGACTTATTTGTAGATCTGAAGCCTCTGTCACTCCAGCTCTATTCTCCTCTCAGCACTGCCTCCTTCTGCTTCACTGACAGATCCTTTGCCTGAAGCGACACAGCACAGAGGCTGTCATTCAAGCAGGAGGAGGCTGGATTGACTGAGGCTTCGGATCTACAATAGCTCTTCAGCCACATTTGTATATCAATTCAAACACTGATTTCTCAGTAACGGAGGAACGGATTGGCCATGTAAGGTATTGCTGGGCTTGTCTGTAAGTAGTTTGAGGGTGAAATTCTGCTGACAGATTCCCTTTAAGGTTTAAAGTAGATACAAGTCCATCAAGTTCAACCTATATCCTAATGTGTTGATCCAGTAAATCGCAAAAACCCCATGAGGTAGATGCCAATTGCCCTATATTAGGGGAAAAATTCCTTCAAGGCCCCACTTACAGCAATCAGACTAGTTCCCTGAATTAATGACCCTTTGTAGAAATCTGGTACTCATAACCTGTAATATTATATTTTCAAGAAAGGCATTTAGGCCCTTCCTGAACATTTTAGTGAATCAACCATTACAACATCACGTAGCAGTGAGTTCTGTAGTCTCACTGCTCTTACAGTAAAGAATCACCGTCTGTTATTGTGATTAAACTTTCTTCCCTCAAGATGTATAGGATGCCCCCTTGTCATTACTGCAGGCCTAGATGTAAAGAGATCATTAAAAAGATCTCTGACACACTAGTAGGAAAAAAGGCAGCCATATTTACCAATACTGGTCAGAAAACTAATGCACTTACAAGATGCAACAGCCCCCCTTCATAAAGATGGAGGCAACACAGGTGCAAAATACTGATAAAACAAGTACTCACACAACTACCATTGATGGAGGGGGTGGTCACCTACTATTGGAATTGCCCGTCACACAGACGTAGTGCACACTGTCTGGGTTACAGCCTATTAGTGACACCCATACTATTAGATTAGACTGGCCGCCCAGCACTATATAAGTGCACCCCAAGAGGACAGGCACCGTAGGGTACAAGGCATACATTATATAGCTTGGCTGTATCCTGCATAAAATGAAAAAAATGTGTAGTAAAATATATAATATGCATGAGGTATTGGTCAATATTTTGGCTCGCAACCCATGTGATGGGTCCTCATTGTCTTACACTAAAATGAAAATATAGCAAAAGTACACAAACATTTCAAAAAACATAGCAGAAGAAAGACAGCCATATTTACCGACACAGATCAGAAAACTAATGTACTACAGGATGCAGCAGACCCCCTTGATAAAGGCTGAGACAACACAGGAGCAAAATACCATATATACTCCATACTATACAGATGCACTGAAACTGTGTTGTTTGCAAATAAACAGGTGTGGAGTCATCCTAAGAATCATAAAAACTGGAACGAGGGTTCTTATTTGTATATTCTCTCCTATGGTACAAGCTAAAGGCGCTATCTGGGATAACCTTTTACTTCCCCAAAGACTTGCAGATTTATGAAATAATAAACTCAGATGTTAATCATCCTCCCTAGCTCCAGAAATGCCTCTTCGACTTCTCTGTTCTTCTTGACAGGCTGCAGCGGTGGTGTCATGACTACAGCGCAAGTGAACACTGCGCAAGCAATCACTGAGCTCAGCAACTCATGCTGTCTACATCGGCAGAGGCACTGAGCCCATTGATTGGCTGCAGCTATCATGTGTACAATAGTTGACTCGCCCAGGGGAAAGGGGATGACTCGGTACCCGGGCCTTTAGCCTGGCCTTTAGGGCTGTCGCGGTGGTCGGTTCCCGGGCCCGTACCCTGGGGTCGCTCCTTAAAAGGGTTGATGGTTTGTTTATTTTATAAAAGTTCGTGACGCCACCTGTGGCTTCTGGTGAGAATCACCAGCGCTGCGCAGTCCACTGAGGCCGATGATAAGGCAGCTGGATGGTATAACTCCTCACAGGTGGAGCTAGGCCTCAGGGCAGCGTATGGAAAGGGGAATGCAGGACAGACGAGACCCAACCAGGTCAGAGCAAGAACAGGGACAGACACGATAGTCACTTCAGTACCTTTTACTGATGGAAATTCAGGCACGTCCCGGAGCACTGTAGGGTGAAGGGTGCATGTCAGGATCCTCCCCAATGAGCGGGTTTAGGGCCTCCTGTTTCTTGCCTCTGCGTAGTAAGTTTCTGACCTGCCTGGAGCTAGGCCTAACTTTGTCTCTGTCCTGCGCTGGCTGACCTTGTGGTAGGGCCTTCTCTTGGAGTACACGCACCTTATCTGTGGGGCTATGTGTCTCCCGGCTCTGTTGCGTATCAGCACTTTAGCGATCCTGGGACTTGTAGTTCTCCAGGGATTCCGGTTATATCTTACTGGGTCGTAGAGATCCCGGTAAACTTCGGACTCGGTGTCCGGTAAACCCTATGGGGTGAGCTAGTTAAGCTCCTCTGCCCCCTATGTACTAACTCTTCACTTGCCTTCGGCCTACTCGGGCTCTCACTAGGCTACTCACACTAACGGCAGCTTGCCGCGCTTCACCGATCTTATGGCGCCGGCACACCTGAAGCTCACCTCTCTGAGCTACAACTGAGTCTGGACTGTGCTCCACTGCAGACTGACCTCTCTCAGGCTTCTCTACTGCAGGAACTCTCTCAACAGGTTTGCTCTCTGTCGACTCCAGTCTAGACTAACTGCAGCCTGGCTCCACCTTCCCTTTTTATCTATCCCTAAAGGGCTCCCTCTGGTGGTCTGAGGTGGAAGGTGGAGATGTGTGAATGGTTATGGGGGCCTCTTGTGGAGGAATCCATCAATGCACACTTCCAGAATCTGTGATACCAAGCGCAGCTGGGCGTCATATAGTCATTTAGGCACTTGATGCTTTTTCATTAATTTTATAGTGATTTTTAATTGGAGGAGGTTAATAGTAAGGTGACATGCTCCCCTGCCCCCTTCATCAATGTCTATGATGAGTACAGGAGCGCTTTGCAATCTGTAAAGTAAGATACATTATTAGGTTCTGGGCTCCGGTGCTCAGGAAAGACATATTGGAGCTAGAGAGGGTACAAAGGAGGGCGACTAAGGTAATAAAGGGAATGGAGGGACTAGAATACCCAGAGAGGTTGCCAAAATTAGGCCTATTTACATTGGAAAAGAGAAGGCTTAGGGGAGACCTCATAAACATGTATAAATACATCAGGGGGCAGTACAGAGATCTCTCCCAAGACCTGTTTATACCAAGGATGGTGACAAAGACGAGGGGGCACACTATGCGTCTGGAGGAAAGGAGGTTCCTGCACCAGCATAGAAGGGGATTCTTTACGGTCAGAGCCGTGAGACTCTGGAACTCTCTGGGAGAGGAAGTGGTGATGTCCAACTCACTTAAAGAGTTCAAGAGAGGCCTGGACGCCTTTCTTGAGAACAATAAAATTACATCTTATGCTTAGTTAATTAATCCAGGGATTTAATCTGACTGCCAGATTGGTGTCGGGAAGTGAATTTTTCCTCAATGATGTAAATTGGCCTATACCGCATGGTTTTTTGTTGCCTTCCCCTGGATCAACGCTGCGGAATAGCTGCAGTGCACAAGAAATAGGCTGAACTGGATGGACGCTTGTCTTTTTTCGGCCTTATAAACTATGTAACTATAAGTAAGGTGGGTGACACTTTGCAAAGAAGAACCTGTAATCCTTGTTTATCAGTGTCACTAAATCCTGCCCCTAATACATTTGTTAAAAAATGTGGAGAACCCCTTTAAGTGTCTTCAAAGTGTCCATTTATTTCAAAGGGCAGGTGACTGGTAGAGGACTAAAAGTCAGGAGGGTCCTAACTGGGAAACCAACCCTTGAAATAAAAAAAAAAAAAACAATTATGTAGATAAATGTAGATATATACAGTTGAAACCAGAAGCGTACATACACTATATAAAAAGTCACATATGCATGTTTTTCTCAATATCTCACATAAAATCAGAATAAACCTTTCCCATTTTAGGTGAATTAGGATTACCATAATTTTTAATATTTGCCAAATGTCAGAATAATGAGAGAGAGAGAATGTTATAAGGCATTTTTATTACTTACTGCAAAGTCAAAATATTACATGACTTGGGTCAAATGTTTGGAATATCCTTCCACAAGCTTCTCACAATAGTTGGTCGGAATTTGGGCCCATTCCTCCTGACAAAACTGGTGTAACTGATCCAGGTTTGTAGGTCGCCTTGCTCGCACCTGCCTTTTCAGCTTTTCCCTTAAATTTTCAATAGGATTGTGATCAGGGTTTTGTGACGGCCACTCCAAAACATTGACTTTGTTATCCTTAAGCCACTTTGTTACCATTTTGGCAGTATGCTTCGGGTCATTGTCCATTTGGAAGACCCATTTCCGCCCAAGCTTTAACTTCCTGGTTGATGTCTTGAGATGTTGCTTCAGTATTGCCACATAATCTTCTTTTCTCATGATACCATCATTTTCTGAAGTGCACCATTCCCTCCTGCAGCAAAACAACCCCACAACATGATGCTGCCACCCCCGTGTTTTACAGTTGGGAGGGTGTTCTTAGGCTTCCAAGCTTCATCCTTTTTCCTCCAAACAGCACAATGGTCATTATGCCCTAAAAGTTAAACTTTTAGTTTCATCACTTTGTTCCTGTGTGCATTTGCAAACATTAATCTGGCTTTTTTATGTTTCTTTTGGAGTAATGGCTTCTTCCTGGCAAAGTGGCCTTTCAGCCCATATTAATACAGTACTTGTTTCACTGTGGATACTGACACAATCTTACCAGCTTCCACCATCATCTTCACAAGGTCATTTGCTTTTGTCCTTGGTTGATATGCACATGTCGGACCAAACCACATCCATCTCTGGGACACAGAACCCGTCTCCTTCCTGAGCGGTATGATGGCTGGACATTCCCATCTTGTTTGTACTTGGGTATAATTGTTTGTACAGATGAACGAGGCACCTTCCGGTATCTTGAAATTGTACCCAAGGATGAGCCAGCTTGTACAAGTCCACATTTCTCTTCCTGATATCTTGGCTGATTTGTTTAGACTTTCCCATGATGCTACACAAACAAGCAGTGTGTTTCAGGTGTGCATTAAAATACATCCACAGGTGTGTCTCTAATTAATTCAGATGTTGCGAAAAAAACTATCAGAAACTTCCAAGCACATGACATCCTCATATGGGCAGTCCAGAATTGTCTAAAGGCATAGTAATCTTAGTGTGTGTAAATTTTTGACTTTGCAGTAAGTAATAAAAATGCCTTAAAACATTCTCTCTCTCTCATTATTCTGGCATTTGGCAAATATTTAAAATTATGGTAATCATAATTGACCTAAAACGGGAAAGATTTATTCTGATTTCATGTCAGATATTGAGAAAAACTTGCATGTGTGTCTTTTTATATAGTGTACGTAAACTTCTGGTTTCAACTGTACGTAATAAAATATCACATGAAGTTCAGGGCTTAATTTTAATACTGGATTTGCAACGTATGCTAGAATAAGGCTCATTTAGGTTTACAAACCTTTTGCTAACAGCGAAATTTTTGCTTTCCCAAGGTAGATAAAATAGATGTATCTGTCATGGGTTTAGTGCAGGTGTCTGACTCCTATCCAAGGTACTAACTGCAGTTTCAGTAAATCCTATATTTAGCCGCTCACAACTCATTGCATCTTCTTCCCCAGCAGACTTTCCCATTAGTACTAATCTATATCTATATGATCGCTCACCTAAATCCGTTACAATAAGCCAGCCTACTGACGTTAATGGATTATTAGGAGAAAATACAGATGAGATATTTCCAAGGTCACAGCACTAATTAATCTGACTTTCCTTCACTAAAAGATTATCTTTTCAATTGCTTCCTGATATATTTATTTGCAAAGCCAGTACTCTTTTCACCTCTAAGGTTTGGCGAGATACTAGGGAGCCTTACAAAGAAGAGCATTTTATGGTGTTGGTGAAACAATAAAACAAGAAATAAAGAAGAGAAAAATGTCAAAGATTGGAGTTTGGATTATTAATTTGAACCATTTACATAGTTACTTACTTATATGTAGTTCTGTCTAAAAATTAATATATTGTGTAACATTTAATTCTAAACATTAAGTTTGCTGCAACCATAAAACCTCTGTAATGAAAAAACTCACGCTATATTCCTGACATGGAATCCTGCCATTTTTGGGATACATTTTTCCATAACATGAATACTGTATTTGTAAGGATAGGTTCACATAACCGTATAAAAAATCATCAGTGTTTCATCTAGAAAACTCAGGCGACTTTTTTTCTCACTTGTCATCAGTTTACAATCCGTTTGTTTTCAGCAGCAGCTATTAATAATTTATAAAGCTATTTACAGTTTCCTATGTTACAGAACTGCAATGTATCCATAAACAATGAATGCAGTATGTATGGTATCCAGTTTTTTTTGTGCACCATAGACTCAAATGGACGAGTCTCATCCGACACATGGAACAAACTAGTGCATGCAACAATTTTTTTCACATGCAGATTCAATCATCTGCACTGCTTCACTGAGTAACATTGGTCCAAGTGCTGTTCACTTTTTCACAAACAGTACTTGAACCTAAAATACTGTCATATGAATGAGCCCTTAGTCTGGTGGGGTGGGTACAAGGCCACTCTGACCTAGTGGCCTATTAGCAAATGCAACCGCTATTGGGTACATAAGGGGATGTGGAGACAGATGAATACCGGTAATTGGGACCGGATTCTGAGAAAAATTAGAAGAGGGAACAGGAAAGAGTTAGGTTTCTGAATGGAGGTGATGGGCTGTTATAAAGAGATGTGTTTTTAAAGAATGTTTAAAAATGTATGGGCTAGGTATTAATCAGATTGTCAGGGGTAGCGTATTACAGAAAACTGGCGCAGTACAAGAGAAGTCTTGGAGACACAAGAGGGAGGTTCGGATTATGGAGGATGTTAGTCTTAGATCAGTTGCACGGGTAGGGTGATAGACAGAGATGGCGGAGAAGATATAGAGCAGTGTAGAGCTGTGGAGAGCTTTGTGGGTGAAAGATATAAGTTTATATTGTACTCTTTAGTGGATGGATAACCAGTGCAGTGACTGGTACAAGCTGCAGGCAACGGTGTAGTGGCTGGACATAAATACATCCTAGATGCAGCATTTAGGACAGATTAAAAAGGAGAAAGTTTGGTAAGTGGGAGACCAATTAGTATAGAGATGTAATAGTGAGTGATAAGAGTGACAGTGTGAGTTTTTGCAATTTCGAAGATGAGAAAAGGTTGGATTTGGGAGATGTTTTTTAGATGCAGGTGACATGAGCGAGTGAGTGATTGGATATAGGGAATAGATGAAAGTTTGGTGTCAAATATGACCCCAAGACAGTGAGCGTGCTGTTTGGGAGTTATGATTGAACTATATTTTATATATATATATATATCGGATATAGGTAGGTTAGTAGCGGGAAACACGAGAAGTTCAGTTTTGGAGATATTCAGGTTCAGATAGAGGGAGGACATGATGTTAGAGAAAACTTCTCATGACATCACATCCACCTTTGTATTAAGGTGAGTGTGATGTCAGAAGAAGATGTGTATAATTGGGTGTCATCAGCATATAGATGGTACTGGAAATCAAATCTGGTGATGGTTTGTCCAATAGGGGTGGTGTATAGAGAGAAGAGGAGGAGGCTTAGGACTAAGCCTTGTAGAACCCAGACAATAAGAGGAAGAGGAGGGAAGATGAGCCGGCAAATGATACAGTGAAGGAGCTGTCAGAGAGGTAGAGGAGGAGAACCAGGAGAGAGCAGTTTCTTTGAGGCCAATACTGTAGAGCGGAGCATAGTGAGGAGGAGCTGGTGCTCCACAGTTTCAAATGTAGCAGGATAATCAGCATTTGACACTGTGGACCACCAGCTCCTCCTCCCTATGCCACTCTTTATAGATATAGAATGATCAGGGCAGTATTTGCATATACTAATGCCAGTAGGAGAATGGGTGACTAAAAATGGTTTTCCTCAGATTTCATATTGGCTGATTATGATAAACTAAAATAATGTTCAGAGTAAAAAAACAGGAACATTCATTAGCATGCGTAAAGTTTGATGACTTTGGTGAAGATTTCTTACTGATAATGATCGTACTGAACAACAATCATCATATTAGGAGTACTATCATCTTAACTCTAGTCCTGCCACTGTCAATTATACTCTGGGGATTCTTAGAGAGCATGATGGATGTGATTCACCATCTATTAGAATCAACATCCTATTAAAGTGACCCATTAAAGAAGATTAACTAGGTAAGCTTGTGCAAAGTCCGACATACTGAGATTGCCAGAATATAGGTGATATGTCTTATAGCAAACTTTATGACCAAAATGTATTTTATTCAATGAGAGTATACACATTACAAGTGAAAGAGGAATTAGGGAGAATGGTACATATGATATGTAGTCTCTAAGACACTGACAGGTGAACCTGCATTAAGGATATAAGTGTAATCTACTTTTCACTTAGAAGTGCAGAGTCATGTCTGCTAAGATTGTAAGTGGCTTTCTTTGACTATGACCATCAGTGAAAAGGGATCCAGGCCAAAAGACAAAATGGAAAGAGCCCACTGCTCTTTGTCATGTATATTTATGAAAAGACACATTTAAACATGAATGATTATAACACCATATAATACACATTTTGTCCACCTTTTTAATATTGTCTTAAGAATATAATACTATATAATGAATCTTGGCCTTCAACCAACTAAGACGTGTGCATATTTTCGACCCTAAAATGTCCAGTGTGTCAAAATTAAATAGTGTGTAAATAGCGTGTCTTGAGCAGGCTGGATGTGAATATATAAAAGAATAGATCTTACAATATCCAGAGATTAAAGAAAATTTTTAAAATGTTAAACAGAATCTGTAAATAGATAGGTGTTTGAGAAATTTCCACTTGAAAGGTTGGAACATAAAATCAGAACTATGGGAATACGGGAAAGTATGTGCAAATGGGTTAACAACTGGATCAGTGATAAGAAACAGAGAGTGGTTATTAATGGATCACATTCTGATTGGGTCACAGTTAACATTTGAGGACCACAGGGGTCAGTATTGGGCCCTCTTCATTTTAATATTTTTATTAGAGACTTTGATGTATGAATACAGAGTAGAATTTTAAGATTTGCTGATGACAAAAAGCCCCACAATACAATTTAAACAAAGGAAAATAATTTAATTCTAGAGAGGGATTTGAAGAAGCTGGAGGTTTGGATCCAAAATGACAATTCAAGTTTAACATAGATAAATGTAAGTCACGCAGTTGAGCCAATGAAACAAAATGTACAAATATGTGCTAGTAAATACCGGTGCTTCTTACAAAATTAGAATATCATCAAAAAGTTAATGTATTTCAGTTCTTCAATACAAAAAGTAAAACTCATATTATATTGAGTCATTATAAACAGAGTGATCTATTTCAAGTGTTTATTTCTGTTAATGTTGATGATTATGGTTTACAGCCAAGGAAAACACAAAAGTCATTATCTCAGTAAATTAAAATAATTACCAAAAAGCACCTGCAAAGGATCCTAAGTATTTAAAAAGGCCCCTAAGTCTGTTTCAGTAGGCTCCACAATCATGGGGAAGACTGCTGAGTTGACAGATGTCCAGAAGGCAGTCATTGACACTAAGTAAATGCAAAGTAAATTTTGCATTTAATTTGGAAAGCAAGGTCCCAGAGTCTGGAGGAAGAGTGGAGAGGCACACAATCCAAGCTGATTGAAGGATCGGCTGGTCCATAGTTTTTACCAAAAACCACCTGGGATGGGGAGTTGGCTTAACAGAAAGATCTGTGGGTTTTTTCAATGCAATGATTGCAAGATGTGTGAACAGATGAGTCCAGGAAAGTCGTTTGTTAGTGCTTCAAACTGGTAAGAGGTTTTTTATAAGGGACTTCTGTAATTGTAAAACGGATAGTGTCATCTACAAAGCCACCTGCTCTTGTCCGCTTGATTATGTTGGGAAGACATGTACAGAATTTAGACGTAGAGTGGGTGAACACCAACGGGACATACGCCATGACAGAGATACTCCACTGGCGAGACACATTAATGGGGTTCATCATGGCAATATAAAAGAGGTTTCATTTAACATCTTGGAAAAAGTAAGATGTAATGCTAGAAAGGGAGATCATGATAAACGAGTACTCCAGAAGGAGAGTGAATGGATATTTAGACTAAATAGTATCACACCGAAAGGCATGAATGAACAGCTGTCATATGCCCCTTTCTTATAGGTTCTTTTTTATGGTTTGTTGTTTTTTTCTGAGGGATCTTCTGGTACATCACTCAGGTCCAGTTTTGGACTTAAAATTGATTGTTGACCTGCCATGATCTATGGGTGGTCCTATGCTTGGGACACCCGCATCTTAATTTATCTTTACATCGTGTATATTCTCCTTCCCGGTCCATTAGGTTTACCTTTATGTACATCATATTTGTATATGGATAAAATAAACCCCCACTCTAAGCTGAATTCCTTCTGCAGGGCTATCAAGCCATATTGTTTAGGGGTTTATAAATTATAAAAAAAAAATTTTATCAAATCTGTGGGCCCCTCCCTTTAGTATTGTAGTTTATAGAGTGACATTTTTATATCCTTTATAAGTGACAGGTAAAGTGTCTATATCTGCTGGCCTGCCTGCTGATTGGACATCTATACGCACATATTTTGCGGCCTTGTGGCGGGGTTACATCCCCTTCTGGTGTTGCTAGCTGTGGGGCGCAGCAACCGTGGTTGATCCTTTGCGCTGCTGTGTAGCTGTTAGCATTATGCGTTCCAAGAAGTGGAACACAAGTGCTTTTCCAAGGAGCACCAGATGTGACGCATTAAACCTTTAGCCTTGTGCTCCAAGGGCTGGAACGCACAAACACCATATTGCAGAGTACCGGATGTGACATCGGCGGGAATTGGAAGCTATGCGTTCCACGGTGTGGAGTGCACGCCGACCTGCCAGGTCTAAGAGTGCTGGATTAGACTAGCAATGGAGACTATGGAGCGCAAACACATGGAGTATGAGGCCTATTTGCTTACAGGTTGCACAGTTGGTATCTATTATTGGGACTTTTTGGAAACAATGGAATCAGGGGGGAGGATGTATTTAAACAGGACTAGTGGAAGGCTTGAGTTACCTACCCTAGTTATAACTATCAAAATGGACTGATCATCAGTATGCATCTATATATTATATATCTATACCCTGGACATTCCTTCTGTATCAGCCTCCTGAGGAACCGTACATTTGGGGAAATGAGTTGAGGCACTGGGACACTAATCAGAGACCGGAGACATGAGGACATGATTTTGAAGCTTTAGACTTCTATCGTCTATCTGGGACCACTTTTTATCTCTGGTCATAATAAGTCCTCCATTGGAGACACTGGGACACTGATAAAAGGCTGAAACCTTCGTTATACATCCTGGACCATCTCCTTATGGGCAAGATAAGTCATCTATTTATATTACTCTCATAGTTTTTTCGCTGTGTTTACAATATATGCCTTAGATTGCATCGGATTGTGGTGCTATTAGGAATTAATTCTAGGGCGAGCCAGGATATTTAGGGATAGCCAGCTAGGAGTGGGGGTGCCAAAATCGCCAACTTTAATTAGGGTACCATCCTCCGCAGATAGGCAGGAATCAGCATATAGGTAATAATTTAGGGCCTGGTCAGTGGTATATTCAGTGTAGAGGTCTATGGAAGAGTGATCCTACTTGTTTGTTTCAATTATGCACTACAATCACTTTGTTCACTGGGTTGCACTTATCCTTGTGAGGTACTGAAAGACTCACTATATGATTCTATTTAATCCTTTCTACATGTATAAAAGAAGGGATTAATTGATGATGATAAATGGTATACTAGCTGTGTGAGATACCCCCTTCTTTTTGCCAATAGGGCTCTGTGAGATAAACCAATGCAATCCAGTACCTCTAGTGTGTTTTTTTCACAATAATATGTATGTTGGTCTGCTTTCTAAAAAGATTTTTCTGATTAAAGGTTTTTTATTCTGAGGTTACATGTTAGCCACGTTTTTTACTCAGAACAGTTGTATTATAATATAAATATACACATTTTGATTGGGTCACAGTTAACATTTGAGGACCACAGGGGTCAGTATTGGGCCCTCTTCATTTTAATATATTTATTAGAGACTTTGATGTATGAATACAGAGTAGAATTTTAAGATTTGCTGATGACAAAAAGCCCCACAATGCAATTTAAACAAAGGAAAATAATTTAATTCTAGAGAGGGATTTGAAGAAGCTGGAGGTTTGGATCCAGAATCACAATTCAAGTTCAACATAGATAAATGTAAGTCACGCAGTTGAGCCAATGAAACAAAATGTACAAATATGTGCTAGTAAATACAGGTGCTTCTAACAAAATTAGAATATCATCAAAAAGTTAATTTATTTCAGTTCTTCAATACAAAAAGTAAAACTCATATATTATATTGAGTCATTACAAACAGAGTGATCTATTTCAAGTGTTTATTTCTGTTAATGTTGATGATTATGGCTTACAGCCAAGGAAAACACAAAAGTCATCTCAGTAAATTAAAATAATTACCAAAAAACACCCGCAAAGGCTTCCTAAGCATTTAAAAAGGTCCCTTAGTCTGTTTCAGTAGGCTCCACAGTCATGGGGAAGACTGCTGAGTTGACAGATGTCCAGAAGGCAGTCATTGACACTAAGTAAATGCAAAGTAAATTTTGCATTTAATTTGGAAATCAAGGTCCCAGAGTCTGGAGGAAGAGTGGAGAGGCCACAATCCAAGCTGCTTGAGGTCTAGTGTGAGTTTTCCACAATCAGTGATGGTTTGGGGAGCCATGTCATCTGCTGGTGTAGGTCCACTGTGTTTATCAAGACCAAAGTCAGTGCAGCAGTCTACCAGGTAATTTTAGAGCACTTCATGCTTCCCTCTGCCGACAGGCTTTTTGGAGATGGAAATTTACCTGGGTTAAAAACAACAGTATCACTGTGCTTGATTGGCCAGCAAACTCGCCTGATCTTAACCCCATAGATTCTGTGGGGTATTGTCAAGAGGAAGATGAGAGACCCCAGACCCAACAATGTACAATGTAGACGAGCTGAAGGCTGCTATTATAACAACCTGGGCTTCCATAACACCTCAGCAGTGCCACAGGCTGATCGCTTCCATGCCACGCCATATTCATGCAGTAATTGATGCAAAAGGAGCCCCGACCAAGTATTGAGTACATTTACTGAACATACATTTCAGTAGGCCAACATTTTGGATTTTAAAAACATTTTTCAAGCTGTTGTTATAAAGTATTCTAATTTACTGAGATAATGACTTTTGTGTTTTCCTTGGCTGTAAACCATAATCATCAACATTAACAGAAATAAACACTTGCAATAGATCACTATGTTTGTAATGACTCTATATAATATATGAGCTTCACTTTTTGTATTGAAGAACTGAAATAAATTAACTTTTTGATGATATTCTAATTTAGTGAGATGCACCTGAATGTGTAGTGTAGTGTGTATAGCAAAATTATAAATAAAACTGTCATTGAAAAATAAAAAAGCGATGGATTCATTGGTGGATAACAAACTCACCTTTAGTGACCAGTGCCAGGATGCTGCTGCCTAGGCAAATAAAATAATAGGAGGCATTAAAAGGGGAATAGATATTCATGACTAGAACATTGGTACTGATTCATCAAGACTGATATTTTTCACACAGGTCTTGATGATGGGGTGGTGTGGAGTGCAAGGCACCTGATTTATTAAGAGGCATACAAGGAGAGGCAAGGTGCAATTCTTACCTTAAAGCGGTGATGAATCGGGGCTATAGTTTTGCCTCTATACAAGTTACTAGTGCCGCCATATCTAGAATATTGTGTACAAATTTGAGCTCCGGTGTATAAGAAGGACATAGCTGAACTAGAGCGGGTGCAGATAAGAGAAACCAAAGTTATTAACCACTTCGCACCAGAGCCTGTTTTTGCCTTCGTGACCAGGCCAGTTTTTTCAATTCTGACCACTGTCAATTTATGAAGTAATTACTCTGGAACGCTTCAACGGATTCCCCTGATTCTGAGACTGTTTTTTCGTGATATATTGTACTTCATGATTGTGGTAAAATTTCTTCGATATCACTTGCGTTTATTTGTGAAAAAATCGGAAATTTGGCGAAAATGTAGAAAATTTTGCAATTTTCAAACTTTGAATTTTGGAACAGGAAAAAATGGAATACACAATTTGTAGTGCAATTTCTCATGAGCGCGCCGATACCCCATATGTGAGGGAAAACCACTGTTTGGGCGCACTGCAGGGTTCAGAAGGGAAGGAGCGCCATTAGACTTTTTGAATGTAAAATTTGTTTGAATAATTAGCAGACGCCATATTGCATTTGGGGAGCCCCTGATATGCCTAAACAGTGGAAACCCCCCACAAGTGACACCACTTTGGAAACTAGACCCCTTAGGAAACTTATCTAGATGTGTGGTGAGCACCTTGCATCCCCAGGTGCTTCACAGAAGTTTATAATATTGAGACGTAAAAATAAAATTTTCACATTTTTCCCACAAAAAAATGTTTTTCATCCCCTAATTTTGCATTATCATAAGGATAACAGGAGAAATTGCACCATGCAGTTTGTTGTGCAATTTCTCCTGAGTACGTCGATACCCCATATGTGGGGGAAAACCACTGCTTTGGTGTACGGCAGGGTTCGGAAGAGAAAGGAGCGCTATGTTGGCTGGGATAGGTTGCAGACACCATGTCACCATGTCACATTTGAAGAGTCGCTGACATGCCGAAACAGCAGAAACCCCCACAAGTGACCCCATTTTGTAAACTACACCTCTCAAGGAATTCATCTAGGGAAGTAGTCAGTATTTTTTAATTTTTTAATTTATACCATTGGGCAGTGAAGAAAACATAATTATATTTTTATCACAAAAAAATGTTTTACCCTCAGATTTTACATTTTCACACAGGGCAATGGGTAAAAATGGTGCCGAAATGTGTCACACAATTTCTTCTAAAATTGGCAATACCCCATATGTGGCTGTATCGTACCGCTCAGCCATACGGCGAGATCTGGGAGGGACGGAGCGCTACTTGACAATTGGAGAACAAATTATTGTAGATTAGGCATTTGGATTTGGGAGCACAAAATTTTCTGAATTTTCTTTTGGGGTGCAAGGGCCATTTCGCTTTTCCAGAGCCTTTCTGCTACCAGTAACTTGGAAGTCCCTTATATTTTTAACAGATGACGGACCTGAGTGGGGACTAGCTTTTTTTGAGGACTGAGTTGAAGCTTTTATTGGGAACATTTTACGTAACATTTATCCGGCGCTCTAGGCTGAGCACTTACATCGGGGTTTCCATCTAAATTTCCAAGTGATGTAATTCAGATGAAACCCCTGCGGGATCCATTCACTGTAATGAGGCAGCAGAGTTACTCCGGACTCCGTCTGGCCTCTGTTTAGCGGTGTCCTTTTTTTCAGAAGTGCACAAAACTGTGGCCAACCGCACTTTTATGCACGCCTAAAAAAACTGACACCGTGGGATCACAGGCCAGACGGCGTCCACAGTGGCCTATATCTGCCTCATTACAGGGAATCTTCCGTCATGGGTTCCATCTGAATCACGTATTTCAGAGATTTACACGGAAACTCTGGTGTAAGTGCTCAGCGCAGAGAGCAGGATAAATGTGAGCAGAGCCTTACTGCGATCTTTGGGAGACATAATAAAAAAATCAGTAGCAGGTGAAGAATTGGTTTTATTTATTTTTTACTCCGTTCCTCGTGCGGTATAAGTGATGAGATTACTTTATTCTTCGGGTCGGTGCGATTACAGAGATACCAGATTTATATCGAGTTTTTATGACTGACAGCTGTCACACACTAAGAGACGCTTTTTTTTGCAAAATCTAGTTTTTTCATCGCCATATTTTGAGAGCTATAATTTTTCCATATTTCGGCCGACAGAGTCATGTGATGGCTTGGTTTTTGCGGGACGAGTTGACATTTTTATTGGTACCATTTTTGGGTACGTGACATTTTTTGATCGCTTTCTATTCTGTTTTTTGGGAGCTAAAATTAACAAAAACCAACAATTCAGGAATGGTTTTTTGAGGGTTTTTTATGCCGTTCTGCGTGTGGTAAAAGTGATAAGGCAGCATTATTCTTCGGGTCAGTATGTTTACAGCGATACTACACTTACTGTATATTTTTTTTATGCTTTGGCGCTTTTACACAATAAAACAATTTTATAGAAAAAATATTTTTAGCATCGCTTTATTCTGAGAGCTATAACTTTTTATTTTTCGGCTGCTGTATGGCAGCTTTTTTTTGCGGAACAAGATGACGTTTTCAGCAGTACCATTTTTATTTTCATTTTGCTTTTTGATCGCATTTTTTCCACTTTTTGTTTGGCGATATGATGAAAAAGCATAGTTTTTTGCTCCGTTTTTTATTTATTTTTATTACGGTGTGCACAGAAGGAGTAAATTAGTGTAACAGTTTTATAGATCGGGCTGTTTCGGACGCGGTGATACCAAATATGTCTTTGAATAAATATACGGATTTATTGGTTTAATATTTTATTTATTTATTTTTATTTATTTTGTGATTTTTTTTAACAGTTTGAAAACATTTTTTAGACTTTTTTTTTACATTTTTACTTAGTCCCTGTATGGGACATTCATTTTTATTTTTCTAATCACTGTTCTCATGCAATGCAATAGACATGTATTGCATTGCATGAGAACTTTGCTGACAGTTTCACACCATATATGGCAGATCCGGAGGCGGTCATGTGACCTCCGGCTGCCATAACAACGGCAGGTCCTGGAAGACATCAGGGGGCTGTCGGAGAGGTAAGTGGACGACCCCCTCTCCTCTCACTATCTTCTAAATGCCGCGATCACTATAGATGGCGGCATATAGAAGATAGAAAAGGGTTAACATCATTGGGACCTGATCCAATCAGGTCCCGATGATGTCCCCTGTCAGAGCTGTCGCTCTGAACCGCAACCGAAGCACTTGCAGGACCCTGGGGATCCTGAGGGCTGCAGGACCACCAACCGTTTATAAACGTCGGCGCTGCGCAGAGCCCAGCAAGCGCCGACGTTTATGTACAGTGGGCGGTCTGGAAGCCGTTAAGGGAATGAATGGACTGCAGCACCAAGGCAGGTTATCAAACTAGGGGTTGCATAAAAATCATATTTTATTGAAAGATAAAGACTTTTTCCTGTACCACTGCTTGAAGAAGGTGTCTTCTAAAAACTAGCAGTAGGTTTGGGAATTGATTTTGAGTCCATCTTCAACCCAAAAAGGTCCAAGTAGCTCATCTTTAATGATACCAGCCCATAGCAGTACCCAAACTCCACGTTGTTGGTGTCGGAGTCGTAGTAGAGGTCTGTGCCCATTACTGAACCAGACATGAGCTCATCCATCTGGTACATCAAGAATCACTCTCATCTCATCAGTCCATAAAACCTTTGAAAAATCTGTCTTCCAATATTTCTTGGCCCAGTCTTGACATTTTACTTTTTGTGTCTTGTTCAGTGGTGGTGGGTTTCAGCCTTTCTTACCTCGGCCATGTCTCTGAGCACTGAACACTTGTACTTCTGGGCCTCCAGGGAGGTTGCAGTTCTGGAATATGACAGCGCTGGAGGATAATGGCTTCCTGGTCGCTTCACGGTTGATTCTTCTCAAATCTTCGGCAGTTTGGCTGCATCCCTCTGTAAGACTTGCAACAACTTTTTACTTTTTGGAGTCAGTTAAATCTCTTTTTTTTGTCCCATTTTGCCTGAGAAAAACAGGCTGCCTACTAATTCTGCACACCTTGATAAAGAGTGGTGATATGCTTAGACCGCCCCCCTCACCTTCCCCTCCCATTACTCAAATACACATCACCTGATCTGCTTCATTCAATAAGCATTGAAGTTTATACAGCTTGGAGGTGGAAAATCTGCATAAAATAATGATATGGTCAAAATACTCTCTTGCCTAATAATTCTGCACACAGTGCACAGCACAAATGCGGATTCTTCACTGTAAGAGCAGCACTCTTTTTCATAACATGTTGTAATGGTCACTTCACTAACAAAAAGTACAAGGAGGGCCTGGATGCCTTTCTTGAAAATTTATAATAATACAGGTTATGGGTTCTACTGTAGATTCTGTGATGGGATGTTGATCCAGTGAACTAGTCCGGTTGCTGGATGTGTATAAAGAAATTTTCAATTAGCTTCTGCCTCATGGGGGTTTTGCCTTCCTCTGGATCAACATGTTAGGATTAAAGGTTGAATGCAATAGATTTGTGTCTTCTTTCAACCTTAATACTATGAAGGAATTAGCATGCTGTTCTAGCACTTGTCCGCTCTTTTCTATAGTTTTTTTAGTATAGTTTTTCTGATAAGCTATGTTGTTTACCCCATGTGCAGGATATTGCAGTAGCTTAGGTATCCATGGTTACAACCACTAACAGCATCCCGTCACTATATGAGGGGTTGTATCCATGGATTCCTAAGTCAATGCAATGCCCTGCGCATAAAGTAAGCAGCATAGCAAATCAGAAGAACTATACTATATTTTTAATTGGAGGTATTTGCTAATATTATTATTACATATTGGGATAGGATCTTGGAGATGGGAATACACCTTTAAGTAATAAATTCCACCTTGAGCCAGTCTCATATTGGATCTATACTAGTGTCTGCAGCATTATTTATGCTGATATATTTAGCACACAACTATAGTTTTGCAAGTTGTTTCAAAAGTCAAATAATTCCGTCTGGTTTCCCGTTGCAGGCTCATGACTGGCATTTTCTTTATCTCTCCTTGATAAGGTGCACGTGCTTACCGAATGAGCTGCAGGTTGGTGTCTTGATGGCTTGGCATTGTTTCACCACATTGAGATACTTATCTGTCACATCTTAGAACAAATATGCAGTTTATCAGAAACGGTCACAACTAAACAGCGTGATCTGTAGTGAGTTGTAGTCGGATATTAACTCATTTCCTGCATAAAACAAGATCTTTTGCACACGGAATATCCACCAAATTGACCATAAATGTCAAAGGCGCAACCTCTACGACCCTCTCCTAAGCAGGGAATGGGGGAACCAGTGACCCCCTATTTGTCAATTCCAAACCACTGTACCCTTCATACAGTGTAATGGAGAAGTGAACTCTCTTGCATATGGGCGACTGTTCTGGAATTAATGGGAGTGACATAGTGAGCCAAGTGCGGCTACTTCTGCATTGAACTATATAGAGAGTGCAGTGGTTAGGATTGAAGAACTTCCCCTATTCCCATGATTGGTGGAGGTCCCAAGAAGTTGAATCCGCATTAGTGATGAGCGAGTATGTTTTGTTAACCCTTTCGCCGAGTATACTCGGCCGAGCACTGAGTATTTATAGCTGCTCGGGCTTTAAGTGTTCATCGCTCCGTGAACATGATTTGCAACTGACAGATTTAATACATGTGAGGAATGCTGGAAAAACAGGCATTCCTCACATGTATTAAATCTGTCAAACAGTCGCAAATCATGTTCACGGAGCGATGAACACTTAAAGCCCGAGCAGCTATAAATACTCGGTGCTCAGCCGAGTATACTCGGCGAAAGGGTTAACCGAATATACTCGCTCATCACTAATCCGCATCTGTCAGTCATTTGTGGCATATTCTATGGAATGCTTAAAATGGTAATATTCCTTTAAAAAGACAAAGAATTAATTTTACTATTATATCACACCAATTATGTAGAACATAAAGGTACAATCACCTTTTTAATTTTATTATGCTTTTTTATTTTATTGCACCTTATCTGAATCTTAGGTGTCACACAACTCTGTGTTTGCTAAATGAGTGGCACACACTGGCTATAAAAAAATGGAGATGACAACCACTAAAAGCGAGCTTAATGGTACAAACTGCCAGGACAGAGTGTAGACAAAGTAATCAACCATCTCAGATGGCATTAAAGTGAATCTGTCACCAGATTTCACAATATAAACTGTATACAGTATTAAATAAATCTCTCAGACCTGATGAGACTAGTGGTTTTACTTTAAAAAAAATGTCATCGTGGTTGTATAATCCTGATATTAAGAGGAATCCAGCCATAAAATAGCTCATTAGTTTGTGTACTCAGTCTCTGCCCATGCAGCCTGACTGACAGCTGCAGTGTGTACTGAGCAGTGTGAGATCTCAGCAGTAGCAGGGAGGAGGGCCACTGAGGAGCTGTAATTTTGGCAAGACTGTTTTAGATTGAGTTAAACTCTCAGAAAGGATTATACAGCCATTATGACATGGGATTTCAAAGTAAATACACCTGTCTCCTCAAGCCTATGAAATAATCATGTATGCAGTTCGTACTGCAAAATCTGGTGAGAAATTCATTTTAAGGAGGGGGGGGGGATTTTAAATATAATAAAAACAAGTCTGCCTTTGAATCTTGTATTACTAACTTTACATGTGTTCTCAGATATTAGAATGTAAGAATATAATAAATTAAAACTTATATTATAATAATAAGGATTAATAGGAAAGGAACGACAAATGTTGGTTTCACAGAGATAATGCTGAATTTTAGAACTTAGGAGTACAAAGGGTGAATTTTGATACCCCTGCCTTGGGCTCAAAAATGCTTGTCCAATCAAAGGAATAGAAAAGCCTATACTAACCAAGGGTTATAGTTATAGTGGTTGGTAAAGGGCCCAGGACCTTTAATGCTTGATTGCCTAAATAAAACACATTTTACCCTTTTTACTTATTGACTTTTTTACTTATAGACAAGTTTTTTAAAAAATATATAAAAATCGTTGTCATCAGCTTTGAAACCGTAAATTATAACTAAGTATTCTACTCTAACCCAAATCCAGTGACACTTCTAACTCAGAAAGGTATAGCTGACTAATTACATGCAGTACTTTTCCTATGGTTCAGCCAAGATGAAATAAGAGCTTCTCTATTTGCTAAATTCAGCACCTGAAATCCACATGGCATTTCACATAGACTTCTAATGCCAAGTGTGAAACAAGAGGAGGAAGTCTCTATAACAAAACCCTCACTGTGATGAACAGTGGTAGATGGAGCAAAAATCCGCAGGTGGGAAGTTACTGAACAAATATAATATAATATTCCCCTGAGAGATAGAAAATGAATACACAAGAGCGGCCAAGTGCAACATTATATCATTTTCATACTAAAATAGTCTACAATTAACCTAGCTAAAGACACAGAATTTGTGTTTCCCCTGCATAATAAATGCCTCTGTGGGTTTTGTGATTTCTTCCCAGGAATTCCTTGACCCCTACAGAAGTTTATCACATTTCCAGTAGAACATAACTTATCACTGCCATAGTAAAATATATCTACCAAGACTGCATGTTAATTTAAAGGAGCTCTCCAAGAATGTAATAAATTGACCCCCATTGCATAATTCTAACTGCTACCCATCCTAGTCACATGTTATGATGGGCTGCAGTCTGGAGGAACACAGCTCCTGAGACCTGTGCCTTAACTGTCTGAAGACTAGTATTGTAAGCACACATACCTCCGTATACCAAGGAGAAGGGCTGTTATATCAGAAGAAATAAATCTTCTCTGTTGACTGAGCATAAACGTTTTTTCTTCAGCCTCAGTCCTCTATGCACAACCAGCCGAGAACAAGATTTATTTCTTTTCCTATCCCAGGCCTTCTCTGGCAGCTCCAATAATGGGTGCTTACAATACAGTTTCTCTGACTGTTAAGAAGCAGGTCCCGGGAGCTGTGTTTTATTAAGACTGCAGCCCGTCTTGACACATAACTAGGACAGGCTGCTGTTTGAATAATGTAACAGGGCTATTTTATTACATTCTTGGAGAACCCCTTTAAGTTGGTGTTTTTTCCCAAGAAACTATAGATTTTTGGAAGAAAATTAATTTGATGTTAGGCATAGAAAGAAGATTTGGTATCCTCATGGACATTAGCTAAAGTACTTTAGGGAATGACAATAAGCTTTATAATCAACTTTGTCTAGGTGTTATACTTATTATATTATGTAAATTACATAAATGGTTTTGTAGGCTTATTGTGCTTCCATTGGTAACTTTAATATATCATCTGTTGCATTAGGATAGGTGATCTGACCTCTAGGGTATTTCTGAATGTCTATATCCTCATATAACCTCAGCAGAAAATGTATATACAGTAGCCAGTCTTAAAATACTCTCAACACCTATAAATCTTCAGCTATTATGTTACTTTCATATTGCACAAACCTCCTCCACGGCGTTCCATGTTTGGAAGGTAACCTGAAGGCCATCAGAAGGCGTTCTATAAATGAAGATGTATGCCGGCTGATATATCCATGGAATGTTAATTCAGTCAACATGCCACGCATACATTACACTTTCAAAGTGGGCTATATTTTAATTTTATAGAAAGCAAAGGGCAAGTGCAAATAACAAGCAGATTTGTTATAAATCACAAGTCATATGAAGAGCATAAGCATTGAGGATCATGTAACCAGGCAGGTTACGAAACATTTTTTTGTAAATGTCATTCCTAGTTCTGCTGGATTCTCTTTGCTGTTTTCATCTAGGATCCACAGCAATAACCTTTTCACGGTCAATTCAAGTTGATTTGCTGCTTGGTTTTTGACATATACCAGCGATGATGGAAGTCCCTTTGCAACCACCTGTCATTTCGCAGCCAAAAGAGCTGCTAAATTTCATTCTTTGGGTAAAGATTGCTGATCATGAATCCACTTTGAATAATTAATATAGAAAATAGAGATCAGTTGCTACGGATAGTTGATTAAGTTACAGAGAAAGTCATTTTCTGTATGTCCTAATACAATATTGTATCAGGCTTGCTATTCTATAGGAGGCTACAAAACAGCCTGGCAAGGTTTAGAGGGAACCTGTCATCTGATTCATCCTGCCATAATCACCAACTGCACCATTGCAGACAGGCATGTCTTACTATAAAATGCTGCAGCGCATCAGAGTAAACATACATAGAAAAGTCAGAGGCTTCTCTACACTGACAGGCTGTCCCTACACCGAGAGAGACCTGTCAATCTAGGGGAATGGGTGGGTAGAAGCCACCGGTCCCCGGCCTTAGACTACGCATTCGAGATGCACAGTCCCTGGATGGCTTTTCAAAGTATGATCTCTGTGAAACACTGTAGGGATACAGAGAAAAACATACCTGGCTGCAATAGGACAGCAGGACTCTGATTCATGCTGAATATGTTCATGAAGCATGAATCAAGTGACAGGTTCCCTTTAAGCTTGCCATCAATGCAAACTTAAAGGGTTGGGCCGAAGTTAAACAAAATTTCATTTTAAATCCCTATTTAGTGACGTAATCTAAGCTGATTTCTAATATACTCTTATTAAAAATTCCCTACCTTCAATATCTAACTGTTATTCTATTTTTTTCCTATTTCCCGTATGATGACGCTTCATTTGAGAATCTGAGTGCATGCTGGGATACTCAAATAAAGGGTCATCAGAGTAAGTCACAGCCCTTGCCCCCTCACTGAAACAAGGCGTCATCAGTGATGCTCGTTTCAGGGGCTGTGCTTGTTCCTTTTGTGTCCCTCCCTGCGCGCTGGAGTCAGGAGCAAGAGGAGGAGACAGTGAGGGCGCACGGGACACCAGGGAGGAGGCGAGGACGCAGAGGTGACAGTGACAGTGTCCCATCTGTTGTTGGATCAGGTCAGTAATAATCAGCCGGTAACAGAGCGGGTTTCAGAATACCCACCATGCAGGAGACTAGCGCCGCCCCCGCTAGAGACGTCACTAGTCTTCTCCATACCGGGAAATCTGACTCTGCTCTGTTGACGGCTGATTATTGCGGATCAGAGCCGACAACAGAGCGGTTGCTGTCACTGTGCAGGGACAGAGAAGGGTTGAGCACAGCCCCTGAAATGAGCGTTACTAATGACGCTTCGTTTCAGGGAGGGGGCAGGGGCTGTGGCAGTGTACACAGAGAGATTGAAAAATTTCTCTAACCCTGGATCATATGTCTGCAAACTAGTGACTCCATAGGCAAAAAAGCCAGTGCAAGGCAGCCAGGGGCCAAGCTTCTTAGATAAGATCATATTAACCAAAGGCTAGGGGCTCCAAAGCCATACAGATAGACAAGGAAGAGGAGAAGATTTGCAGAAGCTGTCAAAGTCAATAATGAAATACAAAAGTAAATTCTCATTAAGGAGGATGATTTAGAGTTAAGAATTTCTGTAACCACACCTTAACCAAATAGCATTACCTGCATACCAGTACGGTCTCCTGTCGGGCAGGCAACCATTGAGTCTTCTCCTCCTGTATAGTAGCGGAGGGTGGCTTACATAATGAGGTCTCGTTATCATACAGTATGGCATTTTCAGGAACACATGTATTTAGTTCTCCTCACTGCCGTAACTTTTGATTCTACTTAGAAACTTTTTAGGTGATAACCAGCACTGAGGTCTGCAACAAATTTATAATTAACTTTTTGACTCTGCTCCAAAATGAAATACCTCTGTCTAATAAAATTTGCCTAAAACTGCAGTGACAGGTGCAAAATGACAGCTGAGAAGATGTTGCAGGTTCTCACAAGTCACACCTTTCATACTTTAAATACCATGCTCATATATGTTGTAGTCACACACCCTGCCCAAATGGCAATGTTATGTTTGGAGATGACCTTGGCTTATGTCAAAGGAGAAAAGAGATTGAAAACTTTAAATGGAAGCATCAATGCATAAAAAGATCATACACGGCAAGGTATCCATTTTTCTTTTTAGGCCACGGCCCCACTATCAGTATTTGGTCAGTATTCGGTCAGTATTTTTTCTCAGGAGTGGGAGCCAAAACCAGGAGTGGGTGATAAATGCAGAATTGGTGACTTGTTTCTCACCTGGTTTTGGCTCCCACTCCTGAGAAAAAATACTGACTGAATACTGATAGTGGAGCCGTGGCCTTACACTGAAAGTCAATGGCAGTCGTATACATCTGTAAAGCTTACTTCTGACTGCCCAAATGTGACGTAGAGTCCTAACATTTTAGGGATTTAAGACTTTATAGAGTCCGTCTCTTCTCATTTTATTTCAGTGTTTTAAAAGACTAAATAGAATAAAATTTCCCCCTGCTCCTTAAAATGCTCAGTCAGCCATAGCACTTTCACTGGTTCTAAAGTTTCATACCATTTAGGCGTTGTTCACACCAGGTTTGAGCCTAATATCAGATGTATATCTCCACCTTTTGCAGCTATATAGACATACAGTGGCATGCATCACCCATAGGTTCCTATTTAAAAAATAAAAGAATTGTATACCATGCGCTACATCGCATACCATGTGCTACATGCTTCTCCATAGCACTAATCTATACAACAACAAAAAAGTATATTCGCTGAACAGATGCCAAAAAACACTGCATGAAAAACTCTAGAATAAAGTTGCAAGCATTCCAAATAAGATTATGTCTCCATACATGCTATAGGTAATATAGTCTTTGATTAAGAAGACTTTATTAATTTCTACATGATGAATAGAGTTGATAGATCAAGCTTTAAATATTTCAGTAGTAGCACATAATAAAAGAAGAGGTCCAGTAACGAAGCACCCTGCTAGGCTAGTGAGCAAATACAAGTGACGACTTGCCCAGATTGGTGGAGCAGTCAGCACTGACTTAACACAAATTCCCAAGAGGATTTACATTTTCATATATTTAGAAGCACAGTTATAAATAATGAAAAAAAAAGTTAGTGGAATTAATATTTCCAGTTTAGACTGGCCAACCAAAGGAATGGGCTTCAAATATCCAGAAGACAACCCAATTTCGAGCTGTCTACGGAATCAATCATTTGCCACTGGGGTCTTTTTGCTATGGGTGGATTCACAGATAACTTTTTAGATCTGAAGATATGACCAACGCAGTTATCATAACACAGTTATGATGCCAGATGTGCCGTGTACATAGAGAATGATTTTCTCTAGTGGGCCATGGAATCACAGTCCTACTCTTGATACTGTTTCAGTGAGTTGCCGGGGGAGTAATATTTTTGACAAACTTATCAGATCGGTATAATTAAAGATCGACACTAACCTTACATTGATTGGCTGTGCCGGCATTTTTTGGCCATTTTAGTGTGCAGAGAAAGGAGCAGGAAGCAGTGGCCACCGAGGTTCAGGTAAGTAGCAGAACAGGAGCTGCAGTGAATCAGTGAGGGCTTTTTTTCATAGCAAGTCAGAGCCCTTTTAAAAATAATTTTCACCCGCTTGACAAACTCCTAAGATATGACATTTTATGTGATGGAAAACGCCGCGAACACTTTGGTGAAAATGGTCTAAAAATGTCTGAATTCTATGAAAGTCAACCAACCTGTTGTACAGATACAATCCATTAAAGCAACTCAGTTTGAACAGTCATTTTGAGCTGACAAGGTAGAGGCGCTCAGTGCACCATGGTGAGGCCAATCATTCAAGTGCACCTTCCCACCTACTTGTTTTCCATCTATCTCCACCCTTCTTTGACTATATAAAGCCAGAGATGTCAATCAAAGAAGAGGGGGTGGAGATAGATGGGAAACAAGTAGGTGGGAAGGTGTATTTAAATGTCTGGTCGCGCCGTGAAGCACCGAGAGCCTGTACTTGGTTTGAACAGCCATTCTGTATTGACAGACTCCATTTAACGCCATAGAAACAGTAGCTAAAGTCTGGGGGGCATCACAAGCGCTGATGTGGGAGTCTGCTGCCCCTGCTACTTCCCTGAGGGCCTCATCGTGGTTTAAGCCTCACTCACCTCATTTATATTCCCTATCAGATCTTACTTTTAGGGCAAGGCATCAAATTTATTATTCATATATTCCCAGTTTCCTTTGAGTTACTTTAATCAAAAGAAATATGTGAAATACGTAGGAGATCTTGTAATGCTAATGTCCTTTACCCTCACGGCATCTTGTGGATTTTCAAAATTAGAAACACTTTTGTTGATCATTAACCTGTCCATGTTAATTACCCAAGAAAACATACTCTTAACCTCCATTGAAAAACCATTTGATGAACATCATTCTAAATGAGTGACAGATGAGCCTGGAATTAGACAGTCTCCCCATGATCCAATCTTTATTTTAGAAGCCAAGCAAAGGTCGTGAATTTCTTGCATCTGTAATGTTAAGACCCGGACCTTCAGGAGGGGAATGCATGACATTATTATGCATTGTTTTCCTCTCCTGAAAGGGTTAATGTGGCTGGAATGGTTTCCCGCCATGCTGGGGATTGGTTCAGGTAGCCAGCCTGTCAGTGAGGTGTCGCAGGGGGAAGACTACTTCTTCCCTACGCGACAGCTGCTGATAGGGTCCTAATATTTATTAAACATTGGTGGCGCAGGGTATTAAAGATGGCAGAGCCTGAGGAGAGTGTCAGTCCTCAGACGCTGCTCATCTAGTGCTGCTGCCACCGCCGTGCCTGTGTCACCATGGAGGAGCTGCGCCGCAAGATGGGGGAGGAAGGTGCCTTTGTGGATCCATCGATGCCCGGACCGAGTCCCGCCGCCCGCAGACTGAACGGAGAACAGGAAGCACTGGAGGAGCGCATCACCGACGCTGAGCCGGAAGCCCTGATGACGTCATCCGGCAGCGCGGTCCTGCGCGCAGGAGCAAGAGGAGGAGAGTGGTATACTCTCCATCCCCAGTGAGGGCGCACGGGACACCAGGGAGGAGGCGAGGACGCAGGGGTGCCGCTGATGTCACCCCACATACAAGGACCAAGCTGGCCTCAGTCGACCACCGGCTGGAGGAAGCCGTTGCTGGTCCTGAGGCTGCCGATCCGCAAACTGGAGAGCCCGCAGAGAACGAGGTCTTCAGGCGTGAGGACAGTCAGGACGGGTTGCCTGAGGGCGGTGAGTATAGCCATCATGATACATACTACACTATGGAACAGTTGTCACATGTATTGTCCTCATTGAGGGACTTACTAGAGCCCGCTGCTGTGCCTTCTAGGCCAGCTAGTCTGTCCTCCAGGGCCCCGGGTGTAGCTGAGGTATGGAAGCACTTAGACCAGGGCCTGGGGGGCGAGAGGGGGGAGCAGGAATCCATGTTAACTCCTGTAGCTTCAGGGGCTAAAGGGGGTAGGGGAGGATTGTTATAAGGAAGCGTTAGTATGCACTGTCTCCCCCCTAGGTTATCACTTACCCATAACAGTAAAAAAAAATAATAAAATTTGGCGTAATGAATATTTGGATATCTTGTCTTTGCTGCCAGCGTCTAAGGACTTTTTGTCCCGGCTGGAGAAAGACGATGATAGACGCAGACCGATTCCACGGTCTTTTAATAATTGGCTGCAAGCCTTTTGTATTTACGCCAGTGTTATGGGTGAGAGGTTTCCCAGCAAGTGTTCAGGGCTTTTCCAACATGTGGAAATAGTATTGGAAGCATACAAACATTTTGGTAATTTGAGCTGGTATTTCTATGATGAGAATTTTAGACAGAAACTATCGGTATACCCATCCCTTAGATGGGGGGTTAAGGATGTGGGTTTGTGGCTGAACCTTATGTTGCCCTCCAAACCTGCTAATGTTCAGCGCCAAATACCGGCTCAAACTACAATGAGGAAAGGTACTTGCTTCGCTTTCAATGAAACACAGTGTAAATGGCCCAACACCTGCAAATACAAACACGAGTGCTCCTTCTGTGGAGGGTCACATCCTATGTCCAGGTGTTTTAAAAAAGCGAGCCTGTCAGGACAGCCCTCCACAAAGGAGCACCTTAACAAGGGCATCGACTCCAGTAAATCTGGAGAAAATGCGCCCCTGGTTAGAGCGGTACCCAGACCACAAGAGAGCCAGCTTACTAACTAATGGTTTTACAGAGGGTTTCTATATTCCCCAATTCCTGGGGGAAGGCTGCATATGGGTGAATAATTTAAAATCTGTGGATCTACACCCAGAGGTGGTAGAGAAGAAATTAAGTAAAGAAATAGTGGAAGGGAGAGTAGCGGGCCCATTTAGGGTGCGTCCGTTAAAGAATTTTCGTTTATCACCTCTGGGTGTAGTCGCTAAGAAGGAGCCAAATTCGTTTAGGCTTATTCACCACTTATCATATCCATATGGGTCTTCTTTAAATGACAGCATTGACAATAGCGTTATTTCTGTTAGCTATACATCATTTGATACGGCAGTGGAGATAGTTAAAAGTTTTGGGCCTGGGGCTTTAATGGCCAAGGCCGACATAGAATCTGCCTTTAGGCTGCTGCCTATACACCCTAGTGGGTTTAATTCTCTTGGTTTTCAGTTTAATGGTTCTTTCTATGTAGATAAATGCCTGCCTATGGGTTGTTCAGTATCGTGTTTTTATTTTGAGGCGTTTGCTTCATTTATGGAGTGGGTGACAGCAGTCAGGTCCATGAAGGGTGGTATAGCGCACTACTTGGACGATTTTCTTTTTGTAGGCCCAGCTGATTCTGATGTATGTAGTGAGCTGTTAGCTATCTTTCAATCAATTTGTGTGGAGTTTGGTATCCCGCTAGCTAGAGGGAAAACTATTCATCCGGTTAGTTGTATTGAATATTTAGGTATTGTAGTAGATACAGTTAGGGGCGAGTGTTGATTACCTTTAGTTAAGATTGACAAATGTAGGAATGCATTGCTAGCATTATTCAGTAAGAAGAAAGCAATGGTCAAAGAGGTTGAGTCTGTGTTGGGTTTGCTAGCCTTTGCGTCTAGAGTTATGCCTATGGGTAGAGTTTTCAGTAGACGCTTGTCCGCACACATTGCAGGACTTGGGAACCCGCAGTTACATGTGCGCATAACCAAGGAGGTCAAGGAAGATTTAGAAGTCTGGTTAGATTTTTTGCAGTATTTTAATGGCCTACCAATCTGGCGGTCTGCCTTTGTTGCTGAGGTTGAATTGGAGTGGTATATGAATGTAAATTCTTCCTTAGGTTTTGGTGTCTGTCTGGGTGGTAAGTGGTGTGCAGAGAAATGGCACCCTGCCTGGTTAAAAAATGGCGTTTTAAATAATATAATTTTGTTAGAAGTTTTTCCCATTTTGGTGTCAATAGCGATTTGGGGAGAGCAGTTGTCTAATAGGAATATTCTCATTCATTCCAGTAGGAAAGGAGTAGTTCTTACTGTGAATTGCTTGTCAAGTAAATGCAAATTAGTAGTTAGACTGCTCAGGCATTTAGTTCTGTTGTGTCTCAAAAGGAACATTTGGCTGAAGGCGGTAGAAGTTGATAATAAATATAGTGCAGTTGCTGACTCACTTTCTCATTTACAGTTCTCAGATTTCTTCAGGCTCGCACCCCGCGCTCAACAGATAGGAGAGGATTGTCCAGGATATTTGTGGGGAATAATCTGGGCCTAATAATGGAATTGTTGCAAAGGTCACTAGCGGTTTCAACCTGGAAGGGTTACCTGGCGCCTTGGGAGCTGTGGTCAGAATTCTGTGCGGGTGGCAGGTTGAGAGCTGACAGGTGTTCGGAGCAGGCTGCTTTAACTTTTGTGTTGACATATATTGATAAAGGGCTTGCATATTCAACAAAAGCAAAAAATTTATCCGGTATTTCTTTCTTTCTTAAAATTCTGGGTCAGCGTCCAATTAATGATTATTTTTTAATTGAGCAGGTATTGAAGGGGTACAAGAGGAAGCATTTTGTTCATGATGGAAGGTGCCCTATTTCCCCAACTATGCTAAGAAATCTGTGTGAAGTGGCATTTACTTGTTGTTATAATGAATTTGAGGCTATTTTATTTTCCACAGCAGAAGTTTTAATGTTTTTTGGAGCTCTTCGTATAGGTGAGCTGTTACCCAGAAGTAAGACTGGCACATAAGGATTGTCATGGCAGCACGTGAAGTTGGAAAGAAAATCATTAATGCTTTTTATAGCTAGGTCAAAGACAGATCAGTCCGGTAAAGGTTGTGGTATTCATTTAAAATGTTTTTCTGATGCAGCTATCTGTCCAGTCTGCAGGGTGAAGAGCTACTTGGATATTCGCCCGGCCAATGGAGAGAAGTTCCTGCTTCATCGGTCTGGCGAGCCTCTGACGCAATTCCAGTTTAGGAGTATTCTTAAAAAGTGTTTGTCGGTGATGCAGTTGGGAGATAGATATTTTTCTACCCATTCCTTTAGGATTGGTGCTGCGACAGAGGCCGCCAGATTGGGATTGAGTGAGGAAGTCATTAAGAGATTGGGAAGGTGGGATTCGAAATGTTATAAGTTGTACATTAGGAGATAATTAGCACTATTGTTTTTTCTGTTGTAGTTTTTCTAGGTGTCACAGTGTGGATTTTGGGCCATTCATTTATCCAATGGGCTGAATGGAGGGCACAACAACGCTGCTACGGGCCAAATTTATCATTGTCTTCTGATAAAGTGAGAATTTTTTGGTTTGGAATTAGTGGACAAAGATGGGACGGTCTTTTGGATCAAGTGACCCTAATGGGTATTCGAGCTCCGGCCCCTGACATCATTATCGTACACCTAGGAGGAAACGACATTGGAAAGTTGGGCGCTATTGACCTGTTATTCCAGATGAAGAAGAGTTTGTTAGAGTTAAAAAAGTCATTTTATAATGTTAAGATTATATTTTCTGAGGTTCTTTCCAGGCTTTTGTGGGTTAGTTCAGCGGAGCTGAAGTTTTGTGAGAAAATGCGTAAAAGGTTAAACAGGTCTTTGAGTAAATTCATGCCACTAATTGGTGGGATTTCATTTAGACACGTGGATTTGGAAGGATTGCCAGGCCTTTTTCAAGTTGATTGTGTTCACCTATCTGATGTAGGTTTTGACATATTCAACCTAAATTTACAAGCAATGGTTGAGTTGGCCCTTGGTGGGGCGGGGCCATGCGTGTCTTTTTAGTCACGATGGCCGTTTGGGGTTAGTTGTTCAGGAGACTGAATGGACAGCAGGTTGGTAAGGTAAACGGGCTTGAGCTTATGGCTAAGCAGCAGTGTTATAAGAGTTTTATTAAAGTTATGGTTTTTTAAGTATAAGAATTTTTAATAAAGGCCATGACCATAAATTTTTCCAACCAAATCTGCGTATGTCATGTTTATTGAGTGTGGTAAACAATAGGTTTTTGGAAACTAAGGTTAATATGCAGTATAATGCCATGCTCATTTCCCTAAATTGGCTCTATTCTAGTAGGAAGTGCTCTCTTTTATGCATAAGCAATTGGAATTCCCCAAAATCCCGTCTCCCAATGTCTGTTTACTTGGTGTTATGGATGAGGCAGAATCAGAATCCTATGAGAAACTGTTTAAGTTTATACTTTTCTCTACAAGAGAAATGATTATCATGCCCTGAAAATGTCTTCTGATATACAAGACACTGTATGCCAATAGAAAATGCTCCCAAAAATTTTAAACCGTCTGGGGGGTAAGGGTTGGTGATTGTATAAAGACTGCTAGACCTATATGACATGTAGACTTGTTGCTTGCGGAACAACTGGAAATCCTCTTTTGTGCAGGGGGTTGGTGGGAGGATTCAGGGCTGAAGTGGCAGTATGATTGTGCGAGATAAGATTGTATGAATGGCATTGGCTAAGGCAGTCATTGAAGTAGAATTGGTCATTTATAACTGAATCGTGCAGGTATGTTTAGTCTTGTAAAAAAAAAAAATCCATATATTTTTGCGATTTTTTGCTGTAGCAGAAACACTGATTTGCTTCGATCCACCTGCTATTATCACCTATTACTGTAAGGCTAAATATATATTATGCTTGGCTGAATGAAACTCATACAATATTGCAATGTTGAATTGTATTATTGATCTTGTATTCTAAAATTGCAGAAATAAAACCTTTGGGAAAAAAAAAGTTGCATTGCAAGTCATATGAAATGGAAAATAAAGGAATTGAGAAATAAGCCAGCTACAGCTGGATGCGCTGACATGATTTTCATGAAAATGCAATCAATTCAAGGTTAATACCATAAAGACATTAATGGATCCTTGTGGTTGTTATTCCTTTGGTATTCTCCATCAGGCTTGGCTTTCATGCTATGGCTGCTGCCTGCGGCCGAATCCACACCTAGCGGTGGCCTATGACTGCACCTCCATTTACCAACAGAAGCAATTAACCACCGCATGCAGGTAGGGGTTTGGCTTACTATTAGGAGCCTCCACAGAGGGTACTGCCATAGTTATTGATGGTAATAGTGCAGCATACAGTGCTATGCTTTCTGCAAAGTGCTGAAACAGTCAACTGAACGTTTGGAGGACACCATTATAATTCTATGGAGTCTGCCTGCCAATGCCACATCCATCATCATTATATTAATAGGTAATAAAGGTTGGGTCAGTGTGGGTTTGACTAGTGGAACCCCCATGAATCACTGATCCGGTGTCCTCAATTAGCAGTTAGCAGTTAGCTGCAAGATCACAGCCAGCAAGAGTTGAATGGAGGGGTAGTTGGATTATATGCAGGGCTCAGCCATCTTGGTTAGTGTCAGACTTTAAATGAAGCAGCAAAGTGAAAACTTTATTCATCTCCTTTTTGCCATGGTCTCATGGTTGAGAGTTAATCAGGGACACAGAGGGTCTAATCCACAATGATACAACAGTTTTACCTATCCAGCATCTAATGATGGATATGAAGTAGACTCTCCCACCCACCCCTTTTAAAGAATATAGGAAGTCCAAGCAGTCATCACCTATCGAGTGTGCAGAAATTCTGAAATACCTCAATGTCCCAAACACTGTAAACTATGTAGACCATAGGCGTCAGTCAGAGGCTGTACAATAGTCCAGAACAACATATGTCCATATGATCACTAGTTAAAGCTGCACACACATTTACATACTTGTGAATTACATCTAAGAGTCCAGGATGGATTTTTTTTTATATATACTATTTTTCTATTAACATGGCTTTTTAGAATGTATATTTAAGCTATTCCCTGACTTGGCAATGGCACTCTCATACTGCATTTCTCTTTCATACAAGGCAAGTGTAGTAGAGGGGTCTCTGCTAGTAGCCTCCTGATGAACGGTTGGAAGCCGGATACTGCAATGCTTATGATGGTCGCTGCACATCTCAACATGCAATTTAAGGACATATAAAACACGGCTGAAAGAATCACAAGCTGCCCTAATTAAAACAAGGCAGCTGAACTTCCCCATTCAGGTTGCCAAATTAGTTAAAAAAAGAAAGCCCTCTAGGCCAAATCATAAGGCTGTATAGACGACACTAACAAAAATTGCTGATCACCATCCACATCATGAATTTATCTTTGATCCATCAAGGTAAGCCCATGTTTGGATCCCATTCACTTGAGCAGAAAGCTACAACTCCAGTTAGGTGAACGAGGCTTTAATGAATTTGCATACAGAGTGGATGAACAGAAGCACTATGGACCAGGAAAAACTGGAGTGCAGCAGCCCTTCATTCTAGGCATCGGTGAGGGTCCCAGCTGTCAGCCCTCCATCGATCAGAAAATTTGGACATCCTAAAATCATAGGAATATCCCTTCAAACTTTAGCTTCTTCAAGAGGACGTGTCTCATAACAGATCGTGTTGAGCATTGAGTTTTCATCAGGTATGCACAGAGTATCGCGGGTGCTCAAGTGACATGCTCGAGTCCCCACCCTGCATGTTGCACAGCTGTTAGACAGCCCAAAAAAAATGCAGAGATTGCCAGCCTTACACGGGCAATCCTCGCATGTTATTGGCTAACAGCAGCGAAACATGCGGGGTGGGGACTTGAGTATATCATTCGAGCACCCGCGATACTCGGTGCATACCCGAGCACAAGATGCAAACTCAAGTAGCGAGCACATGCGCTCAACACTAATAACAGATCCTCTAGAGCAGTGTTTCTCAACTCCAGTCCTCAAGACCCACCAACAGATCATGTTTTCAGGATTTCCATTCACATTGCACAAGTGATGGAATTATCACCTGGGCAATATGAAGGAAATCCTGAAAACATGATCTGTTGGTGGGTCTTGAGGACTGGAGTTGAGAAACACTGCTCTAGAACAAGGGCGCACAACCTGCAGCTCGGGGGCCACATGCAAACCGTATTGCCATTCTGAGCGCCCCCCTACTATATGGACAGGAAAATTCTTGACTGGGAGGATAGCTATATTTGGGTAACCGCACAAAGAAGAGTAGTGGCAGCAGCACCTATTGGATAAATTAGGTTACTTGTGTTATTTTACATGCGTTTTCATCACATTTTTAGCACTACGGTTTTTGTTTCTTTTTGCTATGTCATGTTTTAAATAAAGCTGCTTTGTTTTTGATACTTCCTGGTGTTTGGTTTTGACAAAACTTTATTGATACAGTCATGTGCGGATTACATGTGCTTTTTTACCTGCGGTTTTTCTGCATCCATTGTGCACATAAAACTCAGTGCACCAGAGAGAAATTGACATGTTGCAGATTTGAAACCCGCACCGCAGGTCAGTTTAAACTGAGTAAAAGGAGAAACAAAAAGCACAGTGGGCATGAGATTTCTATAGATCCCATCCACTATGCTGGAACTGTAAGATCCTGTGTTTTTGAAGCAGGGAAAATATGCAGCGTCAAAAGCTCATCATGAGCACAAGGCCTTAGAGCGCAGATTGGTGGCGGTAAGAGTCCTTTAAGTAGAATTTGTACCATATACTTTAAATATGCCATAAATGTCATAGAAGGTAAAACCCCTTTAATTTTTTGGGGCGGTTGGCGGATTGGTTCAGGATGACAATGTGGCCCTTGAACCAAAAAAGGTTGTGCACCCCTGATCTAGAATATCCATCTTTTTACTGGGTGATTTCAAACTATTAAAAAAAAAACATAAAAACATAAAAACATAAAAAATAAAAATGCACAACAGACAAGCACAAAGTGCAGACAGATTTATTACTTTTGTACAAAGTATAAAACGTGCCCCTAACATTTGATTGCACTTATAACTTACACACAGCAGGTTCTCTGAGGTATTACTTTTACAGTAAACAGATCATCGCTTTAATAAATAAAAGTATCCTAAGGCAATGATTAGATCTCTGACAAGGTCAACAATAAAGCTTTTCTTCTCAGGATTACAGGAAACAACAGTGGTCTTCCGTGTCGTCAACATCAGCATGAAATATACTTAAAAGGTTTTTGTACATAAATAAAAGTGAGGTTTGAAGAGTCAAAATGCTCAGCAAATTGAGAAGGTAAACGCTAAACCGTAAGGCTTTTATTTCTTATACGAGGGTGATTTCAGTTCTTCCCAGAGTAACTAGCCATCAACTTACAAATGATCTTAAAATGACTTCCCAAACGCTAGGTTCCCTAGATTATATTATTATATATAGCTTCCTAAGCTCTACTTTGGTAAATTCCTTTTTCTTAAGAAAGTCTCAAAATAAAAAAAATGAAACAATTGCACTATAATGAAGAGAGCAGCAGAGATCAGCTGCAAGCTGCTAGAAAACCAGGCAGAACCATTCATTTCCCCAGCAGCGCCTCCGCAGGTAAAATTAAGAATTGCACGGTGCCTATAGCCATCCTGCATAATTGATAAAAATCTATAACAAGGATGCTCCTCTCTAATAATGCAATGCTCTTAAAGGAAAACTGACAGATTTATGCTTCCCAAAACAAGAGCAGCGTGAATCAGAAGCCGCTTCTGTAAGTTTTACTTTTAAAGGGACTCTAATCACAGGATGACTTCATCTTCAGCAGCGGCACTCGTTGCAACCTTGGTGTGGCCAAACAGTTCAGGGCGCCTTCCCAACTACTTGGTTTCCATCTATCTCCACCTTTCTCGGCCTCTATAAAGCCAGAGCTGTCAATCAAAGAAGGGGGGGGGGTGGATTGAGGGAAAACAAGCAGGTGAGGTGCCTTAAATGTTTGGCCATGCCAAGGGGGCACCGAGCACCTGTACTTGGTTTGAACAGTCATTTTGTGGCTTACAGATTCTCTTTAAAACGGTTTCAGTGAACACACAGCACTTCATAGAATCATAGAATTGGTAGAGTTGGAGGGGACCTCCTGGGTCATCTGGTCCAACCCCCTGCTCAAAGCAGGATTCACTAAATCATCTCAGACAGATATCTGTCCAACCTTTGTTTGAAGACTTCCATTGAAGGAGAACTCACCATCTCTCGTGGCCGCCTGTTCCACTCATTGATCACCCTCACTGTCAAAAGGTTTTTTCGAATATCTAATCTAGGTCTCCTCCCATTTAGTTTCATCTCATTGCTTCTAGTCTTTCCTCGTGCAAATGAGAATAAAGTTGATCCTTCTACAATGTGACAGCCCTTGAGATATTTGTAGACAGCTATTAAGTCTCCTCTCAGTCTTCTTTTTTCCAAGCTAAACATTCCCAAATCCTGTAACCGTTCCTCATAGGACATGGTTTGCAGCCCGGTCACCATTCTGGTCGCTCTTCTCTGAACTTGCTCCACTTGATTCATCAAAGCTTTTACACCAAAATTCTGGTGTAAAAAGCTTTGACAAGTCGCAAAGTTTTAGAGCAATGTGAAGCTGCATTAACATTTTGCGACTTTTTGCGCTTTCACTCCATTTTCGCCCTGGACTGGGACGGGGTAGTAGCAATCCCCACTAGTCTAATTCATGATGAGCAGCAGCATTCGCTATGCCAGTCCCCGACTAGAATAAGATTTGTGGAGAAAGCACACACTTGTCAGATGCTCCTCATTTATTCATGACTCCAGAATGCCCCCTGGCGTGAAAACCACCGGCGATGAATCAAGGCCAATTAGTTTAAAGAGCCGGCCAGGGACAAGGTGAGTAGAATGGCTAGACTGAGGCAGGTCCCACCATCAGGTCCCTAGACTACACAGATTAGGAAACTACCTGTCAGTTTAGAGGTTCGGAGTGAAACCACTGGGGATCTAACTAAGGAAGAATATTTCGGTATATATGCAGGAAACTGAGGTTATACCGCTCCATACTACCGTACAGGCTCCAGACTCTGCCGTGGCCATAAAAACCAATAAACTGAACCAAAACGTGCAGGTTTCCATCATTTTTAGAAGCTGAAATCAAATTAGGATTCTAATGGTGGGAAAACAAATTCTAGACAAGCACGGTAAGACTACCCGCAGGAAGGTCGTGATATTTGGTCAATGTTGGCGGCTGATCAATACGGATGCAGTGAGCAGAAAACATCACAGGTTTACATGAAATACATCAGATGGGACAAAAAGCAGAGCAGCAGAGATGAAGTCAAGCTCACATAATCTACTCAACCTGATTCAGAGGATAATTTGGCAGCATTGTCCATCTGTGGCCCCTGGAGTTAAACTGTGGTAAAGCAGCTTAAACTAAACAGTATGTGATGGGGAGCACTGAACAATGACATTATGGAGTAAATTACAGCGAAAAAAAGAACTTGGCACGATTTAGTAAAGTGATATCGTTTTATAAATCCGTAATGAATGCATAATGTGGGATTGATCCTCTAATTAAAGCAGCAATCTCAGCATTGGCATTCCCTTAACATGGCAGATATGTACAGTGGAAGCTGTATAAACCATTGCTATATTAAGTGCATGACTGATGCCAGGGGTTATAAGTCTCTCATTCATAACAGCCTGGCTCAATTCTGGGCAGTTTCCCATGAATGTAGCCATGGTGTGTATGAGAAGGTAGCAAAACATCCAAGACTAATCACCCTCTGGAGCACAAAAAAGGAAAGCCGAGTTCTATGGGAAAACATACACCAAAATACATCATGCATTGAGAGGCACAACATGTCAGTGTACTGTATAAGTGGGAATACCATCATTGAAATATGGTGTTTTCCAGCAAAATCGTGATTTGCACAGTGCAAAAAAAAAGAGGAGCCGCGAAGTAAGAGACGGTTTTCAGGGCTCCTGTCCACAGACTCTAATCAGCGGGTGTCTTGAACGTGTCCTGTTCTCTATGTGAGGCAGTGCTGGGAATCATATACGAGGGTAGTTGGGTGTCCCCCAGGATGTGTAAGGAAACATACTGAACCCGCTGAAGTGAGTTGCAACGCAAAATAAAAGTGAGTGTGGACTGGGTCACGCCGTTTTCCCAATTCAGATTTAGGAAACCAGACATTGGCTTTTATTTTTGGAGCGATCTGTAGGAAGGTAGTGGGATGGATCTCTCCCCCCAGTACGGGTCTTGCAAGTGTCCCATGGCTATGATTCAGATTTAATCCTGCAGGTAAGGGTTGGGAGTGTCAGTGTTGGTTTTCAAGCAGCAGAGCAGGAGGTTCAGTATATGCCTGGCTGTGTGAGGCTCGACACAGACCAGAGCCAGAGACCTGAGCAAAGCAATTACCGCACCCATGAGTTATACGGTGGTGCAATGGACTGGACACGGACGTTCGGGCTGCGAACCGGATGATAACGTTTGAATTTATTTCTTTTCTTGGCAAATAAAGACGTTTAAGTTGAACTTTCTTGGATCACTGCCTCACTACCGTACTGACGTGAAAGCTGCTGCCTTACAATTAGTATAGGACAAGTGCACAATACCTGCCAATCATGCCACATCTAGGCAGGTATATGGGGTCATAACTTCATCAGCACTGCTCATCTCCATATAATCTACCTATATAGTGCTTGTTCGCATTGAGGACAGTGCAGGAGCCGCTTGTCATCATATGCGTTATTTTCACCCATGGATCAGACAAGAATAATGCATACTAAACTAGCCCATTTACTTATACTGGTCCATGAGCTGACTGTATGCAGTGTTTTCTGCAGATGGATGGAAAATACATGTATCTGAACCTGCTCTTACTCACTAAGCCACCCCTGGGGCAGCTGCAAACAGCTGTAATTTTATTATTTTAGTCTACATCTGCGCACTGAATTTAGAGCTCAGTAAAACAGAGTTCCAACTATTGTATAGATATTTTGTGAAATTAATCAGCACAGAATGGTGGACCTAAATGTGACACGGTACTATACCATCTAAGGGGCAAAAGCCATCAATGAAGTAGAAAACATTTCCCTGGGATGCAAAGGTTAGTAAATCTTGATGAAAATCTGTATATTACAACAAAATGATTGTATAAAAAAAAGTTACATCAGAAGCAGAAAAATAGACAATTGGGCGGCAGCACAGGCCCCTGGTAACAACATCCGCTAAAAAGGGCAAAATACACAGTACGCCAAGCTAAATCTCATACAAATAATACAGTATATAACAAAAGGACTTGACGTTTCAGCAAGATCCTAACACTTTGTGTTCTCGCTTTTTTCACATACAAAATTACACAAATCAACGCCATAAACACATGAACGCCATTTTATGACCAGGAATGTAATGTATTTCCTAGTCACCGAAATGTTGTCTTCATTATTGTAAATCGTCTTCTTCCAACATGACTTCCCATGGAACACATTCGCTATCCTAACTGAATAGTTAAATATTTTACTGAAGTCTCACTACAACTCCAGCCGTCTTCAGTGATCAGTATTACCCAGAAGAAGAAACCTTTACCAGATACATTGTCATGAAGTCTTCCTGCAAAAAAGAAATCTTTGACACTGAAGTACTATTTTACACAATAGATATACAAAAAATGGCCACGTCATAGGGACACCTGTACTATGCCTGACGCGGTGTCTTACTATACATATTGCTTTCTCCCTAATATTTTAGTCTTTCGGTTATACAAATGACAAACCACAAATTATTTCCCTACATGGAAGTGGTTATGGACTTAAGTGAACAGGTAATAATGTGAACAGTTACATAGGACTGTAGGTTGAAGTCCTAGAACAAAATGGCAAAAGTCTCTTGGTGAGACTTGGCATTTTCAACAATTGCGTAAAGGAGCACTCCAGCCAAAAAAAAAAAAGTTGCCTTTATTAAGCAGCTAAGGCTATTAAAAAATAATTTTGAAGCTTTCAGAATACCTGTTATTTTAGTTGATGTGAAATGTGTGGTTCGTCTGCCATGCTGAATCCTTCTTCAACTCTGATATGGTTTACCTACTGCAGACTACATTTTCCATGATGCACCAGGCCTCTCCTATCTAAGGAAAAAATGCTTTCAGAACAGAAAAGAGTCTCGGCTAAACCTAGGATATGCAACATCAGCCTGTCTGCCCTGCCTACCGCTTGTGATGGGTTTCACCCATTCAGCTCTTACAAGCAGGAGGCAGGGAGAAATGCTAAAGTTTTATCTCAAATACATTGGAACACTCACAAATTGTATATAGACAGTGTGAGTCAGGAGAGTTTTCTACATGCAGCCAATAATTGTATGACTTAACTATAAATTAACTGCTATATAAAGGCAGATATAATATGGACATCTTTAACTAAATGGGGGCAGGAATTAGGAGGGAGGAGCAGGGTGAGGAGGAGGATGAGTCCAAGAACTATCTGGCAGACAGGTCATGATGTCATGCTGTAATTCACTGCAAGTCACAGCCTAAACCTATTTCTACACTGCAGCTCATGTACTGGACTGAAGATTACATGGCCCAGCAAAAACATGAATTGATGCTACTGAGCAGAGATCAAACTAATCCTATTGCTGACGAGTTACTAATGTATGTGCAAAAAATTGCTGGAGTGCTACTTTAATAAAATGGTATCAGTTCAAGTCGGTGGAGAAATCAATGCTCTGATGCTGCACTTGGCTCTGTGCACAAGACGTGGTGACTCCCAGCAGCAGAATAGGACAGTCTGGAAGCGTTACATGACAGAATACCTTCCACACATGCAGAACTCACCAGGCTAATGTGTACTGCCATATCAAGCTACCAAAATATCTATGTAACTGGCAGAACTTATCAGGCTATATGTGCACATCATATTGTCATAGCAGACTAAACTATCTGACATGTAGCTTTCTTCATGATGAATATACATAAAAACACCCAAAAATATTTTTTTGTATCCATAGTATATACAGCTCACTGGTGTCCCTGACACCCCCATTTTTTTAAAAAAAAAAAAAGAAGTTAAAAATTTGTGAAAATATCATCATATTAATTGGCAAACTTGCCCCCTTTTTTTTTTTTCTGGTCCCAAATGAATCTTGTGGAACACACGTTGCATTTCAGAAAGTTATCTGTTTTAACTACCAAAAGTTCCTGCCTTTTTGGCATTCATCGAAGATCATATTAAATATATGTATGCCTCTTCTTATGTCCAGCAACATAAAGCCAGAAACAATATCCTTTATACAAAAAGCAAAATATTTTTTCCCCAATTAAAGTGAAATAATTACCAGTCCTTATACAAAATGGAAGTTACGTGAATGATGTCCCTTGATCCAAGTCAATAAATATACACATTAGACAATCCCTTTCTGGACTAGTTCGTTCCCTAAACAGCTACAAAGTAGAAAATTGTAAAATTGTATCTACACAACTCTTTTACAGCTCATTATAAACATCTCTCTACATTAATAAAGCACTGTGAATAAAGGGCAGGATTATAAAGCGGTTTGGTGTCAAGATTTGCTGACCTGCATTAAGTTTTATTACTAAGTAACTAAAAACTGTTACTAAATCCAAGCTAATATCAAAGCCCGCTGGTAAAAAGGTGAAAATTGTGTTATTTACAACAAGATTAATTCTTGCAATCCTCCCATAGTTTTCTCAATGGGGTGGTCTCTCTTAAGAGGAAAATGTCCTTTGTTGTAGGTCCGACACAGAGGCGGAGTATAGGTCCGACACAGAGGCGGCGTAGGTTGAACTGTTGCTTTCCTACCACAACCGGAATACCCAACGGACTCTTCTTAAGAAGGTGAGAAATCAAGACCGGAAAGTCTTCTGTGCTCATTGTAGACCAAACCCTTCTGAGTTGGAAATGGCAATGGTTAGCTTTTGTTTCAGCTCCTTTTTAGTTTTGTAAGGAGGTAAACACAGCTGGTTAAAGCAGGTGTGTGCTGTCGGCAACCTGGAACAAACACATTCATTTTATTATTGATGTACGAAAAAGGATATTTATAGAAGAGATGTAGGACAAAAAAAAAATACATACATGCATAAATGAGAGTACTCTACCTAAAACGCATTCATTATACTTTCTCAGAACGTAATCCCCCCACCATACACATGGGATGGCTTTCGGCCGAAAGATGGTTCCGCTGACAGCTCTCTTAGCTGTCTCCTCCTCAGGCCTCATTCAGATGTTTGATTTTTGCATACAAGTGCTATCTGTGGTTTTCTATGGAGTCATTCACATGTACGTCATTTTTCGCAGATCGAGTGGCTCGCAGAAAATCGTGGAGACAAATCAGATTTTGATCTGAGGGTCGGATCAAAATCGGCAATGCAAGTCTATGGGTCCGCACTCGGATGACATCAGATTTTCAAGGACTGTCACATAGGAGAAGGTGGAGAAGCTTTTATTTCTCCATGTATGAGAAAAATGGACCAAATTCTGATCAAACATAAGAAAAAAATGGACGTCTGAACGAGCCCTTACATAGGAGCTTAACAGAGTGCTCCTGCTAGACATTTTTGGTGGAGTATTATCTCATGGAGAACAAAACAATCATCAATCTAAAATCAGACATTCCGGATCCTTAACTCTCCCCAATCAATTGTCCAGGGCTTCCATACACATTAGACAGTTGGCTAAACCCATCTTTATCGTTGGGTTCGGCCAACATTAATCTAATGTGTATAGGGGGCTTTAGATATATCAATTTTGAACAGGTATCTCACGTCTTCCAGTCTTCATTGGACATAACTCTGATTTTTAAGTATCAAGCTAAACAATTGACATGCAGAGTCCTACATGGTGCACATGCCGCAACGTTTCATGTGGACACCAGGGCTGTGAAGTCTGTAAGCCAAACCTTCGACTCTTCAATTTCCCTGACTCCCACTCCACAGCACGGCCTCACTACTGAGCGTGTACATAAAGTGCAGCTCAGATTCATCTCAACTAAAAGCAGAGACCCTTAGACCAGGAACAGAACAGACATTTATAGGATATTTCATAACTTTCCCAAATTCTTATGGAAACATTTATAGACCATCCTGCATTGTACTACTGTACCCAATGTATTATATATTTTAGGAGTCGGAGCTGGTCCATTTTATACCAACTCCGACTCCACAGCCCTGATGGACACGTCCCCTTACTCATACGTCGAGCATAAGAAAGGGGTTGTGTCCTCTCAAAACATTGCATCCTGTTACACCATGTAAATGGAAAGGCGATACCTGTTCGATCAGTGAGCCTCCCACTTTTGCCTGTCCACCTAAGGAGAGTGCAGACCACCCTGCCTCTCCACTCAAGTCTATGGCACTGGCGGAGAAAGCCAAGCGCAGAACACAGTCATTTAAAGTCAGTTACAATTAGGAGTTCTAAATCATATTCTGTCACTCTGAAACGTGAAACATATATGCAAGTTAACCAGGTTACATTATTACCAATTAGTTGAGGTTTCATTTTTCGAGATCTTGAAATTCAAGTCGACCATGCCTCCAACCGGCACTCGGTCACTTCCTGTAGCAAAATGGAGAAACTTCTTTTGAAGTTCAAGAGGAAACCCAAGAACAACATCCCAAAAATACCTGCAAAATAAATTATTTTAAAAGTTTGTTTTTATGTTGAGTTTCAAGTTATATATAAATATAGTTCTCAACTTAAAAATGGAACATACAAAGCGGAGCACAAATTCTTACTCTGTTCTTTTTCATGAGCATCAAATATCTTTCACAATTTCTATTAAGTAAAGGAACTAATTAATGATAAACATTCACTATGAAGCATGAATTAAAATAAATAAACCTACAAGAGATATATGAAAAATAATTTTTCCCCATGAGGATTTCATCATTTTGCTCCACTAAAACCCTGGGCTCTGGTCCTTATAGTAGAGCACTTTGAACAATCTGCTACAAGGACCTCAGCCAAGGTTTTAGGAAGGACAAATCACCATGAATAAAGAATATATCTTTCCATCCATGATGCCTCTTAAATGGAGAACACAACCAAAGTATTTTGAGGTTTAAAGAAGAGACACATCCATTGATTTCAACCTACATAGTGATGCTAATCGACATGGCCACAATGTAAAAACACCTTTAACACTTACCAGAATATTATTAATCTGTCACCACAGTTTTGCTAGCCCATCTGGGAGCAGCATAATGTAGAGATAGAGACCCTGATTCCTGTGATCACTCATGGTTTTCTCTGCAGCAGCTCTAGCAGTTATCTGAAATGCCGAGCTCTGCATAGCCCCGCCCCCCACCACTGATTGGCAGATTTCTGTGTACACTCTGCAGAGGCCGAAAACTGCCAATCAGTGGTGGGGGCGGGGTTATACAGAGCTCATGAATATGAGGGACTACATGGCAGCAGGATTACTAGTCCGCTAATGATAATCCCCTGCTGATAAGAGTGATTTTATCAAATCTAAAGCAAGCAGCCCAGTAAGTAACACATTGCTGGAATCAGGCTCTGTTTCTACATCATGCTGCTCCCAAAATCCTGGTGACATATTCCCTTTAGTAAACCTGAATGGGAGATGTTTAAACAAAATTATACTAGATATAAAAAAGTAATAATAAAAAAATAGGTTTTATTCTAACACCAATGTCAGGTAGAAAGACACATTAACAAAATATTAAAATGCTCACCATCCTAAAGATAATGCCCACTGCTTACTATAAAACATGTAAGGCTGTGTTCACACTACCATTGTGACTTCTGGTTGTACTTGTGACTTCTATTATAACATGGGAACATTGCCACAGGTAGTGCTATTTTTTTCCGTCAAATTGGCCAATAATCCATATGGCGGCTCCGAACGAAGCCTCTGATGACAACACGAACTCCAGTAACGAGTGAAAACTACAAGTGGAGGTGACTCAGTTTATTCTCTACGGTGAGTATTTACCAAACAGGAGGAAAAATATTGGCAAAATCAAGGTGTTAAGTCTCCAATATAATCCAATCACAGGGTGTGTAGATCTTGTACAGGATAAGTAGTGTATAAGGCCTGGTGATAAAGTCGTCAAAACACAGAACTGTCAATAGCGAATTCCTACTGCTAAATATATTACAAGGTTTCCAGAGCAAATCTAACAATCCTGCTTGGGTAGATTAGGTCTGCTGCCTCTTTGGATATCCTCGAAGTCATTTTAGAAGCCAGGATTTCCCCCCCCCCCCACACATCGGTTAAATAAAAGGGGCAAACTTATCAACTAGTGCAGAGAAAAAGTAGAAACTTTGCCCATAGAATCCCATCATTTCTAAAATGCAATTTGCAATAAGATTGATCACACAAGGCAACGCTGTATTTTTTCTCTACAATGGTTTTGATAAATCTCCCTAAATGTTTTTGCACTGGTTTTTGCATAGCGTTTTACTTCTAAAACTAACTCAGAAAGAAGGGAAGGTCCCTTTAAAAAGAATTTACCAATGCTGAAAAAAAAACAAAAACCAACATTCAGAATAAAAATAAAAAAAATTATCCAGAAAGGATGTCGCCCCTCAGACAGAAACTATCCCTTGATCTGTGTTTATCTACTAAAGGAGAACATGTTCGCTTCAAACTGCGCTAGTAGTATCAGAAATCGTGATACATTGGGATAATGTCAAAGTTATCCATCAGGTTTTAAAAAAAAAAAAAAAAAGAAAAGAATTGTCTAAAGCCCACCATACATAATAGATGGGTGGCAGGCGAACGATGATTTTTCAGCCAGCAGAAGTCTCACTCTTGTGTTACCTACCCCATCAATTGTCCGGGCCATCATACACAACGGGCTACCACCTGTACCCATCAATGTGTGTGTGGGAGACATACGGTAAATCAAATTGCTGAGATTAAGGGCCAGTTGTGCCTGAAACGCGTCACTATATCTGACTTTAGAAACATGATCAAGTACAGTAATATGAGCTGCGTTTACTTGTAATTATTTACAATCAACTAATAAACGCCACTTACCGGACCGTAAGATCTGCTTTCTGGTATCCATCATAATGGGTGTTTTTCTGGAGCGCGTGCATGTCCAGTTCCGGACTCCCACACACAAGAATCTCTACTTCTTCTGGGCGAAGGAGCTTGGAAATAATAAATAAAAGCACTTTTCATTGAGATGATAAACTTGCAGCATTTTCAGACCACAGCAAACACTTTCCTGCAGAATTATTACCACAGCTTTAGAAGAAAAAAAAAAGAAAAGAAAACATTTTCTAGTAATAAATAACATTTCTCTGGTGATTTAAGGAAGTGAATGTCTCAATGTCACTCATTTTCATGCTCTCTGGTAGAAGAGGGTGTTAATAGTGAACAGTTCGCTCCTGTTAGTGTTTCTCTTCAACATGTACAATATACACACACAGCTCTGCAGCATGTGCCTTATCCACACAGTAGATGCACACACAGCTCTGCAGCATGTGCCTTATTCACACAGTAGATGCACACACAGCTCTGCAGCATGTGCCTTATCCACACTGTAGATGCACACAGCTCTGCAGCATGTACCTTATCCACACTGTAGATGCACACACAGCTCTGCAGCATGTGCCTTATCCACACTGTAGATGCACACACAGCTCTGCAGCATGTGCCTTATCCACACTGTAGATGCACACACAGCTCTGCAGCATGTGCCTTATCCACACTGTAGATGCACACACAGCTCTGCAGCATGTGCCTTATCCACACTGTAGATGCACACACAGCTCTGCAGCATGTGCCTTATCCACACTGTAGATGCACACACAGCTCTGCAGCATGTGCCTTATCCACACTGTAGATGCACACACAGCTCTGCAGCATGTGCCTTATCCACACTGTAGATGCACACACAGCTCTGCAGCATGTGCCTTATCCACACTGTAGATGCACACACAGCTCTGCAGCATGTGCCTTATCCACACTGTAGATGCACACACAGCTCTGCAGCATGTGCCTTATCCACACTGTAGATGCACACACAGCTCTGCAGCATGTGCCTTATCCACACTGTAGATGCACACACAGCTCTGCAGCATGTACCTTATCCACACTGTAGATACACACACAGATCGGCAGCATGTGCCTTATCCACACAGCAGATGCACACACAGCAATGCAGCATGTGCCTTATCCACACAGTAGATGCACACACAGCTCTGCAGCATGTGCCTTATCCACACAGTAGATGCACACACAGCAATGCAGCATGTGCCTTATCCACACAGTAGATACACACACAGCTCTGCAGCATGTGCATTATCCGCAAAGTAGATACACACACACAGCTCTGCAGCATGTGCCTTATCCAAACTGTAGCTACACACACAGCTCTGCAGCATGTACCTTATCCACACTGTAGATACACACACACAGCTCTGCAGCATGTACCTTATCCACATTGTAGATACACACACAGCTCTGCAGCATGTGCCTTATCCACACAGTAGATACACACACACAGCTCTGCAGCATGTGCCTTATCCATACTGTAGATACACACACCGCTCTGCAGCATGTGCCTTATCCACACTGTAGATACACACAGCTCTGCAGCATGTGCCTTATCCACACTGTAGATACACACAGCTCTGCAGCATGTGCCTTATCCACACTGTAGATACACACACAGCTCTGCAGCATGTGCCTTATCCACACAGTAGATACACACACAGCTCTGCAGCATGTGCCTTATCCATACTGTAGATACACACACAGCTCTGCAGCATGTGCCTTACCCACACTGTAGATGCACACACAGCAATGCAGCATGTGCCTTACCCACACTGTAGATACACACACAGCAATGCAGCATGTGCCTTACCCACACAGTAGATGCACACACTGCAATGCAGCATGTGCCTTACCCACACTGTAGATACACACACAGCTCTGCAGCATGTGCCTTATCCACACTGTAGATACACACACAGCAATGCAGCATGTGCCTTACCCACACAGTAGATGCACACATTGCAATGCAGCATGTGCCTTACCCACACTGTAGATACACACACAGCTCTGCAGCATGTGCTTTACCCACACTGTAGATACACACACAGCTCTGCAGCATGTGCCTTATCCACACTGTAGATACACACACAGCTCTGCAGCATGTGCCTTATCCGCACCGTAGATGCACACACAGCAATGCAGCATGCGCCTTACCCACACAGTAGATGCACACACTGCAATGCAGCATATGCCTTACCCACACTGTAGATACACACACACAGCTCTGCCGTATGTGCATTATCCACACTGTAGATACACACACAGCTCTGCAGCATGTACCTTATCCACACTGTAGATGCACACACAGCTCTGCAGCATGTACCTTATCCACACTGTAGATACATACACAGATCGGCAGCATGTGCCTTATCCACACAGTAGATACACACACACAGCTCTGCAGCATGTACCTTATCCACACTGTAGATACACACAGCTCTGCAGCATGTGCCTTATCCGCACCGTAGATGCACACACTGCAATGCAGCATGTGCCTTACCCACACTGTAGATACACACACACAGCTCTGCAGCATGTACCTTATCCACACTGTAGATACATATACACAGCTCTGCAGCATGTACCTTATCCACACTGCAGATATACACACAGCTCTGCAGCATGTACCTTATCCACACTGCAGATATACACACAGCTCTGCAGCATGTACCTTATCCACACTGTAGATATACACACAGCTCTGCAGCATGTACCTTATCCACACTGTAGATATACACACAGCTCTGCAGCATGTACCTTATCCACACAGATACACACACACAGCTCTGCAGCATGTACCTTATCCACACAGATACACACACACAGCTCTGCAGCATGTGCCTTATCCATACTGTAGATACACACACAGCTCTGCAGCATGTGCCTTATCCACACTGTAGATACACACACACAGCTCTGCAGCATGTGCCTTATCCATACTGTAGATACACACAGCTCTGCAGCATGTACCTTATCCACACAGATACACACACACAGCTCTGCAGCATGTGCCTTATCCATACTGTAGATACACACACAGCTCTGCCGTATGTGCCTTATCCACACTGTAGATGCACACACAGCAATGCAGCATGTGCCTTACCCACACAGTAGATGCACACACTGCAATGCAGCATGTGCCTTACCCACACTGTAGATACACACAGCTCTGCAGCATGTGCCTTATCCACACTGTAAATACAAACACAGCTCTGCAGCATGTGCCTTATCCGCACCGTAGATGCACACACAGCAATGCAGCATGTGCCTTGCCCACACAGTAGATGCACACACTGCAATGCAGCATGTGCCTCACCCACACTGTAGATACACACACACACACACACAGCTCTGCCGCATGTGCATTATCCACACTGTAGATATACACACACCGCTCTGCAGCATGTGCCTTATCCACACTGTAGATACACACACAGCTCTGCAGCATGTGCCTTATCCACACAGTAGATACACACACAGCTCTGCAGCATGTGCCTTATCCATACTGTAGATACACACACAGCTCTGCAGCATGTGCCTTACCCACACTGTAGATGCACACACAGCAATGCAGCATGTGCCTTACCCACACTGTAGATACACACACAGCAATGCAGCATGTGCCTTACCCACACAGTAGATGCACACACTGCAATGCAGCATGTGCCTTACCCACACTGTAGATACACACACAGCTCTGCAGCATGTGCCTTATCCACACAGTAGATGCACACACAGCTCTACAGCATGTACCTTATCCACACTGTAGATACACACACAGCTCTGCAGCATGTGCCTTATCCGCACCGTAGATGCACACACTGCAATGCAGCATGTACCTTATCCGCACTGTAGATATACACGCAGCTCTACAGGATGTGCCTTGTCCACACAGTAGATACACACACAGCTCTGCAGCATGTGCCTTATCCGCACTGAAGATACACACACAGCTCTGCAGCATGTACCTTATCCACACTGTAGATACACACACACAGCTCTGCAGCATGTACCTTATCCACACTGTAGATACATATACACAGCTCTGCAGCATGTGCCTTATCCACACTGTAGATACACACACAGCTCTGCAGCATGTTCATTATCCGCACTGTAGATATACACGCAGCTCTACAGGATGTGCCTTGTCCACACAGTAGATACACACGCAGCTCTACAGGATGTGCCTTATCCACCTGTAGATATACACACAGCTCTGCAGCATGTACCTTGTCCACACAGTAGATACACACGCAGCTCTGCAGCATGTGCCTTATCCGCACCGTAGATGCACACACTGCAATGCAGCATGTGCCTTACCCACACTGTAGATACACACACACAGCTCTGCAGCATGTACCTTATCCACACTGTAGATACATATACACAGCTCTGCAGCATGTACCTTATCCACACTGCAGATATACACACAGCTCTGCAGCATGTACCTTATCCACCTGTAGATATACACACAGCTCTGCAGCATGTACCTTATCCACACTGTAGATATACACACAGCTCTGCAGCATGTACCTTATCCACACTGTAGATATACACACAGCTCTGCAGCATGTACCTTATCCACACAGATACACACACACAGCTCTGCAGCATGTGCCTTATCCATACTGTAGATACACACACAGCTCTGCAGCATGTGCCTTATCCACACTGTAGATACACACACACAGCTCTGCAGCATATTCATTATCCGCACTGTAGATATACACGCAGCTCTACAGGATGTGCCTTGTCCACACAGTAGATACACACACAGCTCTGCAGCATGTGCCTTATCCGCACTGAAGATACACACACAGCTCTGCAGCATGTACCTTATCCACACTGTAGATACACACACAGCTCTGCAGCATGTGCCTTATCCACACTGTAGATACACACACAGCTCTGCAGCATGTACCTTATCCACACTGTAGATACACACACAGCTCTGCAGCATGTACCTTATCCACACTGTAGATACACACACAGCTCTGCAGCATGTGCCTTATCCACACTGTAGATACACACACACAGCTCTGCAGCATATTCATTATCCGCACTGTAGATATACACGCAGCTCTACAGGATGTGCCTTGTCCACACAGTAGATACACACACAGCTCTGCAGCATGTGCCTTATCCGCACTGAAGATACACACACAGCTCTGCAGCATGTACCTTATCCACACTGTAGATACACACACAGCTCTGCAGCATGTGCCTTATCCACACTGTAGATACACACACAGCTCTGCAGCATGTACCTTATCCACACTGTAGATACACACACAGCTCTGCAGCATGTGCCTTATCCATACTTTAGATACACACATAGCTCTGCAGCATGTGGATTATCCACACTGTACATACACACACACACAACTCTGCTGCACAAACAGTGCATATACACATAGCTATGAATCATGCACATGATATACACAAAGTTCTGTAGCATGCATGTTATACACACACAACTCTTCTACATGTGCACTATACACACAGCAATGCAGCCTCCATGTAATACCACACAGTTCTGCAGAATGCACATTAGACACACAGTACTACTGCACACAAAATAAATACACACACAGCTCTGCTGCAGGGAGCCTGCATAATGATTTTAGTATTGAATAAATAGTCTAGAACCATATGTTGTCCTTTTTGTCATAGTGCCCCCACTTTTCCTTCTAGGCATATGACTGATCACTTGACCTGTAAACACAAAAAGGCCTTCCAGCTAACTAAAGCCTATCATTTCATTTCATGCTGTTTCAAGACCTGCAGGAGGTGATATGCAGATCCCATACAGCTTCCTTCCCTGCCCTGCACTGATCAAATCAGTGGTAGGTCTGGAGAGAGAGAGAACTGTGCAGATACAGAGTTCTCTCAGTGATCAGGAAGGATCCTATATGAGCAGTCTGCTCCTTCACTAAGGAAGCTGACTACTGACACAAACACTTTTTAAAAAAACTTTCCTCGGTAAAAATGTCATCTTGTAGTTTAAAAAAAAAAAAAAAAAGATATATCTGCTGAATTTTCAGACTTTATTTCAATGATTGGTTTTAAGAGCCTAGAGGTTTATTATTTATTTCTATATGCAGAATCAAAAAGATTTCCGCAACCCAGACGACCAGTTTCATTGTTAGGTCCTAAACTGATTAAGAACAGTTAATCTGTCTCTATCCATTATCTGTCTGGAAGTAAAGTGATCCAATAAAAAGTTAAAATAACAAAAATTACAATAAAATGGGTTTGGTAAGGTGTACTGGAACTGTAAATTGTAATGGTTCATATAATAAAATGCAGTTCCTATAGTGGTGTGAAAATGTGTTTGCTCCTTCCTGATTTCTTATTCTTTTGCATGTTTGTCACACTTATCTTTCAGATCACAAAACAAATTTAAAGATTAGAAAAAGATAACACAAGTAAATACAAAATGCAGCTTTTAAATGAAGGTCTTTATTATTAAGGGAAAAAGAAATCCAAACCTCCAGGACCCTGTGTGAAAAAAGTTATTGCCCCCTAAGCCTAACAACTGGTTGGGCTAACCTTAGCAGTAACAGCTGCAATCAAGCATTTGTGATAACTCGCAATGAGTCTTTTACAAAGCTCTGGAGGAATTTTGGCCCACTCATCTTTGCAAACTTATTGTAATTCAGCAACATTGGAGGGTTTCCGAGCATGAATCGCATTTTTAAGGCCACGTCACAGTATCTCAATTGGATTAAGGTCAGGACTTTGACTGGACCACTCCAAATTCTTATTTTTGTTTTTCATAAGCCATTCAGAGGTGGACTTGCTGGTGTACTTTGGATCATTGTCCTGCTGCATAATCAAAGTGCGCTTCAGCTTGAGATCACGAACAGATGGCCGGACATTCTCAATCAGGATTTTTTGGTAAACAGCAGAATTCATGCTTCCATTTACCACAGAAAAATCTTCCAGGTCCTGGAGCAGCAAAACAGCCCCAGACCATCACACTACCACCACCATATTTTACTGCTGGTATGATGTTCCTTTTCTGAAATGCTGTGTTACTTCTACACCAGATGTAATGGGACAGACACTTTCCAAAAAGTTAAACTTTTGTCTCATCAGTCCACAGAATATTCTCCCAAAAGTCTTGCCGATCCTCAAGATGTTTTCTGGTAAAACTGAGACGAGTCTTTATGTTCTTTTTGCTCAGCAGTGGTTTTCGTCTTGGAACTCTGCCATGCATGCCATTTTTGCCCAGTCTCTTTCTTATGGTGGAGTCATGAACCCTGACCTTAACTGAGGCAAGTGAGGCCTGCAGTTGCTTGGATGTTGTTGTGGGATCTTTTGTGTCTTCTTGGATGAGTCGTCACTGCGCTCTTGGGGTAGGTTCACCACTGTTCCATGTTTTTCACCATTTGTGGATAATCGCTCTCACTGTGGCTCGCTGGAGTCCCAAATCTTTAGAAATGGCTTTATAACCTTTTCCAGACTGATAGGTCTCAATTACTTTATTTTTTTATTTGTTCCTTGATTTCTTTGGATTGCAGCATGATGTATAGCTTTTGAGGATCTTTTGGTCTACTTAACTTTGTCAGGCAGGTCCTATTTAAAGAAGTTGTCCACTACTTTTTGGAAGTGCCCCAATGTATTTAGGATGTGGCCATAAGTTTTTTTGTAAATACCTTTAGTCGTATGTATTGCCTGTGAGCAGCGCCATCACTGTGTGCTCACAAGTATCACGTGACCCCGGCTTTTTCTTCTGCTGATGTCACGTCAAGTGAGGCGTTACACCAGTTACGCGGTACCTGCATTGGGTGTAGAGCCGTGGGCGGGGATACCCTGCGCGTCACACCCAGCATCCACCGAGCGCTTTCCCAATGAATGAGGAGAGGGATGCTGGGTATGATGAGCGGGGTATCCCCGCCCACAGCCCAGCATCCACTGTCGAAAGCAGCACTGAGTCACGCCCAGCTACAGCCGGAACTTGACGCGACAACAGTGGATGTCAGAGCCGGCTGCAGCCGGGGGTCACTGATAGTGCCGCTCACAGGCAATACATACAGCTAAAGGTATTTACAAAAAAAAAAAAAAAACTTATGGCCACATGCTATATAAATTGTGGCAATTCAAAAAAGTACTGGACAACTCCTTTAAGTTATTTCTTGATTGAGAACAGGTGTGGTAGTAATCAGGCCAGGTGTGGCTAGGAAAATTGAACTCAGTTTCCCAATAATGTGATAAAGCACATGTTAATTTTTTAGGGGGGAAGCAATCACTTTTTCACAGGGCCCTGTAGGTTTGGATTTCTTTTTCCCTTAACAAAGACCTTCAATTAAAAACTGCATTTTGTGCTTACTTCTGTTATCTTTGTCTAATATTTAAATTTCTTTTGTGATCTGAAATATTTAAGTTTGACAAACATACAAAAGAATAAGAAATCAGGAAGGGGCATACACTTTTTCACACCACTGTATGTATGGATTGTGTCCACATAACACAACTACAGTAACTTATGATAATTTCATAACTTTAATATCTTTGTACACATACAGTACATCCAGGTAGAGGTCTAGTATTACACATGGAGTGGATCATGTGTCCAGTTACCCCAATCACTGCAATTGACTAAATATTATTATATAAAGTTAGCCTTACCATCAATGCATTGGATGAACAGACACTGTGAAACCCATAGTAAAACGCTGAGAACTGCTTGTAAATGGTTTTATTCAGGAGGAAATCTACATAAAGTTGGACATATTCTGAAAGAAGAAAGACATAATTTTATAGAAAAAAAAAACAAATTTTATAATGGAAAATTACAGATGAGAATCTTTTACTCCGCAAAAATTACCTTTCCTGTTCTGATTTGTGACTGGGATTTTATCCCCACCAGGTTTAAGATTATACGACTTAATGATGCCAAATTCTTCTTGAAACACCTAAAAATGTAGAAATGATATAAAAAGTGAGAATTTAGGATTAAATATCCTTGAATGTTCCATAAAGACAACTCCTGTACTGCAGGTTATATCAATAAGAGATGTTTAAGGGAAAACTGTCAGCAGCTTTTTAATATTTAAAAGGGAACCTGTCACCAGAAAAAAATGCTACTAACCTGAAGATATGGGGTTAATCTGCAGGTTAATAGTGTTATAAACCTTCCCAGCGCCCGCACTTAGTCAAATGCTGCAGGGAGAAAATTAACTTTATTCCCCACGCAGCGTTTGGGTTTCAGTCACGGGGGCGGTGTCGGTGCGGGTTCAGTCACCAGCTCTGACTATACAGAGTGTCAACTGTAACCGCGCCCCCCGGTCCTGACTGACAGCCAGCCCTAATGCAAAGAGAGTGTCAGTCAGGGCCGGGGGGTGCGGTTACAGTTGACACTCTGTATAGTCAGAGCTGGTGACTGAACCTGTGGCGGCGCCGCCTCCGTGACTGAAAGCTGCACGCTGTGAGAGGAATAAAGTTCATTTTCTTCACGCAGAATTTGGCTAAGTGCGGGTGCCAGGCAGGTTTATAACGCTATTAACCTGCAGATTAACCTCATATCTGCAGGTTAATAACGTTTTTCTGGTGCAGCATGATGTAGAAATTGAGACCCTGATTCCAGGGATGTGTCACTTACTGGGCTGCTTGCTGTAGTTTTAATACAATCAGTATTTTATCAGCAGGGGATTATCACTAGAGGGCTAGTTATCTTGTGCCATGTAGTCCTCCTGCTCTATGTAACCCCACCTTATGCCGTATACACAGAAAGCTGCCAATCAGTGGTGTGTGGGGTTATACAGAGCTCAGCATTCAGAGAACTACTAGATTTGCAACAGAAAAAACATTAATTGTAATCAAAATTATATCTAACAGCCCAGTAAGTGACATCGCTGGAATCAGGGTCTCTGCCCCTACATTATGCTGCTCTCAGATTAGGTAGCAAACGCTTGAATTGGTCACACATTCCCTATAAATGGAAAATGAAGCAGTATCAGGCAGAGAGGAAAAAATCTGGTTTCTGCCATGCTGCAAAGACTTGTTGGTAGAACAATCTCGACTCACTTAAATTTGGACACAAGCAGATATGTAGGGACAGTAGGTCCATCATGAATGTTCTATGTATAACAGCAGAGACATCAGAGTTAGTTTATAGCAAAAACCTGGTGACAGATTCCCTTTAAGGGGAACCTGTCACAATGAACATGAAGCACATGAGAAGATTAACATTGGTTTGTGGGGGAAAAAATCAGTATAAGTTATATTTTATGCATTTATATCTCTGCTCATTCTGGGCTTTTATGTCCTATAGGCAGCCCCATTAGTGACAGACAGTTATCTCTGCATGTACACCTATACAGAGCAGGCTGTCAGTCCCTGGTCGGACAGGTCAATTTACTAAAAAGCCCAGAATGAGCAGAGAACTTTTTCACTGTGTCTGGTTCGCTGTATTAAAACAATTTCTAATACTTGGTGGGCAAAAGTTACAGCGAAATGTCCAAAAAGAGAGGCTAAGCTTCACAAGCTTAGGCCATTCTGCATGTATTGTATGCTTACCTAAGCAATTTGCAGGAAAAATTTGGACATTAATGTAGGTGGTAATTTGGCTTTACAGAATGTCCCCATGATAAGTCTCTACACACTGATCAGAACTAAGAGTTGTCATAGGGAATCTGTAAATCTTACCAGTTAGCATTCATGGGCATCAAATAAGTTGTACCATAACTCTACCCTTTGTAAAGATTGAACATTCTACATTCCCTATACAATATAATGTAACATGGATGTTATTTTAGGTTTACGTGTTTGCATGACTTGTGTCTTACTAACTAAGCGTATAGTGACAGCCACCATATTTAACAGGAACAGATGGTACTTATTCTTCATGAATCGAATAGCAACAGACTATATGGTCAGATATGGAAAATTCTATCTAATAAGACTTGCAAGTATGAAAGAAGGTGGTCGACAGACCTGGAATGTAGAGTAGAAATCCTCCTCCACATTGCCTTCATATGTTAGTAGTTCATTCAATCCATGAGCAAGTTCCTAAACACAAAACGCAAAAGTAAAATGTCATCTTAACTGATAATTTACATTTTTATTTCTTAGAAAATAATATGACAACTGTAACAGACAAATCATAGCAGCCATAATGTACATCTACAAGCCTGCAGGAGAAGAACATTATAAGGGTGGTCTAGGAACTTCTTCATGCCTTACCCCACCTAGTATGAGGAGATGGTGGTATGACTTATTGGACAGCTCTACACTTACTACTTATCTGTTAATATTCTCTTGCTTCTCCAAAGTGCTACCCTTATGGTTATAATTAAAGATGGATGGGTGCGATGTGATCCACACCAAACCCTCCCCAATATATAACTTACGGCAACAGCAAGGGCTGCCTCTACCATATGCATGTTGGGGAAATGAAGCATGCTCTCTATGCAAAAGTGCAAAAAGCATAAATCATGTAGAGAAAAAAATCAACATTAGAGTACTTGTATTATTAGCTGGAAAACAGTATGTGAGGATAATAATTATGTACTATAAGTTGTACTGGATATGTACTTTTTTTTAATCTTAAAGTGATTATGGATTTCAGGTTAGGAGGCCCCCAGTTCCGGAAGCCCCAATGGTCCATAGTGGACAGCTGCTAAGTGTAACGCACACAGCTCATGTATCACATGGTTGGCAATTCACTGGAATTACTGGCACAAATATAATGATGAAATATGAGATGTTGGGCAAAATTCAACTTTCCCACAAATCTGTTGGGGGTATGAGAAAATTTGCTTATGACTACATGGTTTCATCCATGTCAAATCAGAGGGTAACACGGGTCAGCGGAAGCAGTTTCCCGGCCCCTTGTGAGCGCAATATACAATAGATGATATTAGACATTCAGTATGGAGCATGAAATGGTAACAAACCCAAATTGTACTCACTGGCATGATCTGATACAGGTCATCAAGTGTGACAGATGCAATGCCTATGGGGATGTTCTGGTCACAAGGTACTATGGGAGGACTTAAAAGCTTCTTGTAGCAGCAAGGTGGAAAGCGGATATCTAGAGTGATGCTGTTATAGACAGCCAGCCCCATCAACTATGGAGAAATGTTAAGTCTAAACACGTCATACAGATCAGAACACAGTGATCACAACTGCTGATATATATCCTGAATATCATCCTAGATGACGATTTACTGCAATATCGACTCTGAAGGCCCATTAGGATCCACTTCACACAGCAAGTAAGAGAACAGTGAAAGAAACAATCTGATATAATATTATTGAGGCCCTTAGTCTCAGGGGGCTTCTAAATATAACCATGAAATGAACGAACTGCAGATTTCCTAGAAGATACAGGTTGATGTATGACAATCCGAAGATTCAATACCATAGAAGGACTTATTGAAATTGAACAAAAAAAATAGATATGTAGTCATTATGCCCAGTGTAGTAATATAGTAGCAACTTGAGGATGCAAAGGCTTTATTATCACATACTGTATTTCTTAAGGATATAAGAGCACATTCTAATAACTAGAGGATTTATTATGAAACAGATTGACTGGTCTAAAATGAAAAGTCTGCAGTCACTCGTGTGCGCCCCGGGAATAGGGGCCGGGTATGTGCTATGTACAGTCTCTGCCAGAACCAGTCTTGTGGGCGCAGTCTCGCTTCATACAGGTGTATTGCGTGAGGCTGCGCCCACTAGATGGATTCTGCCCAGGAGTATACTTATCGCATACCTGACCGCCATTCCCGGAGTAGGCAACGGCAAATCCCCGCAGCGCACAGTGCGTGCGCTGGGGGATTCATATGTCTGCAGTCACACAGAGTGACTGCAGACTTATCGATTTGGACCGGACAACCTCTTTAATGAGTTTTCCCATTTTATAAAGGAATGGCAAATGCAAGGATATGTCATCACATTATGAACAGAAGAAATCTGATCACCAGAATCCCACGAAAAAATGAGTGCTGCTTTAGTGTGGTGTACCCCTTTCTAAGTTTGGCTGTGGCACTACTGTGAAAAGGACACACCACTATACTAGCAGAGATTACAAAGTGTTGCCATATCCTACAAATATGCTATTCCATTTTAAAAGCTGCTAATAAATCCCTTTTAATTATTTTACAAAGATTTAGGGTTTTTCCCATATGCTCTTTGAGAGCATGTGGACATTACAATTGAGGGAACATCCCCTATTACTGGAGAGACACTGAAAAGAGTGGCTTGTGGTCTAGCAGTCTCCGTAGCCATATCATCTGATCTGGACTGCACGGTGGCTCAGTGGGTAGCACTGTTGCTTTGCAGCAGTGGGGTCCTGGGCTCAAATCCCACCAAGGACAATTGGGTTTCCTCCCGGGTTCATCGGTTTCCTCCCACACTACAAAGACATACTGATAGGGGATATAGATTGTGAGCCCCAATGGGAACAGTGATGATGGTGTCTAAAGTGCTGCGGAATTAATGGCGCTATATAAATAATAATTTTTACAATATAGGTTACATACAGTACAGACCAAAAGTTTGGACACACCTTCTTATTTAAAGATTTTTCTGTATTTTCATGACTATGAAAATTGTACATTCACACTGAAGGCATCAAAACTATGAATTATCACATGTGGAATTATATACTTAACAAAAAAGTGTGAAACAACTGAAAATATGTCTTATATTCTAGGTTCTTCAAAGTAGCCACCTTTTGCTTTGATGACTGCTTTGCACACTCTTGGCATTCTCTTGATGAGCTTCAAGCGGTAGTCACTGGAAATGGTGTGCCCTGTCAGGTTTGATAAGTGGGATTTCTCGCCTTATAAATGGGGTTGGGACCCTCAGTTGTGTTGTGCAGAAGTCTGGTGGATACACAGCTGATAGTCCTACTGAATAGACTGTTAGAATTTGTATTATGGCAAGAAAAAAGCAGCTAAGTAAAGAAAAACGAGTGGTCATCATTACTTTAAGAAATGAAAATCAGTCAGTCCGAAAAACTGGGCAAAATTTGAAAGTGTCCCCAAGTGCAGTTGCAAAAACCATCAAGCGCTACAAAGAAACTGGCTCACATGAGGACCGCCCCAGGAAAGGAAGACCAAGAGTCACCTCTGCTTCTGAGGATGTTTATGCGAGTCACCAGCCTCAGAAATCGCAGGTTAACAGCAGCTCAGATTAGAGACCAGGTCAATGTCACACAGAGTTCTAGCAGCAGACACATCTCTTCAACAACCGTTAAGAGGAGACTTTGTGCAGCAGGCCTTCATGGTAAAATAGCTGCTAGGAAACCACTGCTAAGGACAGGCAACAAGCAGAAGAGACTTGTTTGGGCTAAAGAACACAAGGAATGGACATTAGACCAGTGGAAATCTGTGCTTTGGTCTGATGAGTCCAAATTTGAGATCTTTGGTTCCAACCACCGTGTCTTTGTGCGATGCAGAAAAGGTGAACAGATGGACTCTACATGCTTGGTTCCCACCGTGAAGCATGGAGGAGGAGGTGTGATGGTGTGGGGGTGCTTTGCTGGTGACACTGTTGGGGATTTATTCAAAATTGAAGGCATACTGAACCAGCATGGCTACCACAGCATCTTGCAGCGGCATGCTATTCCATCCGGTTTGCGTTTAGTTGGACCATCATTTATTTTTCAACAGGACAATGACCCCAAACACACATCCACGCTGTGTAAGGGCTATTTGACCAAGAGGGAGAGTGATGGGGTGCAACGCCAGATGACCTGGCCTCCACAGTCACCAGACCTGAACCCAATCGAGATGGTTTGGGGTGAGCTGGACCGCAGAGTGAAGGCAAAAGGGCCAACAAGTGCTAAGCATCTCTGGGAACTCCTTCAAGATTGTTGGAAGACCATTTCCGGTGACTACCTCTTGAAGCTCATCAAGAGAATGCCAAGAGTGTGCAAAGCAGTCATCAAAGCAAAAGGTGGCTACTTTGAAGAACCTAGAATATAAGACATATTTTCAGTTGTTTCACACTTTTTTGTTAAGTATATAATTCCACATGTGTTAATTCATAGTTTTGATGCCTTCAGTGTGAATTTACAATTTTCAAAGTCATGAAAATACAGAAAAATCTTTAAATGAGGTGTGTCCAAACTTTTGGTCTGTACTGTATAACTTTTCTTTGTTGCCTTCCAAACAGCAGCAGAAAAAAATAATCATTAATGTGTCTAATATATAGGGCATTAGCTCACTCCTAAAGGTAAAGTCATTTGTTCCAATAAAAAGATACAGTTCCAACCAGACGAAATTCGGAATAGTTGTCACACTTAAAACTGCTGAACCAGTGGAAGTTGGAGTCCTTGTGATACGTGAACATGCCTGAAATAAACACGGAAACCGGATTAATGATCGAGATGTGCGTCTGAAACCAATCAATATAAATCAGAGTTCTGTAAACATATAATAAGCCACGGTAGGAAAGAGAGGGCTGCACTACAGCACAAGGAGAAGCATATCCTTATACGTTGCCATAATACAGACGATGTGCACCATTCCCCTCCCAAATATCAGCTGATGGGCAAAGACCCTACTAGTCGCATAGGAGAGGAAGCACAAAATGATGCCACAACCAGACAGTTTCTGTAGTGTTTTCATTCATTACTGCTCCAAATTATCTATTACTGTCTATTACATTCCTAATAGGAGTGCAGGGCTGCGGTCAGCCATATCCATCTGTCCTTCTGATAAAGACGTGCAGGCAAATAAAATAATTAGGAAGCATTAAAAGAGGCATATAAGCTCATGGCCAGAATATACACTGCTCAAAAAACTAAAGGGAACGCTCAAATAACACATCCTAGATCTGAATGAATGAAATATTCTCATTGAATACTTTGTTCTGTACAAAGTTGAATTTGCTGACAACAAAATCACACAAAAATCATCAATGGAAATCAAATTTATTAACCAATGGAGGCCTGGATTTGGTGTCACCCCCAAAATTAAAGTGGAAAAACACACTACAGGGTGATCCAACTTTGATGTAATGTCCTTAATACAAGTCAAAATGAGGCTCAGTATTGTGTGTGGCCTCCACGTGCCTGTATGACCTCCCTACAACGCCTGGGCATGCTCCTGATGAGGTTGCGGATGGCCTCCTGTGGGATCTCCTCCCAGACCTGGACTAAAGCATCCGCCAACTCCTGGACAGTCTGTGGTGCAACATGATGTTGGTGGATGGAGCGAGACATGTTGTCCCAGATGTACTCAATCGGATTCAGGTCTGGGGAACGGGCGGGCCAGTCCATAGCTTCAATGCCTTCATCTTGCAGGAACTGCTGACACACTCCAGCCACATGAGGTCTGGCATTGTCCTGCATTAGGAGGAACCCAGGGGCCAACCGCACCAGCATATGGTCTCACAAGGGGTCTGAGGATCCCATCTCAGTACCTAATGGCAGTCAGGCTACCTCTGGTGAGCACATGGAGGACAGTGCGGCCCTCCAAAGAAATGCCACCCCACACCATTACTGACCCACTGCCAAACTGGTCATGCTGAAGGATGTTGCAGGCAGCAGATCGCTCTCCACGGCGTCTCCAGACTCTGTCACGTCTGTCACATGTGCTCTGTGTGAACCTGCTTTCATCTGTGAAGAGCACAGGGCGCCAGTGGCGACTTTGCCAATCCTGGTGTTCTGTGGCAAATGCCAAGCGTCCTGCACGGTGTTGGGCTGTGAGCACAACTCCCATCTGTGGACGTCGGGCCCTCATACCACCCTCATGGAGTCGGTTTCTAACCGTTTGTGGACACATGCACATTTGTGGCCTGCTGGGGGTCATTTTGCAGGACTCTGGCAGTGCTCCTCCTGTTCCCCCTCTTGCACAAAGGCGGAGGTAGCGGTCCTGCTGCTGGGTTGTTGCCCTCCTATGGCTCCCTCCACGTCTCCTGGTGTACTGGCCTGTCTCCTGGTAGCGCCTCCAGCCTCTGGACACTACGCTGACAGACACAGCAAACCTTCTTGCCACAGCTCGCATTGATGTGCCATCCTGGATGAGCTGCACTACCTGAGCAACTTCTGTGGGTTGTAGAGTCCGTCTCCTGCTACCATGAGAGTGAAAGCACAACAAACATTCAAAAGTGACCAAAACAATCAGCCAGAAAGCATTGGTACTGAGATGTGGTCTGTGGTCCCCACCTGCAGAACCACTCCTTTAATGAGAGTGTCTTGATAATTGCCAATAATTTCCATCTATTGTCTATTCCATTTGCACAACAGCATGCGAAATTGATTGTCAATCAGTGTTGCTTCCTAAGTGGACAGTTTGATTTCACAGAAGTTTGATTTACTAGGAGTTTTATTCTCTTGTTTAAGTGTTCCCTTTATTTTTTTGAGCAGTGTAGTTTTGCCTCTATACAAGTCACTAATGCAGCCACACTTAGAATACTGGGTATAATTTTGGTCTCCAGTGTATAAGAAGGACAGAGTTGAACTAGGACGGGTACAGAGAGGAGCAATCAAGATTATTAAGAAATAGGTGGATTGCACTACCAAGAGAGATTATAAAACTTGGGATTTTTCAGTTTGGGAAAATTAAGGCTTAGGCTGTGTGCCCACGATGCGTTTTTCAAGCGTTTACGCTGCGGAATTTCCGCAGCGTAAACGCTTGGCAAACCTTCCCCCATGGTCTCCAATGCAATTCCGCACTTTCAATGCCCATGCTGCGTATTTTTCTGCAGCGTTTATGCTGCGCTCAAAAATCCGGAGCATGTCCATTAATTTTGCGGACACGCAGCGTAATCGCCGCCATTGACTTGCATTAGAACGCGCCAGTTCCGCAAGACTGCATCTGTACTTGCGTAATTGGCGCGTTCTAATGTGCGGATGGTACCCGGGTGTGGAGGAGAGGAGACTCTCATCCAGACCTGGGTACCATAGAATCTGTAAAAAAAAAAATTTAAAACAAAAAATAAAAGTTTATACTCACCTTCTGATGTCCTCCCAGTATTTTGTCTACGCCGTCCGGTCTCTTGCAATGCTCGTGCTGTTGTGAAGGACCTGCCATGATGTCACTGAGTCATGTGACCCATCACATGACTCAACGACGTCACCGCAGGGCCTTCACACCACCGCGAACATTGCAAGAGACCGGACACAGCGGAGATGACACCGGGAAGACACCGGAAGGTGAGTATAATCTTTTTTTTTTATTTTTTACCATTCTTATTCTTTTTTTTAACTATTACTTGGTCACACTATATAAATCCATGCCGGTTGCATGGATTTATATTGTGTGATCAACTTGTCAAGCACTTTCCAAGTGATGCTAAAATCGCTTAGAAAACTGCTTGAAAAAAATGCATGTAAAAACGCTGAAAAAACCCTTCTCTCTGGCAGAAATAAAGCATGTAAATCTGCATGCGTTTTTTTCTGCCAGAGAGAGGCTAAAACGCTCTGCATCAAATCTGCTATGTGGGCACAAAGCCTTAGAGGCAATATTATTAGAAAATACAAATATGTGAGGGGACAGTATAGAGATCTTACTAATGATCTCTTTACACCTATGTCTTCAACAATGACAAGGGGATATTCTCTACATCTAGAACAGGGATGTCAAACTCAAACACACAGAGGGCCAAAATGAAAAACTTGGACAAAGTCGTGGGCAACCAGTATACAGTATAATGGCCCCACATAGTCCTCCATACAGTATAATGGGTCCCACATAGTCCTCCATGCAGAATAATGGACCCCACATAGTCCTCCATACAGAATAATGAGCCCCGTATAGTCCTCAATGCAAAATAATGGGTCCACATAGGAGTGGTGGTTCTGGTGTCGCGGGCCAAATATAAGTCACCCTGCGGGCCAGATTTGGCCCACGGGCCAGAGTTTGTCATGTATGATCTAGAAGATGGAAGGTTTAATCATAATCACAGACGTAGATTCTTTACTGTAAGAGCAGTGAGACTATGGAACGCTCTGCCGCATGATATTGTAATGGTTGATTCGCTAAAAAAAAGTACAAGAAGAGCTTGGACGCCTTTCTTGAAAAATATAATCTTACAGGTTATGGGCACTAGATTCTGTAATGGGAACTAGTCCAGTTGACGTATGTGGAGTCAGGAAAGAATTTCTCCTCTAATATGTGGCAATTAGCATCTGTCTCATGGGGCTTTTACCTCCTTCTGGATCAACAACTTGAGTTATAGGTTGAACTCGATGGACTTATGTCTACCTTCAATTGTAAAACAACAATTGACTGCAAAAGTGTTGTTTTAGGAAGCAGCTCTACTCTATTATTAGTGCCCCTACAACACAGAGCCACTGACTAACTGGACAACTTCGTCTTGAATATCTTTTTGAAACTAAAAGCAGAAGAGGGGAACAGCACCATCGGCCCTGCCATTATGTATTGAGTCTATGTTTGTTTATCTTTTGTCAAGTCATTGAGTAAAAAAAATTGTATTGGTGGAAATCTGTGACGGACACCCCTTAAAATCAGTAGAATGTAAGTTTTAACAGCCATGCCACACAGCTCAGAGATGTGAGCAGTTGGGGCACTCTACTTAGCATAGCACCACAGGAACCCAAGCCATCAGAGTCTCAAAAGATAGACACAAATTGAATTTTATGCTATGATCTTATTTTGGATAAGCACATTATTGGACGTTATTTCTTTACAGAAGCCCCAAGACTTCCATCATTACTTTTACTCAAGCCTCCATCTTTATTCATTTAGATTGCTATGCGGTACTCAAGCCAACTTACCGTAGTCAGGATGGAAAATCTGTCTGATTAGCAAAATAAACCACTCTTTAGTCAGACCACCCAAGTCAAGGCCAGCTTCACCTACAAAGGTAACTTTCAACTTTTTCTTTAGGTCAGCTCGTTTTCTTGTAAGCTGTGGAAATAGAAGATTTAATGTGTCTTACAGGTTTCTAATTGGTTTGGTCAAAAGAAAGCTTTGTTATAACTGGGTATTTAACTACTTCTGGACGCCCATAGACTATACACATCCAAGTGATCCTTGCTTTCCTCTGCACTGGAGTTCTAAATTATCAATGCAGAGAAAGTAGTTTGCAGGAGATTGTGCAACTGCAGGGGTGGAAAGTCGGCTGTCAGACACAGCCAGACTCCCCATAGAGAAGGCAGACCGTTTATACCATGTTTGTCCTCTTGATCGTTGTATACACAATGCTGAACCCGCATTTGTGTATAAGGATTAGGAAGCACTGATAGTGCTTCCTCCTCTGAACCCAATATTTATGTGATTGCTGGGAGTAGGGAGGGAACAGGAGCTGCTGATTTCTAGGACACACAGTCAGTTGTACTATGCAGGGAAGAGGGAATCTCCCCTGTAACTGAGGCTAATACACCAATCCCACTTACAGGGAAAATCAGCAATGAAAAAAATGTCTTAGTATTTTACAATGCCCCCAAAGGTTTTTAAAGAACTTATGAAGGGCAAAGTGTATAAAATAAAAGAAAAGAAGATACACTGACAGTCCTAATCATTATTTCCAGCCTTGCCCTATCGGGAAAAAGTCCAAAATAAAAAAGTTGAAAAATAGACATTTATTTTTCTCTATATTATTCCCTAATATCAGGAAAAAAAATAACCTAAAAATTAAGCCCCATTTACAGACAAAATAATAGAAAAAAAATTACTTACATATCTTATTAATATTAATTATTTTAAAAGAGAAAACATTTTTTTTTAAAGCCATTAAAAGCGTATATTCAATAAAACCCTGAAAATTTGCTGGTCAGGAGAGGGGGGAAAAAGGGCCCAGGCGTGAATTGGTTAATCAGGACAAAGGATTGCCAAAAGTAGCTTGAGTAAAACAGATAAAAATGTCCAGCTCAATACTGACTTTGACCCAAAGCTGTATGTGTATCTAATAAGATAAACCGTGCATGTTGATACTGAAAGCTGGCACATCATCAATCCCAAATTGTGTAATGTAAAATTACTTCAGGAACTACTAGACTTTCGGAAGACCGTGTGAAAGTGCACAGCTTTTTTTTTTTCTCTTTTTTTAAGCTTTTTTCATCACTGTCATAATTTTTTTTTCCCCCATCAATGTAGCAGTTTGAGAGCTTTGTTTTTCAAGGGATGGGCTTTATTTCAAAAATACCATTTTGGGTGCATATACTATATTAAAAATTATTCCTGAACTCTTTGAAGTGGGATAGAAAAAAAACAGTTGTCAGGTCTTGGTCTTGCCCTTTGCGCTCTGTTTTCCCAGTGTTCGAAGTGACATTAATGTTAGCTGGTTTTGGTCATTTTTCTTATGAAGCAGTGGTATGGCTGTGCATGTGCTTCTTCCATAATAACAGAGATCTGAGGCGCCAATCATGAGAAATCTAGCGTAGAAGCCATATGCAAATCTGGCTGAAAATACATTGGCGAATGGGTCATTAGAAAATGATGCCTTGCTTACATCAGGTGTTACATTTATTTTTTAAAAATGTATATATTTTTTTATTGTACATATCATATCTTTCCATTATCACTCAGCCCACTAGGCTAAATACTACCCATAATTCCTGGTTTGTTTTTTTTTAGCAGCCACACAGAAATAGGCTGAAATCGACTGTCTCTGAGTTATACATGAAGGCTTCCTGAACATGGTCTGAGCTGGGCAAAGGGCATTGGGAAGGAGGGGGGGGGGGGGTGTGAGCTGTGACCGTCACCTATAGTGAATAGTGGGTGCTGTACATATGGGTGATACCTTTCATTGTAATCTTGTCTGTAATGATAATGAGACAGCTGAAAAGTCTAGTATTAAGTTGGCCATACACATTAGACGACTCCCAGTAGAACGATGCTATGGCCGACAGCCATCTCCGGTGAGTCTCCCATACATAGGAGCACCTATTTCGATAAGCACTCCAGCGCTCTGTGTGAGGAAGACGTGTCTGGCAGCGGCTTATCTCCGGGAGGCAATGCGATCGGCAGTTCGAAATCAAAAATGATTGACCGACATCTCTCAAGATGATCATTGGCGTACAGCCCAATACACAGACTGTCTGCCGAAGCCTTCGATACTGGTGGGTTCAGCCAACAATAATCTAATGTGTATGGGTGCCATTAGGCTTAAAGGGGTTGTCCAGTCTTAAACTACATGTCTGTAGTCACTCCACTGCATGTGACTGCAGACTTGTGAATCCTCACATTGCGCACACTGAGGATTCTCTGGTGCAGGAGCGGCGGTCATGTGACTGCGAGTATGCGATATGCATACTCCCATCCACAGTCCGACGTGTCCGAGTCGGCCTTGCTCAATAGAAGTGTATTGAAAGAGGCCGGACACATCTACTTGGAATGTAGTACATTGCATACTTGCGGTCACATGACTGCCGGTCCTGGCATCTGCCCCGGAGAATCCTCACAGCGTGCAAAGTGAGGATTCACAAGTGTGCAGTCACAGAGTGACTACAGACTTGTAGTTTAAGACCAGACAATCCCTTTAAGGTTCCTTTATGTAGCCAACTATCAGCCTGTGTAAAGGTGTCGGCAAGCACCCAAAAAGATATTCGTTGGGTGATGGATCTGTTAGGACAGTATAAAAAGTATCATTATTGGCAGCACCTTGTCTGTACTGCCGACAACTATGATATTCTATGGGCACAGAACTATCCAATTAACAATCGTCCTGTGCCCATGGATTTTTGTTAGCCTGTTTAACAAGGTCAATAACCAACAACAGATCAAGTACTATATCTTCAATCAGCGCTCATTTAACAGCATGGATTGGCAAGTATAAACCTGGCATTAGTGGCAAGTGTGAAAATTACAAGATTTCTCTTTTTTTAAACTTTTTTTTATATATTATTTTTAATATTGATAGGGATATTAAACAATTAATTAATTAGGGAGGTGTTGAGAGAGAGCGCTACCTCGTGGGTATGCACAGATATTTTAGGAGGAAGATCCTATGTAACTGGTCTCCACTTCTTGGCCCCCATCTAACAGAAAAAAAAAAGACCGAGACTGGTAACTAAAATGGCAGCCTCAGGATTTGGTCCTTCAACTTCAAGCCATCACATCTCAGCATACAAGTAAAATATTAAAAACTAGATTCCAAATTATTGAAGTGTAAAGAAGGGTCTTTTATATATTTCGGGTAGTTGAGATTTAACAATTTTATTACCTCGTCCAGAGAATCGCTAACCAGCTGCAGCCTCCTGACTTTGATATTAAGAAACAACATGTTCATATCTGGTTTCTGTCTCCGAGAAACTTTATCCACAAGACTTTGCTGAAAAAAAAATAAAGACTAGTTAAAACTGAACAATGTTTCAGACCTTCAACAATATTTAGCTAGTCTGCGATGTTTCAATTTATCAGTGTTTGAACAGATCAACCAAACCAACGTTGACCCAACCTGGTCTTACATTGACTTTAAATGATGAAACTAGAGTTTAAATAAAGTCATCTACACATCACCGTGGAATTTGTAATGTGTGCATGGTCAATTGATTGCCTTTCTTGTGCAAGCTTCGAGGCCTTGCATCATGTTTGTGTTGTGGGGCCCCAAACTGGCTCAGTGGATTTTCAGTTACAACAACAGTCATTACTTTTGTTTTGTAATTTCGGCACTATAACGCTTAGGCAAGAATTTCAACTAATTTTTATTTCATGTACAGTAAGGACACAATTGGCTGAATTTCTATATTACATAATAAAAATATAAATATAAAATGTCTGCACAGTAACACGGTCATAAAGTAGCGCCAGGCCCCAATAGGGCTGCCCTCGGCCGCCTCAGGCCCCAGGCCCCAATAGGGCTGCCCTCGGCCACCACAGGCGCCAGGCCCCAATAAAGCTGCCCTCGGCCGCCTCAGGCGCCAGGCCCCAATAAAGCTGCCCTCGGCCGCCTCAGCTGTCAGGTCCCGTAGCTGCCTCAGGGAAGCTACAAGGCTGAGACTTATTTTAAAATGTACTTTACAAGGTATGGACAAGAATAAAAAGCTCTGCTGCCTTCTGCAGCAAATCAGCAGCGAAATGTGCAGGTATTACATGACGGTTTCAATGCAGGTTTCTTTCCATTAAATACTGAAGATCTGAAAATCATGTTGTAATTTCTGCTAATTCAGGAACATGGCAACCACTTTATTTTGCCAATCGTACAACGATATCTTTTAAGACATACAGTACAGACCAAAAGTTTGGACACACCTCATTTAAATTTTTTTTCTGTATTTTCTTGACTATGAAAAATTGTACATTCACACTGAAGGCATCAAAACTATGAATTAACACATGTGGAATTATATACTTAACAAAAAAGTGTGAAACAACTGAAAATATGTCTTATATTCTAGGTTCTTCAAAGTAGCCACCTTTTGCTTTGATGACTGCTTTGCACACTCTTGGCATTCTCTTGATGAGCTTCAAGAGGTAGTCACCGGAAATGGTCTTCCAACAATTTTGAAGGAGTTCCCAGAGATGCTTAGCACTTGTTGGCCCTTTAGCCTTCACTCTGCGGTCCAGCTCACCCCAAACCATCTTGACTGGGTTCAGGTCTGGTGACTGTGGAGGCCAGGTCATCTGGCGTAGCACCCCATCACTCTCCTTCTTGGTCAAATAGCCCTTACACAGCCTGGAGGTGTGTTTGGGATCATTGTCCTGTTGAAAAATAAGTGATGGTCCAACTAAACGCAAACCGGATGGAATAGAATGCCGCTGCAAGATGCTGTGGTAGCCATGCTGGTTCAGTATGCCTTCAATTTTGAATAAATCCCCAACAGTGTCACCAGCAAAGCCCCCCCCCGCACCATCACACCTCCTCCAACATGCTTCACGGTGGGAACTAGACATGTAGAGTCCATCCGTTCACCTTTTCTGCGTCGCACAAAGACACAGTGGTTGGAACCAAAGATCTCAAATTTGGACTCATCAGACCAAAGCACAGATTTCCACTGGTCTAATGTCCATTCCTTGTGTTCTTTAGCCCAAACAAGTCTCTTCTGCTTGTTGCCTGTCCTTGGCAGTGGTTTCCTAGCAGCTATTTTACCATGAAGGCCTGCTGCACAAAGTCTCCTCTTAACAGTTGTTGAAGAGATGTGTCTGCTGCTAGAACTCTGTGTGGCATTGACCTGGTCTCTAATCTGAGCTGCTGTTAACCTGCGATTTCTGAGGCTGGTGACTCGGATAAACTTATCCTCAGAAGCAGAGGTGACTCTTGGTCTTCCTTTCCTGGGGCGGTCCTCATGTGAGCCAGTTTCTTTGTAGCGCTTGATGGTTTTTGCAACTGCACTTGGGGACACTTTCAAAGTTTTCCCAATTTTTCGCACTGACTAACCTTTATTTCTTAAAGTATTGAGGGCCACTCGTTTTTCTTTACTTAGCTGCTTTTTTCTTGCCATAATACAAATTCTAACAGTCTATTCAGTAGGACTATCAGTTGTGTATACACTAGACTTCTGCACAACACAACTGATGGTCCCAACCCCATTTATAAGGCAAGAAATCCCACTTATTAAACCTGACAGGGCACACCTGTGAAGTGAAAAACATTTCCGGTGACTACCTCTTGAAGCTCATCAAGAGAATGCCAAGAGTGTGCAAAGCAGTCATCAAAGCAAAAGGTGGCTACTTTGAAGAACCTAGAATATAAGACATATTTTCAGTTGTTTCACACTTTTTTGTTACGTATATAATTCCACATGTGTCAATTCATAGTTTTGATGCCTTCAGTGTGAATGTACAATTTTCAAAATCATGAAAATACAGAAAAATCTTTAAATGAGAAGGTGTGTCCAAACTTTTGGTCAGTACTGTACATGATATTAATTTATAATACATTATTAAAAAAATCTATTAAACCAAGTAAAGAATGAAATAAAGAATCACTAAACCAAGTAAAGAATGAAATAAAGAATCACTAAAGATATCAGCAGACTGAAGGGCAGAGGGTAACCAGAGAATGGATCAGAGATTAACTTCACCTCGATTTAAAAAAAGAAACTGTTTACGGCCATTGAACACTGTTTCCAGATTTCCCCTTTTTTTTTTTTTTTTTTTTTTTTTTTATTAAATGCCAGAGAGGTCAATGCCCCTGGTGTTTCTGTAGTAATACATTACACCTCACGGTGTGCCTCCTGCTCACTTTACAATGCAGCAGGACTAAACTCCAGATAAATACTAGAGGTGCCCCTGCACTTAGACTAAGGTTGCAGATTATGGATAATTTAAAAATAACAAATATTTTGAGGTGAAATGTAATAATCATTTTAGGCACACACCTTCATTGCCTGTAAGGAGGTATGGCCATGTTTGAAATGTTCAGCAGATACGGAGACGATTGTTTCGTAAAAACTATGGCCTCGATTAATCAAGAATGTCAATTATCACGCCTGTCTAGATGAGAGGGTATGTTGGGGTCATACGCTTCTGATACATTACGAGGTACATTATACAGGGTGGGCCATTTATATGGATACACCTAAATTAAATGGGAATGGTTGGTAATATCAATGTCCTGTTTGCGTCACATTAGTCTATGGGAGGGGGAAAACTTTTCCAGATGGGTGGTGACCATGGTGGCCATTTTGAAGTTGGCCATTTTGGATCCAACTTTACTTTTTTCAATGGGAAGAGGGTCATGTGACATCAGACTTATTGAGAATTTCATAAGAAAAACAATGGTGTGCTTGGTTTTAATGTAACTTTATTGTTTCATGAGTTTTTTACAAGTTTATGACCACTTATAAAATGTGTTCAGAGTGCTGCCCACTGTGTTGGATTGTCAATGCAACCCTCTTCTTCCACTCTTGACACACTGATAGCAACACTGCAGAATAAATGCTAGCACAGGCTTCCAGTATCCGTTGTTCAGATGCTGTACATCACTTCAAAGCATAGACAATTGCCTTCAGATGACCCCAAAGATAAAAGTCTAAGAGGGCCAGATCGGGAGACCTTGGTGGCCATTCAACTGGCCCACAACGACCAATCCACTTTCCAGGAAACTGTTCATGTAGGAATGCTCGGACCTGACACCCATAATGTGGTGGTGCACCATCTTGTTGGAAAAACTCAGGGAACGTGCCATCTTCAGTGCATAAAGAGGGCAACACATCATCATGTAGCAATTTCAGATATCCAGTGGCATTGAGGTTTCCATTGATGAAGAATGGACCCACTATCTTTGTACCCCATTTATCACACCATACCATCAAAATACGAGATGTGCAGCATCTGAAACAACAGATACTGGAAGCCTGTGCTAGCATTTCTTATGCGGTGTTGCTATCAGTGTGTCAAGAGTGGGAGAAGAGGGTTGCATTGACAATCCAACACAATAGGCAGCGTTTTGAACACATTTTATAAGTGGTCATAAACTTGTAAAAAACTCATGAAAGAATAAAGTTAAGTTAAAACCAAGCACACCATTGTTTTTCTTATGAAATTCTCAATAAGTCTGATGTGTCATATGACCCTCTTCCCATTTAAAAAAATAAAGTTGGATCCAAAATGTCCAACTTCAAAATGGCCGCCATGGTCATTACCCACCTGGAAAAGTTTTCCCCCTCCCATATACTAATGTGCCACAAACAGGATGTTGATATCACCAACCATTCCCATTTAATTTAGGTGTATCCATATAAATGGCCCACCCTGTAAAATGCACCTCGTAATGTATGGCCCACCCTGTACATTGATATACTGCAGCTAAACAAATTTTTTGTAAATTAACATGAGGTTCTTAATTAATATTTTGATCAAAGTGTATAAACCCACTGCCACATCACAGAAACATATTTTTAAGTGGGTCCCTGTAACGCTGCATGGTGAACACTGCTGCCGCAATGCAGCAGCTACAGACAGAGCCACCCAGATGCCCAACTAACCCCCTGGCCTATGGGCCACACCACCCCACAAAGCATCTTCTTTCTTCCAGTTTCTGGTCTGAGACCACATAGAAAGGTCACTCTTTTTGAAACAATAAACTTATAATTTTCAAGTTATTCAATTACAGAGAGCCAATAGAAAAAATTAAACTTAGACAAAAGAAGCACGATAAACAGATATTGACATAACTAAATGTAAAAATAAAAAACAAAACAAGTCATTACTGTAAGACCATAGACCACTAATGTCTGGGTGTCCTTTTCTTAATTATGTGTTCTTGGAGTATTACTTAATATACTGCTACATACATACATCCATATTCCAAATTACCAATACCATATATTATTTGGGGATTCCACTGATGAATTAAGGAAACTCTCCATTAGTTGGGTGGGGAGTTGGGGCTCTAATCTGTGGCCCAGTTCAACTAACGTTTTCCAACTATTTCCTGATGCCCCACATTGAGAGAGGGCAAATTTGTATTATTTTAATAAATTAACCCTTATTAACCCTTTCATATACCTCACCAATAGAAGGTGTGTTATTAGCCTTCCATTTAGCTGTGAGACATTGTCTAGCAGAAGTTCGTATATAACAGCAAATCCACTTGACAGAATGGGGTAACTCTCGTAGCTCGATGTTCAGTAATGTCATTTCTGGGGTAGGTTGTAGGTAATTTTAGTACATTTTGATATATCAAAAAACTTTTTTCAGAAAACCTTTACTTTATTACATGCCCACCATGAGTGAAATAGAGTACCCATTTCCCCACACCCCTTCCAACATAAAGGTGAGTATTCAGGAAAAACATGGGATATTCTCTTAGGCACATAATCCATCTAAATTGCATATTCTTGGCTAATTGCAAGTGATTGATACAGGAGGAGAGGAGATTTAATATATAAGATACAGATACTCCAGCTATTCTATAGCCATTCTTCCCTAGTATAAAACTTTAAATATCAGAGAGTATCAATTGTCTATGTATATGTGAGCAAGAAGAGAGGAAATTTCTGATTTGTATATATTGAAAGAAAATTTGCATTTCCAAAACATTTTTATCAGTTAACTCATTATATGAGGATAGGTTGTCACCATTATATATGGTGGCCAGAATTTCAATTAAATTTGAACTGTTCTATTAATTGATCTAGACAGACTATTGGGAGTATAAACAGGTTTGGTAGCGTTAAGTTTGTAAAATGATACTCTAGAGCAGTGTTCCTCAACTCCAGTCCTCAAGAGCCACCAACAGGTCATGTTTTCAGGATTTCCTTAGTAATGTCGAGGTGAGAATTGCCTCACCTGGACAGACAATAATTCCATCACCTGGGCAATACTAAGGAAATCCTGAAAACATGATCTGTTGGTGGCTCTTGAGGACTGGAGTTGGGGAACACTGCTCTAGAGAATGCAGAGAGAATGGACAGAAGGGCAGGGAGCAATCTCTCCGGATCAGAATAGGACAGAATTACATCATCAGTGTACATGCCTATAGAAGGAACTTTTCCCATCTTGAATTGCTTTATTTTAATCACAGGAGCAGATGGACTCTGCCAGTAAAGGTTCCATCACCACTGCAAAAATCACAGGTGATAACGGGCACTAGTGTTGAGCGAGTATGTTCTATTAACCCTTTTGCCGAGTATGCTCGGGCCGAGCTCCGAGTATTTACAGCTGCTCGGTGATATGGTTGAATCGCTCCCGTGTCCATGATTTGCGACTGTTTGACAGTTTTACTACATGGGAGGAATGTCTATTTCTTACACATTCCTCCCATGTAATAAAGCTGTCAAACAGTTGCAAATCATGCACACGGGAGCGATTTAACCATATCACCGAGCAGCTGTAAATACTCGGAGCTCGGCCCGAGCATACTTAGACAGAACATACTCGCTCAACCCTAACGGGCACTCCTGCAGAGTACCGTTTGTTATTTTGAAAGGAGAAGACAGAAATCCAGATGCCAAGACTCTAGCTCTGGTATAGTATACCATATAGTTTTTGTTTTTGAGATCAGTTGGTGCTTTGCGGCAGCCGTGGTTACTGTGGTTATGTGGCACAGGGCCCAGGAGAGCTTTGCCTGGCAATAGGTGTGATCTTGGGCACCATGCAGGACTTAATAGAGTAAGGGCCCATTGCAGAGGTCGCAGTGATGTTTCAGTGGCCTTACACACTTTGATCAAATTGTTAATTATGAACCTCATGTTAAGGTTTAAAAAAAAATCTTCTTGGCCGCAGTAGATCAATGAATAGTATTTGAATGTTCTTATCTTTTTGTGCATATTTATCGTTTCATAAAAGACCTTTCAGGTCTTTGAACTTTCTATTCTGGACGTCACTTCTGTAAATACATCAGTTTCACCCGATGGAGCTGAATATCTGTAGATGCGTTCAACAATTGTAATGGCCAAGGTCAACTGATATATGTATGGCTGGGGCAGCACAATGATCATCAGCAGGCAAGCATTACTTCACCCATGAGCATGTGTCTGTTTTTCTACCAAAAATAACATGCATGTTCGCGTGATCTTAAAATTCTGTGTTCCCTCCCAGCATAGCTGAACACCATTCTGCGTCCCCTCCCAGCATAGCTGAACACCATTCTGCCATTTCTAATCTGACTTGATATGTGGTCTACTGTACTGCAGAGAATTAGGGTTACCATACACTTATCTCTGCCATTTCCCCCTTTACGTATTTTATCTTCTGAGTGAATAAAAGGATCAGGGGCAGAAATTTATCATGCTTGATCCATCCTACTCCTCCCCACCTGTTGATGTTGGGCAACCTCCATACACATTAGGTGGTCTGCCGATGAGAAGAATTATTCTACAGTGTCTATGAGGACCTCTACACTTGCCAACCAAGGCTTTTACGCTTATTACATGGCCACTGGTACAAAATGTCATTGGATGGGAGGGGGCGATCTGTTAGAATTTGTATTATGGCAAGAAGACACTTTGTGCAGCAGGCCTTCATGGTAAAATAGCTGCTAGGAAACCACTGCTAAGGACAGGCAACAAGCAGAAGAGACTTGTTTGGGCTAAAGAACACAAGGAATGGACATTAGACCAGTGGAAATCTGTGCTTTGGTCTGATGAGTCCAAATTTGAGATCTTTGGTTTCAACCACCGTGTCTTTGTGAGATACAGAAAAGGTGAACGAATGGACTCTACATGCCTGGTTCCCACCGTGAAGCATGGAGGAGGAGGTGTGATGGTGTGGAGGTGCTTTGCTGGTGACACTGTTGGGGATTTATTCAAAATTGAAGGCATACTGAGCCAGCATGGCTACCACAGCATCTTGCAGCGGCATGCTATTCCATCCGGTTTGCGTTTAGTTGGACCATCATTTATTTTTCAACAGGACAATGACCCCAGACACAGCTCCAGGCTGTGTAAGGGCTATTTGACCAAATAGGAGAGTGATGGGGTGCTACACCAGATGACCTGGCCTCCACAGTCACCAGAGCTGAACCCAATCGAGATGGTTTGGGGTGAGCTGGAAGCAGAGTGAAGGCAAAAGCGCCAACAAGTGCTAAGCATCTCTGGGAACTCCTTCAAGATTGTTGGAAGACCATTTCCGGTGACTACCTCTTGAAGCTCATCAAGAGAATGCCAAGAGTGTGCAAAGCAGTCATCAAAGCAAAAGGTGGCTACTTTGAACCTAGAATATAAGATATATTTTCAGTTGTTTCACACTTTTTGTTAAGTATATAATTCCACATGTGTTAATTCATAGTTTTGATGCCTTCAGTGTGAATGTACAATTTTCATACTCATGAAAATACAGAAAAATCTTTAAATGAGAAGGTGTGTCCAAACTTTTGGTCTGTACTGTAGATTGTTACTGAATTAAAGATAGTGACACAGGGTTGTTTTTTTTTTTGGTGTAATACAATGAACAATTTCAGCATCCGAAAATGGGGAGATTTTAATTGAGATTTTTCACCACACTGGAAATATAAAGGGAGACATATGAACCTTTCATCTGGAGAAGGAATAATTCTATGGAACATCCTACTATGACCATATTCACAACAGTGGCCAAAATATTTCAAGTCAGAATCAAAGTAATTGACTAAGCAACCCTCCCCCACCAAGACTTGTACATCCCTCCATATACATTACATTAAGCTAGTACCCGTGCAATGCTGATCATCTGTTGCTCCGAGTCCTTCTGAATTATGACTTTTTTTGCTGCAATGGATATGACAAATGGAAACTGACAGAATGAAAATCTAAACAAAAAAGATAGAAATGTGAATATTGTTACATTAGAAAATTCAAGAACAATCAAGAAAGCATTTTAGTTAACAGATTAAAACGACATGAGAATTATGTAAGATTAGGCAAGATATACCATTCTGGGTGTTATGTGAAATACTTCCTACTGTTGAGATATCTTTTTATTACTATATGTCAAAAAACAAAGCAAGAGAAGCGTAAACTAATAACTATCAGAGCAATCATTTTCTTAGTGCTAATTACTGCACAAAAATGGTTGTTCTCTATAGAAGGTATTGATATATCTCAGAGTTTGTGATTTTGGCTGTTTGTCTGCATTATTAAATGTCACAAGGAGAAAGAACAAACGGAGCCATTAATTCCAGTCAGATCCCCTAACACTGGCCTTGAATAACGAAAAAGAACAAGAATTTAATTTTGTAATAACAGGAAAAAAATATGAAAAATCAGGGAATGTTTGAAAGATTTCCAAATAAAATAATACTGCAACGTTAAAACAGTACTAACAAGACCTTTGAGGCCAATTCATTAAGACTAGTGTTGCACTCGCCAGTCTTCGTAAAGGGCTCGCTGGAATACGGTGCAACAAATTCATTGAGAGGCACACGGCACTTAATGAATGCGGTGCATTTTCGCAGTGGTAAGTGCCTCGCCAGAAATGACAGTCTAGTCAAGGACTTTGCTGAATTCGATGGACAGGTGCAGCCATATTCCGTCCTGTCCAGTCTCCGCCCCAGCTCTGCCAATTTTGGTAAAGCTGCTCCAAACTGCGATGAAAGCACCAAGAACTGCAAAATTTCTGTGCAACTCCGCGGTGCGCAACAGTTTGCAACTTGTTAAAGTGTTTTACTCAGTTTTCTGGTGTAAATGCTTTGACATATCGTGGCCTACGTTCACATAAAATGCTCTATACCAATTACCTCACACTTCTCAATAGGTGTGCGCAATATGACAACTGAGCTGATTTTACAGTGCAAAAACATAGATTATTTGATATTCATATCCCCCTCTCACAGGTCCAGCATACATAGTAGTTCTTTAAAATCCACAGGGCCAAAACATGGACCACCACTCTACTCCTCCTTCCCAGTCCAAAAACAGAAAAAGACAAGGATGTGTCCTCTCACAGTAGAGATACGTGGGCAAAACTTCCTACACAAAACAGATTTTATTCTACTTACAAAAACACTCCATTGAAATTCCATACAGACTCCGGGACACCTGATTGACTAAGAGCTTCGCCTCTCAGCTTCTTCCTAGGACCTCCACTTCTTATCAAAACAGTCTAAACATCACCTTTTTTTTTTTATGTTATATATATATATATATATATATATATATATATATATATATATATATATATATATTAAAAATTGGTGAAGTTTAGACTGTATTATATATATATATATATATAATATAATATATAAAAACAAAATTTGGTGTTATGTAAACATCCACATCATATATTATGATTATATAAAGAGGAGGCACGAGGTCCAAGACCATGCTCTAAGGAGAAGTCAATAGGTGAAATTTTGAGTTGGTGAGTGCCCTGAAGTAGGTTTGTGATTTTAAAGGAGAGTTTATGCAAGTAGAAAAAAACCTATTGTGAAGCGTAAGTTTTTTCCCACAGGTCTTCACTTTTGAAGGATATGTTGTTGTCTTTTCTGTTTTAGGACTGGGAAGGACAAGTGACGTCACGATGCATATATAGGCCTTCTGGATTTCACAGAACTGCTCCATCTGCTGACACTCATATGCAAGTGTGAAATATCATTATTAAGTGGTCTTTAGGTCTTTGGACTGGAAAATCCGCTAAGTTCTCACACTGTGCACACCTATTGAGAAATGTGACAGTTTCATTAAAAATGGCTTATTGTGTAGCAGTATTGTCTGTATTTATTACGTATACTAACTACATAGCTCGTACAAGCCCAGCTTGGCTTGATTGACAGGTCTGTCCTTATTTGATCATTTAATGGACATGTCATCCAAGCAGAGCTAAGCGGGGAGAAGCCGGGGATCCGCCCAGAGGACTCTAACCCCATACCCAGCTTCAGATGGTCGTATCCCACAGACCACATACAGACTACAGTGCCTGCGAGCCTCCTTGTTTGAACCTATAGCCTCATTTATGGCTATGAAACTAAGTTTGGGTCAGGAGAACCACGATCAATCTATTCATCACAATCTGTATAAGGACTGTGAAATACAGCCTTCTAAACCTGGCCTAAAACGGTTATTTTGGAAATGCTGCCGCAATTTAGAGTAAAAAACAGTTCATAGTAATAAAAAACCTGTTGGTATTTTGTTAGGGTAGCAGAAATCTGCCGACAGCTTCCCTTCTCTCTGTTTTTATTCGAGCATATGTAATTGTTTTCATTAGTGTTGAGCGAGTATGTTCTATTAACGCATTCAGCGAGTATGCTCGGGCCGAGCTCCGAGTAGTTACAGCTGCTCGGTGATATGGTTGAATCACTCCCGTGTGCATGATTTGCAACTGTTTGACAGTTTTAGTACATGTGAGGAAAGTCTATTTCTTACACATTCCTCACATGTAATAAAGCTGTCAAACAGTCGCAAATCATGCACATGGGAGCGATTCAACCATATCACCGAGCAGCTGTAAAGACTCGGAGCTCGGCCCGAGCATACTCGGACAGAACATACTCACTCAACACTAGTCTTCATTCATTTTGGATCATGTGACCATTGACAGGCGATCATGTGCCCCTTATTTCAATGGGGCAGTGAGGCTTTGACCAGGATTGGTTGGGGTCACAAACATGCGCACTGTGCCTATGCCACAGCAGGGTTGTGGTCACGTGACCGCGCCCTGGATGATGTGATTGGGCGCCGCCCATGCAAGTGCACTGTGGTAGGTTCATGGTCGCCTCGATAATATGGACGCTCTCCACTGATTTGGGGATGAGCGACACACCCGCTATATGCGCCTACTCTTTGAATAAAATTGTGCTTTTTGGCGCAATGGTTTGTGATCATGTGATCGGGCCTCATCTGCACAGGCGCTGTATTCCCCTTTGGCCAGATGCCTTGGATTGGGCAATAATAACCATGGTAATGCTGATGCCTTCTCCTGATTGGGCGATAATGACCATGGTAACGCTGATGCTTTCCCCTGATTGGAGGATCAGCGTATTTCATTCTAATATCTTGTTCTGTTAAACAGCGCTTGATTTGATCTTTTTTGGGGGTTAATTACCTATTCATTTCTGATCTTGCTATATTTGCTCATTACTTTATGGGGCTATGTATTTTTTAGCCATATTGATGTCTATTAAATGTTTGACTCTGTATATTTATACAAGTGGGTTGGGTCTTTGTAGTGATTGGTGTAAGTCTGTAAACCACACTACATCAGCCCGCCCTATTGTTCCATGTTTGTACTTGAAAAACACCTATTACAAGTCGAAACGTTGCTCATGTTTTTGGCAGGAAAAAAACCTTTGTTTTAACTGAACACCGTGGAATTGGACGCTGTCTACTGTGCATATATTGGACTATTTCCAAAAGGGATCCTTGTAGAATTGGACTGTGAGTCCGATTAGGCGAGTGATGGCAGCTGCCTATGGTTTCCAGGTTCCCTTAAAGTCACATTTGCACAGTTATATAGTTCGCACAGTTGAAAAAAAACAAGACATGTTCACGTCATAAGGAAGAATAATTATCCCTTTTGCTTGTCAGGAAGAATTGTGCTTTGGCCAATAAAATAGGTTTCCAAGAGGACTAACTTCACCTATGACGTTCATGTGGGTGAATATGACAAAAACGTTAACAATTGTCATTATGTAAATTAATTAATTATTTATGACGAGTGACATTCCCTTCCAGAAGGTTTTGTCCGAATTAAAACAGATCCTGAGCTGAAACTCTGAAAACTCATCACATTAAGGCTCTATTCCGATACCTTTTCCTTTGATGTATATATTGTAAATGATCCCAACGTAAGCAGATAAAGACTTGCAGCTGTAGAAAATAAGAGAACACCCTAATTACCCTCTACCCTGCTCTTTGTTAACAGACCCACCATGCGGACATCATGGCAAAGTGCACACATTACCGCTGCAGCCAATTATTGGGATTAGTGGTGATACCAATGTAGATAGCACAAGCCGCTGTGCCCAGTGATTAGTTGCAGAGGTAAGAAGCGCTGTAAGGGTGATGTCAGCACTGCAGCCTGTCAACAAAGATCAGGGCAGTGGGGAAAAGGCAGCGTTAGACCTAGGAGAGCAAGTCAAGCTAGTTAGCCATTTTCTACATCTGCAAGCCTATGGCAAAATTAATATTTATCCTGGACAACCCCTTTAATACATGTGCTTGGAGTTGTCAAAACGGCATGCATACTCCCACCACATTATTTGGCTGCTTCATTCTATAAAGTGGCAGGTTAGTTTTACATAAAACCAATGTTTATTAGGCGGGGGATGGGGCGGCTGAAATTTCCTCAGGCATCAATAGTGTGGCATGAATGTCTGACTTTAAGGTGTATTTCTGTAAGTACACAATACCCTTTTAACAAATTAGAACGTGGCTCTCATGGATGATTTAAGGTATCAAGTCCCAGAGGAACCCCAAATAACTTCTTACTTGTTTTTGAGATTTCAAAGCAAAAGAACTGCCATATTTCTTAGATTGATGCTCTACTAGATGGGGATTTCAGAGAAATGCAGTTTATGTATTTTGCTTCACTAATATTTAATGTAAAATGCCTGAAATTAATGTTTTCTCATGGCTGGATGTACTGCATTTGCAGTTGACGCAGGGTCAATAGCACATTCCCCGCTGCGATCTGTTTTCAGTCCTGTCTCCTCTGGGACACAGGGGCCTCCTCTTGGGATCTGATGGTGCTCATTAGATGCCTCAATATGTTTAATTAGGGTTTTTTTGTTGATATGAGTCTTACCTAAGACTCAAATTCAGAGCTTGTAGCATGAAAGGCAGAAACATTAACAGTGAGACATAAGCTACACTGTCAAGTATAAGAGAATTCTCTCTACCTAAAGATCTAAATGGTATTGTTTCCTAAGTAGGAATATTATACTGGTACATAGAAGTACATCTCTATATAGCAATTCATCTCCACATACCCGTACATTATTGGTAAAAAAAAAAATAAAACAAAAAACACTGAAATATAAAAGCCAGATATTTTTGTATGGAATAACTAAAAAATATTGGCACAAAAACTGATTTTTGCAATGCAATTGTTTAAAAAAACAGGATATACCAAGGACATTTTAGATATCACTATAATCATAACAACCCTATGATACACTGATTACATTATTTATGGTGCTTTTTTTTTCCAATTTAATCCATAACAACTATTAATATGAATGTAAAGCTTACATACTGTAGGTGTATAACAAAATAATGGCTAAAAAAAATTGAAGTCCATCTTGCAAAAAAGGAGGTCTCATTTAGCGAAGATTACATAAAAATAAAAAAAGTTGTGGCTGCTTTGGATATAGGGTAAATGTAGGATGGCGAAAATAGAAAATTCTTCTTGCGGTCTAAACAAGTGGATCATTAAAATGTCCATATGTGTGTGTTAAGCATATGTGCATATTTTATATATGCTTATGTGTTTATGTGTGTAATGTATGAACATGTGCAATATTTTGTATAATCGGGTGGGATATGACAGGACCCAGACAAACGTCTTTCACGGGGGCCCTGCTCTGAGTTTCCTCCTATACCAGCATACTGCACATATATTGTCCCTTGAGCTATAAGCCGCCTGTCTAGCTCCCATTATATCCTGTGTATACTGACAGTACGGTCGTACTCTGACACCATGTGGCCAGTTTTAGAACAGGTTGCATAACTTTTTTCCATTATATTGTCCTATATTCTCAGACATGGTGTCAATAATTTTTCAATAGTGTCAATGGTTTTTCGTCCTGCCATATTTTATATTGCAGCCAAACCGATGAACGTAAAAAATTAATTATTTGTATTTTTAAAAACAGAACTTCATTACAAAAGCCGGTGTCAAGAGAATCAATCCCATGCCTGTATCATAAGTCCCTCTCCAAAACTGTGTTGAAAAAATGAAAAGTACTTGCCAAGCGATCAACAATAGACCTGGATCTGTCACTGCAGCTCGATGCTCTACTGAATATTATTTGCAGATTAATCAGGGAAATGTACTGCAGTGCAACAGTCATGCACTTATCATATAAAAGACACCGTCAATCTCAGTGCTGCAATGAATCACACACAAGTTGGGAGACTTCAAATCTTGTGCTCGTCTGATGTTTCCGCTAGCTTTGTATGTGGGAATGGTTAAGGAAAAAGAGACTGAAATCTGCAACATCCGTCTAAACACTTAGGCTAATGTTCACACTAGGCATTTTTTCGCCGTATTTTTTTCATGCAAATTTTCAGCTGTGTTTTACAGTCCCAGCAAAGTCCATGAGATTTCAGAAATCTCATGCATACAGCTTGTTTTTTTTGTCCTCAGTATTTTGTGCTTTGCATGTTTTTTGCACAATAGAGCATGTCACTTTCAGCATTTTTCACCAATTGAAAGCAATGGGTAGTGCAAAAAACGCAGGTATCAGGTTTTGCTGTGTTTTTTAGTGAAAATAAAAAGCATGCACAGCAGTATGTGAAACTCATTTATTCTTATGATTTTCCCAAGTTTACCATTTTGTCTTGGTTGGCTGAGATGACAGCTAGGATTAGTACAGTTTCATTAAATTAGTGATGCTTGCAAAGTAAACATTGGCAGACCAAGGTGTGAAATTGAACAATGCCTGAGCAACTAAATGGCAGACCAAAGTGTGAAAGTAAACAGTGTCCTACAAACTCAATGCTCTGCCATCTTAAGTAAACTATTCCCAATCAATTCACCTCCCCCACTGTTACATTTGTAAATCTGGTTAATATGGTTTCACATATGTCTTGCATTGGTAACCTGTGTTCATGCTTCCGTGGTGGAAGCAAAGCTGAACATTGGGGTTCTGAAAAACGCACCAAAACCAGTGTTTTTGCTTCTTTCTACCAGGAGAGCAGGTTTTGATGCAGAAAAAAAAAACTGAAAAAACGCCTAGAGTGAACACAGCGACGTTGGCCATGACCCAGATCATGCTGATACCCCATTCACTCGCGACATGCTGCCATGTAGTAACACTTTGATCTGCAAAATATAGTGACAAGCAGATCATAAAAACTCAACTGGTTCCACTTTTTGCGATTTACTGGGTATGGTACCATTACAGTCACAACAAAACCCCATTTACTTGCTCTATGCTCTGACAAAGCAGCTGGGGTTTCTGCCTTTGGATCCATGGTGAACATCTAGTCGCAACGTTGGCATCAAATTAAAAAGGGATCATCTTCAAGAGAGAACCCCTTGAGTCATTAAATGCAAACATATTTATTTTTTTTTGTTATCAGCTGATCTGCACAGAAATACTAAGCAGTAAATGTGGAATATGGTTGTTCAAAATCCGCGCTGCCCAATGGTTCAAATATGTGATCACACACGAAGGTGAAGCATAAATGCGGTTTATTTTGTCAACGCGTTTCGAGGTTTCCAAACCTCTTCATCAGGACCAAACCACAATGATATGATACAACTTTTTCCCTCAGCCCTTCAAGCACAGTTTTTTAACCCACTGGCATATTTGCCAGTTTACTACTATGAGTAAATATGCATATATATATACTTCTTGTGCCATTTTGGCATTATTACATTATATCATCATTTTTTTCTCTCCACCCCCAACCCCCCCTTTTTTTCTGCTCTAAACTTCTAAACCTCCATTCTACTCTTTTTCCTTTTGGTTCTCTTCACTCTTAGGCAATGTTCACACACGTTGTGCTTTTTTCTGCTGCTAACTTTTCTCTGGCAGGAAAACAGCTAGGTTAAAAACGCAGGTTTCGGTGCGTTTTTTTGCTGCATTTTTTTGACCACCCATTACTTCCTATGGGTGAAAAACGCTGCAAATACACAGCAAGAACGCAGGTGCGTTTTCTGCTGCAAAAACGCTGAAAGAAGT